>NC_142479.1:24225000-26725000 GCF_049115385.1 Moschus berezovskii
ATACACTATATCCTTACTGAACAGAACTATTACACCTCAAAAATCACTCATCAAGTCTTTTCTTCTCAGATCACCACCTTATCTTCCAGCAAGTTTGCTCAACTATTTGCTCTGTGATTCGCTCTCTGACTTCATTAAGACCTCCAATCCACCGAAACCCTGCCTTCTCCCTACTCTTCAGGCCTCTCATATATTTACTCTCCTCCTGCCTTAACAGTCTTGGATCAGGCATCTCAGTAACTTCAGCCAGTCATCTACATTCTTTAATCCCTTTGTGTGGGATCTTTGCATGGCACCCAACCAGCAAAACCGCCATCCTAGATGAATCCAACCAGTCCACTATGCTAGTATATTCCATGGCAACCAAGTTCCACCAGAGAAAATCACACAATGAGACACAATTGTCACCCCTATAAACTATCTCCACAAACCTCAACTGAGCCTTCAAAACTTCAAAACTGCACAACAAATGTACTCAATTTTCTGAAACTTCTACAATTTCAATGACTTTCTTAAAGCGTTCTCCAAGCCCTGCCTCCACTCAATCTCTCCTTACTCAGCAGATAATATGTCTCATATACTGCACAAGGAATCTAGAAACTTTCTGTTGCCAAAGACCCACATGCATCTGTGCCACTCACTCTCTTCTCATTCCACTCTATGACACACAATTCTCTTTCCTTTTGTCTAAAGTAAATCACTCAGCGAGGGGGAAGGGGAAGGTGGGATGAATCAGGAGATTAGGACTCTTTGCGACCCCACAGACTATATATACATGCAGTCTATGGAATTCTCCAGGCCAGAATCCTGGAGTGGGTAGCCTTTCCCTTCTCCAGAGGATCTTCCCAGCCCCGGGATGGAACCCAGGTCTCCTGCATTGCAAGCGGATCCCTTACCAGCTGAGCCACAAGGGAAGCCCATAAATACATTACCATGTGTAAAACAGCTAGTGGAAACCTGCAGTATACCACAGGGAGCTCAGCTGGTGCTCTGTGATGACCTAGATGGGTGGGTTGGTGGAGAGAGGGGAGGTGTGGGCAGGAGGTCCAAGAGGAAGGGGGTACACGTAGACATATAGCTAATTCACTGTGTTATACAGCAGAAACTAACGCAACACTGCAAAGCAATCATACTCCAATAATTTTTAAAGTGAGAAACCTCCAGTCTGACGAGGGAGACAGATGTATAAGCTGATGATTCTAAAACAGCATGAAAAAGGCAACAATAAATGTAGGTGTTAGGGCAGAGGTGACTAACATCATGGAGAGATGATAAAGTTGGAATACCAAGAGAGACTTCATCGAGCCTCAATGACCTAGGGTTTTGAAGGATGAATAGAACTTTTCCAAACAAACAAAAATAAAGTAAATCACTCCGCTTTGGATCCCATTCTCTCTCACTTTCTCAGGGCTCTTTTTCTAACCCTTCCTTTCCTGTATCTCCCATTCCTTCCATATACTATATACTCCCAATGAGTATTTAAACATGCCAAAGTGTCTGTCTTTTAAAATTTTTCAAATAAATCAATACCAGTGAATTTTAGATATAAATGACAAAGCTAAAATTAACAAAACACTAGAGGAACACTGTAGAAATATATTTTCATGATTATGGTACAGGGAAAAAACTTCACAACAGAACACAAAAAACTCCTAGTATAAAAAACTGGCAAATTCTACTACATTAAATTTATTACATTAAAATGGAGAATTTCTGTTTCTCATGAGCCACCCTGACCGGAACAGTAAAAAGCCAAGCCAGAGCCTGGGAGAAGAGACAATTATAACCCCACAAAGATTTGTCTAATTCACATATATACACACACATATAGTTGCTAAGTCATGTACAAATTAAAAATCAATATGAAAAAGGCAGGTCATTAGAAAAATAGGCAGAAGACATGAAAATAACACTTCAAAAATAGGATATTCAAATCAATCATCAGTGAACATTAAAAGTGGCTCAACCTCATTTGTAATCAAGGAAGTGTTAATTAAAACCACAATGACAAAACCAAGAGTTGGCAGGATATGGAGTGAAGAGGCTGCTTATTTAGTGCTGGTAAATGGAAATCAGTATAACCACTTGGGAAAACAGACAATATATACTCAGGTTGAAGATCCCATGCCCTCTGACCAAGCAGTTCCACTCTAGGTATAAACTCATTAGAAGCCTCAGCACAGATACACCAAGACACAAGAATGCTTACCAAAATATTACAGCAATCAAATAATTACAGCTGGAATCGATCCAAAGTCCATCCAGAGGAGAAAGGACAAGCGCAGTGGCACACGGATACAATGCACAATGCAACACTACTCAGCACAGGAATAATGATCCACTACCGTATACCGTAGGGCTTCCCTGGTGGCTCAGAGGTTAAAGCGTCTGCCTCCAATGCGGTAGACCCAGGTTCGATCCCTGGGTTGGGAAGATCCCCTGGAGAAGGAAACAGTAACCCACTCCAGTATTCTTGCCTGGAGAATCCCATGGACGGAGAAGCCTGGTAGGCTACAGTCCACAGGGTCGCAAAGAGTCGGACACGACTGAGCAACTTCACTTTCACCGTATACCGTAATATGGACGAAATGCACAGACTAATAAGCAAAAGAAGCCGGACACACACGCCTATATACTGAACGATTCTCTTTATATGAAATTCAGAATCACTAGGCAATTAGGTAGCAACATTCTATTTTCTACCTTAGTTATGGCTCCACAGATTTACGATGTGTAAAAATTCAGTGATCCATACTGTTGTGCTGTTTATCATGGTATATTTGCACAACAAATAAGGTGGGTTTGTTTTTATATTTTTGGCTGCTCCAGGCAGCATGTGCAAATCTTAGTTCCCTGAATAGGGATCAAGCCTACAACCCCTGCAAAGGAACCCTGGAATCTTAACCCACCAGGGCCCACCAGGGAAGTCCCTAAATAAGGGGGTTTTTTAATCATAAACCAGTAATATCCCTCTCCCTTTATTTGACTTCACTATTTCCTCTCTCTCTAGGAGCTGAATTCTTTGTTTATAACTGTCATCTGTTTTTCATCTGTCATTCACCCTAACCTATTTCAGAATGTGTTTCTGCCCCAACACTCCTCCCAGGTGACTTTTACTACGGTCATCAGTAACCTCCAAGTTGCTGAATCCAATATATTTTTTAAGAACATCTTGTTAAGATTATTCAGCAGCTATAACCAATGCTAACCATATTCTCTGCTGGCTCATCCTTTTCTAACTTCCCTTGAAATATTAGTTACTTAAAGTGAATTCCTAAACTCCCTTTTCTTCTTACACTAACCCTCCCTAAGTGACCGCATTCCAACCATTGCTTCAGTTACTCTCTGCTAGTAACTTCCTCAGTATGGGTTTTGGATGTCTCAACAGAAGATCAAATTCCATTTAAAGATCAGGATTTCCTCCCCAAACATGATCTTCCAGTTTCCTATTTTGGGGAACAGCATGATTATCTATCCAGATAGCAAAATCAGGAACCGCCTTCTTCCTTCCCTCCAGCAATAAATCTATGAGCAAGCTTCCTAAATAGCTCTCTGCTTACAACAGCACAACCTCTGTCTACAACATCTATTGCAAAAGCCTGAGTGACTTTCTGCCTCCACCGCTGTTCACCGAACTCTGTATTAGAGTCAGAGTGATCTTTTCAAAATACACATAATGGGGAATTCCCTGGCAGTCCAGTAATTAGGATTCTGTACTCACTGCCATCGGCCCACAGTTCAATCCCTGGCTGAGGAACTAAAATCCCATAAGCCAAGAGGTACAGCCGAAAAACAAACAAAAAATGGCATATACCTACTCACTATCTATCCTCTATATTAGTGACTTCCCATAGCTCAAATATAAAGATCAAAATCTTGAACACAGTTCATAATCAGTAATTTTTTCTTCCTATTTTTTGGCTAGAAGGCATAGCATGGGGTATCTTAGTTCCTCAACCAGATATCAAATCCATGCCCCCTGCAGTGGAAGTGCAATGTCTTAAACTCTGGACCATCAGGGAAGTCCCAGTTATTTTTTATGCTGATTTTCCTTTGACAGGAATTCACTAGCATAAAATTAATAGCACATGATTCTATATCCAGCAAAATTCAAAATCATAAGCTTATTTAACCTAAGGGCATAATTAATTCTCTTTCGTTATTGCTTAGTCACTCAGTCTTAAGCAAGCAATGCAAGGAAATAAAGGAAAACAATGCAATGGAAAAGACTAGAGATCTCAAGAAAATTAGAGATAACAAGGGAGTATTTCTTGCAAAGATGGGCAACGTAAAGGACAGGAACAGTATGGACCTAAGTGGCAAGAATACACAGGAGAACTTTACAAAAAAAGTCTTAGTGACCAGGAAAACCACGATGGTATGGTCACTCACCTAGAGCCAGACATCCTGGAGCATGAAGTCACTGGGTTTTAGGATGCATTACTATAACCAAAGCTAGTGGAGGTGATGGAATTCCAGCTGAGTTATTTCAAATCCTAAAAAATGATGCTCTTAAAAGTGTTGCACTCAATATGCCAGCAAATTTGGAAAACTCAGTAGGTGCCACAGGACTGGAAAAGGTCAGTTTTCTTTCCAATCCCAAAGAAGGGCAATGCCAAAGAATGTTCAAGCTACCCTACAATTTTACTCATTTCACATGCTAGCAAGGTAAAGCTGAAAATCCTTCAAACTAGGCTTCAACACTACATGAATCAAGAACTTCCAGATGTACAAGCTGGATTGAGAAAAGGCAGAGGAACCAGAGATCAAATTGTCAACATCCATAGGACCACAGAGAAAGAAATGGAATTCCAGGAAAAACATCTATTTCTCCTTCACTGACTACACTAAAGCCTCTTACTGTGTGGGTCACAACAAACTGTGGAAAATTCTCCAAGAGACGGGAATACCAGACCACCTTACCTGCCTCCTGAGACGCCTGCATGCAGGTCAAGAAGCAACAGTTAGAACTGGACATGGAACAACAGACTGGTTCCAAATAGGAAAAGGAGTACGTCAAGGCTGTATATTATCTCCCTGCTTATTTAACTTATATGCAGAGTACATCATGAGAAATGCTGGGCTGGATGAAACTCAAGCTGGAGTCAAGATTGCTGGGAGAAATATCAATAACCTCAGATATGCAGATGACACCATCCCAATGGCAGAAAGCAAAGAGGAACTAAAGAGCCTCTTGAAGAACGTGAAAGAGTAGAGAGAAAATGCAGGCTTAAAACTCAACATTCAAAAGACAATCATAGCATCCGGTTCCATCACTTCACAGCAAATAGATGGGGAAACAATGGAAACAGTGACAGACTATTTTATTGGGCTTCAAAATCGCTGTGAACGGTGACTGCAGCCATGAAATTAAAAGACGCTTGCTCCTTGGAAGGAAAGCTATGACAAACTTAGTGTATTAAAAAGCAGAGAAATTACTTTGCCAACAAAGGTCCATCTAGTCAAACCTATGGTTTTTTCAGTAGTCACGTACAGATGTGAGAGTTGGACCATAAAGAAGGCTGAGCACCAAAGAACTGTGGTGTTGGAGAAGACTTCTGAGAGTCTCCTGGACAATAAGGGGATCAAACCAGGTTTTCCTAAAGGAAATCAACCCTGAATATTCATTAGAAGGACTGACGTTGAAGCTGAAGCTCCAATACTCTGGCCATCTGATGCAAAGAGCTGACTCACTGGAAAAGACCCTGATGCTGGGAAAGATTGAGGACAGGAGGAGTAGAGGGTGACAGAGGATGAGATGGTTGGATGGCATCATCAACTCAATGGGCATGAGTTTGAGCAAACTCCAGGAGACAGTTAAGGACAAGGAAGCCTGGTGTGCTGCAGTCCATGGGATTGCAAGAGTCGGACACGACTGAGTGACTGTTGTTCAGTGTCCGACTCTTTGTGACCCCACGGTCTGTAGCCTGCCAGCCTCCTCTGTCCAAGGGATTTCCTAGGCAAGAATACTAGACGGGGCTACCATTTCCTTCTCCAGGGGATCTTCCCAACCCAGGGACTGGACCTGCATCTCCTGCACTACAGGTAGACTCTTTAGCACTGAGTCACGGGGGAAGCCCAATTCTCTTTACATCTAACATTTAAATGTTCTTTTATAATATTCCATTGCTTTGCAAATACATTATCTAACCTGATGCACAAAAATCCTGTTTTATGTGTAGAGCAGGAGCCGATTTCATTTTATCACTGACAAGAACAAGTTAGGGGAATTCCCTGGGTAGTACAGCGGCTAGGACTCTGTGCTCTCATTTCTGAGGGCCCACGTTCAATGCCCAGTCAGGGAACTAACATCCCAAAAGCCATGTGGTGTGGCCTAAAAGAAAAAAATTTTAAAAGAACAGGGAATTTTCTCAAGCCAGGGATCAAACCCAGGTCTCCCACATTGCGGGCAGATTCTTTACCAACTGAGCTATCAGGGAAGCCCCCTACCCATCCAAAAAAAAAAAAAGAACAGGTGGGTAAAATTTACTCGAAGCTGAAGAGCAATCTCAGGACTCGACCCTCAGTCATCTTTGTACCACAGCTACCACCCTGATCACAGGTTGTCACTTTTGGAAGGGCTCAAATGCCACATATAAAACCCAGAGGTCATTATACAAAAATCTCCTGTATCTTACTTTAGGTTCTGCTTAGTCACCTGTGCTATTTTTCTTTCTCTGGATGGTGGTAAAGCAGACTTCATTACTTTTAAGTGAAGCTCTTAATTTTGTAAAAATTTTAGGTTATTCTTCAGAACTATTACGGCTTTAAGTAATCCTTATTCTTTGACTTTATATCTTTTATCATACCATCACTGGTTATTCTATAACTGCTCTTTACCTTTTTCATTGGTTTCTTTTTTCTCCCCTAAATATGGACTTTACAGTTTTTCCTACAGAGATATGTAGAATTTCCTCTGTGGTTTTAGATAACTACAACATTTTCCTTTGATTCACTCATCCTTCAACAACATGTCTATCTTCACTGAGAACACAGTTGTGGCAGCCAAGGAGGAGGGAGGGAGAGGAGAGAAGGATTGGGAGTTTGGCATTAGCAGATGAAAATTATTATACATAGGATGGATAAACAAGGTCCTGCTGTATAGCACAGGGAACTATATTCTATATCCTGTGATAAACTATCATGGAAAAGAAGATGAAAAAGAATGTATAGATATGTATAACAATCACTTTGCTATACAGAAGAAATTAACACAACACTGTAAATCAACTATATTTCAATACAATTTTTTTACAGTCTATCTTATTTGTTAACCTCACCTGTTAGCACACTCAGTATACTCTGCCTTCTTGGAAAAATGTCTGCACTTGGGAGAGGGAGAAGGGGATGCTGGATTTTCTGCTCACCTCAGAAATCAAGGTGTAAAGTGAAATTAAATCTTTCCTCACAAACCAGCTTCTTCTGTATTTCACATGCATGGTGATAGCAGCAATATTCTACCAACACCCAGTTTAAAAACTGGAAATTCACTTTTAGTAGATGCTAATAGGTGAATGACGGGCTTCCCAGGTGGCGCAACGCTGAAGATTCTGCCTGCCAATGCAGGAGACGCAGGTGGTGTGCATTCGATCACTGGGTCGGGAAGATCCCCTGGAGGAGGGAATGGCACCCCACTCCAGTATTCTTGCCTGGAGACTCCCACGGACAAAAAAGCCTGGCGGGCTACAGTCCATGGGGCCACAAAGAGCTGGACACGACTGAGCGACTGAGAGCACGCACGTGCACACAACAGTGGAATGAGGGTTAAGGCTGAAGTGTTCACTTCAGCCAGAAGACCCCCTGTGCAAAGATTCCAAGGTATAAGAAGTTCTCTGCTTTTAGTGACTGTTGAAAAGCAAGTGAGGTTAAAGTATAGATACGGAAGCGTCACAGTTAGATAGGAAACGATTAAGAGTTTGAGGCATTTGGGGATATCTAAGTGAAGATGTCTAGGAGGCAGCTGAAATGGGGACCCAGGCACACTAGAGCAACCGAGGCTTACAGCCTCTAGTCTCCTTGCATGCCTCACACACTTCCTACTCCATACCTCCTCCTTCTCGGATAACTGATCTGACCCTCCCCCCACATCAAGCAGAGGGACAGGCACACAACCAGCTGAGTCAATTCTAGTACCACATCCTTGGCCACTGCAACTATTCCCATAACTGGAAGGTAATCCAGCCTGAGCATGCTGGATTGCCCAATGGACTCTTCTTTCCTCTTTGATCATAAAGTTATGAACAGAGAGCTTTGAGCAATCACTGCTCCCACCTCGTTAGAGAAGTCGGAGAAGAGAAGTAAGCATCAGAGAGGAGCTGTGAGAAGTGAAAGACTCAAGGGATTAAGCCACTCTGCTTCCCAGCCATGGGAGTAGGTTTAAAAAGAATTCCCTATGGACAACAGCATGGTGGTTTCTCAAAAAATTAAAAAGAACTTATGAGCCAACAATTCCACTTATGGGTATTACTCAAAAAGAACTGAAAGCAGGGATTCAAAATAATTTAAAAATAATTGTTAAAAGCAGCATTCTTTGTAAAGCCAAAGGGTAGAGACAACCCAAATGATCACCTATGAAAAGATAAAATGATAAAAAAAAAAAAAAAGAATTAATCACACAGACTTAGAAAGGAAATTTAGACACATGTATGATATGGACAGGGAGGCCTGGCGTGCTGTGATTCATGGGGTCACAAAGAGTCAGACACGACTGAGCGACTGAACTGAACTGAACTGAATGATATCACTGAGTGATGCCGCTTATGAAGTGGCTTAAGTACCTCCAATTCAGAGACAAAGTAGAAAGGTAGTTGCCTGGAGTTAGTGAGAAGGAGAGAATGTAGAGTTGTTGTTTAATGGGTATAGTTTCAGTTCTACAAGATAAAAACAGCTCTGGAGATTGGTTGCATAACAATGTGAATGTATTTACAACTACAGATCAGTACACTGAAAAATGGCTAAGAAAGTAAATTTTATGTTAAGCACATTTTACCACAATTAAAACGTTTTTTTCCCTTAAACTGATCACATGCAACTAAAAAATAAATCCTGTGGAATAGAAAAATTGATATCTAAGTATATTCTTAAACCTTGATATTCCATTCCATTCCATCGCTCAGTCGTGTCCGACTCTTTGCGACCCTGTGGACTGTAGCCTACTAGGCTTCTCCATCCATGGGATTCTCCAGGCAAGAATACTGGAGTGGGTTACCGTTTCCTTCTCCAGGAGATCTTCCCGACCCAGGGATTGAACCCGGGTCTCCCGCATTGGAGGCAGATGCTTTAACCTCTGAGCCACCAGGGAAGCCCAACCTTGATATTAGAACTGACCAACTCAGGATAGTGAGAATTACCCCGCACAGGCTAGAAAGTTGGCAGTTCTTATGCTGAAGCAAACCAGCTGATTAAACCTGATGTGTTTTGGGACTCACACTACATGCTCACTTTTAGAGAATGTGACAGAAAATGTCAGGATATTAACCTGCTTTGGCTACTCCTTATATCTTTTTCAGTACAGTGAGTGCCTCAAGAAAAACAATCTTGGGCATAATCAAGACTGCCGAAAGCAGAAACAAAATGATAACCAGGACACAAAGGGCCTCAATCCTCCTTTCTATTAAACTCCAACAGCCACAGTCTCTACCAGACACCAAACAGATTAGGAATGGAGATACCTAAAAGGATTCAGGAAAGGAGAATCCCAATAACCCAGATTCCTCAGAGTATCTCTCCTATAAACTGTTACCTACTCCACCCCCAACTCTGATAAGCCCATAATCAAATGGCTGCAACCCTGTGGTAAAAGGCCAAGTGGCACCATTTAATAATTTCATGATAAAAAGCAGAGTTCTCAGGCCTGTTGGAATAAACAGAAAGGAATCACCAGGGCACAGTTCAATTAGAAGACTGCACGTTTTAAATTAACAGCTAACAGAGTTTCATTAATATTATAAAATAACTTAAATCTATGGACAGGTAAAAGACTTCTAAATTGTTTTGCCAGAAAAAACTCCAAGTCTAGCGAAGAGAAGACTAAATACCTCATACAATCTCTGGGTACCCAACTGCTCTACAAAGAAACAGGCTGCTGAGCTACTATGGCTGCGGCCAGAAGCAGCCTCTCCACTGTCTCCCTTACGATGTAATGAGAAACAAAAGGCAATGATCAAGAAATCGCATCCCAGCTGCGGAAGACAAAACCAGGGAAGGGCAGGTTGGCTGACCAAGAATCTCTAATGCAATGGAAAAGTGGTAGAGCTAGTGGTAAAGAACCTGCCTGCATAATGCCAGAGATGTAAGAGACGTGGTTTCAAACTGTGGATCGGGAAGATCCCCTGGAAGAGGGCATGACAACCCACTCCAGTATTCTTGCCTGGAGAATCCCATGGACAGAGGAGCCTGGAGGGCTACAGTACAAATAGTCTGAAAGAGTCAGATATAACTGAAGCAACTTAGCACACACACACACACAGCCTTCTTCAGAGAGATGCTGGACTTGCAGCCAGTGAACCCTACTTTTTCTTTCCCATACCAAATTTTCTTTCAATTATAAATATCTCAGAAGGTCTGCCACATAAACACCGAAATAAAACATTCCTAAAGAAAGAACTCAAATAAGAGACAAATCCAAGAAATGCTGTAAGAGACTGGGGAAGTTAAGGAGGATCAAACATCTTGGTAATATTTACTATGGCTTTAAAACACACACATACATGTGTGGACATGCACACACACCCCGAGGGCCAGAGATGATGAAAAGAATATCCATAAAAAGCCAGGACAAAATTTCATACACTATCAATATGATACAGAAAGGAGAGACCAAAGGATATGGGAGTGTGCTAAAGTATTTAACAGGAAGATATATAAATTTAAAAGTTTAATAAATCAACTAAGATACAGGATACTCTTAAGGACAACCATTATAAGTTCAACAGAACACAAAGTCCCAAATAAGTGGTATCCGTCTACACTTCCAGATGCAAATGCATTGCACTTCAATAATGCAAAGGCTTTAGAAAGCATTATTACCCCAGCACTTCTTATTTGCTGTTAAAAAAAAAACTTTCCAAAAGATTATTTTGATGACATTTTTAAAGTTAATTTTGTGATTTTTTTTTTTTTATCATGCCGTGAGACTTACAGGATTTTAGTTCCCTGACCCGGGATTGAACCTGGGCCCCAGGCAGTGACAGTGCAGAGCCCTAACCACTAGACAGCTAGGAATGTTCCAATTATGTGACTTTTTTTTAAGTCATTTTACTGCTGACATAAACCTTTTAAAAATCAATTACTTTTAACATTATGTGTATGCTTTATAATCTTTTTCTGCAAGCCACTCCAGTACGCTTGCCTAGAAAATCCCATGGACGGAGGAGCCTGGTAGGCTGCAGTCCTTGGGGTCGCTACGAGTCAGACATGACTGGGCGACTCCACTTTCACTTTTCACTTTCACACACTGGAGAAGGAAATGACAACCCACTCCACAGTGTTCTTGCCTGGAGAATCCCAGGGACGGGGGAGCCTGGTGGGCTGCTGTCTATGGGGTCACACAGAGTCGGACACGACTGAAGTGACTTAAAAAATATATATATATTTTCAAGACCATGAACACATTTCCTTTCTTATTAAATCAAGAAAGTCCTCTAATACATTGACATCCACAAAGCAAATACACTTGCAGAAGAGAAAAGAGTCTGAATTCATGAGGAAATGGTGACAGGAAACAAAAGATGACAAACATGTAAGTAGTTCTTAATAAAGAAGGGAAAAGAAGAAAAGGAAGACGAATATACTAGTAACAAGGAAATTTGACAGTCATGAAGAGAAAGGAAATTTTAAATATAAGAAGCTTTCAGAGAGAAATACTGTAGGAAGAGGTTATGTATCATAAATAACCACCTATACAAACGAATGTGTTACTCTGCACGGATGGCATAGCAAGTTGTCATTTAAACAAACCACCTGAAAGAGAATCCAAATCCAAAAGAAACCGATTTGCGGAAGTGATAGCCTTCCACATTCTGGACAGTAGTTGTAAAGGAAAATGCGGAATCTTAAACATCCCAGAGAAGACAAAGACTCAAGAGTAAGATACCCATCAATATCCAACTAGGAAATGAAAACAAGTCAGTGTATTCATAATTGGGAACTTAATACAGACAACTGGATCCACAGATGGTGGCCTACTGAATTAGCAACAGCAGGAAGCCAATACCACCCCAAGCTAGGAAGACAGGGAGGGAAGCAGGGTGCTGGGGTCACCCCGCAAAAAGGCGAGCAGAGCTGCCCAGGGAAGAGAGAAGCACGGAGGAAATGCAGCTGCCAATAGAGAGGGAGAGGGAATAACACTCTCCCTTGCTCCCGTCCTCCCTTTCGATCTCCTACCAGTGCCCCCCAAACTCAGCCAGAAGACAACAGACAAGGAGCAGCCCTTTGCAAGAGGGAGTGGAAGGAGCAATGAGATGGAAGGAAGGTGTCTGAGAACAAACAGGCCTTGGACTGGGCATAAATTCTGCTCAGGAATATAATGTTTTAAAAAAATAATAATTTCCCTTTTATTTACTTATTTACTCCCACCAAGCCTGGGCTTCCCTCATAGCTCGGTCGGTAAAAAATCTGAGGCCTGGGTTCAATTCCTGGGTCGGGAAGATCCCCTGGAGAAGGAAATGGCAACCCACTCCAGTATTCTTGCCTGGAGAATTCCATGGACAGAGGAGCCCGGTGAACTACAGTCCATGGGGTCACAAGAGGCGGACACGACTTAGCGACTAAACCAAACTACCACCACCACCAAGCCTTGCCTGCAGCATGCAGGATCTACAGCTGTGACACTCGAACTCTTAGTTGTAGCATGTGGTATCTCGTTCCAAACCAGGGGTTGAATCCAAGTCCCCTGGACTGGGAGCATAGAGTCTTAGCCACTGGACCACCCACACTAATTTTTATTGTGCTGTTATAAATCCCACACAACTTACCAAACTTGAATTAGAAAAACTTTTTTTCTAAGAAATAGTTATCTTACTTGAACTTAAAAGTTTAAGGCTAGGCACTACATGTACAGTGACTCTAAGACTTGTACAATATTAATTCTAATCAAGTTTCTATAGTTGAAAATAAATGTTTTTCGAAAACTTAAAAAATCATTTTAAGAGAAAGTAACCTGACAAAAGGTAAGGGTTCTCGTTTTGGAATCAGGTGACAACCTCAAACATTTAATTCACATGCCCCCCCCACCAAAAGTTAAAAGCATACCATTTAAATCTGCATTTTCAAATCTGACCCAGACTATTTTCTCCTTTTCTTCTGTTAGAGGTGTTCCACTGTAAGCCTGTATAGTAAACAGAAACATTTGAATGAAAATGTTTTAGCACGACTACTACCGATGTTTAAAACAAAGAGTAACTGAACCCCTCCAACCTCACCAATCCTACATCTTGAGAACTGGCAGCACATGGTGTAATATTTTTATTTTCAAAGAAAGCTCTCCAGGAATCTGATAATCTTGGTCAGAAAAGGGTTTTTAGCCTAAGAACTTCAGAAACCTAAAATACAATGATCAGAGTCTATTGGAAGTGTCACTATAATTGAAAGACACTCAAAAAACTAATCTCCTATACTGGTCAACAAATAAAACTGAAGAAATAAACCAAACCACCACATATACTGATTTAGTTTCCAAGTGTTCATGATCAGGCAATGATTCTCTACCTAAAATTGACAAGATCATTACTTTCCACTAACCACCAGTTCCAGGTGGAGGGTGCTGGCCAGAGTTGGGGAATGGAAAAAACATATTACTGTTCAGCCTCTTATCTGGCCTCTAGACCCAACCTATAAGCTTTCTTGCAAGCCCACAAGGGTCACAAAGATAAGCATAAATTGCTGTGCAGCCACTGGGAGAGTATCAACAGTATCCACCAGCATTCTTTTTAAACTGAACCATTTTTAAAGTTTTTATTGAATTTGTTACAATATTGTTTCTGTTTTATCTTTCGATTTTTTGGTTGTGAGGTATGTGCAATCTTAGCTCCCTGACCAGGGATTGAACCTGCACCGCCTGCACTGGAAGGTGAAGTCCTAACCACTGGAGCGGCCAGGGAAGTCTCCTGTCAGTATTCAAAGGGAGTCATCTCTCCGCAAAGCAAATGCTTCTATCTAAAAGTATCTAGATTTTCTAAGCTGTATATACTTGTAAGCACTGAGGATGTCAACAGAAAGCTGCAATATTTTAAGTTATAAAGTGATACTCAGTTCACAGAAGTTATTTAATATAAACTGTATCGAAAGCTTACAAAAACTACTATCCAATATATAACCTGTGTTATACGTGACTTGCTTTAAATTTCCATGTCACTTTACAGTCCTTTTCTGTACTACACAATGTTAAGGGCCACTAAGTGAAGTCGCTCAGTCGTGTCCGACTCTTTGACCCCATGGACTGTAGGCTACCAGGCTCCTCTGTCCATGGGATTTTCCAGGCAATACTGGAGTGGGTTGCCATTTCCTTCTCCAGGGGATCTTCCCCACTCAGGGATTGAAACCAGGTCTCCCGCATTGTAGGCAGACGCTTTACTGTCTGAGACACCAGGGAAGGGCCATTAAAGATATTACTAAAAGACAGGATCATTTTAATACTAGGTTTATTAAACAAAATGTTATCTTACACATTCATGTGATTTAAATTGTCTTTGTTTAAAAAAAAAACAACCTGAGATATGTATAGTACAATTAATTCCTTTGGAGAAAAGGAAAATCTGTACTAGAATCAACTAATTCATGTACTTTATCTTCAGCCATCTCATCCTCATCTTCTTCCTCTGTCCTGCTCTCTTATCCTTGAAAACTCTTGGAAATTCCCTGGGTGTCCAGCAGTTGAGAAACCACCTTCCAATGCAGGAGAAGCAGGTTCAATCCCTGGTTGGGAAACTAAGATCTCATGCTGCAGGAGCAACTAAGCCTCAGTGCAGCCAAAATTAAAAAATCTTCAGAAAATACAAAACAAAACTCTCCTGATTAAAAATAAAGTTCTCACCTGGGAATAATTTTAGATTATTAAACATAGCACCGAGAGTTCTCATATACCAGTCAACCAATTTCATCTACTATTAACTATCTAATCTAACCAAATCTTACCTTACCATGTTACCTCTGTCAAAACCAGTGACTAACACAGGTGCTTTACTACTAGTTAAGCCCCAGTCATTACTGGGACCTCAGCAGTTTTTCCACTAATGTCCTTTCTCCAGGACTCAACCTAGGATCCCACATCGCATTTAGGATGACCCCTTTTTCCCTATGTCAGGCTCTCCATTAACCTGGTAAAGCAATAATACATTTCCAAACCTTCCATTTAGCATAAGGCTGCTTGTGTGTGCATGTGCACTAAGTCACTTCAGTTTCGCTGCAAGCCTATGGACTGTAGCCCACCAGGCTCCTCTGTCCAGGGGATTCTCCAGGCAAGAACACTGGAGTGGGTTGCCATTTCCTCCCCCAGGGGATCTTCCCAAACCAGGGATCGAACCCACCTCGGCTGCACTGCAGGCAAATTCTTTATTGCTGAGCCACTGGGGAACCCTTAAGGCAGCTTATCACCTCCTTAATCAACATTCTCCCAATTTCTCTGCAGCATTTGCACGATGCTCTCCTTTGACTTCTGGCCAACATGCAGCATGAAACAAGGTTAAAAGATGCTTTTCAGTGGATTGGAACTCTTAAGACTTCTTCTCTTTTCCCTTCGGGAAGAAACAAGACTTTCACAAGGCCTGCATACTTTTGCTACGTCTTCAGGTTTTTATCTCTCCTCAGTAGACATACTGCTCTTTACTAAGCATTTCTGAGAAAATTCTATGAAGTTGACTAAAGCATCTCGTGTGCCTTCCTGCAGGTTGGCATCTAGAAGGCACGTGACATCATGTCATTTTGCCTCCCAGCTTTCGATGATATCCTTTATTCATGTCTGAGCCGTTTATTGTCAGTGAAGCACAGACTCACCAGGTGCCAACTCAGATTTTTTCTTTTTTTTTTTTTTTGATATGTACACACTGCTTTATTTATTTGGCTCCACTGGGTCTTCACTGCTGCAAACAGGCTTTCTCTAGTTGTGGACAGTGGAGCTACTCTCTAGTTGCAGTATGCAGGCTTCTCGATGCGGTGGCTTCTCTTGCTGCGGAGCACAGGCTCGAGGCACACGGGCTTCAATAGTTGCGGCCCAGGGGCTCATTAGTTGTGGCTGGAGGCCCCTAGAGAGTGCAGGCTTCAGCAGCTGTGAACAGGCTCAGTTGCTCCACTGCACGTGGGATCTTCCCAGACCAGGGATCAAACTGGTGTCCCCTAAATTGGTAGGCAGCTTCCTACCCACTATGCCACCAGGGAAGGCCCCCATTCAGGTTTATCTGCTATCTTACTGGAGGTCAGTGTACTGCCACATAATTTCTCCCCCAGCACTGATTTTTAGCCCTGCTTCAATCAAGATCCAACAGCACTGCTCTCTTATTTAGACTTCAAGGTTTTATCCCATTACTGATACAGGACTTGTTGTTTCTCCTTTTATTTCTTATCTGGTTTCTAAAACATACACACATTCATAAGCACAGAGTCATTACTGAATTTAAAAAACACAGCAACAATCACTGAGGCTGTGTTGTTTCTTCACTGCAGAGAAAATAACTTCCACTGAATGCTCTTTGTCAAAAGTATTACTTTTTAATTATAGCAAATTATTCTACAGAGACCATATAGAATTTGCTTGACTATTACTGACATTTGGGCAGGCTATAATTTTATTTATTGATTGATTTGGCTGCCCTGGGTCTTCGTTGCAGCATGTGGGATCTGGGCCCCTGACCAGGGATCTAACCCTGGCCCGTGGCCTCCTACATTGGGAGCACGGAGTCTTAGCCACTGGACCACCAGGGAAGTCCTGTGGCTACAATTGTTCACACAGAAAAATGTCAAAATTTTTCACTGAAAAGTTCTGGGCTGTAACTTTTTTTTTCTGAGAATTTTTTAGTAAGTTTTCCTAAGTATAGTTATTAAGCCAAAGGGCATAGCTTAGGGCTTCTACCAGCCATCAATGACATCTGTTAAACACAGCGGGAATGCACACTATTTGTGACAGCTGAAGAAGCTGATATAAGTCTGAAAACACATTTTCTCCCTCTTAGGGATATTTGGAAACCCAGAGAATAATTTTTAGGCTCCATGAATTCAGGAGTTGGAACATAACCTCAGCAAAGATGTAGCGTTTTCCAAGTGGCTGAATGCAAAATGGCAGATTCTGGATTTGTTGTTGTTCAGTCGCTCAGTTGTGTCTGACTCTTTGCAACCCCATGAACTGCAGCAAGGCAGGCTTCTCTGTCTATCACTATCTCCCTGAGTATCCTCAAACTCATATCCATTGAGTCAGTGATGCCATCCACCCATCTCACCCACTGTTGTCCCATTCTCCTTTTGCCCTCAATTTTTCCCAGCATCAGGGTCTTTTCCAATGAGTCAGCTCTTTGTATTAGATGGCCAAAGTACTGGAACTTCAGCATCAGTCCTTCCAACGAATATTTAGGACTGATTTCATTTAAATTAACTGGTTTGATCTCCTTGCAATCCAAGGGACTCTCAAGAGTCTTCTCCAGCACCATAGTTCAAATACATCAATTCTTCAGCACTCAGTCTTCTTTATGGTCCTACTATCACATCCATACATGACTACTGAATAAACCATAGCTTGACTAGACAGACCTTGGTCTGCAAAATGATGTCTCAAGCTGTTTAAAACACTGTATAGGTTTGACATAGCTACTCTTTCAAGGAGTAAGCGTCGTTTAATTTTGTGGCTGCAGTCACTGTCTGCAGTGATTTTGGAGTCCAAGGAAATGAAATCTGACACTTTTCCCACATATCCCCCACTTATTTGCCATGAAGTGATAGAACCAGATGCCATGATCTTTGTTTTTTGAATGTTGAGTTTTAAGCCAGCTTTTTCACTCTCCTTTATCACCTTCATCAAGAAGCTCCTTAGTTTCTCTTCATTTTCTGCCATTAAAGTGGTATCATCTACATATCTGAGGTTGTTGATATTTCTCCCAGCAATCTTGATTCCACCTTGTGATTCATCCAGTCCAGCATTTCACATTATGTACTCTGCATATAAGTTAAATAAGCAGGGTGACAATATACAGCCTTGACATACTCCTTTCCCAATCTAGAACCAGTCCTTTGTTCCATGTCCACTTCTAACTGTTGTATCTTGTTCTTGCACACAGGTTTCTCAGGAGGTAGGTAAGGTGGTCTAACATTTCCACCTCTTTAAAAATATTACAGTTTGTTGTGATCCACACAGTCAAAGGCTTTAGCATAGTTAATGATGCAGAAGTAGATTTTTTTTTGGAATTCCATTTCTTTTTCTACGATCCTGCAGATGTTGGTGATTTGATCTCTTGTTCCTCTGCCTTTTCTAAATCCAGCTTGTATATCTGCAAGTTCTCAGCTCACGTACTGTTGAAGCCTAACTTGAAGCATTTTCAGGATTACCTTGCTAGCCTGTGAAATGAGTGCAGTTGTGGGGTAACTTGAACATTATTTGGCATTGCTTTTCTTTGGGACTGGAATGAAAACTGACCTTTTCCTGTCCTATGGCCACTGCTGAGTTTTCTAAATTTGCTGGTATAATGAGTGCATCACTTTGACAGCATCATCTTCTAAGATCTGAAATAGCTCAACTAGAACTTGTTTGTAGTAAGACTTTCTAAGGCTCACCTGATTTCACACTCCAGGATGTCTAGCTCTAGGTGAGTGATCGCATCATCATGGTTAAGTCGGTCATTAAAAGCTTTTTTATACAGTTTTTCTGTGTATTCTTGCCACCTTTTCTTAACATCTTCTGCTTCTGTTAGGTCCTTGCCATTTTCATCCTTTATTGGGCCTATCTTTGTATGAAACATTACCTTGGTAACTCCAATTTTCTTAAAGAGATCTCTAGTCTTTCCCATTCTATTCTAGATTAAATGTGGAAAAAAGGGACCATGGGTCATCAAATCTGTTCTACCACCTGTGTTTATTGGAGAAGGAAACCTCACCCCACTCCAGTGTTCTTGCCTGGAAAATCCCATGGACAGAGAAGCTTGGCAGACTACCGTCCATGAGGTGTCAAAGAGTAGGACACGACTCAGTGACTAAACAACCTGTGTTCATAAATCAAGCTCTATGTTAATACAGCCATACCCTTTCTTTTATGTAAAATGCAGCGCTGAGCACTTGCAGCAAAGACTGAATGAGCTGCAAAACTTCACTAGCCCTTTAAAGAAAGGGTCTGCCTGACTACTGCACAAGACCAAGAAGCTTTTTTTTATTTGGCTGCTCCAGCTCTTAGTTGTGCCCATGGGATCTTTAGGTGAAGAATATAAACTCAGTTGCAGCATATGGGATCTAGTTCCCTGACCAGGGATAGAAGCCAGGCCCCCTGCATTGGAAACATGGAGTCTTAAGCACTGGACCACCAGGGAAGTCTCTAGACTATGAAGCCTTTAGGACAGGCACCGAGCATCCCTTAACACAGCACCCAACCGGTGGTGCGCCTGGTTGAATAAAGTCTGCTGCCTGAATTTTTGCTTTCTTTCCATAGTCACTAGAATAATGACTTACACAATAAAAACTTCTTAAATGACTATTCTATTTCTTAGATCCATAACTACATCTTTACTTCCACAGGTACCTAACTCTGATCCCAATCTTCATCGTCAATTGCATAGCTTATCCCCTTCCTGATGCATAATCCTAATAAAAACTAAGTTAATCTTCCACCTTTCATCATCATAACGTTCTTGGCTAAAACCCAATCAGTTTTAGCAGTACCCTATTTTCAGTCTATCGCTCAATCCAGTATTTTTGTTTCTCTATAAAAATCTCCAACTAGTGCCTCAAAGCCTCTGATCGCAGCCTCTCTCTTCCAGCTGACAAAAAAACTGCTTGCTACGCAGGGTTTCCACGAGCACAAAAGGTGCCTTTGAAAAATTTTATAAAGGGGCACTCTAAAGGGAAGGTAGATTATCAAGATGTTCAAGTGCTCCTTCCTTAGAACTAGCCTCATATCAAGGTTCAGGGGTTAAGAGAAAGGTACAGTTTGTAGAAGACCAAGTTGGGTTTTGGCCCTGATCGCTTTCTAAGCCTGGGCTATACAAGAGTCTCTACAGCCACAGCAACTCTGCCACCTACCATACCCAGCTGGGCAGTTTCCTTCACCATCACATTTCCATTCATTTCAACTGACCCCACTTCCAATGTCCTTTGGAACTTGACTCTTTCACTCTTCCTTTGCTGTGCATTCCCTGAGCAATTAAATATTCAGCCTGTTAATACCAGGTGCAGCACTTACTGATATGTTACTACTACCTCTGATTGTTTCAAGCCATTGACTTCCCTACTGAACCAAGTTCCTCAAGAAAAGAAAGCATTTATTTTGCCTTACAGGCCCCAGAGATCTTGCCATTATGACCTATTTTCATCAAAGTTGACTGAATATAATAAAGGAAGACCAAATATGCCTTAATATTTTCC
The DNA here is from genome assembly GCF_049115385.1 of Moschus berezovskii. NCBI lineage: Eukaryota > Metazoa > Chordata > Mammalia > Artiodactyla > Moschidae > Moschus > Moschus berezovskii. Next base: position 24,245,548 of record NC_142479.1, read on the forward strand.
CTTATTTGAAGAACACAATTGGTGTACTACAATTGAAATCTGGATTTTAGACTTTTCCAGGACCTTCTCCGAAATCTGGGACACTGGATTTATGAATGCCCTTTTTCATCACTGCAATTACAGATATCATGGCAGTCGGAATACTGACAGCACCAGAGAAAACCAGAACCCTTCCCCTTTAGGAACTCCACTAACCAGCAACTTCCCAAAGATACTGCTTCCCAAGAACTACCTGAGATCCTTCCTAGAGACACAAGTTACTGGAGGCCGCCTCAATTCCCTTAAGACAAACTCACCTGGAGATGGGCCTGGAAATTATTTTTAACAAGTGTACCAAGTGTTACCTATGTTAATTGAAGTCTGGGTGATGATGCACTAGAGACGATCCCAGGAGAGTTGCTCTCCTTCTTTATTCTCACAGTTTCAGAGCGAACAGTAAAGGGCTTACTCTCTTAGAGTAACAAACTGTTGGTCACTCAGTTGTGTCTGACTCTTTGCAACCCCGTGGACTGTAGCCCTCCAGCCTCCTCTGTGCACAGAATTCTCCAGGCAAGAATACTGGAGTGGGTAGCCATTCCCTTCTCTAGGGGATCCTGACCCAGGATCAAACCCAGGTCTCCTGCACTGCAGGCAGGTTCTTTACCATCTGAGCCACCAGGGAAGCCCTAGAGCAACAAAACAAGCTCTAACTGGCATAAAACTACTGTTCAGTATGAAAGTGATACAGATCCGCACTCAGTATTGGCTAATATAGTACCTCGTTAACCAAATGCAAAGCACATATTGCTTATTTCACTTTCAACAGGCAACAGTTAATCAAGACAAGAGAAATATTTTGGAAACAGAACCCAAATAGGCAGTCCCAAGCCCCATCTCTCAACTAGTACCTCACCTTGATTCCTCTTAGGAAATCAAGCCCTAAAGAAACATAATTATGACAACATCAGCACAAAACTAAGGCACATCTAATAGTAACAGCAGGAATAGTTCCACACTACCAATGCTCGCGATGCTCAAACATCAAAAGTCTTTCTTAAGTTGACAATACTGGTGTCAAACTCAGGGAACAGAATATTTCAGAACTTCCCTGGCCAAGAGTAAGACATGCTATTTACAAAACCACAGAGATACTTACCTGAGGCACAACATCTTGCAGAAAAGTTACGACACTTTCCATGTAGGACTGCTCCCTGAAAAAGGGGTGAGACGAAGAAAACTTAACATGACAGCTAAATATAAAACAAAGAAAAGCTCTTTCTACAAGCCCTAAGAAAGTTATTCATAATATTTTAAAAAGAAAAAACAACTTTCATCACCTGGTAATTCTGCTAACTTGCTTTCTTAATTTCTCTGAATATGTTTTTAAACACAAATGAGCTTTAAATTTCTTTCAAACATTAATTCTTCTTAAAAGTCATGTGTTTTTTTTTTTTGGCTGTGCCACATGGCATGCAGGAATTCAGTTCCCTGACCAGAGATCAAATCTGTGCCCCCTGCAATGGAAGCAAAAAGTCTTAACCACTGGATCACCAGGGAAGTCCCTCCATTTTTTTAAATTGAAGTAGACCTCGGTTCCATTCCTGGGTTGGGAAGATACCCTGGAGAAGGGAAAGACTACCCATTCCAGTATTCTGGCCTGGAGAATTCCAGAACACTGGGTCGCAAAGAGTAGTTTCCCTGGTGGCTCAGCTGGTGAAGAATCTGCCTGCAATGTGGGAGACCTGGGTTTGATCCCTCAGTTGGGAAGATCACATGAAGAAGGGAAAGGCTACCACTCCAGTATTTTGACCTGGAGAATTCTATGGACTATATAGTCCATGGGTCGCAAAGAGTTGGACACAACTGAGTGACTTCCACTTCATTTCATAGTTGACTCACAATATTGTGTAAGTTTTAGATGTACAGATCAAAGTGATTCAGTTTTCTACTTTTTCTCAATTCTTTTCCATTATAGGTTATTAGAAGGTATTATACATAGTTCCCGGGACTATACAGTAAATCCTTATTGCTTACTTTATGTATCTCTGTTAATCCCACACTCTCAGCTTATCCCTCCCCTTCTCCTTCCACTTTGGTAACCCTAAGTTTGCTTTATTTATCTGTGAGTCTGTCTCTGCATTATAAATGAATGTATCTGTATTTGTTTTTAGATTCCACATATAAGTGCTATCATAGATCTGTCTTTCTTCGCCTGGCTTACTTCACTCAGTATGATAATCTTTAGGTCCATCAGTATTGCTGCAAATGGCAATATCTCATTCTTTTTTACGGCCACATGGTCTCTTATTTTGATATACTGGATTGGCCAAAAAGTTCATAACCCAAATGAACTTTCTGGCCAACCCAATAGATACAACTTTTTAACTCATACTAAAAGAGTGATGACAGAAGACTTGACTAGAGCAGGATCATCCTAAGTCAGAGCAGAAGAATGCCCTAGTTAGAGCAAGAAAAACTACTGCTGATGACTCAGTATTCAGTGACCTTCTCTTTAAATTGGTTATGAACCTAATCCTAATCCCTTACCTGTGTACAGCAAAATGAATCTGTTTTGATGCAGGTGCAGGCATTAGGAGTTATTAAGAAATCCTCATAGAACTCGTGACATAGGTAAGACACGGGAAAATATCAAAATGCATAAAAGTGAAGAACTATTAAGGACACTGCATGTGTGTGTGCGCGTGCACTGTCATGTCCAACTCTTTGCAACCCCATGGACTGTAGCCACCAGGCTCCTCTGTTCATAGCACTTCTGCAGGCAAGAATACTTTTCGTGGGTTGCCATTTCCTCCTCTAGGGGATCTTCCCAACCCAGAGATTGAAGGCACATCTCCTGTGTCTCCTGTATTGGCAGGCAGATTCTTTACCACTAAACCACCTGGAAGCCCATATTAAGGATCCTGTAGATATTTCAAATGTGAAATATCAGCAAATGGAGAAAAATGTCTATCAGCAAATAGAGAAAAAAAAAATTATTCAAAACACCAAATCAACTTCATTTTAGAGAAATGTGAAAAATTACATTTGAAGGAAACAATGTGAGTTATCCTAAATCCTATTTTTTTAAAAGGCAATATGCCTTCCGTTCCGTTCCGTTCCGTCGCTCAGTGGTGTCTGACTCTTTGCGACCCCGTGACTGTAGCCTACCAGGCTTCTCCGTCCATGCGATTCTCCAGGCAAGAATACTGGAGTGGGTTACCGTTTCCTTCTCCTTAGATACCTATAAAAACTGATTAGGCCTTCCTCTCCAACCTCATTTTTCTCCCCCTCTCCTTACTTAGCCTGCTTCAGTCACACGCAACTTCAATTCCTAGAACACACCAAGCTCTTCTTTGAACCAAGACCTTTACATCAGCTTTTGTTCTCCATAGATTCCTACTCAGACTCTTCCCTGTCTTTCAGATCTCCAGCCTTAGTGTTACCTCCTCAGAGAGGCCCTCCCTGACAGCCTTAAATCCCACTCTCCTATGTCACTCTCCATCAGAGCACACTGGGCACTGATCACAGCCTGTAATTACTTTATGGACTGTGTCCCACACTGGAATGTAAACTCTGTTACAGGAAGGAATCCCTCTCTCATATTTACCTTTTATCTCCGGAACCTATAAGTTAATATTTAGGCACAGAGTAGATGCTCAAGCATTACTAGTTAAGAGAACACTGAATAAATTAAAGAACTTCCAAAAAACACTAAAATTACATGTTGCATAATGAAAGCAATATATGTGGAATACCATATGGCGAGGCAGCATAGAACAGCGCATAAAGCGCACAGACTCTGGACACAAATTGCCTGGGTTTGATCCAGGTTTCCTTTCTTGGCTGTTATCAAGGAAAATTGCTGTCTCTCTGTTTTGGTTTCCTCACCTGTAAAACGAAGACTTTACAAGACTTTGTAAGACTGAAACAGTGCCTAACTCATAGCTAATAATATGCTTAACCTATTGCCATGGTCCTTAGTTAGTGAAGGAATATATAGTCCTGGGAAACACAAGAGGAAAAGAAAGGAAGTTTAATGGTAAATTATCATAGTATGTATATATTTCTGTTAATCTACGAAGGGAATCTTTATGTAACATGCTAAACTGTCCAAGGGAAATAATCCAAAATGCTACAATTCCCTTATGAACATTTTTGAAAGACAGAAAACAAATTTCATCTCCTTAGCCAGCTCTTCAAGGGTCCTGATTGTCCACCCCAACCTCCTTTAAATAGGCCAACTTCCCTAAGATTTCATTTATGAAAACAGCTTGCTTTTCCCACATCTGCTCACTCCATCCCCTTTTCTGAAAATGTGCCCTTGATTCTAACTGCCCAAATTATATTCTACTTTTAAAGTACACTATAAATGTTAGCTTCTTAACGAAACCTTTTCAGATCTAAAGTACTCCAACTAAATACTTCCACTAAAATATTCCCTCTAAATTCTCATGCTGTTTTGCTGGCATCTTTTTTATTCACTACAGTGCTTACAAGTATAAACATCTTAAACTACATTAGATTATAAGCTCCTAGAAAGTACAGATATGCTTTGTCAAAAAATGCTTAAAATATAGAAATGTACTCTCTGTGACACTGACTTTGAAACTTTCTGACTGAGACCTAGAGTGATATATTTTATATCACAATATGGTATTCTTGCCAGGAAAATCCCATGGGCAGAGGAGCCAGGTGGGCTACAGTCCACAGGGTCACAAAGAGTTGGACACAACCGAGCACATCCACACACACAGAGTAAATATACACATACATGTGAATGAATATATCTACGTGCTTGTCAGAACACAGTACTAACCTCCAATTATATTTTCTATTATTTTCTATTTTTGAAATGGTCCTGATCGACTAAACTGATTTAATGACCCACTAATTGTTAAAACTGAGGTTTGAAAAAACAGTACTCTTGTGTTTTTCATGTACTCTATAAATGTGCTAAACACATCAACTTGACCCTCCAATTATTGCTTTTATTTGGCTTTGGCAATCAATGATATCTGTCATCCTGTAAAGCCAAGTTAAACAGATTTTCAAAAGTAAGCACAGTTCAGGAAAGAAAGCTCATTGTTAGCTACTATTCTGAGTAATCTTTCTTTCACCTATCAAGTTCATCTGAAAGTCGCTTACGTGACAGCCTGAGGGCGAACCACAACTCCTCCAGTACAACGACTGGGTCTTCTGGGGGAGTCTGTAGCCATTGCTTCATTCACAAAACCTGTTTCCAGAATGAACAGACAGACAAAAGCAAAAAGGATCATTACTGTTCAGGATAGGAAGAAAGATATATGGTTGCTCGCTAGAGATCTGTTGTCAAAAATGCATAAAATATAGGAAAATCTCCCAGCAATTCCTCTTATACCTGGAAGGGCAGAGGGCAGAATAGGAAGAAGTAGACAAAAGTACTTTTCAAACTACTGTGAGGTCTTCTTATTTGCACCAAGCCTCAGAACCACAAAACTAGTTAAGACTACTGTAGGACCCGCTGAGCTCCTGTTAACATAAACCAGGAAGGGATGGAAAGTCTAGCACAGGACCACTTTATAAAAACAAATGTGCTACCTTTGTGAGCCAAAATTAAAGAATTTACTGAACTCTAATGTTGAGATAATAAAAAATATACAAGGTACAGTATTTTAAGACCAAATGGAGCAGTGAGGTAACATCTTCCAACTAAGATCTTTGGTAATCTATGAGTAAGACTACATATGTATCCTAATGGGTGTTTTCCAGTCTTATTGTGGTGATCATTTCACAATATATACAAATATCGAATCATTATGGATACACCTGAAACTAATACTTTATGTCAATTATATATTTAAAAAGAGACTGCATGGTCACAATGTAACAAGATTTTCAAAATCATATCTGTTAACCCCTCTGCTATTGTAACCTAATCACCAGAGTCTAAGCAAGTAATAAAAACTTATATGACATTAGAAGCCCTTTATCCTTTCCAGTCCCATCACTGAATCCTGACTCTTGAATGCCTAACAAGCATCTGAATCACTTGGGAGGTTTTAAAAGCATGGAACACACTTGGTTAAGGTTAAAAGAGACAGCAATGTGAAAGATCTTAGGAGACCCCACACAGCCTGGAGCTAATCTTGAAAGCCCCTAAAGCCACCTCTTTTAAGCAAGGGGCATTCTATCACCTTAATGGAAATCTCGCCCACAGACGATTCCCATCTGCTACAAGCAAAAGACCCCCTGCCCCAGCTAGCCCAGGGACCCCTTCCTCAGAAGGGACCTTCGCCTCCAGCCTCTCAGCCCTCTCATTTCCATTCCACCCTTTATTTCTCGAAACACAGCCTCCCAAGAAACTGTCCTTAAGGACCCTGTCTCCCGAGAACGACCCTTGCCAGCCCCTCAGGCCCCACTCTCCTGAAAGCCATCAGCGCGGCGCTACCCACTTAACCTCCAACACCGAGCCGCCGCTGCCCCCGGCCGCCCTCTGGCCCCTGGCCCTGCTTCCCCTCCCCCTCCGACCTCCACAGCCCCTCCTCGCCGAATCCCCGCCAGCCAAAGCCCCTGCCCTCACGCTGCCCGTCCCTGGTCCTCGCCCAGCCTCCCCCGATCCACACCGCACCGCCAGCCCTCTCACCGGCCGCCCCGCCGGTAAACGCTGCGCTCCAGCTCAAGGCTCAGTGTTTGGAGTCTCCCCCTCGTGATTGACGGTTACCACTTCCTACCACGCCTCAGCGGAACTACCTCTCCAGCCAATCCCAGATGCACACCGGCCTCGGCCGGGCACCTCCCTCAGGGGTCAGCTTCGCCAACCAGCAAGTAGGAAAGAGGCGGGCCCGCCTCCTGAATTGACCCAATCCGCTGGGGCTCGAGGGAAAACAAAACAGTATGTCGAGTTCGAGTGAAGCCGAGGTGTCAGGTTCGGTTGCGAATGCAGGCAGGTGGCGGGGAGTTACAAACACGTCTGTTTTCCTCTGTGCTCAGCGCCTTCGTGGCCCAGTCACAAAGCGTCATGCCTCAGAAGCCCGTGTCCCTCACTCGGGCGTCGCAAGCTAGCAGTCAGACTCGACACCGGGACGGGTGTGTTTACATCGAATTCTCGCGACAGCTGGTTCGAAGCTCAAAGCACGTGGACATGGCAGCTGCCAATCACTTTTCGCTGGCCACTCAGCCATTCCGAACCCGCCTTCTGCCCCGCCTTTTTCGATGTGTTTACCTTCCGGGAGCTGAGGCTGGTTCGCCCCCAGTGGGCTCCCGGGAGCCGGGGTGGTGATCTGAATGAGGGGTGCGGCTGTCATGTTGTCTGTTTGACCTAGGTGGTGGGCCACGCCTGACTCCTTCCTCACTTGTTTACACTTCCCGTAAGGAACAGATGGAGATCTCCCTGGTGTCATTCCGCCAGTGACATTTCTTTTATAATAATGATAACATTTATTGTTATGGTGAAGACCTAAGCACTTCATAGGCAGTATCAAATTGAATACCTCTGACAGTCCCCTGAGACTATGGATCATTAATTGCTATGGGGTTTGTAACAGAGGTGTTGATACCGCAGTAAAAAATTTTTAAAGGTTTTAGCACCGTGAGAAGAAAAAAGTTTAGCCGAGAAACTGTCTCACGGGAAATATGCGGTTAATCAGGTGCTGGAGAGATAAATATAGATATACCCACCCATTTGATTATGACGCTCAATGAGTGCCAGTAAAAAAGGACACCCAAAGTGATATTTATCAGCCTGATGTTTGAACATTAGGCTAATGAAAGATTTTGAGAAAATTTATCTTCTTCCACTACACAAATGCCCAGCACCATCAGCCTTTTATGATTTGCTTCCTACGTGAAACCCTATAAGGAAGGAATCTTTCCCAATATTTTGAATTCTTTTTGATCTTTTACTATCCCTGGCTTACTTGTTGTCTCTGAAAATGTTTTTTTGCTTATTTCCCTAAGGCATGTCTTATTTTCTCCCACGGAAAGTTAAACTCCACCTAGGCATGAGTAGACTAAGGCTTTCATATTGTTGAATTCCCCTTAACACCTAACAAGCCTGAATACAATAGATAGTTAAAAATTCAGAGTTAGTTAATTAAATCATTATTATTCTCATGTTGTCTCTGACCCACAAAAAGGAATAAAGACGAAATTCAGAGGAGACCAATAGGTAACAATCACAAGTAGAATAACTAGTATTTGTACAAGGTGTTTCAGTCTAAATAACCGTTGTATATGCATTTTTAAACTCCATAACTCTTTCACTATTCCTCCTCAGCTAGGGAAGAAATAAGGAGACAAAAATGATAAACACAAATTCATTCAATCAGTAAATATCTGAGCACCTACTAAGTGTCAGTCATGCTCTGGACTCTGGAGATACAGCAATAAATAAATCAACCAATGTGTCTGTCTTCAGCAAAAGAATTTGGCTCTGATAGGAAGACAGAAATAGACAAAGAGGGAACTTCAAATAGTGTAAAATGCTATGGGGGAAAAATAAGCCAGATAAATAGAGATAAGAGATAGCTTATTTTAGGAAATGTGGTAAAGAAAGGCCTCTAAGGAGATGGCATTTGAACCAAGATTTCAATGAAGCAGGTTTTAAGCAGCTCTGAGTGAAAAGCAGTTTAGACAAAGCAACAGGTACAAAGGCCTTAGGAAAGGAATGAATTTTGAAGAATGGGGAAAATATTGTGGCTAAACAAAGTGGATTGGGACTTCTCTGGTGGTCCAGCGGCTAAGACTGTGCTCACAATGCAGAGGCCCCAGGGTCAACCCCTGGTCAGAGAGCTGGAGATCACACACAGCAACTAAGAGTTCACATTGGCTGCAAGTAAGAGTTCGTGTGCCACAATTAAGATCTCACATAGCTAAATAAATGTGTTCAAAAAACCCCAAAGTAGATTAAGTAGAAAATGATAGCAAACTAGTTAGGAAAGGGAAAGTGAAAGTGAAGTCGCTCAGTTGTGTCCGACTCTTTGCTACCCTGTGGACTGTGTCCATGGGATTTTCCAGGCAATAGTACTGGAGTTCGGAGAAGGCAATGGCAAGCCACTCCAGTACTCTTGCCTAGAAAATCCCATGGATGGAGGAGCCTGGTAGGCTGCAGTCTGTGGGGTCGCTAAGGGTCAGACATGACTGAGCGACTTCACTTTCACTTTTCACTTTCACACATTGGAGAAGGAAATGGCAACCCACTCCAGTGTTCTTGCCTGGAGAATCCCAGGGACGGGGGAGCCTGGTAGGCTTCCGTTTATGGGGTCACACAGAGTCGGACACGACTGAAGTGAATTAGCAGCAGCAGCAGTACTGGAGTTGGTTGCCAGTTCCTTCTCCAGGGGATCTTCCCGACCCAGGGATCGAACCCAGGTCTCCTGCATTGTAGGCAGATGCTTTACCATCTGAGCCAAGGTGTAAGCAGTGGCCAAATGGAGTATAGTGTATAGAATTATAGAGTTTTAGTTTTATCCCAGGGTGGGAATCTATTGGAAGATTTCCAGCTAGGAAGTGTCGTGATCACACTTACATGTCTAAAAGACCATTATACCTACTAAATAGACAATCAACTGTCTTTAGGGAGGGGCCGAGAGTGGAAGCAATGGGTCAAGTAAGGAGGCTATTTCAAGAGACCAGATGGGAGAGCTATCTAGAACTGCGGCTAGAAGTGAAGCAGTAGAGGTGAAAAGTAATCAATTTCGGAATATTTTGGAAGACAGAATTGAAAGAACTTGATAATGGGTTGGATGTATAAGAGAAGGGAAAGAGAGACTCAGAGATGCTGCCTGTGTTTTGGGCTTGAGCAACTGAGTAATGACATTTTATGGATCTGATGAACCCTGTTGAAGTCATATGTGCTTTAGTGGAGGAGAATTTCTGTGATTTGGTTTCATCCTTTGTAAATTGTAAAACGAATATTATGATCCTCCTAAGATTTTTTTAGTAATGTGATGGTTTGGTAGGAGGTGTGTTTTATTTTGTTATGTTATTTTATTATTTGTTTGTTTTTTTTTGGCATGTGGGCTCTTATTTCCTAGACCAGGGATTGAACCTGTGCTCCCTGCAGTGGAAGCAAGGAGTCCCAACCACTGGATTGCCAGGGAATTCCCAGTATATTTTTTTAAGTTTTAAAACTTTGAAAAGTTTAATGCTGGTACTGTTTATTTCTGTATCAATTGGTACAATTTACATCATGTGTTACACTATTTCATCTTCGCAAAGACATCTCATACACAAAAATACACATTCAATAACTGAAAAATATGGAATGTGTCATTAATTTGCATGTCACCCTTGTGCTGCGGCTATGCTAAACTCCTCTGTATCATTCCACGTTGAGTGTATGTGTTTGCCTAAGCAAGCATCAGCCTCATGGGATTTTTATGCGGTGTAAATAAATTTAAAATTCTTGGGACTTCCTTGCTGGTGCAGTGGTTAAGAATCCTTGTTGCAATGCAGGGGAAGAGGGTTAGATCCCTGTTTGGGGAACTAAGACCCCCACATGCTGCAGGGCAACCAAGTCTGCAAAGCACAACTAGAGACCCTTTGCACTGCATGATGGAATGAAGGTCCCGTGTGCTGCAGCTGAGACCCAACACAGGGAATAAATAAAGGTTTTTTAAAAAATAAAATTCTCAGAACCAGTTAGAAATGTGTACAAATTAACTAGTTCTTGTCAGTCTTACAGGATTAGAAAGTTCCAAGCCTTAGGACCTACTTTCCTTTCTTATTGAAACTTTCCTGCCAGAACACAGTGGCTTGTTATCTGCCTTGAATTGGAAAACAGTTTGCATTCACACCTGTATATTTATTGATCCTTTTATGTAAGGCTTTGGTGTGCAACTCTCAATTCTTTAAGAGATGACAACAGACTTGGTTTTCCACTGTCATGTGAGAACGTTAGGCCCCAGCAATGTGTCATTGCCAGAAGATAAAAGCGCTACAGTAAACCGAGAAAACGGCAACCAAAAAATCAGTTATTTCTAATTACTCCATTTTTTTTTTCTCCACAGAGATGGTGTTCGATTCACTCCTGAGCCTCAAATAGAAAACAGAATTTGTGGTGATCATGTTTTAACTTTTTGGCCATGCTGGGTCTTCACCGCTATGCTTGGACCTTCTCTGGCTGCAGCAAATAGGGGCTACTCCCTTGTTGCAGCACGCAGGCTTCCCTTGTTATGGAGCACAGACTCAAAAGCACTCGGGCTTCAGTAGTTGCAACTCTCAGGCTCTAGAACATAGGCTCAGTAGTTGTGGCGCATGGGCTTAGTTGCCCCACAACATGTGGAAGCTTCCTGAACCAGAGATTGAGCCCTGTCCCCTGCATTAACAGGCAGACTCACAACCAACCCAACCATCAGGTAAGTCCTGTGGTAATCATTTTTTGAATGAACGTGACTTGTGGGGGGCTTAGTACATATTGTTAGTTCATGAGTCATTTCAGATTACTGGGTCATGGAGAAACTTTTCAATAGTCTCTTCTTTGGATTGAGCAATCCCAGTGGGAAACTCATTTTCAGTGTAAAAGTAACTTCAAGCTAGAGTCCTGTTTTCTTCCAGTTGCTATAATGGTCCATTGTAATAAATCACTGAATACTAAAATCCCATGGCCCTGCAGTCCATAATCAAAAGTTTGAGATTTGTCAAGAAACTATCCATAAGCAAATCAAACATCTCCTCTATCTTTGTTTGGTAGGATTAGAATTCTTTTTTAGCCTCAAACGAGCCATTGCCTCACTTGTTTTGGCCACAAAAACACTTGGACAATATTTATGTGATTGAAGCAGTGGTGAAATAATCTGATTTCACATAGAACTATGGTGAACATTAATATTTAATTGTCAGTCAAGTATAAGGAAAAACAAAGAAGGAATTCCCTGGAAGTCCAGTGGTTAGGACTCCACGATTTCACTGCCAAGGGCTCGGGTTCAGTCCCTGGCAGGGGAACTAGGATTCTGTAAGCCTGGAGCAGGGGTCCCCAAAATAAAGGAAAGACACAGAGGTTAAAAGAAAATCATGATCATCAGTTTTCTCTCTCTGGTTGGGCATTTTGATAACAAGGGTGATTGTTCATGTGTTAAGGCAAGACATACACTGTAAATCACCTACATACAAACCTGCAAGTTGTGAACTTTCAAAGATGCAAACGTGCATTTGTATGTCTAATAAGGTCAGTTAGTACTGACCTTAAGTGTCAGGTGTACATTGTCATGTGCGTGCATCCGCAAGTGGCTGTGCTTTTGTGTACTTTACTGCGCAGCATTGTATAGAATACAGTAATACAGTATCTTTATTTCACACCCAGCAAGTCTGGAAACAAGTGTGAAAGCAGCAGGGATGTAGCTGGTACTACTGTACTTTTCAAGGTACTGCACTGTAACTTTAAAAATGTTGTCTTTATTTTTTGTGTTTGTTTTATATGTATTATTTTTGTGAAAAGTATTATAAACATACTACAGTACGGTACTGTATAGCCAGCTGTGTTAGTTGAGTTGTTATGAACAAAGTGGACCTACAAACACGCCCTGAGAACAGCATTTGTATGTCAGGTCAGTTCAGTTCAGTTCAGTCACTCAGTCGTGTCCGACTCTTTGCGACCCCATGAATCACAGCACGCCAGGCCTCCCTGTCCATCACCAACTCCGGAGGACTTATTAAAAAGCAGAGACATTACTTTGCCAACAAAGGTCCGTCTAGTCAAAGCTATGGTTTTTCCAGTGGTCATGTATGGATGTGAGAGTTGGACCATAAAGAAAGCTGAGCATCAAAGAATTAATGCTTTCGAACTTTGGTATTGGATAAGACTCTTGAGAGTATCTTGGACGGCAAGGAGATCCAACCAGTCAATCCTAAAGGAGATCAGTCCTGAATATTCATTGAAAGGACTGATGCTAAAGCTGAAGCTCCAATACTTTGGCCACCTGATGTGAAGAGCTGACTCATTTGAAAAGACCCTGATGCTGGAAAAGATTGAAGGCAGGAGGAGAAGGGGGCGACAGAGGATGAGATGGCTGGATGGCATCACCGACTCAATGGACATGAGTTTGAGCAAGTTCCGGGAGCTGGTGAAGGTCAGGAAAGCCTGGCGTGCTGCAGTCCATGGGGTCACAAAGAGTTGGACATGACTGAGCAACTAAACAACAGGAGACTTATATGGGAAATCTGTATAATAATCCGCACTAATTTTGCTGCAAACCTGAAACTGCTCTTAAAAATGTCTATTAAAAAAGTTACATTTTGGACTTCCCTGGTGGTCCAGTGGTTAAGAATCTGCCTGCCAATAAAGAGGACATGGGTTCAATCCCTGGTCTGGGAAAATTCCACAGATCAATTAAGTCGTGTGCCGCAACTACTGAAGCCCACGCACCGCAGAGCCTGTGCTCTGCAACAAGAGAAGCCACCACAATGAGTAGCCAAAGCATCACGAAGAGGAGTAGCCCCTGCTCACCACAACTAGAGAAAACCCGTGCACAGCAACCAAGACCAGTGCAGCCAAAAATAATGAGTAAATAAATAAAATTAATGAATGTTTAAAAGAATTACATTTCTCTGGGGAGGGCAAGAGGGAGGCTCAAGACAGAGAGGATATATGTATACTTATAGCTGATTCCTGTTGTTGTGCAGCAGAAACTAATACAACATTGTACAGCAATTATATGTCCATTAAAAAATCAATTTAAAAATTAAATGAAATTAAAATAAGAAATTATGTTTTTCTAAAATCCTCCAGTTGTGAGTACAAGTACATTACTTATTCACTCCATGGGCATTCTCATTAGGCATTCTCAAACTTTTGCACACTATCGTTTGTGGTAATCTCTAAAAATTAGAATTCGAAACTTTAGAATAGTAAAAACAAACATAATCCAAGGTTATATCACCTCGTATCTATTTAATTACAACAGTGCCTGCCATTTTTCTGTCCTGGATATTACTAGATAACCGTGGTTTCTAAAACACCATTTCCCACACTGCTATTCAAAATTCTAAGTATTTGTTTATTATCTTGGGTCCCTTCAACCTAACCCACAGATCTCTTTAGCCCACTCTGCTCACTCTCAGGCCCAGTCAACTTTCTGAAAATACAGTGATAATTTTCTTTCACTTTGTTATTCTCTTAAAACTGTTATCTATAAAGTGGTCATGTAATTTGTCATCCTAGCTAAGAAAGCTTCATGAAGTGAGGCTCTATTAATAATTAAGACACTAGAGAATTCTCTGGTGTTCCAGTGGTGGAGACTCTGTGCTTCCATTGCAGGGGTATGGATTCGATCCCTGGCCAGAGAACTAAGGTCCCATATGCCACATGGTGTTGCTGAAAAAATAAATAAGCCAAAGAAAACTAAGGTAAACCATGATGTATGGTTGCCCTTTATCTTTGACACATTAGTACTACTCTGTAACTATTTTCTACAGGATTCATGTATAATTGCATTGTCTATTTAGCTAAAATGTAAACTCTTTAACAGAAGGGATTGTTTGTGTTTCATTTCTATTCCCCTTAAGACTCTATTCACTAACCTGAAAAATTAGGTGTCAGAACCCCAACAATTTATCTTACAATTTGGAGCTGGTATTTATATTTAAGGACTTCCCAGGTGGCTCAGTGGTAAAGAATTTGCCTAACAATGCAGGAGATACAGGTTTGATCCCTGGAATGGGATGATCCCCTGGAGAAGGAAATGGCAACCCACTCCAGTACTCATGCTTGGGAAATTCCATGGACAAAAGAGCCTAGCATGCAATAGTCTATGGGGTCGCAAAAGAGTTGGACACAACTTACCAACACACGCACACACACACATTTATAAAGACACTAGAAATAAAAACTATTGATTGAAGACCAAAAATTAGTTTCATCAACTCTTTTTTGATGCCCATGGCATAATTCATTTCCCCTTCACATACATACTTGGATAAAGATTGCTTAAGTCAGTGGAAACTGAATCTGCAGCAACAATTTTGAGAAGCTAAAAATTTAATAATTAGAAACATTCATTTAGCTCTGTATACCAGTCATTGTAGTATTATCTGCATTTTACATGCGAGGACCAAGACTCAAAGATGTTAATCCGTTTAAACACCAAACGCAGGCTCAGTGACAGAAGTGCATGGTCCCTGAACCTCAGCTTTCTGCCTGAAAAAAGGGGAACCCCTAAAGAAAGGGAAAGCTCATGGAGACTCTAGAGAGGGGGCAGCTCTGGAAAGTGATTCCACTGAATACCTTAGGCATGAATCTTATCCTAATCAGCATATCAAAGACTTTGAGAACTAAACTGGCAGAGAGATCACTGCCCAGGTCCCCAACTAGCCCCTGGGTGATACGCACAAGGGACAGTTCAAATCACACAAGGGCAAAGGATTTGGAAAATGAATCGACACTGAAATCACAACCCACGGAAGGTGTGTTAAAATATGCAGCATCGAGACAGGAATGGGGAGGGTACAACCTTTAAAAGAATGACAGCCATTGAAGACTCAATGTAAACTAGTCAGAGCCAAGGTGGGTCCAAGATGGCGGATGACTGACTTCCACTAGACCTTGAGCCTCAGTATATGCTCATTGTGATACATCAGTGGGTCTTCCCAGGTGCTAATGGTAAAGAGCCTGCCTGCCAATGCAGGACACAAGAGATGCTGGTTTGATCCCTGGGTCAGGAAGGTCTCTTGGAGAAGGAAATGGCAACCCACTCCAGTATTCTTGCCTGGAAACTACCATGAACAGAGGAGCCTGGTGGGCTACAGTCCCCAGGGTCCCAAAGAGTCGGACACGACTGAAGCAACTGAGCACACACACACACGCACAATACATCAGTCAGCTAAATGGCTTGCTCAAAGACCCATGACAGTTCTAAGGCTGGCCATAAAAGGCCAAAAAGTGGGAGGTGGCCCAATTCCTGGAAATCCCTGCCCCTTGCCCAAAACAGTTGGAATAATCCTATCACTTATTATCCTATGAAATTACCTACCCTAATAAAAACTGACAACCTCCCACCTTCTGAAATGGCCCATCTTCTGTCTGTGGAGTATCTCCCTGAATAAACCTTTCATTCTACTATGACTGGCTCTTGAGTTCTTTCCCTCATGAAGCCAAAAACCCACATTTAGCAGCCATCCTAGGGACTTGCCTGAGACGTGGCAAGTGACCATTCTCTCGTGCCCCACTTTCTTTCCTGTAACAGCAGGAATTAACCAGATTGATTGCCTACTAAAACAAAAATATCAGTGATCTCCATAAGAGCTAAATAAAGTGTCATCAGTTCAGTTCAGTTCAGTCGCTCAGTCATGTCCGACTCTTTGCGACCCCATGAATCCCAGCACGCCAGGCCTCCCTGTCCATCACCAACTCCCGGAGTTCACTCAAACTCATGTCCATCGAGTCGGTGATGCCACCCAGCCATCTCATTCTCTGTCATCCCCTTCTCCTCCTGCCCCCAATCCTTCCCAGCATCAGAGTCTTTTCCAGTGAGTCAACTCTTTGCATGAGGTGACCAAAGTATTGGAGTTTCAGCTTTAGCATCAGTCTTTCCAGTGAACCCCCAAGATTGATCTCCTTTAGAATGGACTGGTTGGATCTCCTTGCAGTCCAAGGGACTCTCATAGTCAAGTGTCTGGGATATAATCCAAAATTACATGGTAGGGGTTTCCATGGCCCAGGGGTTGGGAGTCCACCTTGCAATGCAGGAGACACCAGTTCAACCCCTGGTCCGGGATCCAGTGTGCCACAACTGCTGAGCCTGCACTCTGTAGCCTTCAAGCCACAACTACTGACCCCATGTGCAGCAACTACTGAACCCCATGCACTCTAGCGCTCATGCTCTGCACCAAGAGAAGCCACCGCAGTGAGATGGCTGCACACAAGGAAGAGTAGCCCCGTTTGCTGCAACTGGAGAAAGCCCACGCACAGCAATGAAGACCCAGCACAGCCAAAAATAAATTATTTTTTTAAAATTACATGGTATACAAAGAACCAGGAAAAATCTCCATTCACATGCAAAAATCAACAGATGCCAATACTTAAATGGCAAAGAATCATATCTGACACTTTAAAGCAAAATTACACAAATGCTCTTGCAAGCAATTATGAACGTTCTTGACATGAATAGGAAAAAAAGAAAATCTAAAAAAAGAGAGGATATAAAGAACAACAGAAGGGCAGGTAGTCCCTGGAGAAAGAGAACCAGGCCTGGTTTTCTCGACAGAAGAGAAGCAGTTTTGGCCCATGCCATTTTGTAATCTAAGCCTTGCTGCAATGCGTGCCCTTGAACAGGCGTCAGTAACTAATGACATTTAAGGAAGTAAGGCAATAAAGGAACAATGAGAAAGCAGTCAAGATACAATAGTTCAGTGATGAAAGAGTCCTAGTTTCTCCCCAAGGGGCGTATATAACTACCTGATACATACCCTCTGATACACTCCTTTCCGTGTCCCCCATTTCTTGTTTGTAGGAAACAGGGTTCATTCAGCCTCCTGACCTTCCCTGAGTTCCGCAGATTTAAACAGGTGCTTATTATCAGGGAAGGGAGGGGAAGCAGAAACAGAGGAACAGTCAAGAAATAGTAGTGCAGCTGCAGGGCAGGGTCGTGGTTCCTCCTCAAGGCATATAACAATATCCTTTGAGTTCTTCAGTAGCAATGAGGCCCCACCCGGGTGGAGAATGGTATCTTAAGGCTGAGCACAAGATTCCGGGAACCTTCTACCTCACCACTGACCAATCAGAAGAAAGTCTGCACAGGGGAAGATAAGGAAGACACTTCTCCCTCCTCCTCAAATGATTCTCCCTTTAAAAATTTTCATGGTCAAGCAGAATCTTCGGAGTTGGCTTTTCGACACTAGACACTAGTCGGCCTTCTCCCAGGTTGCTGATGTCCTAAATAAATCAACTTTTCCTTTCCAGCAAACACTCATCTCTTGAGTATCAGTTTTCAAGCAGCAGAACCTGACTTTGGTACCAGCACTAGCATCCTCCTGGGAGGAGAGGCTGGAGATTGGGATAATAATTGATCATGCCTATATAATGAGGCCTCTCTGAAAATCCCTGGACTGTGGGCTTTGCAGTGCTTCCAGGTTGATTCACATACTCATGCACTAGGAGGGTTCAGTTCAGTCACTCAGTGTCCAACTCTTTGCGACCCCATGGACTGCAGCACACCAGGCCTCCCTGTCCATCACCAACTCCTGGAGTTTACTCGAACTCATGTCCATTGAGTCAGTGATGTCATCCAACCATCTCATCCTCTGTCGTCCCCTTCTCCTCCCGCCTTCAATCTTTCCCAGCGTCAGGGTCTTTTCCAATGAGTCAGTTCTTCGCATCAGGTGGCCAAAGTATTAGAGCTTCAGTTTCAGCTTCAGTCCTTCCGATGAATATTCAGGACTGATTTCCTTTAATGATGGACTGGTTGGATCACCTTGCAGTCCAAGGGACTCTCAAGAGTCTTCTCCAACACCACAGTTCAAAAGCATCAATTCTTCAGTGATCAGCTTTCTTCACAGTCCAACTCTCACATCCATACCTGACCACTGGAAAAACCATAGCCTTGACTAGACAGACCTTTGTTGGCAAAATAATGCCTCTGCTTTTAAATATGCTGTCTAGATTGGTCATAACTTTCTAGGAGGGTGGTGCAACCCAAATCCTTGGGACAGAACCTCCTACACTTGGGACCCTCTGGGCTTCCCTGATGTTTCTTCATCTGTTCATCTATAGCCTTTATTATATGATAAACCAGTGAACACAGTTCCCTTTGCTGTTCTAGCAAAGCTTCAAACCTAAGATGGTGATTGTGGGAAAACCGATTGATACCAGCCAGTAGAAATGTCAATTCTTTTTGCCTTTTCATACTGTTCATGGGGTTCTCCAGGCAAGAATGCTGGCATGGTTTGCCACTCCCTTCTCCAGTGGATGTTTTACTTAGACTGGAGGCTCCGTTGCTCTCAATAAACCATAGACTTCCCCCAATTTAGCACCGAGACACTTGGCTATCTCAGTTCTGGCAGCCATGGAGCTGACGGAGAAGACTCGGTAGCCAGTGCGGCCGGGTGTTCATGGCCTGGCAGATGGCAGGGCAGGCTTGGGGGGCTTGGAAAGCAGAGGACACGGAGAGCAGGGGCCCTCAGCAGCAGCTTCTTGGCCATCGTCTGGCCCAGTGGCACAGTACAGCTGGCCCGCGTGGGGCTGCACCCGGGAGTGGTTTTCATGGAGGTGGCCACAAGGCCTGGCTAGCAAAGGCTTCCAGAAAACCGGCACCGGAGGGAAAAGGTGCCAGGACCCTCACCCTCCTTCTTCCAAAGGTTACTAAGCGTCTGGCGCAGGAAGAGCTCGCAGCAACCTGTGCCACAACCACCTCAAAGGTCCCTGTAGTCAAAGCTATGGCTTTTCCAGTAGCTATTATGGATGTGAGTTGGACCATAAAAAAGGCTGAGCACTTAAGGATACTTTTGAACTGCAGTGCTCAAGAAGACTCTTGAGAGTCCCTTGGACAGCAAGGAGCTCAAACTGGTCAATCCTAAAGTAAATCAGTCCTGAATATTCATAGGAAAGACATGCTGAAGCTCCAATACTTTGGCCTGATGCGAAGAACTGACTCATTGAAAAAGACCTTGATGCTGGGAAAGACTGAAAGCAGGAGAAGGGGACAAAAGAGGATGACATGGTTGGATGGCATCACCGACTCAATGGACGTGAGTTTGAGCAAAGTCCGGGAGATACTGAAGGACAGGGAAGCCTGGCATGCTGCAGTCCATGGGGTCGCAAAGAACTGGACGCAACTTAGTGACTGAAAACAAAGGAGAAACGTAGGTGACAATCGGGGGCTTGCAGTTGGTATCTTCAGTGCAGGCAGCACTATGAGACTGAGCCCTTGTGGGATCAGACGGACAGTGTCACAATAAGTTGCAGGACACCCAGTTGGTATCTGCAGACTATTGGAGCATTTCTTGGTATAGGAAAACCCACACATTTGGCACCTTCAGTAAAGGAAGAAATTGTGTTTTCCTGTCAGTGGACATGGTTAAGTAGTAGTTGTTTTCAGTCACTAAGTCATGTCCGACTCTTGTGAAGTCAAGGACTGCAGCCTGCTGGCTCCTCTGTCCATGATATTTCTGAGACAAGAATATTGAAGTGGGTTGTCATTTCCTTCTCCACTGGATCTTCCCAACCCAGAAGTCAGACTCTTGTCTCCTACATTACAAGAACCACCTGGGAAGACCCAGTTAAGTAGTGGCATAGTTATATAACATAGCCAGGGCAGAATACTGAAGAATGAGGAGGCTCTGTGATGTTCTGATATGGAAAAATCTGCAAGATATAATATTAAGAGAAAAATACATGTATAGCTGTATGTCTTTGTGTAGACTTGTTGGCTACCCTGAGGACTAAAGTGAGGGTATATTCATTATATACCCATTCTGTACATTATGAAGTTTCCATCATGCATTACACTTCTGATCTATATGTGATAAGCAATAAAGCAAATAAAATTTAGTAAAAATAGAAACATTAAAATATTATTTGCGATTGCATGACATCTTTACCTCCTTAAAGAAGAGGCCTAAAAACAGCCCTAGGAACACATACCAAGATAAAAAAGTTAATTTTACCTTTCAGTTATGTATCTTAAACCAAAAATGTTTACAGTATTAGATAGCTACTAGTATGGTATGAAACTGGACTCTATTATACTAAAAATATAATCTAGGAAAAATTCCGAGATTTTTACATTAAAAAGTTGATCTGAAAAATAAAAATGAAAAAATCTTTCACAAAAAAGTGAGTCCAAAAGTGTTTGCTATTTGCTGTCATTATCTTGGAGAGATCTGAAAGACAAACTCTAGTCTTGAAAAAGGAAATTGAGGAGGTGGGAGGGGAGTTCAGGAAGGGGAACGTACGTACACCCGGGGCAGATTCATGTCAATATATGGCAAAACCAACCAATATTGTAAAATAAAAAAATGAAAAATGAATAAATAAAGTTTAAAAAAAAGAACAAAGAAATTGAAAGTGTTAGTCGCTCAGTCACGTCCACCTCTTTGCAACCCCATCGACTATAGCTTGTCAGGCTCCTCTGTCCACGGGATTCTCCAGGCAAGAATCCTGGAGTGGGCTGCCAATCCAGGGGATCTTCCGGACCCAGGGCTCGAACCTGGGTTTCCTGCGTTGCAGGCAGACTCTTTACTGTCTGAGCCACCAGGATCTATCTCTAGTTTTGAAAAACTAGACAAAATAAATGTTTCACCTGGAGCACTTTTTCTCAATCAGTCCTCTTACAGACAGCTAGTATGCTTCCAATTGCACGGTTCCTAGCATCCTGCTGGTGCATGGGCAATGCTGAATGCATGAGTTGACTCTTCAATGTCTCATTTAGAGTCCTATTCTAAATTCATACATTTTAAAAAGTTGTCTTTGTAAAACAACTCATCACACCAAAACAACATACTCTAAGTATTTCAGTATTAGTTCCTTTTAGTTTTTCAAATAATACAGTTTTATTCACTTTCAATTGCTACATAATAGTTCATCAAATTCTTACAAACCATAACTTATAAACCATAACTGGCCTAATCATATTCTTATTGTTGGATATTAAGCCTGAGTTGATGTACTCTCCGTTAAAATTAAAGAGTGCAAAAATGAACATTACATACATTTTAAGTTGTTATTCTAAAGCTTGATCATGGTGTAACACAAAAATATACTATTAAAACAAACCAATAACAATAATTCAGCAACATCAGTAACCGTTCACTGATTTATTAGATGAACAAATATATCCATATAATCAATGAAAACTGTACGATATATAAAATAATTTAAGAAATGTTGGGAATTAGCAGCACCATCCATTATGAAACAGCAAGAAAAACTTCACACATTTTATGCAAACACGAGAAGAGGCTATAACTACTTTAAGACTTATTAATGCCACTGAATGTCTGGGATGATTGAAAAGGGCATCTCTTTAGGCAAACATACCTCCCTCTACTTCAAAGATCCGGTGAGCAAATCTGATGGTTAATATTTTAGAAAAAAGCTACTGAATGAAATAAGAGATACTGCATAGTATTTTAATCAGGACAAGGAGACTAACACCCAGCTACTTTTGCATGGCTCAACACTTCGGCTTCTATGAAAAAGTTAGTTCTGGATTATGAAATTAGAAATAAAAAATAATTTTAAAGACACTAGCTGTCGCTAAGAAACATTAAGTGGGACACAGGTCACTATGAAAATACATCACTTTTCCAGTTTGCTTAATAATTTAAAAAGTTGTGTAGTTTTCATCACAAGTGACATACAAATTTCTTCATAAGCATTTTTAAAAGTTTTAATGTATTTCTAAAATCTAATAGATTCTCTCTTTTTTTAAACCTTTAGCCCTGTTGTTACATTTACTGTGTATCAGAGTAAGAGACTGAGTTTGTGTGAAGGATACAAATTTACACACATTTTACAGCAACTTACACCCTAACATCTACAAAATTCACATTTATAATACAAGCAAGTACAAGGCCAGGCTAAAATTGTTGAATTCCAAAAAGTCAAACTCATACTATTTTTATTTTGTCCCCTTAAAAAAAGTTCAACTTCGGCACCAAATTCAAAAAAGCCCTCTTAAGAAGTTTGGAAAAAATTTCCAGACATATTTCAGCAAACACAAACAGTTTTTCTGTGCTGGTGAAGTAAAGGATTTCCGATTTTCTTCTGGCCCCTGAGTCTGCGCCGCATGGTGAGTTTAACAGAGTTCTTGCGCTGGGAGGCTGTGGGGAGGCTCGTAGGCTGAGCACCACTGCTGCGACTTAAACCATTCCGTCTGTGCCTCTTCATAAGAGGGCCAGAGTTGGATTCTTCTAATGTCCTTTTGAAGTTTGCCGGAGGGGTTCTTTCAACTTCCTGGGCTTTCATTTGACCTGGGGTCGACACCTTCACATTTTTTTGGTCCATGATGGTATTTGTTGAATTGGTAGGCACCAGGCCAATGGACAGGCTATTATTCAAAGAATCGTGTATCCTTAAAGTCAGGGCTTTAGTGCAATTTTCTTCTAGTGGCTCTGGATCTTTTGAGGATATGACTGCAGCCTGGACATTCCCTCGAGCTATCTCAGGTGGGACTTCTAAATAATTCTCTGAGAAGGCATTACTACGAATAAGGGCAGGTATATGGTCCTTGGAGTTCAGCCTTGGCCATGGGTCCTCCTCCAGGGACTGAAAAACAAGAAGGTAAGACCAAATGAGAAATAATTTATCTTAGAATTCAGCTTAACCATTGGGGAAATGAAAGGGTTTCATTAGAATAAATGACAAAATTGTTTACTTGGGGGGTTTATTTCCTACTTTCTATATTTAATTTCTGAATAGTAGTTTGGAAAATGTAAAGTGCAACATTAAAGCAATTCTGTCACAATGGAAATTCAGACTGTTGCACTGGTGCAAAGTAACACTAGCTGTTACTAGATGCTGAACACTAGATGCTGTCCTGGGAGTTGAGAAAATAGGATATATGGGAATGTGCTAAGTATGGCTAGGGCAACTTGCAAAGATACAAACGAAAATCATATGGAACTTTCAGGTGTAGTTTCTTAAAAGCTTCACAAGGAGGTACAGATATGCACTACTTTAGGTGTAGTACCCCAAATTTAAATGTTTTCTGAATATCCTCCCATCTCCAGACAAGAACATTCTTCCTATCAAATAAAAATCTTCCACTATTTTAAAATTTTATAAAATCACTATTTTAATAACTTTCTTAAGGACAAATTTTAAGCATAAATAATTCATCTTCCCCAAGTGTGTATCATTTCCCTCAATCTTTCCTCTTTCAATCAAATTAAATTTATTAAAATATTTTCTGAAAAGCCTAAGTAAATCTTTTTGTATTTAGAATGGTAAATAAAGATATATTACTAGTCACCTTCTGATATAAAATCCCCTAGGAATAAACACCTTTTGAAAAAGTGCTTTATAAAAAAGCATATTTATAAAAGTAATGTTTCCTTTAATGTTTCTAGAAATAAGAAGAAAAAGGGAAACTGTAGGAATCTAAAAGCATTTCAATTTAACCATAAACATGAACATGCTTTACTAAGGAAAATAAACCGACTTTAGGTCCACTGGAGGCTTGAGATGAGAAACTCTGAAGTCCCTAACATAGTACTGTCCCAAACAGAATACTGCTATGCTTTTTAAAATGCTTTTATTTATTTATTTATCTGGCTATGCTATGTCTTAGTGGCAGCATGCAGAATGGTTGCGACGTGCAAACTCTTAGCTGCAACATGCAAACTCTTAGCTGCAACATGCAAACTCTTAGCTATAGCATGTGGGATTTAGTTCCCTGACCAGGGATTGAACCCAGGTCCCCTGCATTGGGAACCTGAAGTCTTAGCCACTGGACCATCACAAAAGACCCTTAAGGGAGAAAAAGAAAAAAGCCTAAGTATATTTCTTTCTTTCTTTCTGGGGTCACTGGTTCATTTATTTACTTTACATTGCATGGTTTATGGAAAGTCCAATTCTTATCTGTTTTAACACTGACTAGATGTTGGGCAGCAATCTTATTTCGAAGTACCAGTGTTGAGAATGGATAACAGAACAGTCTCTATTCTAGAACATTCACATGTGGCTTTCAGCAATATCAACGACAACCTGTCTGTGAATTTATCCCCTCTGCATTAGGTTGATTCCAATGCCTACCCTGATCACAAGCATGTACTGACTGATCACAGAAACTATACCTCACCATAAGTAATTGTTGACTAAAGATTCATCATGCTTTAATATAGAAAGAGGATTTGCAACAAGACCAGGCAGCAGATCAATTCTGTAGACAGAAGACTTCCTACTACCAAAAAAGCACATTACTAATTTAGGAACAAGAAAAAAAGATACTAATCAGGCCACTTACAAGAAGAGAACATAACTGCTCTAGCTTGTACAACAGGTTTAGACATTAGATGGAATTTCTTTACAAAAGAAAAACAATGGGATGATTTTAGAGTTAACACAATTTAATTTCTGTTGTGCTGTGTTCTTTTAAACTCACAAACTATTATTCTGATACCACAGCTGCACTGGCCTTTCTTCCCCTACTTATTCCTTTAACTCTTCCATTTCCTTCTCTTTTTATTGCCCTTCTATGGGAATACACTGCATCTGTTTGCACAGCCAACGGCTTAGACTTCTGAGACTCTTCTCAGATTAATTACCACTTGTACTGCTAAGCCTTCTTACATGTTCATAAAACACGGGATATTGAGAGCTTCAGTTCAGTTCAGTCGCTCAGTCATGTCCGACTCTTTGCGACCCCATGAATCACAGCACACCAGGCCTCCCTGTCCATCACTAACTCCTGGAGTTCACGCAAACTCATGTCCATAGAGTCGGTGATGCCATCCAGCCATCTCATTCTCTGTCGTCCCCTTCTCCTCCCGTCCCCTTCTCCTTCCCAGCATCAGAGTCTTTTCCAGTGAGTCAACTCATCGCATGAGGCTCAGTTCAGTTCAGTCGCTCAGTCGTGTCCGACTCTTTGCGACCATTGGACTGTGAAGAAAGCTGATCGCATGAGGTTACATCCTAAAAATTCACACTTGCAAAGTTTTACTTCAGAGATCCACTTTGAGAGCTCCATATATTCACAATCCAACAGTAAACAGCTAATTACAAATTGTGCCTAGAATGCAACTGAAACTAAGTGCTAATCCTCTGAAAGAACTCTCTTCCTCATTCCTAGAGCTCTTGGCTTACTTAAAAAACAGCTAACATTAGTTTTGCCCTAAAGAAAGATGGAGAAAGAAAGGTGCGCGATAGTAATATATCACTTAAACAGAAGTATTTCTACTATTTTTGTCCCAAACCAAAGATTTGAGTATCGATTTAGCTTACGATTCAAACAGAAGTTGACATGTCTGTAGATAGGTAACCTAGTCTCAAGTGCCTAATCTAAATATGGGTAAGTCTTAAAAACCATTCAAAATCAACCAAAATGTCATATGCTACTAAACACAGGATTATTATTATAACAATGAAGTAAATCAGAGATACTCATGAGTAGCCATGGTTAACTAAGAGAAAGGAAACAAAAAAACACAATCTCTTGAGCAGAAATCTGTCTTTATTTACTTGTTAGGCCAGAAGCTACAGTGATTATTCTGAATGGCTCTAAATATTTTTTCATATTTAGGTGTAGCTAAATGGTTAACAAATAACCATGCCTACACGGAAGTTAGTCCATACATAAATCTCCTAATATTTACTTTAGTATAATTATTAGATCATTACTTTTCAGAATTTTAAAATGTTTTAAAGGGCTTCCCTGGTGGTCGAGTGGTTAAGAATCTGTCTGCCAATGCAGAAGACAGGGTTCCATCCTGGGTCTGGTAAGATCCCACATGCTGCAAGGCAACTAAGTCCGTGAGCCAAAACTACTGAAGCCCACGTGCCTAGAGCCTGCGCTCTGCAGCAAGAGAAGCCACAGCGATGAGAAGCCCGTGCACTGCAACAAAGAGTAGTAGTAGTTCCTGCTCGCTGCAACTAGAGAAAGCCTGCACAGCAACAAAGACCCAGGACAGCCAAAAGGACATCTTTAAGAAAGGTTTTAAAACTTATTCCTTGGTGTAATTTCTGTACAATTTTACTAATGCCAATCCACAGATTAACATTAAGAATACCCTATTACAGTATCTTCTCTCCCCTCATTCTTACCTCCATCCTATGGCACCTCTACACTACCTA
Source organism: Moschus berezovskii (assembly GCF_049115385.1). Taxonomy (NCBI): domain Eukaryota; kingdom Metazoa; phylum Chordata; class Mammalia; order Artiodactyla; family Moschidae; genus Moschus; species Moschus berezovskii. The sequence goes on from NC_142479.1 coordinate 24,272,228, forward strand.
CAATTCAGTTACAAATACAAACACTTCAGGGAACACAAAAGTAATGAAGACTTTCAAATACAGAAACTGGTGAATTCTGAAATGAACATAAGCTCCTTCACAACACTCAAAAGAGAATGAAGAGACTTTAAAAGATCTCAACCTGCATTATTATTCAAGAGTTTTCAAAGAAAAGAAAGTTTCCACAAGAAATTCTTAAGCATAAAATACTAATTTGTCAATTTCTAAATGAAGAGTCCATGTAAGGAAAATTAAGTTGCCATATATATGTGAAGTAAAAGATAGGACAGCAATAATGGAAAACTTCCAAGTACTCTATACAGGATCACAATACCCAAAATTAAATAAATTCTTTGTACTGTGTAGCTTTGATCATCTTAAAAAACTACAGTTTTTTAAGACTGTAAATTAATTTTATGTCTACATACATGACATAAAATTCCACTGTGTTTCCCATTTTAATGGTCATTCTTCTGAAACCACGTTCTCAGAAGGCCAGGTATGTCACAGCAGTTATCAATATTACTAATTATAAGTAGAAGATTGGAAAAAAGTAGGAAAAAATTGGGATGAAATCAGAAAAAAGGCAAATACTATAGCATTTAAACTTATTTCTGAGCACATCTTAAATTCATTCAATATTAATATGGGTGAGAAACAGGAATGATGTTCCTTATTCACGTTAATAGACAATCAATTCTAAAGGCTGATATCCTAAGGTCCAGTTCAGCCTTGATTGTGTCTTATTCAAACTGCTTAATATCTCGCTCTTATTATCTATAAAATGGAATTAATTATCTGCACTATTTAGCTTCCAGGGATATGAGGTTCAAATGAAATACCACATATGCAAGTCCATCACAAGTTTTTGCTGCTGCTGCTGCTAAGTGTTAAGTCACTTCAGTTGTGTCCAACTCTGTGTGACCCCACAGACAACAGCCCACCAGGCTCCCCCGTCCCTGGGATTCTCCAGGCAAGAATACTGGAGTGGGCTGCCATTTCCTTCTCCAATGTGTGAAAGTGAAAAGCGAAAGTGAAGTCACTCAGTCATGTCTGACTCGTAGCGACCCCATGGACTGCAGCCTACCAGGCTCCTCTGTCCATGGGATTTTCTAGGCAAGAGTATTGGAGTGGCTTGCCATTGCCTTCTCCGTCACAAGCTTTTAAATGCTTACAAACATGCATAATATTAAAAGGGAATCAGTATGTTCCAAATATTAATATCGTTAATAGTCTTCAGGGGCCACATCTAGTCACTTGTCTATTAGGTGCTCTACGGAGATCCAGCATGCGGTTCAGTACCTCGGGGTACTAAATAAGAAGTACTGATAAGAAGTTACATAACAAAATCCAAAACTCTATTTTATAAAGAATCTGAAAACTGTTTCCAAGTAATACCAACCAGAAAAATTCCATCTATTACAACTTATATACTAGAGAACTGTATACCTTGACTGGTGGTGTGGAACATGGAGAAGGAGTCATCACGCAGGTTTCTTGACTGTTATAGGAAGGGCTATCAGTCAGGTTCAGATAGAGCTCATCTTCACTGGTGAAATCTCCCTGACCGTCCACTCCGGGAGAAATGCAGATTACTACGGCACTAGTATTATCTGCTCGAAGCATTCGCTGCCTCCAGCGGCCTAGTGCTCGATTCACAAGCATTTTGGCACAAGACTGTCCATGCTCACCCTGTATTTAAAACAACAAAAAAGAAGATAACTCAGACTTCGTTACCACTATGCTTGTATCAAATTAATACAAATTAATAATGTTCCACAAGGCCTACATAAATAATTAAAATTTCAAACCTTATCCACCATCCCTATAACTATGTTAAGACAGCACTGCTCTAAATTGAAAAATCAATAAAACAAAGCCTTATCCTGTGGTTAAATTTCATCTGTATTTTTATCTTTTGGGGAGCAAGAAACTTGGTCTTCATTGTAACCTTACTTAAGAAAAGTTATACAGAAGTTATCTAAAAGGGGAAGTAAACATCAAGATTTTACAGATAAACAACTATATGCCAATAAAAATTAATTTTAAAAAGTATTACAATAAATAATTCACAAATGAAATAATCATACATGGCAAAAAAAAAAAAATCCACACTGCAAAGGGCCAATTTCCTCCTAAAATAAGAGATTCTGCAAATCAAAGACAACCCCAACATAAAAAAATGTAAAAGGACATGAACAAAATTCAGAGACAAAGAAATATAAACAGTTCTTAGCTATATACATATATATGTGTGTGTGTGTGTGTGTGTATATACGTATACTGTTGCTATTCAGTTGCTCAGACATATCCAACTCTTTGCAACCCCACGCACTGCAGCACACCAAGCTTTCATGTCCTTCACTATCTCCTGGAGCTTGCTCAAACTCATGGCCACTGAGTTGACGGTGCCATCCTACTACCTCGTCCTCTGTTGCCCCTTCTCCTCTTGCCCTCAGTCTTTCCCACATCAGGGTCTTTTCCAATGAGTCAGCTCTTAGCATCAGGTGGCCAAGAGCTTCAGCTTCAGCATCAGTCCTTCCAGTGAATACTGAGGGTTGATTTTCTTTAGGAATGACTGGTTGGATCTCCTTGCTGTCCAAAGGACTCTCCAGAGTCTTCTCCAGCCCCACAGTTCGAAAGCATCTATTCTTCAGCACTCAGTCTTCTTTATGGTCCAACACGCACATCCATACATGACTATGGGAAAACCCAGAGCTTTGACTATATGGACCTTTCTCGTCAAAGTGATATCTGCTTTTTAATACATTGTCTAGGTTTGTCATAGCTTTTCTTCCAAGGAGTAAGTATCTTTTAATTTCATGGCTGCAGTCACAGTCTGCAGTGATTTTGGAGCCCAAGAAAATAAAATCTGTCACTGTTTCCATTTTTTCCCCATTTATTTGCCAGAAAGCGATAGAACCGGATGCCATGATCTTAGTTTTCTGAATGTTGAGTTTTAAGCCACCTTTTCCCTCTCCTCTTTTCACCTTCATTAAGAAGCTCTTCACTTTCTGCCATTAGGGTGAAAGCATATCTGAGGTTATTGGTATTTCTCCCAGCAGTCTTAATTCCAGCTTGTGATTCATGCAGTCCAGCATTTCACATGATGTACTCTGCATATACATTAAATAAGCATGGTGACAATACACAACCTTGACGTACTCCTTTCCCAATTTTGAACCAGTCTGTTGTTCCATGTCCATTTCTAACTACTGCTTCTTGACCTGCATATAGGTTTCTCAGGAGGTAGGTAAGGTTGTCTGGTATTCTCATCTCTTTAAGAATTTTCCAGTTTGCTGTGATCCACCCAGTCAAAGGCATATACATACATAAATGGTTAATGTCACTTATATGAAGAAAAAAACAATACAAGTCATTATAGTATAGAGATCAAATATATACCAACAGTATGCCAGCAAATCTGGAAAACTCAGCAGTGGTCACAGGATTGGAAAAGGTCAGTTTTCATTCCAATCCCAAAGAAAGGCAATGTCAAAGAATGCTCAAACTACCGCACAACTGCACTCATCTCACAGGCTAGTAAAGTCATGCTCAAAATTGTCCAAGCCAGGCTTCAGCAATACGTTAACCGTGAACTTCCAGATGTTCAAGCTGGTTTTAGAAAAGGCAGAGGAAGCAGAGGTCAAATTGCCAACATCCACTGGATCACTGAAAAAGCAAGAGAGTTCCAGAAAAACATCTATTTCTGCTTCATTGACTATGCCAAAGCCTTTGACTGTGTGGATCATAATAAACTGTGGAAAATTTTGAAAGAGATGGAATACCAGACCACCTGACCTGCCTCTTAAGAAACCTGTATGCAGGTCAGGAAGCAACAGTTAGAGCTGGACGTGGAACAAGAGACTGATTCCAATTAGGAAAAGGAGTTATTGTCACCCTGCTTATTTAACTTATATGCAGAGTACATCATGAGAAACGGTGGGCTGGAAGATGCACAAGCTGGAATCAAGATTGTAGGGAGAAACAGCAATAACCTCAGATATGCAGATGACACCACCCTTACGGCAGAAAGTGAAGAAGAACTAAAAAGCCTCTTGATGAAAAGTGAAAGAGGAGAGTGAAAAACTTGGCTTAAAGCTTAACATTCAGAAAACTAAGATCATGGTATCTGGTCCCATCACTTCATGGGAAATAGATGGGGAAACAGTGGATGACAATTTTTCTGGGCTCCAAAATCACCGCAGATGGTGATTGCAGCCATGAAATTAAAAGACGCTTACTCCTTGGAAGGAAAGTTATGACCAACTTAGACAGCATATTAAAAAGCAGAGACATTACTTTGTCAACAAAGGTCCATCTAGTCAAGGCTATGGTTTTTCCAGTGGTCATGTATGGATGTGAGAGTTGGAGTATAAAGAAAGCTGAACGCTGAAGAGTTGATGCTTTTGAACTGTGGTGTTGGAGAAGACTCTTGAGAGTCCCTTGGACTGCAAGGAGATCCAACCAGTCCATCCTAAAGGAGATCAGTCCTGGGTATTCATTGGAAGGGCTGATGTTGAAGCTGAAACTCCAATACTTTGGCCACCTGAGGCGAAGAGCTGACTCACTGGAAAAGACTCTGATGATGGAAAAGACTCTGATGATGGGAAAGACTGAGGGCAGGAGGAGAAGGGAATGACAGAGGATGAGTTGGTTGGATGGCATCACTGACTCGATGGACATGGGTTTGGGTGGACTCCGGGAGTTGGTGATGGACAGGAAGGCCTGGCGTACTGCGGTTCATGGGGTCCCAAAGAGTCAGACATGACTGAGCAATTGAACTGAAATGACTGAACTGATATACCACCAGAAACAGTAAAAAAGGAACAAAACAAATTAAACAATCTCATGTTATACAAATAAATATGGCATTATGTTGTTTTTTAGTTGCTAAGTTGTGTCCAACTCTTTGCAACCACATGGACTGTAGCCCGCCAGGCTCCTCTGCCCCATGGGATTTCCCAGGCAAGAATACTGGAGTGGACTGCCATTTCTTCTCCAGGGGATCTTCCTGACCCAGCCATCAACCCTGCATCTCCTGCATTGGCAGGTGCATTCTCTACCACTGAACCACTAGGGAAGCCCCCAAAGCATCATACGATGAATTTATAACTGTTAAGTTTCAAAGAACAGAAAAGAAAAATAATGTGCCCCAGAAAAGAGTTACATGTTTTAAAAAGTACCTCTAGAAACAGCTGGATAATGAAAATGAGTAGAAATGTTTTAAAAAGAAATGTGCCATGAACTATCAGCAGAAAAATAATTTTACTTCATGTGATAAAATAGATAAATGTGTTACAAGATTAAATACTAATATACTATAATGTATACTATATAATAATATATAATGTACTATAGTACTATACATACTTTATTAAAAGATATATAACACATATGTCATTTAATTGCCAGCTCTACCCCTAAAGTTTATATATTCAAACTGAATAAAGAACTGGGTATTTTTTCATTCTCTCCTTGGGAAACAGGTAACATTTTTATTTGGGGTTATCTGATCTTGGTCATATTACAGTATTCAATACATTAATGATGGCAAAATGTAAAAACTCATCTCAGCTGCTTTAAAATCCTAGTATTAAGCCATCCTTGCATTCCTAAGAAAAGTATCACATATAATGATGTTTTAAAACATTGCTTGCCCCCCTTCTAATATGAAAAATACGTACCTCACTTGATGAAAGGCAGCGTTAATCTGTAACTCATCAGTCTATCACATCCCCCAGTGGACATGCATGTTGCACCACTTGCCAAACACTAGTGCCCTGAGAACTCGCTGAGGGACTCTCCCTTTCACTTCTGTGTGCCTGCTTCCCTCCCAGCAAAGCTACACGGAAAGGAAATCTATATTAGCCATTTCTACTAACTTACTTGCGTTCTCCCTCAGCTCACTGATTCTGTTGACTTGAAAGTCGCTCAGTCGTGTCCGACTCTTTGCAATCCCAAGGACTATACAGTCCATGGAATTCTCTAGGTCAAAATACTGGAGGGGGTAGCTTTTCCTTTCTTCAGGAGATCTTCCCAACCCAGGGATCGAACCCAGGTCTCCTGCATTGCAGGCAGATTCTTTACCAGCTGAGCCACAGGGGAGGCCCAAGAAAACTGGGAGTAGGTAGCCTATCCCTTCTCCAGCAGAACTTCCTGATCCAGGAATCGAACCGGGGTCACCTGCCTTGCAGGTGGATTCTTTACCAACTGAGCCATCAGGGAAGCCTCTGTTGACTTGGGCCACTAGATAATACTGTGTCCTTTTCTTCCTCCATACTGTCTCACCAGGTGGGGTCACAAATCGTTGTGGCTTTACTTTACTCCTGTTAACACTGAAATTAGCATTTCTAGGCACTGCCTTTCAGTAACTGCCTACTGAAAATATCTATCTAGATGAACCAAAGGCACCTCCTATTTATTCAACATGCCTACATATGAACTAATCATCCCTCCACAAAATGATGTGTTTCTTCTTCATAATAGCTTCCAGCCATCACTAAGAAATTTGGGTGTCATACTTTCCCTTCTTAAAACCCAAGTTCTGTCAATCCTATCACTTAATGTATTTCTTTTTCGCTTGTGTGTGTAGCGTATATAGTCTTTTTGTTTTTCCATTGCTGCCTCAGATCAAGCTTGCAAAAATTTTCACTTGGAACGCAACAGCAGCCTCCATAGAAGAAGCCTAATAAACTCATTAAGAAAAATCAATACACTGGCAGTAAAAATCAACATGTAAAGAGAGATGAAGACAGATCTTATAAATATGATTCTATTCATCGAAATTCACCTTCTCATGGGGATTCTTCAGTAATCACTGCTGACACTCACTCTCTTTCATTGCCAACTTTGCTGGTTTAATTTTATTAAGGGGTCAGATGGTTTTCCTGCACATCCTAATAACTACAATCTTCACATCCATTATCATCTACCCTCTATTTTATATTCCACTCTGCAATGAGTATGCTTTCTAAAATGCTTTTCAGTGCTCTCCACTACCTGGTTACAAAGACCTAACTTCGTAACAGACCATTCAAAACCTTTTTGCCTCTTGTTTTTCAATCACATCAAGTTATTTGTGAAACTTGCATGTATTGTAGACTTGTCTCTTTGACTTTACACATTTTATTCCTTTGTCTGGAAAGCTTCACTCTCCTCCCTTGATTTCTTAACCTGGTAAATTGAACTCCACCTTTAAGACTTGCTCAAATACAAGTCTCACCCATTAAACTTCCTTATGCAATCTTCAAGTTTCCTTTCCTCTCTCTCTCCGTTCTCAACACCTGTTCTAAACATTGTTCTATAGATACCCTTTCAATACTCATTTAGGTGTTTATGAATAGGTTCTTCCAGCCCAATAAAACTGACTTATGGCCTCATCATGCCACTGAAATGTCTCTCTCATCATTGAAGAATTATTAATCCAGAGACTTCCCTGGTAGTTCCAGTGGTTAAGAATCTGCCCTGCAATGCAAAGAACGTGGGTTCAATCCCTGGTCAGTAAACTAGGATCCCACAAGACACGGGACAGCTAAGCCCATGCATGCACAACTAGAGAGTTGGCATGCTGCAACTAAACGTGACACAGGAAAAAAAAAAGGTGAGAAAAAAAAAAGAATCATAAATCCAACAGACATGGGAATTCTCTGGCAGTTCAGTGGCTAGGACTGCATGCTTTCACTATCAAGGGTCCAGGTTCCCTGGCCAGGGAACTAAGATCCTGCAGCAAGCACAGTCAAACAAATTAATATTAATTTTATTTAATCTTTCTTTTACATCTAACATCACTGACCAAATGCATCATACTAGACCTGAGTTTGCAGAATTGAATAGATAACGACTTTTAGATGGCACTAGTGGTAAAGAATCTGCCTGCCAATGTAGGAGATGCCAGAGATGCAGGTTTGATCCCTGGGTCAGGAAGATCCCCTGGAGTAGGAAATGGCAACCCACTCCAGTATACTTGCCTGGAAAATTCCACAAGAGGATCCTGGCAGGTTTTAGTCCATAGGGTCACAAAGAGTTAGACATGACTGAGCATGCATGCACGCACGCATGCACTTATCATTAAAACAACTCACAATCAAATGGTACTGATAGCTATCTATACATCCTAGTTGCAATAATATGGCAAATGCTGAGCAAGGGCCATATTCTATTTACCTTTACATCCTGTGTACCTCGTGCCTAACATGGTAGTTGAGGGAATAAATGCAGGCAATTTAATACAAGTTCTTTTATGCTGTCTCCTTATTCAGCTTCACCAATCCTCTCATCTTAGGAAAAGATCACCTTTTCCAAGGAGCCACTGATTCCAGTTACTTCCATGTACTTTGGACCTTCATCTCTTATTTCTCTTATTCTGTCAATCTTTCTTGTAAAGACTATAAAACTGCTTTCAAGATCCTGTCTTTTCAAGGTAACAGTGGCAATTCCCTTGTCTTGCTGAACACTCACGACATCTGTTTCCTAGGCTCACAAAGTACTCTTTCATCGTCACGCCAACCTGCCAGCTAATGCTCCCATCACTTCAACGGAAACTCTGCATCCTTGAAGATCACTAATACTAGAAGATCCTAACTGTAAAACCCAATACCCTGTTTTCATCCATCTGCCTCTACTTCTTTGTAGAATTTGACATTGCTGGCTACCACTCCAAAAACACTCTTTCCTTGCCTTCAATAATGTCACACTTTCCCACATATCTTCCTTTGTCATTGCTCAGAATGAAGAGATCAATTTTCAAGCAAGTCATGAAGGAAAGAAAAGAATTTTCTCATTGATGGTTGTTTCAAGGTTTACAGGTACATAAAGTATAGGTATAGGTAACAGAGTTACCACATGACCCAGCAATTCCATTCCCAGGTGGATAGGAGAGAACTGAGAACATGTCCACACAGAAACTTGTCCAGGAATGTTAATAGCAGCAGCATTCAAAACAGAAAAAAGTGGAAACAGTTCAAGGATCCATCATCCCCCTAATGAGCTGCAGAAATCTATACTTTACGTTCTTCTCCAGCCAGGTCACATGCAAAGACCTACTCCATGGGAACACGCTTAGTTCATATTCGAGACTCCTGACAAAAGTACCAGGACAATGCGTAGGTGATAATATTGATTTGAGTTACTTCTCACCATCAGGTATTTTTTCTCCTCCTGGTCCTGGCACATTGAGATGGCGTCTTGAGGTGGAATCATATTCCAAAGTCCATCACTTCCCAAGATAATATACTTGTGCTTCTGGGGGTCAAGAGTATGGACGCTTGTGTCTGGTTCAGGTGACACCACAAACTCACCACTGAAGAAATCATAGCTCCACAAATCACCTGGGGAGCAGGAGGCAGAAAAAGCCAGAAGCATTATTTCCATGAGAGTAGTATCCCATCAACAGATTAAAGAAGAAAATCTACATGTCCATCTCAAAAGATGCAGAATAGCATTTGATAACATTCGAAATCCATTCACCATTTTAAAATAGAAAAATTCTTAGCAAACTAGAAATTTTAAAAGTTAATTCTCTTATTAACCTGATAAAAGCAAGTCTTCTATCACCACTTTTCTTCCAGTCCTATACGAGGAATCCTTCTCAACACAGTAAGAAAATAAAAATATATCATATATATATATATATATATATATAAGAAAGGAGAAAATAAAACTATCATTACTTGCAGATAATTTTATTTCTATATAGGAAATCAAAAAGAAATTAGATAAAGTATAAGATCAGGAACACTTAGCAAGGTTGCTAAATACTCAATAAATAAAAGTCAGCAGTATCTCTATATAACAACAAGAAAGAGAAAATATAAAATTTTAAACAATTCCATTTACAACAATGAACCAAATGCAAGGTACTGAAAAGTTTAACAAAAGGTATGCAAATCTATCTGGACAAAACTATACAATTAGATTCCAGATTATCTAAATACACAGAAATAAATTCTAATCAAAGACAGGAAGATCATGAAGATGTTAAGTCTTCCAAAAATAACTTATAACATTTCAGTGTAATTCCAACTAAAGCCCCAAAAGGATTCTTGTAGAATTTGACAAACTGATTCAAAACTGTATAGAAGGGAACCACTGTATATCACAGGGAACTCTACTCAATACTCTGTATTGATCTATATGAGAAAGAAGCAATACTCTGCAATGATCTATATGAGAAAGAAGCAATACTCTGTAATGCTCTATATGAAAAAAGAATCTAAAAAACAGTGGATATATGTATTAATATATGTATAACTGATTCATTTTGCTGTACAGCAGAAACATGACATTGCAAATCAACTATATTTCAATAAAATATTTAAAAATACATTGAAAAGTAGAAAAAAAATAAAATGTATAGGGAAGAGCAAATGGCCAAGATTAACTGAGATAACTGTGAAGAAAAGATAAAATGGGGAGAACTTTCTCTGTAAGTAGGAGTCCTAGTGGCTAACTGAAAACCTGTTAACCCCTAGGTCAAGAAAATTCGATGTATCCCCCTATATCAAATCAGAAAGGATGAGTGCCAGTCACTTGGAAGAAAATTGCAGAGATAAAAATGAGCATTTTTATGCTTTTAACCTATCTTTGGAAGCTAAAAAGTTTTAACCAGTCTTTGGAGGTCAATAGCTCACCCTTTCAGTGAACCAGTAAAAGAAGGTTCTTACATTGTTATCCGCTCCTTGATTCGCTCCGCATAAAACAATGCCTAAAACTTCTGCCTTTCAGATCCACTGGATGGAGACCTCAGAATGTTCAACATAAAAAAACTTTTAGTTGATTCAGGTCAACAACAAGATCAATAAAACTGAAATAGGAAGAAAATTTATAGAAACAATCTATTCTTTTGTGATACACAAGATAACTAACTAGGATAATATAAACTCTTCTGCTCCCCGAAACAGGATGGAGGGGACAGAAAGGAGAAAACAAATTTCTGCCTCTTTTGTTTGTTGTGATATTCTTTGGGGAAAGACCTTAAATTAAAAGCAAAAAGTTTTCAGACAAGAGGATAAACTGTGTGTGCCGCTGCTAAGCAGGTCTGACTTTTGCTAAATAAGAGGAAGTTCTCTGTCCTCTCCTTACTCAAACTTCACCATATCTTCCCATTAGAAATACTGGCCATTTCAAATATGCTCAGAGCCCAAGGAAAGAATAGCTCGAATCAATTACTCTAATATAAAATAGCAACTCACTGCTAAACCAGCCTCTTGAAAGGGGCGATTCATTCTTCAGAGCAACAAAAGAGAACACATATGACCACTAAAAGCTAGTTATAATCCAGGCCAGCTCACAAAGACACATTCATCTCTTTATACCAATAGAAGAAAATTCCCTGGTTGAAACTATAAAAATGAACATGGATGGAAAAACAGTTAAGATAAATATTAAAGTAGCAATTACAGGGTTCATACGTGATATTAAAAGTCTTCAAAAGTAGTTTTCCCCCAATATTTGGAATATTGCCATTCCAAGTAAGAACATAAATTTACATACAGCAGAATCCCTAATATGTCTAAAATTAAAATCAAGGTTAAAAAAAAGAAACTCCATCTTTCAATCTAATGCAAACTATATGACCATGAAGAAGGGTCACAATTTCTCACATATAAACTAACAGTACTATCTTTATAAATTGGAAAATATTTTAAAATAAGTTATTTCACATGGCACAAAACCCAAAAGATACAAAAATCTCTGTTCCCATTCATGTGCTTTCTGGTTCTCCACTTAGGGAACAACTGCTGTCCTCATGTATTCTTCTAGAGATGTCTATGGACATATATACAAGTATATATGTATACTCCTTCTACATTCTCCCAGGCTTGCAACTTCCAAATCACTAGTCTCCAATATGCTGTTATCTTTTTTCTTTCTCACTAAACCTCAATGCATTTCCAGAAAAAACATATATTTTTTTAAATTTCTGAAAATGTTTTTTTTAATTAATTAATTTTTTTGTTTTTGGCCATACCACGCAGCATGAGAAAAGGGCTTCCCTGGAGGCTCAGCAAGTAAAGAATCCACCTGCCAACGCGGAGACACGGGTTTGATCCCTGGGTCGGGAAGATCCCCTGGAGAAGGAAATGGCAATCCACTCCAGTATTCTTACCTGGGAAATTCCAGGCACAGAGGAGCCTAGCATCACCAAAGAGCGACTAAACAACAACTTGGCACGTGGGATCTCTGTTTCCACACCAGGGATCAAACCTGTGCCCCCTACAATGGAAGCAAGGAGTCCTAACCACTGGATCACCAGGGAAGTCCCAAACTCTGGGCTTTGAATGGAACTACATATCAATAACCTCAGATATGCAGATGACACCACCCTTATGGCAGAAAGTGAAGAAGAACTAAAGAGTTTCTTGATGAAAGTCAAACTAAGATCATGGCATCCAGTCCCATCACTTCATGGCAAATACATGGGGAAACAGTGGCTGACTTTATTTTTCTGGGCTCCAAAATCACCGCAGATGGTGATTGCAGCCATGAAATGAAAAGACGCTTACTCCTTGGAAGGAAAGTTAGACCAACCTAGACAGCATATTAAAAAGCAGAGACGTTACTCTGTCAACAAAGGTCCGTCTAGTCAAGGCTATGGTTTTTCCAGTGGTTATGTATGGATGTGAGAGTTGGACTATAAAGAAAGCTGGGCTCAGAAGAATTGATGCTTTTGAACTGTGGTGTTGGAGAATCCCTTGAACTGCAAGGAGATCCAACCAATCCATCCTAAAGCAGATCAGTTCTGGGTGTTCACTGGAAGGACTGATGTTGAAGCCGAAACTCCAATACTTTGGCCACCTGATGCAAAGAGCTGACTCATTGGAAACGACCCTGATGCTGGATTGAGGGCAGGAGGAGAAGGGGACGACAGAGGATGAGATGGTTGGATGACATCACTGACTCGATGGACATAAGCTTGAGTAAGCTTCGGGGAGGAGGACAGGGAGGCCTGGCCTGCTGTGGTTCATGGGGTTGTAAAGAGTCGAACACAACTGAGCAACTGAACTGAACACTGAACTTATAGATCAATTCGGATAGAAATGCCATCTTAACAATATTATGTTTCCCAACCTGACAACATGGTGTATTTCTTCTTTAATCTGAACATAAGGATATTTCTTCTATAGAACCACAGACAGGAAATGTCATGCTGATCCAGAATTGTGTAATATAAAACCCATCTTCAAATTTTTCCAATTATCTCAGTCATGTCTCGCTTTTTGGCCACACTGCATGTCTTGCCTGACCAAGGATCAAACCCGGGCCCCCTCAGTAAAAGTGCTGAGTTCTAACCACTGGATCACCAGGGAATTTCGCATTAATTCTTTTCTTTTTTTTTTTTTTTAAGAAACATTTATTTATGGCCGCAATGGGTCTTTGTCACTGATTTCTCTAGTTGCAGCAAGCAGGACCTTCTCACTGCAGTGGCTTCTCTTTTGCAGAACATGGGCTCTAGAGCTCTCGGGCCTCAGTGGCTGCAGCGGGTGAGCTCAGCAGTTGTGTACACAGGCTTAGTCGCTCCCCGGCATGTGGGATCTTCCCAGACCAGAGATCGAGCCTGGGTCCCATGCATTGGCAGGCAGATTCTGAACCACGGGGCCACCAGCAAAGTCCAACAACCCTTTTTTTAATGTCCAGGATCCACTCAAGGATCATTCATTGCATTTAGTTGGCATATTTTTAGTTGTTTTTAATCCAGAACAACTCTAGGTTTTGTGATTTCTGTCATTCATGACACTGACAAACGACTGTCAAAAGTCTCCAGGCCAGCTATTTTGCAGAATGACCCTTGATTTAGGGTTTTGCTTTCTGTTTGCTTCCTTGTGTTCTGCAAGATATGAAGGCTTGTGTTCAGGTTAAATTTGGTTTTGGCCGGAATACTACATCTTTCTCAGCTAATCACATTAGGAGGGACAGTGTCAGTCTGTGCCACTGGCAATGCTGAGTTTGATCATTCGTTAAACTGCTGTCCACCAGCGCTGTAAAGGTATCCCCAAGTAAGCTGTACAGTGATAGTTTGAGACTGTGAAATATCCTGTTCCTCACCAAAATATGCCAGGTTTTAGCATCCATTAATGATTCTTGCACAAATCACATGTTACTGTAATGGTTGTAAACTGAAGACAGAACACTAACATTTATTAGTTGTCTTTCCCTATTTATATATTTTTGGCTGCACTGGGTCACTGCTGCACACAGGCTTTCTCTAGTTGTGGCGAGTGGGTGTTAGCCTCTAGTTGCAGTGCTCGGGCTTCTCATTGTGGTGGCTTCTCTTGTTGCGGAGCAGAACCTCTAGGGCCTGGGCTCAGGAGTCGTGGCACACAGGCTTAGGTGCTCCACAACATGTTGAATCTTCCTGGACCAGGGACCGAACCTGTGTCCCCTGTACTGGCAGGTGGATTCTTAACCACGGGACCACCAGGCAAGCCCCTAGTTATCTTGTCTGAAGAAAAGCTTTCCATTCTTCTACTTCTTTATAATCTTTTTGTATCAGTATGGACTTACGGAGTCTTCTGCACTTCAGGTAGACTCTTTACACTGCGCCACCAGAGAAGTCTTCTACATGGCTTTCAGTTCAGTTCAGTCACTCAGTTGTGTCTGACTCTGCGACCCCATGGACTGCAGCACACCAGGCCTCCCTGTCCATCATCAACTCCTGAAGCTTACACAAACTCATGTCCATCAAGTTGGTGATGCCATCCAACCATCTCATCCTCTGTCGTCCCCTTCTCCTCCTGCCTTCAATCTTTCCCAGCATCAGTCTTTTCAAATGAGTCAGTTCTTCTAATCAGGTGGCCAAAGTATTGGAGTTTCAGCTTCAGCATCAGTCCTTCCAATGAAAATTCAGGACTGATTTCCTTTAGGATGGACTGGCTGGATCTCCTTGAAGTCCAAGGGCCTTGCAAGAGTCTTCTCCAACACCACAGTTCAAAAGCATCAATTCTTCTATGCTCAGCTTTCTTTATAGTCCGACTCTCACATCCATCCGTGACCACTGGAAAAACCATAGCCTTGAGTAGACAGACTTTTGTTGGCAAAGTAATGTCTCTGCTTTTTATTATGCTATCTAGGTCATAGCTTTTCTTCCAAGGAGCAAGCATGTTTTAATTTTATGGCTGCAGTCACCATCTGCAGTGATTTTGGAGCCCCCAAAAATAAAGTCTCTCACTATTTCCATTATTTCTCATGGCTTTACCTGAGATCAAGTGAGTAGGAATCAGAATTGAGCTAAGTGTTTTTATCATTGGTCTAGGGTTTGTACACCATTAAATGGGCACAGAATGTCCTTCCTCTACATACTGGAGGGAGGGATACATCGTGGCAGTGTTGCTAGTTGCCTGTTCAATGGCCATTTCCCTTTTGCTCTCACTAGGGGCACTGGAATGATCCCAGATGAAAAGGAGGCCTTTCTTCTGGGGTTCAGTGAATTTGCTGCCCGCTCCTGAGGCACACTGTGGCCAGCAGGGTGCAGAACACCTAGCAGCCCTTATCCCTACAGAATTTCAGCATCAGCTCCACACCTTCACTCCTCGAGTGGCTTCCCACGAAGAGGTTCTCTGCAACTGTCGTCTCATCTAATCCATCCTCAAAACTCAACCAAAATCATCTCTTTAAAACAGATTTAAGGCGGATGGTGGTGATGGCTGCACAACAATTTAAATGTACTTAATACACCTGAATGGAACTGAATTCTTAAAATGGTAGATGTTGTTATAGGTCTTTTGCCATAATTAAAACACACACAACGTAGTTGTTGCTCTAACTCTGCAATAGTTTACTCTTGCATAACTCTTAACCACAGCCTAGAAAAATGCAGTATTTTCTCACTTGATCAATGCTTCTTATTCTCATACCTCTGTTCCAGATACCCTATTCATAGTCCCTTATATTTGCCAGGCCTCCTCCTAGCACAGAGCTGTTCACAAATGCAGTTCTTATGCCAAGAACATATGTTCTTCCTCTATTAGCTTTTCGTAATTCTTCAAAGCTCAGTTCAAACATCACTTTAGTGGCTCTCCAGTTAGGTAAAATATTCCTATTTAAAGTTCTCTTTAACACACATACAAATACTTGAGTTGTCATTTTTTACTTCTTTTTGTGATCACTTGATGAACGTCTCTCCCATTCTCTAAACCTTAAGCTTCCATGAAGGCAAAGACCTGTGTTTGGCATGCTGTTGTTGTTCAGTCGCTAAGTCAGGTCTGACTCTGCAACCCCATGGACTGCAGCACACCAGGCTTCCCTGTCCTTCACTATCTTCCAGGGTTTCCTCAAACTCACGTCCATTGAGTCGGTGACGCTGTTCAACCATCTCATCCTCTGTTGTCCCCTTCTACTCCTGCCCTCAGTCCTTCACAGCATCAGGGTGTCTGCACCCAAATATCTGTACAATGCATCAATGATTTCTAAGACTCACATGCAGTTCCATCAGGGAGACACTAGGAGGCACCTTTGCTACATCTGCACTCAAGTAATTTTGATCAACAGTACAAATTTTGATAAGCAAACTTCTCTCCCAAAAAGCTAGAAGAAAAATGACTATTAACCATAAGAATGGTGCTAAATACTATAATTTAATTTTACTACGGGCCAATAAGAATTACCATGAAACAAGTCAAACTTTAAAAACAAAAGCTAGAACTTAATTTCTTATATTTTCCCCCCATGTGCCAGAATAAAGACAAGTAAAGTAATAATAACAAAGTATTTCTTTTAGCGTAAATATTCAAATCTAAAGGATATTATCTTTTTAATGCTGTACACCTTAAACTTAATGAACAGTACTGTATGTCAGCTAAATCTCAATAAAGGTATTTGAGGTGAAAATATGTGATAGAAAAATAAAATCAAGAGAAAAAGCAGAACTGATGCTTTTCATTACTGAAACAGTATCATCTCTCCCATATGTCTTTTTATATGAAAAGATCTATTTCCATACATTTGTTTACAAAATTACATTAACACAATTGTCATAGGACATTACTATAACAATTGTATTTTATCTCCTACATGGTGTTTTGCACTGGTTGAGTGATCTTTCCCATAAACTATGACCATGTCTTCCCTTTTTAAAACAATAGTAGCAAACCCTCTCCTGGGTTTCGACTCCAGCTAGAGCCCCATCTCTGCTTCCCAAATTCCTAGGACGAGTGTCTAAAACTTGTCATATCAAAATTTCCTCTTCTCGCTCTTTCTTGAACCAACTCCAGTCACGACTGTGGTCTCACTATCCAACCAAAAGCTACTTTGTCAAGGTCACCAATGACTTTCCCATCACCTCCCAAGTCTGCTTTACCTGAGCTTTCAACAGTATGTAAATACATTTTTTTTTTAAATTGAGGTATAACTGACATATAAGGAAATACCTTCTTGAAATACTTTACTCTCTTCGTTTTCAGGACACTCTCCTGAACTATCTTGTATTTCACTGGTGGCTCTTTCTGTCTGTCTTAGCCCATTCCTCCATTCATGCCCCTCCTCTTAACAGTGAGAATATCTCGGGCTCGGTCACTGGACCCTTCCCTGTTTCTTCCACTCCCCTTTTCTACCTACACTCAACCCCTTGATTCAGCCACAAATGATGACTTTAGCCTGGCTCTCACTAGCTGATTCTCACAACCAGAAGCCAAATGGATATCACTGCTTTAATATCTGATAAGCACCTCGAATGTAACTTGTCTTAAACTGAATTCCTGACCGACCCCTACTAATGCACTCTGCTCTTTGCTACATTAGTTAACGGCAACTCTTCCTTTCAAGCTCCTCAGTTTAAAAAAAAAAAAAAATCATAAAAAGGGCACTCCGGATTGCTGTTCCTTGTGCCTGAATTCTCACGCCCCGGCCACCCACAGGCCTCCATGCCTTCATCCCTTCACTCCAAGGTCATCTCTTCAGACCTCCTCTGACCATTCATTTAAAAGTATAACTCCCACCTCCCACAATGTTTACTGCTTTATTCTTCACGTCAGCACTTTCCACTGCATACCACAATATATATTCTACTTATTTATTTTAGCTTATCATGTTTCCCCCTACTATAAAGTAAGATTCATGGGTCAAGAAATCTTCAACTGTTTCCTTCACTGGAGAATCCTCAAAACCTAGAGCACCAGGCATTTAATAAATACTTGGTGAATGAAAAAACAATCATGAAAAAGCGGGGACTCTGTGTGTGGTTTCAGAACATTTGCACATACTGATACTTTTTAAGAAGCAGAGCTTAATTCCCCTTCACTTAAGGGCAGGAAAGACTGCGTGACTCACTGCTAACCAAAAAAAAAAATATGGAGGAGGTGATGAGATGTCACTTATTTATGACACTAGATCATAAAAGCACACTGGCTGCTACCCTGTCCTCTCTCAGATCATTGCTCCAGGAAGGTGGCTGCCATGGCATGAAGACGCAGCAAACAGCCCTACAGAGAAGCCGGCTGGGCGAGGAATGGAGGCCTTCTGGCAACAGCCATGTGAGTAGGTTGTCCTAGAAGTGAATGCCCCACCCCATTCAAGCTTTCAGAACAAAGTCATACTTGACAGTTTGACTGCAATCACCCGAGAGACCCTTGAGCCAAAACTACCTAGCTAAGCCATTCCCAGGTTCCTAAGCCACAGAAACCATGGGAGATGATATATGTTTTGAACTGTTAGGTTTGGGAATATTCTGTTAAGACAGCAATAGATTCTTAATACAGCGGGATTTTAATAGCCTGGTATAATCCCTTGGGGGAGAAATTTGACATTACATAATAATGCTAAAGATATACATATCTTTATACATCTTGGACTGAGCTTTCCAAGTGACATGCCATGGATGGTTTAAGTGTGACCGTGGGTCAGCAGGTGGGTCCTGAGTGGCTAGAACCTCTAGGTCAGTTGCCCACAGCCTTGAGTAGCCTTCTCTGTTTATTCTAAGATATTATATTATTTGTGCATCATGGTATTTTAAAAGTTGGTGAGTAATGTAATGTAACCCAGCAATTCCATTCTAGCTATGTGCCTTAAATAAATCTCATAGATGTACACAAGGAGGTATTTATTGCAGCATTTTTGATAATAGCAAATGTGTGCCTATAACCTAAATGTCCACCAATCAGGGCATAGAGGGAAAAAATAGTTTCATATTGGAACTGAAAGTACAGCAGTTGATGCACGAACTAGAACCACATAAACATGGATAAATCTAAAAACAATGCACAGTGAAAAAATAGCTAGTTGGAAAAGCTGTTTTGAATACAATGGAAATCTAACCAAGGATCAACTATTTAACATTACCATGCACTCTCAGAACTATAAGAAACCCAGTTTTATATTCTCTAGCTTCCGAGCCAATGTAGACATCTCTGTCAACCACCCAAGCGCTTCTAATGAAGGAAAGGCTCACTACAGTTCATAATATAATGCTGCTTATTATTTTTTATCATTTGCAATAATTCTGTTTTACTGAGCTAAAATATGGTTCTCTCTTTTATAGTTCATCACACCTTTTTTCTTTTTGAGAATTTTCACCTGTTGCTCTCATTTTTGCATGTTCAGTTTTTTGAAACATTTAGTACTTGGAAGCTCCCAGCCCCCTACCCCATTTGGCTGAGTCACACAGCTTGTGGGATGTCAGTTCCCCAACCAGGGACTGAACCCAGGCCATGGCAGTGAAAGCCCAGAATCCTAACCACTACGCCACCAGGGAACCCTCAGCACCTTTTTAAAACCAGGTTAATTTCTCTTCTAGATGACAAAACTTCACAAATACTGCTACTGCTACTGCTAAGTCACTTCAGTCATGTCCGACTCTGTGTGACCCCATAGATGGAAGCCCACCAGGCTCCCCCGTCCCTGGGATTCTCCAGGCAAGAACACTGGAGTGGGTTGCCATTTCCTTCTCCACAAATACTAACCCAGCTATAAATGTCCTCAGTATTTTGATTCCAGGCTATATTCTGTCCAGTTATCCTGTTTAAGTTTAGGAGAGTGGCAGCAGCATTCAGTGGAAAGAGTTGAAAAAAATGTTTATTTACGGCTGCGTCAGGTCTTATTCACACTCGAAAGCTTAGTTGCCCTATGGCATCAGGGATCTTAGTTTTCTGAACAGGGACTGAACCTGCATCCCCTGCACTGAAAGGCAGATTCTCAATCACAGGACCACCAGGGAAGGTCCAAACTTATACTTGTAAGTTGAACAAAGCTGTACACAAAATCCCACCTACATAGACTTGATCGATTGACTAATCTGGAAAGGCAGTTTCTTAACTGATAAGTAGAACAGTCTACTGTATTACTGCGTTTTAAGACTATACTAATTTTTTATGGCTAAACTACACCTAGGGGTTTCCTAGGTAAGCTCAGTGGTAAAGAATCCTCCTGCCAATGCAGGAGACATGGGTTCGATCCCTGGGTCAGGAAGATACCTTGGGGAAGGAAATGGCAGTAGAAGGAAACCTACTCCAGTTTTCTGCCTGGAAAATCCCATGGACAGAGGAGCCTGGAGGGCTACAGTCTATGGAGTTGCAAAGAACTGTACATGACCAAGGGACGGAGTATGCATGCATGCACTTAACACTGTAGAATTATTTTATGCTCATTAGCAATCAACAAAAGAGAAAGCAAAACAAAAAACCCTAGTTCTCTCTCAAATGAAATGCTATGAAAGCAGATAATTTCCCAAAGCATATTTTGAACTTAAACCTAGCACTTTTTATTTACTTCTATTGAATTTCATATTATTAGGACCAGCCTACTTTTTTTTAAATCTCATCTAGAGATCATTTCAAATGCATAAAGTGATAAAAATAAAAACATGACAAAGAACCCCCATCTTTACTCAATTCATTATTGCTGACATTCTGCCCCATTTGCTTGTTTTCAATCTACATATGTATAAAGATTCTGTGCATGTAACCTTGCAACAAAAGTGTTTTAAATAATGGTCTTTTATCCCTAAATACTTCAAAGTGTATTTTCTAAGAATAAGGACACTGCAGCTATCAGCTTCATAAATTTATATTAATATAATGTATACCTAATATACCACCTATCATTCATATTCTGAATTATTCGATGGCCTAATAATATCCTTTATAGGATCCAGTTGAGGAGCTGGAATAGCATTTACTTAGAACATTTCTTTAGCCTCCTTCACCTAGATTGCAGCTATGCATTCTTGACCAGGGTACTACCTAAGGGATGTGTGCATCACACATCTGGAAGCATACAATGTCCTCAATAGTGACGGTAACTTTCATTATCCAATGTGTTGCCTGATTTCTCTACTCTCTAATTACGATTTTTTCTCTCTGGCAACTAAAAGTAGTTAAACAATGCTAATAATATTCTGTTGCTGACGTACTTCTGAATATGCATAATACACAAAATTGAGAACTACACACATTATTTCTTTCTCTAGTTAACAAATGCTGAAACTAAGGGGGAAAAAATTGCATCACTCAAGATCTCTTCAAACACACACTAATCTATTAATTTTGTATGGATTAGTATATCTTGCAAAAAACCCATCTAATAGTCTTATTCAGCCTCCACCTCCCCACCCTTGTTTTTGTTCAGTTGCCCAGTCGTGTCCGACTCTTTGTGACCCCATAGACTGCAGAAAGCCAGGCTGCTCTGTCCCTCACCATCTCCCGAAGTTTGCCCAATTTCATGTCCATTTCATTGGTGATGCCATCCAGCAATCTCATCCTCTGACACCCCCTTTTCCTTCTGCCCTCAATCTTTCCTGGCATCAGGGACTTTTCCAATGAGTCAGCTATTCGCATCTGATGACCAAAATACTGGAGCTTCAGCTTTAGCATCAGTCCCCCCAACGAATATTCAGGGTCAATTTCCCTTAAGGTTGACTGATTTGATCTCCCTACTGTCCAAGGGACTTGCAGGAGTCCTCGAGCAGCACAGTTTGAAGGCATCAACTCTGGCATTCTGCCTTCTTTACGGTCCAGCTCTCACAACTGTATGTGACCACTGGGAAGACCATAGTCTTAACCATATGAACCTTTCTCGGCAAAGTAATGTCTCTGCTTTTCAACACACTGTCTAGTTTTGTTACAGCTTTCCTGCCAGAAGGAATCATCTTCTGATTTCACAGCTGCAGTCACCATCCACAGTGATCTTCAAGCCCAAGAAAAGGAAATCTGTCACTATTTTACCTTTTCCGCCCTCTATTTGCCATGAAGTAATGGAGCTGGATGCCACGATCTTAGTTTTTTTAATATTTCATTTTAGGCCAGTTTTTTCACTCCCCTCCTTCACCCTCAAGAGGCTCTTTAGTTCCTCTTCACTTTCTGCCATTTCCCCACCCTTAACACCATCCCAATAAAAACCAACAGAGTATGTAATAGAGAAACTTGACTTAGTAGCAGTTCATAAGAGAAATATCTAGAGATCTGAGCTTAATAAGTCAACAAACGTGAAAAGATTACTAAGCTAATGACAGTCATGATTCTAAAACTCCATTATTACAAATACAATGCTCAGGGAGCAGGAACTACATATTTCCACTGTACTTCAAACTGATCAGACCACATCTTGCAGTGTCCTCAATTCTGGAATCACATTTATTGAGGGAAACATTCAGAGGGATGGACAAGACTAATGGAAGGTCTGAAATTAGCCTAGAGAAACATGCTAGCCAATTCTGAATAGGTAAATGACTGTCATTATGCAAAAAGAAAAGGTAAATACACTGCCCTGTCTGAAAGCTTCACGGAGACAGATTTTAACTCATAGAACTGTCTAATAATGCAACAATTTGTCCTTAAAAACATAAAGTAAAGCCCACTGAAGATATTCATGTGTGCTGAATTGCTTATCTGAATTACTCCAGCACTGTATCTGAACAGAGCAGGAATGTTAGAAAGAGGAACACCAGTTGGTTTTTCTGCTCTTTTTGCTGCTCCTTCACCTGCTCCTTCTCCTCCTCTCTGTAGTCACTTAAGGGTTTCAAGGCTTACGTGAAAAGCAAGGCACACACACACTTCACATATACCAGATAAACTGGCATCTGCTTCTCTAAAGTGAATTCACCTTACTTTTGAACCTGGAATAAGACCTTGCCCTCAGTCCATGTTGAGTTCCCCGTGAAACTCCTCTCTATTCTTCAGTAATATTAATTCCTTGCCTCCCATGCCCTTGGGAGCTCACTAATGCTGCAAATGGCAATAGCTAACTTGAAATCTGCCTGAAAAGCAAACAGAGGTTGACTCTCACTCTCCCCCTCTTTTCCTTGCTAATAACTGGAGGATCAATTATATCACATATATACTATGAGTGAATGGCCTGGGTAACTAAGGCAAAACCCATAAAACAGGGGAAGTGCTTAGAAACTGCTACAGGCCCCCTAAATGGCACCCTGGCCTCCAATGTTATTACCCTATAATTTTAGCCATTATGATCCTTTAGAAACTAACTCGATCATGTCACTGCCCTACTTTAGTAAACAATAATAATAACAACTAACATTTACAGAGCATTTACTATGTACCAGGCACTATTTTAAGCACTTTGCATGTTACCCAATACCCCCAACAGTATGAAGCAGGCCCCACTTTACAGCTGAAAAAACTGTCACTATATATTAAGTAATTTTCCCAAGTCTGTACAGTAAATGACAACACTGGGATTAGAAACCTAGGAACTGTGGCTCCACAGTCTACCTCTTAACCACTGGGGTTTATTTCCTCTCCTACTCTTCAATCCCTTCTCAAAATCATTTAAAATAAAATTCCTTATCATGTTCTAAAAAGCCTTGCAGGATTTAGTCCTTGCCTGCTGCTGCTGCTAAGTCACTTCAGTCGTGTCCGACTCTGTGTGACCCCACAGACAGCAGCCCACCAGGCTCCCCCGTCCCTGGGATTCTCCAGGCAAGAACACTGGAGTGGGTTGCCATTTCCTTCTCCAATGTGTGAAAGTGAAAAGTGGAAGTGAAGTCACTCAGTCATGTGTGACTCGTAGCGACCCCATGGACTGCAGCCTACCAGGCTCCTCCGTCCATGGGATTTTCTAGGCAAGAGTACTGGACTGGCTTGCCATTGCCTTCTCCGTTAGTCCTTGCCTACCAGCCATAATATCTTCATCAAACTTCTTTCCTTAGTCTGTACCACCCTTCCTAATCAAGCAAGCATCCTCATCTCCACCCTCATTTTAAATCTCTACCTTCTCTCTCTCCCTAAAGACAGGAGTCGTTTCCTTCCAATGTTAGGGTTCTTTGCATACAAATGACAATTTCCAGTTCAGGTTAACTTAGGTCAGGGTACTTCCAAAAATTAAGCAGGAAAACCCAATCACCTCAATGGGCACTGCCAAAGGAAATCAATTATCACCTGGATGTATTCATACCAACCAGGTTTCTTGGTTTTTGATTTTGATCCTTACTGGATTCACAATTCAAAATCATGGAACAGGGAATCTAACTGATCCAGCTGGGGTCATATGCCTGACCATTTATATTTTACTAAAGGACCCTGAATAGGAATGTCTAAACTAAGACTGCACAGAGTAGGGGAGATACAGTTTCCCAAAAGGGATTCAGGACATTATTTAGTAGGAAAAAAGAATATGTGCTAAACAACCCCCACCACCATTCCTCCTGTTAGGTAGGTAGAATAGGGAAAAGGAGTCCAAAATGGCGATGGCCAAAAGACAAGGAAGGGAAAAGCCCACGAAAATAGAACAAAGAACAAAGGAAGGTCCGAGGACCGGAGTGAGGACCTCAGGTAAATCAAACAACACTCCTGGCTGGCCCAATTTACATAGGGCAGGCCCAGGGGGAAAAAAGCATATAAAAAGAGGAGCCAAAGCTAGCTCTCTCTCCTGTGCGCTGGGCCACTCTTCTCTTCACGTCTTTGGATCGACGTGCCCTCACACCTTAAAGATGGATTTTCCTGCTATCTTCTAAATAAAATAGAGCTGTAACACTGAGCTGTAACACTGATTTGTCTAAGAGCTATAACACAGTTCATTCGAGACCTGAGAGCTATAACATGGTCTGTCCAAGACCCGAGAGCTGTGACACGCCGAGGGGGTTTTAATGTCCGTCACTCCAAATCTTTGTTGTGATGAGACAAAGAACCGAGGAACAAACACTCGCCTGACACTCCCAAATCAAGTGTCCACCAATTACCTAATGGCCTCCGCAAGTATTATGCCTTTGCTTTGACTTGGCCCCTTTTCCTCCTTCAGGTCTTATTCAAACACCACTTTTTAAAAGAATCTTCCTTAATCATCCTCTCCAAAGTACCTCTCCTCCTGGCCACCACCTATCCCTCCCACCAACTACTGGCATATCATATTGCTTAATTCCTTTTTGACACATTTTAAAAGAATTTTCTCATTTGTTTGCTTATTATCAATTCTCCCCATTAGATTATAGGGTCCATGAAGGTTGGGACTACATGTATTTGATCAAATACCAAAGATGAACAAGCAACAGTAGCATGATCTTTTAAAAAATGCAAATGAGATAATATTATTCTTTAGCTTAATATCCTTCAATGTTTCCCAGTAACTTTACTCTAGAACAAAAAATATCTGATGTTTATATTTGCCTCAATTAACTCCCAAATTTTGATAATTCCTAGAACGTGCCAAGCTCTTTCCCAATTCAGGATCCATGCCTAGAATATTCTTCAACAGGCTCTTCACAATACCTGTTCTCAGCCACCACATCTCAACTAAAATAACACTTCTTAAAAGGAACATTTCTATCACACTACCTAAGATAGATTTTCCCTTCTAAATTATTCTTTATCACAGGACTCCTGTGATTTCTTTCTTTCATATTTCCAATCTGTAATTATTTCATGTACAAATCAGTTCAGTTCAGTTCAGTTGCTCAGTCATGTCCAACTCTTTGCGACCCCATGGACTGCAGCATGCTAGAATTCCCTGTCCATCATCAACTCCAGGAGCTTACTCAAACTCACGTCTATTGAGTTGGTGATACCATCCAACCATCTCATCCTCTGTCGCTCCCTTCTCCTCCTGCCTTCAGTCTTTCCCAGCATCAGTGTTTTTTTCAATGAGCCAGTTCTTCGCATCAGGTGGTCAAAGTACTGCAGTTTCAGCTTCAGCATCAATCCTTCCAATGAATATTCAGGACTGATTTCCTTTAGGGTTGACTGGTTGGATCTCCATGCAGTCCAAGGGACTCTCAAGAGTCTTCTCCAACACCCCAGTTCAACAGCATCAATTCTTCTACGCTCAACTTTCTTTATAGTACAACTTTCACATCCATACATGACCACTGGAAAAACCATAGCTTTGACTAGACAGATCTTTGTTGGCAAAGTAATGTTTCTGCTTTTTAATATGCTGTCTAGGTTGGTCATAGCTTTTCTTCCATGGAGCAAGCATGTTTTAATTTCATGGCTGCAGTCACCATCTGCAGTGATTTTGGAGCCCATGAAAATAAAGTCTCTCACTGTTTACAGTACAGTGTACAAGCTTACATTTTACAATGTACAAGCTTACCTTTTACAATGTACAAGCTACCTTTTACAATGTACACGCTTACCATTTACAATGTACAAGCTTACCTTTTAAAAAAACTGAAATATAATTGACCTGCAATATTATACTAGGTTCAGGACAGGTTTACTTCTTTATCACCCATCTCCCCAACTATTTATTCTTGCTCCCTGAGGGCAGAGTGTATCTGTATCATCACTCCAAACCCTAATACAGTACCTGGAACCAAGTCAGTGCTCAAGTGTCTTTAGAGGCAGAAGGAGAGAAGGAAAAAAATGGTGTTTTCTAAGAGAAATTTTCTTTAGAAGAAAAGTTAACTAGTACATCCAAAGTAAGATATTTCTATAGTTACAATCCTCTAGCCTTCCTTCCAAAACAAGATAGAACAGAAAATAAGTATGTTAATTTTGTCACAATTTACTTTGCTAGCTAATGAAAAAGAAAAATGAGTTTTGAAGGCTCTGAAGAGAAATTTGAAGGGCTGAAGTAGGAAAGGACATTTAGAAATAGTTTTAAGGCTAACATCAAGCCTAGGTATACATTTACTTCCTTAGGAATAAATGGAAACTATCAGAACATTGAACACAACTCAGGATCAAAGAGCAAATGGCACTGAAATCCACACTTTAACCTTCTTCTCAATCAGGTTTTCAATCATTTACTACAGTATCATATTTACACTCAGTACGTGCCAAATGAGGGTTTAATTCTCAATCTTGTCTTTTATTTTACCACCATACGCTACAGAACATCCAAGATGGTTTCACCAAACAGAAGTCCTACTTACCAAGTGCTCTGGCTACTGCCAGAAAGGGAATCTGGTCGATGACTGTGCTCCTCCTCACAGGTCCATTGTGAGTGAGCCGAGGCCGTTTCCAAACCACACGGTTCACCCCAGACTTGTTCATCACGCTGAAAGACAAGAGTTCACAGAACTACACTAAGTGATCACAATATACCAACTCAAGTAGTTTCACATGTTAAATAACTATTACAATCAGACTGTATTATCACAAAATAATGACTCATCTGCTTTAGACACGAAGATGCAAAAATCAAAGTTCCTGTTCATAAGGCAAAGACAAAACAGGGTAGATTAAGATGAGAATTTGGAGATTATTTAGGGAGCACAGAGGAACAGAAATGAGTAGACTGCATGTATATAAAAGCAAGATAATTTGCTAACTGAGAAAACTGAGGGGAGGAAGAAGTGGTTATAAACGAAGAGGGAATACATAAAAGAAGTCGAAAAGGTTGTATAGGTTTTGAAGGATTTAAGGGTACTGAAAACAGAACTTCGGCTTTAGTATTTTTGATGAGGGGTTAATAAGAAATGCCTCACTAGAAATACCTACGTATTTAGATTATTTCTGTATTTAGAAATGTGAAACTAGACCTTGGAAACAGATCAGCTGTAGAGAGAGAGATCTGGGAGTTAGAGAACAAGAAAACCCTCCTAGAAATTTGGTGGAGGAGCAAGAGAAATCTGTAATTAATACACAGAGTAGTTACTACACTCCAGGGTGCCTAACATATTGAAATACGGTTAAATATTTCAGCAAAAAAGTTAATACTAAAAACACAGTAGACATGGTCTCTCAACCTATGCCCGAAAGACTGAAATGGGAAACTGGCCCTTAAATCAATTTAACCATAATCTGCCTGAAATTAAAAAAATAAAAGAAAAATGTTTCCCTGGAAGGTTTAAAAAAGTTGAGGGGAAGAGTGGAAAGAGCATTCCAAGAAACAAATATTAGTCTGCCTGATGTCAGGTTTACCTGACAGACAGATACATGCACAAGACCGGATTCCTGACTCTCAACGATAGATGACATTAAGGTTATCAAATTAAGTCTTCACACTCTGGTCCCACATGCACACTGAAACCCTCTGATTATAGTCTGAAATTTCATTTCATCTACGGCAGGTCAGCTGACAATCATCTGCGGTCTTCTTTTCAGTTACTCTTCTCCTTATTGATGAGTACTATGACATCCTGATGTATATGTGAGTCTCCACAGCTTACTATGTGGACTGTGAGTAGCGTGACTCTGTCCCCCTAAACTTGATGTACTCAGAACCTCAACTGGCTTCCAGATACACAAAGCAGAAGACAGGACAGACAATGGTGACCATCTCCACAGGAATGTCGCTAAGAAATGCTGTGGACATCAGCAGCAGCCAGCCAGTTCACCTCCATCTATGGCTTTTCTACTTCTGCTCTATCTTCAAAGGAATGAAGATACTAGAGAGGAGATAACAAATAGAATAAAAGTTCTAACAGAAACGAAGGCATAAATATATATATAAATGAGAAAAAAATCTTCCTGAGTCCAGAAAAACATGAATATAGCATAAGGAGAACAACCTCAACCATCTTTCCAAAGTAGAAAACAAGCCTCACGAGACAAGGGCAGGCCAGGGGCCTTAAGCAGCGCTGTCTCACCTGACTTCGGCAGTGATGGAAACATTCACTCCTCACATTCTAACATGTAGCAGCCACCAGCCACGCCCAGCGACTGAGCTCTGTCAGTGTGGCTAGGGCAAATGAGGAACTGAATTTTTAATTTAACTTTAATTAATTTATATTTAAGTTCAAACAGCCACATGGGGCTACAACAAGCAGACAGAACAGGAGGGGAATGAAACAAGTAAAGAACATGGTGGAAAATTTGGTCAATGTTAACACAGAAGAGAAATATCAAGAGAGTTGCTCATTTACTCCCCCTTTTGAGAATTAATTTGTAGGACTGAAAGAAACATTGTTCCAGGTTATAGTAAGAGCCAGCAAAGACGGTTATCTTTTTTTTTTTTTTTTTGAGGTTGGGATTGCTTTTATTGGGGCGAGCGCGGCAAGCCCGCCGCGGTCAGGTGAGTGTTCCGCCCTCGCCTTCCGAGGCAGCAGAGCTGGCGCCTCCACGCGCCACCTCCTCTGGTGAGGGGACTAGGGACGCTCAGTCCGAGGGCGGGGGCGGAGCCGCCAGGGCCCCGGGGCGACAGAGCAGGAGCGGGCGGCACCGGCTGGACCGCCCCGGCAGCATCCCGGGCGCACTCGGGGGGCTGGGGCTCCCTGGGAGAGGCAGGCAGGCAGCACCCGGGGGAGGGGTGCCCAGCAGGCCTCGGGGGGCAGAAGCCTACGGGGGCCCCGCCGTATCTGGCTGGCACGCCTGAGCGCTAGGCACTGACGAGCCTTGCACCAGGAGGGTCTGTCTCCCACCCCACGTCTGCGTCCTTGGGGCCTGGGCTGTGAAGGGGGGCACAGCGGGCACTTACTAGGGAGCTGAGGCTGGAGGGCTGAAGCCAGAGGCCTGGGGTCTGGGGGCCTGGCCTGGGCCGGCTGGATCTGCTTGGGGACCCCGTTCTCCCATGGGGAAGGGGCTTCCTGAGCAGCCCAGGAGACTAGGGACTCGCTGCCGCCCCCCCGCAAAGCGAGCGGGTCGGTCCTAGAGACACAGAGGCGCTGATCCCTATGGCCCTGCTGCTGGGGGCTCTGTCCCATGCCCAGGCAGGTTGGGCTGGGGCTGGGGGAACCTCGCCCAGACGGAAGCCCCTGGGGAGATGGAGGGCTGAGTTGGGGGGCAGTTACTTTTTATTTTATGCTTTCTTCAAAGCTGACCCTCAAAGGAAATAAAGACGAAATCCACCATTCATGGACTTCTCCTGGCAGTCCAGTGGTTCAGACTCTGCTCTTCCAAAGCAGGGAGCCTGGGTTCTATCCCTTGTCCGGATCTAAGATCCCTCAGACTGTGTGGCGTGACCAAAAAAAAAGAAAGAGACAAAAAGTGTTTGTTGCCGTCCAAATCTTTGCTAATATCCAACCAAAATACCATTCACAAGAAACTATGAAACACAAGAGGTACTGGAAAAGAGACACCAACATTCCGCCTTCCTAATAGCTTATGCCCTGTAGCTCATTCCTAAACCTGTTCCCTAAAAAGTAAGGCTTGCATGCAGTCACTTCAGTAGTGTCCAACTCTGCAACCCTACGGACTATAGCCTTCCAGGCTCCTCTGTCCATGGGATTCTCCAGGCAAGAATACTGGAGTAGGTTGTCATGCCCTCCTCCAGGGGATCTTCCAGACCCAGAGATCAAACCTATGGCTTCTGCATTGTAGGCACGTTCTTTACCATTGAGCCACCAGGGAAGCCCCAAAGTAAGGCTTCAGTTCAGTTCAGTCGCTCAGTTGTGACCGACTCTCAGCGACCCCATGAATCACAGCACGCCAGGCCTCCCTGTCCATCACCAACTCCCGGAGTTGACTTAAACTCATGTCCATCGAGTCAGTGATGCCATCCAGCCATCTCATTCTCTGTCTTCCCCTTCTCCTCCTGCCCCCAATCCCTCCCAGCATCAGAGTCTTTTCCAGTGAGTCCAATCTTCGCATGAGGTGGCCAAAGTATTGGAGTTTCAGCTTTAGCATCAGTCCTTCCAATGAACACCCAGGACTGATCTCCTTTAGGATGGACTGGTTGGATCTCCCTGCAGTCCAAGGGACTCTCAACAGTCTTCTCCAGCACCACAGTTCAAAAGCATCAATTCTTCGGCGATCAGCTTTCTTCACAGTCCGACTCTCACATCCATACATGACCACTGGAAACATTAAGTAATTAGAGCAGCTACCCACACTGCTTTCAGTATAACACTCCTGGGAGCTCTCTTGACACGTAAGATTCAGTTGTGATGGTCTCTGAGCATAGACACCGACGAGGAACCAATGACAGAATAAGAGCACTGGCTAAATTTTAACCTGGCATCAAAAGCCCAAAGCAACGCTGTCAAAGACACTGTTTCTCTTGCACTTCCTGCCACTGTCCTGTGTGAGTAAAAGGCAAACAAAAGGATCAGCCTGATATGCAGGGGCTGAGTGAGAAGCAACAGAAGGCTGGGAAAACAGAGCACTGGCCAGTTGCCTAGGGTGAGGACAGAAGGAAAAGAGGAAATAACTTATAACAAATCAGCTCAATTTGTGCAAAAAGACACCTGCTTTCAAATGGCAAAGAGCTCGTCCAGCTGTCCAGATGGTATTTTAAATAACAGCACAAAAACCATAAACTTAAAAAATAAATAAATAAATACAAATACATAATTTAAAAATTCACAGAGAAAAAGAATAGTAGAGAAAAAGATTTTTTACAAGACTACTGAGAGGAATCAGGTCTACCAATATTAAAAATTATAATAAAGCCTCGATTTTAAAAAAGTATGGTACTGGTATTTAAGGACATCCAGAAAAGGTCCAAATATTGGGTGGGCCTCAAAGTTCGTTCAGGTTCTGCCATATCATCATACGGGAAAACCTGAAGGAACTATTTTTTTTTGGCCAGCTCAACAAATATGATTGCAAAGCTCACTTTACATAACTACCAGTAGTGGTCTGATACATACTGACCTTCACACTTATAGGACCTAATAAACTATAGCATGAAACCAGGTTCACTTAACTTTGTAGGATACAGGACAGGAAACACAGTCAGCCAGAACTGCAGCTCCAGGAGCGCTGCCTTCAGCAGTGATCCTTACAGAAATCCTGGAGCCAATTTCCAGCCACCACAAGGGAGCTTCGTAGGCTACAGCAATCTGTCTCAAGAGCCCGTGACTTCCTGGTCCCCACACAAGTCCAACTGCATGTACACAGGACACCCAAGGTCCCTGCTTTCCAAGAGAAATCTGTGGTCCATAGAAATCTTTCCTATCCATCTGCAGTTCCATTTGAGGATCCTTCTACAATGAGCAATGTTGCCTTGTAACAGAGTTGACATTCCATATTTATCTTAACCAGGGAAAGAGTGCTAGAAGAGGATAAGCTCCAGGTCATCTTCCCACTACAGAAGGGTTTTATGCCTGGTAAGCCTGCTAATCAGCAAGGAATGGCTGTGGAATTGTTCAAGTGGCTACTGACGGCCAGTTAGGAAAAAATGTTAACTTTAACCGCTACTACACAACTGTAAAATTCCAGAGCTATAAAATTAAAATGTAAATGACAAAACCATACAAATACTAGAAAAGTGGCTCTTGAAATATGGTTCAGGGACCCCTGGGAGTCCTCCAGACAATTTCAGAGGATCTGCAAGGTCAAAATTATTTTCCTAATAATACTAAGACCATGTGCATACAGTGGAGTTTTTCAACAGCTATAGAACTTTATATATTGTATAATAAAAGATGTCAATATTTGGATGATCTGCATAACCCGGCTAACCAATATTTTACAAGTGACCAATACCTAGGTTTCAAAATCATGCACAGCGGCTATATACTTTATGATCCAACTATGTGGCACTCTGGAAAAGGTAACACTAAGGAGATAATAAAAAGACCAGTGGCTGCCAGGAATAGAAAGGGAGGAAGGGGAAAGGAGGCAGAGCACGGAAGATTCCTAGGACAGTGAAACTATTCTGTATGAAACTATAAAGGTGGACACCTGTCATTACACATCTGTCAAACCCTAGAATGCACAACACCAAAAGCAACCCACATGTAACCTATCGACTTTGAGTGATAATGATGTGTTAATGTAGGGTCATCAAACAATGAACCACTCTGGGGAAGGGAGCAGAAACTATTCACGCAGAGGAGACAGGGACTCCTGTACTTCCTGCTCAATTTGCTATGAATCTCAAACTGCTCAAAAAATAAAAGTCTGTTAAAAAGATCATGCATGGATAAAGATGCTACTTAACCAATGGCTCTTTACTGATACACCAACGGCTCTCAATGAAAGAATATGAAAAAGCTACACTACATTATCAATCTTTAATTCCCTCTTCATGAATTCGAGAACAGTATCAAACAAAAATACCCCCAAAATATGAAAAAGCTTTGAAAACAGTCTCCCTTTTCCACCTATATATCTATGTAAAATCTGATTTTACTTTAGATACTGCAACCAAAATACCTTATTACAACAGTTTGAATGTAGAAGCAAATGTAAGAATCTAGCTGTCACCTACTAAGCCAGACAAGAAAGAGACATAAAATTGTAAAACAGTGCCAATCCTCTCAAATGTTAGTTTTGGGGAAACAGCTATTTTTTCATTAAAAAAAAGGTCTTTATGTTAACACATAATGAGTTTAATACTGTTGTTTTTCAATAAATTAACAAATATTTGAAAACATCTTCATTTTAATTCCTAATATGGTTAAGTCAATACATCTGACCCATATAAACAAAAAAACTCTTTGAGGGCCTCAATTTTTAAGAATATAAAGCGTTCCTAAGACCAAAATATTCATAACTGTTGTATGAGAAGAAAATACAGAAGACTTTGTAACAACCTCAGAGTGAAGGAATTATATATGTCACAAAAATCAAAAGTCATAATGGTAGACACTGATAAATTTAACTACATTAAAATAAACTTCCACATGGAAAAAATATTCCAGGAGCAGGATCAGAAGACAAACTGTGAAAACAACATCTGAAATTCATCACATACGTAAGTCTAATTTCTCTAATGTATATGTGGCTCCTGTCACTAATACAAAAAGAAGGCTGACTACTCGCCCCCATAAATAAACAAAGATGATACACAAAAACACACAGAAAAGGAAGTCTATATGGCTTTTCAACAAATAAAAAACATTCAACTTTTCTCAAGATAAATTCAAATCAAAGCATCACCAAGATGACTTTTTTTTAAATGATGATCAAAAAGTTCTATAATTATGTTGTCAGGGTCATTCACATATATTGCTGACAGAAGTATAAACTGGTACAATCTCCATGGTGACAAACAGTTACCAATGTAATTTTATGTCCTGCTTATGGTGACCAACAAGCATTCTTCTATATTATTAAAAATTCCTGGCAGGGGAAAGGGGGAACTGGTCAAAGGTACAAATTTCCAGTTATAAGATAAATAAGTACTATGGATGTAATGTACCACAGGATGACTGTAGTGAACACTGCTATATGATACACAGGAAAGCTGTTATGACAATAAATCCTGAGGGTTCTTATCACAAGGAGAAATTTTTTTCCCTTTATTTTTTCTTTTTAAAAATTGCATCTATATGAGAAGATGGAGATTAGTTGAACCTACTGTAGTAATATTTCACAATATAATTAAACCTAACCACCATGTAGTACATCTTAAATGTACACAATGACATGTCAATTATCTCTCAGTGAAACAGGCAAAAAAATGGTATATTTTTAAAAAATTCCTCATACGTATTAGAGATCATTATACTAGTCTACCTTTACTTTTTTGTCTGTTTGTTCTGGCTGTGCCAGGCAATTTGCAGGATCTTAGTTCCCTGAGGAGGGACTGAACCAAGGCCCTCGGCAGTGAAAGTGCAGAGTCTTAACTACTGAACCATCAGGGAATTCCCTGACCTTTACTTTAATGTTTGAAAATTTTCATAATACCATGATTTTTAAAAAATTTGTTCACATCATATCCACTGTTATGAATATAATTAAATGTAATTAACCATTTTCCAGATGTTGGGCCTTCAAGTTATTTTCAGCTAAATCAACAGTCAATAAACACTGCTGTAATCAATAACTCTATTTAGACATTTTGGTCCACATTTCCTATTTCTTCTCCAGAGGAGATTCCTGAAATTACTCAGCCTATATACATTTAAAGTTAGCGGTATGTTGTATTTTGTATAGGTCATACCAATATACAATCCTAGGAACAGGATATCCATTACAATTAAATATTGCTAACTCAATAACAAAAAATAGAACTTCACTTCTTTCAACGTTAAATATTTTCTCAAATGTTTCTACGACTGTTTTTAATTTTTCCTGTCATTCAAACTTCTCCTTTATGCCATCTGAAGGTGGCAGAGTTTTACTGTTTTTCTTACTGATCTTTTGAACTCTTGGTAATTTAAGGATGTTAATTCTTTGCTTCAGCTTATTACTTCTCTGAAAAAAATTTTTTTATTTAATAAAAACAAGAAAGGAGAAAAAAGTAACAATATTATAAGACTTGAGTTAAATGATTATTTAGAAAACACTGTATTCTGTTTAACTTGCCTCAGACTCTTGATTTTTAAAAAATTAGTATTGGAATGATTTTTAAATTTTCTCACGTTATTCCTTCCTCTGATTTTAGAATAACCTTGCATTTTAGTTTGTATCATTAAAATACTATGCTTAAGTCAAATTCACTTCAACAAACTGTCTCAAAACACACTGAGAATATAATAGAGGTTTGCCGCCTACAAGACTTCAGATCAAAGGGGAAAACTGAAGGCTAATTCTAACAAAATTCTATTCCCCAAAATAGATTCAAATTGTTCTATTCTGGAACTCTGAGGGCTGCTTTGTCCAGATTCTGAAGGGCATGCTGATTAGTGTTTATACAAAAGGCTTTAAATAAATCCCTGTATGTTTTGTTACTTGAGTGTCATTAAGATATTATTTCCCTTTGGAGCCACTTATCAGAAATAAATCAGTCAATTCAAAATAATAAAATAAATATGAATATACATGGATACTTTACCAGCAAGCTAAAAATCTGTAACTTCATTAAAAGGGAGAAGTAGGTCAATCTGGTAAGTAAAGCAGAAAAGGACTAAACAGAACCAAGAAAGACAGAGCAGGACAATCTTACCTCCCACCAAGTCCTTCGATTCGTTCCCTTTCCTTGGGAAGTTCTGGCTTATGGTCCTGTGTCACCTCCACAGCTCGGATAAAATCATCCTTGGGGTCATCCTGAATTCCAAGAACCACCCCTGAGTCGCCCACGTGAGCAACATACATCTTCAAGCCCCGGATGATGACCACACTGGCAGTTGTCCCTGACGTGCTGGGAAGGCCTGTCATAGTCTTTGGCCATTCTGCTGTAATAGAAAAGAACAGAGTTGACTTTCAGGTGGATACATAACTACCGTGGCAGAATAAAACAGCAACTTACCTTGAATTAGCATGTTAAAATCTGAATTAGCACACAAAAATATTTAAGAAACATATTTTGAAAGCTATTAAAGAAGGACTTGTGTTAATCCCTTCATTCTTACATTAATAAATTAATGTTATAGATATTGCAATTATATTGTGACCATCAAGGCAATCTTAGAAAAATTTTACATCCTAGGTTCAGTAATTCCACATAAGTCTTAGTCTTAACTACATTTAGTAGCAAGGATACGTTAAAAGTTTTGATACCATACTGGCAGCAGCTTATCATCTGTTCAAATTAATTTTTCTTCAAAAAGATTTTCAGAAAAAGCGACTTGATTTGTTTTTAAAATAACTCTGCTGAATATTCATAACCTAATAATTAACATTTACCTACTGGATACCACTTCCTAAGAGCTTTACCTGTGCTAAGAGCTTTACTTGTATTATCTCATAACACTAACAATAAACTAAGATCAGTTCCATTATTTTCATTTTGCAGATGAAGAAACCAAAACTTTGGTTAAGAAATTTGCTCAAAATAACTCAAGTATTTTTAGCAGCAAAGATCCCATGTATCTAATTTCAAAACCTATACTGATTATATTCACTATCATTTAAAACTTCTGAAATATTCTATGAAATGAAGTATAGTCGTTCAGCCCGACTCTTTGCAACCCCATGGACTACAGCCCACCAGACTCATCTGTCCATGGGATTTTCCAAGCAAGGATACTGGAGTGGGTTGCCATTTCCTTCTCCAGGGGCTTGTCCCAACCCAGGGATCAAACCCAGGTCTCCTGCACTACAGCTAGATTTTTTTACCAACTGAGCTACAAGAATGAAATATTCTATAACATTAAACAAATTACAGTTCAAGATAGCAAACAAAGTCTGAACACTGACATATTCCCCCCATAAAATCCTACTGAAAGGACAGATTACAAATATAAAAAGTCCTGAAACACAGTCATGAAACACAGAGAAGGGTCATAAGAAAATCTGAGGAATTCCTGAAATTTTATTTTATTTTTACTTTTATTTGCATTTATTTTTTGTGGCATTTATTCCCGGGCCATAATTTTTTGTTTCTTCAATTTCTTCTGGGATATCTTTTTATTCTGTGCAACCTCCTCTTCTGGTTTAGGAACAATCTGTTCTTTTTCAGTAAGGATCATCTCAATGTGGCAGGGAGAGCTCATGTAGGAGTTGATCCGACCATGAGCTCTGTAAGTCCTGCGCCACATCTTGGGGCTTTGTTCACTTGGATGTGCTCAATGACCAGAGAATCCACATCTAAGCCCTTAAGTTCAGGATTACTCTCTGCATTTCTGAGCATGTGTAGTAAAAACTCAGCACTCTTTTTGGGCCACCGACCCTCCGTCCAGCCCCACTGTTTAGCCTGTGCACACCTACCAACTCCACCGTTGTAACGACGGAATGGCACACATTGCTTCTTTAAAGTGACATCCTTCAGATACTTGGTGGCTTTTCGGATATGCATACCCTTTATGGCCTGGGCAGTTTCACGAGTGTTCTTAAAGTGAACACAAAGATTTGAACCTCTTGATTTGCATGATTTTGTGGGGTTTTCTGGGTCAAGTGAATAGCGCACCATTTTTAGGGTTCACCTCAGGCCACTTACCGGAAAAGCCTGAAATTTTAAACAAATGGAATTGTACTGAGGGGAAAAAAATCAGAATGCAAAATTTGTAATTCAACATGAGGAAAAAGCAGTCAGTAAAGAAGGCAGTACCTCAGTATTCCTTGTTAACCGAGTTCCAGAAAAGTTTAAACTCAGAGGCAGTGACAAAGGCTGAAGTAAGGAATGGATGGTGGAAGCTTGGCAGATTCATTTAAAACTGTGGGAGCTAGGTTAGTGCCTAAACTCCCCACACGGTAAAAGGTGAAACATTTAAGTTCCTAAGATGCCAGTACTAACTACACTGCGTGCATGCTAAGAAGCTTCAGTCATGTCCAACTCTTTGTGACCCTGTGGACTAGCCCACCATACTCCTCTGTCCAGGCAAGAATGCTGGAGTAAGTTGATGTGCCCTCCTCCAGGGGATCTTCCCAACCCAGGTATCGAATCTCCGTCTCTTATGTCTCCTGCATTGGCAGGTGAATTCTTTACCACTAGCACCACCTGGGAAGCCCCAGCACTAACTATAATACTTCTCTTCTTTTAAATTAATTAATTTATTTTAATTGGAGGATAATTACAATATTGTGATGGTTCTACCATGCATCAACATGAATCAACCACAGGTATACATGTGTCCTCCCCATCCTGAACTCCCCTCCCACCTCTCTCCCCACCCTACCCTATCCTCCTAGCTTGTTCCAGAGCACTGACTTCGGATGCCCTGCTTCATGCATCAAACTTGCACTGGTCATTTATTTTATATGTGGTAATGTGCATGTTTCAAAGATATTCTCTCAAATCATCCCACCCTTGCCTTCTCCCACTGAGTCTAAAGTCTGTTTTTTACATCTGTGTCTCCTTTGCTGTCCCGCATGTAGGATCATCGGTACCATCTTTCTCCATTCCATATATATGCATTAATATACAGTATTTGTCTTTCTCTGACTTACTTCACTCTGTGTAACAGGCTCCAGGTTCATCCACCTCATCAGAACTAACTCAAATGTGTTCCTTTTTATAGCTGAGTAATATTCCCTTGTACTGCAAGGAGATCCAACCAGTCCATTCTAAAGGAGATCAATCCTGTGTGTTCATTGGAAGGACTGATGCTAAAGCTGAAACTGCAATACTTTGGCCACCTCATGCGACGAGTTGACTCACTGGAAAAGACTCTGATGCTAAGAAAGGTTGGGGGCAGGAGGAGAAGGGGACGACAGAGAATGAGATGGCTGGATGGCATCACCAACTCTGTGGACATGAGTTTGAGTGAACTCCGGGAGTTGGTGATGGACAGGGAGGCCTGGCGTGCTGTGATTCATGGGGTCGCGGAGAGTCGGACACAACTGAGCGACTGAACTGAACTGAACTGAATATTCCATTGTGTATATGTACCACAACTTCCTTATCCATTCATCTGGCGATGGACATAGAGGTTGCTTCCATGTCCCAGCTATTGTAAGTAGTGCTGCCACAAATACTGGGGTACGTGTGTCTCTTTCAATTCTGCTCTCCTTTAAGGAAAGTGGTGCATCTGCCGATGGGAACAACAGGATCTCAAAGGGGATGTGGGAGAAGAAATGAATTCCGCCCCCGCCAAGTGGATGAGGTGCCACTCAACTTTTATAGCCATGAGCCTTCTCTAATGTATCTAGACTAACTAGTTCTTTTCTTTTCCAAAATTATATATGCCGAAAAGCCATCTCTTGAACCCTACAGTGCATCTCCCTGTCCCATCACATCATACAGATGGACTCCATCCTCCAGAGTGACCTGTCACTCACAGCAGAGGGCTTCTTGCAGCACAGGAAATAACTGCTGAGGGAAACCAGAACAGCTACCAATATTGATGAAGCTAGAAATTCATGTGCATATACCATATACACATGTAAAACCATCTGCAACAGTACCAGACACATAGTAAGCATTCAAAAAACATTGGCTTGCGGGCTTCTCTGATGGCTCTGTAGTTAAGAATCTGTCTGCTAACGCAGGAACATGGGTTCGATTCCTGGTCCAGGAAGATCCCACAGGCCACAGAGCAACTAAGCTACAGAACCTGTGCTCTGGAGACTGGGAGCCACAGTTACTAAAGCCCGAGAGCCTGTGTTCAGCCACAAGAGAAGCCACTGCAATGAGCGGCCCTCACTCACTGCTAGAGAGAAAGTCCGCACAGCTACAAAGACCCAGCAGAGCCAAAAATAAAATAAATAAATTTTAAAAACACTAGTTTTTGTTATTACCACTATGTATTTAAGAAAAAAGCAAACAGCCTGAGAGACACCAAGTGAAGCTGGAAAAAAAAAACAAAGAAAACAGTTGTGGCTAGATTACTGGCATTGATAAAGTTCAGTAAGGTCAATGGATATAAATACTTACATAAAATATCAATTATATTTCTGTCAAATAGAAAAAATTACAAAATGTAACTTTAAAAACAAGATCCCATCCACAGTAACAGCAAGAGGTGTGAAATATCTGGGAACAATGCTAACAAATCTCTAATAAGACATTTATGGAAAAGAAGTAAAGCAGTGAACAAATAAAACAGTCAGCACAGATCCATGCATATTTAGACACTTGATAGATGAACAGTGGAGAAAAGACAGACATGCAATAAATGGAACTGGGACAAAATTTAAAAATAGTAACTGTGAGTTCCTGATGCCAAACACGAAAAATCAATTCCAGGTATATTAAAGACCTAACATGAGGGACTTCTCTGGCGCAGTGGATAGGAATCTGCCTGCCAATGCAGGGGACACGAGTTCCATTCCTGCTCCTGGAACTGAGTAGGGCAACTAATCCCATGCACCGCAACTACTGAGCCTGTGGGCCCTAGAGCCCGTGCTCCGCAACAAGAGAACCCACTGCAATGAGATGCCTGCACACTGCAACTGGAGAGTAGCCCCTGCTAGCTGCAACTAGAGAAAGCCTACGTGCAGCAATGAAGGCCCAGCAAAGCCAAAATAAATTAATTTTTAAAAAAGACCTAATGTGAAAAGCAAAGTTAAAATGCTCAGCAAATGCACAAAAAGGTATATTCATGATCTCAAGGTAAAGAAGGATTTCCTAAAGACAAAAAATGGATTAGCCATATAAAATAAAATGATTATGAAGTTGTACTACCATCAAGACTTTCTTTTCATTAAAAGATACCTGAGTGAAAAGACAACTCACAGAATGGAAGAGGATATATTTGTAACATATATGGGTCAAAGGAATAGTATCTAGAATACATAAAATGCTCCAACAAATCAAATCAATAAGACTCAACAGAAAAACACATAAAGAGCCTAAACAGGCTTTGACAAACGAGGACATGCAGACAGCCAAAAAGCATGCAGAGATGTTTGGCTTCTTTAATCATAAGGAAAATACAAATTAAAAGCCACAATGAGATACCACACTTAATTATCAGATTGCATAAAGTTTAACAATAGTAAGTTAAGAATGTGGAATAACATGTTCTATCATCAGCTGCTGGTAGGAGTATGAACTGGTACAACTACTTTAGAAAACACCTAGGCATTCTATGGTAAAGATGAAGACAGGCATACTCTGGCTGTTCTTCACCCTTTGGTATGCACTATAAACTAATGCACATGTCACACAATACCTGTGAGTGCTCACAGCAGCACTGTTCATCTGGGCTTAAAATGAGCAACAACTCAAATATCCTTCAAACTAACAATAGATTATACTACACACCACGGGTAAGAATCTCACAAGAAGCATGAGATAAAAAATACATACAGCATGATTTTCTTAGGGGAAAAAAAACAAAACTATCATGTTTACAGGCAACAGGCAAAACTATTAAGAAAACTAAGTAAATCACTACAGAACTATAGTCACATAAGTCAAGATCCCGGCTGCCCTTTGGGGGAAGAGAGGAATATGAGATCAGAAGGGCCTACTGGGGTGCAGGCAATGTTCTCTTTCTTAACTGGATGGTGTTCATTTTATGATTATTTATTATACTGTACATTTATGTTGTACGGCCTTTTATGTATGCATGCTATATTTCAGGGGTTTTTTTAAGTTAAAAGAAAAAAAAAGCAGCAGGAAAAAGGCATCAATTCTGCGAACATAGATCCCAGCAGACAGCTCTATAGACCATGCAGTTTTGCAGCTTGGTTATAGACATCATTCCTTAGAAGCTCAGCCTAGAGTATGGCATATGTTTCTTTAGAACTTTATTTTATGGCTATAAGTAAAACCTTTCCTTTCCTTTTTTTTTTTTTAAGAAACTGGAAAAGATTGTTTTCTGCAGCTAAATATAATGAGAACGAAGTCAACTCCCAGAAAAAAGAGTTCTTGAGCACATTCAGAAAAACAAAATTTACCTACAGTATACAAGCAGTTTAGCTGTTGGCAAAAAGCACCTAAAATGAGATGAAATGGGAGGAAAAAAGCTAAAAATAAAAAGGATATTCAAAGAAATGTTAATGTTTAAATCACATTTTTTGTCAAAAGCACTAATATATTATGAAAGATGTTCTGCAAGATCTAAAAATACTGAATAATCCATGCTTCCCCTATTCATTTGAAATGTCACCTTTTATCATATGTTACATCTTGCCTCAGATCTATTTCTGGACTCATCCTACTGATCTATTTATGGTGCTTTTTAACAATTGGGAGTTTAAGTATCCTCCAATTATTTTTCTTTCTCAATATTCTCTGAAGTATTTTTCCATATGAACTTCAGAAGCAACCTCCACCCTGTGGAGGTTCTGATAGAAACTGCAATGACTTTATGTATCAAGGAACCTGCCTCTTTATGTCCTCCTTAGCCTTTGTTTTCTACTTTACATTTTAATCAAAAAACAAAAATGGCTTAAAACTAGGAACATATTAAAAACAATATCAGATAGTATATGAATTCTGATTTAAGCATCCTTCAGAATATGTGTATAAGTCATTAAAGACTAATAAATTTTACAACACAAAAATGTAAAATTTCTGGATGATGTAAAGCTATTATAAACATGTATAGAAAGTATATGTTCTTTATAATAAGTTTAAATTTGGGGGTACTTATATATTTATCATGTATTAATATATATTAATTAGATATCTATTAATCTCTATCCTGAGACTTATATGCCAAAGTCTTTGACTGTGGATCACAATAAACTAGAAAATTCTGAAAGAGATGGGAATACCAGACCAC
Source organism: Moschus berezovskii (assembly GCF_049115385.1). Taxonomy (NCBI): domain Eukaryota; kingdom Metazoa; phylum Chordata; class Mammalia; order Artiodactyla; family Moschidae; genus Moschus; species Moschus berezovskii. The sequence continues at coordinate 24,315,378 of NC_142479.1, forward strand.
CTGACCTGCCTCTTGAGAAATCTCTATGCAGGTCAGGAAGCAACAGTTAGAACTGGACATGGAACAACAGACTGGTTCCAAGTAGTAAAAGGAGTACGTCAAGGCTGTATATTGTCACCCTGCTTATTTAACTTATATGCAGAGTACATCATGAGAAACACTGGGCTGGAGGAAGCACAAGCTGGAATCAAGATTGCTGGGAGAAATATCAATAACCTCAGACATGCAGATGACACCACCCTTATGGCAGAAAGGGAAGAGGAACTAAAGAGCCTCTTGATGAAAGTGAAAGAGGAGAGTGAAAAACTTGGCTTAAAGCTCAACATTCAGAAAACTAAGATCATGGTATCTGGTCCCATCACTTCATGGGAAATAGATGCGGAAACAGTGGAAACAGTGTCAGACTTTACTTTTCTGGGCTCCAAAATCACTGCAGATGCTGACTGTAGCCATGAAATTAAAAGATGCTTACTCCTTGGAAGGAAAGTTATGACCAACCTAGACAGCATATTAAAAAGCAGAGACATTACTTTGCCAACAAAGGTCCGTCTAGTCAAGGCTATGGTTTTTCCAGTGGTCATGTATGGATGAGAGAGTTGGACTGTGAAGAAAGCTGAGCTCCGAAGAATCGATGCTTTTGAACTGTGGTGTTGGAGAAGACTCTTGAGAGTCCCTTGGACTGCAAGGAGATCCAACCAGTCCATCCTTAAGGAGATCAGTCCTGGGTGTTCACTGGGAGGACTGATGTTGAAGCTGAAACTCCAATACTTTGGCCACCTGATGCAAAGAGCTGACTCATTGGAAAAGACCCTGATGCTGGAAAAGATTAAGTGCAAGAGGAGAAGGGGATAACAGAGGATGAGATGGTTGGATGGCATCACCGACTCCATGGACATGAGTTTGAGTGAACTCCGGGAGTTGGTGATGGACAGGGAAGCCTGGCGTGCTGTGATTCACGGGGTTGCAAAGAGTCGGGCACGACTGAGCGACTGAACTGAAATGAACTGAGACTCATTTAACTCTCAAGAGGTAGGCGCTATTTTTTTTTTAAGTTTTAACTGGTAGTTTTTTAGTTTGTTGTTGCCCCAGGGCTTTCTCCAGCCCTGGTAAGTAGGCTCACTGCGATGGCTTCTCTTTTGTGGTGCATAGGCTCTAGGTGTGAAGGCTTTAGTAGCTGTCACATACGGGCTTAGTTGCTCCTCAACATATGGGATTTTCCTGAACCAGTGATCGAACCTGTGTCCCCTGCACTGGCAGGTGGATTCTTTATCCACTGTGCCACCAGGGAAGTCCAAGGTGGGTACTATCTTGATTCTATTTTAAAGATGAGGATACTCAGGCACAAAGAGGTAAGGTCACACAGGCAGTAAATGGAGAAACTGGGATTTAAACCCAGGCAATTCAACAGAGTCCTAATCACGGCATTAAGAATTTTTACAGCATTCTAATGTCAAAGTAGTACAGAACAGTAAAAGCCTTCAGGAAGCAATTTGAAAAACATGTATCAAGAGTCATCAAAAGATAAAACATATTCTTCAACCAAATAATTCAGCTTTCGGAAATTTTTTTTCCTGAGGAATATCTGAATGGAGGAAAAGGCTACATTGCTTTTGTCGTTGTTGTTTAGTCACTAAGTTGTGTCCAACTCTTCTGCGAGCCCATGGTCTGTAGCCCGCCAGGCTCCTCTGTCCATGGGATTTCCTGGGCAAGAATACTGAAGTGGGTTGCCATTTCCTTCTCCAGGGGATCTTCCCAGACCAGGGATCAAACCCACGTCTCCTGCATTGGCAGGCAGAAACTTTACCACTGAGGCACCAGGGAAGCCCTTATGTTGCTTTTACTTTAGTCTTTACTTACAGTATTAAAATACAGCACACACCTGTCTAACACACAGTCCCCCTTCTAATACTAGCATCCCAATTTTGTTCTGGAGTTCACAGCCTCCATTGTATGTAGTCTTTAGGAATGGAACTGAAAAACCTGCTTGCTCCTGGCCTGCTGCTGCTGCTGCGTCACTTCAGTCGTGTCCGACTCTGTGTGACCCCATAGACGGCAGCCAACCAGGCTCCCCCGTCCCTGGGATTCTCCAGGCAAGAACACTGGAGTGGGTTGCCATTTCCTTCTCCAATGTGTGAAAGTGAAAAGTGAAAGTGAAGTCGCTCAGTCGTGTCCGACTCTTAGCGACCCCATGGATAGGTGTAGGCAAATGACCTGTGTCACTCTTTCATATATTTGCATCATTAGCTAAAAAAGCATAAAGCCAACTATTGGAGCTGATTCACCCCAGAAACTAAAACCTTTCAATAAGTGTCCACTAGTTCCTGTCACCTAGAACCCCAGAGATACCTGCTTTTGTCCACTGTGAAACCTGGGTTAGCCTTTAGTTTGATTTTGTGAGCTACCTAACATCCTTCTAATAAATGCCCATGTTCTTTTCCCTCCTTATTATAGACTGAGTCACTGCGTTGTTTTCAAAGAATTCTAATACAAAACTAGTACCACAGAGTAGGTTGCAGGCAACTGATTCTCAGAAAAATGTCAATTAGTTATGGAACCAATAAGGGGAAGAAGACACTGAGTCCCTTGTTCATATTCCAGATAGTAACCAGTGGTGAGACAGGGCTGAATTTATCAATAAACAGTAAGCGGATAGTCTACGGTGAGCATACTAGCTTAAGAATTATGGTAATAAAACTTCTCTGCAAACACAGATCCAACTCCGGCCTAAGATTCCATGACTGGGAAATAACAAACAATTTAACATGACTGTTAATGAGCTGAACTGTGTCCTTTCAAAAAAGATAGGCTGAAATCCTAATACTCAGTACCTCAGAACATGATCTTATTCAGAAAGAGGGTCTTTAGAGACAATCAAGTTGAAATAAGTCATGAGGGGGGCTCTAATCCAGTAGGACTGGTGTTCTTATAGAAAGGAGAAATAGAACACAGACAGACACACAGAGAAAAGATGTTAAACACATAAGGAAGAGAGTCATTTGACTAGAGGGACGCTTCTACAAGCCAGGGAATGCCAGGAATTCCTGGTAAACATGAAGCTAGAAGAGGTAAAAGATTTCCTCTCAAGAGCTGTCAGAATACAGAAACAGCATGGCCCAGCCAAAACCCTGATTTTGCACCTTGGGCCTCCAGACCTGTGAGACAAGAAACTTCCGTTAAGTCAACCAATTTTTGGTACTTTATTATGGAAGTTCCAGAAAACAAACACAATGCTATAAAGGAAACAATTCAAAGATTTAGGGAAATAGGGGCCTTAGATTAAATCTATTATATGAATATGCATCCCACTTATCCACCCCAAGAAAAGTTGAGAAGACTCTCTTCAATACTTAAAGAAGTAATTAAGTAAACACCAAAACCTTTTTTTAATTGAAGTATAGCTGATTTACAATATTGTGTTAGTCACAGGTATTCAGCAAAGTGATTTGGTTATACCTCTTTTTAATTTTTTGGATACACTGTGTGGCATGTGGGGTCTTACTTCCCAGACCAGGAATCGAACCCAGGCCTCTTGCATTGGGAGCTTGGAGTCTTTGACACTGGACTACCAAAGAAGTTCCTATATATTCTTTTTATTCTTTTCCACTACCGGTTATTACAAGATATTGAATGCATTCACTGTGCTATACAGATATGCTCACTGTTTATCTATTTTATATATGGTACATCAAAATCTTTTAAACACATTTTACTGGCTTTTCTCCTAAGCAAGAAATACTAAGGGAAGAGGCTGCAGTGAAAATGGGTCTCCTGATCTCTGTGGGTGGGAAAATCCTGAGATGATGGAGATCATATGAGAGCAGTTAATTACCCAAGGAAAATCTGGTATGGTTACTTCACTGACAACAGGGGAGAAGAAAAACTGGATCTCCAGAATGGTCTTCCAAGAAAAAACAAGAAACAAAACAATCTTCCAAGTTTAAAGAATTGTTAACCATCTTCAAAGTGGTATGTGGCCAATTTCACACGCAGCTAAACACCGAGGAAAAGGAGATCCCCACAACACTGAGTAACTACTGAACAACAGCTCTAAGACAGTAATTCTGGAGGTACAGAATACAGCCACAGTCCACTGATAAATAAGAGCTAAGGCCCATGGAGGTCAGGTTCTAAACAGACTTTCAATCCAGTCTACCTGAGACCCAATGGAATCCCAAACCTATCACACAGCTTTTGGTCCCCAAACAACTTCAGCAACTAACAGCTTCTTCTCATGGTTCTTCAGTAATTGGTCAGAAAGTCTATTACGGTAGAAAAGGCCAAGTGCAAGACCACCAATAGCACTCTCTTCCAAAATAGCAAGTTAAAAGCATTATCACATCTCCCAAAGAACCACAAAGATTTGTGTCACCATTAAAATATGAGCAGAGGTGATGATCTGATATAGTTTGACTACTGCAAAAGTCTGACAGCTCTTAGAAAATGACAGGGGATTATAATCAACTGATGATGCCAAATGTTGCTGCAGTTTTGATTTATCCTCTTTACTGAAACAAATAAACACAGCCTTGGTTATCTGGTATGCATCCAACTGCAGGGCTCTGATGAAACAGCTACCTAGATTCCTCTTCTGATCGGACACCTGCTTCTTCAGGTTTACTTCCCCGTCCCCTCAGGAATAATCCAAAGAACTTTCTTCTTGAACCAATAGAAAGTCAACCGCCAACAAAATATACCATCAGTCCCAAACACTATTATAGTATTTAATTCCTGTGTATAGTATCTAATTCCTGTCTTTCAGTCATATCCAACTCAGCGACCCCATGGACTGTAGCCTGCCAGGCTCCTCTGTCCATGGAATTTCCCAGGCAACAATACTGGAACAGTTTTGCCATTTCCTTTTCCAGGATTCTTCCAGACCCAGGGATCGAACCCGAGTATCTGCGTTTTCTGCATTACAGGCAGATTCCTTGCCTGGAGGGTGAAATTTGAGGAACAGAATTGCAATATAAACACCAGAAAAGCCCTAATTCCTACACCATCAGAATCAGGAAGTTAACATTGATAGCATACTACCTGGAGAAGGCAACGGCAAGCCACTCCAGTACTCTTGCCTAGAAAATCCCATGGATGGAGAAGCCTAGTAGGCTGTAGTCCGTGGGGTCGCTGAAGGTTGGACACAACTGAGCGACTTCACTTTCACTTTTCACTTTCACACATTGGAGAAGGAAATGGCAACCCACTCCAGTGTTCTTGCCTGGAGAATCCCAGGGACGGGGGAGCCTGGTGGGCTTCCGTCTATAGGGTCACACAGAGTCGGACACGACTGAAGTGACTTAGCAGCAGCAGCAGCATACTACCACCTAATCTATAGATCTCACTCATTTTCATCAACTAGCCTAACAATATGCTTTATAATAAAAGGAAAAATTCAGGATCCCTTGTTATATTTACTTATCATGTATCTTTAGTCACTTCCAACTTGGAACCTCAGTGTTTCCTCGATGCTTTTTAGGAACACTTGGCCAGTCATTTCAAGAATGTCTCTCAGTTTGGGTTTGTTTCATGTTTCCTCAAGTTTGTAACCAGATTATGCATTTTTGGCAGGAACATCACAGAAATATGATCATCTCCCTGCAGGTAGTATGCAATTCCAGTTTGTCCCATGAGATCGCCGAAGAATTGATGCTTTTGAACTGTGGTGCTGGAGAAGACTCTTGAGAGTCCCTTGGACTGCAAGGAGATCCAACCAGTCCATTCTAAAGGAGATCAATCCTGGGTGTTCATTGGAAGGACTGATGCTAAAGCTGAAACTCCTCAATACTTTGGCCACCTCATGCGAAGAGTTGACTCACTGGAAAAGACTCTGATGCTGGGAGGGATTGGGGGTGGGAGGAGACGGGGACGACAGAGAATGAGATGGCTGGATGGCATCACTGACTCGATGGACATGAGTCTGAGTGAACTCCGGGAGTTGGTGATGGACAGGGAGGCCTGGCGTGCTGTGATTCATGGGGTCGCAAAGAGTCAGACACGACTGAGCGACTGAACTGAACTGAACTGAAAGTGATGCTACCCTTGAATCACTCAAATAAGGTGGTGTCTGCCACGTTTCTCCCTGTAATCTTTTTCTTTTTGTAATTAATATGTTTCACAGGGAGATTATCTGAGACAACATAAATATCCTTTGGAGAGGATTGAATGGTGCCTTCCCAACACCAATAAAAGATATGCCCACCCAGAAGCTGTGAATGTGACCTAATTTGGGAAAAGGATCTTTGCAAACGTAATTAGGTTAAAGATCTTAAGAAGCGATCACCCTGGATTAGAGTGGGTCATAAATCCAAAGACAAGTGTCCTTAAGACAGAAGGGGAGAAGACACAGGCGACAGAAAGCCAGTGGGGACTCACAAGCCAAGAAATGCCAAGAATTGCTGCCAGCCACCAGAGCCTAGAAGAGAGGATGGAACAGAGTTGCCCTCAAAGCCTCCAAAATGGGATCAACCCTGTGACACCTGGGTTTCAGACTTCTGGCCTCCAGGACCATGAGAGAATAAATTCACGTTGTTTTAAGACATCCAACATGTGCTAACCACCCCTCTAGGGAACTCATTATAGCAACTGTTCCTCAAAGTTTTACCTACTAGTTTTAGTATTTACTGATGTTACTTAGCTGAATCAACTATTAATGATGGTTACCAAATGAAATTGTCTAGTTCCATCATTCTTTCTACATTCATTAGTGGACTCTTGTAAAGAAAAGCTTTACATCAGCTTTATTCGTAACAGGCAAAAGCTGTGGACAATCCAAATGCCTATCAATGGGTGAATGGATAAACAAACTGTGGTATATCTAGACAATGGAATATCACTCAGTAAGAAGGAAAAAAGGAATGAACTACTGACAGATGCAACAACATGCGGTAGCAGAGAGTATCTAATACTGATGGACAGTAATGAATGATTAACAAAAATAGAAAAAAACTGGTACTTGATATATATGGTAAATTCACTCAGCACATGTGATGAGCGAGACGATGAAGGTCCTTGACGCTAAAAACTGAAAAATATGAAACTAGTGATACAAGCTTAAAATTCCATGATTTAATAAAATTTTCTTCAAATTTGGGGAAGATCCTGGTGGATCAGATGGTAAAGAATCTGCCTGCAATACAGGAGATCCAGGTTCAATTCCTGGGTCTGGAAAACGCCCTGGAGAAGGGAATGGCAACCCACTCCAGCATTCTTGCCTGGAGAATGCCATGGTCAGAGGAGCCTGCTGGACTACAGTCCACGGGGTCGAAAAGAGTGGGACACGACAGGGCGATAAACACTTTCCAGTTCTATCTGGCTTCTCTTGTTTCCCTTCACCCCTTCTGCCCCTCTTCTGCATTTGTCCATCTCTGTTCCTGTCTTTAAATTTAAGATAATGAAACCTATATGCCAAACACAGAATCAACAATTTAGGTTAAGACCAATTTCTTCATAATTCATTCCTTTGGCCATATTCTTTTAAGCAAATGCTCTGATTTTCAGCTGAACAAATTAAAAAAATAAAACTTCCCATATTTCATCTTCCTTTACAAATACTGTGGCAAATGTCCTGTAATCACATCAGAGATCACACTTCATTCATTGCAAGTGTATGTTGTGACCTTTCTAATGGTTCTCTTGATAACATAAGTCAATGAACTATGATCCAAAGGAATAAAAGCTGCATGTTGTTCACTATCTTCTCTGAACTATCAAAAGGAAAGGGTAATAAGAACATTATTTCAAATGAATAAATCTACAAAGAAGTACACATAAACTCTGAAACATTATTTCTTAGAACACAAGCATAACACAGCAACAGTAAATCCACACATAGGAACATACATAAAGTAAGCATATACTGTAATTTCTGTAAGATCAAGTAGTAATAATAATATGAAAAAAATTTTTTAAAGAAAATGTTGGGACTTCCCTGGTAGTCCAATGGATAAGACTCCATGCTCCCAACGCTGGGGGCCTGGATTTGATCCCTGGTGGGGGAATTAAAGTCCCACACACTGCAACTAGGCCTGTGCTGCAACTATTGAATCTGTGTGCTCCAGAGGCCATGAGCCACAACAAGACCCAGCACAGCCAAAATAAATAAATTTCAAAAAGAGGATATGTTGGGAATTCCCTAGCAGTCCAATGATTAGGACTCCAAGCTTCCCACTGCTGGAGGCTCAGGTTCAATCCCTGGTTGAGGAACTAAGATCCCACAAGCCACATGGCATGGCCAGAAAAAAAAAGATATATTCACATTCTCTCTCACTCTATGCTATATTTATCAAGTCCCCCTGCCTCAAGAAAAAAATAAGTCATATAAAAATTTTTAGATAATTCAAGTTTTCCTTTGTAAATTTGCAAGGGTATATAAGCACTTGAACAATGCTAGAGAGGTCAAGCTTCAGTTCAGTTCAGTTCAGTCGCTCAGTCGTGTCTGTCTCTGCGACCCCATGAATCCAGCACGCCAGGCCTCCCTGTCTATCACCAACTACCGGAGTTCACTCAAACTCATGTCCATCGAGTCAGTGATGTCATCGAGTCAGTGATGCCATCCAGCCATCTCATTCTCTGTCGTCCCCGTCTCCTCCCACCCCCAATCCCCCCCAGCATCAGACTCTTTTCCAGTGAGTCAATTCGTCGCATGAGGTGGCCAAAGTATTGGAGTTTCAGCTTTAGCATCAGTTCTTCCAGTGAACACCCAGGACTGGTCTCCTTTAGAATGGACTGGTTGGATCTCCTTGCAGTCCAAGGGACTTTCAAGAGTCTTCTCCAGCACCACAGTTTAAAAGCATCAATTCTTCGGTGATCAGCTTTCTTCACAGTCCAACTCTCACATCCATACATGACCACGGGAAAAACCACAGCCTTGACTAGACGGACCGTGGTTGGCAAAGTAATGTCTCTGCTTTTTAATATGTTATCTAGGTTGAGCTTAACAGTAATTAAATAAATCAAGAAGGGCTTAGGAGACGTCCCAGGTGGTCCAATGGTTAAGATTCCACCCTCTGCTGCAAGGGGTGTGGAATCCATCCCTGATTGGGAAACTAAGAAGCTGCAGGTCAGAAGCGGCCAAAAAAAATAAGGGGGTGTGGTGTAGGAAGACAAAGAAGGCTTTCTTTAAAATATAGAAAGCCCTCCCCACCGACTAGTATGGCTATTATTTTTTAAGAAAAGAAAAATATCAAATGTTGGCAAGAATGGGGAGATATCAGGACCCTTGGAGAACTGCTAGTGGCAATGTAAGACAGTACACCTGCTGTGAAGACAGTTTGGGGATTCCTCATAAAGTTAAATACAGAATTACCAAATGACCCAGCCATTCCACTTCCAGGTTTAGATCCCAAAGAACTGAAAACAGAGAATCAAACAGGCACTTCTACACTCAAGTTCACAGCAGCATTAAAAGATGGAAACAACCCAAATATCAATAGATGAATGGAGAAAATGTGGTGTGTATATAATACACAGTAGAATATCATTCGCCTTGGAAAGGAAGAAAATTCTGACACATGCTACAATTTGGACAAACCTTAAAGACATCATGCTAAATGAAATAAAATTCAAAAAGGGCAAATGTTGTATGGTTCTGCTTATATGAGGTACCTAGAAGAGGTGAATCGGAGAAGGCAATGGCAAGCCACTCCAGCACTCTTGCCTGGAAAATCCCATGGATGGAGGAGCCTGGTGGGCTGCAGTCCGTGGGGTCGCTAAGGGCCAGATACGACTGAGCGACTTCACTTTCGCTTTTCGCTTTCACACATTGGAGAAGGAAATGGCAACCCACTCCAGTGTTCTTGCCTGGAGAATCCCAGGGACGGGGGACCCTGGTGGGCTTCTGTCTATGGGGTCACACAGAGTTGGACACGACTGAAGTGACACAGCAGCAGCAGCAGAAGAGGTGAATAGCAACTGGGAGTAAAATAGAGGTTTACCAGGGCTGGAGAACAGCTAATGAGAAATTACTGTTTAATGAGTACTGAATTTCTGTTTGGGTAATGGATGAGTTCTGAAAATGTAGAGTGGGGATTGTTGCACAATCCTATGAATATACTTAATGCCAATGAATTATACACCTAAACTTGGCTAAAATGGTAAATCATATGCATACACATTATAATTTTTAAAGGGGGAAATTTTTTAATCACAAAAAAAGGCAAAAACACCAATTTAACCATCACACCCACAAAAATTCAACTAAACTAGCAGCCACTTTGGGCAAGGAATTGCATGGTCAGCCCTAAAAGATTAACTATAAGATGTGTAAGGCAGTATCTCTGCTCCCGAAGACCCCAAGATTTAGCCAAGAAACAGACAAAACACAGCAGTTATCTCACAATGGTGCGAATCATCTTTACAGGGATTCCACAAGACCAAAACCATTTTCATGATACTTCTAAGTTTATTTGCCTTTTTCACTGTGTTGACATCTGTACTGATGGTTGAAAACAAGTGGCTAGTAAAACTGCTGTTGGCTTAGCAGGAATCAAGACAGTGGTACCAAAATGAACTAGTAGTCCTATATATTAGCACTATAACCAGGGGCTTCCCTGGCAGTCCAGTGGCTTCCAACACAGGGGATCGGATTTGATCTCTGATTGGGAAACAAAAGATCCCACATGACTCAAAGTCAGAAAAACATAGCCACTCATTTACAGTTTAAAAAAAGAAAAGGGAGGGCTTCCCTTGTGGCTCAGTTGGCAAAAAAGAAAAGAAAAGGGAAACCAGCTTAACCTATGAATGTCCTTGATGATGCAATAAAAATCAATTTTATTAAACTTCCACCCACGAATACATGTCTTTTCAACATTCTGTAAAACAAGAGGGGAGGTGCATAAAAGGTTTCTGTTGCATAGTATGGCTGTGAAGAGGAAAAGCACTTGTGATTGAGTGAATTATGGAAAGAAGTAGCCACAATTTTCACAAACCATCATTTTTACTTGAAAGACTGATAAAAATGACTTAGTAAGACCTGAGCAAGGAATTCCCTGAGGTCTAGTGGTTAAGACTCTGGCCTTTCCTTTTATATATATTTATTTATTTGGCTGTTCAGGTCTTATTTAGTTATTCATTCTTCATAGCTCAGTTGGAAAAGAATCCACCTGCAATACAGGAGATCCTAGTTCAATTTCTGGGTCCAGAAGATCCGCTGGAGAAGGGATAGGCTACCCATTCTAGTATTCTTGGGCTTCCCTTGTGGCTCAGTTGGTAAAGAACCTGCCTGCAATGCGGGATTCCTGGGTTGGGACGATCCCCTGGAGACAGGAAAGGCTACCCATTCCAGTATCCTGGCCTGGAGAATTCCACAGACTGTACAGTCCATGGGGTCGCAAAGAGTCAGACACAACTGAGAGACTTTCACACTTGCACTCCAGGTCTTAGTAGAAGCACGTGGGATTTTTACTCTTCAGTGTAGCACAGGGAATCTTTCTTAGTCTCCAGAATGCTTAGCTTTTGGCATGTGGAATCTAGTTCCCCCAACCAGGGATCAAACCTGGGCCCCATGCACTGGGAAGGCACTTAGCCACTGGACCACTAGGAAAGTCCCAGGTCTGTGACCTTTCACTGCTGTGTCCCTGGTCAGGACACTAAGATGCTGCAAGCCACAAAGCACAGCCAAAAAAAAGAAAGACTTGGGCATTTGGCATACATTTTTTTCAAAATGAAGTTTTTCAAGAAAAGCTGACAGTATTTATTGCCAGTGATAACCTTCGAACTGCTGCTTAAAACCTCGTATTTATTTGGCTGCGTTGGGTATTAGTTGCAACACTCGGGATCTTTATTGCGTCACGTGGGTTCTTTCCTCACAGGGCATGTACTCGCTAGTTGTGGCATGCAGGCTCAGTACTTACGGGCCCGTGGGCTTAGTTGCTCTGAAGCAAGTGGGATCTTAGTTCCCCTACCAGGGATGGAACCTGCGTCCCCCGCATTGCAAGGCAGATGCATAACCACTGGGCCAGCAGGGATGTCCCCAAACCTCATATTTTAGAATATGTGTGTCCACTACTTTGTAGTGACAATAAACTTGATAACTTCCCGATCTTAAGACTGTTCTGATGAGATCAGTGATATTAACAAATGTGGGTGCTTTAATATTGTATAAAGAAATGCATCAACACTTGGAAGATCTACATAATTCAGTGAACCATTATTTTCCAAATGACTCATGTACCATGCCACAAGAACACATGTGGGTAAAAAGCTGATTCAAAGTGCAAGAGAAACCAATGGCTCTGTTAAAATAGAAAAGTTCATTGATGATGTTTCAGTTTCCACTTCAACTAATCTTAAGAAACTACCACTTTGGGGTGGAATATCCACAACTATCTGAAAAGATAAAACATTCCTCCCTTTTTGTACTACATATGTGTCTGAGACTGCCATATAAAGCAACTTGATAAATTTGATTTAATAAAAATTAAAAATTTCTCTTTAAAAAACAATGCTAAAATAATGAAAAGACAAGTTACAGACTGGAAGAAAATGTTTTCAAATTGTATATCTAATTAATGTCTTGTATCCAGAAAATATTAAGATCTCTCAAAACTCAAAGAAACAAAAAATGGGCAGAAGATTAGAATATTTATTTCAAAATAATAAAAGTATAACTGAGATCTTTAAAAAATAAATAAATCCGTCCATTGAGGCTATAAAAAAAAGAATATTTCAATATTTATTTTAGGGGGAAAAGTGATTTTTCACTTTAAAATGTCAACACACAATAAGCTTATTTTTAATAGATCAAATTTCATTAATTTCTCAGGTTTTGTTTTTTAACGATCTATTTGTTTTTTGGCTGCAGTGGGTCTCCATTGCTGCATGTGGGCTTTCTCTAGTTGCAGCAACAGGGGGCTATTCTTCATTGCAGTTCTTGGGTTTCTCACTGCAGCGGCTTCTCTTGCTGAAGAGCCAGGGTTCTAGCACCCAGGCTGCAGTAGTTGCAGCACAGGGGCTCAGGTAGTTGTGGCTCCCAGGCTTAGCTGTTCCATGGCATGTGGGATCTTCCCAGACCAGGGATGGAACTGGCATCCCTTGCACTACAAGGCAGATTCTTAACCACTGGAACACCAGGGAAGCCCCTAAATTTCTTGGTTTTAATTTCTCATACAGTAAAATATGACAGACGTAGCCCACATAAACAAAAGCCACTTAGAACCCTGAATCATTTGAGTACAAAGAGTTCTGATAGCAAAAAGTTTGAGAACCACTACTATAACCTGACACACAGGAAGACTGTGTTTGTCAAGACTTCCATATATGTAGCCTACTCTTTTTTTCTTCAAGTTTTGATGATGGAGTATAATAAGGTTAACTGAGGGAACAAAGTAAGCTTTAACATTTGGTGTATAAATCTTGGTTCAAAAAGTACATGTCAAAAGACATACACATTCACATTTAACAGCAGGATTTCTGCTTTATTAAAAAATGTTCAAGTAACAGGGTTTATATTTTATCCTTTCAGTGAAAACACATGGCAAATTTACGTTGCTCCAAGTGTACTCCAAAATACACAGGACTCAAAACGTTCTCTGTGTCTAATTTTCCTCTATCTTGTCTTGCTGTCCACTCCCACTTGCCCTGCAAGCAATGAAATGACAAATTTCTGGAATATGCTGCTGGTGCTTTCAGCTGTGCTCTGCCTACACAAAAACAAAACAAATCCATAATAGGGGCCTCTGGGATTGGATGAAACAGCCTCCCACAGGCGGACCGGAGGTTCTATGAGTCAATCAAATAATTCTTGGCAGAAATCCAGGCAAATAGAAAACAGACTTTGAAAGAAGCTAGTCTACAACTCTGACAATACCTTTTAAAAATGTTCTGTATTCGATTAACCTTTACACTCTTCTCTATGTCTCTGTCCCTCTGCTGAAAATAAAGCAACATTATGCTACCTTGAACAAGAGGACTTTCTTAAATAACAGAAGCAGGATTGTGTTTTCTCTAAAAAAAGATTCATACCATTCATTCACAGCAATGCCTAAGCACCTACAACCCTGTATGATACCATAGGTTGGGAACAGAAACATTGGCTGCTTTAGAACACATTCAAAGCTTCGATGAAACTACAACTACATCGAATTTTTAGAAATTAGGGTCTCCAATTCCTTTTGGCACATCAGTAATTCCTTATCTCTTCCTACTTTGACGGGTATCTACAATTTACAAGCACTTTTACCTGGGAACTGTTGAGAACTCTCTGACATCAATTAGCTAAGTCAAGTACCAAAGGGTTAAAAAAAAAAAAAGTGCACTTTTGAAAAGCCCTAAGCAGAGACATTACTTTGCCAACAAAGGTCCGTCTAGTCAAGGCTATGGTTTTTCCAATGGTCATGTATGGATGTGAGAGTTGGACTGTGAAGAAAGCTGATCGCCGAAGAATTGATGCTTTTGAACTGTGGTGTTGGAGAAGACTCTTGAGAGTCCCTTGGACTGCAAGGAGATCCAACCAATCCATTCTAAAGGAGATCAATCCTGGGTGTTCATTGGAAGGACTGATGCTAAAGCTGAAACTCCAATACTTTGGCCACCTCATGCGAAGAGTGGACTCACTGGAAAAGACTCAGATGCTGGGAAGGATTGGGGCGGGAGGAGAAGGGGACGACAGAGAATGAGGTGGCTGGATGGCATCACCGACTCGATGCACATGAGTTTGAGTGAACTCCGGGAGTTGGTGATGGACAGGGAGGCCTGGCGTGCTGTGATTCATGGGGTCGCAAAGAGTCGGACACAACTGAGAGACTGAACTGAACTGAAGCTGAATTTAACACATCCCGGTAACGGGGCCAGTTTAAGTGCTAAGAACCCATTCCACGCTTTTGTTTTTCATAAGCGGTACAAGCATAAAGATCCTAGAAACATTTCAAGATCACCATACCGAATTCCTTTCCAAGACTAAGTCGCTGGATGATAACTTTTTAGCCTCTCTACTATAGCCAACAGCTTACTCCAACTACCAGCCACCCGGGGTCAATTTTGGAGGCCTGACACCGCCGGTAGGAGGCCACCGATAGGAGCAAGTCCTTCAAGAGCAAAATTATGACAGATTCAAAGGAGACACTCTTTTTTTTTTTTGCCGTCTGCCGCTTCCTTCGCGCGTCCTGGGTAGCAGCACGTCTTCAGCGCATCTTTTGGCCAAAATCTGGCGCCAGGTTTCAAACACGCTTTCCGGCTGGCTGCCACCAGAGCGGAGCAGCGAAGGGAGGAAGGGACGGCTCCCCACCGATCCTGGCCGGGGTAGGGGGGTGGAAATAAAGCGAGAGACGTCTGATAGGAGACCGCAACCCTGTCCTTCCGAAAAGCCACTTTCCTTTGCCCGGAGCCCCCCATCCTGGAAAGCGCGCTGAGACCCTGCAGTCTTCCCTCCCGTCGATGGACACACAGAGAGCGCCCTCGGTGGCCGGGGGCTGGGGGCTCGCGGGGCCGGCGCGAAAGAAAACCGCGAACTGCCCGGAGAAGAGCAGCGGGGAGGCCGCAGCAAGCCGGGGAACTCACCCAGCTTCTTCCACATGGCGAGATGACAGGCGAGGAAGCCTTTGCGGATGGCGGCGCACACCTTCGCCGGCTCGGACGACGTGAAGCCCCTCTGCTTCTTGATGAAACCCCACAGGTGCTCGCGGGCGAACTGCGCCGCCTCCCGCCCGCCGTGCCCGTCGCACACGGCGAAGAAGGCCACCGAGGAGCGGCGGCGGCAGCAGCGGCCGGGAGCCGGCGAGGCCCCGGCGTCGGGCGGCGCGGCGCGAGCCTCCCGGGCGGCCCCCGCGGCGCCTCTCCCCGCCACTTCTCCGCCGGCCGGGGGCGGCGGGGACCGCGGCGGAGGCGGCGGCCGCGAGGGCGATCGCCGCGGCGAGGGCTCTTCTTCGGCCGCCGGCTCGGGCTCCACCACGATCTGAGTAACGTCCTCCATGTACTTCCTCCCGCCCTGGTCGGAGAAGACGCTCACTCCCAGCGAGTACAGCCCCGCCATGGCCGGCTGGCCGCGATCCCTCCGGTGCCGCGCTGCCCGCCGAGTCCCCGCGGCGGGAGGCACCCTCGGCGCTCGCCAGCCAACTATTGTTTACCTCCGACGAGGCCGAGCCCGGGGAGGGGGCGGTCCCGGAGGGCGGAGGTTGGTGGGGGCGCGCGCGATGTCGGGACTTGTCCGCGAGAGCTGGGCCGGAGAGCCGGGGGCGGACGGAGCTCAGCCGCTGCGCCTGCGCAGTAGGCCTCCCCCGCCCGGCCGCCCGCGCCCACCACACAAATCCGACGTTCTCGCCGGCTGACGTCACTCGGCTCTCCGGAGCCGACCAATCCGGAGCCGAGTAGGCGCGCGTGCCCGCCCTCCGCCCCCAACCCTCGCCCCTCCCTGCAACGGCTGCGCTCCTCCCGCCTGACCCGCGCGGGCGCTGGGCCCGCGCGCGACCCGCCCGGAGTTCGCTTAGCCACAGCTGGCGGTTTTCTCCGTCCGGCTTTTTCGGCGGGTGCTAAAACGCTTTATCTGCTAGTCCGCTGCCACCTTTTGGCTCAATCCCCGGGATCACGATGCATGCGGCCGCCCAGGGCGTGCCGCTGCTTGCCTCGGGGGGAAAGCCGTGTGGGCTCGGGCCTCCGGCGAGTCCGGAGAATCTGCCGGGGAGAGACCTTCCATTTCTTCAACTGAAATGGCGGGAAACCTCACTTCGGAAGGTGGTTTGCGAACAGGCTGGGGGAAAAAAAGCGTGCCACCGCTGAGCTGGATTTGGGTGGGATGGATCCGACCGGGAGTTGACAGCGCAAATCCCATCTGTGTTAAGAAAACTTGGGATTTCCATCTGGTCGGCTACCCAGTCGAGTTTCATGTACGTCGGAGACTGAAAAGGCTTATATTTTAACTTTTTTTTTTAACGTCTTTTCACCTTTTGTTGAAAATAGTAGTTTTTCCCACGAACCCTGGGTGCAAGCATTTTACTGCTTTGGTGGGATCATTTGAAAACAGGTTACAAAAACTGCCCAGTGCTACAGGGCTCCAACAGTTCGGTTACCTTCCCGCGTCTTCTCCCAGCAAGTTAGAATGTATGAACTAAAACCTTTGCACGGATTTCAACAGCACTAAAGCAAGCCTCGGAGTGGGCAGGTTGGTATGTTGTCAGCAGCAAACGTTCTTGGGAATCAGTTTAAAGTTCACTTTGTCAGTTTTTGTTCGCTTCACCATCAGCTCTCCTGTGTGTTCTTTCCAGGAGAGCCTTGGAGATTTTTCAAGTGGAATGATGCTAGCACTGGGAATGGGGAAAATGTTCATTTTTCGACATGTGACACAAGACATAAAATAGGAAAAATCCATCTACAGATAAAGTATAAATAAAAATCATTTTAAAATGTAACAAATCTGACTAGATCAATTAAATTGAAAATGTACTCAAAGATAACACCCTGCATCAAAATGCACTAGGCCAGGTGGTTCCAGAGTGTAAAAACACTCGGGAAAAAAATCCCAGCGTGTTCTGAAAGATGATCATAATCCTGTCATCAAAACCTGACAGTTATAACACTGGAAGGAAATTATAGCCTATATTTCATAACTATTAATAAATGAAAAAACCCAAGTGAAATATTAGCTATTCTAGTCCAGTATCCCCCATAACACCACCTGAAAGAACACTTTGTGTACTCAGTATTGCTCTTCTTAAACAGCTTACCCACCTTCCTTTCCATTCCAAGAGATTACAAAAAAGATAATCCCTCCTGTTCTACAATCCTTTTTACTCAGTCACAGCCGGGTAGCCTCAGGGTCATCTATCATTACCCTGATTAACATCTCCATGCTACTCTCTATTTCTTTCATCTGATTCAGTACCCTGCTCTTCACCAACCATCCTAAACCATTTCACTCCACCCTTTCGATTTCAACATCTGTTATCACCCATTTCCTCTATACTTCACCTCTTCTCTAAATCTTCCCATCAACTTCCTGTTCTGACAGAAAGCTGGTATGTATGTGTGTGTTCAGTAGTGTGCAGCTCCTTGCAACCCCATGGACTGTAACCCAGCAGGCTCCTCTGTCCATGGGATTTTCCAGGCAAGAATACTGGAATGATTTGCCATTTCTTACTCCAGGGGATCTGCCTGACCCAAATATTGAACCTACATCACCTGCATTACCAGGCAGATTCTTTACCACTAAGCCACCTGGGAAGACTGGTTTATTGTCTAGCAGAACTACTTCCCTTCAGTTCAGTTCAGTTGCTCAGTCATGTTTGACTCTGTGACCCTATGGACTGCTTGCCCAAACTCACGTCCATTCAGTCGGTGATGCCATCCAACCATCTCATCCTCTGCTGTCCCCTCCTTCTTCCACCTTCAATCTTTCCCTGCATCAGGGTCTTTTCCAACGAGTCAGTTCTTTGAATCAGGTAGCCAAGTATTGGATCTTCAGCATCAGTCCCTCCAATAAATATTCAGGACTGATTTCCTTTAGGGTGGACTGGTTTGACCTCCTTGCAGTCCAAGGGACTCTCAAGATTCTTCTCCAGCACCACAGTTCAAAAGCATCAATTCTTCGGCTATCAGCTTTCTTTACAGTCCATCTCTCACATCTACACATGACCACTGGAAAAACCATAGCTTTGACTGCTGCTGCTGCTGCTGCTGCTAAGTCACTTCAGTCGTGTCCGACTCTGTGTGACCCCATAGATGGAAGCCCACCAGGCTCCCCTGTCCCTGGGATTCTCCAGGCAAGAACACTGGAGTGGGTTGCCATTTCCTTCTCCAATGTGTGAAAGTGAAAAGTGAAAGTGAAGTCGCTCAGTCGTGTCCGGCCCTTAGCGACCCCACTGACTGCAACCAACCAGGCTCCTCCATCCATGGGATTTTCTAGGCAAGAGTACTGGAGTGGTTTGCCATTGCCTTCTCCGATTAGGACGTTTATTGGTAAAGTAATGTCTCTGCTTTTTAATATGCTGTCCAGGTTGGTCATAGCTTTTCTTTCAAGGAACAAGCATGTTTTAATTCCATGGCTGCAGTCACCATCTGCAGTGATTTGGGGGCCCAAAAAAATAAAGTCTGTCACTGTTTCCGTTGTGTCCCCATCTATTTGCCATGAAGTGATGGGACCAGATGCCATGGTCTTAGTTTTCTGAATGTTAAGTTTTAAGCCAACTTTTTCACTCTTCAAGTTCACTTTCATCAAGAGGCTCTTCAGTTCCTCCTCACTTTCTGCCATAAGGGTGGTGTCATCTGCATATCTGAGGTTATTGATATTTCTCCCAGCAATCTTGATTCCAGCTTGTGCTTCCTGCAGCCCAGCATTTCTCATGATGTACTCTGCATATAAGCAGGGTGACAATATACAGCCTTGACGTACTCCTTTTCCTATTTGGAACCAGTCTGTGTTCCATGTCCAGTTCTAACTGTTGCTTCAGACCTGCATTCAGGTTTCTCAAGAGGCAGGTCAGGTGGTCTGGTATTCCCATATCCTTAAGAATTTTCTACAGTTTGTTGTGATTCACACAGTGAAAGACTTTGGCATAGAGTTAAGTAAGTAATAAAGTAATAAAGCAGACTAAATTACTTTAGAGTAATAAAGCAGAAGGAGATTTTTTCTGGATGATCCAACAGATGTTGGCAATTTGATCTCTGGATCCTCTGCCTTTTCTAACTCCAGCTTGAAAATCTGGAAGTTCTCAGTTCATGTACTATTGAAGCCTCACTTGGAGAATTCTGAGCATTACTTTACTAGCATGCGGATGCTGATTGCAGCAATGAAATTAAAAGACGCTTATTCCTTGGAAGGAAAGTTATAACCAACCTAGATAGCATATTAAAAAACAGAGACATTACTTTGCCAACAAAGGTCCATCTAGTCAAGGCTGTGGTTTTTCCAGTGGTCATGTATGGATGTAAGAGTTGGACTGTGAAGAAAGCTGATCGCCGAAGAATTGATGCTTTTGAACTGTGGTGCTGGAGAAGACTCTTGAGAGTCCCTTGGACTGCAAGGAGATCCAACCAGTCCATTCTAAAGGAGATCAATCCTGGGTGTTCATTGGAAGGACTGATGCTAAAGCTGAAAGTCCAATTCTGTGGCCACCTCATGCAAAGAGTTGACTCACTTGAAAAGACTCTGATGCAGGGAGGGATTGGGGGCAGGAGGAGAAGGGGACAACAGAGGATGAGATGGCTGGATGACATTACCGACTCGATGGATGTGACTTTGAGTGAACTCCGGGAGTTGGTGATGGACAGAGAGGCCTGGCGTGCTGTGATTGATAGAGTAGCAAAGAGTCGGACACGACTGAGCAACTGAAGTGAACTGAACTGAACTGAACTGAGATGAGGGCAATTGTGTGGTAGTTTGAACATTCTTTGGCATTGCCTTTCTTTGGGATTGGAATGAAAACTGACCATTTCCAGTCCTGTGGCCACTGCTGAGTTTTCCAAATTTGCTGGCATATTGAGTGCATTACTTAAACAGCATCATATTTTAGGACTTGAAATAGCTAACTCCGCTGGAATTCCATCACTTCCACTAGCTTTGTTCATAGTGATGCTTCCTAAGGCCCACTTGACTTCACATTCCAGGATGTCTGGCTCTAGGTGAGTGACTCACCATCATGGTTATCTGGGTCATTAAGATTTTTTTGTATAGTTCTTCTGTGTATTCTTGCCACCTTTTCTTAGTATCTGCTGCCTCTGTTAGGTTCTTACTGCTTCTGTCCTTTACTGTGCCCATCTTTGCATGAAATGTGCTGCTATTATCTTTAATTTCTTGAAGAGAGTTCTAGTCTTTCCCAATTCTATTGTTTTCCTCTATTTATTTGTACTGATCACTGAGGAAGTCTTTCTTATCTCTCCTTACTGTTCTTTGGAACTCTGCATTCAGATGGTTATATCTTTCCTTTTCTCCTTTGTCTTTAACTTCTCTTTTCTCACCTCCCTTACAACATTTTTACCCCCCTTACAGTATTTCAAGTACAAGAGAATATTATTCCTCTCATAGGTATTCTTATATTGAACCAACTTCTCATGTTGCCCCAAATCATTTCATCGTTTCTCTTCCTTTCTCCTTGAAACCCCCAAGCTACTTTTCATTGCAGTCAGTCTAAGCATGTGGGCTTTGGTATTTGCAGCATAGGCTAAGTAGTTGGGGCACGCCAGCTCAGTAGTTGTGGTACATGGGCTTAGTTGCCCGGTGGCATGTGGGAACTTCCTGGATCCAGGGTTGAATCCCTGTCCGCTGCATTGGCAGGCGAATTCTTAACCTCTAGAACACGAGGGAAGTCCCAAATGAGAAATGGAGTGTTTCCTGCTGTATCAATAAACCAGGGTGTCATCAGTTCAGTTCAGTCACTCAGTCATGTTCGACTCTTTGCGACCCCATGAATCACAGCACGCCAGGCCTCCCTGTCCATCACCAACTCCGGGAGTTCACTCAAACTCACGTCCATCGAGTCGGTGATGCCATCCAGCCATCTCATCCTCTGTCGTCCCCTTCTCCTCCTGTCCCCAATCCCTCCCAGCATCAGAGTCTTTTCCAGTGAGTCAGCTCTTCGCATGAGGTGGCCACAGTATTGGAGTTTCAGCTTTAGCATCAGTCCTTCCAATGAACACCCAGGACTGATCTCCTTTGAATGGACTGGTTGGGTCTCCTTGCAGTCCAAGGGACTCTCAAGAGTCTTCTTCATCACCACAGTTCAAAAGCATCAATTCTTCGGTGATCAGCTTTCTTTATAGTCCCAACTCTCACATCCATACATAACCACTGGAAAAACAACAGCCTTGACTAGACGGACCTTGGTTGGCAAAGTAACGTCTCTGCTTTTTAATATGCTATCTAGGTTGGTCATAACTTTCCTTCCAAGGAATAAGCGTCTTTTAATTTCATGGCTTTAATCAGCGTCCGCAATGATTTTGGAGCCCCAAAAAATAAAGTCTGACACTGTTACCACTGTTTCCCCATCTATTTCCCATGAAGTGATGGGACCAGATGCCATGGTCTTAGTTTTCTGAATGTTGAGCTTCAAGCCAATTTTTTCACTCTCCTCTTTCACTTTCATCAAGAGGCTTTTGAGTTCCTCTTCACTTTCTGCCATAAGGGTGGTGTCATCTGCATATCTGAGGTTATTGATATTTCTCCCAGCAATCTTGATTCCAGCTTGTGCTTCCTCCAGCCCAGCGTTTCTCATGATGTACTCTGCATATAAGTTAAATAAGAAGCGTGACAATATACAGCCTTGACGTACTCCTTTTCCTATTTTGAACCAGTCTGTTGTTCCATGTCCAGTTCTAACTGTTGCTTCCTGACCTGCATATAAGTTTCTCAAGAGGCAGGTCAGGTGGTATCTCTTTCAGAATGTTCCACAGTTTCTTGTGATCCACACAGTCAAAGGCTTTGGCATGGCCAATAAAGCAGAAATAGATGTTTTTCTGGAACTCTCTTGCTTTTTCCATGATCCAGCGGATATTGGCAATTTGATCTCTGGTTCCTCTGCGTTTTCTAAAACCATCTGGAACATCTGGAATTTCACAGTTCCTGTATTGCTGAAGCCTGGCTTGGAGAATTTTGAGCATGACTTTACTAGCGTGTGAGATGAGTACAATTGTGTGGTAGTTTGAGCATTCTTTGGCATTGCCTTTTTGGGATTGGAATGATAACTGACCTTTTCCAGTCCTGTGGCCAATGTTTAGTTTTCCAGATTTGCTGGCATATGAGTGCAGCACTTTCACATAATCATCTTTTAGGATTTGAAAAAGCTCAACTGGAATTCCATCACCTCCACTAGCTTTGTTCGTAGTGATGCTTCCTAAGGCCCACTTGACACTGCACTCCAGGATGTCTGGCTCTAGGTGAGTGATCACACCATTGTGATTATCTTGGTCGTGAAGATCTTTTTTGTACAGTTCTTCTGTGTATTCTCGCCACCTCTTCTTAATATCTTCTACTTCTCTTAGGTCCATACAATTTTTGTCCCTTATCGAGCCCATCTTTGCATGAGCTGTTCCCTTGGTATCTCTAATTTTCTTGAAGAGATCTCTAGTCCTTCCTATTCTGTTGTTTTCCTCTATTTCTTTGCATTGATCGCTGAAGAAGGCTTTCTTATCTCTCCTTGCTATTCTTTGGAACTCTGCATTCAGATGGGTATATCTTTCCTTTTCTCCTTTGCTTTTCGCTTCTCTTCTTTTCACAGCTATTTGTAAGGCCTCCCCAGACAGGTGGTCCACTGGAGAAGGGAATGGCAAACCACTTCAGTATTCTTGCCTTGAGAACCCCATGAACAGTATGAAAAGGCAAAATGATAGGATACTGAATGAGGAATTCCCCAGGTCGGTAGGTACCCAGTATGCTACTGGAGATCAGTGGAGAAATAACTCCAGAAAGAATGAAGGGATGGAGCCAAAGAAAAAACAATACCCAATTGTGGATGTGACTGGAGATAGAAGCAAGGTCCGATGCTGTAAAGAGCAATACTGCATAGGAACCTGGAATGTTAGGTCCATGAATCAAGGCAAATGGGAAGTGGTCAAACAGGAGATGGCAAGAGTGAACGTCGACATTCTAGGAATCAGTGAACTAAAATGGACTGGAATGGGTGAATTTAACTCAGATGACCATTATATCTACTACTGTGGGCAGGAATCCCTTAGAAGAAATGGAGTAGCCATCATGGTCAACCAAAGAGCCCAAAATGCAGTACTTGGATGCAATCTCAAAAACGACAGAATGATCTCTGTTCATTTCCAAGGCAAATCATTCAATATTAGAGTAATCCAAGCCTGTGCCCCAACCAGTAACGCTGAAGAAGCCGAAGTTGAATGGGTCTATGAAGACCTACCAGACCTTTTCGAACTAACACCCAAAAAAGATGTCCTTTTCATTATAGGGGACTGGAATGCAAAAGTAGGAAGTCAAGAAACACCTGGAGTAACAGGCAAATTTGGCCTTGGAGTACGGAATGAAGCAGGGCAAAGGCTAATAGTTTTGCCAAGAGAATGCACTGGTCATAGCGAACACCCTCTTCCAACAACACAAGAGAAGACTCTACACATGGACATCACCAGATGGTCAATACTGAAATTAGATTGATTATATTCTTTGCAGCCAAAGATGGAGAAGCTCTATGCAGTTAGCAAAAGCAAGACCAGGAGCTGACTGTGGCTCAGATCATGAACTCCTTATTGCCAAATAAGTAGGGAAAACCACTAGACCATTCAGATATGACCTAAATCAAATCCCTTATGATTATACAGTGGAAGTGAGAAATAGATTTAAGGGACTAGATCTGATAGATAGAGAGCCTGATGAACTACAGACGGAGGTTCATGACATTGTACAGGAGACAGGGATCACGACCATCCCCATGGAAAATGGTGTCATAATCATCAGCAATTCCAGCCTTCCAGGACAACCAGGAAGGAAAACAACACCAACCATCCAGCAGCTTTCAGGCTGTAGCCACCCTATGGTGAGCACTGAGGAGAAACATGATACTGGCCCCAGATAGCCGAGATGTATATGAAAAGTGAGCCCAGACTCCTGCATCTTGCCATGCATAGAAAAGTGCTAAATTCCTAAACTTGAGATATCTGGTTTTCTTTAATTCATGAAAATACTTCTGATGTTCAGACTACCTACCCTTTGTTGCAAACTTCTATATTATCTGACTCCTCCCCCTGCCCAGAGCAGTTCTCTCAGGGTCCCTTGAAATGCTATCTCCCAGGCTTGAAGTCCTAAAAATTCCCACCAAATAAAACATAACTGTCAACTTTTAGGTTGTGACTATTTTTTTAACTCAACACTACACAAAGTCTTTTAAAGGTAATGCCAACTGCCACTGCACCAAGATGTTGTCACCAACTGATCCCTGTTAACTCCCCCTTCATTTGTTCATGGATCACTGTCTTCCCTTCTTCCATTATTCTTATCACTTCTCAGCCACTTTATGTTTCAAAATATTCATCATATTTTCCACCCAACACCCTGGCTTCTCCATACCTCATCCTCCTTGTTACCATTACAGGCCTTGTTACTGTTAAAGGCATGCCCTCAATTTGTATTCTAGTTCTTGTCTCCTCTCCTCTCAAGAGCTCTGCTCCACCAATTATCCTTTCTTGCTCTTACTAAGGTAGGAGATAGGTGGGCCCCTGGCCTGGACAAAGAGATGGCAAATAGATGGGGAAATCATGGCAAATAGATGGGAAAACAATAGAAACAGTGAAATATTTTACTTTCTTGGGCTCCAAAATCACTGCAGATGGTGATTGCAGCTATGAAATTAAAAGACGCTTGCTCCTTGGAAGAAAAGCTTTGACAAAACTAGACAACATATTAAAAAGCAGAGACATTACTTTGCCAACAAAGGTCTGTCTAGTCAAAGGTATGGTTTTTCCAGTAGTCATGTTTGCATGTGAGAGTTGGACTATAAAGAAAGCTGAGCACTGAAGAATTGATGCTTTTGAACTGTGGTGTTGGAGAATACTCTTGAGAGTCCCTTGGACTGCAAGGAGATCCAACCAGTCCATCCTAAAGGAAATCAGTCCTGAATATTCACTGGAAGGACTGATGCTAAAGCTGAAACTGCAATACTTTGGCCACCTGATGTGAAGAACTGACTCATTGGAAAAGACCCTGATGCTGGGAAAGACTGAGGGCAGGAGGAGAAGGGGACAGCAGAGGATGAGATGGTTGGATGGCATCACCAGCTCGACGGATATAAGTTTGAGCAAGCTCTGGGAGTTGTTGATAGACAGGGAAGCCTGGTGTGCTGCAGTCCATGGGGTCACAAAAAGTTGGACACCGAAGAGTTGGACTGAGCGACTGAACTGAACTGAACTGGGCTGGACAGCTGGTGTTTGTCAAGTGGAGTAAAATTCAAGCTTTGTTCTCACCCAGACACTGCAAGGACAAAGCTAGTGACAAAAGCTGAGCTCTGCTAAAGAGATAAGATTCCCACTCCTGAGGTTAAGGAAGACTTCCTAGTCTGCACATGAGCAAGGAGGCTTTCTTGCGGATTGAAAAGGGAGAGGGTTCCACCCCACAGTAAGTGTGGACATGCACCCATAGGCCTCTGCAATGGGATCCATCTTAAAAAAATGTTGTGCACGTGTCTTGAGGATCCTAGAACCGGTCACATGTGAAGAAAGAAACAAGATAATTAGCCAGTGCAAACAAAGACCCTGAAGGAGTGTCTTCAGTTCAGTTCAGTTCAGTTCAGTTGCTCAGTCGTGTCCAACTCTTTGCGACTCCATGAATCACCGCACGCCAGGCCTCCCTATCCATCACCAACTCCCGGAGTTCACTCAAACTCACGTCCATCGAGTCGGTGATGCCATCCAGCCATCTCATCCTCTGTCGTCCCCTTCTCCTCCTGCCCCCAATCCTTCCCAGCATCAGAGTCTTTTCCAATGAGTCAACTCTTCGCATGAGGTGGTCAAAGTATTGGAGTTTCAGCTTTAGCATCAGTCTTTCCAATGAACACCCAGGACTGATCTCCTTTAGAATGGACTGGTTGGATCTCCTTGCAGTCCAAGGGACTCTCAAGAGTCTTATGTAAGTGATTTAAGTCACCTTTTTCCTGGGCTCCTCATTCAGGATGCCTGCACTCCTCTCGGTGTGTATTTCTGCCTAGTTTCTGACATAAACTATTTCTCCGTATGTTCTCCCACACACTGTGCTGTGTCTCTAATAATAAAGTCTGTACCTGTTTTGACAGTTTTTGCCTCCTTGGGACATTCTTGCTTTTAAATGTGGGAAAGGGCCAGGGCTACTATGCTTCTAGCCTCTAGCTCTCGGTGGTACAGTGGCTAGGATTCCTGGTTTTTGTATATGCTGCTGCTGCTGCTAAGTCACATCAGTCGTGTCTGACTCTGTGCGACCCCATAGACGGCAGCCCACCAGGCTCCCCCGTCCCTGGGATTCTCCAGGCAAGAACACTGGAGTGGGTTGCCATTGCCTTCTCCAAAGCGTGAAAGTGAAGTCGATCAGTCATGTCTGACTCTTAGCGACTGCGTGGACTGCAACCTACCAGGCTCCTCCGTCCATGGGGTTTTCCAGGCAACAGTACTGGAGTGGGTCGCCAGTGCCTTCTCCTTTATACAGGCTGCTGCTGCTGCTTCTGCTAAGTCACTTCAGTCGTGTCGGACTCTGTGTGACCCCATAGACCGAAGCCCACCAGGCTCCCCGATTCCTGCCCAGGTTCAGTTCCTGGACAAGAAACTAAGATCACTCTTCAGGACCAGTCACTGCTGTCTCTCCAAGATTACCTCATCAGTTTCTCTTTTTCTGCCAGATTATTTCCATCTTTGTACAAATATGATCTGGTTTGTATTTTAACAAAAATAACAATGACTAAAGCTACCTTGACTCATTCTTACCAATTTCTCTGCTCCCTCTCTTAAAAAAAAGTTTTAAAGATTTGTCTCTTTCTAGAGTCTACTTGGAGAAGGCAATGGCAACCCACTCCAGTGATCTTGCCTGGAGAATCCCAGGGACAGAGGAGCCTGTCGGGCTGCCGTCTATGGGTTCGTACAGAGTCGAACACAACTGATGCGACTTAGCAGCAGCAGCAGCAGGGTCTACTTCCGATTCCTACCTCATAGATGGAAAAACAGTGGAAACAGTGTCAGACTTTATTTTTTTGGGCTCCAAGATCACTGCAGATGCTGATTGCAGTCATGAAATTAAAAGACGCTTACTACTTGGAAGGAAAGTTATGACCAACCTTGATAGTGTATTAAAAAGCAGAGACATTACTTTGCCAACAAAGGTCCGTCTAGTCAAGGCTATGGTTTTTCCCGTGGTCATGTATGGATGTGAGAGTTGGACTGTGAAGAAAGCTGATCGCCGAAGAATTGATGCTTTTGAACTGTGGTGCTGGAGAAGACTCTTGAGAGTCCCTTATACTGCAAGGAGATCCAACCAGTCCATTCTAAGGGAGATCAATCCTGGGTGTTCATTGGAAAGACTGATGCTAAAGCTGAAACTCCAATACTTTGGCCACCTCATGCGACGAGTTGACTCACTGGAAAAGACTCTGATGCTGGGAAAGGTTGGGGGCGGGAGGAGAAGGGGACGACAGAGAATGAGATGGCTGGATGGCATCACCGTCTCTGTGGACATGAGTTTGAGTGACCTCCGGGAGTTGGTGATGGATAGGGAGGCCTGGCGTGCTGTGATTCATGGGGTCGCGGAGAGTCGGACACGACTGAGCGACTGAACTGAACTGAACTTCCTGCTTAACCCAATCCAGTTAAGCAACCATCCCCCTAATGCTAAGACTATTTTTATGTCGTAACCAGACCTCTCTGTTTCCAAAGCTTATGATGACTGTTCTGAACTTACTGACTTCTGTTCCAACTGAAGGAGCAAGTGCAGCCACTATTTCCTTCTTGAAACTTAATATGCTTCCTTCTGGAAACTTGGTTCTCTTAGCTTGTGAGAGACCACACTAGGTTTCTTCCTTCCTCATTAAGGGACCCCCCTTTCCCTTTGTTTATTTAACCCCAGCTAGTCTTCAGTTTGTTGGGAGCACTCAGGGATTTGCCATAGGCTCTTTTCTTTTCCTGTACACTCTTCCCAGGCAACACCATTCAGGACCAATGTTCTAAAAACTATTCACTGATGACTCGCAAATGTGTATCTCCAGGCTGAACTTTTCCCCTGAATCCCAGATTCTGAATGCATCTGCACACTTGACAGTTCCACATGAGTGTCTAACGGGCATTTCATTTTAACATGGCAATAACAAAGTCTTGATTTCTTCTCCATATCTCCTCCTCCTTGCATGCCAATATCAAAAAACATCATCATCCACCAGGCTGTTCAAGTCAAAAAACATTGTAATTTTTTATTCCTCTCTTTCCTCCATTTTCTGTCCTTTTTTTTTGTTGTTGTTGTTCATTTGCTAAGTCGTGTTTGACTCTTTGAAACCCCATGGACTGCAGCGTACCAGGCTCCCTTGTCCTTCACTATATCCCAGAGTTTGCTCAAATTCGTGTTCGCTGAGTCAGTGATACGATCCAACATCTCATTCTGTCACCCCTTCTCCTCCTGCCCTCAATCTTTCCCAGCATCACGGTCTTTACCAGTGAGTCAACTTTTTGCATCAGGTGGCCAAAGTATTGGAGCTTCAGCTTCAGCATCAGTCCTTCCAATGACTATTTAGGGTTGATTTCCTTCAGGGTTGCCTGGTTTGATCTCCTTAAAGTCCAAGGGACTCTCAAGAGTCTTCTCCAGCACCACAATTCAAAACCATCAATTCTTCAGCATTCAGCCTTCTTTCCTATCTTTCTAATTTATCAGCAAATCCTTTTGACTAAATCTTCAAATTCAACACCAAACCCACCACTTTTCACTTCGTCTACCACTACCTTTCCATTCTAAGCCACTATTACCTCTCACTTAATCCACTGTTTCAGTCTTCTCACAAGTCTTATTTCTTTCACTCTTGGACCTCTGTAAGTGCCTCCCAGGTGGCTCAGCTATGAAGACTCTGCCTGCAACACAGGAGACGTGGGTTTGATCCCTGGGTCGGGAAGGTCCCCCTGGAGAAGGAAATGGCAACCCACTCCAGTATTCTTGCCTGAGAAATCCCATGGACAGAAGACTCTGGTGGGTTACAGTCCATAAGTCTCAAGAGTCAGACACAACTTAGCAACTAAACCACAACCACCTCTGCAATCCCTTTTCCACTAGCTACTATCATGATCTTTCAAAACCATAAATCAGATTCCCCTACTCACTGCACTCAGTGACTTTCCATCACACTTAAAATAAAATACAAACTCCTTATGAAGGTCTACATGTTCTTCTTTGTCCCTAATGTTTGGAGCATTTAATAACATTTAACTCCCCCTTCCCCACTACCCTCACAGCCTCAGTGACCTTTCTGTTCCTTGAAACAGCCAAGTTTCTAAGAGCCTTAAGACTTTTTGCATTAGTTATTCCATCTCTTTAGGCAATGGCAACCCACTCCAGTACTCTTGCCTGAAAAATCCCATGGACAGAGGAGCCTGAAACGCTGCAGGCCATGGGGTCAGGGAGAGTAGGACACGACTGAGCGACTTCACTTTCACTTTTCACTTTCACGCATTGGAGAAGGAAATGGCAACCCACTCCAGTGTTCTTGTCTGGAGAATCCCAGGGACAGCGGAGCCTGATGGACTGCCGTCTATGGGGTCACACAGAGTCGTACGTGACTGAAGTGACTTAGCAGCAGCAGCAGCAACAGCAGCATTCCATCTCCTTAGAATGCTACCCCCACCTCTACCATCTTCAAAAGGATGGCTTCTTTTTGCTATTCAGATCTCAGTTTACTAATCCTATCTAAAATAGACTCCCTGTGCATGCGTGCTAAGTCGCTCAGTCGTGTCCGACTCTCTGCAACACTATGGACTGTAGCCCACCAGGCTCCTCTGTCCATGGGATTCTCCAGACAAGAATACTGGAGTGGGTGCTATGCCCTCCTCCAGGGGATCTTCCCAACCCAAGGATCAAACCTGCATCTTATTTCTCCTGCATTGGCAGGTGGATTCTTTTTTTTTTTTATTGTCAAGATGAATGTTTAATCTGGTGACTGAAATTTCTATACATTTGGCATTTTCACAGAAGACAGAATGCAGGCAATAATCCAACAATCCAGTCAACAAAGACAGCCTTAGTACAGTGGATTTGAAATAAGCACAACAGTTTGTCTGAGTGACTGAGAAAATGCCTGGCAGGTGGATTCTTTACCACTAGTGCCACCTGGGATGCCCCTGCTGCTGCTGCTGCTAAGTCACTTCAGTCGTGTCCAACTCTGTGTGACCCCATAGACGGAAGCCCACCAGGCTCCCCCGTCCCTGGGATTCTCCAGGCAAGAACACTGGAGTGGGTTGCCATTTCCTTCTCCAGTGTGTGAAAGTGAAAAGTGAAAGTGAAGTCGCTCAGTCGTGTCCGACTCTTAGCGACCCCACGGACTGCAGCCCACCAGGCTCAACCATCCATGGGATTTTCTAGGCAAGAGTACTGGAGTGGCTTGCCATTGCCTTCTCCGGGGATGCCCCTAGCCTCCCTATATCTCTATCATATAACTCTCATTCTCTGCAGAGAAATTCCATGTTATCTTTTTCGTTCGTTTGTCTGTTGACCGTGTCTCTCAATTAGAATACAGGCTCCAGAAGAACAGAGAACTTGTCTTGTTCATTCCTATATCCCCTGAGTCTAGAACAAAAAGTCATTATATAAGTTGGTTAATTCATCCTTTTAGCCGGAAATGTGTAAAATTTATGTGAAGAAAACAATGAAACTGTACCAAAGGAAAAAATAATTCCCTAAATAAGTGGAAAAACATGTCACATTCCTAGATGAGACACTTAATTTGTTATAGTTCATTCTACACATTTGTTATAAATTTTAACCAAAATTCTAACTGGATTTTTTTTCACTTGACAAGTTGATTCTAAAATTTATCCAGAGACTTCCTTGTGGTCCAGTGATTGAGAACCCCCTGCCAATGCAGGGTACATGGGTTCAGTCCCTGGTGTGTGAAGATTCTACATGCCTCAGGGCAACTAGGCCCATGTGCCACAACTACTGAAGCCCTCTAGAGTCCGTGCTCTGCAACAAGAGAAGTCACTACAATGAGAAGTCCAAGCATTGCAACTAGAGAGCAGCCCTCACTCGCTGCAACCAGAGAAAGCTTGAGTACAGCAACAAAGACCCAGTGCAGTCATAAATAAATAAATATGTTTTAAAAAATAAGATGTATCAAGCAGAGAAAATGGATAAGAATAGCCAACATGTTATCAAAAATGAAGAATATTAAGATGAGTAGTTGTCCTGAAGGTACCTGAATATTCTATAAAGTTGGGAGTGGCAGAGAAAGGGCAAATGGACCAAGAGACAATAGCACAGAGAGAGTCCAGAAAAGGATCAATACATACGTGTGAAAAGAATATATGATGGATGTGGCATTTCAAACAGTTGAATAAAGGCCTGATGATTCATGAACTGTTATTAGGACACCTGGCTATCCATTTGTTGGGACAACTCACCATCTCTGAAGAGGAAAAAAGTGAAGCCCTTAACTCAGACCAACTCTAAAATAAAATGGCAGGTGGATTAAAGAGCTAAATTAAGGGGAAAAAATGTAAAAGTGCACGAAGATACAATGAAATTTTTTTACCTATCAGGCAAAATCCTTTTAAGATTGATAATAAGCAGAGGTGGGAAAGATGTGGAGACTTTCATAAAACTTTAGTTTATTTCTCGCTTCAGTCCGTATCAAATGAAATTTAAAGTACATCTATGCTTTGACCTAGAAGTGCCACTGCTAGTAATTCATCATAGAGTATCTTAGAAAGAGGTACACATATAAAGATTTTCACAGAAGCATTGCTCATAACAATAAAGGAATAAATATTTTTTAAATGCTAGAATAAAAGATGGGATAGAAAATACTTAAACACCTTGAGCTTTTCTTTTTTATATTTCCAGTGGGTTTGTGCTTAAAATGTCTTTTTCACTTCTGAGATCAGTTAAATGGGAATAAAATTTCATGCTTTCTTCTAATATTTTTATGTTTTAAAATGTGTTTTTACATTCACATTTATTTGAAATTATTTTGGCATGAATTAGATTTGAATTTCTTTTAGATAGGTATGTTTCCCAATGTCTTTTGTGAAATGACCTTATTTTTTGATATATCAGTTAGTGATATTCCCATTATTAAACAGGAAGTTTTTCATATACTTGGATCTATTTCAGTGTTCACTATTGTTACTAATTTGTTGACTTGGGAGTCATATCTTGCTTTTAATGACTGAGTTCAAAATCTTCAAACATATACTGTAAGAATTAATCCTAGAAGAAAAATAAGACACTAATTAATTTGCTGTTGTTTCTTCCTGTGGCTAAGTAATAGTCCATCGCTCACCTGTTAGAGTCACCCTTTGTAATTAGAATTATGCGATACTGTGTCTCAAGAGGTTAAATTCTTAAACTTGCTTTTACTCTGACCGTGTTGTTTTTGCAACTCAGCATTTAACAAAATAAGCAGTCTAATCTGACTACCACTGTCTCATTCATCGTGTGCAAATGTAAATTGGTAGGAGACACAAAATTAGAATCACGGCTGCCAGAGTCCCAAAGGTGTCAAACTTGTATATGTTCTTAATTAGCCATGGAAATTCAATCTGTCGTGTTTTCTGCAGCTAACTGGTTTTGCTATCATTAATGTGGAAAGAATATTCATACCTTTTCACTTTAGATAGCTCTACTTACACACTTAGGCTTTTCTTCTAAAGAGATACAGCCTACTCTTGGATTGATTATTGCTTTTCCTTGATGAAAAGCTCCATTTTATCAGTTTCTGAAAAGTTAAATAGAAGTCATTTGTTTTAATACTTTGAGGAATGCATTTTATTTTTCCCCTGAAGTACTGTGTGCTATTAGTTTTAGTTAACAGTCAATCCTAAAGGAAATCAACCCTGAATATTCATTGGAAGGACCGATACTGAAGCTGAAACTCCAATACTTTGGCCACCTGATGTGAAGAACTGACTCATTGGAAAAGACCCTGATGCTGAGAAAGATTGAAGGCAGGAGGAGAAGGGGGTGACAGAGGATGAGATGGTTGGATAGCATCACCAACTCACTGGACATGAGTTTGAGCAAACTACGGGAGATGGTGAAGGACAGGGAAGCTAGGCGTGCTGCAGTCCCTGGTGTTGAAAAGAGTCAGACATGACTGAGGAACTCAACAACAACTGCTTACTATGCTTCTGCTGGAAGTTCCAACCTCTAAACAGTGCACCCTTCATAGTTAGAGACAAAATCAGAGAAGACCACTTTAAGATAGAAACTAGCAAAAATTAAGCAATTGATTTATTTAGAGGTGCTAATATCATAATATTGGTTGCTGAGCTGTGATAGCAACAGAGCATTTTAGATTACTCACTGCCTCCTCTGTGTTGAGCAGAACTTGTAAGGTATATCATAATTTTTCCCCCAGATTTTCTTTTTCTGTCCAGAAACGAGTTCAGAATTGATTTTTAAAGGTAAGCTATTTTTAACAATTTATTTCGCTGAAGTATGGTTAATTTGCAGTGTTGTGTTAATTTCTACTCTACAGGAAAGTGATTCAGTAAAACATATATATATATATATATATATATTCTTCACATATTCTTTGCCATTATGGTTTATCACAGGATATTGAATATAATTCCCTGTGTTATACAGCAGGACCTTCTTGTCTATCCTTCCTTTTTTATTTTATTATTTCTTTTATTTTTGGTTGCACTGTGTCTCTGTTGCTGCACACAGGCTTTCTCTAGCTGCATGAGCAGGGGCTACTCTTGACTGCAGTGGCCGGGCTTCTCTTCCGGTGGCTTCGCCTTGTTGTGGAGCACAGGCTCTAGACACATGGGCTTCAGTAGTTGCGGTGTGTGGGCTCAGTAGTTGCGGCTCTTGACTTCTAGAGCTTGGGCTCAGCAGTTGTGGCGCCCGGTCTTAGCTGCTGCACAGCATGTGGAATCTTCCCAGCACTGGGGTGGAACCCACATCCCCTATGCTGGCAGGTGGATTCGTATCCACTGCGCCACTGGGCAAGTCTAGGAAGCTTGTATTTTTAAATGAATATTGGTCAACGAGCAAGAACACTTAATACTTATAGTTTGCTTTTGATTTAATCCTTTTATTTTTATTTCTGGAATATCCTCTCATCAGAAAAATCCTGAGCTCTTCCCCTCCAGCGTGTGCTTTACCAGAAAAATCAATTTCACTTTCTCACGGTTTAATCTGGCACAAGTTACTTAGTACTATCTCCAAAACTGTTGTAAAATAAAATAGTGCATAGAAAATGCTAGGATAGTACCTGCGTACAATAAGCACTCAGTAAATGTTAGTTCTTATCATCATTAGTAGTGATTTATTTCTATCAAACTTCTTGATTAAATTTTCTCTGTGGTTTTATTTTTTTTCACCTTACTTTCCTATAATCTGAGCTCCATCCTCTTTACTTTCCTGAACCATCACCTGCTAGTTAGTAACTCAATTCCATTTCTCTTGCTCATTGCCCTCTCTGCTTGATTTGTAGCTTTCGCCACACATACGCATATGTACTTTAAACATTTTAACACACTCCCATATATTCATTTGCCAGTCTTTTGATGTAGGGCCAAGACCTTTACTTTGAATATGAGTCTACTATTTGGGGTTCAGCACCCCTCCTTCTGCCATAAACCACATCAATAGTGTATCACCTATGACTTTGAGTTTTCACTTCCTTAAAGTGGAACAAGACCTTCAAAATTGGTAGAGAGTGCTCTCGATGCAGAATTCTGCCGGGTTTTATAACTTACCCAACTCACCATCTACCTTTTCCAGTTGTCTCTCTCACCCACACCTAATTCACAACAGTTTTTAAAAACTGATTTGCCTTTGTTATTAATAAAGCTTTCCATTTAATTTTTAAAAGAGAG
This sequence comes from Moschus berezovskii, assembly GCF_049115385.1. Classification (NCBI taxonomy): domain Eukaryota; kingdom Metazoa; phylum Chordata; class Mammalia; order Artiodactyla; family Moschidae; genus Moschus; species Moschus berezovskii. Next base: position 24,350,781 of record NC_142479.1, read on the forward strand.
AACTTTATTTTTCTTCCACTCATATTTCATCATGTTATGCAACATTTAATTAAACTAGAACAACTGGAATAAACAGGTTTGTGAACCAGCATTGACTCAACACCTGCGAGCAGAAATGTCTAGCAGAATGAAAGTCTAACACAAAGATTCAGTGTGCAGTGGGCATCTGGACATCAGTGTCATCTCTGGAGGCAGAGGAGAGCACTGATTAATCAGGTAAGTGGTGACAAGTGATGGAAAGAGCTTCTATTGTGTAATTATTCTGAAAGAACGTTCATGAAAAATGAGGAGGCATAGAAAATGACTGCGACTGTTTTTGTAGTGAGAATAACATAGCTTACTCTGCTTACTTACCGCAATACACTATTGTAAGCCATAAAAATGAAATATCTTCCAATACTCTCTTTTAAATATTTATTTATTGGCTGCATCTGGTCTTAGTTGCGGAACTCGGGATCTTTATTCCATCTTTTCGAGATCTTTTGTTGTGGCACATGGACTCTGTAGTTGCAGCGCCCAGGCTTAATTGCTTCTTGACAAATGGGATCTTAGTTCCCGGACCAGGGATTGAACGGGAATCAGTCTGAAGATGAAGCTTAACACGAAGAGGAAGATCTGAGTGCTAGGTCTGGCGACAGTATTTGAACTTCGTGGGTTTTTTAAAAAATATATTTATTGTTGCCTGTGTTGAGTATTAGTTGTTGCATCAAGCTTTGAATAATGCCGTGACTATCCCTAGACCCACCAATGGTCTTTTCAGTTTCCCTTTTTAATGAAATCAGTTTCTCTTGAATTTCTCTTCACTTGCAGTCTTCATTGACAAAATTGGAAATCTCCTGTCCCTCTTCTAAAAGGAACTGGGGACGGCCTGTGCCCAATGTGGTTGGTCTTGTTTGTTTGGGCTCTGAACCGTCCTGTACTCTTCTGTGTTGCTGTTGCTTTCATCCCGTGTGTTTTGCTCAGAGATTTCTGATTCGTTTTGTTTCTTTTTGATATATCCTAGTTCTTGCTTATGAACTAATTCAAATTACGGTCTTTATACATTTAGACTTTATTGATTTATGTGTAGCAGGAAATTGTTCATATGTTTACTGGCTTTCTACTCCCAGAAACTCCTATTACCCCAAGGAGAAACTCATAAATTCACTTCAAGTTTATATCTCAGGAAAGTGATGCTAGAGGAGGAAAAAAGTTAAATATCGAACTTTTTGTTTCAAAATCCTTGCTAAGCAAAAATATATTATCCATTAGAGCCAGTTTTTGTGTGGGCGCTTCTCTAGTGGCCATGTAGTAAAGAATCCACTTGCCAGTGCAAGAGATATGGGTTCAATCCCTGGGTTGGGAAGATCCCCTGGAGAAAGAAATGGCAACCCCCTCCAGTATTCTTGCCTAGGAAATCCCATGGACAGGGGAGCCTGGAGGGCTACAGTCCATGCAGTCACAGAGAGTTGGACATGATTAAGTGATTAAAACAACAATTTTTGTGTTTGATGAAGGTGATAAATTTTACAAACTTAGAAGACAAATGTAAGAATATTCATTGCACCATTGTTTTCAATAGCAAAAATCAAAAACATCCATCAAATATGGAATAGATAAGAGTCCGTGGTGTACTCATATGACTGTGATAGCAATTGGAAGGAATGTTCTTTCAGGAATAGTATGTCAGACATTATTTGACTGACTTATCAACATTCCTAACTCCTGTCTCCATTTGCCATTTCCTCTGTAGAAGATATAAATGATCAACACTCCCTTCCCAAACTCCATTGCACCTGGATCTTTGGATAATAAAGATAGAGGAAATACAGGGACTTCCCTGGTGATCCAGTAGCTAAGGCTCTCTGCTCCCAATGCAAGGGGCTTAGGTTCAACCCTTGGCCAGGGAACTAGATCCCACATGCCCCAACTAAGACCTGGCACAGTCAGATGAATAAATAAATATTTTTTAAAAGATCCATGAAATATAAATGGAAGTTTGTTGAGGGATTTTGAAGACAAATGTAGCTGGCACTGCCTTTCCCCCCAGCATACAATCAGAAAGGAAATGCCAAGAGAAATACAGAAATTCGGGTCCTGACATTACTGAGCCGTGGAAAAAATGCCAACAGCCCTTTACCTCTAGAGTATTTGCTACATGGGGGAAAAAAAATCCTTGTTTAAGTGACTCTTTTTTTAAAGTAAAAATTGCTCAGTTGTGTACGATTCTTTGTGACCCCATGGACTATAAAGTCTGTGGAATTCTCCAAGCCAGAATACTGGAGTAGGTAGCCTTTCCCTTCTCCAGGGGATCTTCCCAACCCAGGGATCAAACCCAGGTCTCCCACATTGCAGGTGAAATCTTCACCAGCTGAGCCACAAGAGAAGCCCAAGAATACTGGAGTGGGTAGCCTATCCCTTCTCCAAGGGATCTTCCTGACCCAGGCATCAAACTGGGATCTCCTGCATTACAGGCATATTCTTTACCAACTGAGCTATCAGGGAAGTAACTCTTGGTTGGGTTTTATACTATTCTCAGCCAGAAGCATCACTAACTGGTACGCTATAACAATATGGATATATCTCAAAAGTAAGGTCATGTGTGTGCCTAGTCACTCTGTCATGTCTGACTCTTTGCAACTCCCTGGACTGTAGCCTGCCAGGGGGCTCCTCTGTCCATGGAATTTTCTAGGCAACCATATTGGAATGGGTTGCCATTTCCTACCCCAGAAGCCTAGCAGGCTACAGTCCATGGGGTCACAAAGAGTTGGACACAAGTGATCACATACACACACACACATACTAGGGGATCATCCCAACCCAGGAGTCTTCTGTGTCTCCTGCTTTGGCAGGCGGATTTTACCATTGCATCACCTGGGAAGACCAAAAATAATGTTACAAGATATAAAATGAATAATGTTAAATGAAAACAAATTTATATGGTCATAGCACATTGTTTATACAAATTTGAACACATGTAAGGCATTACTTTATATTGCTAAAGTAATATAATTTGCGTAATATATAGAAAATATAAGATAATTTAAAGTCTAAAATCTAAAAAGTGCACTGAAAAAGTACAAACACATCAAGGCAGTGATATTTTTGAAGGAGAGGAGATAGGTCATTAACACTTGGGAATACCTAATGAGAGGTAAAGGGACGTCAAATTCATCTGTGATATTTTTCTTCTTTAATTAAAACAGAACAAAAGTATAACAAAAATAGTAACAATCTTCAATCCTTGATAGTAAGGACAAGGTGTTCATTTTATTACTGTCTCTATTTTTCTGTATTTAAAAACATTTCTCAAAGAGACAAAGTGAATGATTCTACAGGCTGTGTGAGGAGAGCAACTAATGGAGAAACTTCAGAGCTTAGATACCGGGTGTGTCCGAGAGACACTTTCATTTCGTGCCTCATCCTCTTTGCAGAGCTAAGCCTGCGGAAAGTCAATCGAATTCCTCCAGATTGTTTGAGGATCAGATGCAATAGGGGATGTGCCTCATTTCCTTGGGAAGGTAATCAACAGCCTCTAAACCTTACCCTCTAAGCTGGCTTAAATAGGTGGGGAAAAAGTGGAAACAGTGACAGATTTTCTTAGGCTCCAAAATCACTTCAGACAGTGACTGCAGCCAGGAAATTAGAAGACACTTGCTCCTTAGAAGAAAAGCTATCACAAACCTAGACAGCGTATTAAAAAGCAACTTGATTCTAGCCTGTCTTGGGTCTACATGTTTGTGGGCAGCAGGTACTTGTGCTCAGTCACTTAGGCGAGTCCAGCTCTTTGGGATCCCATGGACTGCAGCCCATCAGACTGCTCTGTCCATGGAGAATACTGGAGCGAGTTGCCATGCCCTCCTCCAGAGGATATTCTGAAACCAGGGATTGAACCCAGGTCTTCCACACTGCAGGGGGATTCTTTACCGTCTGAGCCAGCAGGGAAGCCCATGAATACTGGAGCAGGTAACCTATCCCTTCTCCAGGGGATCTTCCCCAGCAAAGAATCGAACTGGGGTCTCCTGAATTGAGGCAGATTCTTTCCCAGCTGAGCTACCAGGGAAACCCTGTAGGCAGCATACAGTTAACTTTTTGCACCGGGTGGGGTTCCAGTCTCTGCAAAACAGTTCAAAGGACATGACTCAGAATATTATCCATAGTCCTTGAGGAGGAACTAAAAGTCCTTGACTCATTTAATGGCTAAAGTACTATTATTTTACCTCGCTTGTTTCCCTTCCTTTTTGCATTTTCTCACTTCCCTGATTTTGTAAAATTATTTTTACTTATTTATTTTTGGCTGCGCGGGGTCTTTGTTGCTGTGCGTGGGCTTTCTCTAGTTGCGGTGAGTGGGGGCTGCTCTTTAGCTGCAGTGTCTGGGCTTCTCATTTCGGCTGTTTTTCCTGTTGCAGCACAAGATCTAGGTGCGCGGGCTTCAATAATTGTGGTGCACAGGCTTATTTGCTCCGCAGCACGTGGAATCTTCCCGGACCAGGGATCAAACCAATGTCCCCTGCATTGGCTGGCAGATTCTTAACCACTGAACCACTGGGGAAGTCCTCACTTCTCTGATTAAATTTAATCTTTGAAACTCAGAGAAGACCTAGAAGGCTGAAATTTTCTACCGACAAGAGGCAGGCAGAGGGTATGTGGGGGATCTGTCCTGGGAAGACCCCCTAGGGTCTTGCTCAGTTACTGATTTGTTATACAAATACAGGAGTGTCTCACGGAACCTGAAGGCAGGACATTGAATAGGGACATGTCAGGACCCAAGGAAATTGTTCTTATTATCTTGCTAGGAGCATAAAGGGTGTCAACTATGCCTTTCTCTGCAGACCAGCCCTTTGTTTGCTCATCAGCACACAGTCACTCAACAAATATGTATTGAATTCTTACCATGGACTAAGGCTGACCAAGGCACTGTGGCTAGAGAAGAGAATCAAATAGACTGAAACACATATCCCCAAAATGTTCATCTAAGCCTTTCAAACTGACATGTTCTTTCGATTCCAAGAGCCCCAAATTTTTGGACTTCCTGTTTCTATTTCTCAATTCCACTTCTTCTACAGGTTCGAGTGAGGGTCTTATAACTCCAGAGAAAATCGGTTTCAGGTTGGAGCGGTACAGCCTCCTGACCTAGTATCAGCAGAGGGCACCAATCAGCCTGAGGAGCAGTGAAAGAGCGTTCTGGAGCCCAGTCAGACCTCTGTTCTGACTTCTGTGTTCCAGGTGCCCCTCAGCTGTGCAGAGAGTCGTCTCTGAGGTTTCAGGTTAAGGCCTAGAGTTGGGAGTCATCGTGACCATGGTGAGATAACTAGAGTTCCTGAAAAACATGGAGAGGGACTTCCCTGTGGTCCAGTGGCTAAGACTCCATGCTCCCAATGCAGGGGGCCTGGGTTTGATCCCTGGGCAAGGGAGCTAGATCTCACATGCCACAACTAATGATCCTGCATGCCACAACGAAAATCAAAGATCCTGAGTTTAGCAACTAAGATCTAGCACAGCCAAATAAAGAAATAAATACATTTAAAAAAAAGTGGAGAAACAGTTAAAGTTAGTATCTGCTGGGAAACTGAAGTAGAAAACCAAACCAACAGTGTAAACAGAATGTCACACTGACGGGAACAGACCAAGACTCAAATAAAACAGATACAAAGGAAGGAGACAAACAGGAGTCAACAAGATGAGTAAGCGCATTTAGAAGGTTTATTATTCAAAATTAAACCCAGAGGAAGGACAGACATTAGGCCTGGTTGATCCGGTGACTCAGTGATGTGATGAGACCCTTCGCCTTCTTCATTCCGAGTTATAAGGAAGTCCACCTTGCATGCTTCCCCAGTGTGGTGAGAGAAAATGAATGACTTTCCACAGCTCTTTCTCAAGTGAAGAACTTTCCCAGAAATCTTCAGCAAGCTCTCTTGGTGCTCATTTGAAGTAGTTTATGTGAGATTAACTTTTATTTTTAGAAATGTTTCATTTAAAAAATATTTGGGGACTTCCCTTGTGGTCCAGTGGATAAGACTCTGTGTTCCCAAAGCAGGAGGCTCAGGTTTAATCCCTGGTCAGGGAACTAGATTACCACATGCCACAACTAAGAGTTCGCATGCCACAAAAGACCTTTAGTTCAGTTCAGTCACTCAGTCGTGTCCGACTCTTTGCGACCCCATGAATCACAGCACGCCAGGCCTCCCTGTCCATCACCAAATCCCAGAGTTCACTCAAACTCATGTCCATCAAGTCGGTGATGCCATCCAGCCATCTCACTCTCTGTCGTCCCCTTCTCCTCCTGCCCCCAATCCTTCCCAGCATCATGAGGAACACTGGCCTGGAAGAAGCACGAGCTGGAATCAAGATTGCTGGGAGAAATATCAATAACCTCAGATATGCAGATGACACCACCCTTATGGCAGAAAGGGAAGCGGAACTAAAAAGCCTCTTGATGAAAGTGAAAGAGGAGAGTGAAAAGGTTGGCTTGAAGCTCAACATTCAGAAAACTAAGATCATGGCATCTGGTCCCATCACTTCATGGGGAATGGATGGGGTAACAGTGGAAGCAGTGTCAGACTTTATTTTGGGGGTTCCAAAAATCACTGCGGATGCTGATTGTAGCCATGAAATTAAAAGACGCTTACTCCTTGGAAGGAAAGTTATGACCAACTTAGTATATTAAAAAGCAGAGACATTACTTTGCCAACAATGGTCCATCTAGTCAAGGCTATGTTTTTTCCCGTGGTCATGTATGGATGTGAGAGTTGGACTGTGAAGAAAGCTGAGCACCGAAGAATTGATGCGTTTGAACTGTGGTGCTGGAGAAGACTCTTGAGAGTCCCTTGGACTGCAAGGAGATCCAACCAGTCCATTCTACGGGAGATCAATCCTGGGTGTTCATTGGAAAGACTGATGCCAAAGCTGAAACAAAGGACCTTATGTAACCTAATAAATAAGTATTAAAACATTTTTTTTTTTTAAATTTCTGGCTGCACTGGGTCTTTGTTGCTGAGCAAGGGCTTTCTCTAGTGTCAGTGAGCCAGGGCTGCTCTCTAGCTGCAGTGCTCAGCTTCTCATTGTGGTTGCTTCTGCTGTTGCAGAGTTCTAGTCATATGGGTTTCAGTAATTGCAGCTTATCATCTTTGTTGTCCACGGGTATGTGGAACCATCCTGCACCAGGGACTGAACCTGTGTCCTCTGCATTGGCAGGTGGATTCTTAGCCACTAGAACACCGAGGAAGTCTGTGATTACTTTTAGATTAGTGGTTCTTAACTACAAGGCAGTTTTCTCTGAGGAGACATTGGGCAATGTCTCAAGACATTTCTGGTTGTCACAGCTGGAATAAAGGGGTGCTACTGGCATCTAATGCTAGTTGGGTAGAGATCTTGGATGCTACTAAACATCTTGCAATGCGCAGGACAACCCCTGCCTACCCCAAAGTTCCAGAACAAAGAATTATCCTGTCCAAAATGTCAAGCATGTCGGGGAATTTCATGGTGGCCCAGTGGTTAGGACTCTGCGTTTCCACTGCAAGTGACATGGATTCAATCCCTGGTCAGGGAACTGAGATCTTGCAAGCCTCAAGGCACAGCCAAAAATATAAAAACAAAATGTCAAGAGTGTTGAGACTGAGAACCCTGTTTAAGACCAAGTAGACTCACTTCTCTGAAGCAGCCAGCCTGGATATGGGAGGGGTTGATACCAGAGAAAGGCTGGTAATGAGTGGTCAGAGAAACAGGTATTCCATATGCTCTTATGCTCAGTCATGTCCAACTCTTTGTGACCCCATGGACTGTAGCCCATCAGGCTCCTCTGTCCATGGGGCTGTCCAGGCAAGAATAGTGGAGTGGGTTGCCATTTCCTTTTCTAGGGGATCTTCCCGACGCAGGGTGGGAAACCAAGTCTCTTGCATCTCTTGCACTGATGGGCAGATTCTTTACCACTGCCAAAGGAGGAGGATGTTAAGACAAACATGGGACTTCCCTGATGGTACAGTGGATGAGAATCCACCTGCCAGTGCAGGGGTTGAGGGTTCCATCCCTGGTCCAGGAAGAACCTACATGCCTCGGGGCAATTAAGCCCATGTGCCACTACTACTGAGATGACCCACACTCTGGAGCCCAAGAGCCACAACTACTGAGCCTGAGTGCTGCAACTCCTGAAGCCCAAACACCTAGAGCCCATGCTCCACAGCAAGAGGAGCCACCACCGTGAGAAGCAGTTTGGGGGAGAATCAGTTCAGTTCAGTCACTCAGTCGTGTCCGACTCTTTGGGACCCCATGGACTGCAGCATGCCAGGCCTCCCTGTCCATCACCAACTCCCAGAACTTACTCAAACTCATGTCCATCAAGTCGGTGATGCCATCCAACCATCTCGTCCTTTGTCGTCCCCTTCTCCTCCTGCCCCAATCTTTCCCAGCATCAGGGTCTTTTCCAGTGAGTCAGTTCTTCCCATCAAGTGGCCAAAGTATTATAGTTTCAGCTTCAGTATCAGTCCTTCCAATGAATATTCAGGACTGATCTCCTTTAGGATGAACTGGTTGGATCTCCTTGCCGTCCAAGGGACTCTCTCAAGAGTCTTCTCCAACACCACAGTTCAAAAGCATCAATTCTTTGGTGCTCAGCTTTCTTTATAGTCCAACTCTCACATTCATGCATGACTACTGGAAAAACCATAGCTTTGACTATAGGACCTTTGTTGGCAAAGTAATGCCTCTGCTTTTTAATATGCTGTCTAGGTTGGTCATAACTTTCCTTCCAAGGAGCAAGCATATTTTAATTTCATGGCTGCAGTTACCATCTGCAGTGATTTTGGAGCCCCCAAAAATAAAGTCTGGCACTGTTTCCACTGTTTCCCCATCTATTTCCCATGAAGTGATGGGACCAGATGTCATGATCTTAGTTTTCTGAATGTTGAGCTTTAAGCCAACTTTTTCACTCTCCTCTTTCATTTTCATCAAGAGACTCTTTAGTTCTTCTTCACTTTCTGCCATAAGGGTGGTGTCATCTTCATATTTGAGGTTATTGATATTTCTCCTGGCAATCTTGACTCCAGCTTGTGCTTCATCCAGCCCAGCATTTTGCATGATGTACTCTGCATATAAGTTAATATAAGCAAGGTGACAATATACAGCCTTGACATACTCATTTTCCTATTTGGAACAACTCTGTTATTCCATGTCCAGTTCTAAGTGTTGCTTCCTGACCTGCACATAGGTTTCTCAAGAGTCAGGTCGGGGGTCTGGTATTCCCACGTCTTTCAGAATTTTCCACAGTTTGTGGTGATCCAAACGGTAGATGCTGGGGGAGAATGGACACAGGTATATGTATGGCTGAGTTCCTTTACTGTTCACCTGAAACTATTCCAACATTATTAATCAGCTCTACCCACAATACAAAATAAAAAGTTTGTGTTTTTTTTTTAAAAAAAAGCACATGCACCGAAACTAGAGAGGAGCCCCCACTCACTACAATTAGAGGAAGTCTTCATGCAGCAATGAAGACCCAGCACAGAATTTTTAAAAAATGCTGACAGGAGATACCCAAAAGAGGGTAAAAAGTGATCGAGAGAGGGGGAGTGTGGATGGTCCCTGAGAAGAGAATGCTACCTACAGCAGTGTTTCTCAACTTTGTGATTCACCTGGGGATCTTGGACTCAACCGTGGGATTGAGCCAACAGGTCTAACAAGCTCCCAGGTGATGCCAATGATGTGTCATGGGCTCCACTTTGAATAGTAAGAGTTTAGAGCAGTGGTTCTCAACCTGAAGGGTGCATCAGAATCACCTCGTAGACTTGCTGAAACAGGTTTCTGGGACCCACTCCCAGAGTTTCTGCTTCAGTACTTCTGGAATGGGGCACAAGAGTTTGCATTTCTAGTAAGCTCCTAGGTGCTGCTGATGCTCCCTGTCCAGGGATCATATCTGAGAGCCATCGATTCAGCGTGGAAGTGAAGAAAATCACCTTAGAAGCAAGACAGCTTCACCACTGAGGAAATAAGGAAAAGGCAGACAAGTTTGTAGGTTTGGGGGGCAGTAGGAGGCTGAGGGGGGCTTCCCTGGTAACTCAGCTGGTAAAGAATCCACCAGCAATGCCAGAAACCCTGGTTCAATTCCTGGGTTGGAAAGATCCACTGGAGAAGGGATAGGCCACCCACTCAAGTACTCTTGGGATTCCCTGGTGGCTCAGCTGGTAAAGAATCCACCTGCCATGAGGGAGACCTGGGTTCAATCCTTGGGTTGGGAAGATCCTCTTGGGGAGGATATGGCAACCCACTCCAGTATTCTTGCCTGGAGAATCCCCATAGACAGAGGAGCCTGGTGGGCTACAGTCCATGGGATCGTAAAACGTTGGACACGACCTGAGCAACTAAGCACAGCACAGCACAGGAGGCTGAGGAATTTACTGCCCATTGGCCTATACCTTCTCAGTGAAATAGAATTGAAATCAGCTGAGAGCAAGGGAGAGACTGATGGGATAAGGAGCTGTAAATATTAGGTGAAGGCTTATGACTTTCTAATTAGCCCTTCTCGTAACCCAAAAAGTCAATTTATTTTGTTACTGATTAAAGGAACATTTTTCAATTACTTCATCCAGACAAGCTGACCAGAAAGTTATGTGGTGCAGTGGAAGAAAGATTAAGATTTTATTAAGATTTTCCTGTGGCTGGTAACTAGAAGCATCTGCTTTGGAAAGGGCCAAGCCTGCAGGCAGATTGTTAACCACTGAGCCACCTGGGAAGCCCATAATGGTTGCTATTTGTTGAAGGCCTATTTCATGCTGCTGCTGCTGCTGCTGCTGCTAAGTCACTTCAGTCGTGTCCGACTCTGTGTGACCCCATAGACGGAAGCCCACCAGGCTGCCCTGTCCCTGGGATTCCCCAGGCAAGAACACTGGAGTGGGTTGCCATTTCCTTCTCCAATGCATGAAAGTGAAAAGTGAAAGTGAAAGTGAAGTCGTGTCTGACTCTTTCATGCTAGATTCCTAATATACCATAGGGTTAATATAATAGCTCTGCAAAGGTAAATAGTAATACATCCTTTAAAGACAAAAATTTGAAGTTAAAATTTTGTTTGAAGTGAGGAATTCCCTAGCAAACCAGAGCTTAGGACTTGGCACTTTCACTGCCAGGGCCTGGGTCCATCCCTAGCTGAGGAACTAAGATCCTCCAAGCCACTGCTAAGTCACTTCAGTCATGTCCGACTCTGTGCGACCCCATAGACGCCAGCCCACCAGGCTCCCCCGTCCCTGGGATTCTCCAGGCAAGAACACTGGAGTGGGTTGCCATTTCCTTCTCCAATGTGTGAAAGTGAAGTTGTTCAGTCATGTCTGACTTGTAGCGACCCCATGGACTACAGCCTACCAGGCTCCTCCATCCATGGGATTTTCTAGGCAAGAGTACTGGAGTGGCTTGGCATTGCCTTCTCCGTCTAAGCCACTAGGCACAGCCATAAAAGAAAACAAAAAAAAGTTTTTTTTTTTGCTTGAGGTCAACAAAGTTTCCCTATTTCCCAAATTTTAGATGGAAAAATATTATTTCTAAACAAAGTATTATACACTGAACCTTGACTAACACACACACACACTTTCCAACTTTGGGATCTATCAATCTCCCTAACAGGGTTTTACTTTCAGTTTTTGAGGTGTTATTTAACATCCAGTTCTGAGTAGTTAGTTCAGTTCAGTTCAGTTCAATCGCTCAGTCATGTCCTACTCTTTGCGACCCCATGAATCACAGCACGCCAGGCCTCCCTGTCCACCACCAACTCCCGGAGTTCATTCAAACTCACGTCCACAGAGTCGGTGATGCCATCCAGCCAGTTAAGGGTAATCCTATTCACCACTTTTTCTACTGCAGCATAGTAAAGAGAAAGTGAAAGTTGCTCAGTCCTGTCTGACTCTTTAGGATCCCATGAACTGTACAATCCATGGAATTCTCCAGGCCAGAATATTGGAGTGGGTAGCCTCTCCCTTCTCCAGGGGATCTTTCCCAACCTAGGGATCGAACCCAGGTCCCCTGTATTGCAGGCAGATTCTTTACCAACTGAGCCACGAGGGAGGTCATAGTAGGGAAGAACAGTAAAGAGAGAGGAGGAAACAAATTAGTTAACAAATATAGTACAAAAACGTAAAATCCCCAAGGACAAGTGACAGTGTCACGGAGATTAGATCTGAGAAAATACTCAGAAGATGGAGTGAAATGAGGATATATCAGAACTGTTGGGTAATTTGATGAAGATGATGGTAGGGAGTGAGGGGGACCAGAGAGAGTCTCTGTTTAAAAGAAAGAGATTTTCCTCTACCTCATCTGTCAGTGGAATGATTTCCCCACCTTCATTTCAGAAGCTTGAATCTCATACAGATATTTCAGTGAGTGACTTTTTGGGGACATGTTCCATGGGACAGAGTATGAAGAATTCTTCCTCTCTTCCCCACCTCCTTTTTGTTTTTTAAAAACACTTGCTTATTTATTTGGCAGTGCCAGGTCTTAGATGAGGCATGAAGGATCTTTAGTTGCAGTATACAGAATCTTTGCTGGGGCATGTGGGGATCTAGTTTTCCTGACCAGGGATCGAACCTGGGCTCCCTGCGTTGGGAGGATGGGGTTCTAGCTACTGGACCACCAGGGAAGTTCCTCCCCCACCTCCCTTTCAACAAACATACCTTCCTATCCAATTCAAGATGAAAGGATAGTCACTCAGCCCCTCCTGTTCTCTGAGGCAGGCAAATCTCAACCCCACCCCATCCTCCAGTTTTCTGACTCTTGAAATGGGAAGGGAAGGAAGAAGAGCTGAGATCTTCTAGGCTTTTCAGTCCTTTAGAGACTTCATCTACTTTCTTTGGTCACACCCAGTCCCTCTTTAATTGGACAAGAAATGAATACACATTGAACACGTACTGTCCACAATGGCTTGGAAGTTACTGAGCGATAGAGCCAAACTATACCTGCTCCGACACGATCACCCAGCTCCCCAGCCTACATGTCATGATACAGAATCCACTGAGACCTTATCTGAAACTAGCTATACTCAGAATATCAGAGGTACCTGAACAGGACACTAGACTTTCATGTAGAAGTCAACTGAACTCACTTATCATTCTTGGGTTTTACCCCAAATATGGGCAGCTCATCATTTAACTTCTGTATCTCCCTCTCTTTCCTTTTTAGATTTTTTTTTTTATGTGGACCATTTAAAAAGTATCTTTCTTGAGTTTATTACAATATTGCTTCTGTTTTATAATACGTTTTGGGGTGTTTTTTTTTGGCCCTGAGGCACGTGGGATGTTAGCTCCCTGACCAGGGATGGAACTCACACCACTTGCACTGGAAGATGAAGTCTTAACCACTGAACTGCCAGGGGAGTCGCCATACTTTTCTTTTCCTCTCCTGTACTTTCAGACCAAAGCCACTTTACTCTCTCCTTCCTGACTCATCCTCCCACGCTCCTTTCCCAAAAATATTTTTCTACTGTGCCTTCTGGATATTTACTCCCATTATAAACAAACTCCTCCACATTCTTTTCTCCTCTATAATCTTCCCTCCCTCCCTTCTTGTTTTATCTTGAAAATCCTACTTCTGGGACCACTCTTTTGAAGTTAGGTGGCTCATGACCTCCCACAATCCATACTTCGTAGGGGCTGGAGGGAGTTCTTTTTTTTTTTTTTTCATTTCCATTATTACCAAACCAGTACTCCCCTCAGATGGGTAAAAATTCCTCCACCACTTTTCTTTCTCATCCTCCGGTTTATGGTTCTAGTTTACATTTATAAGAGCTTGTAGCCCCTGGCTCCTGTCTACTGCTAACCCCCGTCCTTGCCAGCACCCTGATAACTTCATCTTCCCTTGAAAGAAACATGAAACCTCATGGTTATGAGCCACACTTCAGTGACTTATGCAACTCAAGTGACATATAGTTTCACTCCAGGTCAAGCGGACTCACCCATGACCATGAGAGAAACTGCTCCCTGTTAGAAATCTTTGGGGAATCCCCTGGCAGTCCAGTGGTTAGGAGTCTGCACTTCCAGGGGCCCGGGTTCAACCCTGTGGTTAGGGAACTAAGATCCTACAAGCCACAAGGTGTGGCCAAATGATAAGTAAAAATAATAATAAAATGAAAAATGAAATGGAGATCTTTGACTTCAATGTACCTACCATTCTCTATTTCTACCTCTTCCAAACCCTAGCTTTTATTACTGTTTTGAGATCGTACAGAGTCCTGTAGGTTTTTTTTTTGCCAGCTTTGAGGTTTGACTGACCCAAAAAAGGCATAGGGGTTCTTTTATTTTATTGAAATATAGTTGATTTACAATGTTGTGTAAATTTCTGGAGACATGTAGATTCTTAATCTTTCTTTTCTCAACACATCAGCTCCATTCCTGCCAAACTTCCTTCGCTCCTTAGTCTGGCCTCCCTGGTTTATCACCTCAACTAGTCCTTCAGGAGCACTCTCACCTGCCACATCCCTTCTTTCTTCTATTGTTACTGAAAGGTATGTGTGGGGGTATACAGGTCTGCTTGCCACTCCAAAGCCAGTAAACAGGCCAGGTTGCTGGAAAGGAAAGTTTGCTTTTTTTTCAGACGCTGGCAACTGGGAGGGAGAGTGGCTGATCCTGTCCAAAGCCCGACACCCCCCGGCCCCGACAATCAGGGGATGAGGGCTTTTATAGACAGAGTGGGGCGATTACATGCAGAAAGAGTACAGTCATCTCTAACAGTCATCTTCAAACTGGTCATCAGTGGTCTGACTAGCATCATCTTGACTGTTTTCGGTACAGTTCATTTTTAGCTCCGGGGTGCATGTGTTCCCATTTCTTTGCGGGCAGTTCTCAGAATTGTGGCAGCTCAAGTCCTGGGCACAGTCTGGTCATCGTGTCGTTAACTTCTCCACCTGGTGTGTTGGTATCTATAAGACAGCTCTAAGACAAGTCACAGGGTATGGCTCAGAATATTATCTATAGCCCTTGAGAAAATATTAAAGGGCCTTGACTATGCTTAATGACTGCGTTATTATTATTTAGTCTCCTTGGACTGTTTTCCTTTGTTTCAGCATTTCTCACTTCTCTGATTAAACTTATTTTTTTAATAACTGAAGTTTTTCACAGGCAAAAGGCAGGCAGAAGATATTGTGGGTGGCAGTGAGGGGGTCGGGTGGGAAAGGACCATATGGTCCCGCTCTGTTTTACTATCAGAAAGTGAAAGTGAAATTTGCTAAGTCGAGTCCGACTCTTTGAGACCCCATGGACTGTAGTCCATGGAATTCTCTAGGCCAGGATACTGGAGTGGGTAGCCTTTCCCTTCTCCAGGGAAATCTTCCCAACCCAGGGATTGAACCCAGGTCTCCCAAATTGCAGGTGGATTCTTTACCAGCTGAGCCACCAGGGAAGCCCAAGAATACTGGAGTGGGTAGCCTATCCCTTCACCAGGGGATCTTCCTGACCCAGGAATTGAACTGGGGTCTCCTGCATTGCAGGCGCATTCTTTACCAACTGAGCTATGAATTGACATCCAACACAATCTTGAGAATAAATCCGGGGCTGTCTTCTCTGCCCCTATACCAAGAATGATGAGGAATGCTACAAGGATAAGTACTGCCTCAAATTTCTGGATCTGTACACCCAGGACAATACTCAAGAACCTCTGTCCTTGTCCTTAGTCAATTCTCCTCCTCTTCCATTCTCTCTCCCTTTCCAAGCTTACCCCACGCACCTCAAACCCTCTCTAACCCAGAGCTTACTCATTAGTTTGTTTGTTTTTTTAAACTACTTTTTAAACTTCTTTTTTGCTTTTCTGACACAGGCAGCTGGCGCGGCCTGGCTGACAAGTCCAGAACATTCCAGCCCCAACCTTAACTACTCAATGTTGGCACTTATTTTTTCTTTTCTTTTCTTTAGAGGTGCCCAGGGCATGCAGGATCTTAATTCTCCCACCAGGAACTAAGCCCCCTGCTGTGGAAGCTCGGAGTCCTACCCATTGGACCACTAGGAATTCTCTCTTCACCAGTTTTTAAGTCACTTTCATGTTATGCATCTATACAGAAATTTATTGGTCAGTTTTACTTATTTTTATTCTTCCCAAATCTTTTGCTTAATCCAGATTCCCAATATATTTCTTTTACATCTGCAGATTGAAAGCAACTGAATCATAGAGAAGAGCTGACAAAAGAGATGGAAGGAAAAGATCCCTTTGCTCCTCCTTTTGATCCACCAGTGCGGCTCAACTATTTGAGCTAATAATCCTCTTTCCCTGAAGATAGTTTAAATTGGATTTCTGACATGACCTAAAGTATCTTTGATAATATATCTCTCTCTATGTATGCTGTTTGTCTTTTTCTGCTGTGTTTCATAACAGTCACAGATCCAGTGATTTTCCTCATTATTCATATTTGAGTGAGGATAAATCTGGATCGGGCTTCCCTAGTGGTTCAGTGGTAAAGAATCTGCCTTCCAGTGCAGGAGACATGGGTTAGAAAATCCCCTGGAATAGGAAATAGCCCTGTCTAGTACTCCTGCCTGGAGAATCCCATGGACAGAGGAGCCTGGTGGGCTACAGACCATAGCATTGCAAAGGGTCAGACACGACTGAAGCAACTTAGCACACACGCACTCACCAATACTTTATTACTCACCTCTAGGCCTGTTCCCAGTTTTGTGGGTTCCACAGAGGGGTCACCATCCTCCTAGCTCCAGCTAGGAGGTTAAGAAGGCCTTGGCTCAGCCCCTCTTCCACCTCGGACCGTCAAGTCTAAAGAGGCAGATCTGGCCTTTCCTGGGTCAGTAAGGGGCACACACAAGTAGGGGCACAGATGGTGGCCAAGAGCCCAAGCTTGCCACCCATCTGCCAGCCTGGTTGTGTTTGCAGAAAGGTTCCCTTGTTGTGGTTCACACTGGGCTTGACCGTGTGACTGCCGGGCACCCAGCCAACGGGACAGACTTCCTTGTGTTCCTCTGTGAACTGTAAGGCCTGGACCAGCCGCAGAGCCTCATCCACTGAGCACCCCACAGGCAAATCACTGTGGGTGATCTGGGGATCGCCCTTGCCTTCAATGATAAAGAGGCCCCTGTAGGCAATGACTTCATCTTCCTTGGGACCATAATCACGGGACAAGTTTCTGGTTACATGGGCCAGCGGGGGATGTTCCGGAGCCCAAGCCTCCCTCGTTCTGGGGGATGTTAATCCAAGCTGGGTGAGTGAACTAAGAGTCCATGGAGATGCTCAGTACCTCGCAGTTCGGCTTGTGCAACTCCATAGCTCATTGCTGAAAGCGATGATCTCCATGAGACACACAAAGGTAAATTGCAGATGGGAGAAAAAGGGGGCCCTGTATTTTCCTTTGTACTCAGAGAGCTTCACCTTCTTGAAGGCACCATCCACCACTGGAGGGGCCTGGAATTCCAGGGCAGGTTTTCCGATATGCGTGTTGCCAGAGGCCATGACTAAAGCTGCGTGGGCAAGGGTGGGTGCATGGACTCTGAGATGGGCAGACTCCTTTTGGCAGGGCCCCCACTCCAGTATTCTTGCCTGGGAAATCCCATGGACAGAGGAGCCTGGCGGGCGGCAGTCCATAGGATCACGAAAGAATCTGACAAAACTTAGCGACTAAACGATATCAAGTCTAGACCAGCAAACTACAGCCCATGGACTATATCTGGTCAGTGGCTAATTTTGTTTTTAACGGCCCACAGGTTAAAAATAGTTTTTACCTTTTTTAATGATCACATTTTTAAATAGTAAGAGCTTTCACTGTCTCTCTTGGCCCACAGAGCCTAAAATGTTTATCCATCTGGCCCTATTAGAAAAATTTTGCCAACCTCTGATTTATTTATTTATTTTTATAGGCCAGTTATTTTTATTTTCTACTTTTTCTAATTCATTTACTTATTTATTTATTTTTTATTGGAGGCTAATTATTTTACAATATTATATTGGTTGTTTTTGCCGTACATTGACATGAATCCGCCCCGGGTATACATGAGTTCCCCTTCCCGAACCCCGCTCCCACCTCCCTCCTCCCCTTATCCTCCCTCTGGGTCATCCCCGCATACCAGCCCCGAGCATCCTGTAATATGTATCGACCCTGAACTGGTGATTCATTTCACATATGATAATACACATGTTTCAATGCCATTCTCCCAAACCATCCCACCCTCACCCTCTCCTACAGAGTCCCAAAGACTGTTCTATACATCTGTGTCTCTTTTGTTGTCTCGTATACAGGGTTATCATTTGCATCTTTCTAAATTCCATATATATGTATTAGTATATTGTATTGGTGTTTTTCTTTCTGGCTTACTTCACTCTGTATAATAGGCTCTAGTTTGGTCCACCTCATTAGAACTGGTTCAAATGCATTCTTTTTAATGGCTGAGTAATACTCCATTGTGTATATGTACCAAAGCTTTCTTATCCATTCATCCCAACCTCTGATTTAGAAAGATTTGATAATTGACTATAAATATTCTGCGTTTATTTTCCTTGGGTCTCTCACTATTTACCTGGCTGCTCTTGGAGTCCTTCATTATGTGGGTTTAAATAATAAGTTTAGAATGTCAGTTTCCTGCATAGAATTGAGAGGAAGTTAGAGTCATGGGTTGTCTTGTCTAGAAGTTCCTCCGGATAGACTTTTATCTATTGTTTGTTCAAATTTCTGTTCCAGGTAATAGTTTTTGGTATCTATTCTCTCGTTTGGCTCAGCTTCTGCTTCAGGTTCAGATGTATGGCTTCCTTCCTGGCTGTTTTGTAAGTTGAATTTCCTCACGGGGTCAGTTGCCCCTAAATATGAGGGTACTTCTCTCAGCCCTGAGATGAGCTTCTTGCTTTAATGGGATGTACAGTCAGGGAAAGACCTCTCTACAGGTTTTTCTGTTTTCATGGCCTCCTTTTCGTTCCTCAACTATGTGCAGGTGCTATTAATCTATAGCATTAAAAGAAACTCCAAGTAGAGATGGCCCCATCTCTCAAAAAACACACACAGAAAAACTGCTTTTTCTAGGAGACTGTATTTCTCTGTTTAGTGGGTATTAGTGAGGATCTGCTAGGATTTCCTCTATTCAGTTTTCATGATACTATACTAATCTCTTGGAAATGAAAGGTGTAAGTGTTTGGCTTAAATTGAGTCCCAGGTGACAATTATCCAGCAGAAATGATTGTGGTATATATCCATGTCTCCCTTTCCTTGTTTCATCAATGACGTGTATTTTCATCATTGATGTTAATATTCCTTTGTTTAAATCAATTACATGGAGATAGAGGAATTGGTGTATATTTCTTTCACTCACACTCAATCATTAGAAGTTAACAAAAACTCACTAATGACAGAAAACATTTGTCAGATTATCAACTGGGATCCCAAAAAGGCACAGTTCATGTCCCAGTAGTAAAGTCATGCGTGGCATGGAAACAATCTGAACTGATTCTTAGGGGAAGGACTCAGACGTCTGGAGATAAGGTATTGTTGATTGGCTCCACTCATGCCAGGAAGGTCCAGAGCTAAGTAGGAGAGATTAGCGCCTCCTCCCAAATAGCCCACCATGCATTTCCTTCCCCATAGTTAGCAATGGTGGATCAAGAACACACCCTGGATGACAAGCCGGATAAAAACGAGAACAGGAAGAATCTACCGGGATTTGTTCCAGCCAGGGCACTTGTACAGAGAATTTAACAGTTCTCAGATTATCAGCTTCTGCCCAGGGTGCTGTTGTCAGTAAGCCATCTTCTGCAGCGCAGCAGGCTAGTGGGACGGTTTATTTATTTCATTTTTGGGGAGGTGCTTCACTGCCTCTCTGTTGCCTCATGTGGGCTTTCTCTAGTGGCAGGGGTACTCTCTGTTGAGGCACACGGGCTTCCCATTCTGGTGGCTTCTCTCTTGCTCCGGGGCGCGGGCTCTGGGGCACTTGGGCTTCAGTAGCTGCAGCGCACCAGCCTCGTTGCTTCTCGCACGTGGGATCTTCCCAGACCAGGGATCAAACTTGTGTCTTCTGCATTGGCAGGCAGATTCTTTTTTTCTTTTTGGACAGGTAGATTCTTAACCACTGGACCGCCAGGGAAGTGGGATGATCTGATGAATACATTCCAATTGTTGCAGGAAGGAGGACCCCTTCCAGGGCCCAAAAGCAGGCTCTTGTCTAACATTCAGAAATGAACTGTCTGAGGAGAAACATGTGCTGACAAAGCAAGAAATTTTATTGGGAAACAGCATCCGGGCGGAGAGCAGCAGGGGAAGGGAACCCAGGAGAAGAGCTCTGCCACGTGGCTCGCAGTCTCCGGTGTTATGGTGATGGGATTGGTTTCCGGGTTGTTCTCAGCCAATCATCTGACTCAGGGTCCTTCCTCCTGGTGCAGCCTTGTTCAGCCAAGATGGATGCCAGAGAGGAGGATTCTGGGAGGTGGTCAGACCTGTGGTGTCTCCTTTTGACCTTTCCCGAACTCTTCTGGTTGGTGGAGGCTTATTAGTTTCAAGTTCCTTACCAGGACCTCCTGTCTAAAACAACGCATGCAAATGGTTACTATGGTGCCTGGCCAGTGTGGGCAGTTTCAATCAGTGTGCTTCCACTAACACAATGACTTCTGGAAGTTCCATTGAAGAGAACTGTACAACTTAAGGATAACTGGAATAGTCCACACCAGAAAAAGTTTAAATCACAACTGACCCTGAGTTTGATGGAAGCAGGACAAACTTTAAGTAAAGACTCTGCTGAGAGGTGGAGGATATGTGAGAACAGAACCATGTTTAGGAATGAGCTTGCCTGGAGATCAGCTTCCAGAATGACAGAGTGCGGACCTCAGTGAACAAACTCTCCCACAAAAAAACAGTGAAAATACCAGGGAAACAACTAACATCTACTAACATCTACCTTTTTAGAACTTGGGAAACTAACCAAAGCCACAGAACAAACTGAAAATCATCTATCCGAGAGAAACAACAGGACTGTGCTTAGAAAATGGGATCAGTGGTATTTTAATTTGTGAATGGGATACTCTTTCCATCCCCTCCCTTCCCAGCTCAGGTGGGTGGTAGCCACAAAAAGTCAGCAGTCTCACAGCCAATGGAGAGGACTGACCTCTTGTGGAGCTCATTGAAAAGCAACCACCCCGGAGCACAGTCAGTATTTTGTCTGAACTTGGAACTCCCTGGAAAATCTCTATTCTTAGGTAGTTGCGGCTGTTTGATTTGACTCAGAGTTCAGCGCAACAGAACAAAATAACGCTGCTCCCAGGGCACTATCAAAACAATAGCCATCCACTGGCAACATGGCAGCTCCCTGAGGCTCTGCTTTCAGTGGAGGTTAGCAAGAGGCAGGCTGGGAATCTGAGTATACCTTGGAGAACTGGATGATCATGGGGCACTCTGGAAATCTCTAACATGTTTCAGGGATTCTGAAAGGCTGTGTGAATGCACAAGGTTTGCACAGGAGAGACATGGAAATGGAGAAGGTCTTATTCACTGATTTCTGACTTTCAGTTCAGTTCAGTTCAGTCGCTCAGTCATGTCGGATTCTTTGCGACTCCATGAATCAGAGCACGCCAGACCTCCCTGTCCATCACCAACTCCTGGAGTTCACTCAAACTCATGTCCACAGAGTCGGTGATGCCATCCAGCCATCTCATTCTCTGTCATCCCCTTCTCCTTCCGCCCCCAATCCTTCCAGCATCAGACTCTTTTCCAGTGAGTCAACTCGTCGCATGAGGTGGCCAAAGTATTGGAGTTTCAGCTTTAGCATCAGTCCTTCCAATGAACACCCAGGATTGATCTCCTTTAGAATGGACTGGTTGGATCTCCTTGCAGTCCAAGGGACTCTCAAGAGTCTTCTCCAGCACCACAGTTCAAAAGCATCAATTCTTCGGCGCTCATCTTTCTTCACAATACAACTCTCACATCCATTTGCAAAACAAAAGGGAAAGCTGAGGATATCCGGTAAACTGCCTATAGTTTGAAGGCAGGCCTTCTTACAAGACTCCCTTGGTAAAGGGTGAAAGCCATAAGGATATCCACAGTAAAGGATACCTCCTGTTCCTAAGTAACTTTAAAAAAATTTTATTTGACTGCACCAGGTCTTAGGTGTGGCAAACAGGATCTTTTTTTTGCAGCATGCAAACTCTTAGTTGCAGCAAGTGGGATCCAGTTCCCTGACAGGGATCGAACCTGGCCCCTTCATTGGGAGCTTGGAGGCTTAATCCCTGGACTGCAAGGAAGTTCACCTAATGAACTTTAATTTTTCTTCATAAGGTTCCGTTCAGTTCATTCTCTCAGTCGTGTCCAACTCTTTGCAACCCCATGAATCACAGCATGCCAGGCCTCCCTGTCCATCACCAACTCCTGGAGTTCACCCAAACTCATGTGCATCGAGTCGGTGATGCCATCAACTCATGAACGATGAGTTCACCACCTCATCCTCTGTTGTCCCCTTCTCCTCCTGCCCTCAATCTTTCCCAGCATCAGGATTTTTTCCAGTGAGTCAACTCTTCTCATGAGGTGGCCAAAGTATTGGAGTTTTAGCTTCAGCATCAGTCCTTCCAATGAACACCCAGGACTGATCTCCTTTAGGATGGACTGGCTGGATCTCCTTGCAGTACAAGGGAATCTCAAAAGTCTTCTCCAACACCACAGTGCAAAAGCATCAATTCTTCGGTGCTCAGCTTTCTTCACAGTCCAGCTCTCACATCCATACATGACCACTGGAAAAACCATAGCCTTGACTAGATGGACTTTGTTGGCAAAGTAATGTCTCTGCTTTTTAATATGCTATCAAGGTTGGTCATAACTTTCCTTCCAAGGAGTAAGTGTCTTTTAATTTCATGGCTGCAATCACCATCTGCAGTGATTTTGGAGCCCCCAAAAATAAAGTCTGACACTGTTTCCACTGTTTCCCCATCTATTTCCCATGAAGTGATGGGACCAGATGCCATGATCTTTGTTTTCTGAATGTTGAGCTTCAAGCCAACCTTTTCACTCTCCTCTTTCACTTTCATCAAGAGGCTCTTTAGTTCTTCCTCACTTTCTGCCATAAGGGTGGTGTCATCTGCATATCTGAGGTTATTGATATTTCTCCCAGCAATCTGGTTAGGGAATAAATAACAAAATCTAGAACCTCATTCTCAAGGAGTGTGAGAAGAGGGGAATTATTCCTCTGGAGAAATTAGAGGATGAAAGTGAGGCTCAGTCCTGTCTAACTCTTTGCAATCCCATGGACAGTAGCCCTTCAGGCTCCTCTGTCCCTGGGATTTTCCTAGCAAGAATACTGGAGTGGGTAGCCATTCCCTTCTCCAGAGGATCTTCTGAACCCAGGTCTCCTGCATTGCAGATGGATTCTTTACCGTCTGAGTCACCAGGGAAGTCCAGAGGGTGAAAAGGGAAAGCGATACAATAGTATGATCCTGTGAAGATTCAAAAGTGGCCCTGGCACTGAGAGTGGGCCCCCACTCCTGAACCTGAGAATCAAATACACAGGGGGTAAGTGAAGAGGCGCAGTGACCTTTGCCTTCCTCTAATTTACCATGAAAATCTACCCTATGGCCAGCTGGTGCTCAGTCCCTTCAGTCATGTCTGACTCTTTGCAACCCCATGGACTGTAACCCACCAGGCTCCTCTGTCTGTGGGATTCTCCAGCCAAGAATACTGAAGTGGATTTCCATGCCCTCCTCCAGGGGATCTTCCTGACCCAGGGATTGAACCCATGTCTCCTGGGTCTCCTGCATTGCAGGTGGATTCTTTACCACTGAGCTACTGGGGAAGCCCCATGGGCAGCTGGGAGTATCAAGGAAAGCAGGGAAACAAGGGGCTAAGGAAGAGTAGGAATGAACTAGGGATCCTTGGGCGTAGGGCCTGGACCATGCACTCCCTTCTCTCCTTAGAATTTTCATGTTTGTCATATATCATCTCTGGAGCGGAGGCAATAGCCACGACTGCATGCTCTTGGCCTCTGTCGCAGACTCACAGAATCATTACAGCTATCAGAAGAAGAATTAGGAGAACAATAGGGAGGCAGACCGTATGTCACCACAGCTTCAGCACAGACTTGGGCTCCTTCCTGGAGTAAAGGTCGATGCTCCCTTTTGGATGGTCCAGGATCTCCATTCACCCCCTTCCCCATTCCGCCAAAGCCTTTCCTCTTCCGCCTTGTCCAGTTCTGGATTCTTTTCTCTCCCCCTTCATCCTTTTTCTCTTTAATATTTATTTATTTGACTGTGCTGAGTCTTCATTGTGGCTTGCAAGTTCTTAGTTGCAGCATGTAGGATCTAGTTCTCTGACCAGGTATTGAACTGGAGACCCCTGCGTTGGGAACATGGAGTCTCAGCCAGTGGACCACCAGGGAAGTCCTCTGCTTTATCTGTCTCTGTTCTCTGCAGTCTTCTCTCCTATTCATAACCATACCCAGCCATAGTTCCTTAGAGGAACCAGGTGCCAAGATAGCTAAGTCCCTGTACCGAGAATACCAGTAATGACTCCTGAGTTCACCTGAAAGCAGAGCCTGAGACAAAGAATTGAGTGAAGGTAGTTTATTTGAAAGATGATCCCAGGAGGAAGTGAGGAGAGTGAAACAGAGAAGGCAGAGGCCACAGCAGTGTCATTATCTAGACGGTTGCTGTGGGCACCAGTTAGCCAGAGAAACTACGCCCGAGAAACTACAGAATGCCTCCCAGAATGGTGCATCTGAAGGATGGAAGGCTGGATCAGCATCCACCCCATTCCCCTTTGGATGAGTTTGCTCCAGACTACACTTTGTCTATGGGTCTAGCAGGTTCCTGTGGCACGGGGAAATGTCCTGGGGCAGACTATGTAGATAGTCATGGGCTATCCCATAAATTAGTGCTAGGTACATCTGAGCTCACACGGAACTAACCACTACAGCTGCTTCTAAAAGCAGAGTCGGGTCCATGGGACTCAGCGTTAGAACCCAGAGGGTCTGCCAGGTCCACTCCTCTGATCTCATTTTATTTTTTGGCTGAGCTGGGCCTTTGTTGCTACTGCATTTTCTCCAGTTGTGGCTGCTGGGGGCTATTCTCTAGGTGCAGCGCACTGGCTTCTCCTTGCGGGGCTTCTCTTGTGGAACAGGGGCCCTAGCGCTTTTAGGCTTCAGCAGTTGTAGTGCATGGACTCGGTTGCCTCCTGGCATGTGGGATCTTCCTAGTTCAGGGATCAAACCCATGTCCCCTACATTGGCAGTCGTATTCTTAACTACCGGACCACCAGGCAAGTCTCCTTCTCTCTCTGTTTTTTTTTTTTGGTTACACTTATAAGTTTAATGTAGTTAGTAATTTGAGAATTATGTACAATAATATGTGCATGTATGCATAAATACAGTCTCCTCGAATTTTTAAAAAATTTTCATCAGAAACCATTATTGCGACTTTCCCAGCAGTCCAGTGGTTAAGACTTGTGCTTCCACTGCAGGAGTGCGGGTTTGATCCCCGGTCAGGAAACTTAAGATCTTGCATGCCATGCGGTGTGGCCAAAAAGAATAAATTTTTACAAATTTTCTTAAAAATGAAGAAACCATTATAGATGACACAACTTGAGATGGTGTTTATTTGTGTCACTTCCTTTAGTTGAAATTCAAATGTGAAATTTCTGGCTGGCAGAGAGGGAGAAAACGTACAATTTCCCTAAATCTAGGGTGGAGCAACAGGGGAAAGAAACAGAAAAGGGCTGTAATGGCTTGTGCGTGTGTGCTCAGTCCCTTCAGTCGTGTCCGACCCTGTGGCCCCGTGGACTGTAGTCTGCCAGGCTCTTCTGTCCATAGGATTCTCCAGGCAAGAATACTGGAGTGGGTTGCCATGCCCTTTTCCAGGGGATCTTCCCAACCCAGCAACTGAACCTGAGTGTCCTGCATCTCCTGCATTGCAGGTGGATTCTTTATGGCTGGGCCTGTCATGGCTCAGTAAAGGTCAAATCATATATAATTTGGAGTTTCAAGTACTTGCGTAAGTTTCAGATAATTTTTCGGCCTAAGTCCATAAACTGGATTTCAGTGTTACTGTGATATTTCTCAAGAGAAGATTTGAAGGAGCTTGTCTAGAAGTGTTCTATGTCAGAGGTCATGGAATGCTTCTTACCTTTGTTTAAAAAGTTTTCAGAGGTTTTAGTTACTACTATCATGGTTGGGGAGAAAAAGTCATGACTCACATTATTTTGTAGATAATAAGGCACCTATTGAATTCTCACATGATACATGGGATTTTTGGTTTACTGATTTTCCTGTTGGGTATGAGTGTTCTGTGCTGTTGGAGAGTGAACTTAGCCACTACTAACTTCCCATCATTGCCTGGGGCTTTTCAGTTGGCTCAGTGGTAAAAGAATCTGCCTGCGATGCGGGAGATGCGGGTTCCATCCCTGGGTCAGGAAGATCCTCTGGAGAAGGAAATGGCAACCCACTCCAGTATTCATGCTTGGAAAATCCAATGGACAGAGGAGCCTGGTGGGCTACAGTCCATGGGGTCTTGAAAGAGTCAGATATGACTTAGTGACTAAACAACAACAACATTGCTCAGCACCTGAACCTTTACGCCATATATTTTTCCCAAATATCTTGCTTATCACAATAAGCAAGAACTTGGACGACATGAATTGCAAAAACAAATACTTTCCTTTTAATGATTGTATTGTGATTAACTTGGAGGGGAGCAGAAGAGACAAAGAGAAACGATGGTGGAGTCATCTGAAGCCCTTTAGGGCTGATTTGTGCTGTGAGTAGACCCAAGTGGAGAGTTTGTTCATCCCCAGGTCCTTTCTATTATTCCCAAGTGACATTTTGGTCAGAAACATTACTTTGCCAACAAAAGTTCCTCTAGTCAAGGCTATGGTTTTTCCAGTGGTCATGTATGGATGTGAGAGTTGGACTATAAAGAAAGCTGAGTGCCAAAGAATTGATGCTTTTGAATTGTGGTGTTGGAGAGGACTCTTGAAAGTCCCTTGGACTGCAAGGAGATCCAATCAGTCCATCCTAAAGGAAATCAGTCCTGAATATTCATTGGAAGGACTGATGCTGAAGCTGAAGTTCCAATACTTTGGCCACCTGATGGGAAGAACTCACTCATTGGAAAAGACCCTGATATTGGGAAAGATTGAAGGTGGGAGGAGAAGGGGACGACAGATAATGAGATGGCTGATGGCATCACCGACTCAATGGACATGAGTTTGAGTAAACTCCGGGAGTTGGTGATGGACAGGGAGGCCTGGCGTGCTGCGGTCCACGGGGTCCCAAAGAGTTGGACACGACTGAGCGACTGAACTGAATTGTTAAACTAGTTCTGTCCACCAGGGGGCATTTGCAAAATAGGATATATATGTATAAAATGATGTTGCAAGATTCACTCTTGCCTAAATGGGGAATGATCCAAAGTTAGAAAGAAGACATCTAGTTTCAAAGAGGGTGTGCCACTTCTAAGAAACCAGGTCCTTTGAGGATAGTTTAAGCAGACAAGAAAGATATTACTTAAGGTCAGGATGTAAGAGAGATTTCTGTTGCCAGTCCATGGTGAGCTACAGAAGCTCAAGTGTCATCTGGGTTCCAGGTCTCAGTACAGAAAATATTTGCTGACCCTGATTTTTCTTAGGATCATAGACAGGTTCTGTATGTTTTGGGGCACCAGAGCTCCCCCTTCTCTCTTGGACATTACATATAATGCTTTGATCCAAAACAGACAATTTGCTTATTGCCTCACAGAAATCCTCTTCCACTTTGAATGGACAGGAACGTACCAACATCAGACTTTTTACTTATCTCCAGCAAATCGATAAGAAAGCAGACACGTAGAGATTAACCTTTGCAGATCAGATTGGTGGTTTCTTTGTGGGACTCTCAAGTACAGAAGGACTTATCGGTTTTATCCTCTGGGCATCTCTTCCATTTCTTTCTTCTGGTGTCAGACTTACTCTCTAGGCAGAGAGAAGGTCTATGGCCCAAACAAGGCTAATCTTACAACACCTCACCTGCAAGAGCGAGGCCATTGGCCCAGAAGTCATGGGCATGTGCCAATTCTGTCTCCCAGGATTTGCAACCTTGAATGGAGACACATAAAAATAGTTTAGAATAGAGATGTCTTATGGAAGTATCCTGAAGAGAAGTTCTGTGAGGTGACTGGACTGTTCTAATGTCAATTCTTTCCAATATAGGGAGAGCAAATAGGCAAGAAAAAGAAATAAAAGGTATCCAAATTGGAAAAGAAGAAATACAATGACCTCTACTTGCAGATGATATGATCTTATATGTAGAACACACTAAAAAATACATTAAAAAAACTGTTAGAGCTAAGAAGTAATTTGAGTAAAATTTCAAGATACAAAATAAACACAAAAAAATCAGTTGTATTTCTGTATACCAATTATAAAAAATATGAAAAGGAAATTAGGAAAACAATTCCAAAGAAGTCATGGGGATGTGATGCACAGCATGGTGGCTATAGTTAGGAATTTGTGAAACCATTTGGTGTTGTCTGGGGGCCCCAGAGAGCTCTGGTAGCACAGTCCTTTATGTATCGGTGCAGAAAGAATTCAGCGAGAGGCAAAATGGCAACTATAAAAGTCACATTAGAATAGGACACTTGTGAGGTTTATAAGCAGGTGAGTGAGGGGATGCCATGCTACAGGAACTCACTGGGCTACAGTTTTACAATCAAAGGAAAAGTGGGGCAGGAGAGAAGAACTTCTTTGTCTTTCTTGAGAAGACGCCATACTTCCATCATCAGTTCCTCCTCCAGGTTGGGCAGGGGAGTTTTCTTGTCCCTGTGTGGTCAAACTAAGTCCACAAATTATCGTTTTCTTTATGTGTGCAGAGAGCATGTCCTAGGGATTATTAACTTACTGAGCTCACTGGGCAGGATATGTGTCTCATGCCACCATTGTTTTATTGTTTTGGGGCATATCTCATGCTCCTGTTGCATGGTTTTGTTGCTAAGCAATCCTGCTTGGTTTTGTGGCTAAGCAAACCTGTTCTCTTGAGTAATCATTACTTCACAGGGGTCTCCCATATTTTTTTCTACTTGCAGTCCCCTAGTAGGATTAACTATTTTTTCAAACACTTTCTCCCCTTAAAATTTTTTTTTTTACTTACTTGTTTTTGGCTACACTGGTTCTTCGTTGCTGTGCATGGGCTTTCTCTAGTTGCAGCAAGCAGGAGACTCTCTCGTCATGATGTGCTTCTCATTGCATTGGCTTCTCTTGTTGCAGGGCAGGGGCTCTGGAGCACTTGGGCTTTAGCAATTGTGGTGCGTGGGCTTGGTTGCCCTGAGACATGTGGTATCTTCTCAGACGGGGGATGGAACCCATGTCCTCTCCTTGGCAGACGGGTTCTTAACCACTGGACCACCAGACAAGTCCTGGGATTAACCATTTAATCACGCAGTTTGTCCCTATCAATACTGTATTGCATATTTGAAAGTTGCTAAGAAAATAAACCTTAAAAGTCCACAGAACAATAGCTCCTCAACAAGAATAAAATACTTCAGGATAGATTTAACCAAAGAGGTACAAAACTTGGTAAACTTGGATGAAATTAAAGACCTAACTCAGAGGAAAGATATCCTGTGTAGTCGATTGGCAGACTTAATATTGTTTAAGATGTTGCTTCTGCTCAAAGGGATTTACAGATTCAATGCAATCTCTAGCAAAATCCCAATTTTTTAGCAGAAATGGAGAAGGGCAAGATTATTTTATCCATTCTAAGTGTTCTGATATGCTCAGATTTGAGAAATACTTTCTAAATCACATAAAGGATCAGTTAAAAAAAAAAAGAAAGAAATGTTACTTAAAAATGAATTTATGGAGAACAGTATGGTCATTTCTCAAAAAAATTGCACACAGAATTGGCATATGATCAACAAGTCCTGGGTATATACAAGAACTGACAGCGGGGACTTAGATATCTGTACATTCATGTTCACCGCAGCATTATGCACAGTGCCGAAAAACTAGCAGCCCCATTGTGCATCCAAAGATGAATGGATAGACAAATGTGGTGTATGTAAACTGTGGGATATCATTCAGCTAAGAAGGAAGGAAGTTCTGATATATACCACAACATGGATGAACCTTGAAAGCTACGTGAAATAAGCCAGCCACACGAGAAAATACATGGTATGATTCCACCTATGTGAGGTCCCTGGACTAATCAAATTTGTAAAAACAGAAAGTAGAGTAGAGTTTACCAGGGGCTGGGAGAATGGGGAACAATTGCTCAATGAGTGCAGGGTTTCTGTCTGGGATGATGAAAAAGTTTTGGAAATAGTGGTAACAATTGGGCAATATTGTGATTTGGCACTAATTAAGTGCCACTGAGTGGTACACTTAAAAATGGTAAAAATGGCAATAACGAAAAAGACTACTATTATTTCCACGATTTCTGAGCTACTTCATCAAATTCCTTTCTTTTTTTCCTTCCTCCCCTGAGCATGTAGCAGTCCGTTTTCTGTGTTTATAAATTCGAAGGAATTTGACTGATACACTGCTATCAACCTCCCATTCTTTGCTGATTAGGAATCCTGAGTGGTCATTAGAAAAGCCCTTGAATTTGTGGATTTTAAAAGTCTACAGTGTCGGTTCAACCACAATGGATAGGAAGAATCCATGGAAACTGTGTGGTTAGCTTCTTGAAAAAAGGTGGGAGAAGGTCTTCCCTGGTGACTCAGTAGTGAAAAATCCATGTGCCAATGCAGGAGACAAGGGTTCAATCCCTGGTCCAGGAAGATCCCACATGTCAAGGAGCAACTAAGCCCATGTGCCACAACTAGTAAGCCTGTGCCCTAGAGCCTGGGAGCAGCAACTATTGAGCCCACGAGCCGCAACTACTGAAGTCCAAGCACCCTAGAGCCCGTGCTCCGTAACAGGAGAAGCCACCGTGATGAGAAGCCAGGAGGCCGCAACTAGAGAGCAGCCCCCACAGCAACGAAGATCCAGCATAGCCAAAAATAAATAAATACAATTTTTAAAAAGAGGAAGGAAATCTGCATTTGGAATTCTCAACTTTGTGAATTAGGTTGAGAGAGGTGGAAGGACCTCTGGCAGAGGGCAGAGTCACTTACAGGAAACTTGAAACAAGCAGTGGTTTTTATACAGAATCGGTGAGAGTAGACTAGAGGTTATCAGCAGGAGAGGGAGGAGAGGCACTTATCAGAAAGAAAGGCTGTGCACTTACAGTGAAAGGGAAATAAGAAAAACCTCTTCCTCAGATATAATAGTTCAGAAAACAGGCGGTCTATCAACTGTCACTATTTCAGGGAACCCAGAGATGTCTGGGACCTCAAAAGATTTAGCAAAGGAGTGGTCAAGTAGTAATTCCACAGGTAGCTGAATCCTCCCCCAGAAAAAAACCCAAAGTTCAGGAAATCATTGAAAGGTATCAATAAAAGCAACAAAGAACAGGGCTGGTACTTGGGTTAGGTAAGTGAGACAGTGAGCAGTTAAAAACGTGCTCCTGGGGACTTCCCTGGTGGTCCAGTGGTTAAGACCCCGTGCTCCCAATGCAGGAGGTGTGGGTTTCACCCCTAGTCAGGAAACTGTGATCCCATGGGAAATAATTTAGTTAAATAAAATTAGGTGCTCAGTGTTAGGGACCTACGGATGTCATGCTCAGACACTCAGTCATGTTCAACTCTTTTCGACCCCAAGGACTGTAGCCTGCCAAGCTCCTCTGTCCATGGGATTCTCCCAGCAAAAATACTGGAGTGCGTTGCCATTTTCTTCTCCAGGGGATCTTCCCAACCCAGAGATCTCCTGCATTGGCAGGTGGATTCTTTACCACTAGTGCCCCCTGGGAAGCCCCCTACAAGCTTATGGTGTGTATAAAATAGAAGTACTATTCAATCGCAATTTCTGACCTCAAGTCTCCATCCTTGCCAATTTGAAGCAAACAGTCAAATTCAATTAGATCTCAATGCCTGTTTAAAATACAGTGTGTTTAGATTTGTTGCTACTTGGTCCTTCTCCCCTTTGGAGTTTAGAGTCTTGTGCGTGGGGGTGGGAGTGAGGAGAGAGTGTCAAATTCTGTCTCCACCTGTCTGGTTGCAAAGAGTCGGACACGGCTGAAGCAACTTTGAACTCACACCTGTCTGGTCCTCTACTTTGTGTCACCTTCCTCAATATTTTTTTGCTTTACAGTACAGAAATAGCTTTTGAGCTTATAAATAAACCTGTATTGGCATTTCCTGGTGGTCCAATGGTTAGGCCTCCACGCCTCCACTGCAGCAGGCACAGGTTCAATCCCTGGTCAGGGAACTAAGATCCTGCATGCCACACTGCACAGTCAAAAACAAAAAGAAAAATGTATTGATTTTTGTCCCTGACCTTGCACAGTGATATCCTCACTCTCCACCCTCATTTCCCGAAAGCCGGGGGAAATTTAGAGCTCACTGTAGGTTATGAAAAAGTCTCTTCTGGAAGAAGAAGAAAAGATGATCTGGAGGGTAAGGAAATACATGTTAACGTTTGGAATGTTATAGCCCATCACACATACGATGCCATGTGTTACAAGTAGCATGCTTGGGCTGTATATGAAGCTGGGCTTAGGATATGAAGCAGAGGGAAACCACAAATGTTGAGATGCATGAAATAGGAGCCAGACAGCACCACAAAACGTCACGTGTGAGACTGGGAGGGATGCTGGGCTGACAGAGGGCTGCCTGAGTTTGTGCTCGGTTGAGAGGAAGTTTTCAGACCTCAAGCTGATTGACTCACAGCTTCCTCTTAGAAGAGCCCCTCAAGGCAAGAGATAGAATTATGAAAATAATTTTATGTTCCTGTAATAGTTTCCTAGGGATACGATAGCAAATTGCCACAAACTGGACATCTTTATTTTTTGAAAGTTATTTATATATTATTTATATTACATATTTCTTTATGGCTGTGCTGGGTCTTCACTGCTGTGCAAGGGCTTCCTCTAGTTGTGGCCGACGGGGGCTGCTTTCCCTTGCGGTGTTCGGGCTTCTCAGTGCAGTGGCTTCTCTTGCTGAGAACAGGCTCTGGGCTCGTGGCGCTCAGTAGTTGCGGTACATGGGCTTAGTTGTTCTGTCACATGTGAGAACTTCCAGGACCAGAGATCAACCCTGTTGCCCGCTACATTGGTAGGCTGATTCTTAACCACTGAACCACCAGGGAAGCCCAAACTGGATATCTTTAAACAAGAGAAAGTTGTTCTCTCGAAGTTCTGGAGGCAAGAATTCCAAAGTCAAGGCATCAACAGGGCCATGACCGCCCTGAAGGCTCTAGGAGGCTTCTTCCCTGCCTCTTCCTAGCAGGTGGTTGCTGGCAGTCCTTGACATTTCTGGGTTTTTTGACGCACAACCTCAATCTTGGCTTCCGTTATTGCATATGTTCCCCCTGTCTGTGTCTCTGTTCAAATTTCCTTTCCTTGTTACTATGATAACAGCCATGGATTCAGTTCAGTCGCTCAGTTGTGTCCTACTCTTTGCAACCCCATGAATCACAGCACACCAGGCCTCCCTGTCCATCACCAACTCCTGGAGTTCACTCAAACTCATGTCCATCAAGTCGGTGATGCCATCCAGCCATCTCATTCTCTGTCGCCCCCTTCTCCTGCCCCCAATCCTTCCCAGCATCAGAGTCTTTTCTAGTGAGTCAACTCATCGCATGAAGTGGCCAAAGTATTGGAGTTTCACCTTTAGCATCAGTCCTTCCAATGAACACCCAGGACTGATCTCCTTTAGAATGGACTGGTTGGATCTCCTTGCAGTCCAAGGGACTCTCAAGAGTCTTCTCCAACACCACAGTTCAAAAGCATCAATTCTTCGGTGATCAGCTTTCTTCACAGTCCAACCCTCACATCCATACATGACCACTGGAAAAACCATAGCCTTGACTAGACAGACCTTTGTTGGCAAAGTAATGTCTCTGCTTTTTAATATGCTATCTAGGTTGGTCATAACTTTACTTCCAAGGAGTAAGCGCCTTTTAATTTCATGGCTTTAATCAGCATCCTCAGTGATTTTGGAGCCCCAAAAAATAAAGTCTGACACTGTTTCCACTGTTGCCCATCTATTTTCCATGAAGTGATGGGACCAGATGCCATGATCTTAGTTTTCTGAATGTTGAGCTTCAAGCCAACCTTTTCACTCTCCTCTTTCACTTTCCTCAAGAGGCTTTTTTGTTCCTCTTCCCTTTCTGCCATAAGGGTGGTGTCATCTGCATATCTGAGGTTATTGATATTTCTCCTGGCAATCTTGATTCCAGCTTGTGCTTCTTCCAGCCCAGCGTTCCTCATGATGTACTCTGCATATGAGTTAAATAAGCAGGGTGACAATATACAGCCTTGACGTACTCCTTTTCCTATTTGGAACCAGTCTGTTGTTCCATGTCCAGTTCTAACTGTAGCTTCCTGACCTGCATACAGGTTTCTCAAGAGGCAGGTCAGGTGGTCTGGGATTCCCATCTCTTTCAGAATGTTCCACAGTTTATTGTGATCCACACAGTCGAAGGCTTTGGCATAGTCAATGAAGCAGAAATAGATGTTTTTCTGGAATTCTCTTGCTTTCTCCATGATCCAGCGGATGTTGGCAATTTGATCTCTGGTGCCTCTGCCTTTTCTAAAACCTGCTTGAACATCTAGAAGTTCACGGTTCACGTAATGCTAAAGCCTGGCTTGGAGAATTTTGAGCATGACTTTACTAGCGTTTGAGATGTGTGCAACTGTGCAGTAGTTTGAGCATTGTTTGGCATTGCCTTTCTTTGGGATTGGAATGAAGACTGACCTTTTCCAGTCTTGTGGCCACTGCTGAGTTTTCCAAATTTGCTGGACTGGATGAATTTAACTCAGGTGACCATTATATCTACTACTGTGGGCAGGAATCCCTTAGAAGAAATGGAGTAGCCAGCATGGTCAACAAAAGAGTCCAAAATGCAGTACCTGGATGCAATCCTAAAAACGATAGAATGATTTCTGTTCATTTCCAAGGCAAACCATTCAATATTACAGTAATCCAAGCCTATGCCACAACCCATAATGCTGAAGAAGCTGAAGTTGAACGGTTCTATGAAGACCTACAAGACCTTTTAGAACTAACACCCAAAAAAGATGTCTTTTCATTATAGGGGACTGGAATGCAAAAGTAGGAAGTCAAGAAACACCTGGAGTAACAGGCAAATTTGGCCTTGGAGTACAGAATGAAGCAGGGCAAAGGCTAATAGAGTTTTGCCAAGAGAACGCACTGGTCATAGCAAACACCCTCTTCCAACAACACAAGAGAAGACTCTACACATGGATATCACCAGATGGTCAACACCGAAATCAGATTGATTATATTCTTTGCAGCCAAAGATGGAGAAGCTTTATGCAGTTAGCCAAAACAAGACCAGGAGCTGACTGTGGCTCAGATCATGAACTCCTTATTGCCAAATTCAGACTTAAATTGAAGAAAGTAGGGAAAACCACTAGACCATTCAGATATGACCTAAATCATACCCCTTATGATTATACAGTGGAAGTGAGAAATAGATTTAAGGGACTAGATCTGATCGATAGAGTGCCTGATGAACTCTGGACAGAGGTTCATGACATTGTACAGGAGACAGGGACCAAGACCATCCCCATGGAAAAGAAATGCAAAAAAGCAAAATGGCTGTCTGAGGAGGTCTTACAAATAGCTGTGAAAAGAAGAGAAGCAAAAAGCAAAGGAGAAAAGGAAAGATATAAGCATCTGAATGCAGAG
Source organism: Moschus berezovskii (assembly GCF_049115385.1). Lineage (NCBI taxonomy): Eukaryota > Metazoa > Chordata > Mammalia > Artiodactyla > Moschidae > Moschus > Moschus berezovskii. The sequence continues at coordinate 24,386,394 of NC_142479.1, forward strand.
TTCCAAAGAATAGCAAGGAGAGATAAGAAAGCCTTCCTCAGCGATCAATGCAAAGAAATAGAGGAAAACAACAGAATGGGAAAGACAAGAGATCTCTTCAAGAAAATTAGAGATACCAAGGGAATGTTTCATGCAAAGATGGGCTCGACAAAAGAGAGAAATGGTATGGACCTAACAGAAGCAGAAGATATTAAGAAGAGGTGGCAAGAATACACAGAAGAACTGTACAAAAAAGATCTTCATGACCAAGATAATCAGGATGGCGTGATCACTCACCTAGAGCCAGACATCTTGGAATGTGAAGTCAAGTGGGCCTTAGAAAGCACCACTATGAACAAAGTTAGTGGAGGTGATGGAATTCCAGTTGAGCTATTTCAAATCCTGAAAGATGATGCTGTGAAAGTGCTGCACTCAATATGCCAGCAAATTTGGAAAACTCAGCAGCCATGGATTCAGTTCAGTTCAGTTCAGTCCCTCAGTCGTGTCCGACTCTCCGCGACCCCATGAATCACAGCACGCCAGGCCTCCCTGTCCATCACCAACTCCCGGAGTACACTCAAACTCATGTCCACAGAGTCGGTGATGCCATCCAGCCATCTCATTCTCTGTCGTCCCCTTCTCCTCCCACCCTCAACCTTTCCCAGCATCAGAGTCTTTTCCAGTGAGTCAACTCGTCGCATGAGGTGGCCAAAGTATTGCAGTTTCAGCTTTAGCATCAGTCCCTCCAATGAACATCCAGGATTGATCTCCCTTAGAATGGACTGGTTGGATCTCCTTGCAGTATAAGGGACTCTCAAGAGTCTTCTCCAACACCACAGTTCAAAAGCATCGATTCTTCAGCGATCAGCCTTCTTCACAGTCCAACTCTCACATCCATACATGACCACGGGAAAAACCATTGCCTTGACTAGATGGACCTTGGTTGGCAAAGTGGTCTCTGCTTTTTAATATACTATCAAGGTTGGTCATAACTTTCCTTCCAAGGAGCAAGCGTCTTTTAATTTCATGGCTGCAATCAGCACCTGCAGTGATTTTGGAGCCCAAAAAAATAAAGTCTGACACTGTTTCCAATGTTTTTCCATCTATTTCCCATGAAGTGATGGGACCAGATGCCATGATCTTTGTTTTCTGAATGTTGAGCTTCAAGCCAACCTTTTCACTCTCCTCTTTCACTTTCATCAAGAGGTTTTTGAGTTCCTCTTCACTTTCTGCCATAAGGGTAGTGTCATCTGCATATCTGAGGTTATTGATATTTCTCCTGGCAATCTTGATTCCAGCTTGTGCTTCTTCCAGCCCAGCGTTCCTCATGATGTACTCTGCATATAAGTTAAATAAGCAAGGTGACAATATACAACCTTGACGTACACCTTTTCCTATTTGGAACCAGTCTGTTGTTCCATGTCCAGTTCTAACTGTAGCTTCCTGACCTGCATACAGGTTTCTCAAGAGGCAGGTCGCGTGGTCTGGGATTCCCATCTCTTTCAGAATGTTCCACAGTTTATTGTCCCTTATGATTATACAGTGGAAGTGAGAAATAGATTTAAGGGACTAGATCTGATTGATAGAGTGCCTGATGAACTCTGGACGGAGGTTCGTGACATTGTACAGGAGACAGGGACCAAGACCATCCCCATGGAAAAGAAATGCAAAAGAGCGAAATGGCTGTCTGAGGAGGCCTTACAAATAGCTGTGAAAAGAAGAGAGGTGAAAACCAAAGGAGAAAAGGAAAGATATAAGCATCTGAATGCAGAGTTCCAAAGAGTAGCAAGGAGATATAAGAAAGACTTCCTCAGTGATCAATGCAAAGAAATAGAGAAAAACAACAGAATAGGAAAAACAAGAGACCTCTTCAAGAAAATTAGAGATTCCAAGGGAACATTTCATGCAAAGATGGGCTCGATAAAGGACAGAAATGGTATGGACCTAACAGAAGCAGAAGATATTAAGAAGAGGTGGCAGGAATACACAGAAGAACTGTACAAAAAAGATCTTCACAACCAAGATAGTCACGATAACGTGATTACTGACCTAGAGCCAGACATCTTGGAATGTGAAGTCAAGTGGGCCTTAGAAAGCATCACTACGAACAAAGCCATGGATTAGAGCCCCTCTAAGGAGATCCAACCAGTCCATTCTAAAGGATATCAGTCCTGGGTGTTCATTGAAAGGACTGATGCTAAAGCTGAAACTCCAATACTTTGGCCACCTCATGCGACGAGTTGACTCACTGGAAAAGACTCTGATGCTGGGAAAGGTTGGGGGCGGGAGGAGATGGGGATGACAGAGAATGAGATGGCTGGATGGCATCACCGACTCTGTGGACATGAGTTTGAGTGAACTCCGGGAGTTGGTGATGGACAGGGAGGCCTGGCGTGCTGTGATTCATGGGGTCGCAAAGAGTCGGACACGACTGAGCAACTGAACTGAACTAAATCCAGTATGACCTTATCTTGATTTGATTACAATCACAATGACCTTGTTTTCAAGTAAAGTCACATCCTGAAGAGACATCAACAAACTTTTTGGGGGGAGGAGGACATGATTCAACCTTAATAATGCCTGAAAGTAGAGAAAAAAGTATAGGTGGTTCGGTGCTAGCATGTTTTTTTAAAAAATCAGTTTTATTAAGGTATAATTTATAGACTATAAAATGCACTCATTTTATTTTATTTTTTAGCCACACAGTATGTGGATCTTAGTTTTCCAACCAGGGATCAAGCTCATACCCCTTGCATTGGAGGCATGGAGTCTTAAAACACTGGACTGCCAGAGAAGTCTGAAAATACATCCATTTTAACTACACAGTTCTGAGCTTTTAAACAAATGTATACACCCATGGAGGGTTTCCCTTGTGGCTCAGACAGTAAAGAATCTGCCTGCAATGCAGGAAAACCTGGTTTGATCCCTGGGTTGGGAAGATCCCCTCGAGAAGAGAATGGCTACCCACTCCAAATCTACTTGCCTGGAGGATTCCATGGACAGAGGAGCCTGGGGGCTACAGTCTATGGGTCACGAAAGAGTCTGACTGACTAAGTAGGCACATGTGCATATAACCATGGAACCATTACTGCAACTACTCCAAAATAGTTCCCTTATCTTCCTGTGTAGCAAATCCCTCTATCTGCAGCTCCAGAAACCCACTGATCTGTTTTCTGTTATCATATCTTAACATTTGCCTTTCCTACGTAAAAGCATAAGCACTTAGTCATGTCCGACTCTTTGTGACCCCATTGACTGTAGCCTGCCAGGCTCCTCTGACCATGGGATTCTCCAGCAAGAATACTGGAGTGGGATGTCATTCCCTTCTCCTGGGGATCTTCCCAACCCAGGCATCGAATCCAGGTCTCCAGCATTGCAGGTAGATTCTTTACCATCTCAGCCACCAGGGAGGCCTTTCCTATAGTTATATATAAATGCAAGCATCAGTATGTAGCTTTTGGTGTCTGGCTTGTAATTGAACAATTATTAAGTGCTAAGCACTGTTCTTCCAAGGAACAAGCGTCTTTTAATTTCATGGCTACAGTCACCAAATTAAAAGACGCTAGCTTCTTGGAAGAAAAGCTATGACCAACCTAGATAGCATATTAAAAAGCAGAAACATTACTTTGCTGTAAAAGGTCCATCTAGTCAAAGCTATGGTTTTTCCAGGAGTCATGTATAGATGTGAGAGTTGGACTATAAAGAAAGCTGAGCACCAAAAGAATTGATGCTTTTGAACTGTGGTGTTGGAGAAGACTCTTGAGAGTCCCTTGGACTGCAAGGAGATCCAACCAGTCCATCCTAAAGGAAATTAGTCCTGAATATTCTTTGGAAGGACTGATGCTGAAGTTGAAACTGCAATACTTTAGCCACTTGATTCGAAGAACTGACTCATTTGAAAAGACCCTGATGCTGGGAAAGATTGAGGACAGAAGGAGAAGGGGACGACAGAGGATGAGATGGTTGGATGGCATCACCGACTCGATGGATGTGAGTTTGAGTGAACTCCGGGAGTTGGTGATGGACAGGGAGGCCTGGCGTGCTGCAGTCCATGGGGTCGCGGAGAGTCGGACACGACTGAGCGACTGAACTGAACTGAGGGCTTCTCGTTGCGGTGGCTTCTCTTGCTGTGGAGCACAGGCTCTATGGTTCTCAGGCTTCAGTAGTTGTGGCTCATGGGCTCTACAGCACAGGCTCAGGAGTTGTGGTGCTTGGGCTTAGTTGCTCCGTGGCAGGGGAAATCTTCCCAGTACAGGGATTGAACCCATGTTCCCTGCATTGGCAGGTGGATTCTTAACCACTAGACCACCAGGGAAGTCCCAGAGATATGCCTTTTTATAAAACATGGAATCATATCCTTAAAGGAGAGTGGAGGCCCCATCGTAAGACTCTCTTTGGCATTGTGCCAGGAATACAGCCCTCAAACATGAAATGGAAATTCACAGGTTTTATGCAGGAGATAACACAAAGGGACAAAAAAGATGTAGTAAACCTTCTATCACTATTGTTTTTTAACAGTTCAACATCAATCCTCCTTCTTTTTTAAAACTTTTTTTTCTTATTTGGCTGTGCCAAGTCTTCATTGCGGCATGCAGGATTTAGTTCCCTGACCTGTGCCCCGTGCATTGGATAGTGCAGAGTCTCAGCCACTGGCCCAACAAAGTTCCTCAATTCTTGCCTTCTTCACTTCATATAGTCTTGTGATTGGCTCCCAGAATCAATGCAATTCTGGAGAATCAAGCTCAGAAAACCAGCAGAGGCCAAGACAACTGAGTTGTCTGTGGTGACTCTGGCCTAAGAAGCAGGAGTCACCACAGCTGTCTTTCATCAAGAAGTGTTTACTGAGGCTGCCCTGGCAAGGTGTTGCCAGAGTAGCCCCTCTCGTGAGTGAATTCTGACCATCGTTTTTTCATAACTATACACAAGACTCAAATTCCAGGGCAGGAGCATTTGTCTGGGTGCCGGCAAGGGGAAGAGGGCAGGGAGAATTGGCCTCTTTGATTTCTGTAGTGGGAGGTGAACTCGTTTCTTTCACTATGGAAGGGGTTGGATGGTGGATAGAGAAAAGAAAAAGAAAGTCCACTAGTGTTAGTCTTTGGAATAACCATGACAAGGTTCCTTCCTTGTTTTCTTTTGCAAGGAGACAAAAGCAATCCAGATGCTGCTGTTTGGGAACTGGAAGTTTATATGCGAGGTAAATTTTTCTTTTCAGGTTATGGAAGATTAGTGTCTTGACTTTTTTTTTTGTGGCTGCACCCCAGGGCATGCGGGATCTGTTTCTGAAACCAGGGAACGAACCCCTGCCCCTGCAGTGAAGCACAGAGTCTCAACCACTGGACCACCGGGGAAGTCCCAGGATCATGACTCCTTATTGTGGATCTTCTCCCAATTGAGTTTTATTTTCACAGGTGGTGTGCTCTGAACATCTGGAATGGACTGGTAAGATTCATGACAAATCTGAAACAGGGAAGCCCTTTCTTATTGCCTCCACTCTCTTATTCCAACAAAAAAAAATCTGCTACAGCCAATGGTTGGCTCCCAGCCTATAGATTTAGATTGCTATTAGATTATGGAAAATCACTATTGCATTAGGAGGTGAAGTTTGTGGACAAGGGAATTATGCTGAAATATTTTCATGTGTTCTTCTAGAACTCAGGAAAAGTATAGAGTTGGGTTGGAACATTCTGGGAGGAGCTGGAAGGACCGCAGTGGGTCTAGTGAGAGATGGGTAGAGCTGCAGTTGTCCAAGAAAGAATTCTGACAATAAGCTGGCACTTGACTGAGAATGAGACCTCTCCTGCTAAAAGCCTTGAATAACCAGAACTGGGAAAGGGGAAATTTGGGGATTTTAGTGCTTCTTTGGGTGTAAAACGAGAGATTCTTTGGGGGAACATCAATTTCTCTTAAAATATAAGAGAGAAGGATCACTATGTTAAATTCCAAATGTGGCAGTTTTTAAAAATAGATGATTCATGGTGTTATTTGGGTGAGGTCAGTCAATAAACTAAATTTGAAAATATGACTGAGCAGGAAATAAGGTGTGACAGCTCATGTAGTATATAATGTGGCTGTTGTATTAAAAAGTGAATGTTGTGCCTTGATCCATTTCAAAGGCTTCAGAGGCCAGGATCAAAGAGGCATTCACAAAGGCCTTGAGGAGCTAGACTGCCTGTCTTATTTACTCCAGACCAGTGTCTGGGAGGCTGGCCCAGGATGTGTGGGCAGAATTTGTCTATTACCTTGATCTCCTCCCCTAGAACATCCAAGAGTACTCTGTGTTCCAGGAAAAATTGATATACAATAGTCAACACAAGCCATATTCTGAAAAACTCGCCTGCTAGACTTCAAGTCTGACAAGATACTAGAAAACATTAAAAAATAAAACAGGACACATGAAAATTTAAGATACTTTTCCTAAGGCCAAAAATCTCCATAAATAAACTCCAAATGACAAACCAGGAAAAATAATTTCCACCACTTGATAAAGGGTTAGTATTCTGAACACATATATTAGAAGTAAAGCACTCCCTAAGGGAAAAAGGAGAAAAACATAAATAAGCCGCTCATAAAAAATAATAAACAGGGACTTCTCTGGCAGTCAGTCCAGTGGTTAAGACTCCCCCCTTCCACTGTAGGAGGCATGGATTCCATCCCGGGTCGGGGAACTAAGATTCCATGAGCCTCACCGTATGGCTGAAGAACAAAACAAACAAATGGCTAATGTGAAAAAGTTTTCAATTTCACCAATAATTTAAAAGAACTGAAAATGGCTTTTCAGCAACTATGAACCTGGGGAATCCTAGCCAGGAGAAGGACATCAGCGCTCACTGTCCTCCCATCCCTTCGACTCCCCCGGAAGCCACTCAATAAAATGCCTTGATCTTCCCAAAAAGTTAAATAAAATAAAAGCACAAATGAACACAACAATTAAGAAATGTTTTGGGACTTCCCTGATGGTCCAGTGGATAAGAATCCGCCTTCCACTGCAGGAGATGCAGGTTCAATTCCTGGTCAGGGAACGGTGATCCCACATGCCTCAGGGCAACTCTGCAACTACTGAGTCCGAGCACCTCAAGGAAGACCCAGTGCAGCCAAAGCAAAAAAAAATAAATAAAAATAAAATTCTGTAAAAGTAAGAAATGTTTTCACATGCTAAAGAAGCAGCAATTAAAAGTCCAATACTACCCAGTGAATTTCCAGGTTATGAAAATTAAGACATCACGTCCTGTTGGTACAAATGCAAATTGGTAGAGCTTCATTGCAGAGTTATAAAACAATGCCCATCAAGCTTCACAATGTGTATTCCTTTTTTTTTTTGGCTATGTCCTGGGGCTCCCAGACCAAAGAAAGAGATGAATCCTAACTACTGGACCATCAGGGAATTCCTAATGTATTCCTTTTAAAGATCATTTTTTCCACTAGAAATGTATCTTCAGTTCAGTTCAGTCGCTCAGTCGTGTCCGACTCTTTGCGACCCCTGGAGTGCGAATCACAGCACGCCAGGCCTCCCTGTCCATCACCAACTCCCAGAGTTCACTCAAACCCACCTCCATCGAGTCGGTGATGCCATCCAGCCATCTCATTCTCTGTCGTCCCCTTCTCCTCCTGCCTCCAATCCCTCCTAGCATCAGAGTCTTTTCCAGTGAGTCAACTCTTCGCATGAGGTGGCAAAAGTATCTTAAGACATACTTAAACAAATGGGAACAGGTACATGCACAAGACCACTCACTGCCACATTACAACAGGAATAAAAACCTCAAGTTCAACGTAAATGTGCAATTAACAGAGAAAATTAGTGAATTAATAAACATCCACTCAGGGGAAGACTCTGGAGCCGTTAAAAAACACATATTTTAACTGCATCAATGTTTGGCTCAATAAATTATTACAAAGCATTCATGCACCCATTCATGCCCATTCATGCACCCTTGTAGACACGAGCATCTTCTCTAGAGGTAACTTCATCCTGGTCTCTATCACTTCACTTTAGTTTTGCCTGTTTTGAACTTCATATGAGTGTAACCATAGCATATTTTCTTTTGTGTCTGGCTTCTTTGGTCATCATTATGAGATAGATTCATATTGAATGTTGCTATAGCTGGTTAATTTCTGTTGCTACATGATATTTTTACTAGATATACCAAAATTTATTTATCTGTTCTACAACTTGGTTGTCTCTAGTTTTGAGTTATTATGAATAATGTTCTTTGAAAATGCCTTTTATATATTTTCACGTAAGTCTACATTTTTGTTGGTTATACACCTAGGAGTAAACTCTTGTGCTTCTATGTGTACATTGTTTTAGTAGATGCTGCAAAATAGTTTTCCAAAATGGTTGTGCCAATTTATATTCCCACCAACAATGTGTGAGAGTATCAGTTGCTTATATTAAAAAATCCCTCGTGGTCCAGTGGCTAAGACTCTGTGCTCCCTATGCAGGGGGCCAAGATTCAATCTCTAGTCAGGGAACTAGATGCCCCATGCCACAGCTAAAATCCAGGGCAGCCAAATAAAATATTTAAAAAATCAAAGTTATATTTATTACACTTAACAACAGATATATCAAGGGAGAAGGATTAGGGAAGACTAGAGAGTTGTATAGTTTATACATTTAAGTACTTGTTTTTTTAAATAATAGCATTATTTCTTTTTAACAAACTAATACTGCTTTTCTTCTCTATATTCCATTGATTTTGTAATTTATTTATTTATTTATTTTGTAATTTAAAAAAGTAACATCTTGGGCCTTCCCTGGTAGTCCAGTGGTTAAGACTCCACGCTTCCATCGGAGGAGACATGGGTTTGATCCCTACTCAGAGAATTAAAGTCTCAAATGCTGCATGGTATGGCCAAAAATAATAAGTAAATAAATAAATGAAAATTATAAAGTAAAGTCTTAAATATAAGGGCAGAGATCTAGTCCAAAGAATTGGAAAAGACAATTAGGCTAATGGGAGTTCAGTGAGTTGGCAGCTCCAAATTTAACTTGGAGCTGTCTGATAGCCTAGGCAGGATATATTCTAATTCAGGGTAAATGGATGGTCTCAATATTGATAAATCGTGTGAAGAACATGAGGAGGGACTTCTTTGGTGGCTCGGTGGTAAAGAATCCACCTGTCAATGCAGAAGACATGAGTTCGATCCCTAATCCATGAAGATCCCGCACTCAGCAACTAACCCTGTACACCACGACTTCTAATCCCACTCGCTCAACTAGAACCTCTGCTCTGCAACGAGAGAAGTGATCACAAGAGAAGCCCTAGCACTGCAGCAAAGAGTAGCCCCCACTCACCGCAACTAGAGAAGAGCCTGCGCAGCAACTGAGACCCAGCACAGCCAAAATAATTAATGAATAAATAAAATTACTTTTAAAAAATCATGGGGAGCATGACTCATTGTGTGTTAACTGATTAGGCAGTGGCCAATTTTTTGGCACTGTTGAAGACCAGATTTCAAGAAATAGGGGAGCAGGGTAGGAGATCAGGTAGGAATAGTGAAAGAGATGAAAATGTAGGTTTGGACTAGATCGTGGGTGTGGTGGTTTAGTCACTAAGTCCTGTCTGTCTCCTGCAACTGCAGTCCACCAGGCTCCTCTGTCCTTGGGATTTCCCTAGCAAGAATGCTAGAGTAGGGTGCTATTTCCCTCTCTTGGGGATCTTTCTGACTCAGCCGTCGAACCTGGGTCTCCTGCATTGCAGGCAGATTCTTTACCAACTGAGCAATCAGGGAAACCCTGGATTGGACTGTGAAGGGCTTTAAAAGTCAAATCAGGAAGTGTCGACTTTATGATTTGGGCAATGATGAATCATCAGAAGTTTTTAATCAGGGAAAGATTGAAGGCAGGAGGAGAAAGGAATGACAGAGGATGAGATGGTTGGATGGCATCACCTATGTGATGAACATGAGTTTGAGTAAGCTCCAGGAGTTGGTGATGGACAGGGAGGCCTGGCGTGCTGCAGTCCATGGGGTTGCAAAGAGTTGGACACGACTGAGCGACTGAACTGAACTGAACTGAAAACCATAGATTTGTACTTTAGAAATATAATCAGTAACCATGTTAACAGTTAACACCCTATCTTGCTAGTTATTTCCCTGAAGAAATACAGCTTAATATAAGCACTGACACAGGAATCAGGTGACTGCTTCCCCATCTATCCAATGAGCTAACAGACCAACAGTAAAGCAAAGATGAACCCTTCCAATCCTCAGTCAATTATTTTACAAACCAGCTCTGAGAGAAAGACCTCCATTCTCTTCCTCAACAACAAGAAAACCCTTCGGGACCACTTCTCAGTGTTTCCTCATAATGAATCAAATAGGATATCTCTTTCAAATATTACTGGGAGGAATAATTCCCACTTTGAAGATATTTCAAAGGGGCTTCACTTTTTTGGGTGGGATAGGGGTCCTGATATTGGAAATAAAATTCATCAGGACCAGTGAAAATGGGGAAGGATAGATTTTTGGAACTTTAATTTATAAGAGGAAGGGAATTTCACTTTTTGACTGCTTTCTCTGCAAGAAAGCCAGAGTGTGTGGGTCACAAGGGCTGGATTCAGGCTGGCAATAAAAGTCTTTACTTTGGCCTCAGACCTCAGCAAAATTACAGCTTAGCACTGGAGCACTGGGATCTTGTCCATATTTATGCAATTATACTTCTATTCCCTTTTGACCTTTTTTTTTTTTTCGGTGTATGCTCTTCATTAATCAGAGTTGGAGTTGGAGGTGGGGAAAGGAGCATCCAAAGTCCCCAGCAACACTATTCATGAAGGTGTACATTGGTATGATGTTTATTGAAGGAAATTTGGCAGTATTTATCAAGTTTTTCCACCTGCCAATGCAGGAGACACAAGAGACGCCGGTTTGATCCTTGGGTTGGGAAGATGCCCTGAGTAGGAAATGGCAATCCACTCCAGTACTCTTGCTTGGAAAATTCCATGGACAGAGGAGCCTGGCGGGCTACAGTCCATGGGGCTGCAAAGAGTCGGACACAACTGAGAGTCTGAGCACACAGCACATCAAGTCTTTATATGAACATACCTTTTTCACTCAGCAATTTCATTTCTAAGAACTTATCTTTTTTTTTTTGGCCATATTGCAAAGCATGTGAGATCTTAGTTCCCCAACCAGTTATGGAACCCACTCCCCTTGCATTAGAAGCACAGAGTCTTAACCACTGAATGGCCAGGAAAGTCCCTAAGAATTTATCTTAAAGATAATATGCAGGTAGGCAAAGATATGTAAGGAATGTTTGGTTGCAATATTATTAATAATAAAAACTGGAAGTAATTTAAATGTTCAAGGACAAGACAGCTTTAATTATGGTATATATATTTTATACTCTATTACAATTCTTCTGATTGTAAGCAAAAGAAACAGATTTTGGGTGGTTTGGAGGGGAAATGAGAATATACTCAAAATAAACTGTATTTCATGAAAAAATAGAAGTGGGGGAGTTGTCCTATTTACTTTACATAATTCTGTACTCTGTGTGTGTGTATATAATAAGAAAGACTCATTATGTTTACAATCTTAAAATCTTTAAGAAATAATTGTGTTTTTTTGGTTTTGTTTATACAAAAGCTAACATAAATAATATATTCTTAAGGCAGCAGTTTAGATTCATTAGGCCCAGTTTTACTGTTTGTACTGACCTCAAGTAACTCTTGCAAAATTCTTCTAGACAACATGGTATATTAATTATTTATTACCGCAGCGCAAGATATACCAAAATTTGATGGTTTAAAATAGCAAATGTTTGTCATTTCACAGCATGGGTTGGTTAATAATTCAGAAGCTGCTTCACTAGGTGGTTCTGGCTTAGGATCTGTCATGGTATTGAAGTTCAGATGTCAGTTGGGGCTGGAGTCATTTTAAGGCTTGTTGGGGTTGGAGAATCCACTGCCAAGGTAGTTCACCCACGCAGCTATTAGTGGAGGCCTCCGTTTCTCACAGGCTCCTGGCTGAGGGCCTCAGTTCCCGACGACGTGGACCTCTCTATAATGCTTGAATGTCTTCACAGCATGGTAGCTGCCCTCCCACCCGCTTTTCCAGTGACTGATATGAGAGACAGCAGGCAATTGCCATGTCTGATTATACCTTAGCCTCAGAATGGACATACCATTGCCACTACTGCAGTCTATGGTGTGTGCGACCAACCCTGAGCCAATGTGAGAGGATTATCAAGGGAGTTGTTTAGGAAAATGTACTGTTCTCCCTTACTCTCATGCTCTAACTGGTCTCCAAGTATGTGGGGTTTCCCCCATTGACCAATATTCCAACACCAGCTGGGTGTCTGATAATTCAGTTCAGTTCTGACGCTACCTAGAGCTGATATTAGATACCATAAGTTAGGCCTGGTCCCACAAGACGGCCCTAACGTCACGTACCAATCTCATGTCCCAGGTTGTCACCTCTGCTTCTTGTGACTGACGAGTTATAAATTGGGGTTCCCATCACCCTCTCCTCAAGTTGAATAGTTTGCTAGAATAACTCACAGAACTCAGGAAACACTTATTTATGTTTACCAGCTATTATATAATAAAGGATATGATGGGCTTCCCTGGAGGCTCGGTGGTAAAGAATCTACCTACCAATTCAGGAGATGCATCTTCGATTCCTCGGTCGGGAAGATCCCCTGGAATAGGAAGTGGCAACCTGCTCCAGTATTCTTGCCTGGAAAATTCCATTGACAGAGGAGCCTGGTGGGCTACAGTCCATGGGGTCTCAAAGAATTGGACATGACTGAGCACACGCACACATGCAAAAATATGATAAAGGACCCAGATGAACAGCTAGAGGGAGGGGTACATAGGCGAAGGTCTGGAAGGGTCCTGGAGTGCAGGAGTTTCTCTCCCTGTGGAGTTGGGATGTGCCTCCTTCCTAGAATGTGTATGTGTTCACCAACCCAGAAGCTGCTTGAACCCTGTAGTTGTGGGATTTTTTTAGAGGCTTCATCACACAGGCATGATTGATTAGTAACTCGATCTCCAATCCATCTCCCCTCCTCAGGTAGGAGGTAAGGCTGAAAGTTCCAAGCTTCTATGATGGCTTAGCCTGTAAGGTGACCAGCTCCCATCTGAATCCAACCAAGAGTCACCTCATTAGAGCAAAAGATGCTCCTGTCATCCAACCTCCAGGGATTGAGGAGCTCGGCGTCAAGAATCAGGGTCAAAGTCCAAGTTTTAAAAGAAAAGATGTTCCTAGCATCTTTATCACTTAGAAAATTACAAGGGTTTTAATAGCTCTGTCCAGGAACCCTCTTACACTGTTGGTGGGAATGTATATTGGTATATGCACCATGGAGAAGAGTAAGGAGGTTTCTTAAAAACTAAAAATAGAACTACCACATGACCCAGCAATCCCACTACTGGGCACACACCCTGAGAAAATTCAAAAAGACACAGGCACCCCAATGTTTATTGCAACACTATTTACAATAGCCAAGACATGGAAGCAGCCTAAATGTCCACCAACAGAGTAATGGATAAAGAAGACTTGGTACATATATACATGGAATATTACGCAACCAGAAAAAGGAACAGAATCGTGTCATTTGCAGAAACATGAATGGACATAGAGACTGTCATACAGAGTGAAGCAAGTCAGAAAGAGAAAAACAAATATTGTATATTAATGCGTACATGTGGAATCTGGAAAAATGATAAAGATAATCTTATTTGCAAAGTGGTAATAAAGACACAGAACAAACATGGATCCCAAAGGGGAAGGGGGTGGGTGGGATGGACTGGGAGACTGGGATTTATGTTATACACACGACTGTGTATAGAATAGAGAGAAGCTACAGTACAGCACAGGGAACTCTACTTGGTGTTCTATGGTGACATGCTGCTGCTGCTGCTAAGTCACTTCAGTCGTGTCCGACTCTGTGTGACCCCATAGACGGAAGCCCACCAGGCTCCCCCGTCCCTGGGATTCTCCAGGCAAGAACACTGGAGTGGGTTGCCATTTCCTTCTCCAATGTGTGAAAGTGAAAAGTGAAAATGAAGTCACTCAGTTGTGCCCAACTCTTAGCGACCCCACGGACTGCAGACTACCAGGCTCCTCCATCCATGGGATTCTCCAGGCAAGAGTACTGGAGTGGCTTGCCATTGCCTTCTCCGAGGTCTTAAACCATATCTTAAGTTGAATGCACAATAACAATTTAAAAATATCTTGGAATACTTTAGTTTTATTTTCCCTAAGGTAATTTTAATGGGAAGGAAATCCAAAAAAGGAGGGATGTATGTATATGTATAGTTGATTCACTTTGCTGTACAGCAGAAAATGACATGGCAGTGTAAAGCAACTTCCAAAAAAAATTGCTCTGATCAAAGGGTTAGGGATGAAAACCAAAATGTAGACTTATGTCACAATACCAGAGGAGTAACTACTAGGAGGCAGGGATCCCTGAAGGTCATTTTGGAGGCTATTTGCAAACAGACCATCTTGATTGCTTCTGGGGCTGGGAAATGGGTGGTTAGGGCCGGAGCAGGAAAGGAGGCTTCTCCCTGTATATGCTTTTGTACTTTAAAATTTTTGACCCACATTGAACATATTATGTATTTAATAGAGTTAAGGAAAAAAATTCTATCAGCTCCCCACGATTTAGACTGCTAGCTCTCAAATTTAGCATGTTTCAGTATCATCTGAAAGGCTTGTTAAAACAGATTGTGGGCCCACAACATCAGTATTTCTTTCCTTTTTTTTGGCCAAAATAAGTAGTATTTATTATAGGATAAGGTTTTTGGTAAATGAACAAATATCTATAACTCTCTGGTTAGACTATATTTTGAAAGAACTAATTTAATTACAAAATGAAATAGACAAGTGTGGTATTTAACTCAGTACATAAATCATTGAATAAGCATTTCAATAAGAACCTGGTTTGTGAAAATAAGGGAAAGAATTTAAAACAGTTTCATTTATTATTTAGTTCTGTAAATAGGAGTATATCTGTTTATTGACTTAATTATTCACTTCTCAAGAACTTCATTCAGTTCAGTTCAGTTCAGTCGCTCAGTCGTGTCCGACTCTCTGCGACCCCATGAATCACAGCATGCCAGGCCTCCCTGTCCATCACCAACTCCCAGAGTTCACTCAAACTCATGTCCACAGAGTCGGTGATGCCATCCAGCCATCTCATTCTCTGTCGTCCCCTTCTCCTCCCGCCCCCAACCTTTCCCAGCTTCAGAGTCTTTTCCAGTGAGTCAACTCATCGCATGAGGTGGCCAAAGTACTGCAGTTTCAGTTTTAGCATCAGTCCTTCCAGTGAACACCCAGGATTGATCTCCTCCAGAATGGACTGGTTGGATCTCCCTGCAGTCCAAGGGACTCTCAAGAGTCTTCTCCAACACCACAGTTCAAATGCATCAATTCTTTGGCGATCAGCTTTCTTCAAGAACTTCATTGAGTATATTTAAAAACAAAATGAATATACAATGAATGCAAAATATGGTAATAAACTTAACGTGTACCCAGAGTTTATCAACTGTGAAGACTATTTTAGAAAAATTATACATTTATACATTTGTTGCTAAATCTTTTTATTTTTTTTTAATTAATTTATTTTAATTGGAAGCTAATTACTTTACAATATTGTGATGGTTTCTGGCATACATTGACATGAATCAGCCACAGGTGTACACATGTCCCCCATTCCGAACCCCCCTCCCACCTCCCTCCCCATCCCATCCCTCTGGGTTGTCCCAGTGCACTGGCTTTGAGCGCCCTGTTTCATGCATTGAACTTGGACAGGTGATCTGTTTCACATATGGTGATATACATGTTTCAATGCTAATCTTTCAAATCATCCCACCCTCGCCTTCTCCCACAGAGTCTGTTTTTTATCTCTGTGTCTCTTTTGCTGTCTCGCATATAGGGTTGTCATTACTATCTTTCTAAATTCCATATATGTGTGTTAATAAACTGTATTGGTGTTTTTCTTTCTGATTTACTTCACTCTGTGTAATAGGCTCCAGTTTCATCCACCTGTAAAAGAATGAAACTAGAACACTTTCTAACACCATACACAAAAATAAACTCAAAATAGATTAAAGATCTAAACGTAAAACCAGTAACTATAAAACTCCTAGAGGAAAACATAGGCAAAACACTCTCTGACATAAATCACAGCAAGATCCTCTATGACCCACCTCCCAGAGTAATGAAAATAAAAGCAAAAATAAACAAGTGGGACCTAATTAAAAGCTTTGGCACAATGAAGGAAACTATTCGTTCCGTTCCATCGCTCAGTCGTGTCCGACTCTACGCGACCCCGTGGACTGCAGCCTACCAGGCTTCTCCGTCCATGGGATTCTCCAGGCAAGAATACTGGAGTGGGTTACCGTTTCCTTCTCCAGGGGATCTTCTCGACCCAGGGATCGAACCCGTGTCTCCCGCATTGGAGGCAGATGCTTTAACCTCTGAGCCACCAGGGAAGGAAACTATAAGAAAGGTGAAAAGATAGCCTTCAGAGTGAGAGATATAATAGCAAACAAAGTAACTGACAAAGAATTAATCTCAAACATATATAAGCAGCTCATGCAGCTCAGTACCAGAAAAATAAATGACCCAATCAAAAATGGGACAAAGATCTAAACAGACGTTTCTCCAAAGAAGACATACAGATGGCTAACAAACACATGAAAAGATGCTCAACATCATTCATTATCAGAGAAATGCAAATCAAAACCAAAATGAGGTACTATTTCACGCCAGTCAGAATGGGTGACTACACAGTCTACAAACAATAAATGCTGGAGAGGTTGCAGGGAAAAGGGAACCCTCTTACACTGTTGGGAGGAATGCAAACTAGTACAGCCACTATGGAGGACAGTGTGGAGATTCGTTCAGTCAGTCAGTTCAGTCGCTCAGTCGTGTCAGATTCCCTACAAAAGTGGAAATAGAACTGCCATACGACCCAGCAATCCCACTGCTGGGCATACACACCAAGGAAACCAGAACTGAAACGTGTACCCCAGTGTTCATCACAGCACTGATTACAATAGCCAGGACATGGAAGCAACCTAGATGTCCATCAGCAGACGAATGGATAAGAAGGCTGTGGTACCTAGACACAAGGGAATATTACTTAGCCATTAAAAAGAATGCATTTGAATCAGTTCTAATGAGGTGGGTGAAACTGGAGCCTATTATACATTTCTTTCTTTTTAAAATTGTATTTATTTATTTTTATTTTTGGCTGTGCTGGGTCTTCATTGCTGCTCAGGCTTTTCTCTAGTTGTAGCGAGTCGGGGGCTACTCTCTGGTTGTGTGAGGTGCAAGGGTTTCTCGTTGCAGTGACTTCTCTTGTTACGTGGCACAGGCTCTAGGGTGAGTGGGGTTCAGTAGTTGCGGCTCCCAGAGCACAGGCTCGGTAATTACAGTGCAGGGGCTTAGTGGCTCCAGGGCATATGGGATCCTCCAGGATCAGGGATTGAAACTGTGTCTTCTGCATTGGCAGGCAGATTATCTGCCACCGAGCTACAAGGGAAGCCCCCATTCAGTAGATCTGGGGCAAGGACTGAGAATTTTTATTTCTAACAAGTTTTAGGGTGATGGTGATATTGCTGGTCCGGGGACCACACTTTGAAAACCACTGATTTAAACCTTCTTGGTCTAAAAGAAGAGACATTAGCCACAGGTGACTATTAAGCACTTCAAATGTGTTTAGTACAAACTGAGATGTGCTGTAAGTGTAAAATACACACTGGACTTTAAAGATGTAGAAAAATAAAGAGTGTAAAATATCTCCTTAGTAATTTTTAAATTGATTTTGTGTTGAAATGATAACATTTATATATGTATTGGGTTAAAGAAAATATATTAAAATAATTTCACCCATTTCTTTTTACTTTTTAAATTTTTTTCTTGAAATACATTTGCTTTATAATGTGTTAGTTTCAGGTGTACAGCAAAATACTAAAATATAAAATCATTTTTAGATTTTTTTTTTCCATTATAGATTATTACAAGATATTGAGTGTAGTTCCCTGGGTTATACTGTAGGTCCTTGTTGGTTTCTTTTTACTTGTTACTGGAAAATTTCATAATAACATATGCGGATGGTATTATGTTTCTATTGGACAGTGCTGATTCAGATCATTCTTCTCTCCTGTTCAATGCTTACTATTTCTATGTCTTTTTTGGGGGTACCTCGCTGTGTGGCAGGCATATGGGATCTTAAAACTCCACACTTCTAACCTCCTGCATTAGAAGTGTGGAGTCTCAACCACTGGACCACCAGGGAAGTCCCTATTTCTGTGTTCTTTAACACCAAGGGTATGCTAAGAGATAAACTAAATCGTTACTAGGTGATGATGACTTAGTAGATTCACTCCCAGTTAAACTATTTTCATTTTAACAGGAGGCCCACATGTCCACATATAAAAGAGTTATAAGCATGAGGATTTTTTCTGACATCTTTACAGCCAGATAGAAAAGATATCTTTGGTTAGGCAGACGTTATCAACCCTTCCCAGCTTCCACGAAACTCCAATCACTTATATGGCCTCAGCACATGGCGGGGAGGGGGAGGGGAGCGGACGGGCAGGAATGCCTGAAGACCAGAGTTCATTCCTTTTCCTCAGGCTTGACAGATGTTTTTTCTTGTAATGAAGGCATATTAAAATAGAAAAGCTAAATTAACGTGGAACTACACAACAGCTCTTTTGAAGGTTTTTCAGTTATCACTTCATGAACGTGATGTTCTTTTCTTTAACTGGGTCAAAGAAGTTCACTGAATTCATTCAGCAGTAAACATTTTATTTTTTAAATTATTTATTTTTGTTTGTGCTGGGTCTTTGTTGCTGCATGCAGGCTTTCTCTAGTTGCAGTGAGCAGGAACTTCTTTTCCTTGCAGAGCTTGGGCTTCCCTTGTCACAGAGCACAGGCTCTAGGTATGCAGGCTCAGTAGCGGCAATGCACGGGCTCAGTCGTGGTTCACAGGTTTAACTGCTGCATGGCATATGGGATCTTCCCTGACCAGGGATCAAACCCCTGCTCCCTGCATTGGCAGGCAGATTCTTCACCACTGGACCACCAGGGAAGGCCAACATGTTCATGTTTTAACTTAATAATTTGTTAGTTACTTTATCAAGGAGAAAGATTGGCTTTTAATTTCCATATAAGAATAATAATACACCAACTAATTTAGCCATATGAGTTACTTAATTTTTAACTTAGTACCCCTAATAGAATTGTGTAAAATATTTTATGATTAGTTTTTTTAGAGTTATGCATTCACTTAAGAGTCAAATAGTTCTATTATAGTTTTATTATGTAAAACAGCAATCCTCCTTTCAGTTTTCTGTTCTCAGATTGTTTAAGATTGGAAATTATTTTTTCCCTCAAAGTCGTTTACCGAGTCTATACACTAATTAAGACTTTGCTAACAACAGTGTTCCTATTGGGAAATTTGATGCCCTTGTTATCCGTCTACTCTTTTATGAAATATTTTCCCAATTGGCCACCAATTTTCACCTTCTCAAATGATTTTCTTTTTGGAATTCACCTCCTAAAATAACCTGCACCGGTGCTTCTTATTTTTCAAATTCAGGCATTATCTATTGTCTTCCTTTCATGGAAGACGAGGATTTAACTCTTTTTTTAAATTAGCAAATATTTTTAAAAAATTATATATTTGGCTGCACCAGGTCTCATTTGTGGCACACAGGATCTTTAGTTGCAGCATGTGGGATCTAATTCCCTGACCAGGGATTGAACCCAGCCCTTCAGCATTGGGAGTGCAGTGTCTTAGCCACTGGACCACCAGGTAAGTCCCAGGATTTAACTCTTCTGCCATCTCTACCGTGTTAACCTGGTGGCTCAGAGGTTAAAGCGTCTGCCTCCAATGCAGGAGACCCAGTTTCAATCCCTGGGTCGGGAAGATTCCCTGGAGAAGGAAACGGTAACCCACTCCAGTATTCTTGCCTGGAGAATCCCATGGACGGAGAAGCCTGGTAGGCTACAGTCCACGGGGTCGCATAGAGTCGGACACAACTGAGCAACGGAACAGAACCATCTCTACTGTGTCAGAAAGGTACCCTTCCCATTTCCTTATCCTTACCATATATTTAGTTTATAATTTCAATAGATCAACATGTAAATGCTATTCTTTTCAAGTTTAGTATTACACTGTGATTTCTCTTTTTTCTTACATGTTTTGCCTTTTGTGGGGTTATACGGTTGATTTTAGTTTATTTAACTTTCTACTTCTTTATTAACTAAATCCCAAACTTCCTCTGGTTATGTAAATCTGCTCTTGAAACATTTAAAAACAGTAGTATTCTAGCAATAATACTCTTCCAATTTAACCTTATTTTAGACATTTTTTCTAGAGTGAAAGTTTTTTTTAATGTTTATTTGACTGCATTGGTTCTTAGTTGCTGCATGCAGGATTGTTTTAGTTGCAGTGTGTGAAATCTAGTGGTATGCAGGATCTAGTTTCCAGACTGCGAAGATCGAACCCGGACCCCCTGCTTTGGGAGCTCAGAGTCTTAGCCACTGAACCACAGCGAAGTCCCTTTTCCAGAGTCTTCTGATGGGCTCTAGTCTGTACTGGTTCCTCTCTAGGGCTGTGCCACTGTCCTGTTGGTTTCTGCCTCTACTATTACTATCATCCTAAGGCTTTATTTTAGCTCTGTTTTGGTTGGTCCCTCAATTTTGCAATTGTTTCCTATTCTTTTTCTTGGTTTATTCCTTAATTTTGGTGGAGTCCATTCTTTAGCTTTTTTATGAGGAAGGGTAACTAAGGAGCAATTTCTTTTGAGATGTTCTATGTCTGAAAATATTTTTGCTTTACTTTTACACTTAATTGATAATTTGGCTGAGTAGGGAATTCCATGTTGGAAATAATTTTCCCTCAAAGGAATTTTCTGACACCATACACTAATAAAAATATTCACAATGGTATTGCTGTTGATAAGTTTGGTGTCATTTTGATTGTTTTTCAAAATCTTCCTGGAAAGATTTATTCTTTGTCCTTGATGTTCTAAAATAATGGTGATGAGCCTTGGGGGATGTTCATTTTCATTCATTTTTTCTAGGCCGTTGGTAGGCCCTTTTTGTCTAGAAACTCATGTCCCATAGTTTGGAAAAATAATCCTAAATTATATCTGGATTATTTTCTCCCCTCTATTTTTCTCTATATTTTCTTCTCTTTTTTCTACTTCCTAATATTGAAAATGTCATTCCTCTCAGCCTGATTCCCTATTTTTTTCTTTTCTATTTCCTATCAGTTTTTTCAGCTTTCTGAGAGATTTCCTCAATTTTCACTTCCAAAACTACTATTGCGATTTTAACTTCTGGGATCATCTGTTTAATTTCCAAGATGCTTGTTGTTGTTCTGTCACCAAGCTGTGTTCAACTCTTTGTGACCCCATGGATTGCAACACAGCAGGCTTCCCTGTCCCTCATTATCTCCCAGAGTTTGATCAAATTCATGTTTATTGAGTCAGTGATGTTATCTAACCATCTCATCCTCTGCCACTCCCTTCCCCTTTTGCCTTCAATCTCTCCCAGCATCAGGGTCTTTTCCAGTGAGTCAGCTTTACTAGGTGGCCAAAGTGTTGGAGCCTCAGTGTCGGTATAAGTCCTTCTAATGAATAGTCAGTGTTGATTTCCTTTAGGATTAACTGGTTTGATCTCCTTGCAGTCCAAAGGACTCTCAAGAGTTTTCTCCAACACCACATTTTTCAAAAGCATTAATTCTTCGGCATTTAGTCTGATTTATGGTCCAACTCTCACATCCATACATGACTACTGGAAAAACCGTAGTTTTGACTACATGGACCTTTTTCAGCAAAGTGATGTCTCTGCTTTTTAATATGCTGTCTATGCTTATTGTTCTTTAAAGTTTAGAATTTAAAGTCCCTTTTAAAATTGCATCTTCTTCTTGTTTTACAGATAAAGTATATCTGAAGATATGAGACATAATTTTTGCATGTTTTCTCCTCCCTCAATACATAGGTTTCCTCCAAGTTGCTTTTCCTGTTTGCTCTGGTTACTGTGTTTTATATTAGATGCATGGCTGCATGCTCATTTTTAATTGAGATGCCACCAGGCTCTGTCTGCAGGTGGGCCTTTAATGACCTTTGCTGAGGAACCCTGATGTCACTTTCTTTTTAAAAAATATGTATTTATTTGGCTGTGCCAAGTCTTAGTTGCAACACACAGGTTCTTCAGTGGCAGCGTGCAAACTCTTAATTGCAGAATGTGGGATCTAATCCCTGACCAGGAGTCGAACCCAGGTCCCCTGTATTGAGAATGTGGAGTCTTAGCCACTGGACCACCAGGGAACTCCCTTGATGTCACTCTCTGTAGTTCTTTTGGGCTAATCAGACTCCCTAGAGAAGCCCCTTCTCCGGCATGAAGGGTACAGACCTGGCTGTCAGCATTCTGGGAACCCAGAAGAAGGCTAGTGGGTAGTAGAAACATCTGAACATTTACAATAAAATGTTTTTCACTCACCGAACTTATTTTTAGCATGAAACTCCTACCTTCAACTGAACCTGGTATCCCCTAGACCAGACACCCTGTGTTTTACCCTCTGGAAAGAATAAGATTCCATTATCTGCTTCTAAGAAGAAGCAGAGCTGTTTGTCAGGATGTGTGGAAGTGAGCACGTAGGAGCCTAACATTTCCTAGTCAGATTTTCAGACAATCTTCCTGTTTTTATCCACTCTCTTTCCCCCAATTCCAGAGGTACCTGGTGCCAACAATTCCTGAATCTTTTATGAGTTCTCTGACACAAATCAGATTAATTCTCTGTTTTCTCCATTGCTGGCTGAAGATTGTGCTTTCTTAGGTCTATTAAGTCAGATACCAACCAGTCCACTCTAAAGGAGATCAGTCCTGGGTGTTCACTGGAAGGACTGATGCTAAAGCTGAAGCTCCAATACTTTGGCCACATCATGGGAAGAGTTGACTCACTGGAAAAGACTCTGATGCTGGGAAGGATTGGGGGCAGGAGGAGAAGGGGACGACAGAGAGTGAGATGGCTGGATGTCATCACCGACTCAATGGAGGTGGGTTTGAGTGAACTCCGGGAGTTGAATTGGACAGGGAGGCCTGGCGTGCTGTGATTCATGGGGTCGAAAAGAGTCGGACACGACTGAGTGACTGAACTGAACGGAACTGAGGTCAGATGATACCCATCCATCTCATCTATATTCCAGTTGCCAAAACATTGTTGCTATTGCCTCCATTCTTGTTTTCTTTATTCTTATCAGTCTATGCTTCTTAAAAAAACAAAAAGTTTAGGGATTTTCCTGGTGGTCCAGTGGTTGAGAATGCACCTTGCAATGCAGGGGATGTGGGTTCAATCCCTGGTCAGGGAACTAGATCCCACATGTTGCAACTAAGACCCAAGGCAGCCAAATAAATATATTTTTAAAAAGTTTACTGTTGCTGTAATGGAGTGTTGGCAAGAGGGAACATTCTGACAAAAAAAAACCAAACACAAAAAACCACCACAGTTCTTCAAGCTACCTTTTTAACTAGAAGTCAGGAATATTTTAAATACTGTTAAAAAGAAATTACTATAAAGCAGATATTGAATTGGCTAAGATAGTCAATGAATTACACATATTCTACTTCCTATCTTTCCAACTTCTTGATAAAATGATTCAAGAGTTGTAAAAAGGAAAAATTTTAGCTTGTGTCCAGAAAGTAAAGAGGAACTCCTTTTATACTTCAAGTAATTCCCATTGGAACTGAGTTACATGACAGGTTTGGAAAGAGGCAATTTTTTTTTAATAAATGCATTTATTTTTAATTGAAGGATAACTGCTTTCAGTATTGTTGGTTTCTGCCAAACATCAACATGAATTAGAAGAGGCAATTCTTATATAAGCAATTTTTTAAAGTTTAGGATTATCTCATTTTAAAATGAAAAAGGCTTTCCCACAGATTACTTTGGGAAAAAATGTTAGCTGATATCATCTTTATTTTAGGTTACTGAAAGATAAGCCACATCTAAATATAGTGTACTCGACAATATTGCAAAATGCAAAAATAATTGTACCTGGATAATGTGTAAGTGGCAATTTATTGTGTTTTTGTTTTCTGTTTTTTTTAATCTATGATAAAATTCTTGCTGTATTTATTTTTTAAACTTTTTATTTTGCACTGGGGGATAGCTAATTAACAATGTTGTGATAGTTTCAGATAAACAGCGAAGGGACTCAGCCATAACGTATCGGTTCTCTCCCAAACTCTCCTCCCCTCCAGACTGCCACATAACATTGAGCAGAGTTCCATGAAAAAGTTTTTAATCTAAAAAAGTATAGGGAATTCCCTGGTGGTCCAGTGGTTAAGACTCCGCACTTCCAACGCAGAAGGCCTGGGTTTGATCCCTATCTGGGAAATAGGATCCACATGCCACTTGGTATGCCAAAGATTAAAACAAATAATAAATTTTTTAAAAATGTGTCTGACTCATTATATTCAACAAATATTCATTGAGCACCTAATTGTGTGTGTTGAGTACTCTTGTAGACATTGGAGATAAAACCGCGAACAAAACAGGCAAATCTCTACACTCGTAGAACTTACATTCCAGCCGGAGGAGAGGTAATCAACATCATAATTACTAGTACGTTGGAAGATGGTAAGTGCTAAGCAGATAATGGAGAGGATGAGAAGCAAATGGGTTGGAGGGCTACTTACAACATTATTTAGGGTGATTAGGGAAAGTCCGGTTGAAAGTCATCATTTGAGCAAAGACTTAAAGAAGCTGAGTTAATAGTGAAATTATTTGTGGAAAGAGAGTTCCAGGAAGAGAGAACAGTAGAGCAAGGTAACCACTGTGGCTGGAATAGAATGAGGAAAACAGTAGGAGATCAGATCATGGAGATGAGATGGGGTGGAGGGAGCTTCGGATCATATGGAGTCACGGTGGCCAATGTGAGGAATTTTGTTTTTGAGTGAATGCAGTACGATTGTTTTAGTCATCCAGATGAGAAATGATAGAGGCTTAGACTGGGGTGGTTGCAATAGACATGGTGAAAGGTGATCAGATTCTACATGTATTTTAAAGGCAGGACCAATGAGATTTCTTGGTGGGTAGGATGTGGGGTGTGAGAAAGAAACGAATCAAAGATGATGCCAAGTGAATCCTGGTGACTTTTCTGTATTCCAAAGATAAAAGAAACTTATAACTTTCCATGCTTTCTCATCTTCAACAATAGATGCAAAGTGACAATGGAGCAGCATTAGCTGTTTTTTGTTTTGCTTTATTTATTTTTGGCTGCACTGGGTCCTCATTGCTGTGCAGGAGCTTCCTCTACTTGTGGTGCACGGGCCTCTCATTGTGGTGGCTTCTCTTGTTACGGAGCCCCTCGAGCTTCATTCAGCAGGCATGGCATGCAGGCTCAGTAGTTGCGGCACACGGGCTTAGTTGCCCCACGGCATGTGGGATCTTCTGGGACCAGGGATCGAACCCGTGTCTCCTGCATTGGCAGGTGGATTTTTAACCACTGGACCACCAGGGAAGTCCAGCATTGGCTATTGTAAGGGAAAAGGATCATGATTCTAGACTGCTATACCTGGCTCCCTCTGACATGGCAATTTACTTTGGCAGTCAGATTAACTGGCTGAAATTCGACTAATTTTTGTCAACTACAACAAACAGAGAAAGAAAAAATTTTTCCAAAAACAAGGCTCAATCAAATCACATCAGTGAAATTCCTCAAGACTCTGGCACTTCCTTACTTTCTTGCTCTGGGAGGGTGTTCACCTGTGGGCCTGCTCCATGCCCAGGGCCCTCCTCCCAGGGTAAAACCTGCAACAGGATGATGTAGCCTTGGAGTAGGAGGCCTTCCTTGGCGGAAAGAGTGACTGACACCTGTTCTGAGGGAATGCAAACCATCTATCAATAGAGATTTCTTTCTTCCTTGAGGAAGGATTGCAGCAAAATAAAACACAAATCACAATAAAAACATCGTAAAAGGGAAGCATGATTTATTAGAAACCATGATAAGCCAAAAAACCAATGAAGCTGACAGTTAAGTATAAATCATCATTGATAAAGTGACTTTGAAATTTAATCCAATTCTTCAGAAGAGATCTTAAAACTGAAAAGACAAAATAAGAAAAAGTAATAACAATCTTGAACTAAGTCACAATAAAAGTGGAGGCATAAGGTAGCAGGGAATGAAATCTTGGTCCAACTATTCTGGGTAGGGCAGCAAAATTATAGATAACAGATCTTGATGGTCATAAAAATATTGGATCATATCATAATTCTTAACAGATTGTGGGCCACCACAAGTAAAATAGAAAAGGATTTAAACAGAAATTGCAAACCCAAATGTTCACAGGGGCCAGAGAGGTAACATAGAAGTAGACATTCTTACCTCTTTTTGTTTGAAAAAAGTATATTATAGTTAGCTTGGGCTGACATGACAAAATGCCATAGACTGGTTGACTTAAACAACAGAAATGTATTTCCTCATGGTTCTAGAGGCTGGAAGTCTGAGATCAGGGTGCCAGCATCATCAGGTTCTGTGAGAGCAGTCTCCCTGGCTTGTAGACAGCTGTCTTCTTGATGTATCCTCATATTGTGAAGAGGGCAGGGATTGCAGGCAGGTGGGAGGGCTCTGGGGTATCTCTCCTTTTAAAAAAAAATTATTTTATTTGGCTGTGCCAGATCTTTGTTGTGGCATGCAGGATCTTTAGTTGTGGTGTATGGGACCTAGCTCCCTGACCAGGAATTGAACCCAGGCCCCCTGCATTAGGAGCATGTAGTCTTAACCACTGGACCACCAGTGAAGTCCCTATCTCTTTTTTTCTTCTCTTCTTATAAGGACACTAATCCCATCAAGAAAGCCCCAATCTCATGACTTCATCTATACCTGATTATCTCTCAAAGGCATCATCTCCAAATACCATCACTTGCGGGGCTGGGGGGTGGGGGCGGTTAAGACTCCAGCAGATGAATTTTGGGGATAGGGAACAATTCAGTCCATAACAACAGTCCTTAGGTCTTCAATAAAACTGACAGCACCATGCAAACAGGAGCATATTCTACCACAAGAAAACAATAGTAAAAGCAAAGATTATAAATATAAAATGCAATTCATTCACCAGTTTGGAAAAAGAACACAAAATAGGGACTCTAGTGGACCAGAGGGGACACACCTCCTCTAGGGGGTCTAGCCACCATTCAGTTCCAGATGATTGTTGCCACACAAGGCTAGGGACCCCATGTTACAGACCTGATTTTTCAAGTGTGGCTAGAAAAATGTTTCAATTTCTGTATAAAAAATCCAGATTTTTCAATGTTGATTCAAAAAAAGTGAAATACCCTATGAGACAAATATCCCAACCATATCTATGGGAATATAAAGCCATATCATTTGCAACCTCTGATAAAGGACTTCAAAATCACTAAAGAATAAAACAAAATACATAGAATGCATGAGTAAAAATAGAATGAGAAACAAATATGTAACTAATCACTATAAAAATAAACATAATAAATTCCTCCAAAGGCAAAGACAGGTTGAGAAAAGAAAAAACACTACCCAAGGAGGCACCTCAAACAACATTACTAAGAAACCTTGAAAATAAAGGAAGATGTTCATTTCAAAGTATGTGCTAACCAAAGGATGGCTTTTATGACTAAAATGATAAGGAAATGCATGGGCTCATATAACTGGAAGAGTAAATTTAAGGTGGGGGGACTTCTTTGATAGCCCAGTGTCTAAGACTGTGCACTCCCAATGCAGGGAGCCCAGGTTTGATCCCTGGTCAGGGAACTACATCCTAACAAGCGGCAGCTAAGAGCCAACATGATGCACCTGATGCTCAAAGATCCTGCCTGCCGAGGCTAGGACGCGGTGCAGCCAAATAAATAAATAAATATTTTAAAAATAAAGTTAAGGTGGAGTTTATGGTTATTTGTTTCTGTAGCTCAATAATTTTATCAAAGACCCAAATTATTTGGTCTATCTGATTTGCCATCCACAATATTGTATTTATCCTAAAGTTGGCTTTTATGACAACAAGATGGCTGCCAACTACAATCTGAATATGGATTTTCATGTCTAAGGGCAGTGGAAGAGAGTGACTTACCCAACTGTTTTGTTTTTCTTTCTTTCTTTTTTTAAAAAGGAAGCCCATCCCTTTGGTCTAATTCAGACAGTTTAGTAAATTGCCTATTCCTAAATCAATAACGCTTAGTGGGAATGCCACATTCTGATTGGCTTAGCTCTATATTCCCTAAACCAATCTTGTATTAGTTATCTATTGCCACATAACAAATTACCCTTAAACTTCATGACTTAAAAGAACAGTAAATATTTATTATCTCTCAAGGTTTCTGTGGGTCAGGAGCAGCTTAGCTGAGCTGTGCTGTGAGCTCAGGATCTCACATGAAGATTCAGCAAAGCGGTGAGGTGCAGCTTCAGTCCTCTGAAAGCTCAACTGAGGCAGGAGCATTCCTTCCCAAGGTAGTCACATGGCTGATGCCTCAGTTCCTTTCTTCAGGGTCCTTTCCACGAGGCTTCTTAAGTATCCGCACAACATGGTGACTGGCTTCCTCCTGAATGGCTGACTCAAGAAGGAGAGTGCAGAGGAGAAACTGTGTCCCTTGAAGTCACATAACATCTCTGTCATATTCTGCTTGTTAGATGTGAGTCAAAGTAGAAAAGAAACTCTTTTTCCCAATATGTAATTTCAACCAAAGCTGCAGGATTATTTCATGTCACCTTGCCTGGGTCATTATCACACTGATCAAACCTGGGTCTTGTACCAGCCCTTAGAGCTGAGGGGCTGGGTCAGTACCATCTAAAACACATGAACTGAAAGTGGGGGAGATATAGGTCCCCTCCCCCAAATCAGGGTATTGTTATCAGAAGAAGAAGGAATAGATCTGGACAAGACAGAATAAAAGATGTCAACTATCATGCCTCTGCGTTACTTGAAATTGTTACAGAAAGTGTGCTTTGTTTTTAGGGAAAAAAGTAATTTTAAGACAAAACAAGTTTAAAGATATGAACAGTGGTTATCTCTGCATGGTAGAAGTATAGTAAAATTTTCCTAGTTTTCTATTTATTCCAAGTTTTCTTTCATGGGTATGTCTTACTTTTATAATCAGAAAATAAAAACTATTATTTTACAAAAGACAAAATTTGCCACTGGAAGAATGGAAATAGAATGCAGTGCTGCAAAAATAACAGTACATTTAAAAAAAAAACCTATATAGCCAAAGTCACAGAGAAAAGAAAGAAAATAAGAATATACAACAGAAAATGTAAAACTTGATTGCTGGAGCAAAATCAGATATACCAGTAATTAAAACATGAATTCTTTTTAAAGGTAAATTCCAGTATATATGTTATATTGACCACAAAAATGACAGAATTGTTGAAAACAAAGTAGAAATAACATCTCTACATAACCATGTTTCTCTCTGGGAATAAAACATGTCCCTCCTTTCATTAAAAGCCTCTTTTGCATCTTTATTGTTTTGTGGCTTTTCTGATAAAGGGCATTCATATTTCTTATTAACTTTATAGTTATGTAAGTTATACATTTTAATGAATAAAGAATACATTCTTTTTTAAACTAATTAATCAGTTTATGAATTTACTTTTCGGCTATGCTGAGTCTGCGCTGCTTTGCCTGGGTGGCTCTGGCTGCGGTGAGTGGAGAGCTGCACTCTGGTTGCTGTGCACGGCTTTCTCAATTGCGGTGGCTTCTCTGGTTGCGGAGCACAGGCTCAGGCTTGCAGGCTTCAGTAGTTGTGGCTCCGAGACTCAAGAGCATAGGCTTAGTGGTTATGGCACACGGACTTAGTTGCTCCGAGGCACGTGGAATCTTCCCAGACCAGGGATGGAATCCATGTCCCGTGCATTGGCAGACGGATTCTTAACCACTGTACCACCAGGGAACTCCTGTTCTTACTCTTTATTCTTAATCTTTATTCAGTAGTTTATGTTTTCCGTGCTTTTATAATCTTTCTTTCCATTTTATTTCCTAACTTGCTATAGTTTGTATACAGGAAAGGCACTGCTACTACTGGCAGGAATGTAAATTAATAGAGTATTAAATACTTTCCAGATAGTCAAATCTACAGGAAGGAAGATAAGAGGGTCAGGAGCTGTAAGTAAGCAGGAAAATATAAAAGACTGTTTTCTCTTTTTGTAATTTGCTTAAAAGACAATAACAAAATTGTTATTGTTATAAACAGAACAAAATAAACGTAAGGACAGGCCTATAATAAGTGTCCCAGGGAAGGATATGACAACAATCAGATTCAGTATAAAAGAGCAGGTGAATTTATTGTAAATTTTTATTGTAAAGTTGCTTCATTGTGAAGTAGGAAGTGTCAGATAAGTAGGGATAAGGACTGAATAGAAAGTTCAAGGTGGGAAGTGGGAACTATAGCATTGATTCTAAATAGATCGATAAGTTAAGAATATATATTATTAGGCACTTCCTTGGTGGTCCAGGGCCTAAGACTCTGCACTCCCAATGCAGAGGGCCCAGGTTCAATCCCTGGTCAAGGAACTAGATCCCACATGCCACAGCTAAAAGATCCTGCATGCTGCAACTAAGACCTGGCACCGCCAAATAAATAAATCAATCTTTTAAAAAAATATATTATTAGCCTTAGAGGAAACACTAAAAAAGTAATTTTAAAAAAGCTTATAGTTAAGCTAGTAAGAAATAAAATGAAAAAATTTAAATATTAGATTATTATTCCATTTATAAGAAATTCTAAAACAGAACTAATCAATAGTACGAGAAGATCATATCAATGGTTTCCAGGAGTGGAGCAGTTGGAGAGATTGACTGCAAATGGGGCATCAAGGAACTTCCGGGGAGATGAAAATGTACACTTTTTGGGGGGGGTGGTTACATACATGTGTACATTTGTCAAAAGTCATCAACTTAAGATATTTCACTTCTATTGTATACAAACTATGCCTTAATAAAGTTGCCATTTTCCAAAGCTTATTGTATCTTTGAAGGGTAAATCTACTTGGTGACTTCACTTAGACAACTGTAGTTTTTGCTTGCCAGATATCTCTGACCTCATCTTTTGATATTATCATCTAATATTACTTTCTTACATAACTACTGGTTTCCTATTTGGTATAACCTTGATGAATAGTCATATGTATTGCCTTGTCCCCCTTTGACCAAAGTTGAACACGTGACCCAAGTTAGCCAGTATGACTTTCTGCCCTTGGAATTTTAATCTTGAGTCATGTGATCCAAGGACCAAAAAACAGTTGGAGCTGTTTTATCCTGCTAGGGATCAGCCTCTGCGAGATGGTCCATACCCATCACTGCTTTTGGATCTCAGAGCTTTTGGATCTCAGATTTCTCTCTCTCTTCCTTGATGGGCCCTCTCTGCTACACTGGAATTGTCTACCCCTTTGTGTAACAGGCTGCCAGTGGCCAGTTCTGGGAGGCTGTCCCAGGCTCTTGGGTACATAGAATCATTCTGTTGTTCTGGGAGGGACTCTGCCTTGTGGAGTGGCGCTGCTGCTTGGGCTGGTGGCAGACTGCAGGCTGCTGGCGTCGCGGCTGAAGAGAACGGGCGAGTGGGTTCGACCTTTCCCGTTGTGGTGTCCGCAACCATGAGTGCTGCCAGGGAGTCCCATCCGCACGGGGTGAAGCGTTCAGCCTCCCCAGACGACGATCTTGGATCAAGCAATTGGGAGGCAGCAGACTTAGGTAATGAAGAAAGAAAGCAAAAGTTCTTGAGACTTATGGGAGCAGGAAAGAAAGAACATACTGGTCGTCTTGTTATAGGAGATCACAAATCCACATCTCACTTCCGCACAGGGGAAGAAGACAAGAAAATTAATGAAGAACTGGAGTCTCAATATCAACAAAGTATGGACAGTAAATTATCAGGAAGATATCGACGACATTGTGGACTTGGCTTCAGTGAGGTAGATGATCATGATGGAGAAGGTGATGTGGCTGGAGATGACAATGATGATGATTCACCTGATCCTGAAAGTCCAGATGGCTCTGAAAGTGATTCAGAGTCAGAGAAAGAAGAATCTACTGAAGAGCTCCAAGCTACTGAGCACCCTGATGAAGTGGAGGATTCCAAAAACAAAAAAGATGCAAAAAGCAACTATAAGATGATGTTTGTTAAATCCAGTGGCTCATAACTCCCAAACACTTAGTCTTTGTATTAAAAGTAAGCCTTATTGTTATAATGTACAGTGGAGGACTGCTTATAGAGCACAGACCTTTGTATTATAATTTTTAAAAAGGCCCTTTTAAATAATTACAAAGAGTGTTTGCTTTCAGATGCCGTGGGTTACACTTTCATGGGCATGATTATAACCATTTTTGTAAAGAGTAAGAGTTGTATAAAATAAGAAATAAATACAATGGTCAACTTCCTTTCATGTTAGCATCATCAAAAGTCTCTAACATCACCTTTTTACCCCTTCAGATACAGTTATGGGGGAAACAGTATTTTTTGTGTGGTAGCTGTTTATCTTTTTTTGTTTCTTCATGTTTTTCTCTTATAAAAGTTTTATCTGGTACTGTGATGTGTTCATGGGTGTTCTTTTATTATACTTTCTCATAGTAGAACTATTCATCATGGGTATTTCTGCTGCCAATAACAATCTAAATTAATGCTGGCAAAAGATTAGGAACTTAGTTTACTCTTACTGATCCAGCTCTACTCTTTTGGACCAAAGCAACATGAGAGCAAATACTTTTCACACCTGTTAGGTTGGGGTTGCAGTTGTCATATATTTGGAATGTTATGATCCCAAGTAGTCTTTATATAATTTGAATGATATTGTATGTTAGATTTTTTTTTTTTACTATAAAATTGGCCAATTTTTACAGAAGAAATTTTTTCTCTGATCATTTGGTCCTATCTATTTAGGAATATGTAAAATGGAGCTTTTTTTTTTTAAGGTAATATGTGACCAAAGTTAATTTCCTTCCTAATGCTTAAATAAAGAGACAGCAGTTTCCCATAAAAAAAAAAAAAAAGAATCATTCTGTTGTTCTGAGCAACTCTTGGGTTGCCCAGGGGTCACAAAGAGTTGGACATGATTGAGGGACTGAAAACAACATGCCAGTCCTGTGTCAAGCTGGGGTGCCCTGTGATGTTCTCTAAGACCATCTCCTTAGGTCTGTCAAACCACAGTTCCTACTGTGTGTTCTTACTCCCCTTCTGGATGCTACTTATGAACGTAGACCCTCTGGGAAATTCCCTGGTTGTCCAGTGGTTAGGGGGGCTTCCCTGGTGTGGCTCAACAGTAAAGGATCTGCCTGCAGTACAAGAGACACAGGAGACACGGATTCAATCCCTGGGTTGGGAAAATTCCCTGAAGGAGGGCATGGCCACACACTGCAATATTCTTCCCTGGAGAATCCCACAGACAGAGGAGCCTGGGGGGCTACACTCCATGGGATTGCAAAGAGTCAGACACGACTGAAGCAACTGAGCACGCATTTACCCAGTGGTTAGGGTTCTGTGCTCTCACTGCGGAGGGCCTAGGTTCGACCCCTGATAGGGAAGATTCCACAAGCCAAGCAGCATGGCCAAAAATAAAGAATAAATAAAAAGGAAAGTAGACCCTCTGTAATCGAGCCCCCTCAAATGTCTTTTTTTCATTTTTACTCTGGGATCCATGCAGGGGTTTGGAGGTGAAGGTCTTCAGCTACCTATTTAATATTCAATGAGTGTGAAGTGGTATTAAAACAATTTTGTATTTCACAAAAATTCACAATACAGTGATCAGCTAGCCCAATAAGAAGACAGTGTATTAAATATACAGCTGAAGACAATAAAGTTATGTTGGAAAAAATGTTTAGGCAATACATATCTAGAGCCTTAAAAAAGTACAAATTGCACCTTAATTTATAGATGTTTCCTCACCTATTTAAACAGAGATATGTATAAAGATGTTCCTACAAATTTACACTTATTAGGATGACTATCAAAAGTGGAAAATAACAAGAGTGAAGATGTGGAAAAACTGGAACCCTTGTGCAGGTCCAGGGTTAGGAATTCACCTAGCAATGCAGGGGATCCAGGTTTGATCCCTGATCAGGGAACTAAAGATCTTACATGCTGCAGAGCAAGTAAGTTCAAGCACCGCAACTAGAGAGTCTGTGCTCTGCAATGAAAGATCACGCATGACACACTATTAATAAGATTTAAAAGCAGCCAAATAAATAAATAATTATTTGTTTAAAATAGAATTACCATGTTGTTGTTCATTCACTAAGTCATGTTTGACTCTTTGTGACCCCTTGGACTGCAGCATGCCAGGCCTCCCAGCCACTCACTGTCTCCTGGAGTTTGCCCAAGTTCATGTCCATTGAATTGGTGATGCTATCCAACCATCTATCTCATCCTCTGCTGCCCTCTTCTCAATTTGCCTTCAATCTTTCCCAGCATGAGTGTCTTTTCCAATGAGTGGGCTATTCACATTAGGTGGCCAAAATATTGGAGCTTCAGCTTCAGCATCAATCCTTCCAATGAATATTCAGAATTGATTTCCTCTAGAATTGACTGGTTTGATCTCCTTGCTGTCCAAGGGACTCTCAAGAGTCTTCTCCAGCACCACAGTTTAAAATCATCAGTTCTTCAGCATTCAGCCTTCTTTATGGTCCAACTCTCACATCCATACATGACTACTGGAAAAACCATAGCTTTGACTATATGGACCTTTGCTGGCAACGTAATGCCTCTGCTTTTTAGTACACTGTCTAGGTTTGTCATCGCTTTCCTTTCAAGAAGCAAACAACTTCTAATTTCATGGCTGCAATGATTCTGGGATCTCTCCAGGAAGAGAAAATCTGTCACTGCTTCCACTTTTTCCCCTCATATTTGCCATAAAGTGATGGGACTGGATGTAGGATCTTAGTTTTTTGAATGTTGAGTTTTAAGCCAGCTTTTTCACTCTCCTCTTTTACCCTCATCAAGAGGCTCTTTAGTTCTTTGCTTTCTGCCAGTAGAGTGGTTTTATCTGCATAGCTGAGGTTGTTTATAGTCTCCCATCAATCTTGATTCCAGCTTGTAACTCATCCAGCCCGGCATTTAGCATATAAATTAAATAAGCAGGGTGACAATATACTGCCTTGTTGCACTCCTTTCCCAGTTTGGAACCAGTGAGTAGTTCCATGTAAGGTTATAACTGTTGCTTCTTGACCAGCATATAGGTTTCTCAGGAGACAGGTAAGATGGTATGGTATTTCCCATCTCTAAAAATTTTCCACAGTTTGTTGTGAACCACACAGTCAAAGGCTTTCGTGTAGTCAATGAAACAGAAGTAGATGTTTATCTGGAATTCCCTTGCTTTCTCTATGATCTAACAAATATTGGCAATTTGATCTCTGATTCCTCTGCCTTTTCTAAACCCAGCTTGTACATCTGCAAGTTCTCAATTCAAGTACTGCTGAAGCCTAGCTTGAAGGATTTTGAGCATAACCTTACTAGCATGGGAAGGGAGCACAAGCGCCTGGTAGTTTGAACATTCTTTTGTACTGCTCTTTGGAATTGGGATGAAAACTGGCCTTTTCCAGTCCTATGGCCACTGCTGGGTTTTCCAAATTTGCTGACATATTGAGTGCAGTACTTTAACAGCATCATCTTTTAGGATTTAAGTAGTTCAGCTGGAATTCCATCACCTCCACTAGTTTTGTTGGTAGTAATGCTTCCTAAGGCCCACTTGACTTCACATTCCAGGATGTCCGGCTCCAGGTGAGTGACCACACCATCATGGTTTTCAGGTCATCAAGATCTTTTTTGTATAGTTCTTCTGTGTTTTCTTGCCATGTCTTAATCTCTTCTGCTTCTGTTAGGTCCTTGTTGTTTCCATCCTTCAACCTTCCCCTCCTTGCTGATATGTACCTTTGACATTACTGAGATCATTCTGTCGTTTTTGAGGTTGCACCAAAGTACTGCATTTTGGACTTGATTATGAGGCCTACTCATTTCTTCTAAGGGATTCTTGCCCACAGTAGTAGATATAATGGTCATCTGAATTAAATTCACCCATTCTCACCCATTTTAGTTCACTGATTCCTAAAATGTTGATATTTACACTTGCCATCTCCTGCTTGACCACGACCAATTTACCTTGATTCATGGACCTAACATTTCAGGTTCCTATGAAATATTGTTCTTTAGAGCATGGGATTTTACTTTCACCACCAGACACATCCACAACTGAGTGTCGTTTCTGCTTTGGTCCAGCTGCTTCATTCATTCTGGAGCTATTAGCAATTGCCCTCCGCTCTTCCCCAATAGCATATTGGACACCTTCCATCCTGGGGGGCTCATCTTTTGGTATCATATCTTTTTGCCTTTTTATAACGTTCATGGGGTTCTGGCGGCAAGAACACTGGAGT
The DNA here is from genome assembly GCF_049115385.1 of Moschus berezovskii. Taxonomy (NCBI): domain Eukaryota; kingdom Metazoa; phylum Chordata; class Mammalia; order Artiodactyla; family Moschidae; genus Moschus; species Moschus berezovskii. The sequence continues at coordinate 24,422,733 of NC_142479.1, forward strand.
GGTTTGCCATTCCCTCCTCCAGTGGACATTTGGTCAGAACTCTCCACTATGACCCATCCATCATGGATGGATCTGCATAGCATGGCTCATAGCTTCACTGAGTTATGCAAGTGCCACAACAAGGCAGTGATCCATGAAGGGGAGAATTACCATATGATCCAGCAATGCTACTCCTAGGTATACACCCAAAAGAATTGAAAACAATGACTCAAACAAATGTTTGTATACTCTATTCATAGCATTATTCACAATTGCCAAAATGTGAAAACAACCCAGATGTCAATGAACTAATGAATGGATAAACAAATGTGATACATATTATGACTGAGTGTTATTTAACCTTAAAAAGGAACTGAATTCTGATACAAGCTAAAACATGGATGAATCCTGAAAACATGCTAAATGAAATAAGCCAGACACAAAAGAACAAAAATTGTATGATTCTACCTATATGAGGTACCTAGAATATGTGAACTCAGAGATAGAAAGCAGATTAGAAATTACCAGGGGCTGAGAAGAGGAGGAAATTGGGGGATTATTGTTTAATTGAGTTTTTGAGAGGATGAAAAAGTTCTGATGGGTAATGTTGATGGTTGCAAAATAATCTTAGTGTACTTATTGCCAACACATTGTACATTAAAATGGTTAAAATAGTAAGTTTAATGTTTTGTATATCTCACAACATTTTTTCAAAAGGAAACACAAACTATTTTAAAGTGTGTGCTTTTCAAAGTATGAGTTTAAAGGAAGTAAATTTTTGGAATCAGTGAACTCTTTTTCCCCCCCAAAAGAGAAGTAGGAAGACCTATTCATTTATTAATACAATTACTGAATGCTCACCCTATGTCTGCAGTAGACTTGGTATCTGAAACACACGATATTGTCTAGTCCTCAAGAAGCTTACAGGCCTGCGGGGGAGATGGCATCCACACATGATATAATTAAATTGTAACATATCATTATAAGGAATGTTACATGGCAGTTTATAATGTGATCTTTTAATTTTCCTTTTCTCTTGAATTATACATTCTTCTTCTCTTTTGATATACTCTTTTTACTCTCTCATACTTAACTATCATCAAAAATTATCAGGTTTTCCCCCCAGTCTTGAAACCTATCCCAAGTCTGCCTGTGTATATTATAGAAACCTCATCCTTAAAAAATTCAAAACTGGACCCAAACTCTCAGTATGTTGTTAAGTTCAGTAGATGACCTCACCACATATTTTGTCTTCTAAGTTAAAAATCTGTATTATTTGTATATTTGGACTAAACAGTTTGGTGGGGAGTTGGATGTGGTTGGAATGCACTTAGGTAGGCTAATACTGGTATCAGATGGCTACATGAGGTGGTTACATGACTATATCACTTTGCATATAGTTTACTTTGCTCCTATTTTCTATCTCATTGAAAAAATTAAAACTTTTTACTGTTCCAGATAAAGAACCACAACTCTGTTTCAAAATTTTGCATGTATTTTAAGCATTCTGATAGAAATTTTCCTAGAAATTGGAGGTATAGTGTCAAGGTGAAATGAACTCACCTATAATTGCTCAAGTAAATATGTTTGTTATTATCCTATGAACTTCACTGCAACTGAAAATGCTTTAATTGACCTGTTTTAGAACTTTTACAGAGAAGGCAATGGCAACCCACTTCAGTACTCTTGCCTGGGAAATCCCATGGACGGAGGAGCCTGGTAGGCTACAGTCCATGGGGTCGTGAAGAGTCGGACCCGACTGAACAACTTCACTTTCACTTTTCACTTTCATGCGCTGGAGAAGGAAATGGCAACCCACTCCAGTATTCTTGCCTGGAGAATCCCAGGGACGGGAGCCTGGTGGGCTTCCGCCTATGGGGTCGCACAGAATCGGACAGGACTGACGTGACAGCGGCAGCAGAACTTTTATGTAACTATTACATCCAAAACCAACTCATTATCTCCTCACTACTCTTATAACATCCCAAGGAAACTCTATCACAGTTTTTCTCGCATTGTATTGTGATTCTGGATTATATGTCTGTCTTTTCAAGAATGACCCTTAAACATTTATTCTGTATTGGACCAGCATTAGCAGCAAAATACAAAACCACTCAGACCTTCTATACTGATTCTCTACTTCTTTTCTTTTTACATTTAATTTTTTAAAAATAATTGATTCATTTTTAATTGAAGAATAATTGCTTTACAATATTGTGTAGGTTTCTGCCAAATATCAATATGTGATTCTCTACTTCTGATTTTCAGGGTAAGTAGGTAGAGTTCGTGCAGGATAGGTTTTAAGGGGGCTTTCTCAAAATAAGGACTGGCAAGTGATAGGTTATATTTTCTATTGCTCTTAGGGCCAATATTAATGAGGACAGTAGAGAACAAGATTGGGGGAGCATCCTAGCAAGTAGCAGTTTGGATTAATTTTGGAGACAAGAAGCCACATGTAGCAAGCAGGATGAATTTAAAGAGGTCCAGACAAGATGGATCATAATCATGAACATGTACAGAAAAAAGCTTTTGAGTCTTCTGCAGATATGGGTAATGGTACTAAAAGATGAGAACGGGGCAGAATTTCCTACCTGCATTGTGTCCCCAAGTGATAAGAACTTGTTGGAAAGCCTTGCTCTGTTCTTCGGTGGTTGCAAGTTATAGGATCCAGTCATTTTGCCTCTGTGATGTGTGGTGCCATAGGTGTGTCTTGATGACTATGTATGAGGACCATGTGATTGTTGGTCTGTGGTTGATGAGTGTTGACTATGTGGATTTAGACCTGAAGGTCTCTGAAAAAGCCTCTACAAATTTAGCACAGGAGTCCTTATCTCAGGCTTCCCTGGTGGTCGAGTGATTAAGAATTCACCTGCCAATGCAGAGGACACAGGTGCAATCCCTGGTCCGGGAAGATACCACACACTGCGGAGCAACTAAGCCCATGTGCCCCAACTACTGAGTCAGTGCTCTAGAGCCCACAAGCCACAACTACTGAACCTGTGAACCTAGAGCCAGTGCTCTGCAATAAGAAGCCAAGGCAATCAGCCCGCACACTGCAACTGGAGACTGCCCCTGCTTGCCGCAACCAGAGAAAGCCTGCATGCAGCAACCAAGACCCGGTGCAGCCAAAAATAAAATAAATAATCTTTAAAAAAAAGGAAAAAATCCTTGTCTCCATTCTGATACCTACGATTAGGCGGTTCACTCTTATAGGTAGTGTAGCATAGCCATTGTCAGAAAATTAAGAAAATTGTCCAACACAGGATATGAATTGTCTCATTCTCATGAATGAATTCATATGTTTAGTAATGTATAGTTCTGAGAGGGAATAGGTTGATTATGGAGTCTATTAAGTGATGGGTTTCTCAAACCATAGGGGATTGGAATGGGGTGTTCCAGGGACCTGCTGTGGCATAACCACTACAACCTTAGTGATATAAATGAAGAACCATCTTATCATGTTTCTGTGGGTCAGGATTTCAGAGCAGAGCAAGGATACTTGTCTCACTTAGCCTACTGATGCTTGGACCCTCATCTGGAAAGACTGGAAAGGCGGTTCAGTTCAGTCACTCAGTTGTGTCCGATTCTTTGTGACCCCACGAACCACAACACACCAGGCCTCCCTGTCCATCACCAACTGCCGGAGTCCACCCAAACCCATGTCCATCGAGTTGGTGATGCCATCCAACCATCTCATCCTCTGCCGTCCCCTTCTCCTCCTGCCCTCAATCTTTCCCAGCATCAGGTTCTTTTCCAGTGAGTCAGCTCTCCGCATGAGGTGGCCAAAGTATTGGAGTTTCAGCTTCAACATCAGTCCTTCCAATGAACCCCCAGGACTGATCTCCTTTAGGATGGACTGGTTGGATCTCCTTGCAGTCCAAGGGACTCTCAAGAGTCTTCTCCAGCACCACACTTCAAAAGCATCAATTCTTCAGTGTTCAGCTTTCTTCACAGTCCAACTCTCACATCCATACATGACCACTGGAAAAACCATAGCTTCGACTAGACGGACCTGTGTTGGCAAAGAAACGTCTCTGCTTTTTAATATGCTGTCTAGGTTGTTCATAACTTTCCTTCCAAGGAGTAAGCGTCTTTTAATTTCATGGCTGCAATCACTATCTGCAGTGATTTTGGAGCCCAGAAAAATTAAGTCAGCTGCTGTTTCCACTGTTTCCCCATCTATTTGCCATGAAGTGATGGGACCAAATGCCATGATCTTAGTTTTCTGAATGTTGAGCTTCAAGCCAACTTTTTCACTCTCCTCTTTCACTTTCATCAAGAGGCTTTTTAGTTCCTCTTCACTTTCTGTCATAAGGGTAGTGTCATCTGCATATCTGAGGTTATTGATATTTCTCCTGGCAATCTTGATTCCAGCTTGTGCTTCCTCCAGCCCAGCGTTCCTCATGATGTTCTCTGCATATAAGTTAAATAAGCAGGGTGACAATATACAGCCTTGACGTACTCCTTTTCCTATTTGGAACCAGTCTGTTGTTTCATATCCAGTTCTGTTGCTCCCTGACCTGCACACAGGTTTCTTGAGAGGCAGGTCAGGGGGTCTGGTATTCCATCTCTTTCAGAATTTTCCACAGGAAAGGCTGAGGGTAACTCAAATGTCTTGGTGGTGGTGGTTTAGTTGCTCAGCTGTGTCTGATTCTTGCAACCCTGTGGACCATAGCCAACCAGGCTCTTCTGTCCATGGGAATCTCCACACAAGAATACTGGAGTGGGTTGCCATTTCCATCTCCAGGGGATCTTCCTGACCCAGGAATCGAGTCTAGGTCTCCTCCATTGCAGGCAGAATCTTCACCAGCTCAGCTATGAGGGAAGCCCAACTCAAATGTCTTAGGATTGAGAAATCATGTGGAGATTTCTGCACGGAAACAACTGATACCTGAGCAGGGATGACTCAAAGGCTGCATTCAGCTGGGATTGTTGACCAGGAGTGCTTACATGTAGCCTCTCCATGTGGCTTGGGCTTACTCACAGCACAGTGGCTTCAGAGTAGTTCATCTTTTTACAAGCTGGCTCAGGAATCCAGGAGTATTCCAGAGAAGGTAGACTCTGTGTGGCCTTTTCTGGCTTAGCATCACTTCTGCTGTACTCCATTTGTTGAAGCAGACATAAGCCAATCAAGAGCAAGGTACTTAGACGCCCCTCCAATATCTCAATGAAGGGAGATACTGCCATTTAAAAAGGGTTACAGAGTCTTCTCTAGCGGTCCAGAGGGCATGGATTCAACCCCTGGTTGGGGAACTAAGAGTCTACATTCTGCAGGGCTCAGCCAAAAAAGAAAAAAAAGTTACAATGTGTATTGCCTCTTAGAATTCTCAGTATTTTTGAACTAAGTTCATGTTTCATATGGCTCTGTAGAGTGGAAGGCTTTCCACCAAATTTGAGGCTACCAGTAGTCAAGGCTTAAAGGAGATTTGGTGGACTGTGGGGATAACCTTGTGATACAAAGGACCTCCTCCACCCAAATTTATAGGTGGCCAGGACAGCTTAGCAGGCCTCTTCTGTCTTTTATCCTTCTGTAGCCAAGAGTGCATGATTGAAGATCTTCTTTTGGCTCTGCTGGTCATAGATGATTACTGTCTTCTTGCTGACACACAAATCTGATTCTTTTACTACCTTACAATCTTTTAAGGATTCCCTATCATCTCTAAGATAAAGTCCAAGGTCATTAGCATCACATTAGCACTTTCATGATCTGACCTTGACCACTGAAAACTCAGATGCTATGCTATCATCCAAAATATGAAAGACAGCGTTTATATAATTATTGAGTTCAAATACCAGCTCTGCTGGGACTCACTAATTTTCTAGAGTACAACTGAAAGGCTTTCTTCCTTCAATTGAGGGCAGACTGCAACAAAAATGGCCTACTTTTCCACTTTCTCCTCTGTCCAGCCAGTTCACAAGGGCCTGCAAATGGATTCCAGTTCTGGAATTAGCACCTTAAGGTAAGGATTGGTTGTTTATATGAAATTAAAATAACTGGGTATTTGCATTTTTTTACTTGCCAATTCTGGTAACCCTGTGTTAAGGTCAACCACAGCTTTCCCTGGTTCATTGATTACAGAGTAAATGCTGGTATAGACGGAGAAGAGGACTAAGTGTGTTTGTTTCCTTCTTTCTTACCAAACTATTTAACCTTTTAACAGTGACATACTGGGGTGAACTGGAAGAGCCACTTCCAATTCTTTTAGCTCTAAATGTCAGCACGTTATTATCATCGTTTTCAGGTTTTACATTGCTATGGCATGACCAGGAGACAGACAGCGTCACTAATTACAATTTCCTTAAACTAGAGCAGAAAGATGTTGCATGAAGTTCTTGAAATCTAAGACACGGGAAATTAAGTTACATAAGTAGCAGATGTTCAGGCTGAGGATGGAAGAGAGCTATAACAAGAACTCTCAATTATTTCTCCCCTGAGGCTGGGACTAGAAGTAGGGGAGAAAGTTGAAATCTTCCTTTATGTTTTACCAATAAGTCACCTTACGGCCACCACTTAGCCCTTTTCCTCTCACCACTATTTGTAACTCCATAAGTCTAACCACCCCACCAGATTTTTCTAAAGTGGTTCTTTTTGTTTTTTGTGTTTTTTTTTCCGGTAAATTTCGTCAGGAAAAAGAAACAGTAAAGTTCAAACAGTGCAAATGGTTACACAACGCAAGTCTCCCTTTCATCCTGATCCCTAGTTCTAGGCCGAAGGTTCCTAACTCGACTGAGGAACCGGAGCCGAAGGGAATATTTCCAGAGCAATGTGAATTCCCTGAACGCGGGATCTTCAGTGGACTGATAATTGTGCATCCAAACTTTTGCCTGCACCTCGAAAGGGTCCTGAGAACTCCCGAAGAAGGACTGGCTGAAAGGAGAGACGATGCTGGAGACTCGGCAGCAGCTGGTGAAAACCTGTCATAACTCGTCCCAGTGAAAAAAGGTTCCCCCTCAACCACCCAGCCCCGGCCCCCATGGAAAAACTCTGTTCCCCGGGGGCGGGATCACGGCTCTCGCCTTCCCGAGTCTCTCGCCTGCCGCATTCCTGCCCTCCGGCGCGTCGGCGTGCGCTGACGTCATGACGCCGCGCGCGCGCAGTCCCGCCCCTGCAGAGCTCGGCGCTGGGACGGAGCCCGGGGTGCTCGCAGACGCGGAATGTGAGGCCTCGGCTCGGCTGGCCCCGTGTCTCCGGCGAGCTCTCCCCGCCGGGCCTGCACCCGCCGCCCTCAGCTCAGCCGGGAGGAGGCAGGGCGGCCGCGCCCTTCTGCCGTGTGTCCGCGTGGCCGCCGCCGCCGCCGCCCCTCGGAAGCCTCCGGGGCCGCTGAGGAGTTCGCTACGGAGGGAGGCGGGGGCCTTCGGGAGGAGGAGGCGGAGGAGGCGGAGGAGGCGGAGGGAAGGAAGATGGCGGCCGTGGAGCTCGAGTGGATCCCAGAGACTCTCTATAACACCGCCATCTCCGCTGTGGTGGATAACTACATCCGCTCTCGCCGCGACATCCGCTCTTTGCCGGAGAACATCCAGTTCGACGTGTACTACAAGGTACGGGCCGTGGGCGACGGGCGTGGGCCCGCTCTTCCCGCCGCAGCCCCTGGGGCCGCACCCCCTTCCACGTCCGCGAACCCCCGGGTTTAACCCCTCACCCCTCGTAGTGGGACCGGCTCCCCGAGACCTCTGGGGCGGCGCCGGGCTGTCCGGTGTAGAAACGCCCCGTCTGCTATCTTCCGTGTCTCAAGCTCTCGGGCCTTGATGGATGGATGCCTCTTCGCAGTGAGACTCCCCCCCTCCCCGCTTTTGGTGTTCCCTCGTACTTCGGGGCCCCTTTGGGGTAGGCCTCTTGCGTGGACTTCCTCTATTGCGCCCTTGTCCCACTCAGCCCTTGCCTTCCAGCTTGTGACTTCGGGAATATTTTCTGTTCTCTCTTCCCCAGTTAAGTGTCAGCATCAGCTGGACTTTTTTTGTGTACTCTTTCCCCCTCCTTTCTGCCTTCTTCTCTCCCCTCCTTCCTTCGCAAGTATTTTTCTTTTTTTGCTTCGTGTCACCTTTCTCGTCGGTCATTGGGAGGAAGTTGGGGAATTATTGGAAGTAGTGGTGTGCCTTTTTCGCATATCCTTTGAAGCTGTGGTTTTTGTTTATATTGATCCTTGCGGTTGAATAGGCGGTTTTATTAATACGGGAATGGTGATAAACTACCTGAAAGGAAGAAAGTCTGTCTTTTTAAAGAAGCAAAAAACACTTTAGAATTTAAATCATGTTCATGTAGTTGAAAGTTGTAATCTTGCAGCATTCCTAAATCGCTCCCCCTCAAAAATCTGAACAAAATGTCTCCAAGTTCAGTCTCCAAGGAGGTTCAAGGGTAAGTGTCTTTAGACGTGGACAGTCTTGCAGTGTTTAGAGAGGGAGGAGAACTTTATGGACTCGGAGCCTCCCTTTTCCTCTCCCCCCACATTTGAATGTGAACAGTGGCCTTATTATTCAGTCCTCTTTGCCTTGAATCGGCGTAGATATCTCCTCGTCTCCAGTAGCCACCCATGCAGAATTTGACCAAAAGTAAAAGTATGATTTATTTTTTAGATCTAAACACTTCCTCTTGATTTGTAAGTGGGCTGAAACATTGTAAACTAAGATTTAACAGATGTATATGTTCTTACATATATATTGTGTTTTATGGCAGTTGTTTCACTGGGAAGATTGCCCGCTTTCTCCACCCCAGAATATTTTTTCAGAAAGCTGCTGACTTGCTACATTCAATCTACTAAATCCAGCTGCTTTACACCAGTTTAACAGTTTTTACCCCCTAGATACTTAGAGAATATTCATTTTGGTCATTTATATTATTATTTGGGGGGGTGGTTAAAGAAAAATCTCCCTTTATTCCAGATCCCTTTGATACATTGGTTTACTTTTGTGTGTGTCTAAGGAAATTTTGTGTATTTAAAATGTATTCCTCGCAGGAAGGATGAGTTAAGCTTTCTCAGCCTGGGAAACTGCAACTTTGTGTGTGTGCTAACGGTATCCACTTTATTAAATCATATGTTGCAACCTTTTACACTTTTTAGAGAACATAATTGGAAATTTAATCAAAGTACAATCAGTGGTTGAATTTCTTCAAAGTACTTGGATATCTTTCTAGTAACTTTCATTTCTAATTGAAGCTTTTCATTTGAGGATTATTAATAGTGAATGAACAGATGGTGCTTTTTGCCACATTTTGTATTTCACACAGACCACAGTTTTAATACGGCGTTTTTTGGCGATGCTTTTTATTAGCTAATTGTTGTCTGCCTGTTGGGAATGTGGCTCTGTGCTAAAGTCAAGGAAGGTATTTAACATATGCCTGAAACTGTAAGTGCTTCTTACACAGTTACTTTGTTTAAGCCTCACAATTAAACTAAATTAGTGTATTAACCTGTTTTATAAGTGAGAAAGTGAAGCAATTTAGTCAAGGTCTCATACCCAGTATTCTGTTTACCTTGCTTTCTTGTTTACTGTTTCCAGTTTTCTTCAGTTTCCAATTTTCTCCAGTTTATAGTTTCCAAGGAGAAACCCATAATCAGATCCCTCCAGTTGCCCCAACTTCCATCATTAGGCATAGTCACAGACAAAATTATAGTGTTTGTGCATCAAAAATTCCCCCATACTGATGCACCGTAGTTCACTGTCACTCTGTTGATTTTTGTCAGTAGCTTCATGAGGTGCAGCTTGAGAAAATGGGGTTATGGAATGAATAGGAGATGAAGAAGCAGGTGTGCTCACTGCTCCTAAGAAGGGAAGGGAGAGAGAGGGATTGATCTGTAGAAGGGTGAAATGTGAAAGTTGTTGTTAAAGTTTAAAGATGGAAGATGTTAAAATATACTTCTTGTCCGAATGACAGACACCAAAACAGAATCAGAGGTTGAGTATACGGGTGAGGCAGGAAATAAATTAGGGAGCAGAGGTCTGAATAGGGACATTAATTGAGTGAGCTTTGCCCCTTCTTTCACCATCCACAAATTAAGGTACCAGTCTTACATTAGAGTTGGGGAAAAGACTACTTCTTCCTCTACGATCAGATGGAAAGAGGTAAAGACATAGAGTATGAACATAGATAAGTTTGCGAAGAATGGTTGTAAGGAATTAGGATAAGATCCCTTGCTAGCAGTAAGGGACAGGAGTGGCGGATTTTATGTAGAAAGGCTAAACAGAAGTTGGAATGGTTGCTAAGGTGTATAGAAAGGGACACTCAATAAAAATATGTTTTTTAAAAAATTGACAGAAGATATAGATGGTTCAATAAAACAGTACTCTACTGAATAATGTCTCTGACTCAGAATGATGTTTCCCTAAGGGCACTCAATGATTTGGGAACAGAATAGAAAGAATTGTGAAATTATATACCAAGTGAAAGCAAATAGAGTGAAGGGCTGGGTTCCTCAAAGAATGAAGTTTGTGATCTTTTTATTGTAACTGCTGAATGGTCTGTTTTGTATCCTGTTCCAGTGACAGAATTTGTCATAGAGTTAAATTTTGACCAGGTGAAGTGCCTCAGTAATGTGTTTTATTTTTTTGTTTTCAGTCTTTAACTTAGTAATTTGGGGGTTTTAAAAATTGTAAGTCTCCTGCTAAAAACGATATGAATGAATTCCTGATTTAGTATTAGAATTGTATTTTTTCTTCTTTTTTTGTGTTTATTTCTATTCTTAGTTATCTTCACCCTCAACTAATATTCTCATAATCTTTTTAAGTTGGCTGGTAACAAATTGAAAAAAAAATTTCTTGAAACATATTTGACAACCAAATCGTTACTGTTTTTTTCACATTAAAAAGCTCTTAGGATTAATAAATTGAGAACAGGAAATTCTCTGGTGATCCATTGGTTGGGATTCTGCACTTTCACAGTCAGTGACCCAGGTTTCATCCCTGACTGGGGAATCTCCAAGCCCTATGGTGTGGCCAAAAATAAATAGCAAAAACTTTAGTGGGAGTGGGACATAAAAGAACATGAATAGGCAGCCATACCCTGTATATGGATGGAAAGGTCATATGTTATAAATATGTCAGCTCATGTCAGTTTAAGCTTTGAATTTATTGCAAGTTGAATCAGAGTCTCAGGATTTTATTAGGTATAGGAAACTTATTAAATATGATGCTTACATGGAGGAATTAATTACCTGAGAATAAATGAGCCAAGGAAAATTTTAAATGTACGACATTCAGGATAGTCAAGTATATTAGAAGACCATATGTATTTTAAAACAATATAGTATTGGCAAAAGAACAGCAAAGAGGGAAATTGATTTCTAGGACATAGTAGACAGTCTACGTGGAAGCTAAAGCATATTTAAGAATTTGTTTATATACTGAAGTTATAGGGCAATGCTATATTTAAACAGGTGGGAGGAAATTGGTTATCTGAGGGGGGGGGGAGTGTTAGACCTCTACTTAACACTTTACACCAAAATGAATTCCAAGCAAATTAAAGATTTAAATATGGCAAATGATACCTTAAAAGCACCAAAATTAATTACTGGGTCAGTATCTTACAGTGGGGAATGACTGAAATTCTTCTTTAAAGAAATTATTTTTAAAGTAATTTACAAATTTAAGAAGTGTCAAATGTTACAAAAATGAGTAATGTAGAATGTGAAGTCCTCTGTTATTCATCTTGCCAGTGCTGTAATACTGTCCTGGCTTAGTGAAGGCTTCTCTAAGCATGAAACCAAAACCTAGGATGAAAAAAAGAAATGAATTCTGTTGAATACGTTAAAAATTAGGGGGGAAATTGAAAGCACATTTTTAAAAAAAGACTATGCAAATGACCATACCTAGACAGCATATTAAAAAGCAGAGACATTACTTTTCCAAGAAAGGCGCATCTAGTGAAAGCTATGGTTTTTCAACTAGCCGTGTTTGGATGTGAGAGTTGGACTGTAAAGAAAGTTGAGCGCTGAAGAATTGAGGCTTTTGAACTGTGGTGTTGGAGAAGACTCTTGAGAGTCCCTTGGACTGCAAGGATATCCAACCAGTTCATCCTAAATCAGTCCTGAATATTCATTGGAAGGACTAATGCTGAAGCTGAAACTGCAATACTTTGGCCACCTGATGAGAAGAACTGACTCATTTGAAAAGACCCTGATGCTGAGAAAGATTGAAGGCGGGAGGAGAAGGGGAAGACAGAGGACAGGATGGTTGGATGGCATCACCGACTCAAAAGACTTGAGTTTGAGCAAGCTACAGGAGTTGGTGATGGACAGGGAGGCCTGGCGTGCTGCAGTCCATGGGCTCTGAAAGAGTCAGACATGAGTGAGCAACTGAACTGAATTGATGCAAATGACCTTTGTCAGGTAAGAGATGAATTTCCTAATACAGAAAGATCTAATGTTCATCAGTATATAAAGTACAACCAACTGATTTCCAGAAGACCTGAAGAGCCAGCTCACAGAACACGAAAATATGAATGGCTAATAAACATCAAATGAAATACAAATTAAAGTGCAGTGTCAAACCAGGTCAGTCATGAAGAAGAAATCTGGAGAACTTACACCATCAAATATGGAGCTGTAACAGGATAATATGGGCTTCCCTGGTGGCTCAGAGGTTAAAGCGTCTGCCTCCAATGAGGGAGACCCGGGTTCGATCCCTGGGTCGGGAAGATCCCCTGGAGAAGGAAACGGTAACCCACTCCAGTATTCTTGCCTGGAGAATCCCATGGACGGAGAAGCCTGGTAGGCTACAGTCCACGGGGTCACAAAGAGTCAGACACGACTGAGCGACGGAACGGACGGACGGACGGAACAGGATAATATGGGATTGCCATATAAATAGACATAGTCCAGTGGAGCAGTTCAGTCCAGTAACAGACTGACAGATGTACTGTCACCTGGTTTATGATAAAGGTGACATAGTGGTACAGTGGGGAAAGGAAGATCAAATAAATAGTGTTGGTTAGTTGGATATCCATGTAGAGGGAGAAAGATCATGATCTTACCTTATTACCATTACCATGCACAATTACCGTTTTCGGTGGGTTGCTGATCTAAATGTGGAAAACAGTTATTTAGGAAAAAGTTTTCACTGTGTCAGCAAAAATACATTAAATAGGATACAAAAAGTGAACTAAATGTAAAGGTATTTTGATATATTGGCCTATTTTAAGATTAAGAACATCTGTTTATTAAAAGATACCATTAAAAGAATGAAAAGCAAAACCACAGAGTGGGAGAAAATATTTGCAGCACATATTATCTCATAAAAAATTCATCCTGCATCTAAAGAACTAGAAAGAAAGAAAATAAGAAATAGCTAATTTTTTTTTTAATGAGAAAATACTTGCAATAGACATCCAAAAAGACATTCAAAGGTCCAGTGAAACATTTTGGAAAGATGCTCAACCTCATTTTGTCTTCAGGGAAATCGCTGTTCTGCTATACTGTCTTCAGAATGACTAAATGAAAAAGAAGTGTTGGTAAGGATGTGGAGCATTCAGAACTCTCATAAACTGTTAGTGGAAGTGTTAATTGATACACCATTTTGGAAAACTCATATTATCTACTATAAAGTGTGTGTGCGTACACACACTGTATAACCCAGTAATTCCTCCTCACGATTATAACAGTAATGTTCATAGCAATACTATTCATAATAACCAAGAAAATGGAAACTATCCCAATAGCCATCAATAGGACAATTATAAATTCTGAAATAGTCATGTAGAGGAATATTTTACAGTGAAAATCAATGAATTGCAGTTGCGAAACCATATGGATGTATCTCACAGGTGACATTAAGTGAAAGAAATCAGCAAAGGAGTATATACCAGAGGCTCCCAAACTTTCTCCCTTCACAGCACCCTCAGGTCAAAAGAAATAGCTGACAGCTCTGTTAATTAAGTAGTTATATATAAAAAACTGAATAATACTTATGTCCTAACAACACAAGAATCATTAAAAAAATGAATAAACAAAAATTGAAAGAGTATTTCATTCTTAAATAAGCACAATTACTTACTACTGGAATGTGTGTATGTGTCAGACACTGTACAACTTCTCAGAACTTGAAATTGAATTGGACACTACCGTTCTTATTTTCTGTTAAATGAGTTTTGCACATTCCTTTTATCATAACAACCACTGAAAATGCTGCTTCACAAAGATAAGATGTCATTGAGAGGAATGTAGCAGTCTAGTATTTGGTGTGGTTTAATATAAATGTTGACTATTTTCAAATTTAAAATATCTTGCAGTGCCCCAGGGCATTTTGGTGCAGTTTGGAAAATGTGGATATATAGTGTGTGATTCCATTTACATGAGATTCAAAAACAGGCTTAAAAAATTAAAAGTGTTTTAGGTCTGGAGAGGTTGCCCTTGGAGGATGGTGACTGTGTAGGGGCACAAGGGGAGATGTCTGGGATTCTGATGATGCTCAGTTTTATTACTGTCGTCTGCATGTTGGTATATGGGTATGTCCACTTTGTGAAAATTTATTGAACTTCGCATTCTTTTATTTTTCTTTTTCAAATTGTGTGTTTTTTATTGAACTATAGTTGATGTACAATATTATATACATTACAGATATACAATATAGTGATTCACAGTTTTCAAAGGTTATACTCCATTTATATTATTGTAAAATATTGGCCGTGTTCCCTGTGTTGTACAATATGTTCCTGTAGCTTACTTTATACATAATAGTTTGTACTTCTTAGAGCTTTACATTTTAAATATAAGTTGTGCACTTTTCTGTGTATATGTCATATTTCAGTGAAAAGGTTTAAAAATTACCATTCCTCTTCACTTGCCAGATTATCATGGTTTAATGATTCAAATAACTCCTACCCTTTAATCTACAGTACCATGAAATTTTCCTATAGGAATGCTTGTTGACTGTACAGGAAATTCTATTCAGGAATGTTAAGTACAGTGTTGTTTATGGTGGCAAAAATTGAGAACAACTGTTTGCTCATCAATCAGGAATGGAATATTGTACTTCATTTAGAAAGAATGAGAATGCTGGATATATTGGTGTAAAGAGTACATGGGGAGAATAAAAGCTTTTCACAAAGTAGTATGAATAACAGTCATGTTTGTTGTTTTTAAATGAGCGAATATATGTGTACATTTGAGTATGTGTTGGAAAAAAAACCCTGGAGGAACACAAAATTTCAGTAGTATTTATTCAAGGGAAAGAATTGTAGTTGTTTTTAACTTTGTACGTATATTCTCTCTATATTTTTATACTAGAATTTTTATGATTTATTTTGTTTTGTAAAAGAAGTAAAATTGAATTTTTAAGAATAAGTTGTCACATGAAGTTGTACTAAGAGGGGAATATAGCCTAAAAGTCGATATTCTAAAATATTAGTGTGACTAAGAAGTCAGATGGCACACAAAGAATCTGCCTGCAATGCAAGGTTTGATCCTTGGCTCTTCTGTTTTCAGGGGTTTCCCTGATGGTTCAGATGATAAAGAATCTGCCTGCAATGTGGGAGACCCAGGTTCGAGCCCTGGGTCAGGAAGATCCCCTGGAGAGGGGAATGGCAACCCACTCCACTATTCTTGCCTTGAGAATTCCATGGACAGAGGAGCCTGGTGGGCTGCAGTCCATGGGTTCGCAGAGTCGGACACGACTGAGCGACTAAACACTTTTACTTTCACATAAGAAGTAGGTCAAGGTGATTGGTTTAAAAGAAAAATAAGGCAACTAATTAGTTAATTGGCCACATTAATTCACTAGTTAGCCACATCAAGAAATGTGAGAGAAAGCTCACATTCTCAAAACTAGGAATGAGAAAGTAAAAATAACCATGGATGCAATGGAAAGGGGAAAAATAGTCTTTCAGGTTGTAGCATAATTTGCTTTAGATGTAGCATAGCTTGTATGTGGGCATGCTAAGTTGCTTCGGTTGTGTCTGGTTCTGTGCAAGCCTGTGGAGTGTAACCCACCAGGTCCTCTGTCCATTGGATTCTCCAGGCAAGAATACTGGAGTGGGTTGCCATTTCCTCTTACAGAGGATCTTTCCAACTGAAATTTGTGTTTCTAGGAAAATACAAATAACCAAAGAGAAGTTGATAGACTAAAACCATAAAGGAAGTTAAATTATATTTTCCCTTTTGTCCACATGCCTCCTTCCACAGCAGACAAAACTCCCACATTATTAAACTGTCTTGCCTATAGTCAAAGAATAGTTGATACTATTGATACTTTTTAAAAGATTTATTTTTGTCTGTGCTGAGTCTTCATTGCTGATGGTAGGACTTCTCTAGTTGCAGGGGGTGGGGGCTCCTCCTTAGTTGGAGTCAAAGAGCTTATTGCAGTGGCTTCTCTTGTTGCAGAGCACTGGCTCTAGGGTGCTTATGTCTGCATGTGAGCTAAGTTGCTTCAGTTGTGTCTGACTCTGTGTGACCTATGAACCGTAGGTTCTGTCAGGTTCCTCTGTCCATGGAATTCTCCAGGCAAGAATACTGGAATGGGTTGCCATGCCCTCCTCTGAGGGATCTTTCCGACCCAGGGATCGAACCAGAGTATCTTGCATCTCCTGTATTGGCATGCAGGTTCTTTACCACCAAGCCACCGGGGAAGCCCTGGTTTTCTTTTTTATAAGTTCCTTTCTATGTTTTCTAATTTAAAAAAAGATGCATCTATGCAATTCTGCTGGAATCAAAGGAAACACTATTTGTTTTTATTTTTTGGCTACATGGCATATGGGATCTCAGTTCCCTTAGTTCCCTGACCAGGGATTAAACCCTTGCCCTGCAGTGAAAGGGAGGAGTCTTAACCACTGAATCACCACAGAAGTCCCCAAAACAAATGTTTTAAAGTTGGCTATCTAGAGTACAGAATGAGGTTTTTTGTTTTTAGGGTTTTTCCCCCTAATTAAAAAAAATTGCAATGTAGTTAATTTACAGTGTTTCAAGTGCAGGGAAAGACGTCTCATATAGAGACAGAATGTTTTCTTATAGCCATGGACTGTAGCCCACCAGGCTGCTCTGTCCATAGGATTCTCCAGGCAAGAATACTGAAATGGCTTGCCATTTCCTCCTCCCGTGGATCTTCCCGACCCAGGGATCAAACCTGGGTCTCCCATATTGCATGCAGGCAGATTCCTTACCATCTGAACCACCAGGGAAGCCCCTCTTAAAACCATACTGTCTTCTTTCTACTGCCTCATGGATACACTCCTGATTTTCACCAAGATTGGTAGTGATGCTTTAAGAAGAGAAGTCAAGAAACTTCTTACCTCCATACAGAGATCACTGACACCTATTTGGTTGTATATTACTGGTTATCATTGTTGGCTAGATTTTTCATCTATCTAGACTTTGGGGGCTTCCCTCATAGCTCAGTTGGTAAAGCATCTACCTGCAATACAGGAGACCCTGGTTTGGGAAGATCCATTGGAAAAGGGATAGGCTACCTACTCCAGGATTCTTGGGCTTCCCTTGTGGCTCAGCTGGTAAAGCATCGCCTGCAGTGCGGGAGACCTGGGTTCAGTCCGTGGGTTGGGAAGATCCACTGGAGAAGGGCAAGGCTACTCACTCCAGTAGTCTGGCCTAGAAAATTCCATGGTCTGTATATTCCATGGGGTCCCAAAAAGTTGGACACGACTGAGTGACCTTCACTTTCACACTTTCGTTTTGACTTTCTTTTGTATCATGATAGCATTGTCCACACTTAACACAATCGTGTTATCTTGAAAATGTTCCATTGACCCACCAAATGAGAGAGAATCTGGGTTCTAGACATAAGTTCATTCTTATAATGATTGGGGAAAAAACTCTTTAATTTCTCTTTTAATGGATGGTGAATCTAGTATCATATATGTGGACAGTGTATTTAAAGTTAGGAAAGGGTTGCGTTCCCATTTGAGAGTTCACTATTTCTTGTACTTTAAATAATGTGAATATGTCTACTCAACTTACTTATCAGTAAACAAAGTACCTTGCCCTGCAAGATGCAAATAATCATATGTTGGTCATGGAACCAATGAGTGTGGAGCAGCTGAGAAATTAAAATGTTATAAAAAGCAATAATGAATTTGTTTACTTGGCTGCATCAGGTCTTAGTTGCAGCTCGTGGGATTTTCATTGCATCCTGTGAAATGTTTTGTTGAGCTGCACGGGACTCAATGGCTGTAGCTCATGGACTTAGTTGCTCTGAGGCATGTGGGATCTTAGTTCCCTGACTGGGAATCGAACGCACCTCACCTGTATTGTAAGGTGGATTCTTAACCCCTGGACCACCAGGGAAATCCCATAAGAAGTAAAAAATTTAAATGTTGGTTTAACCTCCAGAAGAAAACATTTCTTTTTTAATTAAACGTGCATTATATTAAAATACTTCTATGGTACTTGCTTTAATCCATGAATATATAATCTGAGATCACAGTGCACTCAACAACAGGTAAAGGACATTACATTTAATATACAGTGTAATATGAAAATAGAATAAAGAAATTTATATTCCAAAGTGAATTTATTTAGAACTACATTTCAAATGAACTTTGAGATTAGAGAACAAGAATAAATGTATCTTACGTGTATTAAACAAAACAAAATATTGCTACTTTTGTTTATCTTAGAGGTAAAGGGTATACTTGTTTAGCGGTAATGGATGCGTTATTTTTAGAAAGCGTTTTATTACGGAAAAATTAAACACAAAAGTAGATGGAATAGAGTAATGGGTCTCCATGTGTCTATTGCTGAGCTTCAACAGTTACCAATTCTTGCCCAGTCTTACTGCTGAATCTCTTTTCTACAATCCCCTTTCATATAGTATTTGGAAGCACATCATTTAATTTCATCTGTAAATATCTTAGTAGTCATCATACTATTATAACACCAAAGAAAAATTAATAGTAGTTCTTTATTAAATTGCCAGTTGTTCACATTTTCAGGTTTTAAATGTCAAATATGTATATAGTTTTACAGTTTGTTTGTTTGGATCAGAATCCAGATAAGATCTGTACCTTGGCTGTTGGCTGATATATCTCTTAAGGCTCTGTTGGTCTGTAGATTCCCTATCCATCTGTATTCTTATCTTTGCAACTTATTTGTTGAAGAGACAAGATCCTTTTTTCTATACAGAGTTTCCTTTGGTTGGGAGATTCCAGTGATAGACCTTTAAAACATTTTCATCATCCCTTGTAGGTGTTTCAGCCTTTTTCCTTGTGAATACTTCATAGGTTTCACTGGTTTCAGACCAGTTTTTAAAGTCAAGTTCAGGATTTGGGGGCTGTAGATTATCTAGGTAGTATGAATTTGGACTGCATATTTAACAAATATCCTAGGCTGGAGGTTTTAGTTTTTCACAGCAGACTTTGCCAAGGCTGTGGGAGATGTTCTAG
Organism: Moschus berezovskii; assembly: GCF_049115385.1. NCBI lineage: Eukaryota > Metazoa > Chordata > Mammalia > Artiodactyla > Moschidae > Moschus > Moschus berezovskii. The sequence goes on from NC_142479.1 coordinate 24,442,030, forward strand.
ACTTTTATTCCTGGATTTAGTGAGTCAGTTCAGTGCCAGATTCCTTTGCTTAAAAGGATCTGCTGCCTTTAATCCTTCCTTTCTATCTGGTCATTGCACTCTGGTCCACAACCACTTGGAGCTATAAAACTATTCTGTTTTTCTTTTCAGCTGTTTTTGAGTTTGTGTCTCCTTAATTTGGGGCAGCTATGAAGTTTCTGCTCTTAATTTCAAACTCAGCTATTTATCCCCAAGTTATTTTGTGATATTTTATCCAACATTACTCTGTTTGTAAAGGGGCAGCAAAGTTTGTATCTGTTTGTCGATGCTATCTGCCATATTGCCAGAAGCTTGACTCCCATTCCTTTTCAAACCTCTGCCAAAGTGCTTTCTTCATTGGTTTGGGTATTTTGTGTTTCTAAAACACTGCCTGACTCGGTTGTATAATCTGAACATCATTTATTTTCCTACCTTGACAGCCTCTGAATTTTTTGAAATCACAGTTCTTTTTTTTTTTTTTTTTAATTTTTAAATTTTTGGCCATGCCACGTGACGTGTGGGATGTGGGAACTAAGACATGTGGGATCTTAGTTCCCCAGCTAGGGATTGAGCCCACGCTTCCCGCACCCCCTGCAATGGAAGTGCAGAGTCTTAATCACTGGACCAACAGGGAAGTCCCTGAAATCACAAAACAGTTCTCACTGTCTTTGTATTCCACTGGTGGTCATAGTCACCACTATATTCTTCAAACCTAGGACAATCTGCCTTACACAAATGTTCGTGATATTTATTAAGTTAATTTTAAAAAGTAAGTAGAATGTTCCTAGCTATAATAATCTTGATTTTGATATGAAAATTGCAAAGGTTAAACAGGTTCAGTAAGCTGAGAGTTTAATACAATGAATACACCAGGTACTTGGTAAAAGATCAGATGTCAAATTAGGGAATACCTATTTTTGTCTATAAATTTAAGCAACTATTACAATTTGTTCTTGATTTTTGCATTCAGATACTAGCACCTTATGTTCTTCACTGTAGTTTATTAAGTTTGCATTCAGATTTATTCTCAGAGTTTATTGTATGGGCACAGTGTGTCAGTGCAGTAGAGGACGGGACAGGGGAGCCTAGTAGATGTCTCTTTGAGATGCTTACAATCTGATTGAGGAGGCGGTAAATAACTGTGTCAAATCAGGGTTTTTCTCTTAATGTCAGATTCATCAGATGAATTTGGGCAGTTTCAATAAATAATTGCAGAATAGCAGTATTGGGCTTCCCTGGTGGCTCAGAGGTTAAAGCGTCTGCCTCCGATGTGGGAGACCCGGGTTCGATCCCTGGGTTGGGAAGATCCCCTGGAGAAGGAAATGGTAACCCACTCCAGTATTCTTGCCTGGAGAATCCCATGGGTGGAGAAGCCTGGTAGGCTACAGTCCATGGGGTCGCAAAGAGTCGGACACGACTGAGTGACTGAACGGAACGGAGCAATATTGAATACTTGATTCTCTAAGTGATAGGCTCCAGATGTAGAGAGTATGTTTTTAATTTTTTTGTTAGTTTGTTTCCTCTAAGGTTCTGAGTTCTACCCAGAGCAGATTGCTACCGGTTTGTATTTTGCATTCAGATAATATTGAATATATGTCTATTCCTAGGCATTGTGTTGGGCATTGAGAATATAGTGGTGAAAGTGGTCAGAGTGTAGAGTGTAATGGAATGACATGTTTAACAAATTTTCACTTAAAAGAATGTGTGCATGCATGCCTTGGTGCACCTGTGGAGAAAAATACATGTTATGAGCAAGTATGACAGGGAACAGAGTTTGGGGAGTCAAGGGAAGGTCTCTGAAAAAGTGGGGTGTTAGCTGAGACCAATAGGATGGTTACAAATTAACCAAATAAAGAATAATGGCATCAGTGTTTCCTGTTTAGCAGCAGGTTTGTGTACAAAAAGTCAGGAGGTGGAATAGAACTAAAGGAAGTTTAGTGTGGCAGAAATGTGTAGGGGATCAGGGAGAAAGAATGGTGAAATATGAGGTTTGAAAGCTAGTAGGAGTTAGATGACTTTTAGACTCCTGGACCACATTAACAATTTTGGATTACGTACACATTGAAGGTGCATGCTTTTAAACAGTAATGACGTGAAATGATTCACTTTTTCAAAAGTTCATTCTGCCTGCTATGTGGACATTGATTAGAGGAGAACAAGAATGGTAATGGAAAGACTCAGTTCAGTTCAGTCGCTCAGTCATGTCTGACTCTTTGCAACCCCATGGACTGCAGCATGCCAGGCTTCCCAGTCCACCAATCCCGGAGCTTGCTCAAACTCGTGTTCATTGAGTTGGTGATGCCATCCAACCATTTCATCCTCTGTCATCCCCTTCTCTTGCCTTCAGTCTTTCCCAGCATCAGGGTCTTTTCCAGTGAGTCAGGTCTTAGCATCAGGTGGCCAAAGTATTGGAGCTTCAGCATCAGCCCTTCCAATGAATATTCAGGACTGATTTCCTTTAGGATTGACTGGTTTGATGAAAAGACTAGTTTTATGAAACATTTGGAGTAATCCGATAAAAGATGTAAAGTGTAAATCCTGTACCATAGATGCTCAGGGATTATTGGACTGTTGCATCCTGCCTCTCTTTATTTTCGTTCCGCTTGGTGCTTCTACCATAAGCGCAATGTCAGCAGTTCTTCAGTGACTGAAGGAGAGGGGTAACTGCTCCAAACATGAGTGAGGTACATGAGCTTCATAGAGCATGTGTGGGTGGGTGTGTTTGTGACTTCATAGTTATTCTTAGACCATAGTTTTGGGCTGTTTCTTTTATGTCTTTTTCTAAACCTTTCTGAAGTTTTTGTTGTTGGGAATTAGCCTAGATTATTTTGTTTGCTAATTTGATACTAACACTAAACTGTTCACTCAGCCTGGTAGTTTTGGATTGGCTGAGAAAGCAGGTATGTCATTTCAGAATATCTTGGGCAAAGGAAGGCTTTCATCTCCATCTTTATCTTCCAAAGAGTTCTCTGGGTTTGAGGCTGTCTTGCATTACCTTTGCAGTAGGTGCCTTCAGTTTTTAATAGAAAAAATGTTTAGTGTCTGAAAGCCCTTGCTTCTGAAACATCACCAGGAGTTTCATTCACTTCTTTATGTATTCAAGATGTTAAATCCTACACAGGTATGTTCCTAATATTTTACTTTTGTTATATTTTTAATTTTTGTTTACAGTATTTTATACTCATGGACATTTTTGGTGTTTATGAAACCACATATCTCTTCTTCCTTTATGATTTTGCCTGTAGTATATAATGATTTTATTTTTTTTTTGTTATTTATTTTTTATTGGAGGCTAATTATTTTACAATATTATATTGGTTGGTTTTGCCATACATTTGACATGAATCCTCCCCGGGTGTACATGAGTTCCCCCTCCTGAACCTCCCTCCCACCTCCCTCCTCCCTTTATCCTCCCTCTGGGTCATCCCCACACACCAGCCCCGAGCATCCTGTAACATGCATCGACCCTGAACTGGTGATTCGTTTCACATATGACAACATGTTTCAATGCCATTCTCCTAAATCATCCCACCCTCACCCTCTCCCACAGAGTCCCAAAGACTGTTCTATACATCTGTATCTCTTTTGCTGTCTTGTATACAGGGTTATCATTTGCATCTTTCTAAATTCCATATATATGCATTAGTATACTGTATTGGTGTTTTTCTTTCTGGCTTACTTCACTCTGTATAATGGGCTCCAGTTTCATCCACCTCATTAGAACTGATTCAAACCTTTTTAATGGCTGAGTAATACTCCATTGTGTATAAGTACCACAGCTTTCTTATCCATTCGTCTGCAGATGGACATCTAGGTTGCTTCCATGTCCTGGCTATTATAAACAGTGCTGTGATGAACATTGGAGTACATGTGTCTCTTTCAATTCTGGTTTCCTCGGTGTGTATGCCCAGGAGTGCGATTGCTGGATCATATGGCAGTTCTATTTCCAGTTTTTTGAGGAATCTCCACACTGTTCTCCATAGTGGCTGTACTAGTTTGTATTCCCACCAACAGTGTAAGAGGGTTCCCTTCTCTCCACACCCTCTCCAGCATATATAATGCTTTTAGAAGGGCAGTGTTACAAGGTAACTGTTAACATGGATATTACTTAATTGTTTAATATTAATATTTAGAACTTTGATAAGACTGGGATTTATTTTTGTTCTATCAGGAGGTACCTTACTTTGTTTCTTCATTTTCATGCATCTTTATTAACTAATTTTTTCTTTTAATTATTTTTAAATACTCCATTTATCAAATGTTAAGTTTTTATGTATACTAAGATCTGCTTTTGAACTCTGCATTTTGTTCCATTGATTGGTCTATCTTCATACTTGTACAGTATTTTTTTAGTTGTATTTTTATTGTCTGTTTTCGAATCTGTTGGGAGATAGTTTACATACTTCTAAAAAATAAACTTGTTCTTTCTTATTTTCTTTAAGGTATCAATAGCTGAAAGTAGTTGCTAGTCCTTTAATAATTTCCTTACTCAGTGGGTGCAGAATTTAATATTAAAATATTACGTAATAATGAACTAAAAAAAGTCAAATTTTAAAAAATCTGATGTAAGAATCATCAAAGAACCTAGAGCCTCAGTTTTCTTTCTTCTAAACTCTACTCTATAAGATACATGAATCTATGAAGGAATTAATCTTCTATTATTTCTATAAAAATGTTTTAAATTGCTTGTTTTATACTCTTTCTTACTTCCTGATATAATACCTTTGAAAAGTATTATAGTGTAAGTTATGAAGAACACGGATGTAAGGACAGACTGCCTGGAGCCAAATTGTCACCCTGCTTCTTCTTAACTGTATGATTTTGAGCAAGTTATTTTAACTTTATATGCCTCAGTTTCCTTATCTGTGGAAGGACAGAATGAGTTGCTTAGGAAAAGTGATTAGAACAGTACCTGGCACAGTAAATGCTGTTTATTTTGTATTGGTATTCAAAAGTTCTGTTCATATAATGTATAAATTTGCATTTTGGGGGAGAAGTTTGATAAGGTGTTTTGTTTTTTTTTAGCTGAAGTATAGCTGCTGTGCATGAAAAGATGACTGGATGATTTGAAGCAGTTAAATCACTATTCTTTACCCCAAATTTAAATGTGGACCCATTTGTAGCTAGAAAAAGTGAACTGCTGAGAGATTAAAAAAAAAGCTTGTGTTTATTAATAAGCATACTTTTAATGTATTTAAAATGGTAACTAAGCTTACAGCTTTCCTTCAAACCCCATTTGTTAGGAAATTTTCAGTATTAAAGGGCTATTATGAGTTATAGAACATATAGTTTAATTGTTCTATTTGACTAGTGAATACAGGCAATAAAGTGGTATAACTTTCATTTTTTATATTTTACAAAAGCAATTCTAAGCATTAAGTTTACTAATGGGTTATTTTGATAAGAAACTAAGGTTTTTTTGGTCCTAAACTCTTTTTGAAGTACGTGTATGTATGCATTTTGTTAACTGCATTTATTTTTCTGTCCCAAATCAGGAATTTATCATACTGGTAAGTCCCAAAATAGGGGTTTGATTATAAATTCTCAGCTTTATTTTTCCTGACTTTTTCCTTTGTTGGTTGATAGTGAAGATGTATGCGATCTTAGTGAATTTTATCATATGCATTCCCAGAAGCTCTTTTATTATTTATTTTTACCACAGAAAACGTAATCATCTCCAAAAATAGCCAATCTTTCCTTATGAAAGTTTATGGTTAATGTGAGTATCCAACCACTGTGTGAAGATAACATTCCTGCCTCCCCTTCCTGAGCCTGTGGTAGGCAGTTCTTTCCCTCTCCCCCCAGCAGTCATCGCGGATGGTTCACAGAAGTCTTCGGGGTGGGGGAGGGATGTGTGCTGTGTTGAGTCTTGGCTGTCTCACAGGGCCTTCTCCTGGGAAGCATGGGCTCTGGAGCATGCAGGCTCAGTAGCCGTGGTGCGGGCTTAGTTGCCGCGGCATATTGGATCTTAGTTCCCTGACGAGGGTTCCAACCTCACCCCCAGCATTGGAAGGAGGATTCCAACCACTGGACCACCAGGGAAGTCCCTGCGAAGTGGTCATTGTTGCATGGTAGTCCTATATCTACCTAATATGACCTGGCCCCCATCATGACTAGTCTTCCCTGGTGGCTCAGACAATAAAGCGTCTGCCTGCAAGGCAGGAGACCAGGGTTTGATCCCTGGGTCGGAAAGATCCCCTGGAGAAGGGAATGGCAACTGACTCCAGTATTCTTGCCTGGAATATCCCATGGATGGGGGAGCCTGGCAGGCCCCTATCTATAGAGTTGCAAAGAGTCAGACACAACTGAGTGACTAAAACACACCCCCTATACATCCCCTCGCCAACACACACGTACTCTCCACCCCCATCATTACTAGTGATGTATCCCCAAGTTTGCTGGTTGAGTTTGTAGTATGTTTTCCTTGCGCAAAGTTAACTAGCCTATTTGGCAAATGAATTCAGAGCATGTCCTCTTTCTGAAACCCATGTTTTTGTCAAATGAGATAAGTGTTAAGTGCTTATAATGTAAAAAGTGAGTTGATAGAGCAAAATCTCTGCCTTCCATAAGGCGCTGTACAGAAAATATAAATTGAGTAACATATGGTGAAGTTGAGGCACGGGAAAGAGGGGCAGTAGTTTAACTGTGTGTATGTGTTATTTGGGATAAACATTTAATACATTTATTTAAATACTGTTTTAAATGAAAGTTTTAGAAAGTCAGGCAAAAGGAATGAATGAGTGACATGATTAGAAATCGTGCCATACTGGATTGCTTCAGACATGATGTACTGTTAGTCTGCTTGTGAAATTTCATGCCCAGTACTGATCAGAGATTCTTGTGGTCTGAAGAGCCCTTAATGGGGCATAGTGCCTAGTTCTGGCTTTTGGACATTATCTTTGCTATTATTTTGATAATTTTACTTTATCCAATTTTAAGGAAAAAAGTTAATTTAAGTTTCTTGACTATAACTTTTAATGTTTAATAGATAATTACAATATATAGCACTTTTTGTTACTTAGCATTTACCAGACACTCTTTTATAAATATTAATATCTAGCTGTTTTATGTGACTGTTAAAATGTTTTATATGAATTACAGAGATTTGTTAATTTGGCATTACATTTCTCTTAGCATAAGCATCTTTTCTGATATTACTGTGTAATTGTAACTTTGAGCAGTATTCATAATTCATGAAATATTAAGTCTGTGAAATTATATTCATAAGTATCATTAAAGTAGAAATTGGCATTAAATTTTATTCAATGATCTATTTTTTGTTTGTTTTTAATTTCAGCTATACCAACAGGGACGCTTGTGTCAACTGGGCAGTGAATTTTGTGAATTGGAAGTTTTTGGTAAAGTATTGAGAGCTTTGGATAAAAGGTACATTCATTTTGTAACAACTGTGGTAAACTATAAATGTTACCATTGTGATCATTTTTTAAGTTTGCGATTCAGTAGTCTTAAGTGTCGGAGAAGGCAATGGCAAGCCACTCCAGTACTGTTGCCTAGAAAATCCCATGGATGGAGGAGCCTGGTAGGCTGCAGTCCGTGGGGTCGCTAAGGGTCGGACATGACTGAGCGACTTCACTTTCACTTTTCACTTTTACACATTGGAGAAGGAAATGGCAACCCACTCCAGTGTTCTTGCCTGGAGAATCCCAGGGACGGGGGAGCCTAGTGGGCTTCCGTCTATGGGGTCACACAGAGTCGGACACGACTGAAGTGACTAGCAGCAGCAGCAGCAGCAGCAGTCTTAAGTGTATTCATTTTGTTTTGAAACCATCAGTACCACCCTTGCTTTCTGTGTTCAAAAAACAAAGAATGAATTCATCTTCCATGTTCTGGCTATTATGTGGTAAGAGTTATTTGTAGGTGTAGGTGGCCTTTGATTGTTCTTGCTGTTATTCTTCCCTAAATTTAAGTGCCATTTCTTTTTCCTAACCTACATTTCTAGGAAAATAAGAATATAGTTTTACAAGATACTCTATAATCTCTAGTATGAACATTGGCGAGTTGTTTCCTTTGTTCAGCAAATTAAGTAAATACTTGTTAGAATCCCTGTATGTGTCAGGTACTGTTTTAGATATTGGGGTTACAGCAGTGAGTAAGTTCCTCAAGGTCTCTTCCTCAGGGAGTTTGTATTTTGGAAAGGGATGATACAGTAATCAACAAGTAAATCACATGATTTCACTGTTCGGGATGCCTTTGGAATAAGGCCTGTGTACTTAGCCTAAGAGAAATTTCTTGCTTAGTTGATTAAGATTAATCTGTAGAAAAATAACAGATGAGAACTTCATTTTGGGACAAGAAGGCTATAGGAAGACTTTCCTAAAAATTTATTGGGATTGGAATTTCTCTATGCAGTTCTAAAGATGGCCATTGTAAAAATTTAGTGGACTGCCTCTCTTTCGTCTCTCAGGTTATCTTTCACCAAGTCCAAATCCCTTGGTAAGTGTTTAATGTATTTGTGAAACTAAAAGCATGTAGTTTGACTTTTCCTCCCCTTTATCCAAAGCAGTGACTTGGTTATTTACATTTTTGTTTAAAACAGTTTTTTTATTGAGATGATTCATATACCATAAACTCACTATTTTGAATTGTACAATTCAGTGGTTTTTAGTCTTTTCACAAGTTTTTGCAGCTATCACCACTGTCTAATTCTGGAACATTTTGATCATTCCAGAAAGAAACCTGGTACCCATTAACAGTCACTCTTTGTTTCCCCTTACCCCTAGTCCCTGGCCTACCCATAATCTACTTTCTGTCTCTGGATGTATGTATTCTAGACATTTCATATAAATGGAATCATACAATATATGCTTTTTTGTGACTGAATTTTACTTATAATGTTTTCAAGATTCATTCGTGGTTGTTGTTTCAGTACTTTGTTCCTTTTTATGAATAATTTTCCATCATATGGGTATACAGTGTTTTGGTTATTTAGTCATCTGTTGATAAACATTTGGGTTGTTTCTACTTTTTGGCTATTACGAATAATGCTGCTTTGAGTGCTCATGGACAATATTTTGTGTGGACATAATGTTCTCTTGTATGCATATGTAACTAGGTTGAGTAACCCCTAAATTGTTTTCCACAGCAGCTGCACCATTTTATGTCCCTACTACCGTGTATGAGGGCTTCCCAGGTGGCGCTAGTGGTAAAGAACCCACCTGCCAATGCAAGAAAACCAAGTTTGATCCCTGGGTTGGGAAGATCCCCTGGAGAAGGGCATGGCAACCCACTCCAGTATTCTTGTCTGGAGAATCCCATGGACAGAGGAGCCTGGTGGGCTACAGTCCATAGGGTCGCAAGAGTCGGACACAGCTGACATGACTTAGCACACATACACGCACCCATGTATGAAGGTTCAAATTTTTCCATATCCTTGCTATCACTTTTTTAAAAAGTATTATTATAGCCATCTTAGATGGTGTGAAGTGGTATCTCATTTGTGAGTTGATTTGCATTTCTTTAATGACTTGATATTGAGCATCTTTTCTTATGTTTAATGGCCATTTGTGTATTTTCTTTGGAGAAATCTCTATTCAAATCTAGTGCCCATTTTTAAATTGGGTCATTGTTGAACTACAAGATAATTTGGTTTTTAAAATTGATGTTAGAAGTTCATTTTATCCTTCATGGTCATCAGTGTACACATACAGAATCAGTGGATCCACTAAGTAAAAAATATTAGGCTAACTGAATTATTATGGCATCATAACAGGCAAAAAGCTGCTTTTTATCTTATCCCATCTTTGAAATTAATGGTATTATTACTTCAAAAAGGCAAGTAAGTGTTTTCTAAAAGGACAAAATATGTTACCTTTATAGTAACAATAATGACCTTTCCCTTCTCTTTCAGACATTTGCTTCATCATTGTTTCCAGGCTTTGATGGATCATGGTGTGAAAGTTGCTTCAGTCTTAGCCTACTCATTCAGTAGACGGTGCTCTTACATAGCAGAATCAGATGCTGCAGTAAAAGAGAAAGCCATTCAGGTTGGCTTTGTCTTAGGTAGGTAATGGTTAAATAGGGGAGTGTTTTGTCCTGTGACATGACTCAGAATTAAACCTGCTGGCTTTAAAGGATTCTCCCAGTACATTCCCAAAGTCAACAAAAGGAGGTTATGAGAAAGACATCAGAAGAACCAGGTGTGATACATTGAACATTAATTTTGTGCATTTAAATACTATCTTTCAAAAAAATCCTCATGAAATTCCAGTGATGTAATGGTATTAATAGCATTTTGCAAATGTGGAAATAGACTCAGAAAAGTTGAGTAACTTGCTCAAGTCACATAGTAATGGAGCTAAGTTTAGAACCCTGTGGGTTTGTGATTCCATACCACTTAACCTTCCCACTGTGTCAAACTGCCACCAGCCTCTTTCACAGCTGTGACATGGGACAAAGTTCTTTTGGGACCTGAGTTTTCCCATCTCTAAAATGAGGGTAAATCTGCATTCCTCATGGGAATATTCAAGAATATTGAAAACATAAATGGAAAAGGATTCTAAGAAGATTTTTATGCTACACGTACAGAAAAATATTGTTTAACTTTTGCATAACATATTAATATGACTTTTATAAATTATTTACATAGGTAAATATGTTTCAGGCACTTATTATTGAAGTTATTGCTACCCTTTTTTAATTTATTTTGAAATGATTGTGGATTCACTGACAGTATCAAAACCAGGAAATTGATACTCGTTTAATAGTTTTACCTAGACAACAAACCTATTAGGTCAACCAAAATGTTTGTTCAAGTTTTTCCATTAGCATCTTACAGAAATACTCAAAGGAACTTTCTGACCAATCCAATATTTAACATTCATTGATTTTTATATATACTCATTTGTGTGTGTTTAATTTAAATGTAGTTGACCTACAATATTATGTTGGTTTCCGGCATACTGCACAATGATTTGGAATTTGTATACATTATGAAATGATTGCGTGACAAGTATAGTCTCCATACAAAGTTATTGCAATAATATTGACCATGTTTCTTAGGATGTATATTACATTCCTATGGCTTATTTTCTAACTGGAGGTTCATACCTCTTAATCCCCTTCACCTATTTCACCCGATCCCCAACTCCTTTCTCTGGCAACCAGCTCTTTGGTTGGTGTATTTATGACTCTTATTTTCATTTTGTTTTGGTTTTAGATTCTACATATAAGTGAGATAATATGATATTTTTATTTCTCTGATTTATTTCATTTAGCGTGATACCCTTTATATTTATCTATGTTGTTGCAAGATTTCTCCTTTTTTAAAAAATTGTGATTGGGTAGTACTCTATGTGTGTATAAATGTACCTCATACCTTTTTTATCCATTCATCTATTGATGGATATTTAGGTTGCTTCCATATCTTGGCTATTATAAATAATACTGCAGTGAACATTGGGGTGCATGTATCTTTTTGAATTAGTGTTTTTGCCTTTTTTTGGGTAAATACTAAGAAGTGAGACTGCTGGATCATGTGGCAGTCCTATTTGTTATTTTTTTAGCAACCTTCATACTGTTTTCCATAGTAGCTGTGCCAATTTACAATCCTACAAACAGTGCAGGAGGGTCATTCTCATGAATACTTGTTAATTGTTGTTTTGTGGCAAAAACCATCCTGACAGGTAGGAGGTGATATCTCATTGTAGTTTTGATATGCATTTCCCTGATAATTAGTGATGTTAAGCATCTTATCATGTATCTGTTGGTCATCTGTAAGTCTTTTTTGGAAAAATGTCTATTCAGGTCCTCTGCCCATTTTTAACTGGAGTGTTTGATTTTTGAGTTGTCATGTGTGCTTTTTCTATGCAGTTGATTTCATGTAAGTATTCATATAACCACCATTACCATTGGGATACAGCACTGTTCCATCATCACATTCTACCATTCTTTTAAAAAAAATTATTTATTTATTTTAATTGGAGGATAATTGCTTTGCAATATTGTGATGGTTTTTGCCATACATCAACATGAATCTGCCACAGGTATACATGTGTCGTCTCCCCATCCTGAATCTCCTTCCCTCCTCCCTCCCCACCCTATCCCTCTGGGTTGTCGTAGGCAAACTTGCCCTGGTCATCTGTTTTACATATGTCTGCCGTTCATTTTTAACTTCTCACATTAATGTGTGTGTCTCTCTCTCTCTCTCGCACGTCCACAAATATTCTTCACCAACAAGTTTTCATGGTCATTTCCTTTAATATTAGAGAAAAATTTTTGTAGTGATCATAGACAGTTTGCTGGAGGAACTCACCATTCTTTTCCAAAAATAATTTTCAGCATTTATCCTTTGATAGTCCCATGGACTATAAATTGCAACAAAGAATTATGACTTAAGAATGTCTGTTAATCGTAGAGTGTTTGTGATCTTGATGAATGTTAATATTGACATTCATTTAGTCCTAGATGGTCATGTAAAAGTCTATGTGGGAGATATTTAGTATCAAGGAAGACAAAAGGCAGGAAGGCTAATATTCACTGAGATCTTCTGTTATCTCTACACTCATACCAATCTGCCCTTTGTAAGGAGCCAGATTGAGCAACTATATTATCAGTCTCAATCCTAAAATTACTGAAACAGTGAAAAAACTTCATATCAGAAGTCTTTGTGATGTATACTTTTTTAAAATTGCAGCTTTATTAAGATGTACTTCATAGGCCATGCAGTTTACCCAGTCAGAGTATACAATTCAAAGGTTTTTAAACTTAAGATCCCACAAGCTGCACGGTTATTGCAAAGCTGGGATCCTGCTCCACTGGTACGGGTGCCTGAGTTCTGAGAAGAGGGCCTGTGGGTCTTGAATCTTGACCTCTAGGAGGGGCATCTCAATGACTAGTTCTTTGATGGGATACTGTGAATCTAGATCTGTAAGTGTTAGAAATCTGCAACTGGAATTGACTTACAGAGATGAATTGCACGGCCGGAGTAAAGAAGCATTATTTTTGGGCACTGTCAGCAGAGCCCTTTCTGACAGAAACCGGAAGGTACTGGGGAGTGTTTCTTACTCCTGCAGTCTTGCAGCCTTCTCTCTAATACCGCCTTTGGTAGAGACTACCAGGGAACCAGCTGGCAGAGGAGAAATGTGATAATAGAGTCCCAGCCCCGTGTCATCTAACAGCCTAGAAGGGTTGGTTTGAAGCTGAAAAACATGATAGCCTGATAACCAGCACAATGCACAGTATGTTAAGAGGATGAGTAGGAGATTGCTTAATATGATTATAATTTCATTAATCCAGTCATTTAGTGATCACCCTAAAATAATAATAATCATATTTAGGGAAAGAAGTATTCTAAGGCACACTTCTCCCCATTTAAAATATGTGTTTCTTTACACACAATTAAGCATAAAACACCAGACTGAGCAAAATATTTTTTCTTCAACCCAGCTCCTGTTGACACTATTAAGACTAGTTGGCACTATCAGAAAATGTATTAAACCACTAGGAGGGGGTCATGAGCCTCAAAAAAGATGGACAGTATTCTAAGGAAGTGATGCTCAGATGCTCAGTGCATTAGGACTGTTGAAGGACAGCAATTTAATTTTTTGCTAAAAAAAAAAAAAAACAAACTGAGATGATCTAGCACTACTGTTTCTTTTAATCTGTGTGTCTTCTGTAATGTGCTTTATTGTAAGAAGATGAAGTTTATTTGATTGAAAAGTTAACATTAACCCTGCATGATGAAAATGTTAGGAGAATCACTAAATATAGTGGCTAATTAACTGGAAAATGTCAGCTCTTAGTGGAATATTTTTAGAGGGTTAAAACTCTTGATTCCTTCTTCAGGGTGTCAACTTGGATCTAATGCCGCTAGTTTGTTTGAAAGTTTTTTTAAAATTTCATAGTTGGTGTCTTTGTTTTGGACTGATAAACACAGAGGATTTTTCCGTTTTAGGCAGCGTTCACAGTAAGCATGTCGTTCAGCTCTCGGGTGATTGTTGTCTGAAGACTTTGGTTTCTCTTGTCCTTCAGGTGGCTTTCTTTCAGACGCAGGCTGGTACAGTGATGCCGAGAAGGTTTTTCTGTCTTGCCTTCAGTTGTGTACTCTACATGATGAAATGCCTCATTGGTTTCGTGCAGTAGAATGTTGTGTGAGGTAAGTTGGAGCCGTCCTGTAATTACATGCTGTAATGGTGTTAGTGGCTTTTCTAGTTGTAGCTTATCTAAGCAAACTTCAACACTTGATTAACCTTCTGAGATGACATTCATGGTGTCAGTTTCACTAGTCTGGCCTCCTGTCTCTCATCTCCAAAATAGAGTTATCTTGCTACAGACAGCTTAGATTGAAGTATTATGAACCAGACTGTGTTTTATATGTATCTTTTTTCTTTTGTCATAGGCCTCGTTTGTTCATTCATTCAACAAATATTTATAGAATGCTGTACCAGGCACTGCATGCTTGGAGAAGAAATAAACTTTTTTCTTGGGTGTTTTTTTGTTAGCTTGTAACAAACAGAAATGTTTGTTTACATTTCTGGAATCATACATAACCCGATTAATATTTTACTTCTAATGATTTCTTGAAAATTCATTTTTTAACAGATATACTTACAGGCAAGCAAATTCAGAAGTACTCTCTGCTTTTATGATCTTTATTTTTTTGTACATGTAGCATTTAGTTTTAGCTGTTTTCATGTAGGTTTTCTCTCTGTGTCCGCCCCCACATTTGATTTGACATTTCTTTAAAAGAATTTTTTTTTTTTTAAATGGAAAGTTGAAATAAAGTTTAAAAAATAATGAAGAAATTCTTTGTCATAAGTTAACCAGAGTCTGGTCAATTTACTGAATTTATTATATTTTTACTGAATAAGTGATGATATTTCTTGTGTATCTTAGAGATGAGTTAATTAAATCTGAACCTCTTGAGAGCTGGAATATAGGTTCTTTTACATAAAACCACTGTTGATTTATATTAACATTTACTAAAGCTCTCCGCTCAGTCTTTTGAGGTTATTATACTGTTTTATACAGGGCTTGCTTGTGTTAGACAAAACTTCAAATCCTGAAGTTAATTTTATAATGTGGAAACTTAGTTATAAATAATATTTTAGAAGCTTAGGACAATTGCCCAGAGATATTTTATGATAAATTATAGTAATCATTCAGTTCAGTTCAGTTCAGTCACTCAGTCGTGTCCGACTCTCCACGACCCCATGAATCACAGCACGCCAGGCCTCCGTGTCCATCACCAACTCCCGGAGTTCACTCAAACTCATGTCCACAGAGTCGGTGATGCCATCCAGCCATCTCATTCTCGGTTGTCCCCTTCTCCTCCCGCCCCCAACCCTTCCCAGCATCAGACTCTTTTCCAGTGAGTCAAGTCGTCGCATGAGGTGGCCAAAGTATTGCAGTTTCAGCTTTAGCATCAGTCCTTCCAATGCAACCCCAATAATTGTAGCCTGCCAAGTTCTTCTGTCCATGGAGTTCTCCAGGCAAGAATACTGGAGTGGGTAGCCATTCTCTTTTTTAGAGTAATCTTCCTGACCCAGGGATCGAACTCTGGTCTCCAGCATTGCAGGCGGATTCTTTACCATCTGAGCTACCAGGGATGCCCTAATAATAATAATAATTGTGTGCAGAAGCTATAAAGGGATTGGTTATTGGGCCTATACTTTGTAGTACTGATAAAAAATAATCTGTGTCATCTTTCCTCTCCACTTCTGCCTGTCCTCGGAATAGGAGGCTAGACTATATCATATGAGATTTTAGGGGCTAGCTAAATGTTTGTCTATGAACTAGTTAACTTAGAATTTAAAAAATCCATTTTGTATGATGTCATTGTAGATTCTTCTTTCATAGCAAGCAGTCTTTTGACCCACAGGTATAACATTTTCTTCTTATATATGCTTGCTTTTTACTCACGGAGTCAGAAGATTTATTTCTTCTGGATAACTAACATTTCTCTTGTCTGTCTGATTTTAAGGCTCTTATATAAATTTTACATCAGTGTAACCAAAAGATTTGTTTTCTCCCAGGACTAGGGCTCCTCTTCTCTTTCCTGTTTTTTATCAACATTAGCATGTAGCTCACTATGTTTGTAAATGTTACAGGCAAGGAGAAGGGCAAAAGGCTCATGCCAGCTGAGTTCTTTTTTCCACACAGAAAAAATAGTTTTCCCAGAAGCCTAAGCCTGTCTTCTTTGCTTACCTGACTTCGAACTAGAAAGCTGGGACAGAGTCTGCATATCCTCCAACCAGTATAATGTGGTCTGGGGAGCAGAACGTTTTTAATTGTGCATTTTACTGCTCCAAATGAACTCATGGGTCTACCTCTAACTATAATTGCAAAATTTTTCTTAAAATAGAAATTTATATGCAAAATCACCATCTTAGAGTGCAATATAAGTGGATATTTTATAAATTATGTAAATAACATATTTGTTCTGAAAATATTTGATGGGCTTGATTTATTTCTACCCTTAAGTTGTTCATGATGGGAGTTTACATACATAGCCTTGGACTTGGCATAGTATAACTAATGACAGGCTCTAGAGAAGTACAGAATTTTATATCAAGTACAGAATTTTATAGTAAAGGAAGCTGTGTTCTAGGAGGAGGGGAAAATATTGCATAGGTTACTGTCAATTCAGTTACTGTTTTGGCTGTCTTTAGAAAAGCACATATGAATAGAAGAATACCTGTGCCGAGAAACAGAACTATTTATAATACCAGCTTACTGCCTGTATACCTAGACCTCTTGTTCTTAAGAATTTGAAATTTCAGAATAAAATTGGCTTCTGCACAGCTATACTTGATAAATTATTGGTCATGATAGGCATAAATAAAATTTTTAGTTATTATAGTAGTATTGTTTGAAAAAAAGATTAAATTATTCTTAGCTTTTGAGTTGGGAAAACCCTGTTTTGGAGAACAGATGCTAATGAAATCCTTTAGCCAGCCCCAGAAGTTTTGAGCCTAATCTAAGAGTGTGCTTTTAAATTTAATAGCACAAAATCAGTTTCTAATCTGGGGCTGGAATGGAAGCAGTATAGAGCAGATGTTGGAGAATCATCTTGTTAAACCTGGTACCATTTCTCAGTCTTTGTTTTTTTCCTTGAAGACACGACTTAGTTTCTTTTACTTTAATTTTTTTCTATTTAATAACTTTGTTATGTGTATGCATGTGTCAATTACCAAACAAATCAAAAACATTCAGAAATCTATGAAGAAGAAAATAAATATGATCTGTAACCCTGCTGCCCAGAAATAACCACAGTTATTATTTTGGTATATTTTGGGAATTTTTAAGTGAAAAATTGAACTTGCCAAACCGAGAGGAAAGACTTAAATCTAGGTTGAAGAAAGAACCCTGAGCCCTAGGAGGATGAATTTCTTGAAATCTAAGAATAAGTAGAAATTAGAAGCTAGGAGACAATAGCAGTATCTCAATTACTCTGAAAATACTATACAACATTTAGGATAAAATTCAAATTTTTCAAGTGTATAGAGACCAAGTATACCTCCATGTTTTTATTCTAAGGAAAATAGTCAAGAAATTTCTCGAACCAGATAAAAGTTCAGTAATAGCAAATCTCGAGGTAGGGGAAGATAGTGTAGAAACAGTGATAAGCAGTGAGTATTGTAATATATACTAGACATATGGAGTAGAAAGAGCATGAAGAACAAATTATGAATTTGTAATATGTCTTATATAAGGATTTTTTTTTCAACTGGAAATGAAAAGGAAATTATTGAAATAAACAGGGATTTCCCTAGTGGTTCAGTGGCTAAGACTCCAAGCTCCCAGTGCAGGAGGTGTGGGTTCAGTCCCTGGTTGGGAAATAGATCCCACATGCTGCAACTGAAAAATCCAGTATGCCACAAGGAAGATCAAAGATCTGAGTGCCTCAACCAAGACCTGGTATAGCCAAAGAAATAAATATTTTTTAAAAATAAGGAAATAAATTCTCAGTTACCACCTACTATTAAATGCAAGATGATTTTCTTTTTCCACCTGAAAATTGAAGAGTAGCCTTATAAAGCCCCTCATATTATGTGATGTTCTTTCAAGTCTGTTTTGAACAACACAACACTATTTGGGAAAGAAATGATAGCCTGAAAACTTAGCCTGTGCCAGCATCGGGAACCTCATAGAGATCACCTGCCTGAATTTTCTTTTTAAGAAAGTAATGAAGAACTTCCCTGGTGGTCCAGTGGTTAAGAATCTGCCTGCCAGTGCAGGAGAAATGGGTTCGATCCCTGGTCTGGGAAGATTCCACATGCCCTGGGGCAGCTAAGCCCATGTGCCACAACTACAGAGCCTGTGCTCTATAGTTCATGTGAGGCAACTACTGAAGCCCAAGTGTCACAACTCTTGAAAGCACGTGCTGCAACTACTGAAGCCTGTGTGCTCTAGAGCCCGTGCTCCACAATGAGAGAAGCCACTGCTGTGAGATGCCCATGCACCGCAACTAGAGAAAGCCTGCAAGCAACAAGGAAGACCCCATGCAGCCAAAAAGCAATAAAGAAATACTGGAATTTAATACATTTAGAATTACTCTGGAAGTCATAGCCTTACAGTTGTGTTAGATATCTTTATTAACTGGCTTCTTGTGATGGATTAAGTGATTTGGTTGCAGAAATTATGGATGTCCACTTGTCTTAGGTGGAATGAGAAAGCCCAGTGGTCTTAATTCTTTGCAAATGGTTGATGGTACCTTTGGGTAAAATTTCTAGTGACATTATAACAGGCTCAAAAGTGCCAATTTTCAAACAAGTGAAAATGTTTTACTCTGAAAAACTGTTAGATGATTCAAAAAGTAGTTTGATAATGAAAATAAATGTTTTAAGATGCATGTGAATAGTTTGGTAACATTTCATAAATTGCAAGGAAGAGAAGTAAGTTTTTAAAATTTAATTGAGGTTTTAAATATTTATAAACTTCCCTGGTGGCTCAGACAGTAAAGCGTCTGCCTACAATGCGGGAGGCTGGGGTTCGATCCCTGGGTTGGGAATATCCCCTGGAGAAGGCAGTGGCAACCCACTCCAGTACCCTTACCTGGAAAATCTCATGGACAGAGGAGCCTGGCAGGCTACAGTCCATGGGGTCACACAGTCGGACACGACTGAGTGATTTCACTTTCACTTTCCTACTGGAAGCGTCTACAGAGAGAACTTTTTCAGTGCTCATAAATATGAACTGTCCCCTTTACGGGTAATACAGTGAAGGAGTGAAGGGATATTTATAACATAAAGATGATTTAAATATTAGAAATTTCAAAATTTTATCATATATATCCCTAAAACTTAGTATGTTCAAGTTGGCAGAAAACCTTTTTGGATGGAAGGTGGAGGCTTTATGTTCAGGTTGCTTTATACAGGGCATATATGATAGCCTATTTTCAAAGTATGTATTTGGGAAAATGTAGTACTATACAGAAGTATTATAAAAGTCTCATCTTGGTGAGGGGAATATGAATGGCTACCATTATTTAATGTTCAAACATTGTCAGTGCTTAGGGAGGGGTATATAATAAATTGATTAATGGAAAAGCATGATAGACATTCCAAATGAGAATAGTGAGCGTAGAGTGGTAAGAATGATTGAAGACCTGTCCAAGCAAGATATAAGCAAAGAGAACAGAGGACATAACTAAGTATGATAAATGAAAAATGTGAAACACAACCAAATACAAGTGTTATTACAGTACACGTAAATGGGCTCAATTCCCCTATCTAGAGACAGTGACTGCCAAGAAGGTGAAAAAATGAAACCCAGCTATATACTGTTAAAAGAAAATAGCCTCAAACAGTAATATCAACAATAAAAACAGAATTCAGTATAAAAAACCCATTAGTTGATTAAAAAAGATGTTGCTAATAAAATGTACAGTCCACAAACAAAAAGGTCATACACCCAGGTATAGCAAATTAAGATAGCAGCCCTCTGTGACTTGGACAGAGGAGCTTGGCGGGCTGCTGTCCATGGGGTCACAGAGAGTCAGACCTGACTGAGCATGCACACACATAGGCACATAAGCAGTACACCCTAAAAACACAAAGAATTTGATTTTAAAAATATATGTAAAAGTCGAGTATCTTCAAAGTAGGTTAATTCAGAATTCATAGAGGTTATCAGGGTACTAGGTTTCCCCCATCTTTTCGCTCCTCTATCTCCAGTGGTTGTAGGAATGTTCCTGTGTTTTGAGCTATCCCATGTAAATTCTGCATTGTCCAGCAGAAGAAAGACCGTATTTTATCTCTGATGACAAAAGAGCCTTTCTTGGAAACCGCCAAGCTGACCTACCCTTGTGTCTCACTAGGCAGAGCTAGATCATTTGTTTACCTCTGAATCAGTCACTGGCCATCTGAATAGGATCGCTATGTTAGGATTGGCTTAAACTAATGATTTACTCATGAGTCCTACAAGAAAGGAGTCAGTGCCTCACAAAATCAGGGTTCTATCAATAAGCATGAGATGAGGAAAATGCCTTGGTTAGGGAACCAGCAGTATCTGCCTCCTCTCACAGTGCTTTGCTCCCCCATTTAAAATTAAAACCACACCAAATAGGTATTTCTTAGAAATACACAGTTGCCTTAACTGACCCAAGAAAAAAATAGAAATTCTTAATGAAATCTATAGCAAATTGATTGAATCAGAAATCAGAAAAGTCCAGGACCAGAAGGAAAATTTTTTAAATAATTTTTTTTAAAATGTGGCAAAACTAGAATCCTCATGCATTGCTAATGAGAATGTAAAACGGAGCAGCTGCTGTGGAATAGTTTGGTGGTTTCTTTAAAAGATGAGCACAAAAATTACCATATAACCCAGCAGTTTCAGTCCTTGGTATATATATCCCAAAGAATTGAAAACTAGGATGCAAACAGATACCTGTTTGTTAGTGAGCATTGCAGAATGTTTCACAGTGGTCAGAACGTAGAAATGACTCAAGTATCCGTCAACAAAAGAACCCTTGAGCAATGTGGGTTTGAACTGTTGAGTGTCCACTTAATACACAGATTTTTTTTTTCAGTACATACATAATACAGTACTACATGGTCTACTCCTGGTTGAATCCATGGATACAGAGGCCTGACTGTAAACTTTTATGAGGATTTTTTTTTTCACTGCCCTAAAGGGTCAGTGCCCCAACCTCCACATTGTTCAAGGCTCAGTTGTGGATATACAACAAAATAATATTCAACCAATTTTGAGATATGCTACAGTGTAGGTGAGTTCTGAAAGTAATATTCTAAGTGAAATATGACAGATACAAAAACACAAATACTGTATGATTTTACTTAAATATCTAGAATAGATAAATTTATAGAAACAAGAAGTATATTGAGGTTACCAGGAGCTGGGGGATGTACAGAGAGAATGGGAAGCTATTGTATATTATAGAGTGTCTGGGGTGATGAAAATGTTATGGAAATGCAAGATGGCCATACAATGTGGTAAATAAAATGAATGCCACTGAGTTGCACATTTTTAAATGGTTAACATGGCAAATTTCATGTTACACATTTCACCACAATGATAAAAAGCTCCACCAGTCTATTTTTATTATCCAACCCTCCCCTTTCAGTTTATCATTTATTTCCAAAATTCTTAAATGATTCATAGAAAAATACACTTGTATAAGCAGGAGAGAATTTTTTATCCCTTCAGGTTTACTTTTAATATACTTTGGTCATGTCTGTCTAAAACTAGTTACCTTGCTCAATATTATAGTAAACTAGTGGCCTTTGACCAGGGGTTGTGAAGTGAAAGTCGCTTAGTCATATCTGACTCTTTGCGACCCCATGGATTGTCCATGGAATTCTCCAGGCTACACTACTGGAGTGGGTAGCCTTTTCCTTCTCCAGGGATCTTCCCAACCCAGGGATCGAACCCAGGTCTCCCACATTGCAGGCGGATTCTTTACCAGCTGAGCCACAAAGGAACCCCAAGAATACTGGAGTGGGTAGCCTTTCCCTTCTCCAGGGATCTTCCTGACCCAGGGATTGAACCAGGGTCTCCTGCATTGCAAGCGGATTCTTTACCAACTGAGCTATCAGGGAAGTGGTGTGTGGCCTTTAGATTTGTATATTTTCCACTTCAAGCAATGAGTAACTTAACTAATTAAATGGTTGCTTTTGCTAATAGCTATTGATCAAGTAGCTGTGATTTTATGTTGTCATAAAAAATACTATGGGACTGTGGGTATGTGGGAAGTCTGTTTATCCTCTCAGTTTTGCTGTGAACCTAAAACAGCTCTAAAAAATAAAATATATCTTTAAAAACTATTAAAAGACTGTGCTTAATGGTTATGCCACGTTTGGAGAACCTTGAGAGCCTGCCTTTTCTTTAGGGTAAACACTGAGATAGAATTAGATCCTTGGTTGCACCAGAAGTTTCTTAAATCCTGCATCCTGCTCATTGTAAGCCCAGATGCACAGACCCTGGAGAGTCTACATACGTTGAATTTGCCATTTTGTTTCAATAGATAATCAACAGAGACTGGAGAAAATATCAAGCTATGCTTTTCTAGCGTGAAATACTTAGTTTGCTACCCCCATCATATGCCAATTACTAATTTTCAGAAACTTATTTTTAGGGAGAATACCTACAGTGAAGTTTTTTGGAAATGCAGTTATTAGTATTGTAGAAATGATTGGTGAGCACGATTCATTCTCTGAATTTAATTTTTTCCCCTCATTCTGCCATTTGGATAACTATCAAATCTGTATTTTCTTATTCCAGTCCTTTTTCCTCAAGTTTTTTTTTTCCCCTGGACTGTTGTAATCTCATCTGTCCGGGTTGCCTTGCCTCCAGTCTTGGCTTTACTGTAATCCATTCTGCATGCTATAACCACAGCAGTCTTTCTAAAATTTCACTGTTTAATATGGTAACCATTAACCACATGTGACTATTTAACATTAAGAATTAAAAGTCAGTCCTTAGTCACACTGGGCATATTTCAGATACTCATTAGCCACTTGAGGCTACTAAATTGAGTGGAGCAGATATGGAACATTTCAGTTGGTTTTATTAGACTGTGTTGTCCTACAACATAAATAATGTCACTCACTTTTGCAGCCAGAATGCCTTACTATGTCAAATTAGACCCTATAAAAATCTTTCTTTTCTCTAATTTGGACTTCCCTGATAGCTCAGTTGGTAGAGAATCCACCAGCAAAGCAGGAGGCCCTGGTTCAATTCCTGGATCAGGAATATCTGCTGGGGAAGGGATAGGCTACCCACTCCAGTATTCTTGGGCTTCCCTTGTGGCTCAGCTGGTAAAGAATCTGCCTGCAATGAGGGAGACCTGGGTTGGGAATATCCCCTGGAGAAGGCAAAGGCTTACCCACTCCAGTATTCTGGCCTGGAAAATCCCATGGATCATATAGTCCATGGGGTTGCAAAGAGTCAGACAGGACTGAGCAACTTTCACTTTTCACTACGTTATCTCTTTTCACATAATCCATTATTCATGATATTCCAGGCATATTGGCTTTCTTACTATTCTTTGAATATGACAGAATTATTTTCCCTTTCTCAGGGCCTTTGCACTTGCTTGGAACATGTTTCCCAAGATCTGCACATGATTACCTCTTATATTTAAGTGTCAGTTGAGATGTTACATCTACAGACAGAAGAGAATTCTTCTCTGTGCCCTAAGCCCCTCTAAGAAGGTTTTGATCATATAACCCTATTTTTTATCATCTTCATCTCATCTGTCTTTAAATGTCTTACTTATTGATGTCTGTCTGCCTACCTTAATACACCATTCCCCACTAGAATGAAGTTCTTTCCCTTCCAGTTTTCCTGAGATGTAACTGATATTACAGTATTGTATATATTCAAGATGGTGTACAACACAGTGCTTTGAGTTAGATACATTGTGAAGTGATTATCACAAGTTTAAGGAGTATCTGTTACCTCATGTAGGTTCAATATTAAAGAAATACAGAAAAATTTTTTTCTTTGTGATGAAAATTCTTGGGATTGATGCTTAACAACTTTTATATGTTTAACATAAAGGAATGTCCTTTTATCATTAACATCCCTCATACTTACCTTAAACTGGAAATGTGTAACTTTTGTCTGCCTTCGTCCACTTCCTCTCCCCCTGCTGCTGCTAAGTCAATTCAGTCGTGTCCAACTCTGTGTGACCCCATAGACGGAAGCCCACCAGGTTCCCTGGTCCCCAGGATTCTCCAGGCAAGAACACTGGAGTGGGTTGCCATTTCCTTCTCCAGTGTGTGAAAGTGAAGTCGCTCAGTCGTGTCCGACCCTTAGCGACCCCACGGACTGCAGCCCACCAGTCTCCTCCATCCATGGGATTTTCTAGGCAAGAGTACTGGAGTGGCTTGCCATTGCCTTCTCCTCTCCCCCTACCTCCCATGTTTGCTAATTGCAAGTCTTATCTCTTTTTCCATGGGTTTGTTTTTAACATATAATTGATCCACAATACTGTGTTAGTTCCTGTTACACAACATGGTGATTCAATATTTCTATATAACTCAAAATGATCACCAGATAAGTCTAGTTATAATGTGTCACCATACAGAGATATTACAAACTTATTGACAATATTCTCTATATTGTACATGACATACCTGTGACTCTTTTGCAGCGAGAAGTTTGGACCTCTCAACCTCCTTCACGTGTTTCTTTCTGTACCCCATTCCCCTCTAGCAACCACCTGTTCATTCTCTGTGTCTGTAACTCTGTTTCTGTTTGTAATGTTCATTTGTTTTTTAGATTACAAGTGTAAGTGAAGTCATTCAGTATTTGTCTTTCACTCTGACTCATTTCACTTAACATAATACCCTCTAGGTCCATCCATGTTATTGTAGATGACGAGGTTTCATTCCTTGCTATGACTAATACTCTATTGTGTATATATACCACATCTTCTTTATCCATTCATCTATTGTTGGGCGCTTAGGTAGCGCCCATATTTTGGCTATTGTAAATAATGCTGCAGTGAGCATAGGGGTGCATACCTCTTCTCTAATTAATGTTTTTGTTTGGATAAATACCCAGCAACTTCTGTTCATTTTTTAATCAGGTTCTTTGTTTTGGTGATGTTATGTGGATGCTTTGTATATTTTGGATATTAACCCCTTATCAGATACATTGTTTGCAAGTATCTTCTCCAATTCAGTAGGTGACCTGAATTGGTTTTTTTGATAGTTTTCCTTGCTGTGCAAAAGTGTTTTAGTTTGATGTGTTCCCATGTATTTACTTGTGCTCTTGTTTCCCTTGCCTGAGGAGACATATTAACAAAAAAATTACTAAGATTGATGTAAGAGAGCTTACTACCTATGTTTTCTTCTAGAAGTTTTATGGTTTCAGGTCTTACACTGATGGCTTTAATCTGTTTTGAATTTAGTTTTGTGTATAGTGTGAGAAGGTAGTCCAGTTTGATTCTTTTCTGTGTTGCTGTCCAATTTTCTCAACAACCATTTATTGAGGAGGCTGTATTCCCCATTATATATTGCCTGCATAGTTAGAATGAAGCTCCTGATGGTCATAGATTCTTTCTCTCCTTACTAGATTTCACTTCTTTTTTCATTGTGGCAGGGATCATTGCAAACTCTGGGTTATTAAATCAGCAGTTTGTCAAGTGACACTCTCTTTATTTTGTATTACTTTAGCATGAAAAGTCTGCATACCAAAACATATATTTTTTTCTACTTTTATATTTCTGCTTTAAAATGTAAATCTAATCAACTTACCTGATAATTACATATATTTTTTCTTTAAGTTGAAATTTGGGGGTTTCCCTGGTGATCAGTGGGTAAGACTCCATGCTCCCAGTGCAGGAGGCCCAGGTTCGGTCCCTGGTCAGGGTAGTGGATCCTACACACCACAGCTAAGAAAGAAAAAAAAAAAAGATCCTGCATGCCACAAGTAAACATCCCACATACTGCAACTCAGACCTGTTCAGCCAAATAAATACTAAGATAAATAAACGGGGAAAAAAAGAAAAAGAAATTTGATATCATGAAAGATACTTCATTCAGAATGTTTGATTAACCTTGTTTCTGTTCAGTTGCTTAGTCATCACTGTCTCTTTGCGACCCCATGAACTGCAGCAGGTCAGGCCTCCCTGTCCTTCACTGTCTCCCAGAATTTGCTCAGACTTATGTCCATTGGGTCATTGATGCTTTCTAACCATCTCATCCTCTGCCACCCCTTTCTCCTCTTGCTGTCAGTCTTTCCCCATATCAGGGTCTTATTTGACTCTTGGTATCAGGTGGCCAAAGTAATGGAGCTTCAGCTTTAGCATCAGTCCTAACAATGAGTATTCAGGGTTGATTTCCTTTAGGATTGACTCGTTTGATCTCCTTGTAGTCTAAGGGACTCCCAAGAGTCTTCTCCACCATCACGGTTCAAAAGCATCAGTTCTTCAGCACTCAACTTTCTTTATGGTCCAAGTCTCACATCCATAGACGACTACTGGAAAAACCATAGCTTTGACTATACATATAGACTTGTCAGCAAAGTGATGTCTCTGCTTTTTGATACACTGTCTAGGTTTATCATAGCTTTTCTTCCAAGGAGCAAGCATCTTATTTTGTGGCTATAGTGACAGTGATTTTGGAGCACAAGAAAATAAAATCTATCACTGTTTCCACTTGTCCCCCATCTATTTGCCATGAAGTGATGGGACTGAATGCCATGAGTTTTTTGAACGTTGAGTTTTAAAGCCAGCTTTTTCACTTTCCTCTTTAACCCTCATCAAGAGGCTGTTTAGTTCCTCTTTGTTTTCTGCCATTAGAGTGGTATACTGTGTTGTTTTATATGAGTGTTTTAGTCTTTTCTAAAAGGAGTTAATTGTATGGTGAGTGTTGGAAGGGTGCACATTGTGTAATGTTCCACCTTATTGAATAATCCTGATGGTTTAGAATTACTCTTTTTATCTTTGGCTGCGCTGGGTCTTACTTGTGGCATGTCGGATCTTTCTTTGCAGCATATGGGATCTAGTTCCCTGACGAGGCATCAAACCTGGGCCCCCTGCATTGGGAGCACACAGAGTCTTAACCACTGGACCACCAGGAAAGTCCCCCAAAGTACTGTCTTTTAGAATAGATTGGTGATTGCCTAGGGGGAGGGAGAGGGATGAATTGGAAGTTTGGGATTGGCAGATGCAAACTGGTATATATAGAATGGATAAACAACAGGTCTTACTGTACAGCATAAGAATTATAGTAATACAATATAGTAAATCAACTATACTTCACTTTTTAAAAAATAGTAATAAAATTACTCTCTTTTTTCCTGACTATACAACAGAAAGCTAGGGATCAGAAGATTGTTACCATCTTTCTCATCTTGGGTCGTTGATCTGTTGGTATTTTTTGGAATAGATATAAACATTAGATATTAAGTATCTGGGTTTCATTTAATACTCCTGAAGAATGCTTCCTAACCTCTCCGTACTTGGTTTTCTTTTCCTTTTTTTTTTTATACTTGGTTTTCATTCATTTATTTTCCACTTGGTTTTCTTTTAAATGATGTTTATACCTTGTTCCCTCTCAGCGCTGAGCATTTTCATAAAATTATATTGGCATGATATATGGACATAATGTTTTAGCCAACATCATAATAGATTCTTAAATATATGTCAGGTCCTCACAGTGTTCTGTCTCATATGGTCCGTACAGATGTATAGCCTGTTGCTCTCTTGACCTCAGTCTAACTTAAAGCATTTTACTACTCTTACATATCACTAGATAATCAGCATGGTTTTGCAGATACTTGTGTGTAAAGAATTCTGTATTTTTACACCATTGAGGATAAAGGTTATGAAAGAAAGAACTGTCAGTACCACAGTTTTCAGTGAACTTGTCTTACTAGAAAGATAATTAAGCATTTTTATAAAGCAATATAAAATGGGCAGCAACCAGTCAAAGATTGCAGAATATACTAGAAAAAAGAATGGAAAAAGTAATGATAGGTAATAGCATTTCATGTTGATCTTTACTGTCTTCATTATTTTCCAAATTTCTTATAATAAAGCTGTATTACTTTGGGATTTGGAACAAAGAGAGTTAAGTAATACACGTAGTACATGATGAGTCCACAAAGGATACAGAATATTTAGAGAGGATAAGGAGTCAACATGGGATCAGATGAATCATTGGTAGCTTTCTGGGATGAACATATACTTCTTTCTGTGTGTTAGTCAGTCCCACCTTGGGCCGGACAGTTGTTTTCCAGTACTGCGTCGTTTATTCTGTTCGGTGACCTTAACTCATTCGGGTGCTACATAGCCATCTGTAAGAGATTACCAAGTCTATCATACAGAAAATAGCTATCAGAAATAGGCTCATATTATTTGTGCAATTGCAGATTGCTTCATGTGCGAAATGGAAACTGCAAATACCATTTGGGTGAAGAAACGTTTAAGTTAGCTCAGACATATATGGATAAACTCTCAAAACATGGCCAGCAAGCAAACAAAGCTGCACTCTATGGAGAACTGTGTGCACTCCTATTTGCAAAAAGTCACTATGATGAGGTGAGTGTTTTGAAGTATATGTCATTATAACCGGTAAGTATCTATTAAACTGAAAATAAGTCATATAATCTCATATTTGTCTTAATAGATCTCATTTTCACATACTGGGTTTACTTAAAGCAATATACATTTGTAATGGAATGTTTTAAATTGGCAAAAGGAGTATTCTGTGAAATGGATTTTAAACATACACATGTACAATTTCACGTTTGTTTTTAATTTGATTAAACATACTTCTGCCTAAATTATTTTGACAGCATGGTCTGTTAAATGAACCTTTAGTGGGTGCTTTATTATTGGTTGTGTAGCTCTGGGTGAACTCTCATAACTTGAAGGCATTTATTTCATTGGGAACCTAGATTTTATTTATACTTTAATTGCATTGTTTTGCTTCTATCTCTGAGTTATCAGAAAGTAGTAGCCTCCATTTTGGCTTTATACTATTAAATTAAGGCTTTGGTACTAATGAATACATAGTTGAAAAGTGAGCTGTGTGGACTTAACTCTTTTACAAGGTTACTTTATTTATGGAAGAATATCATAATTATTTTGAGCTGTCATTTAGCTTTAATATTTTTAAATTGCCCTAATGTCAGTTTTTGCCCTGCAATGTAAATATATATGTATATGTTCCACATTTAAAGGAAAGTTACCATTAAAAGTGAAATTAGAGAGTTCTAGAATAATTGTAAAGTGATGTTTACAACCCCAAAGCTAGGATCATCCTGCTTTTAATATTTATCAAAGAAGGCATTATCAAAGAATTCTTCTGTTGAAGTGTATGGTGAGAGTTTGTAAAGTTTTTTAAGAAACTGCCAGATTGTCTCTACCAGCATGTGTTCCCACCAGGAAGGAGTGAGAGCTCCTGTTACTCCACACCCTTGCCAGCATTTGATGTTGTCAGTATTGTAGATTTTGGCTGTTCTAAAGAGGCATGCCTCATTGTTTACATTAACTGTTTTTCAAAGCTTAATATTTCATTCTAAGATGAGTAAGTTCTGAGGATCTAATTATAGCATGCTGACTGTGGTTAATACTATATATATATTTGAAGTTTGCTGATGCTAAAGCTGAAACTGCAATACTTTGGCCACCTCATGCGATGAGTTGACTCACTGAAAAAGACTCTGATGCTGGGAAAGGTTGGGGGCGGGAGGAGAAGGGGACAATAGAGAAAGAGATGGCTGATGGCATCACTGATTCTATGGACATGAGTTTGAGTGAACTCCGGGAGTTGGTGATGGACAGGGAGGCCTGGCGTGCTGTGATTCATGGGGTTGCAGAGAGTCGGACACGACTGAGCGACTGAACTGAATTAACCGAACTGAAGAATAGCTCTTAACTGTGCTCATTACACACAAAAAAAGAGAACACTGAGGTGATGCATGTGTTAATTAGATTGATTGTGATACTCATTTCACAATGTATATGTATATCAAATCTTATACACATTAAATATATACAATTTTTATTTGTCAATTGTACTTCAGTAAAGTTGGGGGAAAACTTTTTTTAGTCATCAGGCTTATTTGTTAAAATCTAAAATCCTATTCAGCATGCCTGCATTTTATCAGGAGGTTTATATATATATTTCTGGTTCTTTTTGGTGCTGAGTTGTTGTGTCTGCTGAATTAGTTCTGTTGATGGATTGTTTTGCTGCCCCTTTTATGCAGTAACTGTTCCAAAGCTTGTCAATCTAGATATAGAATTTGGCCCCTTTCTGTTATTTTACACACCAGAAACAAAGAACCCCATTCACAGAAGGCCTTTGTGTGGACAGCCTTTATGGAAATGAGAATGAAGTAAACAGCAATGGTATTTGCCTGCCTTAAAAGTTCTTCTGGGAATTCCCTGGCGATCTAGTAGTTAGAACTTTGGCATTACCACTACAGAGGACCCAGTTCAATCCCTGCTGCAAGCCATGAGGCATGGCTAAAAAAAATGTTCTTTAGGTGCCCCATCATGACCATCTGTTTATCTCTCCACATATGTCCTCCTCATCTTGGCCGTCTCTGATTGCTCTTTCACTGTTTCTTTTCATCTCTGTTTCTCTGACTCCCCTGCATCCTTCTTTCTGTTCTATAAAGTGAATCATGTCTTGCCATTTTTTACTCCTATACTCAGCTCCAGGCCCATCTTCTTCTATCCAGACTCACCAGTGTATTCAGTGGAACAGAAATATCTTCTGTTCACCAGTTTCCACTTTATTTACCAGCAGTTACTGTTTAAGTGTCAGTTATTTTCTTTCTGAACATTTGAATTGGGGGGTGTTATACTGGAGAAGGAAATGGCATCCCTCCCCGGTATTCTTGCCTGGAAAATACCATAAACAGAGGAACCTAGTGGGCTACAATCCATGGGGCTGCAAAAGAATCAGACATGACTTAGTGATGAAATGGCAACCAAGAACAACATACTATATTTTATTCATGATCTTTGGAATTTGCTGCTCATTCATGAGGAACATTTAAGTCTAGAGATGTTTCTTGTGTAATTTTGATAGTTTATAAATTTGTCATTGATTCCTACAGAAAAGTCCACAAATCTTGAGGATATAGTTTGATGAATTATCACCATATTCTGCTCTTAACCCATATAGTCTAGGATATACCAAGATAATATCAACCTCCAAACAGCACTGACTTGGGATAATAACAGTTGACTTCTTGCTCAAGTTGCTTCCTGTCTTGGTCTCTCTGTGGCTCTGCTTCACATCATAAACCCGCATGTTGTGCAGCCTCTGTCTAGAACAATTGCCAGCATTGGAGCAAAGGCAAAAACAGCATGGGGAAGGAATTACTGGTTCTTGAAGCTTTGTCCCAGAAGTGGCACATTTCACGTGAACTCTGCTATATCTTAATTAATATTTTGACTAAAAGAAATCTTTCATGTGAAAGGGAAGTTTATCTTTCCTCAGGGAAGAGCAATAAATATTTTAAAAGCAGTATTACAGTTTACCACAGATTTTACGTTCTTACTGGGGCAAAATCAGCTTATTCATATCTTACAAACCAGATTTTTTTTAACCCAAATCATTTTTGCATATTTTTTCATGTTTCATTTTTGCATAAAAATTGCTTCTGAATAGTTAACATCTTTTAGGTGGAAGCGTATAGAAGAAAACTGATGTTTACTTTCTAATTTTCAGGTGGTTTTCCCTACATTTTTATGATCCTTTTGTAATACTTTTTGTTTCCTTGAAGCAGTTCTTACTATCCAGAATATTTTGCTTCCCCACCCCCCACCTCCAGTGAAATAAATGACGTTTTATTTTTGTTCCCTACTAGATTCCTAGGTACTGGCACATTGTGTGGTACTGTCTCAAAGAGGTGTTGTGTTGGTTAACTGTATTACTGCACATAAAATGCTTAGAACAATAGCTAGCACAGAGTGAGCACTCAGCTACACAAGTGATCCTATAGTGTAACAATATAACAAAGAAGTGTTACAGTAGGGGGAGGAAAGTACAGGAAACCTTGTCCAGAGCTGCAACCTGAAGGACAGCTTAGGTGGTTTAGAGGATTGGAGGAAGGAGGGGAATGTATTCTAAGGCAGAGGAAATGGTATGTGCGGAGGCTCTGCGACAGAAAGAACATGCTTCTGGATGTCCTGAATATGTGTCACATATCCAAAGAAAAATGTAACAAGCATACTTTTAAGAAAACTCAACCTCTGAGAGGAAATTTTAAGTGTAAGTATTTTGTGTGTCTTCTTATTTAGGTACTTGAAAGCTTGCAGGAAAAATTCTTAAGCATTTCATTGAATACTGTCAATTTGATACATCACAGGGTTTGCTCTTCTGTAAATTTTTTTAGGCATACAAATGGTGCATTGAGGCAATGAAAGAAATCACAACAAGCTTACCAGTCAAAGTTGTGGTGGATGTTTTAAGACAAGCTTCTAAGGTAAATATAATGTTAAAATTATTAAATGGATTATAGAGTTTAATAAGCTTCAAATTTGTGTTAATTAACCTACTCTTTGGGGGCTTCCCTGGTGGCTCTCTGCCTGCCAGTGCAGGAGACACGGATACAATCCCTGATCTGGGAAGATCTTTTGAGGAAAGAAATGGCAGCCCACTCCAGTACTCTTGCCTGGAGAATCCCAGGGACAGAGGAGCGTGGTGGGCTGTAGTCCATGGGTCACAAAGAGTCAGACAAGACTGAGTGACTGAACAGCAACCACCACCTGCTATTTGAAAACTAGGTGTTGCATATTCATGGATGCCAACATCTATTTTCTAAATTTTTCTGCTCAGTTTCGGGAATCTGGCTGCTGCTTAAACCTTTACAGCAACCTGAGTTCCTTATGCCGTGATTGTGTGGGCTTCGGTCACCTTTCTTCTAAGGGTAGCCTGGTGTTAAATCTTTCCGTCACAGTAGTGCAGGCTCACAGTGTGATAGCTTTCTGCTCTTGACCTGATGGGCAATACGTCCTTGATGTTTCTTCTTACTGGGTAAAAAAGAATGAATTAAGTCTTTGAAGTCATATAGTAATATTTTTAAATTGCTGCTTTAGTAAACTGAAGCTTTAAAGCATTGATATAATTTTCAGATATAGTATTTCCCAGAGCTTTTCCGTTTTGAATATTCCACTTTGGCTGGTTTTACTTATGGAAATTTCAATTAGAAGAATTTTTCTAAAATGACAGATTTAGAAGAGTCTTTAAGATTTCTGTAAAATTTATTAAGTCATTTTAGAGCAAGTAAATAGCATAAATATTCAGGTAATCATTAGAACTAGAAGAGACAGTAATATGTTTTTTAATTTAAAGCATTGTATATACATTTAGTATAAAGACAGCTTAATTTATGTGCAAGATTTATATTTCTGTATTTTAATGATACTTAGTTAAAATCTACTGACTTTCCCATGAATCAGGACATTTTAAGAAGTAATAGGAATACTTGGAATTCTGTACATTTAAAGATTATTAGATGGAAAACTACAAAATAGTTTTAAGCCACTGGGATATAAATAAGTACTTTAAGAAGTAATGGTGAAACTCCCCCCCCCCACTATTTCATTTATTTATTTATTTTTAGATGTAAATAACATATTTAATTTTTTTAATAGATAGAATTGAAAGCAGGTTTGTCCCCCAACAATCTAGATGGAAAATGCCCTTTCCCATGAAATTTTCTAAGTATAGATAAATACGCTCACCAAAGAGCATCTCTTTGAAGTACTGTTAACTTCATTAATGTCTCTGTGCCTCAGTTTCATTCTCTTTAAAATGGGAACTTTGAAGAGACCTTACTTGTAGATTTTTTCCTTTCAGTTACATGAAGCAGAGCATGTAAAACACCCAGGTCATTGCTTAGTAGAGCTAAGCAATATATTTCATTTAGTTTTTTTTTTTTTCTATACTACAAAGCTAGTCATCAAGACAGTATGGTACTGGCACAAAGACAAAATTATAGATCAATGGAACAAAATATAAAGCCCAGAGATAAATCCACGCACCTGTGGACACCTTATCTTTGACAAAGGAGGTAAGAATATACAATGAGAAAGGACAATCTCTTTAACAAGTGGTGCTGGGAAAACTGTCAACCACTTGTAAAAGAGTGAAACCAGAACATTCCCTAACACCATACACAAAAATAAACTCAAAATGGATTAAAGATCTAAACGTAAGACCAGAAACTATAAAACTCCTGGAGGAAAACATGGGCAATACACTCTCCAACAAAAATCACAGCAGGATCCTCCATGACCCACCTCCCAGAGTAATGGAAATAAAACCAACAATAAACAAATGGGACCTAATTAAACTTAAAAGCTTTTGCACAACAAAGGAAACTATAAGCAAGGTGAAAAGACAGCCTTCAGAATGGGAGAAAATAATAGCAAATGATTGCCGAAGAATTGATGCTTTTGAACTGTGGTGCTGGAGAAGACTCTTGAGAGTCCCTTGGACTGCAAGGAGATCCAACCAGTCCATTCTAAAGGAGATCAATCCTGGGTGTTCATTGGAAGGACTGATGCTAAAGCTGAAACTGCAATACTTTGGACACCTCATGTGACGAGTTGACTCACTGGAAAAGACTCTGATGCTGGGAAGGATTGGGGGCTGGAGGAGACGGGGTCGACAGAGAATGAGATGGCTGGATGGCATCACCGACTCGATGGACATGAGTCTGAGTGAACTCTGGGAGTTGGTGATGGACAGGGAGGCCTGGCGTGCTGTGATTCATGGGGTCGCAAAGAGTCGGACACAACTGAGCGACTGAACTGAACTGAAGCAACTGACAAAGAATTAATCTCAAAAATATACAAGCAAACCCCCCCCCACTATTTTAATAACATGTAAGAATGGGAATATATGAGCTTTTTAAGATAACTTTGTTATAACAGTTTAGTTCTGGGCATGACTGAAAATTTTAAATTTTAACCCAGGTTATGTACACATCTGTTTATAATGGAATTTTCAAATATTTGGAAGAAAAGAAATTACAGATAGATCCATTCTATTTATGTTTGAAGATGTTTTTTTTCTTTTCAACCATTGTAGTTTGAATATATAAATCGTATTTGTTTTAACACATTCATTAACTGTTTGTGAGTTATTTAACAATTTTTCATTTCATCTCTAGGCTTGTGTTGTAAAACGTGAATTTAAGAAAGCAGAGCAGTTAATTAAACATGCAGTGTATTTGGCACGGTACGTGATTGTTATTAAAAATACCATTTAAAATTGTCTCTCTCTACTTTATATCCTAATAGTTTTGTATCTTTTTATAGGGATCATTTTGGATCCAAACACCCAAAATATTCTGATACACTGCTAGATTATGGGTTCTACTTACTCAATGTAGATAATATCTGTCAGTCTGTTGCAATTTATCAGGTATGTTAATAGTTATACTTTTTCTTTCAACCTAAATTGACTTGCTGACCTATAATTTGTTTATGGTGCATAAACTACTCTCTACAAATAACTCTTTTGGAGCCCTTCCTCATATATGGCACACCATTATTTTACTAAATAATAACAGAAGTAACGAGTTGACTCACTGGAAAAGACTCTGATGCCGGGAAAGGTTGGGGGCGGGAGGAGAACGGGTCGACGGAGAATGAGATGGCTGGATGGCATCACCGACTCTGTGGACATGAGTTTGAGTGAACTCCGGGAGTTGGTGATGGACAGGGAGGCCTGGCGTGCTGTGATTCATGGGGTCGCGGAGAGTCGGACACGACTGAGCAACTGAACTGAACTGAACAGAAGTAAAACTTCTTTAGGAATGAAAGAAGTAAAACTTCTTAAAACTTAGGTTTTAGGAATTAAAGAGACTCATCTAGGGAAAAAGTTTGGAGTTGTGGGTCAGTATTTAAGAGTAG
Source organism: Moschus berezovskii (assembly GCF_049115385.1). Classification (NCBI taxonomy): domain Eukaryota; kingdom Metazoa; phylum Chordata; class Mammalia; order Artiodactyla; family Moschidae; genus Moschus; species Moschus berezovskii. The sequence continues at coordinate 24,477,866 of NC_142479.1, forward strand.
TTTTCAATTTTTTCATTTACCCAGATGATGCCTTTGTTGTTACTTTAGCACAAATTATTATAGCTGCCTTTGTAGTATAGCAAGGAGGGTACATAACATATTTTAGGCCTCAGTCAATCTTAGGTCCATGATTTGTTATGCCATCACTCTGGGCAAGGTATTCCTGATTTTATATTTTATTTCTGAAGAGGATATAGAGAAAAAACTCTAATGTAATTCCTAAGACATGTGAATGACTTTTATTAGTAAGCCATTGCCTTTTAATTCAGACTTACTCTTCAGAAAATCAAGCCGTGGGTGACTTTTATGTTCTGTTGTGATCTAAATTTGGAGAAGGAAATGGCAACCCACTCCAATATTCTTGCCTGGAGAATCCCATGGACAGAGGAGCCTAGCAGGCCATGGTCCATGGGGTCGCAGAGAGTTGGACACGACTGAAGCCACTAAGCACACACGTGATCTAAATACAGCAGAACTTTTTTCCAAAACTGATGGGGTTGAGTATATAAAATACATATTTATATCACTAGACTGCTTAATTTAACTAGGTAGTGTTTTCTAAGGATTCACAGGTATATCAGTTATTTTCTTGACTCTTTCAGGCAGCCCTTGACATTCGACAGTCAGTGTTTGGTGGCAAAAATATTCACGTAGCAACAGCTCATGAAGACTTGGCTTATTCTTCTTATGTTCACCAGTATAGCTCTGGGAAGTTTGACAATGCACTGTAAGTTCTACTTTCCTTTTTATGAGGAATTAAATACTATTGCTATTTCGTTTTGTTTTGCTTTTTCCCTAACACAGTACTATTTAATATATAAATTAATGGATTAAAGTTGTCCTCCTGGAACTTCAGCACGATCCCTAAAATGTTCTTGAAGTCATTTAAAATCATCCCAATTTATAAGCCATTCATTTAGATCTTACGTGTTTGACATTGAGACTTTTATATCATCATATAGAATGTCTTTAAGTATCTCCTTCAGTAATTTTTCCTTGACTAATACAATAGTGTACAAACTTGCTCATAACATGAAGAAATACTGAATAATATGACAATCATCTTTTTTAATGCATAACTGAGCTTGTAAGAGAGAGAGGAAATCCCCAAGGGCCGATAATGGACTAAAACCCAAAAAGGGTAGGCATGAACTATGGTATAACTGTTCTGGGGTGGGAAGGCATAGAAGGCCTTAGAAGTTTCTGTAACCTTGGTTGAATACCGGTCCTGGTTTTAAGAGATAAGGCATTTAGCCCATTGGAGGCTGTGACTTGAAACTGAAGCCAAGATCAAAGCTACACCCTCAGGGAAAGGGTGGACCAGGGAAAAAACTGCACTGGCAAGAGAGGTGACATGGAAGTTTGTCCATCTTAGGCTGAGCTCTCAGTTGAACAAAACGAGCCTCATAGGGGAATTTATAGGCTATAGACTTCTCCGCTGTATTTGGGCATCATGCATACAGGAAACCCCAAAATGAGGAAAACATTAAGAAGTATTTTGAGACTGCTGATTTCTCCTAGGATGCTTTTAAGGAGAAAATACAAAGCTCTTGGTAATAATTAACCTTCAGTCCAAGCCATACAGACTTCCCATAGACCTGACTCTACCCAAGATGAACGCACCATAAAAAATGTTTTTAAATAAGGGAATGTTTTCTCTGTGAGTGAGTCAGAAGACATGATGGACAAGATTAGAACACTAAAAATATCAGTTAACAGAATGTTTTGGTTGATGCTATAAAGTAAGGATTCTGAGATGACTAAAGGTATAAATGGGTTGGCAAACTATGGCCTGAAGGCAAAATGAAGGTTTATTGGAACATGGCAGTGTTCATGCTCTCATGTTTTGTCTCTGGTTGCTTTTATGCTGCAACAGCAGAGTTGCATAGTTGGGACAGAGTGTGTACCACATAATCTCGAGATGTTTACTGTATGGTCCTGAATAGGAAAAAAAAAATATTTGCTGACACTGATATGAAAGAAGGAATCAGTATGCTTTAGAGGGAAAGTTAAGGAAAAAAGGCAGATATAAAAATAAACTGAGGGAACTGTATGTATATCTGAGTCACTTTGCAGTATACCTAAAGATTACACAACATTGTAAATCCTTCAATAATAAAAATAAATGGGACTTCCCTGGTGGTTCAGTGGTTAAGACTCTACACTTGCACCACAGGGAGCATGAGTTCTATTTCTGGTTGAGGAACTAATATCCTACGTGCTGCACAGAGCAGCCAGAAATAAACAGTAACATAAAATAACTGATACATGCTGCAGCTTGAATGAATCTTTAAAACATTGTGCTAAGTGAAAGAAGCCAGCCACAGAGGACCACATACTATATCATTTCATTTGTATGAAATGTCTAGGCTAGGCATACCTGTAGAAACAGAAAGTAAATTGGTGGTTGCCTCGAGTTGGGGGAGTTGGAGGAAAATGAAGTGACTGCTAATGGGCACAAGGTTTCCTTTGGGGGGGATGAAAATATTCTGAAATTAATAGTGATAGGTACATAACTCTGAAATATGCCGAAAACCTTCTGTTGTACACTTTAAATTGTGGTGGTATGAATTATGTTAATAAACACTTATTATGAAAACAAATTATGATAGCTAGAATTAGAAAATAGTCATTGACATTAAAACTCAGTAGACAAATTAAAGAGCAGATTAGACACAACTAAAGAGACAGCAGATTGAAAGACAGATCTGAGAAAATTGATGATTGCTTCAGTGCAGTTCAGTTACTCAGTCGTGTCTGACTCTTTGTGACCCCATGGACTGCAGCATGCCAGGCCCTGTCCATCACCAAATCCTGGAGTTTACCTAAACTCATGTCCATCGAGTTTGTGATGTCATCCAACCGTCTTATCCTCTGTCGTCCCCTTCTCCTCCTGCCTTCAATCTTTCCCAGCATCAGGGTCTTTCACACATCAGGTGTGTGAGTCAGTTCTCCACATCAGGTGGCCAAAGTATTGGAGTTTCAGCTTCAGCATCAGGCCTTCCAGTGAATATTCAGGATTGATGTCCTTGAAGATTGACTGGTTGGATCTCCTGCAGTCCAAGAAAGATGGGGATAGAAAGCATGGAGTTGTTTGAAAGGAACTGGCAAATAAAATAGACAAATAACTTGCCTTCTGTTTGACAAGATGAGCCATGAAACAATAACCAAACATGTCAGATGAGGATACATGCTGTGAAGAAGAATAAAATAAGCTAAGAGTTTAGAGAGTGATGGTAGATTTTTTTAGGGTCTTCTGTATAGGCTGGTCTGGAAAGACTTCAGTGAGGGTAAACCATGTGGATATTCAGGAAACAGCCATTCCAGAGAGAAAATAAAACAAATGCAAGAATCCTGGGCTAGAACGTGCTTTACGTGTTCTGAAAACTGCAGTTCCTGTGTGCTTAGAAGGGAAAGAGGGAATTATTTCTGAGAATGGTAGGAGATGTGGTCAGAGAGGTAGCCCAGTGAAAGATCATATTGTATTAAGCCTTGCAGGCTGTGATAGTAATTTCACAGTTGGTTATGAGGGAGATAGATGGGAATCCACTGGATGTTAAAAAGTTCATCTAATTATCCTTCAAATAAAAATAAATTAAGGGGGGGAAACTCAGTGTACTAAAGATTGGAACGTTAAAGCAAAAAACTAGTCCTTTACCACAGCTAGTTTTAGAAATTCTACCAGTGTTATGTTATAAATTATGGGTTTTTTTAATGCCTAAATTGTTTATAACGTAAAAGAAGTGCCAGAATTTATCTTCTGTATTGCAGGTTTCATGCAGAAAGAGCTATTGGTATCATTACCCACATCCTACCTGAAGATCACCTTCTTTTGGCTTCTTCAAAGAGGGTGAAAGGTACCCTTTGTAATCTAGTCTCCTATAGATAGATATGTATTTTAAGATTTCTTTAGCTGTCAATTATGATAGATGTCTACTCTCTGATATTTTAAAATTGATGGTATATGGTATAAAATAGGAATATTTATTTCCTCAGAATTAGACTGTATATTACTAAAACAGTTAATCACTGATTTAACATATTTGCCCACATCTCTAAAATTTCCAGTGGTTCATAATGAAAAGTTGTTTGCTTCTCTCATACAACATTGATAATAGGCTAGAATACCTTTCTTCCTTCCTTCCTTCCACTTACGTTTTCCTTCCTTTTTCTCTTTCCTTTCATTCATTCAGAATCCTTTCTTTTGAGGGGAGGATTGATGAATCACAGTGACACTGAAGATGGGTTTTCACATACCTTCACCTTTATTGTGCAAGATTCTGAAACTCAGTTTCATATCAGGTTACCTTTAATGTTGCAAGGCTCTTAACCATATACCACTTTCTTCTTTACTTTTTAACTCTTCTGCAGTCACTACCAAGGGCCTTTCATTTTGCCGACAGTTGGGTCACCCATGTGGTACTTCCTTGCGTGATGAGTAACTTTTACCTTAATTCTGGAACTAGGCTTTACCTCCCCTCTAGGTTTGCATTTTTGAAGTCATGCAAGTAATACATGATCAATGTCAAGAATTAAAAGAGAAAAAATTAAGTTACTTGAAATCTCATCAATCCGGAATCAACATGTGGGCAAACCTTTTTTTAGACTTTTCTTTCTTCAAAGTCTGAAATGAGTGAATAATTTTTATTTTAGTTCTGTAATCTGCTTTGTTCATTCAATATAGTACAAACATTTCCTCATTTCAATACATGTAGGTATATATCCTTTTTTCTGATTTTTTTTCTTATGTTTTTTCTAATTTTCTGATGTTTTTAACTGTACCTGTCTTATTGGACCTCTAAATATTTTTTAACCTTTTGTTCTTTAAAAATGCTACAGTGAGCTAAATCTCTTACTTTTGTGCACATGAGCAATTTTCATAGCAATAAAATTGGTTAAAGAAGATGTGTTTGTAAGACTTTAAATGAAGTTTGAGGGTCTCAAATAGGACTTTGAAGTTAAATTATATTCTTATCTGATTTGACTGGTCAAGTGAGTTAGGAGGAAACCAGTTCTTTTACTTCTATTTGGTTAAAGGTTATATGGTTTGCAGAATGTGGTTTCAAAGTTTTCAAGAGTGGTTAGGTAGTCCTTGACACAGTTTCACAGTTTAAAAAAATTTGCCTTTTCATTCTTGTCTTTCTTCTGTTTGCTTAAAAAACAATTTCATGTCAGCAAAGCAAACCAATCTGATAAAATAGAGAGTAATTCTGCAAAATAATTTGTTGTATACTATTGTTTTTCTTACATTTGAAATCCATTATACTATGCAAAATAGAATGACCTCAAAAGTGTATTTTTTTATTTTTTTCAATAAAATGGATTATGCTCATCTTTATCAGTTCTTTGGTATGTTATATGGTTTATGGTTCTAAACCATAAACATATATAAGTATATACAAGTAACATTTATAAAATTTAATTCTAAAGCTCAGGTTCTGATGAGCTTTGATACATGGTTTGAAAATGCACTGATTTTATTGCCTTCTTATTCAGCACTTATTTTAGAGGAGATTGCTATTGACTGTCACAATAAAGAAACTGAACAGAGGCTGCTTCAAGAAGCTCATGATTTGCACCTGTCTTCACTCCAACTAGCTAAAAAAGCTTTTGGAGAATTTAATGTACAGACTGCAAAACACTATGGAAACCTTGGAAGACTTTATCAGTCAATGAGAAAATTTAAGGTAGGAGCACATTTTACTGTATTTTTCTAAGTACTCTTAGGTAATAAAGTACAGTACCAACCAGTCCATTCTAAAGGAGATCAATCCTGGGTGTTCATTGGAAGGACTGATGCTAAAGCTGAAACTGCAATACTTTGGACACCTCATGCAACGAGTTGACTCACTGGAAAAGACTCTGATGCTGGGAAAGGTTGGGGGCAGGAGGAGAAGGGGACGACAGAGAATGAGATGGCTGGATGGCATCACTGACTCTGTGGACATGAGTTTGAGTGAACTCCGGGAGTTGGTGATGGACAGGGAGGCCTGGCATGCTGTGATTCATGGAGTCGTGGAGTTGGACACGACTGAGTGACTGAACTGAACTGAACTGAGTGCTTCTTCAGTAATCTTAAATTATAAAGTATACATTTGTTATACTTCTACATTATTTCACATAAGAATTGAGAAAATAGCTAGTATAAAACAGTCAAAGTATAAATAAAATTCAAAAATACAGACCATAGAAAAATATATATATCAGACTTAAAACATAGCTCTTAGCTAATAGTTTATTTTTTTATTTTTTATTTATTTTTTTTTTTTTGCTGCCACATGACAGAAGAATGATTTATTAGAACATATTCCATGACAAATCATATAAAATAACCATTTTTTGAAAGACATCCATAAGACCACCTGAGGACAAACGCACAGACGTGCCTCCGAGAAGCCAGACAAATAAGTTACCAATCCCAGGGTGAAGGCTGGAGGGGAGGGGAGCTAATAGTTTAAATTGAACACTTAGCAGAATGCCTGACACATAGTTAGATGTGCAAGAAATGTAAGATAATGCAAGTATTATATAATTGTAGTGGTAAAAATGTACTGAATTCAGTTTCCTTTTAGAATTTTGGATTATAAATTCTTATTACTATTCATTGTAGGGTCACAATAAGAAAGGAATGAGAGTTGCTATCTAAGACATTCATTTTGATCTGAAAATCAGTTTACACATTCCTCAGTTAACCTGTTTAGTTGATTGAGATAAAAATTGTCAAAACTCAAAAAAATGAAATAATAAAGTATACTTCTATGTAAAATAATATAGAGTTTCTTAACACAGTTCAATTACATTTTGGAGTGTGTTAAATTGAAAGAAGTTTTCATTTTAGACTCTTGACGTTAATTTCTTCTAACAGCTTTTTATTACAAGGACACGTTTTCTCTTGTCATTTTGGTGTATTTCAATGTTTCGTCAGCTTATGTGCATAGCTTCCCCAAGCCAGTGATGCTTCCCGTAGGCAACTTTTGGAATAGCGTAGTGTCTTCTCTGATTGGATTACCTTATGCCATCCATAAGCTGTTTTGGGCATTTAGAAGAATGTTACTAATTGGATAAGAGTTGTTGACATAATAAAAAGTATAACTTAATGGTTAATACAGCTTGATTATTTTTCAGGAAGCTGAAGAAATGCACATCAAAGCAATTCAGATTAAAGAACAACTTCTTGGTCAAGAAGATTATGAAGTAGCCCTTTCAGTGGGACATCTGGCTTCTTTATATAATTATGACATGAATCAGTATGAAAATGCCGAGAAACTTTATTTGCGATCTATAGCAATTGGTATGTTACTTTAAATTGTTTTAATTAATAAGAGATCAATATGTCTTATATGTTGTATAGGAAAGTGTTATTATTAAGACTTAAATGAGTTTAGAGCTGCTGAGGATCTCCAGGAACCACTCAGAAGTCTTCTAAAACATTTTGCTAAAGATTATTTATCGATAATTGAAGCCAGTAATAAGAAATATGACCGTAGTGTGTCAAGTAAAGGCAAAAGTAGTTATTTTAAAAAAATTTGTGTATACTACCTCTAGCCCATCCTCACCCTTCTCCTGATTTGAAGGTAGACCAAGTTTACCTGTTTTAGAACTTGATATAAATGAAATACAATGTATATTTTTATATGCTTTGTTTCTTTTGGTGAATATCAATTGTGAAATTCATCAGTGTTGTTCATATCCCTGTTGCTTGTTAATTTCCAGTGCCATGTAATATTGTTTTGAATTAGTATGTCATTGTTTATCCATTCTACTGTTAGTTGATATTCAGAACATTTGAATTGTTTTCAGTTCAGACCTGTCACAAAGTAAGATACTGTGGTCATCTAATGTTGTGCCTGTTAAAACTCTTCCCATGTTTTTATTGAATTTGTCTGTCACTTTCTTCTTGGTTTATGGAAGTTCTTTATATACTTTAGATGTAACAAGCCCTTTGTTAGTTAAATGTGTTGCAGATAACTGTCCCTCTACTGCTTGTTTCTTAATGGTACCTTTCAAAGAACAAAAGTTCTTAAAGTTTAATGTAATCAAATACTGCTTAGTTGCCCCAAGGCATGTGGGATCCTCCCAGACCAGAGAGTGAACCTGTGTTCCCTGCATTGGCAGGTGGATTCTTAACCACTGGACCACCAGCGTCGTTCCTCTGTATATTTTTTGGCATAAATGTTCAGAGACATAAATATTTTATTTTACATAAAAGGTGGCATACTCTAGGTACTTTGCTTTTTAAAAAACAGTATGCCCTGTAAATGAGCTGTGAGCTCTTTATGAAATCCCTTCAAACTATGAAATTTTATAATTTTATTCTGGAGAGGCCAATGACCATGCTGCTGCTACTGCTGAGTCACTTCAGTCATGTCCGACTCTGTGTGACCCCATAGACAGAAGCCTACCAGGCTCCCCCGTCCCTGGGATTCTTCAGGCAAGAACACTGGAGTGGGTTGCCATTTCCTTCTCCAGTGTGTGAAAGTGAAAAGCGAAAGTGAAGTTGCTCAGTCGTGTCTGACCCTTAGCGACCCCACAGACTGCAGCCTACCAGGCTCCTCCATCCATGGGATTTTCTAGGCAAGAGTACTGGAGTGGCTTGCCATTGCCTTCTCCGATGACCATAGACAAGAGAAATTTTTTTTTTAAGTCTTAGAAGTAGGCTGAGGGTAAGACTGTGTCAGTAAACCCTGATAAAAAGAATTGAATCTGTTCCGACTGGAGGGTGGAATGATTGGGAGTTTGGGACTGACATAAACACAGTACTGAGTATAAAACATAACTAGTGAGAACCCACTGTATACCACAGGGAACTCTACTCGATGTTCTGTGGTGACCTAAATGGGAAGGAAATCTGAAAAAGGGTGGAGATATATATATATATGTATGTATGACTGATTCACTTTGCTGTATAGCAAGAAACTAACACAATATTGTAAAGCACCTGTATTCCAATAAAAATTTTTTTTAATTGAATCTATTCCTTTTAAAAGGAATAAAACAAAGACTCCCTATTTTAAAGAACTAAGCTTGTGTTGTAGAAACCACTTGTTATTTCATTATTTGAGCTTCCTTTCTTTTTCTGTTTACTTTCAGGGAAGAAACTTTTTGGTGAAGGCTACAGTGGACTGGAATATGATTACCGAGGTCTCATTAAACTTTACAACTCCATTGGAAATTATGAGAAGGTGTTTGAGTATCACAATGTTCTGTCTAACTGGAACCGGTTACGAGATCGGCAGTATTCCGTGACCGATGCTCTTGAGGACGTCAACACCAGCCCCCAGTCCACTGAAGAAGTGGTGCAGTCCTTCCTGATTGCTCAGAATGTCGAGGGACCGAGCTGCTGAGGGAGGACCTCAGTTCACTAACTTACCTTTTCCCAGATTCCAGGGAATTCATACTGTGAAATCAAAACCATGTTGTTTTTTGGGGCTGGAATTTGCATTGAAACACTGGTCCAGTCCTTTGACCCTATTTGGGTGATCCCTTTCTTGCAGAGTGTCCGTAGGAATAAGCGTATATTCAGTTATATTCAGCATGTACCGCATGTATAAGTAGTCTGGCCCATATTTTCAACCTCGTAGAACAAACAACAGGAATTTTTTTGTTTTCTTTTTTTAAAAAAAAGTAATTAATTTTGCAGAAAGCCTGAAAGAAAAAAAGAACCCCAAAATAAAACTATTTAAGAGTTTAAAAGAGTTGCATTCTTATTATGTAAGGATGATTTTAACAACTTTTTAACATAATTCTTCCTTGAGGAGGTATTCAATACTGTACTGTAAAGAAATTTTATGGGGAAAATCTTTATACACAGTATAGAAAAGTTAACACAAGTACTAATAGCAGAGGGACATCCTGACTTAGGTTTGGCTACCTTACCTAGAGAAATGGATACAGCCACTCCAGGGCTGTATGACAAGGGGGAAGGACTGTCAGATTCATCTGAACTGGACCAGTGTTGACCTGTAAGTAATAGAAAAGCTGATAAACCAGCAATTTTAACTCTTTGGTTGTTTTGGTTTTGTTGTGTTTTTTGGGGTACAAAAAGGCAAGATGCTCTGATAGCTTTAGCTAACAGGACCAGGAGGATCTGAAAAGGACCAGCCTAATGTAGAAAGGGGTTATTTGGACCAGAGGTTTTAGATGATTATTTTAGCCCCTGCCTTTACTTTTATCATAGAATGATTTCATTTAGATGTATTATGAAAACTGATAATACAAAAATTGTATTCATGTAATGGACACCAGATTAGGGAAATTTGGCAATTTCAGTGGCATATCTTTAGTCACAGCACACAGATGCCAGTGCCCTAAGCAAGTCTATGAATACCTGCTGCAGCCATCCCTCTCATTTTAAACGCTACCCTAATAACGCGGTTTGCAAGTATATAGCTCATGTTCAGATGGGAATTTTAGGTTAATGTTTGGTTTATGGGGATTAATGGAAAAACAAATGCCGCCAAATAAGCAATTCTTAGAAATCCTTCATGTTTATGATAAAAAATATTGCAAGCAGTAGATCATTTTATATGAAATTCAAGAGTCAAATGTAAAGATTTCCCATAATGATATATCTATTTCACTAACTTGTCTTTCTGTTTATTGGGTTTTGATTTTTCATTTAAGCCAGTCAAGTTATTTAACGTTGAGGTAATATTCAAATTTGAGAAGTTGTAACATGTAGCAATTCAAGAAAAAAAAAGGTCTGTTGCCGTTACCTCAGTTCTTATTATAGTGGCCTGTTTGGTGCCTCTATAGTTAAGAATCAGGGTTTCCCCCCTATTTTCAGGGGTTCATGACTTGGCTGTAAGAGTTGTTGCTCCTGGCTAATGCTCGGAGTGGTCTGTGGGTGAGTGGATGTGTGCTGAATTTGGGTTTTCTTTTAACAGGCGTGTTGGGATGGGAGGGGGGAAAGTCTAAACTGTCCACCACAGGGAGTGCAGAAAAAGTAATTGGAAATTTCAGATCAATTCGATTTTAAACACTTTTTTGGCCTTCCCAAATATAAACCTTGTTTAAAGCTGTTATTTGCTTGTTAGTTACGATCCCTGTTTTTAAGTCCCCAGGAGGGGATTTTCTAGGGGAGGTAGAAGAAATGAAACAAGCCCAGATGTCTTTAAGATGATAGCTGTGTGATTTTGAAACCTGGTTTTAATCCTCATACTGAATTATTTTGAATTGAAAAGAGCACATTGGCACACCTGCACCTCCCCCTCCCAGTTAATTGCAATCTAATGCCAAGAGGCACCTCTTTATTAATTACCAAATAGTCTGTGTGACCAAGGACTAACATTTTTAAGTTACTCAGCTCTATCCTCATGGGCCTATATATTTAATACCTCCAAAGATTTTAAGGATAGGCTTTGTATACTTTTGTTGGTTATTTAGAGTCCTGTGGTATGTTTGTGGTATAGGAATGTCATGGTAAATTGTTTTTCAATAAATATTTTGAAACTTATGTTTTCATATGAAGTTTTTTTTTTTAAATCTGTATTTTTGGTTTTGTGCATATGTACAGTGTTTCCTAGGGTAAAATCCAGCAAATGACTTAAGGCCTCATCTTCTCTAATTCAGTTTGAACTCAGATCACACTCAGTGATAAAGCAACATGATATTTAGAAGCCTAGGATCACAGGGTGATAATGTCAAATGGCAGCCAGTTTTTCTTAAAAAAAAAAAATCATTGTTGATAGTTTGTCATATTGCCACTGCTTTAATGTAGTTTTCTGTAAATCCATATACTTAATGCAGACACTGTTGATTGAGAAAAGAGATTGCCAGTTTCTGATAGTGATATAACTTAACATGCTATTATTTCTGGTTCTAATGAAGAATAGTACCCTAATAATTTTAAGTGTGGGTTTTATCCTTTTAGAATGTTTAAGATAAGTTAGGGAGGTGAATATCATCATGATTTATGGGGGTAGGGGAAAAAAGTCTCAAAGAGAGTAAAATTTATTTCACAATAACCAATTGCTTGAACAAATTTTTCGTATATGGTGGGGTTGTGTATAAGAAAGCATAGACCAACTTAAATGATTTTTCTGGCAGTTCAGCAAAGTAATATTAAATAAGAGGCCTTTGGTGTCATCCTTTCCTGACTTTGTTCTCTCTTATACTTGGTTTTTTTTCCCTAAAGTTTGGTGCTACTCAAGTTGGGTGCATCAGGGAGCCCTGTAACACTCCTGTGCCACACAGGTGGTCAATCACTCCTTTGTTCAGTTTCAGAGAGCCAGTTAGGGGTTTTTTAGACCATAATTTGTATGGGTCGCCAAAGCTGACTTTACCCAAAGCATTAGGACCCTTATCATTATCAAAGCTCTGTCTCTGTTCAGCAGAAACAACTGGCTGTTGCTTTGGAATAGCCTCCATGCAGGTGTGCTTTGTTTTGTGAAAATGAAAGATTGGACAAAGATCTTTGTAACACTTAGCCTGTTAGAGAAGAGTTCATAATTTTGAGAAAACTAGATCAGGCAGCTGCAGTCTTATAAATAGCATGCCATTTGGCTGCTCCTGACAGTGCAGACAGAATGCTGAACGGTAAACAAATGCCTAGAACATGATTGAAACTTTGGACCATACTTTACAGATGGAAAGAACGGTTTGCTAATAGGAGGAGGGGCAGCAGGCTTTCCTCGCTACCCAAAAGTAGTGTTCCCATGAAACCTCTTTAAGCCAAAACAGGTGAACAGCAGAGTGGCAGTTAGCTTAGGGCACATCTTGCTAATAGATGCACAAAATGAAATAAAGCACAGGAACACACACAGGTAAAGCTGTGGTGGCTTGAAGCTGAGGTGCCGAACGTAGTTCTGGGAAAGGAGCGTGGCGGTGCCACTCCTACTGCTCATTGCTGCTGCCTCCTCAACAGCTATGTGCGGACAAACGCTGAATGCCATTTTTGCTTTTCACCTTTCGTGAACGTGATGCTCCCTTTTTGGATCTGTTTTTGGTTAGTAAAAACAGGCGCTATTGCAGGTCTTTGATAAAAGCAAAGTAGGATAAAGTGAACTTTCAGAAGGAGGAGGATACCTGTATTAAACTGTCACTCTATCTTTTTTTCACCTGAATCTGTAGCCTGGCTACTTCCAAACTGTTCTTTTTCTGGATGGCAAAGTTACTACTGGAAAAATATTTATAAGTAAAAGCGTCTCTAACACTTTTATTTTTGCTCTAAGAATTAGCATCTATCTTTCACCTCTTGGAGGACCTCAGTTCTTGCTAGAAAATTCCTTTTTTTTTTTTAATCTGACATTTTAATTCATCTCCAGCTTGAACATTAGTAGTTGTCCACAAATCTCAGGAATGTTTTAGGCAGAAAACTGGTTTTACCCTGTTGGTGACCTGAAGGAGTGTGCTTGAGGATTTGTTAAAATAATGCTGTTCTTTAATTGCAATCCTAGGCATCTATAGCATGAGTGGCCTTAGTGAGTTTGTTGAAGTGCACATTTTTTTTTCAAAAGTGAAATTTAAGATTAAAAATATATGTTATATATAGATAACCTAGAGAACTTGGTTTGTGGTGCACAAGTGTTGGATCACTAAATAACTTTGCAGGCACCATTTGTGTGACATTACTCATTTCTGTAGATTCCTTTTATGGGAAGATCTGTTGCCATGGTAACTAAAAACTTTTCACTTTAGTTCTGCTTTTATGATGTGAATGAATGCTATGTTTTATTAAATATTACCAGGTCAGTACTATTTTTATACTTTATTAAGCAACCGGGGATTTTAGTTTAATAGACTCGAAAAGCTCTTACTGAAACAAAAGCAAATCACTATCAATTCTTTACATGAAAATCCCCACTAATAGTGCCACAGTAATTTCTATAGAAATACCTAAGGTCATTGATGGATTTTTTTAAAGACAATTCTTCATTGTGTCAGAATGACCTTTCATATCACCCTTATCACAAACTTGTAGTGCCCACCATTATTTGTAACCATTAAACCATACTAAGTATGTTTGTAACCAGCATTGTGATATATTCTGTACTTGTATTGATAAAAATGAATTATTGACTTAATAAATATTGTGTTCCTGCATCCATAGTGTATCTGTTTCCAGTTTAGTTGTGCTTACTTTTGGTTGGGACTGGGGACTATTTAAACATCACAGACTTTTTTATTAGCGAACAACACGAGAGAAACTGTCAGAACTAGAACAGCTGTGTGCTTCTAGTGAGACGTGTGGAGACGCTTGGTAATGGCACCTGAAGACGGTGCTTATGAAGGTACTTTGGAAACACAAGCCCTGTGTGAATGCAGAGGGCTTTGGGGACTTTACAAAAGTAATCACACCCTTCTTTTCCCAAGGCTCACGCAAAGGCTGAGAATGGGTGATGAGTCAGGTAAAAGTTCTGCTGGGTGTCTGTCAGTGGCGAAAACCCTGGGTGTGGGTTATGGTTCTACCCCTGCCTCTTAGCAGTAGGAATTTGAGATGTGTCATTATAAGCCTCTTTGTGTTTCATTTCCTCGTATGTACGGTGGGGTCAGGTTAGGTCTTTAAAAATCCACCATGAAACAGCATGAATCTAAAGCACTGAAAACAATTACAGGAAATGAAACCAGATTATGAAGAAAACTGATGAATGTTAGGCAAAGTCCCACCTTCATTTGGAATAGTCAGCAATTGACTTCATCACCTGTCACCTTTGGTCACCAATTTTTTTTTTTTTTGGCCAAGCCATGTAGCTTGCGAGATCTTAGTTCCCCGACCTGGGATTGAACCTGCATCTTCAGCAGTGAAAGCACAGAGTCCTAACAACTGGACCACCAGGGAATTCCCTGGTGTTACTGAATTTAAATTTATTTCCTTTTCCATCTCCATGACTCTGAACATACTCTTCTCTCTGTTGTTTGAAATGCCATTTCTTGCGTAAAATCTCCCATCAGACTGAAAGGACAAGGGAAGCTTGAGTTGCCCCTTGGTACTTAGTTATGCAGCATTTTATTTGAAGTTTTGTTAAAGCCATTGTCATATGATCGTTTGTACACCCATGTTCCCAGCAGCAGCATTCACCATAACCAAAAGGTTAAGGCAACAAAAGGTAGCACATACACACAGCATAGTGTTATTCAGCCTCAAACAGGGTGGACATGCTGACCCGTGCTACAATTTGGATGAACTTTGAGGGCAAAAGGGGTAAGCAAGTAAACGGTGTATGATTCCATTCACATGAGGTATCTAGGCTAGTCACACTCACAAAGTGGCATGATGGTTGTCAGGCTGGGGAGGAGGAAAATGGGGAGTGGCTGCTTCATGGGGGTAGAGTTTCAGGTTTGCAAGATGAGAGTGTTCTGGAGATCAGTTGCATAATTAACACCACACTGAGAAATAGTTAAAGTGGTTTTATGAAGTTTCTGGATAACTGCATAAAGCAGTTAAGTCAGGCATGATATATGAAGTTTGAGAAGAGTGTGAGTGAGCATTTCCAGGCAGTATATTGATAAGCCTTGTGAGATACACTTGTGAATTAGAACACTGATGTAACAAGTCAAAATTGGTATTCAACTTCCTGCTCAGCGCAGAATCAGGTGGTTTTTCACTCTTGCTGCTACTTAAATAGTTTTGAGTATTTTTCTGTTCTGCTAATGGCTGTGACCCATTGCCAGTCTACATTCTACAACTGTGGTGTTGGTATTGGAGTCATCACATTTCTCTATACAAGATGAAAAAGGAAAAAAAAAAAAAAGACTATTTAAAAAACCACCCTTGGCACTTTTTGATCATGAGGTAGTTTAACTAGTATGTGTTTGATCAGACAAATCAAAACTTTATAGAAATAAAAGCTGCTTTAGATAAATCTTATCAGAAGGTGAGAGTTCCAGGGAGCCAAGTTGCTTATGATAAAAATGAAGAATTATAAATGGAGCTGGACAGAAGAGTGCTTGTTTAGAACTGGCTGGGATCCAAATGGCTGCATATTTACCAGGAGAGACCTTGAGATTATAAGGTTATAGCAGCAGTTGCTGACAATGTCCTTGGGTCTGGTACAGTTCAAAGAAAGTTCAAGTTTTTCAGTGCTGCAGGGATGTGTCTGAGACCAGTTCCTCAGTGGTCACCAACTCCATTTCTGTGTGCCTGAACTGTGAGTACGTACCCACTCCAGTTATTCTTGGGCTTCCCTTGTGGCTCAGCTGGTAAAGGATCCGCCTGCAATGTGGGAGGCCTGGGTTCGATCCCTGAGTTTGGAAGATTTCCTGGAGAAGGGAAAGGCTACCCACTTTAGTATTCTGGCCTGGAAAATTCCATGGACTGTATAGTCCATGGGGTCACCAAGAGTCGGACACAACTGAGCAACTTTCACACATGAACTGTGAGTGGGGCTTCCCAGGTGGCGCTAGTGATAACCTGCCTACCAATGCAGGAGATGTAACAGACAGGTTCGATCCCTGAGTCAGGAAGATCCCCTGGAATAAGGCATGGCAACCCGCGCCGGTATTCTTGCTTGGAGAATCCCATGGACAGAAAAGCCTGGTAGACTACAGTCCATAGGGTCGCAAAGAGTCAGACACGACTGAGTGACAGTACACACACATGAACTGTGATTGCTCCATTATAATTTCAGTTTGTCATCATTATACAGCAATAGATAATAATTCCAGCAATAGAGGATGCATTGAATTATGGCCAATCAACCCAGTGGCGTACATGGTCATTAAAAATTACACTTAACCATATATAATAGTATGGGGAAATGGTCATGATAGAAATAAAGCTGGAGGTCAAAATATAAATACAAAGCATGAGTGAAACAGAAAAAAGAGACAGTAAACATGCCAATATGTTAAATGTGGTTACCTCTTTATTAGTAGAGTTGCACATATTAAAAAAGTACTTTATAGTATTTTCCAATATAATACATATAATCAAAAATTCGTGATAAACAATCTGTGTAACTAACCTTGCAGTTTTTGCCTTTATAAGCCTCCTGCGTTTTGTAGGCCAATGGAAGGCAATTCAAGTGCTTCTTGAATCTGCGTCTCCCAGGCTGCAGTCCTAACAAATCCCAAATACACACCTTTTTATTTCAGTCCGGTCTCTTGTTTCTAAAAGTTTGGTTAACAGTACCATGTTATACCAAAACATAATTGGCTTAAACCAAAAGTATTAACAGCTCCTGTTGAAATAGAGTTCAAGAGTGGCTTCACCGAGTTGTTCTAGCTCAGCGGATCTCATGAGACTATAATTATGGCAACCTTAGACTTGGCTGCTACAGGAGAATCTGCTTATAAGCTGGCTCACTTACATAGCTGGTGGCAAGAGGTCTCAGTTCCTCCTTGTGTGGGCCGCTTGGGTCTGTGAGTCTTTTTGACACGGCCACTGACTTCCCCCAGGACAAACCATTCCAACAGAAAGAGCCACAGTGTCTTTTATGATCTACCCCAGGAAGTCATAACTTATCATTTTCACCGTACTCTGTTCATTATAAGTTGGTCCTCCCCAAGAACAGCTCACAAGGGAAGGGGAATTAAAACCCTTGTCCTGAAAGAAGCAATGTCAGAATTTGTGAGTCTATGTATTTTTAATTTGTTTACTTATGGCTGCTTTGGTTCTTTGTTGCTGCGTGAGGGCTTTCTCTTTCTGTGGTGAGCGGGGGCTACTCACTGCAGTGACTTCCCTTGTTGCAGAGCACAGGCTCTCGAACTCAGTATCTGTGGCTCACTGAGACATGTGTGATCCTCCCAGACCAGGGATCAAACCCTGCATTACCAGGCAGATTCTTTACCACTGGACCACCGGGAAGTCCAAGTATTTGTGGATATATTTTCAAACCTTCACACTGGATATTTAAATTGCTTCCACTTTCTCCCCATTGTAAATTTCCTCTCTGATATTATCCTTGACAATGAAGCTTTGTGCACATCTTAGATTCTTCTCTTAGAAATAAATCCCTAGTAGTGGAGTTGCTGGGTCAGATTTTGACACATGCTGCTGGGTTGTATCAATTTCCATTCAGGTTGTAATGTATCAGAACTCTTCTTTTTCCACATTCATATCCACACTGGGGCTTTATGATTTTTTTTATTACTAATATGATACAAAGAATTATTCTTCTCATTTGCATTTCTTGGATTAGTAATAAGGCTATGCATTTGGGGCTCTGTGACTGGTTGGCTTTTAAGGGTCTTAACTGTAAGGATCTTCCTGCTGGTAAGGGGCATCCCTAACTCAGTTCTGTCTGCATGAAGAACGCTTCTTATTACAGACCATCTCCTAAGGCTCTGAGCCTCCTGTCCCTCCTCTGGAAACTTACCAGCTCTCAGAAGTCAAGACTTGATTTGGACTCCAGTCTGGACCTTCATCCCATCTCCTTGCAGAAAGTGAATCCTGGGGAAGAGGTCTGGGTAGAATAAGCCTCAAGACCAAATATCAAGGCTGAAGACAACCTTGCTTGTTTTAATTCTACATCTTTTAAAAAGTAAATCTTTTTGGCTGCATTGGGTCTTAGGTGCAGCATGCAGGATTTTAAAGTTATGGCATATAGGGTCTAATTCCCTGATCAGGGATCTAACCCACGCCTCCTACATTGAGAGCGTGGAGTCTTAGCCATGGGACCACCAGGGAAATCCCAAGACTATCCTGTTTTAAGCCAAAAGAATTATGGCTCTTTTAGAACTAGGAGAGAGGCAATGATTTGGCTAATCTTTTGAAACTTTCTGTTTTGGAAACTTGTAAGCATGCCAAAGTAGAGAGACTAGTATAAGGAACTCCCTTATAGCTTTCACCCAGCTTATAAATATGTGGCCCGTCTCATTATGACTATTCTCTCAGCCACCATGCACCCTGCCCTTGTGACCCAATTATTTTATTTCAGCTTTATTGAGATTAATTGAAAAACTAATACAGCACTGTGTAAGTTTAAGGTGAACAGCAATCACACTTGACCTACATACATCATGAAATGATTGCACGATGAGTAAACATCCATTATCTCATAGAAAAAGAAGAGAAATTTTCTTTACAATGAGAACACTTAGGATTTACTCTCTTCACTTTCATACAGAATATACAACAGTGTTAATTATACTGATTATGTTGAATGTTATATTCCAAATACTTGGTTTATCTGATAACTGGAAGTTTGTATCTTTTGACCACTTTTCTCTGGTTCCTCTTTCCTCCTACCTCTGCTTCTGAGAACCACAAGTCTGATCTCTTTTTCTACAAGTTTATTTGGGTTTTGAAGCATACTTGACCTACAACACTGTGTTAGTTCCTATTACACAACACAGTGATTTGATATTTCTATACATTACCAAATGATCACCACTTCACTAGATATTCACTAGATATTTTAAATCAAATCCCAGAATCATAGTTTTATCCACAAATATTTTACTGTTTAAAACATAAAGACTTAAATATATATACATATATATATATATAAATCCAAAATACTATTACTAAACTCAAGAAATACATTCCTTTACATCATCAAATCATCAGTCCATGTTCAGTTTCTCTAAATGTGTCGTAAACATTTTTGTAGAACTGGTTTGTTCTAATCGGGATGCAAACATAGTCCTCCTATGTCCTTTGGTCGTATCTCTTCAATCTCTTAATTTTTAGATTTCTTCTTCCTCTTCTTTTCTCCCTTTGAAGTTTATTTATTAAAGTAACTGGTCTATTTACTCTGTGGATCTTCACATAGTCAAGAGTTTGTTGAGGGCTTCCCTAGCCAATGCAGGGTACACAGGTTTGCTCCCTGGTCCGGGAAGATCCCACGTGTCGCAGGGCAGCTAAGCCCAGGGGCCACAACCACTGAGCCCAAGTGTCTAGAGCCTATACTCCGCAACAGGAGGAGCCACCACAGTGAGAAGCCCACAACCAGAGGAAACCTGAGCAAAGAATCAAAGACCCAGTGCAGTCAAAAATAAATAAATTAAAAAAAATTTTTTAAAGATTTTAAAAATCAGCAATTTTTAATTGCTGATTCTGTCCCCATGGTATCATTTAATACACTCCCCAGTCCCTTGTATTTCCTTTGAGCTGGTAATTAGATCTAGAAATTTGATCAGATTCAGGTTTGAATTTTTTGCAAACATACCGCTTAGGCTAGAGGCCCATAAATATCTGGTTATTTTGCTTTATGATATTAAGATTGATCTGTGATTCAGATGTTGTCTACTGTTTAACTTGACCATTAGGGTTTCGATATCAATGATTATTTTTTATTTTAGAAATTTCATTTGGTTCTTTTTAGAAACTGAATACTCTTTTTCCTATCATATCCTGTTTTGTTAGTCTAGTGTCCTTTTCTCCTTTTTCAGTAAAACCCAACTCTACATGAGCAGGCAGATCAATAGCCCAGAACAAAATGTTCAGAAATAGACCCAAGTAAATCAGGAACTTAATATATAATAAGGATGATATTTCAAAACTGTGTAGAAAATGGATTTTTCCCCCTATATGTTATATCCTATAAATACACTTCCACTTGTGCAAGGATAACCATTTAGCTACCTGAAAAAAACATATTGCTAAGTCGCTTCAGTCATGTCCGACTCTGTGTGACCCCATAGACAGCAGTCACCCAGGCTCCGCCGTCCCTGGGATTCTCCAGGCAAGAACAGTGGAGTGGGTTGCCATTTCCTTCTCCAATGCGTGAAAGTGAAAAGTGAAAGTGAAGTCGCTCAGTTGTGTCCAAACTTCGCGACCCCATGGACTGCAGCCTACCAGGCTCCTCCATCCATGGGATCTTCCAGGCAAGAGTACTGGAGTGGGATGCCATTGCCTTCTCCAGAAAAAAACGTATATGGGAATCTAATTACACAACTTTAAATTCCAGGTAGATCAAAGATTTAAATGTAAAAACTGAAATCTTTGTGCTAGAAGAAGGAAAGAATTTTTAAAATTTATATTTGGTTGCATTAGATCTTCGTTGCTACCTCCAGGCTATTCTCTAGATGTGGCAAATGGGGGCTACTCTCTAGCTGTGGTGTGCAGGCTTCTCATTGCAGTGGCTTCTCTTGTTGTGGAGAGCGGGCTCTGGGGTGTTCGGGCTTCAATAGTTGCAGCTCATAGGTTCTAGAGCACAGGCTCAGTAATTGTGGTGCATGGCCTTAGTTGCTCTGGGGCATGGGGTACCTTCCCGGACCAGGGGTAGAACCGGTGACTCCTGCATTGCAAGGTGAATTCTTAACATTGGTTGAGAACATTGGACCACCAGGGAAACCCGAAAGATAGAATTTTAAATATTCTCTGAGTGAGGAAGATCTTTCAAAGTCACAAACCATTTAAGAAAACATTGATAATTTTACTTTATAAAAACAGAAAATGTCTACATGCACGAAGGAAAAATCATAAAGTCAAAACTAAGGCTCATTGGATGTGGAGTCAGGAGACCTGGAAAGTCCCTCTCTCAGCTCAGCTGTGGCAGCCCCTAAGCCTCCATTTTCTTCTCCGTAATGCGGCAGAATCTCTCTGACGAGTTTGACATGAAGATCCAAGGAGGATGGATACAAAGAAAGCACTTCACCATCTCCTGAGTCATGGAATCCAATCATTCATTCTACAGATATCTGATAAGGGAGTTGCCCAGCAGTCCAATAGTTAAGACTCTGCCTTCCAATGCAGGGGAAGTGGGTTTGATCCCTGGTTGAGGAACGAAGGTCCCGCATGCCACTGGGTGCAGCCAAAAGTTATAAACAAAAGCCCCAAATGTATGTTAAGTGCCTCCTGCGTGCTGGGCCTGTTGTTACTGGGATACAGCAATGAGCAAAACAGACAAAACTCTGTCTTTGTGGAACTTCTGTTTTAACGGGAGGAAAACATCAATAAAAAGAAATATAATCATTAACCAAATTACATAATATCTGAAAGGCATTAGTACTTTAGGAAAATAAAAACAGTAAAGGATATTCGGGGTGCAGAAGTTGTTGGACTTTAAAATAGGGGATTATGGTAGGCTATCCTCAGGAGGTGATACTTGAACAAAGATTTCAAGGGAAAGAAGAAA
Organism: Moschus berezovskii; assembly: GCF_049115385.1. Taxonomy (NCBI): domain Eukaryota; kingdom Metazoa; phylum Chordata; class Mammalia; order Artiodactyla; family Moschidae; genus Moschus; species Moschus berezovskii. Next base: position 24,499,828 of record NC_142479.1, read on the forward strand.
TGATTCAAGTGGATATTTTGGTAAAGAACATTCCAGACAGGGGCCTTCCCTGGGGGTCCAGTTGTTGAGACTTTACACTCCCACTCAGGGGGCATGGGTTCTATCCCCTGTCTGATCCGGGAGCCAAGATATCCACATGCCTGAAGGTGTGGCCAACGAATAAATAAATGGCTATTTTTTAATAAAGGAATGTTCCAGACAGAGGAAATAGCCAGTGAAAAGGACCTGAGGCAGGAGTATACTTTAAAATTTTTTTATTTATTTGGCTGAGGCAGGAGTATACTTTAAATTATTTTATTTTTTTTTATTTGGCTAAGCCGGGCCTTAGTTGGAGCATAGGAGATTTTTGGTTGCGGCATGTGGGATCTAGTTCCCTGACCAGAAATCAAACCAGAGATGGGCCCCCTGTGTTGGGATCATGAAGTTTTAGCCACTGGACCACCAGAGAATTCCCCAGCATTATGCTTGACTGGTATGAGAAAAGCAAGGATGGGGACAAAGAGGTCCCAGAATGGACAGAGATAGATCATATAGGGCTCTGTAGGCTCTTGCAGAAACTTCGGCTTTTAATCTGCTGGAGATAAAGAGCTGTTGGAGCGTTTTGCTTGTGTGTATGTTTGTTTGTTATTTTTAGAGCAGTTTTAGGTTCACAGAAAAACTGAGCAGCCGGTGCAGAGATTTCCTGTACACTGCTCTCCTCCACATGCTCAGCCTCCCCATCACCCACACCCTCCACCAGAGGGGTTATTGATTACAACTGATGGACCTACATTGATACAGAATTATCACCCACAGTTCACCGTTTACATTAGGGTTGCTATTGGTGTCACGCATCCTATGGGTCTGGGCCAGGTATGATGGCGTGTATCCACCACTCTGGTAACATACAGGGCATTTTCACTGCTCGAAAAATCCTCTGTGTTATTGGAGTATTTTGAGCAATGTCATGTGATCTGTCATTTTAGAATTCTGAGACCTACTGAATTTAAGGAAAGAGTTAAGAGGCCTCCCCCAGCTATCCAAAGAGGGACTTCCCTGGTGGTCCAGTGGTTAAAAATCCACCTTCCAATGCAGTGGATATAGGTTCAATCCCTGGTCAGGAAACTAAGATCCCATATGCCTCAAGGCAATTAAGCCCACCTGCCACAACTAAGACCTGATGCAGCAAAAAAAAAAAGAAAGCCTCCAAATCCAAGCCTCACCTCTTGTACATTTTACCTGCTGGCCTCCTCATTGTCCTCGAGGCTGGTAGGAATCTCCCACACTGGCTCCTGGTCTCCGGCTCTTTGCACAGGAAGAAGGCGGTAGAGTTCCAGAATTCCTGTAGGGGGCAGTGTTGCCTCACACACAGAGGTCCCTTCCTTATTTTGGTCTGTTTTGGAACAGCCAGCTTTTCCCCTGGGACCTTGTCAGTGACATCGCTTGGGAGAAAAGTGGAGAGCCCCCAGTTGTCAGAGACAACCTCCGACCGGCTGCTCTTCTCTCACAGACCCTCCCTGCTTTGTCAGGACTGGCAGGGACCACCCAATGAAGCTGACCCCAAGCCCCTGCCTTAGCCTCTCTCATCTCGCCTCTGGGAGGCAATGGGTGGGAGGACCAAACAGATGGGGTGGCCACCTCCCTCCCCACTGGTACATTCCTGTCCTTGGCCTTCAGGTCTAGACTGATGTTCATTTTACCATTTAAAACTTTTGATAATATTTACTCCTGAATACAAATTGAAGGAGGAGAGGAAAAAGGGTCATACACATTTATTCTGTTCCCCCCTGACCCCGCCCTCCACCCTTCATGGGCGCCAGATGCTCTGCCTGGAACAGAGCCGTGATTCTCCTGTGTTCTTGGAACATAACTGGACCTGCTTCTCCTCCTGGAGTTGACCACTGTCTCCCTGGCCTTTCTAGCTAGAGACAATGTGCTGTCTTCACTTCGTCTTCTTCCCCTCCTTTTTCATCTCCCTCTTCTGTCACCAAGAGCTGTCCGTTTAGCCTTAGTCCCACAAATCCACCCTGCCCCCATCCATGTTTGTGTATATACCCTAAGAATGGCGAATACTAAAGGCAAAAAGGGTCAAACATATTAATAGGAAAGAGTGAAGAAGGCCGGTGTATAAGGCAACAGGGAGGGGTGGAGATTGTGGTGAACTGGAAAGAATATCAGTGAACCCTGAGCCCCAGCCAGGGGTTGTCTGTGAGAAGGCACCTCCAAGCGTGGCCAGTTTTTTCAAACTGTTGTTGTTTCTAATGTGAAATGTACTGAGTTCATATTGGCAACTGACTTTTTAAAAGAAGTTCTACTTTAGTCATTCAAAATGCCCTAGAGAAGTGCAGCTGCCTTTAAAAAAAAAAATTCTTTGTGGCGGAGCCAGGTCTTGGTTGTGGCATGCAGAATCTTTAGCTGCAGCATGTGAGCTCTTAGTTATGGCATGTGGGATCTAGCTCCCCAACCAGGGGTCCAACCTGGGCCCCCTGCATTGGGAGCACGCAATCCTAGCCACTGGACAGCCAGGTAAGTCCCTTGGGACGATTAATACATCTCCTTCTTTGGTCTCCTGACTCTACGCTCTCTCACTTCCACGTACTTTGCTGATACCCACGTCATGTCAACTCCTACCCCTGCCTGGCATCTCCCTTGTCACTGTCCCCTCTAAGTTTCCCACAGGATCAAGGGCGGACGACTTAGGAAGGCACCAGACTCATCACCCTCCGACTGACTCCTGGCCCACTCTGTCCCACCTGTACTCTCTCCTGGCAGACACATGTCAGCGCCTGTGTCACTCCCTTAAGGCCTTCCCCAGACACCGGCATGACCCTGCTATAACGCCTATTTGTGTGTGTGTTTCCCCCAGACTGTGACGGTCCTTGACACAGCAACTGCCTCTTACTCACCTGTGTATATGGGGGCCACTTACTATTCAGAAGGTGGCTGGCAAATATTTATTTTTAATTAAAAAAAAAAAAAAAAGAATGAGACCTCCCTTGCTCTCTGCAACTAGGGAAAGCCTGCACAGAGCAGTGATGACCCAGTGCAACCAAATAAATAACTTAAAAAAAAATGAATGACGATTAGCCGAGCTGAACTGTCTAAAGGATGTTTATTTCCTTGTTCCATTTATACACAGTTAAAACAGCATCCTTTTGATAAAGACAGCTTCTTCTTTCCCCTCTCTGGTCCCTCATCTCCCCCTCCCCCCAAGTGCAAGTGCTCTGGGATCCAGGGCAAGCTGGCCCTCAGTCCCAGCTGGGTCTTCCCACGGAGCGGTCTCTGGAGTGTCTGGAGCTTCCTTAATCCTCTTTCTGTTGAGTTTCGGCTTTTGAGGAAGCTTAGAACCTGAAAAAGGGAAGGTCAGAGACAGCGCTGACATCACCAACAGTAAGAAATCTCAGCCTGGAACACTTGCCAGCTGTGGCAGGAAGAGCAACAGAAGCTTAACCTGCTTTCAACCTGAGTCCCTCACCCTTTTCTCACAGAAACCCTGTGGGGTAGGGAGGCGGAATCACCCCAGTTTCCAGCCGAGGGATCGCACGCAGGCACAGAGTAAGGAAATGGGTTGTTCGATGTTTAAGCCAGGGCTGCCGCCAGGCCAGACCTCCAGCTTCTGACTGTGAGTCCTCTCCCTCCTGTCTCCATTCACTCCCCGGTTTCCAGTACTTTGCTGCTGGGTTGTTTGCAAACACTGTTGCCATCTTTTCACTTAAGAACTGACTCATGAAAAAAATAAAGAACTGATTCATGAACGCAGTGCCCAAGGTACACCATGAAGGTCACATTTGGAGGGATGGTGTCAATTTCACTGATCGTTTCTTTCTTAAAAAAGAAATATTTATTTAGTTTTGGCTGTGTCGCTTTGCTGCAGCATGTGGGATCTTGGTTGCCCCATGTGAGAGTTTAGCTGCCCTGAGGCATGTGAAATCTTAGTTCCCCAACCAGGGGTCGAACCTGCACTCCCTGCGTTGGAAGGCGGATTCTGAGCCACTGGACCGGGAGGGAGGCCCCCACGCAGGTCTCCGTTGCTTTCATGATAGACCCAGTGATTCACCCTCACCCAATCACGGTGGCTCCACCCGGCAGCATGTGCCATCTCATGGAACACAGGATGAAGAGTACCACCTTGTCTGAAACATGTGCCAGTCAAAAACATGTTTAACACGAATCCAGGGGGACCCTTGGCATACAATCCTGCTCCGAGAGAAAAAAGCTTCAAAGAGGCCAGATGGAAGCAACGAGAAAAAAGCAGGAGGGGGGAACAGTCTGCAGAACAGTAGCCTGAGCCCTTCAACACGTTGGGGTGGAAGAAAGAGGAGACTCAGGTCAAAAGGGACTTAAGAGACATAAGCAGGTGAAATGCATGGTTTGGGAAATTACGTGCAAAAGGCATCTTTGACTACTGGGAAAATTTGAAAATGGAGTATTTAATTCAATGAAGATGTTGACATGGAAGGTTTCTATAATTATCTGAGAAAAGCAAATTCAAGTCAAAACCACGCATACAGCATGGTCTCATTTTGGTTTCATACAGGTGTTTATACACATGAAAAGCATGTGGAAAGTGGTAACTGTGGATGACAATGTGATTGTTTATATTTTCTTATTTTTCGTTAATCTGTATTATCTAATTTTCTAGGATACGCCTGTGTTTGTAATCAAATGCGATTTTAAGAATTACAATTTCAGGGGCATCCCTGGTGGCCCAGTGGCTAGGACTGTGCACTCCCAATGGCGGAGGCCAGGGTTCCATCCCCAGTCAGGGAACTAGATTCCACTTGCAGCCCAGATGCCTCTACAGAGTTCGCATGCTGTAACTAAAGGTCCCACATGCTGCAACAAAGACTGAGGGTCCCGAGTGCCGAAACGAAGACCCAAATAAAGAAGCAGTTTTTTAAAAAGAACACTTAAAGAATGACAGTTTCAAGCCCAACTTAACACCCCATCTGCAACTCTCCCCTGTCACCTGCCGCCCTACCGCTCTCTCTCCACCCCTCGCCTCCGAGCCCAGCCCGAGTGCCCACTGCCTCCCCTCCACACAGACCTCCCTTCCACCTCTTCGTCTCCCCCATCTCTCTCCTTTTTCCTTTCTCTAAAGCCCGTCCCAAACCTACCTCCTTCCAAACCTCCGGACCTACCCTTTGCCCTATGACCTGAGATTGATCATCAGCGAAAGGGGGCTGGTCATGCCCAGCCCTTCGGGGTGCTGCAGGGGTGGGTGAAATAAACAGACACGATGCGCCTGGTACAGGGAGAGGCTGGCTCCGAAACCTGAACCACACTTTCCTCATCTGATCCACGGACTGCCTGATCCAAATCTTCTTAATGATACCGACTGCCCTTCATTCCACTGTATGTTTCCCTTCCTCAATCTAAGCAGTAGGCACCGGAGCCCCGGGTCCCCACAGAGCCCAGGCACGGGTCTGGGTTCGGGGCCCTGGGCCCTCTTCACTGATCTGTCCTCACTTCCCTGCTCCCTCTGGTCCAGCTGTGGCCGCTGAAAAGGCCCTGAGCGCAGCCCCGGCTGGCCCGGCCTTCGGAGAACACTTGGGTCTGGTTTAGGACCATGCTCTGGGGTCCTAGGTTTCCCTGTGTGCCTTCATTTTCTCCCACAGGACCTAAGCAAGCACCTACACGTGGCCCCAGAAGCCAGTTCTAGAAGGGTGAGAGGTAGGAGGTCTAACATCTCTCTGATGCTTAGTGCCTGGAACGGGCCTTCACAGACTCCAGCCTTGCTGGGCCCGCCTCACTGAAGAGTCTGTCCTTTAAGCCCACAGCCTCCGTCCAGGGGCCACAGTCAATGGGAAGGCCGTTCCCAGGCCATCTTGCTGGCTGGCCGCCTTTCTGGGGGAGTGACCCCTTCCCTCCACCCACAGCCCACCCAACACCAAGAGGGTGCAGCCTGCAGCTCGGCCACTTCCCGGGAGTCCCTGCTCTTGGCCGCTAGAAATGGCTCTGCTTCTGATCGTTCAGGAGCGTGCATTTGTTTACCTGTTAGCTGGAAAAGGCACATTTCCCGAGACCTCCAGGGGGAAACTGAGACGAAACAGGAAGGAAACACACCTAAATATGTTATTAGTCCTGCCTGTGGGTGATGGGTGACTTTTCTGTTTTATCCTATCTGGCAAATCCCAGGGAGAGAGGCGTCTGGCGAGCGACAGTCTATGGGGTTGGACACGACTGAGCGTGCACGCACATACATTTCAAATTTCCTACAGTGAGCTGACTTAAGAGAAGGAGGGAAAAAAGAGAAAAGAAAAAGTGGAGAAGGCGAAGGAAAATGGACAAAGAGAAATGCAGGGCAGAAGAGAAGATGGGGCAGCCGGAAGAGGACCAGGTCCGGCGCTCCTGGGGGCAGACGGGCCGCTCCTCCGGGCATACCTCTCCCGCAGGGGTCCCTGGCTCTCGGCTCCTCCAGCAGGCAGGCTGGGTGGCCCGGGGCCTGCAGCTTGGACAGCCTCTCCTTCATGCCACTGAGGTGGTGGTGGAGCCCCCAGGCAGTGCAGAGCTTGGGCAGACTGTCCTCCTGGTTGGCCAGCAAGGAGCTCTCCGGGGTTTCCAAGGAGCAGAAGGCCACCTGCAAGGGGACCAGAGTGTTGCTGAGGAGAGAGGGGCCCGCCTGCCAGAGCCTGAGCCCTGCCCGTGTCAGGAAGCTGCTGCGGGCGGACCACAGATGTTGGGGGGCGGGGGGGGGCATCGGGACCTTGAAGCCAGGCTGCCAACTCTGTCTTCTTGGATGGTTCTTTCCTTGGGCTATCTCCTCCATCTTGTTTCTGAGCATAGTGACTTATGTGTTTGTAATGAAACAATGGGACTTTTAAAAATATATTTATTTGGCTGTGCTAGGTCAGAAAGATCCCCTGGGGGAGGGCATGGCAACCCACTCCAGTATTCTTGCCTGGAGAACCCCATGGATGGAGGTGCCTGGAGGGCTGCAGTCCATGGGGTCGCAAAGAGGCAGACACGAATGACTGATGCGACTACGCATGCGCGGCTGTGCTGAGTTTTAGTTGTAGCGTGTGGGATCTTTGGTTGTGGCATGAGAACTCTCAATTAGTTGCTGCATGTGGGATCTAATTCCCTGAACAGGGATCGAACCCGGCTCCCCTGCATTGGGCAGAGTCTTAGCCACTGGACCCCCAGGGAAATCCTGGTGCTTATTTTCTAAAGTCCTTTGCAAAATCAAAATCGAGAGTCTGGAAACATCTTTTGAAAGTTCCTTGGCTGCTGAAATCCAGGAATGACTAAAATGGCAGCTCCTCATAGTCTAAAAAGGAATCACTGAATCTATGCCCACATTCATGTTCAGAGAATGAAATTAAGACCCACAGAGAAAGTGAAAGTCGCGTCCAACTCTTTGTGACCCCATAGACCATACAGTCCATGGAATTCTCCAGGCCAGAATACTGGTGTGGGTAGCCTTTCCCTTCTCCAGGGGATCTTCCCAACCCAGGGATTGAACATAGGTCTCCTGCATTGCAGACGGTTCTTTCCCAAATGAGCCACAAGGGAAGCCTAAGAATACTGGAGCGTGTAGACTATCCCTTCTCCAGGGGATCTTCCTGACCCAGGAATTGAACTGGGGTCTCCTCCATTGCAGGAGGATTCTTTACCAACTGAGCTATCAGAGGATGCCATTATAGCTGCCCAGCTGGAGCAATGGGCAGGATAAGGTCAGAGCAGGGCTCTCCTTTGAATGAGATTATGTTTGATCCCAGTTCTATCCTTCCCATTTGCTGCATGGTCTGGATCAAGTTCCTTCACCTCCCCAGATTTGACACCCTCATTTATACACTGTGGACAATAATTCTAATTACCATCTAGGGTTACTTTAGAAGAATGACATGAAGGAACATAAAGTTTCCTAGTACATAAAAACTGTTCCCTGTAATTATTCTTTTGGACAGTGGTTCTCAAAGGGTGATCTGTGAAATATTTTAACCTCACAGACCCCCTGAAAAGTGGGATCCACTCAGAGTGCAGGAGAGAAATCAATGGATTCTAATGTAACCTAGTGTGAAAAGTTCATTGATAACAAATCTGAAAAGGCTACATACTGTATGATTCCAACTATACCTTCCAATTATACAGTCCAGAAAAGGAAAAACTACGGAAACTGTAAAAAGATCAGTGGTTGCCAAGGGCCTTGAGGGGAGAAGGAGGGGATGAATAGGCACAGCACTGGGGATTTTTAGGGCAATGAAACTTTTCCTTTTTCCACTGTAATGGTGGATACATGTTACTGTATATTTGTCAAAATCTACAGAATGTACAAAACAAGGAATGCACCTTAATGTAAATCATCGACATTATTTAACAGTGTATCCATATTGACTCATCAAAGATACGAATGTACCTCTGTAATGCAAGGTGTTAATAATAAGGAAAACAGGAAAGGGTAAATATGAGAACTCTGTGCTTTACCCTCAATTATTCTATAAACCTAAAACTGCTTTTTGAAAAAAAGTCTATTTTAAAACACTCATTGAAGGAATTCCCTGATGGTCCAGTGGTTAGGACTCCACTTGCTCTGCAGGAAGCATGGGTTCAGTCCTGGTCAGGGAACTAAGATCTTGCTGTGTGATGTGGTAAAAAACAAAAACAAACAGCTTAATAGACAAACATTCATTGATATGGTTTCAGATTCAACACTGCAATTAAGTAAGTGCCACTTGCTGAGTTTTGGTGTCAAAAAATATTCACCTTTATCTGAAATGCTAATAAAATACTCCTCTCCTTTCCATTAATAATTATATATATATATATATAATTATATATATAATATTATATATATATATGTAGGAGGCTGGATATTCTTATGTACCAAATCATTATATCGTAAGAGACTGAGCAAAAGCATATATGAGAAGCCAAATGTCTTCTATTAAGACAGACACTAAAGAGATCTGCAAAAATAGAAAGCAATGTCACTAAATTTGTTTTGGAAAATAGAGTTATCTCTAAAAAATTATGTTAACATATAATGGGCTCCTTGATTTTAAACAATTAGTAGGTACATATTTTGAATTTTTTCTTTAGCTTTAATTTCTAGTAGGGCAAATATCAACAGATGTAACCTATATGAACACATTTTGGGGGGTTATGGGATTCCCTGGTGGCTCAGTGGTAAAGAACATGCATGGAAATGCAGGATACACAGGTTTGATTCCTGGGTCGGGAAGATCCCCTGGAGAAGGCAATGGCAATCCACTCCAGCATTCCTCCCTGGGAAATCCCATGGACCAAGGAGCCTGTCAGGCTACAGTCCATGGGGTTGCAAAGAGTCAGATGCACCTTAGCAACTAAGCACCATAAAAATTAAGAGGGGAGAAGTGATCTGAGACTAAAATGTTTGAGAATCACTGTTTTGGGACAAAGCCTGCCTGGGATATTTATCCTCTAGCCCTTGCAATGCTCTCCATAGCCTCCCCCAAGCTGGCTATGCCTTTCTGCCTGGCCTGGGTCGTCCCCACCCACGGGTCCTCAGGAACGTGCCTGCTCCTGCGCACTGCAGGGTGTGGCGGTGGAGGGTGAAGCTGAGTGTCTGGCCTCGTGAGTCCCACTCTGTGCCCACCCCGGTGGCAGTGGAGTCTTCCTCAGGCAATGAGCATAGGAAGGACTGAAAAGTACTTGTTCTATCAGAGGGCTCTTCAGGAAATTTCCTGCCAGTCCGGTGTTGAGGATTCCGCACTTTCACCCATGGGGGCCCAGATTCCAGCCCTGGTCAGGTAACTAAGATACCTCATGCCACATGCTGTGACCAAAAAAACACACTGCCCTTCAGGCTCAGACCTCCCCCTACAATTCAAGAACATGCCACCCAGCCCTCTGCCGGCCCGGGAGGAGCCTCACCAGGAACTTGGCTGTCTGGTTGTTCTTGGTATACTTATAGAGTTTGCGAAGCTGCTTCGCCTCCAGCTCTGAAAACAGGGCAACAAACCGCCAGAGCATCCTGCAAGGGAGGGGAACCGAGACTGAGGGGGCGGGGCCGCGGCTGAGGGGCGGGGCCGAGACCAAAGGAGGCGGGGCCGAGGCTGAGGTGGGAGGAGCTCAGCCCCTCTCCTTTCCGCACCTGCTTTATGGCCAGGACCACCCGGGGAGATATGGACCACTCCTGCCCCCTGAATTTTTGGTTGGGCGCATGGAGGGCAGGTTTCTCCAGGTCTTGAATCCCCTGTATTTGGTGATGAGCTCCCACAGCACACAGCAGTTATTCTATCAGAGTTCTTTCCCCCACTCCTCCCACCCCAGTTCCAAATAGGGAAAGGAGTACGTCAAGGCTGTATATTGTCACCCTGCTTATTTAACTTATATGCAGAGTACATCATGAGAAACGCTGGGCTGAATGAAGCACAAGCCGGAGTCAAGATTACCGGGAGAAATATCAATAACCTCAGATATGCAGATGACACCACCCTTATGGCAGGAAGCCAAGAAGAACTGAAGAGCCTCTTGATGAAAGTGAAAGAGGAGACTGAAAAAGTTGGCTTAGAACTCAACATTCAAAAAACTAAGATCTTGGCATCCGGTCCCATCACTTCATGGCAAATAGATGGGAAAACAGTGGAAACAGTGGCAGACTTTTTGGGGGGTCTCCAAAATCACTGCGGATGGTGACTGCAGCCAAGAAATTAAAAGATGCTTTCTCCTTGGAAGAAAAGTTATGACCAACCTAGACAACATATTAAAAAGCAGAGACATTACTTTGCCAACAAAGGTCCTATAGTCAAGGCTGTGATTTTTCCAGTGGTCATGTATAGATGTGACAGTTGGACCATAAAGAAAGCTGAGCGCTGAAGAATTGATGCTTTTGAACTGTGTGTTGGAGAGGATTCTTGAGAGTCCCTTGGACTGCAAGGAGATCCAACCAGTCCATCCTAAAGGAAATCAGTCCTGAATATTCATTGGAAGGACTGATGTTGAAGCTGAAACTCCAATACTTTGGCCATGTGATGCAAAGAGCTGACTCATTTGAAAAGACCCTAATGCTGGGAAAGATTGAAGGCGGGAGGAGGGGGCATGACAGAGGATGAGATGGCTGGATGGCATCGGCGACTCAATGTACATGAGTTTGAGTAAACTCCAGGAGTTGGTGATGGACAGGGAGGTCTGACGTGCTGCAGTCCATGGGGTCACAAAGAGTCAGACACCACTGAGCGACCGAACTGAACTGCTCTCATCCCCGGGTGAGGAGAGTCCTCTATCCATTCAGTGCTGCCCTGAGTCACTACAGGGTGCTGTTTTCTCCACCCCTCTTCATGACACTCACTCCAGGATCCTGACCCTTCCACACTAAGATGAAGGACTAGGAGATTTTCACTAAGGTGTGACCTCGACTCTGGAGGGAGTGGCCCAGGAGAGAGGGTCATGGTCAGGTTAGGGAGGCTGTCCTACTTCTTCCAGTGCTTGATTTCCCAGGTTCGGCAGTAGTGTTGCAGAAAGGTGTTGATGTGGTTCCCTAGGACCACCAGGCTCTGCTTCATGTGCTTCAGTTTTTTCTTCTGGGGAAGGTTCTTTGGCAGGTGCAGCTTTCGCAGGAACTTCTTCAGTGGCCTTAGATATTCTTTACACTGAGGAAGCAACAGGGGAAGTGAGGGGCCATAGGAGAAAGAAGAGAAAGTTGGACAGCCCCACATAGCCAGCAGGTTGGCCCAGCTGCAGCCCTTCCGCCCCAGTGTTATGTGAGAAGGCCACTTCCTTCCCAAGAGGGTGTCCAGTGGGGCCATGAACTATGGATCCAAGGCCTGCCAGCCTCTGACCCAGGTCTCCTGACCTGTGGGGAACAGGGTTCGGGTCCCAGGCTGGCCCCTTACTCACAATTTTGAAGGTGTCCTGGTCAAGGCCCTTGGCATGGCACACAAGGGAGCCTTTGGCTGGGATGGTACTGGAGCTCCTCTCTAAGCTGGGTGCATTCATCCCCTGGAGGAGGCAGGGGCAGCGGTCAGTTGAGGGCCCAGGGCTACTGCTCCTGAGAGGCAGTGCTGGGCAATCACTGATCCAGACACCGGCCAAAGCCCTTCTCCATTTTTCCAGTGACCTCCTCTGACCCAGCTCTCAGGTCAGTGAGCCCTGGGCAAAGGAAACCCATCTCTGAGAATCCCTGCTTAGAAAACCAAGAACACCTAATCTATTTCTTTTATAATATTATAGCTCTGTATACTAACTAACTTTGCAAAGTACTTGACAAACATTAACTCTTTTTGTTTTCAATCATAAAGAAAGCTGAGTGCTGAAGAATTGCTGCTTTTGAACTGTGGTGATAGAGAAGACTCTTAAGAGAGTCTCTTGGACTGCAAGGAGATCCAACCAGTCCATCCTAAAGGAGATCAGTCCTGAATATTCAATAGAAGGACTCATGCTGAAACTGAAGTTTCAATAACTTTGGCCACCTGGTGGGAAGAACTGACTCATTGGAAAAGACCCTGATGCTGGGAAAGACTGAGGGCAGGAGGAGAAGGGGATGACAGAGGCTGAGATGGTTGGATGGCATCACCGACTCAATAGACATGGGTTTGGGTAGACTCGGGCAGTTGGTGATGGACAGGGAGGCCTGGCGTGCTGCAGTGCACGGGGTTGCAAAGAGTTGGACACGACTGAGTGACTGAACTGAACTCCTTCTGTACGTGGTTAACTCCTTTTTTTGAGGGGAGGACTGCACTGGGTCTTCATTGTGGCTTGTGGGCTTTCTCTCCAGTTGCAGAGCTTGGGCTCTCTAGTTGCAGTGAGCATGCTTAGTTACTTCACAGCATATGCGATCTCAGTTCCCCAACCAGGGATGGAACCTGGGTCCCCTGCATTGGAAGGTGGATTCTTTTTTTAAAAAAATGTATTTAATATTTTGACCATAGTGGGTCTTCATTGCTGCATGTGGGCTTTGTTTCGTTGTGGCAAGCAGGAGGCACTCTTTGTTGTGGCTTCTCCTTGCAATGGCTTCCCTTGTGGAGCATAGCTGTAGGGGCTTGCAGACTTCACAGGCTCAGGGGTTTAGTTGCTCTGAGGCATGTGGGATATTCCTGAACCAAGGATGGAACCTGTGTCCCCTGATTTGCAAGGAGGATTCTTAACCACTGGATCATCAAGGAAGTACCAACAGTAACTCATTTTATTCTCCCACAAATTCTATAAGGATAGAACTCTATTTTTGGTTACAGGTGAGCAGAGGGTAACCGAGATGCTTAAGTAACTCCCTGGGGCAATGATTAGGGATTCATTTACTCAGTCATTCAGCAAACACTATTGAGTTCCTAAATCCCAGGCCCATTTCCTTGTATCCCTAATCTTTAGCATCTTGCCAGGCTAACGGGCACTCAGAAAAGTCGGTGACGGTAATGATGATGATAAGGAATTTTCTGACAGCAAGCTGGGGCAAAAGAAGCTGAAAATGAATCATGATGAGGTGACTTCAGAATAACACTCAAAGTCAGAACATAGGATTAGATTGACATGAGATTTACACCTGCCTTTTAAAAAGCCTCCCAGAAAAGGGAGCGTTGGGACTTTCCTGCGAGCGTAGTAGTTAAGACTCCAAGTTTCCACTGCAGGGGACACGAGTTCAATCCTTGGTCAAGGAACTAAGATCCTGCATGCCTCATGGGGCAGCCAAAACACAAGTGAGCATTAAGTCCTGCCTGTGTTCAGGGGGCACAGGGAAGTTCCAGGGAAAGGGAGGGAGAAAGATGCAGGGAGAATGGGACACAGGCTCCTCCAGACTCCAGAGAGAGGGAACCCTGGCTGGTCAGTTGGATAAACACTCCATACAAACCACACAGACCATGACAAATGTACACACACACGCACACACACACACACCTGCCTGTGAGTCTTCATAACTGACAATCATCTTGCCGGGTATCTATGTCCTGGATAAACATCTGTCTGAATGAGTTAACCTTCTCTTGTTCTTTCAGTCTCTTACCAACTGGTGAACCTCACCATTTTTTATTCCCCTCTCTTCTTCCTTGACACTCATCTTCTCTGCCTTCCCAAGCCAGCCCCTGCAGGGCCCACCTTTCCTTCCCCCCTCACACCCCCAGCCCCACTTCACCTGCTCTAGTGGCTCTTCCCTTTCGCCCGCCTGCCCATCGGAGGCTTCCATCTCAACAGGAGCGCTGATGGGCTCCAGAGCGGCACTCCCCGGGTCCCCTCAGGCTTCCCACCTCCTGCTTCTGAGCCCCCGGTGACTCAGGGAGTGGCACTCGGAACTCGGGGCAAAACCATGGCAACGGCCAACACAGAGCCCAGCGCCCCTCCCCCACGCGGCCCGGGTTCCTCCGGGTGCCCCGGAGCCCGCCCCGCAAGCCAGCACCTTGGGCCAGGCACACCCTGGACTTTGTCGGGGCTCACGGCTGCCCAGGAGGGGCGGACACCCCTTCTCCCAAGAGAACTTTCGGGTGCTGTCGATTTTGAACGTGGGTAAGGCTTTAGGAATAATTCTCTTGCCTGTGTACCATTCAAGCCCCCTCGGTTACAGAGTGGGTTCCCCCCCGGAGAGGAGACCGAGGTTTTGTAGCCATCCTTTTCGGACCGGGGACAATGGGGTAGAGGATGCAGGGAGAAGGTAGCATCGTCAGCCTCTCCCGGGATGCATCTTCTCTTCCACCGTCTGTAGCCTCCAGGAAGGGAAGAAGCCCACTGGGTTGGGTGGTGGGTGGATGCTGGTTGTGTTTTTAGGGAGTGTACGAAAATACGAGCCACCAAGTATGACCTCAATTAACCCTCATACCTCTTCCCCGGGGTAGGTCCCAGGGGTGGTGTGGTTTAGTCTCTCAGTCGTGTCAGATACTTGTGACCCCACGGACTGTTGCCCGCCAGGCTCCTCTGTCCATGGAATTTTCCAGATAAGAAGACTGGAGTGGCTTGCCATTTCCTTCTTCAGGGGCTCTTCCTGACCCAGGGATCGAACCCAGGTCTCTTGCGTCTCCTGCATTGCAGGTGGATTCTTTACCGTCCGTGTCACTAGGGAAGCCCCGGGATCACGGCTGGAAGCCCCAGGTCCCAATCGTGATTCCATTTCCTGGAACACCAGCCGAGAAGCACAGAATTCCCGTTATTTGCCTTGGGTCCGCCGCCACGAGGTGCGGCGCCGAGGTTTGGGTAGGAGTCCCACCGCCCTGGGGGAAGTCCCTCCTGCGTCGCCCTCGGGGGAAGCCAGGCCGCAGGCGTAGAGGGCGCTGGCGGGGTCCGCGCGTCTCCCGGGCCGGCTTGTCCTGGAGGCGCTCCGCGGCGCGGGGCCACGCCGCCCCTCGTGTCTAACGCGGCCCCTCGAATCCCCCATCAGCTCGCCGGGCGGGGCAGGGCGGTGCTAAGACCTTACCGCCCCCGTCCCCTCACCTAACCAGCATCTTCTTCTTTGGATCGCTGGACACCCTCTCCTGGCCGGCCCCTTCCTGTTTTCTGGGCCCGGGTCCCGTTTTCTCCACCCCGTTTGGTCGTCTCTCTCCCCCGCCTTCGACCGCAGGGGTCAGCGCGCCGTCTGCCAACACTTGCGGCCGCACGGTCTTCCCAGGCCTCTCTCTCGCCATCTGGTACCTGCGAGTGACAGGAGCATTTAACTAGATGTTGTAGGCTCCCGGGGTGGCTCAAATGGTCAAGAATCTGCCTGCAATGAGGGAGTCCCAGGCTCGATCCCTGCGTCGGGAAGATCCCCTGGAGAAGGAAATGGCAACCCACTCCAGTATTCTTTGCCTGGAACAAAGAATGGACAGAGGAGCCTGGTGGGCCACAGTCCATGGAGTTGCAAAGAGTCAGACGGACTGAGAGATTGCACTTTGAATTTCCTGGAGGACAAGGCGGGTTTGTTTCCAAATTGGAAGGTGTGTTCTCTGAACATTAATTCAAGATTATTTTTCGGCTGTTTTAAGAAGGGTAATTATATTGGCAAGAGTGAGGGGAGAGGAACTCTTTGGCACACTTCTATTGGGAGTGGTAATTAGTTTTTTAAAAATGTATTGCAAAATGTTAAATAGGCATTTGCTTTGACCCATAAATTCTGAAAGTGTAGGTCACGTCACATCTGACTCTTTGCGACCCCATGGACTGTAGCCCAGCCAGGCTTCTCTGTCCTTGGAATTCTCCAGGTAAGACTACTGGAGTGGGTTGCCACTTCCTTCTCCAGGAGATCTTCTCAACCCAGGGATTGAGCCTGTGTCTCCTGCATTTCAGGCAGATTCTTTCCCAGTTCTACTTACAGGAATTGGCCCTATGGAGAGAAGATGTAAATGAGGACTGTACAGTGGTAACAGTCTGGAAGCAGCTGTCATGGATAGGAAAGGCTAAACACACTGTGGCACATCTATACTTTTAAAAGTGCTATTCTAATATTAAAGTTAGAAATCAATTAAAAAGCACTTCACTACTAAAATAGTACTGATTGTCAAAATACATGTCTGATTCTGCAACTCCATGGACTGCAGCCTGCCAGCCTCCTCCATCCATGGAATTCTCCTGGCAAGAATACTGGAATGGGTTGCCATCCCCTTCTCCAGGAGATCTTCCCCACTCAGGGATCCAACACAGGTCTCCTGCATTGGTGGCAGATTCTTGGCTGTGTGAGCCATCAAGGAAGCCCAGTTATTAAGATGCGACTGACTTTCACTATACAAATTAAATTTATATGAATAATTTAGATTGAATATGAATTACATTTAAAAAATTTTAAATTACTACTCTATATTTAATGACATGGAAAACAAACTAAAGCACTGTGTATGGTATGATCCCATTTATTTAAAAATTTATTTTATTGGTGTATATTTGATTTACAATGTCGTGTGATTTTTACTGTAAAGTGATCAGTCATACATAGTTATACATTCTTTCTCTTATTCTTTTCTGTTCTGTTTTATCACAGGATATGGAATGTAGCTCCCTGTGCTATATAGCAGGACCTTGCTGACCATGTTCTGCATAATAGTTTGCATCTACTAATCCCAAACCCCTAATCCACCCTTCCCCACATCCCCTCCCTGACAGAACCACAAGTCTGTTCTGTCTATGAGTCTTTTTCTGTTTGATGGATAAGTTCATTTGTGTCATATTTTATTTTTTAATTAAAAAAATTTTTTTTATTTCATCTGTTTTTAGTTTAGTTTTTTCTTTTTGTTTTGGGGCTGTGCTGAATCTTCATTGTTGGGCAGGCTTTTTTCTAGTTGCAGAGAGTGGGGCTACTCCCTAGCTATGGTACCCAGGCTTCTCATTTTGGTGTCTTTTCTTGTTTTGGAGCATGGGCTCTAGGGCGCTCAGGTTTCAAGAACCGCAGCATGTGAGCTCAGTAGTTGAGGCTCCTGGGCTCCAGAACACAGGCTCAATAGTTGTGGCACATAGGCTTAATGCCTTTGTGGCATGTGGGATCTTCCCAGATCAGGGACTGAACCCATATCTCCTGCATTGGCAGGTGGATTCTTTACTTGAGCCACAGGGAAGCCCCTGTGTCATATTTTAGATTCTGCTTACAAGTGATATCATATGGTATTTGTCTTACTTTTTCTGACTTACTTCACTTAGTATGATAATCTCTAGGTCTATCCATACTGCTGCAAATGGCATTCTTTCTTTTTTATGGCTGAGTAGTATTCCATTGTATATATGTGGCACATCTTCTTTATCCACTCATCTGTCAATTGACATTTAGGTTGTTTCCATGTCTTGGCTTTCTGAATGCTGCTGCTATGAACATAGGGGTGCAGGTATCTTTTTGAATTATGGTTTCTGTTCGGATATATGCCCAGGAGTTGGATTGCTGACTCGTGTGGCAACTCTATTTTTAGTTTTTGAGGAACCTCCGTACTGTTTTCCATTTCCACCAATTTACATTCCCACTAACAGTTTAGGAGGGTTCCCTTTTCTGCACATCCTCTCCAGCACTTTTTATTTGTAGATTAAAAAAATAATAATAATGGCCATTCTGACCAGTGTGAGGTGGTAGTTGATTGTGATTTTGATTTGCATTTCTATAATAATTAGTGATGTTGAGTATTTTTTCATGTGCCTGTTGGCCATCTGTATGTCTTCTTTGGAGAAATGCCTTTTAGGTATTCTGCCCATTTTTTGATTTAGTTGTTTGTTATTTTCTTATCGAATTGTATGAGCTGTTTGTTTATCTTGGACACTAAGACCTTGTTGGTCACAGTATTTGCAAATATTTTCTTCCAGTTCATGGTTGTCTTTTCATTTTGTTTATGGTTTTCTTTGCTGTGCAAAAGTTTATAAGCTTGATTAGGTTCCATTTGTTTATTTTTGCTTTTATTTCTATTGCTTGGGAGACAGATCTAAGAAAATACTGGTACGATTTATGTCAGAGAATGTTTTGCTTATATTCTCTTCTAGAGGTTTTTACAGTGTCATGTCTTATATTTAAGTCTTTAAGCCATTTTGAGTTTATTTTTATGTATAGTGTGACAGTGTGTCCTTTTTTAAAAAATTTTTAAAGTATAAATTTATTTATTTTAATTGGAGGCTAATTACTTTACAATATTGTATTGGTTTTGCCATATATTGACATGAATCTACCCTGGGTGTACATGTGTTCCCCATCCTGAACCCCCCTCCCACTTCTCTCCTCATCCCATACCATCCCTCTGGGTCATCCCAGTGCACCAGCCCCGAGCATCCTATATCATGCATTGAACTTGGACTGGCGATTCGTTTCACATATGATAATATACATGTTTCAATGCCATTCTTCCAAATCATCCCACCCTTGCCCTCTCCCACAGAGTCGAAAAGACTGTTCTATACATCTGTGTCTCTTTTGCTGTCTTGTATATAGGGTTATCGTTATCATCTTTCTAAATTCCATATATATGCATTAGTATACTGTATTGGTGTTTTTCTTTCTGACTTACTTCATTCTGTATAATAGGTTCCAATTTCATCCACCTCCTTAGAACAGATTCAAATGTATTCTTTTTAATGTCTGAGTAATATTCCATTGTGTATATGAACCACAGCTTTCTTATCTATTTGTCTGCTGTTGGACATCTAGGTTGCTTCCATGTCTTGGCTATTATAACCATTGCTTCAATGAACACTGGGGCACACGCTCCTCTTTCAATTCTGGTTCCTTTGGTGTGTATGCCCAGCAGTGGGATTGCTGGGTCGTATGGCAGTTCTATTTCCAGTTTTTAAAGGAATCTCCACAATGTTCTCCATAGTGGTTGTACTAGTTTGCATTCCCACCAACAGTGTAAGAGGGTTCCCTTTTCTCCACACCCTCTCCAGCGTTTATTACTTGTAGATTTTTGGATAGCAACCATTTTGACTGGCATGAAATGGTACCTCACTGGGGTTTTGATTTGCATTTCTCTGATAATGAGTGTTGTTGAGCATCTTTTCATGTGTTTGTTAGCCATCTATATGTCTTCTTTGGAGAAATTTCTGTTTAGTTCTTTGGCCCTACTTTTGATTGGGTCATTTATTTTTCTGGAATTGAACTGCAGGAGTTGCTTGTATATTTCTGAGATTAATTCTTTGTCAGGTGCTTCATTTGCTATTATTTTCTCCCATTCTGAAGGCTGTCTTTTCACCTTGCTTATAGTTTCCTTTGTTGTGCAAAAGCTTTTAATTTTAATTAGGTCCCATTTGTTTATTTTTGCTTTTATCTCCAATTCTCTGTGAGGTGGGCGATAGCGGATCCTGCTGTGATTTATGTCGGAGAGTGTTTTGCCTATGTTTTCCTCTAGGAGTTTTATAGTTTCTGGTCTTACATTTAGATCTTTATTCCATTTTGAGTTTATTTTTGTGTATGGTGTTAGAAAGTGTTCTACTTTCATTCTTTTACAAGTGGCTGACCAGTTTTCCCAGCACCACTTGTTAAAGAGATTGTCTTTTCTCCATTGTATATTCTTGCCTCCTTTGTCAAAGATAAGGTGTCCATAGATACTTGGATTTATCTCTGGGCTTTCTGTTTTGTTCCACTGATCTATATTTCTGTCTTTATGCCAGTACCATACTGTCTTGATGACTGTGGCTTTGTAGTAGAGCCTGAAGTCAGG
This sequence comes from Moschus berezovskii, assembly GCF_049115385.1. Lineage (NCBI taxonomy): Eukaryota > Metazoa > Chordata > Mammalia > Artiodactyla > Moschidae > Moschus > Moschus berezovskii. The sequence goes on from NC_142479.1 coordinate 24,519,801, forward strand.
CAGGTTGATTCCTCCTGTTCCATTCTTCTTTCTCAAGATTGCTTTGGCTATTCGAGGTTTTTTGTATTTCCATACAAATTGTGAAATTATTTGTTCTAGCTCTGTGAAAAATATCGTTGGTAGCTTGACAGGGATTGCATTGAATCTATAGTTTGTTTTGGGTAGTATACTCATTTTCACTATATTGATTCTTCCTATCCATGAACATGGTATATTTCTCCATCTATCTGTGTCCTCTTTGATTTCTTCCATCAGTGTTTTATAGTTTTCTATATATAGGTCTTTTGTTTCTTTAGGTAGATATATTCCTAAGTATTTTATTCTTTTCGTTGCAATGGTAAATGGGCTTTTTCCCTTAATTTCTCTTTCTGTTTTCTGATTCTTAGTGTATAGGAATGCAAGGGATTTCTGTGTGTTAATTTTATATCCTGCAACTTTACTATATTCAATGATTAGCTCTAGTAATTTTCTGGTGGAGTCTTTAGGGTTTTCTTTGTAGAGGATCATGTCATCTGCAAACAGTGAGAGTTTTACTTCTTCTTTTCAAATCTGGATTCCTTTTATTTCTTTTTCTGCTCTGATTGCTGTGACCAAAACTTCCAGAACTGTGTTGAATAGTAGTGGTGAGAGTGGGCACCCTTGTCTTGTTCCTGACTTTAGGGGAAATGCCTTCAATTTTTCATCATTGAGGATAATGTTTGCTGTGGGTTTGTCATATATAGCTTTTATTATGTTGAGGTATGTTCCTTCTATTCCTGCTTTCTGGAGGGTTTTTATCATAAATGGGTGTTGAATTTTATCAAAGGCTTTCTCTGCATCTATTGAGATAATCATATGATTTTTATTTTTCATTTTGTTAATGTGGTATATTACATTGATTGATTTGCAGATATTGAAGAATCCTTGCATCCCTGGGATAAAGCCCCCTTGATCATGACGTATGATCTTTTTAATATGTTGTTGGATTCTGTTTGCTAGAATTTTGTTAAAGATTTTTGCATCTATGTTCATCAGTGATATTGGCCTGTAGCTTTCTTTTTTTGTGGCATCTTTGTCTGGTTTTGGTATTAGGGTGATGGTGGCCTCATAGAATGAGTTTGGAAGTTTACCTTCCTCTGCAATTTTCTGGAAGAGTTTGAGTAGGATAGGTGTTAGCTCTTCTCTAAATTTTTGGTAGAATTCAGCTGTGAAGCCATCTGGTCCTCGGCTTTTGTTTGCTGGAAGATTTCTGATTACAGTTTCAATTTCCATGCTTATGATGGGTCTATTAAGATTTTCTATTTCTTTCTGGTTCAGTTTTGATAAGTTATACTTTTCTAAGAATTTGTCCATTTCTTCCAAGTTGTCCATTTTATTGGCATATATTTGCTGATAATAGAGCCTTTGTATTTCTGTGTTGTCTGTTGTGATCTCTCCATTTCCATTTCTAATTTTGTTGATTTGACTTTTCTCCCTTTGTTTCTTGATGAGTCTGGCTAATGGTTTGTCAATTTTATTTATCTTCTCAGAGAACCAGCTTTTGGCTTTGTTGATTTTTGCTATGGTCTCTTTTGTTTCTTTTGCATTTATTTCTGCCCTAAATTTTAAGATTTCTTTCCTTCTACTAACTCTGGGGTTCTTCATTTCTTCCTAGTTAGGTTATTTATTTGACTTTTCTTCAGTGATTTGTTGGTTATTCAGCAGTGTGTTGTTCAGCCTCCATATGTTGGAATTTTTAATAGTTTTTCTCCTGTAATTGACATCTAATCTTACTGCATTGTGGTCAGAAAAGATGCTTGGAATGATTTCAATTTTTTTTTAATTTACCAAGGCTAGATTTATGACCAAAGATGTGATCTATCCTGGAGAAGGTTCCATGTGCACCTGAGAAAAAGGTGAAATTCATTGTTTTGGGGTGAAATGTCCTATAGATGTCAGTTAGGTCTAACTGGTCTAATGTATCATTTGAAGTTTATGTTTCCTTGTTAACTTTCTGTTTAGTTGATCTATCCATAGGTGTGAGTGGGGTATTAAAGTCTCCCACTATTATTGTGTTATTGTTAATTTCCCCTTTCATACTTTTTAGCATTTGCCTTACATATTGTGGTGCTCCTATGTTGGGTGCCTATATATTTATAATTGTTATCTCTTCTTGGATTGATCCTTTGATCATTATGTAGTTTCTTCTTTGTCTCTTTTCACAGCCTTTATTTTAAAGTCTATTTTACCTGATATGAGTATTGCTACTCCTGCTTTCTTTTGGTCTCTATTTGCGTGGAATATCTTTTTCCAGCCCTTCACTTTCAGTCTGTATGCGTCCCTTGTTTTGAGGTGGGTCTCTTGTAGACAACATATATAGGGGTCTTCTTTTTGTATCCATTCAGCCAGTCTTTATCTTTTGGTTGGGCCATTCAACCCATTTACATTTAAGGTAATTATTGATAAGTATGATCCCATTGCCATTTACTTTGTTGTTTTGGGTTCGAGTTTATACACCCTTTCTGTGTTTCCTGTCTAGAGAAGATCCTTTAGCATTTGTCGGAGAGCTAGTTTGGTGGTGCTGAATTCTCTCAGCTTTTGCTTGTCTGTAAAGCTTTTGATTTCGCTTTCATGTTTGAATGAGATCCTTGCTGGGTACAGTAATCCGGGCTGTAGGTTTTTCTTTCATCGCTTTAAGTATGTTTTGCCATTCCCTTCTGGCCTGAAGAGTTTCTATTGAAATATCAGCTGTTATCCTTATAGGAATCCCCTTGTGTGTTGTTTGTTGTTTTTCCCTTGCTGCTTTTAATATTTGTTCTTTGTGTTTGATCTTTGTTAATTTGATTAATATGTGTCTTGGGGTGTTTCACCTTGGGTTTATCCTGTTTGGGACTCTCTGGGTTTCTTGGACTTGGGTGACTATTTCCTTCTCCATTTTAAGGAAGTTCTCAACTATTATCTCCTCAAGTATTTTCTCATGGTCTTTCTTTTTGTCTTCTTCTGGACTCCTATGATTTGAATGTTGGGTCATTTAACATTGTCCCAGAGGTCTCTGAGATTGTACTCATTTCTTTTAATTTGTTTTTCTTTTTTCCTCTCTGCTTCATTTATTTCTACCATTCTATCTTCTATCTCACTTATCCTATCTTCTGCCTCCATTATTCTACTGCTGGTTCCCTCCAGAGTGTTTTTGATCTCATTTATTGCATTATTCATTGTATATTGACTCTTTTTATTTCTTCTAGGTCCTTGTTAAACATTTCTTTCATCTTCTCAATCCTTGTCCCCAAGCTATTTATCTGTAACTCCATTTTGTTTTCAAGATTTTGGATCATTTTCACTATAATTATTCTGAATTCTTTATCAGGTAGATTTCCTATCTCTTCCTCTTTGGTTTGGTTTGGTGGACATTTATCCTGTTCCTTTCCCTGCTGAGTATTTCTCTGCTTTTTCATCTTGTTTATATTGCTGTGTTTGGGGTGGTCTTTCTGTATTCTGGCAGTTTGTGGTTCCTCTTTATTGTGGAGGTTCCTCACTGTGGGTGGGGTTGGATAGGTGGCTTGTCAAGGTTTCCTGGTTAGGGAAGCTTGTGTCTGTGTTCTGGTGGGTGGAGCTCGATTTCTCTCTGGAGTGCAATGAAGTATCCAGTAGTGAGTTATGAGATGTCAGTGGGTTTGGTGTGACTTTGGGCAGCCTGTATATTGAAGCTCAGGGCTATGTTTCTGTGTTGCTGGAGAATTTGCATGGTATGTCTTGCTCTGGAATTTGTTGGCTCTTGGGTGGAGCTTGGTTTCAGTGTAGGTATGGAGGCTTTTGGATGAGCTCTTATCAGTTAATATTCCTTGGAGTCAGGAGTTCTCTGGTGTTCTCAGGTTTTGAACTGAAGCCTCCTGCCTCTGGTTTTTAGTCTTATTCTTACAGTAGCCTCAAGACTTCTCCATCTATACAGCACCAATGATAAAACATTTAGGTTAATGATGAAAAGTTCTTCCATAGTGAGGGACACCCGCAGAGGTTCACAGAGTTACATGGAGAAGAGAAGAGGCAGGAGGGAGACAGAGGTGACCAGGAGGAGAAGAGGGGGAATCAAAAGGGGAGCGACAGCTCCAGCCAGTAATCAGGTCCCTAAGTGTTCTCCACTTTTTCTTTTGAACTGTGGTGCTGGAGAAGACTCTTGAGAGTCCCTTGGACTGCAAGGAGATCCAACCAGTCTATTCTAAAGGAGATCAATCCTGGGTGTTCATTGGAAGGACTGATGCTGAAGCTGAAACTCCAATACTTTGGCCACCTCATGCAACGAGTTGACTCACTGGAAAAGACTCTGATGCTGGGAGGGATTGGGGGCAGGAGGAGAAGGGGACAACAGAGAATGAGATGGTTGGATGGCATCACCGACTTGATGGACATGAGTTGAGTGAACTCTGGGAGTTGGTGATGGACAGGGAGGCCTGCCGTGCTGTGATTCATGGGGTCGCAAAGAGTTGGACACGACTGAGTGACTGAACTGAACTGAAGTGTTCTCCACAGTCTGGACCCCTCAGAGAGGATCACGGAGTTACACAGAGAAGAGAAGAGGGAGGAGGGAGAAAGAGGTGGCCAGGAGGAGAAGAGGGGGAATCAAAAGGAGAGAGACAGCTCCAGCCAGTAATCAGTTCCCTAAGTGTTCTCCACATCCCAGAACACACAAAGAGATTCACAGAGTTGGGTAGAGGAGAGAAGGGGGAGGGGGAGATAGAGGCAACCTGGTGGAGAAAAAGGAGATTAAAAAGGGGGAGAGAGCAATCAAGCCAGTAATGTCACTCCCAAGTAATAATGGGTACTGAAGGTTGGGTTCTTAAAGGTACAAAATTGATAACAAATACCAAAAAGAAAAGATTGAAAATCTAGAGTAGAGGTTAGATTCTCAAAAATACAATATTAAAAAAAGAAAACAAAGTCACAAAGATTATAAAATATATTATGAAGTTTGCTTTAAAAATAGGGTCTCTTTTTTTTGCAAGGTAATAGTAGGTTATAAAAATGAAAATTAAAGGCATAATAGAGGACTTAAAAATAAAAAAAAATTTTTAATGATAATAGTAAAAATATATTTAGTACTTTCTCTGGACCTGTTGCAGACAGTGTGGATCAGTTCATTTGCAGATAGTTCCTTGATCTGGCTTAAACTTCTCAAGATCTATAGGCCCCTTCCTAGTAGTCAGTGCTGACTACAGGGTTTTAATCTATTGCACCTGTCACTTCCAAAGCAGTTCCCTCTGTTTATTTTAGCTTCTTCTGTTTGCTGGTCTCTTCGTGTCTAATTTCCGCCCTGACACAAGGGGGCGGTGGTGGTCACTTTTTTAGGCTCACTTGTTCAGCCCTGCTGTGGGGAGGGAGGAACACTGCAAACAAATATCACTGCTGTGTGTGGGGAGTGCTCGCAGTGTTTCAGCCGCACTGGGTTGGCCCCTACTCACAGCGTGTGTGCTTTCGTGGTCTACACTTCTCAGGCTCTAGGTTGCTCTGCTGGGAACTGTCTGAGGCAGGCCCTGGGTTGCGTGCACTTCCCAGGTCTAAGCTGCTCAGGTTCAGGTTCTTGGCTACTCCCCAAAGGTGCAGACTCGGTTGTGCCTGCGTTTTGTGCCCTTCCCAGGTCCGAGCAGCTCAGGTGACCAGGTGCTTGGCGAGTGCAGCCACCCCCAGTTGGAGGCTGCATCTTATTGCCTCTCTTGTCCCAGCCGCTTGGTTTTCTGGGTGTACAATATGTGCACCTTCTCAGGTGTTCAGCTCTGGGGAGCTGATCTCTGGCTGTGACCCTCCCGGCGGATGTCGACTGTCCAGAATCTCAAGAAGTCTTGGTTAGCAAGAAGCCTGCTTACAGTTTGGTAGAGGGTGCCTCTCTGGGGCCGTGATTGCCCCCTTCTGGCTCTGACTGCCCTCACCTGCCTGTCTCCGGCGAGGGATGGTCTGGTCTGCAGCCGGCTAGCTCTGCTCAGTCCTTTGTTCTGTGAGTGGGCCTTGCAGTGTCTTCGGTTAGGGCTTTTCGTGGGATAGTTATTCCACAGTCTGGGTTGCTATCTCCAGTTAGTTCCCTCAGATTGCCCTCGGGGCGTTCAGGCCCGGTCCTTACGCTAAGCAATGCAGCCCACACCTCCCTGTCCAGCCCCCACTTGCGAATGGTGGATGTGAGCGTCTGGGCTGCTTCTCTGGTGGGAGTTGCCTTGGCACATAATCTGTGGGGTTTAATTATTTATTTTTCCTTCCGGTTGCTTTGCCCTCTGAGGTTCCAAGACTCGCCACAGACCTGCTGGTGAGAGTGTTTCTTGGTATTTGGAAACTTCTCTCTTTTTTAAGACTCCCTTCCCAGGATGGATCTCCATCCCTACCTCTTTTTATCTTTTATATTTTGTCCTACTGAAGAAGGAATTCATAGGGCCTGGACTCCATCTTAGGCCTGTTCATGCTGATCATACTCAGCCACCTTTCCAATGGACTCTGAAATCTGTGTTTCGGTTCAGTTCAGTTCAGTTCAGTCCCTCAGTCGTGTCCGACTCTCTGTGACCCCATGAATCACAGCACACCAGGCCTCCCTGTCCATCACCAACTCCCAGAGTTCACTCAAACTCATGTCCATCGAGTCGGTGATGCCATCCAGCCATCTCATTCTCCGTCGTCCCCTTCTCCTCCCACCCCCAACCTTTCCCAGCATCAGAGTCTTTTCCAGTGAGTCAACTCGTTGCATGAGGTGGCCAAAGTATTGGAGTTTCAGCTTTAGCATCAGTCCTTCCAATGAACACCCAGGATTGATCTCCTTTAGAATGGACTGGTTGGATCTCCTTGCAGTCCAAGGGACTCTCAAGAGTCTTCTCCAACACCATAGTTCAAAAGCATCAATTCTTCGGTGATCAGCTTTCTTCACAGTCCAACTCTCACATCCATACATGACCACTGGAAAAACCATAGCCTGGACTAGACGGACCTTTGTTGGCAAAGTAATGTCTTCGCTTTTTAATATGCTATCTAGGTTGGTCATAACTTTCTTTCCAAGGAGTAAGCGTCTTTAAATTTCATGGCTGCAATCAGCATCTGCAGTGATTTTGAAGCCCAAAAAAATAAAGTCTGACACTGTTTCCACTGTTTTTCCATCTATTTCCCATGAAGTGATGGGACCAGATGCCATGATCTTTGTTTTCTGAATGTTGAGCTTCAAGCCAATCTTTTCACTCTCCTCTTTCACTTTCATCAAGAGGTTTTTATTTACTAAAAGAGGATTGCTCATCTCTAATTGTTTTGCTATTTTCCTTTCAGCTGTAATATTGCTTCATGTATTTTAAAACATAATTGAAAAGTCATTTTTTAAAAGACTGAACATATTCAAGGAAGAACAAATATATGCCAGTCATCACCTCTAAAGAAATAAATATTAAATAATAAAATACTCATTACACATGAGTAGGTATTTTTATAGTATATGGATTGTTAGTCATTCAGCAGTATCTGACTCTTTGTGACACCATGGACTAGAGCCGGCCAGGCTCCTCTGTCCACGGAACTCTACAGACAAGAATACTGGAGTGGGTTTCCATTCCCTTCTCCAGGGTATCTTCCTGACCAGGGATCAAACCCAGGTCTCCCAAACTACAGGCAGATTCTTTACCATCTGAGACACCGAGGAAGCCCATTTTATAGTATTTACGTATGGATAAGTTTAGAGACAGAGGGGTAAGAATCTAAGGCAACTACAAATAAACCAGATTAAAGTTCTAGTGAAGTAGGAGGTCTGGTACTCTGCTGGAAATAAAAGAGCTTTAAGCAAAGTTATGAATATTTGGAATAGCTAATTTGTCAACTTCTATTACATCTATTTATTTAATATACCATCCAAATCTAAATAGTTCAATTATTCTGACATCTGCTAAGAAAAGAAAATTTTTCAGTAGGTAGAAAGCTAAAGTGCAATCGTTCAAGAATAGAGCAAAATCTTCCGAATCTCCAAGAGATCATCAAATCTCTTCCCAATAACACAAGGGACAACTTTGTTAACCTGGTAAACATCTCTTCAAAACTCAAAATCTGAGGACATACTCCCCCACCAAAAAAAAAAAATCAATAAAAATTAGAATACTTTAAAGTCTCTCAACTGGTTTTAACCAGACTAAAGAGGTACAGGTGAAATATATCCTAATTACCATTCTATGTAACATGATAAATTTGGAAAACTCAGCAGTGATCACAGGACTGGAAAAGGTAAGTCTTCATTCTAATCCCAAAGAAAGGCAATGCCAAAGAATGCTCAAACTACTGCACAATTGCACTCATCTCACACGCTAGTAAAGTCATGCTCAAAATTCTCCAAGCCAGGCTTCAGCAATACGTGAATCGTGAACTTCCAGATGTTCAAGCTGGTTTTAGAAGAGGTAGAGGAACCAGAGTTCAAATTGCCAACATCTGCTGGATCATGGAAAAAGCAAGAGAGTTCCAGAAAAACATCTATTTCTGCTTTACTGACTATGCCAAAGCCTTTGACTGTGTGGATCACAATAAACTGTGGAAAATTCTTCAAAAGATTTTGAAGACCAGACCACCTGACCTGCCTCCTAAGAAATATGTATGCAGATCAGGAAGCAACACTTAGAACTGGACATGGAACAACAGACTGGTTCCATGTACAGAAAGGAGTGCATCAAGGCTGTATACTGTTACCCTGCTTACTTAACTTATATGCAGAGTACATCATGAGGAACGCTGGGCTGGAGGAAGCACAAGCTGGAATCATGATTGCTGGGAGAAATATCAATAACCTCAGATATGCAGATGACACCACCCTTATGGCAGAAAGTGAGGAAGAACTAAAGAGCCTCTTGATGAAAGTGAAAGAGGAGAGTGAAAAAGTTGGCTTAATGCTCAACATTCAGAAAACTAAGATCATGGCATCTGGTCCCATCACTTCATGGCAAATAGATGGGAAAACAGTGGAAACAGTGGCTGACTTTATTTGCTGGGCTCCAAAATCACTGCAGATGGTGACAGAAGCCATGAAATTAAAAGATGCTTACTCCTTGGAAGGAAAGTTATGACCAACCTAGACAGCATATTAAAAAGCAGAGATATTACTTTGTCAACAAAGGTCTGTCTAGTCAAGGCTATGGTTTTTCCAGTGGTCATGTATGGATGGATGTGAGAGTTGGACTATAAAGAAAGCTGAGCACCGAAGAGTTGAGGCTTTTGAACTACGGTGTTGGAGAAGACTCTTGAGAGTCCCTTGGACCGCAAGGATATCCAACCAGACCATCCTAAAGGAGATCAGTCCTGGGTGTTCATTGGAAGGACTGATGTTGAAGCTCAAACTCCAATACTTCAGCCACCTGATGAAAAGAGCTGACTCATTTGAAAAGACCCTGAAGCCAGGAAAGATTGAGGGTAGGAGGAGAAAGGAACGACAGAGGATGAGATGGTTGGATGGCATCACCAACTCAATGGACATGGGTTTGGGTGGACTCCGGGAGTTGGTGATGGACAGGGAGGCCTGGCGTGCTGTGGTTCATGGGGTCACAGAGTAGGACACAACTGAGCAACTGAACTGAACTGATAATATGATCTAACACGAAGCAGTACATAACTACGCTGAGGTTACAAAAACTAAAAACTTAACACATAGAAAACACTGCATTTCAAACTCCAAAAATAATATATGACAATTCATAATAATATACATGTGAGATATTCATAAATAACAATGAACCATATTAATAAATTTCAACTAGTCCAAGGACAATGACAATAACATTTAAAACATATAATGAATTTCTCTAACAAATAAGGAAAAGAACTGTCCATTAATTCTGCCAAAACATTTTCCATGATTTTTTTTATCATTTAAAGATACTAAAACATTCTTAATGAAGGAATACAAACAAGGGTACTAAACAAATCTAGTAAATGTGAAATATACATTTCATTAACTTACATGCCCTTTCACTCAAAAGAACTAGAAAACTTCTAAAGGGCAGAAAATAGACTTTATCACTGCACACTGAACATAACACTACTTGTTAAAAGAATCTATTAAGAATTAAGAAAAGAAGATTAACTACTTGCCATCAATTAACAATGCTCTATGATTCTATGATACTATCAGTTCAGTTCAGTTCAGTCGCTCAATCGTGTCCGACTCTCTGCGACCCCATGAATCACAGCACGCCAGGCCTCCCTGTCCATCACCAACTCCCGGAGTTCACTCAAACTCATGTCCACAGAGTCGGTGATGCCATCCAGCCATCTCATTTTCTGTCATCCCCTTCTCCTCCCGCCCCCAACCTTTCCCAGCATCAGAGTCTTTTCCAGTGAGTCAACTCGTCGCATGAGGTGGCCAAAGTATTCAGTTTCAGCTTTAGCATCAGTCCTTCCAATGAACACCCAGGACTGATCTCCTTTAGAATGGACTGGTTGAATTTCCTTGCAGTCCAAGGGACTCTCAAGAGTCTTCTCCAACACCACAGTTCAAAAGCATCAATTCTTCGGCGATCAGCTTTCTTCACAGTCCAACTCTCACATCCATACATGACCACGGGAAAAACCATAGCCTTGACTAGACGGACCTTTGTTGGCAAAATAATGTCTCTGCTTTTTAATATACTATCAAGGTTGGTCATAACTTTTCTTCCAAGGAGTAAGTGTCTTTTAATTTCATGGCTTCAATCAGCATCCACAGGGATTTTGGAGCCCAAGAAAATAGTCTGACACTGTTTCCACTGTTTCCCCATCTATTTCCCATGAAATGATGGGACCAGATGCCATGATCTTTGTTTTCTGAATGTTGAGCTTCAAGCCAACCTTTTCACTCTCCTCTTTCACTTTTATCAAGAGGCTTTTGAGTTCCTCTTCATTTTCTGCCATAAGGGTGGTGTCATCTGCATATCTGAGGTTATTGATATTTCTCCCAGCAATCTTGATTCCAGCTTGTGCTTCTTCCAGCCCAGCGTTCCTCATGATGTACTCTGCATATGAGTTAAATAAGCAGGGTGACAATATACAGCCTTGATGTACTCCTTTTCCTATTTGGAACCAGTCTGTTGTTCCATGTACAGTACTGACTGTTACTTCCTGACCTGCATACAGGTTTCTCAAGAGGCAGGTCAGGTGGTCTGGTATTTCCATCTCTTTCAGAATGTTCCAAAGTTTCTTGTGATCCACACAGTCAAAGGCTTTGGCATAGTCAATGAAGCAGAAATAGATGTTTTTCTGGAACTCTCTTGCTTTCTCCATGATCCAGTGGATGTTGGCAATTTGATCTCTGGTGCCTCTGTTTTTGAAAATGACAACAGAAGGATAAGACCCCTCCAGACAGGGAAACCTTGAAGATCATATCTAGGTTACTCATCGCCTAAGAGAAAATATACACTAATCACCCCTTCCTCCAGACAGGCCGTAAATTTTTCTGTATCTTTCGGCGTGTAACCTCGGGCTTATTGATTATTGGCTAATGTTTGACTGTTTGAGCACATGAGCACATAGCACGTGAATGATGAGGTTACTGGGGTTGTATCTTCCTTGGTTTAAGTAAGTCTCAAGGAATTTGGAGTGGTGGGTTCAGACACATACACATGGGGTATAAAAGATTTTCACAAATGTTGGTTGGGGTCCTTGGCTAAGAGGAGACTCTGCCTTGGGCCCATCAGTGTAATAATCTGCACTTCACTATCTGCATTGTCCTTCTGAATGAGTTTGTTTCCCAGAACGTGTGCCTACAACACTACCTCCTCTCAAAGACAATGGGCTACTTTTCTGGGTGCCTGATGTCCTCTGCCAGCATTCAGAAGTTGTTTTGTGGAATTTGCTCAGTGTTCAAATGTTCTTTCGATGAATTTGTCGGGGAGAAAGTGGTCTCCCCGTCCTATTCCTCCACCATTTTAGGACCACCCCCGCAGAGTGTGTTCTAACTTCATTGGTTTGCTTTTGGCTCTCCAGCTTTCCGAGCACCACTTGGAGAAAGACTTTTTTTTTTTCATTTGTATATTCTTCCCTCCTTTGTTGAAGACTGGCTGTAGGTGTGTGGGTTTATTTCTCTATTCTGTTCTATTGATTCATATGTCAGTTTTTGTGCCAATACCATGCTATTCTGATACTGTAGCTTTGTTCAGTTCAGTTCAGTTCAGTTCAGTCGCTCAGTCGTGTCCGACTCTCCGTGACCCCATGAATCACAGCACGCCAGGCCTCCCTGTCCATCACCAACTCCCGGAGTTCACTCAAACTCATGTCCATCAAGTCGGTGATGCCATCCAGCCATCTCATTCTCTGTCATCCCCTTCTCCTCCTGCCCCCAATCCTTCCCAGCATCAGAGTCTTTTCCAGTGAGTCCACTCTTCGCATGAGGTGGCCAAAGTATTGGAGTTTCAGCTTTAGCATCAGTCCTTCCAATGAATACCCAGGACTGATCTCCTTTAGAATGGACTGGTTGGATCTCCTTGCAGTCAAAGGGACTCTCAAGAGTCTTCTCCAGCACCACAGTTCAAAAGCATTAATTCTTTGGTGCTCAGCTTTCTTCACAGTCCAACTCTCACATCCATACATGACCACGGGAAAAACCATAGCCTTGACTAGACGGACCTTGGTTGGCAAAATAATGTCTCTGCTTTTTAATATACTATCAAGGTTGGTCATAACTTTCCTTCCAAGGAGTAAGCATCTTTTAATTTCACGGCTGCAATGAGTATCCGCAGTGATTTTGGAGCCCAAAAAAATAAAGTCTGACACTGTTTCCACTGTTTCCCCATCTATTTCCCACGAAGTGATGGGACCAGATGCCATGATCTTTGTTTTCTGAATGTTGAGCTTCAAGCCAACCTTTTCACTATCCTCTTTCACTTTCATCAAGAGGCTTTTGAGTTCCTCTTCAGTTTCTGCCATAAGGGTGGTGTCATCTACATATCTGAGGTTATTGATATTTCTCCCAGCAATCTTGATTCCAGCTTGTACTTCTTCCATCCCAGCATTCCTCATGATGTACTCTGCATATAAGTTAAATAAGCAGGGTGACAATATACAACCTTGACGTACTCCTTTTCCTATTTGGAACCAGTCTGTTGTTCCATGTACAGTTCTAACTGTTGCTTCCTGACCTGCATACAGGTTTCTCAAGAGGCAGGTCAGGTGGTCTGGTATTCCCATTTCTTTCAGAATGTTCCACAGTTTCTTGTGATCCACACAGTCAAAGTCTTTGGCATAGTCAATGAAGCAGAAATAGATGTTTTTCTGGAATTCTCTTGCTTTCTCCATGATCCAGCGGATGTTGGCAATTTGGTCTCTGGTGCCTCTGCCTTTTCTAAAACCTGCTTGAACATCTGGGAGTTCACGGTTCACATATTGCTGAAGCCTGGCTTGGAGAACTTTGAGCATGACTTTACTAGTGTGTGAGATGAGTGCAATTGTGCAATAGTTTGAGCATTCTTTGGCATTGCCTTTCTTTGGGATTGGAATGAAGACTGAACTTTTCCAGTCCTGTGGCCACTGCTGAGTTTTCCAAATTTGCTGGCATATTGAGTGCAGCACTTTCACAGCATCATCTTTCAAGATTTGAAATAGCTCAACTGGAATTCTATCATCTCCACTAGCTTTGTTTGTAGTGATGCTTTTTAAGGCCCATTTGACTTCACATTCCAAGATGTCTGGCTCTAGGTCAGTGATCACATTATTGTGATTATCTTGGTCGTGAAGATCTTTTTTGTACAGTTCTTCTGTGTATTCTTGCCACCTCTTCTTTGTAGCTTTGTAGTATCATCTTAAGTCTGGGAGGGTTAGGCCTCCTACTTTGTTCTTTTTCTTCATGATTGCTTTGGCAATTTGGGTCTTTTATGATTCCATATAAATTTTAGGATTATTTGTTCTAGTTATGTGGAAAATGTCATGGGTAATTTGGCAGGGTGGTATGATACCATTTTTGTATGTATTTATACACATAGAAAAAAGTTTTGAAGGATATACTTCAAAATATTGAGGGTGATCTTTCACTTTCTTTGCATATTGTCTGCATTTTTAAGAATAATGAATATACTTTATAATTGCAGTCAGAAAGAAAGGAAAGCTGTGTATGTTTTTAAAAACTACTCATAAGGAACAAGGAAACTTCCCTAGTGGTTCAGTGGTAAAGAATCTGCCTGCAACACAGGAGACGCAGGAGGTGCAGGTTCAATCCCTGGGTCGGGATGATCCCCTGGAGAAGGAAATGGCAACCTGCTCCAGGATTTTTGCCTGGAAAATCCCACGGACGGAGGAGCCTGACAGACTATAGTCCAGGGAGTGGCAAAGAGCAGGGCATTACTGAGTACAAAGCACAACATAAGGGATAAATAACAGCATTAAAAATGTAATATAATGCTAAATATAAACAGATTGTGGGGACTTCACTGGTAGTCTGCTGGTTAAGACTCTGTGCTTCCAGTGCAGGGGATGTAGGTTTGGTTCCTGGTTGGGTAACTATCAAATCTCACGTGCTACACAGCATGGCCAAAAAAAAAAGAAAAAGTACACAAAAGATTGTCACATTATAACTCAAACTTAGGTAAGTGGATGTGGATATGGACCAAGACTGGTAGAAAACACACACACACAAAGAAACAAAGAGTATTTGTACATTTATTCCTCCACCAGCCCCAAACAATATCGAAAATTCAGAAGGGGGAAGTAAGTATCAGAACCCCAAAGCCTGTGTGTCTCTGCCTGTTCCCTCCTCTTACCCCTCCTCTTCCCTCCCACAGCAGCCAGCAAATCCTATACTCTGGATGACTGCCCTATTTTCATAATGGTTTTATTATAAACCGTAGGAAGTAGCCCGAAGAGACAATTAAATCTAACAGCAGCCACTAATGCTCAATGCTCAGCATTAACTAAGACAAAGCAAAAATCCATTGCCTTTGGGAGACGCTCTTTAAAATCCAATTGGTCAGCATAAAATGACAAGCAGGACAACTCTTTCAATAGAGTCATTCCTCCAATATTTAATTTTAAAAAGTCCTTAGTGCCACATACTTTAAGCAGGAGAGGCTGGGTATGGAGAAGAGTGGAAGTGTGCTTGTTAATTTGTCCACCCTTCACTTTCCGCTGGCTGGCATGTTCCTTGATGATATGGATCGGGGGTTAGAGAGGAATTCAGCATAGAATTGGGGCAAAGGTCGACAGAGTCCATGCTTCAGTTGATTGACGTTGTGGAAGGTCATAATGAAAAAATAGAATGGGAAAAACTAGAGATCTCTTCAAGAAAATTAGAGATACCAAGGGAACATTTTATGCAAAGATGGGCACAGTAAATAACAGAAATGGTATGGACTTAACAGAAGCAAAAGAGATTAAGAAGAGGTGGCAAGAATACACAGAAGAACTATACAAAAAAAAGATCTTCATGACCCAGATAACCACAATGGTGTGACCACTCACCTAGAGCCAGACATCCTGGAATGTGAAGTCAAGTGGGCCTTAGGAAACATCACTACGAACAAAGCTAGTGGAGGCGATGGAATTCCAGTTGAGCTACTTCAAATCCTAAAAGATGATGCTGTGAAAGTGCTGCACTCAATGTCAGCAAATTTGGAAAACTCAGCAGTGGCCACAGTGCTAGGGCAAACACACTGACTGAAACTGCCCACCCTGGCCAGGCACTATAGTAACCATTTGTATGAGTTGTTTTACAACAGGAGGTCCTAGTAAGGAACACAGAACTAATAAGCTGCCACCAATCGGAAGAGTTCAGGAAAGGTCAAAAGGAGACTCCACGTGTCCGACCACCTCCCAGAATCCTTCGCTCTGGCATCCATCTTGGCTGAACAAGGGGTGCACCACCAGGAAGGACCTGAGTCAGAATGATTGACTAAAGATAACCTGGAAACTAATCCCATCACCACAAAACCCGAGACTGAGAGACACATGGCAGAGAAGTTCTCCTGGGTTCCCTTGCCCTCCTGCTTTCCACCCGGTGCCCCTTCCCAATAAAGTCTCTTCCTTTGTCAGCAGATGTGTCTCCTCAGACAGTTCATTTCCGAATGTTAGACAAGAGCCTACTTTCGGACCCTGGAAGAGGTCCCCTTTCCTGCAACATCAGGACTGGAAAAGGTCAGTTCTCATTCCAATCCCAAAGAAGGGCAATGCCAAAGAATGTTCAAAAAAGTTAGCCACACAATCATGTCCAGCTCTTTGCGATCCTATGGACTGTAGCCTGCTCGGCTCCTCTGTCCATGGAATTCTCCAGGCAAGAATACTGGAGTGGGTTGTCATTTCCTTCTCCAGTCCTAACCCAGGTCTCCTGCATTGCACAGATTGTTTACCTACCAAGCCACTAGGGAACCCTAGGAATGTTCGAACTACCTCACAATTGCACTCATTTCACATAATAGCAAAGTAATGCTCAAAATTCTCCAAGTTAGGCTTCAACAGTACGGGAACTGAGAACTTCCAGATATTCAAGCTGAATTTAGAAAAGGCAGAGGAACCAGAGATCAAATTGCCAACATCCACTGGACCATAGGAAAAGCAAGAGAGTTCCAAAAAAACATCTACTTCTACTTCATTGACTAGGCTAAAGCCTTTGAGTGTGTGGATCATAACAAACTGTGGAAAATTCTTAAAGAGGTGGGAATACCAGATCACCTTACCTGCCTCTTGAGAAACCTGTATGCAGGTCAAGAGTAACAGAACCAGACATGGAACGATTAACTTGTTCAGCATTGGGAAAGGAGTATGTCAAGGCTGTATATTGTTACCCTGCTTATTTAACTTACCTGCAGAGTACATCATGAGAAACACTGGGCTGGATGAAGCACAAGCTGGAATCAAGATTGCTGGGTGAAATATCAGTAACCTCAGATATGCAGGTGACACCACCCTTATGGCAGAAAGTGAAGAGGAACTAAAAATCCTCTTGATGAAAGTGAAAGAGGAGAGTGAAAAAGCCGGCTTAAAACTTAACATTCAAAAAACTAAGATCATGGCATCTGATCCCATCACTTCATGGCAAATAGAAGGGGAAACAATGGAAACAGAGTCAGACTTTATTTTCTTGGACTCCAAAATCACTGCAGCTGGTGACTGCAGTCATGAAATTAAAAGACACTTGCTCCTTGGAAGGAAAGCTATGACAAACCTAGACAGAGTATTAAAAAGCAGAGACATTACTTTGCTGACAAATGTCCATCTAGTCAAAGCTATGGTTTTTCCAGTAGTCATGTATGGATGTGACAGTTGGACTATAAAGAAGTCTGAGCACCGAAGAATCAATGTTTTTGAACTGTAGTGTTGGAGAAGACTCTTGAGAAGCCCTTGGACTGCAAGGCAATCAAACCAGTCCATCCTAAAGGAAATCAGTCTGAATACGCACTCAAAGGACTGATGCTGAAACTGAAGCTCCAATACTTTGGCCACCTGATGGGAAGAACCAACTCATTGGAAAAGACCCTGATGCTAGGAAAGTTTGAAGGCAGGAGAAGAAGGGGACAACAGAGGATGAGATGATTGGATGGCATCTCTGACTCAATGGACATGAGTTTGAGCATGCCCCAGGAGATGGTGATGGACAGGGAAACCTGATGTGCTGCAGTCCATAGGATCTCAAAGTGTTGGACACAACTGAGAGACTAAGCAACAACATGAGGATCGTTAAGGTTAACATCATCATTATAACTTCTGCTTGGGTAGTGGCCTTAGATTCTGCGGAACTCAAGGATAATTATCAGCTTGTTCTGTGCTTCCCTTGAGGGGGAACCAGGACTCTGCTTTATTGCTGTCCTGGGTCTTCGTTGCTGTACATGGGCTTTCTCTAGTTGCAGAGAGAGGGGGCTGCTTTTCTTTGCAATGTGTGGTCTTCTCTTGTTGCAGAGCACAGGCTCTGGGCATGTGGCCTCAGTCATTGTGGCGCACGGGCTTATTTGCCCCGAGGCATGTGGACTCTTCCTGGACTAGGAACTGAACTTATGTCCTGTGCATTGGCAGGCAGATTCTTAGCCCCTGGACCACCAGGGAAGTCCAAGCTATTGTTTCTTGACTGCTTTTCCTTTATCCTTGCTTTCCCTCTCCGCTTTTAAGATCATTAATTACTGAGGCCTGATCAAGGGCAAGCATTGCAGCCAGGCTTAGATGACAAAATACTTTAAGTCTAACTGGTTTCTTTTATGTCAAGAAAGCCATGACTGGTTCTTCTTCTCCAGGGACCTCCTACCCTATCTGCTTTTCCCATCCCCACCCCTTCACCCAAGGGGCACTTGCTAGAGCTCACAAAATTCTATGCTGTTAATTCAGTGGACATGGAAAATGACTTGAGCGTCTACTGCCTACACTTCCTCTCAAAGACTCGAAGATTTTCCCATTTCTCTCTCTGCAGTAAACAGTGACTCAGAGCCTTCTTAATTCCCCCAAAGAACTCTGCTCTATTCCTCTCTTTGATAAGAAACCCAAGAGCATCTGAGCATTGCCAGAAGAAGCCTCTTGATCTTGCTCTGAATAACCAATTATCTGATTAGAATTCTATCAAGACTTCGAGAAAAAGAGGGCCACTCAAATTCCTGTCATAGCTGGGGTGCTGAGTCTGCAAGGCTTGAGGACCACAGCATCCGTACTCCAAGGCTACCAGGGTCTGAGTCACCACCAAAGACACGGTCTTTTTAGTTTTATTGGAATATAGTTGGTTTACAATATTGTGTTAGCTTCATGTGTACAGCAGAGTGATTCAGTTAATCATATATATGTGTATACATATATACATTCTTTTTTTACATTCTCTTCCATTATAGGATATTGCAAGATACTGAGTATAGTTCCCTATGTTATACAGTCGGTCCTTGTTGGTTATCTGCTTTATAGACAGTAGTGTGTATATTTTAATCCCCAAAAGAGTATCTTAAAAAATTTATTTATTTATTTGTTTGGCTGTGCCAGGTCTTAGTTGCAGTGTGCAAACTCTTTGCTTGCTGCATGTGGGATCTCCCTGTGGGAGCCCATAGTTTTAGCCTCTAGATTACCAGGGAAGTCTCCCAAATGAGTGTCTTGACATGGACTCACTGACAGGCTTGAGAGAGTCAACAAATCCTTTGAAACTCTAATGAAGGACTTCCCTGGTGGTCCAGCGGCTAAGACTCCATGCTCCCAATGCAGGGGGCCTGGGGTTAATCCCTGGTCAGGGAACTAGAGCCCACATTCTGCAACTAAGAGTTCACAGGCTGCAACTAAAATCCTACAAGCCACACCTAAGACCCAGCACAGTCAAATAAATAAATATAAAAAGAAAGAAAGAAATTCTAACTAGCAAAATATATGTGAGGCTCCACAGCCTTCATCAAGCAATCAGAGAAGTCTGTAGCTCCCAGAAAGTTAGGAACCAGTGATCTAAGAGGTCTATCCTAAGCATATGGACCTATTTCTCAGCAGTAGTTTTTCAGATGGGTCTTTAAATCTGAGCTCATGGAAGCACTCCAATAGAAACTGAGAAATGCCAGAAACACAATCTGGAGAGAAACAGAATGGAGGAAGAAGGCAAGGGATTTTTAGGACTGAAAAAAAAGGAAAGTGTTAGCTGCTCAGTCGTGTCTGACTCTGCGATCCCGTGGACTGTAGCTCTCCAGGCTCCTCTGTCCATGGGATTCTCCAGGCAAGAATACTGGAGTGGGTAGCCATTCCCTTCTCCAGGGGATCTTCCCGACCCATGGATCAAATCTCCTGAAATTCAGGCAGATTCTTTACCACTGAGCCACCAGGGAAGTCCATTTTAGGCCTAACTAATCAATTCTAGACCCAACCCAAGAAACCAGGGATGAAGCAGAAGGCTTGAACAAGTCCAGTAAAGCTGAAACTGTGTCCCCTGCCAGGGGCCTACATCCAGACTGTAGCAGTGGGAAGGAAGCACCTGTTACACTAATATAAGGGTGACAGCCAGTCAGTACAGGACTGCCTGTGTGAAGCCTTCCCCTCTATCACTGGGAAGACCCAGACACATCTCTGCATCTTCTCTCTTTTCAGAAAAACATCTCAAAAATGTTTGGTACATTTTTTTTCTTCACTCCTATCTGATATTTTACTATCAGTTCAGTTCAGTCGCTCAGCCATGTCCGACTCTTTGTGACCCCATGAATCACAGCACGCCAGGCCTCCCTGTCCATCACCAACTCCCGGAGTTCACTCAAACTCATGTCCACAGAGTCGGTGATGCCATCCAGCCATCTCATTCTCTGTCGTCCCCGTCTCCTCCTGCCTCCAATCCCTCCCAGCGTCAAAGTCTTTTCCAGTGAGTCAACTCTTTGCACAAGGTGGCCAAAGTATTGGAGCTTCAGTTTCAGCATCAGTCCTTCCAATGAACACCCAGGACTGATCTCCTTTAGAATGGACTGGTTGGATCTCCTTGCAGTCCAAGGGACTCTCAAGAGTCTTCTCCAAAATAGATTTCCATTTAATGGAGCCCTGGATTAATTTCACTTTTTTTCTTTTTTTGTAGCAATGTTTTAATTTGGGTTTCATGTTCTCTAAGACTATCTTATCAGGGCATCAAAATAACACTGCAGAACAGTACCCTGAGAACTTCAGAGCATGTTTCTAAACAGTTGAATGATATGTAGGCTTCTGTGGTCCTGTCAAATTGCTGGGCCTGGACTTCCCTGGTGGCACAGTGGATAAGAATCTGCCTGCCAGCGCAGGGTTCGATCCCTGTTCCGGGAAGATTCCATGTGCCATGATGCAACTAAACCCCTGAGCCACAACTACTGAGCCCAAGAGCTGAAACTACTGAAGCCGTGTGCCTGGAGCCCGTGCTCCACAACAGGAGAAGCCACCACAAGGAGAAGGCCGAGAGCCACAGCTGGAGTAGCCCCTGCTCACTGCAGCTAGAGGAGAGCCTGCATAGCATCGAAGACCCAGCACAGCCCAAAATTTAAATATTAACTGATTTTTAAAAATTTATGGAAAGGAAAATAAATTGCTGGGCCCGATGATTTCCGCTTGGCTGTCTCTGGAAGCTGTTCTTTCCTAAGATGGGATTCAGGGAGACGAGCAGGAGAGAACTGTGTGGTCCGTGAATATTAGAGTTGGGAAGGAGTTTTGGAAAGAAAAAAATGACACCCCCAAATTTCCAGCAAGTTCCCCCCAAACGACTTGCTCGCACCTCCTCTTTTTTAGAGTACTCTATTTGTACCGCTCGGTTTCAGGACTAGATTTGATGGTACTAGAGGTTCATATCAGGTTTTCCAGACTGAGACAAATTCTGACGAGTACGATACTTCACCTCGGAGCTTAGAAATCAGAATCTCCCATGAGGGCCAGGGAATCAATATTTTAATAGATGTCCCAGGTGATTCTGATCATCAGGCACATTCAAAAGATGCTGGAGTTGAATCGCAAATTGGCCCTTGCTGGGTCCAATTTGCTAAATAATGGACTCTCCAGCTTTGTTCTAGAACCAGCTCTGACAGACTTTAACAGGTTCACCAGAGCCGATCGGTAAATTTTCAGGAATTTTGCCAGCCGTTTGTTCAACACAGACATTAAATGAAATTGATAGCAGGGACTCAAATACATACTTGTACTCAAAGCAGCATTATTATCAATAGCCACAAGGTGGAAACACTCAAGTGTCCATCCACAGATGAATGGACAAAGAAAATGTGGTAGACAGATACAACAGAATTTTATTCAGTCATAAAAAGGAATGGATTTTTAAAAATTTATTGACGGATAGTTAATTTACAATGTTGCATTAATTTCTGCTTACAGCAAAGTGATTTAGTTATACATATATATATTATTTCTTAAATTTATTTTTTAAATTGAAGTATAGTTGACTTACAGTGCTGTCCCAATCTCTGCTGTACTTGATTATGCATATCTATACACCCTTCTTTTATTTTTCGTTTTTCTTTTTCTCTACTCTGGGTGCTCAATGCCGAACAGGCTTTTCTCTAGTTGTGGCAAAGGCGGATACTCTGTCGTGGGCTTCTCATTGCAGCAGCTTCTCTTGTGGAGCACGGGCTCTAGGGCTCACAGGCTCAGTATCTGTGGTTCCTGGACCCTAGCTTGCTTGCTCAGTTGTGTCTGACTCTTTGCAACACTTTGGACTATAGTCCACCAGGCTTCTCTGTGGAGATTTTCAGGTGGAGTCTTTCCTGCTGAGCCATCAGGGAAGTCTTCTGGGGCTCTAGAACACAGACTCAGAAGTTGTGGTGCAAGGGCTTAGTTGCTCTGAGGCCTACACATGCTTTTTTCATATTCTTTTCCATTATGGTTTATCCCAGGAGAGTGAATATAGTTCCCTGTGCTCTACAGTGGGAACTTGTTTTTAATCCATCCTATTTATAATGGTATATGTATATTATATGTATATTAAGAAGAGGTGGCAGAATACACAGAAAAACTGTACAAAAAAGATCTTCATAACCCAGATAATCACGATGGTGTGATCACTCACCTAGAGCCAGACATCTGGAATGTGAAGTCAAGTGGTCCTTAGGAAGTATCACTACGAACAAAGCTAGTGGAGGTGATAGAATTCCAGTTGAGCTATTTCAGATCCTGAAAGATGATGCTGTGAAAGTGCTGCACTCAATATGCCAGAAAATTTGGAAAACTCAGCAGTGGCCACAGGACTGGAAAAGGTCAGTTTTCATTCCAGTCCCAAAGAAAGGCAATGCCAAAGAATGCTCAAACTACCGCACAATTGCACTCATCTTACACGCTAGTAAAGTCATGCTTAAAATTCTCCAAGCCAGGCTTCAGCAATACATGAACCGTGAACTCCCAGATGTTCAAGCAGGTTTTAGAAAAGGCAGAGGAACCAGAGATCAAATTGCCAACACCTGCTGGATCATAGAAAAAGCAAGAGAGTTCCAGAAAAACATCTATTTCTGCTTCATTGACTATGCCAAAGCCTTTGACTGTGTGGATCACAATAAACTGTGGAAAATTCTTCAAGAGATGAGCATACCAGACCACCTGACCTGCCTCTTGAGAAACCTATATGCAGGTCAGGAAGCAACAGTTAGAACTGCACATGGAACAACAAGCTGGTTCCAAATAGGAAAAGGAGTACATCAAGGCTGTATATTGTCTCCCTGCTTATTTAAATTATATGCAGAGTACATCATGAGAAACGCTGGGCTGGAGGAAGTACAAGTTGGAATCAAGATTGCTGGGAGAAATATCAATAACCTCAGATATGCAGATGACACCACCCTTATGGCAGAAAGTGAAGAAGAATTAAAGGACCTCTTGATGAAGGTGAAAGAGGAGAGTGAAAAACTTGGCTTAAAGCTCAACATTCAGAAAACTAAAATCATGGCATCCGGTCCCATCACTTCATGGGAAATAGGTGGGGAAATAGTGGAAACAGTGACTTTATTTTTCTAGGCTCCAAAATCACTGCAGATGGTGATTGCGGCAATGAAAGATGCTTACTCCTTGGAAGAAAAGTTATGACCAACCTAGACAGCATATTAAAAAGCAGAGACATTATTTTGCCAACCAAGGTCTGTCTAGGCAAGGCTATGGTTTTTCCAGTGGTCATGTATGGATGTGAGAGTTGGACTATAAAGAAAGCTGAGCACTGGAGAATTGATGCTTTTGAACTGTGGTGCTGGAGAAGACTCTTCAGAGTCCCTTGGACTGCAAGGAGATCCAACCAGTCCATTCTAAAGAAGATCAGTCCTGGGTGTTTGTTGGAAGGACAGATGTTGAAGCTGAAACTCCAATACTTTGGCCACCTGATGCGAAGAGCTGACTCATTTGAAAAGACCCTGATGCTGGGGGCAGGAAGCGAAGGGGAAGACAGAGGGTGAGGTGATTGGATGACATCACCGACTCGATAGACATGGGTTTGGGTGGACTCCAGGAGTTGGTAATGGACAGGGAGGCCTGGCGTGCTGCAGTTCATGGGGTCGCAAAGTGTCGGACGTGACTGAGTGACTGAACTGAACTAATGTATAATGGTTTGCATCTGCTAATTCCAAACTCTCAATCCTTCCTTCCTTGGCAAGCACAGATATGTTCTTTATCTGTGCTTATTTGTCTCATAGCTCAGTTCATTTGTGTCACAGTTTAGATTCCACATACAAATAATATCATATGGTATTTGTCTTTCTGACTTACTTTGCTTAGTATGATAATCTCTAAGTCCGTCCATGTTCCTGCAAATGCCATTATTTTATAAGGAATAAAATTCTTATACTTGCTACAGTGTGAATCTTGAAAGCATTATGCTAAATAAAATGTCAGACACAAAAGAACAAATATTGTATGATTCTACTTATATTAAAAAAAAACAGAAAGTAAATTAAAAGTTACTAGTATCTGAGAGAAAGAGGAATAGTTAGAATTTCTGTTAGGGCTGATGGAAAAGTTTATTGCAGGAAATAGATGGTGATAGCTATACAACATTGTGAATATACTTAATGCCACTAAATTCTATACTTGAAATGGTTAAAGTGGTAAGTTTTGTGTAATATATGTCTTACCACAATAAAAAAGTTAATTCTGTAAACATAAAATTATTAACTTACAGTTAAATAAATTACATTGGAAACAATAATACTCAAAACTCAGCACTTCTTAATTATCTTTCCTACATTTTACAATGATCTTTACCTGGGAGGTTTTTATGTCAGTTTGTTTCTATTTGGTGGTTGTTGTGGTTCAGTTGCTAAGTTGTATCTGACTCTTTGCAACCCCATGGACTGCAGCATGCCAGGCTCCCCTGTCCTTCACTGCCTCCTGGAGTTTGCTCAAATTCATGTCCATTGAGTCGGTGATGCCATCCAGCCATCTCATGCTCTGGAGAGATTGAAGGCAAAAGAAGAGGGCAGCAGAGCATGTCAGCTCTTCCCATCAGGTGACCAGAGTATTGGAGCTTCAGCTGCAGCATCAGTCTTTCCAGTGAATATTCAGGATTGATTTCCTTTAGGATGGTCTCGTTGGATTTGAAATAGCTCAACTGGAATTCCATCACCTCCACTAGCTTTGTTCACAGTGATGCTTTCTAAGGCCCACTTGACATCACATTCCAGGATGTCTGGCTCTAGGTGAGTGGTCACATCATCGTGATTATCTTGGTCGTGAAGATCTTTTTTGCACAGTTCTTCTGTGTATTCTTGCCACCTCTTCTTAATATCTTCTGCTTCTGTTAGGTCCATACCATTTCTGTCCTTTATTGTGCCCATCTTTGCATGAAATATTCCCTTGGTATCTCTAATTTTCTTGAAGAAATCTCTAGTCTTTCCCATTCTATTGTTTTTCTCTATTTCTTTGCATTGATCACTGAGGAAGGCTTTCTTAATCTCTCCTTGCTATTCTTTGGAACTCTTCATTCAGATGGGTATATCTTTCCTTTTCTCCTTTGCCTTTAGTTTCTCTTCTTTTCTCAGCTATTTTTAAGGCCTCCTCAGACAACCATTTTGTCTTTTTGCATTTCTGTTTCTTGGGGATGGTTTTGATCACCTCCTCCTGTATAGCGTCATGAACCTCTGTCCATAGTTTTTCAGGCACTCTACCAGATCTAATCCCTTGAATCTATCTGTCACGTCTACTGTATAATCACAAGGGATTTGATATAGGTCATACCTGAATGGTTTTCCTACTTTCTTCAGTTTTGGTCTGAAATTTGCAGTGAGTTCATGACCTGAGCCACAGTCAGCTCCTGGTCTCGTTTTTGCTGACTGTATAGAACTTTTCCAACTTCAGCTGCAAAGACTATAATCAATCTGATTTCTAGAAAAGAATACTTGGGGAATTTCCTAGCAGTCCAGTGGTTAAGACTGCACACTTCCACTGCCGGCGTTCAATCCCTGGTCAGGAAACTAAGATCCCAAAAGCCTCGTGGTATGATCAAAAATAAATTGATAAATAAATAGAATAAAATAAAAGAATGCCAGAAGGGAGAGGAAGAAAACAAGGGACACTGCAGAGAGAGAAGCCAGCAAAACAGATGATGAGAAGCTGGGTCACTGTGGGATGATTTGGAAGCTGGGGATGAATGGAGATTACATTTCCAGTGGGAAAGGGTGGCCAAAAGGGTTAATAAGGATTGTATTCATTGGCTGCAAGTTTTGAGATGCAACCCTTCACTAAAACCCTTCATATCTGTACTACTCAACAGCCTCAGATGTTTCTTTGAATGAAGGAGTCAAAAAGAAGCCAGGCTGTCTTACTTTCATTTATTTGTTTATCTTTTGGCCTTGCTGCATAGCATGTGAGATCTTAGTTCCCTGACCAGGGACAATCCCATGCCTCCTGCATTGGCATAGTGCAGTCTTAACCACTGGAGCTCCAGGGAAGTCCCTAGGCCCCTTATTTTGGGCCCTGGCTGACAGTGAGAGATAAAGCGATAGCTCCAAGATAAGGCAAGAAGAGGCAGAGGAATCAGAGATCAAATTGCCAGCATTTGTTGGATCATAGAGAAAGCAAAGGAGTTGCAAAACAAATCTACTTGTGCTTCATTGACTATGCAAAAGTCTTTGACTGTGTGGATCATGAAAAACTGGAAAATTCTTAAAGAGATGGGAGTACCAGACCACCTTACCTGGCTCCTGAGAAACTTGTATGTGGGTCAAGAAGCCACAGTTAGAACCCTACATATATAAACTGACTTTTTCAAAATTGGGAAAGGAGTACGACTAGGCTGTAGAATGTCATCCTGTTTATTTAACTCCTATGTAGAGTACATCATACAAAATGCCTGGCTGGATGAATAACAGGCTGAAATCAAGGCTTCTGGGAGAAACATCAACAACCTCAGATAGGCAGATGACACAACTCTAATGTTAGAAAGCAAAGAGGAACGACAGAACCTCTTGAGAGTGAGAGTGAAAAAGCTGACTTGAAACTCAACATTCAAAAAACTAAGATCATGGCATCCAGTCCCATCACTTCATGGCAAATAGAAGGGGGAAAAGTGGAAGCAGTGACAGATTTTCTTTTCTTGGGCTCCCAAATCATTGCAGATGGTGACTGCAGCCATGAAATTAAAAGATGCTTGCTACTTGGAAGGAAAGGTATCACAAACCTAGACAGCATTTTGAAAAACAGAGACATCACTTTGCCCACAAAGGTCTGTATGGTCAAAGCTATGGTTTTTCCAATAGTCATGTACGGATGTGAGGGTTGAACCATAAAGAAGACTGAGTGCTGAAGAACTGATGCTTTCAAATTGTGCTGGATGAAACTGCTGAGAGTCCCTTGGACTGCAAGGAGATCAAACCAGTCAATCCTAAAGGAAATCAACCTGAATATTCTTTGGAAGGACTGATGCTGAAGCTGAAGCTCCAATACTCTGGCCATCTGATGGGAAGAGCTGACTCACTGGAAAAGACTCTGATGCTGGGAGAGATTGAAGGCAAAAGAAGAAGGGAGAGGATGAGGTGGTTAGATAGCATCAGTGAC
Source organism: Moschus berezovskii (assembly GCF_049115385.1). Classification (NCBI taxonomy): domain Eukaryota; kingdom Metazoa; phylum Chordata; class Mammalia; order Artiodactyla; family Moschidae; genus Moschus; species Moschus berezovskii. The sequence continues at coordinate 24,547,125 of NC_142479.1, forward strand.
TCAATGGATATGAATTTGAGCAAACTGCCAGAGACAGTGGAGGACAAAAGAGCCTGGCATGCTGCAGTCCTTGGGGTTGCAAAGAGTCAGACACGACTTAGCAACTGAACAGCAACAACCAAGATAAGGCTCAAAGGAAATAAATCAATCAGAAGGTACCACCATGGGGACATAAATTCCTGGGAATTTGGAGAAACTTTGAGAAGCACTTTGGACTTCTGTTCTCTCCAGATTGAAAATCAATTTCCTGTAGATTTTGAGGAGCTGGAAGATTTCAGCTATCACTAGATTGCATTCAATTTTGTTAAAAAATTTAGAGTTATGTTATATTGCATTGCTTGACAAGTGGACATTAATACATTTTGATTTTTTTTTTCTACAGTTCAGAGGGTTAGACTTTGATTTGGAGTCCTGGGATTAGGAATATTTTGAGTAAACCCATAAAACATAAGGCCATTATAGTGTTAAATTACCCTGCTCTTTTTACAAAATGGATTTTGATGCCCATCAAGATCCAAGCTATCCAAAGAGTGAAGTAGGAACAGGGAATGTTAGTAACTTACCAGGAGATGACTGGCAGCACTAAATCAACCCAGTGATGAGAGTTAATATTACCAGTGATGTCGTGTGCTCATGCTTGGTTGCTCAGTTGAGTCAGACTCTCTGTGACTCCATGGACTGTAGCCCACCAGGCTCCTTTATCCATGGGATTCTCCAGGCAAGAATACTGGAGTGGGTTGCCATTTCCTCCTCAAGAGGATCTTCGCAACCCAGGGATCAAATCCGAGTCTCCTGCATCTTCGGCATTGCAGGCGGATTCTTTACCACTTGAGCCATCAGGGAAGCCCTCAGTGACATAATGTGTGGCGTCATACCACAGGTGTGATGTATGATGAGAAGGGCACTTCAACTCCGCAGTATTTTTCAAAAAACCCACAATCCCAGTCTAAGCATGAGAAAAACATCGGACAAAACAAGATCAGGAGACATTCTACAAGGTATCTGGCCAGTCTTCCTCAAGACTGTCAAGGCTGTGAAAATCAAGAAAAGACCAAAAAACTTTCACAGGTTAGAAAGAACCAGGGAAGGGCTTCCCTAGTAGCTCAGTGGTAAAGAATACTCCTGCCAATGCAGGGGACACAGATTTGAATCCTGATCCAGGAAGATCTCATGTGCTGCAGAGCAAATAAGCCCTTGTGCTGCAGTTACTGAGCCTGTGCTTTGGGGCCCGGGAGCTGCGACCACCAAGCCCATGTGCTGTGCCTGCCGGAGCCAGTGTGGCCAAGAGCCCGCGCTCTGCAACAAGAGAAGCCACTGAAACGAGAAGCCTGCAAGCTGTAACTAGAGAGTAGCCCCCACTCTCCAAAACCAGAGAAGGGCTGCCCAGCAGTGAAGACCCAGCACAGCCAAAAATAAATAAATTTAAAAAAAGAAAGAACCAGGAGAAATGGTAACTAACTGTAACGTGGTACTCTTGAGTTAGATCCTAAAACAAAAATTGAGCATTAATGGAAAAATTGGTGAAATCCAAATAATGCCTTGAGTTTAGATAATTATATAACAACGTCTGTTTCCTAGCTTTCACAAATGTATCATGATAATATATTAACAATGGTGGATTTTGAGTAAGGAGTATATAGAAACTCTAATATAAAGCTACTCTCTATAAAACCTTTGCAACTTTTCTGTAAATCTTAAAGTATTTCCAAATAAAAAATTATTTTTAAAAATTTACTGAAGTATTGTTGATTTACAATGTTGTGTTAATTTCTGCTGGACAGTGAAGTGGTGCATATATATATGTGTATATATATATATATACATTCTTTTTTAATATTCTCTTCCATTATGGTTTATAACAGGGTACTGAATATAGTTCCCTGTGCTATACAGTAGGCTCTTGTTGTTGAAAGTTTATTTTTAAAAAATCTGAGATTTCCATGGCAGTCCAATGGTTAAGACTCTGTACTTCCAATGAAAGGAGCAAGAATGGCAAAGAATCATTCCCTGGTTGGGGAACTAAGATCCCATAAGTTGTGTGGCATGGCCAAAAATAAATAAATAAAAATAGAACTTACCTGGTGGTTCAGGGGCCAAGATTGTGCTCCCAATACAAGAGCTTGTGTTTGGTCCCTGGTAAGGGAACTAGATCCCACATGCTACAACTAAGACCTGGCTCAGCCTAATAAATAAATATTTAAAAAATAAAATAAGGAAGGGGTTTAAGTGACCAGTTCCCCATTTAAAATAACATAAAATAAAAAAATTTGAATTACATGGCCTCAGTCTGACCCAGGAAATCTTATATCCTTATGCTCTGAGTTTTTCTATTTAAGGAAATATAATTATATGTTTTATTTGTGCTACCTACCAGAGTATGTTTCAGGGAATCTTTTTTTATCTCCATCGACAAAAATGGGATTCTCCTAGGCCACAGAAAAGAGATGCATTTGGGAACCTGGACTCAGAAAAGACATTCTCATTTAAGCTGTTTCAGCTGAATCAAACCTGGTTTCCTTTCCATTCCTGCACTTAGGGTGATTTACCCATGGATGGGTGTTTCATTTGCTCAACTCTAATATATTGAGATGGAGTGCAACTCTGTGCAGAACTCTGTCCTGAGTAGTTGCATAAGAAAGGAAAACAGGGACTTCCCTGGTGGTCTTAAAACAGATTCTCAGAATAATAACAATTTAAAAAAATTAAATTATGGGAAAAAAACAAAAAAACAACGGAGGAGCTTTCCTGGTGGCTCAGTGGCAAATAATCCGTCTGCCGATGGAGGAGACATGGGTTCCCGCTCTGATCCAGGAAGATCCCACGTGGGTGGAGCAACTAAGCCCATGTGCCACAACAACTGAGCCTGTGCTCTAGAGCCTGCGGGGGAAAACAAGAGAAATCACTGCAATGAGAAGCCCACGCACCACAACTAGAGAGTATTCCCCACTCGCCGCAACTAGAGAAAAGCATACACAGCAACAAAGACCCAGCCCAGCCAAAAGTAAACAAACAAATAACTAAAATTTTTAAAAAAGAAAACAGATACAAGGGAAAGAAGCAAGCACATGCCATTTGGGAGGCGTTTATAGTTAGTGGAAAGTATCATAACTTCAAACAAATCCATCATCATAGTGCAAGTGGGTGACATTCCCGTAAGTGCAACAAGTCCCCGTATTTCAGGCTGAATCCAAAGGACTGGTGAGAAGCAGAGCACAGAGACTGAGAATTTTAGGCAGGAATAACTTCCCGAAATAAATAATTTACAGGCCACATCTGATGGACTGGCAAAGCGGGATTGGGACTTCTCAGCAGAAGGAATAGCATGGGCAAAGTTATGAAGATGGGGAAAAAGAAAGAATTGTGTGCAGGAAAAGGGTTCACATTAGCGTGACTGGAGTGAAGAAGCCAGGTTAGAGAGAAGAGACAAGAATGTTAGGGAGGACAGCCACCCAAACCAAGGGCAGCATCTCCAGTACCATCTACAAGTAGAGAAGCGAGCAAGCTGTAGAAGAGAGATGGGGGACTTCTCTGGCGGTCCAGCAGTGAAGACTCTGTGCTTCCCAAGGAGGCACAGGTTCGATCCCTGCTCTGGGAACTAAGATCCTATATGTTGTGTGGCACAGCTGAAAAACTAAAATTAAAAATAAAAGAAGAAGAAGAAGAGAAATGAGATAGGGAAGGGGAGTGGGAAGAGAAAGGGAAAGTAGAGGAAACACTCACAAAGGCCTTGGCAGAGGTATCTGAGTGCATAGTTTCTCTACCTGTTGGATAAAAGGGTGAAAGAAAACAAGAAATTGTGTTTATAGGATTAGCGTATGTACCTTGAAGTAGGGAGTTAATTTATCAGATATACATTGAGTACTTACACTGTGCCAGCCACGATGCTAGACTCTGGGAACGCAGAAGTGAGTTAAACAGACCCAGTCTCCACCCTTGGGGAGCTTTACTGTCTAAGGGGAGAGAAAGACATCAGTTAAGTATTCCCAGAAATGTGTAATTGTAGTGATAATGAGAGAAGAACAAGGGGACCTACTGATGAAAAAAACCTTCAGATTTAGTTTCCCAGGTTCCTTGATGCTGGAAGGGGAAATTTTTCTTTTTTTTTTTGACCACACCACACAACTTGTTGGATCTTAGTTCCCCAACCAGCTGACTGAACCTGGGCCCTTGGCAGTGAAGGCACCAAGTCTTAACCACTGGACCACCAGGGAAGTCCCTCAGGAAATTTTTTTTAATTAATTAATTAATTTGGCTGTGCCGGGTCTTAGTTGTGGCATGTGGGATCTTTGATCTTTGTTGTGGCGTGCAAGATCTTTTAGTTATGGCACGCAAACTCTTAGTTGGGCATATGGAAACTAGTCCCTGACCACAGATTAAACCCTGGGTCCCCTGCTTTGGAAGGATAGAGTCTTAGCCACTGGACCACCAGGGAAGTTCTTCTCCCAGGGAAATTCTTAATAAAGATTAATAATATCATATATCCTGGAAGAAATTTATCCTATATAAAGGCACTAACCATTTAGGTATGTATATTTTCTTCATGGGATTTTTTTTTCAGTTTAAAATTCAACTTTATTGAAGTAAATTTTATATAAATTATAATTACATAACTGCAATTTATATAATGTGAACTCATTTCAAGTGTAGAGTTCATTGAGTATCAACAAATACACCTTTAGAGCTACAGTCCAGGTATAGAACTTTTCCATCACACCAAAATTGCCTTTCATCTTTCTCAGCCAACCTTCACTCCACCTCCTCCTTCAGCTCCAGGCAACTGTTGGTCTGCTTTCCATCATCATCAATTTTCTCTACTGCAGTTTCACATGAATAAATCATACAGGATGTACTTTCCATGCCTGGCTTCTTTTGCTCAGCAGAACATTTTTGAGATTCTTCCATATTATCACATGGATCAAGAGTCCATTCCTTTTTATTGCTGAGTTGTATCCTATTGTATGACTATATCAGTTTAGGGAGAGTTTTGTTTGTTTTCCATATGGCCATCCAGTTGTCCCAGTAATATTTGTTGAAGAGATTCTTGCATTATCTACTGCTGGAAAACACATTGTCTTAAATTTTAATAGCTTAAAACGATCCTTATTATCTCACACAATTTCTGTGGGGGGGAGAATCTAGCGGCTTAGCTTGGTGAGTCTGGCTTAATGTTTCTAATGAAGTTACAGTCAAGATATCAGCCAGGGCTGTGTCATCTGAAGACTTGACTAGGGCTGGAGGATGCACTTCCAAGGTGATTCACTTGCATGCTTGGCAACTTAGTCTGGTTGCCAGTGGGAGGCTTCAGTCGCTCACTACCTGGACCTCTGCATAAGGCTTTCTGGGTCTCCTCAAGAGTCATGTCAGACCTCTGGACTACAGAACTGTACAGGAATAAGTTTTGTGTTGTTTTAAGCCACCAAAGAAGTCGCTCAGTCGTGTCTGACCCCTAGCGACCCCATGGACTGCAGCCCACCAAGCTCCTCCATCCATGGGATTTTCCAGGCAAGAGTACTGGAGTGGCTTGCCATTGCCCTCTCTGTTTAAGCCACCAACTTTGTGTTAATTTATTACTTCCCTGGTGGCTGAGTCAATAAACAACCCGCCTGCTAATGCAGGAGACATAAGAGATGTGGGTTCGAGCCCTGGGTTGGGAAGATCCCCTGGAAGAAGAAATGGCAACCCACTCCAGTATTCTTGCCTGGAGAATCCTATGGACAGAGGAGCCTGGCAGACTATAGTTCATGGGATCGCAGAGTCGGACACGACTGAGCAACTAAACCAACATAGATCATATTACTGCAAATAGGAAAGGAATATACTAGGTCATAAAAAGCATGTGTCTTCTTTTTGCTGCCATTTTTTTTCTCTCTGATCACTCGTTTTGGGGGAAGCTAGATGCTGCAGTCCGTGGGGTCGCTGAGGGTCGGACACGACTGAGTGACTTCACTTTCACTTTTCACTTTCAGTTTCACTTTTCACTTTCACACATTGGAGAAGGAAATGGCAACCCACTCCAGTGTTCTTGCCTGGAGAATCCCAGGGACGGGGGAGCCTGGTGGGCTTCCGTCTATGGGGTCACAGAGAGTCGGACACGACTGACGTGACTTAGCAGCAGCAGCAGCAGATGCCATGTTGAATTTTTCCTTTCAGTTATTATATTTTTCACCTTTAGTAGTTTTATTTGGTCCTATGTCTTCCATTTCTTTTCTCATTATGTCTGTTTTCCTTTAAATACCCCAATATAATTATCATAGTTGTTTTATCATTCTTGTCTGCCAGTTCCATCACCTCTATCATTTCTGAGTCTGTTTCTGTTGACTGAATTTTCTCCTGGTTTGGCTATTCTTTTTCCTGCTTCTTGGTACATAAGGTCATTTTTTATCAGATGCTAGGATGTTATATTCTTGAGTGCCTGAATTTTGTAGTCTTCCCTTAAAGACCATAGGCATCTGTTATACCAGACGGGTTAGGGTTACTTTCAAGTTAGTTTGATGTTTTTGAAAGCTTGTTTTAAAGTTTTTTTAAAGCAAGTCTAGAGTATAGCTTACCATAGAGTTAGTACAGATCAATTGGTAATGTTTGACATTTTTGAGGTCTCTCTTGACTATCTTAAGTAGTCAATGAGGTCTTTCTTCTCTCACTGGTCAGAACATTTCCTAGCCCGGTATGAGCCCTGGGAATTGTTCAGTTATATCTCTTTGATTATTCCATGCTCATTCTCCTGGAATTTAACTCTCTCATTCTGGACCACATTCGTATCCAGCAAAGAATCAAAGCCCTGTGCAGACTTTTGGAGTTCTTTTAATATATTCCTTCTTTCATTTTGCTATTCTGTCTAGCAACATCTAGCTACCACAGGGACCGTGAGCGCCAGCCTCTGTCTCCTCAACTCAGTGAGACTGCTGTGTGAATTTATGATCCAGAATGTGCCCTTAGACGTAAAGCCAGGGCAACTGTAGAACTCACTGCATTCGTTTTTCTTCTCTCAACGATGTCAGTTCTGGACTGTCTATTGTCCAATGTCTAAAAAGAATTGTTTTCTATATTTTGTTTAGTTTCCTAATTGTTTATTGCAGAAGGGTAGATCCAGTCCCTTTTATTCCATCATGGTCAGAAACAAAGGTCTTCTGTTTCATGGTCCTTTTATTAACATAAGCCAGTCTGTGAGAGACTGATCAATATGATAAAATGGAGTTTGTAGACTTTAAAGTTCCTCAACTGAAGTGACTGCACTAAGATTATGGGAAGCCTTTCATGGGCAGAAAACAAATCTGAGGCGGTGTTATCGCACACCCTGATTGCTTATACAAAATGGTTATTTGACAAATGTTTGTTGAATAAGTGAATTACTAAATGAACATAATTACACTTAAGCATGGTCTTTCTAGGACCACAAAGAATGGCCAGACTTACTTGCTCTATCCTATGAATTGACTAAGTCCTTGGTCTATGAGTCTAACGGTAAAATGTTATCTAAGCATACTCACCATGAGAAATAAGGCTAATATATCAAAGAACAAATTGTTCAGCATATGTGTGTACAAAGCTCACCGATGTTCTCACAAAAAATAACTCACAAAGTAGCAACATGCTTAACTTCATACTTTATCTTATTTTATAATCCATAGTGTAACTGTAGGTTATGGGCAAGATTTCAGATGTAGGTTTTTATTTGTTGTTGTTCAGTCACTAAATTATGTCCGACTTTGCAACCCCATGGAGTGCAGCACTCTGGGCTCCCCTGTCCTTCACTATCTCCCAGAGTTTGCTCAAATTCATGTCTATTGAATCAGTGATGCTATCTAACCATCTCATCCTCTGCCATCCCCTTCTCCTCTCCCAGCATCAGGGTCTCTTCCAGTGAGTCAGCTCTTCCCATCAGGTGGCCAAAGTATTGGAACTTCAGCATCAGTCCTTCCAATGAATATTCAGGGCTGTTTTCCTTTAGGATTGACTGGTTTGATCTCCTTGAAGTCCGAGGGATTCTCAAGAGTCTTCCCTAGCACCACAATTCAAAAGCATCAATTCTTTGGCGCTCAGCGTTCTTTATGGCCCATCTCTCACATCCATATATGACTACTGGAAAAAACCATAGCTTTGACTATACAGACTTTTTGTCAAAGATATGGTGGTGACTCAGATGGTGAAGAATCTGCCTGCAATGCAGGAGACCTGTATTCGATCCCTGGGTGGGGAAGATCCCCTGGAGAAGGGAATGGCAACCCACTTCAGTATTCTCGTTGGAGAATTCCATGAACAGAGGAGCCTGGTGGGCTATGGTTCAGGGGGTCACAAAAAGTCGGACACAACTGAGCAACTAGTTGTTTGACTTTGGGCAAATTGTTTAAATTTGATTAGCTTTTTCTTCTTCTGTAAAATGGAGATAATGATAACATGCCTCATAGAGGTATTGTGAAGATTAAATGATTTAACAATGTATGTAAATGTTAATCCAGTATCTGACACATATTAGAGCTCAATAAGTGTTAGCAATTAATTTGTTTAAGAGGACGTTCCTTGATTACATACCTTATAAATGAACTCTCTATGTCTTTGCTATGGTGATAAAACATCTGATGTTGGTCCAAGGATTTCAGAATAATCAGTTCTTTTTTTTTTTTTTGGATGTGCCACATGGGTTTCGTGATCTTAGTTCCCTGACCAGGGACTATACCTCATGCAGTGGAAGCATGAAGTCCTAACCACTGGACTGCCTGAGAATCCCCAGCTTTATTGTGTGGTTTTTTTTTTTTTTTTTTTTTTAGTTTTTAAATAATTTTTTCTTTTCTTTTTTCTTTGGCCATGCCACAGAGGTTGCAGGATCTTAGTCCCCCAATTGAACTGGTGCCCTCTGCACTTGAAGCACAGACTCTTAACCACTGGACAGCCAGAGAAGTCTCAGCTTTGAATGATAGAATTGTAAACATGATGGCCATGAATAAATTTATTAAATGGCCTGCATGTGCTTCTTGGAGGTACTAACAGTTCCTAAACTGGGGCTTTTACTAGTGATTACTCTTTGCTTGTTTGGGGATTGTGACATTGGTGAAAAGCACCCAAGTTCTATTTAAGTGTCCTTTTCAAACTGGAAACATGAGAAAGCTGTTTCTCGGCAGCCACTATTTTTAGAACTTGTGCTCTGGGTGCACAATGATGGTTCTTCAAGAGAGTTAATCCCCGTATCTTTTTGTTACTAGGAGGCTGAGGTGCACCCTTCAATGATTTCTCTGAGCCACAACTTATAGGTGCCTGTAGTATGTAGGTAATGCAAAGACCATGGAAAAGCTGAGTTTCAACAAGGCCAAATCTCCCCTCTCAGATAGGGATCTTTCCAAAAATAACTCTTTAAGGAAATGAGATTTGAGGAATGTAGGTTAAAGTGTAGTAGGTGATGATATCTTCTTATAGACATCTGGGCAAAGGGAGAATTAAAGGATCCTTTCTTAATGCCCCCAAATTAATAGGTCAAGTCAGAACTTGCCCCTGGAATGAAATATATCAATATATTAATGCTCAGCACCTATTCTATGTGCATGATATTTTAAAAACTTTTTCTTTGGAATTAATTTCAAGCTTATAGAAAAGTTACAAAAATAAGAATAGCATCAAGGATACTTGTATGATTCATCTATTGTAAATATTTTACTCAACTCGCCTTGTCATTCGCATTTCTCTTTCTCCCCTTCTCTTTACATATACAAATACTTATATACATATGTATACATGACACATATATGTGTGCATACACTACATTTATATGTGTGTGTATGCATATTCCATCTTCACATGTAACAGTGCCATTTCTGCTGCATTCTAGTCACTGAAGCAATCACAAATTTATGTTCAGGCTCAAGGAGTGGGGAAACTGTTTCCGAAATGCTGTGTGTATAAAAATATTTTTTTCCTGAATTTTTTTTTTTTTTAATTGCATGGAGTCTTCTTTGCTGCTCATGGGCTCTCTCTAGTCCCAGAGAGTGGGGCTCCTCCCCACCGTGGTGCGCTGGCTTCTTACTGAGCTTGCTTCTCTTGTTGAAGAGCGTGGGCCTTAGAGCTTGGGCTTCAGTAGTTGTGATGCATGGGCTTACCTGCCCCACAGCACGTACAATCTTCCTGGACCAGGGCTCGAAACTGTGTCCCTGGAATTGGCAGGCAGACTTCTAACCACTGCACCACCAGCGAAGTCCTTCTTGAACCATTTAAAAGTAAGTTTTATGTATCACGGTCCCTTTTCCCTAAATAACTTCAGTGTATATTTACAAAGAACAGGTGATCAAGTCAGAAGATACTGCATTAGGGAGAACACATTAGGGAGCCTCATTCACACCTGGACCTGACCTATATGATGCGATTCCAGACTCCAAGCCTGACCCTGATGTCATAATGGCGCTTTTGGAGAAAGGGCTGAAGATATACTGCAATATAGGAGGGCGGTAAATTGTTTGGCCAGAAGTCACACTGTGGCACAGCAACATTTCTGGAGACTGTTTCCCCTCTCTTTAAACCTGGCCAAAACTTTGTGACTGCTTCAGTGATGCGAATGCATTAGAAGTGACACTGTGGGATTTCCCTGATGGTCTAGTGATTAAGAATCCACCTGCCAATGCAGGGGACACTGGTTCAATTCCTGGTCTGGGACGATCCCACATGCTGTGCACCCCAGCTACTGAGCGTGCCCTCTAGAGCCCTTGAGCTGCAACTACTGAAGCCCTCATACCCTAGAGACTGAATTCCTCAACAAGAGAAGCCACCACAATGAGAAGACTGCGCACTGCAGCGAACAGTAACTCTCGCTCACTGCAACTACAGAAAACCCATACAGAGAAATGAAGACCTAGCACAGCCAAAAAAAAAAAATTTAACACTGCGTTATGTTTTAGGCTGCATCATGAAAGGCGATATAGCTTAGGGTGATTCCCTCTTTGTCTCTCTCTCTCTGTGTCTCTGCTCACCTTTGGAACCTAGCCACAGCATTGTGAGAAAAGAGGAAACACATTACACATGTAATCGTTCCAACTGACAGTTCCAGCTATGGTCTCAGCCAACAACCAGCATCAACTGCCAGCATGTGAGTGATCAAACCCTCAGAGGATTCCTACTTCCTAGCTTTCAAGCCACTGCAGCTGACACTAAATGGAACAGAGGTTAGTTATCCCCATTGAACCTTGCCCAAATTGCAGATTCATGAACAAAATAAATGTTGTCATTGTTTCATGCCAGTAAGTTTTTTGGGGTAATTTCTTGTGCAGGAGTAATAACCAGAATCACATATAGCAGCACAGGGTACTCACTTGTGTAAACAAAGACATATGTACCAGAACGTAATTCCAATCAGCACTCTAGTGTTTCAGAAGAATAAAAATGTAAGTTTAAGATCAATGAGGGATGGAGTATTGAGGATAGAAAAAGTCCTTATATTAGTGTTTGTGCAATGCTATGTTGAACGGAATTAATAAATGCACACAGAGGCCTGCTAACTAGAATTTAACTCTACCTACCTATGTTTTCATTACATATCCACAGAAACTAGAAGATTTGGGTTAATTTAGCACCCTTTCTTGGAAGGTTGCCCTAGAGTGCAGGGCATGATCTGAGTACTAATTAAGAGAATATGTCTGAGTATATTGCAATATGGGAGGGAAATTTGAACCATTTCCCTATGGATTTTCAGGGAATAATTTTTGTATTTATTAGCTACTCTCTTAGATTTTTGCATGAATTAATTGGCATATCAGTATTATTTACTAATGTACACAAAAGTTTGGGCCTCAGCAATCTCTTCTAAGTTATATCCAGGCTAACATTCATACATTGGTAGAGATCTACTTTCAACCATTAATTATTATCCTTTAGCCCAATTCATTCTTTTAGATCAAATTTTAAGGGTGCCTGTTGTCCCCAGAACCTCCTGTCCAATATTGCCCATTGACAGCTCAAAGAGATCACAGAAAAATAGATATGTAACAAAACCCAACAAAGCTCCTAAACATTTATAACATAAAATTTACTATTTAAACTATTTTTAAGTGTATATTTCAGTGGCAATAATTTCATTGACTATGTTATGTTGTGTGCAGTCATTACTACTATTTCTAAAGTATTTTTCATCACTCCCAAACTCTACTCATTAATAATTTCTGGAACTTTCCTGGTGGTCCACTGGTTAGGACTCTGTGTTTCCACTGCAGGGGGCTGGGGTTTGATCCCCGGTCAGGGAACTAAGATCCCACATCCCACAAGCTGAGTGGCATGGCCAAAAAAAAAATCTACCTGAAAGCACTCCTCAAACACTTACAGTTCTTACCAAGTGTTAGGAGTGAAACTGTTATCTTGCTGGTTAATAATGGATTTTGATTTTTCAGTTGTTTTAGTAGCTAGAGTTGATTTTGTTGGTACAAAAGGCATTTCTGGTGAAGCAAAGCTTCTTCGGAGTTTCATTTTGGAGTTCTTGGCATGCCTCTCCCTTTATTTATTTATTTTAAAACATTTATTTATTTGGCTGCATCGGGTCTTAGTTGTGGCACTCAGAATCTTCGATCTTCATTTCAGCGTGTGCTATCTTTTAGTTGTGGCATGTGAGATCTAGTTCCCTGATCAGGGATCGAACCCCAGCCCTCTGCATTGGGAAGGCAGAGTCTTAGCCACTGGACCACCAGGGGAGTCCCCTCTCCCTTTATTTGCTTCCCTACCTCCCTGGCTTCACTTTCTCAGTCTTCTTGCTTGTTCCCCATCTCTGAACTTTTAATGCTGGAAGCCCTCTGGGAGGGGAACGTGTTCTTGGAGATCTCATCCAGTATTGAGTCTTTATATGCTATCAATCTCTAATGACTCCTCAGTTTATATCTCCAGCCTGGACTCTTTCTAATGTCAGACAGATAAATTTAACTCTCTCTTCACCTGGGGTTCCAACAGGCAACTCAAACATAACAGGTCCAAAGCTGAGCTCCTGATCTTGCGCCACAAGCCTGTTCTCCTACTCTCTTTCTCATCTCAGTGAATGGCATTTCTATCCTTCCAGTTACTAAGGCCAACTTGGGAGTCACCCTTGAATATTCTCTCAGACATCCCAATCCCATCTATCAATAAATACTGTTGGCTCTTCCTTCAAATTACTATCTTGGGCCCAACATCTCACCCTTCAACCTCACTGCCTGGATACCTGTAATTGCCTCTGAACTGGTCTCCTTGTGTTTACCCTTTCATCTCTTCTCTCACCCAACCCATTTTCAACACAGCAGTCAAAGAGATCCTTTAAAAATGCATGCTTGGAATGTTCCTGTGGTACCGTGGGTGAGAATCTGCCTGCCAGTGCAGAGGACACAGGTTCAATCCCTAGTCCAGGAGGATTCCACATGCTGTAGAGCAACTAAGCCTGCGTGCCCCAATTACTGAGACCAAGTGCTGCAACTACTGAAGCCTGTGCACCTAGAGCCTGTGCTCTGCAACAGAAGCTACTGCAACGAGAAGCCGGTGAATCACATGGAAGAGTAGCCCCCATTTACCGCAACTAGAGAAAGCCCCTGAACAGCAATGAAGACCCAGAGTTAAAAAAAAAAGCACGCCTAGGACTTCCCTGGCGGTCCAGTAGTTACGACTGGGCACTTTTACTGGGCCCAGGTTCAATCCCTGGTCAGGGAACTAAGATCCCACAAGATGTGCAACATGGACAAAAAAGGACAAAGAAAGAGAAAATATGCCAAACCTCTTCTTCATTGAAATTGCAGCAATAGCATCTTTTTTTTTTTTTTGCCCCACCACACTGCATGTGGGATCTCAGTTCTCTGACCAGGCATTGAACCTGTGTGCCCTGTAGTAAAAGTGCAGAGTCTTCACCACTGGACCACCAGGGAAGTCCCAGCATTCCATTTTGCAAAGAGTACGAGCTGAAATCTTTAAGGAGGACCTGCCTCTATCCATTTCCCTCACTGTCACATTCACACTTGCTCCTTGCTGGTCCTCACACCTGCCAGGGTGCTCTTGCCTTAGGGTCTAGAACAATTTTCCCTTGGATATCCATGAGATCTACTCTGTCATTTCCTTCAGATTTTGGCTCAAATATCACCTTTTTGCTTCTCTGTGACCATTCTATTTTCTTTTCTTTTTTTTGATGTAGACCATTTTTGAAGTCTTTATTGCATTTGTTACAATATTGCTTCCATTTTATATTTTGTGTTTTTGGCCACAAAGTGGGATCTTAGCTACCGACCAGGGATGCACCCTCTTCATTCGAATGTCCACCCACTGGACTGCCAGGGAAGTCCCTGGCCATTCTATTTTATTTACTTATGACTGTGCTGGGTCTTTGTTGCTACTTGAGGGCTTTGTCTAGTTGTGGTTCGAGGGCTTTTCATCACAGTGTCTTCTCTTGTTGGGGAGCACTGGCTCTAGAGTGTGTGGCTGCAGTAGCTGAGCTTCACACGCTCTGGAGCACCAGTTCAGTAGCTGGGCAAAGGCTTCGTTGCTCTGTGACATGTGGCATCTACCTGGACCAGGGATCCAACCGTGTCCCCTGAACCCCTTTTAAATTGCGACCTTCATCTCAAGACTTTCTGTCTCCCGTTTTGGCCATAGAGCTTGTTACCAACCGGTTGTTAATTTGCTTGTTTTGTTTATTGTCTTTTCCCACTAAAATGTAAATTTCATAAGAGCTGGAACTTTAATTAAATGTCTTCAAGGACAGGGAGGCTTGGCGTGCTGTGATTCATGGGGTCGCGGAGAGTCGGACACGACTGAGCGACTGAACTGAACTGAACTGAATGTGCAATTAAGTGCCTTCAATGCCTAGGACAGTGCCTGCCACAGAGCAGGCACTTTAAATTTGGTGACTGAGTGAATGAATGGCTGATTTCTTACTTACCCTTCAAGACTCTCACACCCCAAGACTTCCCTCCCTCCCCACTGCTTCAGTTTGGACCAATGCCTCTCCCTACTTTCAGTTCCCGTAACATACTATATTTATCCTGATCAAAGTGACTTTAAAATATTCAACTTTGGTTCCCTAAGATTTAGCACAGTCCCTTGCACAAGAAAAATGCTTAATGTGAAAATGAATTATTAGCAACATTCATATCAAATGATGGGGTGGTGGGAAAATGTTAGCTAGGCAACAGTGAGGGACTTGTCAACTTCCCGTTTTTCTATACGAATTTCCTTCCTTTTTCAAAGAAATCCAGATTTAATTCTGCCTCCTGCCATGGGGTGCGGGTAGGGGGGCAGTAACTAAACACAATTGCCAAAAAATCTTTTGACCAAATACTATTGTATAGCTTTCCAACACTTTTGGAAGAAAACATTGGGACTTGTTTCTAATGATATTAATTGTTGGATCAGTAAAACCAAGCAAAGATTTTACCTAAACTTACAAACACAACTCACGTACTGGTTAGCTAGCTTCACCTCCTAATTCCTTTTAAGGCTCCAGTGATTTACTCCATCCTCACTTCCACTGTGAATCCCTATGAGTTTTCAAATTAAACCACAATTGTGTGTGTGCATGCTCAGTTACTAAGTCATGTCCAACTCTTTACAACCCCATAGACTGTAGCCCACCAGGCCCCTCTGTCCATGGAAATTCCCAGGCAAGAATACTGGAGTGGACTGCCATTTTCTTCTCCAGGGGAATCTTCCTGACCTAGGGATCAAACCTGCATCTCCTGCTTGGCAGGTGGATTCTTTACCACTGAGCCACCAGGGAAGCCCTATATCACAATTATTAGCCATTAAATACCTAAATGTAGACAGGCACATCCCTGTGTCCGAATTTTTAAAGATATATACTTATATATTTGGCCGCACCAGGTCTTAGTTGCGGCATTTGGAACTTGGAATCTTTAATCTTCATTATGGCATGTGTAATCTCTAGTTGCAGACTGCAGGATCTTTAGTTCGGGTATGCAAACTCTTAGTTGTGGGATGCGGCATCAAGTACCCTGACCAGGGATTGAACCTGGGCCCCTTCCATTGGGAGTATGGTGTCTTAGCCCCTGGGCCACCAGGGAAGTCCCTCTGTACCAGAATTTTTGATAATTAGATTTTATTTTTTTAAGCAGTTTTAGGTTCACAGCAAAATTGAGCAGAAGGTACAGAGACGTCCCACTTGCCCCTGTCCCAAAAATGCATAGCCTCCCCATCAAAATAATAGTTACTGATGGAAAGGAAGCCCCAAGAGATGTCGGACAATTAGACAAACAGCAGACTGGGAGTTCACTAAAAGGTGGGAAATAGAATAGAAGCATTGTGTTAATTAGCCAGGGAGAAAAAAACCCCACAAAACTCAGCCTGAACTAAAAATAAAAACAGATTTCAGCTGGCAAGAGATTGTATATATCAAGAGATAATAAGATAATAGTATTTAATATCTGAAAAAAAGCCTGATTGAGTTTAAATCGCTCATCTACTAGATGAAGAAATCAAAGGTCAGAGGTACATTTGGTATTTCTCAGATATCTAAGAAAGCATATTAGACTGATAAACTGGACTTTGGATGACTTGACAGAGCTATTTAGAACCTAGAAATTGAAGTAAGGTATATCCTATCTGTTCACAGCTGGATTCTGTATTATTCTATGTTTTCATTGCTGAGTAGAATTCAATTAATGGACTTAATCTCAAACTTGTAGTTTCTATTTTGCTGAAAAAGGCTAGCCTAAGAGTGCAATGGAGTTGCCACAATATAAAGAATAACAAGATCAGAAAGACTACAAAGAAGCTGCTTGATTTTTCAGTAGCTAACAAGAAAAAGCCTGAGAAGGCGAGGGCCCCCACTCCAGTACTCTTGCCTGGAGAATCCCATGGACGGAGGAGCCTGGTGGGCTGCAGTCCATGGGGTCGCGAAGAGTTGGACACAACTGAGTGACTTCACTTTCACTTTTCACTTTCATGCATTGGAGAAGGAAATGGCAACCTACTCCAGTGTTCTTACCTGGAGAATCCCAGGGACGGGGGAGCCTGGTGGGCTGCCGTCTATGGGGTCGCACAGAGTCGGACACGACTGAAGCGACTTAGCAGCAGCAGCAGCAAGAAAAAGCAGCCTTTTTGGTGACTGGTGGTCCTTGCATGAGACCTATTTCCTAACAGATACAAATTATTAATTAAAAAAAAGACACAAGTACAACTTCATTGCAGCTGGATTGGAGCAAAACAATAGAGGAGCACTATATACAGGCTCAGTGAGTAACATGAAATGTTTGCCCAGTGTGGATTGTGGTAAGACTGAAAAGAGAACTTCTAAAGTAGGTCTAAATTAAAGGTCCTCACTGAACATTTTCTTTCCCATTCTTAGTTTCAGCTTAGGTATCTGAAGAGTTGGAAGCCCTTAGGGGAAGGCCCTGTGGAAATCTTGCCAATTTTAGGCATCTTTTTAAGAACGGTAAGTAGGAAAGAGAAACGTCTCTTAACTGCTGAGTAGGGAATGGTATCTCTAGTTATTCTTCAAATATTTTGTCCAGGTTTAAAATGAAAGTGAATTTCATGTCTACAAAAGCAGCGATTCAATTCTTTGTTCCTTGGCTTTGTAATAGGTAAATGATAATAACAAAAATCAGCTTAAACTGATATTAATGTTAAAAGGAAGAGGGGAAATTGACTTTCTCAGATAATCTTGATTAGAACATAATTTTTTTTTTAGTTTTAGTTTTTTAAATTAGAATGTAAATTGATCCAACTTTTTTTCATTTTAAGAATTTAAGTGAAATAATATACACTTAATAATATACACTTTGGGGGCTTCTCTTGTGGCTCAACTGGTAAAGAATCCACCTGCGATGTGGAAGACCTGGCTTTGATCCCTGGGTTGGAAAGATTCCCTGGAAAAGGGAAAAGCTACTGACTCTAGGATTCTGGCCTGGAGAATTCTGTGGACTGTGTAGTCCATGGGGTCGCAAAGAGTTGGACACGACTGAGTGACTTTCACTTTCACTTACCCTTTACCATCATCACCAATTTAAGTGCATGTTTCTGAAGAATCAGATATATTCTCCTTCTCACAGAACCATCACCACCATCCCAAGTTTGTATCTTGTAAGACCAAAATTTCACAACCATGAAAGTCTCACTCCCCATTCCCTCCCACAGACCCTGACACTGATGTCCACTTTGGTCCATGAGTTGTCAACCCCAGGATCCCCACTGGAGTGGAATCCTTCAGTGCCTGCTGATAGGTCATTTTGGAAGAGTTGAGTTTCAGTTTGAATCTCTTCCTATTTGTATCTGACGAATCTGCGTTAGGGAGAGAATGTATGAAGAAGTGGATGTACAAAGGACAGGGTGTCTGGGGCACAGATGAGCTAGGACCTGACCAGCTGCCTCTTGGGCCCTCCTGTCCCATTTCTTGGCTTGTCTCATCTGCTTGATCTAACTTTGTAGGCAGGTAACCTGGCAACATCTATTAAAACTTAAAGAATAGCAAGGAGAGACAAGAAGGCCTTCTTCAATGAACAATGCATAAAAAATAGAGGAAAACAACAGAAGGGGAAAGACTAGAGCTCTCTTCAGGAAAATTGGAAATATCAAGGGAACATTTCGCCCAAAGATGGGCACAATAAAGGACATAAACAGTAGAGACCTAGTAGATGAAGAAGAGATCAAGAGCAGATGGAAAGAATACATGGAGGAACTGTACCAAAAAGATCTTAATGAATTGGATAACTATGATGGTGTGGTCAGTCACCCAGAGCCAGACATTGTGGAGGGGGAAGTCAAGTGGGCCTTAGGAACAAGGCCCACTGCTGTGAACAAAGTTTTTGCATGCAATGTAATTCCAGTAGAGCTATTCAAAAGATGATGCTATCAAAGTGTTACACTCATTATGTCAGCAAATCTGGAAGACCCAGCAGTGACCAAGGACTGGACAACATCAATCCTCATCCCAATTCCCAAGAAGGGTAGTACTAAAGAATGTCAAACTATTGGACAATTGTACTCATCTCCCATGCTACTAAGGTCAAGCTTAAAATCTTGCATGCTAGGCTTCAGCAGTATGTGAACTGTGAACTTCCAGATGTCCAAGCTGGGTTTAGAAAAGGCAGAGGAACCAGAGATCTAAATTCACTGGATCATAGAGAAAGCCAGGGAATTTCAGAAAATATCTACCTCTGTTTCATCAACTACACTAAAGCCTTTGACTGCGTGGATCATAACAAACTGTGGAAACTCTTACAGAAAACTCTTGAAGAGATGGGAATACCAGACAATCTTACCTGTCTCCTGAGAAACTGTATGCAGGTCAAGAAGCAACATTTAGAACCCTGTATGGAACAATTAATTGGTTCAGGATTGGGAAAGGAGTACAAAGGCTGTCTGTTGTCACCATGTTTATTTAACCTATACACTGAGCACATCATGAGAAATTCCTGGCTGGATGAGTTACAAGCTGGAATCAAGATAGGCACGAGAAACATCAACAATCTCAGATATGTGGATGATATCACTCTAATGGCAGAAAGGGAAGAGGAACTAAAGAATCTCTTGATAAGGGTGAAAGAGGAGAGTGAGAAAGCTGGATTAAAACTATATATTAAAAAACTAAGATCATGGCATCTGGTCCCATTACTTCATGGCAAACAGAGGGAAGTAGTGACAGATTTCCTCTTCTTGGACTCTAAAATCACTGCAGCTGGTGATGGTAGCCATGAAATCAGAAGATGATTGCTTCTTAGCAGGAAAACTATGAGAAATCTAGACAACGTGTTGAAAAGCAGAGATGTTACTCTGCTGACAAAGGTCCATATAGTCAAGGCTATGGTCTTCCCAGTGGTCACGTATGGTTGTGAGAGCTGGACTATAAAGAAGGCAGAACACCAAAGCATTGATGCCTTCAAACTGTGGTGCTGGAGAAGACACCTGAGAGTCCCTTGGACAGCAAGGAGATCAAACCAGTCAATTTTAAAGGAAATCAACCCTGAACATTCATTGGAAGGACTGATGCTGAAGCTCCAGTATTTTGGTCACCTGATGCAAACAGCCAACTCATTGGAAAAGTCCCTGATGCTGGGAAAGATTAAGGGCAGAAAGAGGAGAGGGCATCAGAGGATGAGATGGCTGGATGGGATCACTGATGCAATGGACATGAACTTGGGAAAACTTCAGAAGATGGTGAGGGACAGGGCAGCCTGGCGTGCTGTAGTCCATGGGATCACAGAGTCTGCCATGACTGGATGACTGAACAACAACAATTAAAACTTAAAAGGTTCATACTCATACTCTGCTATTGCATTTCCGGGAATTCCATCTACAGATACAATGACACATGTAAAAAGATATATATTTGCTAGAGTGTTTATTGCAACAGTACTTGTAATATTGAAACACTTGAAACAATCTAATATTCATCAATAGGTAATTGGTTAATTATACATTAAATACACGAAATTGGCATCTTTAAAAAGATTAGGATAGAGCTACAATCTGAGATAAAAAAGCAGTCTGGAATATTCAATTGAGTGAAAAAAGAAACTTCAGATCAATATGTAGACTATGAATAATATGTGTAAAAATAAAGGGAGTGTAGATGAAAATGTTATGTGCATGAAAAATATGGTGGGTGTAGTCCCAGAAAACTGGAAAGATTACACACTTACTTCTCCTGTGAAACAGGGAGTGTGACCTTGACCTTTTGCTTTAGATATACTTTTGTACTGATGGAAATTTTTTTTTACAATGACTGATAGTACTTTTATTGAAAATAGCTTAGGGACTTTTCTAGCAGTTCAATAGTTAAGACTCGGTGCTCCTAATGCAGGAGTCGAAGATTTGATCCCTGGTTGGTGGGGAAACTAAGATCCTCCAGGCCCGGAAGCATGTGGCCAGGAAAAAAATTTATTTTAAAGGTTAACTGCTTTAAATAGAAGTATAATACAAGTAGGGAATTCCCTGGCTGTCCAGTGGTTAGGATTTGGTGCTTTCACTGCTGTAACCTCAGGGAACTAAGATCTTGTAAGCCATGAGGAGGAGCCCCCTTGCCCCACAAATACACACACACACACACACACACACACAATTACAACCTCCTACTGTGTCACCACGGGTAACAAGTCCCTAATTCTTTTAATTTTAAAATTTTTATTTAATTTGTCTGCACTAGGTCTTAGTTGTAGTATGTGGGATCAGGTTCCTTGACCAGGGATTCAACCCAGGGCCTTTGCATTGGACCACCAAGGAAGTCTAAGTCCCTAATTCTGGAAAATCAATTCTCTTATTGTGCAGTCATATTTCACACAGTGTGGGCCTCACTTTGTGGTAATCCAGTTAAACATAAGTCAGGTGCTGCTCCACCCTTTCTTATTATATTGACCTCCTTGTCTGTGACTTACACTTCTTTGGCAATTACTAGAATGACTCTGCCCTATTCCTGTGCCAATTTTCTGGGAGTATAATCTGAGGAACACTGTCATTTAGATTGCCCAACTGGAAGAATAAATTACATACCAATCTCCCATGCATCTTCCTTTGGTTAACTCTTTCACAGACATATAATCATAGGTAAAGCAATGGTTCCTCAAGCGCCACTTAATGCTTAAAGTCAGGGGGCTGGCCAACTCTTCAGTGGATTAAGTGAAAGATAACGAAACAGAACAAACTAAATGATTAATAGAATTCTTTTCACCATGACAGGTAAACTTTAGATTTTCTACACCATCAAACTTAAGTGCTATATCAATTCTAAGTTGTAATAGAGGCTATGTTTAACATCTGACTGCCTGAGACGGCATAATACAAACCAAAGAAAGAAAATAAAGTGAAATGTCCGACTCTTTGCGACCCCATGGACTGTAGCCTACCAGGTTCCTCCATCCATGGGATTTTCCAGGAATGGGTTGCCATTTCCTTCTCCAGGAGATCTTCCCAACCCAGGGATTGAACCTGGGTCTCCTGCATTGTAGGCAAATGATTTACTGTCTGAGCCACCAGGGAAGCCTAATACAAACCAAAAGGCAGGTTTTAATCCCAGCTTAACATTTAAAATTTCCATCAGACATAACTATCTGCTTCACTGCCTTCAATAATATGTTTATTTCACCTTAAACAACGGAGAAATAGTATTTCCTAGTTTTCTATCTCAACCCATAATTTTGAGTACTACCTAATCCATGGTAAACCCCATGATGAAGTGAAAATTTTTATGACCCTAGGGGAAGCTGGGCCTAAACCCAAGGAAGAAATCTTAAAAGTTCCTGTGTATTAGTACTGCTCTAAATCTTTCATTATGTAGTTTATAGTCTATTCTTTACTGAGTATTTTATAATAATTTACTATTTCATGAGATAGATTAATTCCAACCCAATCCCACCTTTCAAGTGGGGCAAGTACTAAAAAGAGATAAAACAATTTGCTTCCAGTTCTACTGTAAATCAAGTAGGTAGATAATCACCCAGGGCTGTCCTTTCTACAGCAAGGTCGCCTTTAGGTACTGATTATTTAGGACAGTAATAAAGCCAAGGTATGTTGTAATTAAACTCTTGAGGGTCTTTTCTCCCACAGCTGAGCCCTTTCTTAAGAGTCACTTCCCATTAATAATGATAATCTACTGCAGGCTGAAGATGACTGAGTTGTTTTGTCTGAAAACCTGCGTTTGAGCCGAACTAATCACCTGGAAATTAAAGGCTTTGAAGTACATTCCCAACCCCCTTATTCATGGCCTTTTAGTAGTGAAACTAATCTGAGGCCTTAAAATTAACTACCTCACAGTGAACTGGAAAGGGCAGCGCTGTGACTAATGCCAGGCTGCTGATCTGGTCTGCCAGGAAAGATGAGTAGAGAGTTACTACCTTCTCTGTCTAGCAGGGCATATTATAATCTGTTGACTTTAGGAACTAAAATCCTTTTGCTGTTCCTGAATTACGTAAGTATCACCTTAAATCTAATCTAATTCAAATGATTATTTTTCCAACAAATGTGTTTCCGTATCGACAAACTGAATTTAAAAAAGCAAGGAACTGAATTTATTCCATTGTAGGCATATACTATATTTACTTATTCATCTGTCCAGTTGATGAGACACTTGCATTGCTTCTGCCTTTTGGTTATTTTGAATAATGTTCTATAAACACGGAGATGTAAGTATCTGTTCCTGTCCGGGTTTTCAATTCTTTTGGGTATATAGTCACAACTGGAAGTGCTGGATCACATGGTAAACCTGGGAAACTCTGCCACTGCGCTGCAACGTGGACAGATCTTGAGGACCCTATGCTAAATGAAATACACCAATCACAAAAAGGGAAATGCTGTGTGATTCTGCTCTTATTTAAAAATGATTAGCTTGGCAAATTTATATGTTAACACAATTTAAAAATAATAAAAGCGCAAGGAAGTCTCCGTCAGTCTTGTAACGCTCACATTTCTGGTGGGAAGCAACTCTCGCAGATAAGCTAAGCTTTTGCACAACGGCTTCCAAAGGCTGTACCAGAGGCAGGCGCAGAGCAAGAGATGCGCCCAGGGGCATACTGGCTCTGCGTAAGTGAAAGAAAATCCAGCGTCAAAGGGTCGGGGGATGGGATAAAGCGAAAAGGAAGATGTTCTAAATTTTGTCACATGATTCACTTTCCTTAAAAATCACTCCACTAGGATAGAGAATTCTCTAGTGAAACCCTTGAGTCTCCTTTCCTTTCACAACTTCCTTCCTAATCAAAAATGTCCTTAACGTCTGGAATGCCTCTACTGCCCGTTCCTTTCTCTCACGAACCCCACCCCTCAGACCCCAGCTCCCTAAGATTCCATTTTTCTTCCAAGACGGCTCGGCCACAGTCAGATCAACCGTCAAGGGTCACGACCCCGCCCAGCCAGTGCCAGAACTTGTGGGCGGGAGAACGGCCTCAAGCGCCCCGGAAGTCACCACCCCTCAGGCGGGCGGAGGCCCCCGGGCCTCGCGGCTTCGGATTGGCCGGGAGGTGACGATGAGGCGTTACGCGCGGGGTCTGGCCCCGCCCCTACGCCCCTGCGCGCGGCGGAGTGGGTGGCCCCTGGCGGCCATTACCCGGAACAATCCCCGGCCTCGGGTCAGGTGACCCTCGGCGGGGCAGGCGGGAGGGAGGGGGCGGGAAGAGGGCGTGAGGAGGGAAGGGAAGGGAGGGGAGGAGAGAGGAGAAGGGCGGAGTAAGAGGGAGGGGAAGGGGGCGGGGCGGGAGCGGGTCACGTGATTCGGCATGGAGGCGGTGGCGGCGGCCGGGAGGAGCCGCCGGGGCAGAAGCCGCACTTGTTAGTGTTGGGGGAGGTGGGGACCGGGGGACGCCGACACCGTCAGCCAGGGACGCCGAGGAGAAGGCGGGAGGGGGGTGGGGGCGAGAGCGGGCTCCGACCCCCGGCCGAGGGGATGAAGGGAGCATGGGCGCCAAGGAGTCACGGATCGGATTCCTCAGCTACGAGGAGGCGCTGAGGAGAGGTGAGGGGGGAGGGGTCTGGGCGAGCTGCCGGGGAGGCCGGCGACGGGCCGCCCGGAGGGTGGGTGACCGGGAAGGGGAGGGGAGCTTGAGGGCGTGGGGCGCCTGAGGCGGAAGGGAAAGGAGGCCACGAAGGGGATTTTTGCGGGGAAGCAGGGTCGGATGGGAGCAGTGTTTGGGGATTGGGATCGTGTGGACCGGGGCGAAGCTTTCCCAGAGAGAGGGGTGTCAGGCGCTGGCAGTGCGCTGACCGTGCTGTCTGGTGGCGTTGTTCTCCTGGATGTGTCCAGGGAAGTCCTCCTCCCCTTTTTCGTTGGGTGGCACCAGCCCTTTCCAGCCCCCCTTATCCTTTACTGCCATTTTCTCCTATCACTCGTTCATAAACCCTCCAGCGGCATCCTAACCTCGTACCTAACAGCCCTGGCTGGAAGGCAGGGGAAAGGCGGCTGCAATGCTCTCTGTTCGCTAGCAGCAGCCGCTTCCAGTTGTATGCCGTCTCTGCCGTTTCCAAGGGCTTTTTGCCAGTCTCTTGGGGCTGTCACCATCCACTCCCTGCCACCCCCTCACCCTTTGAGCGGCTGACTTTGATGAGAACGATCTGAAATTGAATTGTGTTTGAGGTGAGATGAGCCTGGACAGCTGGTGTTGCCACAAGACCTTGTCTTCGGTTTCATCGTCTCAGACATTGGTCAGAACCTTTCATTGCACTTGATCCCCAGTTCGCCTCCCCTCCCTCCCCATAGAATGGCATTCGGAAATCCAGCATTCTGATATTGTGTTATAGCTCCCTTTAGAGACCGGCCTTCTTGCTGCCAGTTCTAGCCTGCTGCTTATTGGCTCTGATGCACAGTATGTTGTTAACAGCCCCAACCCCCTACCACTTAATCTGATACCACTATCCATGATCACTAAAGCACACGCTAACTGGAAGTGTCTGTTGCTCAGTTTATGGCCGGAATGTGACTTAATTTTTCATGATTGGGATTTGAGAGAGAGTGTGTGTGTGTGTGTGTGCGCGCGCGCGCACCCTTGCGCCTGTATTTCTTGGTAAAAAGTAAAAAAAAGAAAACCATTAAGCAGCTTAGGTGTTAGGCATTATTGTTAACAGGTTTCTAAGTCAAGAAACCAGCCATGCTCCAGGTGGTATTAGTAGCTGAAGAAAAAACTGGATTACAAGACAGGCATTCAATATGAGAATTTAGTAGCGAACTCTTGTTCATATGTTGGAAGGAAAGGGTAAGTTCATTGGGCCATCACCTGAAATTACACACAGAATTTTGATATATTCTTGTGAAATGACCAGAATAACAAAAATACGCCTTTTAGGTCTTTTTTCACCCTGTGGAACAGTATACTGATTGTTCTTATGGGCAATCTTGCTTGAACTTTTTTCCTTGCTTCAATATGAGAAATATTCCGAATTCTTGATGTGTTTCCAGCTCTAGTAGGCTAGTCATTTCCGGGATGCTATTGAGCCTGACAGGTCTGGCCTCAATTAGGCAATGGCTTACATGGCATGAAAGAGGACTTCAGTCAAACTGATTTACATCTTCAAGGTTTAGAGGTGTTTAAGTTTGAGGGTGGTTTAGCTGACATTAAGGAATTCTGAAATTAGACTTTTATCCAACTCTAGCCGCATATAAAATAAGATTCTACCTTTGTAAATATAAAGGAAATTAACAATTGGTGTATTTTAAACTGATTTGACTGAAGGTCTTTGTTCAATTTGTTAGGAACTGTCGAATTTTAAAATGTATCTTTGAAGAGGTAGTAAAGTATTTGTTAAAATCTTATTTAACTTGTTTGAATGAATTTATGTTTTATCATTTTTGCTGCAGAGGAAAATTAAGGCAAGAAAGAGAAGCAAGCTGTTGATAAAACAGCATTTCTAAATGTAACAACTTTTTATTTTGTATTGTGGTATAGCCAATTAACAATGTTGTGATAGCTTCAGGTGAACAGGAAAAGACTCAGCCATCCATATGCCTATATCCATTCTCCCCCAAACTCCCCTCCCATCTAGGCTGCCACATAACATTGAGAAGAGATGAGCTTTTTAAATAAATAAAAGTGAATAAAGTGGGTAGTTCTTTTGAATGTGATACTGTTTGTTAAATGTCAGACTTTGATACAGAATTTTTTTAGTAAGCTTGTAGAAGGAATTTATAAAACTTTTAATAGAGGTAGAAAATAGTTTGAGAACTTTTTTGAGGCATGTAAATAATCTAAATAGGTACTAAAACTTATATCCGTTAGTCTTAGCTGCTTGCTTATATTGTATAAGGCGAATGGGGAGGGTGATAGGACAAATACACAATGTGTGTTATATGAATCATTGTACAAGTAAAAAGCTATCTTGACAAACTACTGAAATACCTACTTGCTTGGCTTTACTGGCAACCCACTCCAGTATTCTTGCCTGGAGAATCCCAGGGACGGGGGAGCCTGGTGGGCTGCTGTCTGTGGGGTCACACAGAGTCGGACACGACTGAAGTGACTTAGCAGCAGCAGCAGTGAGCCCTAAATAATGCCTAACCATAATTAGGTGGCATTAAAAAAAAGTCAAGTACGTATTGCCACCTTCAAATATGGAGTTATGGGCTGTTTATCTTGCAGAATGGGGCCTTGGAAATGCAGTCTTATGTTAATGACAGATAACAGCTACTGGACCTGAGTGAAAGGGCAGTCTAGTGACTTCTTGTTTACATTTCAGAAGCTCTCTAAATTAGAAGATTGCTTTTGGGTACTATTTTAGCTACACTGTATATCAGCTTAATAAAAATTAATAGTTTCCTTAAAGTATACCTTAACCTTTTTTTTTTCAAAGGAGATGTATTAGTGGTAGCCTTTATTTTTGGCTTGTATCTATTTTTCTTAAATAGAACCCAAGCTTTCTCTTGAAGGCTTGACTCTAGTTAAATTGCATATATTATCTAAAGTATAATATACTTATTGTACTTTATGGATAGTGAGAATTTTAGCAGATAAGTTCTGCATCTCTTTACTTCAGTTCTTTATTGCATCTTAAGTTTGTCGTGTATTCCTGAAAATGTATTCTAAATGCTTGGAGCATAGCATTAAAAAGAAAAAAAAGGAAGGAGTTGCAGTTTAGAGCATTTCAGAACTCAGAATATCTTCTCCAGTTTTTGAATTCTTTTTTCATGCTCCTCCTTTCTTTGCATCATTCTGGAAACAGAATTATAAGGCTTTTTTTTTTTTTTAAGTAATTGGCTAAATTAAAATTGTCCTTAGCTTTTAAATTGTGGTAATACAATACAGTGGGTAAATTTCTTCCAGTCCTTTTCTTTGAGTAGAATTTGGCAGTTCTATTAGACTAAGCAGCTAGGTGATGTCAGAAAATTTTGTTGTGGATTCACATTTTGAAGTGTCTCTTTGCTCATGCATTCAGCAAGTTTTTACTGAGCATTGGCTACTTAGGCATTGAAGGAGCAGAGATGACTGAGACCCCCTCTCTTATAACCTGGGTCAATGCTCTCCACTGAAATATACAGTATACACTTCAAAGTGTATGTGGGACTATTCATGGGAGGTGGGAATAAAATACTAGGAATTCTATTTTGAGGTTCTTTTTTTTGTGTTTATTTGATAGTGGGCATAATATCTTCTAAATGTTTTATGTATTAAGTTTATAATTAACACACAATATATTAAGTGCCACAGTACTATGGAAAGCAGTGCTGTGGGAGTGCAAAGTGTGCGGGAGTATTTGGTGACCTGGAAGTGCCCTGCCACCATACTCATTTCATAGTATGTGCTCAACAATTGTTAGTTAAAGAATTTAGCACTTAAAGGTCATTGTGTTTGCTAGTGGAATAATTAAGCATGTAGTAGTTGAGAAGGTAATGGCAAGCCACTCCAGTACTCTTGCCTAGAAAATCCCATGGACAGAGGATCCTGGTGGGCTGCAGTCCATGGGGTCACTACGAGTCAGACATGACTGAGCGACTTCACTTTCACTTTTCACTTTCACACATTGGAGAAGGAAATGGCAACCCACTCCAGTGTTCTTGCCTGGAGAATCCCAGGGACGGGGGAGCCTGGTGGGCTGCCGTCTATGGGGTCACACGGAGTCAGACACATCTGAAGTGACTTAGCAGCAGCAGCAGTAGTTGAAGACTGCAGAACTTCTCGTTTTTCTTACCCACCAACCCTAATGTGCTCTAAGACATTGACTCTTCAACCAAGATTTTATCCTCCATGTTTTATAGTATTAATATTAAATTTTCATTAGTATTATACTAACCCTGATGTGATGTTAGCTGGTTTAGTGTAACATATCATTGTGTAAATGGAAATTGAATTTTGCAGTTGCTACTTTCTGGGATGCACTGTTCTCTTTTATTAAGACACCAATTTGCCTTCATCGAAATTTGCTAAATTTACCAGTGAACTCTCTAGCATTAGTGTGGAATGGTAGGTCTAGCCTTTTGCATGTATGCCTCGTCAACTGTTATTACATGTAAAGGAGAAAAACAGAGCAGTTTTTTTAAAAAATTTATTTATTTGGCTGTACCAGGTCTTAATTGCAGTCTGTGCACTCCAGATCAATATGTGGGTTCTAGATTCCTGACCAGGGACTGAACCTACCTGCCTGCATAGGGGGGCTTCCCTGGTATTCAGATGCTAAAGAATCCACCTGCAAGGTTGGAGACCTGAGTTCAATCCCTGGGTTGGGAAGATCCCCTGGAGGAGGGCGTGGCAGCCTGTTCCCATATTCTTGCCTGGAGAATCCCCATGGGCAGAGGAGCCTGGTGGGCTACAGACCATGGGGTCACACCCCTGCATTGGGAGCATGGAGTCTTAGCCACTGGATTAGTTTGCTTATATGTAGTCACCTAAGTAGTTACAAAGATACTGTTCTTTATAATCTCCAGTTTGACACTCCATATGGAGTGTCAGTGACAAAGAGAAGATAAATACACCAGTGAACCCTGGATTTGGGAGGATGAGCAGAATGAGGTGACATCACTTGACTGTTAACGGCCTCCCCATTTACCAAACTGGACAGCTGTTGTTTGTTTTTTCTTGTTCATTGTTTGCCTTTGTGCTCGGTTAGTGAGACTTCACAGTGACAACATTCAGGGTTGCCTTCCAGAAAGATGTGTAAGTTCCTTAGAGTTGGGAATATTGTGACCAGCCTATAGCCAGGTGTTTTCTCAGGAGACAAGGAAGGTTTTTGGCCCTTGATTTTATGATAGGTCACTGGAAGAGTTAGGAACGTCATTATTTTAGTTGCTGTGGCTGTAGAAAATCTGTTTGTGGAGCACTAGAGTTTAATGCTGAGACTTTAAATTCCGTTGTTAACCAGCTGCAGAGGTGGAGAGATTTTTATTTATGAATTAAAAGTTCGTGGTTTGATAGTGGTACTGAGAAGGCTAAGATGGGACTGACAGTTCTTTTTTTAAAATTATATCTTATATTAAAAAAAATTGCATTGGAGTATGGTTGATTTGTAATGTGTTAGTTTCCAGTGAACAGCAAAGTGATTCGGTATTCATGTATACA
Organism: Moschus berezovskii; assembly: GCF_049115385.1. Classification (NCBI taxonomy): domain Eukaryota; kingdom Metazoa; phylum Chordata; class Mammalia; order Artiodactyla; family Moschidae; genus Moschus; species Moschus berezovskii. The sequence goes on from NC_142479.1 coordinate 24,577,019, forward strand.
TGTATCTATTATTTTTTAGATTCCTATCCCATTTAGGTTATTACAGGAAATTGAGTAGAATTCTCTGTGCTATACAGTAGATCTTTGTTGATGACAGTTCTTTCCATACCATTTCCAGAAAGCATGACTTCTCTTTTCAGGGCTTGTTTATGCTTCTGTTTTTGCCTTTTGGGCTTCATGATATTTGTGTTTAAGTTGGGCCACCCACTCAGCCTCTTTCATTTCTTCTACTAAGAAAGAGCTCTTGGAGGTCGGAGTTAGATAGTTGATTACTGACCCCAAAACCTATCTAAACCAGCTTTATGATATTTACTGTTATAGTCAGAGGCCTTCTGTTAGAAGATCCATCTATTCAAAAATGAAAGCCTTCCCTTGTCACCCATTTTTATTAGGAATTTAATATTAATATAAGGCTCTCTTTATTTTAGAGAAACCCCATATTTATCACTATCTTGTGAACAAGGTTCGGGAAAATTGATGGTGGTTGGAGTCCTTGATGCTGGACTGCATTAGGAGCAAAACTGTGAGGTGTTACAGAGGAAGTTCTCCTTCTGTTTCATTTCTATGTTAACATCTGACCCCTTGCAGAAAAAGCTTTTGAGGTCTGCTTTGATGTCTTGCCTTTTCCTAACAACTTGTAAAAGAGTCTAGAGAGATTGCATTGTGAGAAGGACTCTTGTATTAAGCTAGGCCTCTCCTAGTCTTCCATGTGACAGTAAATGGCACCATTATTCCAATACAGTTCCTAAAGCCAAAAAATCGATAGACACATCCTCACTTCCTCTCTTTCACCATCTGACCTATCCTCTTATTCTCAGTTTGAGTCTGTTGCCCAGTTTGTTATCTATTCGTCTGTTAACTTCTGCTCATCTTCATTGCCACTGCTCAACTGCTATCATCTCTTGCTAGTTTCACATGGTTTCCTAGTTTTACATAGCAACCATTGTAATCATAAAATTCAGATGGGATCCTGTCATCCCTTTCCTGTGAACCTGTTTTCCTCTCAGCCTGGAAAAACTATTTACAAATTTTCCCATGTCTGGCTCATTTTTCATACCTGAAGTCCCAGCTCTGATTGCCTCAGATCGGCCTTCTCGTATCATCTTACATGAAGTGGTCTTCTGTCCGTGTTGCACTGTTCTGCATAGTTCACAACTTGTGATTGTTATATTTATTGTCAGTCATGATGCTGCATTCCCAGTACCAAGATAAGTTCAGTACCTGGTGTATTTTGTGCTCGGCAAATGTTGCATGATTGGGTGAATGTATAAATGCTGGAGAGATTTGGAGAACCACATAATGTTTGTGGAGGGTAAAGAGTGACGTGCTGACAGGGATGAGTATACTGAGCAATATTTCCATCCCAGAATTTCTTTTCCTTTCATCAACTTTGAAAAAAATTGCTAAAGATTTTGAATCGTAGTTAAAAATATGGGATCCTTAAAATTAATACGTAATTTTGTGTGTTTAGTTCAGGTATTTAATCTAATAGTGTATATTCCTGAGTATTCATTGGGAGACTAGAATGGCAGGCGGTATTGTGTTTATGAACACTTAAGAATGTCTTTTCGTAATATATAGTATTTAGTAATTTTGTTCATGAAGTGATTTTTTGGGAAGAGATTTATTTATTTTCAATTTATTTTTATACATTGATATTCATGTACTTTTCATCCATAGTGACAAGTATCATTCTGTTGCTGGATATGAGGTTAGAGTTGTAAACTTACGTGCTTCAGGTGTTGTACAGAGTTACTTTGGAAACCGAGAATAAAATTCACATCAACATATAGAGCGTTCTCAATGGTTGTAAATAATCCAAATGATTTTAAACTAAATTAGCTTTTTAAAAAAACTCTAAGATTATTTTTCTTCCACTTCATGGCTAATGTCTTTCTTTCTCTTAGTCTTTTAGTTTTAATCTTTATCACAATAATAAACACACATAATTTAAAATCAAATGATTTTACAGGGCTTGTTATGGAAACAATAGTACTGTTATTCTCTCTCCCAGTTTTCATCTAGCCAGTTTTCCTCTAGCCATCAGCCAATACTTTGAACACTTTAAATTTATTAATTTGGTCCTTATGTCTTGAAATAATATGATGAGGACTTGGATTTTTTTTAACACTGCTACCAGTCCCCAACACACACATATGTGCTCCTGTCCTCCCATCTTCTCTTCTTAGTATGTGTATATTTTAATTTTGTTTAGAGGTAATTGTTAACTGTTTATATATTAGGCCTTTGTAAGTGCTCTTCTCAGCTAAGCCATTTAATATACTATTAATAGGATTACTTTCTCTTTCCTGTACACTTTATTTCTTCTTAAATATTTCCTTATTAATTGCTTTTATTTGTGTAGGTTTCTATTTACTGTAATTCAACCCCCAAAGTTGCCACCAAATGTTAAGTCTATTCCATATGTTAATAGACCTCAGATGTTCACTCAGTTCACCATATTAGAAAAAAATATTTCCTGGAGCCTTCTGGCCTGCTCTAATCTGTACCTTTTGCCCTTGTGCTTAAAGCCTAGCTGCTGTCCTGGAGATTTCCTTTGCTGTCCTGTGTAGGATCCTGTTGTATGTATACCTCCTTTCCTCTTTCTTGATTTACCCTTCCATTTTGGTGAGGCCACGCCACACAGAATGTGGCATCTTAGTTCCTCAACCAGGGATTGAACCCATGCCCCCCTGCAGTCAAGGCTTGGAATCTTAACCACTGGACTGCCAGGGAAGGCCCTAAGCTGGTGCTTTCCTTAAAAGTATTGTTATTTCTCTAGTCTTTAGTATCCGAAAGGCCTTCTATGTTTTAATCAACTAATTATCTTGAAGTTTCTATTGAATAATCCTAACACTTAATCTCCAGTCATGAGGGTCTTAATTAAGGCTCAGGGAAGATTCATTGCAGTGATCAGTTAGAGAGAGACTAGGGTGGAAGGAAGATGTTGCCCTAGAATGCAGGTTTCATGATCATACATGGTTCAGTGGTAAAGAGCCCACCTGCTAATACAGGAGACATAAGAGATATGAGTTCAATCCCTGGGTCAGGAAGATTCCCCTCAAGAAGGAAATGGCAGCCCACTCTAGTATTCTTGCCTGGGAGATCCCATGGACAGGGGAGCCTGACAGACCACAGTCCAAGCAATTGCAGAATCAGACAGGACTTAGCGACTAAACAACGACAACATACCACTACTGCTAAGGTATAAAACTCTACGAGGGTGGGACATGTGTGTTTTACTCACTGCTGTATCCCTAGCACTTACACGGGGCTTATCATATATTAGCTACTCAATATAGATTTGTTGTTTTTTTGTTTTTAAGAATTACTTATATATTTTTGATTGCACTGGGTCTTCGATGCTGTGCTGGGCTTTCTCTAGTTGTGATGAGCAGGAGCTACTCTTCATTGTGGTGCACAGGCTTCTCATTGCGGTGGCTTCTCTTGGGGAGCACAGGCTATAGGTGCACAGGCTTCAGTAGTTGTAGCACTTGGGCTCAGTAGCTGTGGCACATGGGCTTAGTTGCTCTGCGGCATGTGGAATCTTCCCGGAGAGGGGATTGAACCTGTGTGCCTGGCATTGGCAGGCAGATTCTTACCCACTGTACTACCAGGGAAGTCCTCAATACATATTTGTTCAATGAGTGAATTGCGTATCAAAGCAATCTTTTCCAAAAACTAGATTGAATTTTTAGAGGAAGCTTGGTTTGGATATGTGTGTGTGCGCGCCCAGAGGCCTAAAACTCATGTTTTCATATCTGTAGTATATATATATTTAAATGCATCTTTTACTTTTAAAAAATGGTTAGTTGTATTAGGTATGTTATTATGTCATTTTTGGCTCTGTTTTAAAGTTGGTTTTGGAATCTCTTGGTGAGCAGCTGTGGCGGGAAACTGATGAGTTTAGAACAGTTGTTTGATTAATAAATCTGGTTTAGAGATTCTTTAGTTTCTGTAAGCATCTGTAAATGAAGTCTTTCACTTTGTGGAATTTTATAGATCAGAAGTTATTCATTTTGTCAGATGTTGACTCGACCTCTTTAAAGCTGATTATGGAAGGACAAATTGCCTATTCTTTATAGGCTTAGAGGTGTAGTAAGGAGCAGTTACCTAATGGTGGAACCATTTTATATTATCATATCACTGGTACCATCTTAGAGATTCAATAGAAGTTGACAGGTGATTACCAAGCGAATATATTTAAATTACAAAGAAATAAGACATCATCTGAATGAACACTTGGCAGAGAATAACATCTTATAGAAAAATGTTCCATTTTGATTGGAGCATATTTCTTATTTCAGTAGAGTGTAAAACTAAATGCAACTTCTTTTTCTACAAATCTGCTTTTATAATGCATATCTCTGCTATTTACCCATGGACCCCGGCCAGAAATGTAGTCATCAATTGAGACTCTTCATTTCTTTCCTCTCTTCACATTTAATCAGTCACAGTGTCCCTTTGTGCTGCCTTCTTATTATCTTCTGTTCCTTTTCCACCTTTAATGTTGTTGCCTTAGAAAAGACCTTCATCTGTCTCCTGGACTATTAATCTCATACCCTTCCAATCCATTATTTATTTTTCCACCAGTATAGTCTTTCTGAAATTCTCAAATGCCTTTCAGTGGAAGGTACCTGTACCCTGTGGTTTAAAGTCAGTCTAGCATGGCAAGCACTCGTAGTTTCTGTGATTTGGTCCTTGCCTGAATACTCTTTGTCTTTGAAAATGCTGCTTCCTAGATGATGGAATGCTTTCTTATCACTTACATATAGTTAAGTGCACAAGTCTCACTGTACAGCTTGATGAAATTTTAGATGTGTACCCAAGTAACCACCATGTAAAATCTAGAAAAAGAACATTTCCCACACCCCACTAGGCTCCTTCCTGCCCTCTCCCAGTTGATACTACCCCTCAGAGGTAACCAGTGTTTTGACGTCTGTCACTGTAGATTAGTTTTGCCTATTTTTGAGTCTCCTGTAAATAGGATCATGTAATATTTGCCTTTTTGTGCACAGTGAACCCATTTTTTAAAAAGTTGAGTGTAAACTCATTTTTAAGGCCAAATTTTAAGCCTTTTCTCTATGAATTCTTGAGAAGATTACTAGTGTCTTGAAATTAGGGTCAGTGTGTATTATTTTTATTTCTAGAAGCTGACATAGAGATTGGCATGAATCGATATGCATCTTTCTTCCTGTACTAGATCCTCATCCCTCAAAACTAAACCCAGGCATCAAGTCCTGCTGCTCCTACTTTCTCTTCTGCTGTAATACCCTTTTACTGTAATAGTTATTCCACTGCATCACAGCTGCTGGTTTAATTGTCACCTCTACTTTATGTTGAGTTTTGAAATGCTTGAGAATGAGAACTCTGGGATCTGGAAGGTACCTGGCAGGGCTTATATTAAAATGTTCACAGAATGAATGGGCCAGCTTAGTGCCTTTTGAATTATGAAGAAAGCTGACAGAATAAAGCTAATAGTAATAATCTGATAAACTGTATTTTTACAGGATAAATTATGGTTGTTTCATGACATTTATGCAAATATTTGAATGCTCCAGGAATATAAATATTTAAAATTGAGTTACAAACTGGCTGTAAACTAAAATTATCGGAATCCATGAAGCACTTTATAGATAATATGAAGGAAAACAGAAACACAACCTTATGGGCAAGGACTAGTAGATTTCTAATTTGTGTTATAATTAGCACCTTTGATTAAGTTTGAGTGCCCACTTTTTGCAGATGAGCAAAAAGTTTTAATGGTTCTGAGACACTCATATTTCTCATAAGCTGTAAACACTAGTATGAATAGATACAAGGGAAAAGTCATGTCAGAAATCCATGTAATTTTTAGAAATGTTTTCCATATAATTTACACAATTTGATATTACTCCTACTTTAAAATTTTTAACTTCTCCATAATAAGCATTGTATGGGCTAATTGGTTGGTTCTCCTCGTTTCAAATTTCTGTCATTTGCCTGGGTGACGTTTTCTCTATTTTCATCTATTTGAATAATTTTGTATTGTATGAAGTGTTGGACAAGCCTGATGAGGCTGGAGTATGAATGGTTTCTTCTTATTCTACTCATCTTTTTGAACTTCTAGACTGCCTAAATCTTCCTGTCTTCTCTAGAACATTACTGAACTATCCAGAGCTTCTACCCTTGAATACCTGTGACTCTTAATTTCTATACTTATTTTAGTATTTTTATATATGTATGGTGGTGTTTTATGTGTGTTAATTCAATCTTCCTCCTAGAGTGCAAGTTTCTTGAGGAATCTTTTTTCAAATAAAGTCTCTTTGCACAGATAGATGTTCAGCATTTCTTGGGTGATCTGGTGGCTAAGCCAGTTCTGCAGTGTGGGAGACCTGGGTTCAGTCCCTGGGTTGGGAAGATTCCCTGGAGGAGGGCATGGCAGCCCACTCCAGTATTCTTGCCTGGAGAATCTGGCGGGGTCACAGAGTCAGACTCGACACAGTGGCTGAGCACACAGCACAGGAGAACCAGATGGTTACAGTCATTGGTGTCTTTATATGATTATGATGTGTTATACTTTATATAAAGTCAATAGTTATTTCTTAGTTTTCTTTTAATATACCCACTTGGCCCTCTGTGTTCTGTGGGTTTTGTGTCTGCTGATAAGGACTGACTGTATTCATTGTACTGCTCCATTTAACGTAAAGGACTTGAGCATCTGTGGATTTTGGTATTCTGGAACCAGTCCCCCACAGATACCAAGGGACGACTGTACCTTTTAAATTTCATTTCCATGTCTTCATCTGAATGTGTAAATAACATATGGCTCATACCTCAAACTTTGTAGGATTGTAAGTGAAGGTTACAATTACGGGTCCAAGAGAACTGCACTGCATAGCGGTTCTGTATGTATTAGAATTTATTAGAAGATAGGCACTTGTAGGTGGCACTGGGATTTAGAAGGCTTTTGCTCATCTTACATATCTGTGTCAGTTTGAGGATTCGAAAATGCATGCAGGATATCTACTTCTCTCTGGTGCCTGATGAGGTAAGCTAAGCTGAAAGGATAGACTTGTCTGTTTATTTTAGTATCCTGAGTTCCTATACTTGGAATGATAGATTGGAATGCATTTCCCTATGGAAGTGAAAACACTGCAAGTGGATTTTTCAGCCTTTCAAAGTTATCCCATTTATTAAATCCTTCACAATTATTTCCTGATAGTTAAAAAAGAAAATTGATTTGATGTTTGCACTTCTGTAAAACCCTTTCTAAACGCTGTGTGTGTGTATTGCTAATATTAACAAATAAAATAAATATACTTTTATCATACATATGAGAGAAAGCAAAACTGTACTCAATTATGATTGCTGATTGTAATAGGAATATAGCTTTATGACTAGTATTTTCAGCTATGTCTTAACCTTGTAAGGAACTTCTGAAATGTTTCATGTGTATTTTTGTCTCATCTTCACAGACTTGGGTGTGTATGTCATTTTTTTTTCTGACTTCAGAAATTTATTATTACTATAGTAAACTACTATAGTACACTCTGTATAATATGAACTTTACTCTTTGAACCATTTAAAAGTGCATACTTCACTGCCATTAAGTACATTTCATGATATTGTGCAACCATCACCGGTATCTATTTCAAGAACTTGTTCATTGTCCCAAACAGAAACTCTGTAATTGTTAAATAATAACTCCTCACTTCTGCCACCCCCCAACCCCCCCGCCAAGCCCCTGATAACCTTTATTCTACTTCTATCTCTGAATTTGTCTATTCTAGGTACCTCAAGCTAAATCATGCAATATTTATCCTTTCATGTCTCATTTCACTTAGCATAATGTTTTCAAGGTTCATCCATGTTGTAACATGTAGCAGATTTCATTCCTTTTTACGGTTGGATAGGGAATGGCAAACCACTTCAGTATACTTGCCTTGAGAACCCCATGAACAGTATCAAAGGGAAAAATGATAGGATACTGAATGAGGAATTCCCCAGGTCGGTAGGTGCCCAGTATGCTACTGGAGATCAGTGGAGAAATAACTCTGGAAGGAATGAAGGGATGGAGCGCTGGGAAAGGTTGGGGGCGGGAGGAGAAGGGGACAACAGAATGAGATGGCTGGATGGCATCACCGACTCTATGGACATGAGTTTGAGTGAACTCCGGGAGTTGGTGATGGACAGGAAGGCCTGGTGTGCTGTGATTCATGGGGTCGCGGAGAGTCAGACACGACTGAGCGACTGAACTGAACTGGATATGTATATACTACATTTTGTTTATCCATTCATCTGGACATTTGAATTGTTTTTACCTTTTGGTTATTGTGAATAATCCTTCTAGGATCATTGGTATACAAATATCTCTCCAAGACCCTGCTTTCAGTTCTTTTGATACCTTGGAGTGTTATCCAGTCGATTAGTCATGTCCAACTCTTTGTGACCCCATGGACTGTAGCACTCCAGGCTCGCCTGTCCTTCACTGTCTCCTGGAGTTTGCTTAGATTCATATCCATTGACTCAGTGATGCTATCTAGTCATTTCATCTTCTGCCACCCTCTTCTCCTGTCCTCAGTCTTTCCCTGCATCAAGGTCTTTTCCAGTGAGTCAGCTCTTTGCATCAGGTGGCCAGAGTATTGGCGCTTCAGCTTTAGCATTAGTCCTTCCAGTGAGTAGTCAGGGTTGATTTCCTTTAGGGTTGATGGGTTTGATCTCCTTGCTGTCAGTGGATTCTCAAGAGTCTTCTCCAGCACCACAGTTCAAAAGCATCAGTTTTTTGGTGCTCATCCTTAGTTATCATCCAACTCTCACATCTGTACATGACTACTGAAAAAACCATAGCTTTAACTATATGGACTTTGTAGGTAAAGTGATATCTCTGCTTTTTAATACGCTGTCTAGGTTTGTCATAGCTTTCCTTCCAAGGAGCAAGCCTCTTTTAATTTCATGGCTGGAGTCGCTGTCCACTCAATGTTTAACAGTTAACAGTTTGATGAACTGCCAAATTGTTTTCCAAAGTGACTGCACTGTTTTACGTTCCCACCAGCAGTGTATGAGACTGCAATTTTTCCATAACCTTGTCTACACTTGTTATTTGTCTCTCTTTTTTCTTCTTCTTTGTTTTTGGTATTTATTTTTTATTAGGCTGTGTGGGGTCTTAGTTGCAGCACATGGGATCTTCGTTGTGGCCCGCGGGCTCTGTTAATTGTGGCACGTGGAACTTAGTTCCCCAACCCGCATCCACTGCATTGCAGGGCAAATTCTCCAGGGAAGTCCCTATTTGCCTTTCTTATTTTAGCCACCCTAGTGGATAGCAGTTTTGATTTGTATTTCCTTAATGTCTAGCAACTGAACTGAACTGAACTGAATGGCTAGTGATGGTTGATCATCTTTTTCTGTGCTCCGTCATTTGTGTATTTTCTTGTTTTTGAAATGAGTTGTTTGCTTTTTTGTTGTGTACAAGTTCTTTATATATTCTAGATATTAATCCCATATTGGATATATGATTTGCAAATATTTTCTCCCTTTGTGGGGGATGTTTTTCATACTCTTGATAGTGTCTTTGGTGGTCAAACTTTTGGTGATGTCAGGTATTTAGTTTTGTTTTTAAATGTTATAGAGTGTGTAGAGGATAAAACCATAAAACCCCAAAAGATTGAACCCACAGCTGTAGAAATCCAGAGCAGAAAGACCCCTACTTCCTATATCCAAAAGACCTCCCCAAATAAGAGAATCCTTTGGACATAAATAATATGCACAGGCTGTGGGTAAATTAAAAGCAAACAATATTCATAAAGGCAATGCTATCTGAAATGAAAGTACTGGAGAGCTAACTTTACGATCAAATTTAGCCAGGTTGGAAAATTGGGATATTCATTGAGGAACATTGTAAAGATCAACCTCTATCATTGCAAGTCAGTTCAGTCATTCAGTTGTGTCTGACTCTGTGACCCCATGGACTGCAGCACGCCGCGCTTCCCTGTCCATTGCCAACTACTGGAGCCTCCTCAAACTCATGTCCTTTGAGTCAGTAATGCCATCCAACCATCTCATCCTCTCTCGTCCCCTTCTCCTCCTGCCTTCAGTCTTTCCCAGCGTCAGGGTCTTTTCCAATGAGTCAGTTCTCATCAAGTGGCCAAAGTGTTGGAGCTTCAGCATCAGTCCTTCCAATGTATATTCAGGACTGATTTCCTTTAGGAAATTAGGATTGACTGGTTGAATCTCCTTCCAGTCCAAGGAACTCTCAAGAGTCTTCTCCAACACCATAGTTCAAAAGCATCAATTCTTTGGCACTCAGCTTTCTTCACAGTCCCAACTCTCACATCCATACATGACTACTGGAAAAACCATAGCTTTGACTTGGTGGACCTTTGTTGGCAAACGTGCACAAGTGATAATTGGTAGCCTCAGGAGGAATGAGATGTGCCTTGTGTCTTTATCAATTCTAAGGAGGCCTAAAGCCTATGTGTTATATATGCTGCCAGAGTAGAGACCACTTTATTGTTAAGATGGTACTTAGTGATGCAAATACCGTTTATATGTCTTAAAATCTTATGTTTTTGTAGGCATTCTTTTAAAGTTTTGCCTTTTTTTTAAACTTTCTAACTGGAAATAGATTCTCAAAAGTTGTATCTTAATGGGCATATAGAGATTAATAGGTGAGTAATACTGGGTGGCAAATACTTGATATAAGAGGTTTCTTTTTAGCTATGTAACCTCACAGATGTAGTTCTTTGCCATATCAAAATTTTACTATACCAGTGTTCTTTGTGTGATTTTATTAGAGGTGGTCAGCCATTCATCTAATGATTCTTACTTCAGAAGATTGTATCTCTTGGCAGTGGCTTTTTAAAACTTACTATAATGGAGAAAACTTCTTTTCTAGACTTAAGGCTGATATTCTATGTTAGTCTGAATATTTTTTCCCCAGGTTTTGAATGTTGTTTAACTGAGTAGCCGGCTTTAATCAATTATTAATACTTTAATGTTGCATTTAGTGCAATTACAGTAGAATACTCCAAGGAAGAAGTTACATTTTTCTTCATTTTTAAAAAGTTGAAAAAATCAGAATTGGCAAAAAAAATTGATTGGAAAAATCTAGTGCATATTCTGACCTACCGTTTTTTGATTACATATGTTGGAAGATGTGGGCTATCCTTTATTTCCAAATTAATGTAGAAATTAGAAATTTGTTGGAAAAATTTAAAAAGATGAGTCAAAATTAGTATTTACTTTTTTTACCTTCCTCTTGCTGACATTTTATGCTTAGAATTCACATCTCAATTCAGATTGGCATGTTAGACTTATTTCTGCAGCTTTCTGTCAGATTGCTTCTACCAGTGTTGATGGGATAAGGGTAATCATAACTCTGGCCTTATCCATGGAGTATACTCAGCTCTACTACATTTAAAATAGGAAAAGGAAAAACAGTACTAACCAGAGATAATTTCGTATACGTTATTTATACACTTCATGGGTGTGTGTATGTATGTGTTTGATCCTAGAATGCAAATTCCGACATTATGCTATATAATTTATGGTGCATTATAGATATTTCTTTTACTGTTCATGTAGTACACTATAACTTAAATTATCAGAATTAGTGTTTTATTTTTTGTAATAAAAAAATTATCAGTAGTTTCAAGCTTCCTTCTTGTATAACTTAAAATATGGAGTGGGCCTCTTTTCTTTCGTGAATTGTCATATTCCTTTCTAAATATGGATTAACTTCCAGTACTTTCTCTTTTGTGCTTCCAGTGTTGTGAAAGTACCTCTGAAGTTTCCTTAAAGTTGGTTTGTTTTTTGCACCTGTGCTGCTTCCTCTGGAACATCTTCATCATTTTCAACACAACCACTGTCCTTATTTACCTTTCATTGAGTTCCTCTAATGGAGAAGGCAACGGCACCCAACTCCAGTACTCTTGCCTGGAAAATCCCATGGGTGGAGGAGCCTGGTAGGCTGCAGTCCATGGGGTCGCTAAGAGTTGGACACGACTGAGTGACTTCACTTTCACGCATTGGAGAAGGAAATGGCAACCCACTCCAGTGTTCTTGCCTGGAGAATCCCAGGGGTGGCGGAGCCTGGTGGGCTGCCGCCTGTGGGGTCGCACAGAGTTGGACACAACTGAAGCAACTTAGCAGCAGCAGCAAGTTCCTCTAAATGCATATCTAGTGTCTCTTAAAAGATAGTAATATCAATATTTCCATGGTCAACTGTTTCTTCTAAATCTCCATTTATGTTCAATTTGAATTTAGCATTATTTCTTCATTTATTTGTTACATTCTTTTATCTTTGTTGAGTTCCCTCTTGATTATCCATTTTCATAAAATATGGATTTATTATGCAAGTACCTTTGCTCTCCATGTGAGAACTACATAACAGATGCTAAGTGACCAATTAGAGACAGACTTTTAGAGAAGTGACATGATTTATCACTGATGATGATGTGCCTGCTTGCATAGAGATTTGTGCACTGAAGAGATAGCAGTGCAGTTTGGACTTTATGCAGTTATTTACAGTTAATATGGTAACTGAAATTTAAGCTATGTTTTGGGGGGACTTGGGTTATTCAGCTAAACTGCAGTAACTGAAATTTTGCATTGTGTGGTAACCATACAAAGCAAGGACTGCCTTTGTATTAGGAAGAATAACTTTAGTTTCTCTACAGTTCATAAAATAAATGCTTTCGTGAGGATTTGATTTCTCAAGAAGGGAATAAATGTGTCTATGGTTTGTAGAATAAAAGGGTCATGTGTGCTCAGGCACTCAGTTGTGTCCGACTCTTTGCAACCCCATGAACTGTAGCCTGCCAGGCTCCTCTTTCATTGAGATTCTCCCCACAAAAATAATGGAGTGGGTTGTCACTTCCTTTTCCAGCTGATTTTCCTGACCCAGGGATCGAACCCAGGTGTCCTGCCTTGCAGGTGGATTTTTTTACCTACTGAGCCACTAGCGAAGCCAAAAGATATGAGGCTTACCTGTATAACCTCAGTTTTTTCTTACACTTAAAAATTCTACGAGCTTACTGCTTTTAACATAGACAATGTATGATGAGCTTACATTCTGTGGGTAGATTTTTAGATGTTTTTTGTTTCTTACCTACCTTGTGAAATTGATTAACAAAGATAGTGTTATTTCACCCCCAAAATTTAGTAATGATTATTTGTTTTAAATTGTTTTTAATTAAAATAATTATGAACAGTTTGTGTCCACAGTAGATAAGTAAAGTGAATTATATTCACACAGTGAATATCATATGCTCGTTAAAACTGATACTGTAGAAGAATATTTAATAACATGGAATGCTGTTCAAAATATGGTTCAGTGAGGAAATCAGTATAATGTTTGATCTCATTTTTGTAAAAATGGTATACATGTAAAGGAAAACAAATTTGAAGAATATATTGCAAGATATTAACAGATTATCACTGTATTGTGAAGTTGATGGTGTTTTTCTTGTCTCCTTGTATGTGTATTTTTCAAAAAAGCTTAAGTTGTATTTTCTTGTTACCAAAAAAGAGGCAGTATCACTTTTTATGCCACTTGGTGAATGACGTGTGTTTCTTTCATATTTAGCTGTAATAAGGAGTTCCATATCTTTTGATATTCCAGTGGAATTAAAGTCCCATTGAAATTTTAAATATTTATTTGTTTTTGGCTGTGTTGGGTCTTAGTTGAGGCACGTGGGATCTTCGTTGTCACGTGCAGGCTTCTGTCCAGTTGTGGCTTGTGGGCACCAGAGCACAAGTGCCCTGTAGTTTGCAGCACGTCAGCTCCCTTGTTGTGGCTCATGGGCTCAGCTGCCCCAGTCCATGTGGGATCTTAGTTGCCCAACCAGAGATCAAACTTGCATCCCCTGAATTGGAAGGTGGATTCTCAGCCACTGGACCTCCAGGGAACCATTGTAAATTTTCTGTGACCTTTTTTAAGATTAAATTTTCAGGTTAATGTATAAATCTGTTTTGGGTGCTTTCTAGCCATTATGAACATGGAGTTGTGTTTTATGAAGCTTTCAACAGCTTTTAGTAATTTATTCCCTTTACCATTTAACAACTTTTCAAAGTTTTTTTTGCTGCAGAAAAATAGAGGCTGTTTGCTGGTATCACAATTAAAAGTGTTTGTGTTGACAGAATATCAGGTTAAGAGCTCTAGGACTTACTGAAAAATATTCAGTTTTTTTCAATATAATTGAAGAAATTTTTCTAAAAAATGTAGTACATTTTCTTCAAAATCAAAGTTTGGAGAATGATTTGATAGCTGCCTCTTTCATTAGCTTATAAAGAATTGGAAGATGTTTTGAGTTTATCATTAAAGTAATATAGATAAGTTCCTATTAAACATTTGAATACTACTTTGTTAATCTGAGTTATATAGAGAAGTTAAAGGTAAATTATTTTTAAAGTGTTCAAGTAGAAAAAATAAAGTTGAATTTCTTTCACAAATCTCTTCTGTGTGTAACGTGTAAGTTCCTTTTGCCTTTCTCCTCTTTTAAAACCTTCATAGTTTGTTAGATTTGACAAAAGCACTTAGATTTCTTATTGAAATAAATAATTGGATGATTAATTTTTTTACTAATTGCCTATGTACTGTTCTAGGCTCTGTTGTGAGTGCTAGTTGTACCAAGATAAGACATGATATGACCTTCAGAGCCTTATGATTCATGTAAGATAAAGCAGGGTCATGAAGGAGAGTTTGGGGATGAAAGGAAAGACGACTGAAAGATGATGAGGTGATCAGGTGGCATTGTAAAAAGTCGGGTGGTATCTATTGAGAAGGAGGGAGCATTGTAAACAAAGGCAAACAGGAATGTCATCTAACAACCAATAGCACTTTTGTCAAATGTGTTTAAAATTTAAAAAGCAGTACAATAGCATTCCTGAAAAACTGGAAAAGGGAGAGAATTTCACTGATGATCCTGTCACCTGACATAGCCAATCATTTGCTTTAACTTTTTTTTCCCGATTAATGTTTTATATTATTTTAACCATAACACATGCAGTTTTATATCGTCTAGTGTTTTCTGAGATGTCTATTTTTATCAGTGCCATACATGCATATAGCTCAAAGGGGTAAATAGTTTAAGATTTGTTGAATAACAAGCAGTTGCCTTATCTTCATATATTCCTTCTCACAAGAGACTATATTCTAGGCATTATCCGTTGACTTCCCAACTTCTTAGCATGTGAATTTAGCTTTCTTCTCCTCCCTCCCCCTTAACCACTTCCCCATTCACCTCTCCCTGTTACTTCATCCTTCCATTGCAGTAATATGGTAATTTTGATTAGATAGATATTCATTGTGTACCTTAGGATCATGTACATATCAATTCATAGCGAACGTTATGTAGTGAGCTATGATTTTTCTATCGCAATTTTTTTTCCCTTAGTGCTAATAAGGGTGGTTTTATTTGTGTTTGTTTAGTGTTCCTAAGTAAGAATCACTAATTCAACTCTATACTCACCTCTCAATATTATCAGATGTTATCAGTTTCTTCTAATGTTTTCCTGTAGCCTTCGAACTCACCTCAAACTAGACTGGTTACTCTTTGAACCTAGTCCATAGTTAGGATCCTGGGAATTCCTTCTACCCTTATCCTGGGGCTTCTCCTGTTCTAGATCTTTGTTACTTCTATCCCATATCTTCTGCTTTCTAGATTTTTCCTTGTTTTGATTTCCTTGAACTTTCTGAGCATGAGTTTATCTAAGGTAAATTATTTAAATTTGTAAGTCTGAAAATATATATTTTTTAAAAGTGTAAGACTTTTTATTTTCGTAGCTGGCATTACAAATAGCATATTGATAAAAACAAAAAAAACCCCGCTGTACTCCACAATTTCCTCACTGACCACATCGTTTAAGCTGTATGGACTCCTCTACTTTATACTTTTTATTTCATTCAGCAGCTGTGGATATATGTAAGTCTGAAAACATCTTAATTCTGTCCTCATACTTAACTGAAAGTTTGTCTGAGTTAGAATTCTAAGTTAGAAATCAATTTTCTTCAGAATTTTGAAAAAGTGTTGCTTCATTTTTACCCTGGCTTCCCATTTGCTGTTGAGATATCCAGTGCCATTCTCATTCTTGAACCGTTGTATTTGTTTCTGTTTCTGGACAGTTATAGGATTTTCATCTAAAATGTTCTGAAATTTCACAGTGATGTCCTTTTGTATGGCTCTATTTTCACCTATTTACCACTAAAAATGGAATCCTTTATTCTGAACAGGAAATGAAAAAAAATTATCTAATAGATGATTTCCTCTCTTAGATTTTCTTTCTTCTTGCACCTCTTATTTGGATATTGAACCTCCTGGACTAATCCTCTAATTTTCTTAGTTTTTTCCATCTTTGTTTTTTTACCACTTTTGGGGAGATATCTTTAAATTTACCTTACAGTTTTTCAATTGATCTTTGTTTTTTTGCTCTCATTTTTTTAATTTTTAAGAGCTCAATTTTTTCTTATTGGAAATTTTCATGTGGTAAATTTACATGTGGTGAAATGCACAGATCTTAAGTGTACACTTCAATGAGTTTAAAAACATGCATTCATGTAACCTACACTACTTTCAAAATAGATCTTAAATGTTTAGTTCAGTGAAATGCTTTACAATTATGTTATTACCCAATTCAAGATATAGAATATTTCCATCACCCCGGAAAGACCCTTCATGCTTCTTTCCAATCAATTATTCCCACCCACCAGCTGCTGCTGCTGCTGCTAAGTCGTTTCAGTCATATCCGTCTCTGCGTTACCCCATGGACAGCAGCCCACCAGGCTCCTCTGTCCACGGGTTTCTCCAGGCAAGAATACTGGAGTGAGTTGCCATTTCCTTCTCCCCCGCCCACCAGAGGCATCCACTTTTCTGATTTCTGTCGCCATATATTAGTTTTGTTCATTTTTACACTTAATATAAGTGGAATCATATAGTGTGCATCCTTTTGTGTCTGGCTTTTTTTGCTTAAAAAATGTCTGAGAGATGTGATATTCATCCTTGTTGTTGCTGAGTAGTATTCTCCTGTGTGAATTTAGTATTCTTCAGTAGGACATTTGGGTTTCCTCGTTTTGGCTATTATGAATAAAACTGCTATAAACATTTTTGTACAAGTCTTTATGAACATATGCTTTCATATATACCTAGGAGTGGAGTGGAATGGTTGGAACATAGAATCGGTACTGTCAAATAGTTTTTCAAAGTGGTTGTATAATTTTTTCACTTTCACCAGTTTCAGTTGCTCTGCTTCCTTACCAATGCTTGATATTGTGAGACTTCTTAATTTCAAACATTCAGATTAGTGGGAAGTAGTATCTCAGTGTGGTTTTAATTTGCATTCCTTGAAGACTAATAATGTTAAATACTTGTGTGTGTTGGCTATTTGTGTGTCCTTAAGTAAGAGCCCTTTTTTGTTCTGTGAATTTTGTTTAATAGTGTTGTTTTTTTCCTTCATCTTTTGCATATTTTATCTTTGAGGATATTAATGGTATGTTTTTATTGACAGGTTTTTTCCCCTCACTCTGTAGACTGTTTCCTTAATTTTTTTCCCGTTTTTTTTTGCTTCTTTCATATTAGAGGCATTTTGCAGATGCCTAATCATCTTGTTTCTCTGCTTATAATGCTGAATGGAAGTTCTGTATTAGGCTTGTTGCTGAGCATTTTTATTGTGAAACCACCCCACCCCCAACTCAATATATTTAGGTCTTTTCTCAGAGAAAAGTCCCCTCCAGTCTTTTGTCTGCAGGGTAAATTTGTGACTGTTAGACTCTGGAAGTTCAGAAGAAGGAAGAGGAGAGATGTCTCTGTGTTCCCATTCATGTATTTAGTTAATACCCTCATTTTTAGAATGGCTTATCTAACCTCCTTTATGTCTGATGTCCAGAGAAATGTTTCGTATCTTCTAGACAATCAACTTTTAGTCTTTTGCCATGGCTGGGGAGGCTTAGTGGGCAGGCTTTGTGAAATGGAGTTGGAGCTCTCTGGAGTATCACAGTTTCTTAAATAGCTTTGAGCCAATAGCACAACTGCCTTCTTTATTCTCATCCTTCTACATCTAGAGGTACCCTGGTCCCACTCATTCTGAGCCTTTGTAGGATTCTGTCATATAAAAAGCTCACCTCCTATTGTCAGCTTAGGGATTCAGCTTTATTACATCTACCAAGTCCTATATTTTATATGTGTTCATCCTTTATAACTTACAAAATTTTGTTAGCTTTATTTCCTATGCTGATTTCTTTTTTATTTTTAGGGGGGTATGCATTTAAAGAAGAAAATAGTCCCTTTACTGAGTTTTAGTGGACTCTTACAAAGGGAGTGAGATTAAATATTTCAATCTAGTGTTCTTTTATTCAGACTCTGTTTTTTGTCACATAGTGTGTCGTATGTTAGTTTTTCAAATTGTTACATTTTCATAATTGTAGTTATTCTTGGTTGCTTTATATTTGCATTGCCTGAATTGCCTATAATTTACTGTTGCCTTAGTACTAGATATTTAAATTTATTCCAGTTTTTCATTTATTACATTATGGTGAAATGAACATCTTCATTCATTGAAGATTCTCCCAAATTTAGGATTATTTCCTTAGGATAGAATTCAGGAAATAACATCTTTTGTCTGAATCATTTTCTTTTTTTAAAAATTAATTTTATTGGAGTATAGTTGATTTACAAAGTTGTGTTAATTTCTGCTGTATAGAAAAGTGATTCAATTATATTAATACATGTGTATATTCTTTTTCATGTTCTTTTTCATTATGTTTGTTATAGGATATTGAATATTGTTTCCCGTGGTGTATATATAATAGGACCTTGTTTTGATATCATTTTCTGAAAGTGATATGAGTGTTGATTTTACTAAAGATTTTGTCAGAATTTGGTATTATAATTTGTGAAAAAAATATTTTCTAATTGAATAGTCTAAAATGGCAACTTATTTTATTTTGTATTTTTTGATTTAGTTGTCAAACTGGAAGCTTTCCTGTAATTTTTGAAAGCTGTCTTTTTGTCATTTTTCTTACCAACATTTTAAGTTTAAAAAAATCACCTTGTAGAACCTCTTTATAATAAATGCTTCAATTGTAAATTGTCTGACAGATTTGCTATATTTTCTCCAGTTGGTTTACCATTTTATTGATTTCTTTTTGCTATTTTTTAATATGCAATTAAACTTATTAATTTTAATAAGTTTAAAATTTGTATATAGTTAAACCTGTGAACTGTATTTTGTACACTTTGGAAGTTTCACATTTTTACTCTTAACAGATGTCAAAAAAATAATCAATTTGAATTTATGACTTTATATTTTTAGTATTGAGCCTTAAAACATTTACCTGAAATTTATTTTAGAGTGAAAGTTGGTATCTGAATTTATGTGTTTTTTTTTTTTAACTGCTAAAGCAACTAATCCAATATGAGCCAGGGAAACATTTCCATTTTCTAAAAAGTCTTTAAAAAGAATTTGAATATGTGTAATAACTCTTTATTTTGCCTCATAAATTTTGTCCTGATTATTCCTCCTTGTAGTCTTGCCACAGAAACTTGTGTATTTTCTCAGAGAAACTTGAATTGCGTCATATGTAATCTAGACTTCCTTATTTTAAATTATTTTGTTCTCTTTTGGTTGTTTGGGAAGTGTTTGTACACTTTTGGTTTTCTGTAATAACTTCAGAATGTTGCCATCTTGAGGTTGTTTATAAAACCATGTATGGTTATCAGGAAATTGCTGACAATTATGAAGTGCTTATTGTGTGCAATTAAGAAAAGAAACTCCTAGGCTTGTTTTATGTTTGTTTTTTGATGGCCAGATTCAATTCTTTGTTTTAATAGTTTGTTTTGTTTTATTTTTGTTTCTTTAGCTAGGACCTTAGTTTAAAATATATTTTCCTGATAGCCTTTATTCCTCCTACTTACAATGGGCATATAACTGGTAGTCTGTTTCTTTTGAACCAGGGCCTTTTGGTAAAAGATTTTCTTCTAATAGTAAAGCTCCTTTAGATCTTTATGTCGGGATTTCTTATTAACAATAGAACCTCTCTTTCCCTTGATTGCTAGAAAGAAAAACATAAAAACCCCACTTCATATTGAAATTTAGTGTTTATATAATTCTGTCAAGTTTAAAAAGTTTTTGCATTAAAATATACAGCAAGTGGAACTCTATCCAGTAGTGTTGTGCAGTGTGAAATGCTTCATTATCTCTAAATACTGTATTTTTCTTGCAGCAGAAAGAATGAAATTGTGTTTGTGAAACAAGGTGAACTTGGTTATATGAAATTTTTACTGTCAACCCTTTCATTTTCTTTTTGTTTATTGCCTATTAGCTTAATGGTTCTCTGAGCTATATGGGTTTCTTTTATTTTTATTTAAAATTAGAACAAAATTTTTGGCTGTGTGGGGTCTTGGTTGCTATGCAAGCTTTTCTCTAGTTTGGGCAAGGTGAGGGGCAGGGCAACTCTCTGGTTGCAACGCACATGGTTCTCATTATTCTGGCTTCTCTTTTGGAGCAATGGTTCTAGGGTGCAAAGGCTTCCATGGTTGCTACTCCCGGACTCTAGAGCCCAGGCTCAATAATTGTGACACGTGGGCTTAGTTGCTCTGCATGTGGGATCTTCCTGGATCTGGGATTGAACCCATGTATCCTGCATTGGCAGACTGAACCACCAGGGAAGCCTATGGATTTCTTTTAAAACGTGGATTTAAGATGCTTATCCACTTTAATAATAGCAGTATGTTTCTGTTTTGGGGTGAAAAACACCAGCACCACAATTTTCAAAAATAGACTCAAATTAGAATATTTTTAGAATTATAAAAATCAAGAATCAATAGCAGGCTCTTACCAAATCTCAGTTATATTTATTTTTCCTAAAGGGAAAAGGGAAGTCACTCAATCGTGTCTGACTCTTTGCGACCCCGTGGACTGTAGCCAACCAGGCTCCTCCATCCATGGGGAGAGTACTGGAGTGGGTTGCCATTTCCTTCTCCAGGGGATCTTCCTGACCCAGGGATTGAACCCGGGTCTCCTGCATCGTAGGCAGACATTTTACCATCTGAGCCACCAGGGAAGTAAAATGCAGTGAAATATTCATTTCAGTTTTAAATTATTACTATTAAAAATATGATCTAATTTCAAAAGGCAGAGCTTTTTTTGGTACCCCTGTTCTATTTTTTCCTCATATATTTATTCCATGGCATTATTTTGGATATTTTAATAAATATATGTATAAAATTTTATTTGTAAAAAATGTCTCTCTGAATGAATACTTCTAGTAATTACTTTGTTTTCTGACGACTTAATAACCACTGCCATGAGGTCACAGTGTAGAGTTATGATAAAAGTAATAAAATTTTTGTACATAACTAGGACAGGAATTCCTTGGGGAAATATTGAGTGAATGATTACAGGAAAGATAATTCTTTAGTTACAGATTAATTGTCTTGAAAGTCAAATTCAACTTTAAAACAGTTTTAAAGAAAAAATCATTTATGAAACTAAATTAACTGAATAATTAGAGCTTGTTGACAAGGAAAGCTGGAAAGCAATACATATTTTCTTCATTTAAACAAAATTAACTTTCACTTGTTGAAATAACTTCCTTTTCATTTTTGTTCAGACCATAAGTTGGTAATGCTGTTGTCAGTAACTCTACCTGAGTATTTAGTAGAACAGTAATGGCTTTTCCTCCAGGGCTTGTTGATGACCATTGCTATTAGAAAATCTGAGATAAGAGAACTGGTAAGGGACAATGTCTAAAATACTCAAGAAAATTAAGTGTCTATGGTATATGAATCCTTTCTATAAAAATTTGAAGCTGTTAGATTTATTATAATTTTAATTAAAAATTTTCAAATTAAAGCATTTGTTATTTCCAGGTTGGTGTGCACCTTCTTATCATAAAGTATGAGTAAAGACTATTGAGAAAATATAAAGCAGAAAGTCAGTTTGACAATTTAAATATGTGAATTTCTTTAAAGAATTCAAAATTGTCCACATCTTACTCTTACCTATTTAAATAATTTTTCAAAATTGCTTTTGGTATCAAAGGAATAACATATGAAAGTTTGTCAGTTGTTATATGTTATTATCATTAGTAGTACTGAATATGACATTTTTTCCTGTCTTTTATTAGGTGTAGTAGTTTCCAAGGCATTGATTTATTTTCAACACTATTTCTTCCTAAATGACAGCACTGTTGTGAATAGAGGCACTATATGTGTTCTTTTTCACAAGTTTTCCAGGGTAGTTAAAAAATTAGTTATTTCCACTCTGTATGGAAATTAAAAGAACAATTCCAAATTTCATTAATTTGTTTTCTTCTAATACATTTTTTTATTTCCAAAGTTCATTAACTGTTCTCTTTTAAAGTGGTTTTCTTTGTCGTGCCTGTCATCAAGGATCTTCAGTTCAGTTCAGTCAGTTCAATTCAGTCGCTCAGTCGTGTCCAACTCTTTGCGATCCCGTGAATCACAGCACACCAGGCCTCCCTGTCCATCACCAACTCCCGGAGTTCACTCAAACTCATGTCCATCGAGTTGGTAATGCCATCCAGCCATCTCATTCTCTGTCGTCCCCGTCTCCTCCCACCCCCAATCCTTCCTAGCATCAGACTCTTCCAGTGAGTCAACTCATTGCATGAGGTGGCCAAAGTATTGGAGTTTCAGCTTTAGCATCAGTCCTTCCAATGAACACCCAGGACTGATCTCCTTTAGAACGGACTGGTTGGATCTCCTTTAGTGAAACATAAAGATAGGTGAATTCTCATAGAATTGTGGGAAATTTTTCATGGTTTCTTAATTGAAAAGTATAAAAAAATAACTTTAAACTTGAATATTATGGATTTAGTTAGTACTGGTAGTAGAATATAGAATGTCAGACTTTTAATTCTGTAATTAATTGCTAAAGATGTACACCTGTGTTGTTATTTGTGACTTTCTTTACCAATGGGAGTCTAAAATAAAAATTTGACTTATTTGGAAGATGATGTCATTGGAGAACTGAGCTTTCATCTCTTTGCAGACATCTCAGTGAATAGTAAAATTTCTAAAAAGGGGAGATTTAGGATATACAGTAAGTCCCCTACATAGGAATCTCTGAGTTGTGAACTTTCAAAGATGCAAATGTATATCCAGTCACATAAGTTCACGTGTCTGGGATACATTGTCATGTGTGTGCAGCCTCTAGAGGTACTTGTGCTTTTATGTAGTTTACAGTACTGTATAGCCCAGAGTAGTACAGTGTCTTTGTTTCAAACCCAGATGTCTAGAAGCAAGCATAAAAGCAGCAGTGAGGTAGCTGGTACCGCTAAGAAACACCAGGTGATGTAATGATGAAAGCAAAAATGAAAATGATTGAGAGAGTGGAGACGAAAAGATGGAATTGGAGGCCCAGAAGAAGAAATAACTGAAGAACCAAAGGGATTCACAATGCAGGAGATGCCAAGGGGATTTTCTTTCTTTGAGGAGGCACTGTTAGTTTTGGAGGCACAGGACCTGAACATTGGACAGTACACGAAAATTGCAGCAGCCTTTCCGAATGCAATCCCTTGCTACCGTGTCATCTATGATGAGAAAAGAGCTACTATCCAGGCATCACTGGATCATCTTTTCAAGATTGTTTTCAAGGGTCAGTAGAATTGAAATCAGCAAGGATCCAGAACCTGTGCCATTAACTTCAGATGTGAGTGAAATTGCAGCTTGCCATCTGTCTCCTATTACTGATGATCTTTCAGCTGCACCATCTCTGATCTCCCCTTCCTCCTCCAGTTCACTGGATGCCAGCCCCTGTATGCCTGCTGTTGTACTTCCCACTGTA
Organism: Moschus berezovskii; assembly: GCF_049115385.1. NCBI lineage: Eukaryota > Metazoa > Chordata > Mammalia > Artiodactyla > Moschidae > Moschus > Moschus berezovskii. Next base: position 24,600,800 of record NC_142479.1, read on the forward strand.
CTTTTCAAGGTACTGTACTGTGAAATTAAAAATATTTTCTTTATTTTTTGTGTTTGTTTTGTTAATGTACTATTTGTGTGAAATGTATAAACCTATTGGGGCTTCCTAGGTCGCACAGTGGTACAGAGTCTGCCTGCCAGCGCAGGAGACGCAAGAGACAGTTTCGATCCCTGGGTGGGGAAGATCCCCTGGAGGAGGAAATGACAACCCACTCCAGTATTCTTGCCTGGAAAATTCCATGGACAGAGGATCCTGGCGGGCTATGGTCCAGGGTCTTGGCAAAGGGTCGGGCATGACTGAGTGCGTGCGCACACACACCCATAGGTACCGTACTGTATATAGCCTGTTGTGTTAGTTACAAACTTTGTCAGACTTATGACCGAATTGGACTTGCAGATGTGTATAGTCAGAATAAAACTTGTTTGTGTGTAGGGAACTTACTGTATTATGTTATAAAAAAAACTTTTCTTAAAGGGAAAGAGAATGAAAGTAGTAAATGCTTTTAATTTTAAATTCATGGATATTAAATGTGACTGGCTTAGCAGGTTTTAGGGGATGGTGGTGAAAGAAACGTCATTGGTTCCCTTAGGAAACCTGAAACCAGTGTGTGGGCTGGCCTTCTCTTCCTCCGTCCCTCCCTCCTTCCCCCTCCCCCTTCTTTCCTTCCTTCCCTTTTTCTTGCCTTTCTGCTTCTTCCTTCCCCTCCCTTCTTGCTTTCAGTCTTTTTCTCTCTCCTCAAAAGAATCAGTACAGAGATATGTTAGCCTTATCTGACTCAGTTCAGTTCAGTCACTCATTCAGGTCCGGCCCTTTGCGACCCTATGAACTGCATCATGCCAGGCCTCCCTGTCCATCACCAACTCCTGGAGTTTACCCAAACTTAGGTCCATTGAGTTGGTGTCCTTCATTCTTTCTGGAGTTATTTCTCCACTGATCTCCAGTAGCATATTGGGCACCTACTGACCTGGGGAGTTCATCTTTCAGTGTCCTCTATCTTTTTTCCTTTTCATGCTCTTCATGGGGTTCTCAAGGCAAGAATACTGAAGTGGTTTGCCATTCCCTTCTCCAGTGGACCACATTCTGTCAGACCTCTCCACCACGACCCATCTGTCTTGGGTGGCCCCACATGGCATGGCTTAGTTTCATTGAGTTAGACAAGCTGTGGTCTGTGCTTGATCTGACTAAACTATTGCAAAAATCCTTTTTTTTTGCCATCCCCAGCAGTTTGTGGAGTCTTAGTTCCTGGACTAGTGATCGAACCCTAGGACCTTGGCAGTGAAAGCTTGGAGTCCTAACCACTGGACTGCCAGGGAATTCCGCCACCGCCTCCCCTCCCCCCCCGCCCCCTACTTATTTGGAAAGAATCTTATGAGATAGTGTCTGTGAAAATGCCTTTAAAGCGTAAAATGCTAGGTTAGATACAGCGTATATTCTCTTTTTTTTTAGAGATTAAAGACACTGATGACAACTTGTCATTACATTTGGTTAGATTTGCAGAGAAATTTGGGCTACTGATTGTCTTTTGACTAAGTTTTTTCATCTCTGGGGGAAAGGAAAGTACTTGGAAACATATTTTAGTGTACTTGAACTGATCAGTGCAATGTTGCTGATAGCTCAAAAGTTTATGAACCAGGAGAATGATAAATTGTGTGTTTGATTTGAAAAACTGCTGGAAGCAAGTGAATGAACTAGAAAACTTGTCATCAACATGCGTTAAATAGTCATTTTATATTACAGAGAATAAAAAAAGCCAAGTGAATACTTAAAGGTATTCTTTCCATGACATTTTTAAGATTCTCCTGCAGCATTTTAAGTATACAACAGATTTCCTGTGATCATTCACTGGTGTCTTTTCTGATTTATGTTCTTATGGGCAGTTTTCAAAGACATATTCATCCCTAGAAATTATTTGAGATTGTTAACTGTTACGTGACATATTTGGCATGTTTCAGAATGTTTCAGAGCTGCCATTCTTAGAAGAAAACCTGTACAACTTGCCTATCTCTCCATTTGTGCTCTAAGCTGATGAGTTGTTATTGGTGCATTCACTGATAAAGTAGCTCAGCTCTCCAGCACACATATTCCATTCTGTATTTTTTTTCACATTTTTATGCTTGTTAATAGACACTAATAGGAAGACACAGAATTTTCTCTTCGACTACTGCAATTTTTTATGCAATGCAGCAAAGCTCAGGGATGCTGGGGAAGCAGAAGTAGTGGCAGATGGTCCAACCTGATGCTCTGCAAAGATCGAGTGGTTCCTTTTGATTACAGACACTGGCAGTATGTGAAGTGAAGATACTGAGCCACAGTCTACTCTACAGCATGCACTAACTGTGTGTGTTGTGGTAAAGCCAAGAACAACTTTGTATGGGCATCATAGAAGTGATGCATTCACTTTTCCACACACCCACACGTAGCAACACTATCAGCATTGTATCTTTGAGTGCTAAGGCTAAATGGCATTTACATTGCTACACTGTTTTCTCCTTTGAATTACAGATGATTTAAAACTAGTACATAAGAGCAGGGAACTAGATTTATACCTTCTCAATAACAAGAGAAATGGAGATTTATTTTCTCCCATTATTTGAATAGCTAACTATACAGGGCCATACAGGATAGATTCTTTTAGAAATTTTTGTTTGAATTATAAAGACTATATAAACGACAGTGAATAAAAGGCTAGGAAAAGCACAGTTGTAGGCATGTAATTTGGTAGAGCCATCTGGAAGGAAGTTTGATATTTATTAAATGAAAGAAATGTGAATGACCTAGTTAGAGCTTTTTAAAGAAGCATAATATATGTGTACATGTATATATTTTATTAGGAGGCATGAGTTTTCATGGCAAATGTTGTATGAAGGAAAAAATGAGAAACAAGATAAATGTCCAACAGTAAGTGAATATCTGGACTATCTGTAGTATTGTTACATAGCAGAATACTATGCAGCACATAAAGGAATGAGCTACATTTCTATGAGTAGTACTTACAAAGCCATGAAAAAAGATCTGAAAGGAGGTGGACCAAGCACTGATTATCTCTAGGAGAAGGGTGTGGGATCAAAACGTGGGAGGAAGTGACAAGGATTGGTAGTGGTGAGGCCTTTAGCCTTATCTGTGTGCAGTTTGAAGTTACAAGAAGACTGCTTCTACTTATTACTTGTGTAAAAAAAATTAATCAAAAAACTATCCCAAAGCAATATCCAATACTATCCAATACAGCAACCACTTTGTTTTTGTATAATATTCATTGTGTGTATATTTTGTACACTTTTAATAATCTTTGGTCAGTTTATCTTATAAACATGTTTTCAAGGTTCTATGAAGTCTTTTTTTTTTTTTTTGCCATCTTTAATGATACTCTTAAATTATTTCTTTAAATGAAACTCCCAGGAATGAACCATGTGATCAAAGGATATGAACATTTCCTACTCTTAAGTATTTCCATATTAATTTACAAAAGGATTTTTTACCGGTGTGTGATGCTACCAGCAAAGGTGAAGTGCACTAACTTCATAACCCTAGCATTCAAATTTCTTTTTAAAAGCATAACGTAGAGATTAACAGTATGGACCCTGGAAACTGAGTCCTTGGGTGCAAATCACATTTCTGCCTCTCAGCTGCCTGACCTTGGGCAAGTGACTTACCTTTTGTTCTTCAACTTCCTCATCTGTAAAATGGGAATAATAAGTGTCTACTCTGTAGGGAAATTACAAGGCTTATATGAAATAATATTTGTAAAACACCTGGAATAGTACCTCACATAGAGCATATGTTAGATAAAAATAAAAAATAATTTGGAGGCACCTTGGAGCAAGACTGTGTCATATCCAGTTTGTATCTTATCTGACTGATTTGATATTGTGATTCTTTTTCTTCTAAAATTTGTCACTTTTTATCTGGAAGCAAAAAACATACCATGAAAATATATAAATACATAATCTTTGAGTACATGGTATCTGTTTTAATAATAAGGAAAAAGGTGCATTTATCAAAGTTAAGAAATTTTGAGTCAACATTTGATTTTCTGCCTTTGCACAAGCAAATATCTAAATTATACCTATTCCACAGCACTGTTAAGAATTAACATACTGTATTTCCCACCTGGGTTTCATTTAGTAGGATACTAAATGAAAGAGGAGGAGATACTTTTAGTGATGACAAACATTAGGTATAAGATAATGAGAAAACAGTTTTATTGAGCCCCATTGTGAGTCAGTATTGTTTTAGATGCTGTGATTCAGTAATAAGTGAAAGGCTATGAATAGAAGAATAGATAGGACATTCATTTGATCATTAAAAGAAATCTAAATCTTTATCCAAAAATTTATTGAACATCAGTAGTATTTAAGATTCTTTGATTGGTGTTGGGGTACAGATTAATAAGGTCGTTTCTTTGTTCTCATGAGCAGAGGGGCGATACACAATTAAACCAATGAATACAGTGTAACTTGTGTTATTTAAAGGGTGAAGCATTGAAAAATTGATGCTGAGTAAATGAAGATAAGGAAGATCATTCTCTGGGAGGAACACCTAACTTTTTAGATAGTGGGGCATGGAAGCCTTTAGAATATGATTCTAGGAAGAGCACAAGAGAGACATTCAGCCCTGTCTTGAAAGATGTTGGGCCTCTCTAATAGGCAGTGCAAGGATGACAGGGAGTATAATATTGTTAGGGAATGGTAAATACAGTTAACTCTTAATCAACTCAGGTTTGAACTGCACAAGTCCATTTGTACTTAGATTTTTTTCAGTAGTAAATACATATAGCATGTATGATCATGATTGGATGAATCTGAGAATGTGGGACTGAAGATACAGGGGAACCATGTATTCAGAAAAACTGCACATACAGAGAACCGACTATAAGTTATACATGAATTTTTCAATTGCATGGAGGGTTGGTACCCTAGCCTCCCCCCTACTCTCACCCCTTTCATTCATTATTCAAGAGTCAACTGTAACGGGATAGTTGGAGCCTTTGTGTCGCTAATTCTCATTCTAAGTTCTACAGTTAAATTTTTCCAAAAAAAAAAAAAAGGAATTTCCTGACAGTCTGGTGGTTAGGACTCTGTGCTTCCACTGCAGGGGGCCCAGGTTTGATCTTTGGTTGGGGAACTAGGATCTCATATCCCAAGCGGTCAAATAAAAGATAAAAAATGCCTTCTATTTATTGCATGCTAAAATATCTTAGATCCTTTTGATCTAAGTCAAGGATTCTTATCATCAGTAGTCTAGTCTTGGATAGTTTATCCAAATTCAATATAGTATAAACTCTTTCTGTGAAAATTAGTTCAGCTTAAAATCTAATTTTAAGATGTAAAAACTCTTGCTTGGGGCTTTATTCTTGATGTGCAGAGTAATGTTACTTTTATTAACCCTTGCCTTTACTGGTTTTCTGATCCTTTGAATTTTGCATTATCTACATTTTTCTAGTTCAGTTCAGTCGCTCAGTCGTGTCCGACTCTCCACGACCCCATGAATCACAGCACTCCAGGCCTCCCTGTCTATCACCAACTCCCAGAGTTCACTCAAACTCATGTCCACAGAGTCAGTGATGCTATCCAGCCATCTCATTCTCTGTCGTCCCCTTCTCCTCCCGCCCCCAACCTTTCCTAGCATCAGAGTCTTTTCCAGTGAGTCAACTCGTCGCATGAGGTGGCCAAAGTATTGCAGTTTCAGCTTTAGCATCAGTCTTTCCAATGAACACCCAGGATTGATCTCCTTTAGAATGGACTGGTTGGGTCTCCTTGCAGTACTGTTTATCAGTTTTGAGGTTCTGACCTATAACTGATTATTTTTCTGATTGCTCCCTATATATTTTATATATTCAAGTTACCATTAAATTACATGCTACCCTGGTGGCTCAGACAGTAAAAAATCTGCCTACAATGCAGGAGACCTGGGTTCAGTCCCTGGGTTGGGAAGATCCCATGGAGAATGACATGGCAACCCACTCCAGTATTCTTGCCTAGAGAGTATCCATGGACAGAGGAGCCTGGTGGGCTCCATGCAGTCCATGGGGTCGCAAAGAGTTGGACACAGCTGAGCAACTAAGCACAGCATGGCACAACCATTAAATTATTTTTTATATGTTCTCCTGATTATATTGGATATCCAGATTTAGTTCAGAAGTTTTTCTTTTATGCCGGGTTAATGTATCTTGTACTTATCTTTGCAATGTGTTCATGCCAGACATAATTTATTCACCACTAGTTTGCTTTTTACCATTTTCCTGTGTCATATTTGTAGAAATTTCTTTGTTTCTGTTGTGGGATTTCTGCTTTATTACTTGTGCTTTTGTGTTTAGTTAACTGTTTATATTTTACCATTCTTTTCCTCTCTGTTAGATACTTCGAGAACTTTGAAAGAATGGTTATTTTGACTTTTCCTTCAAAATGCGGTATTTCTGTATTTTAGAGTCAAACAAAATACTTAAATGGGATTTGTGAAAATTTGTGAAAATTTATCTTGGTAGACGTGTTCACTGTAAGAAATTAGATTTGTACTATTGAGTGATTTAATGAGGTTAAGAGACACATACTGGATTAACTGAGCAATTGAAATGTGTTTTTAAAAAAATTATTTTTTCAGTTAAACTTTTTTTGGCTGTGCTACATCTTCGTTGCTGCTCCTGGGTTTTCTCTAGTTGCAGTGAATAGGGGCTTCTCTCTAGTTCCAGTGCACAGGCTTCTCATTGTGGTGACTTCTGTTGCAGAGTAAGGCTCTCAGGTGTGGGCTCAGTAGTTGTGGCACATGGGCTTAGTTGCCCTGTGGCATGTGGACTCTTCCCTTGCCACGACTGAACCTGTGTCCCCTGCATTGGCAGGCAGATTCTTAACCACTGGACCACTAGGAAAGTCTGAAATGTATTTATATATCTGAGAGGGTGAGCTAGTTTTAAAGTACTCTGCACATTGAGTTCTGTAAGTTTATTTGGAATTTAAAATTTATTTCTCCATAGAAACAGTGTTAGAAATGATGATTAGATTCATAGGGTGGTGATTTACAGAAATTTAAGTCACTGTGTATCTGAAATATTGTATTTGCAATAAAAAAGTAATAGAAACAATTCTGTGGGAATACTAGATGAACTACAGTAACAATAAGGTTGAAAAAGTTATTTTAAGATATATCTAAATGCTAATATTTGAATATGTGGAATACTGTTCGCTGCTAAGTCAGTGAGTGCTTTTCAGATGCAGCCTCAGAGTGTTTGTCAACTGCCATTAGTCACAAAGAAGATTAAGAGTATTTTTAGAGAATTTTTGTCTATTTGTAAATAGCTGGGAAATTGTCAGTAAGTCAGGTGTTTGTAGGAATGTTCCTATGCATTTGGGTTAGATTTTTCACATGGGTAGAATCTATTTTTTTAAATCAGCCTTCTTTTGCTCAGTATAATAACAACATCAACCATGTTGTTAACTTGGTTCAGTAACTTTTGCCTCTTCTGTGCTGAATAGTATTCTGTAATATTAATGTATAATGATTTTTTGTTAACCTATTCAGTGAACATTTGGGTCATTTCCAGTTTTTTGCTGTTATCAGTGAAGTTACTATGAACATTTTGTACAGGTCCTTTGGGAGCGTATAGTATTATTTCTCTTGGGTAAATACTTAGCGGTGAAATTGCTGGGTCATAGGATAGGTATCGGAGAAGGCAATGGCAAGCCACTCTAGTACTCTTGCCTAGAAAATCCCATGGATGGAGCAGCCTGGTAGGCTGCAGTCTGTGGGGTCACTAAGGGTCGGACACAACTGAGCAACTTTCACTTTTCACTTTCACACATTGGAGAAGGAAATGGCAACCCACTCCAGTGTTCTTGCCTGGAGAATCCCAGGGACGGGGGAGCCTGGTGGGCTTCCGTCTATGGGGTCACACAAAGTTGGACACGACTGAAGTGACTTAGCAGCAGCAGCAGCAGCAGCAGCAGCAGGATAGGCATGTGTTAATAAGAAACAGCTAAACTGGACTCACTGGAAAAGACTCTGATGCTGGGAAGGATTGGGGGCAGGAGGAGAAGGGGACGACAGAGAATGAGATGACTGGATGGCATCACCGACTCAACGGACATGAATTTGAGTGAACTCCGGGAGTTGGTGATGGACAGGGAGGCCTGGCGTGCTGTGATCCATGGGGTTGCAAAGAGTCGGTCATGACTGAGCGACTGAACTGAACTGAAACTTTTTCCAAAGCAAGGTATGCCATTTTATTATATTCCCACTGCTGCTGCTGCTGCGTCACTTCAGTCATGTCCGACTCTGTGTGACCCCATAGACAGAAACCCACCAGGGTCCCCCGTCCCTGGGATTCTCCAGGCAAGAACACTGGAGTGGGTTGCCATTTCCTTCTCCAATGTGTGAAAGTGAAGTCGCTCAGTCGTGTTCGACCCTTAGCGACCCCACGGACTGCAGCCTACCAGGCTCCTCCATCCATGGGATTTTCTAGGCAAGAGTACTGGAGGGGCAGTGAGTAAAAGTTTCACTTCCACTGTATCCTTGTCAACATTTGGTGTTCTTAGCCTTTGAAGTTTTAGCCATTTTAATAGTTGTGTAATAGTGTCTCATCAATGGTTTTTTTCTTGAGGAAGTTTTTTTTTTTTTAATGTGGACCATTTCGACAGTCTTTATGGAATTACTGTCTTTATGGAATTCGTTGCAATATTGTTTCTGATTTATGTTTTGGTTTTTTGGCCCCGAAGCATGTGGGATCTTAGCATCCTGGCTAGGGATGGAACCCGCACCTCCTAAGACTCCTGGAAGGGGAGTCTTAACTGCTGGGCTGCCAGGGAAGCCCCTCATCAATGGTTTTAATTTACATTTCCTATCTTCTTTCATGAAATGCTCATTAAAGTCTTTTTTCCCATCTTTCAGTTGGGCTTTCTGTCTTTCTAATGTTTGCTTTAAAGGAAGGTAGTAAAAGGAGTCTGATACTTAGAGATGAAGTTGTAGATGTTCAGAAGCAATGTAGTTAATACTCTTAAACCAGGCAGTGATGTTTTCTGTATTGATGAGAGGGCTGGGGATTGGACTTTCAGTGATCTCATTTGCTTTTTGTGTTATGATGGGTAGAATTCAGAATAAGTAGAAAGCTTATTACTTTAGACTGTAATAATAGAATTTAAACTTTGGGTTCCCAGGTAGAGCCTCAGCCATATCTGCCATAGCAACAGTTTGTATGAGCGTTGTTACAACTCCTATGAGCCATTAGTTTTTTTGAGGGTAATATTTCTTAGAGATCAAAATCAGTACTTAACAATACTAGCCTTGTCCTTGATTAGTCAAATCAGTCTTTTTTTGGCCTCGTGTCTTTTTAGAAGAATAAATACATAATCATTAAAATTAGTTTTTTTACTTTATCTTATTTAGAGTTAATTTCCTGTGTCAAAATGAATGTCTGCTTAAAAGGAATTGATCCTTTATATTAGAAACTCTAGTTTATGGAACAAATGTTAGGCCAAATTCAGAATTTCTAATTTTGTGCCGCTTGATTAAAGATTATGAATGTGTGTGTGATTTTAATCCTTCAACTTTGCTTTTCCCCTTCTTATTAGAGGAAAAACTCTTATGTACCATTTGACCCTCGATAGATATATTCTGAAACTTTTTAATTAAAAAAAAATTTTTTTTAAATTTTATTATGTTCAACTGTGCTGGGTCTTCATTGCTGTGTGTGGGTTTTCTCTAGTTGTGGTGAGTGGGGGCTACTCTCTCTCTAGTTGCAGTGTGAGGACTTCTTGTTGCAGTGGCTTCTCTTGTTTCGGAGCATGGGCTCTAAGGTACCTGGACTTTGTGGTGCACAGGCTTAGTTGCCGTGTAGCAGGTGGAATCTTCTTGGATCAGTGTTCAAACCCATGTCTCCTGCATTGGCAGGCAGAATCTTAACCACTGGACCACAAGGGAAGTCCATATTCTGAAACTCTTGTTTTCTGAAGTCACTGCTGCTGCTAAGTCACTTCAGTTGTGTCCGACTCTGTGTGACCCCATAGACGGCAGCCCACCAGGCTCCCCTGTCCCTGGGATTCTCCAGGCAAGAACACTGGAGTGGGTCGCCATTTCCTTCTCCTCTGAAGTCACTAGTGGCAAAAAAATACGCTGTTCGTAGGCTGTCTCTTACCTGAGACATTTAGGTTGGCCTTTGTTATCTACTTGAAGTGACTTTGCAGTAGTTTTTGCTTGAGGTAGTCTGCCAGAGGCTTTTGGTAGGTAAATTCACTTTTGGATCAACCACACTTAGTGTATTTTTTTTTTTTTTAATGTATTGGGATATAGCCGATTAACAGTGTTGTGATAGTTTAGGTGAACCACGCAAAGGGGACTCAGCCATACATATATACATGTATCAAGGACATTTATAAATTAATATCAGTTGTGATTTTCTTTCTACTTTGGGCATTTTCCTTCTGTATTTGGATAGTCTTATTCTAGTTTGGCAGAGAAAAGCATATTTCCTAGTGTTTGTTTACTTCTGTGATTATCTTCTGCTTCAGATGTTAAATTTTCATCCATGCCTTTGGAATTAAATTGTTAAAATGGCAACTCCTATCTTTTAGCAAAAATATGAATGCTTGACAGGCTTTGGCTGTATAAGAAAGATGAAGAAATAGATTACTTGGTCCCTGCTTTCAAGAGACTTAAAATCTACTTGGAGAGATAAGACTTAACCATAACCTTTGAAAAAAATTTGTGATTTAAGGCAGTGTATAATAGGAATATAGAATACCAATATTATGAAATATTTTATAAGCATGTAATGAGTAGTAGTGAAGTACTGAACTTTGTTTAAAAAAAGCTTACCTTTACAAAAGTGGATTAAAATTCATATACTTCACATATATGTATATGATTTGAATGGAAGTTAAAAAGAGTGTAGTTTCAACTAGAGTTCAGAGATTGCACATGGAAATGAAAATATCCTTCTTGGGTCATTGCAGAAAAAGGTTGATGAGTACTGCTATAGACAAAAGAATTATAAAAGTTTAGAATGTTCTCTTTTTTTATACTGATTTTTAAGGGGGGAGATAATCACAAATATAGACATTTATTTTCCTTTCAAAGACAGTGCATTCTAATCCCTTCATCTGATCCTGTAGAAGCATTTAAGTAGTTTTTCTATCTAAACTAGAAAGGAGGAGTTGGCCTGTTTATTATTGGTAATATGACTATTGTATTGGTCTGCTTGGGGTGGCATTTCCTCCTCCAGGAGATCTTCTTGATACAGGGATTGGCAGGTGGATTCTTTACCACTGAGCCACCTGGGAAGCCTATCTCCTGCTGTATTCCCATCTTTATTCCTGGCTTCTGCTGAAATAGTTGGTTAAGTTTGGGGCTCATGGACATAACTAAATTCCTCATCAAATAGCTATTAGTGTTCTCTTCAAATCAAGTCTTCATCATTTTTTTTGCAGTATGGATAGGCTGAGAATTTTCCAAACCTTAAAGTTCTGGGTCCTTTTTGTTTAACAGTTCCTTCAATTTATCTCTTTCCTTACATTTTACTAAAAACAAGTAAGAGAAAAACAAGTCTTCAACATTTTGCTTAGAAATCTCCTCACCCAAATAACTAGTTTCATCACTTGAAAGTTCTGTATTCTGTAGAACACTAGAACATGACCACAGTTCAGCCAAGTTTTTTGTCACATTTTAATAAGGATCGGAGGCTTCCCTGGTGGCTCAGTGGTAAAGAAATGCAGAAGTGGGTTTGATCCCTAGGTCGGATCAGGAAGATCCCCTGTAGAAGGAAATGGCAACCCACTCCAGTATTCTTGCCTAGAAAATCCTGTGGTCAGAGGAGCCTGGTGGGCTATAGTCCATGTGGTTGCAAAAGAGTCAGACATGACTTAGCGACTAAACAACAACAATAAGGATCACCTCTCCTCCAGTTTCTTCTTCCTCATTTCTATCTGATATCTTTTTACACAACTGAACTTGGGTTCATTTGCTCACCACTCAGCAAAGAAGTCTGCTGACACCAGGTAGTGGTGAAAAATGTATGGCCTTTCTTTGCAGGGCACCAGGCAAGGAGAGTGCACAGCTAATGATCAAAAGACCTGAACTCCCCCGTGGCTTTCAGGCAAGGGTTTTAAAAGGCAGCAGTTAGGGTTTAGGGTCATGGAGTACATGATCAGCTAGTGGACATCCTTCTGATTGGTGATGGTGATATTCAGGAATCTTAATCATCAATTTTCTGGTTTCAGTCAGTTTGGGGTCTTTGTGCTTGTGGTCAGCTTGTAGTTACCACCCTCCACTGGGTAGGCATCTTAGTTTCTGTAGAACAGCTCAAAGACTGTCATCTGTATCCCTCCAGTGACTTAGTTTTGTGACTCCGTTCAAGTTATTATGACTTTTCTTGCTTGACCGCTTTTCCTTTGTTTTGGCATTTTCCACTTTATTTGTTAACTACCTGAGTCTCCTCTTTGGCCAAAACAGAGAGGGACACAGAGGGGCTAGTACCCAGGAAGATTCTGTGAGGTCCCACTTGGTGTCAGTCTCCTCCTTTTCTTTGATGCTCCTCGGTCAAGAGGGGCAGGGGTGGTACAAGAAAGGGACATTTAAAAAAAATTAATTAATTTATTTTAATTGGAGCTAATTACTTTACAATATTATAGTGGTTTTTGCCATACATGGACATGAATCAGCCATGAGTGTACATGTGTTCCCCATCCTGAACTCCGCTTCCACCTCCCTCCCCATCCCATCCCTCAGGGTCATCCCAGTGCACCAGCCCTGAGCACCCTGCCTCATGCATTGAACCTGGACTGGCAATCTATTCCACATATGATAATATACAATGCTATTCTTTTTCAAATCATCCCACCCTCACCTTCTCCCACAGAGTCCAAAAGTCTGTTCTTTACCTCTGTGTCTCTTTTGCTGCCTCGCATATAGGGTCATCGTTACCATCTTTCTAAATTCCATATATATGCGTTAATATACTGTATTGGTGTTTTCCTTTCTGACTTACTTCACTCTGTATAATAGGCTTCATCCAGTTTCATCCACCTCATCAGAACTGATTCAAATGTATTCTTTTTAATAGCTGAGTAATACTCCATTGTGTATATGTACCACAGCTTTCTTATCCATTCGTCTGCCAGTGTACATCTAGGTTGCTTCCATGTCCTGGCTATTGTAAACAGTGCTGTGATGAACACTGGGGTACACGTGTCTCTTTCAGTTCTGGTTTCCTCGGTGTGTATGCCCAGCAGTGGGATTGCTGGGTCATATGGCAGTTCTATTTCCAATTTTTTAAGGAATCTCCACACTGTTCTCCATAGTGGCTGTACTAGTTTGCATTCCCACCGACAAAAGTTCCCTTTTCTCCACACTCTCTCCAGCATTTATTGCTTGTAGACTTTTTTGATAGCAGCCGGGAATGAAGTTTTGGATAGAGGTTAATCATAAACTCTGCAGGGGAACTTGGTTTAGGTGGGACCTGGTTTCAGTCTCACCAGATTGGCATTAAGCATTCATATTCCTAACCAACATTCTGTTAATGATGTATTCTTCAAGATGTTGGAGACTTTGTCTGTAGCCCTCTTCTTCCTGAACTCGCCCTAAAATTGCCTTTGATGTCCATACTTTTGCCAACAGTTCCTTAACAGCAGTCTAAGCCTTTTCTATCAAGTATCTCAAAACTCCTCCAGCCTCTACCCATTGTTGTTGTTCAGTCACTAAGTCGTGCACAACTCTTTGAGACTCCATGGACCACAGCACACCAGACTCCTCTGTCCTTCACTGTCTCCTGGAGTTTGCTCAAATTCATGTCTATTGAGTGGGTGATGCTATCTAACCATCTCATCCTCTGCTGCCCCCTTCTCCTTTTGCCTTCAGTCTTTCCCAGCATCAGGGTCCTTACCAATGAGCCAGCTCTTTGCATCAGGTGGCAAAGTATTGGAGCTTCAGTTTCAGCATCAGTCCTTCCAGTGAATATTCAGGGTTGATTTCCTTTACGATCTGCTTCCTCATTTTTATACATTTGTTACAGTAGCAGCTCACTTCTCAGTACCAAATTCTGTACATATTAAACAGCTTGGGCTGCTATAACAAAGGGCTTTCCTGGTGCCACAGCAGTAGTGAACCTGCCTCCCAATGTAGGAGATGTATGCTCAATCCCTGGGTCAGAAAGATCCCCTGGCATAGGAAATGGCAACCCACTCTGATATTCTTGCCTGGGAAACTCCATGGACAGAGGAGCCTGGCAGGCTACAGTCCATGGGTCTCAAAAGACTCAGACTCGACTGAGTGACTAAACAATACTGCCACCATAACAAATATCATAGACTGGTTGGCTTAAAAAACAAATTTATTTTGTCTCAGTTCTGGAGAGTGAAAGTCTACAAAAGTTTAGATTCTAGGAGAGTTTGGTTTCTGGTAAGGACTCTTCTTGGCTTGCAGACTGCTGCCTTCTTTCTGAGCTCCTCACATGGCCTTCTATGTATGTGGGAAGGTCTTAGAGACACTGTGAGTCATGTTTCTTCTTATGTGGGCATTAATCTGATTGGCTCCATCCTTATAATCTCATTTAACAGGAGTTACTTCTTAACTTAAAAAGCAGAGACATTACTTTACCACCAAAGGTCCATCTAGTCAAGGCTATGATTTTTCCAGTAGTCATATATGGATGTGAGAATTGGACTATAGAGAAAGCTGAGTGCCAGAGAGTTGATGCTTTTGAACTGTGGTGTTGGAGAAGACTCATGAGAGTCTCTTGGACTGCAAGATCCAACCAGTCCATCCTAAAGGAGATCAGTCCTGAATATTCATTGGAAGGACTGATGTTGAAGCTGAAACTGCAATACTTTGGCCTCCTGATGTGAAGAACTGACTCATTTGAAAAGACCCTAATGCTGGGGAAGATTGAAGGCAGGAGAAGGGGACGACAGAGGATGAGATGGTTGGATGGCATCACCGACTCAATGGACATGAGTTTGAGTAAACTCCGGGAGTTGGTGTTGAACAGGGAGGCCTGGAGTGTTACAGTCTGTGGGGTCTCAGAGTCAGACACAACTGAATGACTGAACTGAACTGACTTCTTAACTCCAAATACAGTCACACTGGGGGTTAGGGCTTCAGTATATGAATTTTGTTAGTGACACATACATTTGATCCATAACAGAAATGTAATTATGGTTGACTTTTGATTAACTTTAGGGGTTCAGGGTGCTGAAGCACCACCCTAGTTAAATTTGGGTATAGTTAAATATGGGTTACCAATGAAATGTATATTGATTTCCGATGCCTCTTTGTCTAATATTTTCTCTTTAGCCTTTCTATTTTCACTTTATTAGCTTTCTTATTTCATTTGCTTTCATTTCTTCAACCTTATTCTACTTCTGCTTCCTGCATCATTTCTTTCTTAGGCCAGAAACTGATGGTGGGAATTTTGGCAAATATGTTTCCATAATGCTGGAGATCTCAAATCAGGGCCCAGTGGCCCTTCTTTCTTCTCTGTTATTGGAAGATCACATAAAATGAGGAGGGATGGATTTGTATGAGGGCTAATGTATATCTCTTTGGCTTTCTTTTTCAATTTTTTCAAATATTTAGAGCAGGGGTCCCCAGACCTCCAGTATCTAAGGCCTTGTGATCTGATTTGGGGTCTATGCGTGGAATGTGTTGTGTTCATATGAACAGTGAACACTAACATAGAAGTCTTAGATTTAATTTTTCATTAGCTTCAAGGTGTGCATTCCAAATTTTAGAAGTTTACACTTTATGATACTTCTTTCACACTCTTACCAGAATAACTCCTGAAAACATAAAAACTCATTAGCATATTTATCACCCTAGATATTCCTTCCACTTCTCTTTCAATACTTTTCTTTCATAATTCTCACACTTTGCATTCCAGCCTCTCAAACTGTCCTGCAAACTGGTGGTCTTCAACCTTTCTGGCACCAGGGACCCATTTCGTGGAAGACCAGGGGTGGGGGTGGGGATGGTTTGGGGATGACTGAGGTGACTTATTCTGCACTTTATTTCTATTGTTATTACATCCGCTCCACCTCAGATCACCAGGCCTTAGATCCTGGAGACTGGGGACCCCTGCTCTAAACATGCCTAACATCCTCTGACCTCTGTGCCCAATCCCTTCCTGATACTTGACTGTTCTTCCTGTTTCTCTGTCTTGGGCTAATTCTTAATTTTCTCACATGAGAATGGCCCCCTTTTATGAAACTTTCCTAGATTCCTCTGTAACCTTCTGTACTCCTGTATCACTTGTTTCTACCCTTTAGGCTATTTATTATATTCTACTTTGTGTTATTAGGATGTTACTTATGTATTCATTTATTTAGCAAGCATTTGAACCCCTGGGTTCTACTTATAGACTTCAGTTTATTTTGGGTTGGAGTCTGGGCATCAGAATTCTTTCATCGCGCCTCAGGTGATTCCAGGATTAAGAATTTATGGAATAAAGATATAACAGTGCCCACAGACAGAGCTCAGAGCTGTGGTGGCTTGATGCTGAGATGCTGGTGGAGTGCCTAGGGAAGGAGCGTGGCCGTGCCCCTCTCATTGCTTGTGGTGCATGATGCCTCTCTAATAGTCCTTTGCAAAACAAATGCTGAAAGCTGTTTTCTCTTGTCACCTTTTTTTCATAAAAGCAAGCATCCTCAGATTTCTTTTGGTTAACGAAAACAGGTGCTAATGCAGGTTTCTCATTAAAAGTGAAGTGATATAAAGAGAACTTTTGGAAACGGGGATACCTGTGTATGTGTGTATGCATGCATGCAAAGTTGCTTCTGTTGTGTCCCACTGTTTGTGACCCTGTGGACTGTAGCCTGCTTGGACCCAATGGCTTCTCTGTCCATGGGATTCTCCAGGCAAGAATACTGGAGTCAGTTGTTACCATGCCTTCCTGCAGGGGATCTTCCTGACCCAGGGATCGAACCCACATCTCTTATGTCTCCTGCATTGGCAGTCAAGTTCTTTACCACTGGCTCTTCCTGGGAAGCCCTGCCTGTGTATAATAAGTTGAAATACATAGTTTTGTTCAGTTTTCCTGATATTTTATGTAGCTATATGGGCCATTCAGAATATGCTTGGATTACTGTGTAACTGGAAACAGACAAACAACAGTGAAATGTTTTTTTCTGCTCTTGTTTATATTCTTCTTCTTGTTATTCAGTCGCTCAGTCATGTCCAACTCTTTGTGACCCCATGGACTGCAGCACGCCAGACTTCCCTGTCCTTCACCATCTCCTGGAGTTTGCCCAGACTCATGACAGCTGAGTCTGTTATGCCATCCAACCATCTCATCATCTGTTGTCCTCTTATCCTGACTTCAGTCTTTCCCAGGATCATGGTCTTTTCCAGTAAGTCGACTCTTAGCAAGTGGCCAAGGTATTGGAGCTTCAGCTTCAACATCATTCTTTCCAGTGAATATTCAGGATTGATTTCCTTTAGGATTGACTGGTTTGATCGCCAAGGGACTCTTAAGAGTCTTCTCCAACACCACAGTTCAAAAGTGTCAATTCTTTGGCGCTCAGCTTTCTTTATGATCCAACTCTGACATCTGTACATGACTACTGGAAAAACCATAGTTTTGACTAGACGGACCTTTGTTGGCAAAGTAAGGTCTCTGCTTTTTGATACGCTGTGTGGATTTGTCATAGCTTTTCTTCCAAGGAGCAAGTATCTTTTAATTTGATGGCTGCAGTCATCATCTGCAGTGATTTTGGAGCCCCCCAAAATAAAGTCTGTTGTTGTTTCCGTTGTTTCCCCATCTGTTTGCCATGAAGTGATGGGACCGGATGCATGTTCTTAGTTTTTTGAATGTTGAGCTTTAGCCAGCTTTTTCACTTGCCTCTTTCACCTTCATCAAGAGGCTCTTTAGTTCCTTTTCACTCTCTACTGTAAGGATGGTGTCATCTGTATATCTGAAGTTACTGATATTTCTCCTGGCAATCTTGATTCCAGCTTGTGGTTCATCCAGCCCGGCAGTTCTCGTGATGTACTCTGTATATAAATAAATAAGGTGACAGTATACAGCCTTGACGCACACCTTTCCCAATTTTGAACCTGTCCACTGTTCCATATCTGGTTCTAACTGTTGCTTCTTGACCTGCCTACAGGTTTGTCAGGCAGCAGGTAAGGTGGTCTGGTATTCCCATCTCTTTGAGAATTTTACACAATATGTTGTGATCTACACAGTCAAGGCCTTATATTTTTAAAATCCATTTAAAAACACCCTCTATAGAAGGGTATTTGGGTGGGGGGCGGAAATTCCAGAAAGTTCCAGAAAACAAAAAACTTCAATTTACCAGTCCTGTTGCATACAGACAGCTATTTATATATTGATATCATCTACATTGTGTTTGCAGTTTACCTCACATTTGCATTGTATTAGGTATTATGAGGAATTGTTTAGTTGCTAAGTCATGTCCAACTCTTTGCAACCCCGTGGACTGTAACCAGCCAGGCTCTTCTGTCTATGGGATTTCCCAGGCAAGAATACTGGAGTGATTTGCCATTTCCTTCTCTAGGGTATCTTTCCATTTCCTGTGTTGACAGGCAAATTCTTTACCACTGAACCACCAGGGAAGCCCATTAGAAAGGATATGGAGATAATTTAAAATACAGAGTTTAAAAAAAAAATCTAGAGGAGAATTTCTTTAGATCATATGCAAATACTACACCGTTTTATA
The DNA here is from genome assembly GCF_049115385.1 of Moschus berezovskii. NCBI lineage: Eukaryota > Metazoa > Chordata > Mammalia > Artiodactyla > Moschidae > Moschus > Moschus berezovskii. The sequence goes on from NC_142479.1 coordinate 24,619,453, forward strand.
TAAGAGATTTTGTTCCTCTCTGGATTTTGGTGAGTGGAGTGGCGGCGGTTGTCCTGGAACCGATTCCCTGAGGATACTAAGAGTTGACTTGGGTGCTTTCTTTACAATTAATGACAGTACTTTCTCTATGCTTGTCTGTCACACCTGCAGAAATTGCCTCCTTTTTCTTGATATTTCCCCTCCTCGCTTTCTCTTTTCCTTCCCTCCCTTTGTTCCAGGGTTAGGTGGGTCTGCTGGGATGGTAATATTAGTCTGAAGGTAAGGAGGAAAAAGGAGAGGGGCAGAACAAATTTGTTCTTTTTTGAACTTTTACCTCCTTCCTCCAGACCTCATTTTCACAAATTTCTTCCAGAGTTAGGAGTGGAAGGGGAACAGGGCTGCTCTCATTGCTGCTGGAAATCTCCTCCTCTCCTCCTAGACTGTCATTATTGAACATCCATTCTTTTCCTGTATTTATTTCTTTATATATATATATATATGTATACACACACACACACGTAAGTGACAGTGTTAGATTCAAATATATGTATGTTTTGTTTGTGCTTATAACCATTTGACCAGAGGTTTCTAAACTTGGCAGCTGGTGGGCCATATTAAGACTGCATGTTGGTTGATTTTTTTTTTTATTAACTGCTAATACTTTTGAAGTAGAGAGATTTCACAAAAATTTTACATTCTTGGGTTCCTCATTGCTACATTGCAGCCTAGGCCTGGAACTTAGTAGCAGCTTCATGCTGGAGAAGGAATATGTGTTTTCTAGGGTTCCACAGACCCTACCTGGCCCACTTCATCATTTATATTACCAGTGTTTCTGTTTTTGAACTTTACATCATTAGTCTATACTACCACCAGTAATTCCTTTTATTCTTGAACTTGTGTTCCAGAACAGAGGAGCTACAGAATATTTTATTCATACAACTTGTTTTCCCAGTGTCGGATCTGAGAATAGTCAGGTACAAAGGAGATGCCTTATGTTTCTGGCCTTTTGCGTTGGAATTACACATGTATATTCATTTATTTGGACAGTATTTATTGATAGTGATGGTAGAGATCAAATGAAATTCGGTTTAGAAATAGTGGAGAGTATTAAAGAAGCACAAGTTTCTTGTTAGTGCCCACCACCCTGACTGTGTAGTCCTGCACTGGGATATAGACTGCCTGGAGTGACTTCAGCATTCTCCCCTTAGCTCACACAGTATACTGTTGCTTTTATCCTGCACAGAAAACCAAGTAATGAGAGAGGGTGGGAAAGTCTTGGATGAGAAGTTGTCCAGGAAACACAGATTTGTGGTTAGGTTTAAACCAAATCTAGCCACTGAGTCACTGTTACATCAGTTGATACAACCTGTAAATCTTACTTCTCTATTCCCAAGTGGCACAGTGGTAAAGAATCCACCTGCCAATGCAGGAGACGCAAGAGACACAGGTTTGATCCCTAGGTTGAAAAGATTTTCTGGAGTAGAAAATGGCAACCCACTCCAGTATTCTTGCCTGGAAAATTCTGTGGGCAAAGGAACATGGTGGGTTACAGTCCATAGTGTCACAAAGAGTCGGACACGACTGAGTGAGCACACAGCACATCAAGTCTTTATATGAACATACCTTTTTCACTCAGCAATTTCATTTCTAAGACAACTGTTTTCTCTTATAAACATAACTGGTGATTAGGTTGTTTGTATTGATAAGTTGCTATATTAGGTTTATTATAGGTCAGCTAGGTCTTGAGAATGTCATGCTGTGGATGGCCAAATGTGAGAAGAAATCACAATAAAGAGATCTTGATATGAAATATATATATATGAAATAGTCACTAGATACACAACTAGCTATCTGCTTTGCTCTTAGTGTACTTAGTAATGCAGTTTGGGAGCACTCTTTCCCCTTTTTAGGTGTTCTTCCTCTGTACACAACTATGTCTTTTATGTTGACTGTATTGTCATTGCTTATTCATGAGTCTATCTCTTGGCTGAGTTCCTCGAAGGCAAAGTTGGCTTATTAGTTTTGTGTTCCTCGTGGCCTAGCGCAGTTTTTGGGCATGTGATCAGTAAGGGCCCAGTAACCTTTAATTAATGATTGATTGACTGATTCATTTCAGAGGGTCTTACTGGAGGGATTCTGTTCTGTGGTAAACACCATAATCTTTATTTTGTTTCTGTTTCAGTATTTGCCTTTTCTGTGTAATTGCTTTTATCAGTACTTTCTAATCATTAAGTGACTATCAAGTACTTTCTTTTTCTTACCATATCTTGTATTTGATTGTGAGTTGCTAATTCTCACTAATTGAATATTTTGAAAACTGAGATGTCTTGAAATCAAGGCTTTTTGTTAAATGAGGTTTGTGTTCAATTCTCTTGAAAATTTGTTTTGATATGAGAAGAGCAAACTTTCTCCCTTATTCCCTTGTCTTTTATTCATACTTCCTGTTTGAGCGACTTTCACTTTCACTTTTCAGTAAGCTTCCAGTTGGTTTCTTAACTCTAATGAGTGTTATAGGTGTAGTTGAAATGTTTCTATGGTTCCTTAGATTAAGAAAAACCTAAAGTAAAACCAGTCCTTGAGATTTATTTATTTGGCTGAGCTGGATCTTTAGTAGCAGCGTGTGGAATCCAGTTCCATGACCAGGGATTGAACCTGAGCCCCCTTCATTGGGAGCAAAGAGTCCTAGTTACTGGACCACCATGGAAGTCCCAAGATTTATTTTTTGAAGGTGAAATACCTCTTTAAGCTATTCTCCTTGTGGTCTGATATATTAGTTTACTCTCAGACTTTCCATTTTCATTCTGGAGTACTTTCATCATTTCTAATCTGGTCTTGTTCTCTATGCTTACTGCATAGCTGTCCTCCTCAGATACCGTAATCATCCTGGAAATTTCTTTTACCTCTCTCCTGTTGTAGTCAGCCCAACTCTCATATCCACACACGACTACTGGAAAAACCATAGCTTTGACTAGACGGACCTTTGTTGGCAAAGTAATGTCTCTGCTTTTTAATATGCTGTCTAGGTTGCTCATAGCTTTTCTTTCAAGGAGCAAGCATCTTTTAATTTCATGGCTGCAGTCACCATCTGCATTGATTTTGGAGCCCCCAAAAATAAAGTCTGTCACTCTTTCCACTGTTTCTCCATCTATTTGCCATGAAGTGATGAGACCAGATGCCATGATCTTAGTTTTCTGAATGTTGAGCTTTAAGCCAACGTTTTCACTCTCCTCTTTCACTTTCATTTAGAGGCTCTTTATTTCTTCACTTTCTGCCATAAGGGTGTCATCTGTGTATCTGAGGTTATTGATATTTCTCCCGGCAATCTTGATTCCAGCTTGTGCTTCATCCAGCCCGGTATTTTGTATGATGTATTCTGCATATAAATTAAATAAGCAGGGTGACAATATACAGCTTTGATGTACTCCTATAAAGAAAGCTGAGCACCGAAGAATTGATGCTTTTGAACTGTGGTGTTGGAGAAGACTCTTGAGAGTCCCTTGGGCAGCATGGAGATCCAATCGGTCCATTATAAAGGAAATCAGTCCTGAATATTCATTGGAAGGACTGATGCCGAAGCTGAAACTGCAATACCTTGGCCATTTGATATGAAGGACTGACTCATTGGAAAAGACCCTGATGCTGGGAAAGATTGAAGGCGGGAGGAGAAGGGACTGACAGAGGATGAGATGGTTGGATGGCATCACCGACTCAATAGACATGAGTTTGAGTAAGCTCTGGGAGCTGGTGATGGACAGGGAGGCCTGGTGTGCTGCAATCCATGGTGTCGCAAAGAGTTGGACACGACTGAGTGACTGAACTGAACTGAACTGCTGCAGTGTTTCCTGGATCTGTCTTCTTTCCTCTGTTTACCCCCTCATTTTGTTGTAGGACGGTGTCCTATAGCTTTCTGGAAAGGTACAAGACAGTGTTGTACTTTTTTTCCTTGTTATATTTTTATAGTACCCTATTCTTATTTGGATGTAATTTTCTTATTCTCCTTTTCTGAGAATGTTTGGAGGTTTTCACTTTTTTTCATCCTTCATCATTTTTTGTACTTACCCCTCCTTTCCCCTATTATGTTAGTCTTGGTAATTTTCTTATTAAAATCGTCCTCAATATTTGGTGTTCCTTGACTGTTCATTCATTTTTTTTTCAGTCTGTGCTATTGATACATAATTTATATACAATAAAATGCATAGATTTTAAGAATTCAGTAAGTGAACAGTTGTTCACTTTTGTAGCCACCACCCCAATCAAGTATATAAAACATTTCCACACCTCAGAATAGTTCCCTCCTATCTTTCTGCAGGTATCTGTTTTCTACAACTCCAGTCACATACTCTCTGCTTCACTACCTGTCAACCACTGTCTTTGACACCATAACTGGTTTTGCTTCTTTGCGACTTTTATATATAATGTAGTCATATGGTATATGCTCTTCTGTGTCTGGCTTATTTTGCTCAGTGTAGTTTTTGAGATTCATTTATGCTGATGCATGGAACTGTGGTTTCTTCATGTTTATTGCAGAATACTATTCCATTGTATGAGTATACCGCATTTACTTCATCACCTGTTCCTTTATCCAAGGGGTGGTTGTTTCTAGTTTTTTTCCCTATTGTTAATAAAGCTCCTATGTACATTTCTGTGCAGTATTTTCTGTGTAATTAACAAGGAGTGGAATTAATTGGGTCATAAGGTTAAGTATATGCTTAACTGTATAATGACTATCAAAGTGACTTCTTATTTTAAATATTTATACATTAAAAGATTGATTGGAAGATGTATATGTTTGAGTATATCCCTTGTTGACTTGTGGATTTTCCTTTTGGGAACCCAGCCATTTTTAAAAGGGGAATGGAGGCATCCCCCTCACCCCATGTCAGTAGAAGTAGGTCTTTGTTCTAGGATCATTTACTTTCTTCAAAGAAGAATACTCATTGAATCTGCCCAGGTGATACATGTGTCAGAATAGGGGAAGGAGGGCAGTGAGATGCAGATGCTCACTTAATCTTCACCTTTTTTCATACCTCATTGTCCTTCCTGTAATTGTCAGCTAAACCTGGTGTGGTCGAGTATGGAGCCTTTCTGTCTCAGTGTCTCAGAGAATGTGTCGTTTCTTGATATGTATCTACATCTAAAAGTGGTGTACGGTGGCTAGATGGTAGTTTGGTGCCTAACTGTTGTGCTTTAAGGGACCTGAGATTAGTCTAAGCACTTCTCTTGTAACTTTCAACCAGTTTCTCTTCCATTCCGCTTTTACTGCTACCCTCCCTTTTTTTTTGTGGTAATTGGTACAGTGAATTCCAGAGCCTTTTTTTGGTGCTCTAGACAGGGGAAGTTAGTTTACTTTCTTCTTCACATTTCTCAATTGGTTTCGATTGCTTAGGTTTCGATTTTCATGGGTCGGCTTAAGTCAGTCACCACTACTCCAGACACTAATGTTCCCCAGAAAAAAATTGACTGTCTCATAGTTCCTCAGTTCTTTTTTCTCCTGTTTTCTTTGTCCTTGTGAGTTTGTGTCCTTTTTTTATTCTTGCTGCAATTTTAGTGAAGTCTGTAGAGAGAAAGGAGGTAAAGAAAAATCCCACATGTGTTGAACTTTCTAATTTTTCCAGAAATTGCCTTTTCTTTCTAAAATAAAATAAGTGCATTAATACTATGTTTTCATACCTTAAGTTTTCTAGGCTTGATTCTCTTTTGTTTTCCATCCTGCCTAAATTTTTATTTTGAAAGTTTTCAAGGTTTTACTTGTACAGTGAACACTTTTAGGTATTCCTTGTCTACAGGTGAACTAATTGTCAGACTTTATTTTTTAATAAAAATACTGTTTATTTTCAGTAAATGTGAATCTCTGGCAGTGTTGTAGTGTCTGATAGTCTATTTTGTGCCTATACAGTAGCTTATTCAGTCTGTCTGTTTGCTTTTGTTGTTGTTTTAGTCACTCTGTCGTGTCTGACTCTTTTGGCTATCATAGACTGTGACCCGCCAAGTTTCTCTGTCCATGAGATTTCCCAGGCAAGAATACTGGAATGGATTGCCATTTCCTTATCCAGGGGATCTCCCTAACCCAGGGATTGAACCTGCGTCTCTTGCTTTGGTGGGCGGATTCTTTACCACTGAGCCACCAGGGAAGCCCTGTTTACTTTTACAAATGCTTTAAAAAGTTTATGTGTATGTCTTCTCATGTTATAAATGAATAGATTCATTAGTCATCAGTCATCATTGCTTTTTTTAACATATTATCAAGCATTCCTTAAAATATCTGTAACCAACAGTGTATAGATTATCATTTTGTATCACAATGATTGGTTTTTCTTGTCTCCTCGTCTGGACTACGAGCATCCTAATTTGTTAGTAAAGCCATTAATGAAAAGAGGCATACTGAAGAAATAGGTATTCCAGTAGCTGAAGTAATTTCTTCTCCATAACTAATTTATAAAATTATCTTTGTTTTTTTTTTCTCTTTTGCATTCTAAAAAGGGGGGAAAATCAGTAAATTGAGGATATTAAAATTATGAATTCATGTTTTTAATGAATTAAGCATCTAGTAGTTATACTTTTCTATAGCTGCTTATTCGAGTATTAGTTCTTATTGTTTTTTCATTGCCCTACAGGTTGTAGAATTTGTGAACTTGCCCTCCCTACCACAGATTTTCTTGAATGATAATCTATGTGCCAGGCACTCTTCAGTCTTTATCTTGCTGGCCCTTTCTGCCTTACTTGAGTGTGTAGACCAGCCCCTTCTTCTTGTCCTTTGGAAACTGTGCTTTTGTTTTTCCTAAGTATTCCTTGTCAGTCTTGTTTGAATATGTTTTTCTTTCTCAGCAGGTACTGTAAGCATTGCTTTCTTCCAGTTTTATCTCTATCTCATTTGTGCTCTTTATTCATGACTTTAATTGCCAGCTACATGCTCATGACTTTCATCAAACCTTTCCTAAACTTTACACTCATAACTGTAAAAACTCAGTGGGTCTCCTGAAGGTTGCTCATTTTCAATATGTCCTTATCATTTCAGTTCAGTTCAGTCACTCAGTCATGTCTGACTCTTTGCGACCCCATGGACTGCAGCACGCCAGGCCACCCTGTCCATCACCAACTCCCGGAGTCCACCCAAACTCATGTCCATTGAGTCGGTGATGCCATCCAACCATGTCATCCTCTGTCGTCCCCTTCTTCTCCTGCCCTCAATCTTTCCCAGCATCAGGGTCTTTTCCAATGAGTCAGTTCTTCGCATCAGGTGGCCAAAGTATTGGAGTTTCAGCTTCAACTTCAGTCCTTCCAATGAATACCCAGGACTGATGTCCTTTAGGATGGACTGGTTGGATCTCCTTGCAGTCCAAGGGACTCTCAAGAGTCTTCTCCAACACCACAGTTCAAAAGCATCAATTCTTTGGCGCTCAGCTTTCTTTATAGTCCAACTCTCACATCCATACATGACTAATCATTTATTATTTATCATTTTCCTTCCTCACTTTTTTTTCTTACATTCCCTTTCTACATGCTAAGACCATCCGTCAAAGTTTCTCAGGGTAGAATCCTGAATGTTATTCTACATTGCTTCTACTTTTCAGTTACGTTTCAAATTCTGATGACTTTTCCTTCTAAATGGTTCCTGAGTAGCTCCTCCTTTTTCTTCTCATAGTAGCAGTCCACCTTTTGCTTCCACATTTTGCTCACCACAGAACTGGTAAACTGCCTGAATTTTATCTCTGTTCTGTTTCCTGTCTGTCTGGAGTTCATACCTGTATTGTGTCTGACTGAATCCCTTCCCTATTGTGTCAGAACAGAATTTCTATGACTTGGTCAATGACTGCCTTAGGTTTATCTTTTACTACTCCCAGCCTTGTTCATTTTGTCCTGGTAACTCTATACATCATGCTCTGTATACTTTGAAACAAACTATTATCTCTGCCTGGAATGCCCTTGTCCATTTCGCTTGGGTTAGTCTTTAAATTTCCATCCAGCCTTCCATCCAGAAGTCTTATCTTTCTTCTCTAGCATGGGCTAAAGGTACCATTTGTGGTACTTTCACTAACTGCATAGTACTAAAGAGTATTTTTCTCTCCTTGTAGATAGAGATTGTTCTATTCAGTGAAAGGCTTCATTGCCTAAAAGTAATGGCTCAGTAATTTTTTTGTTAGTGGATGGCTAAAAATTATAGTTTATTAGCATCATCTATTTATAGGTTACTTTCTTGTTGAGGATGATACAGTTTAAGCTAAACTTGGGAGCATGGATAAATATGTGCTCAAAGAGTACAAATAATATAATTTTTATTCCAGAGGAAATGAGTACATTGCTGCTAAAAAGGTATGAATGCCAGAGCCAAATGCCATTCAGCTTACCTGCTAATTGTTACCTCTTCTTTACCCCTGCCTAGAATTTGTATGCATAATTTAATGTCCTGCCATTTGAAGACAGTGGGTCAAGAATTTTCATATTTATTTTTAAGATTAAATTTGAAAATATTAGAATTATGAAAAATATCTTTGGATTTATTTTACTTATCTGGGAAGAGAAGTAATATTTGCTAGTTTTTGTTAGGAACTGGGTTAAAAAAAAAGTAAAGATTTTGAGAGACATCTTTTCTCCCCAGATTTCTTACCATCTTCGTTTCTGAATTGCAGTTACAGATGTAGAGCTGAAACGACTGAAAGATGCCTTCAAGAGGACTTGTGGACTCTCATATTACATGGGCCAGCACTGCTTCATCAGGGAAGTGCTTGGGGATGGAGTGCCTCCAAAAGTTGCCGAGGTAATCTTCATGCTCTAAGTTTTCCTTTGAGGTAGTTATCCACCAGTCTGAATTCTGGAGGGTTCTCCTGGTCTTGACCGATTTAATCTTCCCTTTCTTTTTCTTATTGAGTAGGTAAATAGGTCTTGTTTTAGATGTCAATATGGCTGTGTTCTTAGAGGCCAAATGGGAGAACTGCAGGAGTGCAGCTCTGCTTCTGTGTACTTCTGATCTTTAAGAGCTGCAGATCATAATCATGGGACCATTTATATAACTGGCTTCTTATTCTTATGAACTTTGTCACTCTGACATGTCCTTTTTATGTTGGGAGTGTTTTTATAAACTTTGAGTTTTAAAACTTTCCATATACATAACATCCATATAGTAAAACCTAATTAAATTAATTCTGTAAAATTAAGTGTTGTATATGAAATACTAGCTTATTGGAACTTGTAAAGTCTTATTTAGATTCTGTGAAAAATTTTTAGGTAGAGATACAGTGAGCTGCTGCTGCTGCTGCTAAGTCACTTCAGTCGTGTCCGACTCTGTGTGACCCCGTAGACTAAGTTGGTATAAATATCCCCTTTCTAACATTAAATTCACTGACTAATACAGTGAATAAAGTATATATACAGTTAGGTATATATATAGTTATGTAATATGTCATTTGAAAGGTGAAATGAGAATACAATGAATAAAAAGTGAAAATTGTAATAAAAATTTTAAGCTTACTGTATTTCATAAACCTTAATTCACTATTCCTAATTAGTGACAGTTGCAGTTTCTAACCTGTGCTATGTGCTTTTGAGTTTATGGTTTATAATATAGAAAGTACACTTATTGCTTTTTTATGTATGTTTTGCTTTTTTTCTTGGTGGGGATATATGTTGTATTAATTTTATCATGTATTGTGTAGAATTATTATGTACTTTCTTGCTGTCTTTATTTTAGATTTATGACAATTAATTTTTTCCTAATACTATTTATTGGGACCTTTCTTTCAGTATGAATTCATCCTCCTGTTTTGTCTTAAATGCTAATATAATATAAAAATTTAGAATTTAGAAATTTTCATTTTAGGCTATAACTAGCAATTTAACGAGTTAATATAAGTTGCCAATTAGAGGAAGGGATTTAAACTGAATCCATAATAATTAAAACAACATTCTTCCAAATTCAAATATATACTAACTTAAGCCTTTCTTTTTCTTCAGCTTCTTCCTTAAAGTCAAAATTGTCAGACTTTAAATTTGTGGTGCCGAGAAAACTTAGGTTAGAATATCTGATTTATTTCTTTGGATCATGTATAAAGATTTACATGTGTCCATCTGCATACCTCTAAATAGATGTCCATTCAGGTCCTTGTCCAGTTTTTAATTGGGTTGTTTGTCTTTTTAATACTTGAGTTGTAAGAGTTCTTTATGTATTCTAGATCCCAGTCCCTTATAAGATACATGGTTTGCAAAAATATTCACCTGTTCCATAATTCACTCTCTTGATGGGCTTACCCAGTCTTCCTTTCATCCCTTGATTTGTCTGGGAAACTAAGGTCACAAAGATTTACTCTTCTCTTTCCCTGTAAGAATTTTAGCTTTTACTTTTAGGTCTCATCTGTTTTGTGCTAATTTTTGTGTATGGTGCGACGAGTCCAACTTCGTTCTTTTGGAAATAGCTTTTTAGTTGTCCTGTTGCCAAGTCCAAGCTCCTATTGCTCATTGCATGACAGGTCAGTAAATCAAGAGATGTGTTGTTGGTGCAAGAAATAACGACTTTTTTGAAAAGCCAGCAGATCAGGAAGATGGTCAACTAGTGTCCCAGAGAACTGTCTTATACCTGAATTAGAAGTTAGGCTTTTATACTGAAAGGGGAGAGAGGGTGTGGCAGGTTGTTGCAAACTTTTTGGTACCTTTGTTCTTACAGCTGTCCAGGCAGGTCTGATCACAATGTTCCTAGACCTCCTATGAGATAACTATTATTCTCCATTCTACAACTTTTTATCTCTATATGAGTGACCCTTGAGAATGGGCTCTCCTGTATGTTTCAGGCTATAGCAGCATTCTTTTACAAATGGTTCAGAGCCTGCATGATTAAGCAGAGGCAGCAAAGCACAAGGGTTAGAGATAAAGGAATGGATTCAGTATGGAGTCAAGTTTCTTCTCGATAGTTACAGTCGTAGCATGGTTTGTTGGAAAGATTATTCTTTCCCACTGAATTTTCTTATCACTGTTGTTGAAAATCAATTGACCATAAGCATACAGTTTTATTTCTGAATTCTCAATTCTATTCCATTGATTTCTGTCTGTCCTTGCATCAATATTGTATTATCTCGATTACGCTAGCTTTGTAGCAAGTTTTTAAATCAGAAAGTGTCATCTCCTCAGCTTTATTCTTTTTCAAGTTGTGTCTGTTCTGGGTCCCTTGCATTTACATATGAATTTTAGTATCAGCTCTTCAATTTCTGCAAAAGAGGCAGCTGAGATTTTGATAAGGGTTGCATTGACTCAGAGTACTGCCATTTTAACAATATGTTAAATCTTCTGATTCATGAAATTAGAATGCCTTTCCATTGAGTTAGATTTTTAATTTCTTTCAGTGATGTTTTATAGTTTTCAGTGTGCAAGTCAAATGTCCATCAATAGAACAAAATGTGGTGTATCTGTAGAAAGGAATATTGTTAATAAAAAAGGAGTGAAGTTTCCTGTTACATTCATGGATAAACCTTTAAAACATTCAAAGTCAAAGAAGCCAAACAAAGACCACATAATTTCTTGTTCCATTTGCGTGAAATTGCCAGGATAGCCAACTCTATAGAAACAGGAAATAGATTAATGGCCCTTTTGTTAAAATTTTAGCCGATTTTTTTTCTTACTTGCTTGCATAGTAGTTGCCTCTTCCCCCTGTTGTTTTGGAGGAATCTGTCCTTGAAATGTCAAATACAGGTTTCCCTGTTATCTCAGCTCTCTTACATGCTCAAGAAACGTAAGATGATAGTTAAACAGTTTTTTCTTGTTTTTTGGTTAGGAGTGACACTCTCTCAGGCTTTCTGCAGCTAAGGTGAAAATGGAACTCCCTGGAGTGTCATTTATATGTGAATATTTTGTAAATTTCATTTTACCCAAAACTATTTCAAGAGTCTCTGTCCTTTGGACTATGTGTTAAAAATTATCACTGGGAGAGTCGGACACGACTGAGCGACTGAACTGAACTGAGAATAACTAAAGTAATTGTTTGACAAGAACGATCTTAATTTTAAATTGTAAAATATACAGTGATAGTTTCAAATTTCAATTTCTTTGCAGCTTACACATTTTTGTGTGTAAATTCTACCACAGTATTAAGCACAAAAAGAATTTTATAAATGCTTTTAGTGATGATGGTGGTGAGCTTCATTTATCCTATTATTTACTGACCTAGGCTTATTTTAAGTGAGGAGTACTTTAGCATGTGACTATTGATTAGTACATATAACATAGTGTAAGTTTTAAAGTACTGTAAGGAATTAAGTACTTTGATCTCTGGTGTTTTCTTATGGAACGGGTGTCTGTATAGTGTCTCATACAGTAATCTCAAAGAACGATTGACCCCGATTACGCTCAGTTCTGGAACAGTTTCAGCATTTATATAAAAGGAGCCTTTTGCTTATTTCAGGCATCTCTCCAAGGCAGGCAGGTTAATAGATTTCATCAACTTTTGTGTGTATTTGGGAAAAGGAATGAATTTGTGAGTATGTTTCATCCTTGCAGAGTACATAGTTATTTGCTAAAGAGGAAATAGTACATTTGAAGTAGAATGGAAGTATAAATCTGGGCAGATAGTTTTGAAATTTGAATTTAGATAATAGTGGGTAGGCAGACTCATAGAATGGAAGATCTGTATTCTCTTTTTTTTTTTATTTTTTATTGGAGGCTAATTATTTTACAATATTATATTGGTTGGTTTTGCCATACATTGACATGAATCCGCCCCGGGTGTACATGAGTTCCCCCTCCTGAACCCCCCTCCCACCTCCCTGTATTCTCTAGTTGCAGGGAAATCAAAGGAAATGAGGGGATTTCTAAACAAAGTGATTAGTTGCAAAGCTAAGGAAATAATCACTCCACTGTGTATAGTCATTGTGAGATCTTTCTTAAAATCCTTTGGAGAGTTTGGGCCTTAAATCTAGGTGAAGAGGGTCACCTACTCCTGGTGAGATTGTGAAAATAATGATTTGAGGCAATAGTCGTGTTTTAACACCAATATCAGATCCCAGCGATCAAACCCGGGTCTCCCACATTGCAGGCAGACGCTTTACTGTCTGAGCCACCAGGGAAGCCCCCCTATATAAGAAAAGCCACAGAACCCCTATAAGCTGCCAATTGTGGATGGAGAATATTCCCTAGTTAATCAGAGCTTTTCTTTATAGTAGTAGTAATAACATAATATCAAGAGCAAGGAAAAGTAGTTTTGGAATCTTTGTGCAGAAGGATGCTGAAACCATACTCCTCTTTGAACATTAAATCTTTTCCAAATTAGAGGAAAATGCACATTTTAAGCAAAAGCAATCACAGACCCTGGAGTGTTTTTAGCATAGTGATCAACATGTGCAAACAAGCAACTGATTAGTAGTATATTTTTCCATTAGTATTGGTAAATTTATGCTGAAGTATTCATATTGCATTTAGATGTCCCTTGGGACTCGAGATAACGCATTTACTAGACAGTCTAGGTTTAGGGGGACTACCCATAGAATACTGATTTGTGATTTCTTTTTTGTTAGTTTTGATATTTGTTGATCAGTATTGTTGATTATATTCCTTTATGTTGGATTTACTAGCATCATGGGTAACAACTTTCTTGACAACTCTAGTCATTGACTGTTATCTCTTGATGCTGTTGATCATTGACTATTACTATTGATCATTGACTATACTAAAGTAATATATCAACATATCAACCAGAGAAAAGCAACTAATGTTTTCATTTGTTACATTAAATCCTAATCTTGACCGTATGGCTAACAGGAGAAAACTAAACAGGTTACTGATTTAAAATCTTTCCTTGGAACTAGAATCTGTAAAATATCCACTGGTCTTTATCTTAACTGCATCACTTAAAAAAATTATTTATTTGGTTGTGTTGGTTGTGGCATGTGGAATCTTCAGTCTTTGTTGTGGCACACAGACTCTTAGTTGTGACATGTGGGATCTAGTTCCTCTCCCAGGGATTGAACTTGGTCACTCTGCATTGGGAGGTGGAGTCTTAGCCATTGGACCACCAAGGAAGTCCAACTGAATCACTTTTGTTCATAGTGTAATATTCATGCTAGTTATTAAATTTTATTTTATTTTTTAAAAATATTTCTCTTTGTATGACTGGTCAAAAAAGATTCCAAAGGCTCTGTTAGATGAAGATAGTGAGAGAATATATCACTCTCTTCTTGTAAAATTATATATAGACTTTTTAAAAAAGTACATTATTGTCTTGATGGTTCTTAACTGCCAAGTTTTATCCTAGAGCAATTTTTTCTTTTGTCTGTAGATACCACTTACTGAACCATGGGGTGCACATTTAGTTGGCCGTTCTATAGTTCGGATGGATTTCTGGTTTCACATCAGACGGTGCTTAAAAGCTCGTTGATTACACTTTCCATGGACTTGATGTAGCTTGCATTCAGTTCTTTTATCTTCTTCAGTGTTTCCACTTCTGTTTCTCCTGAGATGTTATTTCTGACAGCCCATTATCTTAGCCTGTTTCTGTTGAAACTGCTGATTTTGCATTCTGTACTGGCCAAAGCTGCCATCTCTTCTTACTTGGCTTGGTGCAATCATCTTGGTTTTCCTCTTCTTGGCTTCCTTGAGTTTGTTCTTGTCCCTTTTCTCTGCCTGGAGGAGCTGGTGGAGTCCCTGTGACTGGCTGGTCATGGTGACAGCTTCAAGTCAGGCAGCTTCTGTGACTCTAGGAAGTGATGGATCTAGTCATCCTTAAAAAAAATCACTGCACAGCTCACACTGTTGTGTCAACAGTGAGTTCTAAGCATAACTGCCTGTTACAAATGGCCTGACAGAGTGGGCTATCCTAGAGCAGTTTTTCAACAGTTTCATAAACTGTTGAAAAACAAAGTTTATAGTAGAAGAGCTGGCATGTCATTAAGCATAATGGGACTAGGGAACTCCTTGTATAAAACATTGCGTGTCAAATACATCACATAAATTATGAATGTTCTAAGTGGTATGCCAGATGTCAAAGAAGTTACTCACTTACATTGGTACTAAAAATTACTCTTGTCGAAAATAACTTATGCATAATCACTTATTTTGAATCCTGGGTATATTAAGTGAGCTACTGACATGACTAATGAAGTAAATAATGAAAATAATTGGTATCTTTTTCAAGTCAGTCTTGATAAGACGCTTCTATCCAATAGCATATTCCTTAATTGGTATTATAAAATAAGGTTGATTTAATGGATAGTTGAGAGTGTTAAAAAACCTCTGCCTAAATTTAGGTGATAAAATTCAGCCCATTTTGTCTATAGAACCTGCAAATTTTTTATAAAATGAATTCTACATGGTGGGAAAAATAACAACCCAAGTTTTCTAAACTTGGGTGAATGTAGAAGGAAAGCATATTCATTGTTATCCTTTTCCCCCTTTCTGCTTGCCCATGGAATAAATATAGCTGTATTTTATTGAGTGTCTACATAATAAATGTCTGTTTGTATCAGAAATGGAATGGGTTTATGTTTACCTTGTATATGGTAGTTATTATCTTTAAGACTATCATCTTTGAGTAGTATGAGTTATTATATTCTGTATATTAAAATGTAAGGAGAAGGATTATAAAATACAGTTGAACTTTCTGTATTTCCGTATCTTTGTCATTAAGTGGTAAATATGAGTATCCTTTCTTCATAGACTTCTAAATGTAATTTCTTGATGCTTTATGAGTAGCTGCCTGAAAATATGAAGAGAAAAGAATTTATGTTCAGAGTCATTTATGCTTATAGCTTTAAGGTATACTTTTTCATCCCTGGGTCTCTCTTGAGAGACCAGAGGTGAGAATCTTGAGGTGTTGTCCCAAATACTCTATTATAAAAAACGATGGACATAATTGTTAACTGTGTAATGGTTAACTTTTTCATACTATATATGTGTTGTGATTTTGAGTACAAATACATACAATACATATGTTGTAGTTTCAAAAATACATAAAAAATTATAGTCATCAAAAATTGTGATTTTTAGGGTTAACTTTGCAATTAAGGAACATTTCACTCAATTTTGAGACTTTAAAGGGTGTATTCTCAGGAAATAAATGGCCTGAAGAAATAACCGTATATCCTTCTATATTCGCACAAACTAATACAGGATAGCAAGTTATTTATTGAAAAATGTTTATGTATGATTGCTTAAAAGGAAGTCCTTGTATAGTCTATCCTTTTTTTTAAAGTGTTGTTTTTAGTAAGAGTCTCATTTATTCCCATTATTTAAAATAGTTATTTGTTGTAAAATGATTTTTTGTGAATGTATAAAAGGTTTTTGAAATGAATTCAAAATAATGGTTTGTAATAAATGCACACTAGTATGTTATCACTATATTTTCTCCCATATTAGTTACCTTTTCTCAGCAATGTACATTGAATAACTAATTCACAGGAATATATTTTAAATAAGTCTTGTCCTATATTTTTAGCTGCTAAAGCTAAATTATTGAAGTCTTTATTTATTCTTACTTTTCCTGAGAGTTTGATACTAGTAAAATATATTTCTTCATTAGGCAGTCTTTGACATTCTTCCTTTTAAAACAGAAGCATATTAAAATGTTCATTCTGCTCATTTTAAGTGTAGTATGATTTTTTTCTGAGAGTATTTTTTTTTTCGACTAGTGATTCCTGTTTTAAAAAATTATTTATTTATTTCTGGTTGCTGCGAGTCTTTTTGGCTGGGTGTGGACTTCCTCTTGTTGTGGCACACTGCAGCTGCTCTTGTTTGTGGTGTGGGGGCTTTTCTTGTTGCAGAGCACGGGCTGTAGGTGCATGGCTTCGGGACTGGTGCAGGCAGGCTCCGTAGTTGTGGCTTGTGGGCTCTAGGGCATGTGGGCTTCAGTAGTTGTGGCACAGGAGCTTAGTTACTCAGCAGCATGTGGAATCTTCCTGGACCAGGGATCAAATCTTTGTCCCCTTGCATTGGCAGGTGGATTATTATCCACTGCACCGCCAGGGAAGTCCGCAAGGAATTTTTTTTAACTACTTTGTACAATTATATTCAGTGATTTAACAGTAAAAAGGAAGATTATTGTACACTCAACAGTATGAGTGAATCTCACAATAATTATGCTAAATAAAAACATAATTGGTAAAAGTAGAGCACGTGCTATGATTCCATTCATATAAAATTCTTTAAAATACAGAGTCTGTCAGGAAATGAAGCTTACATAGAGACTGGGTACTAATACTGGTGCAGGAGGAAAGAGAGGGAAGGATAATTCCTCAGGGATAAGAAACTTCTGAGGTGATAGGAATGTTTGAAACTTTTCTTGATTGTGGTGATGATTTCAACGATATGGCATGACATATGACAAAATGGATAAATTATAAACATAAAATATGTGAGGGTAATTGTACCTCAGTTATTCCTCAAAAACTTTGTGAAACATTTGATTGGATGTACTTTTTGAGCTTTTCAGGAAGAATACTTAATCTACTTGGAAAAGTGAGCCAGAAATATAAAAATTGATTATTGACAGATGTATGATTTCCTTTTCAGTCTTCGTTAGGACATTTGGGTTTTGGTTCTAATTTTATTATTTACTTCATGATCTTTTACTAATCACTTAAGTTCCGAGGCAAAAGAACCTCTAAACCTTTCATCAAAATCATTGTAGGAATTTATAGGTTTATGACCAGCTTGACTATCATTAGAAGAGTTTGAAATGCAGTTAAATTGTGATGTTCTTCTGTTGACTTTGAGATCTGCCTGAATTGGAGGAGAGAAGATTGTGGGCTAGGTTAGTCTGGGAAGGTTGGAGCAGTGGAAGGAAGGAATTCTCAATGATAAATGTGGAGTTCTTCCTTTTTCTCCTGATTTAAAGTTATGGGTTAAATTAAACTTTTAGAAAACAAAAGTTACAGCAAGGCAATTCTAGAATGAGATCATTGATCATTAAAGGTCTAGAATAATTAGCTTCTAAGAAAAGTATGGATAATAAAATAGATAAGGACAGACGGGGAGCCAGTGTGAAGACAGGGATCCAATCTTACCATCATAGATCAAGATGTGGAACAGCAAAGAAGAAAGCTAGCCAAGAAGTCTCCCTAGACAGAATTCAGGAATACTAACTCCAGGGAGAACAATTTTCACTTGAAACTTAGTAGTTGAATTTGTAGCATATTAACAGGTTTCTTTGTTCAACCATCAGTGGGTTTACGGAAAATTCTATTTCTTCCTTCAGATGGGAATAGATGAGTTATAAGGGACAAATATTTGCTTTAAAGGAAGCTAGTGAGTAGAAAGGGATTTACAACCCAGAACTTCAAAGACAATATTTAATTATATTAAGTCAGGGCCAAGCTAACTGAGAGGGTATACCAATAATTTACCGCACTGATGTCTAGTGACACTGTAGTTTATACTCTGAGTCTCTTTTCTAGTTGTGTATTTGAATAGACTTCAGTAGGCAAGATATCTTCAGAAATGAGAAAGGAGGGTATAAACTGAATCTCAGGACTTGCCATCCAGTGTGGTAGCAACAGGAATTTACTAAGACAGAGGTAATAACCTGGTTTGTTTAGTCATTCCTGGGAGTAGTTTATTGGTCTGACAGTCTGTGAGATATAAAATAACTAATGTACAGAGGTATTCTGGATGATTTGTTTAGGCAAGGCTTCTTTGCTTTTGGACTTGAGGAAAAGATAATGAATATTCTATTCTCTGTATTTGAAAAGAATATTTATTAGTAACTTACTTTGTGACTCTTACATAACATTTAATGGCATGGATTCATGACTAGCATATAACAGTCAACAGTTTTGTGGGATATATATCTGACACAGGTCTGGGATAATTCTTAACATGAAAAATAGTGGATTGTAGGACAAATATTAATGAAATAAATATACCAAGAATATGGAGCAACTAACATGTTTTAATTTTTTCTGAAAATAATATTTAATGTTTTCCCTTTAATGATAACTTTCAAAATTTATTCTTTAACAATAAAGTAAGTTGCCAGGATAGTAATCTATTTAAATAAAATTAATACCTGTATCTTAGGATATCCTGTGAAAATAACCAGACTTGTGTCACACAACTTGGTTAAATATGTTTGGGGAGATCGGACTTACAAACTATTCTATATTCTGTGCATGAACTTTTCTTCTTTAGGATAATTTCAAGGAGAGAGGCATCTTACAGAATATCTCATACTGAGATCCAAGAATACCATGTGACTTACCCAAAGTATTAAGTCTCAACAGAATGAGAAAATAAACCATGATTTCAAATATGGACCTCAAATCAAGTTATAAGGGTAGATGGGCTGACATACAGGCTTTATTATTGGTAAATAATAAACCACCCTCTCCCACCTAAAATCCACAGTGACTAAATATATTAATTTTTCTTTTATGTAAAAGAATTTCAAAGGTAGTGGCAGCTGCCTTTATTGTTAGGATTGTTGTTATTGTTTAGTTGCTCGGTTAATTTGGAAATCAGCCCTGAGTATTCATGGGAAGGACTGATGCTGAAGCTGAAGCTCCAATACTTTGGCTACCCAATGCGAAGAGCCAACTCATTGGAAAAGACGCTGATGCTGGGAAAGATTGAAGGCAGAAGGAGAAGACTCTTTGCGACCACATGGACTGTAGCCTGTCAGGCTTCTCTCTCCATGGGATTTCCCAGGCAAGAATACTGGAGTGGGTTGCTATTTCCTTCCCTGGGGGATCTTCCTGACCCACCGCCATCTCCTGCTTAGCAGACAGGTTTTTTACTGCTGAGCCATCAGGGAAAACTGTATTATTAGGGACCCAGGCCATATTTGATCAGAGTCTTTTTGGAAGTCCATCTGTTCACTTTCAGTTTTATCTCATTGCTTCTCTCCAGTTGCAAGAGATGCTAGAAAATGTAGAAATGTTGAACAAGTATGATAGTATCTTAGAAAAAATTAGGGTTCTGTTACAAGAAAGAAAAGAAAATAGAATTATATAGATAACTAATGGTTTCTGCAGTGTGCTATATCATACAGGGTGTATTATGATCCAGGATAAGTAGCCACAGGAATATACTTAAATATATTGGACAGTTGAATATTTTATCTAATAAAACTGCCTTTAAAAAAACGTATTCTGTAAATGTTTTAGTTATACTATTTATATTGAATTATAGTGCTCTTCTGTTAATTGCTCTATACTTCATGTTTTATAACCCTACAAACTTATTTATGATCTGACTTATTATTTTTATCATAGTGATTTATGCATATAGTTAAAGTGGAATCAGAGATTTAAAAACGAGAATCCTTGTCCCCACCTATTTAAATCTCATCGTAGTTCCAGAAACAACCACTTTCTAATAATAGTTTCTTATATATATACCTCCATTTTCTAAATACTGTTCTTTACTCCTCACTCTTAATTTTAGATTTTATCCTTTGCTTTCCAGTGATGGTGGTTGTTGTTCAGTTGCTCAGTTGTGTCTGACTCTTTGTGACTCCATGGACTGCAGCATGTCAGTCTTCCCTGTCCTTCACCATCTCCTGGAGTTTGCTCCAACTCATGTCCATTGAGTTGGTGATGCCATACAACTATCTCATCCTCTGTCTTCCCCTTCTCCTTCTGCCTTCAATCTTTCCCAGCATCAGGGTCTTTTCCAATGAGTTGGCTCTTCGCATCAGGTAGCCAAAGTATTGGAGCTTCAGCTACAGCATCATTCCTTCCAATGAATATTCAGAGTTGATTTCCTTTAGGATTGACTGGTTTGATCTCCTTGCAGTCCAGGGAACTCTCAAGAGTCTTCTTCAACACCACAGTTCAAAGGCATCAATTCTTTGACACTTAGCCTTTTTTATTGCCCAGCTCTCACATCTGTACGTGAGTACTGGAAAAACCATAGCTTTGACTATATGGACCTTTGTCAGCAAAGTAATGTCTCTGCTTTTTAATACACTGTCTAGGTTTGTCATAGCTTTTCTTCCAAGGAGCAAGTGTCTTTTAATTTCATGGCTGCAGACACCATCTGCAGTGATTTTGGAACCCAAGAAAATAAAGTCTGTCACTGTTTCTGTTGCTTCCCCATCTATTTGCCACAAAGTGATGGGACCAAGTGCCATGATCTTCGTTTTTTGGATGTTGAGTTTTAAGCCAGCTTTTTTACTCTCCTCTTTCACCTTCATCAAGAGGCTCTTTAATTCCTCTTCGCTTTCTGCCATAGGGGTGGTGTCATCTGCAAAGGTGGGGTTATTGATATTTCTCCCCACTCTGCCAGGTCTTAGTTGCAGCATGTGGGATCTAACTCCCTGATTCTCCTGGATCAAACCTGGGCCCCCTACATTGGGAGTGCATTGTCTTAGCTATTGGACCACCAGGGAAGTTCCTTTCCAGTGGTAGAAGATATTTAACATCCTTGCACACTTCATATCATGTCATCCCAATGCAACTGTATCATAATCTGTGATTAAATTAGTATTTGTTATTTATAGCATTATGACTGTATAAATATTCTCTGCAACATGTTGTAGTATTATTTAATTTTTTATTAATTTTTTTCCTGGAATTATAACAGTTTCCTTCTTTTTTAAAAAAACTGAGGTATAGTTTATTTACCATGTTTTATAATGTTCAACAGAGTAATTCACAGTTTTTGAAGATTATGCTCCATTTATAGCTGCTATAAAATATTGCCTATATTTTTATTTGCTTAGTTTTCATACCTGTGGCTAAATCGTTCTACACCTTCCAACAGCTTTTTAATTTTCTGTGAGACGGTTGGTTAACTTTTTACACTGATCTTCTAAATGTATTTTTAGCTTAAGTATTTTAGTTGTGGTAGATACATATATACATGTCATATCCATCTATTTAAATCAGGCTGTCTTTGTTTCCTCTAATATTCCATGGATTTTTGTGCTTTTTGGACTTCCTTGTCCTAACCATGAATAAAAAAAAAATTTGATGCAAGATTTAATTAGTGAGTTTTCCTTACTTGCTATTGAAGTAATGTGGGACATTGAGGTAAAATATAGGAGGTGAATTGAGGGTGAATTTTAATCACATCATTTGCATGTTGTTCAGTTCAGTCACTCAGTCATGACCGACTCTCTGCGACCCCATGAATCACAGCATGCCAGGCCTCCCTGTCCATCACCAACTCCCGGAGTTCACTCAAACTCATGTCCACAGAGTTGTTAAATTACCATTAATGACAACGGTGGGAATATACTAGATATAAAATTCCATTTACAAAGCAGCTGACCTCAGAGGAAGGAGAAATCAGGCTTAAGAATTGTTTAATTTTATTTTTTTTCCCCTCATGAAAGAAGCTGAAATATCCTTTAAAATCAGGTTAGTAGCATCTCTGAAAAGGTCTTCATTTTTTTCTAGATTCTGGCTAGAGTTTAGCTCTTCAAATAGTTTATAAATCTAAAAATCAGTTTATAATTTGTGCTGTTCATAGAAATTAGTAGTAGGCAAAATAGTTTTATTTTGTGTATGGGTGGCAAATTTAATAGTATTCTATCTTTGATGAATAATTTTTTCATAAGTTTCCAAATGACAGAAGCAGTAAAGGTATTTTGACAGTTGTACAGAAAACTATACTGGCATATAATACCTCATGTTAAGACTCATCCTGAACTATTTTCCCCATCTTTGCTTATTCTTGTAGTTACATTTGATTTTCAGAAATTTCAGATTAGGAATCAAAAGACTTACAGGAGCAGTCTTCAGAAAAGTGTATTAAACCAACTTTGCTATGCATGCCCCTTCTTTGCTTTAAATGAAATAGTAGTATTTCTTTCCCTAACAGCTTTTTCCTTAACAGTTTCCTAATTATTGAGATACAATATATGCTCTTTAATTCACCCATTTAAAGTATATAGTTAATGGTTTTTAGTTGGTTCACAGAATTGTGCAACCATCACCACAGTCAGTTTTATCACCCTAAAAGAAACTTTTCTTTTCCATCCCCTCCTCTGCCAGCCCTAAGCTAACGAATATGCTAGATAATTTCCATCTCTATAGATTTACCTATTTTGGACATATCACATCATATATGGTCTTTAGTGACTGGCTTCTTTGACTTAGCATCTATCTTACAGCATATATCACTTCTTCATTACCTTTTATAGAATAATATTCTATTATATGGATATATCACATTTTGTTTATTGTTTGCCTGTGAATGGATATTCGAGTTATTTTCACTTTGGAGCTATTATAAATAAGGATGCTATGAATATTGATGTGCATTTGTGTGGATGTATGTTTTCATTCCTCTTGAGTATATACCTTGGATGGAATTTCTGTATCTTTATGATAACTCAGTGTTTAACCTTTCGAAGAGCTGCCAGATTGTTCTGCAAAGTTGCTGCACCATTTTACATTACCATCAACAGTGTGTGAGGGTCCAGTATTTCTTTACATCCTTGCCAACCTTGTTATTTGTTGTTTTACTTGGTAAGTTGTGTCTAGATCTTTTTGCAACCCATTGGACTGTAGCCCGCCAGGCTCCTCTGTCCATGGGATTTCCCAGGCAAGAATACTGGAGTGGGTTGCCATTTCCTTCTCCAGGGGATCTTTCCAACCAAAGATGGAACCTGTGTCTCTTGTGTCTCCTGTGTTGGCAGGTAGATTCTTTACCATTGAGCCACCTGGGAAGCCCAGTGTGTGTGAAGTAGTATGTCATTGTGGTTTTGATTTGCATTTTGTTGAATAGTGGTATCCTGAAATAAAGTTTTTATTTTTTTAAAGAAGAGTGTTTGAAAAGAGAAACTGTTCAGGTATCCTAACTAAATAAATTAGTGGATCTAAAATGTTTAGTAAAGGTTTATACATTCTGTAGTATACATGTATGTGAGAGTTTGTATTTGACTTAATTGGCTCAAGCCATTTCAGGGCACTGAAGAATTTGAGGTTTTCTGTATTTCAGCAATAGATGCTTTTGAAAATTTAAATCATTCATCAAATTAAAATTTGAAAATTTTAATAGTCATTCATCAAATTTAATGTTGATATAAAGGACTTAATTTATATTTTATATGGTAGCTTTATAAATTCTCATGCTAGAAATCAGGGACTGGCTCCTCTTGTTGAACCCCAAGTCAGTTCATTTTGATGTTTTCCAGTCTTGATCCCTTTTCTGAATTTCTGCTTTTTAAAATCAGTTTTTTATAATATTTATCTGTTAATTTGTATAAATTTTTTGAAAATTTATAGAAAACCAAGATAAAGCGCCATTGGCTTTTAAATCACTTATACATTTTCTTGGTTTGTAGTATAATACTTACTAAATTCATTTCTCCAAGGACAATTTTTTAGATACATAAACAAACGTTATTTAGTTCTACAGAGCTACTGGAGAATTCCATGGACTTTATAGTCCATGGGGTCGCAAAGAATCAGACACAACTGAGTGACTTTCACTTTCACAGAGCTGCCTACCCATCTCACTTTAAAGAAACAGCATGTTGAATCTCAAGATGTTAATATATTAAACACATCTTGTAAAACAGTGGACTTGTTTTGTACCTAGTAGTCACATTTTACTTATTTTTTTCTTCTCGAACTTATATTTTGATATTATTTATTTTTGTTCATTAACTTTATTCAGTAGTCATTCAGTGCCAGCTATAGGCCCTTTATCAAAAAGGGGTGACTAAAGTTGTGACAAAGTTTAATAGTGTCTCAGAGTTATGAAGAAAGTCATCTCATTAAAATACCACCAAGGCTTAATGAATAATATAGTTGGTCACTCTTAAAAGATGAACTTGTTTTCCCGGATTTCTAATCAGTAGATCTAGGGAAATTAATTCTTTTTTTAATTTTTTTGGTTGTTGAATTCTTCAATTCTAAAATTTCCATTTGGTTTCTGTGTTGAGACTTTCCATTTTTTCATTCAAAAGTGTTCTCGTTTCTTTGGGCTCCTCCATGGAGCCCCAAATGGCTCCTCCAAAATCTTTAGTAAGTCTGATATCTGTCTCGTGTAATTGTTGATGCCTACTGATTGTAGTTTCCTAATTGAATTGAAACTTTACTGGTTTTTTATATAATGAGTAATTTTGGGTTATATTCTAGATATTAAAAAAAATTTTTTTTTTTTTTTTTTAATTTTTGGCTGTGCCATGAAGCTTGTGGGATCTCAGTTCCCTGTCCAGAGATCAAATCCGGGCTACAGTAATGAACATGCCAAATCATAACCACTAAACCACCAGGGAGCTCCCTCTGTACATTTTTAGTATTATGTTATGAAATGCTGAATCTCTTTAAATACTATGGAGATGTGGCCTTCCAGATCGCCTAGGGCTTCCAAGTGAGGATTCAACCAACTATGGATCAAAAAAACTTGGAAAAAAATTCTAGAAAGTTCCGAAAAAGCAAAACTTGAATTTGCCACAGGCTAGCAATTGTGGTGCTGGAGAAGACTCTTGACAGTCCCTTGGACTGCAACGAGATCCAGCCAGTCCGTTCTAAAGGAGATCAATCCTAGGTGTTCATTGGAAGGACTGATGCTAAAGCTGAAACTCCAATACTTTGGCCACCTCATGCGATGAGTTGACTCACTGGAAAACACTCTGATGCTGGGAAGGATTGGGGGCAGGAGGAGACGGGGACGACAGAGGATGAGATGGCTGGATGGCATCACCGACTCGATGGACATGAGTTTGAGTGAACTCCGGGAGTTGGTGATGGACAGGGAGGCCTGGTGTGCTGTGATTCATGGGGTCACAAAGAGTCGGACACAACTGAGCAACTGAACTGAACTGAGCAACTATTTTATATAGCACTTAAATTGTGTTTGCAACTATTTACACAGAATTTACATTGTACTAGGTATTATAAGTAATCTAGAGATGATTTAATAGTATAGAGAGAATTTCATAGGTTATAGGCAAATACTACTCCTTATTTATTTATTTGGCTTTGTTGGGTCTTAGTTGTGGCACACAGACTCTTTAGTTATGGTGCATGAGCTCAGTAGTTGTGGCACTTAGGCTTATTTGCTTCACGGCATGTGGGATCTTAGTTCCCTGACCAGAGATTGAACCCACAGACTCTTAACCACTGGACCACCAGGGAAGTCCCACTGCTCCATTATATATGAGGGACTTGAGCATCCATGGATTTTGGCATCTGCCAGGAGCTTGAAACCAGTGCTCCATGCACACCAAGGGACAACTGTATATTTATTTTTATCATGCTGTGGGTATTGATGGGTTCAGGCTGCAAGTTCCAACCAGTCTTCTTTTGGTTGTGTCAGTGAAGGTTTCACAGCCTTTGCAGGGCTGTTTGGATCTGTACTGCATATGCGGCCCACCTAGTGGACAGTCTGGAACCTGGGTGTTGATCTGTCTTCAATTTGTAATACTGTTTAGGGTCAGATCCGTGCTGGTTAGGGCCACATACATACATGTGCAGTTTGGAGACAAACCCAGGAGTTCAAAAACCTCTTTCCTGAGCTCCTTCCTCCTCTCAATATCCATGATACTTTTCTTTTCCCTGAGCTCCCGTTTCTAGTCCTCTTATCAGAGCCAAGCCAGAGGACAACAGAGAGAGGAAAAAACCAATAATGAGAGTTTGTCTCACCCTCTTGGGACTGGAGCTACTCTAGCTGGAGAGTATGATAGGCTGAATCATGGACCCCCAAGTCTCCGGGTGCTAGTTCCTGGAGTCCGCATGTGGCGTGTCTGTGGAATTCGGTAGTAAATGTGCATGTTCTAAAATGCCTGGTTTATTACTTTACCTGAAAATATTTTTATTTAATTGAAAAAATCTTCCTTGACTAGGAAATAGGTTACATAATTATGTATTCTTGGTTGTTTCTCAGAGATTTTCAACAGTGATTATTCTCTGAAAATTTATTGTGTGGGTGGCATTGTGCTAATGATGATATTGAAGGTATTTATAACCTGTCCTCTTTGGTTTTGTAATAAGTATTCTAGTTGCCCTTGTGATTTAATTAAATAAAATTGGCTGTTTACATAGTGTTTATCACATCCTCATATAAATTATTGAGTTGGGTCTTGATTTTCCCATTTCGTATAGAGTTATGTAGTATTTACCTGTACCTAATAGTTACGTGGTGTGGTGTTTAGGTCAGTATAAGCTACCAAAGGTTGTAGATGAGGGCATGGACTGGCGTAAGTTTCGGAAGATCATGGTCTGAGCATTCCTGGCTCTTAGCTGAAGGGACAGGTCAAGCTAATAACAGTATAATATTGTAGTTTGCTCATTTTTTGTCTCAGTGAGAGGTACTGACTATGAAGGTAGTTTTCAGAAGAGCTGTCCTTACTGCAAATTTTACATTTAAGAAATAAAGGATTGATAGGAATTGCCTGCTGATCCAGTGGCTAAGACTCCATGCTCCCCATGCAGGGGACCTGGTTGTGATCTCTGGTCTGGGAACTAGATCCCACATGCCGCAACCAAGAGTTCTAATGCCACAACCAGAGCCTGCATGCCACAATGGAAGATCTGGCACAGCACCTCCCTCCATAAAATTCTCTAAAAAAAAAATAAATAGGAATGATATAGCACTAGATCAAATAAATCTTTTTCCATTTCAAAGGACTTTTAAAAAATCTACGAGAATAAGTTCCAAGGAAGACACTTTTAATGAGATGAAGATGTAGACTGCGGAAGCAAATTAGGCTCATGGAACAAAAGAGGTATATGTAAGTTTCTGATTAAAGTTCAACAAAATGTTGGTGCCAAGAAAGATCAATTAAGTTGTTCCTTCTTTACTATCTCTCCATTTGATGCCTGGCACATAGATAATATTTGTTACATGGGGTATAATTTTATTACTTTTTTGGCTTTATAAATAATTTCTTTCTTTCTTTTTGGCTGTGCTGTGCAGCATGTGGGATCTTACTTCCTAATCAGGGATCGAACCCATGCCCCTTGTGTTGGGGGCACAGAATTTGAACCACTGGACAGTGAGGGAAGTCTCAGTTTTCTGCTTCTTTTTAATTGGAAAAGTGTTATATTATTATTTGTTTTCAAATACATTCATGTTGTAAATGTGTGGATCTTTGTGGGATTTTTTTCCTTGGTCACTTGCCCTTTAGGAGAAACACTAACTATTATAGCCAATAGTAGAGAGAAAATATTATGTAGAACACATTTAATAGAAAATTTTTCCTAAAAATTCTTTCTGTGGTACATTTACTGAAATATTAAGATCTGTTCATCCTAAATTTTTTAGCTGAAATTTTTAGGAAGATAAATACAGATTCACATGCACTTAATAACAAAGAAAAGAGCACTTAATAACAACAACAAAAATATATTTTGCCAGTTTTTCATGAAGATAACATTTTCCAGATGCAGAAATACCACAACCAGGTATTGTCACTGGTATTATCCACTGATCTCATTTCGCTTTCCGTTTGTGTGTGTGTGTGTTTAATTCTGTATAGTTTTATAACTGTGTGGGTGCATGTATCTGCCACCACCATCAAGATATTAGATAGTTGGTAAAGTCATCAAAGCTTGATAGCTTGATAACCTGTGGGTTTTCTGTTGGTAGAAGTCGCAGCATGGAACCACATGCAGTATGATTTACCACAGTCCATTTGTCAGGCTTCCAGCAAAGTTCCTTTGGTTTCTGGTTCTGATTGGTCTGGGCACTTCTCATGATACCCTTTAGTTCCTAAGAGTTGAAGTCCCTCATTCAAGTATGTTTGGGGATCCTTTCATTTGTCCAAGAGAGCCCTAAAATAGGGCTGGCAGCTTAATTGTACTGGTAATTTGAAAGCACTGTATTGAATTTTTTTGAACTGAAAAATAGTCCCCATTACTGATTTTTATTGTCTTTTTTTTTTCCCTTACTAGGATCAGGAATATTTTTTTCAGTCACCCATGGGAACCACATTAAGCCCTCACCAGCCTGTTTATTTGGAGGATAACAGGGCATTTATTTCATGTCCTTGAATCCCAAAGAGATACGACTTGGGCTTACCATTAGCCTTTTCTCTACTAGGTCACTTGAGAGCATCATGCTATAATGCCCAAGGTTGTTCATTTTATCCTTCTATGGATAATTTCAGCTGAACCCAAAACTGGCAATATCAGAGTTATATATGATAACGTGGTTTGCAAACATTATAGGAGGTACAAATAAAAGTAATTTGTTTATTTGAAACCAAACCTTTCCCTCAGAGGTACTATATGACTGTAAGAGACTTTGGTAGTTATTATATGCTGCTTTGCAAATATATCTTTTAATATTATACTTTGAACAACCACATAATGCTGTTAATGGAGATACTAACTTTGAGTACTTGGTAAAAATTGTGTTTGCCTGGTAAATTCACAGTTTTTTATTTTTTCATTTAACTTACACATTTGTATATATTACATTTTTCATGATGCAAGTATAATGTTACTACCATTTTATGAATGAGAAAAAGATACCGGGTCTTAAGGATGTTAGGTTACTTGTCCCAGGAGATCCAGAATTCAGGTCCAGGTATCCAAATCCTTATTAGCTACCGTTCTGTGTTGCCTCCCATGGATGATGATAATAACTAAAATTTATGGAGTTATTTACTATGTACCTGGCTTAGGATAATTATTTTATGTAAATTATCTCATTTAATTTTCACCATACCATGTGACTGGTGTTATTATTAATAGCACTGTAGAGGTACTGTTAGTCCCATTATCTAGACTAGCAAATTGAAGTTACATAATTTATTTGACTATACAACTCCTAATTAGAAGAGCTAGGATTTGACCCCAGATCTTTTTGGTTCCAGAGTTGGTAACAATTATGTTTCACTGAAAACTTCCTGCAGTTGCAAGAATGTACGTTTATTTGTCATGTTAATTCTTTTACCCTCATAAGATACACAACACTGTCTTCTGTTGAAAAACCGTCTTCTCTGGTGACCATGGCTTCATTTTTTATGTGATTTATATCCCTGTCAGTATGATATGGCCAGTGAGGACAATTAGAAAATATATCTTTTTTTTTTCTTGTTCTCTTTCTGTACTTTTAAACAAATGATACATTCTCATGGTTCAAAATTTATAAAAGAACAGACAGTGAAAAAGATCACCTTTCAACCCAGTCCCCTAAGGCGCCTCATTTCCCTTCCCAGAAGGAAGAATATTTCTGACCAGGATTGTTTTTCCTTGCTCTTAGTGTGCAGCTTGTGGAATCTTAGCTGCTTGACCCAGCCCCTGGCAGTGAACCCAGTCCCTTGACAGTGGAAGCGTGGAGTCCTAACCACTGGACCAACCACCAGGGAATTCCCTCTTACTAATTTTTGATGTATCCTTTTAAGAGTTAAGATATATCTTAAAAGTATGAATAGGGATATTTATTATATTTAAAAAAAATTGCCATCACAGCAGTTTCTTTAAATTTACAAAACAGTTTGTTATCCTGGAATTTAACAGAATCTTAACTCTTGGGATTTTTTGTTTTGGTAAGAACACTTAAGTTCTCTTAACAAATTTGAATTAGTAGTATAAAAAGCAAGAGAGTTCCAGAAAAACATCTATTCTGCTTCATTGACTGTGCCAAAGCCTTTGACTGTGTGGATCACAACAAACTGTGGAAAATTCTGAAAGAGATGGAAATACCAGACCACCTGACCTGCCTCTTGAGAAACCTGTATGCAGGTCAGGAAGCAACAGTTAGAACTGGACATGGAACAACAGACTGGTTCCAAATAGGAAAAGGAGTGCGTCAAGGCTGTATATTGTCACCCTGCTTATTTAACTTATATACAGAGTACATCATGAGGAACGCTGGGCTGGAAGAAGCACAAGCTGGAATCAAGATTGCCGGGAGAGATATCAATAACCTCAGATATGCAGATGACATCACTCTTATGGCAGAAAGTGAAGAGGAACTCAAAGGTCTCTTGATGAAAGTGAAAGAGGAGAGTGAAAAGGTTGGCTTGAAGCTCAACATTCAGAAAAGAAAGATCATGGCATCTGGTCCAGTCACTTCATGGGAAATAGATGGGGAAACAGTGGAAACAGTGTCAGACTTTATTTTTTTGGGCTCCAAAATCACTGCAGTTGCTGATTGCAGCCATGAAATTAAAAGATGCTTACTCCTTGGAAGGAAAGTTATGACCAACCTAGATAGTATATTAAAAAGCAGAGACATTACTTTGCCAACCAAGGTCCGTCTAGTCAAGGCTGTGGTTTTTCCCGTGGTCATGTATGGATGTGAGAGTTGGACTGTGAAGAAAGCTGATCGCCGAAGAATTGATGGTTTTGAACTGTGGTGCTGGAGAAGACTCTTGAGAGTCCCTTGGACTGCACGGAGATCCAACCATTCCATTCTAAAGGAGGTCAGTCCTGGGTGTTCATTGGAAGGACTGATGTTGAAACTGAAACTGCAATACTTTGGCCACCTCATGCGACGAGTTGACTCACTGGAAAAGACTCTGATGCCGGGAGGGATTGGGGGCAGGAGGAGAAGGGGACGACAGAGAATGAGATGGCTGGATGGCATCACCGACTCAATGGACGTGAGTTTGAGTGAACTCCGGGAGTTGGTGATGGACAGGGAGGCCTGGCGTGCTGTGATTCATGGGGTTGCAAAAAGTCGGACACGACTGAGCGACTGAACTGAACTGAATGTATTAATAGTACTATCAACTATATTTGTGTTGTACATTAGGTTCTCAGACATCCTCCTTCATCTTACAGCTGAGAAGTTTGTGCCTTTCTCCCTTTTTGTCCTTGTTTCCCCCAAGCCTTGGTAACTACTTTCCCACTCAGTTTCTAAAAGCTTGACCTTTTTTTTCCCTTGAAAGATTCCACATGTCAGTGACACTATAATTTTTCTTTCCATTTCTGGTTTATTACTTGTAGTATAGTGCCCTCAAGCTTTATTCATGTTGCTGCAAATGGCAGAATTTTCTTCTTTCTTGGGACTGAATGATACTCCATTGTAAATGTATGTGTGCTCAGTCGCATCTGACTCTGTGACCCCATGGACTGTAGTCTGCCAGGCTCTTCTGTCCATGGGATTTTTCAGATAAGCATACTGGAGTGGGTTGCCATTTTCTCCTCGAGGGGATACCACATATTTATTCATTTATCCATTGATGGATACTTAAGTTGTTTCCATATCTTGGCTATTGTGAATAATATTTGCTGCATTGAAAGTGGGAGTACATATATGTCTTTGACACGCTGTTTTTGTTTCCTTGGATATATTCCCAGAAATGGGATTGCTGGATTATATGGTAATCCTACTTTTAATTTTTTGAGGAACCACCATACTGTTTTCCATAATGACTGCACAAATTTGCATTCCTGCCAATAGTGCCCTGGGGCTCCATTTTCTCCACAGCCTCACCACTTTGTTATGTTTTCCCTAGTTTTATCAAGATACAAATTGACATACAGCTTTGAAGTTTAAGGTGTACAGCATAATGATTTGACTTACATATTTCTTGAAATGTTGCCACAGTAAATTTAAACATCTGACATTCTATATAGATATAAAAAAGAAAAAAATTTTTGACTCATGATGAGACCTCTTTTAATTTGCTGTCTTGATAACTTCCATGTACACAATGCAACAGTGTCTTATGTTTTTAATGATAGCTATCCTAACAGGTGTGAGGTGATATTTTCTTGTGATTTGATTTGTATTTTCCTAATGACTAGTGATGTACCTAATGTACCTGTTTGTCATTTGTATGTCTTTGGAAAAATGTCTATATTCAGTTCCTCTGTCCTTATCCAAACCTGGTTTCTTTTTTGTCTTGTTTCTTTTGGCTATTGAGTTCTTTGTATATTTTGGATATAAACCCCTTATCGTATACATGACTTGCAAATATTTTTCCCATTGCTTCATTGTCTTTTCATTTTGTTGTTGATCTCTTTTGCTGTGCATAAACTTTGTAGTTTGATGTAGTTATTTATTTTTGTCTGTGTTGCCTGGAATGAATGTGTGTTTGGGTTTGTGTGGTGTTTCTCAAATTTGCCTGATGATAAGATATCCCAGAATGTTATTTATTTATTGAATGCATATTTTTGGCTACTGAGGAAAATAGGAATATAAGAATATCTTGGCACAAAGACATATCAGTTCTTTAAAATGGCATTTTAGAGCCCACATATTCTTAAATGTAGCTACAAGGGAGCAGTTGCATATGACAGCACCTTGCTGGTTCTCTTAGTTTCGCTGTTGATTTCCCTCCGGGTTTATTTTTATCAGTAACCAGTGTATGTATGTACAGAAAGAGTGCTGTATGCTCAATTACTTCTCTTTTTTAAAATTTATTTTAATAACATATAGTTGCTTTACCTCGCTGTATTAGTTTCTAGTATACAGTAAAGTGATTCAGTTACACTTATATTAAGTTCGTGCAAAAGTAATTGAGGTTTTGCATTAACTTTGCCATTTGATATTGAAATACATTCTTAAATAGATGTGGTTTCATGATACATTATTTTAATGCACATTTCTTGCTTTATGTTTTTTGCTTATGAATTATTACTTGCTGTTTATGTTTATTTGAGACTAGGGAAATGATGTTAGACAACAAGCAAATTCGAGTGATTTTGTTATTCAAGTTCAAAATGGGTCGTAAAGCAGCTGAGACACCTTACATCAACAAAGTGTTTGGCCCCGGAGCTGCTAATGAATGTACAGTGCAGCAGGGGGGTCAAGAAGTTTTGCACAGAAGATGAGAGCCTTGAAGATGAGAAGTATAGTGGCCAGCCATCAGAGTTTGACAACAATCAACTGAGAGCATAACTTCAATAAGCTGATCTTACAACTTACACAAGAAGTTGCTCAAGAACTCAGCATTGATCATTCTAAGGTCATTTGGCATTTGAAGCGAATTGGAAAGGTGAAAAATCTTGATAAGTGGGTGCCTCATGAGCTGACCACAAATTAAAAAAAAAGTTGTTTTGAAGTGTCATCTTCTCTTATTCTACACAACAAGAAACCATTTGGTGATCGGATTGTGATGTGCGATAAAAAAGTGGATTTTATGCAGCTACCAGTGATGACCAACTCAGTGCTTGGACTGAGAAGAAGCTCCAGAGCACTTCCCAAAGTCAAACTTGCTCCCAAAAAAAGGCTCATGGTCACTGTTTGGTGGTCTGCTGGCTGTCTGATCCACTACAGCTTTCTGAATCCCAGCGAAACCATCACATCTGCAAAGTATGCTCAGCAAATCGATGAGATGCATCAGAAACTGCAACGTCTGCCACTGGCATTGATCAACAGAAAGGGCCTAGTTCTTCTCCACAACAACGCCTGACTGCATGTTACACATCCAGTGTTTCAAAAGCTGAATGAATTGGGCTATGAAATTTTGCCTCATCCTCCATATTTACCTGACATCTCACCAACCAGTTACTATTTCTTCAAGCATCTCAACAACTTTTTGCAGGAAAAGTGCTTCCACAACTAACAGTATGCAGAAAATGCTTTCCAAGAGTTTGTCAAATTCCAAAACAAGGATTTTTATGCTACAAGAATAAACAAACTTATTTCTCGTTGACAGAAATGTGTTGACTGTAATGGTTCCTATTTTGATTAATAAAGATGTGTTTGAGCCTAGTTATAACGATTTCAAATTCAGGGTCTGAAACTGCTATTACTTTTCACCAACCTAATAGATAATAGTTTCATGCTCATTACTTCTTGACTTGAACTGATTCCTGGTTGAGAGTAAGACATGGAAAAAGGATAACCAAACATGTTAGTATCTTGCTTGATTGATCAGTCTTCTAGGTTCTGGAAATGTGATTTTAGACAGATGTATTATCAAGGACATTTCTGGCATGTAGGGACTTGATTATTTCCTCTATGGCTGCTCCAACTGCTCACATTTTCTTTAGCTGTCTTTTGTCTGATTAGTAATCTCAGCAGTGGGACTTCCCTGGTGGTCCAGAGGTTAAAAATTCACTTTGCAATGCAAAGGACACTGGTTCAATCCCTGTTCCAGGAAGACCCCACATGCTGTGGGGCAACCAAGCCTGTGCACCACAGCTACTGAGCCCATGGGCTGCAACTACTGAAGCCTGTACACCCTGGAGCTGGTGTTCGGTAACAAGAGAAGCCACTGCAATGAGAAGCCCATGTACCACAACTGCAGAGTAACACTCCACTCACAGCAACTAGAGAAAGACCACGACAGCAGCAAAGAACCAATGCAGCCAAAAATAAAATAAATAAAAACTAAAAAAAAATCTGAGCAGTGGGGACTGCATAGGGCCAGGATAAAGAGGAGTAATGGAGACCTTCATATTGTCTTTTTATTTCCTTTTCACCACATAGTGTAAGATATTTGTAAATAATGACTCTCTTCTTAGCCCCTAAGCTTGTTTAGTTCATAATACAGATGAATACATTCACAGTCGTATAGTTTTAAAGTGTTCTTTAAATTATTGTTACTTACTCAGTATTTTAACCACATTATACTTTGTGTAGAATTCATGGGGTTAACCAGGAAAATATGATTATTGGTTATAAAGGAAAATGCATTCTGAATTCTAAGCAGTTCTTTCCATAAGGTGTAGTTTGTGAATGGGGAATGATTTCCTTGTTTCTTAATAACTTAATGACTAATTGAGTTATTTTAAGGGCTGCTTATATGTGAAATGATACACATGGCTTTTTGTGTGTGGCTTATTTCCTTTGTGTAATGTTTTCAGCGTTCATCCACGTTGTATGTGTTAGAACTTCATTTCTTCTAATCGCTGAGTAATATTCCATTGTAACTGATAACTTATTTATTTTTTAATTAGTTTTTGGCTGTGCTGGGTCTTTGTTGCAATGCATTAGCTTTCTCTAGTTGCAGTGAGCAAGGGCTACTGTCTAGATGCAGTACTCGGGCTTCTCATTTTGGTGACTTCTCTTGTTGTGGAGCCTGGGCTGTAGGCACTCAGGCTCAGTAGTTGTGGTACACGGGCTTAGTTGCCCCATGGCATGTGTGATCTTCCCGGACCAGGGATTGATCACATGTCCCCTGCATTGGCAGGCAGATGTCAACCACTGGACCACCAGTGAAGTATGATAACTTTTAGTAGTGGTCAGTTTTATTTCAAACATCCTTCTCTGTTTAACATTTCTCTTATGTTGGCAAAGTTTTTGTGTCTTGCTAAGTGTTAGATGTTGTAAACTGATGTGACACATCACCTTGAAAATGTAAAATATCATGAATTGAGTGAAATTTTTGATTTTCACTTACCCCATTTAAATTTGGGGATATTGAAACAGATCTGTATATTCACCTGACCTAGTCGCAGCCTCATTTTCTGATTCTAGAGATAGGGATGGTGGTAGAAGTCACTGGGGATTTTGGCATGTATCATGAGTCCATAGTTTTTGCTCTCACCACTAGAAACCCCATTGGAAATCTACTACTACTCAAAGATGGAATTCAACTATTTGAATTGCAAAATGGGAACCTAAACAAGTCCTTTTCCCCTACTGCTCCTTAACCATAGTTGATATGCATACTGGTTAATCCCATGCTGTTCTCTAGATGGAATTAGATTAGTGAACAGTAGGAGAATGTTTAATTCTTTAATCACTACTATATAGCTTAAAATTGTATTAGCTTAAGCAAAAAGGTCATAGCTTTGTTGGCTAAAATTTCCAAGCTTGATCTTGTTCTTCTATCCTCACATATAATTCTGACTTTTAAAAAAATTCTGAGTACATTACATTTAATCTTGTTGCATTTAGCCTTGTGTTCCTGCCTAAGATGAAGTTAGTTCAATATTCTATTGCCTGTTTTATTAGTCATTCCTCCCAGCTTTGTCTTTAATACACATGCCTTCTATGTCATAATCCAAATCACTGATTTGTTGTTGTTGTTCAGTTGCTAAGTCAAGTCCGACTCTATGCGACCCCAAAGACTACAGCTCACCAGGCTCCCCTGTCTTTCACCATATCCCAGAGTTTGCTCAAATTCATGTGCATTGAGTCAGTATTGCTCTCTAACCATCTCATCCTCTGCTGCCCCCTTTGCCTTTTGCCTTCAGGCTTTTCCAGCATCGGGGTCTTTTCCAGTGAGTTGGCTCTTCACATCAGGT
This sequence comes from Moschus berezovskii, assembly GCF_049115385.1. Lineage (NCBI taxonomy): Eukaryota > Metazoa > Chordata > Mammalia > Artiodactyla > Moschidae > Moschus > Moschus berezovskii. The sequence goes on from NC_142479.1 coordinate 24,656,394, forward strand.
GGCCACAGTATTGGAGCTTTAGCTTTATCATCAGCCCTTCCAGTGAATATTCAGGCTTGATTTTCTTTAAGATTAACTGGTTTGATCACCTTGCAGTTCAGGGGACTCTCAAGAGTCATCTCCAACAAAAAGTGTTTAATAGTTGGCAGGTTGGCACTTCTTTAAACCTATTTTTTCCAAAAAAGATGTAGAATTTTTAATCAACACTCTTGTATTTGAGTTTCTGTGAGATTTGCATGACCCTAACTCTAATTATTCAGTCCACAATTTATTATCTAAAATATGTTGTTATTGATATGAGACCTTGTCAAAAACTTTCCTAAATAAAGTCAGCACGTTCATCTTAATTATTATTAGTTAATTTAATCACTGTACCGTTTTAATTTTCTGGAACATGATCTTTGTCATAACATGGACTGTTAATTAACTTTTTGTAACTTCTAGGTTAGCTTTATAGCTAGGCATATGAAGAAATTGGTCTACTTCTTATGTGATCTCTTAAAGGGAAAGGTATATTTTTTTAAATTTTACTTTTGAGCTTTTTTTCTTCTATTTTTCTTTTTCTTTTTGGCTGCACTCAGTCTGTCCTCTGGAGGGGAAGACAGAGGATGAGATGGTTGGATAATATCACCGACTCGATGGACATGAGTTTGAGCAAGCTCTGGGAGTTGGTGATGGACAGGGAAGCCTGGGATGCTGCAGTCCATGGGGTCACAAAGAGTTGGATATGACTGAGCAACTGAACAGATATTTTTTTTAATTTTAATTTTCAGCCTTTTTTCTTCTGTTTTTACTTTTGGCTGCACTGAGTCGTCGTTGTGTGTGCAGTCTTTGCCTAGTTGCAGTGAGTGGGGGCTACTCTTCCCTGGGGTATGAGGGCTTCACATATGGTGGCTTCTCTTGTTGAGGAGCACAGGCTCTAGGCGCGCAGACTCAGTAGTTGTAGTGCACGGGCTTAGTTGCCTTGCAGCATGTGGGATCTTCCTGGACCAGGGATTTAACACATGTCCTCTGCACTCTGCATAAACAGGCAGATTCTTAACCACTGGACCACCAGGGAATTCCTCCACATTTATTTTTTAAAAAGTGAAGCAGTTTTTTTTTGGTCACACAGTGCTGCTTGCTGGATCTTAGTTCCCCACCACGGATCAAACCTGAGCCCCCTCCAGTGGAATCTTTGAGTCCTAACCACTGGACCCTAAAGGAATTCTCATAAAAATTCACTTTTATAGAGATTTGAATTGAATCCTTTTTCAAAATAGGTGTAGAAAAATATAAGAATTGATATATTCAGTTATTATTAGAAGATTGTTTCATTCACTTGAAAACAATTGCTTCTTATATTATGGTAAAACAAAAAATATGTCGAGTTGACCTTTTGCCGGTGCTATAGACTGTTTATTTTTCCAAATTAAGCATTCATCTCATCATTGCAGGAGAATCTGAAACGTAAGATTAATTCAAGTCTAAAATTGATTTTGCTAAGATTTCTGTATAAGATTCAAAATCATTTGAAGTAAAAACAAGTGGTATCTGTGTAAATTTGATCCAAAAGGACCTACTTAAGGAGAAAACAAATGATTTGTCTATTATAATTATCTTTGAAAATGTGTTTTTCTAATATCGTTTATATAAAGAGGAATAGTGAGTTCTGAATAGCAGTAAATAATCACATAGAATTCCTGCCCCTTGTATAACTTACATTTTTCTCAGGAGAGACAGATAAAAAGCAAAACATACAGAGTGAAAAATTACCAGTCTTTTAAAACTCCCAGATGACTATACTCTGTGTAATTTCACCTTTCCTTTAAGACAATATAAACAGAAGGGTATATGTAATTAGTTCTTTTGATCCTAAGCGGCCAGAGAATCACTTAAGAATCACTTAACCCTGAAATAATGGGTTATAAGTAATACAAAGCTTCCTTGATGGCTCAGGCGGTAAAGAATCCACCTGCAGTGTAGGAGATGCAGGAGATGTGGGTTTGAGCCTTGGGTTGGGAGGATCCCCTGAAGGTAATGGCAACCAACTCCAGCATTCTTGCCTGGAAAATCCAATGGATAGAAGAGCCTGGTGGGCTACAGTCCATAGGGTTCAAAGGAGTCCGACACAACTGAGCATACAAGAAGATAGAAATCTTAGACTACTGCTATGTCTGGTTTCAACACTGGAATGAGTTCACATTCAGAAGAAGGAAATGGACTTTAGGAACTTCAGAATTGTCTAGGATCTTATGTATTTTAATTATTAGTATATCCCATGAATCTACTCCTAATTTCTTATAGTTGTAGCATTTTAATGGAAAGTAGGTTGGCACAATGGGACTCTAGTTGCCAACAAACCTGGATAGTGGGGTGAAATGTCTGTTTTCTTAAGTGCACTCAATAATTCAAAAAATATTTGTTGTCTGTAATGTATGAAGCACTAAAAGATTTATTGCAATCTTTAAGATCTAGCAGAAGCATAAAGAAATAAAGCAGACTGAAGCATTTTGTTCTTTGAATGTGCAACTGCATTTTAAAAAAATTTTATTTGTTTATTTATGGCTGCTTTGTGTCTTTGTTGCTGTGCAGGCTTTTCTCTGGTTGCCTGAGAGCAGATGCTACTCTTTGTTGTGGCATTTGGTTTTCTTATTGCCGTGGCTTCTGTTGTTGCAGAGCACGGGCATGCAGGCCTCAGTAATTTTGACACATGGGCTCATTAGCAGTGGCTCTTGCAGTCTAGAGCACAGTCTCAGTAGTTGTGGCTCAGGGTTTAGTTGCCCCGTGGCATGTGAGATCTTCCTGGCATGCTTTCATGGTTAGCCACTCATTCATGTCCATCCATGTTGTAGCAGATTGCAAAATTTCATTCTTTTTTATGGCTGAGTATCATTCCATTGTGTATATGTGGGTATATACACACACACCCCACATCTTTATCCATTCATCTGTTAATGAATACTTAGATTGCTTCCATATCTTGGCTGTTGTAAATAATGCTGTGAACATTAGGATATGTGTATCTTTTTGAATTAGTGACTTTGCTTGGCAATGTCAAATCTTTGGAACTTAACATATCAGAAAGAGCTCTGTTAATCAGTAGTGGAGTAATGGAGGGCAGGCTCGGTTACTCATGCAATTAGGTACTTGGCCCAAAAGTGGTAACTGTCATTTCTCTATATAACTTTTTAGCCAGAAGTTGTTATACAGCCCTGTTCATCTTCAAGAAGCATGGGGGAAATGTCTCCATGCCTTATGTCCCCAAGGAAAGGGCAACTACGTTTGTGAGAGCATCAGAAGTCTCTTTTACAAATATCTAGGTCTAGTATTCTCATGCTTTATGTTCTCAGAGCATAAAAAAGCAACCAGATCTTGGTTGCAGCACATGGGCTTTTCCATCTTCATTGAAGCATTTCTGTTCTTTCAGTTGCAGCATGCGGGATCTTTATTTGTGGCATGCGAACCGTTAGTTGTGGCACATGGGATCTAGTCCCCTAACCAGGGATCGAACTCGGGCCGCCTGCTTTGGGAACACCGAGTCTTAGCCATTGGCTGCTGCTGCTGCTGCTAAGTTGCTTCAGTCATATCCGACTCTGTGCGACCCCCATAGATGGCAGCCCACCAGGCTCTTCTGTCCCTGGGATTCTGCAGGCAAGAACACTGGAATGGGTTGCCATTACCTTCTCCGCTTAGCCACTGGACCACCAGGGAAATCCCTAGATTCCCTTTGGAAGTTATCATTTAGAATTATCTTCTTGTTATCCTACTTCTCTGTTACCTTAGTTCAGTAATGTCCTCTAGAAAGGAACATTGAAACATTGTTAATATTGAAACATTTAATCTGTATCAAATGCAATGATTAACTTAGTTGGAGATGAAATGGAAAAGATTGTATCAGTTCAGTTCAATTCAGTCGCTCAGTCATATCAGACTCTTTGCAACCCCATGAATCAGAGCACGCCAGGCCTCCCTGTCCATCACCAACTCCCGGAGTTCACTCAAACTCATGTCCATCGAGTCGGTGATGCCATCCAGCCATCTCATTCTCTGTCGTCCCCGTTTCCTCCCACCCCCAATCCCTCCTAGCATCAGAGTCTTTTCCAGTGAGTCAACTCGTCGCATGAGGTGGCCAAAGTATTGGAGTTTCAACTTTAGCCTCAGACCTTCCAATGAACACCCAGGATTGATCTCCTCCAGACTGGACTGGTTGGATCTCCTTGCAGTCCAAGGGACTCTCAAGAATCTTCTCCAGCACCACAGTTCAAAACCATCAATTCTTCGGCGATCAGCTTTCTTCACAGTCCAACTCTCACATCCATACATGACCACGGGAAAAACCATAGCCTTGACTAGACGGACCTTGGTTGGCAAAGTAATGTCTCTGCTTTTTAATATGCTATCTAGGTTGGTCATAACTTTCCTTCCAAGGAGTAAGCGTCTTTTAATTTCATGGCTGCAATCAGCATCTGCAGTGATTTTGGAGCCCCAAAAAATAAAGTCTGACACTGTTTCCACTTTTTCCCCATCTATTTCCCATGAAGTGATGGGACCAGATGCCAGATCTTTGTTTTCTTAATGTTGAGCTTCAAGCCAAACTTTTCACTCTCCTCTTTCACTTTCATCAAGAGGCTTTTTAGTTCCTCTTCACTTTCTGCCATAAGGGTGGTGTCATCTGCATATATGTGGGAGTATTAGTATACATTCTTCTGGGTTTTACTTTCCTAGATCTGTCCACTGAAAAGTTTGAGAAACAGTCAATAGTACCCAAGCAGCAAGCACCCTTAGTATCCTGATTGTGATCTCTAAATAGAACTTCCCACTTAGAAGAACCAGGCTGCTTGGGAAAATGTCTGATTCTAGGTTTGGGTCAGGAAGTTTATAAAGTGAACTTAGAATATCTTGTTGTACCAGAAAAGAAGGAAAATGTCAGACAGTACTTAGAGTCATAAAAAATGGATTCAGGAGCCAATTTGAAGAACAGTCTGCCTCTACAAAGAGATAAGGAAATTGATTATGGCTAAACTAAGTAGATGGCACCGCACTCCAGTACTCTTGCCTGGAAAATCCCATGGACGGAGGAGCCTGGTAGGCTGCAGTCCGTGGGGTCGCTAGGAGTCGGACATGACTGAGCGTCTTCACTTTCATACACTGGAGAAGGAAATGGCAACCTAATCCAGTGTTCTTGCCTGGAGAATCCCAGGGATGGGGGAGCCTGGTGGGCTGCCGTCTATGGGGTCACACAGAGTTGTACACGACTGAAGTGACTTAGCAGCAGCAAACTAAGTATGAGTGTAAGGAGATTGAAACATATCAAATATATTTTAAAAATTACCCCTTTTAAGGGGCTTAAGGGAGAATGGAGACATGTATATGTGTGACTGACAAAAAGTGCAAAAGAAAAAAATATACCCCTTTTAGATACAGGTTTCTAAGACCACTCCCAGATTCATGGTTCACAGAAAGGGCTCCTAGGACTGAGCATAGTCATATTCAGCTATTCTGATTCATTATCACAAAAGGATACAAAGCAAAATCAGCAAAGAGAAAAGGAATATGGGGCAAAGTCTGGAGGAGACCAGGTGTGAGCTTCTTCCATTCCTCTTCCAGAGGGGATATACTTAGTTTCTCTAGCAGTGAGTTGTGACAACAGGTGTGAAATGTCATCACCAGGAACGCTCTTTAGAGAGACACACATTGCTTAGAGCTTTTATTGGAGCTGGGCACCTGGACACCTTCTGCTTATCACAGGCCAAAATTCCAAACTTCCAAAAGAAAGCAGATGTTGAGCATAAACCACATTGTTTTCATAAACAGTTTAAACAGTTAACCACATTTCACATTTAGGAAACAGATTCAGGAAGTCTCCCCAAAATCCAAGTTCACAGGTACCAGTCAAGGGCCAAACTTGAAAGCAGATTTAAGGATAACAGTCTCAGGTAGTCTATATTTTCTTTTTTCTGTACAGATACCTCTGAAAGATGCTGGGAAACCAACTCATATTTTAAAAACTGGTTAATGAAGGAAAAGAAGTGCATTTCAGGGTAACCAAAAAGAGAGATAAGCAGTCATTATGTGCCTTGGGATGAAAATACAGTAGCACCAACTGGGAGATGGTTCTTGCCAAAAAAATATAATTTAAACGTGATCAGTTTTCTGGGTCCAACTACCTATTTACAGGAAATACAGAGGACAGACAATACAGTCATCAAAATGAGAAGACCTTGGGAAACTCCCCAGGACAAATGTCTTTGTTTCTTCAGTGAATAAATTGTGTTGAAAAAGAGAGGGAGAGAGAAAGAAAACTTACAGATCCAGAGAGTTAAGAGACTAGCAATCAATTACATATTTTAGATCTTAAGTTGAAAAAAAAAATGAGATAGTTGGAGAAATTTGAATACTAACTAGATATTTGATGATACTAAGAAATTTTTGTTAGTATTTGTCTCAGTCCATTTTAGGCTGCTATAATGATACCATGTTCTGGGTAGCTTATAAACAGAATTTTATTTCCCATAGTTCTGGAGGCTGAGAATTTTAGGATTAAGGTGCCTGCAGAGTCCGTATCTGGTGAGGGCCCACTTCCTGGTCATAAATGGCCATCTTTTTGCTGGGTCCTCCTGTGGCTAAAGAGATAAAGGAGCTTTCCTAGGTCTATCATTTATGAGAGTACTGATCCCCCTGAGTACTGTAACTACTGAGCCCACATGCTGCAACTACTGAAGCTCACACATACTCGCCCATGGTCTGCCACAGGAGAGGCCGCCACAGAGAGAAGCCTGGGCACTGCAGCTGGAGAGTAGCCTCTGTTGGCTGAAACAAGAGAAAGCCTGCTCATCAACGGAGACCCAGGGCAACCAAAAATAAATAAATTTTCACAAAAAGACCACCTGTCCCGTTTGTAAGGGCTTCATCCTCATCACCTCATCACCTCCTGAAAGTCCCATTACTGGGTTTCAACATAGGAATTTGGGAAGAGAGAGATTTTTTTAGTTGTGATAATGATATTATACATTATATTTTAAAAATATCTTGTGGAGAGAGACAGTATTTTCATATCAAATTAAGAATAAACTATAGCAAGTTTTAAAATTTTATTTAGCTACTTATTTTTAAAAATTTTTTGTCATGGAAATATAGTTGATTTATAATGTTGTGTTAATTTTTGGTATATAGAACAGTAATTCTATATACACACACTATTTTATATTCCTTTACAGGACATTGAATATAGTTCCCTGCGCTGTACAGTAAGACTTTGTTGTTTATCCATTTTATGTATAATAGTTTGCATCTGCTACTGCAAAACTGCCAATCCATCCCTTCTCCCCTCCCACTGTTGACAACTGCAGGTCTGTTTCCTGCTTCTGTGAGTCTGTTTCTGTTTCGTAAATAAGTCCATTTGTGTCGTATTTTGTATTTTTTAAAGTCTATTCTTTGGCCACACTGTGCAGCTTGTGGGAGCTTAGTTCCTCAACCAAGGACTGAACCTGGGTCCTCAGCATTGAAAGCACAGAGTCCTAATCACTGGGCTGTCAGGGAATTTTTTGTGTCATATTTTAAATTCCACTTATAAGTGATACCATAGTATGAAACCCATCATGAATTTGCATGTCATCCTTGTGAAGGGGCCATTCTAATCTCCTTTATATCATTCCAGTTTTAGTATATGTGCTGCTGAAGCGAGCACTGCAGGTTTTTTTTTTTTATTCAAGCACACAGTTAAGAGTTTGTTGTTTAGACATTTCTAGAAAAATCAATTTTTCATTAATAAATTTAGATCAGCTAAATTTGATGTAAGAAGACTAGATTTGGTAGTTCAGAAACTTTTGATATGAACAAAAACCAACCGACAATCAAATACCTATTAAAAATTTAAATGGAAAAGTTTGATTTTCTTGAAAATTATATAAAATGAATGAAAATTTGAAGATATTAATTTGTTTCTTTTGATTGTGAATCAAAATCGTTTAAAAAATATAGTAGTGTTTACTCAGGAAAAACTGTATCCAAGGGAAAAGCTATGAGCTCATCAATGCTGAATTATCCTTACTGATAAACAGAATGGAGTCAGGCTCCAGTCTGCTTTCTGCCCTAAAAGTAGCCTTTCTCACACAGGGGCTGCTCTTCAACCTGGGTTCTAGAATGTGAAGACATGTGACACACTGCGTCATAGGACTGCAGCTAAGGCTCAGGTAGTTAAATGATCACGTAGCTGGTAAATTAGTAAAGCCTGGCTTCGACTCAGGAATCCCTGACCCCAAAAGCAATGCTATGAAACAATATGCATCACTTACTGCTTTCCCCTAGGAACAGTGGCATATCCTTGTACTTTATGTCCAAAAGACGCTAAAAGGAGAAAGACAAGAATCATAGAACATCAGTTGAAACATTACACAGTCTTTCCTTTACACTGGACACCTACGTACATCTGCCTTTTTAACCTTCTAACAATATGGAGAGGGTTAAGTTCTTCGTATCTTATAGTACAAGTCTTTCTCTTTTAAATGCAGACTAATTCCCCAGTCTTCTCAACTAATCATATTATTTACTGGATGATATCATTGTCTGAAAAGAGGCTAGCAAGATCATTACCATAAGCATCAATTTTACACATTAGTGTAACAGTATGCCAAAGTCTCAATCCAGATGTTAATGGCTATCAAAAGTTTAAGAAAATATGTTTTTTATTTTTGTTCATTTTTAATAGCTACAGAAAATTATTAGAGGGATTTTAAAATAAAGATCTTATAACAGATTATAGTAATAAGTTAACACTTATGTGCCTTTTAAAAAGTAAAATATCCTTGCTTATCCTGTACAGCCTCTCTTAATGGATCCTAAGAGCAGTGTAAAGAGCATGGCATTTAGTATTTCATTAATGTTAAAGTATTATCAGTTATAAGGTAACTGTTGATATAAAAATAACTTCTGCAGAGTGAAAGAAAGATATTGCACATTTAATGTTAGATGCATAATGATTTCTGGAACATTAATAAAAGGTGGAAAATACATTCATCTTAGAATTCAGGGAATGTGGTAATTTTCTTGGGCCTGCTTTCATCATCTGTTAAATGAACTTTTGAACTTTGTGGTTTTAGAAAGTTATTGCTGTTCTTATATTTTGAGCTTGAGGGAGCACTATATTCATTCCAGCATTCCAACCAGATGTATTCAAAACAAAATCTACAATTTACAGATACTTGCAAAACTGAAAAAATCGTATCTTACTCAGACTTTCTTGGTTAAGTTTACTTTTACAACTTTGCTCTCTTTGTATAAAAGCCAGTGAAGTGACCACATTATCAAGTTAAAAGTGGAAAGAAAGGGATGCCAAAAACATAGTGTCTGTAGATTGGGTTTGTGAATACTTTGAAATTTCTTTTGTTTAATCGTCAGTATATTTGACCAAAATGGTATACCTCTTGCTGGTGATGTTTTTCATTTTATATGCTAAAGAATGTGTATAATTGTACTGTGGAACAGTGAAGGGGTTAAGAGTTCAGTATTAGGAACTTCGGTTTCGATCTTGATCCTGCTGCTTCATTGATGTATGACTTGGGAAAGGTTATTTCAGTCTCCTTGGGCTCTAGTTTTTCTCAGCCATAAAACAGGGACACGAGTAATATCTTCCCCACAGAATCATCTTGAGGCTTAATACTGGTGAAGCAAAGCACTTGGATTAATACCAGACTTCCCTGGTGGCTCAGGTAGTAAAGAATCTGCCTACAGTGTGGGAGACCGGGTTTGATCTCTGAGTCAGGAATATCCCTTGGAGAAAGGAACAGCAACCCACTCCAGTATTATTGCCTAGAGAATCCCATGAACAGAGGAGCTTTATGGGCTATGGGGTCGCAGAGTCAGACATGACTGAGCAACTAACACAATAATAGTTATATGCTATATAATAACCATTTAAATGTATTACTTATTGTTTTTATAATAATTTATTAATGGAGTTGATGTTGGGTTAAATACTATGTACTGTGATTAATTTCTCACTGACTGGCAATGTGAAGACTGAGCTACAACATGGTATAACATTTTAGAATACAGTAGTAAACTTCCAATTCCTCTGTCCCATGTTCTATTGTCATGTGTTTTACATATGCTATAAACACATTAAAATTTTACTAATATTTCTTCCTTAGTAGCTCAGCTGATAAAGAATCCTCCTGCAATGCAGGAGACCCAGATTCAATTCCTGGGTTGGGAAGATTCGCTGGAGAAGGGATAGGCTACCCACTTGAGTATTCTTAGGCTTCCCTGGTGGCCCAGATGGTAAAGAATCCACCTGCAATGAGGGAGACCTGGGTTTGATCCCTGGGTTGGGAAGATGCCCTGGCGAAGGGAACAGCTACTTACGCCAGTATTCTGGCCTGGAGAATTCCGTGGACTGTATAGTCCGTGGGGTGGCAAAGAGTCAGACAAGACTGAGCAACTTTCACTTTCTTTATTCCATTAGCCAGCCAATTATCTTTTAGACCAGTGAAAAATAAGGAAATTTCATATTTACTTTCATTTATTCTATTTTCTACTCTCTTTTCTTTGTGTTGATACAGTTATTTTGTTTGATATCTTATTTACTTCAGCCTGAAGTACTTTCTTTCACCCTTTTATGTAGTATAAGTCTACTTTTTCTTTTTAAAAGGTATTTTCATTGGGAATAGGATTCTCAGGGTTTTTTTTTTTTCTTTTCTTTAATTGCTTTAGAATTGTCATTCCACTATTGTCTGGTTTATGTAGTTTTTGATGAGAAATGTTTTTCTCAATGTAATGCATCTTTTTTCCTCTGGCTGCCTTAAAGGTTTTCTTTTTACCTTTTGCTTTGAATAGTTTGGATACGATTTGCCTAGCTGGTTTTGGGGAGTTAAAAATGTAATTGTCCTACCTATTCTCTGAGCTACTTATATCTGTGATTTTGTGTCTTTATTAGTTTTGGAAAATTCTCAACCTTTATCTTTTCAGCTATTCTGTTCCATTCTCTTTTACTTCTCGGATTTCAGTTGCATGTATGCTAAATCATTTTTTATTTTCTCACAGCCTTTTGATTTTCTGTTTTGTTCCCTCCCATCCCCAAATATTTTCCCCTCTGTGTTTCGTTTGGATAATCTGTAACTTGAGCCTGTTGAGTTTGCTGTGGAGCCATTCCAGAGCTTTATAAAACTCTATTTATGTGTTTTTCCTTTGTCAGTATGTGAGGTTTTGGGTTTTTCTCTACTTCCTTATGTGACTTATAATTTGTGGTGGGAAGATTTACGTAGGACAGTAGAGACTGAGCTAAACAGTATTTATGCCTGGCTGAGTCTTCAGCACAAGTCATTGAGTCAGTCTAACCTTTAGTTGAGCTGGTGTTTTAGTGTGTTGTTAGGACTGCCCGCAGTGCACACTACAGGCTTCAAATTCCACACTAAGGTTGCCTCTTTTAGATTAGAGGCCCATTTGCCAGGGGAGATTTGTAATGTCTGCTCTACCTTTAACTTTTGATCTTATTTTCTCTTTGGTACTGTGCCTCAGAGAAGAGCTCTCCACACTGTTGCCTTTCCTTCAGCGGTAGACTGCTGTTACTGATTGCTCGGTGTTTGCTAACACAGTGGTGGAGGTGGGTGAGGGGTACCAGGGTGGGGGATTCTCTGTTGTCCTACTGCTGTCTCAGTTTTAGGTGGTCCTTACATCTCTGCGACTTGGAGAGCGAGACTTTCTCACTGATTCTGCCTCTTGCCAAATGGTAGGAGATTTTTAAAGGTCTGTGGCTATGATGTTTTCCTGACCCTCCCTTAGGGATAGAGGGTACCTTCCTCTCGGGCTTCCCTGGTGGCTCAGACAGTGAAGAACCTGCCTGCAATGCTGGAGACCTAGGTTCGATCCCTGGGGTGTGAAGCTCCCCTGGAGAAGGAAATGGAAACCCACTCTGATATTCTTGCCTGGGAAATCTTATGGACAGAGGAGCCTGGTGGGCTGCAGTTCATGGGGGTGAGAAAAGAGTTGGACACGAATGAGGGACTATCACTTTTTCTCCTGGTTATGCAGGGGCCAACTCAAAATATTCTACAAAGTATACTTGTTATATTCTTTTTATGTTTTGTATATTCTGATTTGGAAACATCTCCCGATGCTAGTTTTTGCGGAGTTTACTATCAGTGGCACTGTAGAGATAGAGTTTTTAGCATCAGCTGTCATAGTGTTATTAAATATATTTATAAATACCATTTAATGAATATGTATTTTCATATGTTGACTCTTTAAGTTTTATTCCTTGAATTATCTTTAATCATATATTTTAATGACAAATTCTTCTTGGCAGATACTAGGTCAGGTTTTTTTCTATTTTAAACCACACAGCACTTCTAACACCAAATATATGGAGTTTTTTCCCCACATCAATCAGTTCTCCAACTGTCTGGACACCAGCTGGGTGTCCTATAAATCAATTCGTTTCTGATACTAACTACCTAGAGTTAGTGCAGACGTCCAGGTCCGCCCCCCACTTCAGAAGATGCCAGTTTCAGGTCCCCAACTTCTTCTACTTCTCACCAATCAGCTGTAAGTCAGGGGTTCCCATGTATCCCTTCTGGGATTCAGTAATTTGCTAGCAAGGGCCCACACAACTCAGGAAGGCATTTTATTTACTGTTACCAGTTTACTCTAAAGGATACAATTCTCGAACAGCCAGGTGGAGAGAGATGCGGATAGCGTGGGGCGGGGGGACAGTTCGGGAGGAGATGGTGCACAGTACTTCCATGTCCTGGTGTTCCACCCTTCCTGCCCCATGATATGTTCACCAACATACCCGTAGTTTAGGGCTTCTTCTGGAAGTTCCATTACATAGGCCTGTTGGTGATTAGCTCCATCTTCAGCCGTTTGCTCCTTCCCTGACTCTGGAAAGTGGGGCTGAAAGTTCTAACCCTCTAATCACATCATTAGTTCCTCTGACTACCAACTCGCATTCTCAAGCTTTGTAAGGACCTGCCAAGGGTCACCTTATTAGCATAAATTCAGGTGTGGTTTAAAGAGCCTTATTACCAATAACAAAAGATGCTCCTTTCATCTGTGGTGGTGGTGGTAGTGGTTTAGTCACTAAGTTGGGCCCAGCTCTTGTGACCCCATGCCAGGCTCCTCTGTCCGTGGGATTCTCCAGGCAAGAATACTGGAGTGGGTTGCCATTTCCTTCTCCACCTTTCATCTGTATCACTCTGGGAATTCCAAAGATTTTAGAAGCTCTTGCGTTGTTTTTTTTGGGAACCTGGCAGAAGACCAAAATACGTTTGTTATATGACAGTATCACACTAGGCTGTCAACACAGAACTGTTGAATAAATGAATTTATGTGACTGCTATTACTGTCACTTTCTTATGAATAGCTTTTCTTCTTTATTTCTGATTATTATAATATTCAATTTTAAGAGTATAAAAATGTCTTTTTTTTACTTAAAAGTTGAATATATTTAATGTACAGCATTGTATAAATTTAAGGTGTACAGCATGTTAATTAGATGCATTTAAATATTGTAGTATAATCACCATTGTTTTCCTGAACATCCACTTACAGAAGTTGATTGATTTTTCAAATCAAAATGATGTGTAGACATTTAACAGAAGTTGAAGGAAGTTCTCTGGTCAAAATTCTTATCATATTATGGGATTATTGAAGGGACTTTTTTGGACTTTGATGAGGAGGACTCCCAAGAGAAAGAAAACTCAGTGTGTCAGCCAATGATACATATACTTTAGCATGGATACAGTATATTCTTGATTGAGTGTGATAACAAGGTATAAAGGAGGAAGAAGAGGGAGAAATTTAACATCATTGCACCGAAATTTACCCGGACCTTGTTTGGAGATGGAGATAAGATTTATTAAAGGTGATGATAGCAGCTTCAAATTCCTCAACAACTGAAATGTCTAAGGTTGGCTTTACCGTTTATTTTCTCCTAGGTGATTTACTGTTCTTTTGGTGGAACATCTAAAGGACTGCACTTCAATAACTTAATAGTTGGACTTGTCCTTCTTACAAGAGGCAGAGATGAAGAGAAAGCAAAATGTAAGTATTTTTATTATCTCAAAATGTTAAAATACAACATTTATGTACAGAATAATCTACCTCAAAGTTTTGATGACTGTCAAAGGATTTGAATTGATGTTTCTTCAAAAAAGATATACAAGTAGCCAATAAGTACTTGAAAAAATGTTAAACGTGAGTAATATTTGGGAAATGTAAATTAAAATTGCAATGAGATACCACTTAAGTGTAAGTCAGATAATGCAGCCACTTTGGAAAACTTAACCGGCAGTTTTTCAGACTGTTAAACAATGAGCTTTCAATTTCATTCCTAGATATATACCCAAGGAAACGGAAACCATATATTCATTAAAAAAAAGTTCATAACAGTATGTTCATAATGGTTACAAAATGGAAACAATCCTAATGCCCATCAACTGATGCATTTATCATAAACAAAGTGTAATATAACCAGCAATAGAATATTGCTTGACAGTAAGAAGGAATAAAGTACTCTGAAAGAGCAGAAAAAACTTCCTTTCTAGGTTCTTTGGCTGATTTAATAATTAAGTTGACGTAAGACAGATTTTTCGGAGAAGGCAATGGCAAGCCACTCCAGTACTATTGCCTAGAAAATCCCATGGATGGAGGAGCTTGGTAGGCTGCAGTCCATGGGATTGCTAAGGGTTGGACATGACTGAGCGACTTCACTTTCACTTTTCACTTTCACACATTGGAGAAGGAAATGGCAACCCACTCCAGTGTTCTTGCCTGGAGAATCTCAGGGACGGGGGAGCCTGGTGGGCTTCCATCTATGGGGTCGCACAGAGTCGGACATGACTGAAGTGACTTAGCAGCAGTAGCAGCAAGACAGATTTTTGGGCTCCAGAATCACTGCGGATGCTGATTGCAGCCATGAAATTAAAAGACGCTTACTCCTTGGAAGAAAAGTTATGACCAACCTAGACAGTATATTAAAAAGCAGAGATATCACTTTACCAACAAAGGTCTGTTTAGTCAAGGCTATGGTTTTTCCAGTGGTCATGTATGGATGTGAGAGGCGGACTATGAAGAAAGCTGATCGCCGAAGAGTTGATGCTTTTGAACTGTGGTGTTGGAGAAGACTCTTGAGAGTCCCTTGGACTGCACGGAGATCCAACCAGTCCTTTCTAAAGGAGATCAGTCCTGGGTGTTCATTGGAAGGACAGATGCTAAAGCTGAAACTGCAATACTTTGGTCACCTCATGCAACAAGTTAACTCACTGGAAAAGACTCTGATGCTGGGAGGGATTGGGGGCGGGAAGAGAAGGGGATGACAGAGGATAAGATGGCTGGATGGCATCACCGACTCGATGGACATGAGTTTGAGTGAACTGCGGGAGTTGGTGATGGACAGGGAGGCCTGGCGTGCTGTGATTCATGGGGTCGCGGAGAGTCTGACATGACTGAGCGACTGAACTGAAGACAGATTAACAGGAGAAAACCAAACACTTTTCATATGTACATGTTTGTTGTAGTTGTTCGTCATGACTTTTCTTCCCAAGTGCCAAAGTGTCTTTTCCTTTTGTGACTGCAGTCACCATCCAGTGATTTTGGAGCCCAAGAAAATAAAGTCTGTCCGTTTCCACTGTTTACCCATCTATTTACCATGAAACTATGCAACCAGATGCTATGATCTTAGTTTATTGAATTGTTGAGTTTTAAAAATCAGCTTTTTCAACTCTCCTGTGTCACTCTCATCAAGAGGCTCTTTAGTTCCTCTTTGCTTTCTCCCGTTAGAGTGGTATCATCTGCATATCTGAGGTGGTTGATACTTTTCCTGGCAATCCTTAGTTCCAGCTTGTGATTCATCCAGCCTGGCATTTCGCATGATGTACTCTGCATGTAAGTTAAATAAACAGGGTGACAACATACAGCCTTGACATACTCCTTTCCCAGTTTTGAACCAATCCATTGTTGCATATCTGGTTCTAACTGTTGCTTCTTGACCTGCATACAGATTCCTCAGGAGACAGGTAAGGTGGTTTGGTATTCCCATCTCTTTTAAGAATTTTCCACAGTTTGTTGTGATCCACACAGTCAAGGGCTTTGGTATAGTCAGTGAAGCAGTTGTTTTTCTGGAATTCTCTTGCTTTTTCTGTGATCCAGTCGATGTTGGCAATTTGATCTCTGGTTCCTCTGTCTTTTCTAAATCTGACTTGTACATCTGGAAGTTCTCAGTTTAGCTTGAAGGATTTTGAGCATTACCTTGCTGTCATGTGAAATGAGTGCAATTGTCCATGAAAAACCTAGGCAATGTATTAAAAAGTAGAGACATCACTTTGCCAACAACAGTCCTTATAGTCACAGCTCTGGTTTTTCCAGTAGTCATGTACAAATGTGATAGTTGGACCATAAAGAAGGCTGAGCACCAAAGAATTGATGCTTTCGAACTGTGGTGCTGGAGAATACTCTTGAGAGTCCCTTAGACTGCAAGGAGATCCAACCAGTCCATCCTAAAGGAAATCAGCCCTGATTATTCATTGTAAGGACTGATGCTGAAGTTGCAGCTCCAATACTTTGTCCACCTGATGTGAAGAACCAACTCATTGGAAGAGACCCTGAAGCTGGGGAAGATTGAGGGCAGGAGGAGAAGGGGTGGCGGATGAGATGGTTAGATAACATCACTGACTCAGTGAACCTAAGTTTGAGCAAACTCCAGGAGATAGTAAAGGACAGGGAAGCCTGGCTTGCTGCAATCCATGGTGTCGCAAAGAGTTGGACTCAACGATGAACAACAATTTGTGTTGTTATTTAGTTGCTGAGTTGTGATCCACGTAGTGAAAGGCTTTAGTGTAGTCATTGAAGCAGAAATACGTATTTTTCTGGAATTCCCTTGCTTTCTCCATGATCCAACAAATGTTGGCAATTTGATCTCTGGTTGCTCTGCCTTTTCTAAACCTAGCTTGTACATCTGGAAATTCTTGGTTCATGTACTGCTGAAGCCCAATTTGAAGGATTTGAGCATTACCTTGTTAGCATGTAATATGAGCACAATTACACAGGAGAAGTCCAAAATGAAGATATTAGCAGAGTTTTGTTCCCTCTGAAATCTACGGGGAAGAATCCTTCCTTTTTCCTAACTTCTGGTGGTAGCCCTCAATCCTTGGTGTTCCTTGACTTGCCAGTTGCTTCTCTCCAATCTCTTACTGTCTCATCACATGGCTTTTTGTGTCTTCTGTTCTTAGAATCAGTCATATTGAATTAAGACCCAACCTAATAACCTCATCTTAATTTGATTTTATCTCCAGAGACCCTTTTTCAAATAAAGTCACATTCATGAGTACTGGGGTTAAGACTTCCAACACTTTTTGGCGGGGGGAGGTATAATTTAATCCATAACATATGGTCAGAGCCTTCCAGCAAATATTCCCCCTAACAGAATCAGCCATGGCATGTGGGTGGGCAGACAAGGAACCCAGTGAGCCTTCAGGGGAATAGAATGTCTCTTCTTTCTATCACCTGTGTTTCCAAACAAATTCAAATTCTCAAGTACTTGGAGATTAGGATTTCAGCATATCTTTTGTGCGGATGCAGTTCAACCCTTAACAGCAGTATTTCAAACACAATATTTACTTCTACCCAACTTTATTATTTCTTACCATTGTGTCATATTTGTCCCAGATCTTGTTTTTTTTTTTTTTTTTTCACAAAATTGAAGATCATGGCCAAGCCAAATAAATGGTATACTCTACAGATTTTTCAGTTTGCTTTTTGTATTGGAGATTATTGATATTTACTCGTGTTGGAACATTAATTCCTTTATTCTAATTGCTATATAGTATTTCATTGTGTGTATGTCTCAGGTTACCTGTTTTTTTGTTGGTAGACATTTATCTTTTTTTTTTCCCCTAAATTTCGCTATTACAAAGATTGCTTCGGTTTGTGTTGTACCTCATGCAAATATGTACGAGAGTTTTTCACGAGTGGAGGTGGAGTTGCCTAGAAATTGAACTTCTGGCATGAATCTTCATCTTTATATTTTGTCAAGATACTCTCCAAGGTGTTACAGTAATATATATTCACTAACAGTATGTAAGAGTTTCAGTTCATCCTAGTTTATTGCTAACACTTTGTGTTATCACACGTAAACATTTTTTGCAAATTTGGTATGTGAAAAGATACCACATTGCTGTTGTAATTAGCATTGGGTTTTTTTTTTTAAGGGATAAATTGTATATTTATAAAATGGTTGGTCACTCAATAATTGTTACCTTTCTCTTTCCTCCCTACACCCACCAGGGTATGTTTAATCTATGATAAAATTAATTCATTATTTCTTTTTCCTAGACATTTTTAGTCTTTTTGCAAGTGAATCCGGGAGCTATGTTATACGGGAAGAAATGGAAAGAATGCTTCATGTGGTGGATGGTAAAGTCCCAGATACACTCAGAAAGTGTTTCTCAGAGGTACATTTAAAGATTTACATTGCATCAGAGTATTAAATCTTAGTTGTATAATGAGTTTAGCTGTGATGAATAGACGTTTATGCATGGCATTTTCTTGACATTTTTGTATTTAATGGTTGAAGTTTTTTAACGATTTGTGTGCTAGGCTCACAGGTCCATGACACTTACTACTGCTATGTTTGTGGATCTGAAAATTCCCAGTTCTACTGTAAAGGCAACTGTCTCTACTTATGGTGTGATGAAACACACTCCCCCACTCTCACACCAGCACGCACACACATTCACAGGTGATCCTGCAGACACCTGAGCATTGCTTAAGTTGTGGTGCTCGTCACTGCTTTTCATCATGAGCACGTAGAAATAGCTCTCATTGGCCTTGAGCTGTAGGTGACCTCTGTGATCCATCAATGCCTATTTTATCATAAATGCATTTTGTAATTTATTTTTTTAATTGTTTTGCATAGTGAAATATTTGGGTTTTAAAAATTGGTCATTTTCCTGTTTTCATGAATAATATATTTTCATTATAAAAAACTTTAGCAACAGAAAATGTGTATCTTTAACAGAGAAAATTTTTCTTTAATTTCTTTTCAGAGGTCTGCTCACATGGGAAAAGTCCCAAGATGTGGCAAAATAAAGCTCTTCTACAAGTTTTTGATCCTTTCCTGCAGCACTCAGTGCTGTATAATTTCTTGTGGCCATTTGATCCACTTCCATTTCACAGACAGGAGAGTCTTTCACTGCTGTTTGTTTTATTCAGTTTGATTTAGTCACCTTCCTAACTGTATAAGCACTGATTATTAATACTCCAGCTGTGTCCATGTATCTGGTTCTAATATCTGTTTGAACTCTGGCTCTGAGTCCCCTCGGGTTGATAGCACCTGGGGATCTCCCTTTCCTGCTTTTCCACTTGGCTAAGCAGTGTTCAGTTGGACAAGGCAATGGCATCCCACTCCAGTACTCTTGCCTGGAAAATCCCATGGACGGAGGAGCCTGGTAGGCTGCAGTCCATGGGGTCGCGAAGAGTCGGACACAACTGAGCGCCTTCACTTTCACTTTTCACTTTCATGCATTGGAGAAGGAAATGGCAACCCACGCCAGTGTTCTTGCCTGGAGAATCCCAGGGACCGGGAGCCTGGTGGGCTTCCATCAATGGGGTCGCACAGAGTCAGACACGACTGAAGCGACTTAGCAGCAGGAGCAGCAGCAAGCAGTGCTCGGTAATAGTTACGGTGTTACATTTTACTCAGCAGTTCTGCGTGTTTGGTGCTGAATGGATTGTCTTCCTGCATTTCTGGTTGTCTTATTGACTGGAAGTTGCTGTGATGGTATTTCAGTACCTTAAGACAAACTAGATCATCTTTTTTGTTTTTCCTCTCTAAAATTTGCTGGCCAAATTTTATTAGGGAAAAAAAAGAGTTATCTAATCTTTGCAAGCCTGATAAATTGGATTTTTCACAGAAATATCAAGTTGTTTGCTTATTTTAGGGGAGAATGTATATTTTTTTCATTTTAATAAGGTTTATGCAGACATTCCTATTTTATAGATGGGGATTTAATTTGGTTAGTCACCCAGTTCTCTTAAAATTTAGGCACAACAGCAGGTACATATACTAAGATAATAATTAGTGCTGTACAGAAAAATTAAGTAGACTACAGGAGATAGGTGGTGATAGGGAGGCGATGACCAGGTGTAGGTATTTTGTTATAGGATGGTTAGGAACTGCTTATAAGAGAAAGGGACATTAGAACAAAGAATTTTAAGGAAATGAGTATGGTAGTAAATGGCTGCTGCTGCTGCTAAGTCGCTTCAGTCGTGTCCAACTCTGTGCGACCCCATGGACTGCAGCATACCAGGCTCCTCCATCCATGGGATTTTCCAGGCAAGAGTACTGGAGTGGGTTGCCATTGCCTTCTCCAGTAAATGGCTAGGGAAGTCTCATATGAAGAACAAAGTCTTTGGAAGAGAGGAGATCAAAGAAATGAGAGGCCAAGTTTTGGGGATACTAATGTATATAGCTATTTACATGATTAGGTACTTATGGTTGTTTAAAGAAAAAAAGAGACTGTGAATGGGCTAATTTTACCTCATTCAACTATTTGATGTATTTACCTACGTACTTTTTGAGTAAGGTCAAAAATGTGTGATGTGATCCACAGTCTTGCATTTTGAGTTACTATGTTTCCAGTAACTTGAGATGAAGGAAATCCACATAGGAGTTAAATTGGTTTTTTTCTTATTGAATTTTTTTGCTTGTTGATTCTCATGGTGGGAATTCATACTTTATATTGCTCTTCAAAGATGTATCAATTTCAGAAATTTGTTTGTTTTTAATTGCCTTTTATAGTACTGGAAATTTTTTTCTAGACGGTTATTGTGACAGTTTATGAAAGATTTCCATTTTGCTTCCTTATTTAGAGCCATGACTCAAGAACATAGAAAGTCATGTTTGACAGATGGGATTTTAGTACTGCCAGTTATATGGAGTGATCCTAATGGGCAAGCAGATTTGAGAGGTCACTTTGTTCACTAAGTTGCCAGGCAGTATATATAGTGTGTAATTCAGGAACAGAGACTTTGGAGCCTTGACTGCTTGGCTTCAGTTCTGTCTCTGCCACTGTATAACCTTGAACATACAGCTTTCAGAGCTTCAGTTTTCTCCTGTGTAAAATGGGGATAATAGTATCTCCTATTATTGCTTGAGGGTTGCTTGAGGATTAAATGAGTATAAAAATACTTAGAATTGTGCTTAGGACATTGTAAATACTCATTAAATATTAACTATATGTGAAGTTGTTAGAAGTACATATTATAATTGGCAGTTTTTTTCTTAGTGGTACAGGAGGGTGCATCTTATAACAACATCTTAGCTTCATAAAACCATTAAACTACCATGTTCACTGAATATAAGATGCTTTTGATTAATATGATGTACTTTTATGTATTACTATAAAGAACAAAAAAACTACCAGTTACAATTAAAGGGTATTATTGATTTTAAGACGTATTATTGATTTTAAGACTTATCCCAATGTCAGAGATGTTAATGTGTAAAAATGTACCTCAGCTTGTGGAATTTATACTGCAAAATACTGCAAACCCTCTTTGTAGACCAAATGTGGGTAGAGAAAGAAAATGGGTCTGATCCTTTAAACATGCAGCAATGTCCTCATGTCCCTGCGGCAAATCTGAGTGCCATAGTCCTGCATTTAGAAAGCTAAGACTTCCAGTGTTGTCTTACTTCTTTATTGGCTGCGCTGGGTATTCGTTGCTGTGTGTGGGCTTTCTCTAATTGCAGCCAGTGAGGGCTCTTCTTTGTTGGGATGCATCAGTTTCTCATTGTTGTGGAGCACAGATTCTAGTCCCACGGGCTTCAGTAGTTGCAGCATGCAGGCTCAGTAGTTGTGGCCCGTGGGCTTAGTTGCTTCTCAGCAAGTGGGATCTTAGTTTGCTAACCAGGGATCCAACCTGTGTACCCTGCATTGGCAGGTGTATTCTTAACTGCTGGACCACCAGGGAAGTCCCTCCAATGTTGTCTTGATTGCTTAGATTGTACTGTTAAATATTCTGAAACCATGAAGCTAAGTATATTACTGTACTTAATAGGATGTTATTAACAATATAGAAATTATTTCTACTATAACCCTTTTAGGTTATAAGTTATTTGTATCACTTAATAGCTCATCAGGATTATAGCTACTAGGCTCCTGAGTGTCGTTCTTCACTGTATTTCTATGTGGGTTGCTTCTGCCTTTTTCTCATAGAAATATCTGGCCCTTACTCTTGTCTTCCAGTTGAAGAGATTGACTTGCACAGGCATATGATGTTTTTTTTCAGCCTGGACACTTTTTTTCTCCACAGATTTAGCAAGACAAGTACTTGGAAAGAAAGCAAAGAAATAGAAATCTCCTTGCTTCTTTTTTTGTATTCTAATTGACTTGTGAATGTACGTTTTCAGTGATGACTTTTGGAGGGGGACTCCTGGATAGTTTTTAATTTGCCAATGAAATTTAAAAGATTATTTATATTCCATCCACGTTGATTAAAATGTGCTAATTCTAACCAATGGAAGTGTTGAAGAAGCAGGATAAAGCAAATGAAAAATTGCTTTTATTAAATATTGAAAGAAATGCAGTTTACTGATTGCAAGATGTACCTTAGCAAATAAAATGTGACTTAGTAGAAATTCACTGCTTTAATGAATTGATAAAATAATTTGCAATTAGCATATAGGTTTTATGCAAATAGAAGTTCTGAAATAGTTATATTTGAAAACAGTTTTTTTTTTTTTGCCAAATACATATATAGCCTATAATGATACTTAGATTATTCTTCCCTTATAGATAGTAGAAGGGAGTAAACATCAATTAAATGCAAATTTAAAATTGTGTAAGTTCCAAGTAAGGTACTTTAAAGTTTGACTAAACCTGTGTTTTCTTGTTTTAATTTTAGGGTGAAAAGGTAAACTATGAAAAGTTTAGAAATTGGCTTCTTCTAAACAAAGATGCTTTTACCTTCTCTCGTTGGCTACTGTCTGGAGGTGTATATGTGACCCTCACTGATGATAGTGATACTCCCACTTTCTACCAAACTCTGGCTGGAGTCACACATTGTAAGTAATGGCATTTTATTGTGCTCTGTTCACTTTTTAGTACAACTGCCTGGTAATAGAGAATATGCCTATTATCAGTGTGGCTTTTTTTTTCTTCCGAAGTGTAATAACATGGAATGCTGGAGGCTTGAGTACATAACCGAAAAAGATAAACTTTTTTTGGTCTACTCACTGAATACTTTTGTACTACAATGTGTGAGTTTTTTTCCTCCACACCAAGCAGTTCTCCAGTGCTCCTTGGACACCAACTGGGTGTCCTACACTTTAGTTCAGTTCTGACACTGTCTGCCTGGGGTTAGCACAGACCCACCCCACAGGTTTAGGTCTCAGTCCCAAAAGACTGCCCCTCTGCCCTCCCTGCTTCGGATGCCAAGTCCAGATTGTGACCTGTGCTTCTGACTGACCACCTATAAATAAGACTTCCTATGACCCTCTCCTTGGGTTTGGTAATTTACTAGAACTTCAGAAAACATTTACCTTTACTGATTTATTATATAATAAAAGCTGTATTAAAGGATACAGATGAACAACTGGGTGAACAGATACATAGGATGGAATCTGGAAGGGTCCCAAACACAGGCGCTTCTGTCCGCGTGGAGCTGTGTTGCCCCTCTCTTGGCATGTAGATGTGTTTAGATGCTCTCCAGACCCTGTGCTTTGGGACTTTTGTGCAGGCTTTGTTACATAAGCATTATCAGTTATTAACTGTATTTCTAAATCTTTTCTTCGTCCAGAGAATGGGGGTGGGGTGGGGTTGAAAGTTCCAAGTTTCTAGTGTATGGCTTGATCTTTCTAGTGACCAGCCCCTTTCCAGGAACCTACCAAGAGTTACTTCAAGCATCAGAACAAAAGATTCCTGTCACACAGAAAATTCTGAGGGATTTAGGAGCTCTGCATCAGACATTCCTGTCACTCAGGAAATTACATTTCCTCAAAGAGAAAATATTAGCAAGAACTGGGATCAATATCACTTATTTCACAGAAGCCCTCTACTGACTGTTCTTAACCAAGCTATATTAGTTCCCTAGGGCTGCTGTAACAAATTAACACAGTCCATAAACTGAAAAAACAGAAATCTACTCTCTTACAGTTCTGGAAGCTGAAATCAAAGTGTTAATAGAGCCGTGTTCCCTCTGAAGATCCCAGGGAAGCATCTTTCCTTGCCTCTCCCAGCTTCTCATGAACGCAGGTTTTGCTTGACTTGTGGCAGCATAATTCTAGTTTCTGCCTGTTTTCATACCACCGTCTGTGTGTGTGTGTGTGTGTGTGTGTGTGTCTGTGTCTGTGTCCTCTCCCCTTCTTTTAAAGACACCACTCATTGGATTTAGGGCCCAGTAAGTTTAGGATGATTTTAACTCTAGAGCCCTAATTCATTACATCTGCTAAGACCCTATTTCCAAGTGAGGTCACATTCTGTGATTCGAGGTGATAATGAACTTTTGAAGGACGCTGTTTAGTCCACGACATCACAGGCCTAAGTGTTAACTCCTACTGTTCTTTTCTGTGGTTACAGAATGGACGTACTCTGGGCTTTTGCTTATGCTACTACTTAACACTAGAAGGAATGCCTTTCCCTTTTGTTCTCCCTGTAAACCCTAGTCATCCTTGAAGATTTGTCACATGCTGCCTGCTTTCCATGAAATGTTTGCTTGCCTTCCTGTGAGAAATCATCTCTCCTTCCTCTGAACTCTCATAACACTTTCTTTTGTACCTTTCTTGGATGAACTTACCACTTTCATCTTTGTATTATAATTATTTATAATATTTTATTTATCTGTACATGTCATTTCTCTTAAATCATAGAGAATCTGTATTTTCTTTTATTCACTGTCAGTGTCAAGCCTTAAATAAGTATTTGTTGACCTAGTAGAGGACCTTGGGTATCAAGCACTGTTTGTATTTACTTTTTCTTATAATTTATGAGTTGGCTACTAATTATTCACCAGCTGCTTTCCCTCTCATTTTTATTCCATTGTTACCAAAAATTCTGACTCATAAATCCTGGCATGAATAGACAATTAATTTGATGCTCCTACTTTTTCAGCACTACTGTCTTTATTTTAAGAGGAAAGCCTTTTTAAAAGAATCATTTTGTATAAAAAATTAGGAAATCTTTTTATACTTTAAGCTCTATCATTGTCAGTCATATGGATGTTCTGCTGAACTCTTGCTTTCATTTGTAATTATATGGTAAATTATTTTTCTATTATTGGCCAAGGGTGTGATTACTTTCCTTGAATGACTCACGTTATACAAAAAATTGTTCTGACACTTAATAAAATGGTAAGCAAGACTTTTAAAAAATCATTTATTTTTGGTTGCTCTGCATCTTTCTTGCTGTGCTCAGGCTTTCTCTGGTTGCAGCATGTGCGCTCTCGGGCTTCAGTAGTTGTAGCGCACAGTCTTAGTTGCTCAACATGTGGAATCTTCCTGAACCAGCGAAGGAAGGAACCTGGATCCCCTGGATTGGCAGGCGAATTCTTATCCACTGTATCACCAGGGAAGTCCCATAAACAAAACTTTATTCAAGACTTTTGCAGTAGCATATTGCAGTAGTGGAGAGAGATTGGTCTTACCTCCAAATATTAAAAGGAAAGCAACTTACAGCCAAGGAGCAAGGTGAGGTGATTAGTGGAAGGAAAATTACTAAGAGAAATCATCAAGGATGGGGGAATTCTTACTAAAAGTGGGCCAAAGACTTATTTGTTAAATATGGGGTATGAGGAACTTGATCAGGTATCAAAGGTGGGAGATGATACAGCAGGATTCTTTGCTAAGATTCAGCTGGGCAGGCCAAAGACAGAATAACTTCTGAGCCTAGTAGAAAAGAGGGCTCAAAGGAGTGGGACTAAATTTTAGTCAAGGTGAGAGTCTCTGTCAGTTGTTTCAAGTTGAATTAGTTCTGACACACTTTGCAAATGCAGATACTGCTTCAGTTCAGTTCAGTTAAGTCGCTCAGTCGTGTCCGACTCTTTGCAACCCCATGAATCGCAGCACGCCAAGCCTTCTTGTCCATCACCAACCTCCGGAGTTTACGCAAACTCATGTCCATCGAGTCGGTGATGCCATCCAGCCATCTCATCCTCTGTCATCCCCTTCTCCTCCTACCCTCAATCTTTCCCAGCATGAGGGTCTTTTCCAGTGAGTCAGCTCTTCACATGAGGTGGCCAAAGTACTGGAGTTTCAGCTTCAGCATTAGTCCTTTCAAAGAACACTCAGGACTGATCTCCTTTAGGATGAACTGGTTGGATCTCCTTGCAGTCCAAGGGACTGTCAAGAGTCTTCACCAACACCACAGTTCAAAAGCATCAATTCTTCGGTGTTCAGCTTTCTTCACAGTCCAACTCTCACATCCATACATGACCACTGGAAAAAACATAGCCTTGACTAGACAGACCTTCGTTGGCAAAGTAATATATCTCTGCTTTTTAATATGCTGTCTAGGTTGGTCATAACTTTCCTTCCAAGGAGTAAGCGTCTTTTAATTTCATGGCTGCAGTCAGCATCTGCAGTGATTTTGGAGCCCCCCAAAATAAAGTCTGACACTATTTCCACTGTTTCCCCATCTGTTTGCCATGAAGTGATGGGACCGGATGCCATGATCTTTGTTTTCTGAATGTTGAGCTTCAAGCCAAACTTTTCACTCTCCTCTTTCACTTTCATCAAGAGGCTCTTTAGTTCTTCTTCACTTTCTGCCGTAAGGGTGGTGTCATCTGCATATCTGAGGTTATTGATATTTCTCCCGGCAATCTTGATTCCATCTTATGCTTCTTCTAGCCCAGCGTTTCTCATTATGTACTCTGCACATAAGTTAAATAAGCTGCTTATTGCTTGTTTTTCAGAGCACTGTATCAAAGACTACAGGCTTGTGTAAATTTAATCAGTCAAAATAATTATCAAAATATTTAAAGTGTTATCCCATTATATGGCTCCATTTTAATTTGAAAATGATCTTTTCAGTTTAATTTTTTATCAGTTGGGAAGACTTTGGGATTTTTAATGGTATCTAAAAGTACATGACCTTTGCCTTGTTAAAAAATATTTTATCTTGAATTTATGCATTGTTTCATCTGAAATAATGACGTAATTTCTAAACTGAGTGGCTTTCTCCTAGGCTCATTGTACCTACTAATATCTCTGCGGCATTTTAGCACTATTGACAGTTTTCTTGAAATTCTCTTCTCCCTTGATTTTGAAACATTGTAGTTTTAAGTTAATTTTCATTGATCAGCCTTTAGTTCTATTCTTAACTGGCATGCATGCTTTTGCTTCATTACAGCCATTTATTTTGCTTCATTTATCCTTCATGTCTTTGCAGATGATACCTAGATGAAGTTTACTGATCTTGAGGTATCAAACTGTATATTCATTTTAATAAATGCCTCCTGGATATACTAACATCTTAATTTCATATCTAACACCTTTCCTTACTTCAGTCCATTTGTAGGTCAAAATAAGCAAACATCCTGTTCTTCCTCCTATGATTTTTTTTTCTCTCTTTTTTTAAATTGAAGTATAGTTTTTGCTTTTGTTGTTTAGTTGCCAAATTGTGTCCAACTCTTTTTGCTACCTCATGGACTGTAGCTTGCCAGACTCCTCTGTCCATGGAATTCCTCAGGCAAGAATATTGGAGTGGGGAGCCAGTCCCTTCTCCAGGGGATCTTCCCAACCCAGGGACTGAGCCTGTGTTTCCTTCTGAAGACAGATTCTTTACTGTCTGAGCCACCAGGCAAGCCCTTTAATCTTTGTAACTAGGCTCAAACACATTTTTATTAATCAGAATAGGAAACATTACAATCAACTTGTTTTTACCAACAAGAAATAAGTTTGTTTATTCCTCTAGTATAAAATCCTTACTTCAGGATTCGACAAACTCTTGGAAAGCATTTTCTGGATCCTGCTGGTTGTGAAAGCATTTTCACTGCAAAACAAGTTGTTGAGATACTTGAAGAAGTGGTAGTCAGTTGACTGAACATCAGGTGAATGTGGCAGATGAGGCAAAACTTAGTAGTTCAATTCGTTCAACTTCTGAGTTATTGGTTGTGTGATAGGTGGTCGGGTGTTGTTGTGGAGAAGAATTGGGTTCTTTCTGTTGACCAAAGCTGGCTGCAGGCACTGCAGTTGTAGGTGCATCTCATCGATCTGCTGAGTATAGTTCTCAAATATAATGGTTTCACCAGGATTCAGAATGCTGTAGTGGAGCAGATTGATTTCAGACATGCACAGCCGTAAATGGCAGCTTAACAGTAAGCAGCAGCGAGCAATAGCTGGAAGCAAGGTCTTAATTTCCCAGACTGGGAGTCCTAACCACTGGACCACAGGGGCCAGCAGTGAAGGCTAGAGTCCCTTCGTAGTCCTTGCCTGACTAGTTAAAACCGAATTCAGGCAAGGAGGCAGATGGTAAAGAGTAAGTAAGAAGTTTTTGTCTTCCTTCAGGCCAATCATCTTGCTTTGTTCCCCTCCCCCTGCTGATTTGTATCAAGCCTCTCCTCTGGGGTGCACATGCACCCCTTTAGCCAAGATGAATCTTGAAGCAAAGACTTCTGGGAGGAGCAGGACTCACTGTGGCCTGGAATTATCCTCTGAGTTTTGACCCCAAGGAGCCTTTGTGGAAATGTATAGTGTCTCCCTTATCCTATAAAGGGGGAACGGAGATCCTTCAATCCTTTACTCAGAAAGGGTTTTGCCTCTCTGTCCTTGCCATAATCATTTCCTCGCCATAATTATATTTCCTCAAGATGTTTACAAGAGAAAAAGACTGACTGTTTACCTTGTTTCTGTTGTTACTTCCATTTTGGAGGACGATTGTAAATTCCTCAACTGGAGCCCATGTAGCTCTTGTCTCAGGAAATGCAGACAGGAGGCCAGCTGATTCTGTCTCTTATCTCAAGATGGGCAGCAGACCACCAAACAGTGACCATGACCTTTTTTTGATGCAAGTTTGGCTTTGGAAAGTGCTTTGGAGCTTTTTCTCAGTCCAGCCACTGAGCTGGTCATTGCTCGTTTTTGTAGAAAATCTATTTTTCGTCACCCATCACAATCCAATTGAGAAATGGTTCATTTTTGTTGAGTGGCATAAGAGAAGACAATACTTCAAAGTGACGATTTTTTTGACTTATTGTCAGTTAAAGAGGCACTCAGCAAGCTTTTTCATCTTTCCAATTTGCTTCAAATGCCAAACGACTGTTGAGTGGTCAACATTGAGTTCTTCAGCAACTTCTTGGGTAGTTGTAAGAGGATCAGGTTTGATGATTGCTCTCAATTGGTCGTTGTCAACTTCCGATGGCTGGCCACTATGCTCCTCATCTTCACAGCTCTCGTTTCATTTGTGAAACTTCTTAAACCACCATTGCACTATATGGTTGTTAGCAGTTCCTGGGCCCAATGGATTGTTGACATTGCAAGTTGTTTCCACTGCTTTAGGACCCATTTTGAACTGGAATAGCAAAATTGCTTGAATTTGCTTTTTGTCTAACATATCCCTAGTCTAAAATAAATATAAAATACACATCAAGTAGTAAGTCATTAGCAGAAAAAATAAAGTGAGAAATGTGTATTAAAATGCTGTGTAACATAACCACATTTATTTAAGGATGTATTCCACTATCAAATGGAAAATTTCAACAATGCAAAAACTGGAATTACATTTGCACCAACCTAATAATTCTAGTGGAGAAGGAAATGGCAACCCACTCCAGTGTTCTTGCCTGGAGAATCCCAGGGACAGGGGAGCCTGGTGGGCTTCCGACTATGGGGTCACACAGAGTCGGACATGACTGAAGTGACTTAGCAGTAGCAGCAATAATTCTAGTAATCCAATTTGAAATTACCTTTGACTTTTCTTTATCAAGCTTCATATTAAATCCTGTCAATCTTAACTCAGCCGTATTTCTTGCATCTTTCTTTGCTACTGTCATCATTTTGATAGTTTTTCTTATGTGACTTGACTATGGTTTGATAATAGGAGTAATGAAAGACCCATTTCTGTTTTTGTTTATTTAGTTTGCATAAAAGCAAAAACAAACCATTCTTACTTCTGTGCTTTGAGACCTTTGAGAAATCTTCATATTCTGTAGAACAAAGTTTTAAACTCCTTAACATGACTCTAAAGTCTCTTAGTTTATTATTCTTAATTTTCAGTACTCATTTCTCCTCACTTATGTTCTCAACTTCAACTGAAGAGCACTGGTCAGTATTCCATGACTGTACCATGAACTTTCATGGCTACCCTATCTACCATCACTCCTAATATTCCTTCATATAAGAATACATTCCATCTTTCAGTTCTTGACAGGTAAAAATACTTTGTCATCAATCCTAACTCAAATGTCATAACCCTTTTGTCATGCCTTCTCCATTTTTCTGCAGTTGCAATTAATCACTTTTTGCATTCTTGCACACTTTACTTTTGAATTAAAGTATTTAAGATGCTTTTTACCTTACTGTGAAGTCAGTTGAAAATGGCTTTGTTTTTCAACAGAAGTTACAAGTCTCTTGAGGACAAGGCTTATATTCTATTCATCTTTGGGTTTTTCTTAGTTCAGTGAACCACAGTGCATGTTGTTGGACTGAACTGTGCTGGAAAATTTTCAACAACCAAAAGTCTACATTCTGAGTATTGATTTAAACATTTGAATTCCCCAGGAGAGAGCAGGAGGAATATGTTGTTTTAGGATTGTAGGACTAAACCCATAGGAGGGAGAAGGACCAAGATAAATCATTATTTTGAATAAGGTTTAACAACTTCATAGTATGTCAGTATTCATATAAAGACCTACCGTATTTTTAGGGTGCAAATGAATCGTATATGTCAATTTAAAGAACTGCTTAAGATTGCAAAATAGTTGTTCTTAGATCTTCCCTTTAGAACTTTTGGTTAGAAAAATTATGTGAGCTACAGAAAATTGGTTAGCAGTAACTTGAGGCTCACAGAGATCAGTCTACTTTAAATATTATAGGGAAAAAGAAGATATGTGTATACATATAACTGATTCACTTTGCTGTACAGTAGAAACTAACAATATTGTAAAGCAACTATACTCGAATAAATATTAATTTAAAAAATAAAATTATGTCAAAAACCAAACACTACATGGAATAAGCTGTCTGAACTAATTATTTTATCTCCTTCTATAATGTATCTGTTGGTTTCCTTGGTGGCTGTAGAAGTAAGTTGGCAGTGTGTGGTAAAAACCTGAAGAAATAACTTATGCTTTTAATTTTCTCACTTATTTATAATATTTTTAATTGCTGACCTCTTAGCTGAATTTTGTTGTGTCCTTATTTCTTGTAAGAAGGATAACCAAAATAATCAACTATTCAACCACTATTTTGTAGTTAATGGTCTTTATCTTAAACATTAGAATTATTTGAAGAGGGTCTTAAAAGTGCAGGTTACTGGTTCTGTCTTCAAAGATTTTTTATCTGTGGGCTGTAGGGCTCTGTACTTTCTACTCTGGGTAATTCTGATATGGATGGACCAAGAACTGCATTTTGAGAAATAATTTGTTATTGTTGTTCAGTCACTCAGTTGTGTCCAACTATTTGCAACCCCATGGACTACAACCTCCCAGAGCTTGCCCAAATTCATGTCTATTGAATCAGTGATGCCATCCAACCATCTTGTCCTCTTTCGTCCCCTTCTCCTACCTTCAGTCTTTCCCAGCATTAGGGTCTTTTCCAGTGAGTCGGTTCTTTGCCTCAGGTGGCTAAAGTATTGGAGCTTCAGCTTCAGTATCAGTTCTTCCAATGAATATTCAGGGTTGATTTCCTTTAGGATGGACTGGTTTGACCTCCTCGCTGTCCAAGGGACTCTCAAGAGTCTTCTCCAACACCACAGTTCAAAAGCATCAGTTCTTTGGCATGCTCAGCCTTCTTTATGGTCCAACTCTCACATTCATACATGACTACTGGAAAAACCATAGCTTTGACTATACGGACCTTTGTTGGCAAAGTAATGTCTGCTTTTTAATACGCCATCTTGGTTTGTCATTGCTTTTCTTCCAAGGTGCAGTGAAAGTAAAAGTCGCTCAGTTGTGTCTGACTCTTTGTGACCCATGCACAGTCCATGGAATTCTCTAGGCCAGAATACTGGAGTGGGTAACCTTTCCCCTCTCCAGGTGATCTTCCCAACCCAGGGATTGAACCCAGGTCTTCCACATTGCAGGTGGATTATTTCCCAGCTGAACCACAAGGGAAACCCCAAAATACTGGAGAGGGTAGCCTATCCCTTCCTCCAGTGGATCTTCCCAACACAGGAATTGAACTGAGGTCTCCTGCACTGCAGGCAGATTCCTTACCAACTAAACTATCAGGGAAGCCATAATACTGGAGTAAGTAGCCATTCCCTTCTCCAGGGGATCTTCCCAGCCCGGGGATCAAACCCAGGTCTCCTGTGTTGCAGGCAGATTCTTTACCAGCTGAGCCACCAGGGAAGCCCTCCAAAGAGCAAGTGTCTTAATTTCAGGGCTGCAGTCACCATCTGCAATGATTTTGGAGGCCAAAAAGAGTCTTCACTGTTTCCTTTGTTTCCCCATCTATTTGCTGTGAGGTGCTGTGACCAGATGCCATGATCTTAGTTTTTGAATGCTGAGTTTTAAGCCAGGTTTTTCTCTCTCCCCTTTTACTTTCATCAAGCGGCTCTTTAGTTCTTCTTTGCTTACTGCCATAAAGGTGGTGTCATCTGCGTTTGTGAGGTTATTGATATTTCTTCTGGCAGTCTTGATTCCAGCTTGTGTTTCATCTAGCCAGGCATTACGCATGATGTACTCTGAGTTAAGTAAACAGGGTAATAATATACATACTCCTTTCTCAATTTGGAACCAGTCTGTTGTTCCATGTTCAGTCCTAACTGTTGTTTCTTGACCTGCCTACAGGTTTCATAGTAGGCAGGTGGTATGGTATTTCCATCTCTTTCAGAATTTTTTCACAATTTGTTGTGATCCACACTGGCAAGCCACTCCAGTACTCTTGCCTAGAAAATCCCATGGACAGAGGAGGCTGGTGGGCTGCAGTCCATGGGGTCGCTACTAGTCAGACAAGACTGAGCGACTTCACTTTCACTTTCCACTTTCACACATTGGAGAAGGAAATGGCTACCCACTCCAGTGTTCTTGCCTGGAGAATCCCAGGGATGGTGGAGCCTGGTGGGCTGCCGTCTATGGGGTCGCACAGAGTCGAACATGACTGAAGCGACTTAGCGGCAGCAGCAGCACACAGTCAAAAGTTTAGCGTAGTCAATGAAGCAGAAGTAGATGTTTTTCTGGAAAACCTTGCTTTCTCTATGATCCAGTGGATATTGGCAGTTTGATCTCTGGTTCCTCTACCTTTTCTAAACTCAGCTTGTATATCTGAAAGTTCTCAGTTGATGTACTGTTGAAGCCTAGCTTGAAGGATTTTGAGCATTACTTGCTAGCATGTGATTTAAGTGCGATTGTGTGGAGGTTGGAACATTCTTTGGCATTGCCCTTCTTTGAGATTGGCATGAAAAGTGACCTTTTACAGTCCTGTGGCCACTGCTGAGGTTTCCAAATTTGCTGGCATATTGAGTGTAGCACTTTAACAGCATCATCTTTTACGATTTTAAATAGCTCAGCTGAAATGCCATCACCTCCACTAGCTTTGTTCGTCGTGGTACTTCCCAAGGGCCACTTGACTTCACACTCTGTGATGTCTGGCTCTAGGTGAGTGATCATGTACCATCATGGTTATTTGGGTCATTAAGATCTTTTTTGTATAGTTATTCTTCTGTGTATTCTTGCCACCTCATCTTAATATCTTCTGCTTCTGTTAGGTCTATACAGTTTCTGTCCTTTATTGTGCCTGTCTTTGCATGAAATATTCCCTTTTTATCTCTGATTTTCTTGAAGAGATCTCTAGTCTTTCTCATTCCATTGTTTTCCTCTATCTCTTTGCAGAGTTCAGTGAGCCACTTATTTAGTCTGCAGACCTCTTCTTACTTTGTCTGTGGAAAACAGGGATAATGATACAACTCATAGATTTGTGTTAAGGAGGGCAGGGAAGGAAAAGTGTTTTCCTCTACTCATCTTGGTTTCATTGGGTGGGGCCCTTTAGATTAGACTAACAAAAGACAGAAAACAAGAGAAAAACATAAGCTTACTTATTACTTACTAAGTTACTTACACACTGGAACATTTAGTGATGAATAACTCAAAGAGGTGGTTAGAGCTTGAACTTACATAGCATCTTAGCAAAGAATGATAATTTTGTGGAGAAGTGACAAAACAAAGGAAAAGAACTTTAAGCTGCTAGGAGTGGCACATTGTGGGAAAACAAATACATGGAAAAACTGTTGCTTGATGTATGTGTGTTAGTCACTCAGACGTGTTCAACTCTTTGTGACCCCATGGTCTGTCCATGGAATTCTCTAGGCAAGAATACTAGAGTGGGTTGCCATTCCCTTTTCCAGAAGATCTTCCCCACTCAGGGATCAAACCTGGGTTTCCTGCATTCCTGGAAATCGTGCTGATTCTTTACTGTCTGCGCTACTAGAGAAGCCTTTTGTTGATTTGACTGGTTAATAAGATTTGTTGTGTAGATTCTTTCTTCTGGTGCCATCTCCATGTTGACGAGGATCTAGAGTTTTCCCTGGTGATTTACGTCTATCCTTCCTGGCAGAAGAGTTATTATTGTTGTTCAGTTGCTCAGTCATGTCTGACTCTTTTGCAACCCCATGGACTGCACACTCCAGGTTTACCTGTCCTTGACCATCTCCTGGAGCTTGCTCAAACTCATGTCCATTGAGTCAGTGATGCCATCCAGACATCTTGTCCTCTGTCGTCCCCTTCTCCTCCTGCCTTCAATCTTTCCCAGCATAGGGGTCTTTTCTAATGAGTCAGCTCTTCACATCAGGTGGCCAAAGTATTAGAGCTTCAGCACCAGTCCTTCCGATGAATATTCAGGGTTGATTTCCTTTAGGATGGACTGGTTTGATCTCCTTGCAGTCCAGGAACTCTCAAGAGTCTTCTCCAGCACCACAGTTCAAAAGGATTGATTATTCAGTGTTCAACCTTCTTTGTGGTCCAACTGTCACATCCATACATGACTACTGGAAAAACCATAGCTTTCATTATACGGATCTTTGTTGGCAAAGTAATATCTCTGCTTTTAATACACTTTCTAGGTTTGTCATAGCTTTTCTTCCAAGGGGCAAGCATCTTTTAATTTCATGACTGCACTCACCATCTGCAGTGATTTTGGAGGCCAAGAAAGTAAAGTCTGTCACTGTTTTCATTGTTTCCCCATCTGTTTGCCATGAAGTAATGCGACTGGATGCCATGTCTTAGTTTTTTCAATGTTGAGTTTTAAGCCAGTTTTTTTACTCTCCTCTTTCACCTTTATCAAGAGGATTTTTAGTTCCTCTTCACTTTCTGCCATAAGGGTGATGTCATCTGCATATCTGAGGTTATTGATACTTTCCCAGCAATCTTGATTTCAACTTCTGCTTCATCCAGCCCACGATTTCACATGATGTATGTTCTCTGCATGTAAGTTAAATAAGCAGAGTGGCAATCTACAGTACTCCTTTCCCAGTTTGGAACCAGTCCATTGTTCTATATCTGGTTCTAACAGTTGCTTCTTGACCTGCATACAGATTTCTCAGGAGACAAGTGAGATGGTCTGGTATTCCCATCTCTTTAAGAATTTGCCAGTTTGTTGTGATGCACACAGTCAAAGGCTTTTGCATAGGTCAGTGAAGCAGAAGTAGTTGTTTTTCTAGAATTCTTTTGCTTTTTTATGATCCATCAGATTTTGTCAATTTAATCTCTGATTCCTCTGCTTATTCTAAATCCCGCTTGAACATCTGGAAATTCTTGGTTCACGTACTGTTGAAGCCTAGCATGGAGAATTTTGAGCATTACTTTGCTAGCGTGTGAAATGAGTAAAATTGTGCGGTAGCTTTAGCATTCTTTGACACTGCCTTTCTTTGGGATTGGAATGAAAACTGACCTTTTCCAGTCCTGTGATCACTGCTGGATGTTCCAAGTTTGCTGTTATATTGAATGCAGCACTTTAATAACATCTTCTCTTAGGATTTGAAATAGCTCAGCTGGAATACCATCATTCTACTAGCTTTGTTCGTAGTAATGCTTCCGAAGGCCCACTTGACTTGGCCCTCCAGAATGTGTAGGTGAGTGATCACACTATCATGGTTATCTGAGTCATTGAGATCTTTTTTGTATAGTTCTTCTGTGTATTCTTGCCACCTCTTAATATCTTCTGCTAGGCCATACTGTTTCTGTCCTTTATTATACCCATCTTTGCATGAAAATTTCCCTTGATATCTCTAGTTTTCTTGAAGAGAGATCTCTAGTCTTTCCCGTTTTATTGTTTACCTCTGTTTCTTTGCATTGGTCCCTGAGGAAGTCTTTCTTATCTCTCCTTGATATTCTTTGGAACTCTGCATTTAGATGGGTATGTCTTTCTTTTTCTCCTTTGCCGTTAGCTTCTCTTCTTTTCTCAGCTATTTGTGAGGCCTCCTCAGAGAACCATTTTGCCTTTTTTGTATTTCTGTCTCTTGGGGATGGTTTTGATCACTGCCCCCTGTACAGTGTTACGAGCCTTTATCCATAGTTCCTCAGGCACTCTATCAGATCTAATCCCTTGACTCTATTTGTCACTTCCACTGTATAATCGTAAGGAACTTGATTTAGGTCATACTGTTATGGCGTAGTACTTTTCCCTACTTTCTTCAATTTAAATTGAATTTTCCAATAAGGAGTTCATGATCAGAGCCACAGTCACCTTCCGGTCTTGTTTTTGCTAACTGTATAGAGCTTCTCCATCTTTGGCTGCAAAAAATATAATCAGTCTGATTTTGGTATTGACCATCTGGCAATATCCACAGGTGGAGTTGTCTCTGTGTTGTTGGAAAAGGGTATTTGCTATGACCAGTGCGTTCTCTTGGCAAAACTCTATTAGCCTTTGCCCTGCTTCAGTTTGTATGCCAAGGCCAAATTTGCACTCCAGGTATCTCTTGACTTCCTACTTTTGCATTCCAGTCCCCTGTGATGAAAAGGACATCTTTTTTTGGTGTTAGTTCTAGAAGGTCTTGTAGGTCGTCACAGAACCGTTCGACCTCAGCTTCTTCCACATTAGTGGTTGGGGCATAAACTTGAATTACTGTGATACTGAGTGGTTTGGCTTGGAAATGAACAAAGATCATTCCGTCATTTTTGAGATTGCACCCAAGTAGTGCATTTCAGGCTCCTGTTGACTGTGATGGCTACTGCATTTCTTCTAAGGGATTCTTGCCCACAGTAGTAGATATAATGGTCATCTGAAGTAAATTCACCTATTGCTGTCCATTTTAGTTCACTGATTGCTAAAATGTCAGTGTTCACTCTTAACCATCTATTTGGCCACTTCCAATTTACCTTTATTCACGGACCTAACATTCCAGATTCCTATGCAGTATTGTTCTTTATAGCATCAGACTTTACTTTCACCACCAGACGTTCACAACTAGACGTTGTTTCCATTTTGGCTCAGCCTTTTCATGCTGTCTGGAGTTATTTCTCCACTCTTCTCCAGTAGCATATTGGTCACCTGCTGACCTGGGTAGTTCATCTTTCAGTGAGGCCAAATTATGGTAGGGGTAATGACAACCTCCTTCAAAAGGACTTATGCCAGCATGCCACAGCTCTCAGAACTGTTATAGTCAGTGTCTCTGACCTCAAGACAGGCTACTGTCGACACACACCTCCACCGGAGATTCCTGGACCCTCACTTGCAAGTCTGACTCCGTCTCTTGTGGGCTCACTGCTCCTTTCTCCTGGGTCCTGGTGTGCACAGTGTTTTGTTTGTGCCCTCCTAGAATGTTTCCCACGTCCTGTGGAAGTTCTGTAATCAAATCCCACTGTCCTTCAAAGTCAGATTCCCTGGGGGTTCTTGGTCCTTTTTTGCTGGATCCCCAGGTTGGGAAATCTGTTGTGGGCGCCAGAACTCTTCCAAGCATGTGAGAACTTCTTTATTATATAATTGTTCTCCAGTTTGTTTGTCGTCTGCTCGGCAGCTCTACAGTGAAGCTAATGGTGACCTCCTCCAAGAGGACTTAGGCCATACGCTGTGCCTCCCAGGTCTGCTGCAGCCAGAGCCCCTGTCCTCAAAGCAAAACAGTGCTGACACGTGCCTCCACAGGAGACGCTCAGACACTCAAAGGCGGGTCTGGCTCAGTCCCTTGTGGAGGTCACTGTTCCTTTCCCTGGTCCTGGTGGAGGTGTCGGGAAGCCATCTTTTCAAATTAGGCCAGTAGGGGGAACTAGAGGGCTTTCTTATATCTGCTGCTTCTCATTTGCCTTCAACTCAAAATAATCCTTATACTAAAGCACCATTTCCGGTAGCATATGGTGCTACGTGAGATGTTACCTTTTTTAAAGGACTCAGCATTGTGCCTGGTATAGAATAGGTGCTTTACAATGAATATGCATCCTCTTATTTTTTTCTGGAGGTGCTGCAAGGCATGTGACCAGGGATTGAACCTGTGCCCCCTGTATTGGAAGCACAGAGTCCTAACAAGTGGACCACCAAGAGATTCCCTTCATCCTTTTGTATTAGTAAACACTTGTCTAGGAAATGTCAGTGAGCTTCATCCCACTTTCTCAGAGAGTAATTGTTTTGGGAACAAGCAATTTTCTAACAGAGGACTGTAGATCACTACAAAAATTAACTCATCCATGTCAATAGGAAGAAAATGTTTTCCTTACCAATTTGTTTTCCTTTACTTTACAATTTATAAAAATAAAGATGTAACAGACAACTCAATTGCTCCTGGCTTCAGCAAGTAGCTGCTTTCTTAGTGGACTTTCCTATGAAAGCATTATCATAAAATCAGAATTACTGCTAAATTTCATATAGAAATTCTGACATAGGCAGGTTTATATTCTGATGACCGTGATTTATTGTATTAGTTATAAATTCTAAGCTTCTGGCTAAGCAGTTCACTGTGGACTTCTTTGCAGGGTTTTCCACTCAAAAATATTTGGTTCATTAAACTTTTCAAATACTATATTAGGAATGTGGAAAATTGGGATAAAAATAGAGAATGTTATTAACTTATCATTTATAAGTAGACATTTATTTTAAAGCATCAGTGACTCCATTTAAGTTTGTGTAATAAGCCAAGGTATTTAGGAAACAAAAAGGAGTTATAAGTTTTCACTTGTAAATAACATTTATGTTAGAGTACAGGTGCATTTACTTTTTCACATACGATTATATAAAGTAAAACTTGAAGTCCAGTAAGTTGAACATACTGCCATTTTAAATCAAATTTTTTCTCTTATGTATATCACAGTTGAAACTGTGTCACTGTTTATATTATTATACACTGAACACTGTATGTTCAGTACAGAGTTTAGAATAATTACCTGATTTGATTTATATAAGATTTTAGATTTTGTCATGGCAAGTAGTTTTTAGAACTTAAGATTCCAAACTATTGTTACTTTACCTTTTATTTAAATTTAAGAAATTGAATCAGAACTTTTTGGATTTGGGGCCATGCCACCCACAGTACAGGATTTCAGTTCCCCAACCAGGGACTCAGTGAAAGCACTGAGCCCTAACTATTGGACTTCCAGGGAGTTTCATGGATTAGAACTTCAGCCAAAAGGTCAAATTGTTAAACAGATTTTTATCAAAAACAGATTTTTATGACATGTTTTTATTTTATAATTTGCTACTTAAATACCTGAGATTAGATTTCCTAAAAAGATCTTTTTTGTAAAATGTTAATATATATACAGTGTTTTATTGAAAAGTTAATTTTTACATATTTTGATGATATTCCGAATTGGAGAACATGTATAGATAACATAAACATTTTCTATATAGTTTAAATATTTGAAATAGTTTGGTACAGATTTTATTCTTGTTGTCATTATTGATATCTGAAAGAAGGTTCTACTTTCTAAGACTAACTATTCATTTGGTTTTTTCCTTGTAGTATCCTTTCCTCACCCATTTTGTTCATCATTATTTAGCATCACATAGTGTTGAACTTTGGAGACAGACTATAAACTCAAAATGTAATTTGTTTTAATCAACTTTTTACAGAGTTAGTGTTTTGAATCCCCTACTATTGTACATGCATAGTCCTATCTAAACACAGTTTGGAAATTCTACTTGAGTTCAAAGTCTCATCCTTTAGATGCTAACCTTTGGAATGTCTATATTCTAACTGAACTGTCTACTAATTCTAGGTTGAATTGCCATTTTTAACATTCCTTTTTTTTTGGCAGGGGGTAGGGAGGTGTCTGGAGAAGGAAATGGCAACCCACTCCAGTGTTCTTGCCTGGAGAATCCCAGGGACGGGGGAGCCTGGTGGGTTGCCGTCTATGGGGTCACACAGAGTCGGACACGACTGAAGTGACTTAGCAGCAGCAGCAGCAGGGAGGTGTCACTCACTGGAAAGTAAAGTTCTTTCTTGTTTTTTGTCTTTTTTCGTGGGTCCATAGCATAAATCCTTCTTATAGGTTCTCCTTTTCCCTTTTTTTGAATTATAGGAGAATACAACGGTTATTCTTTGTTTTTGCTTGTCTGTCCTATTATTAGGTTGGTGCAAATGTAACTGTGGTTTCAGACCATGAATTTTAAATCGTTATAACCAGGTTCAAACACATCTTTATTAATCAAAATAGGACCCATTACAGTCAACATTTTTGCCAATAAGAACTAAGTTTGTTTATTCCTGTAGCGTGAAAATCTGTGCTTTGGGATTCTAGGAAGTCTTGGAAAATGTCTTCTGCCTCCTGCTGGTTGAGGAAGCATTTTACCTGCAAAAAGCTGTTGAGATGCTTGAAGAAGTGATAGTTGGCAAGAGGTCATGTGAATATGGCAGATGAGGCACAACTTCATAGCCCAGTTCATTCAACTTTTGAAGCATTGGTTGTATGATGTGTTATCAGTCCTTGTCGTGGAGAATTGGGCCCATTCTGTTGACCAGTACCAGCTGTAGTCATTGCCGTTTTCTCATCAATTTGCTGAGCATACTTCTCAGATGTAATGTTTCGCTGGAATTCGGAAAGCTGTAGTGGGTCAGACAAGCAGCAGACCACCAAACAGTGACCATGACTTTTTTTTCATTCAAGTTTGGCTTTGGGAAGTGCTTTGGAGCTTCTCAGTCCAGCCAGTGAGGTGGTCGTCGCTGGTTGTCGTATAAAATCCACTTTATGTCGCACATCACAATCCGCTCAAGAAATGGTTTATTTTGTTGGGTAAAATAGAAGAAAATAACACTTCAGAATGATGATTTTTAAAATTTGCTGTCAGTTTATGCGGCACATGTTTATCGAGCTTTTTCATCTTTCCAATTTGCTTCAAATGCCAAACGACTATGGAGTGGTCAATGTTGAGTTCTTCAGCAACTTCTCATGTTGTAAAAGGATCAGGTTTTATGATTGTTCTCAAATGGTTGTTGTCAACTTCTTATGGCTGGCCGCTACACTCCTCATCTTCAAGGCTCTTGACTTCTTTGCAAAACTTCTTGAACCATCACTGCACTGTACGTTCATTAGCAGGTCCTGGACGAAATGCATTGTTGATGTTGCAAGTTATCTCTGCTGCTGTATGACCTATTTTGAAGGTAAATAAGAAAATCACTCAAATTTGCTTTTTGTCTGACATTATTTCCCTAGTATAAAATAAATATAAAATACACATCAAGTAATAAATCATTAGCAAAAAAAAGTAAAGTGAGAAATGCACATTAAAATGATGTATAACATAGCCACATTTATTTAAGAATATATTCCAGTATCAAATGGCAAAGTGCAACATTGCAAAACTGCAATTACTTTGCACCAACCTAATATTGTTACACGTGTTTTTGCCTTTGTTTGTAATATCCTTCTGCTACACTCTTTTTTCCTTTTCCTGGTCAACCCTTAGATGTTCTTTGTGTACCTCTTTTAATATCAAGATTTCCAGGGCCTGTCTGCTAATGTGCTCTCTGAAAACTGTGTCTCTGTTCCTTCGTTGTACTTTCCACACTAGGTTAATATGACCCATTTTCTCTTCCACTAGACTCTAAATACAATTATTTTGTTCACAGTCATGTCTAATTTGTAGCACAATGTCAGACATATAAAATGTTTTTATGAATGTTTGCCAAATATTTAATGATCTTGACTATTGCTCATGTTCTTTTTTCTTTTCCCCCCAAAAAAATGCTTTGGAAGGTTCTAGTTAACCACATGCAGATTTAGCACTTACTCTAGGAAGCACTGTGCTCCTAGAGTCTTATTTAAGCCTGTACCACCTCCGAAGTTCATTTTATCTCCATTCCAGAAATGAGGAAACCACAGCTATAAAGAGTTAAAGAAACTTTTCTCAAGATCAAAATAGCTAAGAAGTGCTGAAATTGGGATATTAGAACCCAGAGTACATATTATTATCACTTTAGGATTTGAAGACAGTTTATTGACATGCAGTCATTTTGTTTGTTTAATCTTTATGAGTAGTTTGTGA
Source organism: Moschus berezovskii (assembly GCF_049115385.1). Taxonomy (NCBI): domain Eukaryota; kingdom Metazoa; phylum Chordata; class Mammalia; order Artiodactyla; family Moschidae; genus Moschus; species Moschus berezovskii. Next base: position 24,698,920 of record NC_142479.1, read on the forward strand.
TTGCAGGTAAAAGGAGACAGTCATGTGATAGTTGCGGTTGCGGTGAGCCATCTTCCTCAGACTTACTTTGGACAGCCTTGCAGGCTCACTTTTCCAATTTCCTTTTTCCCCCACCTTGGGATACCTTCAAATGATTATTATATTGAATTTCTCTTTAATAATTAATTTCATTGGATCCAGCAAGATCATTGAATGATTGCCCATTTACCAGCAGTGAAATAGGTGATTAGAAGAACTATGATTTTTAAGGACTGTGTTTTAAATTGAGAATTTTTTTCCTTAATGATGATCATATTTTCATAGAGTTCAGGTATATTATTAGGAAGAAATATGTGTGCTAATTCTTTCTGTAAATATGTGTTTCAAATAATAGAATCTAGATCCTGAGGTAATTTATAAATATTTGGGGCTAATTTTAGGGCCACTGAACTCTTTTTCATTGTTTTTCTTTTCTTATCTGAGTCAAATTTACATAGTCTCTATTTTAGCATTTATTATCTCAACTAAAATGTACATGTTATTATATTACCTTGCCACATTTTAGTTTGCAATGTTAAGACCTCCTCTGTGTTAGAAAAATGTACTTGAGTGATTCTTCGGCCATCAACTGCCTAGTAAATCTCCATGTCCCTTCTTCAATATCCTCTTCATTATCCTCTTATCTGATTGTAATGATGTAAGGCTTAAGTAGATTGCAGAAGGTCATTGCTTTTGAGAACAGGTTGCTTTCTCAGAAATGTTGCAGAACTGTGTTACTCTTTGAAAATACTTGGTATTTTCCTGGGCCTTGTTTTTGTTTTTAATGAGAACCCAATTCTGGCATTAAAAAGCACTTTCTACAGCTGGAGCCTTCCGGTAAGGTAGGACTTGCTTAGGATGGCCCAAAGAGCAGGCCAAGAACTATTTAGACTGTTTGGAATATGTTATGCTACTGTTGTGAGCCAGAAAAAATTATACCTGTAGGTGGGTGATAAATTCATTCCTGTTTAGCAAATAAAGTAGAAGTTCTGGTATTGATTTATGAATTGCAAATATAGTAACTACTGCAATTATTACCTCTAACTTCTTTAAGTGAAAGTAAAGTTAGTTATTTTTCTTCTCAGCAGTTCAGCTGACAACTCATAGAAGTTTCATATTTAAAAAATCAATTCCAGTTACAAAGTAATTGAACCTTTGCAAAGGTTAATTCATCAACAGGTTACAACGTAGTAATGAATGTAGTATGGATGTAATATATTTGTAATTTGGCTAAGTAAAAAAAAATATATGATAGTTATCTTGTATATACCTGAAATATGTACCTTGTATGAAAATTGTATCTTTTTTTGTATCATTTTTTTTTTATGATTTTTGGCTTCCCTATAGCTCAGTTGGTAAAAAAAATCCGCCTGCAATGCAGGAGACCTCTGTTCAGTTCCTGGGTCATCCCCTGGAGAAGGGAAAGGCTACCTACTCCAGTATTCTGGCCTGAAGAATCCATGGACCATGTAGTCCATGGGGTCGCAGAGTCGAATACAACTGAGTGACTTTCACTCACTTTTGATGATTTTTCTGTAAAATCTTAAAAATGAATTTATCCCATTGATTATTTAAAACTGTGAACTAGGGGGGATTCCCTGGTGGTTAGGATTCGGCACTTTCATTGTTGCTGCCTGGGTTCAGTCCTTGGTTGGGGAATTGAGATTCTGCATCCTGCAAGCCACGAGGCATTGCAAAAATAAAAACCCTCTGAACTAGGATTTTGTGTAATGTGAAAAATCAATGGTATCGATGATAGAGTGAAATTATTAGATGTAATCTTCCCAAACAACCCAGGTGACAATCAGGTACATTTATGATTATAGTTAAATGAAGCCAAAGAACTATGTTTCCTTTTCCTTTTTCTGATTACCTACATTTTAAATATTTTTCATGCAGCAAAATATATCACTAGTTTAATAAAAACAAGTAATACAAATTTTTAAATCAATTTAGTGTTATTAGTATTTTCATTTTTTAACTTCATAAAATACATTATCTTATATCCTTATCACTTAGTTACTTGTTCAGTTCAGTTCAGTCGCTCAGTCGTGTCCAACTCTTTGCTACCCCATGAATCACAGCACGCCAGGCCTCCCTGTCCATCACCAACTCCCGGAGTTCACTCAAACTCATGTCCATCGAGTCGGTGATGCCATCCAGCCATCTCATTCTCTGTTGTCCCCGTTTCCTCCCACCCCCAATCCCTCCTAGCATCAGAATCTTTTCCAGTGAGTCAACTCGTCGCATGAGGTGGCCAAAGTATTGGAGTTTCAGCTTCAGCATCAGTCCTTCCAATGAACACTCAGGATTGATCTCCTTTAGAATGGACTGGTTGGATCTCCTTGCAGTCCAAGGGACTCTCAAGAGTCTTCTCCAGCACCACAGTTCAAAAGCGTCAATTCTTCGGTGCTCAGCTTTCTTCACAGTCCAACTCTCACATCCATAATGACCACAGGAAAAACCATAGCCTTGACTAGACGGACCTTGGTTGGCAAAGTAATGTCTCTGCTTTTTAATATGCTATCTAGGTTGGTCATAACTTTCCTTCCAAGGAGTAAGCATCTTTTAATTTCATGGCTGCAATCAGCATCCATAGTGATTTTGGAGCCCTCAAAAATAAAGTCTGACACTGTTTCCACTGTTTCCCCACCTATTTCCCATGAAGTGATGGGACCAGATGCCATGATCTTTGTTTTATGAATGTTGAGCTTCAAGCCAACCTTTTCACTCTCCTCTTTCACTTTCATCAAGAGGCTTTTTAGTTCCTCTGCACTTTCTGCAGTAAGGGTGGTGTCATCTGCATATCTGAGGTTATTGATATTTCTCCCGGCAATCTTGATTCCAGCTTGTGCTTCTTCCAGCCCAGCGTTCCGCATGATGTACTCTGCATATAAGTTAAATAAGCAGGGTGACAATATACGACCTTGACGTACTCCTTTTCCTATTTGGAACCAATCTGTTGTTTCATGTACAGTTCTATCTGTTGTTTCCTGACCTGCATACAGGTTTCTCAAGAGGCAGGTCGGGTGGTCTGGTATTCCCATCTCTTTCAGAATGTTCCACAGTTTATTGTGATCCACACAGTCAAAGGCTTTGGCATAGTCAATGAAGCAGAAATAGATGTTTTTCTGGAACTCTCTTTTTTTCTCCATGATCCAGCGGATGTTGGCAATTTGATTTCTGGTGCCTCTGCCTTTTCTAAAACCTGCTTGAACATCTGGAAGTTCATGGTTCACATATTGCCGAAGCCACTTCAGTATACTTCAGTATACTTGCCTTGAGAACCCCATGAACAGTATGAAAAGGCAAAATGATAGGATACTGAATGAGGAATTCCCCAGGTCGGTAGGTGCCCAGTATGCTACTGGAGATCAGTGGAGAAATAACTCCAGAAAGAATGAAGGGATGGAGCCAAAGCAAAACAAATACCCAGTTGTGGATGTGACTGGTGATAGAGCAATATTGCATAGGAACCTGGAATGTTAGGTCCATGAATCTAGGCAAATTAGAAGTGGTCAAACAGGAGATGACAAGAGTGAACATTGAACTAAAATATACTGGAATGGGTGAATTTATCTCAGATGACCATTATATCTACTACTGTGGGCAGGAAGCCCTTAGAAGAAATGGAGTAGCCATCATGGTCAACAAGAGTCCGAAATGCAGTACTTGGATGCAATCTTAAAAACGACAGAATGATTTCTGTTCGTTTCCAAGGCAAACCATTCAATATTACAGTAATCCAAGTCTATGCCCCAACCAGTAATGCTGAAGAAGCCGAAGTTGAACGGTTCTATGAAGACCTACAAGACCTTTTAGAACTAACACCCCCCCAATAAAAAGATGTCAAGTTACTTATTACTTTTAGTAAATAATAAGTAATTAGTTTCCTTTACTTCAAGAAGTGGGAAGTAGAATGTGACTACTTTCTGACTTAGTCACTCAGTAGTGTCCGACTCTTTGCAACCCCATGGACTGTAGCCTGACAGTTTCCTCTGTCCATGGGATTTTCTAGGCAAGAATACTGGAGTAGATTGCCATTTCCTTCTCCAGAGGATCTTCCAGAGCCAGGGATCAAACCTAGGTCTCCCGCTTTGCAGGCAGATTCTTTACTGTCTGAGCCACCAGGGAAGCCCTTACTTCAAGTACAGGGTAACTTCACCGTTGCTCCTGGACTCCTCCATAGGTTTTAAGAGTATATGTTCTAGGATAGGCAAGGCAAGAACTTTCCAGGAGAGCATTCGTCTTTGTAAATTGTGGGGACTAATTACATGTCTCAAAGCCTTTTTTGTTTTCAGCTGTGGCAGGTATGTAGTTATTCCCATGAACTTTTCTTTCTACTTGAAAATAAATTAGAACAGTGTCTTTCTGAAAATCTCACTTCTTTCATTTACTGATGTATAAGATGATGTGTACAAAATTTTGTTCTCCCAGCAAAAGATTTTTATTTTTTGTTTTCAAAAGAAAGTCATTCCTAGGTCCTTTCAGTAAATACTGTCTTTTAGATCTTAGTCAGAGTAAACTAGGGGATAGGAAGGAGAGACAGAGAAACATTAGCTTCTGTCCTGGGAGCCCCTTGAAGGTCAAGCCAAAGGAGTAGTTTTTTTCTTAAAATTTTATGAAAGTTGGTAGAATATGTTTTCATTTATTAACCAATTTTTATGACTATGATACTTATATAAATACAGTACAATACATATGTTGATTTGACTGTCTTTTAGATATCTTGCTGGTGAGGACAAGTTTTTCCCTGAAATTTTTATTAAAACTGCTAAGAAATAGTGTAAGAATGAATGCTTCGAAGTCACTGGAAATTTAAAATACATTGTTCTTGTCTTCCCAGGTAACTTGTAAGCTATTTATCCATTAAAAAATATTTGTGGAGTGCTCAAAATGTACCAGGTGTTAGTCTAAGTTTTAGAACATAGCAAAAAATAAAATAGGCCCAAAAACCTGCCTACAAGGAGTATATGTTCTCATTGGAGGAGACAGCAATAAACAAAACAAATGCGTCGTAGAGAGCAAAGTAAATAAAGAAGGAAAGGGGTGGAGGAATGTCATTGGATGGGATGGACTTTGGAAGATCTCAGAATGTGACGTAAGAGAAAAGATTTGAAAGAGTTGTGGAAATAGCCATGCAGTATCTTGGGAAAGAGGGTTAAAAAGTTTTGAAGCAGAGAGGTAGCATGATTCTGTTTAAATTGTTCTTCTCAAATGACGTTTTATTCTTAGTGAAAAGTTCTCCCCATTTTTATGAATTGTATGTCTTGTACTTATTAATCTATTGTAGTCTTTGTTTTTTAACTTCATGTATTGGTTTAAACTTCATGTATCGATAAAGGACAGAAATGGTATGGACCTAACAGAAGCAGAAGATATTAAGAAGAGGTGGCAAGAATACACAGAAGAACTGTACAAAAAAGAGCTTCACGACGAAGATAATCAACGATGGCGTGATCACTCACCTGGAGCCAGACATCTTGGAATATGAAGTCAAGTGGGCCTTAGAGAGCATCACTACGAACAAAGCTAGTGGAGGTGATGGAATTCCAATTGAGCTATTTCAAATCCTGAAAAATGATGCTGTGAAAGTGCTGCACTCAGTATGCCAGCAAATTTGGAAAACTCAGCAGTGGCCACAGGACTGGAAAAGGTCAGTCTTCGTTCCAATCCCAAAGGAAGGCAATGCCAAAGAATGCTCAAACTACCGCACAATTGCACTCATCTCACACGCTAGTAAAGTCATGCTCAAAATTCTCCAAGCCAGGCTTCAGCAGTATGTGAAATGTGAACTTCCAAATGTTCAAGCAGGTTTTAGAAAAGGCAGAGGCACCAGAAATCAAATTGCCAACATCCGCTGGATCATGGAGAAAAAAAGAGAGTTCCAGAAAACCATCTATTTCTGCTTCATTGACTATGCCAAAGCCTTTGACTGTGTGGATCACAATAAACTGTGGAACATTCTGAAAGAGATGGGAATACCAGACCACCCAACCTGCCCCTTAAGAAACCTGTATGCAGGTCAGGAAGCAACAGTTAGAACTGTACATGGAACAACAGACTGGTTCCAAATAAGAAAAGGATTACGTCAAGGTTGTATATTGTCACCCTGCTTATAGTACATCATGCGGAACGCTGGGCTGGAAGAAGCACAAGCTGGAATCAAGATTGCCGGGAGAAATATCAATAACCTCAGATATGCAGATGACACCACCCTTACTGCAGAAAGTGCAGAGGAACTAAAAAGCCTCTTGATGAAAGTGAAAGAGGAGAGTGAAAAGGTTGGCTTGAAGCTCAACATTCAGAAAACAAAGATCATGGCATCTGGTCCCATCACTTCATGGGAAATAGGTGGGGAAACAGTGGAAACAGTGTCAGACTTTATTTTTGAGGGCTCCAAAATGACTATGGATGCTGATTGCAGCCATGAAATTAAAAGACGCTTACTCCTTGGAAGGAAAGTTATGACCAACCTAGATAGCATATTAAAAAGCAGAGACATTACTTTGCCAACCAAGGTCCGTCTAGTCAAGGCTATGGTTTTTCCTGTGGTCATGTATGGATGTGAGAGTTGGACTGTGAAGAAAACTGATTGCTGAAGAATTGATGCTTTTGAACTGTGGTGCTGGAGAAGACTCTTGAGAGTCCCTTGGACTGCAAGGAGATCCAACCAGTCCATTCTAAAGGAGATCAGTCCTGAGTGTTCATTGGAGGGACTGATGCTGAAGCTGAAACTCCAATACTTTGCCCACCTCATGCGTCGAGTTGACTTACTGGAAAAGTGTCTGATGCTGGGAAGAATTGGGGTGGGAGGAGACGGGGATGACAGAGAATGAGATGGCTGGATGGCATCACCGACTCGATGGACATGAGTTTGAGTGAACTCCGGGAGTTGGTGATGGACAGGGAGGCCTGGCGTGCTGTGATTCATGGGGTAGCAAAGAGTTGGACACTACTGAGCGACTGAACTGAACTGAACTGATTGATTTAAACACACTTGTCTTCTTAGCTGCCCACCCGGCTATTCCTAACTCAGCAGTCAAAGTGGTGTTTGTTGGTTGGATCATGGCACTCCCCTGCTTCAGACCCTCCAGTCGTTCACAGTTTCGCTTAAAATCAGAATCATTCCAGTGGCCTGTATAATCTGACCACCATTTTCTTGCTGACTTTATCTCCTACTGCTCTCTCCTTACTATTATTATTATTCCCTCTGCTTACTAACTTCATTTTAGCCACTCTTGTTCTTTCTCTTCCTTGAGCTTTTGAGGCACACTTTCATCTCAAAGCCTCTATCCTTGTTCCTACTGTCTAAAGTGTTTTTTCTCCATGATTGGACCCCTTTCCTCCTTGAGATCTCTGCCCATGTTACCCTCACACTGTCAGGAGATAATCATCTCCAGCCAGTAGTTCTGTCCTGTGGAAATTTTGCTGAGACTGAGGCTAGGCAGTTTCATGGGCTCACAGTTTTGAAGTCTCAGAATCTTGAAGGTTGCAGTCTGAAGACTCTGTAGTCCTCAGATGCTGTCATTTTTATGGAGTTGGAGTCTTGTGGTTGTGCAATTTCAATTCAGGGATGGCAAACATATTCTTAAAAAGTCAGTAAATATTTCAGACTTGTGGGCCATATGGCTCTTCATTACAGTTATTCAACTCTGCCATTGTAACATATTAGCAACCATAAACCGTGTATGTAAATGTTATTGTGTGCTAATAAAACATTATTTATACAAACATGCATGCAGCCAATGAGGCTAGAGTTTGTAGACCTCTAATTCAAAAACTGGTAGTTTCTGGGCTCTCTGGAATAGAAATATGAGCTCACCTTCAGAGAGGTATACTTCGTCTAACCAAAACTGCAGCTAAATGCCCACCCACAGTCTTTTATGATTAATGATATCAGATGGACGTTAGGAGCCGAGTATTTCCTGTTTTCATCATTCCTTTGTGTATAGATAGTGGTTTCCATCTGGTATCCCTTAACTTAATCTGAAGAACATCTTTTTATATTCCTTTTGGTATAGTTCTACTGTTGATGAATTCTCTCAGCTTTTGTTTGTCAAAAAAATGCTTTACCTTTATATTTGAAGGAGTTTTCATAGGTTATAGAATTTGAGATTAATAGGGTTTTAGTTTTTTTTCTCCTTTTTGATCCTCTTCCCTTCTCCCTACCCCCATTGTCTTCTGGCTGCCTTGTTTCTGAAGAGAAATCATTGCTTAATTCCCCTGGTTATAATGTATTTTTTCTCCCCTCTCATGCTGCTTTAGAGATTTTTTTCTTTATCAGCAATTTGATTACATCTTACCTTGGTTTGGTTTTCTTTGAATTTTTCTTACACAGGTTTCATTAAACTTCTGGCTTATGGGATTATAGTTTTTATCAAATTTGAAAATTTTTCAGCTGTTAATTGTTTTAAACATTTTCTGCCCACTCTTTTCTGGGACCCCAATAATATATATGCTGTGCTTTTAAAAAAATTTTATTTTATTTTTGTCGGTGCTGAATCTTTGCTGCTGTGCAGGCTTTTCTCTAGTTTTGAGGGCTACTCTCTAGTTGCAGTGCATGGGCTTCTCGTGGTGGCTTCTCTTGTGGAGCATAGGCTCTAGAGTCAGCAGGATTCAGTAGTTGCAGAGCACAGGCTCTGGAGAACGGGATCAGTAGTCATGGCACATGTGCTTAGTTGCCTCACGACATGTGGGATCTTCCTGCACCAGGGATCAAACCCGGTCTCCAGCATTGGCATGTGGACTCTTACCACTTAGCCACCAGGGACGCCTTGCTGTACTTTGATATTGCCTTACAGGTCACTGAGTTTCTATTAATTTTTTCAGTCTTTGTTCCTTGGAAGGAAAAAAAACACATATAGAATGTAACCATAGTTAGAGCTTATCTGTGATTTCTTTATTTAAAGGAAAATACATTTTCTGATGAATGAGGAGAAAAAGCTGTTCATGTTTTCATGATGCTCCTATTACCTATCACATTATAAATTCTAATCTACTTTCTTTCTCACTTATTGACTTCATAATTTGGGTTTTTTTTTAATATATATCTTTTAACTTTTTATTATATAATGGGAATTAGCCGATTAACAATGTGTTGTGATAGTTTCAGGTGACCATCGAAGGGAACTTCATTACTTTTAACATCTTTTATCCTGTTCCTTTTCGTTTCTTTAATAAGTATTGAATGTGTAAGTAGTTAGCATATCAACAGGATGAATCAGACATGGGATCCTTCTGTTAGGATGTTTACAGTACAGCCAGGAGAGGAAAAAAAAAATATATATATATATAAAATCATCAAATCCAGGATAGAGATTGAATATTACCACAAATGACTACAGATAAAAATGTTGTGGAAAACCAGAATGAAGCATCTCAGTTCTTTACTATTTTACATGTTGGACTTAAAACAGCCTACCGGAAAAATAAGTCCATTTTAAAACCCGTTTTATGTTTATTTGACTGACTTTTCATTTCATTTTAGGTTTAATGTGTTTATTTTTCAGAGTTTTGTTTTAGGTAGTTTTTAGCAGTATAACTGAGAAATTAAAATATATCCTTAGAAGTTGCGTTATCAGGATGAGCTAACTAACTGCCTAGAAGAGAAGACTGAGGTTAAAGATCTTGTTTGATTTGACTCTCAGTGGAGGAATCAGACATCATTGATCTGGAGAAACGCTATTGGTTGCTGAAGGCTCAATCCCGAACTGGACGATTCGATTTAGAGACATTTGGCCCATTGGTTTCACCACCAATTCGTCCATCTCTAAGTGAAGGTAAGAATCATTCTGCTTCTATGATGTTCCTTTCTAAACATACATGAGACCAGCTTTTATTTCTAACGAATACATCTAAACTCTAAAAGGCCATGATGTTATAGGTTTGCACGTTTCTTACAAATAGTTCGGTGGGGAGGAAAATTAAATTGGGAATTAAGATTATAGTCTTGAGTGTCCTATTCTACTTATGTAACCTTGCATAAGTCAGTTTAGCTCTCTCATCTGTACATATGTGCTAATTAGTTGCTCAGTCATGTTCGACTCTTTGACCCCATGGACTGTAGCCTGCCAGGCTCCTCTGTCCATGGGATTCTCTAGGCAAGAATACTGGCGTGGGATGCCATGGCATCCTCCAGGGAATCTTCTCAACCCAGGGACTGAACTAGGTTCTCTTGCGGCTCCTGCATTGGCAAGTAGGTTCTTTACCACTAGGGCCACCTGGGAAGCTTCCATCTCACCTGTATGTTCTCATATATAAAATGTTTTGACCATGATCAATTCAGTTCAGTTCAGTTCAGTCGCTCAGTCGTGTCCGACTCTCCGTGACCCCATGAATCACAGCACGCCAGGCCTCCCTGTCCATCACCAACTCCTGGAGTACACTCAAACCCACGTCCACAGAGTCGGTGATGCCATCCAGCCATCTCATTCTCCGTCGTCCCCTTCTCCTCCCGCCCCCAACCTTTCCCAGCATCAGAGTCTTTTCCAGTGAGTCAACTCGTCGCATGATAGTGGTTATGAAACTGTACTCCTATGGGTGCCTCAGAAACTCACTCCTATAGTGAGTTTAGGGAGGTGGCCACTGAGCAGGGAAAGCTCTGGACTTCCACATACAGCCCAACCTCTTCCTCAGCTCGAGAACCTCCACAATTTTTCTTTCACATAAGAAGGTTCACTGGGGAATTCCCTGACGGTCAGCAGTTAGGACTCCTCAATTTCACTGCCAGGGGCCTGGGTTCAATTTCTGGTTGAGAAGTAGGATCCTGTGCATGGCACAGCAAAAATTAAAAAAAAAAAAGAAGAAAAAGTTTCCACTGTTGTATCACTTCTTCCCCCACCCGAAAGAAGATTAGGAAGCCACTGGACCATATCTACATTTCTCACTCAGCCCTAAATTTCTCATTGCTGTCACTTAAAACGATGGAAATGTAAGCAGTAGTTGTTGGATGAGATCACAAAACCACGTATGGAGTTTGAATACTTGGGTTTTTCTTCTGGTTCAGACCTTTCTAAACTTTCTTGTGGCAAGTCGTTTAACTCTTCCTTAGCCATGATTTTCCTACTCTTTAAAGTGAGGGCACAGAAGTAGAGTCTTGTAGACTATCTGTATTCTTCACATTCCCAGTGTATTTCAGAAATACTTGTTAGGGGAACCAGAACAGATAGGACATCACCTACTTCAGAGGTGCAGTTGTGTTTTTAACCTTTTTAGAATTAGAGAGTGATAAGTAAGTCATTTTATTCGAAAACAAAATTTCATTTCTATGTCTTATAAAAAGTTTGAAAACCACAGATTATATTATAAATTTCCTTTTATTTCTGAAATTTAAAATATTTATAACATTAAATAGCACAAAGAAGACTGCAATACAGAATTTCTTTCTCTTATAGTGTATTATTATTTTTTTGCCTCATGAAGGAGCATAATGGAGCTTATTAATAACAGCACAGTATATCTTTGATATGCAGTTCAACTTTTCTTCTTTTTTCCTTTTCTTCTCATTCTTTCCAAATAAGGATAATTGTGGTCTCTGGCTTTTTTTGGTTCTTAATTTTTTTAATTTGTTTTTATTTTTTACATACTGTGGTCATTTTTAGCTATAGAATTTGATATAAGATAGAGACAGGCAGGCAAACAGAACCAAACACTAAATGATAGTAATGAATTTTCTGTTATAAAGTTAAGTTTTATAATTATATCAGGAAAAAAAAACCTTCGTGAGACATGGGAGCTACTGATAAACTTTTATTTTTAATTCAGTAGTTTATGGGAAAAAGTCATGCCTCCTTTCATAAACATGTCATTTAACATTAGGAAATTTGTTGATTCTGATTTATGTTGTTTTTTCCTATTTTACAGGTTTGTTTAATGCTTTTGATGAAAATCGTGACAATCACATAGATTTTAAGGAGATATCCTGTGGGTTATCAGCCTGTTGCAGAGGACCTCTGGCTGAAAGACAAAAATGTGAGTGTGTTAAACATTGTCACAAAATTTGCAAATGAAACGGAGAAAAATATCAGCATTCATTCATGTAGAAACCATCTGTGGATTAAGGCTTAAATTTTCATTACTTTGGCAGATATCTATGTTGAAGTTCTCGTGAGGTCACTGTAAGGATTTAGTCACCTTTTTTTTTTTTTTACTGTGGAGTGATTTGGAATCTTTGTCATTAGTAATGGGGTTGATTTTCCAGATGAAGGTGCAGATCTTACCAGAAGGTTTAGATCAAATGAACTACATCAATCATGATATCTTTGAAAATGTTAAGCATTTAGAAAATATTTTCTGGTAGTCTATATAGAAAATTTTGTGTCTTACATGACTTGAATTATAATTTATTTTCTATCACTTCTATGCATTAATATTTTATTAGCAAAATGAAATTTATGATCAAAACACAATTTTATTAAATACTAAAAGTCTTTTTAACCTAGCTAAAAGTGTTATGCCATAATTTATAAGTATTAGTATATTGCTTTAATAAATCTTTACCATATTTGAGAAAATGTAACAGTTTACATTTAATTGGAATCTAATTCTAATATATTTACAAAAGTCATTATCTCTGTGTCTTTCAAAAATACAGTTTCACAAATGTTGCCTATTTTGGATATGCTACTTGTTAGATTTCTTTTTTATTCTTTGATATGGTAACCAGTCCATTCTAAAGGAGATCAATCCTGGATGTTCATTGGAGGGACTGATGCTGAAGCTGAAACTGCAATACTTTGGCCACCTCATGCGGCGAGTTGACTCACTGGAAAAGACTCTGATGCTGGGAAAGGTTGGGGGCGGGAGGAGAAGGGGACGACAGAGAATGAGATGGCTGGATGGCATCACCGACTCTGTGGACATGAGTTTGAGTGTACTCCGGGAGTTGGTGAGGGACAGGGAGGCCTGGCGTGCTGTGATTCATGGGGTCACGGAGAGTTGGACACGACTGAGCGACTGAACTGAACTGAACTGAACCATTATTCCAACCTGTCTTTATGATAGATTATTTGTTTCCATTAAAGTTCAAATACTAAATAAAGAGACTGACATCTTTGCTTCTCAGTTGAGGTTTATTATTGCCTTAAAATTTTTTAAAAATTGTTTTTTGCTAGTACAAGTTAATAAGCTAGAGTGATTCATTGATGTTAATTAGCAAATGTTAGTATTTCTAATTGTTCAGTCGCTCAATCGTGTCCGACTCTTTGTGACCCCGTGAATCACAGCACGCCAGGCCTCCCTATCCATCACCAACTCCTGGAGTTCACTCAAACTCATGTCCATTGAGTCGGTGATGCCATCCAGCCATCTCATCCTCTGTTGTCCCCTTCTCCTCCTGGCCCCAATCCCTCCCAGCATCAGGGTCTTTTTCAATGAGACAGCTCTTTGCATGAGGTGGCGAAAGTATTGGAATTTCAGCTTCAGCATCAGTCCTTCCAGTGAACACCCAGGATTGATCTCCTTTAGGATGGATCTCCTTGCAGTCCAAGGGACTCTCAAGAGTCTTCTCCAGCACCACAGTTCAAAAGCATCAATTCTTCGGCACTCAGCTTTCTTCACAGTCCAACTCTTTCCAATTGTTAGTCTGTTGTATATAAACAAAAAATTGAATAGTTGAACTTGTTCTTTGGCAAAAAAAAAAATTGAGTGTGCCTTTAATTACACTGGAGAGGGAAAATCTTTGTATGGTTATCTCTCAGTATCAGCTGGGAGTTGGTTGGTTCTGGGACCCCCCTTGGACACCAAAATCCATGAATACTCAATTTCTTATATAAAATGGCATTGTGTTTGCATGTAACCTACGTACATATTCTTATGTACTTTAAATCATCTCTAGGTTACTTATAATACCTAATGCAATGTAAATAGTTGTTAATACAATGTAGATGCAGTGTAAATAGTTGCCAGTGTGAGGCAAATTCAAGTTTTACTCTTGTGAACTTTCTAAAGATTTCTTTTTTAATTTGTATGTATTTGTGTTTTGTGGTTGAATCTGGTTATGTGGAACCCATGGCTATGGAGGGCCAAATGTACCAGCTTGTTGTTGATTCTTAATATAGATGGAATATTTTCAGCATTGTGGGAATCAACTCTGAAATGATCATTTTAAATATTGAAAATTAAAGGCTTGAATTACCACCTCAAAATCTGCAAGATAATGTATAGTAACTTGGATCTTACTAATATTTTTCAGTTTATGAGGAATTTAGCTGTAGATTTGAGGGAAGGGGGTAGGGTTCTCCAGCCTGGCTAATGATTTGGAGAGAGAGACATAGAAATGTGTGCAGGAAGCCCTACAAGTTCAGAGGACTTCCATAACATAGTCTGCTCCAAATGAGAACTTAATCCAGAATATACTTGCTTGAGAAACTTAATGATTTTACTAGGGCAGCTTCTAGTAATATGTATTGTACTTCAGAGTATAAAAGTGATTTCCCTCCAAAAGAGTTTCTTTTGTTTAGTTTGCTTCAAGGTATTTGATGTTGACCGTGATGGAGTTCTCTCCAGGGCTGAACTGAGAAACATGGTGGTTGCACTATTAGAGGTCTGGAAGGACAACCGCACCGATGATATACCGGTAAATTCTGATTGTATATACATTTTGGTACATGTAAACTTCACGCCAACAGGAAAATGGAGTGAATAAAATTTTTAAAGAGATCAAGAATAAAGAATTTGCTCTGACTTCTAGTTGCTATATTATGCTACTCAAAATATCTCTAGTTAAAAGTACAAAATTGGGAAGAGAATTTGCCTTAGAAAATTTAATAAACTGAATGTGTTATAAATGTTTGACCAAAATATCATATACCTTTGTTATTGTTGTTTGGTCACTAAGTTGTGTTTGACTCTTTTGCAACCCCATGGACTGTAGCCTGGCTAGACTCCTGTGTCCATAGGATTTCCCAGGCACCAATACTGGAGTGGGTTGTCATTTCCTTCTCCATAGGATCTTCCCAACCAAGGGGCTGAACCCATGTCTTCTGCATTGGCAGGCAGATTCTTTACCTCTGAGCCACCAGGGAAGCCCAACATCATATACTTAGTCACTGACTAATAAAAATGATATCTGCTTTTTTCTAATTAGTTCTTTGGGTTTCTGTTTTTACAGGAATTACACATGGATCTGTGTGACATTGTAGAAGGCATACTGAATGCACATGACACCACAAAGGTGAGTCCAGCTGGGACTGATTTTTTTTCTAAAAATACATCATGCTTTCTTTATTTCTCCCATTTTAATAAGTTACAGAAAGGCTAACCTTGTATTGAGCAAAGGAAACACTGGAAAAATGAAAACACATTGTATGATTCCATTTATATGAAGTTCGAGAATAGAGACAAAACCAGCAAATGGTAATAGGTGTTATAACAGTGGTTTTGCAGATGAGTGATTGAACTGGGAAGGACCATAAGGAGATGATGGAAATGACTATCTTAATCTAGATATATACATTGTTTTACAAAATTTCTAAAGTAATATTGGTAAAGGTCTCTTCTGAGTTCTTTAATAGCACCCAGAATAACCATGTAATAGAAATAAGCATATACTTTCAGTTCAGTTCAGTTCAGTTCAGTCGCTCAGTTGTGTCCGACTCTCCGCGACCCCATGAATCATTACAAATAATAAATTCTTGAACTTAGTTTGACAGCATTTATTAGTTCAGTTCATTCGCTCAGTCGTGTCCGACTCTGCGACCCCATGAATAACAGCATGCCAGGCCTCCCTGTCCATCACCACCTCCCGGAGTTCACTCAAACTCATGTCCATCGAGTCGGTGATGCCATCCAGCCATCTCATTTTCTGTCGTCCCTTTCTCCTCCCGCCCCCAACCTTTCCCAGCATCAGAGTCTTTTCCAATGAGTCAACTCGTTGCATGAGGTGGCCAGAGTATTGCAGTTTCAGCTTTAGCATCAGTCCTTCCAATGAACACCCAGGATTGATCTCCTTTAGAATGGACTGGTTGGATCTCCTTGCAGTCCAAGGGACTCTCAAGAGTCTTCTCCAGCACCACAATTCAAAAGCATAGGGATATTATAATAGGTTTTCTCCTGTAGCTTGCTGTGATTTTCATACAGAATGTATGAAAAATGTAATTTTTCTTACACTTTGAAACCAAAAAAATATTGTAACATTAAATTGTATTTTAGGGAAATGTAATATAGACACTCATTTTTTAATTTTATTAAGTTCTTTTCAATCTCTAAGAACTCTGATGAAGTTGGTAGATATTTCTAAGAAGGAGGTCTTAGAAAATTGTTAGGATCAAAGCACATAATCCAGAGTCTGTAAAAATGCTTTCAAAATTAACAAATATTTCATTTTCCCTGCTGCTGCTGCTAAGTCGCTTCAGTCATGTCCGACTCTGGGCGACCCCATAGACGGCAACCCACCAGGCCCTGCCGTCCCTGGGATTCTCCAGGCAAGAACACTGGAGTGGCTTGCCATTCTCTTCTCCAGTGCGTGAAAGTGAAGTCGCTCAGTCGTGTCTGACTCTTAGCGACCTCATGGACTACAGCCTACCAGGCTCCTCCGTCCATGGGATTTTCCAGGCAAGAGTACTGGAGTGGGGTGCCATTGCCATTTTCCCTACCTGGGGCCTTTTTTAGGTTCCATAGGTAATGTTTGAACCAGAAGATAATGTGAGTTATTTCCCAGGTGTTGTTGAAGGAAGAAGATGGTTGGTGATAAATTATCCTCGTTGCCACTGACTACTTTAATGAAGTTTGGTTACTTTTAAACTTATCCTGGCTGGCCTGTTTCTCAGATGAACAGATAGCACCTGCCTTAAATTGTTGGATTTCTTTCAGACAAATAATCATTAGAAGTTTAATAATCCAGATTTTACTCAAATAAAAAATGAGGGCATTCTTAATGTGAGATCTTTTAAAATACTGTTTCTCTTTCAGATGGGTCATCTTACTCTAGAAGACTATCAAATCTGGAGTGTGAAAAATGTTCTTGCCAATGAATTTTTGAATCTACTTTTCCAGGTATGTTTAAGGTAAATGCCAGATACAGAGGGCAGTGATACCCATAGTTCTGCATCTTTTCCATTACATAGTATTTACTGCCATCTAAGCTACAAAACCATATATTATAAAACAAACTACATTATCCTGTATACCACCTGAAAGATGGTGAGATAAAGCATGAGTGCCTACTGAAGTTTCTCAAAGTCATGAGAAGTTAGGAAAGTGGAATATAGCTGATTATGTTTATCTTAAAACTCATGACAGAGCAGAATGTAGACACAGAGAATAATTTAAATTGTAAAAGCCATTATAATTGCTACTTTTCTTCAAAGACCCCTCCTAATAAGACCGTGGAACAGAAATGGTTCATAAATAAGCACCTGTAAATTTTTCACAAAATATTCAGTCTTTCCAGTTAAGAGATTATCTTAGATGCAAAATTATTATTTTTTTTTTCTAATTCTTTATAAGGTCCAAAAAAGATCAAAGGAGAAGGAAGAAAGAATAGCTGCTAGGAATGAGCAGCCAGATTTTAACTGTTTTCCCAGTTAAAGTAGTTCTCTTGCTCCCATTTTAAAAAATAGTTTATGGTTTTTTCATAGTTTTTCATAAATATGTAAGTTGACTTAATAGTGATATTTTAGATTCTCCTTATTTTCCTTTCCTTGTAAAAGCACCCCTGTGAAAGTCAGAAAAGTTTGGTATCTTTGTCTTTATCGTGATCTTCCATTATAAATAAAGAGGTCTTTGACATAACTGTTATAATAAATGGAAATTGAACTCTTCCTAATGGGTAATTACTAACAAATATATATTTAAAGCATATGCAATCTAATACGCTTATAATATCCATTTAAATCACTCAGCTACTCCACTATCAGTTTTCAGCAGGAATTTAAGTTGATGGCTTTGGAAAATAAAAAATGTGCAAAAGTAATATAAGTCACTACTGTAAACAGAAATGACTTACTTGATAATATGAAAATTGATGAGTTCTTTTTTTAATCTCACTTAAAATAATATTCTCAAATTTTAAGTCATAATTATATAAACATTTTGACCACTTGAGTTTGTATTTGCGTCATCCTGTAGCTCTCACGTAGCAGAGGATTTTGAATTTTTGTATTGCCTTGACTATTTTCTCATGCTTATCAGGGACTTGCAGTGACAGTATTATCCTGTGATTCTAATTTATAAATAAGCATATGCTTGAGATTTGTTTTTGTATGTCAGTGTTTCCAGCACTATATTAAACAGTTGAAAGACTTTTTCATTGAGTACCCATTTACCCATCATCTACATTTTACCGTGCTCACTTTATCCCATATTTAGACATGCTTTTAAAACTTTATATTCACTTAATATATGCGTAAATAGATTGGCCTGAATTATCCAGATGGGTCCAGTCTAATCACACTAGTCCTTAGAAGTGGAAAACCTTTCCCAGCTATGGTCAGAGAAAAAGAGATGGCATTGGGAGCAGGGCTAGAGAGGTGCAGATCTGCTAGCTTTGAAGATAGAGCCATGAACATAGGATTGTGGGTGAATTTTAGACACTGGAAAATGGAAGGAAGCGTATTCTTCCTTTGACCTCTAGAAAGGAATACCACCCTGTTGCCATCTTGATTTTTAGCCTGGAGAGATCTGTACCTTACTTTTGACCTGCATAACAGTAAGATAATAAATTTATGTTGTTTTAAGCTATAAATTTTGTGATAATTTATTACAGCAGTAATAAAAATCCAGTACGCAGGGAGATAACCCATATTTATGGATTGGAAGGCTCAGTGTGTTAAAGGTGTCAGTTCCCCTTCAGTTGACTTAAAGATTTGTGCAATCAAAATCAGAATCCCCAGAAGCTCATTGTTGTCACTGAGATTTTTTAGAACTCAACCAGAGGATTCTAAGTACACAGGGAAGTACCAGGGTCAAAAATATAGCAAAGAAGAAATTCAGGAACAACAGATTTATATTACCAGATATTCGAACTTTTTATAAAATAGCAACTGTGTTACAACAGTGTGCTGTCTGCATAAAGTTAGATCAACCAATGGAACAACATTGAGAGTTCTTACACAGACCTACTACGTAGGTGTGATCACTTGATTTATACCAAAGAAGACATTGCAGTGCAGATGAGAAGGGGTGGTCTTTTTAGTAAGTGGTACTGGATTAATTAGTATTCTTATGGGAAAAACTGTGCATCATTATTCACCCCATTACATGAAAAATAATTTTAGACCCTGTTATACAAAGTGAAGTAAGTCGGAGAAAAACAAATATTGTATGTTAACGCATATATATGGAATCTAGAAAAACAGCACTGATGAACCTATTTGCAGGGAAGCAAATTAACCAGGAGCTGACTGTGGCTTAGATCATGAACTCCTTATTGCCAAATTCAGACTTAAATTGAAGAAAGTAGGGAAAACCACTAGACCATTCAGATATGACCTAAATCAAATCCCTTATGATTATACAGTGAAAGTGAGAAATAGATTTAAGGGACTAGATCTGATAGATAGAGTGCCTGATGAACTCTGGATGGAGGTTCGTGATATTGTACAAGAGACAGGGACCAAGACCATCCCCATGGAAAAGAAATGCAAAAAAGCAAAATGGCTGTCTGAGGAGGCCTTACAAATAGCTGTGAAAAGAAGAGAAGCGAAAAGCAAAGGAGAAAAGCAAAGATATAAGCATCTGAATGCAGAGTTCCAAAGATTAGCAGGGAGAGAGAAGAAAGCCTTCCTCAGTGATCAGTGCAAAGAAATAGAGGAAAACAACAGAATAGGAAAAACAAGAGATCTCTTCAAGAAAATTAGAGATTCCAAGGGAACATTTCATGCAAAGATGGGCTCGATAAAGGATAGAAATGGTATGGACCTAACAGAAGCGGAAGATATTAAGAAGAGGTGTCAAGAATACACAGAAGAACTGTACAAAAGAGATCTTCACGACCAAGATAGTCACGATAATGTGATCACTGACCTAGAGCCAGACATCTTGGAATGTGAAGTCCAGTGGGCCTTAGAAAGTATCACTACGAACAAAGCTAGTGGAGGTGATGGAATTCCAGTTGAGCTATTTCAAATCTTGAAAGATGATGCTGTGAAAGTGTTGCACTCATTATGCCAGCAAATTTGGAAAACTCAGCAGTGGCCACAGGACTGGAAAAGGTCAGTCTTCATTCCAATCCCAAAGAAAGGCAATGCCAAAGAATGCTCAAGCTACCGCACAATTGCACTCATCTCACACGCTAGTAAAGTCATGCTCAAAATGCTTCAAGCCAGGCTTCAGCAATACGTGAACCGTGAACTCCCAGATGTTCAGGCAGGTTTTAGAAAAGGCAGAGGCACCAGAGATCAAATTGCCAACATCCGCTGGATCATGGAGAAAGCAAGAGAGTTCCAGAAAACCATCTATTTCTGCTTCATTGACTATGCCGAAGCCTTTGACTGTGTGGATCACAATAAACTGTGGAACATTCTGAAAGAGATGGGAATACCAGACCATCTGACCTGCCTCTTAAGAAACCTGTATGCAGGTCAGGAAGCAACAGTCAGAACTGTACATGGAAAAACAGACTGGTTCCAAATAGGAAAAGGAGTACGTCAAAGCTATATATTGTCACCTTGCTTATTTAACTTATATGCAGAGTACATCATGAGGAATGCTGGGCTGGAAGAAGCACAAGCTGGAATCAAGATTGCTGGGAGAAATATCAATAACCTCAGGTATGCAGATGACACTACCCTTATGGCAGAAAGTGAATAGGAACTCAAAAGCCTCTTGATCAAAGTGAAAGAGGAGAGTGAAAAGGTTGGCTTGAAGCTCAACATTCAGAAAACGAAGATCATGGCATCTGGTCCCATCACTTCATGGGAAATAGATGGAAAAACAGTGGAAACAGTGTCAGACTTTATTTTTGGGGGCTCCAAAATCACTGCAGATGTTGATTGCAGCCGGGAAATTAAAAGATGCTTATTCCTTGGAAGGAAAGTTATGACCAACCTTGATAGTATATTAAAAAGCAGAGACATTACTTTGCCAACAAAGGTCCATCTAGTCAAGGCTATGGTTTTTCCAGTGGTCATGTATGGATGTGAGAGTTGGACTGTGAAGAAAGCTGAGCACCGAAGAATTGATGCTTTTGAGCTGTGGTGCTGGAGAAGACTCTTGAGAGTCCCTTACTGCAAGGAGATCCAACCAATCCATTCTAAAGGAGATCAATCCTGGGTGTTCATTGGAAGGACTGATGTTAAAGCTGAAACTCCAATACTTTGGCCACCTCATGCGACGAGTTGACTCACTGGAAAAGACTCTGATGCTGGGAAAGGCTGGGGGCGGGAGGAGAAGGGGACGACAGAGAATGAGATGGCTGGATGGCATCACTGACTCGATGGACATGAGGTTGAGTGAACGGGAGTTGGTGATGGACAGGGAGGCCTGGCGTGCTGTGATTCATGGGGTCGCGGAGAGTCGGACACGACTGAGCGACTGAACTGAACTGAACTGAATAGAGATGCAGATGTAGAGAATAGTATTGTGCCACAGCAGGGGAAGAAGAGGGTAAGATGAATTGAGAAGGTAACATTGACATATATACACTGTCAGGTATAAAATAGGTGACTGGTAGGAGGCTGCGGTATAGCACAGGGAGGCCAGCCTGGTACTCTATGATGACCTATAAGGGTGGGATGGGAGCGGGAAGGGAGGCTTAGGATGAAAGGGCTATATGTGTAATTTTGACTGATTCAGGCTTCCCTCGTGGCTCAGACAGTGAAGAATCTGCCTGCAATGCAGGAGACCCAGGTTCAATCCCTGAGTCAGAAAGATTCCCTGGAGAAGGGAATGGCTACCCACTCCAGTATTCTTGCCTGGAGAATTCCATGGATAAAGGAGCCTGGCGGGCTACAGTCTGTGGGGCTGCAAAGAGTCAGACACAACTGAGCAACTAATGTGGCTGGTTCCCACTGTTGTACAATGGAGGCCAGTGCAGCATTGTAAAGCAATTATCCTGCAGTTAAAAATAAACAAAATTTTTAGAAGTAATTTTAGGTAGATTATAAATCTAATAAATTTGGAAAGTAAAGAATAAAGTGTCTAGAAAATAACGTAGATATTTTAATGACTTTGAGGTTGCAAAGAGTTCTTAAACAGAGTGCAGAGAACACCAAGCACAAAGAAAAGTTTTAAGTTGGACCTCCATCAAATTAAGAATTCTTTTTTTCAAGACATGCCATTAAGAAAATGATAAGAAATTATTTGCTTTACTTGTGTCCAGCAAAAGACTTGTGTATAGAGCATTGTGTGCTAGTCACTCAGTCATGTTCGACTCTTTTTGACCTCCTGGACTGTAGCCCGCCAGGTTCCTCTGTCCATGGAACTCTCCAGACAAGAATACTGGAGTGGGTTGCCATGCCCTTCTCCAAGGCAATCTTCCTGACTGAGGGATCGAACCAATGTCTGTTACATCCCCTGCATTGGCAAGCATGTTCTTTACCACTAGCGCCACCTGGGTAGCCCATCTAGGGCATACAAAGAACAAAAATCAATGGGAAACAAAGCAGAAGCCTAATATTAAAATGTACAAAAAACCTGAATGGGTGCTTCACAAAAGAGAATATCCAAATAGCTAATAATTATGAAAGGGGGCTAACTTCTTTAGTCATAATGAAAATACATATTAAAATTATACTTGGAATACCATTAGACATCCACTAGAATGGTTAGCCTTGAAGTGATAATGAAGTATTGTTGAAGATGAGAAGAAAGTGTAACTCTTTCACATTGCCAGAAGAAATATAAATTCTTACAGGTATTGGCTGTTTTTATATATACCCTATAGAAACTTGTATATTGAGCACCAAAAAACGTAGAATAACTTCTTATAATCACTTCTTATCACAGTACCAAACAGAAAATGACCTAACTACCTATCAACGATACATAAAAGTAAATGGTGATACTTGCATATACATGGTTTAGTTTAAAGCAATAAAAATAAATATATTACTGCTACACACAACCACATCAAGGAATCTTACATAATATGGGGTGGAAAATAATGGACCAGAAAAGCAGACAAAAAGCAATCCATGGTGGTGGAATTCAGGGTAGTGAATACATCAAAGGGTGCTTAGTGTCTGGGAAGGAACTCAAAGTGGAACTTTGGGGGAGGTAGCAATGTTCTGTTTCTTGACTAGATAAAGGTCATGTGAAACTAACACAACATTATAAATCAACTTTCAGTTCAGTTCAGTCGCTCAGTCGTGTCCGACTCTCCGGGACCCCATGAATCACAGCACGCCAGGCCTCCCTGTCCATCACCAACTCCCATTCACTCAACCTCATGTCCATCGAGTCGGTGATGCCATCCAGCCATCTCATTCTCTGTCGTCCCCTTCTCCCCGCCCCCAATCTTTCCCAGCATCAGAGTCTTTTCCAGTGAATCAACTCGTCGCATGAGGTGGCCAAAGTATTGGAGTTTCAGCTTTAGCATCAGTCCTTCCAATGAACACCCAGGATTGATCTCCTTTAGAATGGACTGGTTGGATCTCCTTGCAGTAAGGGACTCTCAAGAGTCTTCTCCAACACCACAGTTCAAAAGCATCAACTATACTTCAGTTTAAAAAACCTTTAAAAAGTATTGTCTCAACAATAAAAGAATGAACTATTGATAAATGGATAAATCTCATAAACCTAATTTGTGTATTGTTAAGTAAATTTTACCTCGAAAGGTAAAATTATAAACAGGCAGGCTGATACATTTACAGGGAGCTTTGACTTACTTTGAAATACATGCAAAAATTAAGATGGATTAATAGATGAATTGAGGAATGGATAGATGAAGTATAATAAAATGTTAATGTCAGAATTAGGTAATGAGTATGAGGTGTTCAATGTAAAATTCTTTCAACTTTTCTGTATTTTTGAAATTTTTTGTGATAAAATGGTGGGGGTGGGGGGTGGGGAATAACTTCTTTTACAATGATTTAGAGAAGGCAAATAAATTGAGGAGGGAGAAAATGAGCCTTAAAAGGCATACTTAGAACTTCCGTGGTGTTCCAGTGGTTAAGAATTTGCCTGCCAGAAAAAAAATATCTGCCTGCCAATGCCGGAGACACAGGTTCGATCCCTGGTCTGGGAAGATTCCACATGCTGTGGAGCAACTAAGCTTGTGGGCCACAGCTACTGTTTCTGCGTGCCACAACTACTGAAGCCCACACACCCTAGAGGCCATGCTCCACAGCAAGAAAAGTCACCCACAATGAAAAGCCCATGCACTGCCAAAGAGAGTAGCCCTTGCTCACCGCAGCTAGAAAAAGCCCGGGCAGCAACAAAGACCTGGCATAGCCAAAAATAAATAAATAAATAATTTTTTTAAAAGCATATTTAGCGCTAGTAGCATTAATGTTCTTCTTAGAGCTGTTTAAGTTGAAATGCTACCTTTATCCTTCATTTCCGGTATCCTTTTCATCTCCCCTTTACTTTTCTACCCAAGTGCCATAGTATGCTCTTCAGGTTTCAGGAAAGAAGATAATATTCTCTTTGTGAGATAATTAAGGTATATAGTATTAATGAAACATTCTAAAAAATAGCTTTTTCCTTCATTTCTTTCTCCTTTTCTTCTTTTCTCTCTTTTTCCCCCCTATCTCAGAGATTTGGAAATTGCTTCTGTTGAAATGATTTATTTATTTAAAAAAAAAAAAGACAAAGCAAAATTTAAAGTTCATGTTTGCTCAAGTGGATCATTGGCAATTCATCAGCCAAAAGCTATTACTAGTTTAGGTTCCCATCTAGAAGTGGATCTTATATAGAGAATGTGAAATATTCTATAGTCCAGTCATTGGCACCAATGAAGTTTAATTTACCATTTTATCTCTAGGTATGTCACATAGTTCTAGGGTTAAGACCAGCTACTCCAGAAGAGGAAGGACAAATTATTAGGTAAGTTTATATTTTCATTAAATAGTTACAATTTCTGACATCTGAAATATATTGTTACTGGGTAACAGTATGTTTCCATTTTAATATAATCTTTATGGTAGCACCTTGTTTCTCCAAATAAATCACATAATGAAGTGTTTTTATTAAATTATCTTCCTAACCAAGGGATTGGGTTAAGATATTTAAAGTGTAAGATGTGATGACTTGGCTTATTGTATGTGTTCTGAAAGAATTCCCCTCTCTGAGTTAATTAAGGCACCCATCACCATCACATATCTTATAATGAAAATCTGTACCTTTTTACCAATCTCTCCCAGCTCCTGGCAGCCTCTTTTCTATTCTGTTTCTGAATTCAACTTTTTTTTGCATACCATGCAGTATTTGTCTTTCTCTGTCCGGCTTATTTCATTTATAATAATACCCTCACGCTTCATCTGTGTGTTTTTGTAAAGACATGATTTCCTTTTTTGAAAGGCTGAATAAAATTCCATTTTACATATTCATAAGCACCACATTGTCTTTATCCTTTCATCCATTTTTGGACACTTGGATTGTTTCCATACCTTGGCTATTGTGAATGATGTTGCAGTGAGCATGAGAGTAGAGCTGTCTCTTCAAAATAATGAAGAGATCCGTATCAGGACATTATCATTAGGTTGTCAAAAGCCAGAGACAGAGTTTTTAAAGCAGTAACAGTATTAAGATACCTATGTGTATCCTTCATAAAATTTAAAGCGCTGAAAGAAAAAAACACTGTAGCCAAGAATTCTATATCCCAAAAAAATATTTCTTCAAGAGTGCTTTGGATTTTGAAGTGAATTCTTATATTTGACTCTTAGAACAGAAGCAGTAAAAGAAAAAATAGGTAAATTTGGCTTCATGTAAATTAAAAACTTGTTCTTCAAAGGGCATTGTCAAGAAACTGAAAAGAAAACCTACGGTCTGAGACATAATATTTGTAAATCATAGATCTGACAAGAATCAAGTAACTAGAATATATAAAGAACTCCTACAACTCATCAACCAAACTATAACTCAGTTTTAAAACGGGCAAGGGACTTCAATACACATTTCTCCAGAGATGATATACACAAATGATATACACATGGTTGTCCAGCAGTTGAAAAGGTGCACAAAATCATTTGTCATTAAGGAAATGCAAAAACCACATGAAATTCCACTTTGTACCTACTAGGATGTTTGTAATTTTGATGTAGAGAATTTGGGATTCTCATTGCGTCACTGGTAGAGTTTGTAAAATGGTGTAACTGCTCTAGAAAACAAGTTGGTATTTCCTCAGAATTGCAATTACCACATAACTCAGCAATTCCCTTCTAGGTATTTATATAAAAAATTGAAAATAGGCACTAAAATACTTGTACCCAGATCTTCCTGTTAGCACTGTTCACAATAGCCATTGGTGGGAACAGCCCAAATAGCAATCAATAAGGTGAATGGAAAAACAAAATGTATATATATGCCATGAAATATCACTCAGCCATAAAAAGAAATGATGTACTGATACATAATATGACATGGATGAACCTTGCAAATGAAAGAAGCTAGACACAAGAGGTGATGTATTATACGATTCCATTTATATGAAATATCCAAAATAGGTAAAACTAAACTATCAGTACAGAAATCAGTTTGGTGATTGTTAAAGACTAGGGAAAAGAAGTAATAGAAAATAACTGCTTAGCTGTGCTGTATGAAATTGTTTTGGAGAAGTTTGCATAACATAAAATCAACCATTGTAAAGCATATATAATATTCAGTGGCATTTAGTACAGTCAGAATGTGCAGAGACCACCTTATGTTATATGAATTTTTTCTCAATAAGAATAGTGTTCTTAAAAATCACATTGTGATACCACTTCACACCCACTAGATAGATTTGTGATAGAAAAGACAGACAATAACAAGTGTTAGTGAGAATGTGGAGCAACTACAACCCTCATACAGTACTGATGGGGAAGTTAAATGGTGCAGCTGCTTTGGAAAACAGTTTGCCAGTTGCAAATTATCAGGTATTAGATAGATAAACATACACAAACACCCTATGGAATATTACTCAGTAATAATTTTTTAAAAAGCACAAAGTAGTAGTATCTGCTCCAACATAGATGAACTTCAAAAACATTATGCTAAGTAAAAGAGGTTTGATGCAAGAGACCATGTGTTATAACATTCCATTTATTTAAGTCCCTTGCCCATTTTAAAATTGTGAAATGTTCAGAAATGGCAACCCACTCCAATATTCTCGCCCAGGAAATCCCATGGACAGAGGAGCCTGACTGGTACAATCCATGGGGTCCCAAAAGAGTCGGACACGATTTAACAACTATACAACAATATATCTAATACAGAAAGAACTCTTAAAAATCACAGTTAAAAAAATACCCAAAAAAAATACAGAAAAAAGGGCAAAAGACATGAATAAACAATTCACAAAAAAGCTATATAATGGCCTATCGTCATATGAAAGGATCAAATTGACTTTATAATAAGAGAAGTACAAACTAAAGCTACCCTGAGACATCATTTGTCTCTTCTGCAGATTGACAGAAAATAATTTTGACAAGCCACTCTGATGGCAGTACTGGAAGAACAGGCATTGTTACACTCTGCTATCAGGAGTATGTGACTCAGACAATAAAGAATCCACTTGCAATTCAGGAGATCTGAGTTAGATCTCTGGGAAGATCCCCTAAAAAGGGAATGGCTATCCACTCCCCTTATTTTTGCATGGAGAATTCCATGGATAGAGGAACCTGGTGTGGGCCACAGTCCATGGGGTGGCAAAGAGTCAGGCATAACTGTGTGACTTTTTGAGAGATAGAAAATGAACTAGTGGTGTCATGAGGCTGAGGGCAGTAATTTGACTAAAAAAATGACTAAAAGCATAAGATGTCTTCTGGGGGTATCTGAAATAGTCTAAAATTGGATTGTGGTAATGGTTGCACATGTCTGTAAATTTACCAAAATGAGTTCTACACTTAATTCAGATAGCTTGTATGTTATTAAATTTTTCCTCAGTGAAACTGTTTTTGAAACATCAGTTGGAGGCTTAATAGTGGTATTATGACTCCTGAAATTGGCTTATCAGTGTTTCACTAATTTAATATGTGGCCATTTCCCAAGTATATCTGTTTCATGCTTTTCCTTTGAAAAGTTTCTAATGATAATTTGTGGGTGTATGGTCATCTGTTTTACACACCATTTGATGTACTGAATTTCTTTTGTATGTAGAGGATGGTTAGAACGAGAAAGCAGGTATGGTCTGCAACCAGGACACAATTGGTTTATCATCTCTATGCAGTGGTGGCATCAGTGGAAAGACTATGTCAAATATGTAAGTAAGATTCCTATTTATCTACATTTAAAATAAGATTTTTAGCTCCATCAGACTTTGTGTGACTACTGGACAGTAAAAAAATGCTCCAACCTAGAAGATTTGAAAGTGAAAGAACTGAATACCTATATGATGCTTGCTAAGGACCAACCTGCTTTTCTAAAAAGCAAGTTCCAGAGCAAGTAATAGGTTCACTAAGAAATCAAGTACTATATACTTAGTATTTATAGCACATTATGAAAACAAAAGTATGAGACTGTAATTCTCACTTGGACAGTGGTTAGCAATTCTGATTGCATAGCAGAATCACATAGAAAGCTTTAAAAAAAATTCCATAGCAAATAAATTTATAAAGCATATTTGGAGAAAGGGATTGAATTAATTTAAATAAGTCATGTTTGTATACTGAAAATTTTCTTTTGAAATCTAATTTAAATGGAATGCATTTTGTCAGTATGAATGCTGTCAGAAAAGCTGTGAGAAGATCAATATATCTTTAATGAATTGCCAAGAAGTCTACAAACTGAAGTCCAAACATATGATTAATAATTTAAATACTCAGGCCTAATTCACAGGCCATAGGTCAGTGTGATTCTGTTGTTCTGTTGTCCATGCAATTGTGACTTATTTAGTTAATAGTTGAATTTAAAATACTGATGGCTCCAAATCCATACTTAATGTAGATTGCCAGTTTTTAATCATTTGTATACTGTGGTCACCATTTTTTTTGCCATATAATTTCCATACTATTGTTTTCTTAGTTACATTTATATAAATAACTTTATCATTTTTATGTAAATAAATATATCTTATTTTAAATCTTATTTATGTCACTATCTTAAATAGAAAATCAGTGTCACATTCCAGAAATAGAAGATCAAAATAAAAATAAATTTAATGGAAATAAAATATATTAAATTCCAAGTAGCCTTGCCTTCTGAAGACTTATCGATACTGAGGCCTGTTCTCTGTTAAAAAGAGAAATTATCAAGTATTAGATTGGCATATCAAGTATTCAGTTAGCACATTAACACCAAACTGAGACCCTATCCTCAAAGTAATCAAAGGACTGGAAGAGAACTGAATAGGGAATAATTTTTTCACTGTGAAGTAGAGTTATTTAAAACCCAATATAGTCTGCTACCTTTCATATATTTTAAGAAAGTTAATAATTAATAGAAGATACTAACATTTGGATCTGTAATAAAGACTATGAATCTGTGTGCTTCTGAATTATTTGAAGTTTTAACAATAAAGCTATTTAACTTTTTTTTTAGTTCAATAGAGTTAATTGGTATGTAGAAAGAAATCTAGGTTTTATTCTCATTCTTCTTGCCACTCTTGATTAAATCATTGTAATTTCTTCAGAACTGGCTTTTGAAGAATCTACAAATTGATAGTGTTCACCTGGCTTACAGATCAAAGAGGCAAAAAACATCTAATAAGATACTGATAAAATGTCTCCTTGTTTTGGCTAAAATTAGGGCTTCCCTTGTGGCTCAGATGATAAAGCATCTGCCCGCAATGCGGGAGACCTGGGTTCAATCCCTGCGTTGGGAAGATCCTCTGGAGAAGGAAATGGCAATCCACTCCAGTACTCTTGCCTGGAAAATTCCATGCACAGAGGAGCCTGGTAAGCTACAGTCCATGGGATTGAAAAGAGTCAGACATGACCGAGCAACTTCACAGGGATTCTATAATTATATTAAAAGAATCTAAAGCTTCCACTGTGCTATTGCTATGCTGTGACTTGGAGTTTATGTTTTAAATTTGATTTTTTTCTTAAGTTTCAGTTAGTTACTTTCTAAGTGGTGCCTTCAAGACCCCCACCCATTCATCAGTTTCATCTACTAAAATTTATGTTGCTGTTTACTGAATACCACTTGAGTTCCTCTAGCCATGCTGTCTGTCTCCTCAGATGCCTCTGGGACCTTGTTCTACTGGTTAGCACCTTTAATCTTTCTCTTTACCTTCACTTAAAAATATCCTGATCTTTTGAAAGCACTCACAGATACATATTCTCATAGCACCTTCCCTTCTGCTTCTCCTCAGTCTTAGTTCTCTCTGTTTTTCTGTGTGTTGTTTGCTTTTTTTTTTTCTTTTTCCTCACAAATAAGCTTAGTAGAAAATAGTTCTATGCTAGCCGCCTCTGCTTCTAGGGCTCTGTGTGTGTGTTTAGTCACTCTTACGTGTCTGACTCTTTTTGACCCCATGCGACTGAACTGAACTGAACTGAACTATATGTAGTCAGCCAGGCTTCTCTTCCATGGAACTTTTCAGGCAAGGATACTGGAGTGGGTTGCCATTTTCCTCCTCCAGGACATCTTCCCAACTGAGAGAGGGATTGAATCTGCATCTCCTGCATTGGCAGATTCTTTGCCACTAGTGCCACCTGGGAAGATCCCTCTCCCGATTCAGACTCAGTATCCTTCCTAGATTCTTCTGCCACCAATCCTATAAATACTGTTCTCTCCTTATTCTACATATGCCATATTCTTGTGTTTCCAGAAATCTATATAGTCCCCAGTCTATATCTCATGTCATTCTCTGTCCTGAGCACTAGACTCAGATGTCCACAGAATCTCAAACCAAAATAAGCTCATTCCCAAAATGATCCCATTCACTTACACACCTTATCTTATGAAGAGGTCAACTCCCATCTAGTCATCTAAGTGAGCATCTCATGTTCTACTTTGGAATTATCTGTGTCCTTCTTTCATACACAATTAATTGCCACTTTTTTTTTTTTGGTCTCCTAAATCCATGCTTTCTCCATCTCCTTATTTCTGGTTCTAGTTTTATGGTTGAGTACCTCAGCGTCTCTTGCCTAAATTATTATAGAAGTGTTCTAACTTGTGTCTCAGTTTTCACTTTCTGCCTGCTTTTTGCACACTACAGAGTTATTTTTAAAACAAAAACTGGATTATGCTATCCCCTATTTAGAAGCCTCTTACAGAAAAATCCTGTCAATATAATGTTAAGTGAAAGAAAAAGAAGCAATATGCTGTATTTAAAATGTGTTTTCTGACAACAACCAGAAGGATAGTTTATATTTACTAAATGCCAGGCAATTTATATGTGTCACTCATGTAATCTTCATATAACTCTGAGATACTAATATCCTAGTTTTTACCTATAAACAAACTGAGACTTGTAAATTTATTTTATGAAAGACTGCATAGCTGGTAAGTCAGTACCCTGCCCTTAATTCTAACTGTATCCCCCACATTTATTTTTTATAGATATGTGTATATGTT
This sequence comes from Moschus berezovskii, assembly GCF_049115385.1. Lineage (NCBI taxonomy): Eukaryota > Metazoa > Chordata > Mammalia > Artiodactyla > Moschidae > Moschus > Moschus berezovskii. The sequence goes on from NC_142479.1 coordinate 24,730,477, forward strand.
CAGTCACAGAAAATAAAGGAAACACATCAAAATGTCAACTATAGTTAATGCTAAGTGATGGAATCTGAGTACTTGTGATGTTTAGTTTCTTCATGTTTTTCTACATTTTCTATAATAACAGTGTAATCTTTAATAATAAAAGAATAAATACTATTTGGCCTTTTAATATTAATAAAAACTTTCCATGATTTTCAATTTTCAACAGAATAAAGTCTAAATTACTTTATGTGGCACAGAGTCACTTGCAGTCTGTTCCCATTCTACCTTACCAGTTTTACTTATATACACTATTCTTCTTTGAAGAAATTAAAACTCAGTTATACATCCAAATGTTTTAAGTGCCATAGCCAGCCACAGGAGAATTAGAAACAGTAGACGTTGGGGGATTCATTTTTGAAGGCTGCATAATTGTCAGATTATTGAATTTTACTTCTTAATTTCTGACTTCACGATTTTTAGGATGCCAGCCCTGTTGTGATTGAGCCATCATCTGTGCTGAATGGAGGAAAATATTCATTTGGAACAACAGTACATCCTATAGAGCAGAGTGAAGATAGAATTGGAGGAGGCAGCCCAAGTTATGTGAACACCACTGAAGAAAAATTTTCAGACAACGTTTCTAGTGCATCTGAAGCCTCAGAAACTGCTGGCAGTGGTCAGTACGACTTATTTTCCGTGAGGTTTAGGCAAGGTCATTTCTTAAAGTGGTACAGTTTGTCAGAGAGTATGCTTGGTGGGATATGGGCATCAGGCTTCCATTCACAGAAACAGGTTTTGAATGAAATAGTCAATTAACAGATTCTTGAATGTGTTAGTAGCTTTACAAAGAGGAACTCTTCTATATTCTATGTCGTTAATCTCTCAATTTGAAAATATTTTCACAGTTTTCATTGATTAGGTCAATCTTTCCATATTGTTATTAAATCATTTTGTCAATAAATTTAGATTAGAGAAGCCATTTTTGAAGAAAATCTAAATTTTTATCTCCAGAACTCTAACCGTAGCACACCTTCATTGGATTAAATGCATCCTCATATCAGATTCAGACATTCCAGGCTGGAATTTGGGAGTTATTTTGTCAACATATTTAGAAAGAATTGATAATGTTGCCCATAATCCCCTTTGGTTGTTGATACCTACCTAAAACTTAGTAGTTTTACACTTAGGTGGAAGGTGCTTTGGCCCAGATGAATTTAGATGATTCCTGTTATTCTCCAGGACTCTCAGTCTTATCCTGTTGTTTCATCTTGGAGATTTTTCTTCTCCTTTTCTGTGGAGCAAGAAGGCAAATTGAACCCCACTCCAGTACTGTTGCCTGGAAAATCCCATGGACAGAGGAGCCTGGTAGGCTGCAGTCCGTGGGGTCGCTAAGAGTCGGATACGACTGAGCGACTTCACTTTCACTTTTCACTTTCATGCATTGGAGAAGGAAATGGCAACCCACTCCAGTGTTCTTGCCTGGAGAATCCCAGAGACGGGGGAGCCTGGTGGGCTGCCGTCTATGGGGTCACACAGAGTCGGACTCAACTGAAGCAACTTAGCAGCAGCATTTTCTCTACAGACCTCCTTGTAGAATCTCAGTTCGGTTTAGTCGCTCAGTCGTGTCTGACTCTTTGCAACCCCATGGACTGCAGCATGCCAGGCTTCCCTGTCCATCACTAATCCCCAGAGCTTGCTCAAACTTATGTACATGGAGTCGGTGATGCCATCCAATCATCCCATCCTCTGTTGTCGCCCTTTCCTCCTGCCTCCAATCTTTCCCAGCATCAGGGTCATTTCCAATAAGACAGTTCTTTGCATCAGGTGGCCAAAGTATTGAGCTTCAGCATGAGTCCTTCCAATGAGTATTCAGGACTGATTTCCTTTAGGATTGACTGGTTTGGTCTCCTTGCCATCCAAGGGACTCTCAAGAGTTTTCTCCACACCATAGTTCAAAAGCGTCAGTTCTTCAGCGCTCTCTTTCCCCATCTGATGTTATTACAGAGATCACCTGGCAGTCCTAAAAGTGCTGTCTTCGATCAGCTTTTCACTGTTTCTTGACCCTCCCTCAGGTCCTTTTGATATATGCTCACTCTTCACACAGCTCAGCTCTGTGCTGTCCACATGCTGAGCAGCACCACAAGTAGAAGGTTAAAAATGGTTGATGACTAGAATGTTTACCAGAGATTAACATGTGGTTGAGAGTTGAAATACCTTAAGATACCATTCAGGTTCACAACTCTTAAGTCATTATCAATAATTTTCCTGTATGTATTTTTCTGTTGTAACATCCATACCTTCCTTTCAAATAGATTTATTAGGGAACAGTTTCTTCTGTCCTAGCATTCTCCATTCTCCTGTTGGTGTTCTTGTTTTAACTCCAGCTCTTTGGTTTAGAGACTTGTTATCACCCTTACCTACTAAGAACCTTTGTGGGCAGAAGAGAATTAAGGAAAGATATGTGAGAGTCCAGCTACTTGGTTATATTTCTTCCTTTCCTATCAGAGGACATAGAATTCTTGTGAACTATTAGATATTCTAGGAGTCTGGTCAAATGTTCATTTGATAATAGCTTTTAAAACTTTCATTCTACCTAGTGTTATTCTAGGTATTTTCCAGAAAGGAATACCTCTGTGTCTTCTACACAATTACAGAATCTAACACTGTACTGACATGTCCACAGAATAATAGCATTAACCTAATACATGGACATTGAGTTCATATCTTCAAGCCTGTTTTATGTATAGTGAAACTAAGATTTCATCTTCTTTGTCCTTACAGGTTTTCTGTATTCTGCCACACCAGGAACAGATATGTGCTTTGCTCGACAACATAACACTTCTGACAATAACAACCAGTGTTTACTAGGAGCCAATGGGAATATTTTGTTGCACCTCAATCCTCAGAAGCCAGGGGCTATTGATAACCAGCCACTAGTAACTCAAGAACCAGTAAAGGTAAATAATTTGATATCTCTTTCAAGTTGCTAATAAATTTCATTCTAAAGAGTTCAGCACATAGAAAATGCTTGTGATTCATTTTATTAACCTGTTGTAGATAGAAATGTTTCTTTGAGAGTATTTTATGACTTACTACTTGCATAGACTCAGTTTAGTGATCCTTGGAAATATTCTTTTTCTTATTTAGAACAGCTGAAAATAGTTTCACGTGTATGTGAAAAAAGCTTTTTTAAAAATTAATACTTTTTACTGTTGGAAAGAAGTCTATGAAAGCCATCCTTAATATTTTCAAATGTTCCAGTGATTTTCTTTAAAATGATTTACCTTGAGTTTCCTTTCTTAAATAGTTTATTTTGAAAGTTCAAAATAAAAACCTTTTAGAAAATTCTTTTTTTTTTTCTAGTAATGTGAAACTGAGTAGTGACATGTGTTTATTTTCCTGTGTCTAGGTTTTGTTAAAACACAAGAGACTAATTTTAAAAATCCAATATTTGAGGGAATTCCCTGACAGTCCAGTGGTTAGGACTCCGAGCTTTCACTGCTGTGGGCCTGGGTTCCATCACTGGTCAGGAAACTAAGATCCCACAAGCCAAGAGGTGGGGCCAAAAAAAGCATCAACATTTACATTCCATTCTTTCTAAGGCTACATCATTAACACTAGAAGGAGGACGATTAAAACGAACCCCACAGCTGATCCATGGAAGAGATTATGAGATGGTCCCAGAACCTGTATGGAGAGCACTTTATCATTGGTATGGAGCAAACCTGGCCCTACCTAGACCTGTAAGTACAACCAATATTGCCTTATATAAGAAGCATTTATAACAGGGTCTTCTATTAATTTACTGTATGAACCTCACTATCCACAAATTAGTTCTTAACCGTGATAGAGCTTTCAATACCTGTTCAAATTAGTTGAATAAATTTTAGGTTCTTTTATGTTTGTTCATTCTTTTACTCATACATTTATTGAACACTGTATTAGGTACTAACCACAAAATGATATTCCTTTGGGAATGGGCAGCTTATATAAAGCGGAGGAAATAATCACTGGACTAAATAGAGTCAAGGAATTATGAGGCTAGGCAATTAAATAAGCCATCCACATAAACACAAACATTAAGATAATGCAGAACTTAGACTGGAGCAGAAGTCTGAGAGCCAGTGCTAAGAAGTTCAGTGAATATGGAGAAAGTGGTGCAGATGTTATTTCTGAAATTGTTATTCCCATTAGCCACACAGACATCCACTTAACTGTTCTGGATTTTGTGGTTTGTCTTTTTGAAGGAGGGACATAACAAGATCACAGTAGATGATAATAAGAATTCAAAGCTGGTGAATTCTGATTGTGACCATTAATAGAATGAGTCATTTAGAGCATAAGTAAAATGCTCTGAAGTAATTTAAAGGGCTTGGAATGTGTAATATCAAAATATTAGTTAACTCTACAGCATTATTTTGCTTATACACAGTAAACAGCAGTATTCATTGCCTTGAATACTCTTTACATTATTGATGCAGTAAAATACTTTATAAGCAGATTCTTTTGCTATATCAAAAAACACTCTCCTTATATAATGTCCAAACTAGAACTTTTTTATACCAGGAAGGTTTTACATAGATACAGTAAGTTAGATCACTTCCAAAAAGAGTAAAACTCTGCTGTATATCCATAGTCTATAATTTTAATAATGATTTTGTTATTAATAATTATGTTTACAAAAATTATGTTTAAATCTTAATCAGGAATTTAGGGTTTGTATTTGTTGGCTCCAAAAGGTTTTTACTGTTTGTCAACAGAACTCCTAGGTAGTTACATGTAAATGTGAATATACATAGATGTATATGCATCAGTTCAGTTGCTCAATCGTGTCCGACTCTTTGCAACTCCATGAATCACAGCACGCCAGGCCTCCCTGTCCATCACCAACTCCTGGAGTTCACTCAAACTCATGTCCATCAAGTCGGTGATGCCATCCAGCCATTTCATTCTCTGTCGTCCCCTTCTCCTCCTGACCCCAATCCCTCCCAGCATCAGAGTCTTTTCCAGTGAGTCAACTCATTGCATGAGGTGGCCAAAGTATTGGAGTTTCAGTTTTAGGATCAGTCCTTCCAATGAACACCCAGGACTGATCTCCTTTAGAATGGACTGGTTGGATCTCCTTGCAGTCCAAGGGACTCTCGAGTCTTCTCCAGCACCACAGTTCAAAAGCATCAATTCTTCGGCCATCAGCTTTCTTCACAGTCCAACTCTCACATCCATGCATATTCTTTATTTATTGGGGTTTGGGGTAGTCCTTGAATTAATCACTTAATTTCTGGGACTTTCCTGCTCTATCTAATATTCTATACCTGTAAGGGAATCATTGTGATAATTGGATAGATGTTTGATGGATAGATGGATAGATAGATGCAGTTTGATATTTTAAAGTCTGCCTGAATTCACATTCAGTTCAGTTCGGTTCAGTTCAGTTGCTCAGTCGTGTCCAACTCTTTGCGACCCCATGGACTGCAGTATGCCAGGCTTCCCTGTCCTTCACCAACTTCCGGAGCTTATTCAAACTCATGTCCATCGAGTCGGTGATGCCATCCTCTGTTGTCCCTTCTCTTCCTGCCTTCCAATTTTTCCCAGCATCAGGGTCTTTTCCAATGAGTCAGTTCTTTGCATCAGGTGGCTTCGGGACTGATTTCCTTTAGGATTTATTGGCTTGATATCCTTGCAGTCCAAGGGACTCTCAAGAGTCTTCTCCAATACCACAGTTCAAAAGCATCAATGTTTTAACCTCTAAATCTTAGTTTCCTCTTCTGTAAAATGGAGTTAACAATAGTATCTACCTCATTAGACTTGTTTTGATAAGTAAATAATGCATATGATTAGCACAGCATCTGAGTTACAGTAATGGTCAGTAGCAAATTTTGCCTGTTGCTGCTATCATCATCATTATAATTATTAAATGAGTTTTTTCAAAGCCTCACAAAAGGTCATGCTTTTTAACATTGATAACAGATAAATATTAGTTAAGCTACCATTTTACTACATTAAAGCTTCATTTGCTGGTTTGACAATATTTTTTCACCTCTAAATATGATAATTTGCCTGATTTCAGGAAAAGTTGCTGTAAAAACACTTAAAGTATGGTGTTCCACGTTAAAGAATACTAAATATATTTGTCACAGCAAGGTTAAAAATCAATAATTTCATCTACCTGTTTACATAAATCACACCATTTTTTACAAAAATAACTTTGATTCTTGTGAACAAGCTCAATAACAAATTGAGCAATGTAAAAAAGAACAAAGAAAATAAAAACCATATCCTACTCCTTAAGAAGTAATTGATATTAACATTTCAGTGTACGTCTTCCCAAACATTCCTCTGTGCCTATTCATATACAAATTAGTATAAATAATTTTATGAAACTGAATCATATTATGCTTGCTGTCTTGTAATCTATTTTCAATCTAAGATAGATGTTATTGATATCTTTCTAGGTTAATAACTCATAATTTATTAACCAGTCACCATGAATGGACATTTAGTTTGCATCTAGATTTTCATTGTTTAAAACGATTTTCTGGTGAATATTCTCTTCTCCAACGTGTGATGATCTCTTTAAGATAAATTCCTATAAATGGAATTGCATTTATTGTTATCCAGTTGTAGTTCAATTAGTTCATAGACAAGAATAATTACAGTGTAAATAAAAATGTATATATGTTTGACTATGCATGAATGTATGAGAATTTGTTGATCTGTAATTTGCTCACAAAATCACTTATCTTGGAAAGTAAGCTACACATTATAAAAGTTACTTCATTAACAGTTCAGATTCTGACAAAAGTATGTTTTCTATGTAGCCTGATAACTTACAGGTACAGAATTATTGATCTTTCCCCCAATCAGTTAAACTGAAGTCCTAAGAAAATTTGACTGTTGGCTTTGTAGCTCTCAGTGACTGTCTAGAAGAAATGGAGAGACTTTTGTTTTTTTCCATTGGTCTTACTGTTGGGGAGAGCTCCTTTTACTGCTTATTATTTAAATAGTAGTTGATAAAACTTACAAGTGGAGCTTTTGTAGTATACTAAAGTGAAAGAGGAGAGTGAAAAGGTTGGCTTGAAGCTCAACATTCAGAAAACAAAGATCATGGCATCTGGTCCCATCACTTCATGGGAAATAGATGGAAAAACAGTGGAAACAGTGTCAGACTTTATTTTTTTGGGCTCCAAAATCACAGCAGATGCTGATTGCAGCCATGAAATTAAAAGACGCTTGCTCCTTGGAAGGAAAGTTATGACCAACCTTGATAGTATATTAAAAAGCAGAGACATTACTTTGCCAACCAAGGTCCGTCTAGTCAAGGCAATGGTTTTTCCCGTGGTCATGTATGGATGTGAGAGTTGGACTGTGAAGAAGGCTGACCGCCGAAGAATCGATGCTTTTGAACTGTGGTGTTGGAGAAGACTCTTGAGAGTCCCTTATACTGCAAGGAGATCCAACCAGTCCATTCTGGAGGAGATCAATCCTGGATGTTCATTGGAGGGACTGATGCTAAAGCTGAAACTGCAATACTTTGGCCACCTCATGCGACGAGTTGACTCACTGGAAAAGACTCTGATGCTGGGAAAGGTTGGGGGCGGGAGGAGAAGGGGACGACGGAGAATGAGATGGCTGGATGGCATCACGGACTCTGTGGACATGAGTTTGAGTGAACTCCGGGAGTTGGTGATGGACAGGGAGGCCTGGCGTGCTGTGATTCATGGGGTCGCGGAGAGTCGGACACGACTGAGCGACTGAACTGAACTGAACTGACTGATAGCATATCAGAACATGCAGAATAAATAAATAGTCCCAAAGGTTTGTTTTGTATCATTGTTTTTATCTGGCTCTTTACTGCCCCCTCTTGATATTAAAAAATGCTCTATTGCAGAATACATTGATTTCTAAAGCAAAAGAAAATGAAAGCACAATTACTTGAGACTGTTAAAGATTCTGTAAGATTTTATGTTTTAGAGAGCTTGAGGACTTCCTGGTGGCCCAATGGTTGAGAATCCATCTGCCAATGCAGAGGACATGGGTTCAATCCCTGTCCTGATGAATATATCACAGATGCCACTGATGAATTGTAATCCATGTGCCACACTCCTGAGCCCGTGTTGTGGAGCCCGTGAGGGCTGTTTCAACCATGTGACTTTCAGTTTAGTACATCCAATTTAGTTGTTTTAATCATAGACAAAAAAATATATGAACAGTCCAGTTAAAGAAAACATAGATAGTAAATTTTTACATGGAAACATTTTTCTTCTCATCACTAATACAAGAAATAAAATTTAAAGTAGATTTAAAATATTCTTTATATGTATTAAAGAAATTAAAGTCATGTCCAGTGATAAAGTTTTGTGAAAGTAATACATTCATATATTTCTGGGAATATTTTAAAATGCTGCATTTTGGGTGGCCATGTAACTTATGTGGTGAGTGATTTTAGTCTTGTCCGATTTTTATGGCCATATGGACTATCTCTCCAGGCTTCTCTGTCCGTGGGACTCCCCAGGCAAGATTGTTGAATGATCCTGTACTTTTTTACTTGTGACTCCATTCCTAAGAATTTGTCCTCTAAAAGAACAACATTTTTTTATATGAGATATGTAAAAGTGAAAAGAGTTATTGTGTGAGAGTACTAGAATTGTAGATAATATTTAATATTTTCCCCTTAATATTAATGTTCAGTTCAGTTCAGTCGCTCAGTCGTGTCCGACTCTGCGACCCCATGAATCACAGCACGCCAGGCCTCCCCGTCCATCACCAACTCCCGGAGTTCACTCAAACTCATGTCCATCAAGTTGGTGATGCCATTCTCTGTCGTCCCCTTCTCCTCCCGCCCCCAACCTTTCCCAGCATCAGAGTCTTTTCCAGTGAGTCAACTCATCGTACTTGCTTTTAAATGAAGGGGGAAGAAAATATCCACCAGGAATACTAATCCTGGAAAATGGACTTAGATGCCAGAGCCTGAGGGAATATAAACTCATGTCATGTAAACTGGTGACTTTCTGACATATAGGCAGTGAACCTCTTGAACATTTCAGTTTGGAAGTAAATCTCAGAAATTAGGTAAAAAATGGCAGGTTTTATTTCTTTTATAGTGATCACTTCATATATTTTAAAACAACAGGTAATCAAAAATAGCAAGACAGAAATCCCAGAACTGGAATTGTTTCCTCGCTATCTTCTCTTCCTGAGACAACAGCCTGCCACTCGGACACAGCAGTCTAACATCTGGGTGAATATGGGTATGATGAGCCTGAGAGTGTTTCCTCAGCATTTACCAAGAGGTAACTTAAGAATGCAGCAAGAATACCGTGCATTTCCTTGAAAAAAAAAAAAAAAGAAAACCAATTTGCTCCAAGTCTGGTGCCACTGTACTAATACACATTTTCATCTGTTTTCATACAGAATCAGAAAATCTCTTATGGGCCTTAGATCTACGGTCATGCGCAAGACTAGCTGGGGTAGAGGCAAAGTCCCAGCAGCAAACTGAAAAGGGTTGTTTCCTTTTCTGGCTTGCAAACATACAAAGATAATAAGCAGAAATGAATTTTACATACTTTGTTTCTTTGAGAACAAGCCATTGTAAATTATGTGCTTGACCTCAGTTAGAGTCTGCCAGCCAGTGACTGTTCTTTTCAACTCAACTCAGATTTCTAAGAAGTAATTTCTTCAGCAGTATCCTCCTCTTATGTGTGTGTTTTGAGTTTTTTGTTTTGGGGGGTTTTTGTAACAAAACATGATAAATTTCTCATGCTAGGCCCAAGGAGCCTTTATAACAGATAATACAAAGGAAAAGATCTGTTTTTGAAAATGAAAGTGACACATTTTCTTCAAAATCATCAAGCCTATCAAAATGATATATAAATAAATTTTCATTTTAATGTAATAGATGCACAAAGTTCCCTTTTGATTTCTCTCTGAGGTTAAGTTTTACCAATGGGCCAGGCTTGCTTTATGCTTTTGCGTTACAAATATTTGAAATAGTTCTTCAGCAAAAATAATGAGTTCATCCATTTACTCAAAATCTCAGACTGTGTTAACAATGCCATAATGTTATTATAATCACTGTAACTTATTATGCAAAAACCACCTATGAACCCAAACCAACCCTGTAAGTATCATCCCTCCTTTGAAATTTAGTGGGATTAGTTTTATGTCATCATTAAAGATTATATTCAGATAATATATGGAAATTCTTACATGTACTGTTTGGTAAGAATTATACCAAATCAGTGCCCTCAAACTTTGTCTTTAGGTAACACATTATAATCAAACAACAGTGAAATAAGTATCTCTCTGAAACTCTTGATTTAATTTTCCATTGAATAGTATCAATAGTATTTGCCTTTCTTTCATGGCACCCATAGTACATATCTTTTTCAATTCTCTTTGAAAGATAACATGAGAGGCAAGATGTGTTGTTGCACTATTAGTAAGTATTCTTTATGACTCTTGTGCTGATCCTAGATTTTTGCTGCTTCTGTAAATTCCACTAGATTTGTTGGTGCTATTCAAAAGTATGAAATTATGTATAATAAGTGGCTGCCTGCTTAATGAGCTATGCTACAAAAACTGTCTAGAATTCAAATAAATTTCTTATATGGCTTAGGACAATAGAAATTGACTTGGACACTAGCAAATGCTTCTGAATCCTAGAACTGTATAGTCATTATGCTCCAAATTTGTTCTTAATTTGAAATTTTATTTCTTACTAATTAGTTATGAAATCAATCATTAATCATTTTGAAGTTTATAAAAATATGCTTTCTTGCTGTAATCTTATAACTAATCCTCTGTTGTGTATTTAGCGAAATTTGCCCTTTTGTTTTCTTCTAGGATTATCCTTTGCTTGCTGATAGTAAATGATTTGCTTTGCTAGAGTTTAAAAGTTAATTGTAGTTGGGTTTTGTTCTCCATACGTAGTTTTCATCTTTCTCTCTAATTTATCACAGCTATTTACTGGCTCTTTTATTCCTTTTCGGCTCCCCTGGTTGCTCAGACAGGAAAGAATCTGCCTGTAATGCAGGAAACCTGGGCTCAGTCCCTGGGTTGGGAAGATCCCCTGGAGGAGGGCATGGCAACCCACTCCAGTATTCTTGTCTGGAGAATCCCCATGGACAGAGGAGCCTGGCAGGGCTATAGTCCATGGGGTCACAGAGTCAGACATGACTGAGTGATTAAGCACACAATTTATTCCTTTTGAAGTGAAGGTTTCCAAACCTTACTACAGTTATCAATGACTTAATGGTAGCCTTTTTAACAGATAAAGCTACAGAAGTCATTGTTAAATGATTTTTCAGCCTATTTTAGGTGAGTTAATTCTTGGAAGCTCTGAAAAAGTAGATGAATGATGCCAGTGCTTTTCTCCTCTGTTTAGTAAGTAAAGACTCAGAGCACATTTAATGTAAGGGAAAAAAGCTAAGTCACCATTGAATGGGTGGAAAATTACTTGGTGTGTATAATTGTGCCCTTGATAGATTATATTGATCCATTGAGTGTATTTTTTGGGGGGCTGCTCAGTGAACTAAATATAACCTCCCATAGGCAGAGATGACCATTTTAAGCTACAGCTTTTGTCTAGATTTTTGGCTGAATAGTTAGTTACCCAGAGTTTAGCAGATGGTTTTAGCAACCTGTTTTTGATTTCCATAATCTCTTGTCATTTTATCCCCCTTTTCTTTTGAAATATATGGTTAGACTTGTTACATTCTTCCTTTAGTCTTTACTCTTTCCCTTTATTGCCTCTTTTTGTTTGCACTTTGAGCCCTTCAAGAATTCAAGGTCATGTCTGCTGTCCTCTTATTGGGTAGACAGGCCTTATGGTTCCCCCTAGTACCTTTCCATAGGGCAGTTTCTTTTTTGTCATGGCACGTTTTTTGGCTTACTCTAAAGCTCTGTTGGCCGTGTAGTATCTGTGCCTACTTAGAATTCTAAGTAAAAGTTTCTTGAGTAATTGTGCCACAGTGACCAGGTAATTGGGCCACTTAATGAGAGTGAGGGATTAGCAATTCAAAGACAGTTTATTTTAAGAAAGTAGATCAGGTGAATCCAATTATCCTTCTGTGGTGTTCAAATCCAGTCCCGTTTCCCAGTGTAAGACTCTTCCCCATTCTTTAACACTGAGTTTTGATTTTCCTATTGAGTATGACCCAGTTGAGGGCCAAGAAATCAGTGCCCACTGATACTTGCCACTCTTCTTGGATTCCAGATACTGCCAATTATTTGCGTGTCTGATTTTGTTGTTATTCCTTTCAAAGTTAAGGCTTATTTTAAGACACTTAGGTCTCCTATCTTCATTTTAAAGCTTTTTCTTAAAATTTCTTAATTTATAAAATTATTAAATCTGTAATTCTTATTTCTCATTATTTCCTAAAATAATATGGTCCCCATTACTAAAAGTGGTGCTTTCTCTTTTTTTAACATCCGCCTTTTTCCTTACTGTGATTACTATGACCATAGGAAATGTCCCTTCTCCAAATGCACCATTAAAGCGGGTCTTAGCCTATACAGGCTGTTTTAGTCGAATGCAGACCATAAAGGAAATTCATGAATATCTGTCTCAGAGGCTGCGCATCAAAGAGGAAGATATGCGCCTGTGGCTATACAACAGTGAGGTAAGAGGCTTGTCAGTCAAGGAAAGTCCTCCTTGTTAGATCCGTGTTTCATAAGTATGGAGGGTTTGTCTACATTAATTGTTCATGGACAGTACAATCTTATAAAAATTATTATTATAAAGTAACAATAAATATATCTTTTTAACAAATAGTTTATTTTGGATTTGTCTTAAAGTAAGTTATACACATATTTAAAAAAATTCAAGCAATATGAAAGTATGTAGTGAAAATTCTTCCCATCCTCTGACCTCTGTCTTCCATTCTCCTTAGAGGCAGTGCTTTTTAATTAATTATGTATTCTTCCTAACACATGCAATATGTTTTCATTTTACTCTGAAATTGGATGGTAAGTAGTTTTAACCAGCTCTTTATCCCTTAGTTCCTTCTTTCTTACATCCTTCTTTGGTCACCATTGAGAACTGAGAAGCAGTATAGTAAAGAAAGTTGAGAGCACAGCTCCTGGAGCCTCGCTGCCAAGGATTAAGTCCTGACTCTCTCACCTGTTAGTTAACTAACCAAGGACAAGTCCCTTAACTCTCTGTCACAGTTTTTCCATGAGTAAATGGGGAAAATAATAGTATTTCCCTTAGGATAGTTGTAAGAATTAGATGAGTTAAATTTCCGAGCACTTTAGACAGGGTGAGTGTCAACAAAATGTATAATTCTGTTGCATGGCATTTGGTTTTACATTTTCATTTCCTAGTTAGTGATCAAGTTCCATCTTGAATACAAGCACATTTACTCAATTTAGTATATACTTACTATATATTAATCAGAACTTCTTTTCTGTAAGCTGTTTAGAAAATCTAAACCTCAGTGAATTTTGGTTTATGTGATCAGTCTTTCCTGGTCTCCCCAAAATCAGATATAATTTTTTTTAGAAACATAAAATGTGTGTTTACAGAGTATACATTTCTTTCCCTCATTTTGCCACCAAAATTATAAGTACTTTTGAATAACTATAATATGCTAAATGTCTGTACATGAGTTACGTACCTTCAAGTAATTTTTTTAATTGTCATTCATTTTTATTTCAGCATTTGTTTCAAAGTTAGTAATTAACAAAACATTTCCTCCTCCATATACAGAATTACCTCACTCTTCTGGATGATGAGGATCACAGATTGGAATATTTGAAAATCCAGGATGAGCAGCACCTGGTAATTGAAGGTACAAGATGGAAGCATACACCTGTGTTAGATTTTTAGGGGAAGAATGAAAGATATAATTACTCACTGATAATCTACTTCATGGGGCTTCCCAGATGGTGCAGTGGTAAAGAATCCACCTGCCAATGCAGGAGATGCAGGTTCGATCCCTGGGTCAGGAAGATCCCCTGGAGTAGGAAATGGCAACCTACTCCTATTTTGTTCTTGCCTGAAAAATTTCATGATGTTGCAGAGTCGAAGATGACTGAGCGACTGAGCATGACAAACCTACTTTATAGATTTTTCCAACTGGTATTTGATCACTGTATTCTTCATAGTGGGCTTCCCTGGTGGCAAGAAAATGCATTAAACCTTTATGTAATCCTTTTATAATGAAATACAATTTAGATTGCTTTAAGAGGAAAAACATGTCTACATTCATTATCTGGCAAGGGTGGAAACAGTTGTAAAAACAAGTGAATTCAGTTATAAGTTTACAGTTTATTAAAATTTTCAAGCTGCCTCCTTGAGTTTGAATGACGAGATTAACATTCTTGGGTTATTAGTGATGCAGGCTTTTCATTAGTCCTAAACGCTGCTCAAGAGAGCTTAGCTCGAGTAAGCATACATTTACACACTCTCATGTACACGTTATTGAAAACTTAGTGTGTCTTTTCTCAAGATTCATGAAGCATTCCTAGCTGCCTTTGTATTAAAACGAATGGCAGTTTCACAATTTAAGAAAGAATTGTGATAGTTCCAGTGTTTTAGGCTTAAGAATTTTAATTCCTTCTATAGAAGGTTGAGTATAATTGTACCTCAGGTATGCAACTGAGGGATTAGCTTACTAATTATTTCTAATCACTGACTATAAAGCCCCCATCTAAAGAATGGCTTCAGAGCCAATTACAAAAAAAAATTTTTTTTTCAGTTTCTGGTTTAGAAATAAGTTTTTGCTTTTAAACAGAATACTTGAGTGGGTGTGATTTGATTGGATAAGAGATTAACACATTATTGTCTTTCTAGTTCGCAACAAAGATATGAGTTGGCCTGAAGAAATGTCCTTTATAGCAAACAGTAGTAAAATAGATAGACACAAGGGTAAGTTTCCATTGTATTTATTTTTAAACAGATGATCTTAAAATTATTCTTTTATGTTTTCTTCTTTCAACTGTTGAAGTGTTAACAACTTGCAGCTTTCTAGCTCAATAGTGATTAGACCCCCTCTTATTTTTCTTTTTCCTGAAGCATCACATTTCTTTCTAACCTTGCAATTAAATAATTTATTCATTTTAAAAGATACAATTCTAGGAGAGAATTGTTTGAACTCTAAAAGCCATTAGAGCAATTGAAGAGAATCATTGCTACTTCCAGAGTACAAATGAGCATAGATCCAATAGATTATCATGATTGCCAGTGAGGCACCATGAAAAACTTCTACTTTAACATTGCAAGACCCAATAGAAAATTAGTATCTCCATTTAACTGATTAGAAAAATTATAAAAATCATTGCATTGAATACAAATAACTGTTTGATCTATGACATCTTGCTGCAGCTAGGCTTCTGTTCTCATATTGTTTGTTCCAGTTCCAACAGAAAAGGGAGCCACAGGTCTGAGTAACCTGGGAAATACATGCTTCATGAATTCAAGCATCCAATGTGTTAGTAACACGCAGCCACTGACACAGTATTTTATCTCAGGGAGACATCTTTATGAACTCAACAGGTAATCTTCCTTGAGTCATTGGCTCTTAACTTTTGATATGAACCCAATATTACCTAAATCTGTTCTTTATTCACCCTGAGGGAGAAAAGTCTTCATCTTATTTGCCCTGTTAAACTCAATGAAGTAAGCTTCCCTAGTGGCTCAGTGGTAAAGAATCCACCTGCCAGTACATGAGACATAGGTTGGTAAAGAATCCGCCTGCCAATGCAGGAGACATGGGTTCAATCCCTGGGTCAGGAAGATCCCCTGGAAAAGGAAATGACAACCCACTCCTGTATTCTTGCCTGAAGAATTCCATGGCAGAGGAGCCTGGTGGGCTACAATTCATGGGGTTGCTAAGAGTCGGATATGACTGAAGCAACTAAAGGACAAGGACTAAATGTTGCTTCTCTTGTTTTGAAAATGTATTTTGATGTGAGAAAACAGGTACTAGGCATTTCTCTGTTCACATGATTGTCATTTATAAGAATCATTAAGCAATACATTTTCCTCTCAAACTTGTAGGACAAATCCCATTGGTATGAAGGGGCATATGGCTAAATGCTATGGGGATTTAGTACAGGAGCTTTGGAGTGGAACTCAGAAGAATGTTGCCCCATTAAAGCTTCGGGTAAGCATGTTAAAATAATATAAAGGTATTAAGTCTTAAGCAGCTGTTTAAGTAATTTTCTTTGTTTTTTATATTTATCTTTTAACTTTATCTTAATGTTTTTGGGTCTTTCATAAGACATAAACTTTTACTTGTTCAAATATAAGCAAAATACTCTTATAGACAGAAAAAGTTCAGAAGTACAGTCTAAATTTGGAAATTTCATTCATTTTACTAATTCATCAGGTATTTTACTTGTATATATAGTAAACTTTTCTTTTTTCAACCTTCACTATTATCAGTATTCTAACTGCAAGGTAGCCCTGAGTCTAATTAATAATAGTACATTTTTAACATCACTAAGATAATTAGTTCTATCCATAGAACGGAAAAAAAAGTAGCAGAAAGAAAGAATGTAATTAATGAATAAAAACTTTACATTAATATTATTTATAGTGAATTTTAGTAAAGTTTGGATTATTTTTTATCTTTATTTAAAAGCAAGTTGAGAACTTCCCTGGTGGTCCAGTGGCTTATTAGACTCCTTGCTTCCAATGCAGGGGACCTGGGTTTGATCCCTGGTCAGGGAACTAGATCCCATATGTCGCAATGAAGATTGATCTGTGTGCTACAGCTAAGACCTGGTGAAGCCAAATAAATAAATAATTTGTTTAAAGGCAAGGCAAAAGCTTTTTAGGTTAAAAATTAATAATCATAGTAGCTAAAAATTTGGCTTCTTAACAGTTACCAGCCACTATCTGATTACTTTATGTGTATTAACTCATTTAATCTTCTAAGTGGCCCCATAATATAAAGCAGTGTTACAATCCCCATTTTATGGCTCAGGAAACTAAGGCTAATAGCAGTTAAGTAGCCTATCCAACGGAGAAGGCAATGGCAAGCCACTCCAGTACTCTTGCCTAGAAAATCCCATGGATGGTTGAGCCTGGTAGGCTGCAGTCCGTGGGGTCGCTAAGGGTTGGACACGACTGAGCGACTTCACTTTCATTTTCACACATTGGAGAAGGAAATGGCAACCCACTCCAGTGTTCTTGCCTGGAGAATCCCAGGGACGGGGGAGCCTGGTGGGCTTCCGTCTATGGGGTCACACAGAGTCGGACACGACTGAAGTGACCTAGCAGCAGCAGCAGCAGCAGCCTATCCAAGGTTGCAAGCTAGTTAGTAAGTCCTCACAGCTGAACACTGGGCTATTCTGCCTCATAATATAAGTTAGGATACAACAACACCAGAAAAGCTAACTGTAAAAGAAAACAGGGAATCTTCCAATATGATCAAGTGCTATTTTAATATTTTCATCTTGTATCTTAAATAGCATCTATGAACCTAAAGAACTGTTTGCCTATATTGATACTAAACCAGGACACAGGATTTTGGCCATAATACTTTTTTTAGTGGACTGGGGTAGCATCATTTTATATAAAGATTAGAAAGATTTCCTGATTATCCAAAATATATTTGCTGAAGTAGACTAAGTACTATATTGTTTGGGCTTCCCTGGTAGCTCAGCTGGTAAAGAATCCGTCTACAGTGCAGGGGACCCCAGTTTGATTCCTGGGTCGGAAAGATCTGCTAGAGAAAGGGATAGGCTACCCACTCCAGTATTTTTAGGCTTCCTTGGTGGCTCAGCTGGTAAAGAATCCGCCTGCAGTGTAGGAGACCTGCATTCCATCCCTGGGTTGGGAAGATCCCCTGGAGAAGGGAATGGTTGCCCCTTCCAGTATTCTGGCCTGGAGAATCCCATGGACTGTATAGTTTACTTTTCTCATGTCTCTGATTGAATTATGGGTATGGTTATTCTAAATTTTATGGGATAGCAAATAACGAGTTTGATCCCTTTTACATTTATAGTGGACCATAGCAAAATATGCTCCCAGGTTTAATGGGTTCCAGCAACAAGACTCGCAAGAACTTCTGGCTTTTCTCTTGGATGGTCTGCATGAAGATCTCAACCGAGTCCATGAGAAGCCATATGTGGAACTGAAGGACAGTGATGGCAGGCCAGACTGGGAAGTAGCTGCAGAGGTTTGTCAGTTTTGAGTTTCTAATGTAAGCACAGATAAAATATTCTGGCCCCAAATAAGTTTTGAAACTTAAATGCTAACTAAACTGTTCTGTGATCAGAATTTTACTGTGAAAATGAAGGAATTTTATAATTCTCTGCTTATTTTTTGTGCCATAATCCCAAAACAAAGTATCTTTAATGAACATAGAAAAATGTTTCCTTTTCACATTACACATTTTGGGGAGAGAATGTAGGAATAATTATTCAGTAGAACTTTAGGAGTCCCCATAATTGCTAAAGTAATGTGTATAGTGACTAATAGGCATATTTTATGTGCCTTTAATGTACAGAGAATTCACCATTGTTATCATGGTAAAAAGAAAGAAAAGAAAGTAGGATTTTTCATCTGAATTTAGTATTTTATATATTGAGCAAAAAGAAACACATTCTAAGGAATTTCCTGGCAGTCCAGTGGCAGAGTCCATGCTCTCACTGCAGGGGGCCCAGGTTGGATCCCTGGTTGGGGAACTAAGATCCAAGTGCTGCATGATGCAGCCAAAAAAAAAAAAAGAATCACATACTATTCAATCACTGGTTTTCTTTACTTTCTCAGTAGGCAATATATTTAAAATTACATACCTGACTTGTAAATCTGTAGACAGAAAGCTTTTATTTTTGAAGGATTATATTCTTGACATTAAATCTAATATATTTAACCATTGCCTTGAATTTTTGGAGAAAAGCTTATCTTTTGAATTTGGAGGGGATAAAAAAATTCTCTAATCTTTTTTCTTGCTAGGCCTGGGATAATCATCTAAGGAGAAATAGATCAATTGTTGTGGATTTGTTCCATGGACAGCTAAGGTCCCAAGTCAAATGCAAGACATGTGGGCATATAAGTGTCCGATTTGACCCTTTCAATTTTTTGTCTTTGCCACTACCAATGGACAGTTACATGCACTTAGAAATAACAGGTAGGTCACAAAGTTCTGAAACATTATTTAATTCCTTTGTCTTTTACCTTGTATTCAGTCAGCTTGAATTCTCATAAAGATTGGTAGTCAGCACATTATAGTTTTTTAAAAATTTTATTGGAGTATAATTGATTTACAATGTTCTGTAATGATAACAGTCTGGTTTCAGGCATGATTTAGGATTTGAAAGACTTGAACATGCATCCTTTTTTGTGCTCATTGAGTTCTCTTAATTTTAAATGTGCCAGAAGCTCTCTTGAAAAATCTTGCAAAGCCACTCACACTTCTTTATTGGGTGAACATACAAAAATAATGATTTCACTTAATATTATTTTAAACACCATCTGTTGTAGTGTGTACATATAAAATAAAAATTCTAGACTGAAAGATTTACTAGTTGCAAGTCTCACACACACATGGGTATAAAGCTTTCAGTGAAACCTGAATTTTACTAATAAAAATCTTTTCTCTTTACTAGTTATTAAGCTAGATGGTACTACCCCTGTACGATATGGACTAAGACTAAATATGGATGAAAAGTACACAGGCTTAAAAAAACAACTGAGTGACCTCTGTGGACTGAAATCAGAACAGATCCTTCTTGCCGAAGTACATGGTTCCAACATAAAGGTGATATTAACTATTCTCTCTGGGAAACCCTTGATTCCTTCAAAAAAATCACAGTTTCCTCAATTAATTATTGTGTTAAATGACCAAGGGAGATAATAAAACAACAAAAACTGGAAAAAAAATTGTAAAGCTTTTAATTCTAGAAGAAACCAAAAGAGTTGTTCACCAGAATAAAAGAGTAAAATGATGGTGATATTTTTAAAGAAGAGAAACATGTAAGCCCAGAGCTACCTATATGGAGTGATCTAGCCATGTCAGTACAGTCTAAATTTACCCCAAGGACCGGCTGCTGCTTTGTTTTACATCTCTTATGTGTTACTACTGTTCCTAGAATTCTTTAAGTATTTTATGTATTTATGAATGTGTATTTTAGTACTTATTTATAAATATATATACTTGGCCTTTTAACACATTGAGGGTAAAAATAAAGTGAAGCAATCACTTCTTTCTCCATACCAGCTGGAGAAAGAAGCAATTCAATAAATACTTTGCCCTAGATTGAGTTCCTACCATTGGTATTATTTATATTCATCTTCAGGATTTTTAAACAAACTCCCACCTCCTTAACATTTTTTTCATCTGTAATGCAGAGGTGAGATCTCTGGAGATTTGGGGTTTAGATTCTTGAAATGAAGGACAAAATTTAAGTCAGTTATACACATTTAACTCAGATGACCATTATATCTACTACTGTGGGCAGGAATCCCTTAGAAGAAATGGAGTAGCCATCATGGTCAACAAGAGTCCGAAATGCAGTACTTGGATGCAATCTTAAAAACGACAGAATGATTTCTGTTCATTTCCAAGGCAAACCATTCAGTATTACAGTAATCCAAGTCTATGCCCCAACGAGTAATGCTGAAGAACCCGAAGTTGAACGGTTCTATGAAGACCTACAAGACCTTTTAGAACTAACACCCAAAAACGATGTCCTTTTCATTATAGGGGACTGGAATTCAAAAGTAGGAAGTCAAGAAACACCTGGAGTAACAGGCAAATTTGGCCTTGGAACACGGAATGAAGCAGGGCAAAGGCTAATAGAGTTTTGCCAAGAGAACACACTGGTCATAGCAAACACCCTCTTCCAACAACACAAGAGAAGACTCTACACATGGACATCACCAGATGGTCAACACCAAAATCAGATTGATTATATTCTTTGCAGCAAAGGATGGAGACGCTCTATACAGATAGCAAAAACAAGACCAGGAGCTGACTGTGGCTCAGATCATGAACTCCTTATTGCCAAATTCAGACTTAAATTGAAGAAAGTAGGGAAAACCACTAGACCATTCAGATATGACCTAAATCATACCCCTTATGATTATACAGTGGAAGTAAGAAATAGATTTAAGAGACTAGATCTGATAGACAGAGTGCCTGATGAACTCTGGACGGAGGTTCGTGACATTGTACAGGAGACAGGAACCAAGACCATCTTCAGGGAAAAGAAATGCAAAAAAGCAAAATGGCTGTCTGCGGAGACCTTACAAATAGCTGTGAAAAGAAGAGAAGCAAAAAGCAAAGGAGAAAAGGAAAGATATAAGCATCTGAATGCAGAGTTCAGTGATCAATGCAAAGAAATAGAGGAAAACAACAGAATAGGAAAAACAAGAGATCTTTTCAAGAAAATTAGAGATTAGAGATATCAAGGGAACATTTCATGCAAAGATGGGCTCGATAAAGGACAGAAATGGTATGGACCTAACAGAAGCAGAAGATATTAAGAAGAGGTGGCAAGAATACACAGAAGAACTGTACAAAAAGATCTTCGCTACCAAGATAATCACGATGGCGTGATCACTCACCTGGAGCCAGACATCTTGGAATGTGAAATCAAGTGGCCTTAGAGAGCATCACTACGAACAAAGCTAGTGGAGGTGATGGAATTCCAATTGAGCTATTTCAAATCCTGAAAGATGATGCTGTGAAAGTGCTGCACTCAATGTGCCAGCAAATTTGGAAAACTCAGCTGTGGCCACAGGATTAGAAAAGGTCAGTCTTCATTCCAATCCCAAAGAAAGGGAATGCCAAAGAATGCTCAAACTATCGCACAGTTGCACTCATCTCACACGCTAGTAAAGTCATACTCAAAATTCTCCACGCCAGGCTTCAGCAATATGTGAACCGTGAACTCCCAGATGTTCAAGCAGGTTTTATAAAAGGCAGAGGCACCAGAGATCAAATTGCCAACATCCGCTGGATCATGGAGAAAGCAAGAGAGTTCCAGAAAAACATCTATTTCTGCTTCGTTGACTATGTCAAAGCCTTTGACTGTGTGGATCACAATAAACTGTGGAACATTCTGAAAGAGATGGGAATCCCAGACCACCTGACCTGCCTCTTGAGAAACCTGTATGCAGGTCAGGAAGCAACAGTCAGAACTGGACATGGAACAACAGACTGGTTCCAAATAGGAAAAGGAGTACGTCAAGGTTGTATATTGTCACCCTGCTTATTTAACTTATATGCAGAGTACATCATGAGAAATGCTGGGCTAGAAGAAGCACAAGCTGGAATAAAGATTGCCGGGAGAAATATCAATAACCTCAGATATGCAGATGACACCACCCTTATGGCAGAAAGTGAAGAGGAACTCAAAGGCCTCTTGATCAAAGTGAAAGAGGAGAGTGAAAAGGTTGGCTTGAAGCTCAACATTCAGAAAATGAAGATCATGGCATCTGGTCCCATCACTTCATGGGAAATAGATGGGGAAACAGTGGAAACAGTGTCAGACTTTATTTTTTTGGGCTCCAAAATCACTGCAGATGCTGATTGCAGCCAGGAAATTAAAAGACGCTTACTTCTTGGAAGGAAAGTTATGACCAACCTAGATAGCATATTAAAAAGCAGAGACATTACTTTGCCAACCAAGGTCCGTCTAGTCAAGGCTATGGTTTTTCCCGTGGTCATGTATGGATGTGAGAGTTGGACTGTGAAGAAAGCTGATCGCCGAAGAATTGATGCGTTTGAACTGTGGTGCTGGAGAAGACTCTTGAGAGTCCCTTAGACTGCAAGGAGATCCAACCAGTCCGTTCTAAAGGAGATCAATCCTGGGTGTTCATTGGAAGGACTGATGCTAAAGCTGAAACTGCAATACTTTGGCCACCTCATGCGACGAGTTGACTCACTGGAAAAGAGTCTGATGCTTGGAGGGATTGGGGGTGGGAGGAGAAGGGGACGACAGAGAATGAGATGGCTGGATGGCATCACCGACTCGATGGACGTTGAGTTTGAGTGAACTCCGGGAGTTGGTGATGGACAGGGAGGCCTGGCGTGCTGTGATTCATGGGGTCGCAAAGAGTCGGACACGACTGAGCGACTGAACTAAACTGAACACATCATACTTCCTTCCTATGAAAGGGGGTAATGGTTTTGTCAGTAAGGTTAGTTTTCATTCAGTTTATCAAGCCTGCATCTTTTAGTTATTTTAGAAAATTTATTCAGACATCTTGTTTGCTTTACTGATAAAAGGATCTAAGACATTTGCTTCAAATATGTTGGAGGTGATTCTCCATTTTATCTCACACATCTCCCCCTTCTCGTCTTGCTTCTTTTTCTGTAGAATTTCCCTCAGGACAGCCAGAAAGTACGGCTCTCAGTGAGTGGATTTTTGTGTGCATTTGAAATTCCCATCCCTGGATCTCCAATGTCAGCTTCTAGTCCAATACAGACAGGTAAGAGAGAACTAGAGCTCTTTCTCATGATTTTAGCTTTGTTATTTTATTGATAACAAACCTAAAATTCAGAGAACCTAAATTGGATAGGTAGTTCTTAGCTAAATCTACCACTGGAATTCAGATCTTTTAACTCTCTTATTTAATACTAACATGGCAACAGATGGTATGAGAGAAATGTGCTTTAGAAAACAGAATAGTGAATTTGACTAAAAAAGAAATTTGTTTATACTCTGATATTTATATGGTAATTCATATAATTTAATATGGTCATCCAGTTAGTCTTCTTGGCCATCGTCTCTTCTTTTTATTGTTAACAATTAGATTCATTTCCCAGCTATTGAAGGCTTCAGAGAGAAGGGGGCTCCTCTCATTGGTGCTCAGTAGGTAGTACTGATGGTAGGTTGTTGGATGATTTATTATTGCTTTTTTGTTTATATCCTTTATATCACTGTCCTATAGAACTCTCTGCAATGATGAACACTTTCTTTAATCTTTGCCATCCAATAGAGTATCCAGTAGTCACACCAACTATTACAACTGTGGCTAGTAAAACTAAGAAAATGCTTTTGTAATTTAAAAAGCAACCTCTTTCATCAGTTATAACAAATGATTCATTTTGGTGGGGGAGGGTGCTAATGGGGGACACTGTGCTTGTGTGGAGGCAGGGAGCAGATGGGAGTTCTCTGCAGGTGTTTTTAAAAATAAAGTGTTTGTAAAATATCTGGCTAGAGACTACATGGAGAAATGAATTTTTTGAGGATAAGAAAAAGAAAAGCAGAACTATTTTCATGCCACAACATAGGACTGATAAAGATTGTTGTAAAAATTCCACTTACTCTTTCTAGCAGTTACTCTTGTTTAGTCATTTAGTCAAAAGTATTAGTAATAAAAGTAAAATCTAAAATGAAAATCTTCCAGTTAATCTAGAATTATTTGAACTATGATTACTTCCGGTCCTATGTTAAAAGAGACTGTCAGTGGTCTGGGTCTCAGCAATGTTTGAGAAAAGAGCAAAGATAAAGGTACCACAAACTTATGATGCTGTGCTTACCTTTGAATTTGTAGATTTCTCCTCCTCCCCATCTACAAATGGAATGTTCACCCTGACCACCAACGGGGACCTGCCTCGACCAATATTCATTCCCAATGGAATGCCAAACACTGTTGTGCCATGTGGAACTGAGAAAAACTTCACAAATGGAATGGTGAATGGTCATATGCCATCTCTTCCTGACAGTTCCTTTACAAGCTACATCATTGCAGTCCACCGGAAAATGGTTAGTTTAATGTGAGGCAAATCACTGCTGGTCTTGCCAGTGCTATTTATGAAACAGCAGTTTCTGCCTTGGCAACATCTTCAGTGTGTGCACTTTCAATGTGTTGTGTATGCTGTTCTAAGTGATTACAGCCAGGATCTAGTATCACATCTGACCGCCTCCATAGGGAATGATATTCCTCACTCACATTAAGCAGCAACAAGACAGCTGGTGCCTCACAATACTGTTGTCTCTAGAAAGTTTGTAACTCCTATATGTTCATGTCAGCGTGTACATCTTCTTTACCATATAAGTGTGGATGCCTTAGATAAAGTTTTGTTTGTTTTTAGAGGGAGAAACAAGAAGATTGCTAGGCAAGACAAGTTGTTTCCCAGGAATTTGCTATAGCAAATTGGCACAAACTTGGTGGCTTAAAACAATAGAAATTAATTCTTTCACAGTTCTGAAGACCGGAAGTCTGAAATCAAGGCATCAACATAGTTGTGCCCCCTCCACAGGTTTTAGGAGAGAATCTTTCTTGCCTCTTCCAACTTGTAAATACCTAAAAACAAACTTTACAAAAAATATACA
Organism: Moschus berezovskii; assembly: GCF_049115385.1. Lineage (NCBI taxonomy): Eukaryota > Metazoa > Chordata > Mammalia > Artiodactyla > Moschidae > Moschus > Moschus berezovskii. Next base: position 24,755,695 of record NC_142479.1, read on the forward strand.
AGGTACCTACGTAGAAAACAATATAATATTATTGCTAGAAATTAAAGAAGACTCAATTTGAAGGAATAGACTATGTCCATGAGATGGCACCCCACTTAAGTAGTCTTGCCTGGAGAATCCCATGGACAGAGGAGCCTGAAGGGCTACAGTCCATAGGGTCACAAAGAGTTGGACATGACTGAAGCAACAGAGCATGCACTCATGGGTTAGAAGACTCAATATTTCAAAAATAACGATTCTCCACAAACAGATCTATAGATTCAATGCACAGTCATAATAAAAATGCAAACTCTGTATATTATGCTTGTGTATGTATAACTTCATAAGCTGATTCTAATGTATGGAAGCGCAAAGCACTAAAATAACCAAAGCAGTCTTGAAGAACAAAGAATGAGGAATTGAACTATCAGATATCATGATGTTATTAAGCAGTGATATTTGAGACACTGATATTGGTATGAGAAAAGGCAAATAGACCAAAGAAATAAAATAGCCCCCAAACAGGTTCACACATGTATGGGCACTTGATTTATAACAAAGATGGCATTACAGAGCAATGGAGACAACTCACTTGGTAAATGGTGCTGGGATAATTGGGTATCCATATGAAATTTGACATACCTACATCTCACCACATAAAAATCAGTTGCAGGTGGCCTGTAGAGTGAAATATGAAGGCAAAACAAAGGTGATTATGTTCATGACCTTGGTTTAGGGGAAAAACTTCTTCAGTAGGACACAGAAAGCACGAAATAGAAAAGGAAAGATTGTTAAATTGGACATCATTACAACTAAGAATTTCAGTTTCATCAGAAGACATCACTAAAAGAATTAAAGGCAAGCTGTGGAGTAGATGTTTGTAACTCATATTACCAACAAAAGCTCTCATACACTGCTGATGAGTGCACATTAATACAGCTACTTGGAAAACTAAGTTTTCTAACTGAGTATAAATAATTCCACCATTTTATTTTGTGTTTTTAAAAATGTCTATTATTAGTAGAAAGAGTAAGGCAGTTGAGTCGTAGTCACAGAATATTATGCAGCATTGAAAATGAATGAATTTATACTTATTCCCAACATAAATGAATCTCATAAAAATAATGCAGGAAAGAAGTCAGAAACAAAAAGAAATGAAATAATAATATGTTTATAAATAAAACTTTAAAGACCGGAAAGATGAAATTTACTGTTTTATTATGCGTAGGGTATAAAACAAAGAAAAGCAAAGATATAATTACCATAAAATTCAGAAAAACTGTTACCTTTAGGAGGAAGCTCGAGGAAGGCTTTGGAGTGCTGACCGAATTGCTTCTTGACCTGATTGGTGATTACACAGCTAATTACTTTGTGATGATTCTTTGAAATGTACATATTCCCTCTGAATTAGTAACTCCCAAGTTAAAGTGATTTTTCTGACCATGTAGACGATGCTCTGTGGATCATTTTCTAGACAGGGTTGTTTGAGTAAACATCCTGGAGAATTAAGGGATATATTTGTGTCTTAGAATTTTGTTTAAGTGAAGCTCAAATCTTGTTTAAGCACAGTCCCATCAGCTAAGATCATTGGGGTGATTCGTGCATTTCCCCATGTCTTTAAACAAAGCATTATCAGATTAAATGTTAAGAACTCTGATGTATTTTTTTAAAATCTTTCTTACAAAACATCTCGCTTCATCTATATGCAGGTTATTTTGTAATTATTGGACCATAAAGTCTGCTCTAAATTTTTACCTTTTAACCAGTTCCCTGTTTCCAGTTTACTTCATAATCTAGTAGCTGCTTTGGGGAATGCCTAAAATCGATTTTACCATCTGCCCCAAGTCAACTCCCTTTCTCATTATGTGAAAGGCAATGCCATCCTTCCATGTTAAAGGCTCAAGGCTAGATATGATCATAGATTTTTTTTCCCCCTTTTCTTCTGAAACACTATATTTAGTATATCATGCCTTTTAATTTCTTCTTTGAAAATACTACTTGAATTTACCATTTTCCTTCATTTTTGTTGCCACCTTCTTCTTTCAGACACTTTGATCTCATGATTGAATTACTTTGAAAATAGTTTGTCTTCTACTCCTTTCTACAAGATAGAAAAAGAAGAGGAATAAGGCAAGGTAACATAGGCAAGAATATCAGAGAATAAAGGGAGAAATAATAGTGTTGTGTTGACACAACTACTAAAGGGAAGTCAACTTCAAAAAAGGAAAGAAAGAAGTGGCTACATGGACTAGAGACATTGAAAAGAAAACTGAAAAGTTTGGTCAAGTAACCGAGTAAAGAAATAGGGCAAGAATTTAGCACAGTTAGGTCGAATGAGATTTTTCAGATTAAAGAAGAAGGTGTTAGGATAGAACCAAAGAAAGACCCCTATACAGTAAAGCTGGGAGCATTATCCCATGAAGAACGGAGCAGGTATGGGAGGTATAGGCCAAGGGCCCTGGAAGAAGTTACTTCCAATAGGAAGAAAATCGTATGAGTTTAGAAAAGAAATAACACTGAGAAGAGTAGAGGAAAGAGATAGTTGCTTAAATGGTCTCATTTATTTAGTAACATAAGTCATCTACTGAGAGTTGGAGTGGAAGAAAGGTATAAGTTTAAGGAGAGAAAACTAATCAAAGTTTTTTGACTTTTAAAAATTAGTTCTTCTGAAGTATGTCTGCTTTCTGTAGGTCTTATAATAATATAACCATCAATACATGAAGCGGGGTCTTAAAATTATGTATTTAAAAAATCATGTATTTAGCTAATAAGTGAATAACAGCAAAATAAAATACTTGGGGATCTGAAATAAGAGTCTTCCACTTAGAAACTAGTGAGTTTAAAAGTTGTTGGCTTAGCTTTTCTACTACATAAAGTTCAAATTTAAAGAATTAAATGTCCAAGTGCTCAGCAGATTTTTTGAATAATCCTATAACTTCCAGCAGCTTTTCTATTATACTAAACTTTTGTTTTAAGTCACCATTTCCAGGCTAATTCTGTGCAGTATCTCACATGTTAAGAGGTGATAAAAATCTCCTTTAACATACTCAGAGCAAACATTTCAAAAGTTTACCTTTTATTCCATCATATAATTAAAATATGATTTAAAAAATTTTTATATATGATAAAGTGTGTGTGAGAAATGTTTATCAGAGAAAACTACGTAATTTGGAAATATTAAATGCTGAAAACCCAAGTTTGATAGAGAGCAACTCTGCAATTGGCACCCCTTCAATGACTCCACTTTGAATAACCATTCTCTTCACATTTTAATAAAAGATAGTCCTGTAAATAAAGAGAAGTGTGGTAGTGACTGATTTGAAAATGGTAGTGATGCCTGTTCAGGGCAGTCCTAGAAGAACAAAAGAGAGGAATCAGAGGCCTCTTCTCAGCTCACTCTTCTCTTGTTTGTACTTATAGATGAGGACAGAACTGTATTTCCTGTCATCTCAGAAGAATCGCCCCAGCCTTTTTGGAATGCCTCTGATTGTTCCGTGTACTGTGCATACCCGGAAGAAAGACCTGTATGATGCGGTTTGGATTCAAGTGTCACGATTAGCCAGCCCACTCCCACCTCAGGAAGCTAGTAATCATGCTCAGGATTGGTGAGTACTGGGCATCTTCCTAGATCTACAGTTTCTAAATGTAGAAAAAGGAGAATTTATGTTAATTCTGGGTGATTTATAGGACTCATTACAATTCAACCATTTGTTTTGGTTTTCTGAGTAGGAGAGACGCTACACCTTCCTTTCATCACCTAGACATTCCAGAGTCCTGTAATCCTTGTAATCTCTGATCTCTTACCTAAATCTTTCTGGCAAGTTTTGTAAGTAAAGAAATTTTATAGAAGAGAATTGTTGTACAGTTCTCTGCCAGAGTGTTACCTAGCTGTTATCTCTTTATCTTTCTTTGCATTCTTTACTTACCGTTGACCTTGGTTATCACTGACATGATACTGGACAACATGGGCTATCCATAATCATTCAGTCAACAAGTTAAACAGAAAGATGGGAATTGCTGTGACAGGCATAATACTCATTCTTGCCCTTACAATGGTTGCCCTTACAACCATGAGTCTTTATCATAGTTTCATTACCTTTAGCAGTCATGTAATAGCCACTACAAATTGCTGAATGATCCATAAAGTATATTGCTCTTATGTTATATTCTTTGTGTTGCTTCTTATTGGGGCAAGGATGAATAGTTGTTGTTGTTTTTTTTTTTTACAGTCGGAGAACTCATAAAGCTATCTTGCAGTTAAGACAGTATTCTAAATATGTTTTATAGCTTATAGCTTTAGATCGTTAAGGCAAAGAAAAAGGGATGTCTGTCATGACCAACATCAGGGATTCTGATTAAAGAGGCTTCTAAATATATAGTCAGTCAACTCCTCTAAAACCATTGTGACCTTTCACTCTCCTGTGTTGTATCTGTGTTCCTGTCACAGATGGAGTCTGGTTTAATGTGAATTAAATCTTTTGATAGAATTAGGGCTGAAAGATAACTAGCATTCGATCTCATGATTAGCTTATTTTATGAAATTTCCATGGACCACGTGGACTCTGTCAGAGACATCTGGTGGTCTGCTGTGTTTCCCTTCTACAAGCAGGGAGCCCTGAGTACCGCTGTGCAGGGCTGAAGTTAATGGGTTAGGATAACCAGCAGGGAGCTGTCAGTGTGAGCATACTGCTCTGACAGATGCCCCTTTTTAAGGTTACTTCAGAGAAGATGGAAGAGACTCCAGATAAGAAATGTTTCTTACACTCTTTGATTTATGTTCTGTTTCAGTGATGACAGTATGGGTTATCAGTATCCGTTCACTCTACGAGTTGTGCAGAAAGATGGGAACTCCTGTGCTTGGTGCCCATGGTACAGGTAAAATCACCTTCTGCAAAAGAAAAATGTTAGTAGAATTGAAGCTTCAGATATTATACCTTTTTTGTAAGCTTTCCAGTTTTTAGATGTAATAAGTAGTAATGGGAAGCTTGAAATAAACTTAGGAGTTCTTCATTCGTCTCTTCCCTGTGAGGTCTATAGCTGAGTTTTGCTCTTGAGACTTAGCTGGTTTTGTTAACTCTACAATCCTCATCAGAGTCATAGTTTATGATCAACATTTATCATTCTATACCTTCTGCTCCTTAGTTATAAATCAGTTTAGCAATTCTGAGTTCAGTAAAACATATTCTATTTACTAGACCTTACTGGAAGTCTATTTTTGGTTTTAAGAAAAGTTGTAGAGATTGATTAGTCATTAGTGTTTCAGCTTGGAAAATGCCTGAGTACTGAAGTCAGCTTTCAGAGAACTGTGATAGCCTTAGCAAACTTGAGTCATATAGGTAGTGAAGCCGTGGTCTTTGTCATGGTTCCTATCCCCTCATAAATTTTTATGTGTATTTAATGTGCCATTTGACAAACAAGGAAATAGGCATTGTTATGCCCCATAAGTTGTCCTAACTTCAAGCATTAAGTAACTTAATTTAGAATTTCATGAGAGGTAAATTATCTCAGATATTCACTTCCCATATCATTTATTTGCCATGAAGTTTCACATATCCATGTGGATTAACAATTGGTTATCAAATGCCTTGAAAAACTAAAGATTTGAGAAGTGTTGTTTTTTTTAATTTTTTATTAGAAAACTGAAAGTTACAATGTGTTCACATCACTCACTGAGTACATGGCATTTAAAAACAACGTCATCATCAGTGTTAAGTGTGATTCGCTGAACTAATAATAGTTACTAACACATATTCATGCATTTATCAGTCTGAAGTTAGAAGCCCATGATGAATTGTGATGCCCAAGAAGGAAAGTAGAGAAGTAGGAAAAGAATTTTTTATTTTTTGGCCATGACTTGCAGGATCTTAGTTCCCCGTCCAGAGATGGAACCCCTGGGACATGGTGGTGTAAGCACCAAGTCCTAATCACTGGACCACCAGGGAATTCCCAGGGAGAATAATTTTGATAAAAAAAATCTGGACTCCTCCATAATTATTCTTTCCTCAGTAGATTGTTTTTTTCCCCCTTTAGATTTTGCAGAGGCTGTAAAATTGATTGTGGGGAAGACAGGGCTTTCATTGGAAATGCCTATATTGCTGTGGATTGGGACCCCACAGCCCTTCACCTCCGCTACCAAACATCACAGGAAAGGGTAAGTACTCCAAGTTGCTATAAGATGGCAGTTTTTATTTGTAAATAAAAATATATACTTTTTTTATATGTAAAATATATGTAAAATTTTTCCCAGCTTAACTGTATCATGCCGTTTCATTTTTCAGACAATTTAAATAATAGCCAGACAAATATTCATTGATATTCTCTGTGGCACTTAGATATATTAGCATGATTATGTGGTTGTTTCAGTTTTCCCACTTGTAGAGATAATTGTGAGGCTTCACAGATGGCACTAGTGGTAAAGAATCCACCTGCCTGTGCAGGAGACACAAGAGACTCTGGTCCGATTTTGGGGTCAGGAAGATCCCCTGGAGTGGGAAATGGCAACCCACTCCTGTATTCTTGCCTGGAAAAATTCCATGGACAAAGGAGCCTCATGGGCTACAGTTTATGAGGTCAAAAAGAGTTGGACATGACTGAGCACCCACCCCCCAACACCCACACACACAAAAACACAATTGTATTGTTGTTGTTGTTCAGTCACTCAGTCATGTCCAACTCTGCGACCCCATGGACTGCAGCATGCCAGACTTCCCTGTCCTTCACAATCTTCCCAAGCTTGCTCAAACTCATGTCCTTTGAGTCGGTGAGGCTATCCAACCATCTCATCCTCTGTCCTCCCCTTCTCCTCCTGCCTTCAATTTTTCCCAGCATCAGGGTGTTTTCTAATGAGTCAGCTCTTCGCCTCAGGTGGCCAAAGTACTGGAGCTTCAGCATCAGTCCTTCCAATGAATATTCAGAGCTGATTTCCTTTAGGACTGACTGGTTGGATCTCCCTGCAGTCCAAGGGACTCTCAAGAGTCTTCTCCAACACCACAGTTCAAAAGCATCAACTGTTCGGCGCTCAGCCTTCTTTATGGTCCAACTCTCAAATACGTACATGACTACTGGAAAAACCATAGCTGTGACTAGACAGACCTTTGTTGGCAAAGTAAGGTCTCTGCTTTTATATGCTACGTTTGTCATAGCTTTTCTTCCAAGTAGCAAGCGTCTTTTAATTTTATGGCTGCAGTCACTATCTGCAGTGATTTTGGAGCCCAAGAAAATAAAGAAAATGTTAATAGTAAGTAAATCTTGAAACCAAAGGTTGGGCATAAGTAAGAAGATATATTCTCTGCCATGGCATGTCAAGCATGCCAATCTCTCTGCCTGTTTATTAATTATTATTGAAGTTGCAGCATTTGGTAACCACTATTACTTAGCTTAAATGCATTCCAGGGCTATAGCTGCTACCTTTAATAGACATAGTGGTCAGAAAAATTAGAGAAAGGATTGAATGTTTCAAAATGGGGCACCTAAGAGTACATCTTCATGCCAGTTCTTCACACTTAGCATTCTTCTACTGCCACTCTCAGGCCAGAGCAGTTCTTCAATTTTGAAAATAAAACTTCCAAGAGAATACTAACTCCACTAACTCCATATCCAAAAATGTTTGAAGGGAAGATTGACTAGATGGCTTGTGTGTAGAGATATGAAGAATATGATGGAGAAGTAAAAGCAACAGAATCAAAGGTGATGTTTTAGTCACATGAAGAAATGTAGTGGATTTTGCATTTATATGACTCTTGATGGAAACTTCCTTCACTGTTTCTTAATACATTCCCTTTAGATAAGGTAGTAATGAAAATTAAGTTTTCTCTTTTTTTTTTTTTTTGAAGTATAGTTGACTTACAGTGTTGTGTTCCTGGTGTACAGCACAGTGATTCAGTTATATATATACCTTCTTTCCCATTATGGTTTATAATCAGGGTATTGACTACAGTGCCCTGTGCTATGCAGTAGGAAAGACCTTGTCATTTATCCATTCTATATATAATAGTTGGCGTCTGCTAATCTCAAACCTCCTTTCAACCTTTCCCCACCCCCTTGGCAACCACAGTCTGTTCTCTATGGACTTTTCTGTCTTTCTGTGCTGTTGAAGAGTGGGGGAACTCCTGAGTCCAGACCAGAGTCCCTGTTTGGAACACTAACTATGCCCCCACACACCCTCAGGCTCTCACTAACCAAGAATGAGTATTCTTTATGACTACTTGCCAAATGAAAGATCACTGGACCTAAGGAAACTGCAGAGAAGTTGATGTTTTGGCAGATTCTGCTCATTGGAGCAAGGTTAACTCAGTAACCTCCACCACACTTCCTTTGAAGAGGGAAAATTTTAGCAACTGAAAGATTCTTAAATCTTTGTTAGCATAGACTCTGACAGGACGTTACTGTGACAAGATATTCCTGTCAAAGATGAAAAACTGTTTGACTGTAAATCTCCTTCCCTTTTTAAGAAGCCCAGTGTGCAATCTGAAAAACTCTAGAGGACATCCTACTTACAGGAAGAAGGACCTGTGTGACCTGTTAAATCTCACCCCACTTCCATTTTCAGTGATGCTTTTAGGGTACCATGGAAACCAAGCTGCTGTTGAAATATCCTTCCTTTCTGGGGAATGGGGCCACATGACTAATATCTTCCTACATGTGGCTTCTGCATGTGCTTGGAGAGTCACGTAGACAGAAGAGGTATCTTGGTTCAAAATTGAGATTATTCATGTGGCCCTATAAAATATGTTTTATGTTTTTTATTCTAGTAATTTCCCTTTTAAGAGTTTGTCCTAGGGAAATACTCTGATTTGCTGACAAATTTCATCATAGCATTTGTTAGAGTAGTAAAAAAAAACTAGAAGCAACTTGTATTTGTCTCACATTAGAGGAGTGGTTAAATAAAGCATGGCATAGTGATTGGATAAAATGCTGTGCAATCACTGAAAATGATGATTACCAGAAGTGTTTACACCAACATATATGGAAAGATGCTAATAATATCATGTGAAGTTTTTTATAAAGTAAGATCTAAAATTGCATATCCTGAAAAATATCATATAAAAAGGGCTGAAGAAAATCTGCCAATATTTTGACAGTTTGCCTTTATAAGGTTTCCTGCCTTTTAACATTTTTCACTGCTTTCCAAAATTTCTACATGAATGTTTTATTTGATAAGGAGGAAAAAAATAGGCAATTGCTGTTATTCTTTTAATTTTTTCCCTGTTTGAACCTCATATTCATCAATAGAAAATTAAACTAGATAACTTCTTAGATCTTCTCTTTTTCTAATAGTCTTATAATGTATGAGAGGTATTACTTCATTACTTTATGTTTTGGACTATGGATGAGCTTTCAATCTACCTAGAGAAAAATAAAGGAAGAGGGTGCCAATAAGTAATTTAGACTATTTGAATAATTATAGAGAATCTGGGGCTAGATCCCAAGGGGAACTTTTATTAATAAAAATTACTCTTATCTGCAGATATGTTTTTTCATCCATTTTCTCATTCCTTCCTGTCTCTATCCAACTGTCTAGCCTGTGTGTTGTATAGAAAATATAGTCAGTAAAAGTCAACATTCTTTACCTGCTTACTGTAATTTGTGGTTGGCCATAAAGCATCCCTGGTGGAGATAATATAGATAATGTTTAACTGGCTGTGAGAAAAGAGACAGTACTATATTTGACATACCTCTTTTTCTTTTTTCGCCTAAACTTTAAACTTTTTATCTTATATTGAGATATAGTCAATTAAGAGTGTTGTGGTAGTCTCAGATGAACAGCAAAGGGACTCAGTCATATATATACATGTATCCATTCTCCCCCAAACCCTCCTCCCATCCAGCCTGGCATGTAACATTGAGCAGAGTTCCCTGTGCTATACAATAGGTCCTTGTTGGTTATCCATTTTAAATATAGCAGTGTGTACATGACCTTCCCGACATACCTCTTTTTCTACTGATTCTAACCACCATGATAAATGTTTCTTTATGAAGCATGTCAGTTTTCCCTGGGGAAAGTGTCAGAAAAGAAGTCAATGACTCAAGATCAATCCAGATTTCCCTTTCTGAAAGAGTTTTCCTCGAAGTTCCCCATTTTCAAATAAATTCTTTAGAAATGATTGGTGATGCAATGCTAAACTCTTCATTGCATGATCAATCCCAACCTTGATAGTTTATACGAACATTTGACAGCCTCTGACTCAGCCATCTTCTCATGCAGGGAAAAAGTCACACCTGAAAGCTGTTCTAAACTGAGAGCTCAGGAAGGAAAACTGGAGGGAAATTGCCTCAGGCAAAGAGAACCAATTCACCTCTGGAAGGGAGGAGTAACAAGTAGGGTGAAGGGACCTGAGTATGACCTTTGCCAAAAAGAGACGTTCATTGTTGTGCTTGTCCAGGCTCCACCCTGGGATGTGATCCCTGTGTGTGGTCTCACGGTCATTCATAGTCATGCAATGTGTGCCTCACCCGCTGTGGTTCCTAATTGCTTTCTAAGTGGCAGCCAAGAATGGCAGAGGGAAAAGTTCTTTCTGTTTCATCCTAGGCCCCTCAGTGTCTCCTTCCTCCTGATTCGCACGCCACCTCCTTCCTTATGTTGACCTCCTTGCTTCACAGCCTAGCACGCTGGTTAATAGGACCGCAGAGGTCTGGGCAGGTCTTAGCAAAATCAGATTTTTTTGAGTCTCCTATTCCTTTTGTTAACCATGTCAAATAAAAAGGCACCAAGAGGCAGGAGACAGGTAATGATACTCATGGTGTTTTTTTATATTCATAATTTTGTTTATTTATTTATTTTGGCTGTGCTGTGTCTTCATTGCTGTTCAGGCTTTTCTCTAGTTGTGGTGCTCAGGCTTATGGCGGAGGCTTCTCTTGTTGCAGAGCACAGGCTTTAGGGCGTGTGGGCTTCAGTAGTCACAGCTCCCAGGCTTTTGAGTACAGGCTCAATAGCTCAATAGTTGTGGCGCACGGGCTTAGTTGCTCTTCAGCATACACATGGTGTTTTGATAACTCTTGTGTTATGACTTGGCATCAACATGCAAATAAGTTGTGGCTTTGGGTTTTAACGCCCTGGTGACTGTCCTCTCAAGGTGAGTTTGTCTGTACCCTTTCTTATTTAATCCAGATCTGGCCTCTGTGTTCCAGTGATATTATTTCTCCTAGCCTCTGTAGAGCCTACAGCATACTAATAATGTCCCCTGTCCCTGTTAAAAAAATAAATAACCTCAGCACCCCTGACTTGAAAGCCAGCCCGCATATAAGCTGTTTTCGGATTTCAAAATTGTAAAGTGACAGGCAATTCCTTGTTGGTTTTGTTTTTGTCATTTAGTCGCATGCAGAAATTTTTCCCAAAAAGCTATGGTCATTTTAGTAGAAATTTGATCAAATATGTTATTGATGTGATATCTGAGAGTAAATGTGCACATGCTCTATTTGCTCAGACTCTGGTTTGGTTGTATTTTAAAGTAAAGTAAATGAGGTTGAGTCACCAAGAGAATGATGCGTAGCAGGTGACCATTCTAAACTCCCTCCTACCCCTTCTCCCTCTTCCCCCTGCAGGTTGTAGACGAGCACGAGAGCGTGGAACAGAGTCGGCGAGCACAAGCTGAGCCCATCAACCTGGACAGCTGTCTCCGAGCTTTCACCAGCGAGGAGGAGCTGGGGGAGAACGAGATGTACTACTGCTCCAAGTGTAAGACCCACTGCTTGGCAACCAAGAAGCTAGATCTCTGGAGGCTTCCCCCCATCCTGGTATGTTACAACCCCACCTCTGAGAGACTAGCAGTCTAGCTTGAAGGAAAGGAGCTGTGAACAAATAAGAATTTTTGAGAATAATCTTTCTTGCCACAGTGTTTAAAATGCTTTTGCTGGGGATTCCCTGGCAGTCCCATGTTTTGGACTTGGCAGTTTCATTGGCAGTTCAGTCCCTGGTCAGGGAACTAAGATCCCACAAGCCATGCATTTCAACCAGATATTTACATACATAAAACACTTTTGCTGGTGTATGCAGACATGAATTGTCCTACAGACATTTACTAGTTTTGTATCCTAAAGAGGGTACAGCCTCCAAGGGAAGAGAAGTCATATGGACCAGTAACTGCAGTTGAGTGAGACATGCAAGAAGTGCCCCAAGTGGTACAGCCTGGTGAAGCTGAACTTCTGGAGAAGGTGAAAGCACTTCTAGCTCTCGGGAGAGAGGAAGCTTGAGGCTTGCGCTTTACAGACTATAGAAGAGCAGCGGATCCTGAGCCTCCAATCCCGCTGTGCTTGGTCACATAGGCACAGACACTGCTGAATTAAAATGTGTGTGCACCAGGTACACGGGGTCTAATATGTTCTTTCCGATTTGATGTACTTCTGCCTTCTCCATTCATGGATTAGGAGACTCTCCTGTTGATTGTCAAAAGTTGGAAGTGTCAGTTCTTCCTATTCATTTAAGAAAGTTTTTTTCCAAAAGGGGGGAAATCATATCGATAACCAGACCTTGTGTCTATTTTTTTATTCATATCTTCTTCCTACCACTCTGTGAGACTGAATGTAGACAAGAACAACTCCCCAGGGAAGGAAGCACAAGAAATTACTAACAGGGATTGGCTAGCTCCAGGAATAGCTTCCCTGGTAGCTCAGCTGGTAAAGAATCCACCTGAAAATGCAGGAGATCCCAGTTCAATTCCTGGGTCAGGAAGGTCCCTGGAGAAGGGATAGGCTACCCACTTCAATATTCATGGACTTCCCTGGTGGCTCAGCTGGTAAAGAATCCACCTGCAATTCTGGAGACCTGGGTTTGATCCCTGGGTTGGGAAGATCCCTCCAGGGGGGCATGGAAACCCACTCCAGTATTCTTGCCTGGAGAACCCCCATGGACAGAGAGGAGCCTGGCAGGCTACAGTCCATGAGGTCGCAGGGAGTCAGACACAACTGAGTGACTAAGCACAGTACAGGGATGGGAAGCTGAGCATAGGGACAGGCTTGAGAACAGGTCGGTGGGAAGGGGTAAGGTTTAGTTTTTTTAATTGAGGTATATAGTTAACATGGAGTTAAATTCATAGATTTAAAATATCTAGTTTGATGAATTTTGACAATTATTTATACTCATATGACCATCGCATAAAACATATCATGAAGTATCAGCATTTATAAAACTGTGTTTTTGAGACAGGAGACTCAGGTTCAATCCCTGGGTTGGGAACATCCCCTGAAGAAGGAAATGGAAACCCACTCCAATATCTTTGCCTAGGAAATCCCACAGACAGAGGAATCACTCTGGCAGGCTACAGTTCAGTCCATAGAATCACAAAGAGTCAGACATGACTTAGCAACTAAACACAAAGAATAATGAGGAGTAAATAGCATGTTGATAGCTTGATGGGCTTTTGTTACATCCACATACCAGCGTGGCCCTTAGGGATTCTCTTTATGTAAATAGTAAATAGTTAAGCTTTTAAGGTAGAGGTAGCCACCCAAATATCTGTGCCCACAATCAGTTCAGTTCAGTCACTCAGTCATGTCTGACTCTTTGTGACCCCATGGACTACAGCACGCCAGGCTTCCCTGTCCATCACCAACTCCCGGAGCTTACTCAAACTCCTGTCCATTGAGTCGGTGATGCCATCCAGCCATCTCATCCTCTGTCATCGCCTTCTCCTGCCCTCAATCTTACCCAGCATCAGGGTCTTTTCCAGTGAGTCAGCTCTTCACATCAGGGGGCCAGAGTATTGGAGTTTCAGCTTCAGCATCAGTCCTTCCAATGAATTTTCAGAACTGATTTTCTTTAGGATTGACTGGTTGGATCTCCTTGCAGTCCAAGGGACTCTCAAGAGTATGCTCACAATAGGGAGCATAATACCACTGTGTTTAAGCCTGAAGAAATTCATTGCTTTTGAAAAAAAAGAGAGAAGCCAGAAAGGAGAAGGGAGATTCTTATGCTCTTCAGGACAGTAAAACACCCTGATTGCAGCCAACAGAAATGTTAAGAAAGGAGAGGCCTCCTGTTGGAGGCTGGGTAACTTTCATCTGTTAAAAACGCCTCTGCTTTTCTTCAAATGATTCAGTCTATAGTATTCTAGCCTCGTGTATTTGTGAATGGATGGTATTGGAGACAGGTAAAGGTCAGTGTGAGTCACAATCCCAGAGGACATGGAAGCAAAGGCTCCTATGATGCTGAAAACATTTGGGAGAGGTTTGTATGCACACCGATTATGAAATTAGGGGGATTACTGTTTTAGCCACATAGCGAAAGGGCAGTGTCCTCTTAACTAGGTTACATAAGAAAATATATTCTTTGGGGGGAAAAAGACATATTTTTGGAACATTTACACGTTTTAGACTTTTTTTTAGTATGTAATTTGTATCTTCATAATATGTTAATGCAACTGTTTTCTCTTCTTCTCCAGATTATTCATCTCAAACGATTTCAGTTTGTAAATGGTCGATGGATAAAATCACAGAAAATTGTTAAATTTCCTCGTGAAAGTTTTGACCCTAGTGCTTTTCTGGTGCCAAGGGACCCAGCTCTCTGTCAGCGTAAACCACTCACACCCCAGGGGGATGACCTCTCTGAGCCCAGGATCCCAGCAGGAGAAGTGAAGAAAGCAGATGCTCAGAACTCCACTGGGGAAGACACCGTGCTCCTGAGTAAAAGCCCGTCCTCACTGAGTGCCAACATCATCAGTAGTCCTAAAGGTGAGGAGCCCAAGCCTCACTCCGGAGGGGGGCTTTCCTGGGAACCCTCTAGGCTGCACGTTTCCCTCCATCTTCCACTCTAGAGCAACAGCTTGGTTGTACCAGGATCCTTCTGGACTCAGATCTGTCTACATTTGAGATGTGTGAGTTTTAGCAAGAGATACAGCCTCACTAAATCTCTTTTCTTATTCATAAAAAGAAGAAAATACTAAGTTCACAGGTTGAGAAATTGATACATCAAGAGTTAAGCACTGTAGAGACTTCCCTGGTGGTCTAGGGGTTAAGAATCCACTTGCAGTGCAAGGATCCGGGGTTCAGTGCCTGGTGGGGGAACTAAGCTCCCACCTGCTGCAGGACAACTAAGCCCAAGCACCTCCATTGCTGAGCTCAGGCACTGCAAGGAAGATCCCTCATGCTGTAACCAGGACCCAGTGCAGCCAAATAAATAAATATTATTAATAAAATGGAGAGTAAAGCACTTTACATAGTGCCTGGCATTTGGTGATTATGAATGATAGTTGTCATCCTTGTTTCCTTATATCAGAGGTTCTCAAAGTAAAATTTGGGGAAACCCCTAGAGGGTGCCTGAGACCCTTTCTGAAGATCAGAACTGTTTTCATAAAAATACTAAGTATTTGGGAATTCACTAGCAGTCTGGTAGTTAGGACTCGGCGCTTTCAGTGCTGTAGCCCCAAGTTCAGTCCCTGGTAAGGAAACAAAAGATGCCACAAGCCATACAGTGCAGCCAAAAAAAAAAAAAAAACCCAAAAGCTAAGTATTTGCCTTTTCACTCTCATTCTCTCATAGGTTGACTTAGAGCCAACATATATGTGATATTGTCAATGAAATATATGTGTCTTGTGTTTCTCAAATTCCTCAATTTTAACTTCTAGTATGGTAAATATATAACATGGTAAATATTGATAAATGGAACTCACAAAAACAAAAGTTCTCAAGATCCTCAACAATTTTTAAGGGTATATAAGGGAGTCAGGAGCTGTTTGAGACCCGCTCCTTTGCAGGATTGTTGTGAGAGATAGAGATAATAAAGTTTCTGATGTCACGCCTTGCAGGAGTAAGTGCTTGATAATTTGTGGTCATATTTTTTAATCTAAAGAATATATATTTGTCAAATCCCTTCAGCTAATATTATTTTGAACTGAATCTGCCCTAAATCATCTTTCTGCTCTTTTTCTAAGTCCATACTTACCTGTACTTCACATTTTCAGGACATTGCTGCCTTGAGAGGGTTGGCATTGAGGAAGACAAGATTGTAACTTATTGGCCACATATTAGGAGTAAAGCCTAGCCAGTCAGGATGCCCCTGTCTTTACCTTTTTGTGTACACTTGTGCAGTTGACTGCAGAGTTAGCTTTTGGTGGCTGGTTTAACTTGTGACATTTGGATTTATCTTTTCTTCTCTTTCACAGGTTCACCATCTACATCAAGAAAAAGTGGAACCAGCTGTCCCTCCAGCAAAAACAGCAGCCCTAACAGCAGCCCTCGGACTCTAGGGAGGAGCAAAGGGAGGCTCCGCCTACCCCAAATTGGCAGCAAAAACAAATTGTCAAGTAGTAAGGAAAACTTGGATGCCAGCAAAGAGAACGGGGCTGGGCACGTTTGTGAGCTGTCTGATGCCTTGAGCCGAGGGCACATGCTGGGGGGCAGCCAGCCCGAGCTGGTCACCTTGCAGGACCACGAAGTAACTTTGGCCAATGGATTCCTTTATGAGCATGAGGCATGTGGCAATGGCTACAGCAATGGTCAGCTTGAAAACCACAGTGAAGAAGACAGTACTGACGACCAAAGAGAAGATATTCATGTTAAGCCTATTTATAACCTATATGCAATTTCGGTAAGTGGTTTCTTGTATGATTTTTAGAATGATCTAAATGTGTTATTTTGTTTTCTACCTTTTCAGTGGTTGGTTTGTTCATCTTTATTCATTCATCATTTTTTCAGAGCCTGCTTGTTTGTTAGGCATTGAGCTTGGTGACAGACTAAGTTAGCAGTAAATATCTTGGCCTTTTGGGTAGAATCCAAGATGCTCACAGTTTAATAAAGGAAACAGTCAAGTAATCTTCTAGGTGGAGTCACAGGCTTAAGCCATTCAGAAGTGTGTGTTTCTGAGGGAGTTTTGCTTTCCAAAAATAATTACAACAATAGAATGGTAAGATTCAAAGTTTTAAAATTTTCAGTTTTCCTTCTTGGTTTGTTTTTGGAAGAAGGAAAACACTTTTCCTTGGATTGGGTCCTGGTAGTTGCCCTGGCCTGAGTATTGCCAACTACTAATCCACCTCCACTTCCTTCTCTCTTACAGTGCCATTCAGGAATTCTGGGCGGGGGCCATTACGTCACTTATGCCAAAAACCCGAATAGCAAGTGGTACTGTTACAATGACAGCAGCTGTAAGGTAAATGTCCCCGATCTTTTAATAAAAGAAACAGAAATGTCAGCAGATCTAGAGGTCATTTGTTGAAATAATGAATTTTCTCCAGAATCATTGTTGTTTAGTCACTAAGTCATGTCCTACTCTTTGCAACCCCATAGACTGTAGCACACCAGGCTCCTCTGTCCATGGGATTCTCCAGGCAAGAATGCTGGAGTGGGTTGCTATTTTCTTCTCCAAGGATTCTTCCTGGACCAGGGATCAAACCTATGTCTCCTGCATTGGCAGGCAGATTCTTTACCACTGAGCTACCAGGGAAGTCCTTTCTCCTGATTAGGAAGTAGTTGTGTCTATTAGAATCCTTTTATAGATGTCTTCAATATAAAGGAGTAAAAGTGACACGCAGGGAATTCCCTGGCAGTCCAGTGGCTGAGACTCGTCAGGGCCTGGGTTCCATCCCTGGTCAGGGAACTAAAATCCCACAAGCCACACAGCATGCTCCTTCACCCCAAAAAAGCGGTATGTAGAGCAGAAAATGAAAACAGTGAAAAAATAGAAGGTATTGATTAATAAGAAAAAGTTCTTATCTTTTGAGCTATTAGAATTTGATGTGTTATTTTGTTTTCTATCATTCTTTTGACTTGTCTATGGCTTGTATATTTTCCCAAAACCAACCATTGAAAATAATGGTTCTTATTTTAGGGACAGGTATGAGATAGCCAAAATATTAAGCTGATTGGAAGCAGTCAGTCAGTTTTAGTCATGAAAGAGGGTTGGTCCTCCCTTCCCTGGTGAGGATTTAGAGTCAGCGTGTGTGCTGTGTGCTTAGTCGCTCAGTTGTGTCTGACTCTTTGCAACCCCGTGAACTTGGGTCCACCAGGCTCTTCTGTCCATTGGGATTCTCCAGGCAAGAATACTGGAGTGAGTTGCATTCCCTCCTCCAGGGGATCTTCCCCCCCAGGGATTTAACCCAGATTTCCCGCATTGCAGGCAGATTATTTACCGTCTGAGCCACCAGGCAAGCCCAGCTTTTTTGTTAAAGACTTTTCTTGCTCCTCCAGGAACTTCACCCTGATGAAATTGACACCGACTCTGCCTACATTCTTTTCTATGAGCAGCAGGGGATAGACTATGCACAATTTCTGCCAAAGATCGATGGCAAAAAGATGGCAGACACAAGCAGCATGGACGAAGACTTCGAGTCTGATTACAAAAAGTACTGTGTGTTACAGTGAAGCTACCACTCTGGCTGCTAGGTAGACTGGTGAGGAGGGAGATGACTCCCTGTAGCTGACATTTGGCAAAAGCATTGCTGAAAGGCAAGCTCAATGTGTACTTATTTTATCCTGTGACCCTGAAGCACAAAATAAAAAAAACCCTAATTAAAATAGCAGTTAACATACCAGTAGTAATAATTTTGTTTGGAAGTGTCTCACATAAGCTCCCTGGTAGAGAGCTTTCAGGCAGACCCCACCATTAGCCTGTAAACAAAAGGGTTTGGCACCAGCCACCTGGGACCAAATAACTAAATTGTGCTTGTCCAGATATGAACAACCCTGTAGTGGATATAGTTTACCAATAGTCATAACAGAATACTACGAATCTCCTTGGAGTCAAAGTAAAACAAAAAATTATAATGTTGTCTGGGGACGACATGATATGCTACCTCCTTTTTCCTGAAGTTTTATTCCATTGTAGCGACTGACACGATGGAGAAAGCGAGATCATGAAGGCGTGCGAAGGATTCTTACAGCATGGACACAGATTTTTCAATTTACTTTTTAAACCATTTTCCCACTCTTTCTATGTCTTCATTGCTTTTTGTTTTTGTTGTTGTGTTTGTGTCTGAGACACAACCAGTCATTGTATTTGAGACATATATAAGTGGTCAGTCTGAAAGGGAGGCTCTCTTAAGAGCTGCGTGCCTTCTCCCCAGGGCCTTGGTTGGGAGACCCTGTAGGAAAAAAAAAAGCATCGTGGGAGATCCAGCTAAAATAAAATAGCCCTCCAGATAGAGGTGGCTTGCTTTGAGGGTACTTCAAGTGCCCTCAAAAACGTACCCGCCCACTGCTGAGGGTGGGAGCGGGTGGCGGCCGACATTGATACCACCCTTCCATGCACTGTTACAGTGTCTGAGAGGGAACGGGGCCACGAAGCTAGATGGTGTTTTGCAGTTAGTGGTTGTTTGTTCTTTGTTTCTTTGTCTTGCACTTTAAAAAAAGAATACGTGCAAATGAACTTTTCAAAACTTGTTCATATTTGATGGCTGTAAGGGCTATAAATTAACTTGATGGGAGTATTTCCCCCTATCATATTAAATTTAAAAACAAAACACATCCCATACGTTGATAATGTATAAGTATTTTTAATGCAGTTGGGGGATTTAGGAAGTAAACTTTTTGTTTGCATCTCCATTTGCTTTTTTTTGAATAGTACTGGTCATCAAAAGTTATGTTTCTTTGCTCACTTCATTTTATCCTCCAATAATTCAAGACTGGAACAAAAATATAAATGTTATTTATTTCAGGCAGCATTTTTTTCTGTGTTGTTTCTAAATATATATTCAAGGTAAATATTTCACTTTTTTTATTCATCTGGACCCTGGAAGTTGATTTTCATTAACTGTCAGATTCCATTACCCTTCCTTCCTCATTGATAGTAGGTACCAATGTAATAAAGCGTTTGTGTTTTGATACCTAAGGTCAATTACTAACCAGTTCTCAGAGCATTTACAAAGGTAAATGGCTGAGTTGAAAGCCTATTCAGAAGAAGACTATAAGTGCAAGTAGGAAGGAGTGGCCTAAATGCTATAATATAATGAAGTCAGACAAAATGCAGACTTCAGAGTTTCCTGATTTTCAGTGTATAAAATCTGTCCATTCTTAACTGGACAAGTCCCATGAAAAAGTGGAAGATTTTAAATAATTTCCTTACAGATGTTTTATTTAAGCAGGTAGCACAATCTACTAATGTTGTTTGATCTGTGTTTGTTACATTGGTTGTAATTAATTTTTTTAATTCATGACTAGCAGAAAATTTATTAAATTAACTAACTACATTCACCTTGTAAATTACTGTATAAAACTTGTTGACAATGCACTGACTTTAGAAAGATGTTAATGTACATAAATAGAGTGTAAATAAAATAGTGTTGATGTATTGAAATATGAACTGTATAAAAAAGTATTGGTAATTGTATATGGAGTGTACCTGTTTCTCTGTAACTATTATCCAAACAAATTAAATACTGTGGATGCATCTGTGTGCTCTTTTTCCTCTATACAAGTAAACACAAAAATGTCAAATTCTTTAGCCTTCCTCTCTGTGACCCTGTTTTAATTCTCCTATTTGAATACCTGCCTGACTTACAGTGTTGGAGGTTCCGTGTCTGAGAGAATGGAAGGTGTGTTGAATGTAGAACAAAGTACTTGCAGTGACCAGATAAATTTGTTTCACATCCCTGTTAGGAAATTGTTTGGAAGGCATTGAAAGGGTTCAGGAGAAGAGTAGCTTGCTCATTTGAAACTGAGAATTGAAGAAGGAGTTTTTTCAATAGTTTTCATGCAGATTAAGGAATAAAGTGAAGAAGAGGTGCACTTCTTACATACATGACGCCTAGAGATAATCCTTAGTTTTTAAGGGATGCTGAGAAACCAGGGATATATCCCAGGTTGTCCTTCTGAGAGGTCTCCAGGGAGCCCATTGACAGTGTTAAGAAGTTAAAGACTTAGAGTTATGGGACCTTCACATTCAGTCCTGTTTATTTACCTTTTAAATCAGAATATCTGCCTCTTGGGCTCATTTTTAGGAAATGAGGTATACAAATGCCTGACACAGTTTCTTGGTAAGTGCTCAGTGAATGTGAAATCCTACCCCCATGAGATTCAGTCCTATTTGACAAGGAGATTTATGTATTCGCTTATTATACTGACAATTTAATATCTCTGTGCTTACATTCTCCAAAACACAGCCACAGACATTAAAAATGTATAGAATGAAACATGTTGAATCAGCAAGCAGTAGTAGGTAGCTTGTTTAACGAAACGAATAAACAGAAAAAGGATCCAAAATGAAGCACCACTTCTAAAGTGCGGTCTGTGTCTCTCGCTTTTTAAATGACCACCTTGAATATCTTCATCCTTGTATCTCAAACATTGTTCCTGGCACACAGGAAGTCAGTAATATATAATGTTTTAATGAAAGAGTAAGAATAAGGGACAAGTTTGGAAAGAAACAGCATAGAAAGATGGGCAGGTGTTTCGCTTCTAGTTCCTGATGGCCCTGTGACTTGAGAGTGGCCATCAGCCTCCCAGCCTCTCTGGCTAAGGCAATTCAACAGGGAATCTCTCTTCCACTTGGCGGCATTGCTCACTTCGTTGTATATACCATTGAACAGGAGCAAGTAGATGAGTTGGCTTATTTTCCCTAACTGTTTTAAAGGTTAAATAAGAATTTAACTAGACTAGAGCCAGAACGTGCAGCTTAGGGAACAAAGATCCCAGCTTTCCTCGATGATGTTTCACCAGGTAGGTTCCTTCGTATAGAAATTACGAGGTCAGAAATGTACCTACCTCTGTGATGAGAGACCCATACAAGACGGTGCAATAAAAAAGAGGCTGCCAGGCTTCCCTAGTGGTTTAGTGGTTAAGACTCCACCTGCCAAGGCAGGGGACATGGGTTTGATCCCTGGTTCGGGAAGATCCCACATGCTTCAGAGCAACTAAGCCTTCATGCCTGGAGCCCATGCTGCACAACAAGAGAAGTCATCACAATGAGAAGCCTGCACACCTCAATGAAGAGTAGCCCCTGCTCACCTCAACTGGAGAAAGCCCTCAAGCAGCAGTGAAGACATAGGGTAGCCAAAAATAAATCTTTAAAAAACAAATGAAAAAAATGCTGCCTTTAGATTTCGTAGCAGTGGAAAGCAAGGTAATAAATAGTGCAGTAGTTGCACATTCAGAGGCCCATAGGGGCTAGGTTGGGAGCAGAGTGTCAGAGAAGTTGGTCCCACCATGGAGAATGGGAAACAGTGGGGACTGGTGAGTTCTAGGGCACCCATCCCATCTGAGGGCTGCATTTGATTGTTGCCATGCAGCAATGTAGGCCCCAGCATTACCAAACCTCTAACACCCCGAAGAGAAGCCAGAAACCCAGGTATTTATACAGAACATCCAATTTAGAAATGTTGACAGGGCTTTGTTTTGTTAATGTTTAAACATCATACTGTCTAAACAAAAGTTACTTGCAAGCCAGATACTAGTCACCGGTTTTATGCCCTCTGGTAAGTAGAAAGGCTTAGAGTCCATTATCAGGGTCAGATTCTGCCTCTTGCCATATTACAACTGTGCACTAAAACAAGTTCTTCATTTTTGCTTTTTTATTCCAGTGTGTTTATGTCTTCTCTCTTTTATTCTTTTTTTTTAACTTTTATTTTATATTGGAGTACAGCCAATTAACAATGTTGTGATGGTTTCAGATCAACAGCAGAGGGACTCAGTCACACATATACATGTATCCATTCTCATCCAACAGACTGGTTCCAAATTGGGAAACAAGTACGTCAAGGCTGTATAGTGTCACCCTGCTTATTTAATTTAAATGCAGAGTACATCATGCAAAATGCTGGACATCCAGCACAAGCTGGAATCAAGATTGCAGGGAGAAATATCAATAACCTCAGATACACAGATGACACTACCCTTATGCCAGAAAGTGAAGAGGAACTAAAGAGCCTCTTGATGAAAATGAAAGAGGAGAGTGAAAAACCTGGCTTAAAAGTCAGGCTTAAACATTCAGAAAACAAAGATCATGGCATCCAGTCCCATCACTTGATGGCAAATAGATAAGGAAACAGTGACAGACTTTATTTTCTTGGGCTCCAAAATCACTGCAGATGGTGACTGCAGCCATGAAATTAAAAGACGCTTGCTCCTTGGAAGAAAAGCTATAAAAAACCTAGACAGCATATTAAAAAGCAGAGACAGTACTTTGACAACTAAGGTCCATCTAGTCAAAGCTATGGTTTTTCCAGTAGTCATGTATGGATGTGAGAGTTGGACCATAAAGAAGGCTGAATGCCGAAGAATTGATGCCTTTCAACTGTGGTGTTGGAGAAGACTCTTGAGAGTCCCTTGGATTGCAAGAAGGTCAAACCAGTCAATCCTAAAGGAAATCAACCCTGAATATTCTTTGGAAGGAATGATGTTGAAGCTGAAGCTCCAATACTTTGACCACCTGATTGCAAAAAGCCAACTGATTAGCAGAGACCCTGATGCTGAGAAAGACTGAAGGCAGGAGGAGAAGGGGCAACAGAGGATGAGATAGTTGGATGGCATCACCAACTCAATAGACATGAGTTAGAGCAAACTTCGGGAGTTGGTAATGGACAGGGAAGCCTGGTGTGCTGCAGTCCATGGGGTCGAAAAGAGTCAGACATGACTGAGCGACTGAACTAAACTGATTCTCCCCCAAACTCCCCTCTCATTCAGGCTGTCACATAACCTTGAGCAGAGTTCCATGTCCTATAACAGTAAGTCCTAAAACAAGTCCTTCATGCCCTCAGATTTCTCATGCCCAATGAGAATACCACTTCAAAATGTTATTAGAAGGAATAAATAATGAATGTAAATAGGCACAGGCCCTGACACCTATTGGGTACCCAAATCACAGTATTCTTTCCCCACTTAGAGCAGCAGAACACAGGTATACCGTAACTAATACTAGGATCAAACTCATTACCAGTCAGGAAGCATACGACATAGGAGTGCATGTACAGAGCTCTGTGCTCAGTTCTCTAGGGGCAGCTATTCCCAACCTGTCAGTTCAAGAGCATCATCAAAATCAACTAGGAGTTGGGCCTCCCTGGTGGCTCAGTGGTAAAGAATCCCCCTGCCAATTCAAGAGGCAGGGGTTCGATCCCTGGTCTAGGAAGATCCCACATGTAGCATAGCAACTAAGTCCATGCACCACAATTACTGAGCCTGTGTTCTAGAGCCCAAATGCCACACGCCCTAGAGCCTGTGCTCCACAACAAGAGAAGCCCCAGCGATGAGAAGCCTATGCCCCGCAACTAGAGTGTAGCCCTCTTCTCCAAAGCTAGAGACAAGCCTGCACAGCAACGAAGACCCAGAACAGCCAAAAATAAATAAAAACTAAAAAAAAATCAACTAGGAGTTTGTTAAACCTGCTCTTCCCAGAGTTCTGCCCACGTTGTCACGTAATATCTGTGCTCTCTGCCTGTTGACACCCAGATTTATGAGATCATCTCCTTTAACGCAGTCCAAATTTCTGCATTTTAGTAAGTTATCAGGGAAAATTCTTTTGCAGCCAGTTGGCACTGTCCTGCAGACTGGTCATTTGTGGAAACCACCTCTTCAGAGAATGACTCAACTTCCAGTCTAATTGGGGAAGGATGGTATGCACATGCACACAAGTAAGGGGGATTGGTAGATATAATCGTCTCGGATGAAGTGCTGACCGAGGATGGTAGACAGTAGCTGTTGGCAGAGTACTTAAGGAAAATCATATAGGAAGGGGGAGTGAGCTATGCCATGAAGCAAAACCAGGATTTTCTTTTTTTTTTTCCAACTTTTTATTTTGTATTGGGATATAGCTGATTATTCCCCAATTAGAAAGCCTTCCTCAGCAATCAATGCAAAGAAATAGAGGAAAACAATCCAATGGGAAAGACTAGAGATCTCTTCAAGAAAATCAGAGATACCAAGGGAACATTTCATGCAAAGATGGGCACAATAAAGGACAGAAACAGGATAGACCTAACAGAAGCAGAAGATATTAAGAAGAGGTGGCAAAAATACACAGAAGAACTATACAAAAAAGATCTTCATAACCCAGATAACCAGGATGGTGTGATCACTCACCTAGAGCCAGATATCCTGGAATGTGAAGTCAAGTGGGCCTTAGGAAGCATCACTATGAACAAAGCTAGTGGAAGTGATGGAATTCCAGTTGAGCTATTTCAAATCCTAAAAGATGATGCTGTGAAAGTGCTGCACTCAATATGCCAGCAAATCTGGAAGACTCAGCAGTGGCCACCGGACCGGAAAAGGTCAGTTTTCATTCCAATCCCAAAGAAAGGCAATGCCAAAGAATGATCAAACTACTGCACAATTGCACTCATCTCACACACTAGCAGAAAAACATCTATTTCTGCTTTATTCACTATGCCAAAGCCTTTGACTGTGTGGATCACAATAAACTGTGGAACATTCTGAAAGAGATGGGAATACCAGACCACCTGACCTGCCTCATGAGAAACCTGTATTCAGTTCAGGAAGCAACAATTAGAACTGGACATGGAACAACAGACTGGTTCCAAATAGGAAAAGGAGTACGTCAAGGCTGTATATTGTCACCCTGTTTATTTAACTTATATGCAGAGTACATCATGAGGAACACTGGGCTGGAAAAAGCACAAGCGGGAATCAAGATTGCCAGGAGCAATATCAATAACCTCAGATATGCAGATGACACCACCCTTATGGCAGAAAGTGAAGAGGAACTAAAAAGCCTCTTGATGAAAGTGAAAGAGGAGAGTGAAAAGGTTGGCTTGAAGCTCAACATTTAGAAAACTATGATCATGGTTCCGGTCCCATCACTTCATGGGGAAACAGTGGCTGACTTTATTTTTCTGGGCTCCAAAATCACTGCAGATGGTGATTGCAGCCATGAAATTAAAAGACGCTTACTCCTTGGAAGGAAAGTTATGACCAACATAGACGGCATATTAAAAAGCAGAGACATCACCTTGTCAACAAAGGTCCGTCTAGTCAAGGCTATGGTTTTTTTAGTGGTCATGTATGGATGTGAGAGTTGGACCGTGAAGAAAGCTGATCGCCGAAGAATTGATGCTTTTGAACTGTGGTGCTGGAGAAGACTCTTGAGAGTCCCTTGGACTGCAAGGAGATCCACCCGGCAATCCTAACAGAAATCAGTTCTGAACGTTCATTGGAAGGACTGATATTGAAGCTGAAACTCCAATACTTTGGCCACCTGATGCGAAGAGCTGACTCATTTGAAAAGACCCTGATACTGGGAAAGATTGAGGGCAGGAGGAGAAGGGGACGACAGAGAATGAGATAGCTGGATGGCATCACAGACTCGATGGACATGGGTTTGAGTGAACTCTGGGAGTTGGTGATGGACAGGGAGGCCTGGTGTGCTGTGGCTCATGGGGTCACAAAGAGTCAGACACAACTGAGCGACTGAACTGACTGAAGGTGCCTGGGAAGCATGGTAGATGATAACAGGAGAAACCATGTTGTAAAGGCCCCGGAAGGGCAGATGGAAATGTTTCCATGGAAACATAGTTCTCATGGAAATGTTTCACATTGCCAAATATGCTGGTGTGGTTGCAAAACATGGTTTTCATTACATACACACCAATCTGAGACCCTTTAAACAAATTTGTACTTGCTGCAACAACTTTCTCTCTTTCAAATACACAATCGACTTCTGAAATTTCTCTTGGTGCTGAACTTTGGACTTTACCTCAAGCCCAAGAGGAATGTAGATGGAAACCAAGCTTCAAGTGCTTCAAGAAGTTCACAGGGGCAAAAAAAAAAGGAACCAGGCAGGAGGTGGAGGGAAACTGAGGAGAACCGTGGAAAGGGAGAAGGAATGCATGCCAGAGGAAAGAGCCTGCTCAGCGCGGCTGGGAGAACAGAGAGGCGGATCCAGAGAGAGGGGGGTGGTGGCAGCACCGAAAACCTTTGGGGGCAGGCATCTGCAGTTCTTCATAGAAGGATCCTCTGCTCTGGTGCCTAAGCCCCAGCCCTCACTGGGGTTATAGAGAGGAGGCCTTCATGTTGAGCCTTGGCAGGGAGTGTCCCCAGGATGGATCAGGAGATGCCTGTCGTCAGCAAGGCAGCTCTGGCCCCTAATCCAGGGCCATCGCCTTCACTGACACCACAGAAAACAACGTTGCTCTGCTTCCTGCAGGACTGTGTGACTCGGGTGGGTCCCTCAACTCCTCTGACCTGTTTCCTTGTGAATCATGAAGGGTTTGCCCGAGGTTAGTAGTTCTTCAGCTTTTATTTTGAAACAACACCGGGGCACAACCCTTTCAGCCAACTGCATTTTACCTGCAGGCCCTATATATCGCTAAAGCAGGTGAGGTTGGAGGTGCTCAGGTGGAACTGATGGTCAAGGATAGGGTACAGCTTGAGCAGGTTTTGAGAGCTCTGTATCAGGTGTTCCACAGGCTCCTTGGGTACTAACGCATTCAGGAAGTCCATCACGGGGAACTCCCTGGCAGTCCAGAGGCTCGGACTCGCGCGTTCACTGCCTCAACCCTGGGTTCAATCCCTGGTCGGGGAACTGTGCAAGCCAGACTGCACAGCCAGAAAAAGGAAAGAGAAAGAAAACCAATCACGATGCTGTGCTGATCCCCAGAGAATGGTCCCCAGCAACAGTGCTGTCAAATCCCAAGTTCCGGAACCTGGCACTGAGGCTAAACAAACCAAAACATCGGAGTTTGGAGCAGAGAGAGAGTTCAGTACCTCAGTCGTGTCCGACTCTTTGCAACTCCATGGACTGCAGCACACCAGGCCTCCCTGTCCATCACCAACTCCCAGAGCTTACTCAAACTCATATCCAACGAGTCAGTGATGTCATCCAACCATCTTATCTTTTGTTGTCCCCTTCTCCTCCCGCCTTCAATCTTTCCCAGCATTGGGGTCTTTTCCAATGAGTCAGTTCTTTGCATCAGGTGGCCAAAGTATTGGAGTTTCGGCTTCAGCATCAGTCCTTCCAATGAATATTCAGGACTGATTTCCTTTTGGAGCAGAGAAAGTTTTATTGATAGGGTGGCAACTGAGAAGATGGGAGAGTAGGTTTGTCTCAGTTCCAGCTTTACTGGCCGACCTGGGCCTAAGGTTTTTAGGGATAAAAAGGAGGGGGTCTCAGGGTGAGTGATCATCTTGTATCAGTCCCCTGATCGGTGCCTGGTGAGGTAACATGGTGAAGTTTCACAAGAAAACACCAACCACCTGGTTCCAAGCAGCCTGGGGTCTTCGTGCTTGTGGTCAGCAGGTAGTCACCTTCCTCCACTGGATGTGGGTCTTCGTTTCTGCAGAACAACTCCAACGTATGAGTCAGATTTTCACGTAGGATTGTGACTCTGTGCGTGTGTTCAGTTGGGTCCAACTCTGTAACCCCTGGACTGTATAGCCCACCAGGCTCCTCTGCCCACGGGGATTCTCCAGGCAAGAATACTGGAGTGGGTTGCCATTTCCTGCTCCAGGGGATCTTCCTGACCCAGGGATCTAACTTGAGTCTCCTGCATCGGCAGGCGGATTCTTTACCACTGAGCCACCTGAGGATCCCAAGTGTGATTAGGACTGTTTTATAGCTAAACTATTATTTCCTGATCACTTTTCCTTTGCTTCTGCATTCCCTCACTTCCCTACGTAGTAACTGCTTGAATCTGCTCTTAAGAACTCAGGGAAGGCCTGAGACCACAGCCTTTTTCTATTGGGTTGGCCAAAAATTTCGTTTGGGTTTTTCTGTTACCTCAACTTTTTGGCCAAGCCAACACAAACAAGAAATGAGGGGGTGGTGGGGGCTGGGGGCATGGAGAATTCTTTCAGTGGTAAGGACTTTGAGCTTTCACTGAGGGCCCGGGTTCAATCCCTGGTTGGGGAACTAAGGTGCCACAAGCCGCATGGCACAACCAAAAGAAAAAGGAAAAGCAGGGAATATGGGAGGGCTTTTGCATCCACGAGGGCCCCATAGGGTCCTGCTCGATTTCAACAGGAGAGCATTCTCATTTGTCTGCTGGAAATGACCATGCCAGCAGAGTGGGCCTTTCCAAAGCCATGTTGCTTCTCTTGGTACATCTGGGCAGGGAGGGAGAGCCAGCCAACCAGGGTGAAGGCCAGTCAGCTTCCCTCCCCTGCAGAGGCCCCTGGAGCAGGCTGGGACAGGGCACCTGTCGGGAGCCAGCCCCGGGGCCTTGGCCCTCGCACCACCTGGAGAGCGTCCCAGCTGCCACTCCCTGTTTGCAGAGCTCCCAGTGGCTTGGAGCTGCAAATAAACATCCTCTCACTTTGGGAGAGATGGGAAAGGGCGAGGACAGTTTATCACTCATCCATCAAATGTTTATTGAGTTCCTGCGTGCGTGCATGCTCAGTCACTCAGTTGTGTCCAACTCTCTGCGACCCCATGGACTTTAGCCCACTAGGCTCCTCTGTCAATGGGATTCTCCAGGCAATAATACTAGAGTGGGTTGCCATTTCCTACTGCAAGCAATGTTCCTGACCCAGGGATTGAATCTGAGTCTCTTGCGTTTCCTGCATTGACAGGCAGATTCTTTACCACTGCGCCACCTGGGAAGCCCTATTAAGTACCTACTCTGTGGCATAAAAGATAGTCCTCTGCTTGGAATCAGGAAAGAAGTTGAAGAAAGCACTCAGCCATGGAATGGACATGTACGGTTTGCCAGACCCCAAGCTATGCCTGTTTTGTTCATTATTTATTGCTCACCGCAGCTCTATTAGGGATGCACTGTCATCTCTTTTAATCAGTGAGATTACAGTATCATGGCCATCAATGAATGAGAACCAACATGAACTGCTTTCACAACTGATATCACTGATACAAACGCAAAGTATTATTGTTCTGTCAGGAGAGGAAGTAGGTGTCCTGCAAGCAACCCCTCTTCCTGGAAGATGGAAGACTCTCAGGAGCAAACAGCCACGCAGTGACTCTTGAGGGAGACCGACGTCCTAGCTTTGTTCTCATGACCTCTGGTGGCCCAGGGACTTTAGGAGCCAGACAGATGGAGGAAGGGGTGTAGAAGGGGAGATGGGACCAGGGAGGGGGAAAGAATGGACTCTGGGGCGGGTCAAGGCCACAAGCTCCAAACAGGACTTCGGAGTGTCTGATAGGATCTTATCAAGGATTTAGCAGGGATGTGATGGTGTCAGAGGCAGGATGGGAAAGACCAGGATTGAGAGATCTAGTTTCAGGAAGGCAGCCGCCAGCCACGGAAGCCATGAGAATCCCATGTTCCCCACGGGCCCCCTGCCAGACGGGCTACCTGAGAGGCTGACCCACCAAGGACAATGCCTCCTCCTCCCTTCAGCTGAGGCCTTTTCCTTCCTGGCCTTTCCTGGGAAGAGAGGGAAAACAATCAAGCCTGATAGTTTACACCCAGGTATTTGCACCCACAAGCCTGGGCTTCTAAACCGAACAACAGATGTCCATCCGGCCACCACCGAGGGCCAATCGCGCAGCAGGCAGACTCTGCAGCTGCCTTCCATTCAATTCTGACTGTGCCTGAGTCCCAGCGCGGCAGCCCATTTTCATTCTCTCTAGGGTTTATGGGCCCAACTTTGGTTTTCTCATCTCTCCACTATGATGATAAAGACACGTCAAGCCTCAATCCAGAACTCATATATATCAGGACTTCCCTGGTGGTCCAGTGGCTAAAACTCCATGCTCCCAATTCAGGGAGCCTGGGTTTGATCTCTGGTCAGGGAACTGGGTTCCCACATGCCACAACTAAGACCCGGCACAGCCAAATAAGTAAATATATATATATATATATACACACACACACAAAACTCCCATACATCGAGAGAGAGAAAGAGAAGTGGAAAGAGAAAGCATGGCTAATTTGAACCCTGGGGACATAAGCGGTATAAATTTGGAGGGAAATCTCAATGCCCTAGATGATTAGGCAAGAACTGTTAAAGCCTGGAGTCTGTGGTACTGCCCAGGGAACATTCTGGAAGTGGCAGCGTGGTCACAGTGCCTGGAAAAGGCTTGGACGAAATGTTTCATCTAATCCTGTTTGCAGGTTAGTTTGTTGAGGAATCATTTCCTCGTTTAGACCACAGAGCAGCCTCCTCCCATTCACTGGAACTTGAACTGTCATCAAATTCCACATAGCAGCCCGTGTGACCTGGCTTCTGGGCTGGCTGTGGCTGGCCTGGCCAAAGCGGCCTTGAGCTCAATGAAGTTCACATTCTGAATATGCAGCTTGCATTGGATCTTACTTTTCTTTTAAATTTTATTTTTTTGGTCTCACTGAGTCTTCATTGATGATCATGGGCTTTTTCTAGTTGCGGTGAGTGGGGGCTACTCTTCAGTGTGGTGTGTGGGCTTCTCATCGCAGTGGCTTCTCTTGTTGCAGAGCACAGGCTGTAGGCACATGGGTTTCAGTAGCTGCCCCACAGGAAGGGCTCAGTAGTTGTGGCTCCTGGACTCTAGCGCACAGGCTCAGTAGTTGGGGCGCATGGGCTTAGTTGCTCCAGGGCATGTGGCATCTTCCCAGACCAAGGATTGAAACCTTGTGCCCTGCATTGGCAGGCAGATTCTTTCCCACTGCGCCACCAGGAAGTCCTGGATCTTACCCTTACCGCTCTTTCCCACTGTCTCTACACAGTGGTGGCAGCCTCTTGAGGGTATCTAGCTGTGACTCGAACAAGTCCTTTTAGCGACTTCCCTGGTGTTTCAGCGGCTAAGACTCCTCGCTCCCAAAGCAGGGGGCCCAGTTTTGGTCCCTGGTCAGGGAACTAGATCCTGCTTGCTGCAACTAAAGATTCTACATGCCACAACTAAAGAGATACCACGCGCGACAGCTAAGACCCAGTGCAGCCAGATAAATAAATAAATATTGAAAACAACACAGGGACTCCCCTGGTTGTCCAGTGGCTAAGACTCTGAGCTTTCAATGGTGGGGCCCTGGGTTTGATCCCTGGTCGGGGAACTAGATCCCATAGCCATAACTAAGACCCTGCGCTGCCAAATAAGCAAATAAAAAGTATTTCAAAACAAAGCAAAACAAAGCTAGTCCTTTCAGCCGCTACGTGGTACCCACTTAGCAGGACCTCTTGATTTTTCTGGCACTGCTCATCCAACACCACGACAGCCTCTCCCAGGCCTCCCCTCACAGACAGGGGCGCCAGGATCGGAGTCCCCCACTAGTCCCTTCTATTTCACTAGATCCTTTCCAAAGCAGAGCTGTTTCCCCTGCATTCGTGTTTGGGTGTGTCTCCCTGAAAACACGAGGAGCTGTAGGAACTGTAGACGTTCTTTATTCACAGCAGCAGGGCCGACATGCTGTATTCTCTCCTCGCTGACCCAGCGGACACAGCCCTGTGTTCCAAGGGCTTTTCGGGTGTTCGTGTAGTCAGGTGCCCCTGCACAGGGCTACAAATGATCTCAGCAAAGTCACCGTTTACAGAACATGGGAGGAGAGTGAGAGAACATGGAGCGAGAGCCCGACCACCGCCATCTTGGCTGACTGTTATTTCCCTCCGGGGTCAAAGTGCTCTTCCGCTTTTTCTAGGCCACTTCCGTTCCCGTTATGACCCCGGTGTGAATCTCAGAGGCTTACTGATAGATGCCACACTGAACTGCGAGTCCCGAATCCCACAACTCAGAGGCTTCACTTGGACCCAGCAAGTCACACCCACTTGTCACACTTGTCACACCCAACGCCTCATCCTTAAGAGAGGTTCCTCCTGGGAAACCACTGGGGGTGCAGACCAGGACCCTCCCACCACCCTCCAACCAGCCCCAGTGTGACTCAACCCGCGACTGCTTGTAAAGTCAGAGCTTAAACTAGACTGAAACCCCAGTTTGACCTGCAGCCTCGTGGAGCCTGGCCAGGCCTGCAGGACAGAGGCAGAGCATCTGAGGGGCCACAAATTGGGAACCGGTTTCACTGGGCAGAACCCGCGATGCTGGGGAACAACGGAAGCCAGGGATCAAGCACCTCTATGCCCGGGGCCCACATATGGAAACAGCTGCTCAAACTATAACAAAACTAGGCTGATTATGTCAGTCACTGAAGAAAAGTCTGCATAAATAGAGCTCGGAAGACCAGGCTTATCTCTCAGGGTTGCCCAATGGGCAAAGTAAATATTTAGTCCCAGCCCTGGAATGGTGCCTGCTAATTCTGTGCTGTGCTATCATTTTCCCCTTTATTCACTCACCCTGCCAACATTTGCTGCCAGTCCCATCCTGAATGGCCAACGCTGGCCTGGCACCACCATCCTCCAATGGCTCAGATGGGTCCTCCCGTCGTCTTCCCATAGGGCATGTTGTTGGAGAAGGTGGGCAGCAGAAACTAGGAAGGCTTCACAAAGGAATCACTTTTAAGCTGGCTTTTGGCTGCTGTGTGACCCTCATGAGATGCAAGCCACAAACAGGGGAGGGACAGGAAGAACCTTCCAGATCTAGGGAACAGCATGTGTCCCCAAGTCTCTGGCTGGACTGGTTTCTACACTCAAGCTTCCCTCTAGTAAGGATGCCCCAGAAGCACTGAGCTCAAGCAAAGACTGTAGGATTTATGTGATATCTTTCGGAAACCCGTGAGTGGACTTTTGGGCCAACACAGTAGATAGGGTGGCCACTCACTGGCTGGAAAAGGGTGAGCTTCTCTACCTCGCCGAGCCTCGGTTTCCTTCGGAAAAGTGATGGTAAGAGGGGGCGCTTGAGGATCAGTTTGTCTGGGTCCAAATCCTACTAGCCAGCCCTGGGTCCCTGTCTTTCACCTCTTTATCTGAAATTGGAGAACATACCCATCTCAGAAGCTAAGGATTGAGATAGTACGTCAAATCCTTCCATCTGAGTAAACATTGGCTGCTTTGATTATACTGTTGTTATTTGTGCACAGTTGGGAGCAGCAATTCCTGCCCCAGGGTCCTTCCCAGCAAATATTGAGAGCCTACTGTGTACTCAGTACTATTTGGACATTTGATGGCCCCAGTAAACCCAAGCAATTGCCTGTGCAGAATGTTTACTAAGGTTCGCCTTGAGGACCAACACCTCGGGGTGGGAGGAGATGGAGCCAGGGATCCTAGAGAGAGAAGTGGGGTGGTCACGCAGGTGCAATGCTGACTTCAACAGGCCACCACGGAAAACTCCTTGTGGGTCACTCTAAATGGGGCCCGCCCTATATCTGCCCCACCTCCCCCTGCCCCGTTGACCAGTCAGTGGCTGGGGATCTGCAGAGAGGAGTGTGACCTTGAGCAAAGAGGCCTCTCCTCCCTGGAGAGGCCAAAGGCTAAAGATGTCTGAACTCCAACAGCAACCAGAGCTGGGACATGCAGTTCCTAGAAGGGGGCCCCCACCCCAAGCCGCCCATCACAGTGTCCCCGTGAGCAGGAAACAAAACAGATGAAAATCCCCCACTGTCCTGAAGCAGTTGTTTTAGTGGGAGTTGAGGTTCTAAAGGTTACTGTCAGGATGAAATGAGATAATAGGTGTAAAGTACCTTTCAAAGGGCCTTGCATAACAGAGCAGGCTTGCAGACAGGGATAACGACAGATAGTTAAACAGATGGGGCGATTACCAGGTGAAAGGCTGGCAAGGAAGAACCTCTAATGTGAATGGATGGGACTCAGAGTGTCTGGATCCTTCTCTGCTTGCACCCCAGGCTGTGACGTGGACGGGCGTCCCAGCCCCTATGGGGTCCCGCGCTTCTTAAGCCTTTCCTCAGTTTGTAAATAAAACCCTGGCATCAGGTCCCTCTGGACCCCACCCGAGCCGGCAGCCTGGCGCGGCCTGATGGCTGCCTTCCGCCAGAGGTGGCTGGAATGATGGGCGGCTGCCTTGCTGCAGGAAGGGAGTCCTGGCACGCGCTCTGGAGGGGGGGCTCCGGCGGAGTCCAGGGAGATAAAGATTTCCCTGGCACTGGCCTCTCCCCATGGGGAGGAAATCGACTGGCAGAAGGGCCTGCTCCAACGCCCTCCAGGGCTGAGCCAGCTGCCTTCCCCTAGAGAGCCAGATGAAACAGTCAGGTCTTCAGGGAGGGGAAGCCCACTGATCAATCTGCTCCCAGTTACCAGGGCTGTGGGCCCCTGGAGGCAGAGGGAAGCTGGCCAGGAGACAGAAGGGGAGTGGTCTCAGCCTCTTTGTGCCTCTTTTTTTTTTTTCCCTTTCTGTCTTGTCCCTCTTTTGTCCACCCTTTTCTCTTGGCCTCAGTTTCCCAGGTGGGATGAGGGAAGGGCCATCAGACCCAGTAAATCCAAATATGTGACACCCAGAGCAACATAAACACAGATAAATGACAGCAATAATGTAAGCGTGAAGTGACGTGAAAGTCACTCTGTCTTGTCCGACTCTTTGTGACCCCATGGACGGAATTCTCCAGATCAGAATACTGGAGTGGGTAGCTGCTTTCTTCTCCAGGGGATCTTCCCAACCCAGGGATCGAACCCTGGTCTCCCACACTGCAGGTGGATTCTTTACCAGCTGAGCCCCCAGGGAAGCCCAATGTAAGGGTGCCCCATGCAACTTGGGAGGGAAAGGCTAAAATGTATTTGTTGTTTATCTGAGATTCACATCTGTCCGGCAACCCTAGGCAGGTGCAGACCTTGTGCTGGGGGAGGCCTGCAGCAAATCCGGATAGGAGAGGTGCCCTGGCAGACAGCAGAAATGTATCAGAGGGCGTATGGGCAAGTTCACAGCTCCTCGGGGAAGGACCGGAGGAAGGTGAAATGGGAAGCCAGTGCCCAGGCCCTCTCAGTCCCTCAGCAGGGAAGCAGACTGCCCTCTGACCTCACCTGACAAGGCAGGGACAGGACCTCAGGGCAGCCTGGACCTCCACTGGCCCCCTGGATCCTCCTGATGATGGAGTGAGTGCCCTAGTGACCCTGGCAATGCTGGGCAAAGGTGGGCTGGGAGGTCTGATTCTGTGAACTTTTCTGTGGATAAGTGAGGTGGGGTGGAGGGCTGGGGGATGCCCCTGAATGTCTGAGCAGAGAGGCAGACACCGTGTGTGTGTGTGTGTGTGTGTGTGTGTGTGTGTGTGTGTGGTGTGAGGTGGAGGAGATCCTCCCTTAGGTAGGAGTGTCACAGGTCCCCCACCACACACCAGCTGCTGACCCCAGAGGTGAACCAGTGCTTCTGCCCTTGGAATTCCAATTTCTGCCTGCCATTCCCTACCTCCGTCCCTGGAAGCAGCCAGTTTTTTTCCCCATCTGTAGGCCTTACCCATCCTCCAATGCTCTCTCTCTAATAATAATAATAAAAAACCAAACATAATAGGGACTTCCCTCATGGTCCAGTGGCTGGGCCCCCACTCTCCTAATGCAGGGGGCCTGAGTTGGACCCCTGGTCAGGGAATAGATGCCACAAGCCACAACAAAGGCTTTGCATGCTGCAAGTAAATAAAGAAGAAAACAAAAACAACACATGATAATAACTACAAATTATTTAATACAGCCTCTTGGCATGGTATCTTGTTTCATCTTTATAGCATCCCTAAGGGGTAAATGAGCTTCCCTGGTGGCTCAGTGGTAAAGAATTTGCCTACCAATGCAAGAGACAAGGGTTCCAACCCTGGCTCAGGAAGATGCCCTGGAGGGCATGGCAACCCACTCTAGTATTCTTGCCTGGAAAATTCCATGGACAGAGGAGCCTGGCTGGCTGCAGTCCATGGGGTCGCAAAGAGTCAGACACAACGTATTGACTTAACAACTAAAGCAACAACTACGAAGGGGTTAATACCGTCCTTATCCCCATTTTACAGATGAGCAAACAGGCCCAGATGGTGACTTAAATGACCAAAGTCACCTCACAGAGCTAGCTAGTCAGCAGGAGAGGGGGACCCAACCCAGGTCTGTGTGGCTCTGGGGTGCCTGCTGTAGGGTCTGTACCTGTGGTTTGTAGGCCCTCAGCCCAGGAGTCTTGGGGGAAAGGCTCAGATGGGGCTTTTTCTCCCTGAATCATCCGTCCCCGGCACAGAGGAAATAATAGCATTTGTTGAAAGAAAAATCTTGTTCCTGAACGTACCCAGTCTGTTCCCTGGCCCCGGCGCCTCACCCCACCCTCCAGGCTCTGTAGGGCCGACACGTGGAGTAGGAGTCCAGTCTCGGCTGGGACGAGGGCTCTGAGGAAGGAACTGGCTTGTGACTTGTCTGTCCCGTGGCTCCCGCCAAAGGAAGCCCCTCCCTGGGCGCAGGCGGGCCAGGAACATGTCCTTGGTCCCCAGAGGAGATAATGCCTTTGTCCCGATTGAGATAAACAAACAGAGCCGCTAGAACTCGTGTAACGTAAGGTGCAGAAGCGCCCCACCCGCAGTCGCAGGCCTGGCCTTCCTCCCAAGGTCACCAGCAGGAGCCTGAGGACAGCTAGGCCCACCCCACTTGGATCGAAGGGCCACGCTCAGCCCACTTTGCAGGGGGATAAACTGAGGCCCAGAGCAGGGAAACCACTCAGCTCCATTCCTGCGAGGCTACTAGCTTTCTGGCTTCTTCCCATCCCTCACCCACAAGGGAACATGGGCCTCAGGGGCTGCCACAGTGTGGTCTGCAATGTGGTCTCTTTGCAGGCAGGCCCTGGAGTTCTTTGAAAGGGCAGCCTTCACCTACGTCCATTTCCACCTCCACCACCCTTGACTCGGGGCCCCTATAGACCCCTGGACCCTCCCCCCCCACTTCCCTTACCCCCTCCCAACACTGTCCGATCAGAGCCTCAGGAAGCAGGGCCAGCAAGATTGCAAACCAAACGGAGAGCCAAGATGGGGAAGTTTATTTTCTAAGAATCATCTAAATACATGGGGAGTATTTTCAGCCCCTGGCTCCCTCCCAGATGCCAAATCTAAACAGGGGGCCTGAGAGACAGCCTGTCAGGGACGCTGAGCGGCGCGTGGAGACTGGGTGGGACAGGGTGCTGTAGGACCCCACCCTGTCCAGGCCCAGAGGTTGGAGGACTGTCAGGAGCGGTCTGGCTGCGGAGCCGAGGATGCAGAGTGACTGCGGCCTCTGACAGGCGCCCTATCCCTGCCATGTGCCTCAGCACCCTCGGCCGCATGCAGCTGCAGGAATACGGCCTTAGAGGATTGTCCTGGAGCCCACGGTGGCGCCAGCAGGCATTCACTGAACATGCTGGGAGCCGGGGAACTATAAGTCAGGTGGTGGTCCAACCCTTCAGCCATGGAACCTTCCCCAGGCCTAGCCAGCTGCAGTGCAGCGTGTGTGTGTGTGTGTGTGTGTGTGTGTGTGTGTGTGTGGACACATTGTTATGCCCAATGCAAGGCCTCAGAAGTGAATGAAAGTAGAGCTAGGGGCTCCTCATCTCTGGGGGAGCTGTGTCAGGAGCCAGGCCAGACTGGAAGGACTGATGCCGAAGCCGAAGCTCCAGTACTTTGACTGCCTGATGCAAAGAGCCGATTCATTGGAAGAGACTGATGCTGGGAAAGACTGAGGGTGGGAGGAGAAGGGGTGACACAGGATGAGGTGATCGGATGGCATCACTGACTCGACAGATAAGAGTTTGAGCAAGCTCCGGGAGACAGTGAAGGACAGGGAAGCCTGGCGGGCTGCAGCCCAGGGGCACAAGGAGCTTCAAACCCATTCTCCTGAGATGGGGTCTGCAGGGGTGCGGGCTGCTCTCAGGAACACACCGGCCCCTCTTCCCCAGCCTCTGCCCACCACCCGAGTGACCGGCCCGCAGTGACCTTGCTCTGAGTGGAGCGCGGACGGCAGGAGCTCTGGCCACCAGGTGCAGGCCCTGGACAAGCTGTTCCGGGCTCGGCTGGTCGGGTTTATTACTATGGCGTCAGAGGGGCGGGGGAGGGGGCGGTGGTTCGCCTTCAGCTGGCGGGGGTGGGGGGTGTTGGAGAGGCTTAGGCTCCCCTAGTCTCTGGAGGAGAGCTGGGACTTCCTGGTTCTGCTGCAGCATTATTAGTCACCAAATGTTGCCTGGAGGGCAGGGGTGGGGGTAGGGGTGGGGAGCGCTGGGGGAGGAGGGTGGAGAAGGGCAGTTCAGACTTCCAAGAGAGAGTGCTGAGCCTGGGAGGGGCGAGGAGGGCATAGCCGAGATCTCAGATCCCCCCCAGGCTGTGTGGGAACCAAAAAGAACAGGTTTCAGTCCATACACCCACTGCTGACACAAGCTGCCTGCTGTTGCCATAGTAACGGTAACATTCACCCCTCCACCACCAGCCCATGGTGGCTGTGTGGTCACCAATGAAGGGAGAGGGTGCTTATTCTTGGCCACAAAGGAGAAAAGGGAGAGGGAGGCTGCTCCGGAGGGGGCATAACTTTTCTGTCCCCCAGGCCTAGCTGGGGGTGGTCAGGGCCTCTGAGGGTTTCAGAGCCCAAGAAGGCTTAGAGGTCACCTCCTCCAACCAGCTCCGTTCTGGAGGCCAGGAGCAAGCCAGGGCTTTGAGCATCAGGTGGAATCCCATGTGTGCCGGCCAAGCCCCCCGTCTTCCATAGGCATCACCCCCAGACCGGAAGCCTGTTACCGAGGCTGTTCCCGTGATCTCAGATAACCTTGCCCTGCATTGGTGGTTTGAAGTGGGGCTTGGGTTCCCAGCCAGAGGTTGAGACCAGTTGGTGGCAGTGAAAGCTCCAGATCATAGCCACTAGGTCAGTGGTCAGTGAAGGGCCCTGGGCCTTCAACTTCGCAGAAAAGAATTCCCACAAAGACGGAAAGTGGTGAAGCCGGTAAAGTATTTATTAGGAGGCAAGAGTGTAGGGTACGTGTGAATAGGCACAGGCAGCCTCAGAGGGAGAGTCCTTGAGTCACGCCCTCATGACAATTTAAATCACTCATAAGGGGCATTTCTTCTGGGTTTCCTTTGGCCAATCTTTTTGATTGACCTGGTTCACAGTCCATCTTTGATATAGCTCAGGATCCTCCCATATGTACACAAGCATTTTAGTCCAGATGGATTCTACCACAAAGGACTATGGGTTGAGTATCCCTTGACATCACTCTGCTTTGACCTCCAAGGAGCCTTTCTGCAATTATGTGGTCGGGGAGGTCTCCTGACTTGGAGAATGAGAGATGTGGTCTGGGGAGGGCCCAGCTTCCAGCCTTAATTGTCCTGCTCTTCTTGTCTTGGAGCCTCGGTCCACAGGGAATGAATCCGCAGTCACTTTACCCCGGGAGGGGGCGGCATCTACCTCCCGCCTCACCTGCACCAACTGACCAGGCGCTGGCCCTGGCCCCAGGGCCCCTCTTCACCCAGTAAAGCCCATTCTTGGCCTCTTCCCCTCGTCTCACATTCCTCCAAGACCCATCTCAAAATCTATCTCAGGCTCTTCCAAAACTCCAGCCCTGCCCTGGGGCCACTCAACCCCTGGCTCCTGGGGCCTGGCCTGGCTTTGGACCTGCCTCTGGGGTCCCGGAAAAGACCTTATTTCTTTCTCCCTGTTTTTTGGACCCTCCTCTCCAAACCTGCTACCTCCTAGTCTTACTCCTTCCTTGGATGCCAGAAAGAGAAAAAACCATTCGAGTCTGCGAGGGGGGAGGGGTGCCTTTATTGACAGCTCAAGGGCCAAAGACCCTGGGGTTCATGTGTGACCCCTCAGCTCCTGGACGCTGCAGCAGGCTCCTAACTGCCCCCACCCCTCCCCCTAAAGCCCCTGCACCAGACACACTGGGCCTCTCCCCTCTCCTCCCTCCACTCCAGGCATGAACACTTGCTGGCCTCCAGATGCCTCCCACCCCCCACCCTGCCTCCTTCAAGTCTTCCAGTGGGTGCCCCTACCCTCTGAGTTCTTCCCTGACCACCTGCCCTTCCTGGTTTAGCTGTCTCGCAGCTCTAACGGCCTTCCGATACACTGTACAGCGTGTCTCTTACCCACCCTACACAGGCTGTGTGTACACACTTTGCCCCTAGAACAGGGCAGAAAGGGCAAGCTGGGTCTCAGCTGCCCCTGCCGGGGGCTCACTGGGCAGCCTTCACCAGCCTCCTCTCCTTTTGGGGCCTCTGTGTGTGTGTGTGTGCAAGCACACGCGTGTGCTTAATCTGTTCAGTAGTGTCCAATTCTTTGAGACCCCCATGAACTACAGCCCGCCACAGTATTCTCCAGGCAAGAATACTGGACTGGGTTGCCATTCCCTTCTCCAGGGGATCTTCCCGACCCAGGGATCGAACCCAGGTCTTCTGTATTGCAGGCAGATTCTTTATCAGCTAATTGGCCAGGGAAGCCTTTCTGGGCCTCTGCTTCCTCCCTTATATAACAAAAGGCTGGACTGGAACTTCTCCAGCTGTCCCTGTGTTGGAACTCTGAGGTCCCTTCTCCATTTCTCCAAGTGGGGTGTCATCGATAGGGAATTCACAAAGGTGGGAGGGGTGCCTAGTGGTCCCTGCTCAGAATAAGTCTCCAGGCCCAAGGCCCCTATCCTGGCACCCTCGGATGGGTTGAGGAGAAACAGGCAGCAGTAGTTGTGGGAACTAAAAACAGACTTTCCCAGCCATCCAGTGGCTAAGAACCTGCCTTCTAATGCAGGGGACATGGGTTCGGTCCGTGGCTGGGGAACTAAGATCCCACCCGCCACAACCACTGCGCCCAAAAGGAAAGATCCCCAGAGACACCACTAAGACCCAACAGCAAAAAAAAAAAAAAAAGTGAAACAAAAAAACTGCGCAGATTTGGGAAAGTTTTTTTCCAAAAATAGATCCATATTTTAATCACCATCGAAGTCCACCCTGAGAAGCCTGAGGGACAGAGGCCAAGCCCTCTTAAGGGCTGAGAGCAGAGGTCAAGTGTCCAGGAGGGAAGGGTCACCGGAGGAAGCCCACCGTCAGGCAGGCGAGCGCAGAGGCCAGCAGGGTGGGCAGCGGCTGGGACAGCAGCAGTCCTGGGGACCCGGATCTGAAGACCTGGCGCTGGCCCAGGCTCTGCTCGGGCCTGACGTTGTCCGTCATGTTCACCCTCTGATCGTGGTCATAGAACAGCTTCTGGGAGAAGGCCAAGATCTGTGGGAGGGACAGGGCTGGTCAGGGTTGGCCCTGCTCACTGCGTGGCCTGGCTGAAGTTCTCACGCAGAGGAAAAGGAGGGATGCAGGCGCTGGGCTGGGGGCGGGGTGGTGGGAGGGGCTCAGCTCCCTAGGCAGAGGGGACTCGCGCTGTCTCTTGGTTTGGAGAGCGCATTGTTCCTCTTCCCACCGTTGTGTTATCAGAGAAGAGTGCTTCTCAAGCTTGAGCTGGCATCCGCCTCACCTGTGGGCTTGCCGGGCCGCTCCTGGGACGGCTGGTTTCCCAGAGCTGGCAGGGGAGACTGCACCCTCGGGTGGGCCCTGTGTACCTGGTCCCTGTGGAGCTGTATTGGCTCCTGGAACACGGTCCAGACCACCTTCTCGTCGCAGGTCGGTGTGGTGAGCGAACCCAGGTAGCGGAAATACTGCCTCAGTCTCTCCTCCTTGGGGAGCAGGTCGAAGAGGCTGACGTTCCCTTTCATCGTGGTGTTCATATCTGCAGGGACAGAGGTCACCCCTCACACACCTCACACCCCCCACCATGTGGACCTTCCTTTAAAAAAAATATATATATATATTTATCTGTTTGGCTGTGCTGGGTCTTAGTTGCAGCATGCAGAATCTGCTTCCCTGAGCAGGGATCGAACCCAGGCCCCCTGCACTGGGAGCACAGTCTTAGCCACCAGGCCACCAGGGAAATCCCTGGACCTTCCTTCGTAGGACAAGGTCTCCACGCCCACCCCGGCTCCTGCGACCCCCACCTCCCAGTCCCCGCCATCCTGACTCACTGGGTCTGGGGATGTCAGACAGCGCCTCCACCAGGGGCTGGAAGTTCACATTCTTGGATCCGTCCTGGAATGGGAGGGAAGGGGCCTTAAGAGAGGCTTGTGGGGGAGCGGGGTTGGGGGTGGGAGGACCACCAGTTCATTCTCCCTCTCTGGGGTGGGGGTGGGCGGGCAGGCAGTTTCTAGGACGGGGACCCTGAGAGGCTCTGGGATCCCCACGGCAGGGGTGGGGGGGCTACACAAGTCCCTGAGTAGCAGAGGGGGCGTCCGAGTCTCCCCAGCCCCCTCCTGCCTTGCTGGGATCCCGGCGCCTGAATCTAAGAGCCAGCCCCTCCGGCCCTGGGGGTGGCGGCCCACCTCCACCATGAAGGCCAGCACCGCAATCTCGTCTTCGGCGAACTGGTTCCCGGACGGCCCCTTCTCTTTCTCGTGCACTATGTGCATCTGGTCAGGGGCGAGTGGGATGGAGAGAGAGGCCGTCAGAGCGGGACCGCCCTCCTCGCCCAAAGCAAGCATGCCCAGGGCCCAGCCAAGGAGCCAACCCCCGGGAGGAGGTCCCTCACCTCCATGGCAAAGCGCTCCCCGTTGAAGGTGTGCTCTGAGCCCCGATCCATCGCCCTGGACCAGTGCAGATGCAGCTGCTTGGCCTGGTACCGGGTGCTCAGTCCTCCTCCAGTGATCGAGGCCTCGTCCCCCAGCAACACCATCACTGGAGGGCACGGGAGGGTGCAGGGTCCTCGCACCCACGTCCTAGCCTCTCCCAGCCCCCATCCCGGCTCCCCCCAGGCAGGACCTTCTCTCCTATCTCCCTCCCATTCTGGGCTGCGGTCCTGAAGGGACAGGGCTAGTGGCACAGCCTGGCCCCTCACTGCCCACCTCTCCCTCTGCACAACCCCCACTGCCCGCCTAACATGCGGCTCAGCCTGGTCCCATCCCTGCTTCAACCCCGTCCATGCGTGGCGCCCCAGTGCTTTCAGGGCAGCGTCCAAACTCCCCAGCCCCCAGCCTGGCTGGCTGACCCTGGGCTGGCTCTGTCCTGCATGCACACGGGGCCACACGCAGCCCCTCGAACACCCCAACTGTTGCATGCCCCCGTGCCTTTGCACATACTGTTCCTTCTTCCTAGAGCCTGTCTCTGCCCCACCCCAAATGCTCTGATTGGAAATGCCACTAGCGCGTCCTCTCCTTTCCCAGGCCCACCCTGCTCTCCCTCTCTAGCCCTCCCCTCCACGCAGGGCTTGTCGGCCCCTCCCCTGGCAAAGGTGCACCTCCCAGGAGGAGCCCAACCCTCCAGTCCTCAGGTAAC
The DNA here is from genome assembly GCF_049115385.1 of Moschus berezovskii. Taxonomy (NCBI): domain Eukaryota; kingdom Metazoa; phylum Chordata; class Mammalia; order Artiodactyla; family Moschidae; genus Moschus; species Moschus berezovskii. The sequence continues at coordinate 24,799,512 of NC_142479.1, forward strand.
GTGGGTCCCGAGACCAGGCACCCATGCTGCCCTGCCCAGGGTCTCCACCTCGCATGTCCAGTGCCCACCTGTGTGCCCATTGTTTTGCACGGTCCACTGGTGCTTCCTGTCATAGCCAGAGAAGGAGAAGCGCCCCAGGTTTGGGTCCAGCTGAGTCTTGGCTGTGACGATGTTGACGGGGGACTGGCGGTTGTTCTGGCAGCTGCCTTCCCACTTGTCTGGCTCTGAGCAGGGAGGGAGGGATGCTGGGAATCAGGGGCGCCTGGCACGAGGGTCTGGGGCCCTCCGCCCCACTCAGGTCCGGCCAGGTTCAGCAAGGTCCTCCCCTGGCGGCCAGCAGACTGGGCTGGGGGATGCCCGGCATAGAACTCCGCCCTCTCCCTCCTTCCAGGCGTAACGTGGGACGGGCTGGGACTAGGCTGTGAGCTCTCGGGTATAGGACCACCTCGGATGCTCAGCTGTGAAAGGCGAACGTTGGTGACACCTGCTTCCTGGGGGTTCTGAAGTTCGAAGGAGCTGGGTGGCAGAGCGAATGGAAGCCGTGGAGTCCCCTGGGAGGGCCACTTGTGAAAGGACCCCAAGACCTGACACTGAGCCTTGTCCGGGCACTGGGGGGCAGGCAGGCGCCCCAACCCCGCACCCCGGGGAGCCAGGCTCCGTGTGTCTGGACCTCTGACATTGGGGGGCAGGGCGGGGGCGGGGAGTGCAGGCCACTGAAACCGCAGAGAAGGCAGCAAAATGTGTTCCTCCCTTTGATGCTGCTGCTGATTTATTTCAAAGGACGGGGGCTGACTTCTTAGGTGACAGAGGTGATGACAGGAGGTACAAGGAAAAACTCTAGTCACTCTACATCCTGATTCCTGAGCACCAGGAGTGTGTGTGTGTGTGAAGCTGATATCTGCCTGTGGCCACCACCCCCCTCATCCTTCCCACCCTGCCTGGGTCTCCATTTCTGCCCTGACGGTCCCTACCCCAAGGCTCCCCGCACTTACCCAAGCAGGTGTAGTTGGAGGGCTTGGCTTGGATCTGGTAGCACCAGTGCGACGCTGGGAGGGAGAGAGGAAGGGCGTGAGGCCTGAGCAGACACGTGTCAGTGTGGCTCTGTGCCCCCTCTCCTAGGACAACACACCCACGTTCAGCCTGGTTGCTTTCCCAGAGCTGATGGGGTGATGGGGGAGACTAGGCTAGCCCCTTCCCAGAACACACCCTCTTGCACTGTGTTGACCAAGAAAGGCACCTAGGCCTTCTCCCCTGTCCCACCACCTCAGTCCTGGTGAGGGTGCTGACCTTGCCTTCTGATCCCCAACTCTGCCTCAGGACAGCAGAAACAGCATCGCCCCGAAAAAAGGCGGCATCACGAATGTAGCGCCCTAACGAGAGGTTTGGCAAGAGGACTAACGCACAGGGAAAGCCTCTCCTCTGTGCTTTCCGCTCACCTGTCAACATGCAGCTGCTCTAAAATCAGTCTACTGATTAAAAAAAAAAGCCTGGGCCAGCAGAGGGGACGAAGCATTTGATCACAGCTGGAATTCTTAGGTGGGCCACTGACTTAGGTGGGTTTAGAGATAAGTCACTTAATCTCCCTGAGCCTTAGTTTTGCCATGTGTAAAATGGAACTAACACCACCCACTCAGAGGATGGCTGCTGCTGCTAAGTTGCGGACACTGGAGTGGGTTCAGAGGATGGCAGGGAGGATTAAATGAGAGACGGGAGAGTGTTCCAGGCAGCCTGGTATTTAGTCAAGTCCTTCCCTTTCCCTTGCCTCCCTCCCTCCCTCCCTCCCTGCCCCCTCCTGTCGGGGCACAGATGGCCAAAGTTAAGGAGGGGCTGAGAGGAGAGAAATGAAGTGAGCTGGAAAGAACTCAGGGATGAGGAAATTCCTAAGAAAAGCACAGCTTCTCCAGCTCAGCTTGCGCTAAGGCCTCTGAGCACGTCCATCCCCACCCAACCCCATCTCCTCTGGGGTCCTTGCCATGAACGTGAGATGGGTTAAGGGACAGGCTCTCAGTGGGAGGTGGGAGGGAGGCCAGCAGAGTGAGCATCTAGAGGACCCTGCCCCCCCACCCTCCCCTCCCCACCCCGCCCCCACCCCCCGCCACTATCCCTGAGAGCCACCTTGGGTTTCCCAGTCTCCAAGTTCTGTACTTTGCTGGCACAGCCTCTTTCAGCAATGGAGCAGCCCTTCAGTGTCTTCCCCAGGCCAGCCCATGCCCTGCCTGGGACAGGGCTCTACTGCCCCCGGGACTCTGCATCTGGGCAAGCCCCACAAGAGGCAGCAAAGGGTAGCGGCCACTTCCCTTGCAGGCCCTTCTCTGTGCCCGGGCAGAGGTCCGATGCTGGAGCCCATCACCTGGCCTCCAGTCCTGCTCTGAGTCTTGCTTCTTCTCTGCAGCAGACTTCCTTAGCTCTTCTGAGCCCACTAGCTTCCTTCCTTCTCAAGGCAAGAGGAGCTGCCTCGGATCTCCCAGACCCAGTGTCTGAAGATACACTGGATGGGGGGTCAGCTGCGGCCATAAAAGGCTCCCTCGTGTCTCCACCTCTCAGAGGTCCCGACAGCACGAGGGGCCACTAGAGTTAAGCAAGCCCTTCCCTGTAACTGAAGCCCAGTGGGAAGGGCTGTTTCAGGGCAAGCCAGACCCGAGCCAGGCTCCTCAGGACCAGGTGGAGATCCCCGTTGCCTCCCCAGAGCCCATCTGGTCCAGCCTGAGCTTTTTTAAGGAATTTGCTCTTCCCGCCTTCTGGCTGCAGCTACTGGGATTATAATGGTGACCTCTGATCCAGCATCTTAATCACACAGACTTTTGACCTGCTTGGTTGAGTGCCCTTGTAACTACCCTCTTCAGGAAGCCAAAGCCAGAAAAAATGTGATGTTGATGAGGCCAAGGCCAGGGTCATGTCTGTATCCAAAGGCTGAATGTAGGGGCTGGTTTTTAGGCAAGAGATGGCAGGCTCAAACCAGCTCAGGTTCTGTGCTGGCTCATGAGCGGGCAGCCCTTGCAAATGACTTTCAGCCCGCAGTCTCAGGCCACTTCCCAGGGGGCCGGGGAAGGAGAGGAGCTACTCGCAGAACTCTGGGTTCTGCCAAGTCCCTCTGCCCTGACCAGGGATGGAGTGAGGGAACTAAAGGCCATTGCCAGTCACTCAGCTCCGGCCCCCCACTCTCGACTTACCCACCCCTCCAGCCCCCTGCTTTAGAGATGACTGAAGATGTTCCCTCTGGTGAACCTTGCTCACCCCGCCTTCCAACTCCAACGGGAGGGAGGGATCTTGAAAACCAGCTCAGCAAAACCCAAATATGCCCTGGGCAAAGTCTCAGGAGCTCCTGGCTAGGTCTGGGGCTCTGCAGGGGCCTGTGGCCCTCTCCGCCTCTCTCTCCAGGGCAGCAGAGGCCCTGGGGACTTCAGTGTGCAGCCTGGCCACCCTGCAGCCTCAAGCCCCCTAGGAGATGAAGCAAGGGACAGCGCTCGGCATCGCCCAGTCAGAAAACCCCACCACTTCTGGGGCGCACAGCTTGTACGAGGGGGTGGCTGAGAGAGGCTCCTGGCTTGCTGGGCCCAGGCCAGTGGTAGAGCTGTCAGAGCCATGTGGCTGCGGAGCACCTGCCATGTGCCACAATAAGCACTTACACCCACTGCCTTACTTGAATCCTTAGCACGGTACCTGAAGTCAGAATTACTTTCTGTTTTGTAAGTGAGGAAACTGACTTACCCAAGGAGGAAGCTGACTTACCAAGGAGGAAAGTGACTTACCCAAGGCCATATAGCTACCCGGCAGCCACATTAATTGCAAAGCCGTTTCTCTTTCTATAAGCCCAGCGGCTTAAGTAGGTTTCAAACCTCCAGTCCTACATACAAAAATGTTCACATCCTGCCTTCTCTCTCAGGATGCCTTTCACGTTCGCACCACGGGCCAGCTAAGTCTCTCTTGAAAGAGGCACACACACCTTCTTTCTCTGCTACTGGGGTGGGGGGCACCCTCACCCTTGACTCACTTTCAGGGCGGAGCATTTAGCTTTAGAGAGGAGATGCGGCCAGGTGGACCCCAAGGACCATCTGAGGGGTAGCTGAGAAGGGAAATGGCAGATGGGGGCCTCCTTCCAAGGAGATGGTTCCTCTTGGGGTGTGGAGAAGGTGCCAGATCAGATTGGATCCCCGTGCCCAGACGCCGGAGGCGCCTTCAGCTTCTTATCAAATATTAACACTCCTCTCCTGCCACCTCCCACCTAGGCGAATAATTAAGAGCTCGGCCTCACCATTAATCTTTAAACGAGAATCACCCTGGCCGGAAAGACCGGCTTGGCCGGGACCTCGGGTCTACGGATGCCCCCCGCCAGGCTCCATACACGGCGCTGGAGGTGAAGGGTGCTGGCAGCCTCCCGGGGGCAAGGAATCAGGGCAGAAAGCGGCGATGCCAGGGCCCCACCGCACTCAGTTTGTTGCCCTTGGTCCGAGCCGGGGGTAGCCACCAAGCACCGAGCGCCCGCGGGATGGACAGCGACCCACGACAGACCGAGGAGCACGAGCAAGGGCGTGACGCGCCAGAACGGGTGAGAAGCGGAGGCGTGCGCGGGGCCGCTCGGGGGAGCATCCTTGGCCGCAGCCCGCACGGCGCCGGGAGGAGGACCGCGGCCCCGAGCCCCTGCGCTGGCTCCCCGGCGCCCGCCCGCCCCGCACGCGCCGCCGCATCTCGGGCGGGCGCAGCCTGGGCGCGGGGCTGGAGCGCCCAGGGGCCACTGAGGGGCCACCGAGGGGTCCCCGGGCCGAAGCCCCCGTTCACCTGCGCGGGCCCGGGGCGGGGCGGCGGCGAGGGCCAGGAGCGCCAGCAGCAGCCGCATCCTGCGCGGGAGCCGAGCCGGGGGTCGCGCACCGAGGAGGTCGCCGCGGCTGCCGCGGTCATGCCGACCCGGGTTTTATAGCGGAGCCGCAACGGGAGGGAGCCCCGACAGCAGGACGCGGGTAGCGGCTCCTCCCCCTGGCGGAGCCTCCCCTCCCCTGGCCCTCCCGATCCGAGCGCCTCCGCTCCCCGACTCGCGCTCCCGCCCCGCCCGGGGTCACCTTTCCACCAGTGCGCGGGGCCCCCTCACCTACCTGCGCCGGAGGCTGCAACCTCCTCCCGGCTCCTCCCCACCCCACACCTGCTCTCCTGTTGGGGACCGGGAGAGCGACGTCGCAAGGTACCTGGGCCACACAAGGGTGGGGCCCCGGATTCCTGCCTTGGATCACGTTGGACCCCTGCGCCGCCCTCTCGCCTCGGGAGCCGCCCGCGGGGGCGCTTGGAACGGGCCGGGGTTAGGGGCTGGGGGAAAGAAGCTAACCTTCGGACGGTAGCGGAGTTGAGGGATGAGCGAGGCTGTTTCTCGAATCCGGTGTTCCCCGAAAGCGGGGCTTGCTTCTCTCTCTCCGGCAGTGACCGCCGATTCTCTGGGTCTTATCTGTTTTTCAGCATCTCTCCCAGGCTGCTCCACACTTAATTTCTAAGCAACCCAAAGACTGTTCTAACACAGATTGAGGAGGCCTGTGAATTGCTGTGCGAGGGTGTATGTGATGGCCAGCGCTGGGGATGTTGTGGGGGCAGAACTGAGAAATGGATTTCCAAGGGGCTCAGTGAGAGAGGAACTGATGGGATCACAGGGGAGGGGCTGGCTCTCTTGAGCCACCCCCGCTCCCCGCCCCCAACTCCCAGGGAGACCCCTGAGATAAGATGGAAAGAGAAGAGACTGGGGTCTGAATGGACCTCTCCTTATCTCGTCTGTCAGAATCTTCAGAGCAATTTCGGGAAAGGAGACTTTCCTTGAAGGAGGCTCTAGCTTTTGGGGAAACGGGGCTGGGACCCTCCCTAGAAAGGAAGCTGCCTCTGGTCCCAGGAGGGCCGCTCCCTCGCCTGGATTTGGCCCGGGGGCTGCAGGAGACCCCTTCATGGCTCTAGGTACTGTGTGTCCTACATGGGGTGGGGGCTTCCGTGGGAGTGTCAGAAGCTCACTCGGACTTGGGTGGGCCTGGGCCCCCTACATCAACAGGAAGCCCCGGTTTTCTGGTCGAGTCGCTTGAGTCGCTTCCCCATCCGCTGCCAACCTCTCGGCCCCCACCGGCCTTTGAACCTAGGTGAGAGACCTCTGAAGAGGCATTGCCTCCCCCAGAACGATCCAGGCAAAGGGGCTTCCTCCCTGGTCTGAGTCCTGGTTGACTCCCCCGACCTTCTGGCCCAGGATCACACAGCCTCCCAGAGCAGCTTTGATCCTCAGAGAGGGGAGGGGAGAATGCACAGGAGGTGTAGAGCCCTATTGTCTGCACTGCCTTAGAATTTAATCACCAGCCTGGGGCTAATGATTAAATAACCAGGCGGGGGAAGTGATTTAATCACAAGTCAGGGGAAGATTCCACACCCTGGGGGTCTTCTCTGGAAAGTGGATCTGTGGTCACAAGGCAGTAAAAATCTATATTTTAGGACTGGGGAATGGAGCGAGGAGAAAGTCTATTCCAAGGAATGAAGTCTACTTCAGGAGTCCCTGTAACCCCAAGCCAGCCCCTCTCACAGGCAGGAGAGAGACTTGAGAACCTTCGGTGCGACTAAGAGGCCACTGACTAGTGACTTTAGGTTAGTGCTCAGTTGTGTCTGACTCTGCAGCCCCATGGACTGTAGCCCACCAGACTCCTCCGTCCATAGGATTGTCCAGGCAAGAATACCGGAGTGGGTTGCCACTTCCCTCTCCCAGGGGGTCTTCCTGACCCGCGGATGGAAGCCTTGTCTCCTGCATTGGCAGGCGAATTTTGTACCACTAAGCACCATCTGGGAAGCCCCTGGTGACTTTAGAGGCACTTCAAAGTCCCTTTGGGAAGAGGAAGCTGATTTCAAAATAACCCTGCTCCCCTCCAGTCAGGGCTCCCCTTAGTAGGACTAAGCTGAGGGAGGAGAACCACACCCCTGGGGGCTGTTCCCTCTGAGGCTTAAGGTGGTGGGGGGCAGGATGTTAAGGATGGGCATTTCCTCAAGGCTGCATCTTTAATCACCGGCACCACCGAGACTGCACCATCTGTGACGCAGGAACTCAAGGTGGGGGGGTGGCTCCTGCTCTGTCATCTGACTCCAAGGTTACACAAAGCAGGTTACCTTGTGTTGTCAAGGTCACCCAGCCTGTACCCCTGTCCTACCTGCCATAAACTTGTTACCTGTCACTGTCTAGGTCACCCTGGTCCTAGCTCCCTTGGAGGGGACAAGACCCCCTCATTACAGCAGGAATCATAAGATCAGGGATGGGCCCGAACACATCACCGTGACTTACAGGGCCCATAAAGCTGCCAGCCTTGGGCCCAGCAGTGCCAGCCCATCACAGCCTCGTTCCTCTTACTCCACACAGGATCCCCGAGTGTCCTGTGTTCAAGTCCCCGGTCTTCCTTTGACTCAGGGATGACCTTGGGCAACTTTCCTGCTCCTCTCTGATTGCAACTTCCTCATCTATAAAGTGGGGAGGATAACCCTGCCCCGCTGACCTCTGTCAATAAACAGTTATTAGGCCAGAGCCTGCCCAGCCCAGACTTTCACAACCAGTCTCCTGGTGCCCTGCCTGGGTGTACCTGCTGGCACATTGAAGATGCAGAAATGAATCACAATTCTCATCCTCTGGGGGTTTTCGTGCCATGGCCCTGTCTGGATCGGGAGGGAGGCACTGGGAAAACTATAGGGCTTCGAAGTCAGACAGCCCTGGATCACTCCTGGCCTCACCCACTTGCTCTGTGATATCAGCTGAGCCTCAGTTTTCTTTATCTGTGAAATAAAAACCATATCCCCATCTTCCTCCTAGGTTTCTGATTCTCGTCATTCACTGTGAGAATTCAGTGACTAAAGCCTGAGAAGGGTCAACCCAGCCCTGGGCACATTAGCACATGTCACCGTGACCTCTAAGCAGAGGTCCTTTCACCTGGATTGAACGTGATCCTAGACAGGCATGGATGTGGCGTTCGGTGGAGAGAACACTGAGGTCGGACCAGAGAGGGTCCTCGGCCACATCCCAGGTCCTCCTGGTCTCCCAAGACCTCAGGAGGGGTGGGGAAGGCTGAGGGGCAAGGAGGGAAACCCCAGCCTTGGGGACCCAAAAGAGGGAGATTTGGATTCAACCTCCTAGGACTCTGATGGGCCTCGGGTGGAGGCACAAGGGGGCAAGATGCTGCAGTCCTGGTGTCCGTAGGTCAGAGGAGGACCTAGGATGTAGCCCTTAGCAGGAAACGACCAGGAGGCCTGTGGTCAGGGGGTGAGGTGGGCAAATGGATAAGGCAGGAGATTAGAACAGGCTTTGGAGCAACACTGCCCTGCATTCAACATCCCCGCCTCCCATTCACCCTGTACTCCCTCAAGCTCTGTGTCCTGATCCGGAAAATGGAGACAAAAGCAGAAAGCAGGGCCTCCCTTCCATGGGTGCGATTAGGATTCAACTAGAGGATGCTGGGTAAAGGGGCTGGCAGAGGTTCAGGCACATAGCAGGTGCTCAATACACCTCGGCCGTAAGCAGAGCTATTACAGGTAACAGTAGCAGATGCCCATGAGGTTATGGGAACCCAGAGGAGGGCTACCTGGTCCAGCCAGTGGGAGCTGGGGGACGCTTCCTGGAGGAGATAAGACTCAAGCTGAGTTTTGATAAGACTCAAACTGAGACACATCGGTGGGGCAAGAGGGAGAGTGCTGAAGGATGAGACTGGAGAGTTATCTGGCACCAGACAGGGAGGACTCGTCTGTTGGAGTTAGAGAGTTGGACTGATCTTTCCTTTGATGAGGGGTAGATATCATGATCCTGATTTTATAGGCCAGGAAATATCCCAAGAGAGAGAGTCACTTGGTTGTAGAAAGCAACAGAGATACTCAGCTACTTCTTTGAGTTGCAGAAGAACTGAGGCTGAGAGAGGGCAGCGACGCACCCTGTTGCCCAGCCCCTGCCACTGCCCCTGAGAGGGTAACAGGCAGGAAGGCCAGGGGTCTCCAAACGGAGGAAATAGGCTGCAAGTGTCAGACATTTTTATTTCTCCTAAGCGGCAGGAGGAAACAAACTATCGATATTTTTTTCCTTCTCTATACAAATTTAAAAGGAGGTTTCTTTTAAAATACTGTGTTGCCATAATGACACCTGGTTTCACCTAAAATTAACTGTTCTCAAACTTTGAGTTAATCAATGCATTTTTCTTACGAAATGTTTGTGTTCAGTTCAGTTGCTTGTGTCTCAATGTTTGTCTTAAGCTATGCTAATGTACTATGCATTTACCCCAGACTCTGTCTTCAGGTCTGTATGGTAATCTGCCCTTCTACAAGATTCAAGTCAATCGTTTTATGGCCCGGGATAAATGGTCTGGTGCCAAGAATATCCCAAAATACATCTTATGGATGAGGGGCCTGGTGCCATTCTGAGTTTTAAGACATTCCTTTCTTTCATTAACAGACTGCTGATGACTATATCACATCCCGCTGAAGACTAGCAGGGGGTACTCTTTCTGCCCGCTTCTGATGCCTATGTCAGAAGCTTTCTCTATCTCCTTTATACTTTAATAAAACTTTATTACACAAAAGCTCTGAGTGATCAAGCCTTGTCTCTGGCCCCGGACTGAATTCTTCTCCTCCAGAGGCCAAGAATCCCGGCGTCTTTTCATGGGTCAACAACAACCTTTAACTCCCACCCCAGCCAAGCCCACCCCTCACCACCCTCCCCCCCACCCTTTCCATGCCATCTCATCCTCCCCCACACACTCCGGCTTCTTGTCCTTGGCTATTGAGGTTAAAGCCACATGCAAAGCACATGCAAAGCAAAGTGGGTTCCGCCATGCCTGAGCCTGAACCTCTGCCACGTTCTAACAGAGACAAGAAGGTGCCTGTCCAGCCAGTATCTGTGGAAAGGAAGCTGCAGTCCCCCTCCCCCGGTCTCCACACCCAGCCAATTTCTCCGTGTCTGCAGGGAGAACCCGGGAGGGCAGCAGAGAGAGAGCTATCACGGGACGGGAATAGGCCCTCTTTGGTAGAGAGCTTGGCGGACACTTCTGCCCCTGAACATTTTGAAATAGTAGCAGCAAGAAGCATGGAACAATCCAGCAATGGAGATGCCATATGTTCTGTCCCCACCCCGCAGAGGCCTCAGGAAAGCTCCCCCAGGGCTGCCCCTCCCCTCACAGCCAGGGAGCCAGGTCACACCTGCGGGAGGCTGGGCTCAGAGACGCTTTGAATTTTCCCACATAGTATTCATATATGTTCTGGTTTGCGGTGGAAGGACCACCAGAGAGGGTGATGAGGGTGGTACCAGACAGAGGGAAAAAGGAAGGGCCACGTAGGCAGCCTTGTGGACGAAAGGGCATAGTTAACGCTATGCCAACATGAAGAGACAGCCTCTCCTAGGCGCATGTGTGCCTGTTAACTTCTTTTTCTCTGGTCATCCAGATAATACTTACTCATTGTAGAATATCTGGAAAGAAGCAGGGGAAGAAAACTGCAGATAACCTTATCTCCCAGAGGTAACCATTTTACAATTTTAATGTGTTTCTGAGGAAAAATATTTTAAAGAAAATAGTCATTCATTCCCACCTTAATCTGTTTCACTTTTCCAACTTCCGTTTCCATTTTTATCTACAGGCAAAACCTTGTGGACACAGTGAGAAATTTAGTATCCTTTTTTAACTTTCACCTTTCAGTGTCAACATGCGTCCCTGTTACCTAACAGCCTCTGCAACTGTCATTTTGTGGTTCCACAATGTTCACAGCTTGTGTCATCAGTTTGCCCATTGTAAATAACACTGCAGAGAACATCTTCCCACTGGGATGGGAAAGGCCACAAGCTGGGGAAGGAAACCGGGGCTCCCAGATCCTCTCCCTAGCTCCTCACTCTGAAGGACCACCATCAGCTTATGAAAATAATTTGGAGTTAGAGTTAGGGTCCAAGGGACCCCTAGAGGCCAGGAAAAGAATCTTAATCAGAAATTCTAACTCTTTGATTGCTGAAGTACCTGGAAGATAGGGAATATGGGCGGGGGGGCGGGGTGATGCACAGATCAGGGGGTAAGGAATGTGTTTCTGGGTAGATTTGCAGAGACAGTGTGAGAAAAAATGCATGCCTGTAGGGGCCCCTTCCCATGGGTGTGTTCACACAACAACAGCGCCCTCTGCTGTCCCTGCTCCCCCAACAGTTCTGTGCCCTTTACAGTTTAGAAGTTCTTGCTCCTGTTTAACCATGGGTTAATCTGTCTTTCCCTAGTGTTTCTTTTTCAGTTCTGGGGAACACAGTAAGATAGTGACAATAAAATAACTTTCAAAGAGTTGAAAAACAATTCTTTAGGTCCACCCTATACCTGATACTCAGATCTTTAGCTCTGATAAAAACTAATTTAGCTGAGTAAATTTTAAAGAACTGTTTGGCTTTATTCAATGATTAATTTATTTAAAAATTTTAATTTATTTATTTGGCTGTGCTGGGTCCTAGCTGAAGCATGCAGGATCTTTATTTGTGACAGGCAAACTCTTAGTTGCAGCATATAGGATCTAGCTCCCTGAACCCGGGGCCCCTGCATTGGGAGTATGGAGTCATAGCCACCAAACCCCAGGAAGTCCCTCAGTGGTTATTAACTGGGCAGCATCCAATCTAGTAGATGGAATGGAGTTCCAAGGAGCCGTACAAAAGGAAAGACTTATATAGGCAGAGGGAGTAGGGACAGAGACGTTGTACTAGACAAAGCAACAACAAAACCAGACTGGTTATGGCAAGTTCACTTTCCTTTAGAGAATAGCAGGGGTTATTCAGAATGAGGCAGATTGCTTAACTAGTGCTGGTCCTCTGAAGATCCAGCCCGAGCCCCTTCCTTCAGGAAGTGACTCCCTGGCTCTGGCTCCCGCTTGCCCGGAGAACGGATGAAGGTGTCAAAGCTGCAGATAGAAGCTGAGATGTATCAAGGCTGCAAAGATAACTCACCTCCCACCTTTGATAAGGGCTACATTAGGTGGGTACCTGTGGGTCAGATCAATCTGCCCTGGCTCTCCCCTTATTATGGCAACAGAGGAAGGGGGCAGTGGTTCTGCCTTAGTAAGTAACCCCAAACTTAACCTTGCAGGGTAAAGTTTATTAAATGACTCTCATGTGGGATGGATAGGAGCAGGGTTGGCTTCAAGGGCATGGGACTTGTATAGTCGCACAGGGGCTGCACTTGATTTAATGTTCTGCTGTTGCCCTCTCGAAAAATCTTCGTTTTTGAACGAGGGGCTTCTGCGTTTCTATTTTGTAGCAGATCCGAGTTGGGGTCGGGCATGCGCAGTCTTTTCTCTGGCTCTCCACCCTCCCAGGGCGCCCGGAAGTAGCCGGGCAACCGCGCCTCGGAGAGCCGGTGGACCAGCAGCAGCTTGTGGAGTCCTTGGCTGGCTCGGGTTCTGCTTTCTCGCAGGAAACTCTGCACACTCGCTTGTTCCGGAGCGCCGTCGGCTGTGTGCAGGGGCGCGTGACTCTGAGGCACTCGCCACTCGCACCGGCCACCAGGCTCAGCCTTCACCTGGAGGCAGTGCTGGGGTTTGCTGCAGGCTCGGCTCGCCGGGAACACTCTGGACAGCACCTGCTCCTCAGACTTCTGCCTCCGTCTGGTTTCACACTGCGCCCGGGGCTGGTCATCAGAAGATGCGGGAAGTTCTTGAGCTGCGGGCGGCCCTGTAGGGCCGTGCAGTCACAACGGACGCGGAGGTGTGGCAGGATACTCCCCGGGCTCGGCGGAGCGCGGGTGAGTCCCGCGTCCTGGCTGTTCACTGTGCCTCTGAGCCCTGGTTTCTGAGTTTGCCCCATCTTCTTCGGGCTTCTCAAAATTACTACCAGTGCGATCGCGTTTAGCTCTTTGGGCAATCTCTCCATCTATACCCTCAAGGGCAAAACCTCTGGACCTGAAGTTGCTGTACTCTACCTGGGGAGTCGCTGGCACCTTCTTTCTTGCTCGGACTTTGGAAGCACTGGATGGGGGACACACACACGAGCTGCAGGTCACCCAGAGTCCAAGGAGGGCATATCCACTGTGTGAAAGGTGCAGGGGAGGAAGTTCTAGGGATTTTTCTGCCCTTAATTTTCGAACCAGGGGCTCTGCTTGTTGAGGGCGGTCATGCGCAGTCTTCTCGCTGGAAATCCACCCTCCCAGGCCGCGGGGAAGCAGCCGGCCAAAGGCGTCTCGGAGAGCCTGTGGACCAGCAGCCGCAGACCCCCTGGTTCAAAAGTTATCTCCCAGATAGCAGCGTCTGCACAGCTTGGATGCTCATAAGGGGGTCGGATCCCTGAAAATTGAGGGAGGCCTTCCCAGTCTCACCAAACAATTCACAAGAAAGGTTTAGAGTGGGCAGGGACTATGTTCACAATGTGTGAGTTCCTACTAACACCAGGACAGAGCATGACATTGGAGTTTTGCCCACCACTCCCACGATCCCTGGGTCTGGCCATTCTCCGAGCCTCCTCAGGCAACCTCAGAGCCCCTGCATCCCTCCAGTTCAAACCAGTGATGGTCTGAACTGTTGAGGCAGTTGATGACCCTTGAAGGTTATTGGGCCAGTGTGAACACGCCCTGGAGTTTGGGCGTCCCCCTGAAGTGGGGACGCGGCTTCTCCTAGGGCGAAGAGGTCTGGGGGAGTTTCAGCACCGTGGGATGGACAGCACCCTAGAGCTGCAGGCCTAAACCCAACAGACCAGGCGAGAGCTCCACTCTCCCACCGTGAGCTTTAGGGTGGGAGGCCAGACGGGAGATGCATTCCGGGCTGGGCCGAGCTCCTGGATCCTGATCTCAAGTCCCTGAGGCTTTGTGGGCCTTGGAGCTGTGTTCAGAGGATAGGACCCCAGTTTGAGGTCCGCGATGAGAGGGAAGGAGGCGGGGAGGGAGCCCGAGTCGACCTAGCCAGCGAGCCTACCACGGAGATCCTAGTCACTCCCCTGGGAGCCTCCTTCTAGTTCGCCTGGAATTTCAGAGTAGACGCTGATTCTGGTGCTCTTTACAACGGAACCTCAGGCACTCGCAGGCCCAGGTATGCAGCCTCCACTTCCCACCCAAGATTCAAAGGAAAGATAAGGGCACCTTTTGAAGGGAAATTAAGGTGTGGAAGGGCTATTCCAGGGGAGGGAGGCAGAGAGGTGACCTGGTAAACGCGAGGGAAGTTACAGACTTCGAGAAACCTTGTAATTGGCCCTTTGTAGGGCTCAGATTACACACCTCGTGCCAGGGCCTCCCTGCAGCGGAACGGTCCCCAGCACCTCCGCGGCCGGTCTGTCCCAGTCAGAGAGAAGCCCCAGGACTCAGCGGGCTAAGGCGGAGGGGGAGGTGCTTGCGATGGGCGGCCACTTGTGGCTCTGGGAGGGTGAGCGCAGGTGACTTGGGAATCCTAATAAGTTCCCCCTCCCCATCCCAGTGCCAGGATGAAACCCAGGATGAAACGTGACTCCATCTAGACACAACATCCCATCTCCTGAACTTGCATTTAAGGCACCTATTACACTCCACTGTCTAACTGGTCACATCCACTCCACAGACAGTCCCAGGGTTCCACCTCCTCACTATTTCAACTTCCTGGAATTTCTGATTCTACCCACCCGGAAAACTCTGCCCAGTCAGGAATCCCCTTTGGCCTGAAATGTCCTAGCTCCAACACCTCCATCCCTGCTTTTGTAGCCAATGTTATTCTGCAGAACTCTCCTGTCTACCCTTGTCAGTCTCTCTCAACAAGGCCCTGAGCTTCCTTGAGATAGGAATTAGGTTGGTTTCTTCCATAGCAGCACTACACAGTAGAATACAGTAGGAGCCCCACAAGAATTTATCAATCAAGCGTTGTCTTGTTTTACTCAGCATGGGTAGCATGGACTGAGGAAAGGTGGGCTCCTAAGGGCCAGTGGCTGCGGATCACCCAGGGAGAGCCTCAGTGAAATGACTGCTCCCTGCTGGCCCCAATTTGGGTCTATTCAGTTGTAGGATATATTGGCAGTGTTATAAAAATGCCATGGGGGGGGGGAACCTTATGGTCTCAGGTGTTCTGAACTTCTTTGACAGGACTATAGGCCTAGAGATGGGCTGTGATTTGTCCCAGGTCACCGAGCAAAGTAGCAGAGGGCCAATGTTAAAGTTTTTTAAAAAGACATGAACAGATGGGGAAAATTGCTTTCCATCTCCAGAAAACTGACTGGGGATAACCTGGCTGTAGTGTGTTACTGGAGAAGGCAATGGCACCCCACTCCAGTACTCTTGCCTGGAAAATCCCATGGACAGAGGAGCCTGGTAGGCTGCAGTCCATGGTCACAAAGAGTTGGACACGACTGAGCGACTTCACTTTCACTTTTCACTTTCATGTGTTGGAGAAGGAAATGGAAACCCACTCCAGTGTTCTTGCCTGGAGAATCCCAGGGACGGGGAAGCCTGGTGGGCTGTCATCTATGGGATCGCACAGAGTCGGACACGACTGAAGCGATTTAGCAGCAGCAGCAGCAGCAGCATTGTGTTACTGCTGGAAAAGCTTCAGATGGCCCAGGCCAAGGTGAGACCACTGATATCAGCCACACTGGCGCTGATCCTGGGCTTGCTGGGCCAGGATAAAAGAGAGACTGTAGGGAGCGTTTTTGTTCCACTGGTTCATTTTATAAGACCCAGACAGAAGAGATATCTGCCCTGAAGCCACACGGCGAGGTAAGGGGAGGGCCTAGTATAGTGTTCTCGGAACTGAACTATTCGAGAACAATTTCCTTCCACGTGAAGGAACCTCGACCTCTCTGACACCCATGAGGCAACCAGCCAGCGAGGGCCTCCAGTTTAGCCAAGTTTCTGCCTGGGTCCCGGGACCTACCTCGGATCGAGTGCACGACGCTCTACTTCTAGTCTTGAGTGAAAAGCGAGACCGATCGATTGGTCTCCCTGCCCGGCGTCGCTGAGCGCTGATTGGCTCTGGCTCGGAGAGGAGCGAGGCGGAGGCGGGGCAGTGGGCGGGGCTTGGCGCGGCGCTGGCTGATCCGGGCGGGGACCCGGCGCCGTTTGGCTCGCTGTATACTCAGAGCCCAGGTACGCCGGCCGGTCTTCGGGAGCTCGGCGAGAGCGGCAGGCCGGGCGGGGCCCGGGGCTTCCCTCGCTTCTCGCAGCTGTGAGGCCGAAATCTCGTCAAGCTCGTCCTCAGTCTGGCGCCTCCTTGCCTCACTCAGAGGCCCTCCTGAGGCTCTCAGGCGCTGTTGGTACCATCGCTAAAACTCACTTATAACTCTGCACCTTCAGTGTAGATATCGAAGCAGTGGTTTTCAAAAGAAATCATTTTCTCCGAGCATATTCCTTCTCTTTCTTTGTTGCTCATAATACACAAAACGGCGACCTTGGAACATTGGTGACCATTGGTCACCTGGTCACCATTTCCTCAGCTGAAAGGGGGACAAATTCGAGTAAGATTTGAAATAACAACAACAAAAATCACAACAATAGCAAAAAGTTAATAAATACCATCCCATCTGAGAGAACAAACTGGCAACAAATAACTCAATTCTCTGGAGATCCAACCAGTCCATTCTAAAGGAGATCAATCCTGGGTGTTCATTGGAAGGACTGATGCTAAAGCTGAAACTGCAATACTTTGGCCACCTCATGCGACGAGTTGACTCACTGGAAAATACTCTGATGCTGGGAAAGGTTGGGGGCGGGAGGAGAAGGGGACGACAGAGAATGAGATGGCTGGATGGCATCACCGACTCGATGGACAGGAGTTTGAGTGAACTCTGGGAGTTGGTGATGGACAGGGAGGCCTGGCGTGCTGTGATTCATGGGGTCGCAGAGAGTCGGACACGACTGAGCGACTGAACTGAACTGAACTGAACTGAACGGGAAATTAATTAAGAACTCAGAGGAGATGCCAGAACACTTAGCTAGCAGGTTTAAAGAAGAAAGGGGTGGGATGGGAGGGGGACTTCCCTAGCAGTCCTGTGATTAGGACACCAGCCTCCACTGTAGGAGGCAGGGGTTCCATCCCTGGTGGGGGAACTGAGATCCTGCAAGCAGCATGGTGTGGCAAAAAAAAAAGTAAAGGGGCTCTGGAAAACTCCTAGCTGTATTGATATAAATAATCCAAGCCTACAGCCCAGAAGGGCAGCCCAGCAGGGTTAGAGACTAGCCATTGATTGTCCCAGCTTTCCCTGTGGGTTCATGGGCTTTGCTGCCTGCCTTTGAGGTGGAGCCACAATCACCCACACGTTCCCTGAGGCTGTTCTCTGATGAATGTGATCCCAGTCTAGCTGTGTCCTACCCTTTGGACAGTGTAATCACTGAGGCCAGAAGCACCGGCTTCCTCTGAAGGCCTCTCATATTCATGGAATTATGGGCTAGGGCCAACCCCAGAGGCCAGAGGCAGATATTTGCACCCAGAAGCCTGGTCTGCACTGGGGGCAGGGACAAGGAGCTCAGGGAACAGGGACCCTGGAAGAAAGGATTCTCCTTTATTCCTTTGACCTTAGAAAAAAATTTTTTATATTTCAATGAATTAAAAAAAAATTATTTCCCCATAACTTCAGATTTTCCAGCCCTCTTAATAGAAACTTGGAAGCTAAACTCTGTTTTGACATTTCCCAGCACCGGACTGCAAACAGCTGGAATCCTTTAACTGGACTGGTTCAGTGTGACTGCATTGGCCTAGTATTCCCAGTGTCAGTTTTTAACTCTTACAACCCTGCAGTGTGGGTGGTATCACCCCATTTTATACATGAGGAATGCAAGGCTCAGAGAGGTTCAGGGACGAGCCTGAAGTCACTTAGTTAGCAGTGGCCGATCCAGTGTTCTGATTCAGATCTGTCTCATGTCAAAGTACACTTTAAATGGATGAATTGTATGTGAATTATGTCTCAATACAATTTCTAAAAATATAGCAGTCACTAATTTTAGCCATAAGAGGAGTGTGTTTAAGATTACTATTTTATGGGTGGCAACACAGTGACTCATTGGAAAAGACCTTGATGCTGGGAAAGATTGGGGGCAGGAGAAGGGGACAGCAGAGGATGAGATGGTTAGATGGCATCATCGACTCAGTGGACGTGAGTTTGAGCAAACTCTGGGAGACGGTGAAGGACAGGGAGGTTTGGCATGCTACAGTTCATGGGGTTGCAAAGAGTCTGACACGACTGAGCGACTGAACAACACGGTGACCTTATTTTGGTCGGTTCTTGGACAAAATTATAAACTGGCTTTATTGTGTCTCAATTTATCATGTTCTCAGAGTAACTTTGTGTGAGGTCGGTATCCTGTGATTGTTTATGTCCAACAGAAGGACGTGAAATGTCCAGCCAGAGACCTGGCTCTGAGTGTTTGAGGTCTGTGAACATCAGATCAGTTCTGTTTGTCAAAGGCTGGACATTTTTCTCTTCCTCGGCAGACACTGGGAGCCTCAGCTGGGCCCTCAGGGACCCACAGGAATGCGAGTAAACACTTGGAAAGTCCACAGAAACTCTGGTCCCACCCTCCTGCTGGTGTGAGCCTGGGTTCCCGTGCCTGGGATCTGGGAACTGGGGACACCAGGCCAGAGGAGAATATGCGTCATCTGTGATACAGGGATGTTATGTACTTGTTATGTTTGCTGCTAATTCAGAATATTTAGAGGCAGAAGTTTGCCCCACTGTCTGCCAAGGAGCGTCCCCCCTCCCCAATCTCCAGTGATTACTTCCAGCCCCCTCCCTGCTGGCTCCTGCCCCAGGACTCCCTCCATAACTCTGGGAGGACTTGGAGGGTGGGGCTGAGGGGCTGAAGCTTTTTCAAGCCTGGCAGTAAGGGGACTTTTCCTGTCTCTGCCTGCTCTCCGTTGCAGAGATCTAGGTTGGGAGTTCAGACTACTGATCAAGACTTATTTTGTGTTGCGATTAATTTCAACAGGCATTGAGGAGGTATCTGGAATCCCTGTACACCCTTCCTGGTATCCATCAAAGGATGTAGAGGACATGTTAGGTAGAGGCTGGGGTTCTCTGTTTCAGAGACTGTGTTGGCCTTTCCCTGATCTGTCAGGACTAGGAGTGCAAGGCCTCATTCCCTGTATTTCTTCCCCATGTTCAGTATGGGTCCTGGCAGAACTGAATTTAAATCTTACATTATCTAGGGTTGGGAAAGGATAAATTAGGAACTTGGGATTAACATATACACACTGCTATGTATAAAATAGATAAACAATAAGGTCCTACTGTGTAGCACAGGGAACTATATTCGGTATTTTATTATTATTATTATTTTTTGCCACATTGCTTGCCTTTCAAATCTTCATTCCCTGACCAGGATTGAACCTAGGTCCCAACACAGAAACACAGAGACTGCCGAGTCCTAACCCCAGGACTGCCAGGGAGTTAATCTCATTATTTTTATTGGATACTTATTTATTGGGTCTTAGTTGTAGCATATGGGATCCAGTTCCCTGACCAGGGATCAAACCCAGACCTGCTGCATTTGGGAGCCTGGAGTCTTAGCCACTGAATCACCAAGGAGGTCCCATCCTTTCATTAATTTTTTTTTCATTCCTTTAGTATTCAGTTCAGTTCAGTCGCTCAGTTGTGTCCGACTCTTTGCGACCCCATGAATCACAGCACGCCAGGCCTCCCTGTCCATCACCAACTCCGGAGTTCACTCAAACTCAACGTCCATCGAGTTGGTGATGCCATCCAGCCATCTCATTCTCTGTCGTCCCCTTCTCTCCCGCCCCCAATCCCTCTCAGCATCAGAGTATTTTCCAGTGAGTCAACTTGTCGCATGAGGTGGCCAAAGTATTGGAGTTTCAGCTTTAGCATCAGTCCTTCCAGTGAACACCCAGGACTGATCTCCTTTAGAATGGACTGGTTGGATCTCCTTGCAGTCCAAGGGACTCTCAAGAGTTTTCTTCAGCACCGCAGTTCAAAAGCATCAATTCTTCAGCAGTCAGCTTTCTTCACAGTCTAACTATCACATCTATACATGACCACTGGAAAAACCATAGTCTTGACTAGACGGACCTTTGTTGGCAAAGTAATGTCTCTGCTTTTTAATATGCTATCTAGGTTGGTCATAACTTTCCTTCCAAGGAGTAAGCGTCTTTTAATTTCATGGCTGCAATCACCATCTGCAGTGATTTTGGAGCCCAGAAAAATAAAGTCTGACACTGTTTCCACTGTTTCCCCATCTATTTCCCATGAAGTGATGGGACCAGATGCCATGATTTTTGTTTTCTGAATGTTGAGCTTCAAGCCAACCTTTCACTCTCCTCTTTCACTTTCACCAAGAGGCTTTTTAGTTCCTCTTCACTTTCTGCCATAAGGGTGGTGTCACCTGCATATCTGAGGTTATTGATATTTCTCCTGGCAATCTTGATTCCAGCTTGTACTTCTTTCAGCCCAGCGTTCCTCATGATGTACTCTGCATATAAGTTAAATAATCAGGGTGACAATATACGACCTTGACGTACTCCTTTTCCTATTTGGAACCAGTCAATGAGCATGCGAATACTGTTCACAACAGAACCTTGTTATACAACAGAATTGCATTTCCTATTTTGTAAAATATTTTGTTTTTCCTGTAGTTAATAGTTGACCTATTTTTCACTTGCTTAGTTTCTTTTGTAGCCCATGCATTTTATGCCACATTTCAGAACTCTTTCCCAAACGCTTTATCACTCCTGTTTTCTTTTAGAACGTTGCTGCTGCTGCTGCTAAGTCACTTCAGTCGTGTCCGACTCTGTGTGACCCCATAGACGGAAGCCCACCAGGCTCCCCCATCCCTGGGATTCTCCAGGCAAGAACACTGGAGTGGGTTGCCATTTCCTTCTCCAATGTGTGAAAGTGAAAAGTGAAAGTGAAGTCACTCAGTCATGTCTGACTCGTAGCGACCCCATGGACTACAGCCTACCAGGCTCCTCCGTCCATGGGATTTTCCAGGCAAGAGTACTGGAATGGCTTGCCATTGCTCCATATGTTTAGGTCCACGATCCATTTTGAGTTAACTTTTCTATGTAGTGTAGGATTGTAGTTGAATTTTTTGGGGGAGGGCGCATATAGCAAAGATTGTTTCCTCACCCACCCCCTTCCTGCCCCTTCCCCCACCCCCCGCCCCCCAATGAATTGCTTTGGTGCATTTGTCAAAAATCAGTTGACTGGGAATTCCCTGGTGGTCCAGTGGTTAAGACTCCATGCTTCCACTGCAGCAAACAAGAGTTCTGTCCCTGGTCAGGGAACTAAAATCCTGTAAGTCCTGCAATGTGGCCAAAAAAAAAAAAAATCAGTTAACCATATAGTGTAGGCGTATTTCTGGGCTCTCTATTCCATTTCTGTACGCCTATTATTAATTAAGTCCCGATCTGACCTCAGGAGCCAGAAAACACCGTTGATCATGCTGACGGGCTCATATGTGCCTCCAGCCTCCTTACCCTGCAAAATCCTGGAGGCTCCTAGACCTCCTGCTCCTGTTTGGATTGGGAACTGCCTGGTGCTGCTGCTATGTCGCTCCCCCGAGAGCATCTCTACCCCTTCATCTGGGGGTCCCCAGGCCCCTTCCTAGAATAGGTCCTCTTTTTCTGGATCCCATAGCTTCCTCATTCTTAGATTTTTATTTTTTTTTTAAGCTCTTCTGGGTCTTCACTGGTGCTAGTGGGGCCTTCTCTTATTGAGGAGCATGGGATCTAGAGCTTGCAGGGTCAGTATTTCTGGTGTGTGGGCTTAATTGCCCTGTAATATATGGAATTTTAGTCTCTAACTAGGAATGGAACCCTGCATCCTCTGCATTGCAAGGTGGTATCTTAACCACTGGACCCCCAGGGAAGTTCCTTTAGTTCCCTTCTTTGTGTTTTTTGTGGAGCAGGTTCTCTGGCAGTTTCCTGGTAGAGGCACATGGAAGGTAAGTTTTTGAGACCTTCAACATCTAATGATATTTTCTTTCTATCCTCACATTTGGTTGATGTTTGAATGAGATAATTCCTAAGTTGGAGATAATTTTCCCTCCGACGTTTGGGGTTTTCTTCTCATGTGCTGTAACAATTTATAGTCCCTAGTGTCTGATTACTTCTTTTGCAGAAAGTTTTCAGTTCAGTCAGTTCAGTTCAGTTGCTCAGTCGTGTCCGACTCTCCGCGACCCCATGAATCACAGCACGCCAGGCCTCCCTGTCCATCACCAACTCCCGGAGTACACTCAAACTCATGTCCACAGAGTCGGTGATGCCATCCAGCCATCTCATTCTCCGTCGTCCCCTTCTCCTCCCGCCCCCAACCTTTCCCAGCATCAGAGTCTTTTCCAGTGAGTCAACTCGTCGCATGAGGTGGCCAAAGTATTGCAGTTTCAGCTTTAGCATCAGTCCCTCCAATGAACATCCAGAATTGATCTCCTTTAGAATGGACTGGTTGGATCTCCTTGCAGTCCAAGGGACTCTCAAGAGTCTTCTCCAACACCACAGTTCAAAAGCATCAATTCTTCGGCAATCAGCTTTCTTCACAGTCCAACTCTCACATCCATACATGACCACGGGAAAAACCATAGCCTTGACTAGATGGACCTTGGTTGGCAAAGTAATGTCTCTGCTTTTTAATATACTATCAAGGTTGGTCATAACTTTCCTTCCAAGGAGCAAGCGTCTTTTAATTTCATGGCTGCAATCAGCATCTGCAGTGATTTTGGAGCCCAAAAAAATAAAGTCTGACACTGTTTCCACTGTTTTTCCATCTATTTCCCATGAAGTGATGGGACCAGATGCCATGATCTTTGTTTTCTGAATGTTGAGCTTCAAGCCAACCTTGAACTGGACATGGAACAACAGACTGGTTCCAAATAGGAAAAGGTGTACGTCAAGGTTGTATATTGTCACCTTGCTTATTTAACTTATATGCAGAGTACATCATGAGGAACGCTGGGCTGGAAGAAGCACAAGCTGGAAT
This sequence comes from Moschus berezovskii, assembly GCF_049115385.1. Lineage (NCBI taxonomy): Eukaryota > Metazoa > Chordata > Mammalia > Artiodactyla > Moschidae > Moschus > Moschus berezovskii. The sequence continues at coordinate 24,822,364 of NC_142479.1, forward strand.
CAAGATTGCTGGGAGAAATATCAATAACCTCAGATATGCAGATGACACTACCCTTATGGCAGAAAGTTTTAGGACTTCTTTATGTGTTCCTGTGTTCAGCGGCTTAGTCATGTGCGACTCTTTTGCGACACCATGAACTATAGCCTACCAGGCTCCTCGGTCCATGAGATTGCCCAGAATACTGGACTGGGTTGCCATTTCCTCCTCCAGGGGATCTTCCCGACCTAGACCGAACCCATGTTTCCTGCATTGGCAGGTGGATTCTTTACCACTGAGCCACTGGGGAAGCCATTGTCAGTGCTGTGCCTTGTGTGGTATTTTTTATTCATTGTGTGTTTTACGGTATGAGTCCCTTCAACCTGTCAACTCATGCTCTTCCATTATGGGGGTTAAAAAAATAGTCCTACCATTTTCTCTTTCTAGAACTCTTACTAATATGAAGTTTAATCATCTAAGTTTCTTAGCTGTTTTTAAAAATCTATTCTATAAATCCCCTTTCTGGGAAATTTTTCTCAGCCTTAGCCTCCAATTCTGTCTGCTTTGGGGGGGATGAGGGGATACAGAATTGGGGATGGAGGCAGAAGAGGGAATGGGGACCCCCCGGAGATGTGTAAGGGAGTTTTTATTGCTCTGTACCCTGCCCAGTTTGATGTTCCCAACCTTCCCCCAGGTAATTCAGGTTGTGGAATTCTAGCTCACTTGGATGCCTGATCATTCAGTTTGGCAGGATCCCTATCATGCTGGACTTTAGGGAAGTCCCTGCAGTAGCCCCTCGCTTTCCCTCATTCTGCCAGTCCTGCTGGATATATTTGGATTCATAGTCTTCCCCAAGAGCCTGGCATAGCTCTGACTCAACTACTGCAATGAGCAGCTTAGACAGCACTTCTGGCTCACTGCCTGAGGGCCCAGCACATGAAGGAGGTGTCAGAACTCTCTCCAGGCCCCCTCCCCTCCCCAGGGTCTGCCCAGCAGCCCCCTTCCTTCTTGGCTGCTGTCCACGTCCTTGCCATGGCTGTAGGCGTGTTCACCCAAGGTCTGGCCTGTTGACCCTCCGGCCACAGGAGCCTTCCCTGTGTCCTCTTAGGATTCCGTTGTTGAGAGCCTGGAGTGGTTATTTGTTACCATGGTAACCAGAGCTGTTTGGCGCTGATGGAAGGGACCTCCATTAGCATCAGCTCCTTGATGGATGAAGCAGAGATCTGGGGTCAGGAAGGAGGGTGTTGCAATAAGCTGAAGAGCAGAAAGTTGGGAAAATTCTCTGGTGGTCCAGTGGTTATTAGAACTTGGCACTTTTACTGCTGTGGCTCCACGTTCCATCTCTGGCTGGGGAACTAAGATCCCACAAACTGTGCCCACCACACACACACACACAAAGTTGGACTTTCTCTGGGGTTTTGGTGACTGCACCATGCCTTCTCTGCCCCTGTTTTCTCATCTACCTAATGGGTTAGTAATATCCACTTTGCTTCTTGAGGTCACTGTGATGCCCTGGACAACATTAGTGATTAATTCATTGCCGACGAGTTGCCCTTGTGGCACTAGTGGTCAAGAATCCACCTACCAATGCATGAGACATCAGAGACACAGATTTGATCCCTGGGTTGGGAAGATCCCCTGGAGGAGGACATGGCAACCCACTCCAGTATTCTTGCCTGGAGAATTCCATGGACAGAGGAGCCTGGCGGGCTACAGTCCATAGGGTCACAAAGAGTCAGACATGACTGAAGTGACTTAGCACAGCACATGGGGGCTACAGTATGGGGCCCATGTGTTGAGAGGTGGGGTTAGACCATCTCCTTCTGTGGGCGACTGTCCCCTCCTGTCCCACACAACCATCTTCAGGCACTCATCCAGGGTGAATAAAGAGGGGGTCAAGCAACTTGATTCACCGTGCAGCACAATAGCCAGTTTTAAGAATCCTCATTCTGAGATGATTCAACAGTCTTGAGGCTGCTGCCTGCCCTTCCTCTTGGTGTGAACTCAGCCCTGCCATTGTGCATTGTCCCCTGGGGCTCTTCAAGCCACATCCAGCCAGAATGTACTATACGCCCCGGAGAGCCTTAAACTGGAGTTGCCTGGCAGTTGTGGGCACTGGACTTGGATCCTACACGAATCTGAGGAGACCAGAACCTGATATTTACTTTTGCCAAATGAATGCTGGTCACACTCAGCTCCTTTGGAACATCCTCTTAAAACTCTCTTGTTTAGACTTCTACTTCTTCTTTCTCTCAGCCTAAAAAGAGGCTTGGCTGATGATTAGGAGGTAGGACTGAGTTCTTGGCTGCCTTAATGACCCTGTGGGGTCACAGGGTGAGCCAGAGCATGGTAGGTCCAGTGTGGGCTTGGTCCTAGGCACCAGGGGTCTGCTCCTTCACCAACCCTCTGTTTTGGACTAATTTCTGCCCTGTAGCCAGCTTCTTCATGCTGTTCAGTATCACGGCCAACACAGTTACACTCAAGTCAACTAAGCAACTGAGTCATTTACTCCTTCAAGGACAAGATTTGGGACTCCAAGTTGCAGAGCTCTTCACTGGGGACACCTGATTTCGCCTACCTGTCTGGACATTGGGTTGTGGGGAGGGGCTGTGAACACCCACAGAAGTCAAGGTCATCTAGAGTGGAGGGAGAGACATCTTTACTGCAGGGAATAGGTATATCTGACTCACTCTACCCCACTCAGGTAGTAGGGCTTGCTGGGTTTGGATGCAAGTGGGAATAATTGAGTTCCTTCAAAGTGAGTGGACACTCCTTTGGGCCCAGTCTCCCCATAGAACTCAGAGGCCAAGTCGAAAGGGGTCCATGGAGATGCCCATAGTTCTACTGGTTTCAGGATGGAGCACAAAAATTGACTATTGTCCACTCTGGAGTCATTTGACCCCCCAGGCAAACATAGGCTCTCCCTGGGCCCTCTCAAGGGGCTCAGGCCTCTGAGGCGATCCCAGTTTAAACCCGCTAGGCAGACAAGGATCCTTGTGAATTATTAGGCCAGTGTGAACAAGGCCAGAGCCTGCCAGAATGGGAATGGCGGGTGCAGGCAGGACTGCTGTCTGTTCTCAGTCGGTGGGGCCCAGGACGCTTCAGCACTGTGGGCTGGACAACGCCTTTGGAGCAGTGGGGTGGGGCCCGACGGGAACAAGATTCATCTCTTAACCAGAACTCACCCAGGGGAAAGGGCTGGGTTTCCGGGCAGGCTCTGAGCGGGGGAAGTCGGGGGGGGGGGGCAAGGCATCGTGGCCCTAGTGTGGGCCAGCAATTTGACCAAAGAAGGGAAGGCAAAGAAGGTGACAAACTAAGGCTCTGGAAGGGCGAGTGCACTTGGCACAAGAAACCTGAACAGTCTGGGATCCCCTCTGAGGCTGAGATGAGATGCAAGTTTCCTGTTAAAGCATGATTAAGTCCTGAGCCTGGCCGCTCTAGGCTGATCACAGCTCCTCTATGGGGACTAATTTTTGACCAGTCCACGCCCGAAGGCTCCTGAACCCAGAACTTCCAAATGGGCTAGGTCTCCCCAGCTGGGACCCCTCATCCTGGACTATGCACCCTGGGTGCAGAGGCCACAGGGCAGGTCACTGGTTTGCACCCTTCTCCATCTCCCCACCCTACCCCCACCCCCAGGAAAGGCTTCTCCCCATGGCCCCAGTGGCCCTCTGGGCACATAGCAGAAGCAGCTCCATAAATATTTGTCAGGAGACCAGCCTCACCCTTTTTTCTTCAAGGGAGGATGGCCTGGGCTGGAAAACAGAGCCTGGAGCTTTCGTTACCTGACCCAGCCAAACTCCAGACAAGCTCTCAGGGTCCTGGGAGCCTTGCGTTTGTTTTTGGACACTGTCCTGGGGTTTGCTGTGGCTGTGAGGTGGGGGACTGGTTCTCAGCCATTGGTACACATCCTCCTGACCCCAGTGCCAGGACCTGTTATGCCAGTGACGTGAGCCGGGGCAACCGGCTCTGCACACACACCAACACTTCTTGCTACACCTGCCCAGTCCTACAGTGTACAGTCCTGTACACGGTACAGTCGGGCTACTGGCCCAGAGAGGGGCTGCAAACCGTCCCAAGCCACACAGCAAGACAGGGGAGGGGCAGTGCTGGGCAGGACCTGAAGCATCATGGGACCATCATTCCAACTGTAATAACCTATGGGGAAAAACCAGGGAACAGCAACTCAGGAAATTCAGTTCAGTTCAGTTCAGTCACTCAGTCGTGTCCGACTCTTTGAGACCCCATGAATCACAGCATGCCAGGCCTCCCTGTCCATCACCAACTCCTGGAGTTCACTCAAACTCATGTCCATCGAGTCAGTGATGCCATCCAGCCATCTCATTCTCTGTTGTCCCCTTCTCCTCCTGCCCCCAATCCCTCCCAGCATCAGAGTCTTTTCCAGTGATCTTATCACCTACCAAAGGCCCCGCCCACCTCTTAATACTATCATATTGGGGGCTGGGATTTCAGCATATGAATTTTGGAGGGGGGACAAATGTCCAGTTCATAGCAGCCTCCTTGCCAACACTCGGTATTGCCAATCTTTGTAATTTTAGTTACTCTTGTACATTTATGGTATTATATTGTGATTTTAATTTGCATCTGATATCATTTTCCTATCGCCTGAATAACTTTCCTGTGCAGATCTGCTGATGAAAGAATCTCAAGGCTTTTATTTTTATTTGATTCCTTTGATCTCTGTTCTAGGGAATGTATGGTAAGAGATGTATGTATGTTGACTTGCAAGTGGGAGAAGGCATGAGAAAATGAAAGTGGGGGTTTGAGTGGTGGTGACCTGTAAGGTCTGTGCTCTTCTACTGGTTCTGCTGAGATAATGCAATTACTTTCTCTCTTTTTTAAAAACATTTTTAAAAACTATATTTTTGACTGTGTTGGGTCTTACTCTCATAACACAGGCTCTTTGGTTGCAGCACACAGACTCTCTAGTTGAAGTGCAGGAGCTTAACTGATTCATAGCACGTGGGATCTTAGTTCCCTGATGAGGAATCAAAAGCCGCGTCCCCTGCATCGCAAGGCAGATTGTTGACAACTGGCCCAGCAGGGAAGCCCCTATGTCTTCTGTTCTGTTGTCTAATGGAAGCTCAGACTGTCACTGTCTCGACTTGGGGAATCAATGCCATTGCAAGATAAAATAACATGCAGAGAGTTGAAATCAGATAACTTGGAAACCACTCCACCAGAATTTCAGGCTGTCTTTATTTGATTCATACCAACAACCTCAGCCCCTTTAACTTCTGAAGCACTCTCTCAGATCCCAGAGAGTGAGTGGAAGGGAGGAGATGAAACCAGTAAGTATAGGTTCCTAAACACACCACTGTAGACCCTTCTCTTGGTGCAACCAAGAGGGTGGAGGGTTAGAGGTATTAGGACTGTAGAAAGAAGCTGAGATTGAGCACAGCTCCACAGGGAGGCCAGCTTTATCAACCTCTGGCCTGGGATACAGGCATCATGCAGTCTATATGCCCACCCCACCAAGTCATCAGGAAAGACGCAGGGCACTGGGTGCGCTCTAGTTAGCAACCTGAAATCTCCAGAAGTACTATTAAGCTTTCATCAAGATAATATGGGGTGGCCCGCTTCCAGCTGGATCTCTGCTCCAGGGGTTACCAAGAGGTGCTGGCCGGGGGGGCAACCCCGGGAACTCTTGCTGGACAGCCAGGAGCATTTGGAGCTCTCGGCTGGCCTGGCGTGGGCCTTGTTTTCATGGAAGAGTCACTGCTGCCCATCCTGTCGTCGGCTTCAACTCCGCACTCTTGACCCTCTTTCTTGTGCAGGCCAGGCCTGGGTTTGCTTTTCCCTGCGTGGTCAGTGTTGCCTCCCACGCAAGGTGCAAGGTCGGGTGCGAGAGGCGCTGCAGACCTGCTCAGGCGCTGGGCGCGCCTGGACCAATCTCGATCTGGGGCGCCCTCTGGCGGTGCTCCGTGCCGGACCTGGGCCTCCACGTTGAAGACAACGTCTCCAGTCTTCGGTGTCGGCGCCGGGCGGGGCCTGCCTGGAATGTGCTGGACAGCGCCGGCCAGGCAGCGGGGCTCTGGAAACCATTCTGCCTTTACTAATACCTCTCCTCTCTCCAGGTTCTGCTCTGCGCCTCAAGCTGCCGCTGGGAAGACGCGAGGCAGCCTTAGCTGCTAGGAGGGCGTGATGAAGGACCATAGAGAGCCAGGGCAAATCAGTGAGGACATCTAGTTGTTGGGCCCAGCGTCATTCTTGTCTTTCTACTCTGAACTAGCCACTGCCCAGAGGAGCTGTACCAGGCTTCTGTCGCGGCTTCTTGGTGTTGCCCAACCTCCCCGCCATCACAGCTGAGCCACCTCCTTTCCTGGATATTGGAGCGGGAGGGGTCGGTCCTTGGAAGATGGGGGTCACCCAGAGTAGAAGAGGTCTTTCTACTGAATGGAATGTGCATGAGAGGAATTCCAGGAAGTTTTTTTTTTTTTTTTTTTGCTGGAGTCACCATCTCTGAACCCGAAGGTAGGGCAGTCAGCATGGTATGGATGTGGAAGGGGTCAGGTTGAGCCCCTGAAAATTGTGGAAACTCTGCATGGCCTCAGCCCCCAAATACACCTCACAGGAAAAGTCCGGGTGGGCAGTGGTGATGTCCATAGCAGGGGAATTAGTACTGATGCCAGAGAGCATGGGATTCAAGTCACTGACCTCTGTCCTTCCCTGTTAAGGGTGGACTTTCTGGGACACTTCCGATTCAAACCAGCAGTGGTCACAACTGCTGAGGGATACAAAGAATCCTTCGGAGTATTGGATCAGTGGGAAAACATTGGATTTTGGTGTGAGTTCTGTTAGGAGGCTGGAGGCAGGGGCAGCTGCATGTTGGGGCAGGTAGGCAACCAGAGGGGCAGCGCCACTTCAGCACTGAGGACTGGACAGCACCCTCAACAGCCTGGCAAAGCCGGAGTGACGGCTAGTCACTGCAGCCCAACCCGTGCGGCTCACTGAGGCTGGCAGTGGAACCCTTTTAGAGGGGCCTGAGCTCCAAGACCTCAGCCTCCAGGAACTCGGAGCCTGGAACCTGGGCTTATGGGGTTGGGACCAGAGCTCCGAAAGAGTTATAGACTCTAGATATCACATAAATCACCCTTTGTAGCACTGCAGATCACAAATCTTTTTACAGTCACCTCTCTGTCTTGCAATAGCTCAGGAAAGTAGGAACATCTACTCTAACAGACAAGAGAGCTCAGATAGGGTAGCCAGTCTCTCCAACCAAGTCACACAGCCAGCAAGGGGTCTGAGCTAAGACTTGAATGGCTGCTTGGGGATATAGCAGATTCATCGGTACAGACTGTGACAGTGGAGCGGGGCCCTTGTAGTAAGGAGATCCTGAGGGCTGATGGATCAATGCAAAGGGGTTAGGGTTAGGATAGGGGGTGAGGGTGACTTATGACCCCACTCCACCGTACATGTGGAGTGGGAAGACTGGTAAAGCTGGACAGTGCTCAGGGCTTTGAAGAGGAGCAGGGCTCCCAGTAAAATGTAACTTTGTCTATTCCTAAAGCCCAAAGTGGCATTCAAGCCCTTTTCTGGACCAGGATCTCCACCTTCGGGCCAGAGGTCACTCATCTGTTCCCTGGCCAATCAGTCCCACCCAGGGATTCTCCCTCCTGCCTTCACTCTAAGCCTTAAGCTCCCAGAGACAGTGCCTGCTAATCCCTGGGTGTTCCCAGCCCAGCGTCTGGGAAGCACAGGGCTCATAGTTAGAGCTCAATAAACATTTGTCAGCGGCCAAGGCTTGTCTTTCTTTCCTGTGAGAAAAATGGCTGGGAAGGGCACATGTGTGTCATGTGGTCTAGCTGAGTCTGGTTTGGCCAGTGTGTGGACTTCTCATTTGCTGTGCTTAGTCGCTCAGTCATGCCTGACTCTTTGCCATGCCATGGACTCTGGCCCGCCAGGCTCCTCTGTCCATGGGGATTCTCCAGGTCAGAATACTGGGTGGGTACCCTTTCCCTTCTCCAAGGGATCTTCCCAACCCAGGGATGGAACCCAGGTCTCCCGCATTGCAGGCGGATTCTTTCCCAGCTGAGCCACCAGGGAAGCCCAAATGAGATGTGTGGGGAGAACCCAATACCCATGCAATACTGAGAAAGTCCAAGGCAGAAGATAAAGGGCAGTTAGTCCCACCTATTCTCTTTAGGTATATGCAGGGCAACAGAGCCGGAGAGTGACAATGACTTGCTGAAAGTCACATAGCCGCGTAGGGACAGGCACAGGGCTATATAACAAGTTCTTCCACGACGTGACCTAATCAGGGAGTGAAAGTCGCTCAGTTGTGTCCGACTCTTTGCCATCCCATGGACTATACAGTCCATGGAATTCTCCAGGCAGGAATACAGGAGTGGGTAGCCGTTCCCCTCTCCAGGGCATCTTCCCCACCCAGGGATCGAACCCAGGTCTCCCTCATTGTAGGCGTATCGTTTACCAACTGAGCCTCAAGGGAAGCCCTAATCAGGAAGTATCCCTGACAATGGGCTCTGGATGCTTATCGAGTGCATCGACTTTCTACTTCTCAGGCCTGGAACGATGAGCGGGATCAATCGATTGCTTTTGACGGCCAGTAAGTGCTGCGCGCTGATTGGTCCTGGTTGAGGAAACGGAAGGAAGGGCGTGCACGTGGGGCTCGGGGGCCCGGGGCTGGCGCTCAGGCGTGGGGCGCGTGCCGGGAGAGACCATGGCGTCTCTCAGCTGCGGTACCGCCGTGTGCGTAGTCTGTTTGGAGAAACCCAAGTACCGCTGCCCCGCCTGCCGCGTGCCCTAGTGAGTGCCGGGGGTCGCGGGGCAGGGGCCGGGCGGCGGGGCGGCGGGAGGGTCCGTGCCGCCCTCGGGCCTGACGCGGCCTGTGGCTTTGTTTTTGCAGCTGCTCCTTGCCCTGCTTCCGGAAGCACAAAGGTAAGGCCCCGTTCTTCGTGGACCACAGCGCCCTCATCCCGCTGCGGTCTCCGAGACGTGAACCCCGGGCCCGGCTATCAGCCTTGCAACGGCAGACCCCGCGGACCGCCTCCCACCCACCCACAGTGGGCAGGCGGATGCCTCTTCCTGCGAGTGCGCCTCCGCTTTACGGATAATCAAACACCTTTCCTCTGCCCCATTTTTCTTTCTGCGTTCCACCTTTTTTTTAAAAACAGTCTTTGGTTTTTGTCACAAAAGCCTCCCCTAGCTGTGCCTTCCTTTTAGTTTTCAGCTCCGCGTTCTTTGGCAGAAGCTGCTCTGGCTGAGGTTAACGATGTTTTCTTTAAGTGATGTCTTGATAGAAACGGGGAGGTACACCAGTTACCGGTAAGGAGCAGCGTCCCTGGCTCTCACTGTTGTCAAGTCTGCATTTTACGTCTTTTTCTATCCGGCGCCTCTTCTCAGTCTTCAGGGACACTTTCACGCCCTCTCTGCTTCAGTGACTTTTCTGTTAGAGTTCCTCACTGGTGGTTTGCCTCTAGTTTTATCCCCTCCAGTCTGCGATTTTACAGCTGTTTGTTTCGAGCACCACCGTTCCCGCTCCAGCTTTTCTTTTTTTTTAATCCTAATGTCTTTGGAGCACTTTGAAAAGAAACTCCTTTCGGCTCAAGATAGGAAAGAAGTAGAACTGCTTTGCTGGAATAGTTTGGGAGCTGTGTCTGGAATGCTTCTCTCTGATCCTGCAGCTCTGTGAGGCCCCTCCCAAGACCCCCTAGCGCAATCTGGATAATTTTTCTGATAAACAGATTTGAGCAGTTCACTCCTGTGTTGAAAACTCCAGCCTCTCTGTTAGTGTGTTTTTTGAGGGGGCGAGGGGAACGCTGCGTTGGTTCTTGTTTGCTGCTAACGGACTTTCTCTAGTTGTGGTGCTGGGTGTCCTACTCTTTAGTTGCAGTGCTTGGGCTTATCATGCAGTGGCTTCTCTTGTTGCGGAGCACCGGCTCTAGGGTACATGGGCTCAGTAATTGTGGCTCACAGGCTTCATTGCCCTATGGCATGTGGCATATTCTCAGACCAGGCATTGAACTGGTATCCCCTGCATTAGCCGGCGGATTCTTAACCACTGGACCACAGGGAAACCCTGCGTGCTTTGTTCTTATTTAAAAAACAATTTTTTTCTTTTATTGAAGTATAGTTGGTCCCATCACTTCATGGGAAATAGATGGAAAAATAGTGGAAACAGTGTCAGACTTTATTTTTTTGGGCTCCAAAATCACTGCAGATGCTGATTGCAGCCATGAAATTAAAAGACGCTTACTCCAAAAAAAAAAAAAAAGACGCTTACTCCTTGGAAGGAAAGTTATGACCAACCTTGATAGTATATTAAAAAGCAGAGATTATTTTGCCAACAAAGGTCCATCTAGTCAAGGCTATGGTTTTTCCCGTGGTCATGTATGGATGTGAGAGTTGGACTGTGAAGAAAGCTGATCGCTGAAGAATTGATGCTTTTGAACTGTGGTGTTGGATTGCAAGGAGATCAATCCTGGGTGTTCATTGGAAGGACTGATGCTAAAGCTGAAACTGCAATACTTTGGCCACCTCATGCGACGAGTTGACTCACTGGAAAAGACTCTGATGCTGGGAAAGGTTGGGGACAGGAGGAGAAGGGAGCGAGAGAATGAGATGGCTGGATGGCATCACCGACTCTGTGGACATGAGTTTGAGTGAACTCCGGGAGTTGGTGATGGACAGGGAGGCCTGGCATGCTGCGATTCATGGGGTCGCGGAGAGTCGGACATGACTGAGCGACTGAACTGAACTGATAGTTGATTTACAATGTTTCAGGTATACAGCAAAGTGATTCAGTGATCTGTATCCTTTTTTGGTTCTTTTTCATTATAAGTTACTGCAAGGTAATGAATATAGTTCCCTATGATATACTTCCCTTGGTGGTTCAGTGGTAAAGAATCTGCCTGCCAGTGCAGGAGACACGGGTTAATTCCTTGAGTTGGGAAGATCCGCTGAAGAAGGAAATGGCAACCCACTCCAGTATTCTTGCCTGGGACATCCCATGGACAGAGAAGCCTGGAGGGCTGCAGTCCATGGGGTCGTGAGAATCAGCTGCCGCTTAGCAACTGAATGAAAAGTCGCATATTTTCGCCCCTGTTGTTGATCTGTTTTATCCATAGCAACGTGTTTCTGTTAATCCCATGTTCCTAATGTATCCTTCCTCGCCCCTTCTCCTTTGGACCCATAGATTTGATTTCTGTATCTGAAGTCTGTTTCTGTTTTGTAAATAAACTCATTTGTATCATTTTTTTAGATCCTGTGGATCAGTGATATCATGATGATCTTTTTCTGACTTGTCATAATCTCTAGGTCCGTGTGTGTTGCTGCAGATGGCATCGCTTCATTTTTATGGCTGAGCAGTATTCCGCCATATACGTATACACCACGTCTTCCTTATTCATTTCTCTGTTGATGGACATTTAGGTTGCTTCCATGTCTTGGCTATTGTAAATAGTGCTGCTGTGAACGTTGGGGTGCATGTATCTTTTCAAATTTGAGGTTTTGTTTATTTCTGGACATATGCCCAGGAGTGGGATTGAGGGCTGTGGTAGCTACTTTTAGTTTTTTAGAGAATCTTCATGCCATTTTCCAGAGTGACTATACCAATTTACATTCCCACAAACTGTGTAGGAGGATTTCCTTTTTTCCACACACTCTGCAGCATTTATTATTTGTGGATTCCTTTTTTTGGCTTACTGAATTATTGTAAGGCGAACACCACCCAGGTCAGAAAAATAGAACTTGGACTTCCTGGTGGTTCAGTGGATAAGAACCTGCCTGTGAATGCAGGGGACACAGATTCTACCCCCTGGAGCTTCTAAGCCCGTGCACCACAACTCCTGAGCCCACAATCTAGAACCTCTGCTCTGCAACAAGAGAAGCCACTGCAGTGAGAAGCCAGCCCATTGAAAGAGTGGCCCCTGCCTGTTGCAACTAGAGAAAGTCCGTGTGCAGCAGTAAAGACCCGGTGCAGCCAAATAAAATAAAAATAAATTATGTATATATTTTAAAAATATAAAAAAACTGCCTGTCAGTGCAGGGGCAGTGTGTTCCATCCCTGGTCTCTGAAGTTTCCATATGCCTTGGGGCAGCTGAGCCCACATGCCACAGCTACTGAAGCCTGTGCGCCCTAGAGCCTGTGCTTTGCAGCAGGAGAGTAGCCCCCACTTGGTGCAAGGAGAGAGAAGCCCTTGGAGCAAGAAAGACCCAGCACATCCAAAAATAAAAAAAATTTAAAAAGAAAATAGAACTTTGCCATCCACTCTAGAAAGCCCTCCACATGCCCTGTCCTGACCCACCGTTCTCACTTCCTGTAAAGACCACTCTGTTGACCTTTATAGCAGTCACATCTTTGCTTTTTCAGTTTTATTATGCAAATATGTATCCTGAAAGAGTATTGTTTCATCTTGTTCTTAGTTCCCTGACCAAGGATTGAACCTACCCTAACCTAACCAAAAGCACCAAGTCCCAACCACTGGACTGCCAGGAAATCCCCCCAAAATGTGATATTTAAGTCTCTCTTAATTTGTAAATTGCTCCTCCATCCTCTGTTATTATCTTTTTTCTTTTTTTAAACAATTTCTCTGGAAGAATTCAAGCCATTTGACTTGTAGAGTTCCCCACAGTCTGGGTTTTGCTGATTGCAAACTCATGCTGCAGTTAGGCATACTCCTCAGTCCTCTATTTCTTACAAATTGACAGATTAGAGACTGGATCGGAACTCAGGGTCAGTCTCTGGAAAAAACTATCGGTGGTCTTAGGCACAGCTATAGATGGTGCATAATGTCTGGTGATCTTTTTTTGACTGGCGTATAGTTGATTTGCAGTGTTACTAATCTCTGTGCAGCAGAGTGACTCAGTTAGGCACATATAGCGTTCTGTTTTCTTTGTATTCTTTTCTGTTGTGGTTTATCATAGGATACTGACTGTAGTTGCCTGTGCTATATAGAAGGACCTTCTTGTTCATCCATTCTCCGTCTAATATTTTGCATCTGCTAACCCAAACCTCCCGCTTAATCCCTCCCCCAATCCCCTCCTTCTCGGCAACTACCAGTCTGTTCTCTGTGTCCAGGAGTGTGTTGCTGTTTCACAGGTAGGTTCATTTGTGTCATCTTAGATTCCACATGAAGGTGGTGTGGTATGAGACAGACTTGCATCTTGCAGGCGGCTTCCTCCTCTTGTGCCCCATCTTCCTGCCAGGCCTGCGTTGCCCATCAGCTGCCAGTTGCTTGTCACCATCTCCTCGCACCTGACTTGACTTGCTTCAGGGTCTTCGCCAGCCACGGACCTTTCCTTCTGCCTGGAATGCTCTTTCCAGCTGGCAGCACCTCCCCTTCTCGTCTCCCCACCCTCTTGGGTGACTTGGATCAGACTCTCCTTATCTTGTCCATCTCTCTGTCCTTGGTGAGGCGGAACCCCTTCCAGGTGGGCCTGGTGAGTTTCATGTGTGGACTCCCGGTGGCACGTGGTACTTGCACATTGGGTATCTGAGACTGCTGAGAACACAGTTTGCGGCTAGTTGAAGTCAGTGTGTTACTGAGTCGTGGTGAAGTCTCTGGGATTAGCCAGGACAGGAAGGATGAAGACAGGCCCTAGGGGAGCATGCAGCGGGCTTCCTCATCCCTCCTGCCGGGCCCGGGTTTCTCCTGCCCCTTGATGGACTCTCTCACTTCTCTCCTCCATCCCCCGCCCAGTCCCTTACCCCCTACATAGGCTTCCCCCTAGATGCTGGATGCTGGCTTGGGGGAGTGGTACAGCCTTGTCACTCAAATGGAGGTGATGTACACTTGAGATTTGTGTCTTTTCAGAGCAGTGCAAGCCTGCAGCTGGTCCTGTCGAGAAAAAAATAAGATCAGCTCTTACTGCACAAACTAAAATGCCTGTGGACAACGAAGGTGGGTTGGTTGACTGCAAACACACAAACTGAGAAAAGGCTTTCAAATAGAATGTGTGGAAAGAGGAGAAGAGACTCATGGACTGGGGCCAGGAATCAGGTTCATCAGGGAGCAGCAGCTTCCTCAGCCCTGTGCACCGGGGCCAGAAGCACACATTGTCACGGGTGACCATGTGGGGCTGCCTGAAGATTCAGGAGAAAGACGGGAAGTTGGGGGGAGAGGCCACAGCCATGGTTTGGGTTCAGCGGTGGGCCTTGCTGGCAGGCCTCCATTCACGGCCTCGGGTCTCCCTCCCTGGGCCTGGCGGGAGTTCAGCTGACCTGGACCCGCATGGCACGCTGCTGCTCTTGGCGGCCCTCAGAGCCTGCAGCGCAAGTGTGCTGCCGTCCTCTCCATCCATCTAGCCTTTTCTTTAAAAAAAAATATATATATATTTTTTCTGATATTGGGTCTTGGTTGTTGTGTGCAGACTTTCTCTAGTTGCAGAGAGCAGCACAGGCTCTAGGGTGAGCGGACTTCAGTGGTACGGCTGTCGGGTTCCAGAGTGCAGGCTGTATAGTTGTGGCGCAGCATACAGGATCTTCCCGACCCAGGAATTGAACCCGTGTTCCTTGCATTGCAAGGCAGATTCTTAACCCCTGGGCCACCAGGCAAGCCCCACGTACCCTTTCTTTAACGCCTCCTGTGCACCATGCATCATGCTAGGCTCTGAAGACGGCCCCTCCCAGTGCCACAAAAAAGGTATTGAGCAGTCAGAGCCAGGGGATGGCCTGCTTCTGCCCGTTTAAAAACTTCCTTGTTGGATTCAGAAGTTTCCGCCCATGCTGAAAACACAGGGGAGTCCTGTCCGCAGGTTTTTACAGACAGGGCTGGAGCCATAGTGGCAGAGGTAGGGTGGGAAGAATTGGAAAATAAGGCCCTAAGCCCAAACCTAGTTTAAGTGTGTGAACACTAGGATGCATTTGTTGAAGTCACCAGCTCTTCACTTTCCTAAAATAGTGTTAGTGTAGTCACAGATGCCTCAGAAGTGGTTTTGTCTGTACCCACTTGCTTTATCTCTATTCTTGTCATGTGTGTGCACACACTTTTTTTAATTTACTGGAGTTGTTAAAATCTGGCGCTTAGGTTTCCTTTGCGGTCATAAACAGGTCCGACTGTTCTGTTCCTTAGATGATGATGACGACTCTGTGGCTGATTTTCTCAATAGTGATGAGGAAGAGGACAGAGTGTCTTTGCAGAATTTAAGGAATTTAGGTAAGTCTGCAGGTAAGACAATTTTTAAGCTGTGCAGGTAAAATAACTTTTTCTTAGGTGAATGGCATTAAGATATTTACAGAGGTCTTATAAAGAATAAGATTCGGACAGCATTTAACACCATCTGATATGCTGATCTCACCTTATGTGAGCATGTATGCTCAGTCATATTTGATTATTTACAACCCCCTGAACTGTAGCCCACCAGGCTCCTCTGTCCATGGGATTCTCCAGGCAAGAATACTGGAGTGGGTAGCTATTCCCTTCTTCAGGGGATCTTCTAGACCCAGGGATCGAACCCACATCTCTTGTGTCTCCTGCGTTGGCAGGTGGATTCTCTACCACTGTTGCCACCTGGGAAGCCCCACCTCATGTGAAATGCTGGGTGACGGGTCATGTGAAATGCTGGGTGAGGGGGTGCAGCAAGCTTGGTGTTTATTATGTTTGGAACACTTGGCTTTCGGCCATCTCTGCCTGCACCCACTTGAGCTCAGCTTGACTCTCCCTGCTGTTCATTTTAAGGGGAGTCTGCAGCACTGAGGAGCTTACTGCTCAACCCACACCTCAGGCAGCTGATGGTCGACCTCGATCAGGCGGACGACAAGGCCAAGCTTATGCGGGCCTGCATGCAGGAGCCCTTGTTTGTGGAGTTTGCTGACTGCTGCTTGAGTATTGTGGAGCCGTCTCAGAACGAGGATCCTTAAGGTGGATGACTGCTGCCTGCTCCTCCTGGGAGGCCGTCACGTGGGGGGCCCTGCGGACTCAGTGGCTGATGTCAGGTGGGCCCCCCAGACCCCCTCCAGCACTGTGGGCCGGGGCGCAGGCAGGTGGAGGCACTCACGGTGGCAGACCCGTATGGAGAGAGAACTCGATGTTCAGTTGGTTTTTAAGTGTTTTATTTTTGATACAATTAAGACATAAATATTTACTGAGTTTCCACACACATTTGAGTAAAAACTTGCTCAGTGTTTCTAAGTAAAATTTCCATGTGGTGTTTCTTTGGCATATTGCATTGATCATTCTTGATTTATAATCTACTTGCTTGACATTAAATTAACCAAATATTTAAATAGTAAGGTTTTGTTCCTTTTAAAGGCACTCAAGGCAGTTTCCCCCAGCCACAATTTTAGAGCTGATTTCAAGCTGACTTTGCCTCCGCTGTAGTGATGGCCAGCACCGCTGAGTTGGATCTATGAAGGTAGTGAAAGCCCTGACATTTCCTAATCCTGGTTTGGTCACTGCCAACCCTGACACCTATCAGGGTGTGGGGGTAGGGAGTGCGTAGACTGCTGCCCCAGGCCACTGGTGCAGCCGCTGGCCCGCCTGCAGGCTGGAGCCACGGCTCCCTTGGTGTGCTTGGAGTCGCTGTGGGAGTCGCCTGGCAGCCAGGTGTTGATTACATGTCTCTGGCGAGGCTGCTGGCAGGAAAAGGCCTTGTGGAAACAAAGGCATAGGGGATGGCCCAGCTGGGTGAGGCTGGGAGGGGAGAAGAGGTCACACGTGGCCTGGCCTGTGTCTTTCCAGCAGGATCTGATTAAAGCCAGTAACACTGTCGGGTGAGGGTCCAGGGCAGGTGTCAGCGTAGCGCAGCGGAGACTTTCTGCAGTGAAACCTGATTGAGCCCTGGGGGGAGAGACGCAGCTCAGCCCCAGCTCCCGGGAGGTCAAAGGGACCTCTTGGAGCGAAGGCTAGGAATACAGAGAGGTGGGGACACCCGAGGACCTGCTGGAGTCACAGCAGTGGCAAGACTTAGTGTGCTTTTCCTCCTTACTCTAAAACGGTAGCAAAGTCCAAAACGGTATTAAAGACAAAGTGTCACATCCACCCAGCGTGAGACAGATGAGGAAACGCTAGGAGGGAGCTCTCCCCTGCTAAGAATATCATCTGTCCCAGTCTTAGGACTGCTTAAAGCTGGAAGATCAAAGAGCTGCACTTGTGTTTGTCATGGCGATTTTATCCAGATTATGTCCTATAGGAATTCCTCCGGTAGGAAATGCACTGTTTCCTTCCTTCTGCCTTGTGTCACTTGATCCTTGTAAAAGGCAGGTATTAGCCCTTGTCTGTGCTTGCTGCCTCTTTCCCTGGTGGCTGCCCACAATATAAAACCTTGAACCACTGACTCATGTGCTTGTCAGGAATAGGATAAACCAAAGAATACAAGTGAGGGGAAAGTGTGTGTTAGTCTCGCTCAGTCGTGTCCGACTCTTTGCCACCCCATGAACTGTAGCCCTCCAGGCTCCTCTGTCCCTGGGATTTTCTAGGCAAGAATAGTGGAGTGGGGTGCCATTTCCTCTCCAGGGGATCCCAACCCAGGGAACAAGCCTGGGTCTCCTGTATTGCAGGCGGATTCTTTATCGTCAGAGCCACCAGGGAGGCCCAAGTAGGGGGAAGCATGGTGCTAAATCCAGCACCATTGGAGGGGGAAAAGCTGCTGTTACCATGACCAGTTTTTTTGGAAGCAGGACTAATTTAAAGATGATTCAGAAGAGAGGCTAGAACACTTGGAGGCAACTTTTTAAAAGTGAAAGGGCTTTGGAAAACCCTAATTGTAATGATGGGAACAACCTGACTGCTGCCAGCTGGGATGCACAGGGGTTCGGAGGCCTTCATCTCAGCCTCAGTCTTCTCTTGCTGCGACCCCTGGGCTCTGCCCCCCACCCTGCAGTGGGGCGGTCAGGATGCCAGCCCCATCACATGGCCTACCTGAGGCAGCGCTCGGATGGACAGGACTCCGGCTTGTTCTTGGGGCATCTGGACGGCGCAGCTCCTGGGGCAGCCCACGGGGAGCTGGAGGCAGGCGAAGACCACCAGCTTCCTCTGAAAGCCGTGAACACCCACTGCCGCGTTGGCCAGGGCCAGTCCCAGGGGCCAGAGGCGGGTTATTGCGCCCTGGAGCCTGGTCTGAGCTGGGGGCAGCGGGCTGGAGCTCGGGGAGCAGGGAGCTTGAGATGAGTGTGTTTCTTCTACACCATCCAGTTCTTCAGAAGCAAGGAAGGCCATTCTGATCTTAAAAAAGAACACCACATCACAGCTTTCTCTTAATGGAAAACAGACACCGAAAGTCTCTTCGGTGATTTGCCCTTAACAAGGTGAACTGAAGGGCATCTGGCTGATGCGGCACAAGCCCGTACCCAGGGTGGCTCTGCTGAGGCTTCACACACTTTTAAAAAGTAACAGCCTTTGTGGTGTGCTCAGAGCAGGGGGCCTGAAGAAATGGCTCGTCTGTTTATAACACACCCGATAGGAATCTGGGTTCACTGACGAGGGGCACAAAACGTGTGGCCTTCCAATGAACAGAAACCCAACACGTGTCCCCCTGACCTCCACGTGGCTGCTGGGCAGGGCCAGCACTGGAAGGAAAGCTGCAGCACGTGGTGGGGGAGCCTGCCACCTGGAGCCTGTCTGGTCCACGCCTGGGTGGGCCAGAGGTGGTCTCAAAGGGTCTGAACCTCTCATTTCAAGGAGAAAGAAAACGATTCCAACTGTATGCCATTCTGGGAAAGGCAAAACTGTGGAGACAATAAAAAGATGAGTGGTTGTCGGGAGTTTGCAGAGGAATATACAGAGTACAGAAGTTTTCACGAGCAGTGAAAGGACTTTGAGCGACATTATAATGATGGATATATGTAGTCATACTTTTGTCCAAACCCACAGAATATGCAACGCTGCTCTGCTCATTAAAGTGAGCCCTAAGGTGAACTGGGGATGTTTTGATTATGTGTCAGTGCAGCCATCCTTGGTCTAAAAAAAAGAGGTACCATTCTGTTGATAATGGCTGTTCATGTGAGGGGAGGCGGTACATGGGGAATTTCTGTACGATCCTGTCAAGTTTTATTGTAAACCTAAAACTGCTTTAAAAAAAGAAAAAGATCTCCAAAAAAAAAAAATCTAACACTCAGGGTAGACATTTTTGGCAAAACTTTTGTTTCACTTTTAGGTATGTATACATATTATATATGTGTGTGTGTTTGTTGGATTGTGATATAAAATGTATTTTTTTTAGATCAAAGAAGCCTGCAGGCCATCGTGGTTAATTATACTGGCAAATAAAAGCACAAATTAACCTCAAATAAAAATCCGCCTTATTGAGAACTAATTGATATACTGTAAAATTCATGCTTTTAAAGTGTACGGTTGTACGGCTGTATGAGTTTTAGTGTATTCTAGGAGTGGCTTGTGCCCCTCTGTCACAGCTGTCCTGCCGTGTGGCTGGCATGGTGCCCACATCACTCACGAGGCCCTGTGGCCGCCCGCCCCGCAGGCAGGGCCAGCCCCTGGCCCAGGCCCATCGCTGGCCGCCCTGACCTCTGCTCAGCACTCACCCTCCACTCCCGCCACGCACGCTTGATGACCGTGGCAGCCGCGTGCAGTTGCCGGATGTGCTTCCGAGTCAGCCAGGAACGGACGGCTGAGGGGTTTGTCCAGAAACAGGAAACAAGAGTAACATGCTGGTTAGAGCTCTTAGTAAACCAGGCTACACCGGCGCCAGAGCTGCCATCAACGTGGGAACGAACGGCAGTAGCCGCGGGAGGTCAGGGACTGAGTCACCGGGACGCGGACCTGGCTCTGAAAACCAGCGCTCAGACCTGCAGGCAGATGCCGACAGCCAAGGGGAAGCTG
Organism: Moschus berezovskii; assembly: GCF_049115385.1. Taxonomy (NCBI): domain Eukaryota; kingdom Metazoa; phylum Chordata; class Mammalia; order Artiodactyla; family Moschidae; genus Moschus; species Moschus berezovskii. The sequence continues at coordinate 24,842,097 of NC_142479.1, forward strand.
CCGAACCCACCTTGCGCAAGGCCCAGGGAACACGAGGGGTCTGAACTGTCTGCACCTTTTAAAACGACCTCTCTTTTTGGAAGCCCTTATTTGAATTTGCTCGCTCGCCTTATGAATCCATGAAGGACACCACCACACACCCACACCTGGTGAAGGTCATAGCTACTGGATGGGAGACTGATCATGGGGCAGTTTTGAAATATGCATTTTCTGATTTTTTGTGCAGTCATTCAGAAAAAGGGCTATTCGGTAAAGACATATGAAAGTCACCAATTATCAACCCAGGTAGTTTTGCAGTATCCTTAATATTTTTCAGGCCCCTACACACAAACACAGGAAGGTGGCATCACCTTGCTGTGTAGCTCATCATCCAGGTTTAAGCATCATATTGGAAGTGGGGTTTCCATGAAACTAAAAATCTTCAAAAACACTTCTTAGCTGGATCACAAGGATGGGTCCGTAAGGTAACCATGACTCCAGCAACTGTCAGATATTGGGTTTCTAGTATTTCTGCTTTTCTAAGTGAGGCTGTGTCATGGTTCATACATTGCTTCCTTGTTTCATCAGAGCTTATTGGTTTTTACCTTCTTAAGCTCGACGAGCCCAGGAACCCAGGTGATGATGAGAGTTGTCATCAAAGGGAATGATACATGACAAATATAGCTAGCTAGGATCGGGGGAGGGGAATTCAAGGCAACTAATGCACCTCTGCCACCTACACAGCGCCCTTACTTGCGGTGGTCTGCACTGAACTGGGGGTGCTCCGGGTGAGCTGGATGGGAAGCCAAGGCCCAGCACATCACGGGGACACCGCAGTTAATGTCTAGAGGCCGGGACACAGTCTGCTTTGGTCTGTGGGGATGCTAGGAGCAGCGTCTCAAGGGAAACGGGTATCCCGTGGGATCGAGCGCAGCTGCAGAGACGGCCGCCCCTGGGTCCACCTGCTGGCCGTGAGTGTGGGCTGTGTGCCCCGGGACCCCTTCCTACCTGCCTGGATGAGCACAGCTGCCCGCTTCTGCCTGGCTTGCGTGCGGCACCGGTGTCTCCTCCAGCCCCGCTGGATGTGGCGGGCACACTGCTCCAGCACCTGGGCACGGCCGTGCTCCAGGAGCTCCAGCTGGGGGAAGGGCGTCCGCTGAGCTCCTCGGCCTCCCGCGCTCCTCGTCCTCCACCCAGGCCCGTGGCTGCCCGCTCCTCCCCCCGGGCCTGCTTACCGTGGAGTCGGTCATGAACACCTTGGTCCTGCCACAGTGCAACGGGGCTGGCAGCGCGCGGAGGATGTCCTGGAGGAGGCCCCGCAGCGTGGCCGGCTCTGTGCACGGAGGCCACTCTAGGATGGAGACGGCCCGTCAGCGCGCCACCATCCCCTGTGTCCCCCTGGCGTGCCACAGGCTTCCTTCCCGCTGCACGTGCTCCTCAATGTCCCTTCCTTTCTTTTGGGGAGGAGGCCGGAGGGGGCCTCTTATCATCATCCCCCAAGCTGTCCCGAGGGATCTTGGGGTCCCCCTGGAGGCTGTGCCCTGCACTGGCCGGCAGCCCCCCACCCCGGAGGACCCCTAGAGCAGGGGGCACTTGGTGCCTAGACTCCCACGCTGCTTCGCCAGTCTGTTTCCAAGGCCCCAAACATGCTGAGGGCCGCATGGGGCAGCCCGGCCTTCCCCTCTGCCCCCGAGCCCTCCCGCCGCGGATGGAGAGCGGAGAACAGACCCCAGACCCCAGCGGGGGCCCTGCCTGCCCCCCACACCTGGCGGGGCAGCTCCTGCAGACGGAGGGTTTACCTGAGGGCTCTGAACACCGTTAGCTGCCCAGGGCCTCTCTGGAGACAGCGGCGGCCAGAGGAGACGCCGCAGGTGAGAAGCAGCAGCAAAGCCGACTGGGGGCCGGGAGGGGCTTTGGGCAAGAGACAGAACAGGAGAGCACGCCGCACGGAGAGCGGGGAGAGAGGAAAGGAGACTGGGAGAACTGCCCGAGAGATGGGGGATACAAGGCAGAACTGTGCCTGCGTGTGCAGGGCCCTGGGGGAAGGCTGTAGGGGGGTGTACTGGGGGGACGCACCCCGTCCTCGGCCTTTGCCCAGGGGTGTGTGTCTGTGTCTCTGTGTGTGGGGGGGAGTATTGAGGGGACGCGCCCCATCCTCGGCCTTTGCCCAGGGTCTTCACAGCTGCTCTCAGCCTCAGTGACACCAAGTGCGACAGACAACCCCGTAGAGCAGACCTCTCTTGACATCCCCCTGGCCGGGCCTGGCCCGGCAGCTGCCCCAGAAAGAAAGCCCTTTCCCGATCTCTCTTCCCTGCTGGCTGGGCCTGGCTAATCCTTTCCTCTCCTCCCTACATCGAATCCAATGTTAGCCAAGTCTGACCAATTTCTTCCCAACGCCTGCCCTCAGCCTCGCCTCCCACTGTCCTCTGTCCCCAGGAGCCAGCAACCTTCAACAGCCTGGAGCTCCTCACACACACGCTACTGTCTCCTGTCCATGGAGTGCCTTCACCCAGCTGGTCCCACCTCACCTCAGATGCCACCTCCTCCAGGAAGCCTTCCTGGTTCATACCCCTACACCACCCACAGCATCCTGTTTCTGTCTCACCACTTTCCTCACTGCTTAACTGCTTTCTTTTAGTCTCTTTCTCTCACTGGACCAAGAGCCACAAGGGCAGGGCTGTCTTACTATCTCTGAGGCCCCAGGCCCTTGCCCTGAGATGGTCCAAGTATGTGCTCGGGGAACTGGGTGAACAGGTGACCGGCCAGTGGGTGCCCTTACTTGAGCGCCCTCCATCCGGACACAGGCCATGGGAGCCGGGGGTTGTGGCAGGACGGAGCCTCCTCAGTAACTCGTACCGCTCCATGAAGTTCCGGTGAGAGACCCTGGAAGCCGAGGCAAGTGGAAGGAGAAACAGTGACCAGCGGTGAGCGGGGGTCACTGTTTACTCTGCTCGACCACCCGCGAGACACTGTCCTGCCATGCCCACTGAGTGGATGAGGTCACTGAGCTCCCTTGGCGGGAAGCCAGCCTTGGTCTTTCCCAGATGGAGCCTTGCTTTTCTAGGCAAAGCCTTCACAGAGCTCACTCGCTCTCAGCCTCCAGGACACCCGCAGCCCTGCTTCCTCTTTCGCCCCCAACTCCCTCCAGGCTGTGGCTGGCTTCTCATCCCTCAGGGAGTGGCCTCACACCTCCCGCCTCCCCCTGGGGTCTCCTCCTTGCTCGTGGTGTTAAAAGTCACCAAGAACAGCCCCTCACAAACCCCAACATTTAAAACCTGACTCCCCACCCCTGGGCATCCCCCCAGGTCATCCTGTGTCAGGAACTGTCCCAATTCACCCATTTGCCTCAGATGGAAGCTGGAAGTTGCTTCTGTGGCCTGGAAGTCGGCCGCTCCCCTCCCCAGTGACCCACCATCCATCAGCCCACGTCCCATTCCCACAGCCACACCACAGTCCCCTTCTACCCCTTTCTCTCTTTCACCAGGCCATCCTCGCACCTGGAGGGTCTGTAACGGTCTCCCACTCACGTCCTCCCTTCTCTCCTGACTCTAGGGCAGACCCGGTGCCTCCACAAAAGAGGGCACAGCAAGTGAGCACAGCCCTCGAGCTCCAGGCCGACTTCTGCGGGCCTGCCTCCTGCCTCTCGCTCCATCTCCACTTCCTGTCCCACTGACCAGCGGCCCGGGCGCCACCCTGGCTCCGCCCCACCCCTGTGCCGGACAGACAGACCAACCCACTCACCGGATGGGGAAGCCGGCGGCACTGATGTGGATGGTCTCCACGAGGCCACAGGCCTCCAGCTGGCTCAGCACCTGTGGCGGGAGATGGCATGGGCAGCAGGGGCCATGCCGTCAGTGGCCCCGCTGGTAGGGACCTGCGGGCTCCCCTGAGGGCGGACACTCTTCAGGACAGCAAGCAATCAAGGGACCTGGAGAGACTCTCCCTGCTAGAAGGGGTCCCAGTGGCCCCAGATCCCTTTATGTGAAGCCTGGCTTCTGGTACAGCCGAGGCCGGTGCTGGCCGTCCTACTGCTTCCAACTGTGCTTCACAATGCAGCCCGATCCAGTTCCTAGTTTTTATTTTATATTCTGCAGACAACACAGTGCATCACAGCTGAGGGGCGGGGGAGGTTATACCGTGAAGATGCTTCTGGGACCCAACCAAGGTCTTTACCATAGAGCAGTGATCCTGGCCATGGACCCTAAGGCCACATCAACCATGTGACTGTGGGACCCACTGCAACACCGTCCAGCCCTCACACCTCACCCACATCCCTCCGCAGGGCAAAGGGCAGCTGCTGGCCCAGAGCGCTTCTGAGAAAGCTTCAGGAACTACACCCTCATCAGAGCCAGCCCTGTGCGGTCTGTAAGGTGATGCAGAGTCAGCAATCACAGGAGACACCCATCCCTCTGGGCCGCCTGTCCTTCAGGGCGCGCGGCTTGGCAAGCAGACAGCGAGAGGCACTGTAGCCCCTACTCGCCTCCTGTGGCTGGGCCACTGTGCAGAGCACGGACCACACAGCGCACACGACTGTCCTGCCAGAGCTCGGGAGAGAAGCCCTTCCTCACGCCACTCCATCTGGGGCGGAAGTCCCATCTCACCCCTCCAGCATCTCGGCCCAAGGGACCCTCCACGAAGCAGCTCCAGCCCAGTGTGATACCTCCTCTGGGTGGAATGTCTGCGCCTGGGCCTGGCTGTTGGGCTTGATGCAGCGAATGTAGTGGGGTGTGGTGCCGTGTAGGACCTGCAGGAGCTGCTCCAGGGAGGCCTGCAGAGGAGAGACTGTGGCTCAGGCTGCGGGGTCCCCTGCTGGGTGACCCCGAGACCAGGACCCTCACACGCCCCGGGGTGACTCCCGGTGGCCGTCACTGGGTATACCCAGAGCATGCCACCAGGGACCCTTAACCTGTGACCCTCCACCTGGTCCATCTGTCTGCATCTGGTCTCAGGCTCCCCCTACACCAACCAGGGCAATCTTCCCAGAAGGGAACCGTCTCAGAACCCCTGCCATTCATTCGGGCGACTCCTGTCATAACTAAGCCCGTCCTGTGTGCTGGGGCTACTACACAGCTGTCCGCCGTCATCCCACAGCGCAGGGCCTCGCAGACATGGGGCAGGCCCTCAGGGAGGTGTCTCTCTGACCCTGGAGGTGATGAAAACGGTCAGAAGCAGGGCAAGGAGTAAACCCAGAGGGGCGGCACGAGGGTGGGGGTGACAGAGCTGAGAGGAGGGCAGGGTGGGGGCGGGCTGAGGGGCAGGGCTGAGAGCAGCACACGCCCTGAGGACAGTCTGTCTGGCAGCGAGGGAGCCGGCAGCGGGCCGCCAGGGAGGATCAGCAGCCACTGCTCTTCTGTGATCACTCTATCGGCGGGGGGCGAGAGGCACTGCCGCCCTTGGGCCCGAGGCTTCCTGTCACATCAACTACAGACCCCCAGTCCATCTGTCAGGTTCCCATCTCTGCCGCAGATCAGGATCACGGCTACGGGCCTCTTCCGTGCTCCAGGCGCACAGCCCCAGTCCCAAGAGGTGCTCGGTAAACGCCGGACACTCGTGAGTGAGCACGTAGAGTCGACACCGCCGGACCCACCTTGAACTTGGACACCACGGTCAACACAGGGGCCCGGTTCTGGCCAGAGGGCTCCTCCTGGGACTTGTCTTCAGGGTCGGCAGGAAACAGCGCCTTGAGCAGGCGGTCCTGGGACTGCTGCAGGAGCCTGGTCAGCTCGGGGGGGATGGGGTCCTGTGGGGAAAGGACAGGGCAGCAGGCGGGCAGGGGCATTAGGGGGAGCTGCCGGCCCTGCTCACTGGGGCCCCGGGAGGAGGGCCGGGCCACATCTGAGCCTAGAGGCCAGGAGACGCGGTGTGAGGTGGGTTGTTTCTGGGCAGGTCGTGCCGGAGTAGCAGAAACCTCAGAAAGGTGGGCCCAACAGGTGACCCTGGACCCCGAGAAGATGTGCGGGAGGGCCGGGAACACAGCAGATGCTGCCACACACGTGCAGCGACGCCGTGTCTGGATTCACAGGCGACCCCGGGCATGGCCTGGCCCTCACCTTGTTCTTCTCCACCAGGCCCGCAGTGCGGTACTGCACGGGCCCCGCATAATGCAGCACAATGAAGCTGGGCTCCCGGCTCAGTCTATCGTGGCCCAGGCGGGGGTGGCCGGTCAGGGCGCTCTCGATGCGTGTCTGGAGCTGGGCTGCGCTGCTTGGCCGATTAAGGCGGCACTCCTGTGTGGGGCGGGCAGTCAGCCGCAGGGCAGAGGGGCACGGGAACCCACCCATGGGAGCATCACGGCGCCCCTGCGACAAAGGGCTCACAGGGCAGGCGAACCCACTAAGCAGACAGAGAGAAAGAGGTACAGGGTGGGCCTCGAGGTCCTGGGAAAAGCCCAAAGCCCCACCCGGGGCGGGGGTTCTGCATGCCGGCGACCCTCCCACCTCGTTTATGAGGGAGCAGATGCTGATGGGGCTCCCTTCGATGAGATCCAAGCAGGGCTGGTTGTCCTGGTAGCTGACAAACGACCACTCCAGGCCCTCGACTGCGTACTCCTCCTGGGGGCGGAGGGCAGTCGGGGTCTGAGCTCTGGGGGGGTCACCCCCTGTTGACCTCAGCACTCACAGAAGGAACTGAAGGCACCCAGCAGCACCCAGGACAGGGCTGGGGCCTAGGGAGAGGGCAAGGACGCAGGGCTGCCCCACCACACACCTGCTGGGCCCGGAGATAGTGAGCCACGAAGTGCTGCTGCAGCTTCTCATTGGCGTAGTTGATGCAGAGCTGCTCCAGGCTGTTGCTGGGGAACGACTCAAACCCGTACACGTCCAGCAGGCCTGGGGGCCGGGGGGCACCCACGGGGGGTTACTGTGGGGCTACAGGGGCCTGGGGTGAAGTCTCACCCTTGGCAGCCTGAGGATGAAGCCGAGTGGGCACTATGCCCCACCCCAAGGAGGGAGGCGGTTCCCATCACCACCTCCTGCCCCTCAGAACTCAGCAGGAAGAGGCCGAAGGAGGTGTTAGGGAACCAGGCCCCAGGGACCCCGTGTCCCACCCAGTCTGGACAGCCTGGGTCACGGCTGCTCAGTGGGTGCTCGCCGTTCTGTAAGCCAACGTTACTGATGCCTCTGAGCTTTGCTTCCTCCCCTACCTGACTGTCCCACCCAGGTTCCAAAGATGTTCTTAAATTCCCCCTGAGGCCTTTCGAGCCCGTTCGCTGCTCCTCACTACTCTCCTGAGACTGGAGCTGGGTCTCCAGGGGGTGAAGGGGCCCTCGTGGCCTGGGCACCAGCTGAGCCTGCCTGGAGAGCTAGGGATGGCCCAGACACGGGGACCAGAGAAAGGGACATTGGCCCACACTGGTGGAGTGGGAGGGGATGGGTGCAGGAGTTGCCTGGAGGCCCCCAGGAGACCCAGGCTCTGCTCTCTGTCTGGGGCCCCCCGACCTACCTATGAAACTGGTCCAGGAGTTGGGGGTGGCACAGATGCTGCTGTTGATCACTGAGACCAGCCAGTCAAATAGCCTGTTGGTGTGTGTGTGGGGGGAGTGGGCTTGGGTGAGAGGGGTCTGGCTGAGCCGGAAGGGTGGCAGAACTGCCCTTCCAGCCTGGGTACCACCCCTCAGATGGAGGGCCTGTCTTCTGAGCCTGAAAGGTCAAGGGCTAAACCCTCTCCGCTGGTTCCCCGCCCATCCTGTCCCAGCCCACTACACCTGCAGGCTGGGGTCATGTGTGCTCCCAGGCACACGAAGGCCTGGCTGGTCCACAGCAAGAGTGAGCAGGGGACCAGCTGCAGGCACATCACAGTAAGCTTCCCTTTACTGCCTGTTTTACAGACTGAAAGTCTGTGCCAACCCAACATCGAACAAGCCTATTGTGCCACTTTTCTAACAGTGCTATTTTAAAATTATTATACATTGTCCTTTTAGACATAAAGCTATTGCACACCTAACAGACTACCATATAGTGTAAATACATCTTATCTGTGTACCAAGAAACCAATAAATTTGTGTGACTCGCTTCACTGCAGTGGTCAGAAAGTGACTCTACAAGGTCTGCTGTGGAATGCTGGGGCTGGACGGTGTGGGTGCGCCTCAGTCACTGGCCTGACACCCGGCTGCCGTCTTGACAAGAAGGGGTGGAGGGGCAGGCCTGGGTGGGATTATAAAGGACTGAGTTCACTGGACTCCCCTGCAAACTGTGGCCAGTGGAGGCCAGAGCTCAAGGCCCCCTGACATCCCCCTACTCTGTCCTGTGTGAGGGCACCCCGTCACCCCAGCTGGACAGTGCCACCCTGCACTCTGCAACCATTGCCCCTGAGGTGATGGAATGGGTGCCGTACAACGTGGTGACACGTACGACATGATGCAAGGGTTTTCTTCCTCACGCTTTAAGTAACTGCTCTGCAAAGTTTTAAACGGTTTCTATTTTTGAAATAAGGGCTTCAAATATCCATGTGAGGTAGTAAAAACAAGAGACCTAGTGATACAAGGACCTGTTTGCTGTAAAACGATCCATGGTTAGAGGGTCACTGTGTCTGTGGCCATCAACTTTATCTACCCATTTTGCAGTTATCTGATACAAAACCTTTAAAAATCTTTGTCCTGAAATTCTGACCTGAAATTTGCTTCAAGGGAGTGAGAATGGAATCCCTTGCTAACTGGGTTTAGTCTGGGCCCAGGGGCCCTAAGCCACCTTCCCTCAGAGGTTCTGACTCCCTCAGCGGTGCTGGTAAGGCTCTTAGCTCTTGAGAAGCTCATGAAAGCAACGGGACCTTCCCTCCAGCTGCTCAAGCACGCGCATGTGTGTACACGCACACACAGAGGTGTTCTGTTTCATAATTTCAGAGAATCCCAGGCCCCAGATACCCTCAGGAGCATCCTGAAGGGTCTGAGAGCCCAGGGTGAGAAACGCCCCCATGCGCATGGCCGGAGGGTGGAGATGCCCACAGAACCAACAGGGAAAGGCCAAGACCCCCACCTTCCCCGTTCTGGGCTCCACTCCCTGCAGTGCTGCTCAAGGCCGTGCACGGGCTAAACTCCCGGCTCTACCAGCAGCTATCAAAACCCCAGGTGGTTACAGAGAGCACGAGGGCAGGGACCCAGGAGCCTATTCACCCACAGGTCTGTGCCTGGACCTGGGAGGACCTCACGTCACCTCTGGGCCGGCCTTGCCAGTGGCCAGCCAGGTGGGCCTTCTTCACCCATCGCCAAGGTGAAGGCAGGCTCCTGTCCTCGAAAAATGTTCTGGATCTAGGCCATGCTGTGGCCACTTCCCCACGCAGAGCCCTCCGGAATCGAACCAAGGGCTTTGCTTAGGGAAGCCCAGCAGCCACTCCCTGCTGTCCCCCTGGGGCTGGGAAACGGGCAGGGAACCCATCTGCTTCCGTCTGGTCCAACTCCAGACTGGGGGCATCTGGGAGGAGGCAGGGCCCAGAGCGCTCACCGTGCATAGACCAGTTTGGCCAGACAGTCTCTGCGGGTGTCACACTCAGCCTGGGAGCAGGGCTTCTGGAACACCTGCTGGCCCCTGCCCGCCCGGATGATTCGAATCCGCAGTGTCTCCAGCAGATGATCTTCTGGGAGCCCCAGCAGCAAGGCCGACGTCCCAACAGAGCCTGGGAGGCACAAATACCCTCTGTCCAAACAGCCCTCTGCACAAGGCCCCATGAAGTCAGCCGGGTGGAGCTGTGACCTCCTCAATGGGGCAGAGCAAACTCAGGAACAGGGAGGGAAGAGACTCAGCAGGGGCAGGGGCAGGACTTGAACCCAGGACTGCTGTGTCCCGGTCCACACGGCCAGGAGTGGGATAAAGCACTGCATAACCCACCCACCCCCACCCGCTCCAGCTCTCTTCTTCTCATCTGTAAGATGCAGAGGAAGCTGTCTGCCTCAGCAGAGATGGGGTGAGGAGGAACCCCTCTAGGGCAGGGCCCTACAGCCGATGGCTTCAGGAGCACAGATCCCAAACTGCACCCTCTGGCCTCCTTGCACCCGATCCCACCACACGCTGGCCCTCCTCCGGGCAGGGCCTGCCTCGCTCCTGGGCGGTGTGACCAAGGCTCCCCATCCTCGCCCTCACACTGAGCATCGTCCACCAGCGGGCAGGGCTGGGCTTCGTTCCCCGAGTCAGCAAACTGGGTGTTGCCAAGGTGCAGCAGTCCAGCCAGGGCCTGAGAGGGCAGGAGAGGACACCCAGTGGGCACCTTCAAGGGCTGGAGCCCAGCCGGGCAGGGTCTCTCTCCTGCCGAGCAGAATCACGAGAGCAGAGTGGCAGCAGCTCTCAGTGGCTGCCCACTTACTCCGGGACTCGGCAAGGCGGGGCCCTGCACAAGTGACACACACCATCTCGTGTAGCCAGTGAGGCACGTGCTGTGGTGATGCCCACGACAGAGATGAGACAAACAGAGGGTAAAGCCCACACTTGGTAAAGGAGAAGGAACCCAGGATGACAACCCAGGCAATCTGACTTCCGATCCCTCCCCGGGCAGCCAGTGGGAGTGCCATGTCATCCAGTCTGTCCCTCTGTCTCCCGTTCCAGGAGCAGACTGTTTCCTGTGGTCCAGACTACTTCTGTGTGGTTGCTGGGGGCTTGGCTCTGATGCCTTTTGGCCCTTTCCTGACACTGTTGGGTTCCGATAGCCCAGCCCAGCCCAGCCCAGGGAAGGAGCTGTGATCTTGGTCTCTGTACAGTGGGTACTCCCTTGCCTTTGCACTCAGCGATCCACTCTGGGGAGCCCCTGGGGGCTGAAGGAAGAGGATCCCCGGGTCCAACAACTTGGAAACCCTTGGACCGGGCACTGGTAGAGCATGGCCTCTCCCCGCATCCCTGTCTGGTCCCAGAAAGGGTGGTTCCATATGCTACCAGCCTCCAGGCCACAAGCACCGCAGGAGGAGGCCACTGTGCTGATGGATGCTGTGGACAGGCCGGGGCTCACGCTGCCCTCAAGCTCACACTCCTGGCCAGACTCCTGAGTGGTCCACTTGCCCTGGGCTTGTCCCCCGTGCTGTCCCTCTGGCCAAGCTGCCCGTACTGGCTGTGAACCCCCTCCCCTGCCTGAGCAGCCCCCACGTGGAGACGGAGGCCACACTTCACCCTGCTGCTCTGCAGGGGTCACCACCTGCAGACGGAGGCCGCCAGTGGGGGTGACTGGGCCAGCACTGAGTCCCAGGAGGAAGGAGAAGGAGGTGGGAAGTTGGAACCAGCACGTCTCCAACAAACTATTTGTACCACCGAGTGCTGTCTGGCTTTGGGCAGGTCTCAACCACGGAATGGGAATAATCTCCATACCCATGGAACTGCTGAAAAGACAAGTGAGCTAAGAGTGACGGTTTAAAAGTTTTAACACGCTAGACAAACGTGGCAGCATTGTTTGCTCTGCTCTAACAGGACAACGGATCCGGGCGCTTTCCCTCTGACCTCCGGGATCACCGTGCCAGTCTCTCCTGCAGCACTCTATGCTCTGCCCCTGTCCACCCTGACACCCTGTCTCCAGGCTCCGCTGCACAGAGAGGTGGTCGCCTCCTTGGCGATCGTGCCATCGGAGCCTAGAGTCCTAGACCCTCAGGGAAAGAGACTCCTGAGTTGAGAGAAGTGCCCTACGAAGGGGGCTGCCCGTCACCGCCACCACACGTGAGTGGTGTGGCTTTTCCTCTGACCTGAAAGATGTTGTTCTGGGTGGGGACATCGATGCCCAAATGAAGCATGGCCTCCCTGGTCACCTCGAAACAATCCTCTGTAAAGGAATCCGAGCCACAGCCCCGCATCAGGACCCGAGGTCAGCGGGGGCGGCGGGCCCTGGGGGGATGCGTGGGTGCTGCTGGGCTGGCCCAGGGCGCCGGGCAAGGTTCCCCCTACCTTCCAAGGTCCTCTCTGGGTGGGGCAGCCAGGAGAAGGCGGCTCCCTCGGGGAGGTGCCACCGGACCCTCTCCTCCGCGTGGGCTCCTTTGTAGATCTGTGGGGGTGGGGGTGGGCGGCTGAGCCAGGGGTACCCGGGACCCCCAGGCCTGCATGGGCTTGGGTGGGCAGGGGGGAGGGTGGAGAGGAGCAGCAGCCACACCACAAGACCCAGAGGCCCCTGTAGGGAGCCATGGGCGGGCAGGGGCGCGAAAGCAGTGGCAGACAGTTCTGGGCATCTCCACTCGGTGCCAAAAAACCCCACTCACTGAGGGGGCCTGCAGCATGAGGAGGAAAGCCTAAGCCCGTCTGGGGAGCCCCCGGTCCCGATCTGAGAGCAGGGAGACACTGTCCATGCCTCGGGGGACCCCCAGTTTGATGGAGGGGGCACGATTTAGGGAAAGCCTTGTTTGGTTGGTGGAGGCAGCTGCCGTTGCAGGACAGCCCTTTGTCTGAAGGTGAGCGTTTCCCATGTGGAGACAGGCCCAGACTCAAGGACCCTCTGACGGGAAGAGAAGGCGAGCGCACCCCCAGGCCGAGACTGCCCCGGGAGCCGAGGGCAGGGCGCGGCGCGAGTGTGACGTGAGGTTTGTGGGAGTAAGTGGGGCAGCAGTGCTGAAAGCCGGGCGGAGGGGAGGCAGGAAGCAAGGCGGGTGGCGGGGCGGGTAGGCTGAGAGGCAGACCCTTCTCCGCCCTGCACCTGGGCAGCTGTGGGCCCCACCTGGGACCCACCTGGTAGAAGATGTGGAAGTTCCTCTCGCTGGGGGCCTGGCAGGCCACTCGAGTTTTCTCCAGGAGGTAGGTCTGAACTGCAGCTCCCGTCATCTGCTGGGCCCTAGGCACAAGCAGGTTTGAGCCTGTTAGTGGCCTGTTCATTCCAGAGCCATTTATTGGGTACTTATTGTGTGCCAGGCTGCAGCCTCGCCCCAGCTCTTCCACTTAAGCAGTGGGGGTCATGAGGACTCGGGAGGACCACTCAGCAGGTCCTGGGGGTGGGGGTGGGTGTGGGGGCGGGGCGGGGAAGGGCAGGGACAGTCCCCTCCAACCAGCGCAGGGACAGGGCCCAGGCCTCGGGGCCTCACTTTGCCCCAGCCCAAGGCAGGAACAGAAGCCCCAGCCTCAGGCTCAGAGATGCGGCCAAGAGGTGACAGTTTTAACTAGAAGTCTCTGAGAAGGGCAGAAGCCAGAACGCATGTGTCAGGACAGGCACACTGTCCCTGAGTCCCTCGGGCTGGAGCAGCTATAGTTCCCCAGGTTCAAAGTGTACGTTCAGGTTCACTCATCCCACATACGAACCTGCCAGGAGCGGCAGGGTTCTGCCCGTGGTGGCGGCCCAGGCTGGGCACTGTCTCCAGCCCGCCCTGCCCCCAAACAGCCAGGGCGGCCGCAGAGATTACCCGTTCAGCTGGAGCTGGATGAACTTCCCGAAGCGGCTGCTGTTGTTGTTCCTCAGTGTGCATGCGTTCCCTATGGACCACAGCTTCTGTTCAGAGGCCCCACGGGCTAAGGTGGCCGCAGGTCTACCTACAGGCCCCTCTACTGGCTTCTGGGTCACAGGGGACAGGGCTAGGGACTGGGCACTTGGGCTTTTAGCAAGTGTGACTCAGTTGGGTTAGAACTTCCTGGCAAAGTGGGAAGAGCCAATCTAGGCAGTCAGGGATTTTTGTTTGAAGGCAAAGGATCAAAAACAAGATGTCAGGACTTCCCTGGTGGTCCAGGGGTTAAAAATACCCCTGCTAATGCAGGAGACACAGGTTTTCGATCCCTGGTCCAGGAAGATTCCATGTGTCTTGGGGCAGCTAAGCCCACGTGCCACAACTACTGAAGCCTGCTTGCCTGGAGCCCGTGCTCCTCAAGAGAAGTCTATAATGAGAGGCCTGTGCGTGGCAACTGGAGAGTAGCCTCCGCTTACCACAACAAGAGAAGGCCCGTCTGCAGCAGCAAAGACCCGTATGCCCCCCACCCCCCTTAAAAAGCAAGTGGTTACTATGGAGGCAGACAGTAAGGTGCAACATCTAGAGTGCCACCGTGGACACGACTGCTGTGCATCCTCAGACATGTCCCTTCTCTGAACCACCAGGAAGCTGTTCAGAAGGACGGGACATGGACTGGGGGAGCCTCTCCCGCACCTCTGCTCCATCTGCCTGGGCGAGACGGAGAGGATGACAGAGTGATGCTATACCACCGCTGGAAGGAGGCTACGGGTACCCAGGAGGTGTGTTTGGGGATCCAAGGCAGTAAATGATAAGTCATTCTCCATCCCGCAAAGAGGGGGTCTCAAAGCATGGCTCCCCTGCCCGGAAGGTGGTAAATTCCAGAGGAGATGGGGCGGAGGAGCTGTGCGGAGGACACTGGGCTTACCAAAAGCTTCCATGACAGGGTTGGAGTTCAAGATGCGCTGTTCGATCCTCTCGGCAACCTTGTGGCTTTCCCAGGACGTGGGTGAGGCGGCCACCACGGCGTAGAACTTCATCAGGCAGCGGGATGTCCACGTCTGAATGAGGCAGAAACGGCCCTGTGGGAGCTGTGCCCACGTTCCCGTCCACGTGCGAGCCTGCCAGGGGGACTGGGGCCCGTGACCGCCCTCTTGTCCGCCATCCATGTTGCTGATCAAAGGGTTGAAAGCTGAATTCAACTATGTCCCTCACCTGTGCGAAGGGGACACTTACTTCTGCTTCCCCTAGCTCCTGAGGATGCATTTAAGAACTGGGGGGCGGTGGCGAGGAATTTCTCTGGTGGTCCGGCAGTTAAGAATCTGCTTTCCAAGGCAGGGGATAAGGTTTCGATTCCTGGTTGAGGAATGAAGACCCCATGTGCCGTGGGGCAACTAAGCCCAAGAGATGCAACTGGAGAATCCAGGAAGTGGCAACTACTGAGCCTGCGTGCTCTAGAGCCTCCGCTCTGCAACTAGAGAAGCCCGCAGGACACGACTAGAGAAAGCCTGCAAGCCACAACGGAGACCCACACCGACCTGAGCAGGCTACTGAGCTGCGTATGTTTTCACCAACCCTATAGATGCAGGCACAATTATATACTATCTGCTTTCAAAACAATGAAACTCGGGCATCAGAAAAACCTAAATTTTATTGAAGATGACATATTCAGTAAGTGATAGGCCTCTGATTTATACTCAAGCAATCTAATTGTAAAATTCCCACTGTTTTTATAATCAGCTGAGATGAGGTCTATTTACATTTTAATTCCCATTTGTTCATTGTGAGGACAGAGAACCACAAGAGATTTCTATGTACTGACTCTGGATCTCGTCACTGCTCTATATCTAAGTTTTTAGTTGTAGCTTTGTTCTGGGGTTTTTTTTTGGCTGCTCTTTTAGCATATATTTTTTTAGGTCTCGCTCTGAGGTGGAAGGTGTTCCCTCTCTATTTTCTAGAACAATCTGTATAGAACTGGTAACATTAATTGCTGAAATACTTGGTTGTTGTTCAGTGGCTAAGTTGCGTCTGACTCTTCATGACTCCAGCGACTGCAGCACGCCAGGCTTCCTGGTCCTTCACTATCTCCCAGACTTTCGTCAAACTCATGTCCATTGAGTTGGTGAGGCCATCCAACTATCTCATTCTCTGTTGCCCCCTTCTCCTCCTGCCCGCAACCTTTCCCAGCATCAGAGTCTTAAACACTTGAAATAAAGTTAATGAAAAAATCTCATCCGTGGGATCTTTAGTTATGCTTATTCTTTCATTTCTGACATTTGTAATTTGTCCCTTTCTCTCTTTAAGTCTGGTTAGAGGGGGGCCTCCCTGGCAGTCCAGTGATGAGGACTCTGTGCTTACACTGAAGGGGGTTCAGGTTCCATCCCTGGTAGGGGAACTAAGATCCTACAAGCTGTGCCTCACGACCAATAGAAAAGTCTGATGAGGGTTATTGATTTTATTTATCTTTAAAAAAAAAACAGCCATTGATTTCACTTATTATACTTTTATGTTTCTAATGTTTCTTTTTTAAAATATTTATCTATTTAAGAACTATGGACACCACTTTGCTGACAAAGGTCTGAATAGTCAAAGCTATGGTTTTTCCCGTAGTTGTGTGCAGATGTGCGAGTTGGACCATAAAGAAGGCTGAAAACCAAAGAACTGATACTTTCAAATTGTGGTGCTGGAGAAGACCCTTGAGAGTCCCTTGGACTGCAAGGAGATCAAACCAATCCATCCTAAAGGAAATCAACCCTGAATATTCATTGGAAGGACTGATGCTGAACCTGAAGCCCCAATACTTTGGCCACTTGATGTAAAGAGCAGACTCACTGGAAAAGACCCTGATGCTGGGAAAGATTGAGGACAGGAGGAGAAGGCGACAACAGGAATGAGATGGTTGTATGGCATCACTGACTCGAAGGACATGAGTTTGGGCAAGCCCCAGAAGATAGCAAACAACAGGGAGCCTGGTGACCTGCAGTTCGTGGGGTCACAGAGAGTTGGACACGACTTAGCGACTGAACAGAAACTATTTATTTTTTGCTGTGCCGGATCTTGGTGGCTGTGTGGGCTTTTCTCTAGGTGTGGCAAGTGGGGGCTACCAGCTGTGGTGCGCAGGCTTCTCATTGTGGTGACTTCTATTGAGGAACATGGGCTCCAGGGTATGAGGGCTTTGGCTGTTATGGCATGTGGGCTCAGCAGCTGCAGCTCCTGGGCTCCAGGGCACAGGCTCAATAGTTGCGGTGCAGGGACTTAGTTGATCTGAGGCATGTGGGATCTTCCTGGATCAGGAACAGAACTTGTTTGTGTCTCCTGCACTGGCAGGAGGATTCTTAACCACTGAACCACCAGGGAAGTCCTGTTTTTATTTTTTTCTCTTTATTTCCTTCTTCTGCTTACTCTGCTGCTGCTAAGTCACTTCAGTCATGTCCGACCCTATGCGACCCCACAGATGGCAGCCCACCAGGCTCCTCTGTCTCTGGGATTCTCCAGGCAAGAACACTGGAGTGGGTTGCCATTTCCCTCTCCAATGCACAAGAGCGAAAGTGAAAGGGAAGTTGCTTCAGTCGTGTCCGACCCTGTGCGACCTCATGGACTGTAGCGTACCTTGGCTCCTCCATCCATGGGATTTTCCAGGCAAGAGTACTGGAGTGGGGTGCCATTGCCTTCTCCTTGTCTGCTTGCTCTGGGTTTACTTTATTCTTTTTCCCTTAGTTTAAGGTAGAAGCTCAGATCAATGATTTTATTCTTTACTAACACAAGCATGTTCTCTAACACAAGCTACAACAAATTTCCCTCCAGGTACTGCTTTTTTTTGAGAGCACAGATTTTGATATGTTGGACTTTCCTTTTCATTCAGTTCAAAGTGTTTTCAAACATCCATTGTGATTACTTCTTTGACAGAAAGGGTATTTAGAACACAGTTTATATCTTAATCTTTTCAAACTGAGATTTGTTTTATGGCTCAGAAGAGAGTCCATATCAATTCCATGTGTACTTGAACGTACAAATCTCAAACTAAATATTTTGATTTTATTTCTCCTTTCAATTGCATTTAAGACCAAGGATCTGGGGTTGTCATCTTCTGGTAATTTTCTTAGGATATTATTAATACTCCTGACCCATGTTCTCTCTTCTCCTGGGACACCAGTTACAAGTATGGTGAGCCGTCTGACAGTGCACCGAAGCTCCGGAATGCACTTTTTTTCTTTGTTTCTCAGTTTCCTCTTTGTTTTTGATTTTCACTGAACCACTCTCAAGTTCACTGATGTATTCTGCATGTCTAATCTGCTGATAGTGGTTCATGTTTTTAGTTTTTATCATTTCCATTTAACTGTAGTTTCCACCTCTCAGGAAAGAGATTGGATGAGATCTTTTCTGGAGATGATAACAAGCTCATGAGAAGAGTTATGGACGTTCAAGGTCCCACGGGTTTAGAAAGCTACCCCTGGTGAGGCAGCTTTCCAAACTCTTTCAAAGTCTCTTATGTTTATGGGATCCTGTCCATAAACAAGAGATTCTAATCAGTTGCTTAAGGCTTTACTTTTAAGTATGAACAGAAATTCAAAGATCATCAACTACTTGGTAAACTTATTTTACGTGAATGGAAAATATCACAACAAAAGAGAAAAAGGAACTAGAAGGAAACAGAAATGAAAAGGGCAGAAGCCAAGTAAAAATCATGGAAGATCCTCAAAGAGAAGAGAAGAAATAAGACCAAGATGCTGGGGGAAAATAATACTCAGAGAATAAGAAGGAACTCTTAGAATTAAAATGCTTAATAAAAATTCAAAATTAAAACGAACTGAAGGGTAAATTAGAGAATATCTCCCAGAAGACAGGACAAAATACTAAGAGATAGAAGAATATGTAAGAAAAATAGGATATCAGACAATTTATCAAACTCCCTACTAATATGAAACAAGGGGTGTAAATTATTAAATTATTAGATATAGCATTTTCCCAAACTAAAGGACGTGAGTCTCAAGGTTAAAAAGACCTACACAAGGTATCCAGCACAGCAAGAGAGAAAAGACACGTCACTGTGAATTTCAACACCTACGGATAGAAAGTGAAAGTGAAGTCGCTCAGTCGTGTCCGACTCTTCGCGACCCCATGGACTGCAGCTTACCAGGCTTCTCTGTCCATGGGATTTTCCAGGCAAGAGTACTGGAGTGGGTTGCCATGGATAGAAAAGATGACCCTAAAAACTTTTAGAAAGAAAACACAAATCGCCACTTATGGACTGGGACTTTTAACAGCAACACTCAAAGACTATATAAAGAAATAACTTCTCAATTCAGAAGGAAAATGATTTCCAACTTGAGATCAGAATACCCGGCCAACATGTCAAATGAAGACACAATAAGCATTTGCAGATGTGCGACAACTCAAAATATGCCCTTCATCCAACCTTTATCGAGACGCTGCTAAAGAAAATGCTTCACTAAAACAAGGCAGTAAAGCAAGAGGAGGAAGCCACTGGGCTCCGACAATAGGGGATTTACCATAAGACAGACGGCACTCCGGATCCCCAGAGCGAGGCAGACGGCTCCCGGGAAATAGCTTCCCAGTAGTGCTTGACTTAGCAGCAGCAGCAGCAGCAGCGCTTGGCAGCCACCAGTCCGGATGGAGGAGACGTGAGAGTGCTAGCTAAGGCATCACCATGGGGAAAAAAAGCACCTGATGTACCTGCCAGGTGGGCAGGTGTTTCCCAGTTCTGGTGACAAGTTTGATAATAAAGAACAGGTATATAAAAACTATGCAAGTGAAAATATGGGGGAGGTATTAAGAAGACAGTAAAAACCATACAAGAAAGGAAATATAATCATAGCATATTACAGTGCTTGGCTGTGAACAATGCATACACAGCTGCAAATCAGCACTATACATATTAACTTCCTTAGAAATCATAAGATAATTACGTATGCATTTGGGGGCAGGATAACAGGGCTACACCGGCAAAGTAGGAAGTGAACAGAGAAGGTTCAAAAGGGAAAAATCAGTAACTAATTATATAAGCATGTCGTTTAGAAACATGGATGACTATACCCAAACAAACTGCTAAGATGGAAAGGCAGTTGCCCCTGAGACAGGGAACAGGGTTGAGACACACGAGGCAGGGCTGCTGTTTATCTTTGGAAGCCCTGTAGTATTGCTCAGTTTTTGAACTATGTAACTATATTGCTAGTTATTAAAAATAAATTTTAAAAAGGTACCAGGCCCAGCCCATGATCACAGCATCTATTCAATAAAGGGTTTTTGAGCTCTGGTTGCATGGGTCTAGGGCCAGGTCCGGCCTCAGCTCCCCAGAGCAATTCTGGAGGACAATGTGCTTCATCCAGGAGCCAAGCATCACCACCCCACCAGCAGCCTCGGCACAGCTCTCGAAGATCCCCTCTGCACCCAAGTCCTAGCCTCATCCCTAGAGCATGCAGTCTTAATCTGCTTCCTCATCTGTCTTTCCCACTGGGCCAAGCATCGTTGTGAAAGTTGCTAAGTCGTGTCTGACTCCTTGTGACCCCATGGACTATACAGTCCATGGCATTCTCCAGGCCAGAATACTGGAGTGGGTAGCCTTTCCCTTCTCCAGGGGATCTTTCCAACCCAGGGTTCGAACCCAGGTCTCCCGCACTGCAGGCAGATTCTTTACCAGCTGAGCCACAAGGGAAGCCCAAGAATACTGGAGTGGGTAGCCTATCCCTTCTCCAGTGGCCCTTCCCAACCCAGGAATTGAAATGGGGTCTCCTGCATTGCAGGCGGATTCTTTACCAACTGGGCTGTCTCTGTTTCTCCCCTTGCCACTCCTCACTGGCTAGCCCAGGGCCTAGAACCTGCCTCGGCGCTTGGCAATGCTTTCATGGGTGACTGTAGAGAGTGGGTTTACGGTCCAAAGAATCCCCTGAGAAGGTAACGTGGAGGAAAGGGTGGGGTGGCTGGTGAGGCGTGAGAAGAAGGGGGTGAGGCCCGGCCAGCAGGCCTCTGACAGCTGCATGACTCCTCACCCATCCATGCACAATGTTCCATGTCACCTGGACCGACTGTGCCGCCTGGGGACCGCATGACCACACAGGAGACTGTCCTTCCCCGCAGCCGGCCCCACGCACCTCCCCTGCCATCAAGGGCGACCCAGAGACGCAGGCGGGCTGCTTCCTTACTGGAACCCCATCGACCTTGGAGGAGTGCTGCCATGTGCCGAGCATGCCACCAAGCGCCTTACGTGCACAGAATTGCCCCGTGAGTTTCGTGCCAGTCCTCCCTCCTTGCCATTTTACACGCGAAAGAACTGAGGTCTGCAAGAGCTAAATACTGTTCTGATGTGCTCTCCAACGCTATGCTAGAACCCCCAACTGCTGACTTCTGTTTCCAATGGCTGTCAGAGCTGGGAGAGTCCTCCGATGAGGACATGAAGACTCAGGGAGGAAAGACTCTCCCCTCGGGTCAGGGCAGAGCTGGTGGAAGAGCATGCCTAGAACCCCTGGCTCCTGACTTCCTGCCCAGGTCCCACCCAGCGCTGCATGCCAGATTCCCCAAGTGACATTCCCCGGAGCCCCACCCCAGCCTCTCTGCCCGTCCAGCCAGTCATGAAGCTGACAGGGTGGGAAGGAGGCCCTCCTACCTTTCCAGCACCACTCTCTCCACTGACAACAACAGACTGGTTGATTGGCTCAATCAGGCTCTTGACATTCCTGTAGGTCTGTTCACCCACAGTGAAGATGTGGGGCTTCAGTGTCTGAAACATCAAGGGGCGAAAGGTCATAGGAGCAAACCCCTGTCTGCGAGGAGTGGTTGATCCAGCGATGGCTGCGATGGGGAGCCTGTCCACAGCAGCGGTGGAGGCTTCCTCTAGAAAAACTTCCTGGGTAACAACGTGAGGCCCGGCTACACGCGTGACCCCTTCATTTCTCTCAGTTTGGAAGCAGTGCTGGCCTTGACCAGTCTATGACATTAACACGTTATCCTCCCATCTTATCTTATGTCAATAGTTTTATTCTGCTACCTTTTTTATTTTATGCTATTGCAATTTGCAAGAACTTTCTTACCAGTTATTGCCTAAGAAGTAACCCTGTTTTATAGGTGAGAAATCTGAGGTTCATATGGGTTAAATAACCTTCTCAAGGCCACTGAGCAAAGAAAGGCAGCTGTGTGATTTGGATTCCCATGTCACTGTTCTCCTTTCCATCAACAAGGATTAATTGTCCTCAGTGTGCTGGGCATCAAGCTGGGCACTGAGGAAACAGAGGGGACCATCACATGGCTCTGCCTCTGAGGAGGCAGTCAGTAAGACAGGCTCTCAGGCCAGAGAACCCTGGATGAGCCGGGTTAGTCCACGCAGACCCAGTGAGGCTCTGCCAGCAATGACCGCTTGCCTACAGCTTTCTGAAGGGAGGGGGCATCGTTCTGGAAGCTGTCAGAACCATCTCTCTCTCTCTCTAGGCCCTCACCCCACCCACTTCTCACCTGGACAGTTACAAAGCCTCCAACCATTCAGCCGCTGGTCTTACCTTCCTTAACCCAACTCTCCCAACTTCATCCCCACGGCGGGCTCCGTTCACAGCCCCACTCCCACCGTGATGACGCAGCTCTGTGGACTCTCTCAGCTGTGGCACAGACCCTCTGACAACAGCCCCGGAGGACCTCACCTTATACCCTCACCTGTGCTTCTCTCCCCAACACCCCACTTCTGCTGTCAAGTTTGCTCTGGCTTCTCCCTGCATGTTAACATCAACTGGTCTGTTCCCTGCCTGTACCAGCTTCACCCCCATTTGCGTAAGAAGTGACCCCTCATCCCAATCAGTGGAGACGAACATGTGCTGAATTTTCGAAGGCAATCCTTACCAAACGTAATTTTATTCTTTTCCCCAAAAAGTAGTTTTAAAATACACAAATGTGCCTTGGGAAATTCTTTCCTACTAATAAATTCACAAACAAGAAAAAATAAAATCTGTCCATGTCCCTATTTTAGGTTCCAAAATCAGTTAAGCAAACATTGATTTATCTCTCATTTTGCACCTCCTGGCATGTGTCCAAACTTCTGTGAGCTTCTGGTGGGCAGGTCACGGCCCTAGCAGACTCTGAATGACAGCATGGCTGATGAAGACATGGATAAGGACAGGGAAGCTGCCAGGTGCCCACAGGGAGGAGGGGGAGCCCCGATTCCCTGGGAAGTGGGGGGTCTCACCTGGGGCTGAGAAGCAGCGTGGTACTCTCGCATCAGCTCGGGCGAGTAGAGCTGAGGGACGGGCTTGAAGGGGTTCAGAGCCACCAGGGTGCAGCCAGCGTTGGTGTAGAACGTGTCGGCCATGTACCGGGCCTGCAGACACCTCAGAACTGAGGCAGGGGTGCCGTTAGCAGACTCTGGCTCAGATGGAGACACAGCCGCACGTACAGACCAACACCCCACATACCAGACTTCCCTCTGCAATTAGCCAAGAGATCCCAACTGCTCCCTGATGAGCAGGTACGAGATAGATCTAATTAAGATGAACCCCACATCTGGAGCAAAGCCTGTACTGGGGAGCTTGGGGGCAGCCGTCAGGCGGAGGTCCGGAGCAGTCCAGCTGGCTGTCTACCTTCCTGTCTGGCCCGAGACAGCGGAGCTGAATACCCTCTGGGAGAAGGCGCACCCCTCTGGGGAGGGTGGGGTGGGCATACCTGTCTCCGGCGTCACAGGATTCACCTTGGTGAGGTCATCGAGCTGCTGCAGCGGGGCCTCCCCGCCCAGGAACTCCTGCAGGTCTTCCCTGAGGGACTCCCTGCCGTGGGCTTCAGAGCCTGAACCGTGGCCATTAACCTGGGAGGGAAAAACAGGACCAGAAGTGCTGGGACTCAGACTGGCTGGCAGCTCCGTCAGGGTGAGGTCTTGTACAGGAGACAGAAAACCGGCCTCTGGAGCACGTCTGATTGTTTAAATTGTACCTCTGCCATTCACTAGAACTGTGAGCCTGCATAAGCTTCTTTATTTGTAAATAAAGGAAAACAGAATCCACTCACAGGGTTGTCTGGAAGAAAAACAAGAAAGAGCTATGGAAAGCATGTAGTTGGGGACCTCCCTGGTGAAGCAGTGGTTAAGAATCTGCCTTGCAGCACTGGGGATGAGAGTTCAGGTCCTGGTCGAGGAACTAAGATCCCACGTTGCTGCGGAGCAACCAGGCCCGTATGCCACAACTACTGAACCTGTGTGCTCTGGATGCAGTGGGCCACACCTGGAGAGCCCAAGCGTTGCAGCTGCGTGCCACAACCGGAGATTCCGTGCCGCAAGGAAAGATACCGGACGACGCAGTGAACACCCTGCGTGCAGCGACTAAGGCCTGATGCAGCCAAATAAATAAATGTTGGGAGAAAAGCAAAGCCCTTGAAGCCTGGCACAGAGAATGAACTCAAAGTGGAAGTGTCAGTTGCTTCAGTCATCTGACTCTTCGTGATCCCATAGGGCTGTAGCCCGCCAGGCTCCTCTGTCCATGCGGTTCTCCAGGCAAGAGTACTGGAGCGGGGTGCCATGCCCTCCTCCAGGGCATCTTCCCGACCCAGGGATCAAACTCTCATTCCCAGTGTCTCCAGCACTGCAGGAGCATTCTTTACCCGCTGAGCCATCAGGGAAGCATGAACTCAGGAAATCAATAAATGCACTCCCTTCTCTGCCACGCGCTCCAGCTTTCAGGTGAGTCAGTGCCCGGCCTTACTGGGTTGGCGGGGGTGAGGCCTGAGGTGGGGGGTACTGCGAAGGGAAAGAACCAGGGTTTGGGCCTTTTTTGAAGGAGACGATATCAGCTTGAGGTGAAAAATCAGCTGTGAGGTAGTACCATGCCTTCATCACCTGCCTCTTGGGACTGAATTTAGCCTGGCTAATTAATGAGCTCCTGCTGCCCTGGTCTACTTGACAGCAGGCCTGGCTCAGGAGTCAGATGAGGTCAAGAACAAGCACCGGGGGAAGAGGTCGTTTTTGCCTTGCCCTTGCCCATCCCTGATACCAAAGCTTTACATAACTTGTCCCCACTTTCCTCCTGTGATCCCACTTCCCCTCCCTTCTCCCAGGGGGCTGCAGGGAAGGTGTGCAGAGCAGGCAGTAACCTGGCTGAAATCTGCTTTAGGAGGACAGGGTCTGTGATGTAACATGTGTGGGTTTCTTTTTTCAAAATTTTTATTTATTTATTTGGGTGTGCTGGATCTTCACTGCTGTGCATGGGCTTTCTCTAGTTGTGGCGAGCAGGGGCTACTCTCTAGCTGGGGTGCACAGGCTTCTCCTTTCAGCGGCTTCTCTTGTTGCCAAGCATGGACTCTAGGGCAAGCGGTCTTCAGCAGTTGCAGCTCAAGTGCTTAGTCGCCCGTGGCAATATGGGATCTTCCTGGACCTTATGGGATCAAACCCATGTCCCCTGCAGGTGGATTCTTAACCACCAGACCACCACAGAAGTTCCTATGGGTGGGTTTCTAATGAGACCAGTGAACCTTAGAGTTCAAAAATCTCCAACAAAAGTGGCAAGTGTCATTTGAGAGGCCCAGTGATAAGTTTCCTTCCAAAGATGCTGCCTGTTCTCTGAACTTAGGCCCACCACAATGCATGCACAAGGCAGACTCTTATCTCCAGGATTAACTGCTGAGGTCAGAGCATGACTGTGTCCATGCAAATCCCTCTACCCTAGTGGAAAAAGGAAATCACTCACACCCAGCCATAATTTATGAACAGATCAGATCCAACCAGACAGGCAGCTGAGTATCATGGTTCTTGAGTTGGACTTGAAAGCTAGATTGCCTGGGTTTGAATCCTGATTCCACCACGTCCTAGTTACAGAATCTTATGTAAGTTTCTCCGTCTGTTTGCACCTCAGTGTTCCTCATCTGTAAAATAGAACTGGTAGTAGTGGCAGATCTCATAGATACTAACAAGCACATAAAGTATTTAGAAAAAACATTTGGTTTCTGCCACCAAAAGTTTGCTATTATTATTCTGTTAAAAAGTAGCTCTTCTAATTTGGCAATAATATACTGGTGGCTCAGACGGTAAAGCATCTGCCTATAGTGTGGGAGATCTGGGTTCAATCTCTGGGTCGGGAAGATCTCCTGGAGAAGGAAATGGCAACCCACTCCAGTATTCTTGCCTGAAATATCTCATGGACGGAGGAACCTGGTAGGCTACAGTCCATGGGGTCGCAAAGAGTCGGACACGACTGAGCGACTTCACTTTCTTTCACTTTTCATACCAAGGGCCTTAAAACTACCCTGCAATTCTTCTTCTAGAACATGATACTATGTAAAGGCCATAAGAATGTTCTGTGTATATAGAAACATTTACAGTTGCAAAACAAACAAACAAGAAAACCCAAGTGTCCAAATAGTAGCTTAAATTATAGTACCTCCTTACAATTGAATAAAGCAGGTTACAAAGAGAATGATATCTTTATATGTTTTAAAAAATTTTAGG
Organism: Moschus berezovskii; assembly: GCF_049115385.1. Taxonomy (NCBI): domain Eukaryota; kingdom Metazoa; phylum Chordata; class Mammalia; order Artiodactyla; family Moschidae; genus Moschus; species Moschus berezovskii. The sequence continues at coordinate 24,867,818 of NC_142479.1, forward strand.
GAGAAAAATCTAGGATAATCTTTAAAATGTCAGTTATCTATGGGCAGTACAATTATGGGTAATTGTAATGTTCTTTTTGCTTATCTATATTTCCCACATCATTGTAATGAACGTGACCTTGAATAAGTCACCTAACTGCTCTGAGCCTTATCTTCAAAATGGGGATATAACGGCATTGGATATGTAATACTGTATTCTTCTCAAGTACTAAACAAAATTATATGTGTAAAATGCTTAGTATAGTGCTTATATACAGCAAGAGTGCAACACGGAGCAGCTGCTAGTACAGTTAGGATAAACATGGTTGTTTAGTTGCTAAGTCATGTCTGACTCTTTTGTGACCCCACAGACTGCAGCCTTCCTCTGTTCATAGGATTTTCCAGGCAAGAATACTAGAGTAGGTTGCCATTTCCTTCTCCAGGGGATCTTCCCAACCCAGGGATTGAACTGTCATCTCCTGCATTACAGGTGGATTCTTTACTGCTGAGCCAACAAGGGAAGCCCTGATAAACATTACTGTTTTCTAAATGAGAAAGAAGTCAAAGATGGACAATAAAAAACTTCCCTCTGCCAAAAAAAAGCCTGGAGCAGGTAGCTGTCCTGCCTGCTTCTCTCTGGCCTTCAAGCCCATTTCACGAGCCAAAGGATCAAGAGGTCAAGCAACAGAGTCTACCAGGGTTCCTCTGAGGCTGGCTGACCTCACATTCAGTTATCCTGCCTTACTTGCCTGGGACTCCACTAGTCCAGGAATCATCTTAAATATCTGCCTTGGCCCAATGGCTGCTGCAGCTGCTGCTAAGTTGCTTGAGTCGTGTTTGACTCTGTGCGACCCCATGGACTGTACCCCACTAGGCTCCTCTGTCCATGGGATTCTCCAGGCAAGAATACTGGAGTGGCCCAATGGCAACACTCAGTAAATTAAAAAATTCAGCTAATATCTGGCATTCTCTCTGGACCAAGAGCTGCAAGTGAAGGCTGATATGGGGAGGAGATGGGTTCCACAGGGAAGGGTGATTTGGAATCCTGCAGGCCCGGGGCCATAGGAGCCGTTAGCAGCAGAGGCCCGCAGTAAAGGGCGGCTTTCACATCCCATTAGCAACCCCCATGTTCCCTGTGATCCATTCATCAGAATTCTTGTCTATTTCCACATAGGTCATCTTCTCCCACATTTCTGCACAGGCTGACTCTTTGCCTGGACTGCTTACTTTCCTTCTCCACTTGACTTAATTCCTACTTTTCTTTTTTTGGCTGAGCCACGTGGCGTGCAGGATCTGAGTTCCCCAAACAGGGGTTGAACCAGTGCCCTTTGTGATGGGAGTGCAGTCTTAACCACTGGACTGCCAAGGAAGTCCCAACTCTTACTTCTTTAAGGCTCAGCTTTAAAGAACACCTCCTCTTGGAAGCCCCAGGCTTCCAACTTGTCTTTACAATTGAGGCTGTGAGGAGCATCTCTCAGGACTCCCTCACAGGTTCAGGCTTGTAAGGTCACCAAAACACCCCAAGGATTCCCTCACCCAGCTTGTACCCATCCCAGGGAAAAGAGCTAAAAAGCACAACAGGAGAGATTCTAATTAGGTATCAGGAAGAGCTTCTCAGCAACAGACAAAAAGCACTGAAGTGATTATCTGAAGAGAGAAAAGAAGAAAGGCCTTGAAAGGGGTCTTTCCCTTCCTTTCAGGTCAGGGCAGTGGAAGCATCATTCGGGTAAACGAAAGAGGCGGAGCTGCCTTAGGTACTTGAGGGTCTGGGTTATCTTAGGGTGAGGACTTTACCTGCTGGAGCATCCTGCTTCAGTGTGGTCAGCCAGGATTCTGGGTCGTGGGCACGAGAAATGCTATCCACCTGATCATGGGGGCACAGGCTGGGGCATGGATCCTGCGAAGGGCTCAGCTCCCAAGGAATCTCTGAGACGAGTCAGCCCAGAGCCTGTGGTAGATGAGAGAAGATAAGGGCCGCATACAGGTAATGAGGGTTTCTCCAAGGTGACTCAGTCCTGCTCCTCCCACCAAGCACCAGGAACCAAAATGAGACCCAGGGCGAGCCTGGGCAGAGAGGAAGAATCTGTCCTGCCCCCTGCCAATTAGGGAACGAAGGAAACTTTTACAAGAGCCTCCAGAGCCTCCTGGGGCTCCTTCAGGGCCAGTTTCAATACAGGGTTTGGGGTGGGGCTGCAAATCTTCTGGGTCGGTGTGCCACGGAGGGTGAGGACACTGGAAGGCAGAGAAGCCTCTCGGGCACATAGAAATATTCCATCTTAGTACAGCCAGTATTCAGTGAGGCAGGAAGGCTGGAGTCAATTCTTGATATTCCAGGAAAGCAGTTGTGTGGGACAGAAACCATAGCTCAGTCTTTCACCAGATCAGCCACCTCACCTTCCCTGCCCACCGTCACTCCTCATCTGGAAAATGGAGATAATAAAAGCTACTTTGCAGGGAGCGGCTGTGAAGGTCAATCAGGTGAAAGCACTCCACAGAGTCCAAATCTGAATATTCATTTAGAGGAGAAATATTGTTAGTAAGAAGGATGTATGATCCATTCGGGAGCACTGATCAGGTGGAACAGTTCAGTGTCAGCTTTAAGAAGGCCAAGGTTTTGGAGGAGAATCCATCCGAGAGAGGGGGTGTTGTGAGGCTAGGTTTGGGCCAATCTCTGAAAAACTGTGAGTGGTTCTTAGAATTTCCCAGGCCCCACACCTCCCCAGCAAGGAGGGATGAGGATGAGGGGCGCTGGTAATGGACGGACCTTGGAGGAAAGTTTCTTGAGTCTCTCAATACATTGAGCCTTTGAAAGAACTCAGGAAAGGGGGACCTCCAAGAAAACTGGAAAAAGGACAATGTAGGCAGAAGAGGGCATCAAGACGGTGGTGGACACATTCACTCTGGACACAGACTGTACCCCACCCAGGCGACAGCTGTGCAGAGGGCTCCGGAGACTCAAGGCCAACGAAGTGCCCTCAATGGAAAACTCATCTTAAGAGAGGGGATCAGAGGGGAATACACCAGGTTGTGTAGTTAGAATCCAGAGCCCACAACCCCTTAAAAATGCTGTTCACAGGACCTCTCTAAGCCTTATTCCGTTTCTTTCTTTGCAAAAAGGACTACTAATATCCAGACCTCACAAGGCCGAGTTAAGGATCAACGAGATAGTACCTGAGAGAGGGCTTGGCAAATGTTGGTTATTACGATACGGAGCGCACTTCCTGCCAGAATCAAGTCAGATAGAAGCGGTTTTCTCCAGGTTCCCCCAGCTCTTGTTCCGTGTCGGCTTCGCGATTACCAGCCGAGAATTTCTGAAAAGGGCGTGACCACTGTGGGCAGGAGGGAGACAGGAATGAATAGACGAAAGCCCCTAGGCAGGGCAAGGCAAGTGGCAACCAGGTTATCAGCTCCTCTCCGCCCCCCCGCCCCCTCCCCCAGCCTCCGGGCAGACGAGACTGGCAGGGTAAGGGTCCCGGGCGCCCGGCCGGCCCCGCCCGCAGCTTCCCGGCGGGAACCGGGCACTCCAGGTCCCGGCGAGCTGCCGCCAGGACCAGGGCTGGGATGCCGCTCCGGAAACACTGAGCACGGGGACAGTCCGTCCTTCTCGGGAAGGTGGACGTGACCCCCAGCCAAGGGCGCAGCTGCCTGCACGCCTCCCGGGGCCCCCCAGCAAGTCCCGGGGCGGGGAGAGGCGCGCAGCGGGAGTGGGGACTCCCTGCACTCCGGGCCGCCCCCTGCCGGCAACGGTGAGGAGTGACCCCGGAGGGTCCGCGTCCTGAAGCAAAAGGCAGAGAGCCGGGCTTCCTCCTGGGATACGAGAGGATCAAAAAGGAAAGGGCGAAGTGAAGCCCGCGCTTTGGAAAGGGGAAAAGAGGGGCGCCCCCTTCTCCAGCGCCGCGGGGGCCCACCGGCCTCCCCGGTTCCTTCGGGCCCGGCTGCGGGGTGGCACTCACCGATCCCACGGCCCGAGCCAAGTGTGCGGCCCCCGCCGGCCGGACTGCAAAGACAGACGGGCGGGTCGGTTGAGGCGGCGGAAAGGAACTGCGGAGCGGAGGGCGGGCGCGGGGCGGGGGCCGGCCGGGGAGGTCCCGGGCCTCGGGCCGAGTGGCCGGGAGCCGGCCGGCTCCTCCCCGGGGGCGGGGCGCGCGCCAGCCGGGCGCACGTGGCCCGCCCGGGACGCAGGGATCCGGAGCCAAGGGCTTGCTCCGGGACGGTGTACTTTAGAGCCCGCGGTGAGGTGCGAGGGAGCGGGGAGGGACGGAGGGGCCCCGGGGCCCTCGCGGGACTGCGGGTCTTCCAGCCGGGAGACCGGCTGCCCTGACGCTCGCCACGGGGTCTGATGGCCAGTGATGGGGTGCCGGACGCGCCGTTTCCGCCCGGGCGCCTCTGAGCGAACGGCTTGCCAGCGGCCGCGGCCACGGAGTCAGGACCTGGGTTGGCCGAGCCGGAGCCCCGGAGGGAGGGGCGGGGAGTGGGAAACGGGCGCCCTCCGGGGCGGGGCCGAGCGGTGGGCGGGGCCTAGGAGCGCGGGCCGCCCCGCCCCGGCCGGAAGCGCCGCTCTCGAGGCGGAAGTGGCGGGCTTCCGCGCTTCTAAGGGCTGCGGGGTAGCCCCGCGCTCCAGCCCGCTGACGCAGCGCTGTGCCGCGGGGCGCCGAGGCCCCAAGAGCACGTGAGGTATGAGGACCGGCGCGCGTGTCTGTCAGGAAAAGAGCTCTTTTTTAAAGGCCAGCGGGTTCGGATCGGCTTCTCCTCGGGAGGCGTGGTTGGGTCCCGATAGGCCGTCCCTAACCTGCATTCTGTGGATGGTTCGTTTGATTGACAGATATGTGCTTCCCATGTGCCGCTTTTCAGACATGGACGTGGGGCGGAGAGGCGTTTTCTAGCCGTTAAAACAGTTAACACTAGTATGTACTTTACGGTCCCTACTCTTCCTCCGTGATTAGCGTCCGTTCCACTCTGTTGCTAAGTCACTTCAGTCGTGTCCGACTCTGTGTGACCCCATAGACGGAAGCCCACCAGGCTCCCCCTTCCCTGGGATTCTCCAGGCAAGAACACTGGAGTGGGTTGCCATTTCCTTCTCCAAGCATGAAAGTGAAAAGTGAAAGTGAAGTTGCTCAGTCATGTCCGACTCTTAGCGACCCTATGGACTGCAGCCCACCAGGCTCCTCTGTCCATGGGATTTTCCAGGCGAGAGTACTGGAGTGGGTTGCCATTGCCTTCTCTCCTCCCCGCTCATAGTGGACTCAAAATCATTAGTTAGGTGTATTTACTTTTCATTACATTATTTTCATAACAATGTACTGTGTTTATTTTTTTAGCAATTCTGGGTCTTCCTTGCTATGGGAGGGCTTTCTCTATTTGCAGAGAGTAGGGACTACTCTCTACTTGTGGGTGCGCAGGCTTCTCACTGCAGTGGCTTCTTTTTGTTGTGTCTGGCTTCAGTTATTGTGGCCCAGGCCTAGTTGCCCTGTGGCATGTGGAATCTTCAGGGACCTGGGATGGAACCCATGTCCCCTGCACTCTTAAGGTGGACTCCAACCACTGGACCACCAGGGAAATCCCAGCTAAAGCTTTTTAACCAGCAATTTCATTATATTAGTAGGACATCCTTATCTTCATATATTAGGCTTCTTCCAACAGTCCTTGGAAGGGGAATCTCAAGTCCTGGATTTTGCTCTGAAATTCAGGAATAAGTAAAATCCAGGCAGGTGCATCTACATGCCAATCCCACAGAAAGGTTGCTCTTCACAAATGCATCCCTTTGCTCTTGTTTTCATAGGAAGAAGAAAAAATGTCTCAAAAGCAGATGAAGGAAGCTTTTATCAGTAACCAGAATGGAACAAGCGTGCTGGAAATCACTGAGGGCTTGTGCCTGCCTGCACTCTGTATCCTGTGTAGAGGGCTCCTGATCATTCTCTCACAGCACTTACATTCTTCTTCACATAACTCAAGGACTCGATTCTTGGTTGACTTTGCTTTCCTGATAGTTCCCATGGTCACCACTTTGACCATTTTCTCTTCATTTGTCCTCCTCGAGTATCTTGTTGCAATTATCCTTGTTGCAGGGCTGCTCTATGAAATATACTGCAGAAGAACTTGCTATGCCAGAATGCCTTTCCAGAAAATCTGTGAAAAATTCTTGCAAGTCAGTCTAGAATCAGAACACATTCCAGCCATCTCCTGTTTCCGTGTCGTTAACAGCGCCTTTACTGCTGTTGCCATTTTGGCTGTGGACTTCCCACTGTTTCCCAGAAGATATGCCAAAACCGAGCTCTACGGGACAGGAGCAATGGATTATGGAGTGGGGGGGTTTATTTTTGGGTCTGCAATGGTTTCTCCAGAGGTTAGAAGAAAATATACAAAAGGCTCCAGACTTTGTTATCTTACAAAGTCACTGTACTCTGTTTGGCCATTAGTTTTACTAGGAATGGGGCGATTAGTTGCTGTAAAATCCATAGACTATCAGGAACATTTAACTGAGTATGGTGTTCACTGGAACTTTTTCTTTACCTTAATAGTTGTGAAATTGATAACATCATTGCTTTTGATTATTTTTTCCCTAAATAAATCCTGGATTGTAGCCATCAGCATTACTGCATTGTACCAGCTGGCCCTTGATTTTACCCCCCTGAAAAGTTTAATTTTGTATGGTACTGATGGTAGTGGCACAAGGGTTGGTTTATTAAATGCCAACCGAGAAGGAATCATCTCTGTCTTGGGGTACGTGGCAATACACATGGCTGGTGTTCAGACAGGGTTATATGTACTTCAAAAAAGGTCACATATCAAAGACTGGATAAAAGTAGCATACTGTATTCTATTGACAGCCATTGGCCTCTTCATTTCTCTTTATGTAGTTCAGGTAAATGTAGAAGAGACATCTCGAAGAATGGCCAATTTAGCTTTCTGTATTTGGATAGTTGCTTCTTGCCTGATCCTTCTTAGTAGTTTATTACTGGGTGATATAATTTTGAGTTTTGCCAAATTTGTAATTAAAGAGGCAGCAGTACCATGTTCTTGGAAACTTATCCAGTCACCCACTGTAAATAAAAAGCATTTGGAATCCACAGTCTCTGAAGCCAAAAGAAAGGAACCCACTCTCTGTTTAATCACAGCAATGAACAGAAACCAGTTACTTTTTTTCTTGCTGTCCAATGTAACAACTGGTCTAGTCAACCTTTCCGTAGATACACTGCACAGCAGTACCCCGTGGGCCTTGTGCCTGCTTAATCTCTACATGTTCACCAACTGCTTAATTATATATGTGCTACACTTGCAAGATAAGACAATAAAATTTTGGTGATCAATAAGGGTAGTATATGTTTTGAGCAATACTGTGTTAATGAAGAAGAATAAATATATAATGTGAAGAAAATGGGCTTCTGTCAATCCAGGATTAACTTTTATTATAAAATTAAGTTTATAACAGTAGTGATGATTAATAATTTAAATACATGTCAGCACTCTAAAAACAAATCAATACAGAAGAAACAAAGCCTTGTGACTTGTTACAACACTTATAAATTTTAGTTATTTTAAAGAAGCTGTTGTGTTTACAGTTGTGACACTGGAAGACTTACATTATATCATTTTTTTGGGGGGGGGGGCTGTTGAGAAGCATGAAGGATCTTCGTTTCTCCACCAGGGATCACCTTTGTCCCCTGCAGTGGAAGTGGGGAGTCTTAACCACTGGACTGCCAGGAAAGCCCCTTTTACTTTTTGTCTTGTATCACCTATTACCATTCTGTATTTTCTATTGTATGTATTTTACAATATTTACAGTAAAATATCTCAGTTGTGGAGTTGTCAACAGTGCTGCTCAATTTTAATCTTTAAAAAAGACTCGGATTTAAGAAAGCAAATGTTTAAAATCAGATACTTAAAAGATCACAAAACAGCTAAATGCTCCAAAGAAGAATGTATTAGTTGCTCAGGTGTCTGACTCTTTTTGACCCCAGGAACTTGCCAGGCTCTTCTGTCCATGGAATTCTCCAGGCAAGAATATTGGAGTGGGTAGCCATTCCCTTCTGGAGACCTTCCCAAATCAGGGACTGAACTCGGGTCTCCTGCATTGCAGGTGGATTCTTTACTTTCTGAGCCACCAGGGAAGACCCAAATGCCCTAAAGAATAGATTGAATTATTTGGTGATTTACAAGCTTAATAATTATGAGACAATAGTTTTGCAGTGAGATTCATTTGTTTTAGCCTGCTCTCTGCTAGGGATTGGAGAAGGCAATGGGAACCCACTCTAGTACTCTTGACTGGAAAATCCCATGGACGGAGGAGCCTTGTAGGATGCAGTCCATAGGGTCGCTAGGAGTTGGACACGACTGAGTGACTTCACTTTCACGTTTCACTTTCCTGCAATGGAGAAGGAAATGGCAACCCACTCCAGTGTCCTTGCCTGAAGAATCCCAGGGACGGGGGAGCCTGGTGGGCTACCGTCTATGGGGTTGCACAGAGTCGGACACGACTGAAACAACTTAGCAGCAGCAGCTGCTAGGGATGATAAGCAAAATGTTCCTGATATCTTGGAGCTTGCAATCTAATGGGGGAAACACATTAAACAACTGTTATAAACTGAGATAATGAGATAAGTCATGAAATATAAGTTGCCAAAAGTGTCAAATCAAGAATTGTCCTTACAACAGAGTTAAGAAACTTCCCCACGAATGGTTATTATTTTTTTTTTTTGAGCTGGAAGATGGGTGGAATGAAGCGTTAAGTGTCAGATGCTAGTAAGGGAGGTCAACAGCAAACATGACTTGTATTAATGAGTTTAAATTTCTTAAGTTGATGAGGACTAATTAGTACTTAGGTAGCATTTTGTCCTTGGTAACTACAGTTAGTTATATTTGGAGGTAATCTATTGAAAGAAATTTCTCCCTTAAAAACGTCAACATATTGAATAGTTATATTACTATAAAAACAAGTCAGATTTTATTTTTGATTAATAAGGAAGACTTGAAATTTAACCAAGATTATAGTATGTAAATTAAGCATGACTAGGAAAGGTAACTGGTTTTCCTGCTGTGTCACAGTACTAATATCTTACAATTTACCTGTTCAAAGCATTTTAGGAGGGCTGAGAGGCTCTAACCATATTGTTCTCATTAAAACAGTAATTTAAAGTATTTGGTGACTTAATGACCACGTGTCTAATTGGTCTGCTGCTTCTTGTCCCAGGTCTTAAATATCTTTCAGTAAGTGTCTCCCAATTATAGATACTGAATCATAACTAAGAACAAAATGTACTATATGTTTTTTCCACCCCAAATTAGGAAAGTCATGGAAGAGAAAGTTAATGAAATTACATTCATAAAAAATTAATAAGAAAATAAACCAATCTGATTTTAGTTTACAGAAGAGAAAGAGATCATTAAATAAATATTGAGTTCCAATGTGCTAGATACAGGTGCTGGGGAAACAACAGAAAATAACACCCTACCCCAAGAGGCTTCTGTTTTAACTTGTGGACATTATTTTTCCTTTAAAAATTTTTTTTAGTGGGGAAAATCTGTCCCTATTTTTGACAGATACAATAGAACTTCCCACTGTCAGGTCATGAAAAAGAAAACCCAATTCATAGATACTCAGATCTGGACAACTGTGGTAAATTAAGTAATAAGATTTTGCTGTTGATTTTACTACCACATAAAACAATGAGGTTATTATAGTGAAAACAACAGTAGGTATTTTAATTTTCAACTATCAATTTTTGAGGACAGAGAAGGGAGGGGCAAAGAGAAGAGAGAATATAATCTAGTCTAGGACTTATCTGTTGGAGAAGGCAATGGCAAGCCACTCCAGTACTATTGCCTGGAAAATCCCATGGATGGAGGAGCCTGGTTGGCTGTAGTCCGTGGGGTCGCTAAGGGTCGGACATGACTGAGCGACTTCACTTTCACTTTTCACTTTCACACATTGGAGAAGGAAATGGCAACCCACTCCAGGGTTCTTGCCTGGAGAATCCCAGGGATGGGGGATCCTGGTGGGCTTCCGTCTATGGGGTCGCACAGAGTCGGACACGACTGAAGTGACTTAGCAGCAGCAGCAGGACTTATCTGTGACCTTCAGAAAGTGACTCATTCCCATGATTTTAATTTTACACTATTATAAACTGGGGATGTTTACTACATATGTATTAATAGTTTTGTGTTCAGTAGATGACAATGTTTTAGTTTTATTGAGCACCTTGTCCAATATGTTGTGTAAATTATATAAAAACATAGTTCAGTTCAGTCGCTCAGTCGTGTCCAACTCTTTGCGACCCCATGAATCACAGCACGCCAGGCCTCCCTGTCCATCACCAACTCCCGGAGTTCACTTCCCTACGAATTCCTCTGAACACAGGAATATAGGGAACAAATCAGTATCCTTTATTGGTTTTAAACCCAGGTAGCTTGGAGACTAGTCATATCTCATCATGTCTGAGTTTTGCCCTTGGCTTCTCACACATCGTGGACCTGCCAAAGAAGAAAAAGAATGGTATTTTTATGGAGAATGTGATATGAAATCGCATCTCCATCGGACCAACTGTTCCTTATGAGGTACCAGCAAAAGGTCTTCTGTTGTTAACTGCCTGCTTTTTCTTAGCCTTTAAAATTTTTCAGCTTTGCCCTTCACAATGCCTGTATTGAAATTTAAAAAGGCAACAACTGGCTCTTTTAAAAATGCAATCGTTTTATCAAAGATAAGCTCTCTGAAGGCAGATCCTTAGTCACGAAACATTTGCTGTAGCATTAAATATAGTATTTGCTTCAGCTAAATATAGCTGCAGACTAATAGTGAAAAAAATGAATGCCTGCTCTAAAATGAAGATACAAGGTTAAAAATTCTAAAAAGTTGTTTTGCAGTGAAGTAATTTGCTAGCCATTTCCCCCTCAAATGTTGATTCTGTCTTATTTGTAGCACCCAGGGACCTCCCTGAGAAAGAGCAATTTTATCAAGCAAATTAACTTTTTAGCCTTATAAGAAGTCCATATTAAATAGTATGTGACACATTGTCCAAAGATACTACACAGTGTGCTCAGTGGATCTAGAAGACAAATCCAAATCAGGGGAAGTAATTGCAGATGGAAAGACATTGTTGTAGTCTCATTTTAAGTTTTATATCTGGATTTTAATGCCTTTTTTAAAACTTAGATTTAAACCCCCAAGGGGAATACTCTTTCTTTGCTAGTACCCAGTGTGTACTCAGAATGAAAGTTATTAAAATTAACACCTATACATTGAACTTGTATTTTCAATATACTTTACCAACCATCATCCAAAGAAAGTTTGGAAGGTATAACATAGGTACATTAATTGATAAGTCTTTATAGGAGCACTTTCAGATTTTAGAAGCCACCTTATTCTTTTTTTCCCTTAGGGGTGTTTTACATAAAACACAAGATTCTCTAAAACTGTCCATATTTTGGCTATGTAGTCTAACTTGTCAGAACTTAAATGCAATTCTATATGCCTACTGAATTTAAGCTAAAAACCACACACTCTTCTGCTCTCCTAACACAGCTAAGGACATAAATACTTACTGGATAATCACACCTTTGGGACTGAACAATGGTTCTTCCAGTTTATTATGTCACCTACCCTAACAGTGACCACACAATGTCATAAGTCAACATGGCTAAGGGGCTGCATGCACTATGGGTTTTTTTGTTGCGAATCTCTAACACTTCATGTGATGACCAAAATACTTTTTAAAGTTAGTATCACAGCTCTAGCCTATTCTACCAGGAAAAATAGATCACCAGGATTAGTTAGTTGTAAGAGCATCCGATGGATTAAGTCTTAAAATCGTCAAGACTTTTCACAGGCAAAAAAATCTTCCCGACAACTATACTGGCTTTACAAACAGGACTCTTAACGCCTTCAAGGTAAGAACCGAGTATACGATGGCACGCAGAGTGTGCATGAATTTGTCTTGACGGCAGCTCAGATTCTCGGAAAAGGGTCAGAGCGAAGGGCCTTTGGCCAGCACCAGCACTTTGCCCAAGGGAACTGTTGTCCTGTCTGAGTCTCTAGGTTAATATTAACCGGACCCAACACGTTTCTCGGCCCAGGACGCGTACACAAGCCACTATCTGCATAGTGTAACAACGATAACAAAAAACTGTCAGCACTTAACGTATTTTCTGCCCCTCTCGGAGGGATCTCAATATGAGTCTGGGAAAGCGGTTATGCGGTTAGCTTCTGAAGAAACAGGGCGTCAGGGAAAGCGGCGTCAAGGGCCTGGAAACCCAGCCTAGTCAGTCGCTCAGCCCCCAGAAGCACGTCTCCCCTCCCTCGACTCCCACCTTCTGCTCTCACTGGTTTGGAAAAGTCTCAGCCCCGCCCCGCCCCCCGCCACTTACCCAAGTCTTCACTAGGCCCCGACCCTCGGCGGAGTCCCTTCGGGCTCCGCTCCCTTCTCCCCTCGGCCCTCGGGAGAGCGGTTCCCGGGCCCCACACCGCGGAGGACTGGGGGAAGGCCTACTCACCCCTCCTAACAGCCCTATTTCGGGTTTATTTGACTAGCTAGACTCCGGGGAGGGCGCAGGTCACGCGTCAGGAGACCACCGGGGCAGCACCCCGCCCCCTCCGCCAGGATTTCGAAAGGGGCGATCCTGGAGCGCGCCTGGAGTCTCGCGAGAGGAGGCGGGGCCCCGCCTGGCTCGCTCGGCCCCGCCCCGCCCCACCCTCCCCACGTCCTCCCCCCGTCGCCTTCCCTCCCCCACTCCCCCGTGGCGCGAGCGGCTGACTGAGCCTGGAGAGGAAACGGCATTCTGAGCCGCGCTCCCGCCCAGGCCGGCCCCAACGCGGGCCTCGTCAGCCGGTAACGGGGAGCCGAGGTGGGGGGGTCAGGGAGGCGACCACGCAAGCGGTGAAGGTCAGAAGCGGGAGGCCTCCGAGAAGGGTGAGGAGGGGAGGGTCTGTGCCTCCCCCGCGGACTCCGCAGAGCTGAGGCGGGGTCGACCCCTCCCAGGGGCGGGGTCGCGCTGGCAACTGCAGCCCTGGGGACTGATGGGGCGGGGCGCGCCCTTAAAGGGGGAGAAGGGGTCAGCTGTGTGTGGGGGGTGGGCTGAGGGCTCCCGGGCGGCGGGCCGTGGGCTGATGAGCGGAAGCTGGGGGTGGCGTCCTAGAGCCGGGACTCCGCTGACGGGCTGGGGGAAGCCCCGGGGCCGCCAGGTCCCTTCCGTCTCTCGTTTGGACCCTGACTGGAGACAGGCGGGCTGGGTTGGGGGGGTAGGGAGAACGGCGCGAGGGGGCGGGTCCCCGCGCTGCTCGCCGCTGATTGGCTGGGCGCGTGTGGAATCGGGTGATGGGAAACGCAGCGCAGCTCTCCCGTCCCCTCCTGCTGCTCTCCCTCTCCCCCCGCCTCCTCCCCGTGGCGAATGTGCTGCGCGGCGGCGGGTGCTTACGCTCGCGGGGTTTGGCTGTTGCAGGCAGGAGCTGGGAGGAGGCGGCAGCGGCAGGAGCGGCAGCGGCGGCGGCGGCAGCAGCAGCAGCAGCTGGGAGGAGGTGGTGACGGTGGCAACGGCAGCGTCAGGGACGATGGCGCGACTGGTGGCAGTGTGCAGAGACGGGGAGGAGGAATTCCCCTTCGAGAGGAGGCAGATTCCCCTCTACATAGACGACACCCTCACGGTGAGCGGGCCGGGCCGGGCCGGGCTCGCCGCTCCCCTGGCAGCTGTTTCCCCTCCTCCCCCTCCCCCAGGCCGAGCGCTGCGCACTGGAGAAAAGAGTGTGTTGCAACTCCTAGGCGAGGCCTTCTCTCCGGCAGGCCCCACAAACTCGCCTTTGCAGTGGGTCGTTTGGTAACGTCCGCGGGCCCCTAGGCTGGCGCTCCACCCGCACTCTCCCCGGCCCTTCCTCCTCCTCTGCCGCTCTTTTCCTTCACCCTTTCCCTTTCGGAGACGGTGCTTCTGCCCAAAGCACGCTCCTCGGAGAGGAACTGAAGGATCTCGGGCGTCCAGGGCCTATCCCTAACAGAAACCACCTACCCTCGGGGAGGCTTAATTATCTGGAAATGTCGCAGCTGCACTGCTACCTGTCTATTTTCTAGCTTAATACTACAGCTCTCACTCCATAAAGCATAATTACGGAGGGCAGGGTGACATGCTCTTGTACAGGAAAGATCCCACTAAAAGGATCTGATTTCGCTAGAGTCTCAATATGCCTAGTCCATTAAAACTGTTGGAAATGATTGTATTGCTCGGCCATGACTCTTCAAAACGGGCTTTCTTGGCATTAATGATTCTTTAATTTGAAGGTAGCTTTTCCTAAGGAAGCCACAATATTGAATGTGTAAGGGCATTATAAAAGGGTGATGGCTCATCTTGAATGTCAAAACCCAGTTCTGAGTAGTTTTCCTTTTTAGAGTTGATGGTGGTACAGCATTACAGACCCACTGCCCTGGGTTGCTGTAGTGTTTCCTTTAGAAGGAAATGGCAGAAATTTGAATCTGAACAGGAAATGAGTGCAGTCGCTTGTCACAATTTCTTAAGAAATGAAGTGGACCTTTTCTGAGAATTTTGAAATGTGCATTTTGATGATGCTGAAGCTTTGGATTATACATTTGCGTTTTGATAAGGTGTAACTGTCTTCATCATACTGCCTTTGCCTTTTTTCTTTTTCAGAGGTGGTTGGTGTGTTTTGTTCCTGAATTTCTTTTTTGCAAATACCTACTGAACTTTTTTCAAATTTTGTGTAAAATGCAAGTCATTGTAGAGATGTCACTCTATGCCTTTCTGTTTGCCAGTCTCAATTAAGACTTGATTGAGCTGCAGTACCTTTAAAAAGCATTAGAAGAGCTATTGAATGACTTAATTTGTTAGAACTTTTTAAGTGAAAGCATCTATAATTAGCTAAGTGCATTTTTTTTTTCATGGAAAAAGAATGATTGGGCTCACATAAGGTACATAGACTTTATGTTTCATTAGAAAGTGTACTTGTATGCTTTGGTCATGATTTCTGCACTTTTTGCAGTAAAAGTATAATGGACTTGGATTTTAAAAAGTGTTTTTTAAAAAATTAGCACTCTGATCAAATTAAATGAAGGATTTCTCAATTTGAAAATTAAAATGAGTTAATTTATTGATAATTTTCTTTCTTCTCGCTCCCTCCAATACAGATACTTTTCTAGAGCATATAGTTTGGTATCAACCTTTTGTGTTTAGTGTCCTAGATAATCTTTGAAGTTAAAAAATTTGTAATAAGGTTTCTATTGAGTGTATACTATCAAAACAGGGGAAATCAACCTAAAATTTGAGTATTACAAAAATTTAAGACACTTATGAGTCCTTATGTTCACAGAGTCACCCTTAATATGGATGTGGCATTGATTGATCCATCAAATAGTTTTTTAAAATAGGCAACTTTTGGGTGTTTTTATACCCTATTCTGAATGAATTTCCAAAATTTTTCTTAGAAAAAGATGTAACCTGCACTATGATTTATTATTGTATTTACTTCTCTAGGGAAGTTGGGATGGGATTGGACTGACCTGGCGGTGGAGTTTTGCTTTTATTGTATGGTGGACTTGTGACCCAGGCAAATAAAATTTAGGCTTGCTTAATTTAAGTATCTTAAATAGCATCTTTTTTTTTTTTTTTCCACTCTGGAAAGGTTTTTATCACTAGGAAATGAGTGGGACTCTTCATTGCTTTGTTATGGAACTTACATATGGTCACTGAATGCTGGTTTGTGTAAAATCTTGTCAAGAGTCCATCGTATTTAGGGAAACAAGTTTCTTTCAGAACCGTTGTACCAGACACTACTTAAAGGAAGAGTGTAGAGCAAACACCTGTTGAGGAAGAGGGAGGAAGGAAGCCTGCAGCAGAGGGTTATGCTCTGGCTGGGTCATTGATAGTTTGATGACATTGTATCCCTGAAGGTAACTTTTGGTTTGGTCTTTGTTCCTAGGCTCCAGAAGTAATCCACTGAGGAAACATTGTGTGATTATTTCAAGTCTTAGAACTTTGTTAACGTCTAGGTGTTAAGTCTAGTTACAATGTTTACAGTCAGTTACAAATGTTTATCCTCCCTTGCAGAAGCCAAAACCTCTAGCCTGAGGTAAACTAGCGATTTTAAGTTGGATTTGTAAAATGAAATTAACAAGCTTGTAGATGAGGAAGTAGCCTCCTCTTTTATGTGGAATGTTGTAGACACATTTAAAAGACTCCTGGCAGTTCAGTGGGTTTGAGTACTTGAGTACAGTGCTGATATAGGTGTGTTTGAGAAAAGTCCCGAGTAAGTAAACTGGTGGAATATTTAGGAAAATTGTATGCTGTGTAGCCAAAATGCTTTTCAGTGTTATTAGAATTATAGAATAGCAGATGGACAGAATACAGATTTTATTTTAAGGACATCTTTGAAGAATTGGGGATTCCCTAGTGGCTCAGATGGTAAAGAATCTGCCTGCAATGCAGGAGACCCAGATTCGATCCCTGGGTTGGGAAGATCCCCTGGAGAAGGATATGGCAGCCCACTCCAGTATTCATGTCTGGATAATTCTATGGACAGAGGAGCCTGGTGGGCTACAGTCTATGGGGTTGCGGACAAGACTGAGCGGCTAACACACTTTCTTTGAAGAATTACCATTTTAAAAGTATTTTTAGAAGGAACTAATAGAACATATACTCCTTATATATATAATCTTGAAAAATAGTTGCAAAACAAATTATCCTTTACCCTGCTTCCCAGAGATAGCTGAGATTATGGAGCAGCATTTCGTGTAGTTCCCATCATAGAAACATACAGAATTCAGAGTTGAGATATGTCGTCTTCTGTAACACTTCATATCTTGCTTCTTCTCACTAAATGTGATATTGAGAACATTTTCTCTTGTTAAGCAGTGTTAATGGCCTTGTAATATTTTGTTGTATGACATTCCAGGATGTAATCATTCCTCCTTTGTTGGACATAGAGGTGGTCCTAGTTTTTGCTGTGAATAACATTCTTAAGAATATGAATAATGCATAAAATTTTGCATTAACAATTTTTTCTGGCTTTTCAAAGGAAAATTAGTGGATCAAAGGATTAAAGTCTTCTATTAAATTCTTGATACATACTGTCAAGTTACTACAGTGTGGTACACAGTTTACCTTCCTAATTCAAGCCAATCTAAATGAACTAGAAACTCTGATAAGGGTTTTTGAGACTTTTAAAAGATGAAGAATGTAATATATCTTCTTGAGGATTAAGTATTTAGCATCAGTTAGAAGTTTAGCATTGTTTACTTAAAAAAAAAAACTTAGATCCTTATATCTTAGGCTAGGCCATGTGTGTCCCTGACCAGGGATCGAACCCGTGCCCCCTGCATTGGGAGCTCAGAGTTTTAACCACTGGCCCACCAGGGAAATTCACCTGCTTTCAATTCTTGATTAAGTTTTTAATTTACCAAAGGTGATAGATGTTACAGATGGGTGTGAAGATGAAGAAGTAAAAAAGTAAAACTAAAGGGACAGGGATTTTTAAATAAATACAAACAGTATTGTTGGATCAGAGCTTGTGAAAATGAGCTAGGAACAGATTATTTGTGGTCAGGAGAAACCAGGACAGGTAGTTAAGAGTGAAAGTGGGTAATGGATTCAATAAACTTTATAAAGCAGTAATTGCAGGACAGTGACTTGTTCTATTTTTGGCAAGCCTAGGGATAGGCAACCTCATCATGAAGCCAGACACTAATGATTCCTCTGTGAGACCACACCTGAAGTACTTTACGTGACTGTCTTCCTTTGGATAACCTAGAATCTGAAGAATAAGTCAGGGAAGTGATTTTAAAGAATGAGGGAAAATAGTTCCGCTGTCCTCTATCTTCCTCTTTTTATTTTTTCCCTTTTTCTTATCTTGGTGTCATCATTGAAGAGCATATAGTATTTGGCCAGTAAATGGCAAAGTAAAAAGCCATTGTTGTAAGGGAAAGGCAAGGACAATAATTATTTAGTGTGAGCGTGGAGTTTCTAATTGGGGTGGTATTGAATATGTGTGTGAGTGTGTACATGCGTGCTCAGAAGCTCAGTTGTGTATGTACAAGAGAAAATTTAGTATTATTCAAACCAGTGAAACACAGGAAAGACAGTAATATACTTGATCTTTATATTTGTCTGTACTAGTTAGGTAAAAATGAAATGATTGGAAATGAGGGTTTTGTTTCAAAAATTTAACCCTGTTCTTTATTGGCTTTTTAAAAAGGATTCGAGAATTAGGTATTATTCATTAAATTTTATTTTATTTATTTATGGCTATGCTGGGTCTTCATTTGGAGAAGGAAATGGCAACCCACTCCAGTACTCTTGCCTGGAAAATCCCATGGATGGAGGAAACTGGTAGGCTACAGTCCATGGGGTTGCAAAGAGTCAGACATTGCTGCAATGGGCTTTTCCCTAGTTGTGGCAAGCAGGGGCTACTTTTTGTTGTAGTGTGGGAGCTTCTTACTGCGGTGGCTTCTCTTTCTTACGGAGCGCACACTGTGGGGTGCATGGTCTTCAGCACTTGCAGTTCCCAGGCTCTAGAGCTTGGAGTCAGTAGTTGTGGCACACGGGCTTCGTTGCCCCAAGGCTTGATCCTCCTGGATCAGGGATTGAACCCGTGTCTCCTGCATTGGCAGCCGGATTCTTTATCACTGAGCCCCCGGGAAGCCCCTATTAAATTTTATAAGCATATATATTTTAAAGATCATCTGGTAGATTTTAATATATAGGTGTGCTCTCAGACCTTTGTTTTATTAAAACAAATAGAGTTGATCAGAATAAAAATAATTTACTTACACAGAGTCAGAATTTAGGACCTATGAACTGGAGAGACATTGATTTGGTAAATTGAATAACTTTGATTTTAAAATAGTATAGGTAATTGTCTCAGTTTTTTTTAAATGGTGGTCATTAATATGTGGTGAAATGATGTATATATGTATCAAGCAAGTGAACATGTAAATCAAAATTTTAGTTGTTTAAATGGAGTGACTTGCGGTGTTCTAAAAATCCCATGGATGGAGGAGCCTGGTAGGCTGCAGTCCGTGGGGTTGCTAAGGGTCGGACACGACTGAGCGACTTCACTTTCACTTTTCACTTTCCACTTTCACACATTGGAGAAGGAAATGGCAACCCACTCCAGTGTTCTTGCCTGGAGAATCCCAGGGACGGGGGAGCCTGGTGGGCTTCCGTCTGTGGGGTCACACAGAGTCGGACACGACTGAAGTGACTTAGCAGCAGCAGCAGCAGCAGTGAGTTATCTGGTTTATCCTATACCTTTTTTTGACTTGATGAGTTAAATTTATTTGTGTTTTAAACCATGTGGTGATTCCAGAGAACATGTGAGTTAATTGCACTATTCTTTTTTCAGTTTTTATGGGCCAGGATTTCTAATACCAGGATTATTAAGACTAGTAACCAATTATATTTTGTACTGTTGGCAAAGTTAATATATGACAGTGCTCAGAACAATGGCTAGTATACATAAAGTTACGTTAAATGTCTTTATTATTATTACCATCAGTCTTTGAGGATAAGACAACAAAAATTGGTGACAAGTTGGTTAGCCTCAAAATTGGGTAATTGATCCTAAAACTGTGAGCTATGGACATGCAGTCTATATGTATGGAAGAAGAAACTTCCAACATAGTAAAAGCTATTGAGATGGAAGCATGAGCATATCTTTGAACTTGATATGATGAATATAGAATTGGAAACAAAGAACACTAGCTCTTTCCTTGGTAATAAGTGCTGTATGTGTGTTACAGTACATTTGGGAAAGTCATCTGTCTTTTCATTGTCTAGAGATAGCCACATCTAATATATTATATATCTTCTTTTTCTGTAAGAAAATATATACATGCAAATTTGAATCATATTGTACATGCTGTTCCTGGTTCTGTGAAATTAACTCAAGTCCTCTGGATTGTTGAATAGGTGTTTGCATCCATCTTTCATGTCTACTTGCCTTTCTAGCATGCATATCCAGTAGTCCCCTCTTCACAAATCAAGAAAAGGTCTTATATCTGTTGTTTATACTTGCCTTGATTGTTTAGTCCTCTGTTTACTCTTAGAACAAGCATGTGTTTCGGTTCTCATTTCTGATGTGGAGGGGAAAGAGTGGTCACTTGGTTAAAGAAGCAGGTCTTTGTGCTGCTGGTTGGTGAAGGGAGGAGTCTTTTTAAGATCCCGTTCAGCTGAGTGGGTTTTTTAGTTTTTTTTGTTTTTGCCTCAAATGGCCTCTTTGTCTTGACTTCACTCTTGTGTGTAGGAGTTTGTGGCCCTTGTCACCTGGAAATAGACTTTTGTCCTAGCACAGTGTGTTTGATAATTTAACAATGTTTTAGCTGAGATATAAATGTGTTACTTTATTTCATTGTTCTGAAGGCATACTTTTTTTCATATTTAACATCTCTAAAATTGGGATACTTCTTTCATTTGGTGACATCTTCCAGTTTCAATGGTTCTTTCCTAGTGGTACATAAGGTACTCCTTAAAATTAGTGGTGTCACAGATCAGTGAAACGTGATTACTGATTTCCATTGTCTGACATCCCGAAACAGCCTCAAGCTTTATATATCCCTCATCCTCTGCAGTGAATTTTGAGAACTGAATAAATATTTCAGTGTATTTTTTTCTGTTCATGATTAGAGCAAACATTTGCTGTGTGTTGGGTATTATTCTGAGTATGTATCTTTGTGTGTGTGTATGTAAAGTGAAGTCATATATATAGTCATATATATATATAGTTATTTACGTGATAAAATTTACTGTATTCTGTAGCTGTGAGGAATAACTGAAAATGCCAGGATTTTTAATGTAAGATATCAGGTTACTTCACTGATTAAGTGCTTTCATTAGCCACTACAACACACATTTTAAAATATAAGTTAATCCTCACAACCCATTCTATAAGAGATATTAAAAGTTACTACTTAATTTCATTTTACAAATAAGGAAGCTGAAGATCAGACTTGTTAAGTAACTTGCCCAGAATTATGACATAAATTGTAAATTATAATAGCGGTACATTTGAATTCAGGTCTGCCTGACTTCAGTGCCCTTGCTTCTAATGACTATACCATGTCTGGCTTTAGAAACTGTAATTTGGATTTTTTTTTTTTTTTAACTTTTTGATGGAGGTGGGAGGGAGCAAATCTGGCTTTAGGGGAGTCTATTTCTATCCTAGGATATTATAAAATAGTCTGTATCAATGTTTTCAAAGAAAAAATAATTGTATTCTTTTACATATTAAGATGGTGATGGAATTTCCTGACAATGTGTTAAATCTTGATGGACATCAAAATAATGGTGCACAACTGAAGCAGTTCATCCAGGTAAGTTTTAAAAATTAATGTTTTAAATGGCATGTGCATGCATGAGCACATGCATGCATATGTGTTTTAAGGAGTCATAGATGTCAGTAGTAATTTTATTTTACCTAGGGCTCTTCAGGTCTTAGGATTCAATGAGGTTGCTTTCTTTTACTGTTGCTCCAGTTATATTTACATCCCTGGGATGTGAAAGATTTGGTGGTGGCGTGTTACCATTTTACATGTCTGTAAGGCTTTAGTTTCAATAGTTCACTGGAAAAGACTCTGATGCTAGGAAAGGTTGGGGGCGGGAGGAGAAGGGGACGACAGAGAATGAGATGGCTGGATGGCATCACCGACTCTGTGGACATGAGTTTGAGTGAACTCCGGGAGTTGGTGATGGACAGGGAGGCCTGGCATGCTGTGGTTCATGGGGTCGCGGAGAGTCGGATACAACTGAGCGACTGAACTGAACTGAACTGAACTGAAGGCTTTAGTTTCAATAGTTTAATTTTAAATTCAGTTTAAATTTAATTTCCCCGTTTTTAAAAGGTAGGACAGACAACTTTTGAGCACTTTGTTATTTTCTGTAATTGTTTTGTTCAGTTAAAAAAAAAACTTTGTATTGTGAATTTTCTGATTTTTATTTAATTCTTTTTTAAATTTTATTTTATTTTTTATGGAAGTGTACTTGATATACAATTCTTGCTGTACAGCAGAATGACTAGTTATACACATGTATACATTGTTTATATTTTTTTCCTTTATAGTTTATCCTAGGAGATTGGCTATAGTTCCCTGTGCTGTACAGTAGGACCTTGTTGTTTACGCATTTTTTTTTTTATTTTAAATTGGATTAAAGTTTTCATCAAGTAAAGTACATAATTACATCAACATTTTTAAAAAAACAGATGAGAAGGGCATTACTGTGCCATTCAACCTGCCTGGGGCAGGTTTATCTTTAAATTTGTTTACTTGGGATTTTTTTTTTTTTTAATATGTCTATTTTTTGACTTTCTTTTCTTTTTTTTTTTTTTAATTTATTTTTTTTTATTTTACAATATTATATTGGTTGGTTTTGCCATACATTGACATGAATTCGCCCCAGGTGTACATGAGTTCCCCCTCCTGAACCCCCCTCTCACCTCCCTCCTCCCTTTATCCTCCCTCTGGGTCATCCCCGCACACCAGCCCCGAGCATCCTGTAACATGCATTGACCCTGAACTGCTGATTCGTTTCACATATGACAACATACATGTTTCAATGTCATTCTCTCAAATCATCCCACCCTCACCCTCTCCCACAAAGTCCCAAAGACTGTTCGATACAACTGTGTCTTTTTTGCTGTCTCTGTTTACGCATTTTAAATGTAATAGTTTGCAGGACTTCCCTGGATGTCCAGTGGTTAAGACTCTACTTTCTAATACAGAGGGTGTGGTATTAGTTCTGTCTCTGATGAGGAGCTGAGATCCCGCATGCCTCATGGCCAAAAAACCAGAATATAAATAACAGAAGCAATATTGTACCAAATTCAATAAAGACTTAAAAAAAATTGTAATAGTTTGTGACTGCTAATCCCAAACTCCCAGTCCTATTTAATTTTTAAACAGTGTGATACTTTGTAAATATACTATATATGATCAGTATAAAGGAAGATAAATGGTTACTTTATTTCAAAATTATTTCAACTTTTGGAGAAAACTGAATTAAAGGTTAATGGTAAATATGATAATATCCTTCTTGGGAGTTACCTTTCTCACCTTTTATTTATTTATTTATTTTGGTAAACTGGATTATTGGTAAACTACACTACATTACTTTTAGGATAACTATAGCTCCAACCAAGTAGAAGTTATTTCCTAGAGTTTTTGCCCATTTCCCTGCATTCATATGCACCAGCATTTTACTCACTCGCTGCAGGCTCCTCCATAGGTAAGATGGGCCTCGTTCTCTCCCACTGATCCGTAACACACCTGCTCACGCCTCCAGGTTGAGAATTGCTGCCCTGCGTGATCACCATCCTAACTTGACTCATGCAGCTAAACATAGTGTGTTGTTAAAGGTTGAAAAGGAGACATAGTAAAGCTACATTGTCTTTATTCTTTTTTCTTTTAAAGTTTTTTAAGTGAGAGTACTACACTTAATACACACATTGAACAAGTACTAGATTTCCAGGTACAGGGTTTCTTTTTGCTGTGCTGGTCACCTACTGCACGGCCCTGGCATCCCAGGCAGTTTGTTTTAGCTGTGCTGTACAGCGTGCGGGATCTTAATTCCCCAACTCAGGATTGAACCCGTGCCCCCTGCACTGGGAGCTCAGGGTCTTAGCTACTAGACCACTGGGGAAAGTCTGTAAGCAGAGTTTTCTACGCTTGAGATTCTAAAACTGGGCTCGGAAAAGGGCAGTGTGAGGGTTGTGGAATAAACTCAGTACAGCAAGGATAAGGCCGACCCATCTTGCCTTTCTGACTCAGTTGCAGGTAGATGGCAGGCCCTGCCCAGGTTGTCCTTACTGCACAAGGATAAGGAATCAGAAAGAGTAGTGAAAGTCATTTTATGTCTTCCTTATGAACTCTTCTTTATTCTTCTTTCCCTTTTTCTCAGCGACATAGTATGCTTAAGCAACAAGATCTAAGTATTGCCATGGTGGTGACATCACGTGAAGTCTTGAGTGCACTTTCTCAGCTTGTGCCGTGTGTGGGCTGTCGTCGCAGTGTGGAACGCCTCTTTTCCCAACTTGTGGAGTCTGGAAATCCTGCCCTTGAACCCCTGACGGTGGGGCCCAAGGGAGTCCTGTCTGTAACTCGAAGCTGCATGACTGATGCAAAGAAGCTTTATACATTATTTTACGTACATGGGTGAGTATAATCAATTAGAAAACAGTGGGTTTGCTTAATTTTTAAATTCAGTGACAGTGGTAGCTTTTTTCTAAATTTGATTGGGGCAAAGGTTGAGTTCAGGTTTAACAGGAGTAACTTCTGTGTGCCAGTGACTTTACAAAGTTTCTTTTCTTGAGGGAGAGACAGGCAGTAAGCAAATACATGCTTTGTCAAGAATGTTGTTACAGAGACAAACCAGTAAGGGAAATAAGAGAATGAGTGGGTAGAACTCCTGTGGAGAGTGGTCGGGGAAGGCCTCTCTAATAAAATGACATTGCATATGGGCTAGAATAAAGTGAGGGAGTGAGCCATGCAGATATTTGGGTAAAGACAGAGAAAGGGCAGCAGGTTAAAGGTTCGGAGATTGGAGTTTCCCCGGCGTGTTTGAAGAGCAGCAAGGAAGCCATTGTGACTGGAGGCAAATGAATGAAGGGAACAGTAATAAAAGATGAGGTCAGAGGAGCACGGAGAGACCTAATTATGTGGTGCTATGCTGAGGTCTTTTATCTTAACTCTGAGACGGGAAGATTTGGGAAGGTTTTGAACAGAGGAGTACGTGGTCTACCTTGGAATCATGCTTCCTTTTACCTCTGTGTTACGAGCAAGTGGAAGGCAGAGAAACAGGTTGTTCAATAGTCCATGCAAGAAAGAATAGTGACCAGTATAGTGGCCACAGAGATAATGAGAAATGGCTGGATCCTGTAGTTGCAGTGCCTGGGCTAAGCTGCCCCGAGGCATGTGGGATTTTAGTTCCCCAACCAGGGATGGAACCTGAGTCCCCTGCACTGAAAGGCAGATTCTTAATCTCTAGACCACCTTGGAAGTCCTAGGAGGAGCAATTTCGCAGAGCTGACTTTTGGGCATGTTAAGTTGAGGTAGCAATTGGGAGTGCAAGTAGAGTTCAGAGAGTTCTAGCCTAGGGATATAAATTTGTGTCATCAGCATATGCATATATATACACACGCACACACACACCCACACACCCACCTATGAGGTGAGATGTGATCACCAAAGGGTAAGTGGTGTAAATAGTAAAAGAGAAGCTGTCTGAAGGTGGTGGTAGAGATTATGGATTTTTATTCTGCCTGAGAAAAGAAACTTTGAAGGATTTCTGAATAGAGATGGAACGATATGATGTTTGTCTTGAAAAGATGACTCCAGCCGCTAAGTGAAACGTAGAATGTAAAGGCAAAGGGTAGATGGCAAGGAGACCATTTGGGAGGCCAACTGTTGCAGTTGACTAAGCTAGAGAGGCAAGTTGGACAAGGGTCATGACAGTGGAAGTGATGAGAAATTATTTAATTCTGGATATATTTAAGAGTTGACAAGCTTTGCTTATTGGTTGGATTCAGGGTTTGGATGTTTAGCATTATATATTTCTATATTTGCATAAAATTTCTGTTGAAGGCTCTTTGTCAAGGATAATGTATGTTTATTTTATTTATTTTTAAAAAACTTATTAGATATGTGAGCTAGGACTTTTAACAATTATTTTTATTTTGTCTGTGCTGGGTCTTCGTTACTACTTGAGCTTTACTCCAGTTGCAGAAAGTGGGGCTGTTTTCTAGTTGAGGTGCGCGGGCTTCTCATTGCAGTGGCTTCTCTTGTGGAGCACGGGCTCTGGGGCTTGTAGGCTTTCATAGCTGCTGCTCCCGGGCACAGGCTTAATAGTTGTGGCTCATGGGCTTAGTTGCTCCATGGCATGTGGGATCTTAGCAGAACAGGGATTGAACCCATGTCTCCTGCACTGGCACTCAGATTCTTTACCATTGAGCCACCAGGGCATCCCCTGTTTATTTTTAATTAACCTCTGCCCCTTCTTTTTTTTGGCCATACTGCATAGCTTGTGGGATTTTAGATCCCTGAGCAGGGATTGAACCTGGGCTCTTGGTAGTGAGAGCTCAGAGTCCTAACCACTGGACAGCCAGGGAATTCACAAGGATAGTGTAAGTTTAGATATCTATTGTTTGGATAAGGGAGTATGGCTGAGTGTCAGGTAGCAATAAATCATAAAATACTGGAGTGCCAGGCACACTGCTAGATCTAGTGCGAATATAGGGATGAATGAGATGGATGCAGACTGAGGGAAAGAGCGTGTTGAATAGAGCAGGCCTCTATCAACATTCTGATAGTCTGGGAGTGGAATAGGAATAAAATTGTATAGACTCTTGGGTTAGAGTTCATTTGAAGAGAATTTTTCAAAGTGATATGTGTGTAATACTTTAAATACACTTCTCACTAAAGGGCATAAAGATTTTGAAAATTCTAAAGAAAAATTAATGTTAATCAGACCTTGAATGATTTATTTTTTTATTATTTATTTATTTATTAGGTCCAAACTAAATGACATGATAGATGCTATTCCAAAAAGTAAAAAGAACAAGAGATGCCAGCTGCACTCCTTAGACACGCACAAACCGAAACCTCTGGGGTGAGTACATTGATTATCAAGATACTCTGTTAGTGTTAAGATTATAACTGTTGATCCCATATGGTAAAAAGAGAAGAAACAATGTTAGTTTTAGTTCATTAAAATAGAACACCATGTAATTGGTCAAAATAAATATGTCTCCTAGTTCTTTTTGCATTGGGTCCATGTAGGCTCTCAGTATAAGTTTGACTTCTAAAAATTTTTTTCCCTTGTATTAAATACGTTTCAGAGAAGGGAGCTTGAGATCTGTGTAAATTTATGTAGCCAATATTAATTTTTTCAAAGTAGTGGTGTCTTTCTTTAACCTATGTAACAGTTGTAATGTATAAATTATTTTTCTTGTCTTTCTTGTCTTTAGGTCTCCCTAATAATTTATCAAGGATTTACAAAATATCCCTTGAGTTAGTTAAAGCAATGTGAATTTATGTAACTAATTTGCAGTTTTCTTCTTGGTTAGGTGCTACAGTGCCCAAGACTGCCCCCTTCTCCCAGCTCAGTGTCACGTTTCCCCTTCACAATTGCTTGGGATTGGGGGTGGGTGGTAAGGAGAAATCATGGAATTTGAAGGGAGTTTCTAAGAAGTAACTTTTGGGGAGAATGGGATGATATAAAACTGTGCTCCTGAATTAATCTTAGAAGTTAGTTTTTTGAACATCTCATTATTGTTGTTGACATTTTCCTCCCTGGTAAAAAAATCTGGCTGACAAGGTGGTGGTATGTTAATAATCTTTTCCCCCCCATACTCAGGAACAAAAAATTTTTTGAAACTTTAATCATGAAGACTGTCAAACACAGAAAAGTAGAGAGACTGTACAAGGACCCTGTGACCCCCAAATACCTTTACCCACACTCAGTTGTTATCAGGATTTGCCACATTTATTTCATTTGTTCACCTTATCCTTTGCTGAAGTATTTTAAAGCAAGTTCCAGACATCATGTTATTTTACTACTATATTCATCTCTAAATACAGTGACATTTTCTTTCATGACAGTGCCATCATAACACCTAACAAAAGCTTAACTACAGTAATCTAATACCCAGTTCATAGTCATGTTTCACTGACTCTCTGAAAGTATCTTCTTACACTGATGTGTTAGAATCAAGATTTACTTAAGAATCACACATGATTTCTAAATGTGAGAACTTTAAATGCAGGAAAGCTCTGTACAACCTCAAATGGTTATCTAAGGATAATTATTTCACTACCTGATTTACCAGTATCTTTAAAGAATTCCTGACTGAGTGCAGAATTTAGTCTGATTTTCATTAGACAGTTTTCTGAATAACCTGTTGACTAAAACCACATAGTCTGATACAATATAAAGACTGCCTTCTGTTTCTTGACTATGAATGTTTGTCACTGAGGAACTGAAAAGCAAGAGCTACCCCACATCGTAAACATCCGTGCTCATTGCTACTTTCCTACAGAGACCAGTCCTTCCACTTTTGCTCTGGATTCCACTGCTCTCGTTCTCCTTGACTTTTCTTCATCGATTATCTACTTTCATTAAATTGACATATAGCCTTGTCTGCTTGTGTTTCAGCTTAGAAATAAAAAACAAACCTCCGCAGATTTCACATCCAACTTCAGCTCTAGCCCCACCACATAGGAAGCCAGATGTTTTGGAAGGTTGTTTGCCGAATTATGCAATGAGTGTGAGTGGAGTTAGTTGATCTTAAGCAACACCTCCTAAGGTAGTTTCAGTTATTCCCCATGC
The DNA here is from genome assembly GCF_049115385.1 of Moschus berezovskii. NCBI lineage: Eukaryota > Metazoa > Chordata > Mammalia > Artiodactyla > Moschidae > Moschus > Moschus berezovskii. The sequence continues at coordinate 24,896,095 of NC_142479.1, forward strand.
CATGTGGATAGCTGGTCAGAGAGTAGAGTCTTCTTAGTCAAGACTTCTCCTCCTCCACTTTGGATGGTCACCGCCATTCTGTGCTACTGTGACTTGTATTTTTCCACTGTTGTTCCCCCCTTTCATTTTCTTCAGGGGAAGGTATGATACAGTTAATTAGGTTTTAGCCTAACCAATAGTAACAATTAAGTTCAGTCTTTTTTGGAGTATTCTCATACCCATTCAAGCAAACCCAAGTTATTGTCTGGCAGTAAGTGTGTGGTCTGAAAGAAAGGTCTTGGCCCAGGTTGTAGGCCTGTGGCTAATGAGTGATGTACCGCTGACTCTTGAACAGCACAGGGATTAGGAGCAGAGACCCTCCACACAGTGGAAAATTTGAGTGTAACTTCTCATTGGCAATTTCATATATTATACATGGTTTCTTAGTGTCCTCATATTCAGTAACTGCAGATTGTGTAGTGCTGTGGTATTTACTGTTGAAAAAAATCCACGTGTAAGTTGACCTGTGCAATTCAGCCACCTACAGAAAGAGTAGGGTAACAGAAAGGAATGCTGAGGACTTCAGTTTAATGGTAGGAAAGAATAAGTCTAAAGAAACTTGAGTGGCCCGAGAGGCAGGAGGAAACCACGGGAAAAGTGTTTTGGGGGCAGGGACTTGGACAGCTGTGTTGAAGGTTGCTGAGTTATCAAGGACCTCAGAGTCCATTGGATATAGCAACACCAAGATTATTGGTGATCCTGATGAGCAGATCTGTGGTTGACTGGATCAGAATCCAGATCAGAATGTGTAGAAAAGTGCATGCATTGCAGGGTTTTAATGGATTAAGCTGTCAGTGGAAAGTATGGAAGTAGAACAAAGAAGTGAAAAGACTTCCTTTTTCAGAAAGCTTGATATTGATAGGAAGAAGTGGTATAAAGACATTTGGTTTGGAGAGATTACGGATAAAATCTTGATTTGAGTTATAGAATTTTCAAGTTGTTTTAGAATAATGCTTTCACATTCTGATGGTATTATAGTCATTCCCCAGCCCTTTTCATCAAATACTGAGAATTTGAGAGTTATGTGGATCACTCAAGCATAATTAGAAAATGGGAAATTTGGGAGATGAGAGTAGGAGGATGTAACATGCAAGGCAGAGCAGGAGTTGAGGTGTTTGCTTCAAAAACAAGGACCGTTCACCCTTTCTTGAGCCCTTGTGAGATGGGCCTAGGGAGCTGAATTGTATGTGTGATCTTATATGGTGGACAGGGGGTTGAGAAATACCTATTTAGCTATAGAGAGTAGGTTAAGTAAAGATTCAGAAGTGTTTCCATCTCAAGCATCCCAGGTAATGAATTTCTAGGACTAGTGAGACCTGCAGAACAGGCAGGAGCCAGTTGTTCAGAATCATGAAAAATCAAGAAGACTATCATTGAATGAAAAATAGAAACACATTTCTCTTGGAATGCACATCTGCAACAAAGCAAAATGCGTGATCAGCACCACATTGAAACCTGTGGGGGAGGGAGAGTCTGGGAAGTTTTTAGTAAGTTTTTAAAAAATTATTTGTGTAGTACTACTAATTTAGGCTGTGTAAAGTGTTCATCTTAGTATGCTATCTTTATTTTCAAAAATGTAAAATTTTATTTACTATAATTAGATTCATCTGTGACTTTCCCAACTACTTGTAAATGTGAAGGTAGATAAGAATTTTATTGCCATGGGCTAGCTATAAAATCACATTAAGTAGATCAACACTTATTAGAATTTTCAATTTGTGGAAAGTTGATCGTGTGTAGAAGTGAAAATATTTTATAATTTTTTCAGCCCTTTTGACTTTAACATTCCAAGTAGATATGCTCATAAAATGCTTACTATATTAACCAGTTACTATCTTGATAAATGTAAATGTTAAATTATTATCAAGTAAACGTAATAGTTGAGCACACGTTTTTGTGTAAAGATATGAGCTTCTGTATAAATAACATTTTAATATGGTTAAAGTAAATATGTAATTATATACAAATTTGCAGACTTACCCTACTAATATATCTTACTGTATTAAAGAGTTCATGATCTTAATTTGGATTGTAGAAATTATTCCTTCAGATTCCCTCAGTGTCACTAAGCTTTGTACTGTACTGTGCTACAGTGAAGGGAGCAGTAGCAGTGTCAGTTCAGAGAAGTTAAGTACAGATAAGAGGAGTAGTGAAGACCGCAGGAAGGACAGCAAGTGTAGGATCATTTTCCATTATGGACCTTTCCAGGGAACAGCCAGGTAAAATCAAGCACTCCTTTACTCCGCTTTTTAAAATGTTTTTCCGTTATATATTCCTCCAGCTCACGAAGATTTGTTTCTTTCTACAGAGGTTGTTGGATGGACGTATGGGAACTAATGTCCCAAGAATGCAGGGATGAAGTAGTTTTAATTGACTCTAGTTGTCTTTTAGAAACACTAGAAACGTATCTGCGAAAACACAGGTAAGTCCAAAGGTAACGATGATGTAGTGGGAAGATGCTTTAGGTGTCAGTCACCTTCTTCCTGCGATAGTACTCTAGCCTTCCCTTTAATACTTGACGCCAGACAGAGCTTAGTGTTAGGGCAGGAAGTTCCTTTATGGCATGATGCTCAGTGTTGGCTTTCTTGTGTTTTACCTGTTGGTTCCAGGCCAGCCTTTCAAGGAACACAGAGTAACTGTGAATCGAATAAAGTGTACTTAATCACTGTGGAAATTCTTGTATTCCTTGTTTTTGATGGAAATGTTTCATGATGTCATTTTCAAAATTAAAGTTAAAATAGCAGCTTTTACTTAGTAATATTTTCAATTAGTTTTTCTTTGTCAGGAGCTAAAAATAGAGTTGAAATTCATATGCTTCGTGTATTATAAAAGTAACTTCAGATTTTTCTTTTTAGAATACTACTTTACAAAGAATTTTTTAAGTGTCGTTAACATTTGCAAGTTTGTAGGGAGGAAGAGTGCAGTAGGAAAGGAAGCTGGTAAAGGAGTCATCTAGAGGTGGTGTTCTTGGGAGTTGTACTGTTTTAATACAAATTTGTCGCATGTTGGGTTTGTGGTTATGTGTTCTTTGACTTTGGGACAGATATACACAATTACTTTGGGGATGCTTCTAGAAAACATACGTAAATTATAAAAACTGGCATTATCAAGGTTGGTGTTCATATGTGAGCTAATGACTTAATCTGTGTACTAGGTTTATTAAGTGTTTTTCTTTTTTCAGTTACAAGCTTTGTTCTTTTTTGCCTTTTTGGTTGATTGTACCCAAAAGAATAGAGAATGTCAGTTATTTGGAGTTTGGGAAGGGGACTTTGTAAACGTAAAACATATGAATGTATAGGTCCGTCATAGATACCTTTCTTTTTCAATATGAATTGATCCTTATATTCAGTATGGATTGGTCCATCCAGAAGAGCTTTTTTGGGTGATAAATTACTAGTTATTAGAGCTAACATTTTGGTAGCTCAGATGGTGAGGCATCTGCCTACAATGCAGGAGACCCGGGTTCGATCCCTGGGTCGGGAAGATCCCCTGGAGAAGGAAATGGCAACCCACTTCAGTATTCTTGCCTGGAGAATCCCATGGACCGAGGAGCCTGGTGGGCTACAGTCCATGGGGTCACAAAGAGTTGGACATGACTGACCGACTTTACTCACTCAAATACTGGTTGTAGATATTTCCTGTGTTTGGGGGGCAGTATTTTATAGGAAAGGTGGAGTTCGTTTTATAAATATATTAAGGATGCAGGGGAAGAAGTTCGATTAGAAGCAGTTAAGGAAAATTGCAGTGAATCTGGGTTCTTCTGATTATAACTTTGTACAGATTACTTTTCTGTGTTTCCGTGTTTTTCTTTTTTTAGAAAAAATAATAGTCGTAGTCCTATAGAACTTATTATAAGATTAAATTTGTTAGGATTGATGATACATAGTAAGACTTACTTAGAACAGTATCTGGCACATAGTGAGCACACCAGTGAATATGTGTATGCCAGATTCGCAAGTTCTTGTTATTCCTATGTATCTAGTTCTTATTTTAGGTACAGTTTGAGTTTTTGAGGTACAGTCAGTTGAAAATGATTTCTAAAGGTCTGAATAGTGGATGTTCTTGGCGTATATATTTTATTTAATAGATTTTTCTGAGCAGTGTATAATAAAGATTTTATAACACTATTTAGCCAATTAAGTATTATAATAGTGCATTATTAGAAATTAGGTGTTAGAAACTCTGAAACCTCTTAAACTGTTTTTTTTTTTAATTTGTGTGCAAGGTTACTTTTGAAAACAGGAAAAATCACTTTCATTCTTACAGCTTCCATATAAAATTTAAATGACTGTTTGCTTATGTTTATGCTACTTAACGATCATGTACAGTCAAACATATTAAACTGACAATTTTAAGCAGTAAGATATAGGGAAAATATTTCAAGTTTTATTATTGGTACTGTATGATATTTAACCATTTATTTACTTTAAAAAATGTAGACTTACCATTTATGGCCTCAAAATGTGGAGTATTTTTATTTCTGTGTCTAAGACCATTTCTCCCACCACGGGGAAGACTTTTTAAAAATTGTGATAAAAATTATATAGCATGCATTTCTTGTAACCCAGTCATTCGTGTGCCTCCTTTATGAGGATCCAGGGCGGCTGTGGTGCTGTTATCCCTCTGATAGGAACTCTAACTCAGTGTAAAGCCCCAAAGATCTGTTACTTATTTTTATTTCATATTGTATTATATTTTATCTATAGTGTTGTGTTTGTTTCAGGTTTATAGCAAATTGATAGTCATATATATATATATATATATATGAATTTGCCAGAAAGAAAAACACCAATACAGTATACTAATGCATATATATGGAATTTAGAAAGATGCAAATGATAACCCTGTATATGAGACAGCAAAAGAGACACAGATGTATAGAACAGTCTTTGGGACTCTGTGGGAGAGGGGGAGGGTGGGATGATTTGGGAGAATGGCATTGAAACATGTATGTTGTCATATGTGAAACGAATCACCAGTTCAGGGTCGATGCATGTTACAGGATGCTCGGGGCTGGTGTGTGGGGATGACCCAGAGGGAGGATAAAGGGAGGAGGGAGGTGAGAGGGGGGTTCAGGAGGGGGAACTCATGTACACCCGGGGAGGATTCATGTCAATATATGGCAAAACCAACCAATATAATATTGTAAAATAATTAGCCTCCAATAAAAAAAAAAAATACATAGCATGCATTTCTTGTAACCCAGTCATTTGTGTGCCTCCTTCATGAGGATCCAGTGCGGCTGTGGTGCTGTTATCCCTCTGATAGGAACTCTAACTCAGTGTAAAGCCCCAAAGATCTGTTACTTATTTTTATTTCATATTGTACTATATTTTATTTATAGTGTTGTGTTTGTTTCAGGTGTATAGCAAAGTGATACAGTCATATATATATATATATATATAAAATATGAATTAACAAAAGCAGTTCCCGTCTTTTGATGGGGAGCTCGTGGTTTATAATATAAATGGCATTATTTTGAGAGAGGGATAACTTAGGTAAGGCATTGGGTTTTTTTTTTCTTTTTGCAGCTTGAGGCAGTTGTAAAATAATGTAGCTTTTTGCAACTGTGTATTCTATAGTTTTTCATTTGGTGATATTTTAACTGTTAATGTTTATGGCATTGTGCTTTGTACCATTTATTAAATTTAGATGAAAAAAAATACATAGCATGCATTTACTCTCTTAACAGTTTTTAAGTGTATAGTACAGTACTGTTAACTATTTACTGTTAACTATTTGTTGAGCACTGAAGCTAAACCCACCCATTGAATAAAAACTCCTCGTTTACCCCTCCCTGCACCTCCTGCCAGCCACCATTCTGTTTTCTGTTTGAGTTCAGTTACTTCATAACTCATATAGGTGGAATCATGCCATATTTGTCTTTTGTGTTTATCTTATTTCACTTAGCATAATGTCCTCATGTTTTAACATATGACAGAATTATCTCTTTTTAAGGATGAATAATGTCCCATTGTATGTATATACTGTGTCCATCTATCAGTGGACATTTAGGTTGTTCCCACATCTTGGCTTTTGTGAATAATGCTGTAGTGAACATGGGTGTGTGCCAAAAGCTCTTTGAGATCCTGTTTTTAATTCTTTTGTATATGTTCCCAGAATTGCTGGATTATATGGTAATAATTGGGATTGCTGGATTATATGGTAATTCTATTCTTAATTTTTTAAGGAAATGTTATACTATTTGCCCTGCTGGCAGCCACTTTATAATCTTGTCAACAGTGTGCAAGGAAGGGTTCCAATTTCTCCAGATCCTTGCCAACACTTGTTATTGTCTAATTTTATATATATTTTATTCGGTTGTGCCGGTTCTTAGTTGATGCACTTGGGATCTTCAGTCTTCAGTGCGGCATTAGGGCTCTTTAGTTGGAGCCTGTGAACTCTTAGTTGTGGCATGTGAAATCTAGTTCCCAGACTAGGGATTGAACCCGGACCCCCTGCATTGGGTGTGCAGAGTCTTCGCTGCTGAGCCACCAGGGAAGTCTCTCTTTTCTAATTTTTGGTAGTGGCCATACAGTGGGCTTGAGGTGATTTTGTGTGGTTTTGATTAGCATTTCCCTGATGGTTAGTGATGTTGAGCATTTTATCACGTACTTACTCGCCTATCTTCTTTGAGGTGTCTGTTCATGTCCTTTGTCCATTTTTTAATCATACTCTTTTTGTCTGTTATTGAATTGTGAGAGTTCTTTATTCTGGACATTAACCCCTCATCCAGTGTATGGTTTGTAAATACTTTCTCTGTTCCACAGGTTGTCCTTCACTCTCTTGTTTCCTTTACTGCACATTAGTTTTTAGGTTTGATGCAGTCTCATTTGTCTGTTTTTTCTTTTTTTCCTTGTGCTTTTGATTCCATATGCAAGAAGTCTCATCACCTATTCCATTGTTACATGTTCTCCAACAGTTTTACAGTTTAAGGTCTTAATATTTAGGTCTTTAACACATTTTGAGTTAATTTTTGTATATTTCTGTGTCTCTTTTTTAACTGTTAGTGAAACAGTGATTTAACTTTACTTGCCAACATGATTGCTTCTGTTTACAAAGTGGGCTTAGAGCTTCTGTTTTAACAAATATTCATTTCAAGAAACAGAGTTATCTGCTATTGGGTCAAAAAGATGTGCATAACAATAAATGCATGACACTGTAAGGGTAAATGCTACAATGATAAGTGTAAGTCAGAGACAGTAGGAGTACAGGGAGGTTGAATTCTAGTTATGGAAATTGCAAGAGGCTTTTTTAAGGATGGGTATGATTTAGGCAAATGGAGAAGGATGTGGAGGGGAGTGGGGAGGAGACAGAAGGAAAAAAAGACTTTGTAGTAGGGACGCATCAGTTATGTACAAAGTAGTCCATTGTACATGGAAGCGACCTAAATGTTCATTGACAGATGAATGGATTAAGAAGATGGTGTGTGTGCCCATGCATTCACACAGCAGAATACCACTCAGCCAGAAAGAAGAGCGAAATAATGCCATTTGTGGCAACATGGATAGACCTCGAGATTATCATATTGTGTGCTTAGTTGATCAGTTGTGTCTGACTCCTTGGCTCCATGAACTGTAGCCTGCCAGGCTTCTCTGTCCATGGAATTTTCTAGGCAAAAATACTGAAGTGGGTTACCATTTTCCTCCTCTACGGGATCTTCCCGACCTGGTGACCAAACCTGCATCTCTTGTGTCTTGATTCTTCACCACAGAGCCACCTGGGAAACCCCAGAGATTATCATATTAAGTGAAGTAAATCACAAAGGCAAATTCCATATGATGTTACTTTTATGTAGAATCCTAAATATGATACAAATCTACTTACTTACAAAACAGAAATGGACTCACAGACATAGAAAACAAACTTAGGGTTACCAGTGAGTGAAGTCGCTCAGTCGTGTCCGACTCTTTGCGACCCCATGGACAGAAAATAGGGGAGGGATAAATTAGTTTGGGATTAGCAGGTACACACATTGCTATGTATGTGAAATAGATAAACAACAAGATCCTACTGTATGTACACAGGAACTATGTTCAATATTCTGTAATAAACCATTATGGAAAAGACTGTGGAAAAGAACCTGTGTGAGTGTCTGTATGTGTCTTTGAGTCACTGTGGTATACACCAGAAACTAACACAACATCGTATATGTCAGCTGTACTTCAATTAAAGAAAAACGAAAGTAGTCCATTTGCATATATTGTGTGTGTATGGGGCAGGGTAGTGTAGAGGGACCATGAAGGGAGAGGTGAGTCTTGGGAAAAGTCTGGAAATAGGAGGTTGGGTAAGAGAAGAAAGCACCAGAGGCCTTAACGAGTTTGAACTTTATTCGTAGATGGTGGGGAGGTTTTTAAGCTGAGAGTGAGGTAATGAGATGTTTTAAAAAATTATTTTGGTATGAGAGATGCATTAGAGCTGGTAAGAGTGGAAGCAGGGAAACGTGTTAGGAAGCATTTTTTTGTTTTGTTTTTTACTGAGCGACTTCACTTTCACTTTTCACTTTCATGCGTTGGAGAAGGAAGTGGCAACCCACTCCAGTGTTCTTGCCTGGAGAATCCCAGGGACGGCGGAGCCTGGTCGGCTGCCGTCTGTGGGGTCGCACAGAGTCGGACACAACTGAAGCGACTTAGCAGCAGCAGCAGCAGGCAATTTAAAACAGGGCAGAGGGAGTTGAAAAGAAGTAACCTTCCTCAATGTGAGAAAGAATTGATACCAATTGGCTCCACCCCTAAAAGCAGGAGTTGGAATTAACTAAGGAGGAGTTGGAGTTAACTGAGGTTCCATCCTGGGTGACTGTGTAAATGGTGATTTCTCAACACCTATGGAAGAGAACATAGGAAGGGAGCCAGGTTGCCCTTGGTTTTGGACATCTGTGTTGTCCCGCATTTTTCAGCATGGACGTGTGGCCTTGAGGCGAGGACAGCCTTGAGCAGAGCTGTGGAGTTGACTTGTTGACGGGAACCGCTATGGGGGTAGATAAGCTCACCTGGACAGGTGAATTTAAACCACAGAGAGCAAAAGTTCCTCATTCCATCACAGCTGAGCTTCTCAGAGAGCCAGTTGCTAAAATTGTGAGCCTGGTTTTTTCACCTGACCGAATTCTTCCTTATTTTAGGAATTCAAAAAATGGAAAGACCAGACTCTCTTTTTTCTTTTCTGATTGAATGCTGTTTGGTTTCTAGAAGAAAATTTTGTCATCCTTCTCCTTCACATGCTCTTCTACACTTTTACCACATTATGTACACAAGTTGAAACCGCATTTCTCCGTGTATGTTGTATATATTATTAATGTGTGTGTTGAGAAACATAGTTTTTTTTGTGGAGGAAAGAATTTGACATTTAGGAAACTACCAGTAAACTAAAAATATGTGTATCACTTTCCCATTCTTCTTGCCCTCCCCACCCTACATATTAATACTTAGCTTGTGATGTATTTATTAAAATGTAAACATTTGAATCAAGGTTTACTGATTGAAGATACCAACTGTTTTCAGAGACTGAAAGGAGAGGGATCCTAGAGTCATTGGTTGGTAGCCTCTGTTGTTTTATTTCTGACCTGCACAGATAGCTCGTGAAGTGAAGATACATAGTCCTTGGCAACTACTATCTTCTGGGCATGTATTTTATGAACTAACAGATATTTATCTGCTTCATTCTTTTAGGCCCATGTGTTTCTCTAGCTTAAAAATCATTTGCAAGTGGAGAACCAGCTATAGCTGTGTAATCCCTAAATGTGTATTTACCTTATATGTGTACGACTTCAGTGTGTGGAGGCTTTTTTTAATGCTCTATATGGGAGGGGAGTGTCATTGTCTAGTACACTGTTAAATACCCCATGGAATAATTACACAGCCAGTTCTTAACTTTGAAATTTTTCTTTTCAACAGGTTTTGTACTGATTGCAAAAATAAAGTCCTGCGAGCCTATAATATCCTTATTGGTGAACTTGATTGCAGCAAAGAGAAGGGCTACTGTGCTGCACTTTATGAAGGCTTGCGGTGCTGTCCACATGAGCGACACATTCATGTTTGCTGTGAGACAGACTTCATTGCACATCTTCTGGGTCGTGCTGAGCCAGAGTTCGCAGGAGGGTATGAGTATGTAATTTGCTAGAATGGGCTATCTAGCGCTTTGCTTCATTTTATCCTTCTGCCTCAGTACATGTGTGTGTAAATTAAAGTGTGCCTGTATAGATTCTGCTTTCTTTAAAATATGCATTTAGTTGAGTAAAATAGGGAGAAAGTGTTGATCCGTTGTCTGCTCATTGTTGCTTGAAGTAGGAAGGCTTTTTTTGGCTTTCATTATTATAGCTTATCATTTTCACTTGAAAATGATTAGAAGGGATTTTTTTCCTCCCCTCCATCCATGCATCTCCATGTTTACATTTTGTTTATAATGATGGTTTTTGCATAGGAAACAAGATCTTTACAACAGGGGTTTAAGAAATACCTTACTGAATGTAATTCATGAACTGTGCATGTTACTATTAAATTACAGAGGAACCTAAAATTTTATCTCTGGCTTTGTCTTAAAAGTCAGGAAAAATTGTTCACAGAATACATCAAACCCACTCCCCCTCTGTTTTCTGTATTAGCTGTCATTTGAGTGCCTATTTTCTGCTAGGCATTTAGAATACAAACACCACTTCTATCACTGAAGTTTGTGATCATTTCTAGTAAAGACTAGCCTAGAGGGCTTTTGCCCAGGACTGAATCACTTTAGCATTGTCTTTCTCCATTCCCCATCAAAAAGAACAAAAAACAAGTAGGCATTTGGTATAATTGGAAGGTGAACTGTCGTGCCTGCTATGAGCTGGACACTTAAATGTGTGATGTCTCTGTGCCCCAAAAAGCATCTCTTTAGGGCCAGTTCCTGAATTACCTTCTTTTTTAGCAACATTAGGACTAAGTTCTACCTGCATGTGTATTTTGCATTGGTAATATACATGTGTGCTTGTGTATTTATATATGTTGAGTTTGAATGTATAAATGTCTTGTTATTAGTTTGTTTACTAGATATGCAGATTATGTTTAAAACCTGAACCTGCAGAGCGGCGTTATCGATCTCTTACTGTTTCAGCTTAAGAGTTGTAGGAAACATGTGAGATTTATTCTCCTTTACAGGAGAAGAGAAAGGCATGCTAAGACAATAGATATAGCTCAAGAAGAAGTTCTGACCTGCTTGGGAATTCATCTTTATGAAAGATTGCATCGAATCTGGCAAAAACTACGGGCAGAAGAGCAGACATGGCAGATGCTTTTCTATCTTGGTGTTGATGCTTTACGCAAGAGTTTTGAGGTAAGAACAGTGGACTGCTTCAGTGTCTGGACTGCTTAGTTATTAGACGGAATATATATATTTTTAAATTATTTATTGATTGATTGTACAGGGTCTCATTGCTACATGCAGGCTTTTTTCTCCAGTTGTGGGGAGCGGGGGCTAATTGTGTGTGGCCTTCTCACTGTGATGGCTTTTCACAGCACAGGGTCTACGTGCACGGGCTTCAGTAGTTGCAGCCCCCAGGTTCAGTAGGTGGGTCTCTGGGCCTCTAGAGTGTGGGCTCAGTAGTTGTGGTGCTTGGGCTTATCTGCCCTGCCGCATGTGGAATCTTCCCAGACCAGGGATCAAACCCATGTCCACTGCATTCACAGGCAGATTCTTATCCACTGGACCACCACGGAAGTTGTGAACTGTGGACTGAATCTTAATGTTAATCGCTGGTCTCACCTTGTCTTAGAGAGCTGTGATCCACTGTCATGGTTCTATAGGGTTAGGAGAGGAGTTTGCTGGAGAACTGGAATTTAGAACAAGTTTGTGGATTCTTCTTTGTTTTTTAAACCTGTCACACTGCTAGCCTTGATTTTTAGACATTTTCAGAGTAGAAAACTGAAATTGAGAATTCAATGAGAAGCTGCTGTGAAACATAACTATTGACAAGTTAAAAGCTGCCCAAAAATAAGCATCAAAATTAGAAACATTTAATGAGTCCCAGTTTGCCTGCTTCTTTCCAATGATATGAAGTAAATGCTATCTGAATGCCGTGATATGAGAGCTGCTTTTTAGAAGCACACTGAAGGCTCTTTATAGTGCTGGTATTGGGTTTTGTGCTTGTGATTTAGTAACGTCTTTTTTCAGTTATGCTATGTAGAATATAAATTTTTGGTTAGTGAATATTCTGTTATATTCTAGGGCATGGTCATAACTGTTTTAACTGGTTACCTGTCCCTTTTGAGAATGGTATGAGAACTATAAACTCTTTTTCAAAAGCCCATCCTTGGACTTTAAACATTGTTCTGGGGAGTCTGAGGAGATGTGTTTTCATTCTTGCCGAAAAGATTTCTTATTCCTTTTCTCTTTGTGTATTTGTGTCTTCAGAAACTAGATCATTTAATCAGGTGAAATGGTGTTCTCGTTGTATGAAGAAATAGATTGAATGTTTACTTTGCTGTGTTAAAATTCTGAAATTTAAAACTAGAATATTTCTGCATTCAAACTGGAGTATGTGTAAGTCTTCCTTTCCCATAGGAGTTAGTTGTACATTCATTTCCGGATATTTTAAAACTGTCATCATTTAAGGTATTAAAATTTAAAATTCTTTTTGGGGACTGCTGGACAAAATTGCAGAATGAAATGCCAGTTTGTGTGTAATATCATTTAAAATTAACAAGTGAATTTCCCTGGAGAATAGAGGGAAGTTTGAGCCAGTATTCAGTCTCAGCTTTGTTTTTACAATAGATGACTGTGGAAAAAGTACAGGGTATTAGTCGATTGGAACAACTTTGTGAAGAATTTTCAGAAGAGGAACGAGTAAGAGAACTCAAGCAAGAAAAGAAGCGCCAGAAACGGAAGAATAGACGAAAAAACAAATGTGTATGTGATATCTCTACTCCCTTACAAACAGCAGATGAAAAGGAAGTAAGCCAAGAGAAGGTAGTATTCCTTAGTATTGACTTGACAATATATGGCTTTTTTTCTAGATTTCAGCATTTTCACTGTGCTTTCTCAGAACATGGGTTCCTCTGGCTTGTATGTTGGCTTTTTTTCTTACTATAGTCTGTATAACAACCTCTTTAATGTCATTTGTTTTATAAAGGCAATGTTCAGTAATTAGTAGTATCTTACTACCTGACCTTAGTATTCTGTTAGATCAAAGCCCAAATGTGAAAAGTTATCTCCATGCATGACCTAGAGCAGTTCTCAACTTTTGGTCTCAGGATCTCTTTGCATTCTTAAAAATTAGGTTGCCAGAGAGCTTTTGTTTATGTGAATTATACTTATCAGCATTTATTGTATTAGAAATTAAAGTGGAGAAATTTAAAGTTATTTGTTAATTCTTTTAATTAAAAATAATGTCTATTAAATGTTAACATGAATAACATTTTGAAAAAGAACTGCTTTCTAGGAAAATTTGAGAAGGGTAGCTTTATTTTATATTTTTACAAATCTTTAATATTTGGCTTAAAAGGAATCAGATTCTCATTATCTGCTCCTGCATTCAGTCTGTTTGCATATGTTGCTTGGTCAAAGCATGTGAATAAAGTCTGATTTCACTCATATATAGTAGGAAAAGGGGAGAGGAATATATTAATGTAAACCTTTTCAGATAGTTGTGGATATTCTTCTTTGGCATTATAACTTGACAGGTGGTAATTTCGTAAAGATTTTTTATAGTGTGGAAACTGACCCCTTAAAGTGACCTTTCATCAGTTCAGTTCAGTTCAGTCGCTCAGTTGTGTCCGACTCTTTGCGACCCCATGAATCACAGCACGCCAGGCCTCCCTGTCCATCACCAACTCCCGGAGTTCACTCAAACTCATGTCCATTGAATTGGTGATGCCATCCAGCCATCTCATTCTCTGTCGTCCCCTTCTCCTCCCGCCCCCAATCCCTCCCAGCATCAGAGTGTTTTCCAGTGAGTCAACTCCTCACATGAGGTGGCAAAAGTATTGCAGTTTCAGCTTTAGCATCAGTCCTTCTAATGAACACCCAGGATTGATCTCCTTTAGAATGGACTGGTTGGATCTCCTTGCAGTCCATGGGACTCTCAAGAGTCTTTTCCAACACCACAGTTCAAAGTCATCAATTCTTCGGTGCTCAGCTTTCTTCACAGTCCAACTCTCACAGCCATACATGACCACTGGAAAAACCATAGCCTTGACTAGATGGACTTTTGTTGGCAAAGTAATGTCTCTGCTTTTTAATATGCTATCTAGGTTGGTCATAACTTTCCTTCCAAGAAGTAAGCATTTTTTAATTTCATGGCTGCAGTCAGCATCTGTGGTGATTTTACTTTTAAATTAAAGTCCATCAGAACTTTGAATAGATTTTATTCATGCATGATTCTGTAACATCATGCACTGGTCATTTGAAAACATAATGGTTCACTGAGGTAGGCACATCTCCCCAGATGTTGACATTTCGTTACATAGTATCAGACAATCATGTTAAAACCACCGTTCATCCCATTAGAAAGGTGTTAAGCTTCAATCTCATTGTGCTTGTATATACAAGTTTTCAAAATTCTAATTGTAGTTTGAAAGTTTAAATTTTATCAGTGACAACAAATATTATCTGTTTTTTCCTTTTAAGAGCTGGACTGACTTCATTTATTTTTGAGAAAATGTCTTTTAAATATTCAAGTCTGAATAACGAGTTTGTCTCTTATCCTCTCTTTCAAGTGAAGTTGGTTTTCTAGCTAGTTTAGCTTGCAACTCAAACTATTGCACAAGTACTTCTTCTCGAGACAGTCATTCATTGGTATCCATCAAAAATGCTTTAAGCATTCTTCTCATTTCTCTAATAAAAAGACCTCTACTTCATGAGTTGGTATTTAATAAAATTAATATTTTTAGTGCTGCATCAAAGACGTTTATAAGTGAAATATCCTTTTACCTCTGTTTCCGATGAGAATGCTTGACAAGTGAAGAATACAGTGGCTGCTGGTGCGCACTCTGGTTGCTTCTGTCTTGGTTTGTGCTAAAGCACCAGCAGCTTTTCCCACCACTGCTTTTATACTATCAGTGTAAGTGTCAAGACAGCAAAAAAGGCAAATCACATCTTAGTGTTAGGATGAAAATGGTTTTGACCCAGGGAACCCCTGGAGCCAGCAGACCACACTGTTGAGAACAGTTGTCCTAGACTTTCCTGATACCGTTAATGTCTTGAGTTGGTTCTAGTTGGTTCCTGTTTTTTAAATGAATTAATGATCTTCATGAGAATACTTTTTTCTTTTTCTTTTTTATCTTTAATTAGTTAATGTTGAGGAAATTAAAATGTAGCCATTATGGAGGTAAAGATTTTTACTATCTCTTAATATTGATCCTTAAAGGAAACAGACTTCATAGAAAACAGCTGCAAAGCCTGTGGCAGCACTGAAGATGGTAATAGTTGTGTAGAAGTAATTGTTACCAATGAAAATACATCCTGTACCTGTCCTAGCAGTGGCAGTCTTTTGGGGTCCCCTAAAATAAAGAAAGGTAAGTAAATAGTTTAAAAAATATTAACTCTTAAGTTTATTTTTTCTTTCTTTTAAATACAAGAGCTTTTAGAGAGCCTGTAACCTAGAGGTTAGGAATTGCTTTATAGACCCAAGAATATCATATAATTTAGTCGAATATGTACGGTATTTGATTTGTTAAACAATAATGAAATAAAAAACCGTAAGTCTCCAGTCACATTTTCATTATTTAATGTACTTTTTACTTTCAGTAAGTCATCGGTTTTGAAATTTTAATGTAGTCCCCATTTGGGTTATCCTTTGTCTCAATATATTTATTGGCATGTTAATAGTAACTCTCTTGATTTGTTCTCAGGCTTATCACCACACTGTAATGGTAGCGATTGTGGATATTCATCTAGCATGGAAGGGAGTGAAACAGGCTCCCGGGAGGGTTCAGACGTCGCCTGCACTGAGGGCATTTGTAATCATGATGAACACGGTAGGTTCAAGTTAAACTTCCCAATTATTTCTGCTGCATGACTGAGTTAAGCACATAAACAAGAAATTACTGATTTCTGCAGGTGATGACTCCTGTGTTCATCACTGTGAAGACAAAGAGGATGATGGTGATAGTTGTGTTGAATGTTGGGCAAATTCAGAAGAGAACACCACCAAAGGAAAAAATAAAAAGAAGAAAAAGAAAAGCAAGATATTGAAATGTGATGAACATGTAAGTGTCATAAAGTGTCATTCTTAAACCTTTGCTCTTTTCCTTGGAGTGGCTTAGTCACTACACACCGTAGTCACTAGGCTTTTTTTTTTTTTTTAGAATGAATACCCATGCAGTTCCGTTGGTTGCTCATCTTGTGATTTTTATAGGCATGTGTGTCTGATGTGTGGTTGTTTGTCCAACAGTCCATGTGAGACATAAATCCAATTCATTTTTTCACAGTAGTTTTTAATCTGTTAGCTCTGTAATCTTGAGCAGTTTGCTTGATCTGTTTTCCCTGCTGTAAAATGGAGATAATAGTCCCTGTCAGATCAGATTCTGTGAAGATGAAATGAGATTATATTGATGGGTTAGCATCGTGTTTGTGTGTGCGTGCTCAGTTGTGTCTGACTTTTTGTGACCCCCCTGGACTGCAGCCCACCAGGCTCCTCTGTTAATGGAATTTCCCAAGCAAGAGTACTGGAGTGGGTTGCCATTTTCTACTCCAGGGGATCTTCCCGACCGAAGGATCGAACCCTTATCTCTTGTGTTTCTTGTGTTGGCAGGCAGATTCTTTACCGCTGAGCCACCTGGGAAGCATAGTGTTTCCTGTGCAGTAAATGCCTGGTAACTGCCAGCTGTTGCTGTTGTTCTATATTCCTGGTAAAATCTTAACATACTCTCAGGGCGTTTATTTTTCTTTAAAAAATAGTCATTGCTATTATGCTCTGCCTTTTGGGGCTTCCTTGGCTCAGTGGTAAAGAACCTGCCTGCCAGGCAGGAGACTCGGGTTCGATCCCTGGATTAGGAAGATTCCCCTGGAGAAGGAAATGGCAGCCCACTCCAGTATTCTTGTCTAGGATATCCCATGGACAGAGGAGCCTGGCGGGCTGCAGTCCATGGGGTCGCAAAGAGTCAGACATGACTTCACAACTAAACAACAACCACCTGCCTTTTTACCTGAGAGATACCTTTTGTTTTGGTTTCAGATCCAAAAGCTTGGAAGCTGTATCACAGATCCAGGTAATCGAGAGACCTCAGGAAATAGCATGCACACAGTGTTTCACCGTGACAAGACCAAAGATGCACATCCTGAAAGCTGTTGCAGCTCTGAAAAGGGTGGGCAGCCACTGCCTTGGTTTGAGCATAGGAAAAATGTACCACAGTTTGCAGAACCTACAGAAACATCGTTTGGTCCTGATTCTGGAAAAGGTGCCAAGAGCTTAGTTGAACTCCTTGTAAGTAAGCCATGATATCTTTTTGTGGATAACTGATTGCTCATGGGATAGATGTGGGAGGAGACAGTATTTGAGGGTTTAACATTGGGAATGGGAGGAGGCTTTTAAGCAGTATTTTATTATTTTTTGGTGACTTCATTCTTGCTCTTCCACTATGTAATTGTTGTGGAGCACATTTCCTTGTTCTTCTTTACATCAAAGGTAGAAGAGACGAGTTGGGAGAGGCAAAGAGAGTTAGCATCAAGTCCAAGAGTCTGTCTCCTTGGTGGGGGTTATTATAAGCAAGCTGCCTTTCTGAGTGCTAATGAATGGTAGCCAACCTTCCAGATCAGGAAGTATATAGAATCTGAACTAGAGCCCATTTTCTGGGTTACTTCCTTCCTATAACCTTCATGTCATGTAGGATAAAAGCATAACTGAACTTGGGA
This sequence comes from Moschus berezovskii, assembly GCF_049115385.1. Classification (NCBI taxonomy): domain Eukaryota; kingdom Metazoa; phylum Chordata; class Mammalia; order Artiodactyla; family Moschidae; genus Moschus; species Moschus berezovskii. Next base: position 24,913,951 of record NC_142479.1, read on the forward strand.
CATCTTTTATAACTGATTTGCAGTCTTTATACTTCAGATGAATTATACCTGATTCCAAGCAACCCGGGGCATAGTTCGTGTGGAATTTGGAGGAGGGGCTAGGGAAGAAAAGGGTGGCATCTTTTCTGTAGTCATAGGATTCCAAGGGAAACAGATCCTTTAAAATACTAGCTTTTTTCTTTTCCATATAGTTCTAAAGTTTATTGGTGATAGTGTATATTTCATAAGTTTTTAAAAGGTTGTATTTTACCTAACTTGTGGCGATAAATGCTTCAACACAGAACCAACCAGAGAAAAGTCAGATTATTTAAAAATTGGTAGCTATTTTTAACCATCTCTAATTAATCACTTCTTAAGGCTAAGGTGTGTTAGTAGTCTGCTTGTAGGCTTCTAGGACAAATTACAGATCGAGTTTTAAATCAAGTTGAGTTGCATTTTAATCTTACTTAGTACTTTCCAAGGCAGAATGACATTTTGTTATCTGTAAACGTTCTATTTAAAGGCTTTATGTGACTGAATTAAAGCTAAAAACCAGCCTCTTTAATTTTTAGCTGTCTTCTATTAGCATAGCGTTTTGCATTCTTCATTTAAGTCATAGTCTTAACTACTGCTTTAATTTGCAGGATGAGTCTGAATGTACTTCAGATGAGGAAATCTTTATCTCACAAGATGAAATACAGTCCTTTATGGCTAATAACCAGTCTTTCTACAGCAATAGAGAACAATACCGACAGCATCTGAAGGAGAAATTTAATAAATACTGCCGCTTAAACGACCACAAGAGGCCCATGTGTAGTGGCTGGTTGACAACGGCTGGAGCAAATTAAATAAATAAAATAGCTCTGTCTTTCAATGAAACACTCAAGATGACTACTGCGCCTTCTCTTTCAGAAAAACTCTTTAATTTTAGTGACTTACGGCAAAATTTTATCTTAAATCAATGTGATTCTTTCTTGTTTTGGGAGACGGTGGAGGTAACCTCATTAGTTTGTTCTTTCTTCAGGCTTGTGTCTTTAGTTGTGTGGCTGCGCAGGCCTGCCATATGATTTAAGCCATCTCTTTTCATTAAATGTTTCTCTTCCTGTGAGACTTACTAAAAAGCAACTTAGTGGCAAAAGTAATGTTGTACTTATACTTCTGTACAGAAATGACAATGAGCTGAATATATGGTTTTACAAAGTAGACATCCACTTGCGAAATGTTTGGATGTAATGTTAAAGCGCAATGTGCAAAATTTAAAATAAAGAATATTTATTAATACGCATAGTAAAATTTGGTGTACATGTTTCTACTTATGTGTGGCAGTATTTTAATTAGCCACCTGTGGTCTTGGTACTTGACCAGTGATGATGTTAGAGAGGATGAAGAGCAAATGAGGAGAGAGATACAGGCTGTTGAAGACAAAAATTCTTCCCTTCATCAGAGTTGACAGCTGAGAAAAGCAAGTTCCACTCTTTGGTTCTGAAAGAATAAATTTGCTGCGATACCTTTAAATACTGACTAGCATCGTATTTCCTTGTGAGATTTTTAACTGCTATTATTTATAATGCTCCCTGATAATACAAAGCACCTTAAATTCAGAGGTTCAGATTGAACTAGAAGAGTGAAGGCAGAACTTGGCAGAATTTCAGCCCGGGTTGCCTGGTCAGTAGTTACTCAGTGTGTAGAGAACTGGGAGCAGAAGGCTACACTGAGAGCTGGCCACACTGCGGTCTGTGCAAGTGCCTGTTCCTTACCTGGTTTCGAACAGTAAAGTCACTCTGGCTTTACAGTGCACTGTTCTCACAAGTTGTCTGTGAGTACTGAAGGTGAGAGTTCCCTTGGAGCAGCATTTGGCTGCCATTTAAAAGGTTGAGTCAATAGTTCAGTAAAATCATGTGCTTAGAGCTTTGTGTCTACACGTTGATAATACTTGGTGGGCAGAAGACAAATGGTGGGACGGTTACTACCTCTCTGCAGTGGGGGTGGATCGAACCTTGTGGATTTTCTACCACTTAATCAAATTTCTAATCAGATTTCAAGTGGGCAATAGCAGAAGCTTAGTGAGATTTTAACTTTTGTAGTTGGTATTTTTTTGAGCCACCCCCTGAGTTGTCTTTTCAAATCAAAGTGTTGTACAGGGACTAGGGCAGAGAGAAAATGAGTAATTCCTTTCTGATCCTTGTTTGCTTTCATTCTGGAATCCATAAAAAAATGACCAAGGGGTCTCCCACAGCCCTTGGCTCTGAGCCCAATCCTCTTTCCACCACCTGTTGCAGTTAAGTTTTCTCTTGAGATTCCTAAATTAAGCAAGGGCTGGTTTTGTTTTACTCTTTGCCCTTGGGGCCAAACACAGGCATGCTTGCTGAGTGAATACACCAGCCACATTCACGGCTTATTCCATTGGTTGCAGTGGTGGGATTCCAGCAGAGATGTTTTCTCTTTGAAAGGATAGCTATATAAAGAATGCAGAAGTGAGGCAGTATTCAGTGTTTTGATGGAATATCCTTAATGGTCAGCAGTGACTTCTGCTTTGAATAGAACCAACAACCTAAGAAGAGACAAGGGAGGACACAGTGAAGGCAGTTTTCAGAACACATCCCCTGGCCGAATACTGGACTGCTTGCCATCCGAGCCAGGCTCCTCATCTGTCTCTGTATATCCTATAAAATGACAGTGTTAATAGGTTCTATCTCACAGGGCTCTTGTGCACATTAACATATTTGAGGTGCTTAAAATATATTTTACTGTGCCTGTCACGGTAAGCGCTCAATAAATGTTAGCTATTGCTTTAATCTTTGGCATACACCGTGGTATATTTGCTCCAGTGGGAGTAGGGGGGCTTAGCGAAGTTGTAGACTGTAGGTCATTAGGGATACAATCCCCTCCACCCCAATACACGTGTACTTGGGAGTGTTTGCATTTTTAACCATGAGTTCTCTTCGGTTAGAAAGGTCAAGCGATCAGGTAGGGTTGAAAGTCCATCCCAAGGTCACCCAGCGTTGACCGCTGAGACGCTCAACCTTCCCTGAGCGGAACTGTTCCTATCAGCCACCGGCTGGTTGAGGAAGGCGGTGGCGTCACCTTAAGTGCCCCGTAACTTCTCTTCCTGGCCTTTGGGTCAGGATAGGGAAGGTGGACAGAGCAAGAGGCGAGTACGCGCGTCCTCGCCTGCTGCAAGCCCGCGCCGAGCCCCGTTCTCCAAGGGTAAGAGCTCACAGTGGGAAACAGGACTACAAAGTGCCGGGACCCTCCCGCCCAGTCCCGCGAGAAGCTCTTTTCTTCGGGCGGGGAACGGGCGAGGGCCGGAAGGGGCGGGGCGGGGCGAGGGCCGGAAGGGGCGGGGTGGGGCGGGGATCGGGCGAGAGCCGGATGGGGCGGGGCGGTGCCCGCGCGGCAGGGGCGGGGCGGGGCGGGGCGGGGCGGGGCCGGGCCGCCGGCCCTCATCGTTCTCCAGCCGGGATGTGGCCGATAGCCGAGGAGCGGAGGGTGGAGCAGGGGGCGGAGGCCGGCCACAGTGGAGGCAGGTCCTGGCGTACCTCTGACGCGGGCAGGTCGACGGCGGGCGCCGCGGGGGTGACAAGAGAGCGGCCGGGCCCCTACGACCTAGGGCGGAGCTCGGCGATCCCAGTGCTCTGCTCCCAGAGCGAGGTGGGCGGGCGGCTCGGGACCCTGGCCAAAGCCGGCATGGAGCGGTGGCGTGACCGGCTGGCACTGGTGACGGGAGCCTCGGGGGGCATCGGCGCGGCCGTGGCCCGGGCCCTGGTCCAGCAGGGTCTGAAGGTGGTGGGTTGTGCCCGCACCGTGGGCAACATCGAGGTAAGGCCCTGCTGGGGAGCGAGTGGCTCTGGGTGGCGTCGTTTCAGCCGGGCTTGGGTCCAGGTGGGGGATGGGGAGCGGTCGGAGCCAAGGTGTCACGCTGCCCTCTTGCCCGCCACCCCAGGGCCACTTGCAGCAGGCTCAAGGGAAAGAGAGGTGGATGCCTAGTTGGTGGAGAAGGCTTTTGGATCCCTCAGGGCAGGACTCTATCTTTGCTTTTTAAAGTCTTGTCCGTTAGGGAGCTTTTTCCTGACAGCCTTTGCTCTAGTATACCAAGTCTCTGACTCCCTGGCATCTTTTCTCTTGCTTCCCTACCTGCCTGCTCAGGTTGGCTGAGAAAAGGAGAAAAGCCAGGAGAAGGAAAGAAAGCTTTCTGGCCTCAGTGGCTAAGCCGGCTACTAGATTGCTTCCTCTGGTTCCCAGACCTAGCCCACAAAGCCAAACAAGACAAATAAGAGCTAGAGGACTTGATCCTGCTCATTTTTCACCCAGGACAGAGTGGGGTTGGAGTGGGCGTGGAGCTTTTCTGAAGAGGAGGGTTAACCCCTCCTCAATGGACATAAGGGACAAATGGGATGTATATATAAAGTAGACCTTTTTTTTCAGTTTCACTGTCACAGGTGGGACTGAGAAGGTAAACCAGGGCATTGAACCTGTGCGCTCTGGGGGACAAAGCAATGTAGAACTGAACCCCCTGGTTTTTCTCTTAATGTGGGTTGGGAGGCCCAAAGGTTGTGAGCAATAAGAGCTCAGAGTAAAAGGAAATGAAGTTGGCTGTGTTGGAGCAAGGAGGAAAAAGGACGAGCAGTTTCCATCATAGGAACACTGGAGCACTTTGGATTTACCCCAAGCAGGACCCCCTCTCAGGGTCTGGGCTGGTGCTGAGCTTGACCTCCACCCTTGCTCAAAGTCCCTGGGGCAGAGTGGGCGAGGAGGCCTTGGGTGGGGCCCAAGCAGAAAGGTGTACAGGAGGGAGGCCTGTCCCCTCCCCTGCTGCCGACCAAAGGTACGCTTTATAGCCTCCTAGATGGTTCCAAGGTCACCTGGCTATACCCTTGCCCCACACTGCCCCTCCCTTTCTCCTATTCTGAGGTGCTCAGGGCCCGCCTCCACTCAGGAGCCTAGAGGATCAGACGAGGGATTAGGCCACTTGATTCTCTGATTCTAAAGTCACTCTTGCCTTCTCTTCCTACTCCCACCACCACTGCAAACCAGCCAGGAGAAGGGTCCCTGAACCCTGAGGAGAACCCCCGACTGATCACTCGCCCCCCAGGAGGACTCCTTTAATGAGGGGGGATGGCTCAGCTGTGAGGGGACTGACATGATTTCAGGTCCTTTTTGAGGATAGATGCGGACAGGTAGGGCAACGAGAAGACAGCGACAGAGAGTCCCTTCCTTGTGGCTTTGCTGCAGGGCTTTGTCTGGAGGAGGAATGAAGAAATGGAGTGCCAGGAGAGGGCAGAATTCCAGGCTGCTTTGCCCACCATCTGCTTTTCTTGATTGGTTGATGGATTCATTCATTGACACTCAAACAAAATTTGAGTTTCAACCTCCTACAATGAGAAGCCCTGTTTCCTGAGGGGGTCGTTGAGCAGGTGAAATGTTGAGTAGGTGAAATTGGGGGAAGGGGGACTTCTGAGACTGTTTAAACTCTGGAAAGTTAAAGCGGAAAAGAATTTCCTAGGTCACCTGACCGAGCCCTTTATTCCTGACTTGGTTCGGGGGTAGGACAGTGTTCCAGGGCAGCAGACCAAGCTGGCCCTCCTCTAGGGCACCCCTGGCACCCCTGGCCCACCCACACGTGTCCATAGTCACCTTGAGGAGGCTCAGGTGCCCGGTCACTGGCCTTCAAAGCGACCACACAGCCGGTTTTCTTCCTGCTTCTGAATGGCCGCTTACCTCTGCCATCTCCCAGGGGCCTTTCTCTCTCAGGAATCCTTAGTGTCTTGAGGGCCCTGGCATTGTCCAGGGGGGTGCCCAGTGTCACCTCCTACCTGGCTTGGCTCACAGTCTCCAGAGAAACTGGGGTGGAGGGTGGTGCCCCGTGGGTCAGAGAGAAAGACTCTCCTGACTTCCTGATGATTTTTATAGGCAGGGCGAGGGGAGACCGGCCGTTGAGCTCAACTGAGAAGTGAAAAGTCTGTGTGAGGGTGCTGAGCCAGCTGGCTGCAGCTTGTGGCGGGACAGCGATCATTTAGCTATAAGCCCTTCTGAGAGGGGTTGGTAGAGTGATGGGAGCGAAGTGAATCGAGGTCCCGGTGACGCTGGGCGTAGGTGGAAGAACCATGGGGTGGAGCTTGGCTATGAGCGGAGGTGTGTTCCTGTTGGGAAAGAGTCAGAAAAGAGACATCTCTCCATTCCTGGGACCCCCCAGGCCCCTTCTCTGATCCCCAACCTCACCCCAGAGCCCCAGAAACTGCTCCCTTCTTGAACGGAAGACTTGAGTTTATTTGGGAGGTTCCTCCACTGATGATCTCAGCCTCCCCCACCCTTGCTCAGGGACTGCTCTCACCCCTGGACTTCGACCCGAGAGGTCAGGCTGTGGGGATGACCATCAGAGGCGAGAGCTCTGTGAGCGGTGACAGCGGCGGGAGGTGGGGTCTGAGGGCGCGGGGTGGGTTGTGTGTGGAGTGAGCAGCTCATCCCAGTTAGACCCCTGTTGGGTTTCATAGGAGCTGGCTGCTGAATGTAAGAGTGCAGGCTACCCCGGGACTTTGATCCCCTACAGATGTGACCTGTCGAATGAGGAGGACATCCTCTCCATGTTCTCAGCAGTCCGCTCTCAGCACAGCGGTGTGGACATCTGCATCAACAACGCTGGCCTGGCCCGGCCCGACACCCTGCTTTCAGGCAGCACCAGGGGCTGGAAGGAAATGTTCAATGTAAGGGCTGGAGGCAGGGGTCTGTCGGGGTGGGTAGCAGGTCACAGTGGCCAGGAGGAAAGCAGGAAGATAGACGTCCATGGTCAGGAGGAAAGCAGGAAGATAGACGTCTATGGCCAGGAGGAAAGCAGGAAGATAGACCTCTGTGGCCAGGAGGAAAGCAGGAAGATAGACCTCTGTGGCCAGGAGGAAAGCAGGAAGATAGACATCTATGGCCAGGAGGAAAGCAGGAAGATAGACATCTAGGGAGGGGAGGCTTCAGGTTTCTGTCTGGGGCACTTTGAGTCTCACCTGCTTCTCCTCCCCAGAGGGAGAAGGAGTGGAGGAATGGCCAAATCTTTACCACTCTTTCCTCTGAGCCCCTGGGGGCAGTGCTTAAAAGCTGGTTTCCTTCTGTTGGAAGGGAGATTGGTAGGAAAGAAAACTGCCGTCAGTCAGATGTCCCCAAGTGTCAGCTTTGTGCTTGGGGACACGGTGTGATGGGAAGAAAAGGAACCCAGAGGCAGGAGATAATGAAGATGATGATCTCATTCAGCCCCTCCAGTAACCATGTGGCTTCAGGCAGGTTGTCACCCTCTCTGAGCTTCAGTCTTGTCACATGTTAATTGAGATGAACTGCACCTAGACCATCAATGTCTGGGATCACAAATTCCAGTGTCCCCTGAGGCCAGGTAGGAACCCAAAGAGTAGGGCGGGTCACACGGGGAAGCACTTGACCATGGAGTCCCCCCCCGCCCCCCACCCCCACCCCCGCTGCCGTCTGGGCAAGCACGGGCTGGTGTGGCCAGATCATGTAACTTCTCTGAGAGCAGTGGGGGGGCATCGATTTCCATGGAGACCCCCACCCACCCCATTCACCAAAACCTCAGCTCCAGGAATGCAAGGACTTTTGTCTATTTTATTCTGTCATAGTCTCAGCCTGCAGACACTCTATAGATATTTTTTGAATGAATGAAACCTTCTAATACAGATTGGAAATTAAGTTTAGAATGTTTTAAAACCACGTGTAGACCAAGCACAGCCTTCATGGCATGGGTTTTCAACCTCTAGACTGTAATATGGGGCAGTACCTTCAGGGTATGAAACTAGTTCCGAGCAGTGGAAAGCAGTGTGTAAATGGAATGTTTCTATCCCCCCCCAAGACTTTTCATATGTGGTCACAATAGCACCTGACAGGTGCGTGGGCCCAGAAATGAGCAACAAACATTGAAACGTTGAACAGGGATATGCAGCCCTGCCCTTGCCCTCAGAGAACCTTCTGGGAGATCCAAGTTGTGGACCTAACCTGCAGTCAGGGCGTCTCTAAACCTAGACCTCAGCTTGCCCGACTGTAAAGAGAGGCACGTATGTGAATTCCCTAAGACCCTGTTCAGCTTGAACATTATGTCATTCTCTTAGGATTGTTTTATGAGGCATCTCCCAAGAGAACCACGTCAGTGATCACAGAGGGAACCCTTGACCCCCAAATCTAGGAGATTCGCTCCCCTGGCCTGAGGGGATCTGTTTCTCCTAGTTTCTCCTCCATGCCTCCGTCCCCAGAAGCTGAGTTCTCTGCCCCACAAACCTACATTGTTAAGAGAACCAAAAGCAGGGCTGGAAATCGCCTGTGTCCTGCCATGAACGCTGGACCAGGTTTGCACCGGGAGTGTTCTGTCCCGATGCCTGGCACTGATACCTGATAAAGAGAAACATCTGACCTCCCAGCTGGTCTCCTCTCTTCCCCGGAGGAGAGGGTGAAGGCCCGCTGAAAGTTTTATCTCCACTTGCCCTCCTGGGCGAGCCTAAGTGGTGGGGCTGGGCTGGTGCTTTAGAGCAGAGACACTTCCGTTGGGCCTCTGTTCCCCGCAGACTGGGGTCTGGGGGTCACCTCTGCCGGAGGAGCAGGAGTGGGCAGGGTCCAGGAAGCCTCATGCCCTTGGGGGCCCCTTGCCATGCAGTGACATGTGACCACACCCCCTGTGCTCAGTCTTATAAATGGGATGGAGGTTGGAGGATGGCATGGAAGAACGGAGGGCCAGACTCTAGTCTCAAGGGAGGGACCGGAAAGGCACAGAGAGCAGTGGGGTGAAAGGCTGAGCTCAGTCCCGAGGAGAAAGATTTGTAAAGGAAGGATTTTAGGCTATTTTGGAGAGAGGAGAGCCAGTGACTCTGTCCCAGAGAAGAGTAGGGCATTTGGGGAAGAAAAGGGGTGAATTCCCTGAGGCAGAGGAGACAGCCAAGATGGGGAGCGCTCCTGGGTCCTGGCTGGGTTCTGGGGAGGGGTGGTGTCTGTTCCCGAATACACGGGAACTTGAGGGCATCACCCAGGGAGGGGAGCCACCTCTGCTGTTAGCTGGGGCTGGTGGCTGGACAGGGAGGGGCACGTAAGGCCCGCGGCCCTGACCTGTCCTTGGTCTTGGGTAGGACCTGGCCCCTGTTTGGGATGCTCCCCACCCCAGGGTGCTCTGGGGCTCCATCACCTGCTCAGGTGGGCCCAAAGATGCAGACACGCATTGCCCCCCACCCCGGCCCACAGGTGAATGTGCTGGCCCTCAGCATCTGCACGCGGGAAGCCTACCAGTCCATGAGGGAGCGGAAGGTGGATGATGGACACATCATCAACATCAACAGGTGAGGCGGGTGGCGGGGGCTGGGGTCAGGCCGCCCCCTACTCTCCCAGCAGAGTGACCTGCCGTGGCTCCTTTGACCTCTTTGGACCTCAGTTTCCCCCAGGTGGTAGAATAGGGATTTCACTCCCAGTTAACACCCAGATGGCATGACTGGGGGGCGGGGAAGAACGTTGTTGTGGTTGTTTAGTTGCTTAGTCCTGTCCGACTCTTTTGCAACCTCCATGGACTGTAGCCTGCCAGGCTCCTCGGTCCATGGGATTCTCCAGGCAAGAAAACTGGAGTGGGCTGCCATGCCCTCCTCTAGCGGGGGAAGAAGAGTATGTGCCAAACGCCAGCCCCTCATTGGATGGAAGGGGTAGCTTGGCCCTTTGGTGCCTGAGGCCTGGGGCTCCTCCTGGGACCGGGGTTCTCCATTCCTCAGGCCGCAGCAGGAACCCCACCCTGTGACACAGAGACTGCAATCTCTGTCATGGGGGCGCCTGCGTAGACACGGCCTCCGTGCCATAGACTGAGGAGAGCCCTCTCAGTGAACCTCACGGGTGAAAGGGAGAGAGCTTGGCCAGCCTACGTGGACTGAAGAGGGAATCCTGGGGTCCACGGAGGGAGGCCTTGGAGGAGGAGGGGGCCCGGAGGAGCTGTCGACATGGACAGGCCGGCTGAGTGGCGGGAGGGCGGTCCCTAATGTTTCGGAGGCACCGGGGGGCAGCTGGCCCGGCAGGCGGCCTGGCATCACTCTCTCCTTCCCCTTCCCTCCCTCCACCCAGCATGTGTGGCCACCTGGTGCCACCCCCGGCCGAGATCCATTTCTACAGCGCTACCAAGTACGCCGTAACCGCACTGACAGAGGGGCTGAGGCAAGAGCTCCGGGAGGCCCAGAGCCACATCCGAGCCACGGTGAGGGCCGACCTGACCCCGGGCCCTCCCCGCCGCACACACTTGCAGCCCCGGGAGCCCGCGGCCTGGTGCACCGCGGAGAGCCCGGCGTCCGCCCTGGGCACAGGCCTCCTGGGCTCTGCTGCTGCCGGTGCGGCCCTGCCCAGTCCTCGAGTCCCCGCGTGTCTCTGCCTGTGAGGCGGGAGAGGGGCTGACTTGAACCTGGAGGAGGGGGCAGGGGCGCAGGGGTGAGGCTGAGGGAGCATAAGGGACCGTGGGCAGCCAGGGCCACAAAGCCAGGACAGGGGCTCTCCCCGGGAAGGCTGCCTCTCCATGCCTCAGTCTTCCTAGCTGTAAAATGGAGATGAAAACACCTATAGGTTACGAGGGTTTAAGGGAGGCCACTTTGTAAAGCTGACCTGGCTTTTGGTAATGGCCCTGTAGCTGGTAGGAATCATTCTGATAACCCCCCCGTGGCAGCTTTGGAGGGCGGAGGTGGCCGCTTGACGTCGGGCGGCCATCCCTGTGAGGCTGGGGCCCTGTGGCCTCCGTCCTTTCCCTCCCAGCCCCCCGCCCCAGGCCTGACCTCCGGCCGGGGCTCAGCTCCTGAGCAGGCTGTCTCTGTTGGCCCAGTGCATTTCTCCAGGAGTGGTGGAGACACAGTTCGCCTTCAAAGTCCACGACAAGGACCCCGAGAGGGCAGCTGCCACCTATGAACACATGAAGGTGGGGCCCAGTGAAGCCATGCACTCCCTAAATGAAGGCAGAGGGAGCCCTGGCCTTCAGACCTCGCCCTGCTAGCCAGCCCATCGCCTCTCCTGGAGGGTGGGGGAGGGAACATGGCTGCTGGGGGGGACCTCCCTGATGGGGGGACCTCCCTGATAGGGGGGGACCTCAGATCATTCTGTCCTCACCTCACCCCTTTCCCTGGTGCTCCCAGTGTCTCAAGCCTGAGGATGTGGCCGAGGCTGTCATCTATGTCCTCAGCACCCCCCCACATGTCCAGGTGAGTCTGGCCTTGGCTGTCCGTCCCCTGGAGGAGCCCAGCCAGCCCAGAGGTGGAGAGTGGGGAGGCCTTAAGAGGGTGGGGAGAGCATACTGGCTTCCTCAAGCCTTGTGCCTTCTGCAGATTGGAGACATCCAGATGAGGCCCACGGAGCAGGTGACCTAGTGCCCTTTGGGGAGCTCCTCCTTCCCGCACCCCTCTCACAGCTGGGCACCTGCCCCTGGACTGGGGGTGTTGATTTCTGAACCCCTGGATTCCACTTCCTTTCCCCACCCCCACCAGGGGCTAGAAAACTTGAGGTTTTTATATGTCAAATTGTTTCCACCATGAATGGGTTGGGGGAGAGGAGGTGGTGTCCCCTGATTGTTTTACCTGCTCCTGCTTTCTCGGTCCCCTTCCTGGGCTCCTGGCCTTTGTCTGCTGCCCTTGCCTCCTTCCCTTTGGCCTGGGGAAGGGACTGTGGCCAAAAGTGGGGCTTTCTCCTATCTTCCTGAACCCCCACCCCCACTGTCCCTTGAGGATGAGGCCGCGGAGGGAAGCCCTCACCTTCCATCTGAATGCTTTTCGGGGCTCCAGGCTTCCTTCTCTCCTCTCCCCACCGCGCCTTCTTTGCCCCGTCTCAGTTCTCCAGCCCCACTGCGGCTTCTGCACCCCTCAGTGGGGTCCTCACTCCACTCTGACTATGGCAGCAGAATACCAGGGCCTGCCTCCCAAGTGGGTTTCACTGTGATCATTAAAAAAAAGAATACTTGCATTAAAAAATCTTGGCTGCAGAAGTGTCTTTCAGTTCTTCCCCCTTCCTGTGATGAGGAATGGTTGTCTCAGAGTTTCTTGCAGGAGAGCGGGAAAGTGGGTGGATTGGGGGCATCCTTCCTGGAGTGTGAATTACCTTTCGGTTGGGTCTGGAAAATGGCTAAGAATTTCCTGCTAGAAAAAGAGGATAGCAGGGCGCGCCAGGCAGGGCGGCCCCGAAGAGCACGCAGGGCTGGAATAGCACAGAACTTAGTGCAGGAGTGACGGTGGGGCTGAAAAGGTAGCTCTTGCCTGAATCCCGGGGCGGGAGTGTGGGGGCGGCGGGGTCTGGGTCCTGAGCAAGGAGTCTGGCCCTTAACCTGTGGGGCCAAGGGCATCAGCTGGCTTGTCAGTAGGCCAGAGCTGTCACTCAGAGAATCAGGGCCATGGAATCGGAAGTCATCGGTGGGGTTTCTGCTGACCGGTGCTAAGGTTTGACAGGCAATGGAGTTGTCGCGGAGGGGCTGGATGCAGAAGCAGCTCCGTAGGAAAACCGCCAGCACCCGGTGGCGGAGGGCGTCACCACGCCCAGCCAGGTTGGACAGGAAACCCAACACATCGCCTTAAAGTGTCCTTTGCTGGCGCCGGGGTGAAAGGTCCTCCAACCTCCCGGGGCCTTGGAGGGTGCACGACGCCGCCCGGCCCGCCGTCGGGTCAGCTCAGCGGCGAGCGCCACCTCGCCCCGGCGCCTTGGCAGTGGATGGTGGTCGCTCCGCCGGCCCTGCAGGGGGCGCTGTGGGAACGGCCTGGCCTCCGCGCATGCGCCTTGCGTCTCCGGGCGGGGGCGGGGCGTCCGGACGCGGAAGCGGAGCTGCTCACGTGCGGGACGGCGCCGGCGGGAGTGACCGCCCCTGCGGACGCAGCCCGGGCATCCACCATGGCGCTGCCTCTGGCCGTCGGCGCCGCGACCTGGCCCTGCTGCAGCCTCCTCCTCACGCGTCCTTTCTCCCAAGCGACGCGGTGCTGGGGGCGGCCCGGCGGGGAGGAGCTCGGCCGCCTGCTCCTGGATGACCTGGCGTCGGTGCCGCGGCCGGCCGGGGGCCCGGAGCTCCTGTTTGGCCTGTCCCCGTGCCTCCTGGCGCTGCGGGCCGCCCGCCGCCGCGTCGCCCGGCTTCTGCTCCAGGCCGGCAGGTCTGGGCTGCAGGGGCAGCGGGCCGAGCTGCTGCGCGCGGCCGAGGCGCGGGCCATCCCGGTGCTGCGGCCCCGGCGGCGGGAGCTGGACGTCCTGTGCCGCCACCAGGTTCACCAGGGCGTCTGCATGGAAGTGAGCCCCCTGCGGCCCCGGCCCTGGGCCGAGGCCGAGGCCGAGGTGGCCCGGCCAGGAGACGACCCCCAGCAGCTGTGGCTCGTCCTCGAGGGCCTGCAGGATCCCCGGAATCTTGGGGCCGTGCTGCGCTCCGCTCACTTCCTCGGAGTCGATAAGGTCATCACCAGCCGGAGAAACAGGCACGGACGCCCGTTATTCCCCGTGCGTCCCCATCTGGAGGCTTAGCTGAGTTCCTAAGCACCTTGACCCTTGGGTGGTCCCTCAACCAGGCTTCCCCGACGTCAGAATTCTTACCCCCCAATCCTGGGGTATGGGGGAGGGCACAGCACCGGGCCTGAGGTTACCCGGCTTCATATGGTGGCATGGGGAAACCTTGCAGCTGCCCGCTCACTCCAGTAGTCAGCAAGGCCAGCGCCGGGGCTATGGAGGTGATGGACGTGTTCTCCACTGATGACCTGGCCGGTTTTTTACAGGTAATGGCGCGGAGGAAGCGGGGGTGTGTCAGTAAAGAAGAAATGAGCCAAGCTCAGTCTCTCCAAGGGCCTCCTGGCCAGCAGCTGAGGGAGGAAAGAGAGTGGGGGACATGTTGGTATCGCCTCCTTGTTTGTTTAGTCACTAAGTCGTGTCCACTCTGCGACCTCACGGACTGCAGCACGCCAGGCTTCCCTGTCCAAAGTATTGTGGCCATTGGAGCTTCAGCATTAGTCCTTCCAGTGAATATTTAGGATTGATTTCCTTTGGGATGGACTGGTTTGCTCTCCTTGCAGTACAAGGGGCTCTCAAGAGTCTTCTCCAGCTCCACAATTTGAAGGCATTAATTCTTTGGAGCTCAGCCTTCTTTATGGTCCAGCTCTTGCATCCATGCATGACTACTGGAAAAACTGTAGCTTTGGCTATATGGACCTTTGTTGGCAAAGTGATGTCTCTGCTTTTTAATAGGCTGTCTAGGTTGGTCATAGCTTTTCTTCCAAGGAGCAAGCATCTTTTAATTTAATAGTTAAAGTCACCATTTGCAGTGATTTTGGAGCCTCCAAAATAAAACCTGTCACTGTTTCCACTTTTTCTCCTTCTGTTTGTCATGAAGTAATGAGACCAGATGCCATGATGTTCGTTTTTTGAATGTTGAGTTTTAAGCCAGCTTTTTCACTCTTTCACCCTTTTCAAGAAGCTCTTTAGTTTCTCTTAGTTTCTGCCAGTAGAGTGGTATTATCTGCGTATCTGAGGTTGATGATATTTCTCCTGGCAGTCTTGATTCCAGCTTGTGATTCATCCGGCCATCTAAATCGCTTTGAGGAGAGAAGCATCCATGGAGCAGAGTCTGAGCCTACTTTTTGCCCCTCCTGCAGGTTTACTCAGCACTTCACTGACTAGGGGCTTCCTGATAGCTCAGTTGGTAAAGAATACGCCTGCAATACAGGAGACCCTGGTTCAATTCCTGGGTCGGAAAGATCCGCTGGAGAAGGGATAGGCTACTCATTCCAGTATTCTGGCCTGGAGAGTTCCATGGACTATATGTAGTCCATGGAGTCGCAAAGAGTCAACATGACTGAGTGACTTTCAGTTCACTGTCTAGTAAGTAAAGTGTTAGTTGCTCAGTCGTGTCCAACTCTTTGGGGCCCCATGGACTGTAGCCCGCCAGGCTCCTCTGTCCATGGAATTCTTCAGGCAAGAATAATGGCGTGGGTAGCCATTCCCTTCTCCAGGGGATCTTCTCAACCCAGGGGATCGAACCCAGGTCTCCTGCATTGCAGGCAGGTTCTTTACCATCTGAGCTACCAGGGAAGCCCATTTAGTAAGTAGGTCTTCAGTAAATGTTCACTCGTGAGAAACCAGTGGTTCCTGCTTCCTCTTGTAGGGAAGCAGTGTGAAAGGCTCTTTGGACAAGGACTAGTCTATCCCTTTCCCCTGGTCCCTCCCACAAATGAAGAAACAAAGAAACAAAACAAACCCCCCAAACCACTACCACCAGCGGCAGCATCACCACCAGCAAAAAAAAAAAACCTGCTTTGATGTCTAGGAAGGGACAAACCTTAGCAAAACCCCTGGTCCATCAGCATTTGTCTTCAGCTGTGCTTCCCTTGCTGGACACAAGGGGGCAGTATTGCCCTGTATTTAGCAGTTTCCCTGACCATCCCCCAGGGCTCCTCTCAGTCCTTGGGTCCCTTTTCTATACATACTTATTTCTTGTTTGTCACATGCAATCTGATGGTTTTAAATTGCCGTTTAGATACGAATGCCTCCCCAATATATATCCTTCTGGATTTTGCTCCTGAACCTCAGATTCACATATCTAGTTGCCAACTCAACAGCTCTTTTTTCTGTCTAATGGGCATTTCAAACAAGATTTCCAAATGTTCCTGTTCCTTTTGCGGACGTAGCCAGCTCAGTTGATGGCAGCTCCTCCTGCCTTCAGTTGTTTAGGCCTTGGCATCCTCCTTGGTTCTTCCTGCTCTCTCACCCCGCATCCCACATGCCTTATGAGGATGTGATTGTCCAGTCCTGCACATGCAGCTGACAGCAAAGGTACAGGCAGTTCAGGTTTGCCCCAGAGATTAGAAGAGGATTTAAAATAAACAGATATTGTTAAGGCACATCCTTTCATTTTTACCTTGACCTTATTTCCACATTCTGACCATTTCTAACCATCTCCGCTGTTACCACTGTGGTCCAAGCCACCATCATCTCTGCCTGTGTCACTGCAGAAACCTAACTGGTCTGCTTGCTTCTGCTCTCAACATAGAGGGATTCTGTGGAGATGTAAGTCAGACCATGTCACAGCTTCTCTGCTCAAAACCCTTCAAAGGCTTTGCCTCTCTCAGAGTGAGAGCCAAAGGCCTTCCAGTCGCCTTTGAGGTCCTACCTCCCGTGGCCTCTTTTTTCCTTTCCTGTCTCAGCAGCTCCCTTTCCACTGACCACTTGGCTGTTCTGCTGTTCCTCACGCTTGCCTGATAAGCACCCGCCTCTCGGCCTTTGCCCTTCCTGATCTCTGCCTAGAGTATCTCCTCCCCCAGGTGTCTGTGTGGTGCTCCCTCCCCTCACCTCCTGCAGGTCTACACTTCAGTGAGGCCTCCCTGACCTCCCGGCCACGAGGCTGGGGTTTGGGCCTGTTTTGTTCATCGCCTTATCCCCAGTGCAGAGCACAGAGCCTGTCCACTCTAGGTGCTTGATAACTACTGACTGAATCCAGCGGCTCAATGAGGGGGTGACTAGATGGGCAAGGCCAGGCTCCTCCCGGCTGGTGCTCCGCTGAAGGATTGATTTCTCCTCCCCCCTTTCAGGCCAGAGCCCAGCAGGGCTGGCTCGTGGCTGGCACAGTGGGCTGCCTGGGGCCTGAGATCGCCCTGTCCTCCAAGATCCCCATTGCTTGCTGCTTGGATTTCCTCTGGGACCGGCCTACGCTCCTTGTGCTGGGTAGGTAGATGTCCCTGTTCTTTGCTGAGATGCAAGCTTCCTGAGTGCCTGTCTGCCCAGCTGGGGCCTCCGTAACCCTCCGGCCCCTCTGCTCTGCAGGGAACGAGGGCTCTGGTCTGTCTCGGGAAGTGCAGGCCTCCTGCCAGCTTCTCCTCACCATCTTGCCTGGCCGGCAGCTGCCTCCTGGACTCGAGTCCTTAAATGTCTCCGTGGCCGCAGGTGAGTTTCCACTCCCCTTCCTTCTCTCCCTCTGATCACACGCATACAGCTGCTTCAATTCATCCTAAATACCTTTCTCAATCTTTCTGTGTCCGAATTGCTTATATGTGCCAAATGAGGAAAATATCTACATCTTTTAAAAAATTAATAATTTTTGACTGCTGTGGATCGTCATTGCTGCCCAAGGGCTTTCTCTAGTTAAGGTGAGCAGAGGTCACTCTCTAGTGGCAGGCTTCTCATTGCAGTGGCTTCTCTTGTTTGTGTGCGGGCTCAGTAGCTGTGGTGCATGGGCTTCGTTGCCCTGCAGAGCACGTGGGATCTTCCCGAACCAGGGATGGAACCCGTGTCCCCAGCATTGGCAGTCAGGTTCTTAACCACTGGACCAGCAGGGAAGCCCCCTGAAGCCTCTTGAGGATGAAGTGAGGAAGTGCCTGGCCCATGGTCCCTCCTCTGTTCCACCCTTGTCCTTCTGTCTGTCTGCAGGAATCCTTCTTCACTCCATTTGCAGCCAGAGGAAGGGGTTCCCAGTGGAAGGGAGGAGAGAGCAACTTCTCCACGACCCCCAGGATCCCTCGGCCTCATCTGAAGCAGCCCGAGTGGCTCAGCACCCAGGACTGTCCTCGGGATCAGTAAAGAAGAGACAAGACGGGGGCTGACCGGGACTGCCTGCGGTGTGTGTGTGCTGGGGAGCGCATGCACCCCCACCCTCGAATGTGCTGGAGTCTCTTGTCTTATGAGTGTGCATCAGTCCTCTGTTTATAAACCGCTGTCCTGGGGAGCCAGGAGCCTTGCAATAGAGACCACAGGAAGTTCAGTTTCCCATTTTTTTTGGACTTGCGGTTGGAGATGGCAGCTTGTTAATTTCTACGCTGCGCTGGGACAGAGGGTCTGTTTCTTCCCAGGTCCCACCTGAAAGTGAGGGGGGAGTTTTGGACATCAGAAGGGTATCGGGCAGCCCCATCCAGGGTCCTCTTCCTCTTGGACGGGTGTGAGAAGGCAGAGGGAAGCCTGGGGCACTCCTGTGGGCCACACAGGTGCAAATCCAGGCTCAAACCCTGTGAGCACATGGCTTCATCTTTCTAACCTCCAGGCCTGTTGTCAGGATCCAGTAAAACATCACTTGATATCCAGCAGGCACCCCTTCTCTCTGGTTCCTCCACTAGGTGGCAGCCTTGCTCTTTGGTCCACAGTCCCTTTGGGAAGCTTTCGCAGCCACCTGGGGAGATTCCTGGCTGTGACCCACCCCAGAGAGGCAGGGGAAAGATTAGCAAATACCTATCAACTCACTGGCCCTCCAGTACCCACCATGGATGAGTCACCAGTTAGTCGGCCTCCATGGAAGGACCTGCTGAACCAGAGTTCTGGCCTTTGATTCTGGGAGGTGGTGAGGACCTTGCAGATTTGCCGTTTATTGTACAACCCAGACAGATTCGGTACCCTTCTCCCAGGCTCCCCTGAGTGGAGCAGAGGCCACTAGGATAAGTAGCTTAGAGCAGTCTTGGCTGCTCACTGGAACCACCTGGCAAGCTTTAAAAAACAGCTGACACCCCTCTCAGCCTGATGTAATTGGTCAGTGTATGACATGAACATCTGACGTGTTTTTTTTTTAAGGATTTTACTTTCTTTTTTGGCCGTGCTGGGTCTTCACTGCTGCTTGGGCTCTTCTCTAGTTGCGGAGAGCAGAGGCTACTCTAGCTGCAGTGCACGGGCTTCAGTAGCTATGGCACAAGGGCTCAGTGGTTGCAGCTCCTAGGCTCTAGAGCACAGGCTCAGTAGTTGCGGTGAATGGGCTTAGTTGCCCTGTGACATGTGGGATCTTCCCAGATCAGGGATCCAACCCTTGTCCCCTGCATTGGCAGGCAGATTCTTTACCACTGAGCCACCAGGGAGATTCCAAACATCCGAATTTTTAAAGCTCCCCCAGTTGAGTATCAGTTGCAGCCCAGGCTGGGAACCATTAGGTTTCTGCTGATATTCTGGGCTGGATAACTTGTGAAGGCCTGTCCTGCACATTGTAGGATGTTTAGCAGCATCTCTGGCCTCTGCCCACAAGGTGACAGTAAGCACCCTCTCTTCCCTGAGTTGTGACAACCGAAAACGTCTCCAGATGCTGCCATATGTCCCCAGGGGGATGGAATCAGCCCTTGAGCAGCACTGCTTGGGAGCGTGGGTCAGGGGGATGGCTGCCCGAGGCACAGGTCCTGATGCTGTGACCTTGGCCACTTCCTCACCCTCCTGCCCCTAGTGGGCGGGGATAATCCTGCCTCCCTGGGTGGCGGGGAGGAGAGAGGCTGGAGAGGAACTCTGGGCCCTACACACTGTAGGTGCTTGGTAAACAGTACTGCCCTATTCTCTGTGGGATAGATTCATCTCGAATTCTAATGGTGATGCCAATTTAGAAAGACATGAACTTCAATTTTAAAAAGGCCAAAGATGGGGCTTCCCTGGTGGTCCAGTACTTAAGACTCTGCTCCCAAGGCAGGGGGCCTGGGTTCGATCCCTAGTCAGGGAACTAGATCCCATGTGCCACACCTAAAGGTCCCACATGCTAAAGCTAATACCTGGTGCAGCCAAATTTTTTTTTTTTTAAATAGTATAATCCCAGCTGATTTGGATTGTCATATAACAGAAAACAACACAGCACTGTGAAGCAGTTTTCCTCCAATTAAAAAGTGAAAGTGAAGTCACTCAGTCGTGCCTGACTCTTTGTGACCCCAGGGACTGCAGCCCGCCAGGCTCCTCCATTCATGGGGATATCCAGGCAAGGATACTGGAGTGGGTTGCTATTTCCTGCTCCAGGGGATCTTCCCGAGCCAGGGATTGAACCTGGGTCTCTCTGCATTGCAGGCAGACTCTACTGTCTGAGCCACCAGGGAGTCCCTCCAATTAAAAAATTATAAATGAATAAAAGGGACAAAGATGGCTTTAAAGTCAGAGCTTTTCCTCTCAAAAAGGAGGAAGAACCCCTCCGTGCACTCCGTAGATCTCCATCACACAGGTTTCTCCTGAGCTCTGTCCCTGACTGCCACACAGATGTGACCTCTGACCATCTCAGGTGTAGGACACCGCCTCCCGTGTCACCTCTGTGCTCTCAATGAAGAGGCTAGTGTTGTTTTTTTTTTTTTTCTGGCTGCACCACATGGTAAAAGCTCTTAGTTCCCCAACCAGGGATCAAGCCCATGCCCGCTGTAGTGGAAGCGTTGAGTCTTAACCTCTGACCACCAGGGCGGTCCCCCTTGCGTGGTTTCTGACTGTGGCTATTCCTTAGCCTCATGGGGTCAGGGGATGGGAGGGTCACTTGAATAGTCCGGGTGTACAGAGGTACCAGGCTGACTGAATCAGTGTCTCTTGGGAAGAAGCCAGGCACCAGCATTTTTCTTTTTAGAACTATCCAGCTGATGGCCAGTATACAGCCAGTTGGAGAATCACTGGCTTTCAGACTACCGCATAGGTCCAACTGCTTCCAAATCATTCACACCCGTGCTTTTGAGTGCATACCTGAAAGTTTGGGCCAAACAAGCTTTTACCTGTCCCCAAGGTTCTTCAGAAGATGCCGGGTCTCCAGCCCTGACTCTGGCTTCCTCCCTGGGAGGTGTCTCGGTCTCCTCATCTGTGCAATGGGGATAGTGCCATCTCCACCTGCTCCAGCTACCCTCTCCCCAACAGGAAGTTGTAAAGATAAAAAAGTGTTGTGTAAACTACAGGACTGTGTGCCCAGGACTGGCACATCATCATTCAAACCTGAATGTGAGGGTTCAGATCAGTGTGTCAACCTGAGTGGGCCACAGGGTGCCCAGATACTTGGTCAAACATTATCCTGGGTGGTACGCTGAGGGTATTTTTGGGTGAGATGAGCATTGCTGGACTGAGTAAAGCAGATTGTACTCCCCTGTGTGGTGGGCCTTGTCTAATCCGTTGAGGACCCCCAGTAGAACAGAAAGGCTGACCCTTCCCCAAGTAAGAGAATTCTGCCTACCTTTTGGAACTGAAACTTGGCCTCTGCCTAGGTTGCAAGCCTGCTGGCCCTCAGATGGTCACTATATCATAAGCTCTCCTGGGGTTTCCAGCCGTACCCTGCAGAACTTGGGGCTTATCAGCCTCTATAACCACATGACCCAATTCCTTATCACATAGATAGTGTGTGTGTATATGTGGGTGTGCATATGTGTGTGTGTGCGCACAAACATACATGCATGCTTGGTCATGTCTGATTCTGTGCAACCCCAGGGACTGTAGCCCGCCAGGCTCCTCTGTCCGTGGGATTTTTCAGGCAAGAATACTGGAGTGAGTAGTCCTTTCCTTCTCCAGGGGATCGTCCTCACTCAGGGATCAAACCTGCATCTTGTGTCTCCTGCATTGGCAGATTCTTTACCACTGTACACCTGGGAAGTCAAATTGACTTAGCAGCAGCAGAGAGAGAGGGGGAGGGAGGAAGGTTCTGTTTCTCCTGTTGGGTCTGTTTCTTGGAGACCCCAGACTGATAGATCTGCTGAAAACAAACTGAGGTGTCCTGGTGCTCCCCCCCCATACTGGGGTACAGAATTGAGCTCTGCTCTCCAGAACTAAAGCCAGCATGGACGCTAGAAGTAGGGTGGGGTGTTCTTGGGGTCTGGAGCCTTCTCCTGCCCACCGACTCCTCTGTGGTGTCCAGAGCCCTATCTAACCTTAGGCCCGCTTTCCGTCAGCTTTCTGAGTCCCAGTGGTCTGGGTCACCTCTAGGGCCACTCCCCCGGGGAAACAGCCAGGCCCAGGTGGCTCCTTCCTGCTTCACCCCCCCAAGCAGCAGGCTGGCTGTCCTCTGGAAGACAGGTTCACTTGAACCAAAGGGAATTGCAGCTGTAATTACCTGCCCAGGACATACAGATAAGTAGTTGTCAGGCAACCCAGATACTCCCCGAATGAAGAAAGGCCCTGAGGCCCAGGCTGAGGCCTGCTTCTCGGCATGTGACCTCAGGTGCCAGGTACATAGAGGCTGCTCAGCTCAGCTAGTGTGGTTAAACACCTGGGAGCTGGCGCGGCTGTGGCCGTGGGTAGGAAGGGCAGCAGGATCAGGGTGCGGCCAGAGGAGAGCGCGGTGGTGGTTGAGGACACGACCTTGGCTGGCAAGCAGTGTTTGCTTTGCGTTCCAGCCCTGACACTTGGCAGTGGTGTCACGGTGGCCATGTCCTTAACTTTTCTAAGCCTCGGCTTTCCTCATCTGTAAACAGGGACGACAGCAGTATCCACGTGGCAGGGATCGTGCACGTAAAGCCCTTGGCCCTGTGTCCTCAGACTTCGAGGTGCTCTCACAGCCAACATGGGGGGCTGACCTAGAGGTCAGGAAACTGGCCCCTGCCCTCCCACCACCCTGACCTCAATTTCCCCAGAGGCTCTAGGACCCCTTTTAGTTGCAAGACACAATGGTTTACCGGGGAGGACAGAGGGAGCTGGAAGAGGTGGGTGCTGAAATGACATTCCCAGTCTCCTCCTTCGTCAGGGTCTCCCAGCCAATAGGGGCAGGGTCTCAGAAGGTTGGGGTTCCCAGAGCACCCTACCCCCTCCAGGGCTGGCATCTTTTTTTTCCCTGCGGAAGGCTAAATTGCCAGTTCCCCCCCTGCCCCAGGCTGGGATCCTCAACTAGAGCCCCCTCCTCCTACAGGGAGGGCAGGGCGCCAGGGAGCCCCACAGTTTGTAAATGTAATCAACCTTGAGGTCTCTGACTTCCACAGGTGCAATTAGCATGCCCATCTGCTAATCTCTGATTAATGATGTTTACAAACACAGGACTCTGCTCTCAGAGCTGCTCAGTGCCCTTCTCCGGGGCCAGGAGGCAGGGGTCTTCCGAGCACCGCCCCCCACCCCATGTAGCCCACTACTTCAGGCCTCCCCACCCAACACCCCTTCCATCCCCTCCCCCAGGCAGCGAGCAGAGCTGGAGGTCTTTCCAGAGCCCTTGGTCCAGTCCTCACTGCACATGGGTAGAGAAGAGACCCTGTGAGAGCGCAGGGAGCCCAGAGGCTGCGGGGCTGGGGCCTTGCTCTCCCTTCTCCCCAGTTCTGGAACTCCTGGGACACGCGGTGTTGCTTTCACTCACCAGCCCAGCGCTAGCCCTGGGGCACACGCACCTCCTTTCCTAGAGGAGTGGGCCTGGCCCTGGTGCCCCGAGACGGGGTGTTTCCACCCCGCCTACCCTCCTGAGGACTGCCTGGGTCCTCTCACAGGCAAAGTAGCTAAAGCATCAGGAACACACCTCTAGGAGACTTCCCCGCTGGTCCAGTGGTTAAGGATCTGCCCTCTAATGCAGGGAGCGTGGGTTCCATCCCTGGTCAGGGAACTAATCTCCCACTTTGTTTCATTTTGTTTTTGTTGTTAAGTCGTTCAGTCGTGTCTGACTCTGTGCAACCACATGGACTGTAGCCCGCTAGGCTCCTCTGTCCATGGGATTTCCCAGGGAATTATACTGGAGTGGGTTGCCATTTCCCTCTCCAGGGGATCTTTCCAACCCAGGGCTCGAACCCAAGTCTCCTGTGTTGGCAGGTGGGTTCTTTTATCACTGAGCCACCACATGTCACCGGGCAGCTAAGGCTTTGCTCCGCGACTGCTGAGCCTGTTGCTCTGGAGCCCACATGCCACAGCCAGAGAACTTGTCTGCTGCCCGCTGACCCTGCAGAGATCCCATGACCAGCAACTAAGACCCCACACAGCCAAATAATGAATATTAAAATGCACACACACTTCTGAGTCAGACCGTCCTTGGTCCGCATATTGGGTCAGCCTCAGGCCTATCCCTTAACCTGCTTTATTGCGCAGTTTCTTCATCCGTGAAGTGGGGATAGGAGCAGTCCCTTTCATAGGGGTCGCTGTGAGTGTTGACGATGGGATGCATAAAAAGGACTCAGCATGGTTCTGGGGACACAGTAGGTGCTCAATAAAGGTGAACACTTTCCGGGAGGCCGAAGTAATGATACTGGTGATGACGATGATAGGAAAGAAGGTCTCTGAAGCTTCAGGATGTTTGGGGAGTCTCCTTCTCCTGCTGCCCCATCCCCCATGCCCCTCTGGGGAGAAAGGCAGGTCCCAGCTCATTACTGGCTGGGGCTGGGGTGGAGGTGTCAGATTGGAATCCCTCCTGGGTCTGTTCGCAGCTTCTCTGTTTCATTAACACCTCCCTGGTGGTCTTCAGCTCATCCTGCTGGGGGATGTGCTCGGGAAAGTTCTAACTCCCCAGCCCAGAGCTCACTGCCCCGCGCTGCTAGGTCTGTGCTTAGACCCGCGTAGACAGGGTTTCATGTGGGAGAGAGGTGGCCTCTGGCCGGAAAGGCTGTCTCTGTCCCTGCTTCCAGAGTCCTGGGGGCCTGGTCAGGGGGTCTAGCTCCTGAAGCTGCCCCTTGCTCCCCAGCCAGCCTCTCCTGCCTAGTGCGTCCCACCCAGCCCAGCCACTTCTTCCTTCCTTTTGGATCTCCATGACTGTGAACACGGTTTGGTCCTGGGTTCTCATCCTGACCCACCAACTTCCTAGCTCAATGACCAGAGGTGAGTTGCTGTCCTCCAGGACGTCTCTCCAGTTCTGTAAAACGGGGACACGGCGCCCACAGCCCGGAAGCCCACGGCCTGCTAAATTGGTCAGCTCTCCACAACAGGCAGCTGTTGTGATTTTACAGGGAGTGACAACCGCTCTCAGAACGATCATTCTACACCCCAGGACTTGGTTTAGCCAGCTGGGGTATCGGGGAGCAGAGGCCAGAGTCCCAAGGACCATCAGGGTCAAGGAAACAGGAGAGGGCGTGAGCTTCGCCCCGATGAATTGTTCCAGCTCCGTCCGCAGACTGGGAGAGGGGGTGGGGCTGGTCAATGAACTGGGACCAGGAGATTTATTCCTCGGGCTCTGGGAAGGCTGCTTCTTAACAAGGTTCCTCTCCACTACACTCCAGGAAGGCTTCTTATGGAAATGCCTGTCCTTCGCCCCCCTCTGCCCTCTCGGTCACAATGGTCCATTTCTGAGGATGCTCTTCACCAGCTGCGGTGGCCCAGGGGAGGATGGGCGTGGTTGGAACGGGGGCTGGGCCCGAGCTCCTCTCCACTCTCCCCCCTCCAAGCAGGCAGTCTAGTTGAACTTGACCCCTTCTGGTTTCTCCTGCCACCTCTCACCCTCCTGGCCCTCCTCTGATGCCCTGCTTTTTGCTGAGGTTTGTGGATGTCAGAAGGGAGAGACTGGAAAGTGGTACTTTTTGTGGTTTGTCTGTCAGCTCGAAAAAATGTCAGTGGGCTCAACAGTTTCCTTCAGAAAGAAGAAAATGAGAAGTCAGCAAACACGGGAGGCAGTAATGGGGTAGGGGGGTGCTTGCTTCCTTCTTGCTAGCAGCCTTAAGGCCCTTCCCCCAGCCTCTCGGCCCCCAGAGTCCTCTGAAGACCCTAAGCCCCACCCCACCCCCTAGGAAGGCCCACCCCATCCTTGAGTCTTTGGGGCAGGAATTATTAATAGCTTCCTAGGTCCCCCACACAGGGCCAGGCACTTACGGGGAGGGGGGCGGTAGTTTATAAACCGTGAATGAACAAGCAAATAGGTCCTGAGGTTGGAGACTAATTACCTCCTGCTTCTCTTCAGTAGGGTGGGTGTGGGGGGCAAATCTCTCAGCATGTTTCCAGCTGGCCCTGACCCTCCACTTTTCAGAGGAGGCAAGATGCAAATGATCCCCCAGCCACAGCTGCTCTGATTCTCTGAAACAAAGGAGCTCATCGAAGGCTGAGGGGATGCTCTGCAGAAGCCCTCAGCCCTTCGCCCTCATGAGATCCATCAGCACCCAGGCCCCATGTGGAAGCCCCTCCCCTCGACGGGGGTACTAGCTGTGGGGCTTGCTTAAGTCGGAGCCCTGAGACGAACACAGCCCATACCCACCATGGTGGGTATGGGACCCGGAAGCTGGCAGCGGCGATGATGTTGATGACGGGAATGATAATGATGATGACGGAGGTGATAGTACTAATGTTTATTATGTACGTGCCATGTGCCAGCAGTTTTACGTGCTTCCTCTCCTTGAATCGTTTCGATGCTTTTGGGGCGGCCACCGTTACTACCTTTGCTTTATAGATAACAAACGGGCACGGAGGGGTTGAGGAACTTGCCTAGGGTCATGGTGGGGCAGTCAGAAGGGTGTAGGAAGGAAGGAGGAGCCAGGGTGGGCAGGAGAGGACCCGCAGCCCAAGCATCCCCTCGGAGGCTGCCGCTGGGGAGGCCAAGCCGTGGGGGCACGCGGCCACCCTCCCCACCCTCAACGCCAAGCCCCTCCACCCATGTAGCGCCCCACCCTGTCTCCCCTCTCCGCCTCTCCCCAACTATCCTGACAAGCTCCAAGTGGGGCACCCCAGTGCAGGGGCACCTCCACCCGCTCCCCGCTCAGCTGTGGGTATTAGGCTGGGTGGCGTGGGTGGCGTGGGTGGCGTCTCCTAGAGACACCCAGACTTGGGTTTAAATCCTGCCCCTGCTCCCGCATCTAAAGCCTTGGACCTGGGCTGAGTTTCTGAGCCTCTCTGCTTAGTTTTCTCCCTGTAAAATGGTGCCCACGGGACTTCTCTGGAGGTCCAGTGGTTAGGGCCTCGCCTTCCAAGGCAGGGGGTGTGGGTTTGATTCCTGATGGGGGAGCTAAGATCCACATGACTCGTGGCCACAAAAACCAAAACACAGAACAGAAGCAGTATTGTAACAAATTCAACAATGATTTTAAAAATGGTCTACATCAGAAAAGTAAAATGGTGCCCAAACTGGGTTTGAATATTCCTTGGAAGGGCTGAGGTTGAAGCTGAAACTCCAATACTTTGGCCACCTGATGCAAAGAACTGACTCATTGGAAAAGACCCTGATGGTGGGAAAGATTGAAGGCAGGAGGAGAAGGGGATGACAGAGGATGAGATGGTTGGATGGCATCACTGACTCGATGGACATGAGTTTGAGCAAGCTCCAGGAGCTGGTGATGGACAGGGAGGACTGGCGTGCTGCGTTTCCTGGGGTCGCAAAGAGTCGGACATGACTGAGCAACTGAACTGAACTGAGACTGGCTTTCTCCTGAGGGTGTGCTGGGGCTTGAAAGCAGATGCCCTGGCACGAGGCAGGTCTTCAGGGCTCTGGGTCTCCTGCCTCCTCTCCTTCTCAGCCCGGCCTCTGTGTTCCCACGTTGTCCATCCTGTCTGCTGTCAGTCACTGGAGGTCCCTGACGCTGCTTCCTCTCCGGAGCTGCGTCTCCACACACCGGATGTCCCTCTCCTTGCCTCTCCTCTGGCTTCACCCCGTGGGGCTGATCGATGGCAGCCGCTGGTTATCGATTGGGGTGGGCATCCAAGTGAGGCTGCCGGAGGCCAGTATTGATGGACAGGATCGGTGCCCAGGCTGAGGGGGAGGCAGTTGGGGAGCCTGGAGCTGCAAGGCCCCAGGGCTCCGGCCTCTCCTGCCGGGACTTGGGAGTGGGAGTCCGTCCAGCTGCACGGCCCTGCCGCTCGGATGGGAGTAGAGGGCGCAGCAGAGGTCCTCTGGGGACAGACAGTGCTGTCCCCAGAACTCGTGCTGTCATTGGACAAGTGTTTATTGAGCATCTAGGATGGGTCAGCCGGGGATACAGCAGTGTGGGAGTCAGTGAAAATCAGTAAGTACAATTATATAGTGTGTTATGTAAGAAGTGGAGCAGGAAGAGGGGGGTGAGTGTGTGGTCTGGGGGAGGTGCACTTTGAATAGTGTGGCCAGAGACTGGCCCCCTTGAAAAGATGACCTGTACACAAAGACCCGGGGAAAGGGAAGGAGTGCGTGCTCGGAGTGTTCTGTGCTGTGGAAACTGCGAGAAGGGCCAGACACCTTCTGGCAGGGGCAGAGCGGTGTGCTTTGGGCTCCCAAGGAAGCCAGGTGGCTGGGGTGAGGGATAAGGAGGGAAGGAGGACAGGAGGGGAGTTGGATGGGGTGGGGGTGGGGGTGGGGGGCCAGGGCCGGGCATGGCGGGGCACACCGTCAGTCCAGGCTGAGAGGCCCGAGCAGCTTCCGCGCAGGGCAGCTTCTAGAGCACGACTCTGCTGCTCCAGCCTTGTCAGGAGTTTCTGTTTGTTTATTTTTGACTTTTACTGAAGTGTAGTTGAAACATGTAATGGGCTTCCTGGGTGACTCAGTGGTAAAGAACCTGCCTGCCAATGCCGGAGATGCTGGTTGTTTCTCAGGGTCGGGAAGATCCCCTGGAGGAGGAAGTGGCAACCCACTCCAGTATTCTTGCCTGAAGAATCCCACAGACAGAGGAGCCTGGCGGGGTGCAGTCCATGGGGTTGCAAAGAGTCAGATACCACTGAGCGACTAAACAACAACTGCAAACATAGCTGAAGTATCGTTGACTTACCATGCTGTCTTGGTTTCAGGTGTACAGTGCAGTGATCCAGTTACACATATGTGTGTGTGTGTATTCTTTTTCAGATTCTTTTTCCTTATAGGTTATTGAAGAATATTAAGTATCGTTCCCTGTGCTATATAGAAGGTCTTTGTGGGTTATCTATTTTTATTTTACTTACTTTTTAACGGGTGTTTAAGAAATGGTTTCATTCATTTATTTATTGATATTCTGGCCACACTGGGTACTCACTGCTGGGCACGGCCTTCTCTAGTTGCTTCGGGTTGGGGTGACTCTAGTTGCAGTGCACGGGTTTCTCATTGCGGTGGCTTCCCTTGTTAAGGAGTTAAGTCTCTAGGGAGCCTGGGCTTCAGTAGTTGCCACGCACAGGTTTAGATGCCCCTCGGAATGTGGAATCTTTTCCAACCAAGGATCGAACCTGTGTCCCCTGTGTTGGCAGGTGATTCTTCACCACTGGACCACCAGGGAAGGCCGGTTATCTATTTTATATAAGCCACTAAAAGCCACTAAAGTGAAGCTGCTCAGTCGTGTCCGACTCTTTGTGACCATGGACTGCAGCCTACCAGGCTCCTCTGTCCATGGGATTTTCCAGGCAAGAGTACTGGAGTGGGTTGCCATTTCCTTCTCCAGAAGATCTTCCCGACCCAGAGATCAAACCTGGGTTTCCCACAATATAAGCAGATGTTTTACCGTCTGAGCCACCAGGGAATTTTATACATGGTAGTATGTATATGTTAATCCCTTCCTACTAATTTATCCCTCCAAAGGTGACCATGTCCAGGTCCTCCACTGACTTTGCCAGGAAGATAACGCTCTTCTCAGACTCTCTCAAGTCCCTCGTCTAGTTGGGGGGACTGACGCTCACAGACATTCGGCAGCTTGCCCGGGGTCACGCAGCTAGGAACCGACAGAGCTGGAACTCAAAGCCAATTTTGCCTGACTCCAGAATCATTTCTCTTTCCTTCCTTTTTGGTTACCATCCTTATCATTTTATGTGTCCATTCCAGGAGTTAAGTATTTTCACACTGTTGTGAAATAGATCTGCAGATCTTTCCCATCTTACAGAATCGAAACTCTCTACCCATTAAACCATCATTCTTCATCCCCAGTCCCTGATGGTCACCATTCTATCTTCTGCGTCTGTGAATTTGACAACTTTAGATACTCACTGAAGTGGAATCATACAGTGTTTTTTTTATGACCACATTATTTCAGTTAGTACAATGTCTCCAATGTTCGTTCATGTAGCACGTGATAGGATTTCCTTCCCTTTTTAAGGCTGAATAATATTTCAGAGTATGTATCTACCATGTTTTGTTCATCCATTCATCAGTTGATGGGCATTGGGTTGCTTCTGTCTCTTGGCTATGGTGAATAACGCTGCAATGAGCATGAAGGTGCAGATCTCTCTGTGAGATCCTGTGTTTTAATTCTTATGGATGTTTACCTAGAAGTGGGATTACTGGATCATACAGTGTGTGCGTGCTAAGTCGCTTCAGTCATGTCTGCTTCTTTGCAACCCTATGGGCTGTAGCCCGCCAGGCTTCTCTGTCCGTGGGGTTCTCCAGGCAAGAATTACTGGAGTGGGTAGCCATGCGCTTCTCCAAGGCATCTTCTTGAGCCTGCCTCTCTTATGTCTCCTGCATTAGCAGGCGTGTTCTTTACTACTAGTGCCTCCTGGGAAGCCCAGATCATATGGTAGTTCTGTTTTTAATGTTTTTTTATTTGAATACTGGAGTGGGTTGCCAGTCCCTTCTCCAGGGGATCTTCCCAACCTAGAGACTGAAACCACGTCTGCTGTGTCTCCTGTATTGGCAGGCAGATTCTTTTTATCATTGCACCACTTGGAAGCCCTCTCTGATACATAGAAGTTTTAAATTTTGATGTAGTCTCATTTACCTTCTTTTATTGCCTGTGCCATCATTGCCAAGTCCATCTAAAATGGTTGTTTTTAGCTACTCCTGTCTGTCACCAATTCTGCTGACAACTTTGGGTGGGTAGGAGGGATGGGGGAGGACAGTCTGCAGTGGTTGAGGAGATGAGGGAGAGTTTAGCCAGGAGAGTGGACGCATGGGGTGGCGGTTGTAGTGGGAGCAGCAGTCGTGGTATTCCAATTACAGAAAAGCTTTTCATGGACCAGACTGATAACCCAGAGGGCAGGATGGGCCCAGTGAGTCAAATAGCAGCTCAGTCTTAACAGGATTCCAAAGATTGAATAGGGGTGCTTTGTAGGTAGTGAGCTCCCTGTCACTGGAGGAATGCAAGCACTCAGATGACCACTCAGGCAGGATGTTGCCGGGGGCTTCAGGTGCATGATATTAAGATTGGGTTGATGGCCTCTGATCCCTCCAATTATTCAGTAGGGAAGGAGCAAACTCAAACTTTAGCCAGTGGGGTAGGGTAGACAGGATTTCAGCTGACAGATATCCTCTGTTTTGTGCCTGGGGTACGTCTTATAATTTCAGGTTGAGTTGTGGAGAAGATCCCCTGAGTTCCCGTCACTCTGGAGCCTGAACCTAAGCTCTGACCCAGATGGCCCAAGTATCTGGAAGAGAAGACAGGTGAAGATGTGGCACCTTCATGGTCTGCGAGGTGCTGTTTGCCAGCAGAACGGGGAAAACACAGACTTCTGGGCCCAGCAGACCTTGGTTCCAGTGCTGCCTCAGGCACTTGCCACCTGGGCAGCTGTGGGCAATTTCTTCAACTTCTCTGATCCTCACTCTCCTCATCTGAGCAAGGGGGCCATTGTGTCTCTTGCAGGGTTTTCTGCAGAATGATGATAACAGGTGCTTGGAGCCAGGCAGCTGCTCAATAACTGCCCCTCATCACCTTCCAAAGCCAATGACCTTGAGTGGGCTGTATAACCCACACCCTCTGTTGCCACTGCCTGCTCTTCTTGGCCATGAGCAGCCCCTCTAATCTGGGTGGACCTCAGCACCCCCTTCCTTCTGAGATTGGGAGTCCAGAGTCCTGGATCCAGAATGCAGCCTGGCCCTGGCAGACACCTAAGCCGGCCCAGGGGCCCTCTCGGCCCGGCAGGCTGGGGCTGGGTGGCAGCCTGATCGCCTGTCTGTTGGTTCTCTGTCTTGGCCTATCCCGGAGGCTGCTGGCCCTGGAGCCTCTCCACCGCTGGTTGCCCAGTCCCTCCCTGCCCTGTAAGCTGTGTCTGTCCCCATCTCCTAATGCGCTGCACCCAGAGAGCTCCCACATCACCTCCAGCTCAGCACCCCTCACTGGGGCAAAAACTCAAATCTCATTAAAGGTCATTGATTTTCCTCCAAATTTGCAGCGAGTATACTCTGAGGCTTCTTAAGAGAATGAAAGGACTGGGGAGCTGTCTTCTGGAGCCCCTAGCCCGCTCTGGCCCTTCAAGGCAACACGATTCTAGATATGCCCCTGATTTCTGGGGAGTGAGTATTCTCCTATCTGGCTGACCCCATCTTCCGGGTTTGGGCAGAGCAGTGTGTGTGTTTCTGTTTGTGTATGTCTGTCCTTGCATGTCAGTGTGTGACTATGTGTCTATGTGTGTGTCCCTGGGTGTTGATGGTGTGTCTCTGTGTATCTGAGTCCATTTGTTTCTGTGTCTGTGTGTATGTTTATGTGTGTGTGTGAGTGTGTGTGTGCGTGCGTGCACGCTTGCATGACTGCAGTATGGGGGATGGGGCTTGGCAGGCAGTTGAACTCTGGATGTTCTGCTGCCCATGGACCTGCCAGACGTGACTTGGGGTGTGTGCATGTTTGTGCTAAGTCACTTCAGTTGTGTCTGACTCTGTGTGAGCCTGTGGACTGTATCCCGCCAGGCTCCTCTGTCCATGGGATTCTCCCAGCAAGAATACTGGAGTGGATTGCCATGTCCTCCTCCGGGGGATCTTCCCGACCCAGGGATTGAACCCACATCTCTTACATCTCCTGCATTGGTAGGCAGGTTCTTTACCACTAGCGCCACCTGGGAAGCCCTACTTGGGATAAACCAATGGATCTGTTCCCAGGGGCCACAGACTAGGAGGGCTCTAGAGGGGGCATCGGCATCCCTGTCCTCTCCTATCTATCCCTGCTGTCCCACTGTCATCTTGGAAATGGGACACCTTGCTGGTTTTGTTGTTCCCCAACCAAAAATTGGGGCTTGGGGGCACTGGTGGAAAAGATTTGCAGCCTGATGTTGAGAGTGTCTGAACTAAGAGCCCCAGGTAAGTGTGTTTAGAGTAGAATGGACATGCATTTACCTGAGAAAACTCTGGGGGACAGTGAAGGACAGAGGAGGCTGGTGAGCTGCAGTCCATGGGGCTGTAAAGGGTCGGACAGTACTTAGTGACTGAACAGCAACCACATGTGCACCTGGTGAGTTTGGAGAGAAGGCTGGTCAGTGAGGACGCAGGGAGAGGGCGGGCACAGACAGCATGGCTGTCTGCCTGAGCCACGTTCCCAGCAGAATCAGAGACTGCCTTAATGGGGATAAAGGCCACGTGGGCCCTTTGGCTTTCGTGGTGTGGAGTGGCTTATGGCCTGGCTGCAGGGGGCTTCTCTGATGGCTCAGAGATTAAAGAATCTTCCCACAATGTGGGAGACCTGGGTTCGATCCCTGGGGTTGGGAAGATCCCCTAGAGAAGGAAATGGCAACCCACTCTAGTATTCTGGCCTAGAGAATCCCATGGACACAGAAGCCTGGTGGGCTACAGTCTGTGGGGTTGCAACAAGTAGGACACGAAAGAGCGACTAACACACAAAATCACCACCTACCAGGGACAGAGGTCAGCCATGATGCTGGCCTGGCCTTCTAAGCCCTGTGACACGGCTGAGATGCCCCAGCAAGCTGCCTCAATGGGGTCTCCCACACATTTGGGAGTGGGATGATCCCTGGATGCATGCTCTCAATGAAGCCTCGCCTGTACCGCCAGCACTTCACAGGCGTGTCCTGTGTGAGTTCAAGGATGTGCATGCATGTTCTCACTGCGGCCTCTGCCGGGGGAGCTGGGAGCAGCTCTCTGGGTTCCGGGGACAGGCCAGATTTATGGTGCTGGGAGAAATATTTAGGTCTGAGACAGTTTGGTTGTGTTAATTATGGAAATCTAAAGATAATCTATATTTAATGCTGAATTTTGTCAAATTTGCTAAAGAATTAGGGGAGCATGTGCAAACAGTGACACTTCAATGAAGAACAAGGTGCAATTAAACTCTGAAATTTACAGTGGAATAATTGGAGAGCATGACAAATATAGTTATCAGCAGCGACTAATTAGGGGTCTGCTCGAGGTTTCTGGGCTTGATTAATCTCGCCTAGATGCTAATACGTTATGCTGGGCAGCTGATTCCATTTGTAGCCTCCTACTTTCCACTCTGTCTCCAGAGTATTTGTGGGGCGGGAATGTAGCCCATTCGGTCATCCCTGGTACAGCCTCGCCTAAAGGGGACCATGGGGGCACCACAGATCCCCTGCTGAGACTGCCAAGGATGGCGTGAACAGCTTGAGCTGCTCAGGCATTCTGGGGTCTCACTGGGGTTGGTAAGTTCTTCTCGGTGTCTCGCGTGAGCTTGTTGAGGTTGAGGGAGAGAGGTATTGGAGGCAGAGTTTTAGGGTCTGACTCAGCCTCAGTGGGTCAGATCTGTGCCCTCCAAGCTGACATAGCTCAGTCTGTCTCCTACCTCCACTTCCCACTCCATGTCTTGTGGGAAGGGGTGCTGAACCCCCGTCCCTCCCAAGATAGATTCCATGCACATTATTCCTTGGCCAGACACCCTCCTCCTCTTTCCCTCCCTGGACTTTGCTAATCTTCCTTGCGGCTGATTGCGGCCAAGCCTTAGATGGACTGATTCAAGTTTAGGCCTGAACGGGTGTTATTACTGGGCTGGTGTGTGGCCAGCACCCTGGGCGTCACTGCAGGTTCAACTGTGAGCCAGAACCGTCTGCTTCCTCTCCGCCTCGTGCCCTGCCTGTCTCCTGCCCAGATGTCCCGCTCTAACCTGCTGTCCTTGTCCCCC
The DNA here is from genome assembly GCF_049115385.1 of Moschus berezovskii. Classification (NCBI taxonomy): domain Eukaryota; kingdom Metazoa; phylum Chordata; class Mammalia; order Artiodactyla; family Moschidae; genus Moschus; species Moschus berezovskii. Next base: position 24,948,138 of record NC_142479.1, read on the forward strand.
TTCAGGGGCCCAGCCTTCCCTCAGAACTTCTCCTATCTGCCATGTCCCCACTGTGGGGAGGGAGTCCCTCAGGGCTGGTGGGGCGTGGACCCCATCCTGGGGACCCCCTCTGCTATCTCCTGCCTTTACTTAATGGTATCTGGCACAGGCCGGGGACTCCGGCTGTCATCCTCAGGTGAGGTTGGTGAATCTAAATTGGGAAGTTGGATGAACTGTGATCTCTGTAAACGTCTGTGATGCACTGAGAACTCAAAGCATGAGTGCGTGTGAGCATGTGTCCTAGGACGCTGGTGGAGAGACTGCTGGGGCAGGGGTTGGGGAACAGGGGCCTCCAGAACGCCTCCCCTTGGTATCTGGGCCAGAGTGGTCCTCCTCCTGGGAGGAGAGAGGTTTGCTTCCTTGAGGTCTCAGTTTCTCTTCCTGCTTGTGGTCTGAGGAACTTTGAGGTCAGACCCACCTGGGCTTGCATCCTGGCCCTGGGGTTCCTGGGCTGTTCCTAACCCCCTCAGGTCTTGGTTTCCTTATTTGGAACAGAGATGATTATTTCAGGGCACTTACCCCCATGGTCACCGGGACCTGGGGTAAAGGGTGAGGACTGAGCAGACCCTCAGTGAAGGGGCTCCCTCCCAGCTCCCTTCTGATCCCCTGCCCCTTCACCTTTCGGGGGGCTTACAGACCTCCTCAGGCAGTGTTGGGGCCCTGTCTGAGGAGGCCAGTGTGGGAACCAGCGCCTATAGTTTCACTGTCTCCAGCGCCTGTCTTCGGGCTGGGAACCCACACAGCTTGAGGCCTGTTGTGCAGTGGTTAAAAAGGGGCTTATAAGGCCTCCTTACAAGAATTGATCCCTTCGAGTTGTGGTGCTGGAGAAGACTCTAGAGAGTCCCTTGGATTGCAAAGAGATCAAACCAGTCAATTTCTAAAGGAAATCAACCCTGAATAGTCACTGGAAGGACTGATGCTGAAGCTGCAACACTTTGGCCACCTGATGCAAAGAGCTAACTCATTGGAAAAGACCCTGATGCTGGGAAAGACTGAAGGCAAAAGGAGAAGAATGCAGCAGAGGATGAGATGGTCAGATAGCATCACCAACTCAATGGACATGAATCTGAGCAAACTCCAGGAGATGGTAAAGGACAGGGGAGCCTGGGGTGCCGCAGTTCATGAGGTTGCAAAGAATTGGACACAAGTTAGAAGCTAAACAACAACAAAAAAGGTCTCCAGTCAGGCCATGAGCTGTTGCTTTTGTTAATGGAGGGAGGTGGCTCCCATAAAAATTGTTTATTTATGGCTGCACTGGGCTTTCTCTAGTTGGGACAAGCAGGGGCTACTCTCGTTGCGGTTCATGGACTTCTCATTGCGGTGGCTTCTTTTGTTGTGGATAATGGGCTTAGCTGCTCCGTGGCATGTGGAATCTTCCTGGACCAGGATCAAACCCATGTCCCCTGCACTGGCAGGTGGATTCTTAACCACGGGATCACCAGGGAAGTCCTCTGAGCCTTTTTGCCTCCACTCCCTCTCCAAAGGGCAATCCTAAAATGCAAATCAGATCTTTCCTGTCCCAGCTCAGAAAACTTCAATGGCTCCTGTTGCCCCCAAGATAAAGTGCAGGATTCTTAGCCTCAAGGTCGAAGCTATCCATAATCTGCCCCAGTCTGGCTCCAACATCCTCCTAGGTCCCTTGAAGTTCCTTCACTCTGCCCTCGATCCCTACTCAAACCCTCTTCCCCCCAAACCCCTGCTGCACCTGACACTTTGAAGGCTTTTACTGGAGGTAGTTTCCACTGCTGGAAATGTCTTTCCTCCTAATCTCATCCCCACGTCCACCTTCTAGGAGACGCAGCTCAAGTCTCACTGTCCCTCTTCCCACAAAGCCTGCCCCTTAGAACCTGTCAGCCCCTCCACCACCCCATCTGAATTCCTTCTGGTTGTAGTTGTCCCTTGGTGGTTCAGACAGTAGAGAATCTGTCTGTAATGCAGGAGACCTGGATGTGACCCCTAGGTTGGGAAGATCCCCTGGAGAAGGGAATGGCTACCCCCTCCAGTATTCTTGCCTGGAAAATTCCGTGGACGGAGGAGCCAGGCAGCCTGTGGTCCATGGGGTGTCAAAGTCCGGACACGACTGGGTGTCTCACACTTTCACTTTCTTGTCCCTGTGTCACACTCTCTACCAGGGCACGGTAAATGCTCTGTGGTGATTGTTCAGTGGCTCAGTCATGTCTGACTCTTTGCGACCCCATGGACTGCAGCACGCCAGGCTTCCCTGTCCTTCAGCATCTCCCGGAGCTTGCTCAAACTCATGTCATTGAGTCGGTGATGCCATCCAACCATCTCGTCCTGCCTTTAATCTTTTCCAGCAGCAGAATCTTTTCCAATGAGTTGGCTCTTTGCATCGGGTGGCCAAAGTATTGGAGCTTCAGCTTCAGCATCAGTCCTTCCAGGGACTATTCAAGGACTGATTTCCTTTAGAATGGACTGGTTTGATCTCCTTGCAGTTCAAGGGACTCTCAAGAGTCTTCTCTAACACCACAGTTCAACTCTCATGTCTGTTCATGACTGCTGGGAAAAACGTGGCTTTGACTATACAGACCTTTGTTGGCAAAGTGATGTCTCTGCTTTTTAATACTCTGTCTAGGTTTGTTATAGCTTTTCTTCCAAGGAGTAAGCGTCTTCTAATTTCATGGCTGCAATCACCATCCGCAGTGATTTTGGAGCCCAAGAAAATAAAGTCTGTCACTGTTTCCATTGTTTCCCCATCTATTTGCCATGAACTGGTGGGACCAGATGCCATGATCTTCATTTTTTGAACGTTGAGTTTTAAGCCAGCTTTTTCACCCTCTTCTTTCACCTTCATCAAGAGGCTCTTTAGTTCCTCTTCGCTTTATAGGCACAAGCCAAGGGGACCCCAACAGCCTGGCTCTACCTGGCCTTTGACCTGCCTCTCCTATGGTGTCTCCTGGACTTCAGGGCTGGAGGATTTGGGGTTAGGGTGCATCGCCTGACCATTTCACAGACCACTGTGGCTCAGAGGGGTTAGTGACCTGTCCACAGACACACAGAACTTTGAGATTTCAGGGCAGAAAGCCTGAAGCAACACTCGCAGTTGGTGTCAACTCTTCTTTGCAGAGTTAACACTCTTTGAGATTTGGATGAAAATAAACTAGGTGTCAATCAGCAGCTCAGTGGTAAAGAATCTGCCTGCTAAGCAGGAGACTCGGATTTGATCCCTGGGTTGGGAAGATCCCCTGGAGAAGGAAATGGCAACTCCTGAATTCTTGCCTCGAGAATCCCATGGACAGGAGCCTGGTGGGCTACCATCCATGGGGTAGCAAAGAGTTGCTCACCTGACTTAATGACTAAACAACCAGAACAACAGAACTAGAGTCTTATATTTGTGTACATTAGGGCAAGTTTACCTGGGTCCCCAGGACAGGCCTTTATTGGCCCATTTTACAGATGGAGAAACATGTCTTGGTCATTGCTTGAACTTGCAGAGTCTGACAAGTCACAGATGCAGAATGCCTTAGGTAAATGGAGGTTCAGAGTATGTTAGCTGTGGGTAATGTGACCTGCGAGGGGGGGATTGGGACTCAAACCCAGGCCTCTGATTTTACTTTAGCCACTTTTCCTCCACACCAGTTTCGTGGTGATTCAAGACCCCGGTCCGGTCCCTCCCTGTCAATCTCACAGCCCCTGGCTCTGAGGCAACCGCGAGTAGTGTTTCAGGCTTCCAGCCCTGAAACCTCCAAGTTCTGTATGTCTGTGGACAAGTCACTAACCCCTCTGAGCCACAGTGGTCTGTGAAATGGTCAGGTGATGCTCAGTCACTTCGTGGCAGGGTTATTATGGGGTGAAAAGGGATGATGATGCCAAGGTCCCTCTCCCCTAAGATGGACCCCCTGTGAACTTGAGCTAGGGGAAGGACCCTTGGTCTGCCACTTGGGGCGGGGAGGCGGAACACAGACACCGGCCGGTGTAGTTTAGCCCTTCTCTGGGCGAGGAGAAGAGGGGCCTGGGGGCCTCATTCCTCAGGAGCCTCCAGCCCTTGCTGCTGCTGGAAGTGATTGGGTTCTGTTGCCATGGCAACTCAGGCCAGCCGCTGACCTCACTTAGGATGATTACCTTTTGGCAAATAAAATAACTGTGTTAATAAAGAGGCTGTTCACCCCCTCCTCCCCCACTGCACTGGCCCATTCCCCATCCCCAGCCCAGGAGAAAGAGAGGCCCCCACCACCCAGTTGCTTCTGGCCTGTGGGATGTCTTCTCTGTAGATCAGCTGTTGACTGAGACCCTGTCTGGGCATTCATTTTTGCCTGTTTCAAGCATTTCTCACTTGGGACCGGCTTGCCCTCTGCCTCCTTGCCCTGATGTCTCTGGTGCACAGAGATGACACAGCTCTTTCTGGTTTCCTTTGATGTAGCTTTTTTTAAAAAAATTCAATTAATTATTTTATTTTTGGCTGTGTCAGGTTGCAGCACATGGGACCTTGTGTTGTGGCAAGCAGGCTCTAGAGCGCATGGGTTCAGTAATTATGGCTCGAAATCTCAGTTGCCCTGCGGTATGAGGGCTCTTAGTTCCCCGACCGGGGATTGAACATGCGTCCCCTGCATTGGAAAGAGGATTCTCAACCACTGGACCACCAGGGAAGTCCCTCCATTGACATTGCTTTGAAAACCAACTGGGCCTCCCAGCAATCGGCATAACACATTCTACCTGTTATTCTACTTGCTGGGTGTTACACCCTTTACCAGGGCCTTCAAATACATCTTCTTTATGTCCTAAGACACTGTGCAAGTCAGGAGCTTCAACAGCACTTCAGAGTGGGGAGAAGCCTGAGGCTCTGGGGCAGGGCGTGTTTATTTGGACAGGACTAGAAAGCTGGATTCGGAGAAGGCAATGGCAAGCCACTCCAGTACTCTTGCCTGGAAAATCCCATGGATGGAGGAGCCTGGTAGGCTGCAGTCCGTGGGGTCGCTAGGGGTCGGACACGACTGAGCGACTTCACTTTCACTTTTCACTTTCATGCATTGGAGAAGGAAATGGCAACCCACTCCAGTGTTCTTGCCTGGAGAATCCCAGGGACGGGGGAGCCTGGTGGGCTTCCGTCTATGGGGTCACACAGAGTCGGACACGACTGAAGTGACTTAGCAGCAGCAGCAGCAGAAAGCTGGATTGGTTTCGCCTCTGAATTGAAGAACGGGCTCTTCCCACAGGTGTGGCCGTTTGGCCTGAGAACATTCTGTCGAGCGGCTGGTTAATAGACACTCACTGTTGGCTTGGCACCGGGATGGGTAGATGGACACGTCCACAGAAGACAGAGGCACCGTGCCTGTGACGTGTGCTCTGGGACCGAGAAAACAGCGGAGGCCCGGCTTGAGGTGCTGTGGAGGCCCTGCGGGAGATGAGGAAGACGAGCCTGGCTGTTACAGAGACTCGGGTAAGGGGCTGGCACTGCTGAAGGCCACGTTTGATGTCTCATACAATGATCATTACAACCCTATCTCACAGGTGGGAAAAGTGAGGCTCAGAGAGCCTAGATGAGTTTTTCTTTCTTTAAAAGATTTTTTTTTATTGGAGTAGAGTTGCCTTACAATGTTGTATTAGTTTCTGCTGTATGGCGGAGTGAATCAGCTATGTGGACACATATATCCCTTCTTTTTTGGATTTCCTTCCAGATTAGGCCACCCCCAGGGCATTGTTCGGAGAAGGCAATGGCAAGCCACTCCAGTACTCTTGCCTGGAAAACCTCATGGATGGAGGAGCCTGGTGGGCTGCAGTCCATGGGGTCGCTAAGGGTCGGACACGACTGAGCTACTTCATTTTCACTTTTCACTTTCACACATTGGAGAAGGAAATGGCAACCCACTCCAGTGTTCTTGCCTGGAGAATCCCAGGGACGGGGGAGCCTGGTGGGCTTCCGTCTATGGGGTCACACAGAGGCGTACACAACTGAAGTGACTTAGCAGCAGCAGCAGGGTATTGTTAAGTGAATTTTTCAAGGCCCTACAGCTGGTACGGAGCAAGGCTTCAAACCTGGACTTTGGCCTGACCCCCCTGCGCATGCTCTGTGCTCATTTGACTGTATTTGGAGGTGGGGGTGGGATGGAGCACAGGCTCCACACACTGTTCATTGTCTGAGGCACTTGTGCAGCATCAGGACTTGAAGGGGATGGCAAGTCACTCCACTGTTCTTGCCTGGAAAATTCTACGGACAGAGGAGCCTGGTGGGCTTCAGTCCATGGAGTCACCAAGAGGACACGACTGAGCGCACACAAAGAGGGTTTACCAAGATTGTGGCTAATTTGGGAAATTTGCTTTTCACCAATGGACACAAAATAATGCAATTTGATTAAACTACTGGAAAGCTCACTTTAAGCCTCACAGGCAGTATGAAGCCAGGGCTTTGCTGGCAGTGCTGTCCCATGATGGGGCAAAACTTTTGAATTGTGACGGAACTGCCCTCACTAGGTTCCAGAGTCTCTCTCTGACTGGAGGAATAGTTTCACAGAGCAGAACGTCAGCAGGTAGGTTTTGAGGCTCTTTAGAAGCGAGTCCCAGACAGGGTAGAGACTCTTCCTGGTGTTTGACCCACCCTGGAGGAGAAGTGATGGCACCCCACTCCAGTACTCTTGCCTGGAAAATCCCATGGACGGAGGAGCCTGGTGGGCTGCAGTCCATGGGGTCGCTAAGAGTCGGACTCCACTGAGCGACTTCACTTTCACGCATTGGAGAAGGAAATGGCAACCCACTCCAGTGTTCTTTCCTGGAGAATCCCAGGGACAGGGGAGCCTGGTGGGCTTCCATCTATGGGGTCACACAGAGTTGGACACGACTGAAGTGACTTAGCAGCAGCAGCAGTAGAGGAGAAGTGAACCCGGCAAGTCCTGGCAGGGTCCGAGGCGCCCACCAGGCACACTAGGTGGCGCTCTGACATCGATCAATCCTCAGAGCGCCTGGCGGGGCCTGGCCAGAGGGCACGGGAGGGGTGACTTGGAGGGGAAGAGGGTCTCGCTGGACCTGACGCCCGGCTGGGGCTAGGTGACAGGCACTGGAGAGGTCGCAGCCAGGCTGGGGGTCAGGAGTGCTGTTCCTCCCACTCTGGTCTCCTGGTCATCCTTGGGGCTACAGGCAGTGGGGACTGGAAGGGTGGCGGTAGGAAGCACAGAGAGACATGTGCTGCGTGGGGGTGAAGGTCGGGGTCGGGGGGCCTAAGCCTGGTGTCCTGTTGTTGTTCAGTCGCTAAGTCGTGTCTGACTCTTGGCGACTCCATGGACTATAGCACACCAGGCTTTCCTGTCCTTCACTATCTCCCGGAGTTTGCTCAAACTCACGTCCACTGATTCAGCGATGCCGACCAACTATTTCATCCTCTGTCGCCCCCTTCTGCTCCTGCCTTCAATCTTTCCCAGCATCAGAGTCTTTTCCAATGAGTCAGCTGTTCGCATCAGGTGGCCAAAGTATTGGAGCTTCAGCCTCAGTCCTTCCAATGAATATTCAGGGTTGATTTCCTTTAGGATTGACTAGTTTGATCTCCTTGCAGTCCAAGGGACTCTCAAGAGTCTCCTCCAGTCCCGTCATGGGCCACTAAAGCCCATGGTTCTAAACCCAGGGCCCACCTCATCTGCTCTTGGACCCCAGGACAAATAAGAGGCTGGGGGGCGAGGAGGAATGTGTATGGCATCCAGCCTCTATCAGAGGAAGCCTTGGGGACGTCCCTGGTGGTCCTGTGGTTAAGAATCTGCCTGCCAATGCAGGGGACATGGGTTCGATCCCTGGTCCAGAAGATTCTATTTGCCATAGGACAAAGAGGCCCATGTGCCCCAACTACTGAGCCCACGCTCTAAAGCCCGTTCTCTGCAGCCAGAGAAGCCACCATAATGAGAAGCCTGTGAACTGCAACCAGAGCGTCGTCCCTGCTCACGGCTGCTAGAGAAAGCCTGCACACAGCAATGAAGGCCCAGCGCAGCCAAAAATAAATAAATACAAATCTTTAAACAAGGAAGGCTTGGGAGATGTTGGTGAGGGAACAGCTTTGTTCTCAGAACAAGATGCGGGCACAGGTCCCCAAAGCCTTGCATTTGTCTGTAGTTTAGCTGTGTCCCAACCAAGTGACTGGGGCTCCCCTGGTGGCTCAGATGGTAAAGAATCTGCCTGCAGTGTGGGATACTCAGATTCAATCCCTGGGTTGGGAAGATCTCCTGGAGAAGGAGATGGCTACCCACTCCAGTATTCTTGCCTGGAAAGTCCCATGGACAGAGGAGCGTGGGTGCTACAGTTCACGGAGTTGCAAAAAGTCGGACATGACTGAGCAACTAACACACACACACACACACACACACACACAGCCATGTGACGAGGGGCAGGCCACTGAGACCTCTGCTTCACTGTTTGTGATATGGACATAATTCTCAGAGTTGCTGGCAAGCTTAAATAAGAGTGTGCCCAGAGAAGCACTCAGTGTGCCCAAGTGAAGCCTCTCTCTTGGCTGGTGGTTGTCAGGAGTGGCATCTTGCACCCTTTCTTTGTCTGCAGGCCAGTGAACTCTCAGTGATGTTGGTTGATTAACGCCTGGGGTTGGGGCAGCTGGAGTTGGCAGTGTTCCCAAGGGACCTTCAAACCTCAGCCCGTGGGGGATCTTCCCTGAGAGACCCCTGCCCTCAGATATTAGCATCTTCCCTGTTTAGGAATGCACACTCTGGAGGTGGGCCTGGTCAGTCCTCCTACCTGTCCTGTTCTCTCCTCTTGCAGGTCCCTCACTGCATGTCTGGGGTTCTGTGGGGCTTGAGAGAGAGGATCCCAGCACCCCCTGGGGTGGAAGGAGGTAGAGGGCCTCTTTTCCAGCAGCCTGCTTGCCTACAGCTCTGGTACAGGTGGGGAAACTGAGGCAAGGGGTGTCATTGCATCAAACCACAAATCCATGAAAGCTGGTAGGTGCAGGGGGGAGGTGGCAGATTGTCTTTCCAGCCTCCTTAGGGGGCCTGGGGGTTCCATGACCCTGAACTCCTGGGGAGATATGTCAAATGTCTGGCTGGAGCCGTGTAAGGAGTCAGGAGAGAGAAGGACAAGAATGGTCCTGAAGGAGAAGCAAGATCAAACAAGTCGGGGACAACTCAGTGGACAAACGTGCTGCAGATGTTTAGTGAGCCCCTTAGTGGGTCACACACTGTCACAGGTGCTGGACTCAGGGGATCCACCCTGGGGAGGGTCCATGGAGCCAGGCGGTTTGAGGCTTGGTTCCAAGTGGCTTCCCCAAATCACCGAACAACTCTAAGTGCGTGTTTCATCATCTGTGAAATGGGGAGATGGGGATGATAATAACGTCACCCCCCATGGGGCTGAATGAATGTCAGATGCATGGGAAGTGCTCAGTGCTGCTCCGGGCACTGAATGGCTGTGGGGTTGTCAGTAATGTGGTCACTAGCTCTGGACAGTGCGACCTTGATTCAGTTGCTTACCTTCCTTGAATCTCAGGTTCCTCATCTAAGAAATGGGTTCAAGACATCGGCCCTGCCCACCTCCCAGGACCCTGTTCTGAGGTTTAAACCAATTAAGATAATGCATGGGGAAGGGTCGGTTTAAATTGTGTGTGTGTGTGTGTGTGTGTAACAGAGATGCCAGCGTTTGTGCTCAATCCATCCTGCAGGCTACCTGAGTTCAGGTAAGCCATCAGATAGCTGTGTGGTGCCTGGCAATTCATGTCAGCATGTCTGTTCCAGAGCCTTGGGGCAGGCCGAGATGTGAAGATAAGGGCCCAGGGGAGAGTTGCAGCATTTCTCCAAAGGCCTAGGAAGTCAAGGGTTTTCCAGGTGGCCCACTGGTAAAGAATCCACCTGCCAATGCAGAAGATACAAGAGACATGGGTTCGATCCCTGGGTTGGGAAGATCCTCTGGAGGAGGAAATGGCAACCTACTCCAGTATTCCTGCCTGGAGAATCCCATGGACAGAGGAGCCTTGTGGGTCCCAGTCCATGGGGTTGCAAAGAGTCAGACGTGACTGAGCACCTGAGCGCACACACAGGAAGTCAAGAGAGAAATTTCAGAGACTGAGCTGGGATCAACCCCTCTCCCCATCCCAGCTCAGGACGAGGGGCTGGTGGGGACGTCTGCTGAGGCCAGGCGGTCCTTTCTCCCCTCTGTGAGCATCTCTTTCTGCATGAGCCTCCTTCTCCCCCAGCAGCCTCTCCCTCCAGGCCAATTCCTGCTGCTGAACTGCAGACTGACCCAGGAATAAGTAATACAGTGAGGCTCTATCCCAGAAGGTGTTTTTGGCCATGCAACATGAGAGATCTTACTTCCCTGATCAGGGATCGAACCTGTGCCCCTGCTTTGGAAGCATGGAGTCTAAACCGCCGGACCACCAGGAAAGTCCTTCCCAGAGGTTTTCGACGTCTGCGCCTCCTAGCTCCCTGTGCCTGCAAGAAGGTGCTTGGTCACTCCCATTAATGTTGTTAGTGCCTGGGACTTCCGAGCCCCAACCCACCCCACCCGCCCAGCAGCCGGCTGAGTGGTGGAGCTAGTCAGAGTTCAGCTTGGATGAGACTGAAGAAGCAAAGAGGAATCATCTCCCTTCTGGAAGAATTCAGATTGGGGGCAGCTCCCTCTTCCCCCAGAAAAGACCTGTAAGAGGCAGTGTGACACAATAGGAAGAACGTGGGTCTTGGGGTTAGCCAGCTGGGGGTTCCGATCCTTTACCAGCTTGGTGGGGCGGATCTTGGGCAGGATGGGATGGCAATAAGATCTGCTCTGTAGGGTGGAGGTGCGACTTTCAGGGGGTGACGTGTATGATGTGCCTCAGACTGTGAATCCAAACTTCGTTGATAGGATCAGTTACCTGGGATCTGGGCAATTTTGTGGCCTCCTGTCCCCCACCCCAACTACTTTTCTTAGCTTGTTGATTGATTGATTAGGTGAAAGGCAGCACAGGGAATGAGCAAGATGCCATTCAGTTGGGGGATCGGGGTATGAGCAGAAAATCCCAGAGTGAGCAGAAAATCCCAGAAAATTCCTTTCCTAGACAGCAGAGACAAAAAGGAACATTTCTAGTTGAGAGATTGCCTGGCCTTGTGAAGGAGGGGTTGCTATGAGACTCTGACTGGTGGGGAAGGGAAGGGGTGCCTGGCGGAAGGAATTAGCAGGAGCAGAGCCTAGAGGTGGACACGCTGGGGACACATGTACCAAAGTGCAAAGAGGCTGCTTTCCTAGAGCAGAGGGCAAGTGAGATGAGGCTGAAAGGACCTTGACCCAGTTCCCGGCTTATTAGGAGTGGGACTTCCCTGGTGGTCTGGTAGTCAAGAATCTGTCTGCCAATACAGTGGACACGGGTTCGATCCCTGGTCCGGGAAGATCCCACATGCCTGGAGCAACTGAACCTGTGTGCCGTGCAGCAACCTGGAGCCCACACGCCCAGAGCCCACTCAGCATGACAGAGCAGTCTCCGGTTCCGTGACTAGAGGAAGCCCACACAGTAATGAAGAACCAGTGCAGCCAAAAATAAAGAACTGAGCAGACAAATAAAAAACTAGAGAGCACTGGGAAGAGAGGAAGAGGCTGAATCACTTGGATCCTTACTAAAATGCTCTGAGTTCCTACGTTTGAGGAATCTGCTCCCTCAAGGTGACCTGCCTGTTTTTCCCTTTCCCCTTAAAAACAACAGTGGAGGAAAATGTTTCTCCACTACCTCCCTGCAAAGAGCATCCCTTTCCCTTCTTCATCCTCCCCTCCTTCAGCTTCACCTTGTGTCTTTACCCCTTTTCCCACTCCCTGAAGAAAGAAGGTGGTGTGGGAGGAAAGGTGGTCTCAGACAGGGAGGCAAGGTGGTCCCCAGGCTGTGCTAGGGTAACAAAGAGGGACAGTCTAGCCTTGGGGGTGTCAGGGGTCCCGTGTCTTTCTTAAGTCCCCAGGGCAGATACACATTGGGGAGGACCCTGTTCTCTGCCAGAAATACTCAGGTCAAGTGATTTACATTACACTGGGCTTCCTAGCCTCTTCCTTCTTCAAACGGATACCCAGGGAAGGAGATGCTGTTTGGGCAGCAGGAGAGAAGGAGGAGGTGGCAGCCGCCAGCTAGCAGAGATGCTTCTTTATTCCACAAGCTACAGGAGGAGACACTCCTCCCTCCCTGCTTCCCCGTCTCGCCCCTTCCCTCCCGCTGCCTTTCTCTCTCCCCCATCTCCTGTGTGACTCTTTATGTTCCTTGGTGCTTCCTGAGGGCTGAGCCGGGTGGGAATGATTTTTGTTCCTTCTCATTTTGGATGGACAAATTTCTCGTGCCCAGCCTCGGAGTGTGGCTTTGGTCCTCTCTGGGGGCCCTGGTGGCAGGGAACCCACACTTCTTTCTCCCTCCTTTCTTTCCCTCCTTTTAAAAATTGTATTTATTTATTTTTGGCTGTGTTGGGTCTTCATCGCTGCGTGTGGGGTTTCTCTAGTTGCGGCAAGCGGAGGCTGCTCCCCGTTGCTGTGCTCAGGCTTCTCTTGTTTCAGAGCATGGGCTCAGGAGTGGTGGCCCACGGGCTCAGTTGCTCCTCAGCATGTGGAATCTTCCCGAACCAGGGAATGAACCTGTGTCTCCTGCCTTGGCAGGTGGATTCTCAACCACTGGCCCGCCTGGGAAGTCCCTCTCCTTCTTTCTTCCGGAGCCCAGCCAATCCTTCCGGGGTCTCCTGTCCTCCACGAAGCTTCAAAGCTCTGGAGCCCTTTCTCTCAAACCATGTCTTGTGTTTTTCCTTTCTTTCTTTTTCTTTAATGGACTTATTTCAAAAAGGATCTAAAGAATTTTTTTTTTTTTTTTGCTGCACTATAGCCTGTGGGATCTTTGTTCCCCTACCAGGGACCAGGTATTGAACCTGGCCACCCCCGCCCCCAGCAGTAAGAGCATGGAGTCCTAACCACTGGACTGCCAGGGAATTCCAAGAACTTTCATTTCTAAATGTTCACATTTTGGTCAGTTCTTTCTTGATTTTTACTGCCTTCAGGGAGTGTTTTTTTGTTAGCCCCGAAGTCTGGAACTTTGGAATCTGATTTAATCTGATTTAACCCAAAAACAGAGACATTACTTTGCCAACAAAGGTCTGTCTAGTCAAGGCTATGGTTTTTCCCATGGTCATGTATGGACATGAGAATTGGACTGTGAAGAAAGCTGATCGCCGAAGAATTGATGCTTTTGAACTGTGGTGTTGGAGAAGACTCTTGAGAGTCCCTTATACTGCAAGGAGATCCAACCAGTCCATTCTAAAGGAGATCAATCCTGGGTGTTCATTGGAAGGACTGATGCTAAAGCTGAAACTCCAATACTTTGGCCACCTCATGCGATGAGTTGACTCACTGGAAAAGACTCTGATGCTGGGAGGGATTGGGGGTGGGAGGAGACGGGGACGACAGAGAATGAGATGGCTGGATGGCATCACCGACTCTGTGGACATGAGTTTGAGTGAACTCCGGGAGTTGGTGATGGACAGGGAGGCCTGGCGTGCTGTGATTCATGGGGTTGCGGAGAGTCGGACACAACTGAGCGACTGAACTGAACTGAACTGAACCCTCCCACAACACCATGCCACGAGCAGGGGTGTTGATTGCCTTTTACCAATGGAACAATTAAGGCTTATGAACAGCGTTAACCAATGAGGTTGGATTGGAAGCCAGTTCTCCCCTGCGCTGGTGGCAGGGCACTCTTCCTGGGGGCTGTGTGCCCTCCGGATTTTCTGCTTTCGCCTAACGTCCAGGCACACAGACATGTTCAGGGTGGCAGGATCTGAAACGTGGTCATCTCAACATCTGCGTGGTGTCCCATCACTTTGATGGGTGCCGCCTCTTTCAGTCACTCCCTCCTTGCTGGGTATGTGAGGGGTGTCTGATTTCTTACTGTAATAAATGCAGCTGCTGTATTTTGCTCAAATTGCTTCCACTACTGCCTTCATCCCCAGTATTTTCATGAGTAGGTGCGGGTAGGGTACCATGGCTCTGTCTTGCAGTCGGGGTTTCCGTGGTAGTCAGTCCTCGGTATCTTGACTTAGAGCATGATCAGTGCAGAGGAGGCTCCAACCACCTCTTCTTTTTTTTCCTCTCTCTCCTTACTTGAATTTTGACTGCACCAAGTCTCAGCTGTGGTACTCAGGATCTTGGATCCTCGCTATGGCATGTGGGGTCTTTAGCTGTAACATGCAGGATCTTTAGTTGCAGCAAATGGGGTCTAGTTCCCTGAACGGGGGGTCAAACCCATGCCCCTACATTGGGAGCTTGGCATCTTAGCCACTAGACCACCAGGGAAGTCACTCAACCTCGCTTGTGGTTTTAAATTCACCTCCACCCATAAGAGGTTACACCACCTCTTTGGGGACTGGTATATTGGTAATTACCGGGAATTTACCAGCTGGGTAAATTCCCTGTGAGCACGTGGTCTGGGCCCATTTCACTACTGCATAGCCACCACCACATCAAAAATCAAGAGCTGAAGTGACCTGGAGAATAAATCTACTTCAAACCTTGTCCAGGGGATTTAGTGTCAGCCAAATGGCCAAGGTTATCAATAGCCAGCTTAACGCGACATTGCTAATGCATTTTCCCAAACAGGTGGCAAGATTTAGAGACTGAGAATAGGTAAGTGGTAGAGACATGAAGTTCAGGCTTAGCCTTCGCACGTCTGTTGGGGTAGAGCGTACATTTTATGAACAGAGTGGGTGCAATGGGAAAAGGGATCAACTACAGGAAGAGACCCTCATTTCAGCTCCAGTGGGAGGAAGGTCAGTGGTTCAGGGGGCAAATGGGTTTGGGAATTTAGGTGGTCCTCTCGGGGTGTGAGGCTCTCATGAGCTGGCAAAGAAGGGAAGCAGAGGGCGGTGGTCACTGCAGAGAGATGAGGAAGGGGCAGATCGTCCCAGTTCAGGGGGAGGTGAAGGCACAAGGCAGGAAGGGACACGCCTGGGGTCAGGATTGGACTCCTGTGGCGTTCTAAGCATCCCAGCCAAGCTGCCTTGTGGTTTTGCAAAGCATGGATATTAATAATGGTGATTAGTAATCATGACGTGTGAATAATAAGGGATGGTTAATTGTCCTGGTTATGATGAACAGCAGTCACTGGGAGAAGGTGGGGGAGTTGGGACCCCCCAACACGCACACACACACACACACACACACACACATATGTGATCTGTTCTTGGCTGATGCTTATGAGACCATGGAGCCAGCAAGCTAAAGGGCATCAATATTTTAAAAAATATAACCTAATAAGGCAAATTTAAAAATTCACTGAACACATGTTCTCAACAGAAAATTTGGAAAATACAGAAATATCAAGGAAGGAAACAAAAGCACTATAAATATTTTGGTGTACATCCTTCTAGCCTTCTGTGTTTAGTCGCTCAGTCGTGTCCAACTCTTTGCAACTCCATGGACTGGAGCCTGCCAGGCTCCTTTGTCCATGGGGATTCTCCAGGCAAGAATACTGGAGAGGGTTGATTCTCCAAGTAATCTGCCCAACCCAGGGATTGAACCCATGTTTCCCACATTGCAGGTGGATTCTTTACCACTGAGCCACCAGGGAAACCCCATTCCTGACCCAGGAATCAAACCGGGGCCTCCTGCATTGCAGGCAGATTCTTTTCCAGCTGAGGTACCCTGGGACACAAATATAGCCATAAACTATGTTTACAATGAAACATAATTGGGATTATACTCTGCACGACATTTGGTAGCTTGATTTCTTTTTAACTTACAAACACTTCTCATGTGCTTCTCCATGCTGTCAAGTAATCTTTGAGAGGATGTTTTTTTGATGAGGGAAACAATATTTGGGGCAAGAAGTCCATCCTTTCTGGCCTCCTCCAGTCTTCAGAAATACAGAAGGGCGATACTGGGGTGGGGCAGGGCCAATCAGCGCGCCCAGTGGACGGGCAAGGAGAAGCCAGGGTTGCTTCAGAACCTGAGCTTGATAGAGGAAAATGTCTTCTGAAAACATAATTTTTTTTTCATACTCAGTTGAGGATAAACAACAGTCAGAATCCTTCATTGGGCATTGATGCCAGGGTTAGTACGTGGTCCTGGAGACAATTTGAGCCCTTCTAAACCTCAGTTTCCCCATCTGTTTGTAGAGGAAACAGCACCTACCCCTCCTGGAAGGCTGTTACCAAGGCCTGAGACACAAGAAAACTTAGGATGTGGAAGAATACTGACTCTGGGACTCTCATCAAAATAACAAAAGACAGAGCAAACCTCCAGGTATTGAGAGGGGACCAACTGTGTGACCCAAGGGAAGCTCGTCCTCTCCTTGGGCCTGACTTTTCTCTGCTGTGAACCTTCCGGACACCTGGCTAGTGCCAGGGGACAGGAGGCTCAATTACGCTGCTGCCTCAGGGCTCCTGTTCTTGGGAAGAGGTTACAGCTGGAGCCACAGAGCCTCTGTCTCCTGCTTGGACCTCTGCGAGAAGAACATCTTCTGGTTTGAGAGAGATGAGGGATTGAGTGTGATTCCATCCTTCCTAAAAATGGGACAGAAATCATGCAACAGCGAATGTTGACTTGAGCTCAAGGCCTTTCCCACCAACATGGAGAAGCCTGTGCTCCACAGAGCTCTGAGGTCAGCTGCCTCTGCCTCGCTCTGCAGCCCCAGTGTTTATGGGCTCAATGTGTGTGTGGGGGGGCTCCAGGACCACTGGCAATTTGTCAGCATTCTGACAAATTCTAATTTTGTCAAAATTCTAATTTTGTCATTAATTCATCCATTAAAAAAAAGATTTATTTATTTTTGCTTGTGCTGGGTCTTTGTTGCTGCACGCAGGCTTTCTTGAGTCGCAGCGTGCGGACTTCTCATTGCAGTGGCTTCTTTTGTTGCAAAACACGAGCTCAGTAGTTGTGACACATGGGCTTATTTGCTCCGCAGCATGTGGTGTCTTCCTGGAGCAGGGATCGAACCAGTGTCTCCTGCAATTGGCAGGTGCATTTTTTTTTTTTTTTTAACCACTGAAGGCCTTCATCCATCCACTTAAAAAAAAAAAATTAGCAATTTATTTGGCTGCCCTGGGTCTTCGTTGCAGCATGCTGGGTCTTTTAGTTGGGCATGCAGGAACTAGTTCCGCGACCAGGGATCGAAGCCCAGGCCCCCCACATTGGGAGTGTGGAGTCTTAGCCACTGGACCATGAGGGATGTCCTCATACACTTGGTAAGTAAGAATTATCCACATCTGTTTCCTGAATAACATTCCTGCCACTCAAAGCTCTGTGACTGTGGTCAAGGGGCTTCACCTCTCTGTCCTCAATCTCCTTATCTGTAAAATGGGGCTTTGTAATGGTACCTATCTCATAGCATTGATGGGAAGAATAACATGAGACCGTATAAGTGTGAACTGTGTTTAGGACAGTCCTGGAGCAATGATGTTGACTCTATCATTATCAGAACAGCATCACTATTACGTGTCAAGTATCGGTAATAGTGTTAATCTCTCAGTCTGACTATTTGCAACCCTGTGGACTGTAGCCAGGCTCCTGTGTCCATGGAATTCTCCAGGCAAGAATACTGGAGTGGGTTGCCATGCCCTCCTCCAGGGGATCTTCCCGACCAAGGGATCGAATCCAGGTCTCCTGCATTGCAGGCAAGACTCTTTATGGTCTGAGCCACCAGGAGTTATGTGTCAGGTAGCAGGTAAAGGGATGATTAAAATCATCCAGATCTAGGTCCTACTCTTAGGGTGCATAGAATCAGCTGCTGGAAGCCCTTAGGTCTGGACAGGCTGCTGTGGGAAAAGGAGTGCCTCCTGGGTAAGGTTTTGGCAGGCAGCCTCCCACCCCTAACTCCTGCCTGCTCCCAGCTGCAGCTCCCACGGTAGGTAGCCCCCTCCTCACCCCCCACTCCTCCAAGGCCCAGCCTACAGCACAGCTTCTTCTTGGCCTTAAAAAGCCAGGCCAACCTCTCCCCCAGCCCCCCACCCCTCCACTGCAGCAGCACACAGGCTGTTTGGAGAGGTGACAAAAAATTAAAATTAAAGCTAAATTAAAAAGAAGATTCCCATTTCCTCTCCCCATCGCACTTTCCACCTTAATTTTATCGCATCTTCCTTCTCGTTTTATTGACTTTTAGAAGCATTGCCACAAGATTTAGTGTGGAGCAGGAGGGGAGGTAATAAATGTGGTACTGCTCGGGCCTCCAATTAATGCCACCAGGGGGTGGGGGCTGGTGGGGGAGCAGGGGGCGGCCTTTGGGTGTGAAGCCCCTGGGAGGGGAGCTGAGACCCCAGAAGTGGGGGAGATCACCTTACCCCATCCCAAGGTGGGGGCGATGGTTGCTTTTGGCTTTTGTCCCCTCCCTGGGCCTGAGGAAAAAGAATCACGCTCAACTTTGCTCATCAGGCCAGACAACAGAAATCAGAATTTCATCTCCTTGGTCTGGCTTTACAAAAAAAAAACAACAACTCTTCTCTCCTCCGAAAACTCCACCCATATTTCCCAGGATGAAGATTCCCCACCCACCAAACAGATCTTTATTTAATTTTATTTTATTTCATGCTCTGTTGGTGCAAGGCAGTTTTCCCTCCTCTCCCCACCCCCCTTCCTTCTTCTATTCATCTGCCCCCCCAATCTCTAATATCATTTTCACCCACCCACAGCGATGCTGCTGTGCTTATAATTTTCTTCTGACCCTAATGGCTCCAGTTTCCCCTCAGTATTTAAGCGGAACAAGACAGAGGTAAGTGGCAAATAAACAGCGGTTCCTATTTACGCTGCCAATTTCTGTTGATGGTGAAGAGGCTGCCTTGAAATGAAGAGGCTGCCGCTATCTGTCGCGGAGGCCTGTCTGCCAGACGCTGGGGGCGGTCGGCTCCC
Organism: Moschus berezovskii; assembly: GCF_049115385.1. Taxonomy (NCBI): domain Eukaryota; kingdom Metazoa; phylum Chordata; class Mammalia; order Artiodactyla; family Moschidae; genus Moschus; species Moschus berezovskii. Next base: position 24,966,942 of record NC_142479.1, read on the forward strand.
TGCTGCCCATTACAGGGCCTCCCTGTTATCCGCTGGGGTTACACTGGAGGCGGGGGTGTGGGCTGGGTGGAGAGGTGTGCCCAGGGTGGTGTCCTTGTTCGTGTTGTTGTTGTTTTAACAGGCTCCTCCCCTTCCTGGCTTTGGCCTTTCACCTCTGTAGGCCAGCGGTCCTCCCACTAGGGTGGGACCTCCTCTCACTGCGGTGGACCGGCCTTAGCTGTCACCAGATAATAGGCTTGATTCTCCAGCCATCTCAGACCTACTGAATCAGAAGCTGTGAGAAGGCTTCAGCAATCCGTGTTTTTTTTAAAAAAAAAAAACTTTATTGAAGTATAATTCACATACCATAAAATTCACCCTTTTAAAGCATACTATTCAATGATTTTTTAGGAAATTTATCGAGTTGTGCAACCATCGCCACAACCCAGTTATAGAACATTTCTATCACCCCAATAAGATCCCTGACGTCTGTTTACAGTTCATCCTCTCCCTCCCTCAAGCCCTGGGCAACTACTACTCTACTTTCTGTCTGTATAGATTTGCTTATTTTGGACGATCTTTTGAGTCTAGCTTCTTTTTCGTAGCATAAAGTTTTGTTAACAGCTCTGTTGAGATATACAATTTACCAATTGAAACTCTACAGTTCAGGACTTCCCTGATGCTCCAGTGGTTGACTCCCTCCTTCCAAAGCTTGAAGCTAGAGTTGGATCCCTGGTTAGGGAACTAAGATCCCACATGCTGTCAGGTACAGTAAAGAAAAGAAAAAGTGTACGGTTCAATAGCTTTTAATGTATTCACAGAGATATACAACACTTGGAGAAGGAAATGGCAACCCACTCCAGTATTCTTGCCTGGAAAATTCCATGGATGTAGAAGCCTGCAGGGCTACGGTCCATGGGGTCGCAAAGAGTTGGACACGACTGAGCGACTTCACTTTCACTTACTTTCATACAACACTGATTTGAGAGCATTTTCATTACCCCAGAAAGAAATGCTGTTGTCACTTCCAAATTCTCTTATCCCCTAACCCTAGGCAACTACTAATCTACTTTCTGACTCCAGTAGATTTGCCTATTCTGGGCATTTCCAGAATGTTATATAACAGATTCATATAACATGTGGGTCTCTGTGACTGGCTTTTTTCACTTCGCATGATGTCTTCAAGGTTCATATATATGGTAGCAGTATAAAAGCAACTTAGTCCTTTTTATTGCTGAATAGTATTCCATTGTATGTGTATGCCACGTTTTGTTCATCCATTCATCACTTGATAGACATTTGTGTTGTTTCCGCCTTTTGGCTATCATAATCATTGCATTGCCGATCCTGTTCATGCTGCCGGTTGTCTTGCTGTTCACACTATTTCCTGAACCCAGGGTAGGCAAGGTGAGGAGCCACAGCCATAACATAACCATAATATAGCCATGATATAACCTCATATAACATGATGTTGCTCCAGTGTAGCTCCAGTGCAGCAGCAGCCAGGGCTTTCATGGTGAAGCTCATACCTTTGGTGTCCCGCACAAAGTAGCCTGTGGCCAAGCGGCTACCTCCTGATGCGCATGCGCAGTGCTATAAGTGATCTCAGCTGCTTACGGTGCAAAGTCATTGGTTACAGAACATCGGTTGAGAGGGCGTGAGAACGTGGGGAGAGAGAGCCTGCCTGGTGCCATCCTGTTCATTTCCCCACAATAATACTATGGAAATTTGATCCAAAAAATTCTGTGTGCGTAACTGTAAGAAATCCTTATCCGATTCTGATTATGCTAAACTTGAGGACCACTGGTCTAGGCTTCACCCCCCGTTATCTCTCTTTTAGATCGTTCCTTTGCTCTCCATCTTCCCACATCAAGTCCCCTGTTTCCAGTCTCTACTTCCTTTCATTCTTTAAAAAAATAAAAAAAAAATTTTTTTTACCATGTCACATGGCTTATGGGAACTTAGTTCCCTGGCCAGGGACTGAACTCATACCCCTTGCAGTGGAAGCTGAGTCCTAACCACTGGACCACCAGGGAATTCCCCCTTCTTTCATGACTTGAACAAACATTAAGGCAGCACCTATGTGTGTGTCCCGTCCAGGTTATGGTGGATGCCAGGGCTAACAAGCGGCCAGGGTACTTATGCTTCTCACCATCCTTCTTATCTAAGCTTCATGCAGCAGCGTGATTGTGGACCTTTCCTTCCTGCTGGCCCTCAGGGGTCCCCAGAGCATCACTGGAAGCATGGAGTCTTAACCACTGGACCATCAGGGAAGTCCCTCCTAGGGGTTTCCTAATGTATGTGCCTCCCAGCTCCTTGTATGGATAAGAAGGTGCCTGGTCACTTCTGTTAATGTGTTACTGTCGTTAGTGCCCAGCTAATAGGGAGGCCTGTCCTCTACCCTGTCCCTTTTTACTGAAAAGGGTACCTGGTAGGTCAGTTGGTGGACTTTAGGTCCCTGTCATTTCCATATCCTGCTCTTCACTGGGGCTGCCTTCCTTCCCTGGAGCCCATGGCCACCTCCTCCCCACTGCCTCAGCAGCCCGCCTCCAGTACCCGGGCCAAGGGCACAGAGCACTCCGGGCATTCCTTCCACCCTTCCCAGGAGGACAAGGCCGGGGCTGCCTTAAGCTCTCTGCATGCTAAGTCGCTTCAGTCCGAGTCTTAGCTACCCCGTGGACTGAGCCCGCCAGGCTCCTCTGTCCATGAGAATCTCCAGACAAGAATTCTGGAGTGGGGTGCCATTTCCTTCTTCAGGAGATCTTCCCCACCCAGGGATTGAACGCACATCTTTTGAGTCTTTTGCATTGGCGGTCAGATTCTTTACCACGGAGACCCCTGGGAATACCCTCTGTGTCTCTACATAGGCCCTGGGCAATCCGCTGCTGCTGCTGCTAAGTCGCTTCTGTCGTGTCCGACTCTGTGCGACCCCATAGACGGCAGCACACCAGGCGCCGCCGTCCCTGGGATTCTCCAGGCAAGAACACTAGAGTGGGCAATCCGCAAAAACCTTTAAAAATGCAGTCTTTTGAAATCTACTGGTCCAGCGAGGCCCGGACTCTAGGCGCACCGTCCGCTTTGGCGTCCCATCCTGGGGCCGGGCCTGTGTAGCCCCAACTCCCGGGGATTCAGGAGCCCCTACTCGAGGCCCGGACTCTCTCCCCAAAGGTGTGAAAGCACACAGCGGCCCGCCCTCCGGGGCCGGGGTTCCCTGGGGCGCCCCCCTTCTCGCCTTTGCTCCCCCTCTCCTAGGCCGTCTCACACCCTTCTCAGGGGTCGCTCCTTGCCGTCCCCAGCGCCCTGGTCGTGCTCCCGGTTCCCACTCCGGGCCACGCGAGGGGGGCGCTGGGGTCCTCCCCATCCGCGCCGCCAGCCCCCGCATTAAAGCTGCTCATTAGCGTGTTTGTTTTCATTGGACGCACAATAACCATCATGGGCGCCGGGCGAGCTCTCTAATTACAGCTATGAATATTCATAGCGCGGGGGGTGGCTCTCGGTAGGGGGGACGCCCCAGGGAGATGCGCCAGGGGCACTGGGCGCTGGGGGAGGCGTGTGTGTATGTGTGTGTGTCTGTGTGTGTGTCTGTGTGTGTGTGTCTGTGTGAGTGGCGGGGGTGGGGTGCTGCCGCTAGTCCCAGGCTAGGAGGGTGGGTGGTCCCGGAGCCCACAAATCAAAGCACTAGCTAAAAACTTCCCTCCCGTGTAGTTCCTTCCCTTCTTTCACCTTGGCTGCCGGGCAGAGTGAATAGTGGTGGATTTGGGATCCAGACGATCCCACCGCACAGTGCGCACTCCGAAGGGCTTTCTGCTTCCCAGGCCTCCTACCTAGATCTTTCCCGCCGCCCGGGCTCCCTCCTTCGCTCCCGCTCTCTTACTCTGTCATCTGCTCTAGGTTTTGGCTTTGTCTTCCCGCCCACCGTTCTCTGCCACGGAAAGTTCCCGTGACACAAAACTCCTGGCGGAGACAACGGAGCTGGGCGCCGTAACGGGTAGCGTGTGCCTTGTGAATTAGGAGATTTAGTCACTTGTGGAATGACTTTATTTTATAGCGACTTCCTCCCCGACTGAGTGATGTTGCATGCATTGGTTGTATTTATAACTTAATAGCTTTTCTCAATTTTATTATACTTTTTATGATACTTGTGGCTTTATGGGACTTCATAATTTTTCTCAGATTCATTAAATCCAGCTGAAGGTGGAGCTAATGGAAGGAGCAGGTACCAGGTTCCAAGATGGCAGGTGAGACGGTAGGGTGCCACCCTCCCCATCTCCTGCTGCCCCCTCAGGCATTCCGCCTTCTGCCAACTGATCCGGATGGGTCTGTGCGGTCATTTCGGCTTACTCCTCTGAGCCTGACATTTCCAGGAGAACCTGCCAGAGACAAAGCCCCATCCAGGGACATCCCACCTTTGGTCAAGGACTGTAGCTGGTCCGGTCTTGTCCTGGGCCCTATCTCATTCCAACATTAATTTCTAGAACCAGAGACACTTCCAGCCCAGATAGCCCCATCTCTTCATCGAACAGGTGGGGAAACAGGCTCAGAGAGAGAGGCCGTTACAGAACTAGGGACTGTAGATGGAGACTTGGTCTCCTACTTTCTGCTGCCAGCAACAGGTTCAGATACTCTGTAGCTTTGCCCCCACTTTCTCTTCTGCCCCCGGATTTTATGTTCTCTTGAAGGCAATAATCATAATAGTTAACATTTACTGAGCCCATGCCTTGTGTCTTTGAGTATTCACAACAGCCCTGCTAGAGCAGCTGCTAGGGTTTATCTCCATTTTACAGATGAGGCAAAAGAGTTGCAGTGAGATGAAAACATTTGCTCAGGTTTGCACAATCTATCGGAGAAGGCAATGGCACCCCACTCTAATACTCTTGCCTGGAAAATCCCATGGATGGAGGAGCCTGGTAGGCTGCAGTCCATGAGGTCGCTAAGAGTCGGACACGACTGAAGTGACTGCACTTTCACTTTTCACTTTCATGCATTAGAGAAGGAAATGGCAACCCACTCCAGTATCCTTGCCTGGAGAATCCCAGGGATGGGAGCCTGGTGGGCTGCCGTCTCTGGGGTCGCATAGAGTCGGACACGACTGAAGTGACTTAGCAGCAGCAGTAGCAGCACAATCCATGGCCATGCTGGGGTGGAGAGACTCAAGGCTTCTGTACTCTGCAGTGACCTCATCCATGCAGTCATAGCTAAGTGGATTATTTGCAAATTTTCCTGATGCTTTCCCTCTCCAGGAATTCTTTTTGTTGAGAGGTGGTGGGTAGGAAGAGCAAACAGTCTGGAGGATGAACCGATCAGAGCAGGGATTCATAACTCCAGAACTACGATGTTGGCTGAAGGAGCGGAAGGAAGGTGGGGGGAAGACGTGAGTCAGCCGTGGGTGGAGAGGCCGGCCGGTGTCAGCTCCTTCCAGCCAGTGACTCTGTCACCCTGGTCACCTCTGGCATCCAGGAGGGTAGCAGCTACATTTTGTGAGATGGATGACTTTGAGTGCCCTGCCTTGCCCAGAATCTCCCTATAGGCCTCTTCTATTTCTGAGGTTTCAATACATTTAAAAAAATTTTTTTAATCTTTAAAATATTTATTTTTAATTGAAGGATAATTGTTTTACAGAATTTTGTTGTTTTCTGTCAAACATCAACATGAATCAGTCGTAAATGTACATATGTCCCCTCCCTCTTGAACCTCCCTCCCATCTCCTTCCCCATCCCACACTTCCAGATTGTTACAGAGCCCCTGAGTTCCCCCAAGTCATACAGCAAATTCCCCTTGTCTCCCTATTTTCCATATGGTATTGTGAGTTTCCCCGTTACTCTCTCCGAATGTCACACCCCCTCCCCGGGTCCATAAGTCTGTTCTCCGTGTCTGTTTCTCCTTTGCTGCACTGCAAATAAACTCATCAGTACCATCTTTCTAGATTCCGTGTATATGTGTTCATATACAATATTTATCTTTCTCTTTCTGACTTACTTCTCGTGATATAATAGGCTCTAGGTTCATCCACCTCATTAGAACTGACTCAAATGAATTTTTAAAAATTTTATTTATTTATTTGGCTGCCTCAGGTCTTCGTTACAGCATGTGGGATCTTTCGTCGCGGCCCTTGGACTCTCTAGCTGTGGAGCAAGGGCTCTAGAGTTCACGGACTTAGTTGCTCCTCAGTCTGCGGGATCTGAGTTCCCCCACCAGGGTCGAACCCTTGTCCCCTGCATGGCAAGGCAGATTCTTAACCCCTGGACTACCAGGGAAATCCCTCCCGTGCATTTAAAAAGGAAGAAATGCCAAAAAGGATTGCAGAAGGGTTATGTGATTTACATTCCGTAAGTTAACACTTTTAACTCACGAAAGATGAGACATATAATTGTGTCTCTCACAAAAGCATTTCAAGGCTGAGAAAATGAAGAATGCAAGGTGAGCTTCAGGACAGCAGGCTTTTGGTCCCCTGTTTTGTTTGCCACTGTGACTCTGGCCGCTAGAGTGGTGCTCAGCGAGTGGTGCTCAGCACAGGGTAGGAGCCCAGGTGCCTTTGCTGCTCCTCTGAGGAGTGAATGGCGCCCTCCAGGCAGTGCGGGCAGGTGAGACTCCAGTTTAAAGCTGTAAGAGAAACACCTTCCGGCTCTGCTGGAGTGGCCCTGTGGCTGTCAACATAACCCCCTTTGGAGATCATGACAAAAGTGTAGACTGCAGGACTTCTGTCTTATTTGCCTGTGTTTTAATTTTTTTCCCCCAAGAATATGGTGATGAAAAGTGTGCTTGGGTTTATTGTAGCTTTGCGTCATTGGGCACTTTTCTCAATTTACAGGTGTTTAGAAATAGAACCATCCAGTGCGCTTGCAAGTGCCTGCGGTTGGTGGGGTGTCAAATAACTTTGAAATGCTAAAAAGGATCCTTGGAATCTGGAGAGTTGGACATTCCTGCTTCAGAAGAATGATATCTTGTTCTGTTTGCCAGGTTTGCCATTCACGCGACGTAGTGGTGGTGTGACAGGTGTGTGCTCGAAAAATATGTTTAGTTCCTCAAATGAAGCTGGTAGGAATAAGCTCCTTGAAGGCAGTGGTGGAAAGGATGTGGAGTCAGTGAGCTTAGGTTCAAATCCATGCTCTTCTTGTTAAGGAACAAATTATCTTGAGCCAAAATCACAACCTCAGTTTCCTCACCTGTAAAATGGGTGGAATAAAAACCTAGTTCCCTCCAGGGGTGGTGATGACCAGGAAAAACCTTATCAAGTGCCCCATCAGTTGTCATGGTGGTCACCCCCATCCTTTAGGTCCTTCACGTGCATGTAGTACGCATTCCGCATGTCTGCTGTATAAAACTGGAGACACGGAATGAGCAGCCACACAGAAAATGTGCCTCCGGCTTCCACCTTGAAGCTCCCCTGGCTTGAGTGAAGGCTGTGCCCCAAGCTCACCCTGCTCAGTGCCTCCATTAAAGACCTCAGGGACAGGGTCCTCAAGATGCATTTGTAATTTTTATTGTTATATCTTTTAATTTTATTTTGCTCTCCCCGCTGTCTTGAGCAGAGGAGATAGGGAGCTGGTATTTATGGCTGCTCCTGCAACCTACCTCTTGGAATGTATGTATCAGTTAATTTAATCTCCCCTGGTTTTATTTAAACTGTTCTTCTGATTCACTCTCTTTTCTCTCCATCCACAACTTCCCCCTCCCCTCTCATCCCAGCCTCTTTTTTGTATGTGTCTGTTTCTGGGCTCTGTCCTTTTGCTCCTTCCTCTCCTGGCTTCTCCTAACTCCTCCTTCTCCCCTCCCTGGCCCCCACACCCCAAACCTTCTGCCTTGACTTTGGCCTGATCTTTCCATCCCCGGCTTGGGGAGGGTGAAGACGCCTCTTACGCTGAGGTTGCTACAGTCTTTTCCTGGACCCCCCTCCCTCTCTCTGCCCTGTTGCCTGATTGACATTTACAAATTACCCAGCTGAAAGTGTTCAATCCCTGACCCGCCTGTTTCTGTTCAGCAATGAGTGAGATTTGCAAGCATTTTGTCATATAATTACTGCAAATCCCTTGAAAATTTCCACAACAAGGCCAGATGAATGGTAATTTGGGGGCCTCCAGCTCCCAGTCGCCTTTGCTGGTTGAGGCCAGAAATGCAAACCTGCCCCCAAGTCCTTCATATGTGTTTATTTATTTACTGGGGTGGGGGGCAGCGGTTGGGGCGATGCGGGGCGGGGGACGGGGGACCTCGCTGGTCGTTTTGTTTTTTACCCCTAGAGATTTCTGGGAAAATCTTGAACAGCCCAGACACACTCACATCTCCGCCTTCCTCTTTGTCGTGCGCGTGCTGTAAAATGTTTGGATTGGGAGATTTATTTGCTTTACACGGGTGTATTTGTGCTGATTTTATTGTATTGACTGGGCGCATTTTTTCTGCGTTCCTCTACAGTTTTATTGTGTGCCAGTCTCTGGCATACATCACCTGCATTGTTTTCTGCGAAAATTACGCCCCTTTTCACTGTGACTTGATAGGACTTTTACTACATTAGTACCTAAGTGGGGAGATTTGCTGCCGCCAAAGATGGCCCCATGCCTGGGCACCCCACTCCACTCAGGCCCCCCTCCTATAGCTGGGCAGCACCAGCGCTTTGGGCTGAGGACACAGGCCCCTGGGTTTCTGTGCCTTGAGGACCCTGGACCTGGGGAGGAGGCTGGATGATGGACAAGGGGGTTAGAGTTGGCCAGGGGAGAAAGGTCAGAGGTCATGGGGTTGAGGGTGGAAGAAGCCACAGCTGGGCAGTCGGATGAATGAGGCTCCCAAAAGAGAGGGGCTGTGCTAAGTCGCTTCAGTCTGACTCTAAGCGACCCGTGAACTGTAGCCCGCCAGGCTCCTCTGTCCTTGGGATTCTCCAGGCAAGAATACTGGGGTGGGTTGCTGTGGGTCCCTCCTCCAGGGGACCTTCCCAACCTAGGGATTAAACCCCCATCTCTTGTGTCTCCTGCATAAGCAAGCGGACTCTTTACCACTAGCGCCACCTGGGGTCCTGTTAATGTCTCTGCCTCCTGCCAATATTGGCTGTATTCATCCCTGGGGAACATTCTTGGGACTTTCATGGTCTCTCCTGGGGACCGATGAGCTTGATGGAGACCCTGAGTCCCACACTTCAACAGGAGGTGGAAGGTTTGGCTGGCATCTTATGGCATAGCTGCTCTCCCCGCTTTACAGTTGGGCACATGGTGGCATGGAGACACGTGGTCCCTTGCCTGGGGTCATATACTTAGCAGTGGTGGGTGGGCATTGGAGCTGATGACTGCCTGATTCCAGGGCCTGCTACCCACCCTTGGGAAAGTCCAGGATGAAGGAGGCATGTACAAAGGATGGTGATTCAAGGCACGGAGGTTAAAGTTGGAAAGACTCTTGGAAACCATCTATCCCACCTTCCTCAAAGATGGGGAAACTTCAGCCTGGGAGGGGTCAGCAACTTGTCCAAAACCAAGAAGTCTGTTCAGTAGTAAAGTGGAGGAGCCTCATTTTCCTTCTCCCAGGACTGTTTAGATGGTTGGGGGTCTGGTCTGGGTGACTGCCTGGACTGCCTGGCCACTCCACGGTATAAGTTTGTGTGTGTGTGTGTGTGTGTGTGTGTATGAGTCTGTGTGTACATGTGTGTCAAGCAGAGGGCAGGAGGAGCGTACCACGGCCTGATCTGGCCAGTGAAATGGGTCACCTGTGTGAGCCTGGGGCCCTCACTGTCCCCTGAGGTGGCAGTGGACTTGGTCTGTGGTTTCCCTTCCCAGTTCTCCTGCCCCACGGTCCCCGGAGCCATCTCAGTGTTATACTGGGGGCTCCAGGATGGATTTGGGTCTGCTCCATCCCTGGAATGTCCACAGTCACCTCATTTCCACTCACGTGCTGTGTCCCAGGGGTCACACACCGGAAGCAGAGGATGGATTCCAACATCTCAGCCCCTCCCCCACTCCATACCACTTAAAAAAAAACCCCAAAGATTATGTAGTTAAATTAAAAAATGTGTCTTCTAATAAACTGTCTTTCCTCATGGTAAAGTCCCGTTTTTGAGGGCGAGGCTGTAATATCGTATCTGGAAATGTTTTCCTTTGGGTATGAGCTGTCTCTTCCAGTTAATTGTTTCTACGATTGCACCAGCAGCTCGGCCTCCTCCGGGAGGGTCCTCCGGCAGGAAGCGGCTGCACGGAAGAGCTTGGGGCCGGGGGTCTGCCCAGGCCCAGCCAGCTCCTGGGGAGCAGCTCTGGGAGGAGCTCCGGGCACAGGGACCCCTGCCGGTGGGGCATAGACAGGCTCACACCCACAAACATCATGAAAACAGACAAACTGCCACGTGCAGACACCATTGTGTGAGCAATTGTGCGAGTGAATACGTCCAGCCTCCTGCACTTGCCGCTTGCACTTGTGGGTGTGCAAACTGCACACAGAGAACTCTTTCCAGGGACTTTCCTCGTGGTCCAGTGGCTAAGACTTCACTTTCCAATGCAGGGGGTGCAAGTTTGACCCCCTGCTCAGAGAGCTAAGATCCAATATGCCACCAGACCTAAAAATCAGGACATAAACAACAAAAGCACTATTGTAACCAATTCAGTAAAGACTTAAAAAAAAATGGTCCACATAAAAAATCTTAAACCAAAAAACTCTTTCCATCAAATTGAAGTCAGCCTGTGGCTTCAGAGTCAAGAGCCCAGGTTCCTGCCTCCTCCTCCCAGCTGTGACGCTGTGTGACAGAAGGCAATGCCGTTCCTTCTCTGGGATCTTCTCTGTCTCAGCAGAGGATCTCTGAGACCCAGCTGTCCGTGAATCCTCCTCTCCTCGTGGATGTTCGCTTCTCTCTCATTCAGGGTTTTTCTCCGAAGGAGGCAGGAGGGGTCTCTCCCCGTCCCTGACCTCCAGCCCCTACTCTGTCTTCGTCACTCAAGGTCCCCACAGTTGCTCTGACCACTGTTGGTCCCGGAGGCTTTTCCTCCCACGCCAAGAGCCCCGTGGTGTCCAGAGGGGAGCCCGGTGTGGGCCATAAGCACGGGAAATAGGCAGTGGGTGAACTGACCACGGGCTTCCTGGTGGCTCAGATGGTAAAGAACATGCCTGCAGGAGGTATAAGAAATGCAGGTTTGATCCCTGGGTCGGGGAGATCCCCTGGAGGAGGGCATGGCTACCCACCCCAGGATTCTTGCCTGAAGAATCCCGTGGACAGTGGAGCCTGGCGGGCTACAATCGTCACGAAGAGTCACGAAGAGTCAGACACGACTGAGTGACTAACACTTTCACTTTCTTTCTGAACTGACCTTGGCTGTCCTCTCTTCTCAACAGCTGACTGTCGAGGGCATGAGCAGACAAGCCTGAAATTTGGGTCTGGCTGGGAAGCTTTAACAGGTCTCCCCAATCCCAAACCTCCTTTCCCTGTGCCACCTCCATGCAGCATGGGGCAAGGACAGCTCATTCTAGCCAACGTGGAGCAGCAAAGATCTGCCTGGGTGGGGGGCTTGTTGGGGTGGCAGAAGGGGAGAAGCAGGAAGGAGGAGGTGGGGCCCGCAGGCATTGTGATGGAGTCTCTACCCCGTGTCTATCTTGGGACGAGGCTCTTGACTCAGTTTCCCCTGATAAAGCTAGAAATGGAAGTGGAAAAGGAAGTTTGGGGTCAGGTAAACGTGTTCTAGATGGAGTTACATAGCCTCTCCTTATCTCCCCCTAAACTAACACCCTCACTGGTTAGTGGGGAGGAAGAGGGGAGAGCAGGGTGGTAGCCAGTGGCAACCCTCCTCTCATCCGGAGTTAATGCCTACTGCTGAAGAGCCCTCCAGGGCCAGCGAATCACCCACATAATTATCCCTGGAGGTAATGGGCTTAGAGAGGTGGGGGTGGGGATGGAGCTCAGGATGAAGGGTTTGTTGATGCTGGGGGAGCAAAGGGATCGTCCTCTCCGTGGGAGGGGGACAGGGCCAGGATGTGGGTGCTGGGTAGGTGGGGGTCCCAGCTGCCAAGCTCCATCCCCACCCTGTGACTGGGTTTCCCACAAGAAGTGGATTTGAGGGCTGGGTTTGTCTTCCGCATCTAGTTGGAAACCTGGTGTGTGTGTGTGTGAGAGAGAGACAGAGACAGAGGGGTTCAAGGTTTTCTAGTTTGGGGAGGGGTAGGAGACATAGGGGCTTCCCTCATAGCTCAGATGGTAAAGAATCCGCCTGCAATGCAGGAGATCCTGGTTTGATTCCTGGGTCGGGAAGATCCCCCTGAGAAGGGATAGGCTACCCACTCCAGTATTCTTGGCTTTCCCTGGTGGCTCAGCTAGTAAAGAATCCACCTGCAATGCGGGAGACGCAGAAGATGCTGGTTCGATCCCTGGGTTGGAAAGATCCTCTGGAGGAGGGCATGGCAACCCGCTCCAGTATTCTTGCCAGGAGAATCCCCAAGGACAGAGGAGCCTGGTGGGTTACAGTCCATGGAGTTGCAGAGTCGGACAGGACTCAGCAATTCAGCACAGCACAGCACAGGAGATGTAGAGGGTTGGGCCAAAACTAGATACAAGTGTATAAGCTCTGCTTCTTCTTTTCAGACTGGAGTTCTTTTCTTGGAGGAAGGTGTGTGGAGGAGGGATGTAGGGTGAGGATCCCCGCCTTCCTGGATTTAGGGAGAAAACTGTAATCTAGGTTTACAGCTTGCCACCCTTCCTCCAATGACACATTTCTTTCTTTTTTTAATTGAAGTATAATTGATAAGTACTGTTTAGTTTCAGGAGTACAGCATAGTGATTTCAGATTTTTTTTGTAGATTATATTCCATTATATGTTATTATAAGATATTGGGTATAATTCCTTGTGCTCCACTTATTTCTATTTATAGCTTAGAGGGAGTGCATGTGTGCGTGTGTGTGTGTGTGTGTGACAGACAGACACAAAGACAGCAAGGTGGTGAGGGGTTAAGCTGAACCAAGCTTTCCTGAGAAGTGGGGAGGGTGCGATCTTTGGGGATGAAGCTAACTTCTGGGCACAGGGCCCCAGACTGCGAGGTGAGCTTGGGGAGAAGGTTCAATGGCGGGTCTGTATCAGCGTCTGGATACTTCTCTGCCTCCTGCAAACCCATCCCAGCTCCGGCACAAATTTGCATTTAAATAGAGATTTTTTTTTTTTTTAATGAGAAGGACCCAAGGGAGCCCCCAGACTATTAAGTTTTCTTCTGGGGGCTGTGTGGATCCTTCTTCATTTGCCCCTCCGCCCCAGCCTCCCACCTCTCCTCCCCCGACCGTCATATTATTCTGTGGCCATATATTCTGAGGGCCAGATGAGGCTCTGGCTCTGACAATCTGAGGGCACTTGTGGGGACAATGGGGCCGGCGCTCCTGGGAAGATAGAGGATGCTTACTGCTCGACCCTGATCCCTCCTTCCTCTTTGTCTGCCGAGGCTGGGCACCCCGCCCTCAACTCTTACATCTCCCTCTCCTGGCCCTGGGGAGTGGAGGGGCCTGCCCTGGGAGTGATGCTGCCAGCTCTAGGCTGCAGGCGGTAGTGGCAGGATACGTGTTTTCATCACACTGGGCAAAACGTGTTCACTGGGTGTCAGGAGACCTGGCCCCACCATTCCCATGCTGCGTCACCTTGGGCGAGTCGCTTAGCTGCTCTGAGCCTCAATTTCCTCGTCTGTGGAATGGGGATACTAATAGCTACACCTTACGGGTGAGGGTAGGGTTGGATGAGATCATGCAGTAATTTGTTTAGCCCAGTGCCTGGCACGGGGTAGGCCCTCAATGATCAGATTGAGAAGATTAGGGAGAGAGAGATTTCCAGGTAAGAGTCGGATGCTGTAGTGGAAAGAGCAGGATTTAAGTCGAGAGACCAGGGTTGCTTTACCTGCTTCCTGGGGAAGCTGCGAGGCTTTCCAATCTATTAACTGGAGATTCTGAATTAAAACTCATCTCAAAGGGTTATTGTGAGCATCAGATGGTACAGTTGGGGCTCAGGGTCCCTGGCTCCCAGTGGGTACTCAGTAAAAGTTAGCTGTCTTCCACTTTTGCTTCCATAGAGTGGGCAGACTTGAAAGGTCCAGGGCCTTGGAGAATGTTTGGGAGGACTGGTGGGGGGAGGGTGTTGCTGGGGGTGCTGTGGGGTGGGGATTAAAGATCTGAAGCTCTGGGTCGGGAGGGGGTGCTTTGGGTAGACTCCAGGGTGCCCACCTGGGGAAGCTCAGGGATTGAAAGCCCCAGATAAAGGAAGCTAGCACTGCCCTGCCCTGTCTCCTCCCAGACGGCCCCCAATGGGTGGTGACACGGCTCTGTGCGTGTCGGGGGGTTATGGAATCTGAGGGTGTCAGCGGACCTGTGGCTGACTGCTGAGGAGCTTGGGAGGGAAATTGAAGGAGAAAAGGTCAGCTCAGGGGGGTTCCCCTCACCTCTCCGCAGCTCCCATCGCCTGGTCTAAGAGAAGAAAATGAGACATGACAGGTGCCTGGCCACCTGGCATAGGCTGAGAAGGGAGACAGGGTGGGCAAGGGAGAATGTGTGTGTGTGTGTGAGAGAGAGAGAGAGAGACCCGTTAGTTCTAATTCACCCCTCACCCCCAGCCCTGGATGCTGGCGGGCCCAGATTAGTCCTGGCATCCCAACTAGCAGTGTGACAGTGACAAGTTCTCTTAGAAAAGCTCTGGGGTTTGATGCCCCTGTTCTTCCTTTCTTCCTCCCGATCTTTCCCTCTTTCTTTTCCTTTTTCTCCTCTGTCGCACTTTCTACTTTTCTTCACCTTTTCATTGTTTTAAAATTAATCTCCTAAGTGTCTTTCTATTTACGTGGCTGTGCCAGGCCCTCGCTGCGGCAAGATCTTCTGTTGCAGTTCGCGTGCCTCTCTTGGTTGTGACTCGTGGGCTCAGTAGTTGTGGCCGTGGGCTTAGTTGCCCCGAGGTATGTGGGATTCCAGCTCCCCGACCAGGGATTGAACCCATGTCCCTCACATTAAAGGGCTGACTCTAAACCACTGGACCACCAGGGAGGTCTGCCTTTTCTTTTTTTTTTAAAGTAAACGATGTCTCCTAGACACAGTTGAAGGGGCCCCACCTCTCAGGGCCTGGTTGGTCCAAGAGGCATCTCTGTAAGAATTAGGAAAATGTGACTGCTCTGGGAGGGCCCAGCCTTCCAGAGGATACAGCCTTCCTGTGGGTACAGGGCAAGGCTGGTGGAGGGCGCTCTCTGTGAACCATCTAAAGGCCTCCTTCCTTCTGGTGGACACAGCCTCATAGCAGGGTGTGGCTTGGTCAGTAGGGCAAAGGCTGGACTTTAGCTGTCGCCTGCCCTCTGGGCAGTCAACAACCTGCACTCCCATACAGGGCGGTCCTCTGCCCCAGCCCCGCCTCTCCCTCCCACCCAGGGGCTACCTCTGTCCTGGTGCAGTTGTACATCTTCACATCCATGTTTTTGTCTTTTTAAGTATTTCTTTCCTTCTCTGGACTTCTTCAAGTCTTTTCTCCTCCTTCTCCTCTTCCTAGAACTCATGTCTTCCCAGAACAAGTCTTACATACAAGTCTTTCTGCACACCTGCTTGGGTCTTTATGTAGCAAGTATTGTGTGTGTGTTTGTGGTCCTCTCTGCACGGGATATGTGTCTACTGTGTCTTTGGGCTTGGCACACAGTAGGTGCTGAAAATTCTGTGACCAGGTAGTGTGTCCACACGTGTTTCTCCATGCGTCCCAGCTCTCTGGAGCCCCTCAATGTTCCCCTCAGCTTAACTTAGATAGGAAAGGGAGTTAGAAGGGGAACCCAACAAGATGGAGGCCGTGTGCTCCCCAACCTCCTCTCACCTGACACCCAGTCTTCCACAGAGCATCGAGGAAGGGCAAGCTGAGGGCCACCCTGACTTGACAGCACTGGCTTCGGGGTGCGTCCCCTCCACTCCCCTTCCCAGGCCTCCCAAACCCTCCCAAACCCTCCAAGACTGGAGCTGGGAGGGCAGGGGTGGGGGAGGGAGTAGAGAGGAGGGAGCTCGAGGAAGCCTGGCAGGGGCTGCCACCCCTGGGACCCCTTTCCACAAGGACGGAGGCGGCACCAGCTGCTCCACAGAAGAAATATTCCCCAAAGTCAGAGTGGTCGTCTCATATTTTAAGTGGCCCTTATTTATCACCGTCCTCCTGGGCTCCCTTTTGTGGCAAATGATGATAAAAGACAGCAGGGAGGGGGCACGGGGGCTGTTCCCGGCTGGCCCTGCAGCTGTTGGAGGTGGCAGCGCCAGGGGAGGTGCAGATAGCAACACATGGGCACAGTGACATGCACACACAGACAGTGGTACCAGCACACACGCACAATGGTGTGCGCCCACAGACACAGCAGCACGCACACACAATGGTGCGTGCAGACACACCAGCACACACACACAATGGTGTGCACACACAGACACACAATCACACATGCACAATGGTGCACACCCATAGACACAGCAGTATGCATGCACAATGGTGCGTGCAGACACACCAGCACACACCAGCACACGTGCACAATGGTGTGCACACACAGACAGGGACCAGCACACACACACAATGGTGCATGCCCGTAGATACAGCAGCATGCATGCACAATGGTGCGTGCCCACAGACACACTAACACACGTGCACAATAGTGCGTGCCCACAGACACAGCAGCATTCACGCACAATGGTGTGCACTCACAGACACACCAGCACACACGCACAATGGTGCGTGCAGACACACCAGCACACATGCACAGTGGTGCACGTAGGCACACCAGTGCACATGCACGATGATGCATGCATACAGACACACCAGCACACATGTACAATGATGCTTTCATGCAGACACACTGGCACACACGCACAATGGTGTACACCCATAGACACAGCAGTATGCATGCACAATGGTGCGTGCAGACACACCAGCACACACCAGCACACGTGCACAATGGTGTGCACACACAGACAGGGACCAGCACACACACACAATGGTGCATGCCCATAGATACAGCAGCATGCATGCACAATGGTGCGTGCCCACAGACACACTAACACACGTGCACAATAGTGCGTGCCCACAGACACAGCAGCATTCACGCACAATGGTGTGCACTCACAGACACACCAGCACACACGCACAATGGTGCATGCAGACACACCAGCGCACATGCACAGTGGTGCACATAGGCACACCAGTGCACATGCACGATGATGCATGCATACAGACACACCAGCACACATGTACAATGAAGCTTTCATGCAGACACACTGGCACACACACACAATTGTGTACACCCATAGACACAGCAGTATGCATGCACAATGGTGCGTGCAGACACTCCAGCACACACACACAATAGTGTGTGCAGACACACCAGCACACATGCACAATGGTATGCACACACAGACACACCAGCACATACACACAATGGTGCATGCCCACAGACACACCAGCACACACACACAATGGTGCACGCCCACAGACACAGCAGCATGCATGCACAATGGTGTGCACGCACAAACTAACACACATGCACAATGGTGCGTGCCCACAGACACAGTAGCATGCACACACAATGGTGTGCACACACAGACACACTAACACACATGCACAATGGTGTGTGCCCACAGACACACTAACACACATGCACAATAGTGCGTGCCCACAGACACAGCAGCATTCATACATAATGGTGTGCACACACAGACACACCAGCACACACACACAATGGTGCGTGCAGACACACCAGCACACATGCACAGTGGTGCACGTAGACACACCAGTGCACATGCACGATGATGCATGCATACAGACACACCAGCACACATGTACAATGATGCTTTCATGCAGACACACTGGCACACATGCAAAATGGTGTGCACACACAGACACACTGTCACACACACAGTGGTGTGCATGCACAGACATACACACACACACAACAGCACATATGCACAATGGGATGCACACACAGACACACAGTGCCAGACATGCAAACAATCTCATACACACACACAGACGCACACACAAATAGATTCAGCTACAACAATGACATGCCCACATGTGCTGACCACACACATGTATGCTAAGTGACACCCACAGCTGTGAGCATACACATAGTCTGATCTATGGCTGGGGACACCCATTTACCAATACAGGTACAGTGACAGACACAGCCATATGCCAGCACCTACTCACACGATGCTCCCCTAAACAAGCCTGTGTCACGGCCTCTCTGGGGTACTTGCTGGCTTCTCCTGCCCATCGTGCTCACATATCCTTGACCTTCAGCATGTCTCTATATGTGTCTGCCTTGGGCTTCCCTAGTGGCTCAGTTGGTAAAGAATCCTTCTGCAATGCGGGAGACCTGGGTTCGATCCCTGGGTTAGAAAGATCCCCTGGAGATGGGAATGGCTACCTACTCCAGTATTCTGGCATGGAGAATTCCATGGACAAAGGAGAATGGCAGGCTATAGTCCATGGGGTCACAAAGCGTTGGACATGACTGAGCGTCTTTCACTTTAGCCTTTACATGTGTGCCCTCAGATTAGGCAGCTTTCTCTGTGTGGCAGCCAGCACATGTGTGTGTACTCCACTCCAGACATGCCTATCCACACACATGGGTGTGCAAACACACTCATGGTCCAACTGAAAGAAACGAACATCAACTCTTACCTCAGATCATACCCAGAAATTAATTCAAAATGGATCACTGACCTCAATGTAAGATGTGGAAACAATAAAACTTCTGGAAGAAAACATATGAGAAGGGACTTTCCCTGGTAGTCCAGTGCCATTGCAGGGAACACAGGTTCGATCCCTGGTCCTGGAAGATCCCACATGCCATGGGGCAGCAATGCCTGGGGGTCACGACTATAGAGCTCACACACCGCAATGACCAAACCTCCCTGGAGCCTGTGCTCCACAACTGGAGAGGAGCCCCCACTCACCACGGGAGAAAACCTGCATGTAGCAGCGAAGACCTAGCAGAGCCAATAAATAAATAAATACGTTTAGAAGAAGAAGGAAGCGTAAGAGAAGACCTTTGTGACCTTGGAGCAGGCGGGTAGAACGCTCATAAGCTGAAGTGGCCTGGTTTTAAGCACAGGCTTTGAAATAAGAAAACTTCTTGTTGATCCCTGTTTTATGACACAATTGGCTGAATTAACTTTCGGTAAGTTACTTGCTCTCTCTGATTCACATGTCTTCGTCCACTGAAGGTCTACTACCACCTGCCTCTCCGGATGCTTGTCAACTCTGGAGAACTAATGCATGTGAAATACCCTTTAAAAGCTGTAATGCATCATACAAAGATCTGCTAATTAGAAGAAAAATTACTTTTGTGTGTTGTACTTATTCACACATGTACACACACATGGGCACACCTTCTAAGCAGCAGTCCATACCCATGCACCTCCCTGCCCTCTCAGTCAGGTGAGCCAGGGCTGGGGTTCATGTTGATCTTGGCCCTGCCCAGGGAAGCCTCCCCCCACCCTGATCCCCGCCACCCTTTTCCACATTAGCCACCTGGTTGCCAATCAACCTCCCTCCCCAGCCTCAGCCCATTAGTACAGCTCCCTGGGGGAATCTATTTTTTAAAGGTTATTAGCAGATTATTGGTTCTTTATCAACCTCAGGCCCCAGTCTCCAATCTCCCAATGAAGCCATTGTCGCCTAATAAGATGCACTTGATAATCTTGGCATGAAGGTAGTGGAGGGCCTGGTGGGGGTAGGGGCAGCTGGGAGGAGGGAAGGGTTAATAGCACTGCCCCACCCCCACCCCCTCGGTCCTCAAATAGCTGAACTACTGTATGTTGTAGTTTTCAACTGCAAATCATCTTTAATAGCAGACATCACGGGATGGCTCATTACATTAAGCTATTTTTCATGCTATCTCCTGTAATATCCTTTAATCCAATGCGTTTCAAATCACCTCGGGCTAAAATAAGAGACATAGCGATGTAATAGCCTAGTGTATTAGTGGGTTAATTGCCCTGTTGTACTCTTTCTAGTAGCTATCTCTGGAATGACTTCTATATTAATTGTAAATTGCTTAATACATTTAACTCCTTGCCACCGCCCCATCCCCTAAAGAAGGAGGCCACTACCCAGTTGCTTGATGGGATTGTGTGTGTGTGTGTTTGTGTTTTGTGGGCACTCTTTTCTAACTCTGGTTCCCCTCTGTCCTCTCAGGCTGAGCTGGCTTGAGATGTACTTCTCAGCTTAGTGAGGGGAAGAGAGACAGCATTTATTGAACACCTGCTGTATGCCAGACCCTGGCCTTCGCCCTTTCACCCAATACTGTCTCTTTGAAGCCTCACAAGACCCTGAGTACTTGCAGTATGCGCCCCAGAGGTCATGTGACTTGTTCAAGGTCACAGAACAAAACCACAGTGAAGCTGGGTTTGAATCCATCCTTGAAGACTAGAGCATCCTACAGCCTCAGTGCCTGAGAACTGGGTAGGACCCAGGGCTTTTGAACGTGAGCTCAGCTGTGGTCAGCAGGATCTTGGGGGGTGGGGTGGGAGGGATGGGGACTCCGTTTGGAGAGGAGAGACTCCCTTAGTCTGATGGCAGGGGACAGAAGCCTGTATTCTGGGGAGCTCCGAATCTGATGGGGGGACAGATCTCCTGCCAAAGGAAAGCTCTCAGGCAAATGGAGGAGGCTCCCCTATTCTGGGGAGCAAGCAATCTAATGCGAGGCGGGGGGTGGGAGGTGGGGAGGAATTCAGCCTCTGCCCTGGCGGTGGGGGAGGGTGCCTCTGGTCTGATGAGAAAGCGCAGTCTCTGTCAGTCAGATGAGACGCCAATCTAACCGATCCACACAGAGAAAAAAGAAAAAGGGTGCAAATGAGTGAGATTCCAGGCAGAGCGAATGGACATTACAAACAGAGAGCTCGGAGCACAAGGGCCGCACCCCAGCCCTGGTGTGCCCAGCGGCTCACTTCCGGGTTAGGGCGGGGCCTAAGCGGGGCGGGGGTGGGGTGGGGACGGGTCATCACCTCCCCCCTGCGCCTTCCCTCCGTCTGCGTTTCCCCCTGGGCTGACCTCTCCCTTAACTGGCAGGTGGGGGAACTTCAGGCCTTGGCAGGGACGGAGACCTCCTCGGCACGGTCCTGGTATTTTGCGCCAACAACTCCGCCTTTTCCAAACGGCCCCCCACCCGCAGTGTCCTGTGTGCCCAGGACTTGGACTCTCTCCCGTCTCGCCCCTCCCTTGTCTCTTTGCACGGAAGACAAATGGAGATCCCGGAGGACAGGAAAGAAAGATCAGGGAGGGAAAGATCGCGGAGGGGAAGGAAGGGAGCAGGGCTGATGAAGGGATGTCCCAGCAGAGCCACAGAGATGGGTGAAGTGTTTGCGGCTGCAGGTGAGATGCGCACGCGGTCCTGCGTTATCAGTGACACTCGCGAGGCCGTCCCTGCATCAAAAACTCTGCAGTCCGGGGACTCCCGGGGAGAGGGACCCAAGCGTAAAGTAGTTACGCAGTTAAGAGCCTCCTGCATTCAAGCTGGTGTTCCTCAGTCCATTTACCATAGGGGAGTGAACCTGAGGCTTCTTGGTGAGCTTGGACCGCGAGCCTCTGGATGCCTCATCCTGGAGATGCGGCCTTGGGACAGAAACATGGACAGGCAGAGGCAGAAGGAGAGAAGAAGGCGGCGGGGGCGCAGCGGACCAGGCGGGGAGCGGGCCCTTCCCGGTCTTCGCGGCCGCGGGGGTCGGGGCGGGGTAGGGGGCGCTTGGCGCCCGGGTCCCGGGCGGCGGCGGCGGCTTTGTTGGCGGCCGGCTCGGGGAGCAACCTTGAGCGCGGGCGCGGAGACAGTGATTTAGGGGCTGGCATTGAAGCGTGAAGGTAAATGGCCACATTTCACCGTCAGAAGGTGAGCGGGAGGCGCCCGCCCCTTCCCTTCCCCCAAGGCCCCGGGGGTGGGGCGGCGGGGGGTCGGCCTGTCGCAGGCCCCCGCCGAGATCCCGGCTGAATCCCTGAGGCCCTGCGGCCGCAGCCGCCAGGAGGAGGGAAGCCGGACGCCCAGCACCTCTTTCCTGACCCGTTCCTATCTGGGGAAGTTAAGCGATCAGGGGCCCGAAGCTGCTTCAGGGGAGAATCTGAGAGGCGAAGGCCCACAGCCCCGGGACCTGAGGGACCCTCTGCTGGTCAGGACGGGGTGCGGGAGGCACCTTAACTCTTCACAGGGGTCCTGAGGTCTGGTCGGCCTTCTGCTCACAGTGCAGATGTGAAAACAGAGGCTCAGGAGGTTAAGTGACCTGCTGCAGACCCTGCATCTGGGGAGGCATGAGCAGGGAGGGACTAGATCTGTGGGACCCCTAGCCTGTGTTCAGCCCCCTAAACCCCCAGCAGGTTGCCTCCAAGAGCTCTGGGATCTGAGTACTGGGTGTGGGGGAGCTGGTGGGTGCAGGAAATGTCAGCATCCAGCACCCTCCTGCTGCTTTGAAAATAATACACGAAAATAATCATGAAAATAATTCACGAAAATAATCATGAAAATAATTCCTGCTCTTCATGTTCCCAAGTGGCTGAGACAGAAAAGAATCCACCTGAAATGCTGAGACCCAGGTTTGATCTCTGGGTCGGGAAGATCTCCTGGAGGAGGGCATGGCAACCCACTCTAGTATTCTTGCCTGGGAAACCCCATGGACAGAGGAGCCTGGCGGGCTACAGTCCATGGGATCGCAAAGAGTTGGACACAATTGAAGTGACTAACACTTTCACTAACACGTCATATTAAAAAAATACAGAAATGTGGCTGTGATTTGATAACCCTTCTCTTTGACCAGTCTACCCCTCCCTCCTTTGGGCAAAGCTTCCTTCCCAGAGACCCCTGAATCTCTCCCACAGTTCTGAGCCGAGCGCATGTGAATGGAGTGTTGAGATGAGTAATTTGATTCATTTTGTTATTTTGCTGAGAAAAAGAGGCCCAGGCTGGGGCATGCATGCCTTGTTGGAGTAGGGGCATGACATTGCAGACTGCCCCTGCCCCCTGCCATGCCCCAGCATCATTTCCCAGGCTTAAGTCACAGAGAGACTCAGAGTCAGGAGGAGGTGGGGGGGAGTAAGCCCAGGGCACCAGGGCTGGGCCAGAGAGACCCCCAGAGGGTGGAAGGAAACAGTTCCCTGGCTCTACTTGGGGCAGCTTTGGTGGGTTTTACTCAAACAGCTGCTTTTTCTTGGATGCCTACTAAGTGTTCAGTATACCTTTCATTATGCCAGCAACCCTATGTAATACATATTGTTATCCCCATTTTATAGATATGAACACTGAGGCTGGGCCCCTGATTTAAAACTCCATTGCTGAGAGGTGGTGGAGCTGGGATTGTACCTGAGTCCCATTGGCCATAGAGAGATTCTTCTGCAGCCGCTCTCTTTCACTGGGAAGGGGACTGCAGAGGCCTTGAGGAGATGACCCAGCACTCAATGGGAAAGGAGGCTGGCATTCACCTCCCTCATGTGGTTTTCCTTGGGCCAGTTCTCCTGCGGAGTCTGGGTGGGACTGCAGGTCAGGGCAGAGGGTAGTCAGGTGTGGGGGGTGGAGGTCAGAGCTGTCAGCTGACAGTTTCTCTCAACCCTGGGCAGACAGAAGAGGGTCCCTGAGGTGGGGCATGGGGCTGTGGATCCTCAGGTTCCAGAGGAAGGTGCCCCTGATGGTGGAAGAGAGATTACCTTCCATGGTCTGAATTACTCCTGGAAAGGCCAAAGACCCGTACTAGAGAAATTCCATGGGGCGGGGGGCAGGTGTAGGCATCCCAGGGGTTCATCCTTTCTAGGACGGGGCCCTGGTGGGAGCAAAACCAGCCATGGGTCCCAGGTGCACACAGGCTGAGGCTTTGGGGAAGTGAGGCCCATTTTCAGAAAGCCCTGGTTCCTCAGACCCCAGTTCCTATGACAACTTCAATTAGCCGTCATGACTGAACACTGACTATGTGCCCCAAATTGTGCTAAGCCTTCTGTTAATCCTGACAGCAGCCGTGTGCAGTAGGAACTGTGTTAACTCCATCTGACAGATGAGTAAATAGAGGCAGAAGCTCCCCTGGGCCGACAAGCTCTCCTAGACCCGCTTCCTCCCCTATGGAGTGGGGCAGGAGGTCACAGCACGTGGAGAGGGGTCTCCAAACCCTTATAATCTCAGCATAGGGCCTGGTCCCTGGAAGCCCTCAATACACGTAGCTTCTTTATTACTCTTTTGTTTATTTATTTTTAATTGGAGATAATTGCTTTACATTAGTGTGTAGGTTTCTGCCATACATCAAGGTGAATCAGCCATAGGTCTGCTATTTTAGGGCTTCCTTGGTGACTCAGACTGTGAAGAATCTGCCTGCAATGCAGGAGACCCAGGTTTGATCCCTGAGTTGGGAAGATCCCCTGTAGAAGGGAATGGATACATACTCCGTACTCCGGTATTATTGCCTGGAGAATCCCAAGGACAGAGGAGCTTGGCAGGCTACAGTCCATGGGGTCACAAAGAGTCGGACATGACTGAGTGACTAACACACACCATTATTATGCTTGATGTTTGGTGGGTGGAGGCATTGGGTGGGGCCACCTTGAAGCCCATTATTTTCGCGCCAAGGTCTTATCTTCTAAGCTGGGGTCTCAGGGCACACATCTTTCTCCCAGCTTCTTCTGAGTCTGCCTTTACCTCCAGGTGGCCCTTGATCTAGGGGAGATGCATGTGGGAGCCTGTGTGTGAATGTGATGAAAAGATGTCTCTTGTTCTGTGAGGGGCCGAGAAGGGGGTCCCAGAAAGGCCTCTCCTTCCCAGGACAGGGTCCTATCCTGGGTTGCTTCAGGAACCCCCGCCCCGTCCATTTCTGCATTGGTCACCTGGACGGAGGTGCACGGTGTCAGTCTAACCTTTTTGCCCTTCATCAACCTTCATAGTGGTGACCAGACCAGGAGTCTGTCCTCTTTCTGGGTCCTCGGCCCTCTGCTCCCCTACCCTGGTCCTTGGCAGGGATCCCAGATTCCAGCCGGTCCAACCCCACCTTTTGACAGATAAGGGCAGGGAAGCTCAGAGAAGGGGAGCGACCTGCACAAGGTCACACAGCAAGTGGTGATGCTGGGGTAGGCAACCCGAGGGGAATCTCCTAGGACTCCCAGTTTGGGGGGGGGCTCGAGAAATGAGGGGTGTCCGCCCCTCCTCTTGCCTGGGGTGTTGTCAGCTTGAGCACTGGCCACCCGCCCCCCTCCCCATCCACGCACCAGGTGGAATTGTCTTAATGCAGCAAATTGTTCATACACATGTAAGCAAATATCTCCTCAAATTATCTCTTATCACCAAATAGGC
Organism: Moschus berezovskii; assembly: GCF_049115385.1. Lineage (NCBI taxonomy): Eukaryota > Metazoa > Chordata > Mammalia > Artiodactyla > Moschidae > Moschus > Moschus berezovskii. The sequence continues at coordinate 24,992,145 of NC_142479.1, forward strand.
CGCGATGCTCACCGGCTGGAGGGCTGAGGTTGTCTTTCAATCCACTGATGATGAGGGGGAGGCAGGGGAGGGGGGCCGGCTGACACCAAAAATAAACCGGCTGAGCGGGGATGGTTGTCGCAAGGGGCAGAGCGAAGTTGTCAGGCGGCGAGAGCGTGTGAGGCGGCGGGACGGTAATGTGGCATGACACTTCTGAAATGAGCGGCCCGTTGCCATGGTGAGCAGCCAGGAGGGACCGGCTCTCCCGAGGCTGAAATAAAACACGCTTTAAATGATGTTTGATTAGAATTTAGATCATGTAACCGAATACCTCAGTCCTTCTCTTCCCTGTGCTTTTCTTCTTTTCTTCTCAATTCTCCCCTTCTCCCGTCCATTCCCTCCCCACCCTACCCCAGGGCGCCTGCACCCTCCTGTGCCACGCTCACACAGGCACACACACACACTTGCACACACACGCCCTTCTTCTCTCTCTCTCTCCTCTCCCCCGTTGTTCTCTGCCTTGGTTGGACCTCATTTCAGAAAATTTGGCTCAGAGCAGATGCCGGGGGCCCCTTGGCGGGGTCGCAGCACTGGCCTGGCGGTCCTGGTTTGAGTCTCTGCTGTTGTGCTCTGATAATAGTGAACGCTAAAACAATCTACGGGGTCCAAGCCTCTTTTTTGTGCCCTTTACAAAGCTCTGCCCCATGCAAGCTTGTATTTATTCTCGCCGCAGCCCTTTGCTGACTTGTCATCATATCCATTTTCTGGATGGGGAAGCTGAGGCTCAAAGAGGCCAAGTGTCTTTTCCAAGATCACACACGATGTGAATTCAGCACTGCTATGGGCTCCTGTTGGGGCTCTGGGGAGAACCCTCCTAAACACCTTTAGGAGGAAGGGAGTGGAGCACACTCTCTGTCCTCTGGGTCCTCGACCTTGACTGGTCCAGCTTGCTTTGAAGATCTACGCTGCTCTTGTTCTGCCTGTGTGAACCATCCTAGGGATGGGCAAAGCCCCGACTTGGTTCCAGAGGGCACTGGGACACACTGTGATTTTCTTGTCATATGCTCCTGCTCTTTTGTTTGGCAATGGATGTGTGTTTTATTTGTGGTGGTTTTTCCAGGGCATGCTGCCCAGATGGGGAAGACAGCCAGTCCCGAAGACAGAGGGCACTGCTACTGATTATGGCTGGCGTGTAGAGGCAGGGCAGGCAGGGATGCGCTTGGTGACCGGATTTTCTGAGGCCCCTGGGAAGTTATTATCGTCCTAGGTCTGTGTCAGAAGGCTGCAGCTTGACCCAGTGTTCATCTTCTCCAGCAGACCAAGGTCTCCAGACTGTCTCTCTCACCCTCAGCCAATCCACCCATGTGTTCACATGTTCAACATCAGCTGTGTGCCGAGATGCTTACTGTGGAGCAGCCCTGACCTCCGCCTTCACCGGTGTGGTGGCCTGTGGGCCACGGGCAGGTGATCTGGAGACAGACAACCAAACACACATACACGACACACACACAAGTCTCCTTTGGTGCAGAGTGTGAATGATCTGATGCAAGAGGAAGCAAAGCGCTCCAGGAACATCAAGGATGGGAGCCCTCCTGTGTCAGATGGGGACCCAGGAAGGCTTCTCAGAGGGGATAATAAACGAAGGAAGACAAAGGGCTGCTCGGGGCTCCCTTGGTTAAGGCTCTGCCCTCCCGAAGCAGGAGGCCTGAGTCTGATCCCGGGTCAGGGAACTAAATTCCATATGCTGCAATTAGGAGTTCACTTGCTGCTATTAGAGATCCTGCATGCGGCAACGGGGATCTCGTGTGCTGCAATTAAGGCCCAGTGCAGCTGAAATTTAAAAATATATATATTTTTTAAAAAAAGACAAGTGCTTATCCAAGTGCTCAGACAGAAAGGACAGCCCAGGTGGGGAGCCCTCGATGTGCAAAGTCCAGCGTACCCCACAGAAAAGAAGTTCCCGGGGTAGATGGTGGGGGTGGGGGTGTGATTGCGGATGGGGTGGGGGGGTTGGAAAGGTGGGGGTGAGAGGGTGGGTGTCTGTGTTTCTTCCATTAGACTAAGTTTTTGAAAGGCAGAGACTGAGCCCCTGAAAACCTCCCCCCAAGATGGGGTTACCCTGAGGGTATAGAGGTATCTTTTATTTCTTTTGCTTCTGCAATTCAAAAGGCCTTCATTTCTTTGCATATCCTATTAACTCTGAAAGCAGGGGCCCCTCCTTAATGTATGTGTCTGACCTCCCTAGTGTTCGGCACAGGATCTGTTTCATATATATATTTAATTTAAAAAAATTTTAATTTATTTATGTTTTTGGCTGTGCTGGGTCTGTCGTTTCATGGGCTTTTCTCTAGCTGCAGAGTTGGGGGAGAGGGGGCTTCTTTCTAGTTATGATGGCTTCAAGGAGCACAGGCTTCAGTAGTTTCGGCTCCCAGATTCTGGAGCGCAGGCTCAGTAGCTGTGGTGCACGGGCTTAGCTGCTCTGTGGTATATGGGATCCTCCCAGATCAGGGACGGAAACTGTGTCTCCAGCATTGACAGGTGGATGCTTCACCACTGAGCGACCAGGGAAGCCCCATAGTTAATTTTTGACAGCACCCTGGAGCGTGGGAGGGCCCTTAGTTTCCCGGCCAGGGATCAAAATTTCGCCCCCTGCATTGGGAGGCAGAGTCTTAACCACTGGACCACCGGGGAAGTCCTGGACCTGCTACGTAAAAATGAATCAGTGCTTATTGGGTACTTACTGTGTACCCAGCATTGTGCTAAACGTTTCACAGGTGATTCCCTCTTTTGAGCAGCGCTTGGTCAGCAACAATTCCCTGGTATTTCAAGGACAGGAGAGAGCAAGTGGGGGGTTTGGTGAGGAGAGAAGCCGTGGATCAGATTCTGGGATCCCCAGAGGAAAGGATGGAGGGTGGAGGAGCACACAGGCCTGGATCAGTTAGTCAGTCAAGGTTGGGAAAAGGCAGAGGATGTTTGACTGGGATTGACCGAGATGGGAAGGGGGTCGGCGAGGGCAGTAAGAGATGCGGGCTGGGGAAGCAGCCACCACCTAGAACCAGGGGTCTTTCTCCTTTCCTCCACCCACCCATCTGGTTGCTGTCAATATCTGAATCCAGCCCTTCCTCCCAGCCCCACCGCTCCTTCCCTAGGCCAGTTTTCCAGTATCCCCCGCTTGGACCTCTGCAGACTTTCTCACTGGCTCCTTGCCCCAGAATTTTCCTTCCACCACCTTTTCCTCCTGGCCACCTGTTAGCTTCCTGTAACTTAGGTTTGACTGCTTCATTCCTGTGCCCCAAAGCCACCGTGGCCCCATAGTGGACCCGTGACACAGGGTCCACAGCTCTGACTCCCAGCCTGCTCTCCAGCCCCACTGTGATGTGATCCCAGCCTGCTTCTCCGGCCTCGACGACTCTCAACTTCTCATCTCCTGATTGGTGAGTTCTTGGTGCCTCTTCTTACCTGCACCTGTGCAAACTCAGAGTACCCTGCAGGAATGCCCTCTCTTGCCCCCTGGTCAAGGCTGACTCATCTCTTTCTTTGTAGGCTCAGCTCAAGTCTTTCCCTCTCTGGAAGCCCTTTCCTGACCACTTCTTTCAGAAAGCATGTATCTTTTTCTTGGCTATGCTTTGTGGCTTGTAGGATCTTAGTTGCCTCCCCAGAGGTTGAACCAGGGTCCTCTGCAGTGAAGGCGCAGAGTCTTAACCACTGGACTACCAGGGAATTCTCAGAAGGCATGTATCTTAGTCAGCTTGAGCTGCCATAACAAAACACGATAGGCTGGGTGGTTTAAACAACAGAAATGTATTTTGCCTAGTTCTGGGAAGTCCAAGGTCAAGGCACTGGCTCATTTGGTTCCCTGGAGGGTCCCTGTTCTCCTGGCTGCAGATGGCTGCCTTCTCTCTGGGGTCCTCACGTGGTGGACAGAGACGGGGGAAGAGCTCTGGTCTCTTTCTCTTCTTTTAAGGCACTAATTCCACCATGGGGCCCCACCCTCCTGACTTTATTAAATTACCTCCCAAAGTCCTCATCTCCAAACCCCATCACATTGGGCTTCAGCATATGAATTTTGTGGGGAACAAACATCCAGCCCACAACAGCCTGTCTGTTACAGGCAGGTCAGATTTTTCAATGTTGTCTAATTGTTTCAGGTTATTTCCTCAACTTGACTGGAAGCTCCCTGAGGAGCAAACTGGTAATAACATCTACCTATTTATTACAGGCTCCCCAAAAGTTTACACTCAAGGGTCCCCAGACTTCACCTTTCCTCTGTCCCCAAGGAAGTCTCTGTGTTTAGCCCTGTTTGGGCCTCAATAGCTTGGGTGGGCATAGTGGATTGGAAAGGAAGTTGAAAGGAGCCCAGAAACCTTAGAATAACTTCCTTCAGAAAAGACAGAGTGCCCGTCCTGGCTGGATAGGAAAGAAGGATAAAAGGCAGAGGGGAGAGCAAGGAGAGGTGGGCACCTGCAGGGGTTGTTTGGTGAGCGCTTAGGGGAGGCACCTTGAATGAGCTGTGGGAGGGAGTGGGAGATAGGAGAAGATTAAAATACTTGTCACTTTGTCTTATGAATGTGTGTGCGTGTGTGTGTTACATATATATACACAGACATATTGGAGAAGGAAACGGCAGCCCACTCCAGTGTTCTTGCCTGGAGAATCCCCACGGACAGAGGAGCCTGGCAGGCTACAGTCCATGGGGTTGCAAGAGTCGGGCACGATTTAGCGACTAAACCACCACCACCACACACACATATATATGGTGGCACTAGCAGTTAAGAACCCACCTGCCAATGGAGGAAATGTAAGAGATGCAGGCTTGATCCCTGTGTCGAGAAGATCCCCTGGAGGAGGGCATGGCAACCCACTCCAGTATTCTTGCCTGGAAAATCCCATGGACAGAGGAGTCTGGCGGGCTACAGTCCGTAGGATCACAAAGAGCCGGGACACAACTGGAGTGACGTAACACACATGAGGAGAGAAAGAGAGCAGAAGGGGTGACTCTGGCCCTAACCCTGGGCCTCTAACCCTAGAGCTGTATCTTCGGATGGGGCCGCCATGGTCTTTGAACTCTGTGTTGGGGGAGACCGGGAGGCTCATTAGGCTGGAATGTGATTGTAGGTACCTATAGCTCAGCTCTATCTATGGGGTCAAAAGTGGCGTAGGTCCAGGCCTCTGTAGCCTTCAGAGTCCAGACGACAGTGTGATTCGCTGCTTGGGAGCGTGGTCCTGAGAGGCCTGAAATGGGGGGGAGTGGCAGGTGTTCTGGAGGGTGTGCAGAGAAAGGGGCGGGGCGCCTTGAGGCCAAGGACAATTAAACGACACGGCTAACTGTCTCCCTGGCTTTCACCTATTAGCACGCAGGGCCTCTTTGGTAAGGGGACAACCTTACAACTCAGAGTAACTTTGTGTGTGTGCGCGTCCCACTCTTTGCGACCCCATGGATTGTAGCCCGCCAGGCTCCTCTGTCCATGGGATTCTCGAGGCGAGAATACTAGAGTGGGTTGCCCTGGCCTCCTCCAGGGGGATCTTTCCGACCCAGGGATCGAACCTGCGTCTCTGTGTCTCCTGTATTGGCAGGTGGATTCTTTACCACTAGTGCCACCTGGAAAGGTAGGGTTTGTTTTATTGCAATACAGGAGGAAAACCCAGGGCTTGGAGGTCAGGAAATCTAGGTTTATAGCCCTCCAGTTGGGCTCCAGGGGGTGTCTTCATTGTGTTGTGTGCCTAAGTTTCTCCACCGATAAACTGGATGCACGGCTCATGCTGTCATCTCAGAGGTGCCACAGAAGTGACACCTGTGATTGGAGAGGTTGAGTCCACCGTTCACACAGGAGCTGGGCGAGCGGGTGGTCACAGTAACTCTGCAGCGAGATAAAGCCCATGAGGACCCGTGCATCACAGGTTCGCCCTTGGCACTGCAGCCCCATATGAGTGGGCGTCTAGGGTGAGATCTCTGCAGGGACAGGAAGGGGCCCAGGTGTGGCTGGGATCTGGGGGAGGACAGACCCAGAATAGCGGTCCTGGCAGAGGGGGGACTGCCATCCTTGCTTCTCAGGACCCTGTGGGAGAAAGAATTCTCCCCTCCTTCTGTCAACTGAGTTGCAGCCCAGCAATGAACGGTAAGAGTAATAAAAAAACAATAGCTCGAGACTTCCCTGGTGGTCCAGTGGCTAACACTCTAGGCTCTCGATGCAGGGGGCCTGGATTTGGCCCCTGGTCAGGGATCTAAAGCCCACCTGCTGTAAACTAAAACCCGGCACAGCCAAATAAATAAATAAAAATTAAAAAATAAAAATAATAGCTCATGTCTCAAGGGCCTATATATCAATCTCTATTTTAAGCACTTTGCCTCATTTCTGCCTCAGAATGACCCTATGGAGAGAGAACTGTTTTAATCTCTACTTTACAGATGCAGAAACCAGAGCAGTTAAGTGACCTTCCCAAGGTCACAGAGCTTCTATGTGGTGGAGTCATGACTCAGGCTCAGATGATCTGGGGCTTGTCCTGTGCTCTCTTCTCCTGTCAGGAACTAATCCTGTATCCTTTTTGCTTCAGAGCAGGACTTCTCAGCTAAAAGGACCTCATTTGTCCCACATATCAACGCCAGGCAGAGGTTCGTGGCCACCTCCCCAAGCAGAAGCCCTAGACTTGGGCACTCCATGGCTGCTGCTCCCTGCTTCTGTCCTCTTGGGTAAGTTAGCACATCTGTAAAATGGGTGGACACACATTTTTTGAGTACCTCTTATGTGACACATTTTTTTGTTTTGTTTTTTTACCGCACCACATGGCTTGCAGGATCTTCGTGTTCCTGGGCCCCAGCAGCAAAAGCACCGAGTCCTAACCACTGGACTGCCAGGGAATTCCATTATGTGACACATTTAATTTAAACCTGACCACTACATTTTGAGATTGCTCCGATTAGTAGCTGGGGAAGCTGAGGCACAGAGGGGTGAACCAGATCCCCCAAGGCCACATGAAACAGGCTGACATGGAGCTTAGTCTGTCCTATTTTGGAGTGTAGACTCTTTCTATTCCCTCTCATTCCTCAGGTTGTAATTCACAAAGCCTCAATTCCTAGTTGGTTGGGGGCGTTAATAATTATTATGTAAAAAAAAGAGTTCCATGATCAACTCTGTTTACGGAGGGCTATTGTCAAAAAGTTTCAGGTTATTTGCTTCAGGACTTCTCAGAGCCTTTATTACACTGGTGTGCCTTGGGGAGCTCTAAGAGGAGCTCAGAGTTAGTATGAACTTCTTTGCTGTGAGATAGTTTGTCGGGAAGAACCTCGTGGGAGAAGCACTCCTTGGAACTCACGTTGGGAAAAGCTGTACTTCACCCCACTGCTTCCCTGAGAACAATAGTGACGACAGTAGCAGTAACAGTAACGCCGCGAAAGAGATTGTCATGATCTTGTTAGCTGTGTGTCAGTTGCAATGATACTTTTCTGTGCAGGGTTTTTGGGAGATTTTTCTGCATCCTCCCCAGAGCTAAGCACCCTGATCCCTTCCTTGAGCTCAGGGCACCTCCAGTCTGTTCCTCATGCCTGGGGCTCCTCACTCCTTTCCTCTAAGCCTCTGCCTGGGCCAGGCCCCTTAGGCCGCTCTCCCCTTCCTCCCCTTCCTCCCCTTGTTCCTGACAAAAATAAGGGGGGCTCGGGGAGGGGAAGTGATGGGCCCAGTGTGATTGGTGAGATGGGCACAGCCTATCTCCTGCCCCTCTCCCGCAGCCCACCTGCATAGGACACCCCGCTTCTGAGAAGCACCCGTGATGGACTCGTCCCAGGGCCAACCACGAGCTTCTCTGGCCCTGTCTCAGCATTGTCACGCTTGGTCTGTATTATGTGCTGCTAAGCGATGTCAGGACTGTCTCTTGTTATGCTGTTGTTCAGTCGCTAAGTCGTGTCCAACTCTTTTGGACCCCATGGACTGCAGCACGCCAGGCCTCCCTGTCCTTCATCATCTCCCAGAGTTTGATCAAACTCTTGTCCATTGAGTCGGTGATGCCATTCAACCATCTCATCCTCTGCTGCCCCCTTCTCCTCCTGCCCTCAATCTTTCCCAGCATCAGGGTCTTTTTCCAATGAGTCAGCGCTTCACATCAGGTGGTCAAAGTATTGGAGCATGAGCTTCAGCATCAGTCCTCCCAATGAATATTCAGGACTGATTTCCTTTAGGATGGATTGGTTCGATCTCTTTGCTGTCCAAGGGACTCTCAACAGTCTTCTCGAGCACCACAGTTCAAAAGCATCAATTCTTTGGCTCTCAGTCTTCTTTATGATCCAACTCACCATCTGTACCTGACTACTGGAAAAACCACAGCTTTGACTAAATGGACCTTTGTTGGCAAAGTGACGTCTCTGCTTTTTAATATGTTGTCTAGGTTTGTCATAGCTTTTGGTACACTGTATTAAAAAGAACAGTTTTGTTAAGGTATTCATATATCATAAAATTTACATATTATCATACTCATTTAAAAATAGTTTATTATAATAATTTTTCTACATAAAGAGCACAAATCAGCACACAGAGTGATGAATTTTTAACAAACTAAAAACATCTGTGTAATCAGCATCTGTGTCTGAAGCAGATCATCTCCTGCCCCAAAGAACTTCCCTGGTGTATTCTCGCTTCACCCAACATTAACACACCTGACCTCCAACCCCACAGACGTTTGTTTAAAAAACAAAAACAAAAAACAACTCATTGGGACTTCCTGGGTGGTCCAGTGGTTAAAAATCCACCTGCCCATTCAGGGGCCCCAGGTTCAGTCCCTGGTCCGGAAAGATCTCACATGCCGTGGGTTACCTCGAGCCTGTGTACTGCAACAAGCGAAGCCATGGCAATGAGAAGCCCGCGCGCTGCAACGAAGAGTCGGCCCTGCTCACTGCAGCTAAAGAAAGCCCTCGTGCGGCCAAAAGTAAACAAACAAAATTAAACAAACTCATCGACTTACCCTTTCCCTTTTTTCTTTCCTTCCTCCTTCCCTCCCTTCTGACCCGCTTCCTTTACTCCTCCGCCCCTTCTTCCTTTCTTGTTGATTCTACTTCCATATAGTTTAGTTGAAGTTTATAGTAAGAGGCACAGCAAGAGAGAATGTAAAAGCCTTAACACGGTGCCCTGGGAGGTGGTGTGAGGTGAGGGGGTCAAGTTGCTGAAAGATCTGACTCTAGACTGGCCACTGCCAGCTGCGAGGCCTGGGGCTTGTGACAACCTCTCTGGCTTAGTTTCCTTGTCTGTGAAATGGGAGTAATGACTGACTGCAAAGGGTGATGGGAAGCTTAAACAAGGTGTCTTTATCTGTGTGTGCAACGTGTTTACATATGCCTGTGCCAGGAAGCCTGGGGAAAGCTCTGCTGGATGATAATATCTCTTACAAGATGAGAAGTGAGGGCAGGAGATGAGAATCACGGCCATTTAATGAACACCTGCTGAAAGCTGGGGCTTTACCTCTGATCTGTCTGGCTGTCCCGCAAGAAGAGATTATTATCTCCATTTTATTTAATTATTTTTGAAAAAACATTTATTAATTTGGCTGCGTCTGGTGCTGACTGCGGCGTGTGTGATCCTTGTTGCAACACGTGGGCTTTTTGCCCAACCTCATGTGGGATCTTAGTCCCCCAACCAGGGATCGAACACGCGTCCACGGCATTGGAAGGTGGCTTCCTAACCACTGGACCACCAGGGATGTCCCCATCTCCGCTTCACAGGTGAGGAGATGAGGCCTGGAGAGGTAAATCCTGAAGACGTAGGTTGGCAACTGTTGGAACTGGAGCTGGAACCCGAGGAGTCCGGCTTGAACGCCCACATTCCCACCCTGGGAACCGGCCTTGTGTTGATGTCACCTAGCTGTGAGCTGAGCACCGTCCTCTGCGGAGGCTGTCCCTTGCTGTGGTCCCATTGTGGTCCTATCCTCCCAGGGACACAGTGCTCCCCCCTGCACCCCCTTCCGTGATGTGCTGGGGACATCCTCCCTGGGCAGGGGCGGGGCTCTGGGGAGCGGATGGTTTCCCAGGGCAGAGGGCTGCCTGGTGGTAGAGGGTTCAGACTGCCCTGGGCACGCGCTGTGCCTGCGCCTCCTGGAAGCATGGCCTTCCACCCAGGAAAGCTCTGGGGCCACAGGGAAGGGGTGGTCTATGGGGTGGCTTTAGAGCCCAGCACCCTGGGGCAATGGAGAAGAGTCTGCACCCTGCAGGATCGCCTTGTAGGACCCTGTCCTGCCCATCAGGACTCATGGGGTGGGGTCGGGGGGTACAGAGCAGAGCCAGGCAGGTCAGGCATGGGGGTGCTGGTGACTCCTCCAGCCGGGGCAGGACCGGAGTGGGGTGATGGATCCCCTACCCCTGCTGAGTGCTCAGTAAACAGCCGGTCCTGCTGTGACCCCTCCAACACGGGGAAGGCTCCCCAGGCAGAGGAGACTAGCTCTTCAGACCAGTTCTGGGGCCCTGAGGCCTCCTTCCTGCCCATCTCCCAGAACAAGTGTGTCTTGCTGTGGCTGCGGGACAGAGGGCAATGAGGGCACCGCCCCCACCCCGGCTGCCTCAGGCCGCGCCTGGCTCCTCGGGGGGCCTGGTGGGGGTGTGGACATCTCCTGCCCTCTTGCTGGCCTCAACCGTCCCTACCCTGACCTCCAAGCTCCCGGGGGCCAGCTGGGACATCTGTATCCATCTTGCCCCAAACTCTGGAGATTGTGACAAATTTCCTTTCATTGCTTGCAGCCATGTTATTTAAAGTAATTAACCTTAATTTATAAATTTTTATATCAAACTGCCTTTTAACTTTTAGAACTGGCAGGAGCAGCCTTATCCCTGGGCTCCTAATAGTTCTCCATTTAATCAAAATTCATCCATCAGGTTCCAGTGTTAAATCATCTTTTAATTGGGAGTTACATTCTGGTTAATAGTTTTATAATTCGCCTCCTCTAATAGTTTTTACCACAGGGATCTCTACTCCATTTTTCCTCACTCTATTATTGAGGGCGTGCGGTTCTGCGGGGACGGCTTCGCTGGGCCCCGCCTCTCTGGCCTCTGCTGGTCGTCGCCTCTTTTGTTCTTGGTGGTCTCATTAATTCCCGAGAAGAGTTGTCTCTGCTGCGTGTTACTAGGGCAGAGCTGCTCTCCTGGCTTCCGCAGCCTTCAGAGCTGTGGCCAGTGCCCGCTTCTCTCCATGTGGAAGTCGCAGCAGCAGAAAGGCAGAGAGGAGATGGGGATACAAACGCAGAGTGTGGAGAGCGAGGAAGGTTCCGGAAGCCCATAGGTCAGGCCAGCAGCGGACGGGGAGAGAGAAGCAGACGAGTTAGGAGGTAGATGCAGACCCAGGCTTCCCTGGCTCCTGCCCACCACCCATCATCCACGTCCCCTGGCACCCGGAAGCTAAAGTTGCAGGAAGGGAAGTGGTCGCCCCAGAGACCCAGAAGGGCCCGGCCCGCGGGATTCCTGGAGGTGGGCAAGGAAGGGCGGCTGCGTTAGAGCTGTCCCCGAGATGCTGCTGGGCCTCCTGGCAGGCGAGAGGGAGAGGGTGTAGAGACTGCAGGATCAGGAAGGGGAGAGAGAGGCCAGACAGACAGGGAGGTAGAAGAGAGTCAAGAGCAAGAAAAGAGGGACCAGTGGTTAGGACTGTGCTCCTATTGCGGGGGCGTGGGTTCGATCCCTGGTTGGGGAACTAATATCTTACATGCCTGGCAGTACGGCCAAAAAAAAAAAAAGATATTAAAGAATAAAAGGATTTCCCTGGTGGCCCAGGGGTTAAGAGTCCGCCTGCCAATGCAGGGGACACAGGCTCAATCCCCGGTCCAGGAAGATTCCACCTGCCACTGGGCAACTAAGCCCATACTCTGCGATTGCTGAGCGCACCTGCCACAACTACTGAGGCCCACGTGCCCTAGAGCCCAGCTGCACGGCAATGAGAAGCCCGCGCCCGGTAACTAGGGAGTGGCCCCCGCTCGCCTGTGCAACTGGAGAACGCCTGTGCCCAGCAACACAGCCCCAGCGCAGCCACAAAAGACAAATAAGTAAAAGATTTAAAAAGATATTAAAAATAAAGAGCAAGACAAGAGAGGGAAGCAAGACAAGAGAGGGAAGATAATGAGGGGAGAGAAGGGGAAAGAAAGACGACATTGGAGGGGTACAGAGAAGACGGGTCACTCCGGTCAGGAGCCCTGACTGGTAAGCAGACGAGTTTGTGTGGACACCTGCTCACGCAAGCCCACGTGCTGGCGCAGGCCTGAAACCAGACCCGGAGGCACCTCGCGCAGAAGTGATGATGATGGGCTGGGGACCAGACCCCGCACCTATGGATGGGAGTCTTTGAGATGGCCTCCAGGGGATGTGGGATGGAAGGGTTGCTCCTGATTCCTGACCCTCAGAAACCTCGTAGGAGAAGAAAGGTTGTTGTAAGTTGCTACATGTAGGCGGTAATTTGTTATGCAGCAGTAGATAACTTGTACACATTCATGTCATCAGCATCGCTGGGGGTGGAACTTGACACGGGTATGTTTAGAAGCTCCCCAAGCGATACCAGTGTGCATCCCAGGTGGAGGGCCACTGCCCCGAGGCCTGTGTGTGCCCGTGAGAGTGTGCGTGTGTACCGGGTGTACGCCTGTGCCATGTGCGTGTTCACGGTGCGGGGCGGGCACCATGCCACGTGCATTTGTCAGTTGCAGAAATACGAGCAGCCCCTTATGTGTACTGGGCCCAGGTACCCGTGTCAGGTCCTGGCTCAAGAAGGTCTGGAGAATGGGAGGAGCCTCGGAGGTTTTCTGGCCAGAATGACATGGGCCACCCACCACTTCCACTCTGTGAGCCCTCTCTGAGCCTCAGTTTCCCCATTTGTGAAATGAGGACATGCAGATCACCATTCTGCCCAGTCCTTTGAGGAGGTGCTATATGAGCTGACTACATACCTCCTGGACTGACTTTGGCAAAATATCTTGGTAGAGTTGTTTTTTAGTGGCTAGGTCATGTCCGACTCTGCAACCCCGTGGACTGTAGCCCACCAGGCTCCTCTGTCCATGGGGATTCTCCAGGAAGAATAATGGAGTGGGTTGCCATTTCCTCCTCCAGGGGATCTTCCTGATCCAGGGATGGAACCTGTGTCTCTTGTGCCTCCTACAATGGCAGATGGGCTCTTTTGTTGTAATGGCTCTTGGGGTAGTGAGATCTGACCTGTAGTGCCATAGACGTGAAAGCAATCAAGTGTGTAGCCCCCTCTGCAGGACCTGACCTGAAGGAGGGTCTGTTCTGGGGCACATCCCTGAGGATGGGTTGGGGAAGGAGACATTAGTCATGGCTGGGTTAGGGCTTGGGAGTTGAGGCCAGTAAATAAATAGTCTTGCCCTCTAAATGCCAAGTGGCTCAGATGGGCAGGACAAGAGCAGAGTAGGCTGGTGGTTCCAGCTGAGTCTACACCCTGCCCGTCTGTGAGTCCTTGCCTGAGCCTCTTTTCCTTGTTTGGCCTCAGTTTCCTCATCCCTGAAGTGGAACAGCAAACCATCTCCCACCTTTTGCGTGTGACATGCTGCATCTCCACACCCAAGCCCCTGTCTGGGAGGTTGGGAACGGGGAGGATCTGGGTGAAGGGAGCTCACCTGGGCCTCCAGCCACCTGCAAACAGAACTGATTCCCAATCCTATCTCTTGCTGTGTGACCTTAGGGAAGTCACTGCCCCATCTCTGGGCCTTATCATCAGTAGGTAATAATGCCTGCCTCGTGGTGGTATGGAGAAAATGGAAAAAGATGCTGTGTGGGGTGTGCCCTGCATGGTACTTGAAAGTGTTGAAAGTGTTAGTCGTTCAGTTTTGTCCAACTCTTTGGGATCCCACGGACTGGAGCCCACCAGGTTTCTCTGTCCATGGGATTCTCCAGGCAAGAATACTGGAGTGGGTTGCCATTCCCTTCTCCAGGGGATCTTCCAAACCCAGGGATCGAACCTGGGTCTCCTACATTGCAGGCAGATTCTTTACCGTCTGAGCCACAGGAAACAGAGATGCATGCTACTTGGCATCCAATAAAGGGCAAACTTTATAAGCTCCAGCCAAACTTTTCCAGGTGTCTAAGAAAACACTATGGAAAAACACAATGTTCACTGTGGAAACTGGTTTCTCATTTCTATGGCGGGGCGGGGTGGGGGGAGGAAGAAGACGGGAAGGAGGGAGAGGAAAGCACCGTTTGTTGTGAACTCACCAGGTTCCGCTGCAACACGGTGCTTTGACTACCATCACATGTGACATCTAAACCTGGTGACAATAAGGATGATCGATCCCACTTTACAGACAGGGAACTAAGGCTCAGGAGGGTCAAGGAGCATCTTTGTTCAGTGTCACATGGCTAAGGAAGTGCAGCCAGGTCTCCGTTTTCCTGTTCTCTTTTTCTTTCAAAAAAAAAAAAAGAGCATTTATTTGGCTGCGTTGGGTCTTAGTTGCAGCTCACAGGATCTTTAGTTGGGCCCTGTGAACTCTCAGTTGCAGCATGCGGGATCTAGTTCCCTGACCAGGGATGGAACCTGGGCCCCCTGCATTGGGAGTGAGGAGTCTTAGCCACTGGACCACCAGGGAAGTCCCTCTGTTTTCCTGTTTTCTTTGTGACTGTCTGTGTCCCTGAAACAAGCCTCTGATCTCCAGTGACTCTGCTAGCAGGAAAGCTTTGTAACTTACAGGGTCATCTGGGGAAGATCTCTGTGTGATAACATCCAAGGATGGTTAAAGAAGGCGTCACAGCTCCCACAGCACGTGAGTCAACACTGATCCCTCACCGTGACAGGAAATCTCTCACTGAGCCCATTTCACAGATGAAAGAACTGATGCTCAGAGAGCCTGAGTGGGACCCAGTCGTCAAGGCATTGGAGCAGCTGAGACTCTGGTCTCTGGCAGAGGGAGAGGGAGCGGGCAGGGGTGGGGGCAGCAAAGCTGTGTGGAGCTAGCCCCTTGGGCTGAGGAGCCCGTGTGTATTTATGGGGGTCTGAAGAAGAGGCTGAAGACGGACATCTCTAGTGCCCTCAGCTGCGAGAAGCAGGCTGGCGTTTATGCTGCGGTGCCGGCCATTGATGTCCAGCTCTGGGTTGGCCGTCCATCAGCCTCCTGGCCCAGTTTGCCTACCTTCCCAGTGGGGATTGTCACTGAGCCCAGGGGTGACAGAACAGCTGAGGGGACAAAGAGTGGGGATCTGGCAGCAGAAAGGGGATCCGGGGAGAGAGGTTATTCCCTGAAAGCTCAGGCCTTTTAGCACTGCCCGTCGGGGTGGGGGAGGTGTGAGGACCCTGCAGGCCTGGCAGGATGAAATGTTTATTTTCCCTAGAGGCTGAAGTCAGTGATGGAGGAAAGGAGTAGAGACGAGGCAGGAGGATTGGAAACTCAGCAAGACACAAAGCCCGGGAGACAGAAATAGGCAGAGAAGGAGCGAGACCAGGGAGAGCCTGCTGGCTGCCCATCCCGGTCGAGCAGGGGCAGCAAAGCCTGCATCCTTGGAGCTGTGCCCAGGCTCCTGGGTCTCCGTTTCCATGGGGAAGAATCTGGACTCTTCGGCAAGGGGAGAAACCCAGCTTCCCCTTTTGGGGGATGGAGGGGTTCAGGCAGGGCTTCTCCAGCCCCAGGTCCCTCCGCTCCTCCCAGCCAGATCCAGGCTGTCTCTCCACCGACCCCCCCAGCCCCTCCCACCTCCCGGCTCCTGACCTGGGAGAAGCTGCTGTTTCCTAAGACACGATTCCCAGGACCGTGGGCTGCCAGGCTCCAGGCTCCTTTCTGTCTCACAGCCGGGGACGGGGGCCCTGGCAGGAGCTCAGCTCAGATTTGCGTAAATGAAGCTGGACCGCAGCTTGGAGTAGTGACACAGCCTGGAGCCCATGGATGCCAAGTCTGGGCTGGGTTTTGGTTTTTCGATTATTCTGGGCAAGTGGGGACATGTCCAGGCCTCTTCTGACCCCCAGCGCCACACAGGTGACTTTCTGCTGGGGGTGTGAGTGAGGCTGAGAGGTGAAGGGCAGTGGGGGGAAGGGCAGGAAGCCTCTCTCAGGGGCCTCCGGGGGGGATGGGGCTTTTTATATACTTGCCCTTTTGAGCCCTTGCCATCGGTGGGGCAGAAATTATGACTCCCGTTTTCACACGTGAGGGAAGCCGGACTCGGAAAGGTTAATTAAATTGCCCAAGGTCACTCAGCCAGTGATGATGGAAATCAGGATTCGAATCCAGGCCTGGTCCCAAAGTCTGGCTCTTTTCATGCTGCGGTGTGCATGGGATTGAGGCGGGGGCGGGGAGAGCCTGGATGAGGGGAGTGGGGTATGGGCCAGGCACGGGGAGGGGTCACCGGGTGTGGCGGGGCGGGGCGTGCCCTAGACCTGAAAACCCTTCCTTAGCACCCTGGCTTTGCCCCTTTCCACCTGTGCAAGGTTGGACAAACCCCTTATCTCTGAACACGTAGATGGAGTGGCTGTGAAGTGTCTTTTCCCTGGTGTTTGGCAAATAAGTGAACAAAAAATGCAAACAGGCAGGAAAAGGAAGACGTAACTTGGGTCTAAGGCTGGAGTGCCCCCTTTGACCAGGGACAGAGTCCCTGCAGACACCCAGCCCCTGAACATCTGTCCCTCTCAACCCACCTAAATGAGGCCCCCCGCTCCCTGGAGGCAGGGGAGCCAACTGATAGGTGGTGGATGGGGGTGCACGTCCTGGGGGCCCCAGTTCTGGTGCCTCCCTCTCACAGTGCAGCATCCTCTTCCCTGGAGAGTCACCCTGAGGTCTCTGTTTCTGGGCTGGGTTGGTTACTCTTAATTAAACCTGTTGTTGGACTGAATGCCTTCCTTTATCATGTCTCCTAGACCTAGGAATCCCCCACCAGTGGAGGAAGGGGATGGGAGGGCAGAGGGTTCTCAAAACCAAGCCAAGCTGCCTCTGGAGACAAGAAGGCGCCTGAGAGACTCAAGCCCATCCTTTTATCCCTCTTGGGAGGCTGGGAAAATTGCATTCCAGCCTCAGAATTCCTGGAAGCTGGCTGTGTCTGCATCCCATGAGATTCAGCTGAGACCTTTTGGTGGCCATGACCCTTGGGACCGCTTTCCCACTGAACTTCTTTGGGGCCACTGGGGCAGAATCAGCAAAAGTGGAGGTGACTGCGTGGGGCTGAGGTGGGGGGCCAAGGACTTACCTGTGAGGCCAGAAAGGAAGGCTGGATGGGACTGAGGTTTCTAGTTGCAAAGTCAGGGACAGCCCCGCTTCATCCATGCACTCCTGTTCCCTCTGAAGGTCTTTGGGGCCAGGTGGGGGGGCTCCCAAATATTTCACTTCTCTGCTCAGGCCTTCCTGGAAATATATAGACCCAGAGACAGATGCTAGGCCCATGCACGGATGCTCAGACTTCTGGTTGACCTCTCCCATGTGCTTTCTTCCCTCCCAGCTGAACCTGCCTCCTCCTGTCCACCCCGTCCCCCAACCCCCCAGTGTCAGAGGCCAGCTGGGGCAGGGAGGGAGCCAGGGTGGGGCCAGCAGAAGGTGCATAAATCATTATTGGCGAAGACCTCAGCCCTGAGCTGCCGGGTGGAGGCTGCTGCTCATGGTCAGGCCAGGGCATAAATCATAATTCCCCTACAATAGATCCTTTTGCAGCCGCCATCAGGAAAACTGTGTTGGTTTTATCGATTTTTTGACATGGGGGCCTAGGCAGCGGGCGGCTCCTGAATCATTATGAAATGAAACTGATTAGGAATTCATGGAATACTAAATAAACTTTACGAGCCCGTTGTAAGTTTTTTGATGCATGGGGAGCGGAAAATGAAAACTAATGATATAAAAATTACACAGCGTGCTGAGTATTATTATACTGCTATTGATTTGTTTCAAACTGTACATCAAAATCGAAGAGGGCTGGGGCGGCTCCTGCAGTGATGCTGGGGATGTTTGGGCTCACCAGGGCTAGAAGGCTTTTTTTTTCCCCTTTCTATTTTTATTTATTTTTTTTCTCTCTCTTTCCTCTAGCCTCCCGCTCTGAAAGCTGAATCCTTTCTCCCCACCTCTAGTCTTCCAGAGAAGGCTTCCGGGCGCCATTTAGCCACCCACCCACAGGGCAGCCTCCTTCTCAGCTTGGAATCTGGACCCTGATTCAACTTGAATTCCTAGCCTCCACTGGTCTTTCTCTCTGGAGTTGCATTTTCAGTCTGTGAGTTTCTCTTTTCCCTTCTGCCTCCCACCTCTCTTTTCTGGGGAAGGACAGCATGCTTCAGGAAAAAGAGCTGAAGATCTGTTTCCTGTTGGCATCTTGCTGCGTGACCTTGGGCATGTCACTGTGCCTCTCTGGGTATCAAAAAGACTGACTCATTAGATCAGAGTTTCCCAAGGTGTAGTCTGTCGATAGCCACATGATAGTCACCTTCAGATCTAGTCAAAAATATTAATTTCCTGGGCCCTTCCTTGGATGAACTGACTAAATCTCAGGAGCGGGA
Organism: Moschus berezovskii; assembly: GCF_049115385.1. Lineage (NCBI taxonomy): Eukaryota > Metazoa > Chordata > Mammalia > Artiodactyla > Moschidae > Moschus > Moschus berezovskii. Next base: position 25,010,537 of record NC_142479.1, read on the forward strand.
TCAGGGAACCTGCATTTTACTCAGTATCTCTTGTGATTCCCAGACACGTTTGATACCCATGGATCTGAAGTGATGTGATCTGAGCCACTTATCCCATTCTGTTGTCAGAGATGGCCTTAAGGCTGTGAATGTTGTCCTTTGCATTAGTCAGCTTTTGCTAGTTTGGGATGCAGTAACAAGTAATCCCCAAGTCTCAGCAGCTTACAGTAACAATATATAATTTTTTGCTTATGGTACGTGTCTGCTGTGGGTCGTTTGTGACCCAACTCTGTATATCTTCATTCTTGGGATCAGACTGAAAAGGCAGTCTCAACCAAAGACTTGTTATTCCAGTGGCAGAGGGAAAAGAGCAAGAAAGATGGTGGAAATATTTGATGTTTCCCAGATGGCTCAGTGGGTAAAGAATCTGCCTCCTTGCAGGAGACACAGGAGAAGCAGGTTCAATCCTTGGATTTGAAAGATCCCCCGGAGGAGGACATGGTAGCCTACTCCAGTGTTCTTGACTGGAAAAATCTCATGGACAGAGGAGCCTGTTGCCAAGAGTCAGACATGACTGAGTGACTGAGCTTGCCTGCATGCATTATCCTACCGTTATCCTTTCCTAAAGCTTTTGCTTGACACGTATATATCACTTCTGCTTCCATTCCATTCACCAAAGGAGTCGTATTATCAACTCCAGTGTCGATGGAGTGGAAAGTACACTTACTTCTCCCATAGGAGGATGGCCACCAGGGGGAGGCCCTGTAGCAATGGGTTAAAGGAGAAGGCAGCGGATACTGTGATGTACTAAACCATACCCTCCTGGACTTGGTCTTGGGTCCAGGCTGCTCCAGGATTTGGGGTCCAGGATCTTGTTTGGATAGACCAGGCTGTCTCAGCTCAGTGCGATTAGGAGTATTGCTGCTTTCCGCAGGCGTTTACACCCCCTCTGCACAGTCCTGTATCTGCATGACTGTTGTCCACTGACTTCTTCCTCTACCCGCTCTGAGATCCTTGCCTTCCTCTCAGCGGGGTTCTCAGTGGGTAGGACTTATGGCCTTTGTCTTTAATGTTTTTGTTTCATTCATTCCTGCCTTCCTGCTCGGGAAGTCTGTAAACACTCACTCTGGATCCTTAGCAGAACTGCTGTAACAATTAGAATCTTTTTATAAAATTGTCCTTTACCTCTAAATTCATAGGGTAAATTTAAATTTCGGGTCTTGGATTTTCTTAAGGTGAATACAATATCTTTTTCTTTTCTTTTTTTTTTTAGCAAGTGTCCACTTTTGCACAAGAGATAACTCATGAAAGATACCTCTATTGCTAGCGTTATGCTTATTATATTCAACTTTATATTAGCCTGTGTCTCAGAAAGGTTGACCTCTTCTGCTGGACATACAGTGTGTCACTCCCAGAAAAAGATGACTGCCCAACAATGGGCATGACAGAGTACATCTCCAGGAAGCCCATTGATACTTAGTGTCCAGGGATCACCTGGGGGACCCACTACATTAACTTGGGTGGGTGGTAGCTGCCAGTGCAGGAGATGCAAGAGATGAGGGTTCCATCCCTGGGTCGGGAAGATCCCCTGGAGTCGGAAATGGGAACCCATCCCAGTATTCTTGTCTAGAGAATCCCATGGACAGTCCATAGGGTCTCAAAGAGTTGGATACAACTGAAGCAACTTAGTATGCACTCATGGGAGATGTCAGGCATGTCCGTGGCACAAGCTTGGCCCTTGGGGACTTCAGTATCTCTCTGAGGACCGCGAAGTGCGCACACACACACACACACACACACACACCTTTTCAGAACTAGACAAACAGATCACACACTTGTCCAGAAAGTACACAGGAGTAAGAGTTTTAAAGTTTGAATTTAAATCTCAATTCTGTCCCTAACTGGCTCTGTTGCTTTGAATAAGTGACTTGAAAAAACTGTGGGATTCAGTTTCTTCCACTGCCAAAGATGGATTTGGACTCCATTGTCTGACATTCCTTCTAGAGGCTGAGGGTGGGCAGAGGTTCACATGCTGGCACAATTCCCAAGGGATGATGTTGCCTACATTAGTCCCAACTCTTTTCACTTTGGGTAAAGAGGCTTATAGAAACCTGAAGTTGAATTGGCTTAAGCAAAAAGGAGGTTATTATTGTTGTTGTTCAGTTGATAAGTCATGTCTGACTCTCTGGGACCCCCTGGGCAGGAGCATGCCAGGCCTCCCTGTCCATCACCAACTCCTGGAGTTCACTCAAACTCATGTCCACAGAGTCAGTGATGCCATCCAGCCATCTCATTCTCTGTCATCCCCTTCTCCTCCCGCCCCCAACCTTTCCCAGCATCAGAGTCTTTTCCAGTGAGTCAGCTCGTCACATGAGGTGGTCAAAGTATTGCAGTTTCAGCTTTAGCATCAGTCCTTCCAATGAACTTCAGACATTACCAAATATCTGTCATCTTCTCTCAGTTCTTTTTGCCCTGTAAGGATTTTTCTCAGGCAGTGCCTTCTACTCATGGTGACAAAATGGCTGCCAGTAGCACTAGGCCCATATCCTAATGATTCAACAAAGGAAACATGTTCTTTCCAATAATAAGAGTAAAATTCTCAAGACTGAATTTCATTGGCCCAGCTAAGGTTACATGCCCATTTATGAACCAGTCACTCTAGCTGGGGGCAGAGGGAGGATTTAGGCCCACAGGCATCCTTGGCTCTGCCCCTGCAGAATGTCATGGACATTCTGGGAGAGGGATGCAGGCTCCCAGGAAAATTTGAGGTACAGTCTCAAAAGAGATCGATTCTGGAGAGATGAAAGCCACAGAAGTCCACTGAAGTCCCCGAGGTTAGGGGCAGGAGCAGTGGGGAGGATGAAGGCAGAATAGGTGAGGTTCTTCTGCCCCTAAGTCATGTCTAGACCTTTGGAGACAGCTGGGATAAAGCTCAGGGAAGGGTGTGAGAGGTCCTTCACCTGTTGGGGGAGCTTGAAGACAGCAGTGGAGACTTGAGGCTGCTCCCCGGGAAGGGAAGGAGTGTCCCAGCTCCACCACCGGCATCCTCATCTCTATGTGAGCCTTGGTTGGTGAGTCACCAGCAGTGCTGGTCTCTAAAATTACAAAAATCACACACCTGGGTTCATATCCTCTTTCCAGCTATGGGACTCTGAGCTAATCCTCTACTCTGTGAAGTGAGTTTCTGAGGATGGAGTGAGAAAACATGAGTGCTGACCCCAACCTGGCTCCCAGGAGCTGCTCAGGTAAGACCCATTTGCCACCTGGCCCTAGAAGCTGAGCTTGTGCACAGAAATCTTCCCAGGTTCTGAATTGATGTGTCTGCTGTGTCTTCCCCTCTGGTCTTTTGGTTTTATAAAAGTATTTTTTTAATTAAAAAAATTTAAAACATTTAAAATTTATTTATTTTTAGCTGCACTGGGTCTCTGTTGCTGTGCAGTGGGCAGGGGTTATCTTCATTGCGGTGCATGGGCCTCTCATTACGGTGGCTGCTCTTACTGCAGAGCACTGGCTCTAGGCACGTGGACTTCAGTAGTTGTGGGTCAAGGGCTTATCTACCCCATCGCATGTAGGATCTTCCTGGACCAGGGTTCGAACCTGTGTCCCCTGCATTGGCAGGCAGAGTCTTAACCTCTGGACCACGAGGAAAGTCCCTCCCCTTTGGTCTTTGATGGAGGGCAGGACCACAGTCCATACCTGGTTGTTCCCCGGTACTGGCCATGCCTGACATGCAGTCTATATCCATGTATAGCTGTGGGATGAATGACAGGGGCAGCTGATCCGTGACCCTCTGCACATGGACCTGAGGCAGCTGGGCACTTCAGCCTCTCCTGTGCCCCCAGGCTCACTTTGGGCCAGGGCACAGACTACCTGGCCCCATTCAAGAGGCTTCCTCCCCTTCTGGGCACTGTGGCCAACCACCAGGCCTCTGTGACCCTGCGTCCCATCAACCCCCTCAAGCTGCCCCCGTGTTGATTCCCTGAGGCTCAGAAATGGCACTTGACTTGCCCCATGTCTCCGAGCCCTGATGCAGGGCTCCTCTCACTACACCCTAGCTGCCTTGGGGGCCTAGGTTTGGTGCCCTCCCATGAACCCTGTGGGCGGAAGATATGGGGTGAGGCAGGATTGCCTTGGCTCGCCGGCCCCCCTCTTGGAGTTCGGGGTACTGCACACATTACATTTAGATGTGGGTCTGAGGAGGCCACTCATTCATTCTGGCCCATATCGACTGCAGAATTGAGTGCTACAAGTAAGAAGGAGTTTAGCTATTATTCTCCTACTGATGTGATTTAATGTTTGGTTTATTCCTGGCCTGCTCCCCGACCTCCTCATCAGTTTGACATTTGCATAGTGTTTTTCTGCAATTTTGTGAAACACATGGTTTTTCTGGCAACTCTCTGCTTTGACATTTTTGGGGGAGTTGGGAGCCCAATGAGGCGTCTTCCTTCCCACCCTTGACGCTTTTCCTTCCACTGGTTGCGTGGGGGGGAACATGAATAACCAGACCTCCCTGGTTTTTGCACCTTTGTGAGCCTGTAAGATTCCTGCTGCCTGGTGGCCTATAAGTGTTTCTGAGTGTCCTGGGTGGGTAGGGGTCTCCGCTCACTTGTGAATAAGTCTGCCCCCCCACCCTACCTCCTGGGAAACGTCTGCCCTTCCACCCGGCACCTCTGCCAACACCTCAAATGCCTTGGGCTGCTCAGACTGCCCGGCGGTCAGGAGGCATGTCCTCCCAGCTCTGTCTCTTGGGACTGACTTTCACTAGAGGGGCCCCATGGCAGGGCCACGCGGGCCTCAGGGTCTACAGAATACCTGATGGTCTCAGTCTGCTCAGAAGCAGACTCTGGGACAAGAACTCATGGGAAATCGTTTGCGGGGGGTGGGGGTGGCGTGAAAGGGAGCTCCAGTAACCGGTAGGATGTGGGATGTGGAAGGTTACCTCCTTGGTAGTTGAGGTTAATTCCTCCCCAGTTCCTCACCTAACATGCCCGAGCCCCTGCGGACAGCGCCCCGGAGATGAGAGGGGATACGGCTGGGAGCCCTCCTCCCACGAGACCTCAGCCGAGCCAGTTGGGAAAAGGCTCAGCCATACAGGGGTCTCCAGCAGAAATCTGCACATCCCTGAGTCCCAGATCGTGTGCTTGGATGTGTCTCTCTACAGCTGGCCCTAGAGCTAGAACTGGGTGGAGGTGGGGTGGGGGGATGCGGTGACAGGGAGGCAGTCAGAAGCCCAAGAGGAGGCTGACATGTGGGCCAAGGCATCAGCAGCACAGTGATGGGAAGTGATCAGGCAGAGGCCGAATGCTCGCCTGCCCAGGAATGTCATTGGCACAAGGCAAAGAGCCAGTGCATATTAAACACCTACTGTATACAGCAAGCTCTAGCTATATGGGACTAGAATTCAAGCTCCTACAACGCTGGGCCCCTGGTTTTTTTTTTTTTAGCTTATTTATTTTTGCCTGTGTTGGGTCTTCGTTGCTGGGGAGGCTTTTCTCCAGGTGCGGTGAATGGGGGCGCTCCAGTTGCAGTGCACAGGCTTCTCAGAGATGCCGGGCGGGGGCTCCAGCAGTTGGGGCTCTCAGGCTCTAGAGCACAGACCCAACAGCTGTAGTGCACCGGTTTAGTTACTCTGAGGCATGTGGAATCCTCCAGGATCAGGGACCGAACCTGTGTCTCCTGCATTGGGAGATGGATTCCTTATGACTGAGTCACCAGGGAAGCCCTGGGCCGCTGTTTTGTTTCTGTTTGCATTTTTTTTTTTTTTCTTGTGTGTTATTCTTCATGCTTACCTTTGTGCTTGGGTCCTGGTCATAAAATCTAGAACAAGAGGAAACATAGCAACCATTGATAGACCATTATATAGGCATTAAGTGCCTAGTATTTATTGTAATGCATCCGATGACAATCATTCATGGGAGGTACTATTTATCCCCATTTTACAGATGAGGAAACTGAGACTCAGTGGGGTTTAAATGATTTGCCCATGGTCACACCTCTAAGTAGCAAAGCCAGGATTTATATATATATATATATATATATATATATTGACTCACTGCTGCTCTGCAAGTGAGATCTTAGTTCCCTGACTTGGGATCGAACCCCTGTCCCCTGTACTGGAACCACAGTCTTAACCACTGGACTGCCAGGGAAGTCCGAAAGCCATGATTTGAACTCAGGTCTGTCTCCTCTGTGGCGTGTTTTGCACTGGGTGGGGTTGGGGGAGAGGAGAGTTAGGCTTCAGATGTCCTTGAAAGGCCCTCCAACTTGTGAGGTTCTGTCTTGTTAGCCGCCATTCCCCTCTTCCCCCCGCCAACCGTAAAGAAAAGGAAAAGTCCTTTGCTCCTCCTCAGGTGGCTCGTGGTGGATTACTTAGCGCTTGACACGGCGTGTCTCTGTGTCACTGTTCCCGGGCGGAATTAAATCAGGACAGGAAAATATTAATTCCGAGTTGGGGATGGAGGCCGCTCCTTTCCAATTACTCTCCACCCCGTCAGGCTTATCCTGGCGCAAACAAGGAAGGAGGCTGGATTAATTGCTTTGGACTCTGCCCCACTCCAGTCCCAATTACTGGGCCGGCTTGGCTCCCAGCATTATGAAGCACACTGCTGTGCAGGAAATTGTGTGAAATGTTAACGGATTTTCAGACGCAATAATGGAGCACAGGATTCAGGGCCAGTATTTGCCGGGCAGCCGGGCCCTCTGTGCCGTGGCTGAGGTTAAGCTATTTGGGGTTTCTTTGTGTATTAAAGGATCATCTGGTTAACTCCAAAGCCTGGGGCCACCAGGATGGTGCAGACCCTGACCCTGCAGAGGAAGGGTGGGCTCCTGGAGGATGAGGAAGCCCACTGCATTCATAATGATGATGATGATGACAGCATTTTCTGAGCCTCCTCACGTGCCAGGTGCTTACCTACAACATCTGCAGGCCTCATCCTTTGAAGTTCCTTTTCCGCACCTTATAAAGGAGGAAAGGGGATACAAAGAGATTAAGTAATTTGCACAACACTGTCGTTGTTCAGATGCTCAGCCGTGTCCAACTCTTTGTGACCCCATGGACGGCAGCATGCTAGGCTTCCCTGTCCTTCACCATCTCCTAGAGCTTGCTCAAATTCATGTCCATTCAGTCGGTGATGCTATCCAACCATCTCATCCTCTGTCACCCCCATTTTTTCCTGTCTTCAATTTTTCCCAGCCTCAGGGTCTTTTCCAGTGAGTTGGGTCTTTGCCTCAGGTGGCCAAAGTATTGGAGCTTCAGTTTCAGCATCAGTCCTTCCAACGAATATTCAGGGTAGAATTCCTTTTGGATTGACTGGTTTGATAGCCTTGCAGTCCAAGGGACTCTCAAGAGTCTTCTCCAGCACCGCAGTTCGAAAGCATCAGTTCTTTGGTGCTAAGCCTTCTTTATGGTCCAACTCTCACATCCATGCATGACTACTGGAAAAATCACAGCGTTAGCTGGTTCCTTAGAGACAAAGTCAAGATCTGAACCCAGGTCTGTCTCCAAGGCTACTCTCTTTTGGGGCACCACTCTGCTTCTTCCCTTCTTCTTAAGGATGCATTATAAATGTGTCTTTCCTACCACACTTGAACTTCTGGGGTACAAGGTCCTTTCTTGCTCTCTCTGCATCTTCAGTCATTGTCAAGGCACCTGGCACACAGCAGGTACCTGTGAAAAGGTTTATTGAACTGCCCTGAACTTGGCCTAGCACCTGGACTCCAGGATTTATTAATGGTATAAACGGGGTGAGCTGCTGAGGCCCAGAGAATGAGCCCCATCTGGATTCATCTGGAACCCACTGGAGGGAGTGGCAGGGGAGTGTGTCCCCAGCCCTAATGTGGAATCGATTCTGCCTGGAGGCTTCCCACATACAGTTTCTGTTCATCCTTACCAAAACCTAACAAGGTGGGTGGCATCACTCACATCTGAGAGCTGTGGAAATAAGGCTCAGAGAGGTGAGTGCACTCATCTGGGGTCACACAGCTAGTAAAGGACGGCCCGATCCACCCCAAGAGTTTGGCTTCCCTTAGTCAGTCCATTGAGTCTGGAAAGGCCTGGGGTGTGGATTTCAAGCTCCAAGAATTTTACATCTCTTAATGTTGTGGCACCTGTGGTTTAAATAGTAAACAAAATTCTGCCCATGAGTTTAACGTGCCAACCTGGGTAAAGCGGAAGTGCTCTGATGAAAGAGGGACATGGGGACCCCGTGTGTCTGCAGAGGACTTGGGGGATGAGGACAGACTTGTCGAGAGGGGTGACTGACTTGGAGAAGGGGACAGGGGTGTGGCACTTGGAGAAGTGAGTGCCAGGTAGCTAACAAAGCTCAGATTCCCCTGGGGTGGCTGCACAGAAGGAGAACCCAACTTGAGGGTGGGGCCCCCAGAGAAGGACCCTGGAGACGGGAGGGTGGTGGAGAATGAGGGTGCAGCACGCCGAGATCATCAGTAGCTGTCCAATTCTCACCTGCCCCTTTTAGCTAAAGGAGAATTAATTATGTGCAGGGGACGCCCCCTTAATGGCCATCATTTAGTTTAATTTAAGAAACAGGCCTCTCCGCACCCGCCCCCGACCCGCACCCCCGACAAGCCAGCGGCAGCACCATCGGCAGCTGTGCTGATGAATGACCTCCTGTATGTGTACACACACACACACACACACACACACACACACATACACACACGGGAGCAGAGGTTCTCAAACTGGAGTCAGCCTCTGAATTTCTTGGAGGGCTCATCAGAAAAATCCCACATGATGCAAGGAAGATCCCGCATGCCGCAACTAAGACCCAACACCACCAAATAAATAGATAAATAATAATAATAAACCTCCACCGTTTGCTAGGCCCCACCCATGGGTGGTATCTGATGGTCTGCCTTTCCAACAATTTCCCAGATGCTGCTAATGTTTTCTGGGATCGCTAAGAGTCGGACACGATTGAGCGACTTCACTTTTTACTTTCATGCATTGGAGAAGGAAATGGCAACCCACTCCAGTGTTCTTGCCTGGAGAATCCCAGGAATGGAGGAGCCTGGTGGGCTGACGTCTATGGGGTCACACAGAGTCGGACACGACTGACGTGACTTAGCAGCAGCAGCAGCTAATGTTTTCTGGGGTCTGGGGAACACACTTTGGAAATCGCTGTAGTGGAGACGGGGTTTCAGGTGAGCACCATCCAGTCTTGAGAACTGGGGCCCTTGCCCCCAAAAGGGGGTCCTGCAATCTGGTGGGGGAGGGGTGCAGCCATCTCTATCATGTTATTACGCCCCCCACCACACTCCCTCCAATGATGTGGAGGATAAGCACATTTTCTCAGCATCTCAGTAGCCCCTGCCCTGGGCATTTCTGCTTAGGAGTGGAGGGAGGGATGCCAACGGCTTGATTCCTTGACCCCTCGGCCTGCATGCAGCACCCTCCCCCCATCAAGCTGGATTCTGGGGACACCCTCTTGTTTCATCCTCAACTCCTAGCCCAGAGGGGTGCAAGGGCAGCTGGACCCTATTTTGTGGGCCCTGGGCTCCAGGCCACCAGGTGAGAGAGGTCGGGCAGCAGACGTCTCCAGGGACCTGGAAGTGGCAGGAAGGGCCCTGCAGTTACTGGCCTAACTGGGGGCCGTGGTCAGCCCTCCCCACCGCCCCCCGCACCCCCCAACCATTGATCCGGGTCTGCAGGCTTTGCCAGGACTACCATCCAGAGAGCCTGCTTGCACCTGTGTCAAGGCCCACTCAGGAAACCTAATTAGCTAGTTTGGTGTTTTATATTGATAATTAGGTCCTTTAAAAGAATTCATCAGTTCAGTTCAGTTCAGTCGCTCAGTTGTGGTGATAATAAGCCCATTTAGGAATCTGTTAAGCTTTGGGGGATGTTGAGGGAAGCCTCGGAGAAGGCAATGGCACCCCACTCCAGTACTCTTGCCTGGAAAATCCCACGGGTGGGGGAGCCTGGTAGGTCATGAAGAGTCAGACAGGACTGAGCGACTTCCCTTTCACTTTCATGCATTGGAGAAGGAAATGGCAACCCCCTCCAGTGTTCTTGCCTGGAGAATCCCAGGGACGGGGGGAGCCTGGTGGGCTGCCGTCTACGGGGGCGGACAGAGTCGGACACGACCGACGCGACTTAGCAGCAGCACCAGCAGCAGAGGGAAGCCTGGTCACGATGCGCACACCTGCTTCCTCTTTGCTCATCGCCTCTTCCCCCCACCACTCTCTGGTTCTGCGCCCCCTTCTCCTTCCTGCCCTCTTTGCCTGTCTGCACCCTCAGTTCCTCCAGTTCCTGCACATGAGAAGACCTTGGATGGTCCCTCCATAGCAGACAGTGGCGTGCACTGATGCACTTCCTCCTCCCACAGCCCTCAAAGTGGGGACCCATCACCATCCCCGGCTGACAGATGGGGAGCCTGGAGTGCAAAGAGATCAAACATCCCCTGGGAAGCCACGTGGCCTTGGGCAGGTGAGCCACAGGCCTGGCTCTTCATCCCTCCCCAAGCCTCACTCCATCAGCCTGCATCACCCTCTCCCCACACGGCCCCAGACCTCCTTGCTCCAGGGCTCCCACCAAGCAGGGTGAGGTGGAATTTTACATATCACGTCCCTGTTTTCACAGAGAGTTAGTGCCAGGGCTCCAGAGCTAACTGCAGAGGGGTGTGTGTTGGACAATGGCTTCAAATACACTTTGCTTCTCTAGCAACTCTTTTCCATTTGGATTTCTGCCCATTTGGAGGCTGAATGCCTCCCTCTCTCCCTCTTTCCTTCTTCCTTCTTTCCCTCCCCCCCTTTTTTTTTGTATTGAGGTGGAAGAGCCAGAGATGAAGTCAACCAGTTTCTAGCTGAGGGGCCCAAGGGCGTCCCCTAATGCCTCCATGTCTGCATGAGACACCCCAGATCTCTATTATCACCCTATAGCACTTTTCACAACATGACATTTTCTTGAAGATTTGTGCACTTATTCATTTGTTTGTTTATTACCTATCTCCCCATTACAAGTGCCTTTGGGTGGGGTGGGGTCGGGGAGTGGGGTGGGTGCAAAGATGTGCCTGTATATATCTGCTTTCCTGGGGCCTGCACAGAGCCAGGATGAGCAAACGTTGAATGACGAAATGTGTTGAACCTGATCTTCAGTTCCCCATCTTTTTTTTTTTTTTTTTGTCTGTGCCTTTCCTTGCAGTTTGAGGGATCTTAGTTCCCCAGTCAGGGGTTGAACCCAGGCCCTTGGCAGTGGAAGCACGGCATCCTAGCCAGTGGACCACCAGAGAGTTCCCATGGTGTTCAGTTTCCTCATCTCTGAAGTGGGGGTAAACTATCTCCTCTACAAGGAGCTGAAATGCCTGGCACACAGTGGGCGATCCACGCATGTCAGTGTCAACACTCCGTCCTTCGTCCCCTTTGGGTAAGCACTGCTGTGTCCAGGGAAGTTCTGCTACTTAAAACACTGCTTTGATAACACCTCTTATTTATAGTGCAAAGAATTTTTCTATAAAGCAAGGGAGAACTCCTAGATTTACCTACTTTGAAAATTGGGTGTTTTTGTTTGTGTTGGGCTTTCTTGAAGTGGGCTGACTGAGGCTGTGTGACTGTAGACAGTGGATATATTAGTACCTTATTATCAGAGTTCATGATTATGCAGCCTATGAAAAAGAAGGCTCAAATTATACCTTCTTGAAACATAACCACAATTGCAGAGATATAAAAGCCAGAGGCAGAGCAGCTGTTCTTAGCATAGCTGGCAGAGAGCTTGCCCTGGTGACCAAGCTGGGTTTGCATTGAGGACCCTCTGCTAGTTGCATGACCAGCTGACAAGTTTTTGAATCTCTCCAAGACTCAGTTTTCTATAAACTGAGGGTGGGTGGGTAATATTTATGTCTATCTTATAGCATGCCTGTGTGTGCATGTTCAAGTCGTGTCCAATTCTTTGCGACCCCATGGACTCTAGCCCACCAGGCTCCTCTGTCCATCGATTTTCCCAGGCAAGAATACTGGAATGGGTCTTCCCGATCCAGAGACTGAACCCGCGTCTCCTGTGTCTCTTGCACTGGCCGGTGGATTCTTTACGACTGCACCACCTGGGAAGTCTTCTTACAGCATAACCACCTTATTAAACGAAGCCATGAGTTCAATCATTCATTCACTGAAAGCTTGTCAAACACCTGTGTGCCAAGCAATTGTTCTGAGCTCTGAGGGTTTAGGAGTGAGTGAGATATCCCATGTCCTGTGGGGCTTACATTCTAGTGGGAATTCTTGATGAAAGTACTAAGAATGGTGCTCAGTGAGCACTGGCCTGGAGGGTAACAATGCACAGAGTGGCTCAACAGTGACATGGCTTGCGGATATAGGTCCATGCCTCCAAAGCTTCTTCTCTGAAGATGTACCGGTGGCATCTCTGTGCCATTGATCTCTGGCAGAATTTGGGCCAGCTCCTCTCTTTCATGATGCTGAGATGCTCTCTCTCTCTCTGTGTGTGTGTGTGTGTGTGTATTGGGAATCGATGACACGGGGGAGCATGTGGCTTTCAGTGGACAGATGTCAGTCTCATCTTTCTTTGCCCCTCTTCATGAACCACCTATTGCCTCTCTCGTAGGCACGCTTTGCCTTCACACTCTGCTTTGACTCGCCCGGTTTGCTGTTCCTGGATGGCTTTCTTCCTGTCTCTGCAAACTCCACTCACCCTTCAAGGTCTTCCTTCGTGAAGCTGTTCCTGCACCTTCAGCTGGGAAAAATCCCTCCCTTGAGTCTCCATCCTCCTCTCTCACACCCGTGTCCCTCTCCTCCCCACGTCCCTTGGTCTGTTTCAGCTCTCCTGCTGGACTGTGAGCTCCTTCATGACTAGACCCTGTTCTGTTCACTTCTGTGTCCTCTGTACCACATTGCTTTACCTGAAATAGACTCTCAATAAACAAACATTTCTTAGGCAATTAAACAAATGTATGGCTCAGAGGATCTACATGGGATCATTAGATGTCACTTTTTCTGGGGGTGGGAGAATCGAGGCAGGGGCCTTGTATAGAGCACCAATGACCTTTTTTTTTTTGGTTTGATTTTGATGGGCTGCTCTGCTTGTGTACAGAAGCTCCCACGTGAAAGCTGTAGCCCACCTCTCTGTGTACTCTCACGTGCATCCACAGTTGTCTTGGGTGTGTACGTGGTGGGGGTACAGTGGCAGCCCAGTGCCCAGTGATGGATGAGGGGGGTGGAGGTGACTTTCCCAGGGGAAGATTAGCGCCTGGCAGCTATGATTTGTCTCGTGCCCTCCTGTCCTTTTGCTGGGCCCCACTGCAGAGCCATTCATTACAGAGGCTGCTGTCACAGGGCTGGGGGCAGGGGCTGAGCAATGTGTGTGTGTGTGTGTAGAGGGGTGGCAGGCTGGACCCCTCCTCCAGAGAGACTCTCATGCCAGAGCCCAGAATCCTCCAGAGTTGTGAAGAAGAGGACCAAGTTGTAATTCACCTTCTGGGACATAACCCTGCACCCAGGGGTAACACTGTATGTGATGGAGTGGGCCAGGGTTTCATTCGTTCAGTCACTCATTTGGCAAACAATTCAAGTGCCCGCCAGATGTGTTCTCTCCTTTCATGGGACTCACCATTGCTGGAGGAAGGGAGGCTTGTAAACAGTGCAAGGTAGGTAATAGGCTGGTTCAGACAGATGCCCTTTTGCCCGGGGGGACCTCAGGGCAAGTGAGAAACCATAGGAGTTGGTGGAAAGAGAAATGAACTTGGAGACTGAAAACTTAGGCTTGAGTCTTGGCTTTATTACTTTCTAGTGTAATGGCCTTGGACAAGTCACTTCAAGCCTGCCTAAGCCTTGTTGCCCACATCCATGAAATGGGGCCAATGATATGTCCTCCATCCATAAGGCTGTTTTAAAAGTGAAAAAAAACCTGTCTCAATGCTTTTTAAATAGGAAGGTGCTATGGGATCATTGTCAGATCTGGGTAAGGACTCTTAGAAAAATGTCGGCTTGCCCTCTTCTCTCCAGCTAACAACCTCAAACTTATAGATCATTGCTTCCTCCATCCAGATGCAGGGATGGGGTGGGGTGGGGTGGGGTGAGGCAGGGAGTGGAAGCAGGGTAGCCAGATGAGTCTCCAAGAAAAAAATAATACAACCTTCCACTTTGTATCTAACCAGCCCTCTACGGTTTACAGCACAGTTTTATGCTCTTTCTGTTTCTTGATCCCTATAACAACCTTGCAAGCCAAGTCAAGGCAGATATTATTAACTCCCATTTTGCAGGGCAGGAAGAAGCTCAAATAGGATAAGGGGCTTGTCCAGGGTCACTTAGTAGGTGGATGAGCTAGGGCTGGAATCTGGTACTTTCTGATATTTAAGCCCTTGCACTCTTTTCCTTTTTTCTACCCACCAGGGTTCCTCCTCTTTGATAAGACCCTCCATTCATCTCTTTTCTAGTCTGAGTGACAATATCCCCATCCCTGGAGAGCCCCCACTTCATGAATTGATACAGCACCCTCCCTATTCCCCACACCTTCATTTTGCCAACTTATGTCCACTTTTGGAAATAATGATGTTAGGGATGAGGGGTGAGCAGAAAGGGATCTATAAGTTTGAGGTTATTAATTGGAGAGAAGAGAGCAAGCTGAGATTTTTCTAAGAATCCTTACCCAGATCTGGCATGCCCACAGATAAATTAGTATGGTAAGGGGAGAAAGAAAAAGCAAGGATGGAGGGAGGAAGGAAGGGAAGAGAAGAAAAGGCAGGAAAGAAAGAAAGAGAGAATGGAAGTTGGGGTGGAGAACTTGAAAAGGACACACGGGGAGTGGGGAAATACAAGCAAACGAGGAAGGAGACGGGAAGGAATCTGGGAGAGGTGAGGAAGGAAGGTGAGAAAAGGGGAAGGAAGGAGGCCTAAGAGGCTGGGGAGGAGGTTGGGGGAGGGCCAGCTATGCTCTGGCAAGAGGTGGGAGATTGAAGGCTGAATCACAGCAGGCTGTGGAGGAGAGGAATAAGTCATAAACGCTGCAGGAGCAAAGGTCAAATATAGACTGATGGCTCCATTGTTTCCCAGCCTGTGAGGAGGACCCTGTTGGGGGTTGCTGAGATGCTTAACCCTTCCCTGCCCAGGTTTTTGACGGTGAGATGCAGAGCAAGTAAAGCACCTGTGTGTCAGAGATGAGGATTGAACAGTTGCAATTAGGGTTGGGCAGGGACCCCACAGGGTTGGGGCTGGGTCTTGGGAGAAGGGACTCAAGGGTCTTCTCTACTTCAACCCATAGGAAGGGAATAAATAAAAACATGACAGGTCTCTTTTTCTGCTGATAAGAGTCCTCTTTTTTCATCCCTGTGGGAGATTTCCTAGGGCAGAAGGAAGTTTCTGGAAAATGGTTCTTGAGTAACACCTATCCACAAGAACAATCATAAGTAGTAGTATCAGTATAAAACAAATATTTACTAAATAATAAAAGCAAAATTAATATCAACATCATGAACACATTAATATATTATTACATATGCAGTGTTTGTGGTTTGCAAATAACTAACAAATATAAAACCTGTAAATCTAACAACGCTGTGTGACCAACATTATCACTGTTTGCCACGGAAGAAACTGATCCTCAGATTTGTCTAAATGTGGTTGCTGCTGCTGCTAAGTCGCTTCAGTAGTGTCTGACTCTGTGCGACCCCATAGACGGCAGCCCACCAGGCTCCTCCGTCCCTGGGATTCTCCAGGCAAGAACACTGGAGTGGGTTGCCATTGTGGTTAGCCTATTTTTAAGTCCTAATCCATAGATCTTTCTGCTACTCCACAGCTTTCCTTGGGCAGTATCATACCCACTTTATAGAGGAGAAAAATAGGGATTTGGGGCGGGGTATATTTGGTTATACAGTGACTTGCCAGTTGAGAAAGCCAAATGTAGTTGGTTAGAGAAGGGAAGAGAGGATAACTTCCGTCGGTGGGACAGGACTTCAGCACCACGGACAGCCACAGACGGACAACCTCGCCCCCTTTGCCTGGCAGCGTTGTTACCTGCGTTCTCTTAAGGAGCGGTCCATCATCAGACCCCTTGGGCCCTCCCCAGGGGAGAGCTGGGGGCCGGATCGACTCCTCAAGGGCTGTAACTACCTCCCACCCACCCCCACCCCAGCACCAATGATGTATAGACTGACAAAGGACTTAATGCTGTGAATACATAAAGCGCGAGGCCTGGGCGGTGGAGGGTGACAGCTGCCCTTTAATGCTTGGCTTTTTAAAGATCATGGTAGAGTTCAGAAAGTATAGTCATGAGGTTTAATGATTTAATGGGGACGACTGGGGAGCAAAAATAGTTACTGCGCCCTGGGGAAAAGTGACTCCTCATACATATTACTTTAGCCTAATGGCCTATAACGCCCTCCCCCCGCGCCCACGGGGGGAGTCACGCTACATAGCCGCTGTAATACCGAATGGCCTGATTAAATGCATATTAAACAATACTAAATTGGGGAAAAAAAGGCAGAGGCGGCGCTAAATGTATTTATTCAGTTCTGTGGGGGGACGATGTGGCTTCTCCTCTGGGATTAGGTGGAAGAGATCCTTCTCCCCACTGTTTCTCAAAAGATGTGGTGCCCGGTTGGATTCGGAGGGAGGTGGGCATCCCAGTTATCTGGGAGAAACTTAAGGAGGGAGACAACTCCAAAATTGGGGGGAGATGCCAGCCATTAAGGGAATTGAATGCTAGGAGGAGGAAGGATGAGCCGGACCCTGGGTCTTGAGACCTTCATGTGGTCCTCACTTTGGAGACTTGCCCACAGAATTGTGGTTTTATTCTAGTCAGTCATTTTTAAGAGGCTGTTTTTCTGTAGGTTCTGAGGCTACTCTGGAACTCTTGTGTCAACTGTGATGGTATTTTCATCTGTTAAACCCCACAACCTTCTATCCACAGCTCTGGTCACCAGTTTCTGAGATCTCTGACTAGAAGAAGAGTACAGCCTTAGTTCTTCAATGCACCTGGGTTCTATACACCCATGAAAGCACATTAAAATAACTGGGAGAGGTTTTTAAAATGCCAGTGTACGTTGGGGTTATATCTCAAGAGATTCTGATTCCATTGGCCTGGGATGTGTGTGACCCAAATGCTGGTCTTCTTACTGATAAAGAAATCAGTAAGAACCTGGGTGATTCCAGTGTGCCTCCAAAGTTGAGAATCCCTTTAGGAGCATACCAGAGCTCGGAGATAAGCACCGGGTTTAAGTTCTTCATTTTGCAGACGAGGCGTTGAGGCCCAGAGAGGCCATGGCCTCTCCAAGATCCATGGGGGTGGATCAGGCTCTTGAGTCCCAATCCAGTGCTCTTCCTTCCACACCCCTCTCTTTTTCATGGTAGCATGAACAGGGCCAGGACCAGAAGCAGGAACTAAGACAAGTTAGCAGCTCGGCTGTGTAACTCTCTGCCCCAGACAAGCCAAGACCAGACTCAGACCAGGCAGACTTAAGGCAGCTTCTCCTCCCCTGTAATTAGGGAAGAGGGATTCTTTGTATGGTTACTCATCCCTGTCTGAAATGCTAACATATGTGGGTTTTCTGATCCTAAGAACCTTCTAGACTATCTCCCTGGACCTGAGTCCCCTAGGCCCTGGCTGCCATTAAGGCCATTATGGGCTCTGGAGCCAAGCTGCTTGGATTTAAATCCTGGACCTGCCACTTTATTACTGTTGTAACTTTGTGCATGTTAACCTCTATGATAATAGTACTGACCTCATAAGGTTGATATAAAGATTAAATGAGCTAATATACACAAAAGTACCTAGAACAGTGTCTGATTGCTGCGTGTGTGTGTGTGTGTGTGTGTGTGTGCGTGCATGTGTGTGTTCAGTCACTCAGTGGTGTCCAACTCTTTGTGACCCCATGGACCTGCCAGGCTTCTCTGTCCATAGAGCTTTCCAGGCAAGAATACTGGAGAGGGTGGCCAGTTCCTACTCCAGATTGCTATGTAAGTGATAGCTATTCTGGATTTAACATTTTAAATGTACTCTGCACTGTATTAAGTTGTATGTGTATTTATCGCTGTTCTTCGTGTTCCTTAAGGATGGATTCTAGGGTCTGTACCTCAGGAATTGTGTTTTCTTAGGTCTGGAATGGCCTCAGGTCCTAGTCAGGATCCAGGTAAGTTCGGATATTGCCCTGCTCCAAGAGGAGGAGGAAAAAAGCCTTCTTCAACTTGGATGAGGATGGGGTAAGGAGGATAGGAACTTAGTTATGTAGAAACCCAAGTAAACATGAGGCCAGGGTGAAGTCCCTGCCTGTCCTCTAGGGATTTTTGAAACACTTGAGAGTACTTTAGGTAGTGATGGGTGTTAGACTCCAAAAAACCCCACTGATAAGTGAGTATTAAATAGAAAGAAGTTCTGCTTCTCGCTTCCGGGTGGGAATGGTAAGGTCATATGAGTGGACATTTGTCTTTTTCTTTGCCTACAGCCTAACTTTGCTGAGGAGCAATCTTATTTCTAGCCAGGCTTGTCTGCCTAGTCACCGACTGGGGTGCCATGGTTTGGACCCAGAAACCATCCCATGCATGGCCTGCAGTCCATGGTGTTCTCCCCCTACTCCCGCAAAGCACCTGCCCTTGTGTCTTGGGGAAAATGAGGCTGGAATACAGACTTCCAAAAAAACACCATCCTCCCAGACTAGCATGTGTACTTTCAGCTGCCTGACATACAGAACTTTCTGAGAGTGGCCTTCCCAGTGTCATCTCTAATGATGACCCTTTCCAAGTTTTCTGTCCTGGACGATGGCCCACTGTTCCTCATCCACATTGCTCCCCCAGATACCTCCAGTCTTGGTTCATTCCACTCTCTTCATCTGAATTGTTTTCTCTGTTATTTCATGTCCAAATTCTACTCATCCATCAAAGCCCAGGTTCATGTCATCACCTCTAGCAAGCATCCTGCGGTGGAATGGACTCTTTCTATATTGAGCACCCTATAGCCTTTACATTTCCTTATCTCATTGCCCTTATTAGAAACTGCACTATACAGCAGTTATCTGGGCTCCTCCTGGCTCAGTCAACCACTGGTCTAAGCTTTGAGGGTATGATGCCTTGCCTAACCAATTTATATGTATGCTGCCTTGCATGTTCAGTCACTCAGTCATGTCTGACTCTTTTCAATCCCTCAGACTGTAGCCCACCAGGCTCCTCTGTCTATGGGATTCTCCAGGCCAGAATATTGGAGTGGATTGCCATTTCCTCCTCCAGGGCATCTTCTCCACCCAGGGATCAAACTTGAGTCTCTTGCATCTCTTTCATTGCAGGCAGATTCTTTACCGCTGAGCCACTGGGGAAGCCCCAACCAATTTGTGTGTGACCCACTCTAAAATATAAAACAGAATCTGTCTCAGAATTGGCATGTATTGTTGTACAAATGAATAGAAGTTGAATGTTCTTACCTATCAAAGAATTCATGAGTTAGCCTTCCCTAGACCTGATCAAAAAGGCTTGGGAGGGGTGAAAAACCTCCCACTTAGGGAGTAAGTGGCAGAAAGCCCTGATCTCCAATCCTTCCCTTGGGGTCAGAGAAGGGGAAGGAAAACAGTGATTGATTCCTCTTTCTTATTCCATGAGACACACCTCCACACAGTCACACACTGTCACACACACAGACCTTGCTACCTACCCTCCTACCACCCTCCTCCCTCACCTGCATTTAAAATAAATGCCTATTAAAAAAAAAAAAAGCCTCCTCTTCCCATGACTACATGGGCCAGACCCTCCAACCCCCAGGTCCCCGACGCTCTTAGACTTTCTTGCTGCCACGTTCCACCCTGAGCCATGTCTTCTAGTATTTTGCTTTCAAATTGTGTCTCCTGCCATTTGTGCCACATTTAAAATGCTAACAGTACAGAATGTCATTTACAGAACCGGGGCGTTTGCTCCGGAAAATTAATTTGACTTATTCCTTCTGCCTGTTCCTATCTCCAGGCCAATATTATGCTACTCATTCTACAAGAGTAATACTTAATGAATAGGACTATTAATAATGTCAAGGTCCGCGGGGGCCTGGCGGCTAACGGATAGGCGTAGACGGAAGGAACCCATCACCTGACTCCTGGTTTAATGTCCCATGAAAATATCAGGCACTGCAGTGTAATTATGGAGCAGGGAGAGGCGAGTGGATGACGACCCGGAGTTTCTTAAATATTTTTCAAATTAGTTGATGCTTTTCCTTTTGGGGAAGAGATGCTTCTCCCCCTCCCCCACCCCCTCTATTTTTAGTTCTGGTCTAGAAGAGGAGGTGGACCTGTTTTTATTGAACACATACACACAGACCATGTATAAAACAGAGATGCTAATAGCTGCTCTCAGTCCAGCATGTTGAGACACTAAGTTGGAAATAAGAAGGAGGAGGAGGGCTTAGGTTTTGATTTAGCAAGAAAAAGAAAAAGGAAAAGTGGAATCATAAAATCTGATTTACAAAGAGTACCCCTGTGGCCTTCCTTTTCTCCGTTCATCTCCCCTTTTCCCAGTGCATACAGAATCACAGAACTAACAGTGGCTCCTAGGGAGAATGTAGTCCCCTGTTTACCTGCAGGCCCAGCCTCCCTATTGTCCACAATCCTGAATATTCAAGGAGATGGAAGAATGTACCTGTGTACAGTTTCTTCTTTGCCTGAAGGCTGATTTCTCTCAAGCCCTGGGATTTTGGTCTTGAGTTGGCCGCTTTTATGGGAATGGATCATCAGGCTTGGGCAGGAGCATGGGGGAGGTGAGGGGTGAGGGAGGTGAGGGGTGGGGGAGGTCAGGACCAGGGGTGAGGGAGTTGGAGCAGGACCCCTGGCCCTGCTCATTGGTGGAAAGGGGATAAGAATACCTGCCATGCAAGATGGTGGGGAGGCCAGGAGATAACGGGTGTGAAAAGCCTGGGACCATGGCTAGCACATGGAAGGGACCGATCATGTTGTCTGTTTTCCCCTGTTCACAGATGGTGTGGTCAGACTCAACTACAGCAGGAACCAAACACCTCTCCTGGGTGCAGGGTCAAACAAAGGATACACACATCTCTTGCCCCAGGGAAACCTCATGTGTGGGAGCTTCCAGTGTAGTGGGGGAACCTCTGTTCTTGAGGGGCCTTAAAGTCCTATGAAGCAGTCATAATCCCTACCCTGGAGGCCCCTAATCTTATGAGAGTAACTCAGGCTCTGACCTGAGTGGCTTCTGGTTTGTTGGTGAAACCCTTGTCCTTTGAGGGGCTGCAAGTCTCAAGAAGGAATTATTGTGCCTATTGTGTGTGTTTGGTGTGGGGGGGGGACTAGTCTTATGAGGGGATTCCAGACCCCAGTCTGGGAGACATTCTAGTCCAGTGAGAGAAACCAAGCTTCTGATCAAGGTGGAGGGTTTCTAATCTGGTTGGGGAAACTGAGCCCTTACCTGCCCTTGAGGAAGCTCTAGTCTGGTAGGGGAGACACACAGCCTTTGTTCTAAGGGTGAGGGAGAGGGAGAGGACCCCAGTTTGTTGGTAGAGGCAATTCTTGCTTCAAGGGAGCTCTAAACCTGGTGAGAGATGCATAAACCTGGCATAGTAAAATCCCAGTCTGATGGGGAGACAGAGTATGTCTTGGAGAGATTTCAGTCTGATGAGATTAACAACCTGAAAAGGCCTCTCTGGTGGGAGACAGCAGAGCTCCCAGACTGCTGAGGAAGATAGACCCCTTGGCCTCAGCAAGGTGTGCCAGTATGACTCGGGGTGGGAGCTTTTCTGCAGGGACAGGTGTCCCAGTCTTGATTGAAGAGACATAGTGTCTTTTAGCTTCTACCCTGACAGGGACAGCAGGGCAAATGAAAGCAGGTAAGCTGCAGAAATCCCAAGAAAGGGAGGCACACACCATTCAGTTTAGCCTTGAAGAAATCACCCCAAGCCAACCAAAGTGGCAGATCCTCAGGGAGGATGGGCGTGCCAGCCTAACCATGTAAGGTCAAACTGGAAGCCTGCGGGAAAATTCAGTGCCTGCCAGGAAAGCTCCCCTTTCAGCACCTCGGCCAGTGCACACGCAGCCGTGCGTACCCGCCGTTCCGCCCGCCGGTCCTTCTCACACCTCTGCCTCCTTCACGCCTCTCCTCTCGGTGCAAAGGTCCCCGGGGTTTAACGGGCAGGCGGCCGGGGTGTGTATCAGGAGGTGGGGCGCCTCCCTCGCGCGTCTCTCCGCTGAGTATCTGTCTCCCCCATGCGTCCGCGGCTCCTCACAGAGGCTTGGGGAATGAGCATCTGCGAGTCTCTCTCCTGCCAGAAGCTGACCCCGCGAAGAGGGGAAACACTTCCCAGACCCGCTCTCCTTCTCCAGGGTTAGGAAGAGCTGCCAGGGTTCCTCTTGGGGCCAGCGGGGTCGGGAGCCTGATGGGTCTCTCTGAAGGCCCAGGGATGTGTTTGGAGGTGTTGTTGTAAAGGGGTCTTTTTGTTGTTCATGCCTTCTTGGGGCAGTGCAGGGCTGACTAGAAAACGACAGTCTCCTGAGCTCTGAGTGCTCTGCTCACAGGGTGGGGGAGCAGGCCTGGGTCTGTAGCTAATCTCAAATGCTCCCTGCCCCCACTCTGGAGCTGTCTGCTGGAGAGTCTAGTGCAGGAACACGGGGCTTCTTTGAGGGACCCTGAGGACTTCATCCAGGACAACTTAAGGTCAGGAGATCAAGGGACACTGTAGTTACTATGTGCCAGCCCCTCTTCTTCCTTCTCTCTCCATCAACCAGTTTGGAGCCCTTACCATCTCCCACAAAATATGTGTCCACGGCACCTGCTCTTTTCTTCCCTTGAAACTTCACATATCCAGGTGGTCCAACCAGACCCCCATCATTCTCTCCTCATACCCCAGCCTCTCGGAAGAAAGGTGAAGGACTTGAAGTACTTGGACACAGTACTTCATCCCCAACTCCACCCACCTCCATCCTCACAAAAAGACAAATATGGAATCAGCCAAAAAAAAAAAAACGTCAAATAAAAAGTAATAAAGTCATGCAATTAATAATTATTCTGATAGACTCATCAGAATTCACAGCCAGGCCCAGAAAAGTGGAAAAACAGGGTCAGAGAAGACAAACTTGGGGGCGCCTTCTTGTCCCTCGCCCTCAGGTGAGAGGAAAGAACCTTCTGCCAAGTTCTCGTTTTCTCACTTGCTCCTTTTTTTTTTTTTTATGGGGCATCCTGAGTGTAAAAAATATGACTTGCCTTTATGGTGCTCCAACAGGAATGAAGCTATAAAATTATGAACAGTTTTTATGACGGCTATTCGGGGGATGCTGTTATATTGATGGTATACAGCCTGAATCTGTCTTTTTTGCATCCCACCCTCCTTCCCTGGGTGGGGAGGGGAAGTCTGTGTAACTATTTTTCATGCATTTAATATATTAATTATCCGGTAAATGCTCCCCAGGCTGTGCTCGGGACATTGGAGAGTGACAGGTTCTCAGCGAGCCTCCAAAGGCAGCGCATCAGCCTGCAGTGTATTATGTCGGTGAGGTCAGGGTGGGGTTAATGTAACTTTTTATTTGCTGATTTTTCATAGGCGGGAGCAAAGCTGGGATAGAGAAGGGGGAGAGGGAGGAGAGGAGGGAGGAGAAGGTGCCGCGAGAGCAGAGATAATGGTGAGGCAGATCTCTCCACCCCCAATTCCCCTCTGTCAATGCCAGGAGTTTTGATTAGGTGGGAAAGGAGTGGTAGGAAACCCTCTCTGGGCTGGCTCTATCACCCAACAACATATACCCCTGGTGATGCTTCTGAGCTCTCCCTGGCTGAATCTTAGACACTTGAATGCAGGCATGGCTTCACCATTTGATTCCTTCTTACTTGCTGAAACCAAAACCCAGGATCTCAGGCCTGGAAAAAACCTGTAAGCTTGCATGGGAGCTTGTGGCCGTCTTCTCTTTGCAACTCTCAGACGAGTGCTTGCACACACATACTTGCACACCACCGTGTGGATTCGTGCAACCCACAGCTGGCTTTGTCACTCCGTTCTGCATTGTCCCTCCTGCTCTCATGCATTAAATTTTCACTCAGAGCCCTTGCCCATTCACAAAGCACAACTTCCGGAGATGAACTAAGAGGATCCACGGAGGGGTCCCAGTGGTGCCGTTTTCTCATCTCTATCATGATGCCGTCTGCCCTCCTGTCTAATGCTGAGACCTTGTCCACCCTGCAAGGAAGAATAGCTATCAGATAACCAGATAGCCCATCACTGCCGGAGTGCAGGGTGGTCCAGGGTACCCAGCACCAAGATGCTCCCTGGGCCCGTGCATGTTCCAGTCTTGGGAGGGTGAAGGTTGCTGCTTAGACCAAGCTGGGGCTGCTCTGTCCCTGGCCTCCTGCCCCTGCCCCGCCATCTGCCGGCCCCAAGAGGGCAGCACATCTGAGTCTTTTCTGCTTTTCACTACTCTGTGATCCTGAACACTGACTGCTGGCTCCCCAACCTTCTGGAGCCTTTATTTTTATTTTTGTGTGTGTATTTTTATGTAAATATGTATACTCATTCAGAAAAGTACAGACTTAAAAAAACTGGTGTAGACACGTTTGTATGTCCAGGAAGGATGAGGGCTGCTCCTGCTGAACCAGGAGCGCAGACACTGGGACTCAGGCGCTCAGTTCTGCCCAGGGGTGCTGTGCAAGGCCCCTTTTCCGTCCCTATAGGAGACAAAGTGAGGGTGAGTACTTCTGAAGCCCGGCAGACGTACCCATCCATGCCTCGGGTGGGCACTGAGGCGTGTGTGCATGCACGTATGTGTGTGTGTGTACATGTGCCCCATCTTCCTCAAAGGAGACAAGTTCACTGTTTGAGTCCTAGAAACAGAGAGGCTGCAGTTCAGGTTCTTGCTCTGCCACTTCCTGATCTATGGCCTGGGGGGAGTTTCTTCACGGCTTTCAGACTCATTTCCACACCTCTAAGTTGGGGTTTATTATATTGGGAATGGGTGTTCCTGGTTGCTCAGTGGTACAGAACCTGCCTGCCAGTGCAGGAGACCTGGGTTCGATCCCTGGGTTGGGAAGATCCCCTGGAGAAGGAAATGGCAACCCACTCCAGTATTCTTGCCTGGAAAATCCCATGGACAGAGGAGCCTGGAGGCCTTTAGTCCGTGGGTTTGCAAAGAGTCAGATCTGACTGAGCTACTGAGCATGCTTGCTTTTGTGTGCGCACTCGTGCGCGCGCGTGGGCGCGCATGCACACACACACACACACTGGGAACGAAACCTTATAGGAACATTGTAAAGAACAAAGACGTTAATAGATGTGAAATGCCTAGCTCGGTGCCCAGCTCAGACACTATTGTTATTGTTGCACATTTTATTTGATTCTACCTTGTCCCACCCACCCTTGTTTTCTACACCCCAGCCTTTAAGAAGTTACTGTCTATCCATAACTTGGCAAATTCTGCATTTTAAGTGGCTATTTCCTGTTAGGTGTTTGGTCCAAGCTGTGATGTACCATGAATAGATGTGCGAAAGTGAAAGTATTAATCCATCAGTTGTGTTCCACTTTGCGACCCCATGGACTGTAGCCCACCAGGCTCCTCTGTCCTTGGGATTTCCCAGGCAAGAGTACTGGAGTGGGTAGCCATTTCCTTCTCCAGAATAGATGTATGGTGATATCTAATTATGATCCAAACATCCAATCAGCCTTAGTATGCACTTGCCTTTCCCATCCCTATGAAGCCAGCATAGAGAGTAGCATTAAGGAGCCAGCATTGTTGGACATCTGTTGAGGGCTGGGGAGGTGGGGTTACATGAATTACCTCCTTTATTTTCTCAATGACCTTACCAGGTATAAGATATTATTAAGCCATCTCACTGGTGAGGAGCCTGAGGATCAGGGAGACTCAGCCAATGACATGCCAGCCGGAGGTCACCCAGGTGGGCTGGGCCCCAGGGTTGGAATTCAAGGCCACCCTCCTCCAAAGCTCATGTTCTTCCAATTCCCTCTGGCTGCCTCTCGCTCTGGTTTTGAAATGATACATCAAACTAAAGCAGTGGTAGCAATCTTGCAAATATATAAGCTCCTACTATCTGTCAGGCACTGGTGAGGGGCTCACAAGAATGAGATGTTGTTGCTGCCCTGGAGGAGTCTGGGGGCCACTTGGGGAGAGATAAGACCTTTAACAATAGACGTGATGGTGCTTGGGCTTCCCCGGTGACTCAGATGGTAAAGAATCTGCCTGCAATGCAGGAGACCTGGGTTTGATCCCTGGGTTGGGAAGATCCCCTGGAGGAGGACATGGCAACCAACTCCAGTATTCCTGTCTCGAGAATCCCCCTGGACAGAGGAGCCTGGTGGGTTACAGTCCATGGGATCAAAAGGAGTCGAACATGACTGAGTGACTAAGCACAGTGGTTGCAGTAACCCTACTATTACTGTGTGGCTAACAGTACTGTCAGTAGCAATAGCCAGAATAGTTAATGCTTTCTCTGTGCCAAGCACTTTCCCAAGAATCTTAGCCCATATAAGTTCACTTTATCCTTACAACCTTGTAAGACTGGTACTCTGTAGATGAGGAAACTGAGATGCTGAGAAATTAAGGTGCTGGTTGCACAACCAGCATGTGGAAGATTCTGAGACAAGCTGACTCCAGAGGTGAAGCTCTTAAACTCATAATCTGCTGTGTGCTACATACCTGCTTCTTCACAGCTCCCTCCCCAGTTTGAGATCTTTACTGTCATTTCAGTTCAGTTCAGTTCAGTTCAGTCGCTCAGTCGTGTCCGACTCTCCGCGACCCCATGAATCACAGCACGCCAGGCCTCCCTGTCCATCACCAACTCCCGGAGCTCACTCAAACTCATGTCCACAGAGTCGGTGATGCCATCCAGCCATCTCATTCTCGGTCGTCCCCTTCTTCTCCCACCCCCAACCTTTCCCAGCATCAGAGTCTTTTCCAGTGAGTCAACTCGTCGCATGAGGTGGCCAAAGTATTTCAGTTTCAGCTGTCATTTAGGTATATACAAATCTGTTGGCCCTTTTAATATTTCTATCTTTGTGCAAGTATTTAATGAAAGTACTTTAAGTGCCGTGTATCTGATCATCATGGTTCTAAGGATGGTAGTTGTTTGCTGGGCTTTGTGTGCTAAGTACTGCCCTATTTCCTCCACAACTTCATGAGACAGGTACTGTATTGTCCCTATTTTATAGATGAGGAAACTGAAGTTTTGAGGAGGTTAATCGACTTCCTCAGACTCATGCAATAAGTGGGGGAACCAGGATTTCAGCCAAACCATGAAATGAAAAGATGCTTGCTCCTTGGAAGAAAGGCTATGACAAAGCTAGACAGCATATTAAAAAGCAGAAACATTACTTTGCCAACAAATGTCCATCTAGTCAAAGCTATGGTTTTTCCAGTAGACATGTATGGATGTGAGAATTGGACCATAAAAAAAGCTGAGTGCCAAAGAATTGATGCTTTTGAACTGTGGTGTTGGAGAAGACTTTTGAGAGTCCCTTAGACTGCAAGGAGATTAAACCACTCAATCCTAAAGGAAATCAGTCCTGAATATTCATTGGAAGAACTGATCCTGAAGCTGAAGCTCCAATATAGGAGCAGCTGAAGTTCTCCTGATATGAATAACTAACTTATTAGAAAAGACCCTGATGCTGGGAAAGATTGAAAACAGGAGGAGAAAGGGCCGACAGAGGATGAGATAGTTGGATGGCATCACTGACGCAATGGACATGAGTTTGGGCAAGCTCCGGGAGTTGGTGATGGACTTGGAAGCCTGACGTGCTGCAGTCCATGGGGTTGCAAAGCGTTGGACATGACTGAGAGACTGAACTGAACTAAACTGAGTCTGTCTCCAGAGCCATTGACCCAAAGCTTTTAATAAGAGAAGCTTATGGAATCAAAGGTAGAATCTCCCTGTTGCCTCATTGTATCCCAGCCATGTTCTACCTTCCCATCTCCCTTTCCTTCAAAGAGCTATGAGATAGAATTTTCATATATATATATATATATATATATATATATATATATATGTAGTATGTATGCTTCCATGGTGGCTCAGTTGGTAAAGAATCTGCCTACAATGTAGGAGATATGGATTCAATCCCTGGGTTGGGAAGATTCCCCTGGAGGAGGGCATGGCAACCCACTCCAGTATTCTTGCCTGGAGAATCCCATGGACAGAGGAACCTGGCGGGCTATAGTCCAC
Organism: Moschus berezovskii; assembly: GCF_049115385.1. Classification (NCBI taxonomy): domain Eukaryota; kingdom Metazoa; phylum Chordata; class Mammalia; order Artiodactyla; family Moschidae; genus Moschus; species Moschus berezovskii. The sequence goes on from NC_142479.1 coordinate 25,038,605, forward strand.
GAGGTCGCAAGAGTTGGACATGACTTAGCAAGTAAACCACCACCACCACCATATATGTGTATTTATATACATGGGTTTTCCCCCCTAAATGTCATCATTCTTTTGTATTGTTCTATAGTTTGCTTTTCTCTTTTCTCATTGATGTCAGTACATGTAGATCTATCTTATTCTTTTAACTTCTGTCTAATATTCCACAGAATGGGTTCACCTTAATTCCCCCATTGACAGACGGGTGGGCTGTTTCCAATTTTTTTGATATTGAATGTAATGAGTAGTGCTTCCCTGAACATTCCAGTACAGCCCTTTCGTGCACATATGCTCAAGACCAAAGAAGTAGAATTGCAGACGGGCAAGAACGTGCCTTAACATTTTTGTAGCTGTTGCCAAACCGTCCTCCAAAAAGGCTTCATGCTCCCTGCAAAGTGTATGAGAGGCCTCTCATCGTCTTGGATCCTTTGATACATCTTTTACCCATTTTTGCTAAGCTGATGTATGAAAAAAGTGTGTTGTTTTAACTTGACTGATTACCACTGAGACTGAGGAGCTTTATGTTTATTTGCTATTTTTTCTATTTTTTTTGCCCTTTATTTATTTTTGACATATACACAAGGCCATATTTATTTGTTTATTTTTGGCTGCGTTGGGTCTTTGTTGCTGCACGTGGGCTTTCTCTGGTTGCAGAGAGCGGGGCTGCTCTCTATTTGAGGAATGCAGCTCTCACTGCGGTGGCTTCTCCTGTTACAAAACACGGGCTCTAGGCGCGTGGGCTTCAGCAGCTGCTACACAGGGGCTCATTAGTTGTGGCTCTGGGGCCCTAGACTGTGCAGGCTTTAGTAGTTGCGGCGTGTGGGCTCTAGAGCTCAGATTCCATCAGCAGTTGTGGTACACAGACTTATTTGCTCCGAGGCATGTGGGATCTTCCCGGACCAGGGATCAAACCAGTGTCCCCTGCTTTGGCAGGTGAATTCTTATCCACTGCACCACCAGGGAAGTCCTTCTTTGCCCTTTTTATATCTCATCTATGTATATGCTTTGCCCATATTTTGATTGGATTGAGGCCTTAAGGTGTTTATAACATTAATTTTCTGAGTATAGAATACATATGTGAGTGAAAGTCACTCAGTCGTCTCCGACTGTTTGCGACCCCATGGACTGTATAGTTCATGGAATACTCCAGGCCAGAATACTGGAGTGGGTAGCCTTTCTGTTCTCCAGAGGATCTTCCCAAACGAGGGATCGAACCCAGGTCTCCTGCATTGCCGGCAGATTCTTTATCAGCTGAGCCACAAGGAAAGCCCATAGAATACATATCAGTTCAGTTCAGTTCAGTCGCTCAGTCGTGTCCGACTCTTTGTGACCCCATGAATCACAGCACGCCAGGCCTCCCTGTCCATCACCAACTCCCGGAGTTCACTCAAACTCACATCCATCGAGTCGGTGATGCCATCCAGCCATCCCATTCTCTGTCATCCCCGTCTCCTCCTACACCCAATCCCTCCTAACATCAGAGTCTTTTCCAGTGAGTCAACTCGTTGCATGAGGTGGCCAAAGTATTGCAGTTTCAGCTTTAGCATCAGTCCTTCCAATGAACACCCAGGATTGATCTCCTTTAGAATGGACTGGTTGGATCTCCTTGCAGTATAAGGGACTCTCAAGAGTCTTCTCCAGCACCACAGTTCAAAAGCATCAATTCTTCGGCGATCAGCTTTCTTCACAGTCCAACTCTCACATCCATACATGACCACGGGAAAAACCACAGCCTTGACTAGATGGACCTTTGTTGGCAAAGTAATGTCTCTGCTTTTTAATATACTATCTAGGTTGGTCATAACTTTCCTTCCAAGGAGTAAGCGTCTTTTAATTTCATGGCTGCAATCAGCATCCGCAGTGATTTTGGAGCCCCAAAAAATAAAGTCTGACACTGTTTCCACTGTTTCCCCATCTATTTCCCATGAAGTGATGGGACCAGATGCCATGATCTTAGTTTTCTGAATGTTGAGCTTCAAGCCAAACTTTTCACTCTCCTCTTTCACTCTCATCAAGAGGCTTTTGAGTTCCTCTTCACTTTCTGCCATAAGGGTGGTGTCATCTGCATATCTGAGGTTATTGATATTTCTCCCAGCAATCTTGATTCCAGCTTGTGCTTCTTCCAGCCCAGCATTCCTCATGATATACTCTGTGTATAAGTTAAATAAGCAGGGTGACAATATACAGTCTTGACGTACTCCTTTTCCTATTTGGAACCAGTCTGTTGTTCCATGTCCAGTTCTAACTGTTGCTTCCTGACCTGCATACAGGTTTCTCAAGAGGCAGGTCAGGTGGTCTGGTATTCCCATCTCTTTCAGAATTTTCCACAGTTTATTGTGATCCACACAATCAAAGGCTTTGGCATAGTCAATGAAGCAGGTTAGATATTTTTCTGGAACTCTCTTGCTTTCTCCATGATCCAGCAGATGTTGGCAATTTGATGTCTGGTTCCTCTGCCTTTTCTAAAACCTGCTTGAACATCTGGGAGTTCACGGTTCACATATTGCTGAAGCCTGGGTTGGAGAATTTTGAGCATGACTTTACTAGCGTGTGAGATGAGTGCAATTGTGCGGTAGTTTGAGCATTCCTTGGCATTGCCTTTCTTTGGGATTGGAATGAAGACTGACCTTTTCCAGTCCTGTGGCCACTGCTGAGTTTTCCAAATTTGCTGGCATATTGAGTGCAGCACTTTCACAGCATCATCTTTCAGGATTTGAAATAGCTCAACTGGAATTCCATCACCTCCACTAACTTTATTTGTAGTGATGCTTTCTAAGGCCCACTTGACTTCACATTCCAGGATGTCTGGCTCTAGGTGAGTGATCACGCCATTGTGATTATCTTGGTCATGAAGATCTTTTTTGTATAGTTCTTCTGTGTATTCTTGCCACCTCTTCTTAATATCTTCTGCTTCTGTTAGGTCCATACCATTTCTGTCCTTTATTGAGCCCATCTTTGCATGAAATGTTCCCTTGGTATCTCTAATTTTCTTGAAGAGATCTCTTGTTTTTCCTATTCTGTTGTTTTCCTCTATTTCTTTGCATTGATTGCTGAGGAAGGCTTTCTTATCTCTCCTTGCTATTCTTTGGAAATCTGCATTCAGGTGCTTATATCTTTCCTTTTCTCCTTTGTTTTTCGCTTCTCTTCTTTTCACAGCTATTTGTAAGAATACATATAGTACATTTTAAATGAAGAATATTAGAAAACAAAGACAGCAACAAAGAAAGAAAATAGATTCAACACATAATCCCTCCACCCTGAGATAACACTGGGCAGTGTATCTGTGCATTTTTGCACCTTTTTTCTATGCAAATATATGTGCTCCGTACTTCTACTCTTAGGATAACATGGTTTATACAGTCCTGTAGCTCTTTTCCCACTTGACATTACAATGGACACATTTTCCATTTAAATATCTTAAACATAATTTTTAATGTTTGCTCAGTATTGATCAAATCAACATTCATCTAGCCATTATGCTAATTACAGAATATATAAGTTGCTTCCAGTTTTATTCACTATTATAAATAACACTAGAGTGAACATCTTTGTACATACATCTCTGTCTGTATCTTTGATTATTTTCTTAAGATAGATTCCTGGAAGTGGAATTACAGGATCACAGGTATAAATTATTAAAGATTTTTGATCCATATTGCCAAGGAAAGATATACCCATTTGAATGCAGAGTTCCAAAGAATAGCAAGGAGAGATAAGAAAGCCTTCTTCAGCGATCAATGCAAAGAAATAGAGGAAAACAAAAGAATGGGAAAGACTAGAGATCTCATCAAGAAAATTAGAGATACCAAGGGAACACTTAAAGCAAAGATTGGCACAATAAAGGACAGAAATTGTATGGACCTAACAGAAGCAGAAGATATTAAGAAGAGGTGGCAAGAATACATGGAAGAACTGTACAAAAAAAGATCTTCATGACCCAGATAACCAGGATGGTGCGATCACTCACCTAGAGCCAGACATCCTGGAATGAGAAGTCAAGTGTGCCTTAGGAAGCATCACTACAAATAAAGTTAGTGGAGGTGATGGGATTCCAGTTGAGCTATTTCAAATCCTAAAAAATTATGCTGTGAAAGTGCTGCACTCAATATGCCAGCAAATGTGGAAAATTCAGCAGGGGCCCCAGGACTGGAAAAGGTCAGTCTTCATTCCAATCCCAAAGAAAGGCAATGCCAAAGAATGCTCAAACTACCACACAATTATACTCATTTCACACGCTAGTAAAGCAATGCTCAAAATTCTCCAAGCCAGACTTCAACAGTACGTGAACCGTGAACTTCCAGATGTTCAAACTGGATTTAGAAAAGGCAGAGGAACCAGAGATCAAATTGCCAACATCCGTTGGGTCATCGAAAAAGCAAAAGAGTTCCAGAAAAGCATCTATCTGCTTTATTGACTGCGCCAAAGCCTTTGACTATGTGAATCACAACAAATGGGAAAACTCTTAAAGAGATGGGAATACCAGACCACCTGACCTGCCTCCTGAAAAATCTGTATGCAGATCAAGAAGCAACAGTTAAAACTGGCCATGGAACAACAGACTGTTTCCAAATTGGGAAAGGAGTATATGAAGGCTGTATATTGTCACCCTGCTTATTTAACTTATATGCAGAGTACATCATGCGAAATGACGAGCTGGTTGAAGCACAAGCTGGAATCAAGATGGTCGGGAGAAATATCAATAACCTCAGATATGTAGTTGACACCACCCTTATGGCAGAAAGCAAAGAAGAACTAAAGAGCCTCTTGATGAAAGTGAAAGAGGAGAGTGAAAAAGTTGGCTTAAAACAACATTCAGAAAACTAAGATCATGGCATCCGGTCCTATTACTTCATGCAAATAGATGGGCAAACAATGGAAACAGTGACAGACTTTATTTTTGGGGGCTCCAAAATCACTGCAGATGGTGACTGCAGCCACAAAATTAAAAGACACTTGATCTTGAAAGAAAAGCTATGACCATCCTAGACAGCATATTAAAAAGCAGAGACATCACTTTACCGACAAAGGTCCTCTAATCAAAGCTATGGTTTTTCCAATAGTTATGTATGGATGTGAGAGTTGGACTATGAAGAAAGCTGAGTGCCGAAGAAGTGATGCTTTTGACCTGTGGTGTTGGAGAAGACTCTTGAGAGTCTGTTGGACTGCAAGGAGATCCAAACAGTCAATCCTAAAGGAAATCAGTCCTGAACATTCATTGGAAAGACTTATGCTGAAGCTGAAACTCCAGTACTTTGGCCACCTGATGCAAAGAACTGACTCAGTGTGAAAGACCCTGATGCTGGGAAAGATCAAAGGTGGGAGGAGAAGGGGACGACAGAGGATGAGATGACTGGATGGCATCACCGACGCAATGGACATGAGTTTGAGTCAACTCCGGGAGTTGGTGATGGACAGGGAAGCTTGGTGTCCTGCAGTCCATGGGATCCCAAAGAATCGGACATGACTGAGTGACTGAACTGTACTGATTGCCAAATTGCTTCCCAAGAGGGTTATATCGATTTACATCCCCATTAACTATATAGAAGACGTACACTTAAGTGCACACTTTATAATTTTAAAAAACCTGTCAACCCATTACCGCCCTAGTCTTCACTGTTTCTTGCAGTGAAGTTAAACGTATTTTCTACTCCTCTCAGCCATTCGCATGCTATAAATTGCTCTTTGGTATTCTTTGCCCATTTTCTATTTTTTGGCCGTGCTACTTGGCCACTTGCAAGGTTTTAGTTCCTCCAACTAGGGACTGAACCTGGGCCCTCAGCAACGAAAATCCAGGGTTCTAACCACTGGACAGCCAGGGGATTCCCTTTGCCCACTTGCTTTTCTTTCTTTTAAAAAGATTATTTATTTTTAATTGAAGGATAATTACAGTATTGTGTTGGTTTCTGTCATCCATCAACACGGATCAGTCATAGGTATACATATGTCCCCTCCCTCTTGAGCCTCCTCCCTTTGACGACTTTCTATTAGACTGCTGCTGCTAAGTCGCTTCAGTCGTGTCCGACTCTGTGTGACACCATAGACGGAAGCCCACCAGGCTCCCCCGTCCCTGGGATTCTCCAGGCAAGAACACTGGGAGCGGGCTGCCATGTCCTTCTCCAATGTGTGAAAGTGAAAAGTGAAAGTGAAGTCGCTCAGTCGTGTCCGACCCTTAGCGACCCCACGGACTGCAGCCCACCAGGCTCCTCCATCCATGGGATTTTCTAGGCAAGAGTACTGGAGTGGCTTGCCATTGCCTTCTCCAATCTAGTTATCCCCATTTTGTGGACAAAGAAACTGAGGCTCGGAGTAGTTAAGTAATCCACTCACGGTTACACAGCTGGCAACAGGCAGAGGCAGATACAAACCTCTCTTCTTTCCAGTCCTGGGCTCTTGACTTTGTTGCTTCTTTTGGCTCTAGAGCAGGAATCAGCCAGTTCCTGCCCAGCCTGCTGGCCGATTCTGTAAATATAATCGTCAGAGCACAGCCACTCCCATTTACTGCCTATCACCTCTAGCTGACATCATATTTCGCACTTCAGTGGCAGAGTAGTTGTGATAGAGACCGTATGGCCCACAGGCGCTAAAGAGTTTACTATCTATTTATTCAAAAATGTTTTTATATGGAATAAATACTATCTATTTATACAGAAATCCAGAACACCATTGTATGTTTGAGTCTGAATTTCCTAGTAGCCACATTTTAAAAGTAAAAAGAAGCAGGTGAATTTAGAGTCTATTTTAATTAGTTAGCTAGAGTATATTTTATTTAGTTTGATATAATGAAAATATTGTCATTTCAACATGTAATCGACATAAAGGTTATTAATGAGGTATTTTACATTTGGGGGAACTGTTTTTGAAATCATTTGTGTATTTTGCACTGAGAGCCAAATTCAATTCGGACTAGATAAATTTCACGTGTTTAGTAGCTATGTATGGCTAGTGGCCAACCTTAAGGGACCGCACAGCTCGAGACCCCCAATTATTTTCGTCTGCAAAATACAGACAGTGCTAGCACCATGCTCTTCACAGGGCTGTTGGAAAATGGAATGAGAGGCAGTATGTTTCTAAGATACAGTGTACTCATGCTCAGTCACTAAGTCATGTCCAACTCTTTGCGACCCCATGGACTGTAGCCCACCAGGCTCCTCTGTCCATGGGATTCTCCAGGCAAGAATCTTGGAGTGGGTAGCCACATTCTCCTCCAGGGGATCTTCCTGACCACAGGGATCGAACCTGCATCTCCTGTATGGGCAGGCGGATTCTTTACCACTGAGCCACCTGGGAAGCCTCTTGTAAGATCCTACATTCGCGAAATGGGTTACAATTATAATCATGTACTGGGATCCAAGGGTAACTTACCTTACACACTTAAGGATGGGTAGAAATTTGATAGGCAGAGGGTAGTTGTTGCCAAGGGTAGTTCAGAGGATCAAACACACACACACACACACTCACATCGTATTTTTGTTTCTTCCCTTCACTGGCTCAGTGTTTCCTGAATAGTACTTAGGCTCTGAGGCTAAGTATGTGTACTCAATCCAGAAGAGACTGTTTCATTAATTCCTTATTAATTCCTTAAATGCCCCATTATTTCCTGTGGGCTGCACCCATGGCCACAAGAGATATCTCCCTCTGAATCACCCTGCTTGGCTCCCAAGCAGAATTAAAATCTGACTTTTTAATTTATTCCTTCATTCACTCATCAAACACTTTCCCAACATCTATTGTCCACTGGCCTCAAAGTGGGAGTTTTTATTTCATAACAGATTTTCTCAAAAGATACATTTGCAACAAAGTTATCAAAATTAAAATGGAAAAGCAGTGAAGAGGTAAAGGTGTCTAGGCATAGAGCTGATGTAACATGAAATTAGGCTCTGAGCTTCTTGGCAACAAGGGCAAAAGGGGAAAGATATTGGATCACATCATTTTCATTATCTGGGAGAAAAAAAAAATTGCTACTTTTTTTTTTTTTCAAGAGAAACAAACTGTTCCCTGGCTGCTGTTGTGGATTAGTTGCTAAGTTGTGTCTGACTCATTATGACCCCATGGACTGTAACCCAAGTCCATGGGATTTCCCAGGCAGGAATATTGGAATGGGTAGCCATTTCCTTCTCCAGGGGATCTTCCCAACCCAGGGGTTGAACCTGTGTCTCCTGCATTGGCAGGCAGATTCTTTACCACTGAGCCACCAGGGAAACCCCATTCCCTGTTCTGTTCAGTTCAGTTCAGTTGCTTAGTTGTGTCCAACTCTTTGTGACCCCATGGGCTACAGCACACCAGGCTTCCCTGTCCGGCACCTACTCCCAGAGCTTGCTCAAATTCATGTCCATCGAGTCAGTAATGCCATCCAACCATCTCATCCTCTGTCGTCCCCTTCTCCTCCTGCCTTCCATCTTTCCCAGCTTCAGGGTCTTTATCAATGAGTCAGCTCTTCGCATCAGGTGGCCAAAGGATTGGAGTTTCAGCTTCAGAATCAGTCCTTCCAATGAATATTCAGGACTGATTTCCTTAAGGATTGACAATCCCTGCTGCTGCTGCTGCTAAGTCGCTTCAGTTGTGTCCGACTCTGTGCGACCCCATAGATGGCAGCCGACCAGGCTCCGCCATCCCTGGGATTCTCCAGGCAAGAACACTGGAGTGGGTTGCCATTTCCTTCTCCAATGCGTGAAAGTGAAAAGTGAAAGTGAAGTTGCTCAGTTGTGTCCGACTAGTAGCGACCCCATGGACTACAGCCTACCAGGCTCCTCTGTCCATGCGATTTTCTAGGCAAGAGTACTGGAGTGGCTTGCCATTGCCTTCTCCGGACATTCCCTGCTACTCCATTCAAATAGGTAGCCATCACCCGAGTTGTTGCTCAGCTCGGAGAGCGAGTGGACAAAGGCTTCCATCGAAGATTTACAGCAGGTGCAGCCAGCCCTGATCTTCATGTGGCTGTTTCTGGCATCTGCCCTCAATAAAAGCCGAGGGCACAGTGTGAAAGCTCAGACCCAGTGAAGGTGATCCTGCAGAAGGCTAACTTAGTGGGGTCCAGCTATATGACTTTCTAGGGACGTAGCTGGAAGCAAGGAAAGCGTTGAGAATGCCTGCTGGATGGTGTGCCCCCATGTCCATCCCAATCCAGTCCGTCCTTTTCTCTTTCCCTCTGTCACCCGTGTAGGGTGGGACCTCGTCATTTCCTGCCTCTTCCCTGGTCTGCCTCCAGGCTGTCCTCCACCCAGCAGTCTGTGATCTTTCTAATACACAAACCCCATCATCACCCCCACATTCCCCACCCTAAAAATCCATCAGTGACCAAGCGGTGAGATATGAAGTAAATTTGTTTACTCTCAGCTTGGAATGTTTAGTCATTGTTTGAATTTTTATAACAAGTGTGGATAATGCTTACAAAAGCAATAGGGTGGTTTTACTTTAGGAAAAAAAAAGATGTCCCAAGATTCTCATAGTGTGAATTCTGGGTGTTGAGACTATGGTTGATTGCTCCCTTTTTTTCTTTTCCTCTGTATACTTAAGTATATTTTTTTAAGTAAAAAGATCATTTAACGCATAATTATTGCTTTTAAAAATATTATTTATTTGTCTGTGTTGGGTCTTAGTCACAGCACGGGGGATCTTCACTGTGTCATCGGGACCTTTCACGGTGGCACACAGACTCTAGTTGTGTCAGATGGGCTCAGGAGTTGCGGTGCGTGTGCTTAGTTGCTCTGTGGCATGTGGGATCTTAGTTCCCCGACGAGGGATCGAACCTGCGTCCCCTGCCTTATAAGGTGGATTTTTTTTTTGGCCACTTTATTTTTTTAACTGAAGGATAATTGCCTTACAGAATCTTGTGGTTTTCTGTCATACATCAACAAGAGTCAGCCATAGGTACACCCATGTCCCCTCCCTCCCGAACCTCCCTCCCATCTCCCTCCCCATCCCACCCTTCCAGATTGTTACATTGTCCCTGTTGGAGTTCCCCTGAGTCATGCAGCAAATTCCCATTGGCTATCTATTTTCCACACGGTATTGTAAGTTTCCACGTTACTCTCTCCGAACATCTCACCCTCTCCCTCCTCCCCTCCCACCATGTCCTTAGGTCTGTCCTCTATGTCTGTTTCTACATCGCTGCCCTGAAAATAAACTCGTCAGTACCATCTTTCTAGATTCCATATATATGCATCAGTATACGATATTTATCTCTCTTTCTGACTTAGTTCACTTTGTATAACAGTCTCTAGACTCGTCCACCTCATTAAAACTGACTCAGATGTGTTCTTTTTTATGACTGAGTAATATTCCATTGTACCACAGGTTCTTTATCCATTCATCTGTCAATGGACATCTAGGTTGCTTCCATGTTCTAGCTATTGTAAATACTGCTGCAATGTACATTGGGGTACGAGTGTCTTTTTTGGTTGTAAGATGGATTCTTAACCGCTGGACCGCAGGGAAGTCCCTTCTTTGTTGCTTTTATGTCACCTGGTGCTCAGCTACCTCTCCTCTGACCTCTTATGGCTTCCTTGGCATAATGACCACAATTAACAGGCACCTGCTGTGTGCCAAGCACTGTGTTCAGTTACTTTAGAAAAGATAAATATTGCTGCATTTAAACCATGTGTTGAGTCCATTTTATGGATGAGGAAACTGAAGGTAGAGAGGTTATGGAACTTGCACAAAGTTCCAGGCCTGGAGTGACGGAGCCATGATTAGAAAGAATCCAGGCAGTGTGAGGCCAGAGTGTGACTTTCCCGTTACATAACAGTCTCCTATAGTACTTTTGGTCTTCAGGTCTTTTTTTTTTTCCTAACCTCAGCATTTTACTTGGCACATTCTATGCGTACAACATTCAGAAAACAAAGATCATGGCATCTGGTCCCATCACTTCATGGGAAATAGATGGAAAAACAGTGGAAACAGTGTCAGACTTTGTTTTTTTGGGCTTCAAAATCACTGCAGATGCTGATTGCAGCCATGAAATTAAAAGACGCTTGCTCCTTGGAAGGAAAGTTATGACCAACCTTGATAGTATATTAAAAAGCAGAGACATTACTTTGCCGACCAAGGTCCGTCTAGTCAAGGCAATGGTTTTTCCCGTGGTCATGTATGGATGTGAGAGTTGGACTGTGAAGAAAGCTGATCGCCGAAGAATCGATGCTTTTGAACTGTGGTGTTGGAGAAGACTCTTGAGAGTCCCTTATACTGCAAGGAGATCCAACCAGTCCATTCTAAAGGAGATCAATCCTGGATGTTCATTGGAGGGACTGATGCTAAAGCTGAAACTCCAATACTTTGGCCACCTCATGAGACGAGTTGACTCACTGGAAAAGACTCTGATGCTGGGAAAGGTTGGGGGCGGGAGGAGAAGGGGACGACGGAGAATGAGATGGCTGGATGGCATCACCGACTCTGTGGACATGAGTTTGAGTGTACTCCGGGAGTTGGTGATGGACAGGGAGGCCTGGCGTGCTGTGATTCATGGGGTCGCGGAGAGTCGGACACGACTGAGCGACTGAACTGAACTGAACGCGTACAATAAATGTTTACTGTTGAATAAAAGTACTGCATAAATATCACTCCTGTGGTGGGGTATTTTTGAAATGCTTACTGTTTTTTCTTTTCAGCCTTTACAACTTCCCCTCCCTCCACCCCTCAGTACCATAGCAGGGTAGAAAATGGAGATCATGAAGGCTTTCTAGCTTAGGTCTTCAAAACCTCAGGTGCTTGCGGGGAATGGACACTGTTTCCAGGGTGAGAATTTAGGTGTTGCTGGACCTCAGATGATGAGGCCCCAAGATCCCAGAGGGCATAGCTGAGAGGTGACTCTAGACAGCTGACATCTATGGCTGCAGGGGGAATCCCATTCCCAGGATAGGAGCAGCAAATCACCAATGTGCTTTTCATCATGGTCCCATACAGCACAGACCTGAAGGCTTAAGTTTGGCAAGAAAGAAGGGCCTCTTGGAGGGTGAACAGATAACATGGTGGCTCATATGGTCCCTCCTTGACATCAGTACTATATACACCGCTGTAACTTACAAGTCTAGGGAAAGGAAAAGAGCTGGAGAAAAAACAGAAATGCCTGAGACTGAATTGTCCGCCCCCCACCCCTGCCCTGTTACTAGTGGAATGAAGACTCCAAATAGAAATTAATTTGCATTAAAGAAAAATAGGTTTTCTCTTCTACTTTGAGTCTTTGGACTGAGACTTTTCTTCACTGTCCTAAGCTGGACATTTTCCCTGGACTGGAGAACATTTCAAAACTGCACTGGTTCCCTGAGCATGCTGAAGGAAGCCTCAGAATTTCCAATCACCCACCGAGGGTGGGGAGATCCTCAGGCTTTGGAACCCAGAGGAGTGGACAACATCCTAAGACTAAAGGAGATGGGTAGGTGTTCTTCCCACCTGGAAGGTCTCGTCCACTGTGTGTGCAGGTGGACTGGAGGGTCCCCGTGTAGGCAAACCAAAGGTTTCCCCTCGAGATGGGTCTTTTGCTGTCCATCATGCTAACAGACAGGAACTTGATCTAGACCCACAATTCCACCCCGCGGATCATGACCGGATTGATCTTGTCCTGAGAAACTTTCAGGGCAGATATGACTGGGCCATGTCCACATTATGAGTGCCCTGGTGGACTCTCCCCTTCTGAGCAGCGCTGCTCCCTGGGGGACCTTCAAAATGAGTAAGCCATGAAGTGGCACCCCTCTAGGGATCAAAAAGAGGGGTGTCTGCTGAATGAGGTTACTAACCAGTGACACTTTATATTTAGGCCTATGTCTGTCAAGGACGGTGAATTCGGCTTTGCTGTAGTTGATGCTTTTAACTATAGCAACTTAAGGAATTTTCAGCTTACGGAAATCAGTCCTGAATATTCATTGGAAGGACTGATGCTGAAGCTGAAGCTCCAATACTTTGACCACCTGATGCGAAGAACTGATTCATTGGAAAAGACCCTGATGCTGGGAAAGATTGAAGGCAGGAGGAAAAGGGGATGACAGAGGATGAGATGGTTGGATGGCATCACTGACTTAATGGACATGAGTTTGAGCAAGCTCCAGGAGTTGGTGATGGACAGGGAAGCCTGGTGTGCTGCAGTACATGGGGTCGCAAAGAGCTGGACACGACTGAGCGACTGAACTGAACTGATAGTTGATGTTTTCAGAGTTTGGGCTGTGGGGAAGGAGGGACAACACTAGTAGACCAGCAGGGCAGTGGACCAGACCTAAATTTCACATTTTAGTTCTGCTCACACCAGCTTGGGTTGGGCAACCCCCTTCCCCTTTCTGAGCTTTAATGCCCTTATGTATTAGAAATGCCTCCCGCACATGGCTGTGGGGGAGGGCACTGGGGAAGCTCTCCATGGCCTCCACTTAGGCGCTCTCATCCTATTTCACTAGCAGCAGACTTATCCGGTCTTAGCTACAACCCCATGCCACCCGTGGAAATCCCGTTATCACAGGAAAATGGTGTGATTCAATGCAATTAGGATAAAGAGGGACTTGGGGGCAGCCACTAGTGGTTACACTGCAGCTAGAAAGCAAGTGGCCTCTTTACTACCAGGAAGCCCTGCGTGTCTCCCAGCCCAATCGGTCCCAGGCTGCTGCTGAGGGTTGAAACTACATCTTCTATAAAAAGGAATCCCATACTTCAGGCAAACATTTTCACTGTGCTCTTCCTCTGGGGTGTGGGAGAGGTGGGTGTTGTGGGGCCATCTAAAACAAATCAGCTCTGAGCCGGGAATTTTTTTTCTTTTAGTTGGAATTTTCACAGCAAGAAAGCCACTGGCTGACAGCCTTTCCTGTATATGACCGCATTCAAGCCTCAGAACACTTGGGCAAGGCAAGCTAGGTAGGCATTATCTTACCTGTTGGCTCTCTCTCTATTCTGTCCACATCTCGCTGTCACCTCTGCCACCTTCCTAGTCTAAACCACTGTCAATTCTTTTCACTAAGCTTTTTTTGAGGTGCAACATTTAGCAAAGTGTGCAAACCTGAAATGCCGTTCGATGAGTTTTTACCCTATTGTAACCGCCGTCCAGATGGAGATATAGTAGTTCCCAGCTTTACCACATGTTATGGTCATTATCCCTCCCCGAAATAAGTTATTCTGATTGCTGTCCTTATAGATTTGTTTCCCCATTTTGAACGTCATATAAATAGAAACATACAGTATATCTTCTCTTTGATTGCAAGATTCATCCGTGTGGCGTTTAACAGTAGACCGTTCTTTGTCATCCCTGTACAATGTTCCACTGTGGATAGACCATGGTTTGTTTGCCCGTTCTGCAGTTGTTGGACATTTGAGTTGGTTCTGGTTTTTTGCTACTACAAATAAAAATAAAGCTCATGTCTTTTGGCGGGCTTTACTCTGGGTCACAGTGTACACTTATATTTAACTTTAATGTTGTTTAGTCGCTAAGTAGTGTCTGACTTTTCTGTGACCCTATGGACTATAGCCCACCAGGACCAGTCTTCCTCTTCCTGCTTTGGGCCTCTCCAATCCCATCTGCTGAGTACAGCTGCAGTGAGTGGTATTCCTAACATGTAGTGTAAATTTCCTGCTTAAATTTCCTTCCCAGTATTCATCACATTATGCAATTACATACTAATATGATGATTTGATTGATGTCTAGCTTTGCTACTAGACCATAAGCTGCATAGGAGCAAGCCTGACACCTGTCTTGCTCATTATGGCATTTGCAATGTCCTCCTGGAGGGCAATGATGGTGTCCTTTTTGTTCGCCACTGGATCCCTAACAGTCAGTATAGTGCCTGGAATATCAGAGACTGTTAACCTGGGTTGGATTGATAGTTAACTCTTTGAATTGAAGTACTGTCAGTACAGACCAGTATAAAGAAAAATGTCACCTTCTTGCTGAAAGCAGATGCTATGGGACTGTCCACACATTTTCATTTTGCTGGGATTGTCTGGGACTGATTATTGCTCAAATTAGGGAGCTTGGTGACAGGTACCTGGAAATCTGTCACAGGCTAAATGGCATTCACTCAAACCTTAATCATCTAAAACTTCTTCTCGTCGCACCTAAGCAAGCTGACTTTCATTTGCTTTCTTGGGAAAAAAAAAAGTTCGCCTGAACCATGAAGGATAGAAACAAGAGGACACTCCAAAGGCCATAAGGCACCTACCATAGAGAATTAGGACTTTCTTCATTGTTGGCAAGCAAATTGATGCTGCTCATTGCAGATGGATCTTATTTGCTCACCATCAAGTCTTATCTGCTCATCCGAGCCGGTCTCGCTGCCACGCTGCTTGGCAGCAGATGGGTTCCAGGGATGGTAGCCCCGTGGAAGTAATAAAGTGGTGTTTCGCTTCCAATTGTCTTTTGCTGAGACCTCTCAGTGATTCCGATTGATCGTCCTGTAACCCGACGCAGGGACTGAGTCGTTTATCTGGGCTAGAATTTTTGTCGCCGTCTTGGGAACTGAATGGTACACACCCCGAGGCTGGTCCAGAGCTGCCCAGGGACACGGTCCTCTCCAGGCAGGGTCCAAAGCCTGTGTGTGGGTGAGGTGAGAGGTGGCACTTTCAGGCCCGGAAGCTAAGCTTCTGGTTTCTTGATACATCCCCAGGAACAGGCCTGCAGTGGCCTCCATCTCCCTGCCTCTGCTGTGACTACGGTGCTTTAGAATTCCCTGCGGTTTCAGGCTTTGTCTGTAATGGGAATGGTCCATCCTCTAAGGCTCCTCCATCATCTGGGTTCCAAGATGCTTCCAGGAGTGCAGCTTCTTTACTCCTCGGGTGGCCTGGCCGTAGCTGTGGATGCCTGCTTCTTTCTGCCCAGGCAGAGAAGGTGGGTGGATGGGAGCAGGGTAGGGAGAAACAGTAGCTCCTTGCTCCTGAGCTGTTCGTTGGGTTTTACTCTTAGGAGCAGGGAAAGGCAGAGATTCCAGGGTGCTGAGGGGGAAGCTGGGGTCTGGCAGAGTTCTGCAACACACCCTCCCCTCAACACACCAATAGCCAAGCCACCAGGCAGAGTCTCTGCTCAGCTTAGAAGCCTCTGCCAAGTCCTGTGTTTGAAGGGCCAGGCCCCCTGCCCCCGGGATTCAGATTTGCCTCGGACCCCCTGCCCATCCCCTTTCCTTTCCATTTCTGTGAATGTTTAGTTCTCCTCCTGGCCCTCTCTCCTCTCTCCCTGCCTTCCACAGCCCCATCCCTTCAGACTCATCTACCCCTCAGCCCCATCCGACTGCCAATTGAAAAGGCCTGAAAATAATGTGAAATAATATAGTTTATCACCCAGAGGCTGCTGACAGGCAGCGCGGCCACCTCTGAAAACAGGCAGGGAGGCTGGGAGGGCGAGGAAATTATAGGCTGCACAAAGGAGAAAAAGTTAAAGTAAGAGCTCCATAAAAGAAAGTGGAACTATTATGCCGCAAAATGCCAACTCATTACAAAGCGGCCAAATAAGAGAGAAATACGGCACTGCCTGTAATAGCAGTTTACAAGGGAACATTGTACAGCAACAGAAGAGACGCGGCTATAATTTGCTCTAACAACTCCAATTATCCCTTTTATTGATTTGGCAACACATTTAATAGGAGTAGCCACACCTCTTCTGTTACAAATCATTAAAGGTGTTGAACGGTGTAATTTTAAAATTGTCCTCCTAGAGTTGTCAGTATGACAGCATAATTCCCCCTGATTTCAGCTATGTAAACACCGAGGCACGGTCATTTCCCCCTTACAAGGCCAGAGATGTTGTCAGCCTGGGGTTTTTGTGCAGAAACATCCATTTAATACATACCTTTTTTTTTTTTTTTTCCCGCAGCCGGCTCTCCTAATTGCAGTGATGTTTGGTTTAGTTTTTTTCCCCTCCTCCCCCTTTTTCTCTCACTCTTAGCCTCTTTTCTTCCATCTACGAGGTGTGTGTGTAATGGGGAAAGAGGGAGGGAAATAAACAGGCTGTTTGCCCTCCTCTTTCTTCTCTGGCAGCCTTAATTGCTACTTAAGTCTGGGCCCCGCACTTAACACGCGGGGGGCGCGCCGGGCACAGCCTCTGGAGGCGCGGTGCGCGTCTGGGTCCCCGGCGCGGCCCCGGGAGCGGCGCGCGCGCGCGTCCGGTCGCGCTCTCGACAGGGCCAGCGCGCTCCGGGCCGTGCAGGCAACTGAGCCCGCGGCCCGCCGGCAGGAAGGCGGTCTTGCAGCGCGGGGTCACGGCCAGGGTCAAGGTCACGGTCAGGTTGCAGAGGCCGGCGGGGTGCGAGCGGAATCAGAGAGTAGTAGCCTGGGCCTGGCACACGCGGTCGGGGGATGCCCCGGCTGGGCAGCGCTGGGTAGGAAAGCAGGGATCGAGGGACTGGTGGGGTCCAGCGGCCCTAGGCAGGGGGGCACAGGGTGGGTGAGCCCCTGCCCTGCAGCTTCTCTGCTCCGATTCAGCCTTTCATCAGCCCCTTCAGGGAGTCTAGTTTTTGTCACTTCCACATCCCAGTGCTCAGCCTAGGGAGGAGGCTCTCAACAGACAATTGTTGAATGAATGGAAACATGGCAGGAGGAAGGATGCTGAGGAAATTAGGTGACCTCTGGGCTCAGGTGGTGGGAGGGGGCTGGCCGAGGCGGGTGACTACTGGGGTGCCTGACCCTGTCCTGTTAGACGTGTGTAGGGCTTGGGTGGGGTACTGGGACAAGCTCATGTTCTCTAAGACTGCATCCAAACCCTCTCCAGTCCTCGGGGTCTGGACTATGTCCCCCTGGGTTCAAGTCAGCCAGGGGCTCCTGGCTTCCACCAGGAACCAGTGACCAGGGGCTGTGGGGTAAAGGGCTGTGCTATGAGAAGGGAATGGCAACCCATTCCAGTATTATTGCCTGGAGAATCCCATGGACAGAGGAGCCTGGTGGGCTGCAGCTCATGGGGTCGCACAGATTCAGACTCAGCTGAAATGACTTAGCCTGCCTGGGAGGAGTCAGGATCCCTTTCCAATTCCACCTCTTCAGAATCTTGGGCCAGTTCCTCTTCCCCATCCTGTCCCTGACTTGCCCTCTGTCTAATGAAGCTCGGTCTTTAGAACCTCTCCGAGGGGTGCCACTTTAGGTGACTTCTAGGGGGACAGGCTCCTGAGCAGGTGATCAGAATGAAGGAGGCATCCTGGAAAGACCTGCTCTGTGACCTTGAGCTCCTGCCCTCTACCACTGGAGGTGGACCTAAGCCCCAGTTGGAGAGACTCAAGTTAGACTGAAAGGATGTTAGCTTTCAGGACTGCGTGGTTCCAGGTTAGGTGACTGGGGACTTTTTCTTTTCTTTTTTTTTTAAATTTTATCTATTTATTTGTTTTTGGCTGTGCTTGGTCTTTGTTCCTGCATGGGCTTTTATTCTAGTTGCGGCGAGTGTGAGCATCTCATTGAAGTGGCTTCTCTTGTTGTGGAGCGTGGGTTCTAGGCACTCAGGCTCAGAAGTTGCAGTTCTGGGCTTCAGATCACAGGCTCAGTGGTTGTGGCACATGGGCTTAATTGCCCAGAGGCATGTGGGATCTCCCCGGGCCAGGGATCAAACCCGAGTCTCCTGCATTGGCAGGAGGATTCGTTAACCACTTAGCTGCCAGAGAAGCCCGAGGGGACTTTCTTAAGGTCAGGAGACCCCCCTTCCTCTGCAATGGGCCAGCTGAAGGGCTCTTGGTTTGTGGCAGAGGGATGCTGACCAAAACATAGTCATCATGGAGAATCTTCAGGGGCTGGGCTGGTGGCCTTGGCTCCCGGGACAGTGGGGGATGGGAAGCAGTGTCAGCAGCTGCCACCTCGCTCTTCTCTGCCCACATCTGCAGATTTTGTTTGCCATCCTCGGGGCCTGACCCTTCCCACACCTGAGCCTACTGGTCCCTGCAAGAGAAACCTTAGACATCCCCAAGCGCCACTCTCATATCCTCATGGGAGGAAGCTTTGGGTCTACATGGAGGGGGCTCTGGGCAGGAACCCCTTCTGTACTCCACCATGCAGACCAGAGGTGTTGGCGTGTGCGTGTGTGTGTGTGTGTGTGTGTGCACATCGCTTGCTCTCTCTAAGCACTTCTGTGTGTTTTCACCTCTGCCTTCCTCTTTCTCAGCACCTCTGGGTTTCTCTTTGTGTCTCGTCCTCCCTGGCTGTCTTTTTGTGCTTCTCCGGGCTGCTTTTCGTCTCTGTGTTTCTTGCTCCGTGTACTGTAACTGCTGTTCCCATGCCTGCTCTCTCCCACCAGAGCATGAGCTCTGTGAGGACAAAGAGCTCCCTGCACCTGCACATAGTAGGTGCCTCGTACATTCCAGGGGGCTTCCCTGATGGCTCAGCAGGTAAAGAGTCCACTTGTGATGCAGGAGACACAGGAGATGCAGGTTTGATCCCTGGGTCGGGAAGATCCCCTGGAGGAGGAAATGGCAACGCACTCCAGTTATTCTTGCCTGGAAAATCCCATGGACAGAGAAGCCGGGTGGACTACTGTCCATGGGATTGCAGAGAGTTAAACACGACTGAGTGCTCAAGCACGCGTATATTCCGGTGGAATAAATCGGTGGATACCTGACTCTGCCCAGAGTTCCTTTGTGCCTGCCCGCATCTTTCCGGATCTCTGTGACTCAGGAGCTAGTTTGGTGGCAGTGCCTGCTCTGTGCTCAGGTGTGCGTGTGCTTCTTGGGCTATTGTCTGCTGGGCTGCCTCGGTCTCTCCCCACGCCTGCCGGTCTTCAACGTGGTGCGGAAAGGACGCTGTAGGCATTCACGTTGGGGGCACTTGGACATGGACATCCAAGTGCCACGTGGGTGAGCTTCTCTTAGACGCTGTCACAAGAGGCTGGGAGCGCCTGAAACTCACCTCCTTCTCAGCTTTGGGTGAGGGTGAGCTGTGGTCCACCTCATCCCTTGCTCTCAAGGCGACCCCAATCACAGCACCCGCCCTTCTCTAATTGGCCGATGTCAGCGGAAGGGGGAGGGAAAGTTGATGTCCAGGGAGGAAATCCCATTAGGGGAGCCAGCGCCAAGTTATTAGCGGTTAAGATGTAATTGGAGTTAGTGAATAATCTCCTTCGATTCATCATGTATTTATGGCACACCCAACTGTGTGACCTTGCGTGAGGTGTGTCACCTCTCTGATGAAATAAGACCTCCGTGCTTGCCAAGGACCTCCGGATTTCTGGCATTATGAGTCCTGAAGCTGGAAGGAATGTCTCTCCACGGATTCTGATAACTTGCTACTGCCCCTCTCCTGGGAGGTACTCATCCCTTTCCTCTGAATTATGTGCTCAGTTGCCCACGTTCACCTGCTAAACTGCACTCTGAGGACAGGGTCTTTTTTATCCCCCTCACAGTCAAGTGCCTTGCACACAGTGGGTGGTTTATCAGTTTTTTTGAATGAATGACTGATTAAGCAGTATGCACTGTGATTAATAGGGCTTTCCTGGTAGCTCAGACGGTAAAGCGTTTGCCTACAATGCGGGAGACCCGGGTTCGATCCCTGGGTCGGAAAGATCCCCTGGAGAAGGAAATGGCAGCCCACTCCAGTATTCTTGCCTGGAAAATCCCATGGACCAAGGAGCCTGGTAGGCTACAGTGATTAATAATAACAAAAATAGAAAGCCAAGACCCTGCACTTAAGCAGCACACAATTCCAGTGGAAAGGTATACCCTGTCCCTTGCCAGCTTTGTGAACTTACGTGAATTCTTCAGCCTCTTTGTGTCTCTGTGTCCTCACTCATAATATGAAATAATAATAACTACTTTCCTGGTAGTCCAGTGGCTGAGGCTCCACACTCCCAATGCAGAGGGCCGGGGTTTGGTTCCTTGTCAGGGAACTAGAACCCACATGTCACAACTAAGAGTTCACGTGCTGCCACTGAATGATCCTGCATGCTGCAATGAATATTGAAGACCCTTCATACTGCAAACAAGACCTGGCGCAACCAAATAAATGAAATTAAAAAAAATAATAACTACCATACAAAGTATGGATTAAATTCAGTCATAAGTATAGTTACACCCTGACTTTAGTGCTTGGCACTTACCAGATCCTTACTTAATATGTATTCCTGCTCTATTCTTGGGGCTTCCCTGGTGGCTCAGATGGTAAAGCATCTGCTTACAATGCAGGAGACCCAGGTTCAATCCCTGGATTGGGAAGATCCTCTGGAGAAGGGAATGGCTACCCACTCCAGTATTCTTGCCTGGAGAATCTCATGGACAGAGGAGCCTGAGGGGTGACACTATATGGGGTGGCAAAGAGTGTGACTTGCTCTGTTCTTACATAGAAAAGAGACACTAAGCCCTACGGATATCAGAAGGGGAGAAATCAGTGTTGGGTGCGTTTTTCCATTGAGGCTGGGGAGTGGGGACCATCTTCGTGGTTAGACACTGCTGTTTGTGTCCTGTGGGCTTTTTGGCTTATGTCCTGCCCCCCAAACCCAGCCTGCAACACAAAGATAGATAGAAGGGGCTCAAAAGTACTGAATTAATGAATTCATTAATTTAAAAAGTTGAATTAACAAATAAAGTGAAGCCACTTTCTTTGCCGCTAAAGACAGCAGATCCCAAATTAGACTTCTCAACTGAATCACCTGGGATCTTTCCAAAAATCTACTTTCTCACCCCCCAAATCTAAAAACACCCACGCAGACATTGATTCAGAATCTCCAGGCTTGGGCTTAGAATCTAGTATTCTTTTAAAATTACCCATGTGATCCTGACATGTGGATGATTTGGGGATATCCCGGCTTAGGACATGACCAAGATCATGTATGTTTGAAAATAGCTGTTACCTTGTTTGAAGATATAAATACTAAACATTATTATTTGAACATTGTTTATATAAAACCCATGTTCATACACTACTTTTCACTCCCACATCACCTCGGTTACACTTGGTTACACCTCGGGGGGGTCATTTTCAGGGAAACATTGGAGTTAGGGTGCGGAAGGATGAATAAGTTGGGCTTGGAGTTGGGACCAGAGGGAGAGTTTAGCCCAGGTCACAGATGTGAAGGGACTGGAAGGGGAGCCAGCAGGCTGGAGGTTATTTGCAAAGCTGTAGACCCGGAGAAGGAAATAGCAACCCACTCCAGTATTCTTGCCTGGAGAATCCCAGGGACAGCGGAGCCTGGTAAGCTGCCATCTATGGGGTCGCACAGAGTCGGACACAACTGAAGTGACTTAGCAGCAGCAGACCCCGGAGCAGGTGACTAGCCCCACCTCCCCTGGAGTCTCCCAGCAACTCCTCCTGAACTGCTCCCTTCCCAGGCCTGGGAGGGACAGAGGAGCTGGAGGAAGCAACTTTACAATCCCCGCTCCCCTCAATCATGGCTCAGTCCAGTCTCTGTTTCCAGGGAGTAGAGGGCAGAGGCAGGATGAACTATGTAAATACATAGAGATGTGTAGGAACCAGAGATCCGGAGGGCCGACTCTAAGTTACAGGTTCTTTAAGTTTTACATGCATATATATATATATGTTATGCTATATCTTACACATATGTTATATGTATTATGTTAGACGTATATGTTATGCCTAGCTTATAACCTGAGATTGAGCTTCTCTGGTGGCTCAGATGGTAAAGAATCTGCCTACAATGCGGGAGACCCGGGTTCGATCCCTGGGTTGGGAAGATCTCCTGGAGAAGGAAATGGCAACCCACTCCAGTACTCTTGCCTGGAGAATCCCATGGACAGAGGAGCATGGTAGGTTACAGCGCATGGGGTCGCAAAGAGTCAGACGCGACTTAAGCTAAGCTCAACCTGAGATTAACCCCCAGGTTGTTCAAGGGTCAACTGTAAATGGAAGCTTCTCTGTGGAGCTTTGAGCTTCAGTTTTCAGCATCCTTGGTTTATTGTGTCTGCTATGCTTGTCGTTACAAGGCATTGCTTCTTCTCCTTTGATATGACCAACTATTATGTGCTAACCCAACTCTCCAAGGTATTAATAGAAGTCATTATTATTTCCATTCTATAGACAGGGGGCTGAGGAGGCTCAGAGAGATTGACCTACTGGATGAAGTCCACACACACAGCTCACAAGAGGTTAGAGCTGCCAGTGCCCCCAGCTTCCTTGACCCCAAGGCCCACGATTTCCCTCCGTGCCTGCCTGGGAAGGGACCCAAGCCAAGGGGTTGGGGATTTTACTTGGACAGTGGCTGAGGCCCGATCACTGCTTTGATTCCTGCCATTTGCTCCAGCTGGTGGAGCCTGGGGAGAAAGGACTGGCTCTCTGGACCACACCTCCATCCTGCTTCTTGTGAGCTTTCATCCCCCATCCCTTGCCTGGGTGGCCCCTCCTCAAGTGTGTGTATGGTGCCCAAAGAAGCCCCCTGCTCTCGCCCAGTTTTCCTTGACTTCACTCCTCTCTTCGTTTCCCGAATCACTCAGCACGGCCAGGCGCTGTGCTGGGTTCAGGCATCCAGGTGTGGGGAGGACACTCCTGGCCATTTAAGAGCTTTCAAGCAAGAGGGGCCAGTGCATTCACTGCCAATACCCTGGGATGAGTACTGCACAGGAGAGACGAGGGCAGAGAAGGAGGAACCAGCTTCCGACTTGGCCCTATGGGAAGTGAGCTTTTCACATTGTCTGGGATAAGAGTCCAGCTGGAACGGCTCAGAGTGGCCACAGTGTGGTGTTACTGCGAGCACGTGGGGGCTATTTGGATTGCTTTAGGATGCCCAGCTGGCCAGTCACATGGGCTGCTGGCACTCTTGGGTTGGAGGGGTCCCACCTTCTCTAAACTCATCTCTAGGACCCCTTAGAAGGCTTCTACTTTTCTGGCTTGTATTCAAGTTCCTCAGAATGATCTATCCTTGCATAGGGGCTTCTCCTTCTAGACTAGGTTCTTTCCTGAGTTCTGTTCTTCCACTGTGTGTGTGCCCATGTGAAAGAACAGGAAAAAGGGAGAAAGCATGCGCCCTTACAGCTCATCTCTACCTCTCTCCATCCCCAGGACCTCCGTCTCCATCCCTAGGACCTCCGTCTCCATCCCTGGTCTCAGGAGGTGGAGAGGTGGAGCCCCGCTGCAAGGCAGAAAGCCCCTTTCTTGCCCCTTGCAGGGAGCACGGTGGCACAGTGCCTGTTATAACCCCCTGAGCCTCAGGGAGCTTGCAGCCTGGCAAGCAAGTCATTTTGCAAGACTCGAGAACTCTCAGCAGAGCTTAGAAGGAGCCAGGGGAGGAGAGGCAGGAGGTGGAGGAGGAATAAAGAAAGGCCTTGGCTTTCCTTACTTTCCAAGGGAGGAAGCGTGGGATGAATGGCCTCAGCTGTCACCTCCCTGGAAGACAAGGGACCAGGGACCCTCTGAAGAAGCAAGGCTGCCTCCAGCAACCCCACCCACAACCCCTGCAGCCCCTGCCGGGTCCCCTTCCTCCAGTGGCTGGGCCAAACCAGGTCTAGGCTATGTCCCCAGTGGGGGTCAGTGCGGGTGGAGGGGGGGTCAGTTCTTGAGGTCTCAAGGCCAAGGGGTTAAGCCCCCAGCAGCCAAGTTTCCGGCGTGTCAGCCCTTTCCTATCTGCCTCGCCCTCACCCTGCGGACCCCCCCTGCCCCCCCTCCCCATCCTCTTCCTCCCCTTTCCATTTGGAAGAAGGAGGCTTGCTGTCTTTGTATTTTAACTGTAGCAAAAAGATTAAATTGTTTACGAGCCGGGAGCCTCGGCTGGCTGGATGAGCCGGAAGAGACAAAGATAGACATTCTAATTCTCCCCTGTTCTCCGGGCCTCCGTCCCCCTGCCTGCCGCTAATTCTTTTATCTGGCCCCAACACTCCAGGCATTATGTGCATTCATAAAAAAGGCGGGGGAAGCGGAGAGAGCCCTCGCCGAAGCCAGCAAAATTACTGTTCTCTGCGCCGATTCTCTGATAGCAATCTCTTGAATGCTGATTACTTTTGGCCCCCCCTCCCGTGCCCCCTCCCCCCTTCCCAGCACCCAACATAAGTTGGTCTTTAACCCTTTATCTTTAGCAAGCAGAAAGACACGGAAAACATCTCACTCAGTGGGTGGAAAAAAAAAAAATCAGGGGGGAGGGAGAGAGAGAGAGGAAAAAAAAAACCCAGCACGGAGAAGAATTACTGTTATCTCCCTACCAGAAGAGGAACAGCAGAGATAAGAGAGGCCTGAAGAATTAAAAGAAACGTAGCGTTGGGGGCTCTAAATTCATGCCGGAGCTGGTTGTATTTGTCTGTCACGGGGGTTCATAATTTTCCGAGGTTGTTTTGATAGACTTATTGTGCGGACTGCATAGAAAACTCATCAGCATTTGTTGCCTCTGAGCATTATTGTCAGAGGTAACTGCGTGTCTATAGACTGGGGGAGATAATGGCTGAAGTAGAAAGCAGATAAAGCCGGGGCCCTTCTCATTAAGGACTATCTCTGCCTCCGCAGACCGGCTGGGACCGAGTGACGGGTCGGCGGCGGCGCTGGGCATACATTATGCCGGCGAAAGGCGCGTCCGGCCCGCGGGCGCGGTGGATGGCCCGGAGGGGCTTCCGCATGGGGACCGCCTGGGCGCAGTGTATTCACCAGCGTGGGGGTGTGGGCAGAGGTGCGGGGGGGATGGGGGAGGCTCGCTGAGCTGCCAGGGGCTGGGGGAGTGCCAAGCCTGTGGGCGGTGGAGACGGTCCTGGGGTTCAAGTCCAGGTCTGGCAGGGTTGAGGATCAGAGAAGGGAAGGGCGTGCCTGAGGCCTCTTGCAGGTTCTTGTCGTTCTAGGGACTTCCACCTTGGCCCACGCCTCCCATGTGGCTTGGTTGAAAGAGATGAGCCTCTGGTAAGCCGGACTGCTGTCCAGGTGGCGATGTGGAGGGCGGCTGTCCCCTGAACATCGGGGGCTGTGGGTCTCTCTCTTCCTCGCCTGCCCTTCTCCAGCACCAGTGCCTAGGAAGAGCCAGGCGCTGAGGGGCCCCGTGAGCATGTTTTGCCTGTAAACGCCTCCTTCTGTCTACCATGGGCCGCCCTCCTTCAAAGTCAGCAAAGGGGAGTGGGCATGTCTCGGCAGGGAGGCTCACAAATGTCCCCAAGCCAAGCCCTGAAGCCAGGCGGGGTTCAACCCAGCTGCTGAAGTGGAGACTGGGGTGGGCAGAACCGGGCTCTGGGGAGCTTAAGACAGGGGCCCTTCTCTTGCCCTCCCTCCCTGAGAAATGCGGATAATAATGGGGACCGCCCCATAGAGTGGTCCAAAGGATTGATGAGATCATTTAAGAAGGTCTGTCAGCACCCTGGGGCTCCCCCCACCCTCCATGGCTCAGCAGTAAAGAATTCCCTGCAATGCAGGAGACAGGAGATGCTGGTTCTATTCCTGGGTTGGGAAGATCCCCTGGAGGAGGTCAGCAACCCATTCCAGTATTCTTGCCTGGAGAATCCCATGGACAGAGGAGTCTGGCGGGCTATAGACCATGGGGTCGCAAAGTGTCGGACACGACTGAGGCGACTGAGTACCAGCATGGACACGTTAGCACAATGCCCGGGCCTGCCGCGTGCTCAGTAAGCCTGTTCTTTTCTGTGTGCTTGCTGTTCCTTGATGGCCCTAAGGCCTGTGTACAGCTCAGCACTTTTCCCTTTATCCGGGCCAGCCAGGGGAAACGTGAGGTTCAGGGGAGAGGTTTCTGCGCTGTAAGTGAATGCCTTATCCTCAGTTCCTGCTCCCATAAAGCTGCTGCTGCTGCTAAGTCACTTGAGTCGTGTCCGACTCTGTGCAACCCCATAGACGGCAGCCAACGGGCTCCGCCGTCCCTGGGATTCTCCAGGCAAGAACACTGGAGTGGGTTGCCATTTCCTTCTCCAATGCATGAAAGTGAAAAGTGAAAGTAAAGTCACTCAGTCATGTCCTACTCATCGCGACCCCATGGACTGCAGCCTACCAGGCTCCTCTGTCCATGGGATTTTCCAGGCAAGAGTAGTGGAGTGGGTTGCCATTGCCTTCTCCGCCATAAAGCTGAGGCCTTGGCATTTCCTGAGTCCATTCCTCTTGATTGGCAGATGAGATATTGAGGCCCAGAGAAGGAAGGGGCTGGCCCGGGGCACATGGTAGGTCCTAGGCAGAGCTGGACAAAGGCCTAGGTCTCACAGCTCTCCAGGGTGGGGTTCCTCTCCTTTGCAGCATCCTGCCTTCTGGGCTGCTTCCGCCATCAGGCTGGCCAGGCAGGAGAGATCACTGGTGCTTGCAGCCATGGGGGGCAGAGGGGACCCAAGGCCCTGCCACTGGCCCCGAGGCCCTGAGTCTGTATCTGCGGCTGTTCCAGTCTGCAACTTGCTCAGAAACAGCTCTAAAACGGGAGTGCTTCTAGCAGTTGATTGCTCCTCTGCATCTGGTTTGGCTCAGGCCAGCTGAGAACGGACAGGGTCATTAGCAGAGGGATGTAGTGACTGGATGGGGCAGGGGGATGCAAGCAGGGCAAGAGGAGGGGCCCCAGGCAGATGAGATGAGTGTAGAAGGTCGCTGGTCACGGAGTCCGCGGTGTGGACAATGGGGAGCCCTCAGATCAGCCTCTCCTGATACATGACTCACCCACGCACCCGTCTGGGCACTTGGCAAGAGCCCAGCCCTGGGCAGGGGGTAGTTAAGGGACTCAGCATCTGTTGAGCACTTCTTACATGTCACAGGTTTTTTTACTTCTCTTCTGTTATCTCACCACTACCTAAGAGGAAGCCATTCCCAAGCTCAGTTTACAGGGGAAAACCCTGAGACCAGAGAGATGAAGCATGTTCTCTCTCTCTTTTTCGGCCCCACTGCGCATCCCATTTGTGGGATCTTAGTTCCTCAAGCAGGGATTGAACCTGGGCCCTCGGCAGTGAGAGGGCAAAGTCCTAACCACTGGACTGCCAGGGAAGTGCCGCAGAGAGACGAAGTAACAGGCCATAAGACTCTGGACTCTCGGACCCCAAAGTCTGGGATTTATTCACTCTGCGTCTGCTCCATGTCTTCCTTCTAGGGCCAACTGGCTTCCAGTTCCTTCCTTCCTTTGTCTTCCCTTCCCACCCCTCCCCTCCCCTCCCCTATTTCCCTCCCTCCCCCTTCATCCCTTCCTTCCTCTCCTTCCCTCCCTTCTTTGCTTCTATTATGCAACACTACCACCCTCATCGGAGAAGGCAATGGCAAGCCACTCCAGTACTATTGCCTAGAAAATCCCATGGATGGAGGAGCCTGGTAGGCTGCAGTCTGTGGGGTCGCTAAGGGTCAGACGCGACTGACTGACCTCACTTTCACTTTTCACTTTCACACATTGGAGAAGGAAATGGCAACCCACTCCAGTGTTCTTGCTTGGAGAATCCCAAGGACGGGGGAGCCTGGTGGGCTTCCGTCTATGGGGTCACACAGAGTCGGACACGACTGAAGTGACTTAGCAGCAGCAGCAGCCGCAGCAACCACCCTCATCAAACCCATCTTCCTCAGGTGTCAGCAGCTCACTGTGGGACTGATTCCCTGTGGCAGAGTTTGGCAGGAGTGGCAGAATGTGGAGTGGCAAGATCACTGCCTCCGGAATGCCCGAATCTTGTGAACTGTGAATCAGATCTCCAGGCTCTTGGCCTTGGTGGCCAGGAAGATCATCTCCCGGGACTCAGTTTTTTAATCTGTAAAGTGGGGACAACACCTGTCTCACAGAGTTGCTGCAAGAATTAGCTCAGGATCGTGTCAAGTGGCTGGAGTGTTGTAGCCTTGAGCTAAAGGCCAGTTCTCCTGTCTTCACCTCCGACTCTGCCTGCTGTCAGCACTGCAGCTGGGACAAGGCAGCCTTCCCTCCCCAGGCCAGCTCCCATGCAGTGCTCACGCTCCTCAAGGCCCCAGATAGCTCTGTGGGTTTAGTCACACCTCGTCTCCCAGGGCCCAAGCACTCCTCCCACCCTTTCCTGCCTTTGCTGATGATGACATCCTGTCATTCATGCCAGCCTGCCCTCCTTGGCAAAATCCCTGGCATTTGCACTCCAGCCCGAAAATCCACCACTAACACTTGTCAGCGCAGCCCTGCCTGCCATGTCCAGCATCCCTGGACATGGCCTTCACCTGCCTAGACCGGCAGACTGTTCCCTAGACCCTCCTGCCTCTCCTGAGTCAGACCTGTCCCTAGTCCCCATTTCAGTCTTGCCCCCTGTAGCAGGACTAGCTCCTGGGAAGTCCCTGCCCCTGGAAGATCCTACTGTCACCCTGCAATTTAGATTGGATGGAGGAGTAGATTTGGGCCACCCTGGTGGCCAGTGGGCTCTGAATGAAGACATAGCAGGGGCAGCTCAACCGCAGTGGAGGGAATTCTGACTGAGAAGCAGGTGAGCCCTAACTATTAATGACGGCTGTGTGTCTAAGTCAAGTCACTGACCCTCTCTGGGCCTCAGATTATTAACCTGTCATCGGAGATGATCATCTGTGAAGCCTGTTCCGGCTTTTAACGGTCTGGGATTCTGGGGGCGTGGAGGTGGGTGGGGAAGGGCCAGTGGTCTGCTGCAAAGCTCCCTAACCCCTTTCCTCCGTGGCTAGGAGGAGGTGCGGGGGGCACCACTCTGCTCTTGGCGCAGCCCCGCCCCCGCTGGCTCGGAGACCCGCTCCCTCCGCGGGATTTACAATGGGCTGAATTAATTTGCATGACAAAATTGGCTCGGGTATCCAAGTGTTGCAGGAAGACAAGTGTAACATTACGCAGAACAAGCAGCCGGGAGGAAGGTTACCGCCGACAATGAGGCAGCAAGCCGCCCTCCCACCCGCTGCCTCTGCCCACCTTTCATCCGCAGGTGTGGGGGTGGGGGGCGGCGTCAGGGGCGGGGGAGGAGAGGGGTCACAGGTGTGGGGGTGGCCGCCTGCCCGAGGGTCTGGAGTCGGGGGTGGAGGGAGGCTGTCTCCTGTTCCAGTGGCTTTCCACGATTACTGCAGAGGAGGTTTCCTTTGCTATTTCTAAATGCCTCCACCCTTT
This sequence comes from Moschus berezovskii, assembly GCF_049115385.1. Classification (NCBI taxonomy): domain Eukaryota; kingdom Metazoa; phylum Chordata; class Mammalia; order Artiodactyla; family Moschidae; genus Moschus; species Moschus berezovskii. Next base: position 25,068,447 of record NC_142479.1, read on the forward strand.
AAACGGTTGCAAAGTTATTTCCTCACTTTCAGGACTTGATAACACAGGCGCTTTCCGAATCACCCTCTGAGCACTTGTCCAGGTATCCATCTGCTCACTCCTTCATCCATTTCCTGACTCACCCACACATCCACTATCTATCCATCTACCCAGCCATCCACCCAGCCATCCACCCACCTTCCCACTCATCCAGCCATCCTTCCACATGCCCACCCACCCAGGCTACTCACCCCTGCACTCACCTACTTACCAACCCATCTGCGCTCCATATGCAGCCGTCCACCCGTTCCTTCACACAGTCTTCCATCTACCCATGGATCCATCCTCCCAACCACCCATCCATCCACCCGCTCATTAACTCACCTATCCATGCTTCCATCCCTCTAACAAGAGCAGACATTGGACACTGTGTGCCAGGTACAGTCCCAGACATTTCTCTGTGCTTCAGGTTCCTTGTCTGTAAAATAGGGATAAAAATAGGATCTATTGGTCTCAGAAGCCTCCGGTGGTAAGGGGTGGAGCCCAAGGCGGGATGCACAGAGTCAGAGTAGCCTGAGCACGCAGGTGTGGTGCACCTGTGAGACTCCTCCAGGCGGTGGAGGAGATGCGGGCCGGGTGCCCTGGCCGCAGAGCTCTCAGCTTGAGCCCAGGAGGCCCGACCCTGGCTCTTCTCTCCATCCTCACTATGACCGCCCTCCCCTGGACCACTGCTGACTCACCTGGATGCCTGCAGACGCTTCCTCCTGCATCTCCCAGCCTGCTCCCTTTCTCTCCTCTCCCCTCCGAATCCCCTTCTGCTCTACTGACCTTCTCTCTCTTTCTCAGAACCCCTGTGGCCTCGTTATTCTGTGGTTATTCCGATGGGGCGTGCCCCATCGCCCATCTGCCTTTGTCTTCCCACAAGAGGTCAGCTCCAGGAGTGCAGCTATTGTCAGAGCTGGGATCATGTTACAGGCCCGTGGCTGGCACATAGTAGGTGTTCAGTAAGAGCTTGTTGGATGAATAAACATGTATCAGAGTGATCGTCTTAAAAAAAAAATAGTGTCTACCTCACAGGGTTGAGGCCAACCCTGAGGAAGTGCTATAGAACGTTTTCTACTGTCAATCTTATTAGACATTGAGCACCCCCAAGATAAATAAAACACAGTTGCTGCTGCCAGAAGGAATGACAGGTTTCTGGGGGGAAGAGATACAAGAAAACTGATGTTACAGTCCCATGTGCTTAGTCGCTCAGTCGTGCCTGACTCTGTGCAACCCTATGGACTGTAGCCCACCGGAATCCTCTGTCCATGGGGATTCTTCAGACAAGAATACTGGAGTGGGTTGCCATGCCCTGCTCTAGGGAATCTTCCCAGACTAGGGATCGAACCCAGGTCTCCCAGATTGCAGGTGGATTCTTTACTGTCTGAGCCACCAGGGAAGCCCAAGGTCCCATAGGCAATGCTATGTATGCTGTGCTGCAGTCCTGTAGGCTCTGCTGTTGGGAAGTATAGGGCCTGTGGTGGGCCGATGGGCAGGGCTGGGGTGTTCTATCTCACCTAAACTCTGCCTGGGAGGCAGGTGGGGACAGGAAGTATTGTTATTAGTCAACTTGTGTAACAGGTAAGGTAACTGAGTCTTAGGAGGGTTAATGGACTGCCTATAACCACACTGACACACAGAATGGCCAGGACTGAACGCTGTGTCTTTTTATTTGATGACCTCCGAGCAGCCAGGGCGGTGCTCTCCCTGGCTCTTTCAGCAGCAGGACGAGGCTTCCTTCCTCCCAGGTTGCATGAGCTGCACCGCGCTGCCCAGATCCCTGGAGGAAGAGGATGGCTGAGCTCTAAGGGGCCACACCCGGAGCCCTGAGCCTGTTCTGAGCCCCTCACTTAAGGTAAAGGGGGATGATGACCAGCTGAGATGGGTCAGCTTGTGTGAGATGGGGTCGGGGAGGCGGGGACCATTCATTCAGCATCGAGGCCTGAGCAAGGAGAGGACATGCGATCATTTGTCATTACAGTGATCAGGCTCCAGTTAGCAGAACTGCCCCCAGCGAAGTGGTCATTTCCTTGTCCCTGAAAGTTCTAAAATGTTAGAGGGAGCTGAGTGTGGTAGAGTGTGGCCTTTGGAGCACTTCAGGCCTGGGTTCGAATCCAGATGTTGCCTAATACTGTCTGTCTGACCTCAGGCAACTCCCTGAACTTCTCTGAGGCCTTTGGAAAATGGAAATCATAAGCCTCCATCATTATCTTGTGAGGATTAAGTCATAATCAGCAGTACTTAGAATGTATTTTATTACATAGTTAGTCCTCCTCACAACAAACTTTGGAGACAGCCTTTTAATTTTTTACTAAACTTTTACATTTGGAGTAATTTTAAATTTACAGGAAAGTTGCCAAAATAACAGAAAGTTCCCGTAAGCCCCTCACCAGCTTCCCCTATTGTTAACATCTTATATAACCACTGTACACTTGTCAAAACCAACATTGGCATATTTAGGTCCTTGAGTTTTTAATCGTCCCACCTTTACGGATGAGCTTAGGGAGGCTCAGAGAAGCTGAGTATCTAGCCCAAGTTCGTGCTGCATTTTGATACAGAAAATGAAGTACACTACGTGAAAAGCCTATTGAATGCCTGGCCTCGGTCCCGTTCCCATTCCAGAAAGCCTGCATCGGGCCTGGCCTCCACCCTCTCTCTTAGTCAGTGGCCCTGGCAGGCTGGATCCCAGCATCTGTGTCCCGCTTCCCTGTAAGGGCATAGGTCACACCAGAGAGAGAGAAAGAGAGAGAGAGACCCCGGAGAGTACTTTGTAAAGAGTGGAGACTGACGGAGCAGGAACAGACGGCTGCCGTCTGTCCAGACTGCCTCTCTGTGCTTATCAGTGGGCACACAGTAGGTTCTCAATAAAGGACCTGTGGGATAAACTCATGAATGAGTGAATTAATGAAACCTAGGACACTCCTCTTTGTGTAGGAGATTGAATTCAGGCACCTCTAGGGGCTTTTCCAGATTGAAAACCCTGGAATTCTAAAATGACCAGCCTCTTCCCTGGCCAGGTCCGACTGAGAAGCTGGAGTCACCCATCTGTGAAGGTATACAGTAGGTACTCAATGGATGAGACCAATGCTAATACCTCTCTCTACATTTTTCTTTGGTCTCAATTTCATCTTCATATATTTAAATTTTGCTTTACCTATTTGTACTGGTTCCAAATAGGAAAAGGAGTACGTCAAGGCTGTATATTGTCACCCTGCTTATTTAACTTGTATGCAGAGTACATCGTGAGAAACGCTGGGCTGGAGGAAGCACAGCTGGAATCAAGATTGCTGGGAGAAATATCAATAACCTCAGATATGCAGATGATACCACCCTTATGGCAGAAAGTGAAGAAGAACTAAAGAACCTCTTGATGAAAGTGAAAGAGGAGAGTGAAAAAGTTGGCTTAAAGCTCAACATTCAGAAAACGAAGATCATGGCATCTGGTCCCATCACTTCATGGCAAATAGATGGGGAAACAGTGGCTGACTTTATTTTTCTGGGCTCCAAAATCACTGCAGATGCTGATTGCAGCCATGAAATTAAAAGACGCTTACTCCTTGGAAGGAAAGTTATAACCAACTTAGATAGCATATTAAAAAAGCAGAGACATTACTTTGCCAACAAAGGTCTGTCTAGTCAAGGCTATGGTTTTTCCAGTGGTCATGTATGGATGTGAGAGTTGGACTGTGAAGAAAGCTGAGCACCGAAGAATTGATGCTTTTGAACTGTGGTGTTGGAGAAGACTCTTGCGAGCCACTTGGACTGCAAGGAGATCCAACCAGTCCACTCTAAAGGAGATCGGTCCTGGGTGTTCATTGGAAGGACTGATGTTGAAGCTGAAACTCCAATACTTTGGCCACCTCATGCGAAGAGCTGACTCATTTGAAAAGACCCTGATGCTGGGAAAGATTGAGGGCAGGAGGAGAAGGGGACGACAGAGGATGAGATGGTTGGATGGCATCACCGACTCGATGGATATGAGTTTGAGTGGACTCTGGGAGTTGGTGATGGACAGGGAGGCCTGGCGTGCTACAGTTCATGGGGTCACAAAGAGTCAGACACGACTGAGCAACTGAACTGAACTGAACTGATTTGTATGTTGTTTTTACATGCTGCATCAAATTCTTGACTGTGTGTGTGTGTGTGTGTGTGTTGCATGGTACATAAAGGACCCTAGGAGCCAGTCACTGATGGTAATGATGGTGGCATGAGTTGCAAATGAAGTGGGGGAGCCCTTACCTCAAGATTCTCAGGGGCTTCCCCTTAGGGGGTCCCTGCAGAAGCAGTCCTTTGTCCATCGCTCAGTCAGAGAAGGTGTTGAGCCCCCACTGTGTGAAGCTGCTCTGAGGAAACACCCAGCCTCTGCTCTCAGGAGCTCAGTCCTGGGTGGAGGGGTCAGCGGAGGACAAACCAAGGATACCACGTGTAGCGAGAGCCTCCTGGGGCCCAGCTGGGGAGCTCCAGGGACCACCCTCCCTGCACCCACTCCCACAGTTAGAACCTCCTCCCCCTTCTCTCCTCTGAAGTCCTCCGCATCCTTCAAGGCTAAACCCAGCATCATCTCCTGACCCTCCCTCATCTCCTCCTGGTCCTCTTGGCAGGCTGCCCCGGGCAGTCCCGGCCCCCCAGCATTGTCAGCCCAAGCCAGCACTCCCAGGTCCCTCTGTTCAGGAGTCTGGAACTCAGCTTCCCCTCTGGCTTCCTACCAGCGCCCAGCACAGTCCCCAGCACGTGGGAAGCATGCAGACAGCATTCTGCTCCCTCTGGGACTCGGTGCTCCAGCACACACCTGGGCTCATCCTGGGGTGCCAATGAGCATGGAGGGCACACTCGAGGCTGCTGGATCCAGGACAGTGCAGGGCTGAGAGGGTCAGATGTGAGGACCCTGCTGCTCCCTCCTCTTCCATGGTGACCCAGAGTGGCCCTTATTAGTGAGCTGAATTGTCTTCCCCCCAAAAGATGTGTCCAAAAGCTAACCCCCAGTACCTCTGAATGTGACCTTATTCGGAAATATAATCTTTGTCAATATAATTAATTCAAGGATCTTGAGATGAGATCATCCTGCGTTTAGGGTGGGCCCTACAGGGTTTCCCTGGTGGCTCAGTGGTAAAGAATCTGCCTGCCAAGCAGGAGACATAGGTTTGATCCTTGAGTCGGGAAGATCCCCTGGAGAAGTAAATGGCAGCCCACTCCAGTATTCGTGCTGGGAAATCGCATGGACAGAGGAGCCTAGCAGGCTATAGTCCATGAGGTTGCAAAGAGTTGGACGTGACTTAGCAACTAAACCACAACAACTACATTAATGACTCATGTCCTTTTAAGAGAAAGGAGATTTGAGACCCACAGAGAGGGCCGTGTGGAGACGGAGGCAGAGACTGGAGCGATGCAGCCATAAGCCAAGGGATGCTGGCAGCCGTCAGAAAGTAAGGAGAGAGGCACGGCGTAGATTTCCCCTCAGAATCTGCCGGAGGACCAACCCTGCCAGCACCTTGCTTTCAGCCTTATGGTCTGGAGAACTGTGAGACAATACATTTCTGTTGTTTCACCAAGAGTGAGGTACTTTTGTGGCAGCCCTAGGAGACCTACCAGGCTCCTCCATCCATGGGATTTTCTAGGCAATAGTATTGGAGTGGCTTGCCATTGCCTTCTCCGAGGAGACGAATACAGCCCCTTAAAATCGGTTCACCAGCCTCCAGTGTGAGTTTTTGGCAGCCTCGAGAACAGCGAGGGGACATCCCCCATCCTTGCCCCTCCTCCCAGGGAATGTGCAGGGAACGCTCACACACAACACTGCTCCCCAGATGCTGGTGACTCCCTGTATGCTCTTCTCTGGGCCTCAGTTTCCCCATCTGTATGGGGAGTTGGACAAGTTGATTTCTAATACACTCTCTAGCTTAGAGTTGAGTGCGTGCATGCATGCGTGCATGCTCGGTCGTGTCCGACTCTTTGTGACCCCATGGACTGTAGCCTGCCAGGCTCCTCTGTCCATGAGCTTTCCAAGGCAAGAATACTGGAGTGGATTGCTATTTCCTCCTCCAGGGGAACTTCCTGGAGAGTCCATGATCTAAAAGTCCGTTTTTTAAAGCCTTTGCTGTTTCCAGAACTTGGGGGTAGAAGGGGTGGGTATCAGACCCTTTCCTGTGATGACTCTGTGCTCCGCCTCCTCTCCAGCACCCACACTGTGACCAAGGGTCCCAGGAGACCCTGGGGTCCACTCCAACCCCACGGACGACCCCATCGTGTACACCCCGGGCATAGGAATCCCAGGAGATTATGACGTGCATCCTGCGATGAGGACCACTGGAGCTGGCTGTCTCCTTGTCACTCTGTGCGTGGAGTGGTCTCCCTCACTTACTAGGATGCTCGCTTCTCTCTCCTGCCACTTGTGGGGTCCTCTGAAGCCAGGGCCTTATCAAATAGAGCCTCAAATGGCTCTCCACGCCGGATCATTGGAGGGGGGACGAAATGCATGAGCCTGGGCCCCAGGGGTGCCAAGCCTGAGGGGCAGGGGTGAGAGAGGAGCACGGGATTTGCCAGTGGCCCCGCTGCTGCTGAGAACTGCACAGAATAGAAGAAAGTCATTTCTTTCTTTCTCAAAGATTTTAGCATTTTTCATTTGTATTTATTTATTTTTTGGCTATGCCACGTGGCATGTGGGACCTCCCCCAACCAGAGATCAACCCTCGCCACCTGCAGTGGACGCGTAGAGTCTCAGCCACTGGACCGCCAGGGAAGCCCTGGAAGTAAAGCATTTTCTTGAGCGCACATCACAGGCTAAGTCTTGCTCTGAGCTTTTCCAGGCTCTTGCAAGTACTTGTTACAACAGCCCTGGGAATGAGAGTGCGATACCCCTGTCTTACAGACAGAAAACCAAGTGGTTGCAGGGTCGCCCAAGGTCAAGGAATTTGGAAAGAGAAGCCCCACTGTGTGCTGTCTAGCGTGGTGGAGGGGGTGGGGGAGGGCAGTCTTGCTGAGCATGAAAGACTGCTCCAAGGAAGGAGATGCAGTCAGACTCGAGCAAGGGAGAAGGAGGGAAGGAGTGAAGGATGAAAAACGAGGGAGGGGAGGGGTTTATGGCAAGATTCGGGGGTCTCTGCCAACGAGAGCCCCACTGAGGCTCCAGCCAGCTGTCGCTGCCCGATTCTCCACAGCCCTGGGTCAGCGTGGAGCCCCCTAGAGGGGAGGTGGCATCAGGGACGTGATACCACAGGGGCGACCTCTCAAAAACTCACTTCTCCCTTCTGTCAAGTGAGGGGTCCAGCCCTCACTCAAGCTGAGCCGGTCTGTGATCCGTGGCCTCTCTGAAAATTACAGTGGCACCTCCCAACACTGCAGTGTGGCCCAGCGGTGCAAGTAGGGTCAAGCACCCTGGCGTGTAAGCCCCATGCCACCACATTCCATCTCTGTGGTCTGAATGAGTTTCTTAGTGTTTCTATACCCCAGTTTTCCCATCTGTGAAATAGAAATGATGGGTGTATCTCCCTCTTAGAATTTGCAGGGACTAGCTGGGCTCATGTGTCTATGGAGAGCTGGGGACACGGTAAGCTCTCTGTTCAGGCAATGCTTGTCATCAGCATCAGGTTTTGTTGTGAAAATATTTGTAATCGTTTTTCTAATAATAGTAATATTGTTAATTATTATTAACAACCCATGGAGTCACAAAGAACCGGACATGACTGAGCGACTGAATACACACACACACACATTATTAATAGTATTATTTTTGTTGTTTAGTTGCTAAGTTGTGTCCGACTTGTTTGTGACCCCATGGACTGTAGTCCACCAGGCTCCTCTGTCCATGGGATTTCCCAGGCAAGAATACTGGAGTGGGTTGCCATTTCCTTCTCCAGGGGGTATTCCCAATCCAGGGATCGAACCTGCATCTCCTGCATTAGCAGGAGGGTTCTCTACCCCTGACCCACCTGAAAAGCAATAGTGATATTATTACTACAACAGCATAGCAAGCATTGTTCTAAATGCTGTGTTAACACGTCTAATCCTCACAGACACCCAGAAAGGAGGAGACTGCGGCTCTGAGAGATTACATGACCATTTAGGTCAAGAATAGGGTCGGTGGCAGAGCCCAAGTCACCTGCCACGCTGACTCCCACACCCTACCTCCCCAGAACCCAGCACAGCCTCCCAGAGACAGAGACCGCCCTGGGTCCAGGAGTAGAAGGAGGAAGAATTTACTGAGCACCTACTGTGTTCTCCTGATCAGATTCAATCTTTACAACCTCCGGCATAGGCAGTTGGTCTGACTATTCCCAATGTAGAGATGGGGAAACTGAGGCTCAAAGAGCAACTTCCCTATTGCCAGGTGGTGGAGCAGGGCTTGCTGAGTTGGTGTGATTATACCCGAGAGCAGAGCCAGAACCTCCCCAGGCTGGAAGGTTCCCACACTGGACCTTCCATTCCTCTGTGTGTGGAGGGGGTGCAGGCCTGGCCGCTGACACCTGCCAAGTCATGTGTGACTGTGAGAACGTCTATGTGACTGTGAGTGTGTGTCTGAGCGTTGGAGCTCCTTTTTTCCCTTGAGCGTAGAGAGGTCTCTGTGTGGGAGGGGAGGGCGAGGTCAAGCAGGGGGAGGTATATGCATGAGAGAGAGGTGTGTGTGTGTGTGAGAGAGAAGGACGTGTGTATGTGTGAGAGCCAGATGGGTGTGTGTGTGTGTGCGTCTGTGCACGCGTGTGTCTATATGGGCCAGGGGTAGGGAGCCTTTGTCTCCTGGGCTCTGTACACCAGGGAGATGGTTGGAGCGGGTGGGGGTCGCTTGGGAAGGCCTGAGAGCTGGGAGGTGGGAGGAGGGCAGGGTAGCCCATTAATATTGCCCTCCTGGGGGGGCGCAGATGAGTGGCCCCAGGGGGCCATGCTGAGGACCCTCTAACTAGCTTGTTGCCATGGGGATGCTGGCTGTGAATACAGGCCTGGTAGTTCAACGTGAGCCTTCCAACCCGTCCCCTTTCTGGCAGGTGGAGACCCCCAGCCGGGGTGTGTTTGTCTGGGAAACTGGACTGGAGGGCCGGCCCAGCTACCTCTCTGTTATTTAAAGCAAAGGCCTCCGTTCCTTCCATTGCCTCTCAAGAGGGCTCTTCTCGGCCAAAGGGAAAAGTCTCCATTGTCCTGGGGACCGTGGGTCTCAGTGTCCAGGGGCTGGCCTCCTGCCTCCCCAGGGCTTTGCTGGCAGGTGGCCAGGGCAGGAAGAGAAACACAGGGGGTAACCCAGCCACACGTCTGTTTATCCTCCTCCTGGCGAGGAGACCAGACTCTTGTTGACCCTGGGGACGCTGAGGGGCCTGGAACTTGTTCTCAAAGAGTGTCCAATTTATCTGAGAACCAGCAACTCTCCTAGATGGGGGTCTATCTGGAGTCAGAATCCCTGAGGGGTTTTGTGAGTATTTCATTAGAACATGTTCAAACAGGAAAAACTGGAGAGTAGTTTGAGTCCCAGGTACTCATCATTCAGGTACAACAATCATCAGCTTTGCCCGTCTTGTTTTATCTACTCCCTCTCTCTCACTTTCTTTTTTTATTTTTTGTCTGGGATAGTTGAAAGCAAATCAGCAGATAGCAGGCCATTTCATCTGGAAACACTTCAGTGTGTATCTCCCCTTGATAACTGACCACGCGGTGATCACACCTAACCAAATGAACAGTAATCTCAGTGATGAATATCATCTAATTCTCGGTCTGGCTTTAAATCTGCCTTTAAGTATGTAGACTTATATTCTGAGGGTGAATGGAAACCAAATAGCAAACTCTCTGGGCTGTAGCTTTGGGACCTTCAGAGAAGTGATGGGTGATTTCTGTGGCTTTGGGGAAGTTATTTTGCTTTAGGGGGCCCAAGTTTCCTCTTGCTGCTGTTGCTAAGTCGCTTCAGTCGTGTCCGACTCTGTGCGACCCCATGGACTGCAGCCTACCAGGCTCCTCCGCCCATGGGATTTTCCAGGCAAGAGTACTGGAGTGGGTTGCCATTGCCTTCTCCGAAGTTTCCTCCTACACCTAGCCTCTTCCAAGGCTAGCGGGAGGATTGAATGAGATTCTATATGTACCATACCAGGAGCATGCCCTCAGAGGAAACTGAACTTTGGACTCACCCAAGGTCACACAGCTTCAGAGTAAGTGAGGCTGGGATGGAAGTCTTCTAAGTTTGCTGGGATGGCCATTCAATGTATCTCCTGACCTTCTGGCCTACTCCTGTTCACCTCCACTGTCCCGTGTGTGTGTGCTGAGTCGCTTCTGTTGTGTCCGACTCTGTGCGACAGTACGGACTGTAGCCTGCCAGGTTCTTCTGTCCATGGGATTTGCCAAGGCAAGAATGCTGGAGTGGGTTGTCATGCCCTCTTCCAGTGGATCTTCTCGACCCAGGGATACAATCTGCGGCCTCTCCTGATCTTCCACATCACAGGCAGATTCTTCCCCGCTGAGCCACCCAGGGTGACTTCAACAGGTCCCCACTCCTTATTTGACAACCAGTGTGTCAGTCATGGTGCAATGGACTGAGCAGATGATAAGACACCAGTGGGCCGGCTCCAAGAGACCTTGAACCTGATCCTCCCCTCCCAAGCCTCAGTTTCCCCCTGGGTACCAGGGGCACATGGGCCACTACTACATGGTCTCAAAGACTCTCCCAGTTCTGCTTTGCTCCCCCCAGGGTTACTAACCCTGTGAATGAGGGGGATATTTAAGGCTAATGGGGGTTTCCAGTAGTCCCCCAGGCTCCAGGACTATGTGGGGGTGAGAGAGGACATCCTTTATCGGGGAGTAGGGATGGGGTGGTCAAGTTCAGTAAAACCAAAGCTCCATCTTCTCCCCAGATTGTAAGCCCTTGAAACTGGGGCTGTGATTTGCATATCATGAGTACCACCCAGGTGATAAGCAAAATCCCATTGATGTAACGGCTAGAACAACTAGACAGAAGATCAGCAGGGACACAGAAGACTTGAAAAGTACTATAAACCACTAGGCCTAGCAGACGCTGTTTTCTTTATTTTAAAAAAATATTTCTTTATTTGGCTGTGCTGGATCTTAGTTGCAGCATGAGGAATCTTCCATCTTCGTTGCAGCTTACGGGATTTGTAGTTGTGGCGCTCTAACTCTTAGGCGCAGCATGTGGGATTTAGTTCCCTGATCAGGGATGGAACCCAGGCCCCCTGCATTGGGAGCGAGGAGTCTTACCCACTGGACCGCTAGGGAAGTCCTACTATTTTCTAACCTAGTAGAATATTCCACCCAACAATGGCAGAATGCATGTTCTCAAGTGTTCACGGAACATTCTTCAGGAGAGAATACACCTTAGGCTACAAAATAAGCCTCTATAAGTTGTAAAAGCATGCTCTCTGATGACAGTGGAATGAAATTAAAAAATCAAGAACAGAAGGAAATTTGGAAAAGTCACATATATGTGGAGATGAAACAACACACTCTTAAATAACTGATGGGTCAAAGAAGAAATCACAAGGGAAATTTGAGAATACTTTGAGATGAATGAAAACAGAGATGCTACATACCAAAATGTATGAGATGCAGCAAAAACAATGCTCAGAGGGAAATTTATAGCTGAAATATCAACATTGAAATAGAATAAATATCTCTAGTCAGTAACCCCTCACCTTACTAGAAAAGGGCTTCCCTGATAGCTCAGTTGGTAAAGAATCCACCTGCAATGCAGGAGACCCTGGTTCGATTCCTGGGTCGGGAAGATTAGCTGGAGAAGGGATAGGCTACCCACTTCAGTGTTCTTGGGTTTCCCTATGGCTCAGCTGGTAAAGACCAGGGTTTGATCCCTGGGTTGGGAAGATCACCGCCCCCACCCCAGAGAAGGGAAAAGCTACCCCACTCAGTATTCTGGCCTGGAGAATTCATGACCTATACAGTCCATGGGTTCGCAAAGTGTCGGACACGACTGAGTGACTTTCACTTCACTTTACTAGAAAAAGAAGACTAAACCAAATCCAGCAGAAGAGAGGACATCATAAAGATTAGAGAGAAATGAAATGGGGATTAAAAAAGCAACAACTGCAAAGGAGAATGGACAAAACCAAAAGTTGGTTCTCTGAAAAGATCAACAAAACTGACAAACTTTTAGCTAGACTGACCAAGAAAAAAAAGAAGACTCAAATGACTAAAATCAGAAATAGAAGTGGAGATATCACTACTGACCTTATAGAAATAAAAAGGATTATAAAATTTTATTAGTACAGAGGCTCCAGAGAAGTTCCACAACATTTCTAGAGTTGTGAAGAGAACAACCAGAAACAGTCACTGTTTTCAGGGAGTACGAAGGGGAGGGAAGGCCATTTGCTTTTAATTAAAAGCCCTTACAGGCTGTTTTTGTAAATGTTTTCATTGTGAAATAAAACACATGTACGGAAAAGTGAGCACAAACAAATGCCCAGCTCAGAAATTTACCACCAATGGAACACCCTTGCAACTAACACCCAGTCGAGAATTAGAATGCTGCCGGCTGCCCAGATGCCCCCTTAAACACTCCCCCAGCCTCTCTTCCCTAAAGATAACAACCATCCTGACTTTTATGGAAAGTATTTCTTTACTTTCCTTGGTAGTTTTGCCATCTCTAAACTTTTTATTTTGGTTCAGTTGGTGTTTTGGGCTTCATGTAAATCCATACTCCAGCAGGTCCTCCTTTGGATCTGGCTTCTTGCATTTAACATCATGTGTGTGAGATCCACCCAGACTCTTGAAATCAAGAGTCTCCCTTTTCTTTGCTGTATCGTATTCCATTGTATAAGTCTGTCACTGTTTATGTGTCCATCCAACTACTTATGGAATGAGCTTCGAAAAAAAGTTAAAAGACATGAAAATAAATTGATAAAAATATTTACAGTAAATACAAATTGAAGATGGAATCAGAGAGTGTTAACTCAATGTTCATTTCTAAGACCTTCACCACTTTCTTTTTCTGCTCCCGTCAGTCACAAAGCCAGTCTGGGTCTCACAGAAAATAGGTCACTTAGGTCCAAGCCCAGAGGGACGAGATCTGCGAGACGCCACAAGTCAACGAGAGCTCTCTTACCAGCCCTCTGCCCCAATTTTCAGCCTCCAATGGAGGACATCACATAGGTGGATCAGAGATAGCTCCATGCCTCCCACCCAAGGTCTGCAGCTTCCCGACACACCTACGAGTCCACATATGGGCAGCCGGGCAAAAGCATGTGCCACCCGTGGGCACACACGTGGGCACACTCTGGAGGGGGCAATGCCTGCGGGTCCCTGACCAACAGGCCAGGTCTGTGCACAGAGAAGTTGGAAGAGGAGGAGGAGGAGGGAAGAAATCCCCTCATTTCTGAAGAAATGTCCCAGATTAGATTTGTAAATCAAAAACCAATATATAACATGCAAGAATTGATCTGTTTTATATTCCTCAGTTACATTTTTGTGAAGCACATTTAGAAGATTTAGAACGTATTTGCGCCTGCTGGTTGGGCCATTATATGCTTGAGTTCATACATCTATTTGTGAGGCTATAAAACAGGCATCGACTACCATGTAAATTGTGTTCTCCACAATAAATTATATGCATACTTGCAAAAATACATAACTGCCGTGGCTGGGCCAACGCGGCCAGAATACTAATGAGGGTGAAAGTTGCTTTGTCCCTCTCCTCTGGCCTAATTTAGCCTCTACATCAAAAATTATGTAGGAAAAATCACTTTATCCTCTCACTGAGAAATAAAATAGCACTCACGGGCACCCTCATCTCTTCCCACCCCCCCGCTTTTAACTGAACACTACCATTTTCATACTAATTTTAGCTGTTCTGGGTTTACTGGGAAGAAACCTGGCTCAACTCAAGCCAGGAGTTGGGCGTTCTGCATGCCTGTGAGGGCTTTTGGGACTGGCACACGTGTGTGTGCGCCCACATATGCGTGCAGGTGAACGCGTGTTCCCTCCTTGTGGTTTGCGTTCACTCGCGGCGGGGCGGGTTCACAACATGTAGATGGACCCCTATGCACACTTGGAGCCGTGCCCCAGACACACATGTGCATACGGTCCCCAGGCTTCACCCGTGGCACCTGTCCCCTCCCTGGTACACTGGGAAAATTCAGTTCAGCCCAGTTCAATTCAGCAAGTGTTTACTGAGCACTTACCATATGCCTTCAATGGTTCTTGGCACTGGGAATGTTGAAATTTCAAAAAAAGGATGAGACAGGTCACAGTTCAGAGGAGGAGGTAACATTTTGAACAAAGGTGGCAAGACAGGGAGGGTGCTGGGGGCGGCAGCAGATGTACACACACACACACACACACACACACACACACACACACACACACACACACACACACACAGAGGTATCCTAAGCATCAGTATAGGTACCTTCCTACTCGCACTGTTGCATGATGATGCCTTCCCGGCCTCTGGCCTTTCCACAAGCCTGAGTCACCCTCATGCCCTGTCTGGCTTGCCTGGTTCTTTGGGCTTGGTGGTGGTTTATACTGGAAACAGAGCCACTTCCAACGCTAGGCTGCCTCCCACTGCTCCTACTTCTCCCAGTGACCTGGTCCAAGGTCCCATCCTGGTGGGATTTCCAGAGGGCTCACCACCAAGGGAGGAGGAGACCCAAAGCCCAACTTGCTTTTTACGATCTCAGGCCAGTCCCCCATCCTGTGACACCTCAAGTCATCCATTCTTAAAATGTGGCAATTGGATTGTCTCCGAGGCTGCAGATCTCCACAGTTTTTGTTGCTGAAGAAGGTTGGGCCTCTGTCCAGGTCGTGGAGTGTGAGCCAACAGCAGAGACAGCCCGGAACAGGGGACGGCTCAGCCCAGCTTTGAGCTCCTAACCTAAGAGGAGCGTGGGCCTGGGGGTAAGACCAGAAGTGACAACCTCACCAAAGCACATCCTTGAGGAAAAGAGCAGTGAATGTGGTGGAGAGAAGCTCGGGTCGGGGCGAGGACTCGATTCAGTCCAGCTCAGATGGTTACAGGTGCCAGACCCACTCGTGGAATTTCATTCTATCTTCAGATACCGTTAGAGCTGCCGTAGGCAGAGGGAAGGGATTTCTGTGTGGCCCAGTTGATAGAACCAGCGCAGTGGGAGAGTGGGCAGAAGCTCCAAGGAGACAGTCAGACTTTGGTTCTGTATAACTATCGGCGTGATTTCTCTGTGTGTGTGTACTCTGCTCTTGCGTTTTTAGTTTCCTAGCCGTCCTTTATCTCAACTGCTCCCCTATTTCTCCTATTTCTTTTTTTTTCTAAGATTTTCATGTGGACTGTTTTCAAAGTCTTTGTTGAATTTATTGCAACATTGCTTCTGTTTTATGTTTTGGTTTCTTGACCTCGAATGGTATCTTAGGTCCCCGACCAGGGATCGAACCCGCATCCCTTGCATTGGCAGGAGAAACCTTAACCACTGGGCCACCAGGGAAGTCCCCATCTTTCTTTTTCTATACCACACTGTTTTCTCTTTATCTCACCCTGTTCTCTGAGTAGAAAATAGTCTCTTTTAAAAAGTAAACAGTGTTTTTGTTCACAAAAAGTACTACGTGCACGTGATGAAAAGTTGGAACTGGTCAAATATATACAGCGAAAAGGAGGTCTCTCTCCCTTCTCAGGCTTCCCAGTTTCACAGTCATCCAGTTTCCCTCTCCGGAAACAATCACTATTACCAATGCTCCTGTTTTCAGAAATGGACTGTGCATCACACATACGTATCTATCTATGATCGATCAATCTATTTTTCCATCTACCTGTCTATCCTCTAGATCCTTTATTTTAACACAGCAGAGAGCGTGTATGACCTCACCCTTGCCCCTCCGCCCCCCAACCTGACTATGTACCTTGGAAACTGTTTCTAAGGGAAAGTTTTCCATGGGGAGTGTTCATCAGTGGAATGAGTTCATGAGATTCCCCAGCACTGGAGATGTGGAAGCACAGGCTAGATGACCATGTGGAGAAAGGAAACAGGAAAGTTGAACCCCTGAATGAAAGAAGGAGTTTAGATTCCCGCCTTTTAAGGCTCTATCCATCAGCCAGTTTCTTTCTTTTGTTTTCACAGTTCTAAAAAATTTGGTGCTGATGGCTAACCACTGGACCGCCAGGGAATTCCCATCACCCAGTTTCCTGAATACAAAGAGAAAGACTCTATTTCACTCTGCCCTTTCTCCCACCCCTCCCAGGCACCCCCACTAACACCAGCCTTGGACACCAGTGACTAAAGCTGCCCAAGCGTGGCTTCCAGCCCTACTGTAATCGACAAGAACCCCCACTCCCCAAGACGGCCTCTCTCTGTGCCAGCCACATGCCACTAAACTCCAGATTAAGAGGCCCAGCTGAGATTTCTCTTATTCCCTCCATACCCCTGGGGCCAATCGTCTCTCATTTCAGGAGGGGGAATGGAACTAGAAGTTTGGATTTGGGAAGGGGGGTCGAGAGGGCTCACTGCCAAAGCCGAAGCTGGTATGCTCCAGAGAGATGTGCGTGTCCTACCATGCCGCTTAAGACTTCTCCAAAACACCGTCCCCCCCAAATCCAATAAAATTGCAAATTTCACTGTATTTCACAATATCCTAAATAAACATGAACAGCATGCGTTTCTCTTCCTTGCATCAAATATTAATCTGCCCGTGGCCAGCGCCCGCTCCCCGGCGTGTATGCACACACTGGGTAAACACCGGGAGATTGTGATGCCAGACCTCCCCTTCCCTTCCCCAAGTCGAGAGCATGACAAATTTTTCTCCTAATTACACCTGCCACTGTTTGCCTTCTAATACTGTAAATCCTCCATCACATAGTTTTTCAGATTCGGGATTAGGTTCTTTTCCTGTCCTACAAATGATTGGAGGGGGTGGGGATGTGGGGTTAGCGGGCAGTGTGGGCTGTGTGGCGTTGCTTTTCCCGATTTCTCCGTGGGGGTCCCTGAGCTGGGCACCAGCAGGGTTCCCAGGCCCCTGACCCTCCTGCAGGGTGGGAAGGAGGTTTCCAGGGGGAGCGGAGAGGAGAGAATGGAGAAAAGACACCTGCTCAGGTGTGCAGAACCTGCTTACCTCAGCTTTATTAGCTCCCTTGCTGTTACTCAGTCACTAAGTCGTGTCTGACTCTCTGTGACCGCGTGGTCTGTAGCCCGCCAGGCTCCTCTATCCATGGGATTTCCTAGGCAAGAATACCAGAGTGGGTTGTCATTTCCTTCTCTGTTAGATCCCTAGCTGCCCCCAGATGCTGGACACAATACGATTCCCAAGATGGAGGGAGAAGATGATGAGAACGTCCAGTGCAATGTCCGGGACATAGTAGGTGAACAATAAGCCACAGTCGCTTCCCCTGTGCTTTATCTCCTGGCTGAAGCCAACATCATCTCTCTCCTGGACCATGCGACGTGCCTTCTCAGTGGTTTCCCGTCTTGCCTCAGCCCTCCCCAATGAACCCACTGACCCCCCAGCTGCCAGGGAATTCTTTCTCAAGCCCAGAGCTCTCCAGCCACAGCAGCTCTGCCTTAAAGCCCTCCCGCTGTCTGAACCCTGTCCAGTCCCAGCACACAAGACCATCTGCCGCTGGGGCCCGCCTGCTTGCTCTACTCTCAGTCCAGCGCTCCCCACGTGCCGTCTATCCACTCCATAGCGAGGCCGGCTGCTTGCCCTCTCACCCTTCCCTGCGTGGACCATGTGAGTGCCACCTCCACCCATTCCTTTGCCGGTTGAGATTTTGGCTGTCTTTCAGGTGTTCACCCTGACGACACGCCTTCTGAATCTTTCCTGAGCCCCCGATCATCCTGAATCGGGGCCTCCTTTGTGCTCTCGTGGGGCTTTGCATCCACCATGTGTTGACTTCAACCTTTGGCTTGTCTGCCAATGGTACAAGATGATCTGACCCCATCATGGGTAGGGACCAGGTCTCAAGCACCTCTCTCAGGCAGTGTCTCTCTAGCTTCCGAGTCTTGATGCTGCAGAGGGTGATAGTTAATGTGTGGTTGGGGGGACAGGGTTTCCTGCTGCCCTTACTCTCAAGACCCTGTCAACCGCCCACCTGCCCCACCAGTGGGTGAGAGTGTGTCCCCAGGGCCAGCTGCCCAGCCTGGAAGAAAGCACAGAGCCCCCTCCAGCACAAGAGAATCAACCCCTCAAGGCCACAGTGGCAGACGGGAGGGGGGCTTATGACCCTCCTGTCCCCCCAACTCCTATGACCAAGCTCACCCCCTGACCAGTTTCCCTCCCTGAGCCTGGCCTGGTGGAGTTCCCTGCCAGGCATCTGTGTGTCTGGGGCACCCAAGCTATGAAAACAACACTCAGATCATTCCAGGGAGTGGGGGTGGGGGCTTTGGCACATGCAGTATAATTGGCTGCGTTTTTTCGGTGAAGAGGTGCAGGAATCAGCTTTGCCTTTCTTCTTCTACTTCTTAGAGACCCATCTGCCTCTAGGGATGCCCCATGCCATTGGCAGGGCTTCCCTGGTGGCTCAGATGGTAAAGAATCTGCCTGCAATGCAGGAGACCTGGGTTCGATTTCTGAGATGGGAAGATCCTCTGCAGAAGGGAATGGAAACCTGCTCCACTATTCTTGCCTGGGAAATCCTACAGACAGAGGAGCCTGGTGGACTATAGTCCATGGGGTCTCAAAGGGTCAGACATGCCTGATCAACATGCACACACATCCCATTGACAAAGGAGGGAGACCCCAGCCTTGGAAGCTGGAGGCCTAGAGCTGGGCTGAGGAGGGCAGTCTTGGGCACGCCCAGATCTTTCCTGGTAAAAACCCCCTTTTCCTAAATGGGGGAGTGGTAATGGTAAA
This sequence comes from Moschus berezovskii, assembly GCF_049115385.1. NCBI lineage: Eukaryota > Metazoa > Chordata > Mammalia > Artiodactyla > Moschidae > Moschus > Moschus berezovskii. The sequence goes on from NC_142479.1 coordinate 25,087,212, forward strand.
AGCTGCCCCCACCCCACCAAAGCCCCCCTGGAGCCACTCCTGAAGACTTCTCTCAGAATCAGCTTGTTCAGCTTGAATAATAACTGTTTCTGGCCCTGTCCCCTCCCCACACATTTCACCTTCAAAGGGCTGGGAGAAATTTCCCTAATTAATTAACTCCTCTGCAGCCTGCCCTCCACGTCCTCGGGTGATTAATTGTCACTGTGCCTTTAAATCCAGAGGCGGAGGGAAGGTGGGTTGAGTTGGCAGTGCTGGCCGCCAGAAGCAGGCGCTGGGGTGGGGGCAGCCTGAGGGCCTTTCCTGGGGTTGAAGGACCCCCGCCCCCACCCCCGTTCCTGTCCTTGCCCAGGGCCTGACTGAGAGGCCCCAGAGCCAGACCACAAATGCACCCATCAATAATCAATCGATGACCCTAAATATGAGACTGAGGGAACTGGGGCATTCTGGGAGAGGCGGGGCGGTGGGTGCACCACCTAAAAGCTGCAAAACAGGGCATGGGTTTTGGGCTCAGAAAGGACTGAGTTCTAATCCCAACTCTGCCTCTTTCTGGCCATAGGATCACGGTCGGGACACTTGGCCTCCCTGAGCCTCAGTGTTCTCACCTATAAAATGGAGGCTGCTGCTGCTAAGTCACTTCAGTAGTGTCCGACTCTGTGTGACCCCACAGACGGCAGCCCATCAGGCTCCCCTGTCTCTGGGATTCTCCAGGCAAGAACACTGGAGTGGGTTGCCATTTCCTTCTCCAATGTGTGAGAGTGAAAAGGGAAAGTGAAGTCGCTCAGTCATGTCTGACTCGTAGCGACCCCATGGACTGCAGCCTACCAGGCTCCTCCGTCCATGGGATTTTCTAGGCAAGAGCACTGGAGTGGCTTGCCATTGCCTTCTCCGAAAATGGAGGCTAGTAATAGGAAAAACCTCCCAGAATAGCTGGGAGAATGAAAGGAGATTAATGTGTATGAAGCTGTTAACGTGGTACAGGGTACACAGCACGCGCTCAATAATGGTGGCGGCGATCACCCTGCAACTGATGGGTTCTGAGAGGGCTGTAAGACCACACTTGTCCCCACGCCCACCTAGGGTCTTCCCTCAGCTCTGGTCTCCTTAGCAGCTCCTCTCCGGCCCCCTCCTTTGGTGGGGTCCCTCGACCTGGTCCCAGCTGAAACCCTCACCTGCGGAAGCTTGGAGTGGTTCAAGGGTGTTCCCTTCATTCATTCCCCTGCCCTGCCCCGCCCCCAGGAACACAGACGCATGCGCAGATCCGCTGGTTAGGGGGAACGTGAAGGGGCGCGTGGACGATGGGGGGGCACGTGGAGGCTTTCATCACATCTCAAGCAGGCGCAAAGGGATCTAGACGTCTTCTAATGCAGCCCCTAAGCTTACCAGTGAGAAAGCACAGGGTGCAGAGGGCAGGACCTTGCCTAAGGTCACATGGGTTCTTGGTAATGGAACTCAGAATCCAGGGTTTTTCAGAACAGGCTTCCCAGTGGGAATGATGTGAGGGGAAGGGGCGAGGAATGGGATTGTTGCCTGATGTAGGAGCAGAGGGAGAACGGTTGGAAACATCATTTAGTGGAACAAGGAGGGAAGAGAGGACGGGCAGAGGGGATTGTATCCAGGAGGTCAGGATGCAGCACGGGGTAATGCAAACAGGTTTTGAAGCAGAGACGCCTCACTTTCCCCGCCCCTTTCTAAGCTGTGTGACCCTGGACGAGTTACTTCACCTCTGTGACCATCAATCTCCTGAATGTGAGGTGCTCATTTCACAGAAAGTGAAAAATGAAAGTGTTAGCCGCTCAGTCCTCTTTCCAACCCCATGGACCGTAGCCCACCAGGCTCTTCTGTCCATGGGATTCTCCAGGTGAGAATACTGGAGTGGGTTGCCATTTTCTCCTCCAGGGGATCTTCCAGACCCAGGGATCAAACCCAGGTCTCCTGCATTGCAGGCAGATTCTTTACCATCTGAGCTACCCAAAGGCTAAGAAAAATGCCAGTTTTCTTTTTTTTCCCTTTTCCTCGCCCCTTCCCTGGGAGCTTCACTCTCCGTTGGAATTCCTGGTAGATTCATTCATTTGATGGAAAACAGATTAGGTGCAGGGATGGTCCTAAGCATTGGGGACAAGCAATGAAGAGACAGAAATGACTGCCCTCAGGGAGTTTACATCCAAGATGAAGGAGACAGATGGTAAATAACATCAGGTGGTGAGTGAAAGAGATAAAGGGGTGTGGAGGCCGTTGTGGGCGTGGAATAGGTTTTAAGTAGGGTAGTCAAGGAGGGCTTCCCGGAGAAGGTGACAGCTGAGCAGAGATCTGATCTAGATGAGCTGTGCAGAATTCTGGAGGAGGAGACTTCTGGGCAGAGGGAACAGCAAAGCCCCGAGACAGGACAGGGCCTGGGGGACTGGAGGTGAGTCAATGAATGAAGCCAGTGGAATGAGAGGGGGAGAGCATGGTGGGAGGGGGGTGCTGAGAGGGGAGGGCACTGGTGACAGATAGAGTGGTCCTGGTGGGTCACTGGAGGGCTCTGCAGGAAGCAGGGAGCCATAGCAGAGTTTAAGTCAGGGGAGATGTAATCTGGTTTAGGCTTAATGGGGTCCCTCTGGCTGCTGGGTTGACAGTAGACTGTAGGGGAAGGAAGGTGGGAGCCAGAGAGGGTGATGGGGCCGGAGGGGCTGGGGTGGGTGGTCCTGAGCACGTTCAACGTGAACTGGTAGTTTTCTTCTGCTAAGAACATGTTCGGGCTGCTATCCTGAGCTGGAGATTCCCTCCTCCAATCACCTTTCCTTTTCTGCCCGCTGAGGTCTGTGGCAGGCATTTCTTCTGGAGTATGAGCTTCAGGGAGGTATGTGCACACACACGCACACACGCACACGTGCAGGCTACCTCCTGGAGCTTTAAGATACTGTTTTCTGGGATTGGACTCAAGACTTCCTCCTCCTGCTGAAGCAGAATTAGGAAACCTCAGGTCAAGAAACTGGCGTCCTTCTGTTTGAACCTTGATGTACCCCAACCTGAGAAGTGGAGACAGAGTTTGTGGGAGAGCCCTGGGCCAGGGGCCTGTCCAAGGGCCGTGTAGATGGGAACTAGAACATCCACCTGAGTGGGGTTTCAGGAGGGTATCCAGGTACCTGAGCGGGAAACACGGAGGGGGCCGAGTTTAGAGATGGGAGGAGGATCCAGGGACAGATGGACCTGAGAGGCGGGTCAGGTGTGTGAGGGGAAGGTCTGGGTTGGGGAGAGGGGCCTGGGAGGTCCTGGGGTGCAGCAGGCCTTCAGAGATGTGTGCTAGCTGTGTGATGAGTGCTCCAGGTGTGCCCTGGCCTGTACCCCCTCAGCCCCGCTCCTCTCCACCTCGCCTCCCACCCCCTGCCCTCTGCTCCCTGCGCTGCCCTGTTGTTGCACCTCATGGGCTCCAGACCTGCCCCCCTCAGGGCCTTTGTCTCTGTCCCCCAGACGTCCGCGTGCTCTCGCCACTTCATGCCTTCACTGGAAGGTCCTCTCTCTCTGTGGGGTCTTCCTGACCATCCTGTTTATTTCCATAGCCCTCCCCCAGCACTCCCTTCTCTGACTTAATTTCTCTCCATAGCACTTGTCACCATCTTTCATATATATTTACTTATTAGTTTTTTTTTGCTCTCTCTTTCCATTAGAATCTAAGCTCCATGAAGATAAAGACTTCTGTTTCGTGTTTTTACTGTGGGATATATATCTATATCAATATTTATTTAAATTATTTGTAAGTGTACAGTTCTGTGGCATCAGAAGCATTTGCAGTGTTATGTAACCATCACCACTGTCTGTATCCTATACTGGTTCATCATCTCCAACACAGACTCCATCCCCCTGAAACAAACACTCCCCATTGCCTCCTCCCTGAAAATCCTGGTAACCCCATTTGGCTTTCTGTCTCTGACTGCCTATACCTCATGTGAGTGGACTCATTCAATTTTAGTCCTTCTGTGTCTGACCTGCTTGACTTAGCACAACGTTTTCAAGGTCCACGTGTGTTGTAGCGTGTGTCGGAATCCCATTCCTTTTCATGACCGTATACTACTCTGTTGTAGGTACACATCATGTGTTGGTTAGAGCTGCAGGCTCAGTGCCTGGCATGGCGCATGACTTGGAGTCAGTGCTTGATCAGTATTTTTTTGACTGACTGAATGAATGGCAGGCATGATAGATCTTTATGGTTTTGCTTTTGTCTGAGAAACATTACCTCTGAGAACCTAGAGGAATATTCAAATGGAGACGCCAGTAAGTGGCCCTGGGTGCTGAGGATGAAGGGGACTAAGCGGTCCATGGGCCCCAGGGGAGACTAGTAGGGCTACGAGGAGGGGCCCAGTGGCTATCCCAGCTCAAACAGCTCCTTCCAGCCCTAGGCAGGGCATCCTCCCCACGACCCTTCCTCACTCCAGTGGTGACTAGGGTCGGGGGAATGGCCTTTGGTGGGAATGTAGTACAGCCTGACCTGGCGTCCCCTCCCTTTGGGGTAGTCAGAGTGTGCAGGGAGCTCTGTGCCTGTCGAGGGGGGAGTTCAGGTCCGGCACACTGGAGATGATGTCCCTGTGGGCAACTGTCCTCAGCCAGAGTGTGCTGAGGATCTGAACTCACCCGGGGCAGGGTCCAGATGTCCGGCCTCATCCCTGATAATTAGTGCAATTAATTAACAAGTGGCTCTGTGGCTCTGGGAGTCTGGAGTTCCCTTGGCATTCTGGATCCGGGGTCAGCACTGTGAACAGGGTCTGGGGGTCTTCCAGGGGGTGATAAAGGAGGCAGGACTCCAGGCTGATGCTTCCTGGGATGCTGGTGAATGTTTATCAACTGGTTCTCTGGGAAAAAGTCCTGGCTGGCAGCATTCACCCATTTCGGTAGGATAAATCCTTCCATCATAGCTGGTTTCAAGCTGTCAACTGTGGTGTCCCTGAACACGGAGTTGGAAAGTAGAGTGTGTATGTGTGTGTGTGTGTGTGTGTGTGTGTGTTCGGCTCTTGTGAGGTAGGAGCTGACTTCACTGTGTGTAGGTTTCTTTTCTTGGCTTGAGAAAACCATCAGATGAAACAGAACCAGCTCCTCCCCCACCAGCCTTACCCTCAGCCCTCTCCCTCGGTGGCCCTAACTGTGGGCAGGTGGCCAGAAAGACTGATGGCAGGTAGGCAGGTGGCGCTGGGCCGGGGCCTCTGCATTCGGTAGGCCTTAGGGGCTCCATGTGGGGATGGCAGCGGTGACATGGTGGCCTCTGCTCCCTCTCCCAGCGGAGTGTCACCCACAGCCAGCCTGCGTTTCAGGGAGCACTCAGAGACATGAGTGCCAGGCTTGGAGCCCAGGCGTGGACTTATCAGTGACCAGACATGCTCTGTTCACTCTTTTCACCTGGAAAACCCGCTTTCTCTGAAGATTCAGGTCACCATGTGGGGGCAGCCTGCTGTTTGGCTTCTTCCGGCTGGACTCGATGTCTGGGTTGGCAGGAACCTGGGCAGAGGCCAGAGCGCTGGGTTCTGGGTACTGTTTCATGAGCCACCCTGGAAACCCATTTGGGACACACACTGGCGTGGGGCACTTTTGCGTTCACAAAGCACTTGGACACAGATTGTTTTGTCTTCTCCTCACCGCAGACCTGTGGGTCTGGTGCTCTTATAAATATCTTTTTCTAGACTTCCCTGAGGGTACAGTGGATAGGAATCTGCCTGCCAGTGTAGGGGACTTTACTTTGATCCCTGGGCTAGGAAGATCCCACATACTGTGAAGCAACCAAGTCCACGTGCCATACCTACTGGGCACTCTAGAACCGGTGAGGTCGTAACTACTGCTGAGCCCTTGTGCCACAGCAGCTGAAGCCGGGCACCTAAAGCCTGTGCTGGATGACAGGAGAAGCCACCACAAGGAGAAGCCCATGCACTGCAAGTAGAGAAAGCCCATGAGCAGCCAAAAATAAATAAGTAAGTGCCATTTTCTTTTTAGTTAGATGAGAAAGCAAGGAGCTCTGGGGTCTTGAGAGAATTTCTCAAGGTCCACCAGCAAGATGGGCAGAGCCGCTCACGGCCGGTCCCGCTCCTCCCAGGCTCCCACCCTGCCCGCTGGGCCTTGTCACTCTGCTGAGCCACGTCTGCCCGCCTGTAAATGAGACAGAGGGACTCAATTCGCATTCAAGCCCCTTCCAGCACTAACATCCTGGGCATTGCAATAGGTGGGGGACAGGGGTGGGGGTGAGGGGGTGAGGAATACCAGGGGCTCTTTTTAAAAAATTTTATTGGAGTATAGTTGATTTACAATGTTGTGTTGGCTTCTGCCGTGCAGCAAAGTGAATCGGTTATACATATGTGTTTTTAGTCACTCTTTTTTTAGATCCTTTTCCCATGTAGGCCATTGCAGGGTATTGAGTAGAGTTCCCTGTGCTATATAGTAGGTCCTTATTAGTTATCTATTTTATATAGTAGTGTGTATATGTTAATCCCTATCTTCCAATTTATCCCTACCCCCCTTACCCTCTAGTAACCATAAGTCTGTTTTCTACATCTGTAACTCTAATTCCGGGAGTTGGTGATGGACAGGGAGGCCTGGCGTGCTGTGATTCATGGGGTCGCGGAGAGTCGGACACGACTGAGCGACTGAACTGAACTGAACTGAACTGAACTCTAATTCTGTTTTGTAGATAAGTTAATTTGTACCCTTTTTTTTAGATTCCACGTATAAGTGATATCATATGGTACTTGTCTTTCTCTGACTTATTTTATTCAGTAGAACAACCTTTAGATCCATCCATGTTGCTGCAAATGGCATTATTTTGTTCTTTTTCACTGCTGAGTAATATTCCATTGTGTATATGTACTGCATCTTATTTATCCATTCCTCCGTGCATAGACATTTAGGTTCCTTCTATGTCCTGGCTATCGTAAACAGTGCTGCAATGAACACTGGTGTGCATGTATCTTTTAGAAATATGGTTTTCTCCAAATATATGCCCGGGACTCTATTTTTTAAAAAACAAACTTGGAAAGTTCTGTAAAATGGACCAGGTAGATGTGAGTGGGTAGATACAGGTGTGTGGGTGGGCGTCTTTGAGTGATCAGGCATACTGAGGGCACATGGGTGTGTACGCGTCCACCGGTGTGAGGTGGAAGAGTGTGCAGGCACATGGGGGTGTCCCTGGGGGTTGGCTGTCACGAGCACGGGGTGATTGTGTGAGTGTGTGGTTGTGTCTGGGGGTGCACGTGTTTGGTGCACAGGTGTGCTGCTGGGTGTTGTGCGCATGTGGACATGTTGCACAAGTGTATTGCAGAGTGAGTGTGGGTGTGTGGATGAGCATGCACGTGTGTGTGCATTCACATTGGGCATTTAGTAAGTGAGCATTTGTTGGTGGAGAGAACCTTAGAAGGGCAGACGGGTGTCCCTCTTTCCACCCCTCTCTGACTCCCACGCTGCGCTCCCTGCAGTCCACTCCTTAAAAGGCTTGTGGGTTGGGGGTGGAGCTGAGCCAGACCCCGACTGCCCTCCCACTGAGGGTCAGGACCTTCTCCTGGCCCGGTATAGGGGACCAGAGCCCTTGTCCAGTGGGCTGGTACCCACAACGGCGCAGGATTAGCAGCTGAGAGATACAATGGGCACATATGGTCCCGAGTGCCGGGTGCGGCCCAGGGCCCCCTTACTCAGCGCCACCAGGATTAGACCTAATGAACTGGAAGGAGTTAACAATGCTTCAGAGCCCAGCAGAGGCCCAGGAGGCCGGCTCAGGCCCTGTGCTGGGGTCGCCTTTCACTGCAGAGGTGTAATCCGCTTTGAAATCAAAGGTGGTACAAAGTATGAATTTAAATTCAACATGTACAGCGCCAGGGAGATGATGTATTCTGGAAAGGTCTCTTCTTTAGGGGCCGGGGGTGGGGAGAGAGGAGGTGAGAGAAGCCATCTGCTCTCAGAGGAGGCCCAGGCTGGCCCCGTCCTGGCCAACTTGCCCCCATGCCTTGGGCCAGAAGAGGGGACAGTTTGGGGACTTGGGGGCAGCTGGCAAAGAGAAAGAGGGACAGTACAATCGGTCTCCCACTCTCGCTTTAGAGGGTCCACCCTACACAGGGCTCCCCTAATTCCAAAAAGACAGAGCAGAACTCTTGCCAAAGAGGGTCTTGGCCCCATGTGTTTTCCTTTTGGGTTAAAAAAGTTTTTAATTGTGGTAAAATATATGCAAGATAAACTTAGCCATTTTTAATCGTTTTCTAAGTCAGTGGCATTAGTTATGTGTACAATGTTGTACAGCCATCCCCACTATCTATATCCAAAACTTTTTAATTGCCCCAAACGGAATCTCTGTACCTGTGAAGCCATGGCCTCCCATTTTCCACTCCCTGCAGCCCCTGGTAACTGCTAATATACTTTCTGTCTCTATGACTTTGCCCATCTAGATATTTCATATTGGCGGAATCATGTGATGGCTACCCTTTTGTGTCCAGTTTTTCTCACTTAGCATAATGTCTTCAAGGTTCACCGTGTTGTAGCATGTAGCATAACTTCGTCCCTATTTGTAGCTGAATAATAGTCCGTTGTGTGTCTGCACCAAATTTTAGTTATCTATTTATCTGTTGATGGACACTTGAGTTGTTTCCACCTTTATGGCTGTTGTGAATAATGCTGCTATGAAACATTGGTATATTAGTATCTATTTGAGGGGGCCTATTTTCAATTCTTTTCTGGATATACACCTAGGACTAGAATTGCTCACCTTCCCTGGTGGCTCAGATGGTAAAGAATCTGCCTGCAATGCAGGAGAGCTGGGTTTGATCCGTGGGTTGGGAAGATCACCTGGAGAAGGGCATGGCTACCCACTCCAGTATTCTTGCCTGGAGAATTCCATGGACAAAGGAGCCTGGCAAGCTACAGTCCAAGGGGTCACAAAGAATCAGACATGACTGAGCAATTGACACTTTTCACTTTCATGGTAATTTTATGGTTAATTTTTGAGGACCCTCCAAACTATTTTCTTCAACAGCTGCACCATTTTACACTTCTACCAGCAATGCATGAAGGTTCCAATGTCTCCACATCCCACCACCCTTTATTTTCTGTTTCTCTTCTTTCTTTATTCTCTGTCTTTTTGGGGGGAGGTGGGCTGTGCTACGAGGCTTATAGGGTCTTAATTCCTCTACCAGGAATTAAAGCTGTGCCCCCTGCAATGGAAGTATGGAGTCCTAACCACTGGACCAGCAGGGAATTCCTGGCCAACATTTATTTTCTGTTTCCTTTTGCTTGGTTTGTTAGAGCCATCTTCACCTCAGTTCAGATGCTCAGTCGTGTTCGACTCTTTGCGACCCCGTGGATGGCAGCTTGCCAGGCTTCCCTGTCCACCACCAGCTCTCAGAGCTTGCTCAAACTCACGTCCATCGAGTCAGTGATGCCATCCATCATCTCATCCTCTGTTGTCCCCTTCTCCTCTTGCCTTCAATCTCTCCCAGCATCAGAGTCTTTTCCAGTGAGTCAGCTCTTCGCATCAGGTGGTCAGAGTATTGGAGCTCCAGCTTCAGCATCAGTCCTTCCAGTGAATATTCAGGGTTGATTTCCTTGAGGATGGACTGGTTTGATCTCCTCACAGTCCAAGGGACTCTCAAGAGTCTTCTTCAACACCACAGTTCCAAAGCATCAATTCTTCAGCACTCAGCTTGCTTTGAGTGCTGTTGGAGAGTCCCTTGGACTGCAAGGAGATCCAACCCGTCCATCCTAAAGGAGATCAGTCCTGGGTGTTCATTGGAAGGACTGATGTTGAAGCTGAAACTCCAATACTTTGGCCACCTGATGGGAAGAGCTGACTCATTTGAAAGGACTCTGACGCTGGGAAAGATTGGGGGCAGGAGGAGAAGGGGACGACAGAGGAGGAGATGGTTGGATGGCATCACCGACTTGATGGACATGGGTTTGGGTGAACTCTGGGAGTTGGTGATAGACAGGGAGGCCTGGCGTGCTGTGGTTCATGGGGTCTCAAAGAGTTGGACACGACTGAGTGACTGAACTGAACAGCTTGCTTTATAGTCCAACTCTCACATACATGATTACTGGACAAACCATAGCTTCGACTAGATGGACCTTTGTTGGTAAAGTAACGTCTCTGCTTCTTAATATGCTGTCTAGGTTTGTCATCTTAGGAGACTGAAATTATATTTCCATTTCCCTAATGACAAATGATGTTGAGCACCTTTCCATATGCTTATTTGCCATTTGAATGTCTTCTTTGGAACCTGGTTCCATTTTATAGAAAAGGAAGCTGAGGTCTAACTATGTGGGTTGGCACTCTGGGCCTATTCATATCTGGCCCCAGCCCCTCCAGGTTCTCTAGCCTCATAACTCCGGCACCCACAGAGGATTCCCATGTTCCACAGACACCGCTGGGACTCTGCTGAGCTGCAGGTGGAGAGGAAAGGAGAGGTGTCCGCTGTGTGCCGGCCCCAGGCTGGACTCCTTCCCCTGGCCCGAGTCCCTGGCCCTCACGTCCCTCCGTGTTGACTCCCAGCCTGTGCTTCCAGCCCAGACAGCACCTCCTCCAGGCAGGACTCAGCATTCCCCTCTGGGCTCTTAGAAACCTCTGTCCTCATCTCAACACTGAGCTCCTCAAGGCGGAAGTTGAATGATGGCTTCAGTCCACATTTAGGGATTTCCTCCAACAGCGGGCGCCATGCCCCTCCCCTGGGCCCTCAGCTTGGAGTCCCGGAGCACGCGGGGGCTCCTCGTGCGTGTTTTCTCCTTCTGCACCTCGTCTCAGTGAGCATTTGTTTGGAGGCAGTGTAGGGGATGAGAGAACAGTCACAGGTTCCAGCATGTATTGAGCACTTACTGTATCCCAGGCCACGCTGGGCTCTTACATCGTCTGTCTCCAGTTCACAACGACCTCAAAAGGTAGGTACTCTTATTACCTCCTTCTTCAGAAAAAGGTGTCCCTCACAGGTGGGCACAAAGGGGCTGCTTCTTATTGCCGTTGGCTCTGTGGCGGCCACCCTTCGGACCTCCCAAACCTTCCCACTCCTGGCACAGTCCTTCTGGCTCTTGTAGCATTTCAGCCCACATCTGTCATGTTCCAGATTTGAACGGGGGGTGATCAACAGGCCTGGCTATGAGAAAATGCTGTCCAACTCCTTCCTTAAGTGTAGTGCGTCCCAAGCTCATCCGTAAGGGTTAGTGAGCCCTTGATCTTCTGAGTCGGGTGGAGGTTATTTCTTCCTCTGTAACAGATGAGGAAACCGAGGCTTAGAGAAACCCAGCCGCTTGTCTGATGTCACACAGGCAGTGGGGATGGAGGCGGCCTCAGTTTCAGATCTTTTGCCCTCTCACATCCAAAGCTCTTTTCTTCAAGTTTCCTCGTTAGATGCAAGGGCTGGTTTCAACAACCTCTAACAGACATTTTAATTATTTTTTTAAATTTTATATTATTTTTTCTTGGCCATGCCACATAGCATGTGGGATCCAGTTGCTCTGATTAGGGTTCCAACCTGTGGCCCCTGCAGTGGAAGTGTAGTCTCAACCACTGGACCACCAGTGGGGGAACATTTTTTTTAGTTATTGATTTATTTTTATTTTTTTAATTAAAAGAAGTTTTAAACAGATATTTTAAAACACAACTCCAGCCTTGGGTTGACTCGCCTCCCGCCCTTAATGTTCTTATCCCTAAAATGGGAATTATAAAACCTACCTCTCACAGCTGCTGGTGGAGGTTATAATGAATTAAATGCAGCAGCACAGTGCCTGGCACACAGTAGGTGCTCCACTGTTTCTTCCCCTGCACTCTTTGGGCGCATACCCCCCTTTCCTCGAGGGTCTGCGGCAGTGGGAAATGAGAATTTCTGGGCCGGGGGGTAGTCGACCGCGTTTGAAGTGACAGTGACAGATGGGTGTGGTGGCTCTCCCAGGCACCCTGCCAGCCCCGTGGTGCGTGTCCGCCAGTCCCCGGACGTTTTCTTCCTCCTCCTGGCCACGATGAGGTGTCATTTGCCGCCTGTCCCTTCTCGTCATCGATTTCTAAGTCGTTAATTAACGGGGCTTGTCAGCTGGGAAGATGAATTCTGTCCTCAGCTCTCGGGGCCTTTTGTTTTGGGATTGTAAATGTTATAGATCTCCCATGATGGAAGGCCACAGGGTCAGGGGGCGCCGGGCTGCCCAGTGGGGGTGGCAGGCGGGGAGAGGAGCCTGTGGGCCTGGCTGGGCCCTGCCGGCCCGGGACAGGCCCCCCTGTGACTCCTTACAGCGGCCTCTCTGACTTGGCTCCCTGGAGTGGGGTTGGGAGGGATACGGGGGGGTTTTCTGTCATCCAAAATTTCATTCTGGGAGAAACGGTCTCATGCCAGATGGTATAGGCTCAGTTGTGCCCAGGATGGGGACTTGATGGAGGGAGCCCAGACCCTTCTCAGTCTGACGGGGGAGACTGCGTTCTTCTCAGGGAGTAACTAGTCTGATGGGGGAGACACATTGCTGTCTTTGGAGAATAAACCAGTCTAACGAGGGAGTCACAGCTCTGGCCCAGGAAAGCCCTCAGTCTGATGGGGGAGACACTCTCCTGGGAGAATCCCCAGTGAGATGGGGGAGACAGAGCTTTGCCTTGGACACCGCCAGTTTGATAGAAACACATGGATCTTGCACTAGGGGACTATAGACCTTGAAAAATTTTTTTTTTGGCGGAAAAAATGACCCAGAGCTTGGTTCAGCTGGGTTTGGATCCTGTTTCCTAGTATCTGGGCAGGCAGGTGGGAGGTCTCAGGGCAGATAGAGGGTTTCACCAGTAACCAAGCTGAATTCCAGGAGGGCAAGACTCATGCCTAAGAACTCGAGCTAATATAAAAATTAAAACACATGTGCCACAACTGCTGAGCCCACATGCTACCTCTACTGAAGTCCACACGCCTAGAGCCTGTGCTCTGCAACAAGAAGAGCCACCCTGGTGAGAAACCGGCTCACCGCAGCTGGAGAGTAACCCTTGCTCGCCGCAACTAGAGAAAGCCCGCGCAGAGCAACAAAGACCCAGAGCAACCATAAATAAATAAATGAAAGTATAGAAATAAATAAATAAATAAGACACACTCCGTTTTATGATTTGAGCCTTGGGATTTGTGTTTTGGGAAGAGGCTTACGAATCACTGACCAACAGCCATGGAGCAGCCCTATGCATCTGGAAGACCTGTCTTCTTTTCTGCCAAGGAGAGGGTGGGGAGGGGAAGGGTTTTCTGGTGGTGGGGACCACTCTGCTCGGGGCTTCCCCAGGACTGGCTGAGTATGGCTGAGAGCTCAGGGCAGGCCCTTGGGGAACCGGTTTGAGCAACAAGATTGCTTCTGCTTTGCTGTGTGATTTGGGGGGATTTCTCTCCTATCTCTAGGTCTCTGTTTCCCATAAAAGGAGCAGAGCAAAGGTGCCTCCCAGCCTCATGCTCAGGGTGGTGGGTAGGGGTCAGGCATCAGAGCCAGACCACTGGGGTGCTAACCTGGCCCTGTGTTGTTACCTCGGCCAAGGACTTCAACCCCTTTGAGCTTCATTTCCTACCTGTAAGTTGGGGATAGTAGTGTTTGTCTCTTCACGATCCCATGGACTGTAGCCGGCCAGGCTCTTCTGTTCACGGGATCTCCCAGGCAAGAATAGGAGATAGCACATGACTTTTAGGGTTGTTGTGATGATTAAAAGAGCTGTTAGGGGTAAAGTGCTTAGGGCAGTACTTGGCTCCATGAATGTGGCTTTGTCTTTGTTATCTATGTGGCTGAGTGCTGCCCACAGCCCTCTGCCACACTGGCTGCAATCAGCCCATTAAGCGTTTATGGACTCTGCTGTGGCTATCCCCAACGTGGGTCATTTCTTCACCCACTCCACTTTCTGCTCCCTGGGGCCCTGATACAGTGGGACAGTCCAGTGTCTGCCTGCTGCTGGGAGTGTGCCAAGGAGACACCCAGGCCCAGACCTCTCAGAAGTTCCCAGGTCCCTGCTTAGAGCTGTGAAGATGCAGCCTGGTTTGGGCAGCCCTGCCTGGGTCGGGGGTGGACATAAGAAGCCTCAGAAGGTGGCTTCTGTGTTTGGGTCTCTTTGAGTGTAAGAAGAACTTCTACTGGATGGAGGGCGCCGGGGGGACTTCCAAGAGTTTCTGACCTCAGGCTAGGATGAGAGGGGGCCCTTGGCCTCGGTGACAGCCCTGGGGATGAAGGAGGCACATAGGCAGCCACTGCCCACCCTTGGGCCTCCCCCAGAATCAGGGAGTTGGGGGCACAGCATAATGTCACAACTTGGGGAAATGGGGGTCACGGGGGGAGCCAGGTCAGCGAGTGTTATCCCACGACGCGAAGTAGACTCCAGGGTGGGAGGAAGTGGGAGTGCCCATCAGGCTCCCACCCTACCTGATCCAGGGGCCCCCATTATAAAGAACTGAGCCCCAGAAAGGGCCGCTCACCCCAGGGACTATCAGGAGCTATTGGCAGAGCAGGACTCGAATCCAGACATCTGGCCTAAACACCCAGTGCTCTCTCCCCGTCGCCACCTGGTGGAAGGAGCCCTAAGACAGAAAAGGAGCCAGAGAGCCCCCACCCCATCCCTTCCCGACACCCCACAGCCTCCTCTGTGTGTGATCTGGGCCCTGGCTTTGAGGGAGAGAATAAGGGAATGAATGAAAAACAGTGAATGCCATGATTTTTTTCTCAGCTCCAGCAGGGTCCCGGCTAGATCCCTCCCCATTTCAGAGTGAGGCCCCAATAGTCCCATTGGACAGATGGAAAACTAGAGGTGAGGGAGAATGGCTGTGGAATGAACTTTTTTGGGAGCTGATGCTTCCTGGCTTCCCAAGGAGTCTAGGGTGGGGTGGGCAGGATAATGGGGCCCCCAGCAGGGAGACGGAAGAGTCATGCTTAGCAGAGGTGTTGGAGGGTGGCTGGGGTCCCTGGCCCAGTCCTGTGGTGAGGACATTCCCTCTGCCAGGGCTGTTGGGGGCCCTCTCCCATCCCGCAGAGGCGGCTTCTGCTTCTCCGCATTTGTAAATCATAAGCTAAGGGGCTGGAATCGGGGGGGAGGAGCCGGGCGGGGCCGTTGGGGAAATTTACAGCAGTGATTTTCTCCTGCACGCTGGGAGCCAAGGGGGCTGCAGTAACTCTGCTGCAGCTCCTTATAAAATATCCCCCACGCCCCTATCCTGATGCTTCATTTACCTCGCAAGGGGCAGGGGCGAGGCTGCTGCAGGAAGGGTGGAGGGCCGACTTCCGCCAGAAATTTCCAGACCACCGAGGAGGGTCGCAATGGGTGAGTGATGGAGGCAGTGGTACACAGAGGCTGGGGGACGGATGAGATGGCTGATGGGGTACCAGTCTCCCACTCGACAAATATTTCATGGGTGCCAGTATCTGCCAGCCTCTGTCTGTGCTGTTAAGCATGACAGATGTGAGCTGAACCCAATGGGGCCCTGGGAGCAAGATGGACTTTAGTGGGATAACCCCATGAACACATCCCTGTGGGTTGGGGATCCTGCCTGCAGACTCCTTATGGCCTGAGAGGGGCTGAGGGAATCACTGCCCTCCTGTATCTGGGCTGGGTCTGAGGCCCTGGAGCTGCTTTCTCTGTCCATACCAACTTCCAATCAAGGTCTTAATTATAGCTGCCTGCCCTGTGCCGGCCTCTCGTGGTGACATCTTCATACAGCCCTGGGACCATCCAGTTTGCTGGTCTTTCCTCCTGATCTCTCCCAAACTAGTCTCAGGGACCCCAGCTTTCTGTGGGGTCAGACTCGGGCTGTGCTGGGCTGTGGGGATGGCACTTCCTTCTCTCCTTCCCAACCCCACATCTCTGAATGCCCCAGGACAAGGACTCAGTTAAGACAGTGACACTTCTCAAGGAGTGGAGGTGAGAATGGAAGGTAGGAGGGTCAGGGTCGTGTCCAAGGTCCTTGGAGAATAAGATGCTTCGCAAAGATCCCAGAGCCAGAGCCAACCTGACGAGGAGACAAAAGCATCATAGGCAATTAGGAAACCCGATTCTTGGTTTGGTGACCTTTCTGAATGTAACCTTGGGCAATTCACTGAGCCTCTATTCAGTTCAGTTCAGTTCAGTCACTCAGTCGTGTCCGACTCTTTGCGATCCCATGAACCGCAGCACGCCAAGCCTCCCTGTCCATCACCAACTCCCAGAGTCTACCCAAACCCATGTCCATCAAGCTGGTGATGCCATCCAACCATCTCATCTTCTGTCATCCCTTTCTCCTCCTGCCCTCAATCTTTTCCAGCATCAGGGTCTTTTCAAATGAGTCAGTTCTTCCCATCAGGTGGCCAAAGTATTGGAGTTTCAGCTTCAACATCAGTCCTTCCAATGAACACCCAGGACTGATCTCCTTTAGAATGGACTGGTTGGATCTCCTTGCAGTCCAAGGGACTCTCAAGAGTCTTATCCAACACCACAGTTCAAAAGCATCAATTCTTCGGTGGTCAGCTTTCTTCACAGTCCAACTCTCACATCCATACATGACCACTGGAAAAACCATAGCCTTGACTAGATGGACCTTTGTTGGCAAAGTAATGTCTCTGCTTTTTAATATGCTGTCTAAGTTGGTTATAACTTTCCTTCCAAGGGGGAAGCGTCTTTTAATTTCATGGCTGCAATCAGCATCTGCAGTGATTTTGGAGCCCAGAAAAATAAAGTCAGCCACTGTTTCCCCATCTATTTCCCATGAAGTGATGGGACCACATGCCATGATCTTAGTTTTCTGAATGGTGAGCTTTAAGCCAACTTTTTAAACACTCTCCTCTTTCACTTTCATCAAGAGGCTCTTTAGTTCTTCTTCACTTTCTGCCATAGGGTGGTGTCATCTGCATATCTGAGGTTATTGATATTTCTCCTGGCAATCTTGATTCCAGCTTGTGCTTCCTCCAGCCCAGCATTTCTCATGATGTACTGTGCATATAAGTTAAAATAAGCCTCTATTTCTCATCTGTAAAATGGGATTAAATACACCCAACATTGTTATATGAATTAAATAGGAAAATACTTTGTAAATGGAAAGATATACATGGACTGATGAATAATAGCAAACATTATCAAGCACCTATACTAAGCCAGGCATTAACTTCCTCAATCCTCAGTAACCCAGTGCAGCAGACCTTATGATAACATTTTATAGGTGTTGACTTAAAAAATAGTCACAACTTCCAGTAATCATGTATGGGTGTGAGAATTAGACCATAAAGAAAGCTGAGCACCAAAGAACTGATGCTTTTGAACTGTGGTACTGGAAGACTCTTGAGAGTCCCTTGGACAGCAAGGAGATCAAACCAGTCAATCCTAAAGGAAATCAACCCTGAATATTCATTGGAAGGACTGATGCTGAAGCTGAAGCTCCAATACTTTGGCCACCTGATGCAAACAGCTGACTCATTGGGAAAGACCCTGATGCTGGGAAAGATTGAAGACAGGAGGAGAAGGGGACGACAGAGGATGAGATGAATGGCATCACCAATTCAGTGGACATGAGTTTGAGCAAACTCCAGGAGATTGTGAAGGACAGAGAGGCCTGGTGTGCTGCAGTCCATGGGGTTGCACAGTTGGACACGGCTGAGTGAATGAACACCACGACCACCAACAAATGTTTTATTTGGTGGGAATTTTTAGAACTTCAATCCTGGGAGACAACATCTCAAGTGACCCTGAGAGAAGAATCAAGTTATATAGAAGTTTGCAACAAAGGGCAGATAGTCTGAACATCAAAAGTATTTTTGTGAATCAAAAAAACCCAAACATCTCAAGTTAAGAAATTAGTGCCTTTCTATATATATATGGGAAGATACAAGAGCCCAGCTCACTGAAATCATTCCGTTCATATGCATTTCAGCTATCTAGAGTCAGTATCCCGTTTTTCTCCTCAGTGCTCACCATAGGGAGTAGCTACAACCTGATGACTGCAGAACGGCAGGTATTGCTCTCCTTTCTGGTTGCTCTGGGAGGCTGGCATTGCTGATGACTGTGACATCCTTGTTTACTGATATAGCAGGAAATACTCCATGTCTCATAGGTGAAGAAACCTTTGTTCATAGAAGTTAAATCACTTGCTGATCTTAAAACCCGGGTCTCCTGCATTGCAGGAGTTGACTCACTGGAAAAGACTCTGATCCTGGGAGGGATTGGGGGCAGGAGGAGAAGGGGATGGCAGAGAATGAGATGGCTGGATGGCATCACCGACTCGATGGACATGAGTTTGAGTGAACTCCGGGAGTTGGTGATGGACAGGGAGGCCTGGCGTGCTGTGATTCATGGGGTCGCAAAGAGTTGGACACGACTGAGCGACTGAACTGAACTGAACTGAATGTACCCACAGAGTACCAAATTCCAAAGGACAAATGGGTGCAAATAGGGAGTAAATCTTCTACCTACTCCTGTACTGACCACATATTTCCCCTCCTTGGATGAAATGATATTACTTGTTTTGTAGCAGAACCTTCCAGAGAGAGCTTATCTATGCATATTAGGCGTATATGTATATATATATATATATATAATATATTTCAGTTCAGTTCAGCCGCTCAGTCATGATTTTTTACAAAAGAGCCATACACTGCATGCACCTTATTTCTTTTTTTCATTTTCATTTTTATTTATTTTTAAATTTTTATTGGAGTATTGTTGATTTACAATGTTGTATTAGTTTCAGGTATACAACAAAGTGAAACATATATCCACTTTTTTTAAGATTCTTTTCTCATGTAGGCCATTACAGAGTGTTGGATAGAGTTCCCTGTGCTGTAAAGCAGGTTATTAGTTATCTATTTTATATATTTACCCTGTATATAGTAGTGTGTATATGTCAGTTCCAATCTCCCAATTTACCCCTTCCCCCCTTATATCAGGGGATAAGGTAACAAACTTATGGTTACCTTATCCCCTGGTAACCATAAGTTTGTTTTCTACATCTGTGACTCCACTTCTGCTTTGTAATTAAATTCATTTGTGTCATTTTTTTCCAGATTCCATATATAAGCGATATCATGATGTTTATCTTTCTGTTCTGACTTGGTTCACTCAGTAAGACAATCTCTAGGTCCATTCATGCTGCTGCACATGGCATTATTTTGTTCTTCTTTATTGTTGAGTAAAATTCCATTCCATTGTATCTACATGGCATATTTTCTTTACTCATTTCCCTGTTGATGGACATATACATTGTTTCCATGTCCTGGCTATTATAAACAGTGCTGCAATGAACAATGGGATGCATGTATCTTTTAGAATTATGGTTTTCTCTAGGTATTTGCCCAGGAACGGGATTGCTGGGTCATGTACTAGTTCTCCATAGTGACTGTATCAATTTACATTCCCACCAACCGTGTAGAAGGTTTTCCTTTTCTTCACACCCTCTCCAGCATTTATTGTTTGTAGATTAAAAAAAATTTTTTTTTAATGATGGCCATTCTGACCATGAGGTGATACCTCATTTTATTCCATAGTTTCAATTTGCATTTCTCTAATAACTAGTGATATTGAGTATCTTTTCATGTGCTTTGTGGTCATCTGTTGGCCTTTTTTGGAGAAATGTGTAGGTCTTCCACCCATTTTTTGATTGGGCTGTTTGTTTTTTTTAAATATATTGAGCTGCATGAGCTATTTGTATATTTTAGAGATTAATCCCTTGTCAGTTCTCCATTTGCAAATGTTTTCTCCCATTCTGAGCATTGTCTTTTTGTTGTCTTTATGGTTTCCTTTGCTGTGCAAAAGCTTTTAAGTTTATTCAGACCCATTTGTTTATTTTTATTTTCATTAGGATGTGGATCAAAAAAAGATCTTGCCGCAATTTATATCAAAGAGTGTTCTGACTGTATTTTCCTCTAAGAGTTTTATAGTGTCTGGGATGAAGCTTACTTCTAAGAAGTACTTTCTAGGATCAGAAGTGAGCTCCCTGTTACAGGAGATATTCAAGCAGAAGTTGGGTGATTAATGGGATGTTGCAGGAGGGAGTCCATCATTGGGTGGGGCTGGTCTGTGTTTCTACCCAGAATCTTCTCTGTCTGCACATTCTGCAGAGGTGGAAATGAGGTTTGGAGGGGTGAAGGGACATGATTCATTGTACAGAGAGTCTGTAGAAAAGCCAGTGAAGATCAAGTGGATGAAAATGACATGGGGCCTGAGCCCATGGGAAGATGCCCAGTAGTGCTTGGGTCCAAGATGAGGGCAGGCCAGGGAGGCCCAGGACATCCCAGGAGAAGGTCCACAATGTCTCAGTGGTGCTGGGGTGGGGGATAGCAGCCTGTGCACCCCCGCAGCCCTTGTGTTTGTTTGTAAGGGCTCAGGCAGGAATCTGCCCTCGGGATCCTGAGGCCTCAGGTTTCAGGGCTCAGAGCTGGTCCTGGGGGACAGAGTGGGGGCAAGCGGCACCTGACCCCCTAAACCCAGTGTCTCCACCGATCACCCAGCCGGATAAAGGGCAGGTCACCCGCTGACCTTAGGCCTTGGGGCCGTTAGTCAGGGAGGCACGGTAGTGTTGCAGTGAGAGGGTCCTGCTCTCGGAAAGCCCCCGAAGAACTTCTTGGCCACTGTTTCTCAAACTTCAGTAATCCCCATCTGCTTGCACACTGCAGGCCAGTTCAAGTGCCCCGGTGTTCTTATTTTTATTTTTGATACTTGTTTATTTGGCTGCGTCAGGTCTTACTTGCGGCTCGCAGACTCTTTCACGTGGCACATTTGTTGGCTTCTCTAGTTGTGGCACACAGGCTCAGTTGCCCTGCAGCAGGCAGGATCTTAGTTCCCCGCCCAGGGATTGAACTCACGTCCCCTGCACTGGAAGGTGGATTCTTAACCACTGCCAGGGAAGTCCCTCCCTGGTTTTTTAAACTGAAAGTACACATGTGTAAGTGCTCAGCCTGATGGATTTTTGACGGTGTTCCTCCCATCACAGTGTGGACCACCTCCAGCACCCAGAGGGCTCTCTCTTGCCCTCTCCCAGTCGGCACTCTGCTCTCTAAAAGTAACCAAAGACTCGTTTTGCCTGTTTTTGAACTTCATATACATGGACTCAGCCACTCTGCCCGTTTCTTTGCCTTGCTTCCTTCACTCAGCATTTTTCCCGGGAGCTCCATTTGCCGTGTTGAGTGAGGCCACTCAGTCACTCAGTTGTGTCTGACTCTTTGCAGCCCCATGGACTGAAGCCCGCCAGGCTCCTCTGTCCATGGGACTTTCTAGGCAAGGATACTGGAGTGGGTTGCCATGTGGGTGAGGCTACAGTGTGCCCCTTTCACGTGCTGCACAGTGTTTGATTCTATTTATACACCACAAAATGTATTCATCCAGTCTCCTGTTGGTAGACACTTGAGGTTTTTTCTGGTTTGGACTATTAAACACGTGGTACTGTGCACAGTTCTAAACAGTCCATTTATGGATACATGAACACGTGTCTTCTGGGTATCCTCCTGGGGGGAAAGTGCTAGGTCATGGGGTTTCACCCTCTATTATTATTTACATAATCATTAATACCCAATTTGTATAAAACTTTATAGTGTATGTACAGAAAAGTACACCATATGTAAGGGAATTTCTAGATGAATTTTTCATGAAGGACACACTCCCATGTAACCAGCACCCAGACAGAGAAAACATAACCAAAACCCCAAAGATTCCCAGAGACCCCCTTGCAGTAGCAACACTATCCCCCTCCAGGAGGAACTACTCTCCTGACTTCTAACATTATCATGGATCAGTTTTGCATTTTTAAAACTTTATAAAAGCAGAATCACAGAGGATAGACTCTTTGGTATTTGGCTTCTTGCACTCAACAGTATGTCTACAAGATTTACTCACTTTGTGTGCAACAGACACACATTGCTTTTTCATTGCTGTATAGTATTCCTGTGTGTGTGTGTGTGTGTGTGTAGTGCTTACTTTATCTGCCCTTCTACTGGTGAACATTCAGTTCTTCCCAACAGTACTGCTTCGATGAGTCTTCGAAAGGCTGGGGTATTTACATCTCTGCTTTTAGAAGTAGAATCGCCTGGTGGACAAACCTCTTAAAAACATTAGCTGATTTTTAAATTAACAGACTTCATATTTTAGAAAACTTTCAAGTTTACAGAAAAACTGAGCAGAAAGTACAGAGAGTTTCCACATGACCCTGCTCCTTCTGCCCATAGTTTCCACTCAATAACATCTTGCATTGCTATGGTACAAGTTGCAATCAATAAACAAATGCTGATACGCTATTGTTAACTGAAGTCCACAGTTCCCAATAGCGTTCAGTGTTTGTGCTGTACAGTTCTGTGTATTTTGACAAATGCATAATTTCGTGTGTTTGCTTTCAGATGTCACACAGAATAGTTTTCGCTGCCCTGAAAATTCTCTGTGCTCCACCTGTTTATTCCTCCCTCCCCTCAACCATGGATCTTTCTACTGTCTTTACAATTTTGCCTTTTTCAAAATGTCATGCAGGACTTCCCTGGTGGTACAGGGATTAAGAATCCACTTGTCAATACGGGGAACATGGGTTTGACTCCTGGTCCAGGAAGATCTCACATGCCTTGCTAAGCTCATGCACCACAACTACTGAGCCTGAGCACCCTAGACCCTGTGCTCCGCAACAAGAGAAGCCACCACAATGAGAAGACCATGTACCACGACAACGAGTTGCCCCTGCTCTTTGCAACAAGAGAAAGCCCACACATAGCCACAAAGTCCCAGTGCAGGCAAAAATAAACAAGCAAAACAAATGTCATATGGTTGGAATCATGCAGTATGTAGCTCTTCAGACTGCCTTCTTTCATGTAGTAATATGCAATTAAGTTTGCCCCATGTCTTTTCGTGTTTTGATAGTTCATCTCTTTTTAACACTGAATGATATTCTATTGTATGGATGTACAGAGGTAAGCCAGAGTTGGCTTACCCACATCTGGTTGCTTCCAAGTTTGGGCAGTTTTAGAAGGAAAGATGCTGTGAACATTCATGTGCAGTTTTTTGTGTGGACCTCAGTTTCCCACTCGTTTGGATGAACATCAAGGAGCGTGAGTGCTAGGTCACATGGTGAGAATATGTTTAGCTTTGTGAGAAACTTCCAACTGTATTCTAAAGTGGCTATTCCATTTTGCGTTCCCACCAGCAGTGAATGAGACTTCCTGTTGCTCCACATTTAATGTTGTTGGTATTTTGAATGCTAATAGGTAATTAATGGTGTTTCGTCCTTTTTAAAACTTATGCATGCTAAGTCACTTCAGTCATGTCCAATTCTTTGCGACCCTCTGGACTGTAGCCCTCCAGACTCCTCTGTCCATGGGATTCTCCAGGAAAGAATACTGGAGTGGGTTGCCATGCCCTTCTCCAGGGGATCTTCCTGACCCAGGGATGGAACCCGTGTCTCTGAAGTCTCCTGCACTGACAGGCGGGTTCTTTACTTGCAATCCCCTAATAATATATGACGTGGAGCATCTTTCATCTGCTTATTTGCCGTCTGTTTATGTTCTCTGGCCCACTTTTGGAGTTGTTTGTTTTCTTACTACTGAGTGTTAGACGTCTTTGTATATTTTGGTTACACGTCTTTTATCAAATGTGTGTTTTACAAACATTTTCTCCCATTTGTGGCTTGTCTTTTCATTTTTTTAAAATATATTCATTTTTAAAATGAAACTTCCAATCACAGCAATAATGGGGAAACCAGAATCTCTTGCCATGAAAGAAGATAACCACAAAAAGATAAAATAGAAAGCCCATGTTATTTCATTCTAGCGAGTCCTGTCACCTGCTCTAGAGCTCTGAGCCTAAGGTTTCATCTCTCCTGTTAAAAATGGAATAAACATGTGACAGAGAGGTGCAAGCTGTATTCACACCAAACCAAGACCTTTTCCTGGTCAAAAATCAGAAAGCTTGAAAAATAATTGAAGTAGTAACTTTTTTCTTTGTGTACAAAATGCTATTTGATGCTGATTAATGTATCTCCTAAAATAATCTCTGGGAACCACTGATACAGTCTGCCCCATGACCCCTGTCTCTAAAATCCTTTGATCTTTCACCCTGTGCTGCTCCCTTCCAGTGAACGGAAATCCCTTCCTCCCCAGACAAACCATCTCTCCCGAGGCGGCTCTACTGGGAAGCTCCTTAGTGTATCAAGCCAAAGTCTCCCTGTTACCTCCCCCACTGGTCTTCTCTCTCCACCTTGGGGACCCCAGGATCAAAGCCATGACCCTCTCAGAGCCCAAGTTCCTTCATCTAGAAATTGGGGCGAATAATACTTACTTTCTGGGGAGTTTTAATGATGAAATGAGATATAGCATGTAAAGTACTCAGCCCCATGCCTGGTCACCAGGGAGGTGGGAAGAAAGGAACTTTTCTGTTGATTCTACTGTGAATTCATCCACAGGAGGAGATGGGGAGGGATTGGTACAGTTTAGTCCGAGGTGGCAGGTAGGGCGGAGGGGTCTCAGCATCACTGAGAAGGGCCAGGATCTGAAAGTCTGAGGAGGCTCTGCCATTACACAACTGGGTCTGTGTCCAGCAGAACCTTCAGGATAATCTGACCCAGTTTGTTCATTCTGCAGTTAAGAAGCTGGAGATTAGAGAAGCTGAGAGATTTATCCAGAGCCACATGATGAGAGGCAGAGCAGAAGCCTGTGGGGACAGACCTGAATTTCTCAGTGCTAGAAGTAGACTTGGAGTCCTGAGCTCTAGATATGGACTATGCGGCTATGTGGATAACTTGCTGTGTAACTTTGGGAGAATGACTTTCCATCTCTGGGCCTCAGTTTCCTCACTTATAAAACAAGGCATTGACCTGAATGATTTTTGAAGTTCCTTCTAAGTTCCTTTTTGAAGTTGGCTCTAAAATTCTATCATCAAAGAGGTGGTTCTTGAACTTGAAGGAAGGGTGGGATCAACTTATCCAAGGTACAAGTGCATTTCAGATGAGGAAAACAGGACAAGCAAAGTTTAGGGGAGGTGGCAGAATTAGACATTTGAGGACTCTTTGCCACCCCATGGGCTATACAGTCCATGGAATTCTCCAGGCTAGAATACTGGAGTGGGTATCCTTTCCCTTCTCCAGGTGATCTTCCCAACCCAGGAATCAAACCGGGGTCTCCTGCATTGCAGGCAGATTCTTTACCAACTGAGCTATCAGGGAAGCCTCAGATGAGACCCCAAAGCCTTTCAAGTGAACAGCAAAGCACTTAGCATGGTGTCTAACTAAATTTCTTTTCCCTTTCTCTGAGCAAAACTTTCCATTTCCACATCTCTACGTCATTCATTAAACAGAGGACAGTGTTATTGAAAGTCCATTCTCCTTTTCTTCCAAAGTAGTGAAACTATAATTTGGCATGTGGTTGCCGGTTAGGGACCAGATTCCACCCCCCACCCCCCCACCGTAGCCTGGGTGTGGTTAGATGACTACCTCCTGACTAATGGAATGGGAGCTGAAGTGATGTGCTGCTGTTATACTTCTGGGTCCAGCCCTTAAAACTCTGCTCATGTGTCCTTCCCACATTTCTCCTTCCTGAAGACATTACATGGGCATGCCTGTGCTCAGCATGACTGTGCAGACAAAGAGCTGGGGAGAGAAACTTGAGGCAGTAGCGGGTTCTTGTCTGGCTGTGTGGAGCAGCTCAGCTTTCCTACCTACCCTGATACATGAGAGCTAGCTAAAGTCTTCTGTTCTTTAGACCAGTGGACTCTTTGTTATAGCAGCTCATCCTTTTGCCAGAATCAATGAAAGTCTCTAAATGACTAAGGGCAAAGAGGACATCAAAGGACCCCTCAGTGCTAAGTTCTGATGGTTTCTGAGGACCAGTTCACTGCTCTGTCCTAAGGGGCTCTGCTCTTTGACCCGTCTCCTTGGGTGATGGTTATGTTGTTGTTAAGTTGCTAAGTCATATCTGGCTCCTTTGTGGCCCCTTGGACTATAGCTCTCCAGGCTCCTCTGTCCATGGGATCCTACAGGCAAGAATACTGGAGTGTGTTGCCATTTCCTAATCCAGGGGATCTTCCTTACCCAGGGATTAAACCCGCACCTCTTGTGTCTCCTACATTTCAGGTGGATTCTTTATCACTGAGCCATCAGGAAAGCCCTTGGGTGATGGTTATAAGTCCATTAAAATGGATGGAAGAATCCTATTTAAAAAGGAAAGAGAAAGGAGGGAGTTCCCTGGTGGCCTAGTGGTTAGGATTCTGGGCTTTCACTGCCATGACCCAGGTTCACTCCCTGGTCAGGAACTGAGATCCCATAAGGTGTGCAGCTCGGCCAAAAAGAAACAAAGACAAAAAAGAAAGGAAGAAGGAAAGGGAAGAACATGAAACCAAAGAAGGAATCCGAGGGTCACAGAACCATAAGAAGTCTTGGAGATGGTCTCACCCACTTGCAGTCCTCCCAGCCACCGAGGCTTCCCCCTTATACAGAGCACCCCTCAGGACTATCTGGGACAAACAGTCATAGCTAAAGTAAAATATGTGAGAGTTGGTAGGGGAGTGGGGACAAGGCCTGAGTATGCGTGTTGCTATCCGTGGTCCTGAAAACCCTCATGCTCGGAACGAGTGCTACGTCACTTAAGTTGTGTTTGACTCTGTGACCCCATGGACTGTAGCCCTCCGGGCTCCTCTGTCCATGAGATTCTTCAAGTGAGCATACTGGAGCGGGTTGCCATTTCCTTCTCCACATACTAAGGGCAAGTCATGATTATTTCTTCCATTCTGGGACTGGAAGAAATCACTGATGATTCCGGTTCATTGTCTTCTAGGAATTCTGACCCAAGGAAGAGAAGAGGGGCCTCATGGGGCAGAAAGGCTTAGGGACAGCAGCCATAGAGAGGCAGAGCTGTGATAGATTGTTAGGGAGAAGCAGAGAGGCTTTTGTTCTGGCGTTGTTTTCAAACAACTACAGTTACTGGAAAGAAACCAACCACTACCAACTATTGCCTAAATATAAAATGACTGAGTAAGAATAAGAAATATATGTCTCAAGTGATGCGAAGCTGTACATGTGTCAGCATGAGTAAACTAATTCAGACAGGCAGGCAGAACACAAATGGGAAGGGTGATAGGGTTGACAGTAGTTAGTCTTTGTTTTTCTGTTCTTGCCTGATGAAAATTTGCAATTTTTACACTGTCACAGTGCAATCAAAAGTATGATTGTGTTCCACAATTTTGACAGCTAGTTTCATGTACTTTAGGTACTTCTATTCTGTTATAGACAATTTAAACAATTTGCTCTTCCCTGGGAAGTTAAGGGAGGACTACACACTTCTCTACTTCCCACTAAGCCCATGTGGAGAGCGAGCCATAAAGCTGGAATTTCTTGATCCCTGCTCTAAGTTCATTGTGCACAAAAACTTATTTATCCTTTATAATGACTCAGAGAGGAAGGTGCCCTTAGAGCAGATGACGAAACGGAATGTCAGAGTGGTAAGTACTTGGTCCAAGGCTACCAACTGGCAGATGGCAGGCTTAGATTTGAACCAGGTAGTTTGGCTTCATATCTTTCATTCCCAGCCCTTCCAATCCTTGGTGTCTTACTTAGCAACAGCAGAACCATATGCAGGCTTCCTGATTCCCAGAGTAGACCCTTTCTTCCCTACCATCTCCATGTAGGTACAACACAGAACTGAGGTTCCATTTGTTGAGAGGGATGCAGAGGCAGGGAGTCTTGTAGATCAGCAGTTCCCAAACTTTTTGACACTAGAGACCAGTTTTGTGAAAGACAATTTTTCCACAGATCAGGGAAGGTGGGAGGGATGGTTTGGGGGTGATTCAAGCATATTACATTTATTGTGCACTTTATTTCTATTTTATTACATTGTGATATATAATGAAATAATTATACGACTCACCATAATGCAGGGTTTCCCTGGAGGCTCAGTGGTTAAGAATCCACCTGCCAGTTCAGGGGACACAAGAGAATCGGTTTGACCCTGGGTAGGGATGATCCCCTGCAGGAGGAAATGGCAACCCACTCCAGTATTGTTGCCTGGGAAATCCCATGAACAGAGTAGCCTGGTGGGCTACAGTCCATGCGGTCGCGAAGAGCCGGACACGACTTAGCAACTAAACAAGAATAATGCAGAATCAGTGGGAGCCCTGAGCTTGTTTTCCTGCAACTAAATGGTCCCATCTGGGGGTGATGGGAGACAGTGACACCGAAGTGTGTGATGGGGAGCAGTTGTAAATAAGGATGAATCTTTGCTAGCTCATCCACTGCTCACCTCCTGCTGTGTAACCCAGTTCCTAACAGCCCATGGGCTATTTCTGGTCCGTGGACTGGGGATTTGGGACCCCTGCTGTAGATCTGCTATGTAATTGAGGCACAAGGCTGGTCTTGGCAGGAGACATGGGGAGGAGAAATTTGGTTCCTGCTGAGATCTGGGCTCCAGCATCCCCTTCATGCCCCCAGGGAACTCAGGCCAGGGAGGAAGATCCAATTTCCAGGCATGGTTGAAACCAGAGCTGGGCTGCCCCCTGGTACTTGCCTCCCGTGTCCCTCCCCCTTGTGTTGCTGATGTGAAATAGGCCGAGGGGACAAGGGGAGGTATTGTTCCTGCCCCCACCTCGCATGACCCAGATCCCAGCGGAGCGTGGAGGAGTTTGTGTAACTTTCCTGGGGGTTAAGAGCAGGTCAGCACAGGGCTACAGCTCAGACCACTCTCCCAGCAAGAAGAGCCTCGGGCTAAGCCAGGCAGCCTCGTGGGAACAGCAGCACATACCTGCTGCCCATGCCCTGAAACGGGAGGGCAGCCTGAGCTGCTGGTCTGTGAAGACACAGACCCCCAAATCCGCCAGTTGCCCTCCTCCCAGCCTGGGCCTTGGGCACAGAGGCACATCACAGAAACCAGGACCGACAGGGAACTGGGGAAAGGCAGACCAGTGACCACACTTGACAGGTGGGCATAATCAGGCCCGGAGAGGAAACAGGCGCTACCATGAATCGTGCACCTTATGGAGTGCCATTCATTCACTCGCCCATTCTCTTACTGAGCAATCACTTGTGCAATGTTAAGTGCGGACACTGTCCAAGGGGTTCATTACATTTTCTCATTCAGAGGAGGAAATAGAGGCTGAGAGAGGGCATGGATCTTTCCAAAGTCACCCAGCTGGTTTGCAGCACGCCTACTGAGTGCAGCCCTAGACTCACACCGATGCACCAGACAGGAGAACATGTATAAATGTCTGGTTCCGAGGAAGTCAGATGGAAGAGGAGTCTGAAGAACCTATCTGATCCATTATCCTGTGTCCTGGCAAATGTGACCGAGTCTGTTCTACTCAGCAATTTATGCGGTGTCTTCTCTGGGCAAAGTACTTAATTGAGTCTCTGCGTCTGGGAAGATTTCCAGGAACCAACCAGCCTCCTGTATTAGGAAGTTAGTCCTGATAAAATCTCTCCTCCTTTAAGTTAAGCCCTTTTTCACTTGTCATCCATAGGATGGGAACATCACTTGTGTTCCAAGCAAAGTCCTTCCCCACCACGGGACAAGTGGAGGCTGGAATGAGGTCATGAATATGGACGTGCAAAGATATGTTCACTTCCTGGCCCCTTGTGGAGAGTCAGAGCTCAATGAAGAGACTGGGGGAATGAAAGAAAAGACAAATGAAACTCAACATTTAAGCAGCGCTTCAAAGCTTCACAGAAGAGGTTGATGAACATTATCTTTCCACAAAGCAATCCTGGAAGGCAGTCAGGCAGGCAGGCATTCTATCCCCATTTCAAAGACGAGAAAGTCAAGGCTCAGAGAGCATCATTGGCTTGCACCCAGGTCTCTCTGCTTCTTCTGTGATGCCATGCGGCTCAGAACACATGCGCGGTAAAGGATGGTATCGTGACGATGGCAGGTGTGTGTCTCTGGCATTCTTGCAGGGAGGGAAATGCTTGGCTGAGCTGGAGCCGTTTCTTCCTTTCCTGGAGAGGAGGTGGAGGAGGGGCCTCTATCCGGCCAGATGTGTTGGGAGGAAGAATGAGTTCATGACTTGGGTTAATGATCCCTGCAGCCCACATCACTGGGTGGTGGGAACAGGTGGCCAGAGCCAGGCTGATCACCCAGGGGATGGGGGTGACTGAGTTAGGAGGCACCAGCTGCGGCTCACTCTCCCCGCCCCCCAGAGCGATGGATGTGGGGCATCTCGTCGTATTGTCCCCACCTTAGTTCAAACCCTCATCAGCATGCATCTGGGCCATTACAACTGCCTCCTACCTGGTGCCCTGTGCCCAGCCCTGTCCAGTCTCATGGCTCCTCCTTGCCGAGAGCAGAGCTGGGTTTATACAGCTTGAACCTGCCCATGTCACTTGTCTCCAGAGGATCCTACAAGCTCCTCTTCCCTAAGTGCAGAGCACAATGTCTCAAGCAGGCTGGCCCCAACTTACCCACCTAAACTTGGGCACAGGAACTGCCCTGGTTGTCCAGAGGTTAAGACTCCACGCTCCTAATTCAGGGGACCTTGGTTCAATCCCTGGTCAGGGAACTGGACTCCACGTGCTGCAACTAAGAGTTTGTATGTCATTGTTTAGTCAGTAAGTTGCATCTGACTCTTGGCAACCTCATGGACTGCCAGGCTCCTCTGTCTATGTGATTTCCCAGGCAAGATTATTGGAGCAGGTTGCCATTTCCACTCCAGGATCGAACCCAAATCTCTTGCGATTCCTGCATTGACAGGCAGATTCTTTACCACTGAGCCACCAGGGAAGCCCCAAGAGTTCGTATGCCTCAACTAAAGATCCTGCATGCTGCAAAGGAGATTGAAGATCCCACATGCTGCAACTAAGACCCAGCACAGCCAAACAAACAAACAACCACACTTGGGCACAGAACTCCTGTTTAGGCACCCTGTGCCCTCCCCCATCCCCGGTTTGTCTTTGCTCTTTAACTCAAATGACCCTCAGGCTCTGACTTTGACCATTCCGTCTTTTCAGCTTGCAACTCACTTTTTCTCTCATGATACTATCCATCTTTTAACCTGTGTTTCTGGGCATCTTATCTCCTGCCCTGGACCGTGAGCTCCTCAGGATGTAACTCATTTAGTCCCCTCTGGCCCCAGCACAGCAGTTGCTCATGGTAGGGGCTTAGCAGCCTATAGTGAGGTAGGCCAGGGGCAAGATAAGGGAGTGTTCCAGAGTCAAACGGTGCCTGACATTAAATCCTGCCTCTGCCACTTACTACTTGTATGATTTGGGCAAGCTGCTGCATGCCTGTGCCTCAGTTTCAGTTCAGCTCAGTTCAGTCTCTCAGTCGTGTCCAGTTCTTTGTAACACTATGGACTGCAGCATGCCAGGCCTCCCTGTGCATCACCAACTCCCGGAGTTCACTCAAACTCATGTCCATTGAATCAGTGATGCCATCCAACCATCTCATTCTCTGTCGTCCCCTTCTCCTCCCACCTTCAATCTTTGCCAGCATCAGGGTCTTTTTTAATGAGTCAGCTCTTCGCATCAGGTGGCCAAAGTATTGGAGTTTCAGTTTCAGCATCAGTCCTTCCAGTGAATATGCAGGACTGATCTCCTTTAGGATGGACTGCTTGGATCTCCTTGCCATCCAAGGGACTCTCAAGAGTCTTCTCCAACACCACAGTTCAAAAACATCAATTCTTCGGTGTTCAACTTTCGTTATAGTCCAACTCTCACATCCACACATTACTACTGGAAAAACCATAGCTTTGACTAGACAGACCTTTGTTGGCAAAATAATGTCTCTGCTTTTTAATATGCTGTCTGTTGCTGCTGCTGCTAAGTGGTTTCAGTCGTGTCCAACTCTGTGCAACCCCACAGACGGCAGCCCACCAGGCTCCCCCATCCCTGAGATTCTCCAGGCAAGAACACTGGAATGGGTTGCCATTTCCTTCTCCAATGCATGAAAGTGAAAGTGAAGTCTTTCAGTTGTGTCCAACTCTTAGTGACCCCATGGACTGCAGTCTACCAGGCTCCTCCATCCATGAGATTTTCTAGGGAAGAGTACTGGACTGAGTTGCCACTGCCTTCTCCAATATGCTGTCTACGTTGGTCATAACTTTTCTTCCAAGGAGCAAGCATCTTTTAAGCCTCAGTTTCCCTACTGTCAAATGGGAAGAACAGTATCTGCTTCCTGGGGTTCTTTCAGAATTCCACGAGGTAACAGACATAAAAAAAAAAAAAAAAAACATTCAGGACAATGCCTGGTACATGGTTAGTATTCAATAGACATTAGGTATTATTCATTATTCACTTCTATCAATGGGCTTGATGAGATTTTATTTTCAAATGAGAATTTCAGAAGGAGAGTTGAGACCTAACATTTACTGAGCATTCTCTATGTGCCAGGCAGGGTGCTAAGAGATCCACAAGTTTTCCTCATTTAGTTCTGGCAAGGCTGCCAGGAGGTAGGCAGCTTTCCCCTTTTTCATAGGAAGAATCTGAGGTCCAGAGAGTAAGTGAGGGGCTTCTGGACAAACAGGCAGGAAATGGTGGAGCTGAACATGAGCTCAGATTGGTTTAACTGCATGCTCTGGCTTTTTCTTCTGTTCAACACTACTGACACGGGAATCCAGAGAGAGAGCCTGTGAGATGGTCCCTGGAAGGAGACGTTTCCCTTTGCTGATCCCCAAGGCTTGACATGCTTCCTAGTCCCTTTCCAAGGCCCTCCCCTCCAGCTCAAGGTGTGGTCTCTCTTTCCTGAGTGTCTCTCTCCCTCTCTCCTCCAGAAACCAAGCCAGAACAGTATTTTGGACTCAGACTGTTGGCTCCAGGTGTCGCATCAGGCCTGGATCCCAAAGGTGGCAAGAGTATGGGCAAGGTGCCCACTGCAGGGGCCACCACAGGGGCACCATTGTACCCCTGACCCAGGCCCCAGCTGGTGATAGAAAGCAGGAGATTTTGGGAAGCTAACCCACCTGTGTTGGAATCCACACTTCAGCTGGCCTCGAGTAAGCTGTTTAAAAGCAAAGGAGATCAGTTTCCCCAGATGCAAAATGGGGAGAACAACCCCAGGTTGCTTTGAGCATCAGGTGAGCTGGGCCTTAGTAGGTGTTCAGTGAATACTAGCTTCCTCCCTCTGGAGGTCCCCCAGGACCTTCCTCTGAGGCCCTTGTCTAATGTTTCTGAAAAGGACACCCGTCTAAAAGCCCACCACCACCACCCGCCCCACTCTGGGCAGCAGAAGTTGCCTGGGGAGCCTGTCTTGTCCTCCTTCAGTCCGAGGCCCTAGTCACTATGGCCTCTCCCTCTAGGTGTGGGATAGGGAGAGGACTCAGCCTGGCCCTGCAGGGACCAATTTCCTATCCCCATGGGATTCCTTTAACTCCCCATTGTAGAAACCACAAGCCCCAGGCTGGTGCCTGGGGAAGGGGGCACATCTAACCTCAATCTGCCTGCCCCTTGGCCAAATTCCTGGCATTCCTGAAGGAACTGAGCTTATCCTTGCCTCTCTCAGGTCAAGGGGTTCACCCCACCGACCTCGGTGCCCCTTAAGAAGGCCCAACCCGGACTGCAGTTGATGACTATATCTGCTCCCTGCCTGAGGGTCCCTGGAAGGGTGATATGCTTGTTCACACTTTACAGATGGAGACCATGAAGCTTGGAGAGCAAACAACAGGCTGTTCTGCTGGGAAGCAGGAGCCAGGGCTAGAGCCTTCAGAGTTGATCTAGCTCTGAAGTCTATAGTCTTGCTCTGGCACCCCTCACCTCCTGGGTCCCAGCCCTGGGAGGAAATGCTCCAATCTTACCACCTAAGGAGGAATGCTTGCTCACCACCTTAGCATTGTGGCCTCTGCTTTGAAAGGGCCTTGCTTCTCCTGCTCTACAATGGACTCCCTTTGCTCTGTCCCAGAAAGGGAGAGAGAAAGATGATGAATTCCCAGGGGGTAAGTAGAGAGAGTCTGAAGACCACAGTGGAAGGAATTGGCCACTGAAGCTGAATGCTAACAACAGGGTAGTCTTGCCCTGGACTGGCCTCACTCTGGCCAAAGTCCCCTGATGTACATGGAAACCCCAGGAAGGAGCAAGCTGTTTAGAACAGAAGTGAAAGAAGATTGGGGGTGCTCTTTTGGCTTTAACTGTGTGGGCTTGCTGGGTGTGCTAACCATGCCACACACACCATGCATGTCAGTTAAGACCCTTGGTTGTAAGTATGAAAAAAATCCTCCTCAAACGGACATCAGAAAACAAGGCGAATTATTGGTTCTCATAATGGAATATTCATGTACAGATCTGGCTTCAGGTGCAGTTTGATTCAGGGCCCAAATGACATCACCATGTGTCATCTCTCAATTCGATTGCCCACGGTTGCCCATTCTTCAGCTCCAAAGTTGGCGAAAATAGCTGCCCTAGGATAGATACCAACTCACAATGGAAAGGAAGAATACAACTCACTACACTTCCCTTTCCCAGAAGCCTCAGTTTTCCTTGGCTCTGATTGGTTTATGTGCACACCCCAGAACCAATCACTGTGGCTGGAGGTGAGGTGGGCGGGGACACAAAGATTGAATTAATCCAGAGCCCATCCCTGGGCTTACGGGTGGTACAATTCGATCACATCCCCTGGGGGTGGGGAAGGAGTGGTGTCCCAAAAGGAATTTGAGACTTGGTTCCCAGAAGGGACAGCAAGTGCGGGATGGCCAGCAGCAGCTTCCCTCACGCCATCTCCCCCGATAAGGAGAACTCTGGTTCCTGTTCTGACAGCCCAGCCTTGGTTCTGACTGCTCCTCTCGGTCTTTTCCCTTTCATCTCATCCCATTTTACTCCTGAACTTGCAGCTAGGGCTCTGGCTTAGGTCAGGATCCCGAGAAGCAGAGACTGAGACAGGAGTTGGGTACACAAGAGTTCTTGGGAGGTGTGGTCTAGGAGAAAGGATGTGAGAGAAGTGGGATTAGGCAGGGGACAGAGTTAGGCAAGGATGCAGTCTCAGCTTCATCCTGACCCCCGCCGCCACCCACCCTGGGAGCTCTGGAGCATCAGTTTCACCCGAATGGGTCCCTCCTTGAGGCCGGGAAGCCAGTCACTGAACTCCCCTCCTCCCTTCATGCCAGTGACTCGGTGGTCATGGGCTGCCCAGGTGTGCATGTCCTCTCAGGAGACAGCTCTCATTCAACAAAGGGCAATCCTCCAAACGAAGGTTTGGGCAGAATCCAGTAAGGCCAGGGTCCCCAACCTCCAGGATATAATGCCTGATGATCTGAAGTAGAGCTGATGTAATAATAATAGAAGTGAAGTGCACAATAAATGTAATGCGCTTGAATCATCCCAAAACCATCCCCCCACCCCAGGCCGTGGAAACACTGTCTTTGACAAAACCGGTCCCTGGTGCCAAAAAGGTCGGGGACTGCTGCACTAGAGGAGCTTGCTGTCCTTTAGATGGAACACTTGGTACCGTTTCCTTGGCAGTGACCTGGCTTCCTCAGGGACCCCCGGGGCTGAACCACCATGCTTCTCTGCAAACTTGGCAGACTCCAAGGGCCTCCTACATTTGACACTGCCCCCAAGGCGGCCCATGTTCCTACCTGGCCCCTGGAGCAGGAATCAATAAGAGATAGGTGTCCTACCTTGCGATGGAGCCTGCTGTAGGAGCAGCATCTACATGAGGCAGACACGGAGGAGGGCGGAGTCCCTGGCTTCCTGGTTTCTCTGCCTCACTCCTCCCTAGTCCGACCTTCCTCTTCTACTCCAGCACTGGGATTTCTGAGACATCTCCTGCCCCTCTTCTAGTGAATGCAATTGAGCCTCCTTCCTGGATGGTCAGTTCTCCCGGCCCTTCCAGTTCCCTAGGCCAGATGAAGCTACTGATCCCCTCTGACGAGAGTGGTTCCAGTGAACTCTCTCTTGCCAGGTGCCAGCTTCCTTGGAAGGCTAGACTCTGCTTTTGAGGGCTTGGTTAATCTACAGGTTAAAGGTGGCCACCCTATACAAAATTAAAGGACAGGGACTTCCTCAGTGTCCAGTGGTTAAGAATCTGCCTTGCAATGCAGGAGATGTGGGTTTGATCCCTGGTCAAGGAACTAAGATCTCGTGTGCTGAGGAGCAACTAAGTCCATGTGTCGAAACTACTAAACCTGTGTGTTCTGGAGCCTGTGTGTGACACCAAGAGAGTCTCAGCGCCACAGCAAAGATCCCGACTGCTGCAACTAGGACCTGACACAGCCAAATAAGCAAATATTTTTAAAATGCTTTCCCAAAAACTTTTGGGAAGTTAAGGTTTAAAAAAAAAAAAAAACTTAAGGGATAAACAACAAATGTTGGTAGACCTGGGGGGACCAGCATGGGGTTAACACTGTAATCTACAAAAAGGTTTTATAAATCAATAATTATATATATGGATACTGCAGTAAA
This sequence comes from Moschus berezovskii, assembly GCF_049115385.1. Lineage (NCBI taxonomy): Eukaryota > Metazoa > Chordata > Mammalia > Artiodactyla > Moschidae > Moschus > Moschus berezovskii. The sequence goes on from NC_142479.1 coordinate 25,123,409, forward strand.
AAATTGGTCAAAGGACTTGAACAAGCAATATTATAAAAGAAGGAGTAGAAATCATCAATCTGCATATGAGAAGGTGCCTGACCTCACTGGGAATCAAAGAAACTCAAATTAAGGCAGTGAGAGGAATCATCCCAACTGGCAAATATTCCAATGAGGGTGTGGAGAAAAAAGCCACCCTTGTGCCCTGTGATGGGATGACGGGAGAATAAAGGGGTACATTTCTGCAAGGCAATTTAGAAACCCTTGGCAAGCCTGAAACCTTCGAATCAATTCAACTTCTTGGAATTTATCCTAAGGAAATATTGGAAGATGTGCCCAAGAATGTATGTGCAGTGATGTTTATTTCAGTACTATTTATAATAGCCAAAAAGAAACCCAGAAATGACTCAATGATCCATCAATAGATAATCGGTTAAATCAATTCTAGTTCATTCGTAGTGGGATCTTATCTAGCCATTAAAAATGATGTGCCTCTCTTGGAAACCTACTGTGTAGCACGGGGAACTCTACTTAATGCTCTGGGTGACCTGAATGGAAAGTCCAAAAGGGAGCAGATATATTAATACGTGGGCTTCCCTGGTGGCTCAGATGGTAAAGAATCTGCCCACAATGTGGGAGACCTGAGTTTAATCCCTGGGTTGGAAAGATCCCCTGGAGGAGTGCACAGCAACCCACTCCAGTATTCTTGCCTGGAGAGTCCCCGTGGACAGAGAAGTCTCACAAACTACAGTCCATGGGGTCACAAAGAGTCAAACACGACTGAGTGACTAAGCAGCAGCATATTAATGTGTATATGTCTGGCTGATTCATTTTGCTATACAGTAGAAACTAACACAGTATTGTGAAGCAGCTGTTTTCCAATAAAAATTAATTTAAAAATGATGAACATTTGTGTCCACTCACATCAGAAGAGCCCCCATAATCCATTAAATTTTAGAAAGTTAACAAGTATGTAGATTATACTTTGAGTGTGTGTTAGTCATTCAGTTGTGTTCGATTCTTTGCCACCCCAAGGACTGTAGCCTGCCAGGCTTCTCTGTCCATGGAATTCTCCAGGCAAGAAACCGGAGTGGGTTGCCATTCCCTTCTCCAGGGGATCTTCCCAACCCAGGGATTGAACCCAGGTCTCCCACATTCTTCACTGTCTGCTTTATCTGTGTTAGATTTTATACCTCCATGTGTACATGGGCCCAGGATTGTCTGGAAGGGTGTTCCCTTGTTTCTGGATGATAAAGAATAGTGGGTTCTGTGGTCTGTGCCTTTTCTGGGGTAACCAGTGCCACGGGGCCTCTGGGCTTGCTACTCCCCCGCCTTTTCATTCTGGTGTTGAGTCACCCCAGGGTCAGAATGACCAGCTGTATCCCTTATATAGGCTCAAGGGGATTGATCATGGGGACCTGAACCAATCCAGATTTTTCTGGAGCTCCCGAGAAATACTGTGTTACATAAAGCCCTCTGAAACTCATAGATGTAGAACAACAACCGTGTTCTGACAAATTCTCTTGTTGGGAATGTGAAGAGTACACAGCTGGAATAGCTCATCTTCAGTCCACAAAGTCCGGAGCCTCAGCTGGGAAGCTGTTGATGACCAGAACGTCTGGAGGCTGGCATCGTCCAGGGAGTTCTTCCCTCATATGTCTGACACCTGGGATGACTCAAAACCTGGGCTTAGCTGGAGCTGTCAACAGGAGCACGTACTCATGGGCCACACATGACTTGGGCTTCTGACAGCATGGCAGCCAGGTCACAAGAGGGAGTGTCCTCAAGATGGGGAATCTGGAGAATGTGTCAAGAGATGAAGGCAAAATTTGCAAAGGCTTCTGTCTTAGCCTCGGGAATCGTGTCTTAGCCAGCATCACTTTTGTCACATTCTATGGGTTACTAAAGCCAGCTCCTATCCACGGGGAGGGGAACTAGACTCCACCTCTGGTCCGTGGCAAGTGCAAGTTCACTTGGCTGAGACGGAGATAGCGTGGGCTCCTAAGGAAAAGGCAGCTGGCCGCAGACAGTCCTCCTCCCCCGCTGGACTCGGAGTTGAGAGATTTGGAGTAGCCACGGGCACCTTGGACCCACAGAGTGGAAGCCTGTGCAGAAGGCCAGCCTGGAGGAGAGCCCAGGGATGAGGCAGAACCAGGAAGGCGGAGGGGAGAGCGAGAATATTAAAATGAGAGCGAGAGACAGGCCCGGTGCAGAGGGCATCCTGTGGAGCCAGTCCCACCCCCCACTCCTCAAACCCAGGAACCGATAGTTGCCTAGTGTTCACGCCAGTTTGAGCTGGGTTTTCTATCTCTTATAGAAGAAAGGGTCCTAATCAATATAAAGGGATTTTACAAGAATAGAATTCCCTTTTTCCTACTTTTTCATATGCCTTGAATTTTCTGCGAGTTCGTCGCATTTTCAGTGCTTTAAAAAAAAATGTTAAATTAAACAGCCTCTTGAAGTCGCCAATGGCAGCTACCATGACTTTAACAACCTCCCATTTTGATCGATTGGAAGACTAACATCCTTCGCCTTCCATTATCTTTTGTTTGTCGGAGTGCAGCACCCGCACGCCCCTCCCACCATCCCTCATTAATTCCTCAGTGTTCTCTGAGCTTCAAGCACCTTCCAGCTCTCCCATCCCACGTACAGTCAATGGGTGGGAGGATGTGGGACAGTGAGGTTCCCGGTCCCCAGGAGCCCTCGGTCCAGGCAGGAGACAGAAGCGGGTAGAATCATTCTGATCAAACTGTGGGTGGCCAGGAGGCGAGTCCAGTGCGCCATGGGAGGAGATGGAGAAAAGGGGGAAGATTCTTACTAAAATGGAGATGAGGCGGGTATTCCAGGCAGAGGGACCAGCCTGAGCAAAGGCTTGGCAGTGAGACCATGTGATGTGTGTTTAGCAAGACGCAAAGCAAGTGACTGAAGAACAGGGAATATGATATGGGGGCTTTAGGGGAGACTGAGACGAAGGTTGGGGTCGATGCTGGGAGTGCCTTCAATGCCAGGGTGAGGAGCTTTAGCTTCATCCTGAGGATCATGGGAGACACTGGAGGGATTTAAACAGACAGGTGGCATAATGAGATTTTTAAAATATGTGTTTATTTTTGGTGTGTCGGGTCTCAGCCGCAGCATGTAGGATCTTCACTGCAGCATGGCATGGGGGTCTTCCATCGCAGCAGGTGGGCTTCGCTCTAGTTGTACCGAACGGGCTCAGTGGTTGCGGCCCGAGGGTTTAGGCCCAGCAGCATGTGAGATCTTAGTTCCCTGACCAGGGATCGAACTCATGTCCCCTGCAGTGCAAAGCAGAGTCTTAACCACTGGACCACCAGGGAGGTCCCATGATCAGATTTTGAGATGGTCGCTCTAATCAAAGTGTGGGTTACAGAGGGGAGAGGCCTGAGAGCAGGCACACAGCCATCGAAACAGTCCAAGCGGTCAGTAGTGAGGACGCAATTACCTTGCCTCCTGCAGGCTTTCCTCACTGCCTGTGCCCAGGGCCTGTGCCAGGAGAGAGAGGCCATGCTGGTGTCCTCCGGAGTCACACTCTGATCTTGGTCAAAGACTTCATCCAGTCAGAGCTGTGTCTACTCAAGTTTCCCCACTACCCCCAGATCCTGGCTGTAGTTAGTGTGTGGGAAGCAGGGGCTGTCTGTATTTACCCTCATTCAATCCACCTGACTGAGGAACACCCAGATAGGAAGCAAGTCTTCAAACAACAGCAACAACATATAACAAAGACAAGAAAAACCATCACCACAAGATGCTGTAAAAAATTGACGTATATCATACCCGGTTCCCACTCTTGCAACCCTCTGAAGCAGGTCCCATTGCCCTGACCACTTCACAGATGAGAGCACTGAGCCTCCGGGCCAAGTCAATAGGCACTCCCACCAGAGGCTCCCAGGGCAGAAGATTCCACATTGCCAGAAGATTCCACCCGAGAAGCTCTGAGGTCCTTGGTCTTCCTGGGTGGAATACAGTGGCTCACCTCCTCCTGCTGCTCTTCTGTCGAACATCAACAAGGATGTCCCCTCCTCTAGGCAGCCTCCTACCATCCTGGTAACATACCCACCCACCCCGGCGGGAACAGACTTCTGACTCCATCTCTGCTGCCCCAGCATTCATCTCGCTGCACGGTCAAGGTCTGCTTGTCTGTACCACGTGGTCAATGTCTCAAGGAGAAGCAGGCAGCTCCCTCTCACCCTGTGGTCCCAGCACCAGGCCAGAGCAGGCAATACATGGTCAGACATTGAAGGGAGGGGTGGAAGGCTTCCCACTTCCCCACTTGCAATGGGCTGCCTCCCCAGGCTCCCCTGGGCCCTGCCCCCCCCATGAACGGAGGACCCAGGAGGGTCTTTCCCAAGTTTTGTGTCTTTCCCATCCTTGTTACTGCCTTCCCACCCCTGGCCTTCTCTTGTCCAAATAAGAGCCCAAGTTCAAGGGCTGCTGATCATCTGTAAACGAAACAGGCTGGTCCTGGCTCAGACTCATATACCAGGGTGCCCGACCCACGGCCGGCCTGGAAAAACTGAGGAGAGAGTAAGAGGGAAAGAAATGAGCTGTAAGCAGTAGAAGAAGATGAAGAGAGGCAAAGTGCCTTCTCCTTTGAGTCTGGGATATGGAGAAGGTGGGGAGGAATCTGTGCAGCCTTTAGCAGACAAAATTGAGCAGTTGTGGTGTGCGGCGGCCTGTGGTACTTAAACACAATAGCTGATCTAATCACCAGCCTCATTCTCTGGGAAGCTTTTTGCTGCATTTTAGCACAGAAAAGTGTTGCCTTTCTCTCTTTTGTGGCTCAAGATGCTATTTAAGAAAGCAAAAAAAAAAAAAAATCGATATGCCTTCTCTGGCTTTCAGTCTTTCTCCCCCAAAAGGTGTTTCTTTGGGGAAGGGGGAAAGTTGGGTGGGGGATGGTGTCGAGGAGTGTTTTTGTCATTCATAAGCCATGGTGACAAATCCTTGACACCATCCTCGGCTCCTATTGATCAGCCCATTCGTGGCACCAGAGGACAAATAGAAATCATTTGTCTGTCTTGGCTCCCAAACAGCCCGAGACAAAGGGCTCAGCCAGCAATCAGCAGCTGGAGGTATTAGCCGTAGGTCAAGTTCAGAGGTCAGAGGTCAAACAGGTTGTCATCAGTTTCTCACAGCTATCAGAGCAAGGGCAGGGGAGGGGCTAAATAAAACCCACCAACAACACAGCTGGTTCTTATTAGCCAAATCCTGCCTCCCTGTAAAGAGAGATGGGTCAGTTGGGTCCACACCCACCCCAGGGACACCCCGGGGTGCTGGGTTTCATGGCAGAGCAGCAGGGCTGGGGGTGGTGAGGGGCTGGGAAGAAAAGAAGTGAGATCTGAGCCCTGCCTTCCACTATTCATCCTTCCCAGTCTCCCCTGGGGGGAAACCCTGAGTTCTTCTTTCTTGGGGGCCTGAAAGAGACAGAGGGAGAGACTTTGGGTTTCTTTGGGAGTCTGAGCAAGCAAGTTAATCCTGTAAAATTGCAAGTGGCTTAGAGGGTCTGGGAAACAGAGGATTCAGCCAGGGGATTGTTGAGTACTTTAAGTCCCTGATTACACACCACCTGTTTTGGTTTCTCCTCCCATCCTTGGGAAGAGGAGACCCAACCCTTAGGGCAATTAATCTAGAGGAAGATATGGAAAGATGAGGGTGACAAATCCAGCCTCAGGGGAGTGACACAGGAGGGCAGGAGAAGCACCACACGTAGGATGGCAGCTTACAACCCTTCTCGTTGAGCACTCAGCATGGAGGCTTTGGGCCTCCTGCAGAAGTAATCTCACTTAAGCACCACTGGAAGCCCCTGTGAGGGTTTATCGGTCCCATTTCACAGATGGAGAGACCGAGGCTTGGTGAGATTAGATCACCAGTTCCACTGAAGGTGCAAGGGGACACTGAGACGTGGATCTTCAGGAAACAAAGGAAGAGTCACCTTTGATGGGGTATCTTCTCAGTGAGGAAGAGTCTAACCTGATAGGAACATGGTGAGAGTTCTGGGTCCCTGCTCTTGTCAGCTGCTCCCTTGGCATGACCCCAAACACCTAAGCACTGTATTGTCTTATGGGGATGAAAGGACCCAGAACTGGAACTTGCAGCCCCAAGGGGGATCCTACTCAGGGAGAGAAAGGCAGTGTGGATGTAGAGCCCAGGTTGGGCTGCAGGGCTTGACGACACCAATCAGGTAGTAAAGTCAGCTCTCAGGAGCCTTCTGATCAGGTAACAAGAATGAGAGTGCCCAACAAAAGAGAGACAGGGATGCCTGTCTGAAGACACGAGTGGTCTGCCACTCAGGGAACTCTGCTGGAACAGGAGCCCTACCCGAGTTCAAGTGTCTCCAGGGGACATGGGGACGCGCTTTCATCAAGATCACCAGGCAGTTCTCTGATGCATCTGTTACTTGCTCCAACTCTCTAAGGGACCTTTAAGATAGGAGAAAAATAAAGGTAAAATGGGGAGTGAGGCTGGATAGATTGGAGTGTTTCAAAGATACCTTAATGATCCCTGGGGTAAATGACCTTCTGAAAGAGAAACCTTTAAAAATAATTAAGGGCTTTGGCTATTAAAGTGTGGCACAAGCGATCTACAAATCCGCATGTGGGATAAAACTGCTTAGAACTAAATACACACACACACACACAACTGCTGAAATCTAAATAGGCTCAATGGATTGTACAGTGTCTGTCTCCTGGTAGATATTACGATGCTCTCAGCATTGATGGTTCAGAGAAGAGCTAGCCTGAAGGTAGGGAGATTCGTTAGTTAAAGATGCTAGGGCATGCATTTGGGTAATACTGTGGTAACTTCGGAGAAAGGTGTGTGTGTGTGTTTGTGTATGTGTTTGATAGAAACTGATAGTTAGGCGCTCATTTGTGTCCGACTCTTTATGACCCCATGAACTGTAGCCCAGCAGGCTCCACTGTCCATGGAATTCTCAAGGCAAGAAAACTGGAGGGGGTCACCATTCCCTTCTCCAGGGGTGTCTTCCCAACCCAGGGATCAAACCCAGGTCTCCCGCATTGGCAGGCAGAGTGTTTACCATCTGAGCCACCAGGAAAGCCCAGGTCCATCATGATTATGCAAGATGCTACCGCTGGGTGAAACTGGATGAAGGATACACACGATTTCTCTGTATTATTTCTTACAACTGCATGTGAGTCTACAATTATCTCAAAAGGAAAAAAGGTATAAAAGGCAAAAAATAAGGTGCATTCTGTTCCCTTGTGTGCATGTGTGCTCAGCTGTGTCCGACTCTTTGCGACCCCATGGACTATAGCCCACCAGACTCCTCTGTCCAAGGAATTTTTCAGGCAAGAATACTGGAGTGGGTTGCCCTTTCCTCCTCCAGGGGATCTTCCCAACCCAGGGATCAAACCCTCATTTCTTGTGACTCCTGCGTTGGCAGGTGGATTCTTCACCAATGGTGCCACGTGGGAAGCCCTCTGTTCTCGTAACAGAGCTCTAGTCTCTGCTGCTTGACAAAGAGGGAAAGCAAAAGCAGGAAAGAAACAAACTTGATTCATGAGCTCTCGCAATGTAGAAAACAGAGGAGAATGACCCACATTACACTTAATCACACAATAGTATCTCATTTTTTAGAGGGAAAAACTGAGGCTCAGGGTTGCGAACTCTTTGGCCTGAAACGACACTGGCTTTTAGGATCCCAGGCCCGGTCCTCTGACTCCAAAGCCCGGCTGCTCTCCACCACATCACCAAGTTGGTAGTGTTTCTATTTCTGGAGCCCCAGAAAGTATGTACCCTCTGGGTAGGCTTTGCTCAAGAGGAAGACCAATGGGTCGATTCCATCAAGTGTCCGTTAAGTACTTTGCCACCAAGAGCATGGAGTTTTAAAAAGAAAGTAATAAAGAAGACCTCCCTGGTGGTCCAGTGGTTGAGACTCTGCCTGTCCACTGCAGAGGGTGCAGATTCAACCCCTGGTCCTGGAACTGAGATCCCACAAGCTGTGACACAGCCAAAAATTTTTTAAAAGACATTTTTTTTAAAGTAATGAAACAAGACCCCTCGCCTCAAGAATCTGTGTTTATGCACAGGAGACCAGTGCACCGAGGGACAGGGCGGGCAGGGTCAAGGAAGTCTTACCCATTTACCTTATTTTTCCTGTATTTAATTGATTTGGTCTTCAATTCAGTTCAGTTCAGTCGCTCAGTCGTGTCCGACTCTTTGCGACCCCATGAATCACAGCACACCAGGCCTCCCTGTCCATCACCAACTCCCGGAGTTCACTCAAACTCATGTCTATCGAGTTGGTGATGCCATCCAGCCATCTCATTCTCTGTCGTCCCCATCTCCTCCCGCCCCCAATCCTTCCCAGCACTTCAGTATACTTGCCTTGGGAACCCCATGAACATATTTGGTCTTGCTGATAGATATAAAGGAAAGAGTTCCTTTGGTGAAGACAAATGCCCCTCGGTTTTACCACCTGGTTCATTTTTATTCTTCCTTTCAAAGTTTCCGATCTTCTAATCTCCACTGTCCCTTTTATGTTTCTTCCCTAGTGTTTTGGAAGAAGTTTTTATTCCATTACTTGTTAGTTTTAAAATTTTGTTTAAAAATTCTTTAACTTGTAATCATTTAATATTTTCATTTCGAGATCCTTGAGTGATAAAGAAATTAAGAGAAATATAACCAGCATTGATATTCCCACTTCCCATCATTAGTGCATCAATCACCAATCTATTGCCTCTCACCTCCAAATCCACCTTTGTTTGCCCAGCTTTGTGATACTGGAGCTTTGACCTGTAAATACTTCTCCTCTCTCAGCTGGCACGATGTCAGGCTTTGTAAGTGAAGGACACTGGAAATGCACTGCAAAGCACAGCAAAGGAAGGGGATTCTTTTCCTGGTTCCTGTGTGCAATTCTTGCTCCCAGGGCACAGCCGTGAGCAGCATATGGGAGACCCAGTGGTGCTCACCCTCCAGCAAGTTACAGTGGCTCCCGGGTGGGCAGCTTCCTGGTTGCCAGTTGTGGGTCAGTTCTGGCTGAAGCACCTCGGTAAACTCTAGGGGATCTCTCTCATGTCTGAACCTCAGTCCTGGGTTGTGGGGCCCTCTTCCAAGTGTGCTCCTTCCTTGGAGGCCCTCTCTTAGCCCTTTCCCCATGTTTGTTCCTTGAGAGGTCCCTTTTACTGCTTTTGGGCTTCCCTGGGGGCTCAGACAGTAAAGAATCTGCCTGCAATGCGGAGACCTGGGTTCAATCCCTGGGTTGGGAAGATCCCCTGGAGAAGGGAATGGCTACCCACTCCAGTATCCTGCCCTGGAGAATCCCATGGACAGAGGCTACAGTCCATAGGGTCTCAAAGAGTCAGATACAACTGAGCGACTAACACTTTCACTTTTACCCCGTTAGTAGTTAGCCACCGTTTACTAGAATTTTATTTTATGTTAAATGTTCCGTGGGGATCCGATCCTGATTGGACCTTGGCTGATACATTTAGAAAGGTTAATTGGGGGACCTCCCTGGTGGTCCAGTGGTTAAGAATCTTTCTTGCAATGCAGTGGATGCCAGTTCAATCCCTGGTTGGGGAACTAAGATCCCTTATACTGAGGAGCACCTAGAGAGCCTGCGTGCTGCAACTGAGACCCCACACGGCCAAATAAATAAATAAATTAAATATTTTTTATATAGTTTGTGAAATTAGCTTGTTTTTTAAGTATACAGGTATAGTTAAGACCCTCCCTAACTGCCATTTCCAGTTCTATACCCTTTCTCTAAGAATGAACCATTATTATGAGTTGAAGGTGAGTGCTCACACTTAAGAAAACTTTTACATCCATTCACACGTAGTCATAAATATATTGTACTGTTTTTATATCTTAAAATGTATATAAGTAGTATACTCTTCATATCATTCCGAATACTGTTTCTATCCATCCAACATTACATTATTTAAAACTATCCATGTGGGTATGTAGAGTTGACCTTCCTTATCCACAGATGCAGAAGCCACGGATATGAGGGCCATGCCATTGCATACAGGGCCATGAACATCAGTGGATTTTGTTGTTTGTGGGGGGTCTAAAACCAGTTCCCCATGGATACTGAGGGATCTAATTTATTCCTTTTAAATGGTTGTACAGTATACCACCGTATAAACATATCACATGTCTTTAACTCATTCCCCTATCGGTATTCATTTATATTGTTTGCATTATTTGGCACTTGGAAACTATTATGTAGTATATATCCCATGTGTACACACACCAGACTACTCCAGGTAACATATTAACGCCTAGACACTGAATTTTCTGACTAGGTCTCAGAGTCTGTGCATTTTAAGATGCTATTAGCTGCTTTTTACTTGCTCTCCAAGTGGCGTTACACTTCCACCAGATGTTTTTACAGTATTATTTTCCTCACATGCCCACCAACACTTTATATTGTTAGACCTCTTAATTTTTCCCAATCTAATGGGTGAAAAAAACAATATCCCATTTTTCCTTTTATGGCTTTAGTGGCCAATTGAACACCCTCCTATGTAAGTTGTCTGTTCATATTGTTTCTCTACTTTTCTGTTAGGCCATCTTGTCTTACAGATCATAGAAATTCTTTATACGTTCTGATAGATACTCTGTGTATTGCAAAGATCTCCCAATAAATTGCCCACCTTTTACTCTTGTTTGTATATTTTGCCTTAGACAAGATATCATTTTCATAAAGTTAAATAAATCTATTTATATTATAGGTTGTTCTTATGTTGGTCTTGTTTGAGAAATCTTTCTCTCTCCCTGTTATGAAAAACATTTTCCTCTCATTGTTTTCCATGTTTAGGTCAGTAAAATGTCTCCATTTTATTTTTGTGAATGATGTGTTACAGCTCCATTATTAAACAGTGTTTCTTTCCCTAGTGATTAGTAGTGATATCTCTAACACATGCCATTTTTCTATATATAGATATGAATAGGTTCCTGGGCACTCTATTTTGTTTTATTGGTTTATCTATGTCTGTATTAATTAGGATAGAAATAAAACAAAAAGAGCTGCTGTGACAACAGTCCCCACGATTGTATGACTTGAAGAACAAAGTGTGGAACTTCCCTGGTGGTCCAGGGATTAAGAATTTGCTTTTGCAATGCAGGAGACATGGGTTTGATCCCTGGTCAGGGAACTAAGATCTCACATGCCAAGGAGCATCTAGTCAACTCATCCCTGCAGGCGGGCACACCTCAGCTGCTCCGCCTGAGTGTCACAGCTGGAGAGTCTGTGCACGGCCAGGAAAGAGGCCACATACCACAGATAAGCAAAGTGTACATTTGACACACATAGTAGTCCAAGTTGGGCTCTGCTCCATGGAGCCATTCAGGAACTCATGTTCTTTCCCTCTTGTGGCTCAATCATTCCCTGTTTATATCTGAGTCACTGCCACATTTGGGTTCCAGTCTAGAGGAAGAAGAAGAAAGGACATTCCTGTTGCTATTAAGAATGGTGACCCATGGGACTTCCCTGATGGTCCAGTAGCTTAAGACTCTGAGCCCCCAGTGCAAGTGGCCTGAGTTTGACCCTGGTCAGGGAGCTAGATCCCACATGCAGGGACTGAAAGGTCCCGCACACCGCAACAAGACCTGGTGCAATCCCATGGAGGACAATGTCTTCTCAAAGCCTCACCTGACTCTAAGAAGGACAGAAAAGCAGTGCCCATCTGGGCCTCCATGTGCCCAACTACCACTCTGACCATGCAAAAAGGGAAAAGTGGATTTGGGTGGACAGTTAGCATCTCCATCACAAACCATGACCAATGTTACACTGATTGAATTATTATTCTGTCCTGTTAGGAGCTCCCTTTGGGTTGGCAAATGGCTCTCATGGCTCCAAGTATCCTATCCTTACGTACTGTTGGCTAGCCATCTATTGATTCATTTAAAAGTGAAAGTGTTAGTTGCTCCATTGTGTCTGACTCTTTGCAGCCCCACGGACTATAGCCTGCCAGGTGGCCATTCCCTTCTCCAGGGGATCTTCCTGACCCAGAGATCGAACCTGGGTCTCCTGCATCACCCCAGCAGATAGATGTTATCACTCAGCCTCTGAATGAACTAATCCTACCACAGAATATCTTATTATAGAGATAATAAATCCCTTTATGAAAGTGAAAGTGAAGTCACTCAGTCATGTTTGACTCTTTGTGACCCCATGGACTGTAGTCCATCAGGCTCCTCCATCCATGGAATTTTCTAGGCAAGAGTACTGGAGTGGGTTGCCATTTCCTTCTCCAGGGGATCTTCCCAGCCCAGGGATAGCTGAAGTCAATTTGACCTGGGTTTTTTTATAACTTACTAGCTGAAAGTAACCTACCTGATACATATTTTATATTATCACTCAGAATGAACTCAATTATGCTACAAAGTTCATTTCAGTTCACTGGCTCAGTCATGTCTGACTCTTTGTGACCCCATGGACTGCAGCGTGCCAGTCCTCCCTGTCCATCACCAACTCCTGGAGTTTACTCACACTCATGTCCATTGAGTCGGTGATGCCATCCAGCCATCTCATCCTCTGTCGTCCCCTTCTCCTCCCACCTTCAGTCTTTGCCAGCATCAGGTTCTTTTCAAATGGGTCAGTTCTTCACATCAGGTGGCCAAAGTATTGGAGTTTCAGTTTCAGCATCAGCCCTTCCAATGAATATTCAGGACTGATTTCCTTTAGGATGGTCTGGTTGGATCTCCTTGCCGTCCAAGGGACTCTCAAGAGTCTTCTCCAACACCACAGTTCAAAAGCATCAATTCTTTGGTGCTCAACTTTCTTTATAGTCCAACTCTCACATTCATACATGACTACTGGAAAAACCATAGCTTTGACTGATGGACCTTTGTTGACAACATAATATCTCTGCTTTTTAATATGCTGTCTAGGTTGGTCATAACTTTTCTTTCAAGAAGTAAGCGTCTTTTAATTTCATGGCTGCAGTCACCATCCGGAGAAGGCAATGGCAAGCCACTCCAGTACTATTGCCTAGAAAATCCCATGGATGGAGGAGCCTGGTAGGCTGCAGTCCGTGGGGTCGCTAAGGGTCGGACACGACTGAGCGACTTCACTTTCACTTTTCACTTTCCACTTCCACACATTGGAGAAGGAAATGGCAACCCACTCCAGTGTTCTTGCCTGGAGAATCCCAGGGACGGGGGAGCCTGGTGGGCTTCCGTCTATGGGGTCACACAGAGTCGGACACGACTGAAGTGACTTAGCAGCAGCAGCAGCAGTCACCATCTGCAGTGATTTTGGAGTCCAAAAAAATAAAGTCTGTCACTGTTTCCATTGTTTCCCCATCTACTTGCCATGAAATGATGGGACCAGATGTCATGATCTTAGATTTCTGAAAGTTGAGTTTTAAGCCAACTTTTTTACTCTCCTCTTTCACTTTCATCAAGAGGCTCTTTAGTTCTTCTTCACTTTCTGCCATAAGGGTAGTGTCATTTGCATATCTGAGGTTATTGATATTTCTCCCGACAATCTTGATTCCAGCTTGTGCTTCATCCAGCCCAGCGTGTCTCATGAGGTACTCTGCATATAAGATAAATAAGCACGGTGACAATATACAGCCTTGACGTACTCCTTTCCTGATTTGGAACCAGTCCATTGTTCTATGTCCAGTTCTAACTGTTGCTTCCTGACCTGCATACAGATTTCTCAAGAGGAGGTCAGGTGGTCTGGTATTCCCATCTCTTTAAGAACTTTCCACAGTTTGTTGTGATTCACATAGCCAAGGCTTTGGCATAGTCAATAAAGCAGAAGTAGATGTTTTTCTGGAGCTCTCTTGCTTTTTCCATGATCCAGTGGATGTTGGCAATTTGATCTCTGGTTCTTCTGACTTTTCTAAATTCAGCTTGAACATCTGGAAGTTCACGGTTCACATACTGTTGAAGCCTGGCTTGGAGAATTTTGAGCATGACTTTATTAGTGTGTGAGATGAGTGCAATTGTGCAATAGTTTGAGCATTCTTTGGCATTGCCTTTCTTTGGGATTGGAATGAAGACTGACCTTTTCCAGTCCTGTGGCCACTGCTGAGTTTTCCACATTTGCTGACATATTGAGTGCAGCACTTTCACAACATCATCCTTTAAGATTTGAAATAGTTCAACTGGAATTCCATCACCTCCACTAGCTTTGTTCATAGTGATACTTCCTAAGGCCCACTTGACTTCTCATTCCAGGATGTCCGGCTCTAGGTAAGTGATCACACCATTGTGATTATCTGGGTCATGAAGATCTTTTTTGTATAGTTCTTCTTTGTATTCTTGCCACCTCTTCTTAATATCTTCTGCTTCTGTTAGGTTCATACCATTTCTGTTCTTTATTGTGCCCCTCTTTGCATGAAATGTTCCCTTGGTATCTCTTTCTTGAAGAGATCTCTAGTCTTTCCCATTCCATTGTTTTCCTCTATTTCTTCGCTTTAATCACTGAGGAAGGTTTTCTTATCTCTCCTTGCTATTCTTTGGAACTCTTCATTCAAATGGGTATATCTTTCTTTTTCTCCCTTGCCTTTCACTTCTTTTTCACAGCTATTTATAAGCCCTCCTCAGACAACCATTTTGTCTTTTTGAGCTTCTTTTTCTTGGGGATGGTCTTGATCCCTGTCTCCTGTACAATGTCACAAACCTCTGTCCATAGTTCTTCAGGCACTCTGTCTATCAGATCTAATTCCTTGAATCTATTTCTCACTTCCACTGTAAAATCGTAAGGGATTTGATTTAGGTCATACCTAAATGGTCTAGTGATTTTCCCTGCTTTCTTCAACTCTGAATTTGGCAATAAGGAGTTCATGATCTGAGCCATAGTCAGCTCCCAGTCTTGCTTCTGCTGACTGTATAGAGCTTCTCCATCTTTGGCTGAAAAGAATATAATCAATCTGATTTCAGTATTGACCATCTGGTGATGTCCATGTGTAGAGTCTTCTCTTGTCTTGTTGGAAGAGGGTGTTTTCTATGACCAGTGTGTTCTCTTGGCAAAAAAAAAAAAGCAGGCCTTTGCCCTGCTTCATTCTGTACTCCAAGGCCAAATTTGCCTGTTACTACAGGTGTTTCTTGACTTCTTACTTTTGCATTCCAGTCCCCTATCATGAAAAGACATCTTTTGGGGGTTTTAGTTCTATTTTTGTGTTATGCTACAAAAATAAACAGCAAAATCCCAGTAGTTTAAAACAGTAAAGGCTTTTTCCTCTCTCATACTACCAGTCCATCACAGTTGGTGAGGGGTTCTGCCTATGCCATGCTCACTCCACTCCACCAGCTATTAAAGCAGCCTACATCTGAAATGGTGGTGGCTGCCATGACAGAGAGAAAGCAAGCACTAGATGGTTTGTGCCAATAATTAACTGTTCAACCTTGGAAATGACACATCACTTTAGCTTATGATTCATTAGCCCCATGTAAGGGACCGATAAACTGTAGTCCTATCACACATCACTTCATGGGAAATAGATGGAAAAACAGTGGAAACAGTGTCAGACTTTATTTTTTTGGGCTCCAAAATCACTGCAGATGCTGATTGCAGCCATGAAATTAAAAGACGCTTACTCCTTGGAAGGAAAGTTATGACCAACCTTGATAGTATATTAAAAAGCAGAGACATTACTTTGCCAACCAAGGTCTGTCTAGTCAAGGCAATGGTTTTTCCCGTGGTCATGTATGGATGTGAGAGTTGGACTGTGAAGAAGGCTGATCGCCGAAGAATCGATGCTTTTGAACTGTGGGGTTGGAGAAGACTCTTGAGAGTCCCTTATACTGCAAGGAGATCCAACCAGTCCATTCTAAGGGAGATCAATCCTGGATGTTCATTGGAGGGACTGATGCTAAAGCTGAAACTGCAATACTTTGGCCACCTCATGCAACGAGTTGACTCACTGGAAAAGACTCTGATGCTGGGAAAGGTTGGGGGCGGGAGGAGAAGGGGACGACGGAGAATGAGATGGCTGGATGGCATCACCGACTCTGTGGACATGAGTTTGAGTGTACTCTGGGAGTTGGTGATGGACAGGGAGGCCTGGCGTGCTGTGATTCATGGGGTCACGGAGAGTCGGACACGACTGAGGGACTGAACTGAACTGAACTGATCACATATCAAAGCACTGGGAATACACAGTGAACAGCACTTATGATCATGGCACATACATTTGAAGGTTATAAATTTTCCTCTAAATACTGCTTTAACTGCTCCTAACAATTTTTACCTCATACTTTCATGATCATTCTTAAATAAACATTTAATTTTAGAATAGTTTTAGATTTACAAAAAAATCGTGAAGATGGTACCCAGAGTGTTCCCCTATACCCCGCACTCAAATATCTCTATGCTAATGTCTTCCATTTAGTGTGGTTCATTTGTCACAAGTAATGGGTCACCATTGTTACATTATTATAAACTAAACTCCATACTTCATTCAGATTTCCTTAGTTTTTATCTAATGTTCTTTTTCTGTTCCAGAATCCCCTTCAGGGGACCACATTGTGTTTGTCATCATGGATCCTTAGTTTCCATTTGGCTGTGACAGTTTCTCAGACTTTTATTTTTTAATGACCTTGACAGTTGTAAGAGTATTGGTCAGGTATTTTGTAGAATATTCCTCAACTGGGATCCATCTGATACTTTTCCTCATGATTAGACTTGGATTATAGGTTTTTGAGAGAGAGACCACAGAGGTAAAGTGCTATTCTCATCACGTTATACCAAGGGTGCGCGCATTGCGTGTGTTAGTTGCTCAGTTGTGTACGACTCTTTGTGATCCTATGGACTGTAGCCGGCCAGGCTTCTCTGTCCATGGAATTCTCCAGGCACGAGTACTGGAGTGGATTGCCATTCCCTTCTCCATAGGAACTTCCCAACCCAGGGATTGAACCCTGGTCTCCTGCATCACAGGCAAGTGCTTTACCATTTGAGCTACCGAAGCCCCATTATACCAAGGGTACATACTATCAACATGACATATCACTGTTGATGTGGACCCTGATCACCTTGGCTGAGGTAGTGCTTGTCAGATTCTGTGTAAAGTTTCTCTTTCCTCTCCCTTTCTATACTGGACTCTTTTGGAAGGAAGTCACTACACATATCCCACACTTAAGGAGGGAGGAGTTATGCTCCATCTCCTTGAGGGCAGAGTCGCAACAAAAATATTTAGAATTTTTCTGCACGATTTGCCTATTCTCCCTATTTCTTTACTCAGCCATTTATTTCAGTATAGACTCGTGGATATTTATTCACTTTAGATTATAAATGAATGGGGCTTCCCTGATGGTTCAGATGGTAAAGAATTCGCCTGCAATGTGGGAGACCTGGGTTCGATTCCTGGGTTGAGAAGATCCCCTAGAGGAGGCCATGGCAAACCTCTCCACTATTCTTGACTGAAGAATCCCCATGGACAGAGGAGGCTGGCAAGCTACAGTCCATAGGGTTTCAAAGGTTGGACTTGACTGATCGACTAGGCACAAAAATGAATACCATGGGTTTTTTGTTGGCTTTGCTTTATTTTTAATTGGAGGATAATTATTTTACAATATTGTGATAGTCTCTATTTTGGTTTTGTTTTGTTTTTTTCCCTCAAATTGTTCCAGCTTTGGCCACTGGGAGCTCTTGATTGACTTCTATGTCTCCTGAACAAACATCCATCAATGTGAGTTGTTTTGTATTTGAGAGGGCTCTTTCTTTCTGACAAAACAAATGCCCTAGGATTGCCCCAGTTCTAGAACCAGCCACGTCTCTAAGGAACCCTGGCTCCCTTCATTGAAGAATGGAATTAGAAACCAAGATCTGAGAACTAGGTGTGATCATTACTACCTAGGTCCTCTCAGCCAGCACAGCAAGGAAATATTCTGTGTATACTAACTCGGGCATGCATACATATCTATATAAGATTCTTTATGTAACCATCTGTATCTATCTTAAACTAAACATAAATCCATTCCGATGTTTCCAACTCTAATCCATCAGCACATAGATCATTCTAGCCTCAGTCTCTTTTTCATCTGTAATTTCCCACTTCAACAGTGAGAAACCCATCCATTAACTTAAATGTCTGAGTCCAGTATACACATATAGTGATTCAGAATTGTTCAGAATTAACTTTTTCATTACAATTTAATTATATTATAAATATGTAATTAATGTTCATTGATTTATTCTTTAACCATTAATTATTTAGAAGTTTGGTTTTCGGGACTTCCCTGGTGGTACAGTGAATAAGAATCTGCCTGCCAATGCAAGGGACACAGGTTTGATGCCTGGTCTGGGAAGATTCCAGATGCCTGGAGCAACTAAGCTCATGCACCACAACTACTGAGGCCATCCTCTAAGAGCCTCTGAGCTGCAACTACTGAAGCCTGCACGCCTAGAGTCTGTGCTCCATCCCAACAGAAGCCACTGCAAGAAGCCTGTGACCCACAGATCGAGAGTAGCCCCTGCTCACCTCACAAAGAAAGGCCTCACACAGCAACGAAGACCCAGTGCAGCGAATAAATAAATAAAATATCAAAAAATAAGTTTGATTTTCAGTTTTAAAACATAGAAGATCTTGATAGATCTCTTTTTATGGTTGATTTCTACTTTTCTTACATGTGGTCTGAAAACAGGTTCTATGTAACGTTGGTTCTCTGGAATGTTTTGAGACTTCCTCTAGGATCTAATATACGTTCAATTTCGGTAACACTTCCATGTGTAATTGGGAAAAAAAGTGTATAAATTTGGGTACCTCTACTCTAAGCTAATCGCCGAAGAATTGATGCTTTTGAACTGTGGTGCTGGAGAAGACTCTTGAGAGTCCCTTGGACTGCAAGGAGATCCAACCAGTCCATTCTGGAGGAGATCAATCCTGGGTGTTCATTGGAAGGACTTATGCTAAAGCTGAAACTCCAATACTTTGGCCACCTCATGCGACGAGTTGACTCACTGGAAAAGACTCTGATGCTGGGAGCGATTGGGGGCGGGAAGAGAAGGGGACGACAGAGAATGAGATGGCTGGCTGGCATCACTGACTCGATGGACATGAGTTTGAGTGAACTCCAGGAGTTCACTCCAGGAGTGAACTCCAGGAGTTCAACTCCAGGAGTTGGTGATGGACAGGGAGGCCTTTCGTGTTGTGGTTCATGGGGTCACTAAGAGTCGGACATGACTGAGCGACAGAACTGACTGACTGACTGACTCTATGCTATTTGGAGAAGGAAATGGTAACCCACTCCAGTACTCCTGCCTGGAAAATCCCATGGATGGAGGATCCTGGTAGGCTGCAGTCCATGGGGTCGCTAAGAGTCGGACACGACTGAGTGACTTCACTTTCACTTTTCACTTTCATGCATTGGAGAAGGAAAGGGCAACCCACTCCAGTGTTCTTGTCTGGAGAATCTCAGGGACGGGGGAGCCTGGTGGGCTGCCGTCTATGGGGTTGCACAGGGTCGGACATGACTGAAGCTCCTTAGCAGCAGCAGCAGCAGCAGCAACTCTAGGCTATTAAACGCATCATTATGAAAATGTAGAAAGCATACAAATGTTTGAGATAATGTGAAATGAGTGAAAAAAGAACACTAAACACAGGCTGTATGTGCAGCACTGTAAATTATCTCGGGCCTAAAAACAAAGTTAGGAGAAGAATAAGCAAAAGTGAAAACAAGAATTGAAAAATAGTGGGGGGGATTCTAAGTACATTTTTTCTCTTTCAGAATAGTATTTAATGTTGTTTTGTTGTTTTTTATAATTTATAAAACTGTAAAAAAGCAATCATTCCAGAAGAAACTGGTTCGTTAAATTAACAAAGGATCATTTCATTGTACAGACATTTTTTGAGCTCCTGCTAGGTGTTGGGCATCATGCTGGATCCTATGGGTCCAGGGATCCACGAATGAGAAGTTAAGGTCACTTAAGACTCTTTAGATCAAGAGAGGCAGACAGTGAAGGGTTCCGGAGAGGTCCAGATATAGAGCGGCTGGGAGACAGAAATGAGAGAAATTCATGTAGGTTCAGCATGGAGGACAAAGTATGCAGTGTCCTTGGGGGACCAGTGGGGACCATAGAGGAGCTCAAGGATCTGTGTGTGGACACTGGAACGGACCACAGGCAAAGGGGAGACCTGGAATAATAATAAAATGTGATGTCTGCATAGACTGTAACTTACAGAATCTTCCAACACACACACATACACACACACACACACACACACAATCTCATCGCTCTTATCTTTATGCTCTCTACCCTGTGAGGCAGATATTACTATTTTTATGCCCAGTTTTTACAGAGTTGGAAACTGAAGTTCAGGGAGCGGAAGCAGCTTGTCCAAGGTTCCACAACTAGTAAGTGATAGGGCCAGGGCTCAGACTCTAGTTTTTTAGTTCCAGGTAAAGATTCCTTCATGGAAACCCCTTCTTAGAAAATAACTCCTTTTCAGTGCACTTAGAGCCATAGAGGACTTCCTGGTGGTCCAGTGGCTAAGACTTCATGTTCCCAATACAGAGGGGCCCGGGTTTGATCCCTAGTCAAGAAACTAGATTCCACATGCCGCAATTAAGACCCAGCATAGCCCAATAAATAACTTTTTTTTTTTTTTAAAGAAAGAGTCATAAAAATGGCTTAGCAAAGCTGTCGCCCTCAGGGAGAAAAGATATTTTCAAAATGTCTTCTCAAGGAAGTACAAATGTGAAAACAGACGTTGAGAGTCAGGCGAAGCCACCAGCTAGGCAGACACAAGACTGAGCTGGGTATTTTGTGGAATTAGACTCTTGTTCTTTGTTGGCTGCAGAAAGGGCTCATCTAACCCCCACCCCCAACCTCCAGCGCCCCAGAGCACCAAACCACAGTGCTCAGAGCTCAGAGCCACAAGCAGCCATGAGCCCAGGCTAGGGGTTCAAATTGGGTTACTGTTCCATATTCAGTTGAAAAAAATATGGTGTATACATTTTGGCATATCAGTGTATATCAATATCTTTAAAAGGATAATTGAAAACATTTTAAGACGTGAAAGATGAAAACGTAGCCCAGGAGATGAGCATTCCAAGCCAAGGGAGGACAGTGTATGAACACCCTGGGCTAGAAAGGGGCTGGGGACTTTGGAGGACTGGAAGCCTAAAGTTGGCAGTGGGGCCAGAGAGAGGTGGCTGTGATGGCAGCAGGAAGGCACGGGCCAGTTGGTAAATAAAATAGAAACCCATTTAAGTGAATATGTGAGGAATCTAAAAAATAATACAAATGCATTCACATAACAAAATAGAAACTGACTCACAGAAAACAAACTTATGGTTACCAAAGGGGAAAGGTGGCAGGGGGTGGGGGTGGGGCAGATAATAAATTAGGAGAATGGGATTAACAAACTACTATACATAAAATAGATAAGCAAGAAGGGTTTACTGTACAGTATACGGGACTATATTCAATATCTTGTAATAACCTATAATGAAAAAAAATCTGAATATATATATATCAGAAACAGAATCACTTTGCTATACACCTGAAACTAACACAATTTTTTAAAAGAAAGGAAATGCATATAAGTGAATAACAACTGAAATGCATTATAGGAGTCAGTTGTCACCTCCAAGCTCCTACCTGCTTTCCCAGAAAAGTTCTGTGCAGCATATAAACTTCATCCTGAAACGATTTGGAATCAGACAACTCAGAGCCACAGCACCCTACATTTCCTGGGTCCCAGCTGCTCCCCTGGATTCCTGGAACCTTCCCGCCACCCCAGGATCCTCACCAGGGGATGATATCAAGGTCAGAGTTCAGGGGAGATGAGGGCTGGAAGGCTTGCCTCATAACAGGTGTACCCAAAGGCCAGTGCTCTGCTTCCATTGGGCATTGCAATCCTCGTTCAGCCGACCTGAGGGCGCTCAGTGGAGGGCCCGTTTCATGGAGAAGGGCCAGTGCAGGACGCGGATGCCTGGGTCGGAATCCCCCCACTCGGTCAGTCGTCCTTGGGCTGTGGCTCTGAATGCCTCCATGTGTGCACCCGTGAAAATGAGGCCATCTGCTCTATCCACCTCGAGTTGCGGGAGAGAGGAGGCGGTAAATAAGATCATAAGGTATTTGACACACCTGGCGTTGAGTTGAGCCTGGCACATAATAAGCACTCAGTAAACGTGGTGTTATTTCTACCCCCACTCTCGTGGCTGGGAAAACGATGACCAGGACGCAGAGGGACAGGAGGGCTACTGGGCTTCGGGCCCCGCCGCGCCGCCCCATCCCTGCCGCCCGGCCAAGGGCAGCGCCAAGGGCGGCCGCAGAGGCAGCTTCGGCCCGGGGCGGCGCGCTCCCCCCACCCCGGCCCTGTCGTCGCGCGGATCCTCCCGAGCATCCAACTTCATTTCCACTTCAATTTTATCGGCGGCCGGAGAGCCGGGCGGGAGATAGGAGGCCGGGCCTGACACGAATTAGCCCGGAGATGGCCCGATACGCAGGCCCGGGCTCGGCGCGCGCTCGCCTCCCTCCCGGCGTCGTCTTTGTGTCTTCCCGGCGGCGCCCGCCCGCCGCCCTCGCTCCCGCCGCGGCCGCCCCGGGGCCAGCGAGCTTGTTTGCTTTAGGCCACGTTTACCAGACCGAGGCGGGCGGCGGCGCGGGGCTCCCGCCCCCGCAGGGCCGTCGGGGCGCGCGGGGCCTCGCTGCTCCTCCCCGAGCCCCTCACCTTCCCACGGCCGGGGTCGGGGTCGGGGGAGCGCCTGGGATCCAGGGGAGCCCCACCGGAGGGGGCGCCCTGCTGGGGGCGCTGTCTCTGTGCTGTTCAGTCGCTCAGTCGACTCTTTGCGACCCCCACGGGCTGCAGCACGCCAGGCTTCCCTGACCTTCACCATCTCCCTGAGTTTTGCTCAAACCTATGTCCATAGACGTAAGGGTTTCCCTGGTGGCTCACATGGTAAAAAATCTGCCTGCAATGCCGGAGACCCGTGTTCGATCCCTGGGTGGGGAAGATCGCCTGGAGAAGGGCATGACAACCCACTTCAGTATTCTTGCCTGGTGAATTCCATGGACGGAGAAGCTTGGCAGGCTACAGTCTGTGGGGTCCCAAAGAGTCAGGCACGACTGAGCCAATAACACTATGTCCATAGAACTGGTGATGCCATCCCACCATCTCCTCCTCTGTCACCCCTTCTCCTGCCGCCCTTAATCTTTCCCAGCAGCAGGGTCTTTTCCAATGAGCCAGGGCCTTGTAAAGGCCATCCTATTGAATCTTCCCAAGAACCCCGAGAAATGATGAGAGAAAGGGAAACGGAGGCTC
Organism: Moschus berezovskii; assembly: GCF_049115385.1. Lineage (NCBI taxonomy): Eukaryota > Metazoa > Chordata > Mammalia > Artiodactyla > Moschidae > Moschus > Moschus berezovskii. The sequence continues at coordinate 25,146,598 of NC_142479.1, forward strand.
AGAGAGGCAACGCTACTTGCCCAAGGTCACACGCACCTAAGCTGTTCAGCCAAGATTTGGGACTGAAATTTGTTCCTTCCAGGAACCTTGGTGAAGAGTGGGTCTGGCATATTTACAGATTGGTGGTCCCTCTTTTCCTTAATTGTTCTCCAAATTTATTGCAAGACAGGAAGCCCTGTAAGATGGGAGCAAAGGAGGCACTGGGGTTTCACTTCTGCCCCCAGGTGCCCCTACCGACACACCCCCTCCCTGGGTCCCTCCCCACTTTCCCCTACAGTCCCCACCCTCACTCCCAGCTCCACCCAGAGAAGCCCCTTTGCTCTGTACCAGCTAGAAGCTGGCTCTGAGACCCAAGGGGTCTTTCCCTGAGCTTCCCCCAGGCCTGGAGAGAGGAGGTGAGCCCTACCATGCTCCCCACCTCTGTTTCCGGGGTGCTGCTGGGGAAAATTTATGTCCCTCTCAGGTTTGGGAACCGATCCCACACTAAAAAGAAAGAAGAAAGAGAGAAAGAAATGATTTTAATTTTTTTTAGGTCCAGAAATGAAGCAGAAGTGAGTAAATTTTAATGAAACGGTGCAAAAATGACATCATTTACTCAGAAATCATTAATTTGTCAGCATTAATATTTCAGCTACAACATTGCCTGTCATTTTGTGCCTGCAATGACTGATAAATCTATAAAAGCGTGCTGCTAATTTACTGAATATTTATGTGCAGTGTCATTTGCAGAGTAAGAATGGAATTTATTTCGTGCCGAGTTCTGCGGGAGAACATTCCCCACAAACCTTCACCCTGGTGGGTGGGGGAGGGCAAAGGGAGATTCCAAACTTCCTGGAAAACTGATGACAAGGTGAGGACAAAGGGGACCCCTGGGGCTTAGTCTCCCCCCCACCACCCCCCCCCCAGCTCTGCTGCACTCCGGGGGGACCCTTTCGCTTTTGCTCTGATGCTCTGATGGTTTAAAGACACTTTGGGAACTCCCTTCCCTCCCCCACCCTAGGGAATCCAAATTTTACCTTCAAATGTTTTTGCTTCCACGAAGGCACCCTGGATTCTGCTGCCCCTGCATTGCAGTTGTGGGGCTACTGCTCACCGGATGTAGGGCCGGCCTTTAGTAGAGGATGGATGCGGGCAGCCCGAATTCATACTCCAGCTCTGTGAATGGTCTCAGAAACCTGGGCCTCCGTGTTCTCATCTGGAACATGGGAACACTGCCAGTTCCTGTTCCTGGAGACTGGGGCCTGACAGACCTAGTGCGTGGAAAGCTCCTCAGCAGAGGACTTGGGAATCAACAGCTGCCGCCTTTGTTAAAGGAATCAGCACTGTAATCTCTGCTCCTGAAATGTCCCTTTCCCGGCTCTGTTTCTCCAGATGAAAAGTGCGGGGCCCTGAGATCCCATTCCCAAAGGAGAGCCCAACCCCCTCCCCACTCCCTCCACATCTCCACATGCTTGGGTGATCAGAATTCTGAGGATCTACCCTTATGGCAACCCACTCCAGTGTTTTTGCCTGGAGAATCCCAGGGACGGGGGAGCCTGGTAGGAGGCTGTCTATGGGGTCACACAGAGTCGGACATGCCTGAAGTGACTTAGCAGCAGCAGCAACCCATATACAACTTCCTGAAGCACTAGCTGGTTCCCCACCCCTACCCCACCCCACCCTACCCCGCCCCACCCTGGGAGCTGTTTGGGGAAAGGATGGTTGGCCTTTGAAATGCCTCCATTTTACAGAGAGCAAAATCAAGGCCTTGAGAGGGGCTCTGACGGCCCTTCACCCCACTTCCCATCCCCCATCCCAACCGGAACACAAATCACAAGGCTTCAAGGTTTGCACAATTTTGCTCAATTTCCTGCCTGAATGGCACAGGGCCTGACCCTCTGCAGGTGCTCAGGAAATGTTCGTAGAATCAATAAAGAGCAGCTAAATCTCCCATCTTCTGAGAGCTTTGTCTCCTCCTCCCTCCTGCTCCCCACACTCCATCAGGGGTGGACTCAGGTGGTGGTGGTAAGGGCAGTCAAACCCTCCTAGGAAATGCCTCTCCAAGCGTTCCTTTTTCTTCTTTGCTGAGGCCACTCCTCTCCATGAAGGCTTCCCTGGACCACTGCATTAGTCTGCTCACGGATCTGCCTGCCTCCACTTCCCTACTCTGATGTGGTCAGCACAGGGCTTTGTGAAGAGCAACTCTGAGCGGTTCATGCTTATTCAGTCGTGTCCAACTCTCTGCAACCCCATGGACTGTAGCGCACCGGGCTCCTCCATCTGTGGGCTTCTCCAGGCAAGAATACTGGAGTGGGTTGCCATTTCCTCCTCCAGGGGATCTTCCTGACCCAGGAATCGAACCGACATCTCCGCATTGCAGGCGGATTCTTCACCGCTGAGCCACCAGGAAAGCCCCCATCTGTCGCTCAAAGGGCGGTGGCTCCCACAGCCTGTGCATGGCACCCCGCGTGCCCTCCCAGGTCCTTCCCACCTGGCTCCTCTTCATTCTCTCGCAGACTCATCCACCTCTTAATATACGCATCCCATGTTTTCTGGTCTCTAAGCCTTTGTTGACCCTTCTGCCAAATGTTCCTGCCCTGTTCCTCACGACAAAATCCCATCTATCCTGCAAGGCCCATTGCAGCCAGGAAAGGTCTAGAAAGCTTGCGATCCCCTCCGAATTCTTCCTTATTCCAAGCCACGTGTCTTCCCCTGAGGGCCCTGGTGTGGAAGAACATCTCCGCTAGAGGAGAGGAGTACTCATGGTCTGAATCCAGGGGAGAACACTGGATTGGTGGCGGGGGGCAGGAGGGGGGTGGGACATGAGCTCTCATACTTACAGATTACAACTGTGTGGCCTTGACCTTGCCATCCTCTGTCTATGAAGTGGGCTGGTCCAGCTGGCTCCTATCCATATGAATCTGTCATGTCCACAGCTGCATCCTGGCACACGCTTCATGCTGGGCAGACAGCATCCCGTTCACACGAGATACTGGCTGAATGCTATCCATGCCAAGGTCCTGAGGTCCTGTGACTCAGTGTGATCCAGGCATCACTGGGTGAACCCCAGGAGAGGCAGAGGGGGATGCTGTGATACCATCATTGAAGAGCAACACGCTTTCCCAAAAGTGATGCAGTTGCCCTGTGCCCATTTCACAGAGGAGGAAGGTGAGGTTAGAAGGTAAAGTGACTGGCTGAAGTCTCACAACCAGGCTCCTGGGTCCAAATCCAGTGCCCTTCTAGCTGCTGAGTCCAAATGCTCTTAGAATAAACCCTAGTCCTCTGTGCCCTGCATGTTGGAGCCCCTGAGACCCTCTCCAAGACACTCTCCTCCTGCGTCAGAATCACACTGCCCTTATGTTCGTTCCTTCTACACTCTAAGCTCATTCTCTACCCTGGGCCTTTAGAGTTGTTGCTCCCTCTGCCTGGAAAAAGCTCATCCTCCCCTTTCAGTGCTCAGCTCTAATGTCACCATCTCAACAGGCCTTCCGTGCCCACCCAAACTGAAATAGATGTTCACTTCCTTTCCCTTCCCTCCGCCACCTGAAATGGTCTTCTATACCTGTGTCCACCACGCGGGCGGGGACTTGGCTGCCTGGCACAACCCTGGAGGCCCAGCGCCCAGTGGCCGAGGGTGGCTGTTGGTCAGATGGATGTATGCTTGGGATGTGTAACACAGCAGAACTGTGAGCTCCCGTCTTCCAGGAGATGAGATGTGGGCTCTGGGGCGGGTGGGGAGGTAAGAGGGTAGGGGGACACCGGAGGGTGCAACCTGCTCCCGGAGCTGGACCTGAGAGGGAGAGGATGAAGCTGGGAGGCACCTCCCCACCTCGTCCTCACCATCACCCACCGCCCCCGCCGCCCCCCCACGCCTCACACTCATTTCCTTCCCGGAGTCAGTCTCATTTGCTTTCCCTAAAAGCTGCTGGAGGAGCCAATATGTACGTGATGAATATTTCATCTCCTGAGCGTGGGTTTGCGGGAGAGCTGCGATCACCTGGGGAGGGAGCGCTGCCCAGCCGTGCCTGAGAAGGAGGGGGCCTGAGAGGGGTGCTGGCAGTAGCATCTCAAAGATGCAGGTTCCAGGGCCCATCCACCTGCTCCCGCAGACACCCTTGGCATGGGGAGGCTCAGAGCGGCTGGGGCAGCCATGAAACTGGGGCACGGACACTTCCTGCCCCCTGGGGCTCCCAGTCCTTCTTTGGGGTTCGCCTCTGGCTAGGGGCAGAATTGACCATAAGCTCAGGGGCTCGCGTTGCCCAAGCTAAAGCTTCAACTGAGACAGTGATGGCCTAAGGTGTGGTCTGTCCTGGTCATCACGTAGAGCAGTGTCTCAGTTGGGATCCTGAGCATCCTCTTATCCCATGGACCAAAGCAGAGAAATGGCAGACTGAGAAAAGGAGGGACAGACAAAGCACTGTGTGTCGAGTGGGGCAGGGCAGGAACCACGAGCGGCAAGACGGTCCTGGGCCATGTCCATCCTCAATCCCTCCATCATGCTCCCCGGCACCCATGACCTCAGCGTCCCCATGGGCATGGTCCAAGTGAGCCTCTCCAGCTCTGGAGTCAGGTGGTCCTGGCTGCCCACCATCTGCTCTTGCACCGGCGGAGTGACCACTGAACTTCTCCGAGCCTCAGTCTCCTCATCTGAAGAGTGGCATCAGTCATGCCACTGGGCAGGTTGATTCTGTGGTGCCAGCAGAATGCCTGGCACATAGTAAGTACTCAAGGGATTCAAGGGCTGCACACCACACACACACACACACACACTCTCACTCAGGACCACCATTCCAGTTCCTGGAGCATCCACTTCTGGTTAGAAAACAAAGGACCAACCATCCGCTCCTGCTTCCCCCAGGTTCTCTGTCCTCTCCCTGTGCCCTGTCCGCCCCTTGCCGCCCGCCCCACTCCATGGCCTTGAGCCTCTGCTCCCTAATCAACTGAGGGGAGAAGGAAGGCACCTTGGTCTTGGGTGTCAGCCAGCCCCGGATCCACATGACCCTTTCCTGGGGTCCCCTCGCCCCCAGCCCCGACCCTCTGCAGCCAGCTCCTGTCCCCCCCAATCCCTCCCTGGCCGGGAGCAATCCCAGCGTTCTCATCCCCACCCACCACATTACCCTCTGAATACTCTCATTATACCATTACTAATTAGGGCTGCCCAGCAAATTGGCGGCTGCATTAGAGGGAGACAGTGCGCAGGAGCATATGGCATAATATCGTATTAATGAACACTCTAAATTCAAACCCGGGTCAGCTGCTCGCTTCTCGCCAGTGTCACCCACGCCAAAGGGAGGGAGGGGAGAAAAAGGCAGTCACCCTTTCCCTCGCTTTCCTCGCCTCTCTCCAAATACACAATCCCCAGCGTGGGCTGCTGGAGGTTTTTTTATTTTTTATTTTTATCATATCTAAAGAATAGGGAGAGAAAGACAAGAGTCCAAGCCTTTGACGGTGTGGGGGGGGGGCGTTGCAGAGAGACCTCCCCCTCCCAATTATGTACCAGTGTACACTGAGCATGGTCAGGGAAAAATAATAATAATAATAAACCAGGCTTGTGAGCCACATTATCTCTGGCTCCCAATAATCCTTGGAGGGGATTTTAACACTGAGGGCAAACCCAGGGCCACAGTGGTGGTGCAGCTTTCTTAAGATCACGTGGCCACTGAGTTGGAAAGTCCAGGGGAGAAAGACAAGCCTGAGAAGGTGGAATAAGACCCCTGCCACCCTTTCCCCCAGTCCAGGAGTGCCAGAGATCCCCAGACCCCCAGGGTCAACCTGTGAATTCAGGGAGAGAACTCAGACCCAGATTCCAGTCTTCGAGTCGCTGGGTGATGCTGGGGGTCGGTTCCCCTTCCCTCCCCTAGCAGGTTGAGTGTTCGGCTCTTGGCACTCAGATCAGCAGCCCAGGGCTGGATAGGGTCCTTCTTCTTCTCTCTCTCCCTCACCTCTTTCTTTCACCTTGTTTCTCAGAGGAGTGCAGAATTCACCGGCTGGTTTTGGAGGCGCCCTCCCGCCTCCCTGCATCTTGGGAGGAGGAGGTCAACGGGGAGACATTGGTGAGCAGGGGCCACATTGGGGATGGTCCGAGGAGCCTCAGAGAAGATGTGAGCTCAGACCAAGTCTCCTGAGTGGAGTGGGAGGACCTGTACTAAAGCTGACTCTACCCCTCCCCCAGCCATGGGGGCAGCGCCCAGTGATGCCCATCCGGGGCTGTCCAAGGCACCCTGACTCCTATCGCCGAGTGGGAAGGGCCTCCCCGTGCCATCCGCCTCGCTGTCTGAAGGCATGATGTCCTCAGTCCTCTAACAGAAACCGGTTTCCATGTCATCTCAAGATGAAGGGTGGTTCCGTTCCAGCCACCTGCTGGGCTCAGAGCCTGGAGCAGGTAGGGCTGGTACACTCAGGCATGGGTCTCCATTCTCTGCCCAGGTGCAGCCGTGCCCTGAACACAGCATCCCTTGACTCCACCTCCTCCGGGAAGCCTTCCTTGGCTGTCATCACAGAGCCACGGCATCTCAAAGTGTCTTAGACACTATTTTATGTGAGATCCCCAACTGAGGACCAAATCTGTCTCAGAACCTGGCTAGACTCCACACCAAAGCACCCCTCCTCCGTCTGCCCGTCCCACCCCAGTGCTGGGAGCCCAGTTCCCCAGGAGGAGACATTTTTTGAGAGTCTCAGGTGTGCGTCTGGACTAGGAGTCAAGATAGATTGCAATTCCAAATGAGTCACAGTGCAAACCTCTTCTAGCACCTTCTCTGCCTTCAGTCTTTGTGAATTCTCTTCCTCTCACACCCTCCCTGTCTCTACCTACCCCTGGGGATGGGGGTAGGAGGAGCTGTGAAGATCAGCAGATGTTCTTGGTCCATGAAAGGGTTTATTAGGACACACTGGACAGAGCACTGGAGCCCCCCAGAGAAGACCCTCCTGTCCCAAGTTCCTGTCCTCCTCTGGGTTAATGGGGTCTGTTCGTGGAGGAGGAATTAGGGGTGGTGGGACAATGATCTCCTTCCAGGTCCCCAGGAGTCCGGAGACGTCCCCTGAACTTTAACCTGTAATGTGGTTGCAGGACTCTGGGCAGTGAGTGCCTTCTCTGTTGACTTTGTTGTTGTTTAACCAATCAGTCATGTCTGACTCTTTGCAACCCTATGGACTGTAGTCCTCCAGGCTCCTCTGTCCATGGGATTCTCCAGGCAAGAATACTGGAGTGGGTTGCCATTCCCTTCTCCAGAGGATCTTCTAATCCAGGGATCGAACCCGAGTCCTATGTCTCCTGCATTGGGAAGCAGATTCTTTACCACTGAGCCACCAGGGAAGCCCTTTGTTGTTGTTTTCATTTATTTATTTGGCTTCTCTGAGTCTTAGTTTTGGTATGTGGGATCTTTAGTTGAAGCATGTGAGATCTAGCTCCCTGACTAGGGATTGAATCCATCCCCCCTGCGCTGGGAGTGTGGAGTCTTAGCCACTAGACCACCAGGGAAGTCCCCTCTGATTACTTTTCCGTCTGTGAAATGGGTGTGTTGACAGCTAGGTCAAGATAGAGGGATGCTTCTGTGCAAGACTCACCCGCGGAGGCAGGGGGCCCTTGCCAACCTAAGTACCGCCAGGCGCCTTTCCAGTCAGCTCCATCAAAAGGAAAAAGCACCTGGACAAGCCCCTCGGGCTATCGGGGCAGGATGGAGGCTGGAGGTACCCGCGCACGCACACTAGCAGGCTGCAAGGCTTCAGGGGCGCCGACGGGGGGCGCAAGAGAGCCCCCTCCCCAACAGACCTGCAGCCCCGGAGGGACTCAACTTCAGACAGCGCGACCCGGCGCTAGAGCCCTCCACGGGGTAGGGGACGGGCGGGGGACCCAAGTTAGGGATAGGGCGCCCCCTTCCTCTGGCTGCCCGGGCCACGCGGGCGCCCCCGGCCGCGGGCTGCCTGCGGTGCACACACCGATCCGCCGACCCGGCCAGCCCGACCCCGCGGCCGCGGCACCCTCTCTCGCGTCCCGGCGCCCCGCCACTCACGCCCCGGTCATAGGACCCTTTTCCTTTGTCTGCAGAACCCGGAGATCCCTCTCCCTCCTCCCTGCGGCTCTCCCGGCAGGGGAGCCCGGGCGGAGTAAATGATTGTCGCCCCTCCCGGCCCTGCCCAGCCAGGCGGAACGCGGGGGTGTCATCAAACCCTGGATGCCAATTACTTTATCCGCCCCCACAAGCCATAAGCACCGCACACACACACCCCACCGCGCAGCTGGAGCCCCCAGCCCCTAGGAGAGGAGTAAACAAGCCAGGGAAAGGTGTTGGCTCTGGTCTCCGGATTTCAGAAGCAGCTTGTCTGGACTTGCCTGGGTGCGGGGACACCCCGACTTCATCTCTCCAGAGGCAATAACACAGCTTTGTGTTAAAGCCGCTGGCATGTGTGTGTGTGTGTGTGTCCCTGTGGTAGGTGCCAAGATTCCAAGGTATGGCCTCTTCCCCAGGGAGGAGTGACTGAGCTGGAAGGGCATCTCCTTGGAAGCCTGAACTTGGGACCCAGAGAGGGAAGGTGACTTGCCCAGGTGACAGAGACAGCAGGACCAAGCTCCAGGTCTGGATAAAGCGCACTGTCTTCAAGTGACCCTTGTCACTAGAGCTCTTTCCAGGGATCCCGTAAACAGCAGAACCTGAAACTCACACTGTGCACATAGCCTTGTTCCCCTGTGACAACTTCATATTTGGGGTATCTAATGAAAAATAAGGGCTTCCCTGGTGGCTCAGATGGAAAAGAACCTGCCTGTAATGCAGGAGCCTTAGGTTTGATCCCTGGGTCAGGAAGATCCCCTGGAGGAGGGAATGGCAACCCACTCCAGTATTTTTGCTTGGAGAATTCCATGGACAGAAGAGCCTGGCGGGCTGCAGTCCATGGGGTCACAAACAGTCTGACGTGATTGAATGACTAACACACACACACATGCAAAATAAATATTCAGGGCCCCTTGTTTCCAGTTGTTAAGTTCCAAGACAGTAAGAGAACACTGAACCTGCTAACTGGAGCCCCGTGTGCTCAGCAGCAGCCCATGAACCTTGCCCTGTCCGAGGACCATGTCAGTCTACATCCTCTGCATCTGTGAAGGCCTTGAGTAAAATCCCCACACCCATTCTAGCAGCTTCTCTGCCTGAAGTCAGGGTTCTACAGCTGCAGTGACCCCCATCACAGCCCCTGCTACATACAGTCCAACAACTATAGCCCAGGGAGGGGGATCGGCTGACACCTAGAATCTGGGAGGTTCTGGCTCTTGCAGCGGGTACAGGCTCTGGCATCTAAGGGAGAAGCTGACCAGGTTCTGTGGATTTCAGAAAGGGGCAGGAGCCGGGGATTCTGGGGGGTTGTGCTTCGTCCGTGTTTTCTTGTGTCTTGTTGAGAGCATGGGCCATACAGGGGTTGTTCATTTCTGTGGGTGCAAATGCCCGCACTGGGTGGCCCTTCTGTGTCCGGGCTGCATGCACACCTGTGTGTGCACTCAGAGCCCCAGAGCAAGGCGGTCAGGCTTGACCCCACCTCCACCCCCATCCCATGGGTGCCCTGGCCTCTGTTATGGTGCGTATGTTCCTATCCTCGGGCGTTCTGCATTGGAATTCAGGCCCTTGCCAGCCTGTTCCCTGCTTGCTAACTATAAACTATCTGATTTATATTCATTAACCAGTACTAGACAGCGGCAGGCGCGGCAAACTTCGGTGGGGGACATGCCTCCATCGACAGGCGGACTGCATTTCAGTTAATTAAGGGGCTGTAATTGTTGTCCAGGACAAGGGTCCCCAGGGCACAGGCTTTGTAAATAACTACCCTCCGCTTGCCCCCACCCCTCACCCTGCCCCTCCCTGCCTCCTGTCCAGACCTTAGAAGCCAGGTAAAGGGAGCTGGGCCTGGAAAGGAGAGGTGGGGGCGAGACGTGGATGTGGGTGACGCTTTCGACAGCTCAGCCCCAGAAAGGCCACAGTTCTAGGACCTGGGGTGGGCTGGGGGGAGTCCTGGGCAGAGCAAGGTGGGGCTGGGCCATAGAAACCTCGGTTTACTTCCCAAGATGGCTCAGCCGGGGAAGGCAAGACCCGCCTGCACACATACACACGGCACAAGCACTCACATGCGTGTGCAACCCACCAGCCCCAGTTTGTGCTGTTTGTTTCTGCTGTTTCCCCCCCCACCTTCTGCCTACATACCCACCCTGGGAGCTCAGCCCTGGGATCTGGGCACAGGCTGGCTATCTGGTACCTTTTGGGCACTGAGAGATTTTAGGGGGTTCAGCAGGGAGCTAAACAGAAAGGGGGTGTCATCTCACCAGTCCCAACAAATGGAGAGGAGTTCTCTTCTCAAGAATTGAATGAGGGGACCTCCCTGGAGGTCCAGTGGTTAAGAATCTGCCTTGTCATGCAGGGGACTCGAGTTCGATCTCCGGTCAAGGAACTAAGATCCCACATGCCTTGGGGCAACTAAACCGGCAAGCGGCAACTGCTTAGCCCATGTGCCCTAGAACCCGTGCTGGGTAAGGAAAGCAACCCATGCAACGAACACTGCAAGGAGATGCCCTTGTGCTGCAACTAGAGAAGCCCCCGAGTGCTGTGTTGAAGACCCAGCGCAGCCAAAATAAATTTAAAGAAAAAAGAAAAGAATGAGGAAGTCTTGTCCTGTCTGGAAGTCTCAGACCAGTGGGAGACAGGGGATCAGAGTGCAGTCAGGAGCTCCCACTTTGATAGGGGAGAGGGTCTCAAGAAGTTCCTTGCCTGGTGGGGAGCAGGGAGTAGGGGGTGATCTGGGAAGACAAGAGTGGTGAGGGAGGTACAAGTGGAAGACATCCAGAGAAGCCAGCGTACACAGACAGTATGGCGGGCGAGTGGGTGATCCCTGAGGACAACAGAGCAGGGGGGTGCTTCCTGAAAGAAGGGGTGGGAGCAGGGCTGGACATGAAGGGTGATCCAAGAGCAAGAGCAGAGCAGCTCTGCTGGAGGTGGGCTCACCCAGCTTTTCTCTGCACAGGTTTTTCCAGGTGCCCGCTAGGTGCTGGGGATAAAATGGCACAGAAGACCATCGGGTTCCCTGTGCTCCCAGAGGTCAGATGCGTGGAGACGTGTGTGACCCCTGTGTACTCAAGCTTGTGTGCATGTGCGGCGTGTGTACGTATGCATGTGCTGTTTGGTCCCATTTTCTGAGTATCTATTGAGTGCTTGCTGCTGCAGTTCAAACACCCTCTGAGCACAGGAGAAAACAGCCGGCATGAAGGCGTCTCTGTCCCCATGGAGCTTGCATTAGCCTGTGCGATGTGTGTACACATGGCTGTGCAGTGTGTGCTCACACGTGGCGTTCTCTGGTTCTCTGTGTGTGCAGGTCCCGGAAAGGAACTTGCACCCACTCAGGACTTGAGCCAAGATTCACATGGCCCTGGGACCCTGCTCCTTTGTGGCCATCCTCATCCCACCCTCAGAACTGTCTTCCTCTGACATCTTGACCCTGTGACCACTTCTGCTCCACCCTACCCCTTGCCCAGAGAACCCACATGCATTTTGCTTTCAGCCTAAAAAGTACCAGCCGCCTGTGAACCACTGAATAATCACCTTAAGGCAAATCAGCATGGATTTTCGTGAACCTGGCTTGCAGTTTAGGATGACCTGTGCCCCTCCTCCAGCTGCACCCCCACCCTATCCCCAGCGTGAATCTCAGGGTTGACCACAACCTTGCATATGACTTTTGACAACATGCTCCTGGGAGTAGGTATTTGACTTGGCTCTATCTAGACAGAGTTGAGCAGAGAAAAGAAGTTTCTTGGTCCCTCCCCTCACCCCCTCTCCCCCCCTTTCCACCTATCAGCCCTTATCTGAAAGAAAAATTAGAGAGTTATTAGGAGTTTCATTAGGGGTGAGCAGGTTGGTAATGAAATTACATTTCAGCTCCTTCTCAGCCTCTGTAAGTATTAAGTGGTTTGATCAATGGTGTTCACACAATTAATTCTGCCTGATTGCAGAGAGTGGCTGTATCGACAGTCAGGTTTCACACCTCGAACTTTGTCTCTTAGCCAAAACGTGCCTTCAAGAAGCTTGGAGGATGAAGGTGGGGGCCCCCATCGATGAAGGTCTTAGCTGAATACCACATTCAAGCTCATAGCGATTGCCTTTTTCTTTAAGCTTATAAGGAAATTTTGGTATCACTCCAAAAATTAAATTATTGAATTCTAGATCAGGAGAGGTGAGATAACCCCCCGCTCCGGCCTTCAGTGTACGTGATGGACTGGCATCACGGGAGTCCCATGCTAGCTCTCAGGCCTCCTTCCCGGGACTGGGCAGCACACCTTCCTTCCCTGGTCCTCTCCTGCCTGTCATCCCAGGCTATCCGGACAGCCTGCCTCAGAACCCATGTAAATCTCTGCTGCTTTGACTTAATCCACTGACTCTTGCTGGGTCTTCCGGGGATATGGAAGGTGACTTTGTTTGGTCCTTTGTGAATGACACTAGAAATGAGAACAACGATCATGTTCTCAAAGCTGGCGAGCTGCTCAGCACGTTCCGTTCCGTCGCTCAGTCGGGTCCGACTCTTTGCAACCCTGTGGACTGTAGCCTACCAGGCTTCTCCGTCCATGGGATTCTCCAGGCAAGAATACTGGAGTGGGTTACCATTTCCTTCTCCAGGGGATCTTCCCGGCCCAGGGATCGAACCCGGGTCTCCGGGTCTCCCGCATTGGAGGCAGACGCTTTAACCTCTGAGCCACCTGGGAAACCCAGGAACTTCTAATTCCTGGGACCCTGCCCACCAGGAAGTGTATCCTTCTTGTCACCTGCAGTCCATGTCCCTGTGGCTTCTGGACATGCTGCTCCTCTGGGGCTAGGTGGGGGGGTGGGGGGTGCTCACGCCAGGGCTTGGGGTTTGCAGTGGGTCTTTACACGATCGCAGAGTAAGTCCTGCTTCTCGGTAATGCCTCAGGAAAGCCTGGGTTTCCTGGAAGGGAAGGCTGTGAAAGTGTTGGTGACAACGATGTCCTGGGAAAGGTGTTGGGGGGGGCGGAATCAGACTAAGACACACACTGAACCCTCTCTAAGGCTCATGTGCTGTTTTACAGGCGTGGTTTTGAGAAATCCTCCCAACTGCCCCAGGAAGTAGATGCTCCCCTTTAGCAGATGAGGAAACTGAGGCGCAGAGGTGTGAAAGCTTTCCCAGACTCCACCACTAGTAAGTGGTGGGACTTTCTGAGAGGATGGGAAAGGACCACGTCTCAGGATCTGCTTAGTGGGGCTCACCTTATGGCCCCAGAGACCGCTTCCACCTCCAGGAAGTCCCCCCTTCCAGCAGAAGCACGACATGGGGGCTTGCCCGCAGGCTCTGCCTGCACTTTTTTTTTCAATGTCAAGAAGGCCTTTGGTTTTTTATTTTTGGTGTCACCATGGAGTATTAGGATTCTAGTTTCCTGACCAGGAGTTGAACCCATGCCCACTGCAGTGGAAGCACAGATCTCATCCACAGGACGAGAAGTCCCAGCTTCTGCTTCTTGCTGGCTTGTCTGCCTGTGTATCCAGAGTATTTCTGTTGGGTCAGTTGTCTGATTCTCACAGCAATGGGCAAATCGTAACATCCGGCTCCCAGCACTGCAGCATCAGGGGTTAACAAAGGAACCCCCAGGAGGAAAAGGATTCTGGGCTCCCCGACTAGCAGGAGGTGCTACGAGTGAGGAGGCCAGCAGGCCAGAGCCTTGGGGAAGAGGCTTCCAGTCCAGGGAGTGGTCTCTTGTTCAGGTAGCTGAACAGGCAAGGAAATGATTGTTGGGCTCTCCTGCTCTTTATTGTAGACCTTCACGCCAGGTCCCAGCTCAGCAACCGTAATGACCAATCGTGAAGGCCACCAGTTTCCATACGTTCATCTGCTGGACTATAACGTGGCTGTTAACAGCACATAATGACACGCGGACATCAAGGATCAGGGTGAAAATCAAATGGAAGCAGTGTGAGCCCACCTGGAGGTGTGTGGGTGTGACTCCACCAGGTCCTAGTGCTGAACAGCGTCCACATCTCGCCAGCCTAATCCGATGAGGTAAGAATAGTGTCCTTTTCTTAAATATGTGGGACCTGGGGCTTAGAGCAGTTGGATAACTTACTCAAGTCCGCACAGCGAGCACGTGGTGAAGTCAGGTTTCCATTCCAGACACTCTGGAATGTGTGGCTCTGGCCACACTCTGTGCTCTTAACTGCTACCCTATAATGACCCCGTGCCACTGGCTAATCTTTTTCACTGTACAAAGTGCTTTCATGTTTATGATCTTTGTGAAAAATTCACCACAGTTCTATGAAGCACCTCTTAATAAGCCCATTTGATAGATGAAGAAAGAGACTTGCCCAAAGTCACAGTGTCATCCCCCAAGTGAATGACCAAAGAAGGTCTCAAACTCAGGTTGTACTTGACAAAGCCTTGCCTTGTCTACTTCAAGAACAGAAATAGACAAGAGAAGGCAAGGCGCTTAGATATCAAACCAGACACAGCAGAGATCAGGACAAGGGAAGGAAAAGGATTCTCTTCTCTTTGCTCGTCTCTACTCAGATGTAAAGGGAAAAAGTCATTTTAAGCAGGTGACTTGCCACCTTGCATTTAAGAAAAATGCATGGAATTAAGTTCCTAAAAAGCTAGGAAAGCTGAACCAAACCATCACTGGGGCTTGAAATGAGATTTTATGTTTTCCCATTCTGGGCGCTGAGCCATCAGTGGTGCCACGTGCCAGGCTGGTGAGGACCACTTGTTCCTTGGAGACACCAGGGGTTGGTGGCCATCCGCCCAGCCTGGCCCTACCCTGTGAATGCCAACTGCTTGCAGGCCCATCAGAGGGCTGGGCTCAGAGAACAGACATAGGGGAGTAGCAGCCCCTTGCTGCTCAGAGTGTGGTCCACAGACCGGCAGTATCACCTGAAAGGTTGTTATGAATGCAGAGCCCTCTCTTCGGAGAGTCAGAGTTTGTATTTTAAAAAGATCTGGAAGTGATGTGTCTGCCCATCACAGTTGCAGAAACCTGGCTTTAGCTAAAATCTGAATAGAGGGAGGACAGGCCCCAGTCTCAAAAGCCCCATCTTCCCCTGCCCTGGGCCCCCAAGTTCTGAGCAGCTCACACAGACCTTGGGATTGCTGAAGCCTGACAGCGTTGCGGTCGGTTGTGGGCACAGGGGACGGAGGGAGGGCGGAGGCCCCTCCCAACCCGCACCGCTGGAGGTGCCCGCCAGCCACAGCCAGGGAGGGTGGGGGTGGGAAAGCTTATTTCTGTCAGCAGATCTTTCTGGAAGGAGAATCAAGGTGCCCCTAGATCCTCCCTCCCGCGTGGGGACTGAGTGTAAGAACGCCGTGTACAACGATGGCAGGGCAGGTGGCCAAGGGTGCTGGGTTCACCTTCCCCAGAGGCAGCACGGTTGCGGTTGCGTGGTCTCTCCCTGTCCCTCCCAGGCCAGCCTTCCCAGAGCTGGTCACAGAGCATCAGACCAAGGAGCTGCTTCTCTCCAGAAAAGGAGGGACCTCTATCCTCCGTGCCTGCCCCAGGCGAGTCTCCCCTCCTCCTGGCCTCCCTCCCCACCTGCCCCCAGCTCCTGCAGAGGCATCTACTCCTCCCCAGCCTGCTCTCTGCCACCTGGGTCCCTGGGGCTGGCCCTCTGCTGGCTCCCAGGACACCATCTCCTTAAAGAGACAGCTGCCCCCTGTCTCTTCGCAGTGCACCCACCCTGAGCACAGAGACACTGAGGCTGAGTCTCCAAGCCTGGGAAAGGGACTGGGCTACACCCTCAGCCCCGGGAATGAGCCATCAGTCTTCTCACCCAAGGGTTTCTTAATCCTGGCCACACACCTACATCACCTAGGGAGCTTTCAGGAATACTGATTCTTTTAGTCCAGCCCAGGGCAATTAGATCAGAATTTCTGGGGCTAGGTGGGTGGTGGGGGAGGGTCTTTTTAAAATAAACATTTAATATATTTTTAAGATACTGACTAATGTGCAGCTAGGAAAAATGAAGCCCTGAGCCAGTCCATCAAACTCACTTTTTTTGAGACCCCTCTGGACTGTAGCCCACCAGGCAGCACTGTTCATGAGATTTTCCAGGAAAGAATACTGGAGTGGATTGACAGTTGCTTCTCCAGGGGATCTTCCTGATCCAGGAATTGAACCCAAAGCTTCTGTTTCTCCTGCATTGCAGGGGATTCTTTACCACTGAGCCAACTGGGAAGCTTGATGAGTGCGTGTGGCCCAGATAATCCAACTGTAGCTGCGTCCCAAAAGAAGGGCTCACTCAGGGTCCAACGTGGCTGAACCAAGACACAGAACATACCAGGCAACACAGTGGGCTCCCTGCACTAACAGATATACCAACCTTGCTGCCCTATAACTTTGGACGAATTTCCTAACCCTTCTGACTCTCAGCTTCCTCACCTATAGAATGGGTATGTGTGTGCGCTAAGTTGCTTCAGTCATGTCCAACCCTTTGTGACCTCATGGACTGTAGTCCACCAGACTCTTCTGCCTATGGAATTCTCCAGGCAAGAATACTGGAGTCAGCTGCCATGCCCTCCTCCAGAGGATCTTCCCAATCCAGGGATTGAACCCATACCTCTTAAGTCTCGTGCATTAGCAAGCAGGTTCTTTATCACCAGTGCCACCTGGGAAGCCCATAGAATGGGGATCAGTTCAGTTCAGTTCAGTCGCTCAGTCATGTCTGACTCTTTGTGACCCCATGGACTGCAGCATGCCAGGCTTCCCTGTCCATCACCAACTCCCGGAGTTTACTCAAACTCATGTCCATCGAGTCAGTCATGCCATCCAAGCATCTCATCCTCTGTTGTCCCCTTCTCCTCTTGCCTTCAATCTTTCCCAGCATCAGGGTCTTTTCCAATGAGTCACTTCTTCACATCAGGTGGCCAAAGTATTGGCGTTTCTGCTTCAGCATCCATCCTTCCAATGAATATTCAGGACTGATTTCCTTTAGGATGGACTAGTTGGATCTCCTTGCAGTCCAAGGGACTCTCAAGAGTCTTCTCCAACACCACAGTTCAAAAGCATCAATTCTTCAGCGCTCAGCTTTCTTTATAGTCCAACTCTCACTTCCATACCTGACTACTGGAAAACCCATAGCTTTGACTAGATGGACCTTGTTGGCAAAGTAATGTCTCTTTTTTAATATGTTGTCTAGGTTGGTCATAACTTTTCTTCCAAGGAGCAAGTGTCTTAATTTCATGGCTACAGTCACCATCTGCAGTGATTTTGGAGCCCCCCCAAAATAAAGTCTGTCACTGTTTCCATTGTTTCCCCATCTATTTGCCATGAAGTGATGGGACCAGATGCCATGATCTTAGTTTTCTGAATGTTGAGTTTTAAGCCAACTTTTTCACTCTCCTCTTTCACTTTCATCAAGAGGCTCTTTAGTTCTTATTTCTTCATTCTTATTTCTTTAGTTCTTATCTCTTAGTTCTTTAGAATGGGGATAATCATGCCTAAATGATAGACTCGTGGCAAGAATGCCTGATACCGGTAGGTGCTCAAAGAAATATTGCTGTGTGAATGGATGAAGGAAGGAAGTGTTGATGGATGGATGGACACTTGAACTGTTCCTTGAACAGGCATGGAGGGCTCCACTTAGAAATCAAATAAAATCTGCAAGCCAATCCCAGGATTCTAGAACTATCAAAACTTCTCCTATTGAGAAGGGTCAATGCAGAGGACCAGGCAGTGGGAGGCTTTTCTTCAAGGGGCCCCAGGATTTCAGGCCAAGGTGTGGGTTACTTGACAGAAGAATAAGTGCTTCATTCATCTTCCAGCTGCCTCCTGCCCCAGCCAGGTTCCACTGGAGTGACTCTGGCCCCCCTTGTGGGAGGGGCTGGATGCTCACCTTCCCCTCACCCTTCTTGCTTGCTGGCACCCAGCCAGGGCACCTGTGGGCTCACAGAGATCCTAGCACGGAAGATCTCTGGAGTGGGGGAGCCAGGCAGGAGCCCCCTTTCCGTGTTGGTCTCACAGGGTGAGGTGTGGCCAGCAGAGGAAGAGCCGGAAAGGACCCTCGCAGTCTGGTGACAGTTCAGTGGCCTCCCCTGAGGGCTGGGGAAGCAGAGGGGGTGACAGGACATCCCTCTCACACCCCCCTTCCCCAAGCTTTCCCCCAGCAGTCACCTTTCTGCCCCCACTCCCAGCCAATTTCCTAGTTCTCATCCCGCTCCCTGCCCGCTCTGCTTCACTACCGCTGCTTCCCCTGCCATGAAAGCTGTGGGTCCTGGCCTTCCTCGCCTCACATTCCCTGCCCCCACCCCCATCACCATCACACACACACCCCCGGGGGCACCCTGGGGCCCAGGTGAACCAGGGCAGGGTCTACCATAATCTGCTCCTTCATCATGGCTCTGATGAGATAGAAATCCTGCGGATGGAGAGATCAAACTGACCAGAGTGGGACATGAGTGGGGGGTGGGGGGGCATCTCTTGGATCTGAGCTGCCATCCTGGGGCAGGAAGGGGCCACTGGCTTGTTTTCCTTCCTTGAGCAGGTACAAAAGAAGCCACATTAATACAGTCCTGCCTTTGAAGCTCACCTCTGAAACCCGGGCTCTTGGGTCTGAGCCAAGCAGGCTTGGCCGCTCGTGCCCTCTGCCCAGGCACCCCTCCAGAGGTGCTTTGGAACTGGGAGATCAAAGGGGCCTGGGCTTCTCCTCACCGTGCAGTCAGAGCTGTGGGTGAGGAGTAATGGTGGGAAGGTGGGTGTGCACAGAGGGTCCCGTGCAGGAGAGCTAGCCTGAATTTCAGAGGGCTCCAAAACACATGCTCCCGATAGGTATTGGGTACCTACCCACGTGGTTGCTCTCCCTTCTTCCTTACAGGTGTTGTGTCTGGTGTTCCGTTTTATAGATGGGGAAACGGAGGCTCTGAGAGGGTTAAATAGCTTACCCAAGGAATTAGGATTGGAAACCTGATCTCCAATCCAGGACTTTCTCCCTATTGGAGAGTCCTACTCCCACCCCAAAGACAACTTTAAATTCTTGGTCATAAACCCAGGTATATTCTTTAGTCCCCAAAGCCAGCAGCTCCATAAAAGGCTGCCGTTTTCGCATCTCAAAGTGGCTAATGTCAGCAGGCCCCATCATCCCTCCCCGACCTGCACAGGCAGGATGGACAGGCATTCAGGATTCCACCCTGGACCCCAATTTTCCGTCTCCCACAAGCCCTTCCGCCCTCATGTTGCCTTTGTGTTTGCTGAGCAGCTGAGAGGACTGGAAAGCTGGTGTCGGGGTGAGCAGGGGTACCCCGTCTGTGCACTGAACTCCCCCTTAGAATAAGGGAGGGATGAGAGGAACCATCAGCCCTCTGGGTAGGGACTCGGTTCATTCTCAAGTGGAAAGAGCCCAGAGTGGAAGACTTACCCTGCTCTTTCCAGCTGGGCAGCTGCTCACCTGGCCCTCTCCTTCCTCTCCCTCCCACCACCCCTCACCTCCCTCCAGACCACCCGATCAAAGGCAAGAATCTGGGAGCCCTTAACGATGTCCCCCCTCTGCCCCCCGCATGCCTGCCCTCTGCTCTTCCTGCCTGGCTCAAGTAACTGTTTCCCCAGGGTGGAACCAGACTGATTCCGAGATGGAAGGGCCTTCTACATCAGCATCTTCATTTCACAGCTGAGTAAGCCGAGGTCCAGAGAGGGTGACTTCCTTAAAGTCACAGAGAGAACTCATGGCTTGGGACCAGGGCAATAGTGAGGTCTTTGGAAGCCTACGTGATGAAGAGATTTTTGTTTCTCCCCCAGTGCAGGTGTGTCAAAACTGAAAGAGTGTTAAACCGTGAAACAGAGAATGAATAAAAAGCAGCACAGTTTAGGACTACCCTGATGGGTACAATGGTTAAGAATCCATTAGCCGATGCAGGGGAAATAGGTTCAGTCCCAGGTCTGGGAAGATTCCACGTGGCGCAGGGCAACTAAGCCTATGCACTGAAACTTCTGAAGCCTGTTTGCTCTAGAGCCTGAGCTCAGTCACTAGAGAAGCCAGCGCAATGAGAAGCCTGAGTCCCATGGCTAGAGAGTGGTCCCCACTCCCCAAAACTAGAGAAAACCTGGGCTTAGCAATGAAAATCCACCACAGCCAAAAAAATAAAAATAATAAGCTGTTAAGTCTGTCTGTTGCATGATGTTGTCCTGTCTGGCACTCAAATCTGAGTCTATAATTCGGTGATAAATGGTGTAATAAGGTTCTAGGGAGCATCAGAAGAGGGATGGATTGCATCCAATGTGAAGGTAGGAGGGCCAGAGGGAGAGTTTCATGGAGTGGGCGTTGAAGATACAGAGGCAGGAGGTTCGGGGTCTGCTCAGGGTCAGCGTCCAGTGCCCAGGAGGCACACAGATTTCCCACGCTGCTGAGCCGCAGTGCCTTTCATCTTGTCATGCTCTGACCCTTGTCCTGTTTTCCCAGGGAGACTGTGGTGGCCTTATGTGCTGGAGGAGGGCCATCTGAAGTGATGGGAAAGAAAGTGGGGAGCCAAGTGGCCAGGGGCTGTGTGAGAACTGAACAGTAATGGGGAGCCCCAGGTTTCTTCATTGACATCCTAGCTCTGGCTGAGACCCCAGGAGGGGAGGATAGAGGCTGAGACCATTTACAGTCACACCCCAAGGAAATTTCGCCTCTCAAACCCCTCATCTAAGTTTCTGGTCCAGCTTCTTCCATAACAACCTTCTAATCTAGTGTCCTGAGAGTGAGGACCTGGAGCCTGACTTCTATGGTCAGGCTCAGCATTTAAGAATCAGGGAAACAGACAATATAAACAGATGAAAGTTAATACGACAGAGGGAAAGAACTTGACAGGGAAAAAAGAGGGAGCAAAAGATTGGAACAGGGAATTCACAGAATAGGAAGCACAGATAAATGATCAGTTATCAGGAAAGAATAATCAAATTTTGACATCTTGTACAAATTAAACTTAAAATGTCAATTATATCTCAATAAAGGCTGGGGGAAATAAAAAGAATAATCATCTCCACCAATAATCAGGACAGTGCAACTAAAACAGTACTCTGAGGGCTTCCCTGGTGGCTCAGTAAAGAATCTGCTTGCCAATGCAGGAAACATGGGTCCCATCCCTGACCAGGGAAGATCCCACATGAGGCTGGGTTCGCACCACAACTACTGATCCTGTGTGCTAGAGCCTGGGAGCCACAACTACTGAAGCCCGTGCACCCAAGAACTCACGGTCCACAACAAGAGAAGCCACCAAATTAAAGTCTAGTAATACCTTCATATTGGTGTAGACATCCAGACATTGGCAGGAGACTTAGTAATGAAGATCCAGCACAGCCAAAACAATAAAAAGACAGGTTGGGAGATTATAAATCAATGCTTCCTCTTTGAAGAGCCATTTGGCCATATTTCATAAAATTGGCGATGCTGTGCTCTATTGTAGGCTGTCATATCGGTGGTCCCCCGTGAACTATTGGCTCCCAGTATGCCACACCCACCCTTGTTTTGAACTCTAGGCCTAGCCATGTGACTTGCTTTGGCCAACAGGTTATTAGCAAGAGTGAGACAAGCAGAGACGTAATAAGCAATTGCACAATGTGGCTTGAAACCCTGAAACTGCCATGCTGTGAGGAAGCCCAAGCTACCCAGAAGGAGAGACCATGTAGAAGAAACCTGAGGAACACTTCTGACAGCTAGACCCAAGGCCCCACACATATGACCCCAGTTGAACTTTCCCAGGTGCTCAAGGGGCCCAGACTGAGACCTCAGACACTGCGGAAGAGAGACAGCTCACCGCTGTACCTTGGTTGAATTACTTTTATTTTTTTGGTCCTGCTGAATGGCATGTGGGACCTTAATTCCCCAATCAGGGATCAAACCCATGCCCCCTACATTGGAAGTGTGGAGTCCTTTTTTTTTTTAATTCATTCATTTATTTTTGGCTGCATTAGGTCTTCATTGATGCTCATGGGCTTTCTCGAGTTGCAGCGAGCAGGGGTTACTCTTTGTTAAGTGGGCTTCTCATTGCAGCAGCTTCTCTTGTTGTGGGCTCTAGAGGTTGGGCTCAGTAGTTGTGGAACACGGGCTTAGCTACTCCATGGCATGTGGGATCTTCCCAGACCAGAGACTGAAACTTCACACCCTGCACTGAAAGTACAGAGTCTTAACCACTAGACCACCAGGGAAGTCCTCCCTGCTTGAATTACCTTACCCACAGAATTGTGAGCAAATAAAACGGATATTGCTTGAAGCCACCAAGTTTTGGGGTGGTGTTTGATTCGAGAACAGAAAATTGATAAACCTGTCATCTAGTAATTCCACTCCTAGCTATGTGCCCAGAGAAAACCTTGCACGTGTACACAAGGAGATTTGAACAAGGGTGCTTATCACAGCCTATTAATAAGCGAAGGATAAACTGAGGCGTTTACCTTCATTCAATGAATATGGCACAGAACTACACGGAACAACAAGGACAAAACCAAAACGTGCTGAACAAAACACTCAAGGTGTAGGAGTTTACATGCAGGATGTAATATATAAAGCTTATATAAAACATAGAAACATACAGACACATACAGTATAGTGCTTATGTATTGATACTCCAAAGTTAAAACCTGCTTGGAAAGAATAAACCCTAAATTCAGGAGGGTGGTTCCCTCTGGGGAGGTGAATGAGCCTCAGGAGGAAGACACATGGAATCCATAATGTTTTGTTTGTTTAGAAAATATAAATCTGAAGCAAAAATGGCAAAACATTAAGATTTAACAAAGCTGGGTAGAAGAGACTTGGGTGTTCATTATATTATTGTTTATAGTTTTCTCTGTGTGAGAAATATTTTATAATAAAAAAGATAATTTAAAAAATAAGGATAGAGGCGGTAGGCTCTGAGTGGTGAAGGATAATTTAAGAGGAGATAAATCTGGGGAGAAGGTTCTGATGCCTCTTAGGCATTGCGGTCCCAGCCTTCCCCCTTCCTAGGGCAGCTTCATTCCTGCCCATGGGTCCCTTAAGTCCTCCCCATACCTTTATCATGGAGATCCTCTTCCTATTAAGACAAAGAAGCAAAACTTCGAATAGTTGGGTTGCTTCCTTGTTGCAGGTCAGGCGGGGGTGGGGGTACAGGTAGGGGGATGCAGGGAAGCAGACCAGTAATAGACACCGCTGACCAAGACTCAGGAGGTGTGAGCTGGAGTTCCAGCTCTTTCACAATCCCCTGCATGACCTCGCACATGCATTGTGTCTCTCCAAACCGCAGTTTCTCTGTCTGCAGTGTGAGATTGGCAGATTAGATCAGGGACAGTCAACCAGACAGAGCTATCAAAATCAACATTCAACCCCTCCACACCCAGCCAAGGTGACCAGAGTCTTGCTCCATAAGGCGAGGGAAGCAGGAATTTGAAAAAGCCCCTGGGGACTGTGGTACCCACACCTGACCAAGATGACCTCTCAGAACCCTCCAGTCCCAGCACTGTGGGAGTCTAGGATGTGGCAAGCTCTAAATTCTGTTAGGATTGTCAGCTAAATTCATAGGGCACATCTGAGGTGTCCACTGTATATACTTCCCCTCAGGCTATTCTTCCATCCATGCATCTGTCCATTCCCCAAAACGTTTACTGAGCACTTACTATGTGCTAGATCCTGTGTAAGATTCTGGAAAGTCAACAGTGAACAAAGTAAACATAATAAAAATTAACACATCAATCTCAGACCCACTTCTGCGCACTTTATACTTATTTATTAGGAGCTCTATGAAGTAGGCACTGTCATCCCATATTACAGATGAGGAGACTGAGGCATGGCGTGGTTAAGTATCTCACCCAAGACCAGCAGGATGTAAGCGGCAGAGCCAGGATGTTGCTAGGCACTCTGTACCATCACCCTCTGCATCCTCCCGGCTTCCCACTCCAGTCCTTCTTCCCAGACTTTCTTCCCACCCCTGTCTCCGCAAATGAGCACCTTTCTCTCACCTTCTACCGCTCACCTCCCACCAGGCAGGGGGGAGGGGCTCTAGTGATGCAAGGCCAAGTGGGCCTGCCGTGTATTGGAGGCGAGTTTCATCCCGTAGTTATGAGATCAGAGAGGGCCACCCAGCTCCAGCCCAAAGGAGTGAAAGCAGGAGCCCGGATTTCCAATGGGCAGAGCCTAGGGGGTGGGAAGAACTGGCTTCACGGGAGGTGGGTGGGACTAGGTGAAATGGGACCCACCCAGAAGCCATCAGTCACGGTTTAGGACCATTTACTTTGTCTGGTGGTGACTCAAGAAGTGCTTGACAAACATCATCTCATTTCATCTTCACAAACTCCCTGAGGTTACTACTTTCCTTGCCTAAAGGAGGGAACTGTTCAGAGGGACCAGGTGACTATCCCAGGTTGCTAAGCTGGAATCTGAATCCAGGCTCTCTGACAACAAATACTTCTTGTAGGAGCCGGGCACCTTTCTAGGCTCTGAGGGCAGCAGTGAGCAGGGTGCGCAAGCTTTCTGCCCTAGTGGAACTCACGTCTCGCGTGGAGTGGGCAGAGAGTAAATGAGTAAAGAGATGATGATCATCAGTAATGACAATGGCTGTTGATGACAAAGTGCCCGCGAGACTTCAAAGTGCACAGTGAGAGCGCCCGAGGTGTTGCAGGAAGGAGGATCCCTTTCAGGGCCCAAGAGTGGGCTCTAGTCTAACACTCGGAAATGAATTGTCTGAGGAGACACCTGTGTGGACAAAGCAAGAGACTTCATTGGGAAAGGGGTGCCCAGGCGCAGAGCAGGAGAGGAACGGAACCCCGGAAGACTGCTCTGCCCCATAGCTCGAGGTTTCAGGTTTTATGACGATAGGGTTAGTTTCCAGTTGTCTCTGGCCAAGCACTCCGACTGGCTGTCCTTCCTGGTTGCCCGTGCGTCATGCAGCCAAGATGGACTCCAGTGAGGAGGATTCTGGGAAGCCGGCAGGACATAAGGACTGGAGTCTCCTCTCTCCTTTTGACCTTTCCCGAACTCTTCTGTTGGTTGTAGCTTGTTAGTTCTGCGTTCCTTGCCAGGACCTCCTGTTTAAGATAATTCATGCAGGTGTTTACTATGATGCATGCCCAGGGTGGGCAGTTTCAATTAGTGGTTCCCCTAACAGAGGGGCTTCCCTTCCTTAATGATGCACTGGACACCCTGCCCCAAACTTCTAATACAGAACACCTAGAAATGTGGAGTCAGATATAACAAACATCCTATTACAGGGTGGCAAAAGTTTTGAGAAATATCAGGGGTCAAAACCGGGGAAGAACCTGGAGACCTGAAGCTTCTACTGCTGGTTTTGGCAAATTTGAGGTTTAAAGACCTTACGGGGGGCAGGAGACAAGGTGGGGAGATGGGAGTGAGATATTCATCTCCTACACCCCCCCAAAGTCTAGACCCTTGAAAAGCTACAACCACAGTAACAAGGTGAATTTGCGGATTGGGGGTAAGGATCCACCTACGCAAAGGAAATCAACAGAAAAACTTGATGTTTCTGTCTTTACCTGGATTCATAGAAAATGAAAAAGCTTCTGATGAGCATTCCATAACAACAGGCCTGTGTTCTGGTGAGTACAGGTCTACCGTCTACCACTTGTGTAGAGAGGGAAAACCCAAGGCAATAAGTGAATTAAAATGGAGGGCTTCCCTAGTGGCTCAGATGGTAAAGAATCTGCCTGAAACATGGGAGACCTGGGTCAGGAAGATCCCCTGGAGAAGGGAATGGCAACCCACTCTAGTATTCTTGCCTGGGAGATCCCATGGGCAGAGGAGACTAGTGGGCTACAGTCCACGGGGTCGCAGAGTTGGGCATGACTGAGCAACTAACACTTTCAAGCTTGATATTATTAGCTTTAGGGGTGGCTCGGAGGTAAAAGCCTGGAATGCGGGAGACCTGGGTTTGATCCCTGGGTCGGGAAGATCCCCTGGAGAAGGAAATGGCAGCCCACTCCAGTACTCTTGCCTGGAGAATCCCATGGAGGGAGGAGCCTGGTAGGCTGCAGTCCATGGGGTCACAAAGAATCGGACACGACTGAGTGACTTCACTTTCACTTGAGGAAAGACAGGCTGTCTTTGGAGGGACACACCTCCAACTCAAGCCTCTCAGGAATGTCATAAATAAGTTCTTCAAGCTGGAGCCCACATTCCAAACACACAGTACACAAACCAGTGACCATGAGTGAGAGCCTGCCAACCAGCGAGCGGCAGTTCTAGTCCTTGTGAGTTTCATCTTATGGAATTCTCAAACAGGGAGTCCGAAGTGTGTCTATTTAACACGTCAAAAGAGATATCAGAGGGGATTAAGTGTGGCTAAAGAAAGCAACACTGGACTGGCAATCAAGGAAGAACTTGTGGAGGAAAAGACTTACGAGACCTGAATGCAAAGGAGCCGGCCTCCTGCTGGAGAGGAACATTCCAGGCAGAGGAAACAGCACATGTAAAGATTCCAAGGCAGGACTGCCCTAGGCCTATTGAGGAGCAGCCACGGCAGCGGCAGCGTGGCTCTGGAATGGCTTTGAGGGACTGTGATATGGGTTGAGGTGAGAGAGAGCTAGGAAGGGGTGGGATCACAGTGAGGGGTTCTGCAGGTCCCCAGGAAAAGTCTGTTTGTTTGTTTTTAAATGCAATCAGAAGGCTCAGGGCTTAACACACAGGAGCAATATATGATCTGATTTGCATTTTTTTTTAAAGACCACTTTGGGGGACTGTCCTGGTGGTCCATTGGTTAAGACTGCTCACTTCCACTGCAAGGGGGCACGGTTTCCATTCCTGGTCAGGGAACTAAGATCCCGCATGCCTTGTGATGAAGCCAGAAAAATAAATAAAAACTAGGCCCAAACAAAAAAAGACTAGGGCCTACTGCATAGCGTAGGGAGCTCCACTCAAATACCCTGTGGTGAACTGCATGGGGAAAGCATTTGAGAAAGAGTGGACATATGCATGTGTGTGGCTCTTCATTCTGCCATGCAGCAGAGACTTACACAGCATTGCGAATCATCTACACTCCAATAAAAATTAAAAAAAAAAGAAAATTGGAAGGCAATTTAAAAAAAATAAAATAAAAAAGATCAGGGGATAAATAAAAAATAAATTTAAAAGATTGGGGATTCCCTGGGGGTCCAGTGGTTAGGACAAGCCACAAGGGAGCATTCAAAAGAAAAATATATATACCACTGTGGTTTCCCACATGGAGAAAGGAGGGGACAGGGTCCAGGAGGTACCCTGGTGGAACTGGCTTGAAATGCTCAAAGAGCCGAAGGTTCCAACTCCAATTGTCTCTAAAAGAAGACTCTCCTTGCTCAGAGAAGGGTCTCAGGGGAGGATGTGAGGAGTAAGCGTGTGAGGTGTGGGTACGGGGAGGGTTTAGGGGGAGCCTGTTGGTCTCAGCCACAGAGGCTGAGAAATAAAGAGCTGAGCCCGGGTAGCCCCCTCTGACCAAGGCCCCCTGCCCAAATTACTGACTTAGTCCACTGAGTCTCTCGTTCCGTAAAATGCTACCAAGTGTCTCCTTCATGCCAGGAGTAACCATGGTCATCTTCCCTGCTGGGGATGGAGAGCCAGTCTCTGCCCTCCCGGGGGAGTTTGCAGTTAGCAGGCAGTGAAAATTCCTGGGAAAGGTTCTGGGCTGGGGAAAAAGTCTGGGAGCCCAGAGGGAGGAGAGTGTCTGTTCTCAGGGAGGAACAGTGTCAAGACTAATTCCTTAGAGGGGCTGACCGGAGCTACTCTTCCCTTCCATCTCCCAGGACCCACTGCATCTCTGGTTGAACCTTTCTGCACACTCCCTCTGAAAGAGAGGAGGGTCTTTGCCCCTCTCCCACAGGCAGTGCCCAGCTGAAGAACTTGCCTGTCATTCACTGTGGAAGGAAGAGAGGAGACAGCAGCTCATGCGAGGAACCACAGGCCTCAGATCCAGGCCTCCTTCCCCTCCATTCCTTCGTGCAGAGAAAGAGCAAATTACCCAAGATGGTGTGGTCAGGCTGTCTCACCCCACGGCCTCTTGCTCTTGCCCCACGATTTGTGAATAATGGTTGTGTAACAGCTGAGAGCACTGGTAGCTCTGCCCGTGTGCCTTACGAAGCACTCACTTGGCCATGGGCTACTGCTGTTCTGTAAGCATATATAAGCTTCCCCTGGAAAGCCCTGGAAGGCTATGCTATGTGATATTCCAGCTGTGGCTACGGCTGTGTCTGCCAGGAGAGAATAAATGTGTCTGCACTTTCTATGGCTCCCTGAGTCTTCTTTCAGCTTCTTAGCTCTCGCCTTGCCTACCCTGGGTTCAACGAACAATGCTCACAGCGAGACACAGCGCAACAGTTGGCATCGAGAACAGGATCAGCAAGACACCTTGCTTGATGATATCGGTGGGGCTGGGGTCATTACCCCATTTCACAGATGAGGAAACTGAGACTTGGTGATGCTAAGTGCCTTATCCAAGGCCTCACAGGGAAGGTGTGTGCCTGAGCCCATACCAGAAGTCCGTCTTCTGTTCCAGTGCTCTCCTGTGGCCTTCCTCCATGCCCACTGCTCTCACTCCTGGTCCAGTGCCCTCTGCTCCCCATCCAGGCCCCAGCAGCAGAGGGAGCAACAGCAGAGCTGTGAGTTGCTGCCTGGAGCAAAGAAACTCAGGGCAGCCATACTAACTTCCGGGGCTGAGCGTCCTGACTTCTTCACAAGTTCCCCAGGAAGAGTCCCCTGGAATGGGGTGCCAGGAACGAACTTTATAAAATTCTCCACAGGCAGCCAAGCGGAACCTATTTTCCCTCACAATGCAATTAACGGCACCAACATTTACAAAATATGATTACAAGCGCTTTGGTTAAGTAGAGGAAAGTATATTAGATAGCAGCGAGGGGTTGATCTTAATGTGCGTTTTTTCGAGAGACTTGCATTTTCTTTGTGCAAATAAAGAGTCCCTAAATTCTCCATAGGCACTAAAATCAATGCAGTGGAACCATGATAACAAACACGGGCTCCACTTTTTGCTACATCCCCCAATTAATTAAGCCTTTCACGGGCATGTAATTAGGAACATTAGCAAGTCATAAAATTGCCGTGAGTCTTTAAATTATGTGCTGGCCCTTAGCAATTTGTTTTTAATTCCTTCTGAAGACAATGGCACTGCGGGGCCCAATAGATCTTCCAAGCGGCCTCCTGTGCGCTCCTTTATTGCGGGAGGGCCGGCCTGCCGGGGCTCCCCTCTAGGCAGCCGGGATGCCCCAACTTCACTCCCCGAGCCCTGGAGTGCTGCGAGACTCTACTTTCTTCCCCTTTTCTTCCCCACTCCCGATCCCTTCTTTGTTTTCACTTCCCCTTTAATTCTCCTTCATCCCTCCCTCTGCACCTTTTCTCCTTTTTCTCTCTTCCATTTGACCTCTTTACCTCCTGTGCCCCCTCCTTCATTGCTTTCTTCTCTCTCCTGCATCTCTTCTTCCCTGCTCCGGCTTCCAGCCCCCACCCCAGCCCCAGGCACCTCCACCCCATTCCCATCCACCTTGTAAAGGACCATCAGAGGCCACATCTAGCCTGACCTGCCACCTCTGATTTGTGGCATGGGTTACACTCCTTGGGAGCCAAACACCGAAGCAATCCGGAGGTGTTGGAGGAATGAGGGGCAGGGGTTATGACCCCGATTCCACCACCCTTCCTCCTCAGAGGGCAGGGAAAGTGGGAGGCCTAGCAGAGGGCCATGGCATCTGGCTTTGCTGGCAAAATGCCCCTGAGAGGGTCTCCACTGGTCTTTCACCCCTGTGCCAGGACCCCCTGTCACGCGACGGAGTCGGAGAGCACTGCTCCCCACTCCTGTCCCACCCAGAGTCCCCTGCCCCTCAGATCATTACCCTCCCAAGCTTATATCCACCAGCTCCAGGACTTAGGGGCATTAGGTCTCTCGGTTCAGGGCTTCTAAACCCAGCCTTACTGATATATCCTCTACCCAAGTCTTCCTTCTCTGTCAACCAGAGGTTTCCAAGTTATGAATCAACATCCACAAGAAGATAATGTGGGGCTTGGTTATCAACTCCCCAGGCCGATAGGCACAGTCCAAGCCTTCTCCAGGGTTTGTTGAAATCTGGGGAGAGAAGGACTGACTTCTGGCTGGGCTTCCTCCTCCTGCCTCTGTACTATCAGCATCCTCTCCCAGCTCCTGGAGATCACAAGGCTTCTGGGGTCTCTTGGAATCCCCAAGGTTTACAACTAGGAGGAATATTACAAAAGAGCAAGTGAGGACCACACCAAGCAAGGGACTGGGGACCAAAGACCTGCTCGCTCAGCAGCCAACCGCCGCGAGCATCTCTGGTTCACAGCTTCCGTGGGGTAAGTGGCTCCTCTGCGTCTCAATCTCGTCAGCTTCTGCTCTCACTGTAACCTAGCTCTGTTTTGTTTTTATAGTGCTGTGTGGCATGCAGGATCCCAATTCCCCAACCAGCGATGGAACCTGCACACCCCCAGTGGAAGTCTCAACAACTGGACCACCAGGGAAGTCCCCCAGAACTAGCTTTTTCTTATCACATTTTGCAGTGTGATGGACATTGCTAGTGCTCAATGGTATTGGGTTCTGCTTGCCTTCTGGGTGAGATTGTATTCCTGGCCCCACTGAGGTTAAGCAAGGCTGTGAAATTTACATGGGCCAATGAAATGTGAGCAGGAGTAGGTGTCCCTTCTGTGTGTGTGTGTGTGTGTGTTAGTTGCTCAGTCGTGTCCAACTCTGCGATCCCATGGACTGTAGCCCGCCAGGCTCCTCTGTCCATGGGATTCTCCAGGCAGGAATACTGGAGTGGGTTGCCATTTCCTTCTCCAGAGGATCTTCTAATCCAGGGATTGAACCCAGGTCTCCTGCATTGCAGGGGGATTCTTTACCATCTGAACCACCAGGGAAGCCCATGTGTGTCCCTTCTGGGTAGAAGCATTTTGGAGCTGATCTTTAATTCTGCATGTCTTCTTCCCCGGTCCCCCACGGAAGCACTTACTGATTGATATGGAGGTACCCTGGTGGAACTGGCTTGAAATGCTCAAACCACACATGGTGGCAGCTGCTCCAGAGAACTGTCCTGACCCAGCAAAGAATTCACATGAGCAAAGAGTAGATCTTTGTCATGTTAAGCCCCTGAGATTCAGGTGATGTTTGTTACCACAGTGTAACTGAGCCAGTCCTGACAAATTCGCCAAGGAAGAGCCTCTGGCTGGTCCAGCTAGGACCAGACCTAGGGTCTAGTGGGGAGATTAGTTGTCTTTGGGTCAAATGCATACCTTGCCTCAATCGGGGAAAACAGTTCTTCAATTCATGTTTCTCATGCTCAACAAAATAAGCATGTAATTTGTTAGCAAGGCTGTCAGTGGGCCGACCCCTGCCTACCCTCCAGCCACATTTCCTGCTACTCCCAACCCTGCTCCACATCTCAGGTGCAGAGACACTGAATATCTCCTTCTTCCCTCAGCGTATCAACCCAGCTCTTTGTACTTGCTCTTTCCTTTGCCTAAAATGCTTTTCCATTCACTCCTCCTCCTGAGGAGATTCTGATTTTTATTTTTTTTATATCTACCTACCATCTATTTATCTATTTGGCTGCATCAAGTCTCATTTGCATCACATAGGATGTGATGTCATTGCAGCTCTCAGGCTCGGCAGTTGGGGAGGGCTGGCTCAGTTTCCCTGTGGCATGTGGGATCTCAGTTCCCTGACTGGGGACTGAACCTGTGTCCCCTGCATTGCAAGGTGGATTCTTAACCCCTGGGACCACCAGGGAAATCCTCTACTGATTTTTAAAGTCCCACGCCGGGGCTTAGCGTGTCTTTGAAGTCTTCTGCAGTTAATCGCAATCCATTCCCCTCGTGGCACTCTGCATGTCTTCTATCATAGACCGCTCACGTGGACTTCTACTCTTCTGCTTATCTATAAGCCCACGTGCCTGGTCCTCCCTGGACGGTAAGGTCCTCATAGCACGACCAGCACCTCAGTCATCATCAGGTCTCCGCTCCCTCCCACACGTTACCACCAACAACCAGCTCAACGAAAGCCAGCGTTTGTTGACTGCCTACCACTGTCCCGCACCCTCTACACACAATGCCCAGCTGACCTGAACAAGCATCGTAATCATCTTCACATTCTCCAGAACCTCTCCATCCCACGCCTCCCCTTGTGTGTCGTCCTGTGTGCACACCCAGTCATGTCTGACTCTTTGCAACTGTAGCCCACCAGGCTCCTCTGCTCATGGAATTTTCCAGGCAGGAATACTGGAGTGGTTTGCTATTTCCTCCTCCAGGGGATTTTCCCGACTCAGGGATCGAATCTGGGTCTCCTGCATTGACAGGTGGATTCTTAACCGCTGAGCCACCTGGGAAGCCTACACTTCCCCTTAGGGTCCTGCAGTTTCTCAGTTATACTCTGTCCAGTGAATAATGAATGAATGAATAGGTGAATTCTGACTTACACATACAGAGGCCAGGTCTTCGTGGAACGCATCCGTGAAAGCCCACCTCTTCCCCGAGTCATACGTGCCTGCTTTAAAAACTGCCCAGGTTGCTGTGCACTGGTCTGGGGTGTTTGTTTGGTTGTTGTTTTCCTGGGATTTTCTTTAACTGAATTTCTAAACGTCACATAGCAAAGTTGAACCACTTCAAAGTGAACAATTCAGAGGATTTGGTACATTCACACATCAACTCTATCCAGGCCCCAAACATTTTTCAGAACCCCAGAAGGAAATCTTGTCCCTAAAGGGTACAAAGCAGTCACTCCACAGTGGATCTTCCCTGATAGCTCAATTGGTAAAGAATCCATCTGCAATGCAGGAGACCCTGGTTCGATTTCTGGGTTGGGAAGATCCCCTCGAGAAGGGATAGGCTACTCACTCCAGTATCCTTGGGCTTCCCTCGTGGCTCAGCTGATAAAGAATTCACCTGTAATTCAGGACACCTAGGTTCGATCCCTGGGTTGGGAAGATACCCTGGAGAAGGGAAAAGCTACCCTTTTCAGTATTCTGACCTGGAGAATTCCTTGGACTTTATAGTCCATGCGGCCAGGAGTCGGACATGACAGTGACTTTAACTTTCAGAAGAAAACCTAGTACCCTAAAGGGTACAAAGCAGTCACTGCACAGTGGACCCTCCCTACCTGGGCACCTTTAAACCAGGGAGTCTGGGATGGGCTGGGGTGTCCCCAAGGGGAAGGACATGAATTCTCCACCCCCAGCCCCCTACAGTGGTCACAGGCAGCCATTTCCTGACCCGAGCCAGCAGCCTCTGAGACCTCCCAGACTTCATGCCCCAAGCAGGGCCCACTGGCTAGCTCAATACCAAGGCAGGTGGGGTGTCCCAGGACCCCCAGCCCAGGGCTCTGCTGGGCCCATTTCCAGGCAGCTGCATTCCCTCAGGATGGGGAGCTGGGATGGGGAGCCTGGCGAGCAGTCTAACCTTGAGTAAGTGTTTTCTCGTTGTCATCCGCAGATCTAACTCTGAGCCTGCCGAGAATACTCGGCGGGAACATATATTACACCCAGAGCTTTTTATCTCGCACATGTGACCCTGCCCATCATGAGCTGTACGTTTTATTCTCGCTGGTGGGACGAAAACCACCTCCCACTGCAGCATATATCAAGGGGAAGAATGTGGAACTTTCTTTGCATTAATATAAATAGCTGTTTAGGCTTCATTCCCCAGCCCAGGACCCTCTGCGCACCTGTCCTTCATCTACTCTATTTGGCATCTGGCTCAAGTTTGGTTTATTTAGAGCCCAGGTCGGCTGGCTTTTACATATTAAAGGTGCATTTTAAAAGAGCATTTTCTATTCTAATTTGGGGGAGCCAAGCTCTTTAGGGCTTTCGGGAGTGGTGTCCACCTGATTTACATTTCCCCCTCTGAGCGGAGCCACTGAGGCACATTAGAATGTAAATAATAGTGATGGATACATGTATCTTTAAAGATCCATTTTCTCTCCAATTTTTTCTCTCTTTGCGGGGAGGGGACCGGCTGGGGAGGAATGGAAGTACCCAGACTGTGGGAGCAGAGGAAAGAAAGAGGGGGACGGATGCAATTGGTTTCTTAGAAAGGCTGGTCCCAGGGAGGAAAGGTTGCAGTTCAAGCACTGGGGGTGGGGGTTGGGGGCAGGGTTTCTGCAAGACGGCGGCCAGCAAGCCTGGCAGGACCAACCCCTTCTTTGTCTTGGGAGAGGCTACTGCGTTGCAGTTAGGCCAGTCTTCAAATACTGGCTCCAATGTGACTTTGCAAAATTCACTTCGCCTCTCAAGCCGGAGTATACCTCTTAGGCTGTGGAGATCAGCATAACTATCCCATCTAGGGCTGGCATGGGGAATGCATGAGACAACACGTATAAAACACAGGGTCCCAAGCAGGCAGTAGGTGAGTAACTTAAAATATGTTAGCTATTGTTTGCTATTGTTTTCCTTGTAAATTTTGCCTATCCCAAGCCCTAGAGCCCTGCACATGGTAGACACTTGATTGGTGTATATGAGTTGGACTGCCCATTCATTCAATGTTGAAAATTTTACCTGGGGGATTCCCTGGTATCCCAGTGGTTATAACATTGAATGTTCACTGCCAAGGACCTGTGTTCAATCTCTGGTGGGGGAACTAAGATCCCATAAGCTGTGTGGTGTGGCCAAAAAAAAAAAAAGGAAATTTATCTGGCACCAACTCTGGGCTATGGACTTGGCCCAAGGCCCTAGAGAAAGATGACTGAGGCCTGGTCCCTCACCTCTATCCAACTGCCACTCTCACCAGAGCTCCCATCTGACTACCTCTTCAGGTCCCCATCTGAGTGATGCTCTCTCTCTCTTGCTTTTAATGCCCTGGATCCAGGACCTCCTCTCTCCTATTCATTCCTAGAATAAGTCTCATTCACCTCTTCCAGGAAGCCTTCCCAATTCCCCATGCTGGATAAGGTGCTCTCTTCCCACCACTGCCCTCCACCATACTGCTAACCATGCTCAGTGATAACTCTTTCATGGGTCCAGATACCATATGGAGTGTGGGTCCCAGGGGCAGAGAGAAAGATTGTCTTGTCATCATTCTATTCCCAGACGCACAGTAGGTGCTCAACAGATGTTTGCTAAATGAAATTATGAATTCAATGCTTTCGAGGGAATCACAATCTCAGCAGGGACAGACCTACGTACAAGTTGTTACAGGGCAAGATGAGCTTGGAAGGCGCAACTGGGTAAGTCGGGAGGGCTTCCCAGAGGAGGTGGCAGTGAAGAAGGGCCTCGAAGAATAAGGAAGGGCTGGGGGCTTCCCTGGTGGCTCAGAGGTTAAAGCGTCTGCCTCCAATGTGGGAGACCCGGGTTCAATCCCTGGGTCTGGAAGATCTCCTGGAGAAGGAAACGGTAACCCACTCCAGTATTCTTGCCTGGAAAATTCCATGGATGGAGAAGCCTGGTAGGCTACAGTCCACGGGGTCGCAAAGAGTTGGACACGACTGAGAGATGGAACGGGACTTCCCTGAAGGAAGAACGGAAGGGGACTTCCCTGAAGGTCCAGTGGTTAAGACTCCACCTCCCAAGGCTGCAGGCACTGGTTTGATTTCTGGTCAGGAAACGAAGATCCCACATGCCGTGAAGCAACTAAGCCCATGTGACACAACTACAGAGCCTCTGTGCCGCAACTAAGATCCCACACAGCCAAAAATAAATAGATTCTTTAAAAAAAAAAAAAGAAATGCAGGGGAGAAAGCCTGGGGCCTTTGCTCATGAGCCATCTTTGGGGATGAAGGGCCAGTGGAGTCAGGGGAGAAAAAGCAGGAGAGGGGAGGAGAAAGGAAGGAGAGTACTTTTGGGTGCTGGAGGTACTCTCGATCCAGAGAAATAGGAAATTAGGGGGAGGGAGCGGGAAATGGGAGCTGGGGCAGCAGGGGAAATGGGGATGCAGAACGGGTGCAGGGAAGTGAGCCTGCCAGGGAGGAGAGGAGAAAGAATCAGGAGGGAGGGAGCGGGGGAGACCAGGGGGAGAGAAGGCGATGAAGACGTTCTTTCACCTTCTTCCTGGAGGGAAGGGTCGGGCTGTGATAGGGGGAATGACGGAAAGTCTCATTGGAGCTGTTGGTCTGAAAGAATTTGTCTTTGGAACAAGCTTTTTATCAGTCAGCTTTAAAGATCAGGATTCCTCAGAGGCCCCTCCGTCTTTCCCTCCTTGCCCAGCTCCCTGTCTCCTGCCGAAGCTCACGTCCCCTTTTTCCTGCCGCTGTCTGTCTCTCTCTGTGCTTTTTCCCCAGCTCCTGAGAACCCTCGCCATCCTCTGTGCCAGCCAGGCGGCTGGCTGACAGCAGGCCAGGCCCTCCTCAGATGCTCGAGGGGGCCCTGGGGCCCAGAGGGCCTCGGCAGGGCCCAAAGCGAAAGCTGTGGGTCTCCTTTGGGCAAGTCAGGGGCGCTCTCTGGACGTCTGTTTCCTCCTCTATAAAAGGACAGGGGCGGGTGCCGTGACCCTCAAAACTGAAGTAGTGGGAGGGCGGGAGTGACAGTCCTCCGGGTGGGGAGAGCCTTGGGGCGGTCCAGGAAGAGGATGTCTCAGGGGGTCTTTACCTTCCTTTATCAACCGAGGTCCTGGGGTGGGGGGCCTTCCCAGAGGCCTACAGGTGTGTACTGGCTGACACCCAGACCTCACCAAGGGAGGGGAAGGGAGAAGCTGTACCTGTGATGGGAGTGGGGATGGGGGCGCTCATCAGGGCTACATTAAGACCTTTAGGGGACTTCCCTGGTGGTCCAGGGGTTAAGACCCCTGTGCTGCCAATGCAGGGGTTGTGGGTTCAATCCCTGGTGGGGGAGCTAAGACCCCACAGGCTATGCAGTGTGACCAAAGCATCAAAAAATAGAAAGAAACTTTAGGTGGGCCTCCCCAAATGTAATTTAAACACCCACCAACTTAATGATAGATAGGTGTAAGGAAGGCCAACGAATGTCTGATTCTCCCATATCACTTATGGGCTTTCTTAGCAGTATTTTCTTTCCAAAACCATATTTAGGAGGCCCCACTTGGCTGATGCTTTCAGCCCACCTAGAGTGTGACCCAGCACAACCCACTAGAACATCTCAAACCTAGAAATTGTGGGTGAGTCAAGGGCACAGCCTCAAAACCCCCTTCAAGCTACACTTCAGACAGTGAGGTGGGGGCCGAGGGTGACAGGTCTCTTTCCTGGGGAAGAGGCACTCTGGCCCAGGCTAGGGGGCCCTGAGTCCCCGGGAGGAAATGGGGGGACAGCCTGGGCGCCATGGGGGCCCTGGCCCCTGCCACATACCCTCTCCCTCCCAAGTCAAAGCTATTTTCCTCATCATGGCCAGCTGCCCAGGTGTGACTCTCACCCACCCTGTGTCCACAGCAAAGTCAGGTTTGAGAAGAAAGGAGAAGGGATGTGGTCCTGACACCCTCCACCCCGTGGCCCCACCAGCAGGCCTTGGAGGGGGGTGGATGGCAAGAGATGGCGTGGAGTTCAAGAAAAAAATACTCCTAACACTCGATAAAGATGGTAAGGCAGACTGGATTCAGGACCATCACAGTAAGCAGAGAGACCGCTGCGGTGGGATTTTGTGAGGATTTGGGGCTCAGCTCCAGATACTGCATCAGCAAGTGGGACTTTGTAACCAAGAAGCCAGGTGCGGGGTGGAGGGGTCAGCGGACGGAAAACCACTAAGAGGAAATATCAAGGATAAGGAGGGGTTATTGATTCACCAGGATTCAAGCTGACGACAGACCAGGGCAATCCGACATCCCCTGAGGAAGGTAGAGGGATGAGGACCCAATCAGATATGGGGAGGGGGGAAGGGGACTCTTGACAAACTGACTTAACAGTGTGTGTGTGTGTGCGCGCGCGCATGCATGCTCTGTCATGTCTAACTCTGCGACCCCATGGACGGTAGCCTCCAGGCTCCTCTGTCCATGGAATCTTCCAGGCAAGAATACTGCAGTGGGTTCTTGCTAGAAATGGGCTTTACAAAGAAGTGCGCAGATGGACCTAGGAGAAGTTTTGGGAGCCCGACTAAGGTTTGGTAGAGCAAAGAGTGTCTGAGAAGGGGAGGAGGAGCCTCTCACTGGGAGCGCCTCCTGGGTGGGGTGTTGACAGTACACCGGTACTCTCCCTGCTAGGGGAAGCAGACTGACTGAAACCGCCCACCCTGCCCCGGTGGCATGGTAACCATTTGCCTGAGCTATTTCACCACCAGAAGGTCCTGGTAGGGAACACGAAACTAACCAGCCACCACCAACCAGAAGAGTTGGGGAAAGATCCAGAGAAGGCACCATGTGTCAGACCGCCTCCCAGAATCCTCCTTGCTGGCGTCCATCTTGGCTGAGCGATGCATGCGCCTCCAGGAAGGACCCTGAGTCAGAATGATTGGCCAAAGACAGCCCGGAAACTAATCTCATCCCCATAAAACCTGAGAGTGTGAGCCAAGTGGGAGAGCAGTTCTCCCCACTGGGTTCCCTTGCCCTCCTGCTTTCCATCCGGGCGCCCTTTCCCAATAAAGTCTCTTGCTTTGTCAGCAAGAGTGTGTCTCCTCGGACATTCATTTCTGAGTGTTAGACAAGAGCCCACTCTTGAGCCCTGGAAGGGGACCCCGTTCCTGCAACATTCCCACCTGAGTGGAGGAGTCTCAGCTCCATGTTTCCCAGGGGAACAATTAGGTGTATGCCAGTGTCACATGGCGATCGGGTGGAACCCAGGCCAAATCCAACACAGCACGAAGGTGCTGGCTGGAAGGCCAGAAGTGGGGAAGGTGGGGGCCTGGACCACTGCCTTTTTCCACTTGCCTCTCCTGGAGTGATAATGTTCTACGTTCCCATCACCCTCATCCAAGATAACCTGGCTTTTATCTGCACCCTGGCTGATGGCCTGCAGCCCTCTCATCTCCCACCCCTGGGTGTTAATGCTAAAATGTTAATGATTTGGTTTCCTTTTTTGGAAGGGATAGGGCCTAGGGTCAGAGGTTTGCTTGGAATTTCCTTCTTCCAGTTCTGACTCTGGGCTGTGGGCTCTGTGCCCCCAACCTAGGAGGGTCTGTGACCCGGGGAGGAGGGCAAAGGGGGATGAGCCTGGGTGTCAGGCCTAGGTGGCAGCTCCAGAAGCCCCACCCCTGGGTCAGGGACTCTAAGCCAGCTCTAAGGTGCCCACCATCCAGAGTTTAGGGGTGACACTCTAAGGGCACCCAGGTCCTCTCGCCATGCCCAGCCCTGCTTTCTCCAGGCGCCCTGGGATGGGAGGGGGCCGGGCTGGGGGAGGAGCAGGGAGCGGCCAGGCAATGTGTACAGAGAGGCCTCAATTTCACAGGGCTTGCTCCTGAGCGAGTTTCGCATAAAAGGATTAAGGCGAGAGGAAGTGCAGAGGAAATGGGGTGTTGGACACCTTGTTAAACGGGCTGTCAGGGCTCCCCGAGCGTGGGTGCTAACTCTATTCCCTGCCTCCGCTGGGCACAAGCCAGGCCATCACCTGAGCGATCAAAGAGAGAGGCTGGACCAGCCAGAGAAGGGAGGCCCAGACCAGCCCCTGACCCCCGCCCCAGCACCCCTCTTCCTTCAGGCCCCATTCCTCGAGGGAATTCCACGGAGCCAGGGAGAAGGGGAAATGAAAGCTCAAAGCCTCTTCTCACCTGGGCCTGGAGAGGGCTCCGCCCTGGGGATTAAAGCACAGCACGTTTGGGGGTACAAAGGGCTGGGGTCTGGGGGCTTTGGACCTAATGATGATCATTTCCTCCCTTATCTTAACACTGAGGAACATTCTTTTTCCTGAGCTCAGAGAATTGGCTCCGTTTGTGAACGAGTCTGATTGGATCAGCACTTTTGCTGAAAAGATAAGGGAGTTGTCAGGATGGGGGGAGGGTACTTCCTCAAGGAGAAAAGCTGCCTGAGGACCTGAGATCGGTTGGGGGGGACGTGCTGTGGGGAGGGGGTACCCCGTGGCCCGCAGGCACAGGCAGCTCCTACAACAGTGCAGGGCTTTGTCTGCATTTGTCCCCTGCCCTATTTGGACCGCCTTCTGCCCACCCAAGCTGATTCCTCCTCATCCTGGTTTAGGGTTCACAGCCCTGGTTGAAACTTTAGGTCACCTGGAAGATACTAAAAACTGAGCCAAGGCCAAAATGCACTTGAGACAGATGAAACCAGAATCTCTGTGGGGATGGGGGGTGCTCAGGTATTGGCATGGTTTTCGAAACTCTCATGGTGAGTCTTGAGTGCCACCACAGTTAAGAGATGCTTGTCCAGACTTCCCTGGTGGTCCAATGATTAAGACTGCACTTCTAATGCAGAGGGAGTGAGTTTGATCCCCGGTCAGGGAACTAAGGTCAAGTTGGCTTCGAGGTGTGGCCTGAAAAAAAGAGAGAGAGAGATGTTTGTCCAAGGAGCTTTCACTCAGGATCCCAGACTGGGTTAAGCTCCCACCCGCTCTGCTTCCTCTGCTCCCTGGGGCATATCTTCACGAGTCACACCCAACACATGGTGGTTTTCTGTTTGCTTGCCTGTCTAGACCTCCCACCCCAGACTGTGAACTTCTGATTGTCAGGGCAAGGGCCACTCACCACTGTCCCCTGGGGCTTCTTCATCCTGCACATGGCAGGCAGTGAAAACCCGGCGTAGACAGCCAGAACGCGGAAGAAGGACTTCGTCATCTTTCTATCTCTGCTCCCTGTCCCAGCGGGTGATTAGTGCCCGACAAAGCGACACCTGTGTGTTGACTGAATGATCATCAATTTCCCCTCTTGGAGTGTGGGGATGTGGGAAGACTTAGCAGACACGCCCTCACATTGCCTGTGGTTGGAGGTGGGGTGAGGGCTCCAGGACAACCGCTCCCCTGATCCCACCGTCACCACCATCACCCACTGACTTCTATTTCTTTACTTATATAGACATTTTTCTTTTCTTAATATTTACTTATTTGGGGCTGCTTGGGTCTCTGTTGCCGTGCTTGGGCTTTCTCTAGTTGTGGCGAGCAGGGGCTACTCTCTAGCTGCGGTCATAGGCTTTCGAGTGCGGGCTCGGTAGTTGTGGCTCAGGGAGTTCGTTGTCCTGCAGCTTGCGGAATCTTCTCAGACCAGGGACTGAACTTGCGTCCCCTGCCTAGGCAGGCAGATTCTTAACCACTGGACCACAAGAGAAATCCCCCAATTGACTTTTAAATGTTTACAGTTGGGGGAAATGAGAGTTTGGGTCTGTAAAGGGTGGTGGTGGTTTAGTTGCTAAGTCGTGTCCGACTCTTGCGACCCCATGGACTATATAACCCACCAGTCTCCTCTGTTCTTGCGATTCTCCAGGCCAGAATACTGGAGTGGGTTGCCATTTCCTTCTTCCAGGGGATCTTCCAGACCCAGGGATCAAACCCGGGTCTCCTGCATTGCAGATGGATTCTTTACTGATGAGCCACCAGGGAAGCTCTGTAAAGGACCAGACGGTAATTACTTTGAGCTACACCAGCTGTTCTGTCCTGGTCACAACTACTCTGCTGTGAGAGTTCAGAAGTAGCCACAAACCATACATAAGTGAACGGACACAGCCATGTTCCAATTGTACTTTATTTAGGGATGCTGAAATTTGAATTTCATATAATTTTTACATGTCATGAAATTTCTTCTTCTGATTTTTTTCAACCTTTTAAAAAAAGTCATTCTCAGCTTGTGGCCCTAAAAAAACAGGGTTGGGCCGACAGGATTTCACCAGTGGGCTGTCATTTGCAGATTCCTGATGTCTATGATAGCATCGGTCAACGTCCAAGCTTAGAGTTGAACGCTGCTATCCACCCAGGCACCCCTGAGTCTCCCAGGGACCTGGGCCCTGCTCACTGCCACTTGATAAGACAGAGGTGTGTGTGAGGGGACCCAACCCCTTTAGGGATGGGGGGCGGGAGCGTGAAGCCGATACATCCCAGAGACATGCTAAGTAATGCGGTTTCACTTCAGGTCATTTCCTGAAAGTCAGTTCCACTTTGCACGTGAGGACAAGAGCAGGGAGCTTCAGAATTCACTCTTGGAGCCTCCAAATTAAAAGCCAAATAGGATGTAGCTTTTGCCTCAGCTGCGTCTTCATCTGTCAAGAGCAGTTATCTTCATCGTCCACCGCTGGGGCTGCTACTGTCACTCACCCCTGCCCAGCACCCGCCTCACTGTCTCTTCCACTTGACACAGCCCAGCAAGGGCCGGGTCCATTCATGGGCCCAGGACAAGATCCCGCTGTTTATTCCAACCAGTAGGGAGATGAGATTGGGGACCCCAGAGGGAGGACCCACCCAGCTGGGTCTTTAGAGAAACCTGCCACCATTGGTCCAAACTCCTAGCCAGAGCCTTGCTACGTGGGGCATGGGCCAGACTCTGGGAGTTTCTCTCCGAGGAAAGGGCTGGGAATTCTGAATAATGGTCTAGCTATCTTAGAGGAGAGTGACACAGTCTGATACCCCAAAACTGCCAACTCCAGGACCTTGGGAAGAGATTGAAAGGAAGATGGGAAAATGGATGGGAACCCAGAGAGCGAGGGGCTCGGAGTCACACCCTCAGTTTTAGTCCTGGCTCAGACCTTTAGCGGCTGTGTGACCTTGGGCCAATCACGTCACCTCTCTGAGTTTCAACTTCTTCAAGCAGGACCATCTGACCAGCCACGTGCCTCTCAGAATTGGGCAACAAGCCTAGGAGAGCATCATGGGAGCCCCAAAGAGCTACCGCTATTCAGGGCTGTGAATCAGTGTTTCTCTCGGGGAGAGCCTGGGAGCGGTGGGTAGGACCACCGAAGTGAAGGGGACCACCCTGCTCGCCTCCCACAGTCGTTTAGGGAGGGGCCTTGGAAGCCGTCTTAGACTGTTTCTTTGTCTCCTTCTGAGAACCAGAACTGTCAGACAAATTGGCATCGTTAAAAAAGGCACTCTGTAATCAGAAGACCTGGGTTAAGATTCATCTCCTCACTGCTATGATCTCTGGCAGATGAGGCTCAGGATTCTCATCTGTGAAATGGAAATAACATGTCACTGGGCTGCGGGTGGCAAGTCCTTGCTGCGAGTGTGTTAAGTTGCTCAGTCGTGTCCAACTCTTTGAGACCCTATGGACCGTCACCCACCAGGCTCCTCTGTCCATAGGGATTCTCCAGGCAAGAATACTGGAGTGGGTTGCCATGCCCTCCTCCAGGGGATCTTTGAACCTGCATCTCTTGGATTGCAGGTGGATTCTTTACCCACTGAGCAACCTGGGAAGCCCGGCAAGTCCTTAGGAGGGTGAAAGTGCTTTGCTCACCTAGCGGGTTGCACACAAAGTCACGCAGACTTGTGTGTCCCCTTCTCCTTCCAGCCAGTCAGACCCCAGTTGGGGTCTCCCCCAACCCTACTGACACTCCCACCCCAACCCCATCCTACCCCTGGGCCTTTTGTCAATGCTGGGGCCTGTCCTAGATGCCCTCCACTTGATTCTCTGGAGAATGGAGATGTTTTCCCTTTGACTCAAACCATCTCTGGGATGCCCTCACCCCCTGAGGCAGACCAGGATGAAACTTCCAGCCCTGCTTTCTCCCCACCCAATGGCCCTGGCCTGTCACCTTGGACCTCAGCCCACATCATTCAAGGTCTTGAAGGTGGCCTCCCTGCCTTTCTGGATGAGAGTTTCAGACCCGAGGTCCCACGCACTCCAAGTTGGGGTTTCCCCCCAAGACAACCATGCCCTGCGCACAGTAGGTGCTCAGGAAATGTCAGCTGACCAACTGAAGGCATATTTTCTCAGCCTTTGATATAACCTTGTTGAAAGCAAGTGAAAGTGAAA
Organism: Moschus berezovskii; assembly: GCF_049115385.1. Taxonomy (NCBI): domain Eukaryota; kingdom Metazoa; phylum Chordata; class Mammalia; order Artiodactyla; family Moschidae; genus Moschus; species Moschus berezovskii. Next base: position 25,190,234 of record NC_142479.1, read on the forward strand.
GTTGCTTAGTCGTGTCCGACTCTGTGACCCCATGGACTATACAGTCCGTGGAATTCTCCAAGCCAGAATACTGGAGTGGGTAGCCATTCCCTTCTCCAGGGGATCTTCCCAATCCAGGGATTGAACCCAGGTCTCCCACATTACAGGCAGATTCTTTATCAGCTAAGCCACAGGGAAGCCCAAGAATACTGGAGTGGGTAGCCTATCCCTTCTCCAGCAGAACTTCCCAACCCAGGAATCGAACTGGAGTCTCCTGCATTATAGGCGGATTCTTTACCAACTGAGCTATCAGGGAAGCCCCAAGAGGGCCAAAATTGCCTTGCTCTTTGGGGGCCAGCAGGATTGAGATGCCATTAGGGGTTCAGAAATGAAGATGTGGGATGGAATGACTCAGGATCAGTAAAATAATGGTCCTTCTAACGATGGGTTGCAGATGGGGATTTTCGGGCCCCACTTCTCTGCGGGGATGTGGCAAGTGATATGTTGTCTCCCCCTTGCCTTTTTTTTAATCGCAAGCTTATTTTTTATTTTTATTTATTTATTTTTGGCTGCTTTGGATCTTCATTGTGGTGCTTGGGCTTCTCACTGTGGTGACTTCTCTTGTTGCAGAGCATCAGCTCTAGAACCCTGGCTCGAGTTACGGTGCGCTGGCTTAGTTGCTTGGCGGCGTGTGGGATCTTCCTTGACCCGGGATGGAACCCTTGTCCTCTGCATTCGCAGGCAGATTCTTAACCACTGGACCCCCAGGGAAATCCTATTGTCTCCCTCGAATGGGATTTTTTCATTCATTCATGCACTCGGCAAGCCCTCAATCCCTACCGTGTGCAGCCTCCCTGGCTGTTAAAAATCAGGACGTTTTCTTGGAGGAGAACGAATGTGAGTGGAGGTGGAGGGCCCAGAGAGGCAGGCGGAGGGCTGACTCTTTCCAGGGGTGGGCAGCAGTGAGGCCAGGTGCTGTGGTTGACAGTGAGAGTGAGGGGGCCTAGCCTGAGCCCCCCTAACCCACCTCCCACTCCCTTTGCCCACCCTCCACCCTGGCAGTGGGGCAGTGGGAAGAGGACTGGTCAGGGGGCCCCTTGGCACCTAGCTGGGGTGGGGAGGGTGGGGAAGGACTGGTTTGATCTGAGTTGACCCCTTTAAGGCCTGGAGATAGGAGGGAATGTAATTTAGGTTTTGTTTTTTTTTTTAAAAAAACACCTTTGTGACTGAGGGTTCTCAACTGGAACAGCCCGACAGCTGGGCCCAGAGCCAGGAGGTAGGGCAACAGGCAGGTCCTGAGATCTGGTGACCCTTTGATGCCATTGGGAAGGTTTTGGGCAGGGGAGGGGGGGACTGCTGCTCCCACCACTCTACCCCTACCCTGGCCAGCCTCCGGAGCTCCACCGCGTCTCTCTTCCTCCAGCCTCGAATCTCATTACTTTGGGGTGTCAAGAAAGAGAAGGCCTAGGTGCAGAAACTTCCCGCAGGGGAGAGCTGGTGAGCATTCACTGCATGTAGCAGCTCGGCCTCTGTGCCTACTGCCCTCGACCCCTGCCAGGCAGCCCCAGGCCTGTTTAGTGCCAGCGGGAGGCAAAGAAGATGCCAGGACAATGGAACAGGGCCTGTCCCCCGTGACCTCAGCAGTGCACAGAAACTGCTCTAGATGATGTGAACAGGGCCACAGTGGTGACATCCACGGGTGCTGTACAGGCTCAGAGATGGGAACAGTTCCCTCTGCCTGGAACCAGAGAGAAGAGGGCAATCCAACAGGGTCTTGATGGTTGAATAGGAGTTTGCCAGGCAGAGACATTGTGGGAAGGAACTTTGGCAGAGGCAAAGCAAGCAGGAGTGAGGGAAGCTGGGCTTGAGAAACTGAGGCTGCTGTGTAGGAGTGGCGCCACATGCCCGTGTTTGAAGTCCAGCTCCACTTTCTAGCTGTGTCCCTGTGGGTGGTTTCCTTAAGCTCTCTGTACCTCCATGTCCTCATCTGTTAATGGGTGCTGATGACAGCTATGGTTGCCATTAATGCTATTTGCCACTCTTGACTATCTCCCTTTCTAGGCACAGGTAGGGGTTATCCGTTCCTGGCCCTGCTGTGGTTAGACCTGGCTGTGCCAGGTCTTAGATGTGGCACGAGGGGTCTTCCATCTTCACTGCCACACGTGAACTTCTTCATTTCCACCTGGGAACTCTTAGTTCCCTGACCAGGGATCAAACCCAGGTCCCCTGAATTGGGAGCTTGGAGTCTCAGTCACTGGAGCACCGGGGAAGTCCCAGGAGTACCGTTCCCAGGCCCGGATGTTTCATGGTCAGCGGGAGGGTCTCCAGAGCTCTGGAGTTTGCTTTCCAGCCCGATGCAGCGCCCAAAGACGTTAGAGATGCAACCGCACAAATGGCCTGAATCTCTAAGTCTCTCCAGTGAGCAGACCACGCACACTGGACACGTACTTTACCAGGCAACCTGGGTTATTGGCGTCACTGACACTCGGGAGGCGTTTGTCACCACGGCATAACGTGGCCCAAGCTGACTCAGGGTCATGACCGGGCTGCCGTGAGCTAGTACAGGTAAAGCACGGCGCCTGCAGCTTTGGCACTTCACGTTCTGCACATGTGAGCTACTCTCGCCGTCATTTTTGTTAGGGAGGTGGCCATGTGAAAGACTAAGATGGGAAGCAGAGCCTGCTCGTGAAGCATCTTGAACACAAGGCTCAGAAGCTCGGGACAGAAGCCAGCAGAGAAGCAATAACGAGTTTTTAAACAGAAGAATGACATGCTTTACAGACAGTTCAGTCCAGCACTTGGGAAATGGCAGGCCTTTAATAAATACTTCTTGAATGAATGAATGGATGGATGGAGGGATGAATGGAGTTTGGAGGAAAAGGGACCCATGAGGACATCAACTCAGCATCCACATATCCCGTGGAGAGGTCTGGACTCAGGGCAGGTGCCAGGCCATTGTGGGGGGACCCACAGCTAGGCAACAGGCTTCCGAGTCCTCCCCCACTCGCCCACCCCCATCCCTACCCAGGCAGGCAGCTCCGTAGGCACCGAGGCTGGTGTGGAGCGTGCAACACCGCCTCATAACTCACTGTGTTTATGATGAAGCGGAGCGGTTGTTTGGGAAGACAGCCACTCTGACACCCACCAGCCCGCAGGGCCAACGCTGAGGTTTCTTTTCCGCCATCCCCTGCTTAACACGCCAGCTCTCTCTCCCGCACTCCGCTCCCAACACCCCCATCGATGGCACCGATCTCTGCCCACCTCAACCGACACACACAACCCCCCTCCGCCTGCCTCTCCAGAGCTGCAGCCAGGAGGAAATTTATTGCCGCCCCAGACTGCTATGGGCAAATACTAATAAAATGCTGTTTTGCTGCAATTTGTTTAATTGGCCACAGAAGAGATGTCTGGAGCACGTACAGGCTCTGCCTGTGCCCGCGCGCCTGCTTGGTTCATACATGCTGTCTGCTCCTTGCGCCTGGCCGCTCCTAGCTGTGACCACTGGGGACGGGACATTGGGGAAAAGGGGATTCGAGGAAGAGGGGAGGCCAAAGGAGGCCGCTGGACTGGAGAAGGCAAGAAGGAGCCCACCTCCAGTGGCTCGTCTAACACTTTCCCCGAGTCCTTTTGCCCTCCCACAGCCCCCGAGACCCTGATCAGCCAGGCTGCCTGAATTCAAATCCCCCACCTCCTCTTCTTTGCTGTGTGCCCTGAGGGGCTTCCCTGGTGGCTCAGACAGTAAAGAATCTGCCTGCAATGCGGAAGATCTGAGGTCAACCCCTAAGTCAGGAAGGTCCCCTGCAGAAGGAAATGACAACCCACTCCTGGTATTCTTGCCCGGGGAATCCATGGACAGAGGAGCCTGGCAGGCTACTCTTTGGGGTCGCAAAGAGTCAGACACGACTGAGTTACTCACTGAGGCAAGCTACAGAACTTCTTGGAGCCTCCAACTTCCTCATCTGTAAAACGGGAGTGATGATAACAGCATTCTGAGGATTAGATGAACAAATCCATACCCCAAACCCCTCAGAGCAATGCCTGGCTTGCAGGAAGCACAGAATCAATGTTAGGAATTTAGACTGCTTGGGTTCTAATCCCAGTTCTCCCATGTGCCAGCAGTGGGATCTCGGGCAAGTTATTTACCCACGTTGTAGCTCAAGTTATTTATCCTCATCTGCGAAATGGGGATAACCATCACAACTGCCTTATAGAGTTGTGAGAAGGTTTAAAAGTTAATGGTTGTACAGGGATTAAAACAGAGCCTGGCACATGGCAAGAGCCCAGATGTGTGAGCTGGTATTACTCAACAGCCCGTGGTAGTACGGGCAGCTCAGTACTCTGGTTAGCATGTTTGGGAAGACTTAGAAACCCATGTTCCTTCACTGGAGGGAACTGTAGAGCGAGGACAAGTCCCCAGAGATAGGAATTCCCAAAGGCAGAAAGTTGGAGCTGGTTTGTAGCTAGCTGGCCTGGCTGACAGGGTAGGGGAAGACCCTAACTATCTCCCAGGGGTTGGGGAGGGAAATGACCTAGCTGCGGCTTCCCAGATGGAGCCCTGGGGCTGGGCTCCTTGCTCGTGGGGTCAGCTCAGCCTTCCAGCTGCTCCCCTCTTGGCCCCTAGCACCCACACCCTGGGAGCGGGCACCTTGCCACTCACCAGATGGCACTAGGCAAGGCTGGAGCCTGGGGGTGGGCGACAGGGTTAGGCCAGGCTGTAGGCTCTGGGCACCCAGGTCTTAGGACAGATGGTTGTGTCTGTCCCCAGTGCAGGATGCTGGGGGGGGGGGGGCGGTTGGAGTAGCCCCCTGCTCCTGACAAAGCTGGGCTTCAAGATTCCCCTGGGATGTGTCCAGAAGAGTGAGAGATGGGAGCTGGGAGTCCCCAGGCGGGTCCCTCCTCTTCTTTGAGTCTGTTCCTCGTCTCGGAGAGAAGTCACCGAGATGATTTATCTGATCACCCAGGTGAAATGGTTGACCTGAAACCTGGAGCCCACGAAGTCCTCCATGCCTGCATTATGACTGCTACTGCTTCACAATAGGGCAGAGGTTAAAACTGTGAACTCAGGGGTCAGACAGCCCAAGTTCAAATTCTGACTCTGCCGCTTTGCAGTTGTGTGACCTTGGGCAAGGGACTTAACCTCTCTGGGCCTCATTTGCCATCTCTCAATGGGCTAGCGATAGAAGATGGCTGTTGTGAGGGTTAAATAAAACAGGATTGGACCCTTACTCTGTGCCCTGCCGGGTAAGTGCCATTTTGCTCCATTTTCCAGATGACAAAGCTGAGAGGGGTGGAGACCCTCACCCAAGATCCCATCACCAGGTAAGTGGCAGTCTGGTGGCATTTTCAGTCACTGTGGCCCAGTGCCCTATACCTAATCCTGTGTGTGTTCAGTCTCTTCAGTCATGTCGAACTCTATGAGACCCCACAGACTGTAGCCCTGACTACTCTGTCCATGAGGATTCTTCAGGCAAGAACACTGGACTGGGTTGCCATGTCCTCCAGGGGATCTTCCTGACCCAGGGATCAAACGCACGTCTCCTGTGTCTCCTGCATTGCATGTGGATTTTTTAGCACTGAGCCATGGGGAAGCCCTTATCTAATCCTGCTGCTGCTGCTGCGTCACTTCAGTCGTATCCGACTCTGTGACCCCATAGATGGAAGCCCACCAGGCTCCCCCATCCCTGGGATTCTCCAGGCAAGAACAGTGGAGTGGGTTGCCATTTCCTTCTCCAATGTGTGAAAGTGAAAAGTGAAAGTGAAGTCGCTCAGTCGTGTCCGACCCCTAGCGACCCCACGGACTGCAGCCCACCAGGCTCCTCCATCCATGGGATTTTCCAGGCAAGAGTACTGGAGTGGCTTGCCATTGCCTTCTCCGTATCTAATCCTATTTCCCCCTTAAACCAGTTTCCTTGTTGCTGGCTGGCTGACTGATGCCCATGCCATGCATACACTCATGCACATGTATGTTCTAGGTGTTTCTGGTAACCTCAGTTCAGCTGGCTGAGGAACATTTGTCCAGAGAAAATTTGCCCCTCCTGAAGAAACCTGTCACCCTGGTGCCCAAGTGACACAATTGGTTACACAGTGCTGTACTGTACATCAGTCCTGCTTTTACTCTTGTTTCCGGACAGGCTGGGCTTGAAATAAAGGCACTGTACCACTGCACTCCATGCGTTCTGCAAAGTTCACAAGAGCACAAGCACTCGCAAAGGACGCACGTATGTGACATTATATGCCAGGCACGTGAACTGCCACGTGATTGGACAAGCAAGCACACGTCCGCATCTTTGAAAGTTCCCAACTGGAAAGTTCGTGTGTAGGGGACTTATTGAACCTCACTTTCCTTATCTGTAAAATGGGGATGATGACGATAGTACCTGCCTCAGAGATGTGTCATCAGGGTTAAAAATGAGTTAATATTGGGACTTCCCTGGCAGTCCAGCAGTTAAGACTTCAGGCTTCCAATGAAGGGGGCAAGGGTTCAATCCCTTGGGGAACTAAGATCTCACATATCATGTGGCCCAAAACAAGCAAACAAAACTCTATGCCTGTGATAATAGTTACACAACTCTGTGAATACACCAAAAATCATTGAGTCGTGTAAGTAAAGTAAGTAAATTGTATGGTATGTAAATTATAACTCAAAACCTTTTCTAAAAGATTGATAAAAAAAAAAAAAAAGGGTTAATGCCTTGTGAAGTCCAGGAAACAGGCATAACCCGCAGGCAGCCCACCCATCTGGGCCACTCAATTGCTCCTGCCCCGTAGCAGTTTCTATTGTTCCTATGCTGGGCTTCCTGTTGGCTCGCCCCTACCCTGGCACACGGCAGGCAGGCAGGCGTTCAGTGCTTGCCGGTTTGTTGGCCAGATGAGTGGCTGTGTGGGGCCCAGCCTGCCAGAGTGGATGGCTCTCAGGACAGCATTCCCAACCCATCCTCTGTGGCTCCCGGTCCTGCTGGCTCATTGAGGACGGTGTCATTTGCAGCCCCATAGAAAGCCCAACCCTACCTTGCCCTGGCGAGTGGGTCTTCCCCACTGCAGCCTTGGCCCTGGTGCTCTGTGCTTCCCTCCCTTCTAGACTCTTCCTGCAGCCTCCCTGCCTCTGACTGCTCCCCTCTCCGATACCGGCATAATCTCCAAGCATGGCTCCACTCCTGCTCTCTGGCCTGTCAAGGTCCTTCCCCGTGAGATGAGGGCCTTCCCAAAGTCGGTTGTACTCAAATTGTACAGAAGAGAAAACAGGACTTCCCTGATAGTTCAGTGGTTAAGAATCTGCCAGCCAGTGGGGGGGACACAGGTTCAATCCCTTGTCCGGGAAGATGCCACATGCCGTGGGTCAACTAAGCCCACAGCTATTGAACCTGTGTGCTCTGGAGCCTGTGCCTCGCAACAAGAGAAGCCAGCACGGTGAGAAGCCCTCATACCGCAACGAGGAGTAGCCCCGGCTCACCGCAACTAAAGCACATACACAGCAGCGAAGACCCAGTGTGCTCAAAAGTAAAATAAAAAAATTTTTTTCTAAAAACATAATTCTGTAAAGCAATTATCCTTCAATTAGAAAAATTAATCATTTCACAATTTTAAATAAATAAAAAAAAAGAAAACAGGCTCCACAGGGGGGGATGGTACCCCCTCTCGCAGTCCCGAGGGAAGGCCGCCGGGAGAGACAGGAATGCAAGAAGGAAGGGAGGAGGGAATGCCCATCAGCCCAGGCCTGGGACTGAACAGATGTGTCTTAGGTCTTGTCCCCAGCCGGGAACATTCCCAGGTTCTCTTCGCCCTCACCCAGTCTCGGGCATTAAATGGCAGGGGAGGAAGGGGAGGGCAGAGCCTGCCCTCCTGGCTCTGCAGAACCTGGTGCAGCCAGCTGTGGCAAGCAACAGCTGGATACACACACCGGGCCGCGCGGTCCCACGCCCTTTGCCAGGCTGGGCTGCTGGAGGGCAGGGGGAGAGCCTGGATCCGGGCAGCCGCTGGGGAGGGCAGTGCGGCTGCTTTTGAGGCTGGCGGGGAGAGGTGGAAAGGTGAAGGGGAAACCAGAGGAGCGCTCAGCCAACCCCGGAGCCCCAGGTCTCCTCCAGGAGGCCACCGGGACTCAAGCAACCCCCACCCTGACTCGTGAGTTCTGTAGAGGCGGCCCTGATTGGAAAACTTGTCCCTACTCTGCCTCTCTAGGGAGTGGGCTGAGGCAGCAGGAGAGAGACAGGAGTTCACGGGACAGAACAGGTCCCAAGAATGAATGAGAAAGGTAACCATTAAGAACAACCCAGGCTGTAATAGCAAAAATCTGGAAACAACAGAAGAATTAATACATAAATTGTGAAATGACATAAGATACCATGCAGGCATGAAGGAGAAGGACCCAACGTGGGTGATTCTCAATAGATAATGTTTAGTTTTTTTTTTTTAAAGGAAGTCACAAAAGAAACCATAAAGTCTGGTTCAAAAATATACAAAATTAAATCATATGTTATTTAGGAATTGTCCATATGTGATAAAACTAGAAAGAAAATACAAACAAAATTTTAAAAATTGGTTGCCTCTGGAGAGGAAGCTTCATGTGTTATATTGCTGTTGTTCAGTCACCAAATGAGTCTGTCTCTTTGCGACCCCATGGATTGGAGCACACCAGGCCCCTCTGTCCTTCAGTATCTCCCAGAGTTTGCTCAAATTCATGTCCACTGAGTCAGTGGTACTCTCTAACCATCTCATCCTCTGCCGCCCCCTTCTCCTTTTGCCTTCAATCTGTCCCAGCGTGATGTGATGGGAACTCAACAAGCTTTGAAAGCTTTAGAAATGAACTCTTCTTAAACTGGGATGTGAGTGAGTACAGGGTGACTCTTTTAATGCTATTACCATCATTCAAACAGCATATGCATGTCATTTACATGTTCTTTTGTACAAATAGTGTACTTCATTTTAAAAATGAAAGTTAAAGGTTTAAACCATATATCAAAACTATTGAAACATTAAACAACTAACAAAGTGAAAAAAGAAGAAAAATCTGGGGCAGGCTCCACGATCCCTTTAAGTCCCTCTGAGGAGTTGAAGGGAACCAGGAAGAGCAGAGAAGTTGTCAAACACTTGTTCCTTCTCAAGTACGGCCTCCACTGAAGGGAGCTCAGATTCTACTGGAGGAGTCAGACAGAAGTCAAGTTCACAGGCAATTCCCAGTCCATACTTTTTAAAAATAATTTTTATTTACTTATTCATTTGTTTGGCTGTGCTGGGTCTTTGGTGCTGCAACTTTCCCTAGTTGCAGTGAGCAGGGGCTACTCTCTAATTGCAGGGCTCAGATTTCTCACTGAGGTGGTTCCTCTTGTTGCTGAGCACAGACTCCAGGGTGTGAGTCCTTCAGGAGCTGTGGCTCCCAGGCTCTAGAGCACAGGCTTGGCAGTTGTGGTACACAAGTTTATTGCTCGGTGGCATGTGGGATCTTCCTGGATCAAGGATCAGACCCCTGTCTCCTGTATTGGCAGGCAGACTCTTTAGCGCTGAGCCACCAGGGAAGCCCCCAGTCCATGTTGTAAGGGCTATGATAAATGTGTGCAAAAGCTCGCATGGAAAAGCGGACATCTAATTGGCAGGGATCCAGAGAGCCTTCCTGGAGGAAGTGACCCCAAATTGAGACCTGGAGGATGAGGAGTGTGCCATAAAAGGAACCAGGGCAGAGAGGCGTGTTCCTAACACAGAAGAGTATGAGCTAAGGCCCAGAACAGGGTGAGGGGGGCATTCCGAGGAACCCAGAGTTCAGTGTGGCCCGGAATGGCTGGAGGTAAGGCTAGAATGGTGGGCCAGAGCCAGCTCTTGGGGCATTAAGATGCTTGAACTTCATATGAAGGCCTTGGAGGCCTTGAAGGGTTTAAGCGGAGGAAGGACAAGTCGCTCCAGTTTACGTTTGAAGAACACTGTGACTGCAACTGGAGGAGAGATTGGAGGCAGGGAGGCCAGGAGGGAGGCTGTTGCAGTAGTTCAAGATGGGCTGAATCTAAAAGAGACGTGTAAGACACAGAACTGGTGGGACCTGGCAGTGACTGGCTGGTGTGGTGGGAGAATAGGAACCAAGGGGAAGGTTCTGGTATCTTCTAGGCCCCGTTGTGGCTGTGGTTTCAGTCACCAAATACGGGACACCAGGGTATGAGCAGGGCTGGCTGATAGGGATGGAACAGAATCTGGGTTCAACTTGACTCAGCTGGTAAAGAATCCACCTGCAATGCGGAAGACCTGGATTCGATCCCTGGGTTGGGAAGATCCCCTGGAGAAGGGAAAGGGTACCCCACGCCAGTATCCTGGCCTGAAGAATTCCATGGACTATATAGTCCCTGGAGTTGCAAAGAGTCGGACACCGACTGAGCGACTTTCACGTTTGGTCCTGGAGAGGGTGAGGTGCCAGCTCCTCCCACTGTCCCCGTGCCCTGTAGTTATCCCTAGTGGTCCCTCCATGCCCTGTGCTCCGAGCATCAGGTCCGAATCTGAGCACTGGCTTGCCCAGCACGCTCAGCACGTCAGCAGGTAGGGAAAACACAGAAATAGCCAGCCACCTGGCTCTTGCCCTCCAGGCCCTTCCAGTCAGCAGGGGAGCTGGGCCACGTGCACAGATGGCGGCAACACAGGTCTGGTCTGAGTCAGAACTTGACTGCTTTTGACCGAGGCTGTCGGCAAGGGCAGTAAATGATTAAGGGCCACACGAGCGGTACAGATGGCAATGGCCTCCACGGGTCAGAGAGGAGGGGCAGCCCTCTGTGATAGGGGCTCGGGGATGCAGAGGGGCAGAGCTGCTGGCCGACTCCAAGCCAGGGGAGTGGATTCAGCGTCCCAGCTCTGCTCTAACCTGGGTGACTTTGGCCAAAGGGATGTATCTGTCTGGGCCTCTGTTTGCTCAGCTATAAAACGGCAACAAGGATACAAAGATCAAGCTTTCTATTCCCTAGGCAGGGTGAGATCAACAGGGTTATTGTTTTGTTGTTGTTCAGTCACTAAGTCATCTCTGACACTTTGCGACCCTATGGACTGTAGCCTGCCAGTGACCTCTGTCCAGGGGAGTCTCCAGTCACAATACTAGAGTGGCTCATCATTTGGTTAGTGGACCAAAACCATCTCTGGCAATGTTAGGGGGCTGAGGTCCACTCTGCCCTGGTCATAGGGTTTGTTCTGGAGGCCAGTGCTTTTAGGATCAAGCAGACCAGGGACTTACTTACCTGACGATCCAATGGTTGGGACTCCACACTTCCAAAGCAGGGGGTTTAATCCCTGGTTGGGGAACTAGGATTCCACATATTTTGGGGGAATGTCCCAAAATAGTAATAGTAAAATAAAAAATTATAAAAATAGAATCAAGTAGTTCAAATCCTGGTTCTGCCATTTTTCTGGCTGGGCACCTTTCGGGAAGGGACACAACCTGTCCAGGCCTCAGTGTCTGTAAGACGGAATGGATGCTCCTGCATCCCGGGTGAACGGGATCACTGTCCAAGTCAGAGAAGGGCCCCAGCACTGGTTCCCACTGTCATGATGGCACCAAATCTCTGAGACAAACTCATGTGGGACCCCAAATGGCCAAGGGCCCTGGCCATTCTTCACCACACACCTCCCCAGCTACACAAGAGGTCATCCTCAGCCTCTCTCGCCGTCTTGCTCGGTGGGGGAGGGGGCCCCAAGTCCCCAGCAGCTCGGGCCCAGATAACACACATGCCAATGGGGACCCTGTGGAAACTTCCCAGATAAACGCTGCCGCCCCAGATAACCGGGGCCTATCAGCCTGTCATCTTGCTCTCCAAACCTCGCTGCTGGTGATAAAGGGATTGTGCAGGACCGCACCTGCCCAGGGCCCAGGAGGGAGCTTCTCACAGGGGTTTTTTTCCCTCTTACTCTTATTAACAACAAATGTTTGGCTCCTTCCGGGACAGACCAGACCTCTGGCTGCCAAAGTCTCCTGGTTCAGCTTCCCCTCCCTGCTCACATCTTTGCAAAAGGACCATTTGTCCCCTCTTTCCACAGACGAAGGCGTTGAAGATGAGATTAGACAGTGACCAGCGGACGAATTTTGTTTAGGGGTCTGCACAAGTGGGATGTCCTCTGATAGCACTTACTATGGATGAGGTGGGCTTCCCAGGTGGTAAAGAACCTGCCTGCTGAGGCAGGAGACATAAGAGATGCAGGCTCGATCCCTGGGTTGGGAAGATCCCCTGGAGGAGGGCATGGCAACCCATGCCAGTATTCTTGCCTGGAAAATCCCATGGACAGAGGAGCCTGGCGGCGGGCTACAGCCCATGGGGTCGCAGAGAGTTGGACACGACTGAAGCGACTTAGCATGTATGCGTGGAAGAAGTTGAGCTCATCGGATCCTATGGGAGAAGAGTACTGTCTTCTTTGTTTCCATTTCACCAATAAAGCAACTGAGCCTCAGGTCACAGACACAACTGGTAAATAAATCTGGAACTGAAGCCCAGGGCTGAAGGCACCAAACCCTTGCCCGCTGCTGCCCAGAGCCTGCCCTGAAACTGGCTGTTTCTGGGGCACAGAAAGGCAGCCGGTCTCCTGGGCACAAGCAGAAAAGTCTGAGCCACAGCTGGAAGCTGGCTTTGGGCCAGTGCTGCAGTGCCGGGCTAGAACCCGGGCCTCGTGGAGCCTCGCCGGCCTCCCGACTCTGAGCTCTTCACATCCCAGGGTGGAAATAGCCTTGGAGGTCCAGCAGAGCGAGGGTCCCGTGGGACGGACGGTGAAAGGGAGGCAAAGAGAAGGGGCGTGATGTGCCCAAGGTGATCCGGTGAGTGGGTGCTTGGTTTGCAGACTTTGGCTCCCTGTCATCCCCACTCACCAATTTTACAGATGAGGAAACTGAGGCCCCCAGAGGGGGAGTAACTTACAAAAGGCTCCATAGGTAATTAAAGCAGAGCTGGGAATCGAATCGATCTGCAGCGCAAGGCTGTTTTCACTCTCCCAGGTCCAGACACTGACACGAAAGCACAGCCACAGACTCTCCTGGACGGAGACTCAGATGCACAAGGAAGGGGCCACCCAGGTGAAACCAAGACTCACCCACATTTCCAAGTATGCTCGCTCAGGCTGACACTCTCACGACATTGTGTGGGACCCACTGCCCACCTCCCTGCCCCAGGACCTGGAAGTGACACTGCTGACTTGTTCTTACCCTACCCTCCTCTCTCACCACCCCCCACCCCACTCCTGCCAGACCCCCTGCCTCCAGAACAGCGCCAAGCCAAAGAGCTCCACGCTGGGCTTAAAAAGGGCACTTAATTTTTCATTCTTAAACGCTGAGATGCTCTTGTCTTCCAGCTTCGCCCAAACCCCTTGGTGGAGATGGATGGGGGCGCGGAACACAGTTATCAGAAAGATTAAGCCGGGACTTGTCATTTTTTTATATCACGGAGAGCAGTCAGCCCTACGAGTGATGTCCTCCACTCCGCCAGGATGAGTCCAAAACCTTTAGTGCCAGTAGTAAAAAAGACTATAAAAAACACCATCGGAGAAAGGGTAATGATGAAATTTAACTGCTCCCGATCACACACCTGGGGTCCGCTCGCCGTGGACCCGGGGGTTCGGCCACATCGTCCTTTACTGCTGTGTCCTTGTCCGGGAGTTTAAGGTCCTTCCACTGCACCAGAACATTGTGTCCACTGCTGGGACCCTGGGGCCCGCCTGCCCCACCCCGCCCTCCTGGCCAGGAGCACAGAGAGGGAGGGAGCAGGACCCGCTCGGTCTTGGGAGGCCTTAGGAACCATTGAGCTGGCAAAGGGGGCTTCCCTGGTGGCTTAGCTGGTAAAGAATCCGCCTGCAATGTGGGCGACCTGGTTTTGATCCCTGGGTTGGGAAGATCCCCAGAGAAGGGAGTGGCTACGCACTCCAGTATCCTGGCCTGGAGAATGCCATGGACGGTATACTTCATGGGGTCTCCAAGAGCTGGACACGACTGAGTGACTTTCAGTTTGTGACCCTTGTGAGATGGCAGAAGGGATCTTCGGCCGGATTTCCCAGGAGTCCCGCTGAACTGCAGCTGTGTTGAAAACTGGCGAGAGACGAGGCTGTGGTGGGCTCTGATTTTATTTCCTTCCTTCCTTCTTTCCCAACTCTCTCTCTCTTCCTCCATCTCACTTTTATGTGCCAAGGACTGTGTTATATCCAACATGGGTACCAGGGTCTTCCATGGCTGTTAGGACACAGGAAGACTCCACTCACCTAATTTCTAGTCATCCCTTACTCCCGTCCCCCTTGCCCCACGACCCCATGCACGCAGCCCCTTTATCCCTCCTAATGCTCTGTTCTAGTGTATCGAAGTGCTTCCAAATAAGTTGTTGTTTCCAGCCTCTGAGCTTTTGTGCACACTGTTCCCTCTGCCTGGAATACACCTTGGTTGACTCCTACTCTTCTACAGGTCCCAGGTGTAACTTCCTCCAGGAAGCCCTCCAGGCTGTTCTCCTAGTGCACCTTAGGCTTCCCTACCAAAAGCCCTTTTGGCTTATCCCCTTTCCCCTGCAAGCCATGTACTATCACAGAGTATTGTCATTGCTTGTTTCACTGTAAGGTCTGTGATTCTGGGTTTGAGGATTTAGTGGTGAACAAAACAGACACAATCTCGGGCCTTTGTGGAGCTTCTATTCCAGTGGAGGTGAAGGGAACGGGACCATCTGTCTTGTTCAAACTTTGTGAACTTGTCATAAAGATGAGATTGAGTTTAAGCCTCAAAAGGTTGGTATTGTCCAGGCTGCACGGCCAAGAGCCCTTGGGTCACCTAGTTGTAGAACAGCAGGACTGAGGTTCAAGGCCAGATTTGATGGGCACCCAAGCCATGGGGTCTCCATTGCACGATTCTGCCTCCTCTCGCTCACCCAGAGTGGGCCTCACTGGCCTCTGTGGCATGCCAGGCAGGCACTTGCCTCTGAGCCTTGTCCATGCTGTTCCCTTGGCCCGGAATACTTTTCCTGCAGAAAACTTTAGGCCCACACGCTCACCTCCCTCAAGTCTTTGCTCAAATGTCTTCTTCTCAATAAGATCTTCCCTGACACAACTGCGCGCGTGCACACACACACACACACACACTCTTATGCCCTCCCACCATCCTCTGTATTTTACCTGTTGTGCCTACCTGACTAGCGTGCTAGTTCCCTCGGACAGGAATTTTGCTGATTCTGTTCGTTCTTTTATCTCTAGTGCCTGTAATAGGTGCTCAGGAGACCCTTGTTTAGGTGGATGGTTGGGTGGATATGCAGATAGATGGAAGAGATCCAAAGTTGAGTAAGGCTGGGTCCCGGCCCTGAAAGTCCTTGAAATCCAGCCAATGGAGAGGGGCTGTTTCCTGAGTGAGTTCAGTTCAGTTGCTCAGTTGCGTCTGACTCTTTGCAACCCTATGGACTGCAGCACGCCAGGCTTCCCTGTCCATCACCAACTCCCAGAGTTCACTCAAACTCATGTTCATTGAGTCGGTGATGCCATCCAACCATCTCATCCTCTGTTGTCCCCTTGTCCTCCTGCCATCAATCTTTCCCAGCATCAGGGTCTTTTCAAATGAATCAGCTCTTCGCATCAGGTGGCCAAAGTATTACAGCTTCAGCTTCAGCATCAGTCCTTCCAATGAACATTCAGGACTGATTTCTTTTAGGATGGACTGGTTGGATTTCTTTGCTGTCTATGGGACTCTCAAAAGTCTCCTCCAACACCACATTTCTTCAGTGCTCAGAGCATCAATTCTTCAGTGCTCCACTTTCTTTATAGTCCAACTCTCACATCCATACATGGCCACTGGAAAAACCATAGCTTTGACTAGATGGACCTCTGTTGACAAAGTAATGTCTCTGCTTTTTAATATTCTGTCTACGTTGGTTATAAATTTTCTTCCAAGGAGCAAGTATCTTTTAACTTCATGGCTGCAGTCACCACCTGAAGTGATTGTGGAGCCCCAAAAGATAGTCTGTCACTGTTTCCATTGTTTCCCCATCTTCTTGCCATGAAGTGATGGGACCAGATGCCATGATCTTAGATTTCTGAATGTTGAATTTTAAGCCAACTTTTTCACTCTCCTCTTTCACGTTCAACAAGAGGCGCTTTAGTTCTTCACTTTCTGCCGTAAGTGTGGTGTCATCTGCATTTCTGAGGTTATTGATATTTATCTCAGCCATCTTGATTCCAGCTTGCACTTCATCCAACCTGACATTTCTCATGATGTACTCTGCATATAAGTTAAATAAGCAGGGTGACAATATACAGCCTTGACAGACTCCTTTCCCGATTTGGAACCAGTCAGTTGTTCCATGTCCAGTTCTAACTGTTGCTTCTTGACCTGCATACAGATTTCTCAGGAGGCAGGTCTGGTGGTCTGGTATCCCCGTCTCTCAGAATTTTCCACAGTTTGTTGTGATCCAAACAGTCAAAGGCTTTGGCATAGTCAATAAAGCAGAAATAGATGTTTTCTGGAACTCTCCTGCTTTTTCGATGATCCAACGGATGTTGGCAATTTTGATCCTCTGCCTTTTCTAAATCCAGCTTGAACATATGGAAGTTCATGGTTCATGTATTGTTGAAGCCTGGCTTGGAGAATTTTAACCATTACTTTGGTAGCATGTGAGATAAGTGCAATTGTGTAGTAGTTTGAGCATTCTTTGGCATTGCCTTTCTTTGGGATTGGAATGAAAACTGACCTTTTCCAGTCCTGTGGCCACTGCTGAGTTTTCCAAATTCGCTGGCATATTGAGTGCAGCACTTTCACAGCATCATCCTTTAGGATTTGAAATAACTCAACTGGAGCTCCATCATCTCCACTAGCTTTGTTCATAGTGATGCTTCCTAAGGCTCACATGACTTTGCATTCCAGGATGTCTGGCTCTAGGTGAGTGATCACACCACTGTGATTATCTGGGTCGTGAAGATCTTTTTTGTACAGTTCTTCTGTGTATTCTTGCCACCTCCTCTTAATATCTTCTGCTTCTGTTAGGTCCATACCAATTTATGTCCTTTATTAAGCCCATCTTTGCATGAAATGTTCCCTTGGTATCTCTAATTTTCTTGAAGAGATCTCTAGTCTTTCCCATGGTATTGTTTTCCTCTATTTCTTTGCATTGCTCGCTGAGGAAGGCTTTCTTATCTCTCCCTCCTATTCTTTGGAACTCTGCATTCAAATGGGTATATCTTTCCTTTTCTCCTTTGCTTTTCACTTCCCTTCTTTTAACAGCTATTTGTAAGGCCTCCTCAGACAGCCATTTTGCTTTTTTGCATTTCTTTTTCTTGGGGATGGTCTTGATTCCTGTCTCCTGTACAGTGTCACATACCTCCATCCATAGTTCATCAGGCACTCTGTCTATCAGATCTAGTCCCTTAAATCTATTTCTCACTTCCACTGTATAGTCATAAGGGATTTGATTTAGGTCATACCTGAATGGTCTAGTGGTTTTCTCCACTTTCTTCAATTTCAGTCTGAATTTGGCAATAAGGAGTTCATGATCCAAGCCACAGTCAGCTCCTGGTCTTGTTTTTGCTGACTGTATAGAGCGTCTTCATTTTTGGCTGCAAAGAATATAATCAATTTGATTTCAGTGTTGACCATCCGGTGATGTCCACGTGTAGAGTCTTCTCTTGTGTTGTTGGAAGAGGGTGTTTGCTATGACCAGTGCATTCTCTTGGCAGAACTCTTATTAGCCTTTGCCCTAATATGTGGGGTCTCTCTTCACGGCTGCTCCAGCACATTTATACATATATATTATTTATTTAAATATCTAAATATGTTCCTATATATTTCAATATATTCCTATTTATTTAAAATATATATTAAATATAGACATTCTTTTTTAGATTCTTTTTCATCATCGATTATTACAAGATATTGAGTACAGTTTCCTGTGCTATATAGTAAGGTCCTTATTAGTTATCTATTTTATATATATGTTAGTGTGTATACGTTAATCCCAAACTCCAAATTTATCCCTTCTCAGGGGTGGGATCTTGGACTGCCATCCGAGCCTCCTGGGCCCTGGGGACAGACCTTTGCAGGCACTGTGGGCCCAGGAGTTCCATTTCCCTACCTCCCTGGTGGCTCAGTCAGTAAAGAATCTGCCTGCAACGCAGGACATGACTTAGTGACTAAACCACCACCATATACTTATTAATATATACCTGAATCACTTTGCGTACACCTGCAACTAACCCAACATTGTAAATCAACTGTATCTCAATAAAAACCCCCCAAAAGAAAATCATAACATGAGGGGAAAAAAGACCCCACCCCTGACCTGCCAAGGGACCTTGAGCAGGTCACGTTCTCTCTCTGAGCTCTAGTGTTTTCTCTCCCATAAAATGAGAAGAGGTGAACACATGAATTGCTCCAAATCTTTTCGAGTATGAGGATCCACTTCAAAATATTTTTATTGAAGCATCATGTACATACAGAAAAATATACACATCATATGCGATGATAATGATATTTCACAAAGTAAACACGTTCACTTGACCAGCACCCTGACCAAGCAATAAACATTATCAGCTCCTCAGCAGCCTCTCTGATTCCCCACAAAGATAACCCTATAGATTAAGTTTTGTCTATTTTTGAACAACTCATGAACCTCCTTTTTAAAAAACCTTTTGGAGTATGTGCTGCTTCCCTTGTAGTTCAGCTGGTAAAGACTTTTTATTTTATAATAGAATATAGCTGATCAACAATGTTGCGAGAGTTTCAGGTGGACAGCAAAAGGACTCAGCCATACATAAACATGTGTCCATTCTCTCCCAAACTCCCCTCCCATCCAGGCTGCCTCATAACATTGAGCAGAGTTCCCTATGCTATACAGTAGGTCTTTGCTGGGAATCCATCTTAAGTACAGCAGAGTGTCCATGTTCATTCCAAACTCCCTATCTATCCCTTCCCCTCATCACAAGGATCCCATCTTAACC
The DNA here is from genome assembly GCF_049115385.1 of Moschus berezovskii. Classification (NCBI taxonomy): domain Eukaryota; kingdom Metazoa; phylum Chordata; class Mammalia; order Artiodactyla; family Moschidae; genus Moschus; species Moschus berezovskii. The sequence continues at coordinate 25,209,104 of NC_142479.1, forward strand.
TCTAAAAAAAGGTTTTTAATTTCAGTACCTATGGTAGCCAGCCTCTGAGATAACCCCCAGTGATGCTTACCAGCTTGCTGGTATTCACACCCTGAGTAGTTCCCTCCAGCATCAAATCAGGTGGTCTTAATGATCAATAGAGTATGGCAAAAGTGACAGTGTTTGGCTTCTGGGGCCAGGTTATAAAGTGCACTGTGGCTCTGCCTTGCTCTATTAAATCACCATCTCAGAGGAAGCTAGCTCCTGTGTTATGGCAATCTTGTGGAGGGCTCCCCTTGAACAGGAACAGAGGCCTCCAACCCACAGCCAGCACCAACACCAGTCATATGAGTTTGTCACGTTGGAAGCAGATCTTCCAGTTCTGGTGTAGCCTGCAGAGGGCTGTAGCCCAGGCTAACATATGATTTAACTTCATGAGAGATCCTAAACCAGAATTGCTGGCCAAGTCACTCCTGAATCCCTGACCCATGGTAACTGTGAAAGCTAATAAGTATTTGTTATTATTTTAAGCTACTAATTGAGGGGGGTATAATTAGTTCATGGCAAAAGATAAGTAATATGGTATTCATTAATTGAGCAAATACCCAATGAGTCAAACCTCTTAGGCTTTCAGGAACACTTTAAAGGAATCTCCCTTTAAAATTGCTTCCCTGGTGGCTCAGATGGTAAAGAATCTGCCTGAAATGCAAGAAACGGGTTTGATCCCTGGGCTGGGAAGATCCCCTGGAGAAGAGAATGGCAATCCACTCCAGTGTTCTTGCCTGGAGAATTCCAAGAACAGAAGGGCCTGGCCGGCTACAATCCATGGGATCACAGAGTCAGACATGACTAAGTGACTAACACTTTTTAAATTATCTTAATAGTGGACTTTCCTGATGTTGCAGTGGTTGAGAATCTGCCTGCCAATGCAGGAGACATGGGTTGGATCCCTAGTCTGGGAAGATTCTGCATACCAAGGGGCAACTAAGCCCATGTACCACAACTACTGAGCCAGTGCTCTAGAGCCCATGCTCTGCAACAAGAGAAGTCACTGCAATGAAAAACCCTTCTCTCATAACAAAGCAGAGGCCCAACAACTAGAGAAAGCCCCAAAGCAGCAATGAAGAAGACCCAGCGCAGCCAAAAATAATTTATCTTAGTAGTATCTATTCACAATTAAATAAAGAGCCTTCCTTTTGATGCATGACAAAGGTGTGGTCAGATCCAAGACTGCAATGAGCTCAAGGGTCTGAGGCCCCCAGGACTGGGCCTGGGCTGGGAGCTACCACTAACTCAACTCATCCCCACAGTTCTTTTCCTACTAAAACTCTGGAACCAGAGACTTTCAGGAAGCCATCTCCCAGTTCTTGCTCCCTCTACATTGTTCAGTGGTAGAACATGATCAAGAGGACCGCAAGCTTTGGACTGAAGCAGTCCTGTGGCCAAAGCCTGGCAGCTCCCCTTCCAAACCTGGGTGACTTCACACAGGCAGCTGAGCTTCTCTGAATACAGAGGCCTTGCTCATAGGTGGCTGGATAAAGCAGAAATAGCACGTGCCTCATCACGGTGACACTTTGGGAACCCTCAAGAGGCACGGCAGCTGTCATGATCATCAAACCATAGACTGGGGACTTCCCTGGTGGTCCAATGGCTAAGACTCCGTGCTCCCAATGCGGGTGGCCTGAGGTTCAATCCCTGGCCAGGGAACTAGAGCCCACATGTCGCAACTAAGAGTTTGCATGCCAGCAACTAAGACCTGGCACAGCCAAAATAAATAAAGAAATGTTTAAAAAAAACAAAACAGACCATCGGGTGCTCCCAGGGGTGTCGGAGGACTGTTGTCTCCCTCTGGCCTCAGCTGACATTTGGTCCTATTTGGCTGTCCCACATGCTCACACACTCTTGGCTCATCGGATCCTGGGCAGCGAGTCTGTGGGGCCAGGTGAGCATATGGCCTGGTGACCAAACTTGGTTGGAGACCGGTCTGCTTCCTCTCCCTCGTTAGCGTCGCCCGGGGGGCCTGCTCTCTCCTTAGCAGAGGCTTGGATGACGAAGGCCACAGCCTATTAATTGCGCTGACAGTGATAAAGGAAGAGTGGGAGGCTGCTATTTGTCTTGCCCGTAACCTCTCGCATCATTCCAAGATGAATGAAAACTCATTTTCTGCTTTGATTCGGTCTAATTTCCCTGGGCCCCCTGGGCCTGGTGGGGGGAAGGGACTCACAAGCCCCTGCTGAGCAGGAATGGTGGGGAGGAGGGAGAGGGTTCGGAGGTCACAGAGGGAGGAGGACAGCCTCCATCCACTGGGGAACCAAGGACTTGCAGAGGGAGTGGTGTGTGCATTCATTCATAAGGCACCAAGTGTATGGGGCCTGTACAGGTGATAACTGATTGAATTCACAATCCTGGCAGGACGGACTCTGCTGCCCAGTTCATGGATGAGACAGTAGTTGTGGTAGAGAGAAAGGGGCTTAGGATACCGAGCAGGGCTCCAGGGCACAGGTCTTTCTGTGTCCCCCATTTCTTTGATTATAGGAAACAGCCTTCATTCTGCCTTCTCTGAGTTCCAATGGGTAGGTTCAAGCAGCTGCTCATTAGGGAAGGGAGGGGATGCAAGACCAGGGGAAACAGTCAAGAGCATCCTTGAGATAAGGTCCTGATTCCCCATCAACAGATACACACAACAATATCTTTAGATATTTTGCAGATACTGAAACCCCCTCCAGGAGGGAGAAGTATGGCATGCTGCCCACAAGCATGTAGGCTCCAGAGCCGTTGGTCCTGAAGGTTGATAACACAGACGCCTACTTACCTCACCATCAACTCATCAGAAGAATGTCCATGAGCTGATCATGGCTTCTTTGTACAATTACTATAAAACTTGTCACTGTCTTCCACAAGTTGGGGCACACAGTTTTGAAGGTATTTTGAAGGTATAGCCCCTATGGCCCCCTTTGCCTGGTAAAGCAATAGAGCTATCCTTTTCTACTTCACCTAAAACTCTGTCTCTGAGATTTGATTCAGCACCAATGTATAGAGAAGCTGAACTTTGGGCATCACTTCAACAAGGTCAGACAGCTAGTAAGGGCTATCATCCACTACCTGATGAGGTATGTCCTGCTGATCATCCCATTCTACAGATGGGGACACTGAGACGCAGAGAGGTTCATGGCTAGCCACCTGGCAGAGCTGGGATGCACAACCGTATCTTGTTCACTCCAGAGCCCAGCACTTCACCATGCCCCTACCCTGCCACAAAGCAGATTCATCAGAGAGGGTCTGTCCAGTGCCATCACCAGCTCTTCCCTGTCACGCAGCACATCACCTCCCACGTGGATGAATGAATGGCTTCATCAGAACAGAAGGTCCTAGATGGGAAGGACCATCCTGGCGCGGGGGGGTGCGTTCCCCACCAGGGGACAGAAGCAGACAAGGAGGAAAAAGGATGGAGGGTGGACGTTTTCTTCCATCAAAGAGCAGAGATAGACTGAGGGCCTTCTTGGAATAGCTTCTTTCTTTTCTGTAATATGGAGTGCCTGTGTCCCAGGTCCACGGGGTGGCTGGACAGAGGATGATGAGAATGTGTGAGAAGGCGCTTCACCCCTGGTACTTCCTCTCTGTCTGTGGAAAGGCAGAGGGAACCCATAGCCCCCAGTGGTTTAAGCTGCTTTATCCCAGATCGATTAACCATATGTGTGGGGGTCACCTGTCTGTGAGTCCCTGCACCCACCTGCCTGGTCGTTTGCTACATCCCAGTGTCCCTTCTGATGATCCAGAAGTCCAATGAGGCCGAGAGAGTAAGAGGGGCCTGGGCCCCCTGACCTGTCTGCTGAAATGGCCTTACAGCCCCAGTGAGCCATGCGGACTGTGAAGAAGATGGGAGAGGCCCCCTCGGTCTGCTTCACAGCAGAAACTCGGGAAAGCATATTGAACATGTACGGGCTTCCCTTGTAGCTCAGTTGGCAAAGAATCTGCCTGCAGTACAGGTTCAATCCCTGGGTTGGGAAGATCCCCTGGAGAAGGAAATGGCAACCCACTCCAGTAACCTTGCCTGGAAAATCTCATGGACACAGGAGCCTGGTGGGCTGCAGTCCATGGGGTCACAAAGAGTCGGGCACGACTGAGAGACTAACAGTTACTTACTTACATACAAAATCCTTTCGGGGCTTTGGGGCAGAAGGTGGAGGGGTGGCAATTGGGAGGAAGTTTTAGATGATGTGATACATGAATCAGAGTGTGGGTTCTGCAGTCGGGCAACCTGGTTTGAATGCTCTGCCACTGACTACGTGCTGTGTGACTTTGGGTAAGTCACTTCCCTTACCTGTAAAATGGGATAACAATGGTATCTCTGTCATATGATTACCAGTCGGCTTAGGTAAAGCATGTAGAGCAGTGCTGAGCACAGCTCAGTGTCTGGTTGGCATTCTGATGGGCGGCAGCCGAGAAGGGCTGGTCTGGGGTTGGGATGGCCTTGAGAAATGAGGCAGCTGACTCCGCTTGAGTCCGCCTCCCCCATCTCCTCCAACAAAGTCCTCCCATCTGGCCTGGATCTGAATTGCAAATGGCCTTCCCTTTCCCACCACTCAGGCTCCAGCTCCAGCTGGACACAGAGGAGTCCAGTGAAGACAAGTCTCTGCCCGTGCCGCAGGCCGGTAGCCTGGCTTTGTCTCAAAGGGTCTGCAGGCGGAGCCCTCAGACCAGGGCCCAGTTAGAACCACCTAGCCTGGTGTTCAAGGTCTTCACAGTCTGCTCCCTCCTTCTCTCTCTGCTTTTGTAAGAAATCTCTGCTCTTTCTTTCCCCTTTCCCCTATTTCCGGGCTCAGCTCCACCTTCCACCACCTGATGAGATATGTCCTGCTGATCATCCTATTCTACAAATGGGGACACTGAGACTCAGAGAGGCTCATGGCTAGCCACCTGGCAGAGCTGGGATGCACAACCTTACCTTATTCACTCCAGAGCCCAGCACTTCACCATGATCCTGGCCTGCCACAAAGCAGATTCTGCAAAGCATAAAGGAGAAATGAAGTCAGGGAGCCAGGAACTGTAATGAAGGTGTGAAGGGCGCTTATTCATTGATTGGTATTTACCAAGCACCTACTTGGTGCTGACTCCACTTGAGTCCACCTCAATAGTGATGTCACGAGACTGGCATCAATGATAACAGCAACCTAATGACTGTAATATTGTGACAGCAGGTGCTGGCATTTCCTGAACTCCTGCTATGGACTCAGCACTGAGCTAGGTGTTTTGTATGCAGAGCTCCAATCCTTACTGTAGTCCTACAAGGTGGTTCTATTATTATTTTTTTAAATTTTTTGAAGTATAGTTGATTTACATTGTTGTGTTAATTTCTGCTATATAGCAAAGTGATTCAGTTATACATATATATACACATTGTTTTTCATGTTCTTTTCCATTATGGTTTATCACAGGGTATTGAATATAGCCCCCTGTGCTATAGGATCTTGTTTATTCATCCTATATGTAAGAGTTTGCTTCTGCTAACCCCTAACTCCCCATCCTTCCCTCCCTTCCCTCCCTCCCCCTTGGCAACCACAAGTCTGTCCTCAATGTCTGTGAGTCTCTTTCTGCTTTGTAGACATATTCATCTGCGTCATTTGAGATTCCCCCATGTAAGTGATACCATTTGATACTTGTCTTTTTCTTTCTGACTTGCCTTTCTTAGTATGATAAGGTCCATCCATGTTGCTGCAAACAGCATTATTTCATTATTTTTTCCTTTTTTATGGCTGAGTAATATTTCATTATATATACTATATTCCTGTATATATCTATCTATGCATATGTATAGGTGTATACCTATACATACAAATATATATCATGAATATGTATATGAATGGATGAGTCAACCAAGGCTCAGAGAGCTCAGGTGTCTAAGGTCACACAGATTTCATGCACCCGAGTGAGCACTGAGCCCTGGCCTGTCTAGGATAACAATAACAATGGTGGTGATCACTGCCTTGCACATGTTGAGTACTTTCTGTGTACCAGACAACCGTCTGCTGAACTCTGAAAATGACAACATAACATTGAGGAGGAGTGACAAATTTAGACTCATTAAGCTGATCCATTCACCTGCTTCCAGGCTTCCTGGGAGCAGAAGGCCTGGCCTCAGTCTCTTCCTGCAAAATCATGAGCAGCCCACAGGGTTTGAAGACCTGGGTTCAGTGAGGATCTATAGAATGGGAAAATACTACCCAACCCACAGGATGGTGGTGAACATCTGGAACATTCCTTGTTTGGTAGGATTAACATTTTCTAGCCTGAGAATGGGCCTCCCAGCCGAGGTATCTTTCACAGGTCCCAAAGCATCCCATCCTGCTCCCTCCTTGACCCCCACCTCCACCCCTTGTGGGGCCCTCTGTCCCTTCCCACCCCCAGAAGCTCAGCCACTTCTGCAAGGGCGTATCTGCTGGATTTTATTTTCTTCCACCAAGTTGTGGGTGGGGACATAGCAGAGACACTTGGGGTTTCAAGTAAAGAGTCTGAGATTCAAGAGAAAAATGCAGGAGGGGAGAAGAGGGAAGGGAAGGAAAAGAGAGATACCATTTCCAAGAAAGAAAGAAATGAGAAGAAACAGGAGAACAAAACAAAAAAGAGCAGAACCAGAGCACCAAGACACCGATGGACAAAACAGAGACAGAAAGATGGAGACAAAACAGAGAAAGGGCTGAAAAGAGAGAGAAGTAGCCAAAGCTGGAAAGATGCTGCCTGAGAAAAAGTGGGTCAAGGAGAATGGTCCCTCAAGCAGACGGACAAGGACAGGGACAAAGCCACCTGCCTTGGCCCCCAGCTGCGCGAGGCTTTCAGGCTCCAGCGCCCTGCTGCCGAGAGAGAGAAAAGCCTCTTCTCCCACGTTCGAATGAATTTGATATTCAATCAATGAAGATTAACTCACCGAAGGTAAGGGGGGGTGGTTTTACATCCGTGAGGAAGTCAAATACGATTATGCAGATGAGAAAATTATCCTGAGATGAGGCGCATCTCATATATGATAATTCCAGGAAAGGCTGGACTCCCACCCTGATTAGCATATCTTCAAGACCAGACCGGGATGGGGGAGGCAAGGACCCAGAGATGGGCATTGCACTGACCAGGAATCCCACTAAGAGAAGTTGGTCAAAGCTGTCAGCTCCCTGATGTCCTTTTCTGGAAAAGAAGACACTCAGCTTCTGTCAGGTAGACCTTCATGAGAGCCTTGACCCTGCAGTGTCTGTTGAAACTCTCTGGACCTCAGCTTGCTCTTGAAACAAAAGAGCTCTCTACAATTTTAGAATGAGTGCAAATCACCTGGAGATGCAGACTCTGATTCAGTGGGTCTGGAGTGAGGGCCTGCATTTCTTTTTTTTAATATATGATTTTTTAATATTCATTATTTTATTTATTTATTTGGCTGAGCCACGGCTTAGTTGGGGCATGCAGGGTCTTCCATCCTCATTGCTATACGCAGGATCTTTAGTTGTGGCATTCGAATTCTTAGTTGTGGCATGTGGGATCTTAGGTTCCCCGACCAGGGATTGAACCCAGTCCCCTTGCTTTGGGAGTGTGGAGTCTTAGCCACTGGACCACCAGAGAAGTCCTGGGGTCTGTGTTTCTCACCACCTCCCAGGTGATGCCAATGCTACTGCTCCACAGACCACACCTGTACAGGGTCCAGCTCAGTGGTCCTCACCCTGGTGGCATGTTAGGGTCTCTTGGGGAGCATTTAAAAAACTGCCAGTGCCTAGGGTCCACAGCAGACCAATTAAATAAGAATCTCCTGGAGAAGAGCCTGGACACCGGTGTTTTTTAAAAGATGATTCTAAGGTGCAGCTGGGGTTGGGAACCTCTGGCCTAAATGAAGACTAGGATTGTAAGAAGGTCATGGATCTATTCCAAGTCTCCAGGGACCGTCATGCTCCCAGACTCTCAGAAGCCACAGATGTGGGTGGGGCCGTGGAAGAGGAGGTGAGTAACCCAGAGTGGGGCTGAGGACGCTGCCCTGGGCCCGCTGGAGAGCCTTGCTGGTAACTACCCAGATCAGCCCTTGGGTACTAAGTATTACACCCACTCAGTACAACACACAGATTCTCTACTGCATATACACATGTATTCTCTCCAGCCCTTGAGTGGAGACATCATCAATTCCATTTGACAGAGAAGGAAATTAGGCTCAGAGAGGCAAAGCGAGTTTCCCAGGGTTGTAGACTCAGGACTCGAGCCTATCTTAGTCTGACCCCCAAGGCCCACACGCTTTCCACTCCAGCCATGCCTCCCACTCCCTGCATCACCTTACCCAAGGAAGTTAGGAGCTGATCCCCGGTCCCTAATGCCTGACCGAGCCGGGGATGGGGGCATCCCCACCTCTGCCTGCTGTGCCTGAAGTAGGCTGACCTCATGTGGCGGAGGGGAGTGGGTAAGGATTGGGAAGTCAACAACCCTGGGTTCAAATCCTTCTCTTATAGCTGTGTGACCGTCAGCGAGTCATTACCTTTTCTGAGTGACAGACAGGCTCCTCCTTGGCCAGATGGGATAATGAGATCAAATTCCGAGTTGCCGAGAGATGAGGTCAGGTAGCAGGTGTGTGGTGTGGAGCAGACACATGGAGACAGAATAGAATGGAAGCTGGTTGAGCCAAGCCTCGAAGTTTCTAGAACTCGTGGCTCTTCACTCCCACCCTCTGAAGCCCGAGAGCCAGAGCCTTGGCCCAGTGACCACAAGCCCCTCCTCCAACGCGGACAGGGGCCCAGTGCCTCCCAAGTGATGTTTCAGGGCCCGACGAGGCCTGGCTGAGTCGTGTCTGGTCTGGTAAGCACTGTCCCCACGATACAGATGGCTGGGTCTGGACATTCTGCCCAGGAGCCCACCAGGGCAGGTCTCCTCTGCCTCCCCAGGGAAACTTGGGGTGCAGCCCCAGCATCTTCCCCAAATCAGATGCGCTATTACCTATTGGTAAGCAAGGGTGGGGGAACCCTTGAGTTCCTCCCTGTAAAGAGAGGCAGTGGGCCTGGGAACCTTCCATCACCAGACGGCCTTCCCTTCCTTTCCCAGGAATTTGCCTCAAAGAACCACCCCATGTCCATGGCCACTGAGTAGGGTCATATTTACACCAGGGGCTGAGTAGGGCAGGAATCCAGCCCATGATCCGCTCACCAACCTATGCTTCTCTTGCTAATTGTCACGGAAACACCCTGTGTGTCATTGGGGAAGAACTTAACATCAGTGGGCCTCAGTCTCCTGGTCTGTAAAATGGAGCCTTAATGGGGCTGCACGAAGGTTCACCCCCTGCCCACCTCCCTCTGGCTTTGTGTCCCTACAACCTCCTCTCACTGCCAACCCCACCCAGGACCCCAGCCCCCAGCCCTTCTAACAAACAGCAACCTTGAGTAGGGGGTCCCCTGGGTAGCTGTCAGTAGGGGCCCCAGTTCCCATTCTGTCTCTATCATCACACGACTACCCAGGATCTCCCCTGGCAGCTAGGACAAGTGGAGATGTGGGCAAGGAGAGAAGGAGAAGAAAGGGAAGGGAAGGGGCCACAGAGAGGGACTTAGAAGCTGCCAGCATGCTCACGGGCCTCTGTCTCCTGTGCCCACTGCCCTGTACCGTCTCTCTCCATGTGTGCTGGGTGCTCGTCTGGGCAGCCGTGCATGTGTGTGAGTGTATCACAGTGACTTCATGCCTGAGCATGTCGTAGTTTTCTGTGTGTCTCTTGTCTCTGTGCCTGGTGTGTGTGTGGGTCTGGATATGTGTGTTGGTGGGGCAGCTCTGTGAATGTGTGTGTCTGAATGGGAGTGTATTCTGGTGTGTGTGCACACAAGTGTGTTTGAGCGAGTGTGTGTCAGTGTGTGTGGGTGTGAGTCTGTATGGGTGCACATTGCCGTGGGTGTGGGGATCTGAGTGTGTGTCCAGTGGGAGTAGTTTAGTGTGGAGGCTGAGTGTCTGGCTGGGGTGCTTCAGTGTCTGTATGTGTGTCTCTCTCTGTAGGCATAGGTGTGGGTGTGTATCAGTGTGTACACACTATCTGTGTGTCTACGTGGGCATGTATCTGTGTGTGGTAGGGTGTGAATATCTGAATGTGTGTCTTGGAGGGTGAGTTTGCCTGCACATCACCATGTGTATCTGCTTATCCATTTACATGGTGTAGGGTATGAGTGTGTGTGTGTGCGTGTATGAGTGAGTGTGTGTGCGTGTGACTGTGTGTGTGTGAGTGGGGTGTATCAGTGTGGAGGGGCTCTATATCCTATGTGAGACTGAGTCAGTGTATAGCAGAGTGTGGGGCATGTGTATTTGTGTGTGTCCGTGTGTGTGTAGCACTTTGTGGAGTGTGTGTGCCCTTGGGTACCAGCATATCTCATATGCTCATGTGGGTGGAATGAGTGTGTTGCCGTGTGTGGTCGTGTGTGTATCCATGCATGAATCACTGTGGAAGTGTCTGAGTATCCATTCCTGGAAAGCAAAGGGTGTGTGTATCTTTGTGTCTGAATGGGGCGTATCAGCATGTGTGAGTGTCTGCGTGCGTGTCTCCAGATCTGCGTATCTTGTGGGGCTGCACTTCTCCAGCTTGGCTGGGCCCAGGCACCGTAAATCCATCAACTCCACATGATTTTGTCAATCCTGACAGCTAACTTCAACATGACGACAAATCTGGCCCCAGAGGATATTAAGCAAAGACACATGAGCCTATAATTTTCTGCTTCCACGTGTGAGATGCTATAATAATCAAAAGAAGATGAGTTTCTAACTACCCCAGCTCTTTGTGCTGCTGCCTTCATGCCGGCTGCACTAATTGAATCACCCGGTACCACTGTATCAATGGTAACTTGGGTATTGGGGGGTAATCAGGCGTGTGGGGGGACCAGCTTGGAGAGGTGCGGGGGCTTTTGTGACAGTCCCATCTGCCTTGTGTGCCAAAGCCGCCCGCCGCCCGTGCGCATTTGGCTGGACAAGGGAGCGACTGAAGGGCAGCCCCCTCCCAGAGCAGGGTCTGGGAGGGGATGCCTGGGGGAGGGGGCACCTGTGCCCAGATGCTATGGCTCTGACCCCTTGGTCCCAGAAGGAGAGCTGTGCAAACATAGAAAAGATCTAAACTTTGGAGATTGGCCTGTGGTGGTTGTTTAGCAGCTAAGTCGTATCCGACCCTTTGTGAGCCCATGGACTGTAGCCCACCAGGCTCCTCTGTCCGTGGAATTTCCCAGCAAGAATACTGGAGAGGCCATTTTCTTCTCCAGGGGATCTTTCTGACCAAGGTGTTGAACCTGTGTCTCCTGTGTTGGCAAGGCAGAGTCTTTACCACTGAACCACCAGGGAAGCCCTGGAGATTGGCCTACCTGGGTTCAATCCTGGCTGAAAGTCCTTCTGTCCTTTGTCCTCTGGGGCATGGTTTCCTCATGTAGAAAATGGGATGACCATCCAACTCACAGGGATAAGGGAGAACACACAGATTAAGCACAGAGGAGGTGTTTGGGAGTCGTGACTATTTTTGTTCTTATCAATGTTTAGAAAAGGCAGAGGCACCAGAGATCAAATTGCCAACATCCGCTGGATCATGGAGAAAGCAAGAGAGTTTCAGAAAAACATCTATTTCTGCTTTATTGACTATGCCAAAGCCTTTGACTGTGTCGATCACAATAAACTGTGGAACATTCTGAAAGAGATGGGAATCCCAGACCATCTGACCTGCCTCTTGAGAAACCTGTATGCAGGTCAGGAAGCAACTGTTAGAACTGGACATGGAACAACAGGCTGGTTCCAAATAGGAAAAGGTGTACGTCAAGGTTGTATATTGTCACCTTGCTTATTTAACTTATATGCAGAGTACATCATGAGGAACGCTGGACTGGAAGAAGCACAAGCTGGAATCAAGATTGCCGGGAGAAATATCAATAACCTCAGATATGCAGATGACACTACCCTTATGGCAGAAAGCGAAGAGGAACTCAAAAGCCTCTTGATGAAAGTGAAAGAGGAGAGTGAAAAGGTTGGCTTGAAGCTCAACATTCAGAAAACTAAGATCATGGCATCTGGTCCCATCACTTCATGGGAAATAGATGGAAAAACAGTGGAAACAGTGTCAGACTTTGTTTTTTTGGGCTCCAAAATCACTGCAGATGCTGATTGCAGCTATGAAATTAAAAGACGCTTGCTCCTTGGAAGGAAAGTTATGACCAACCTTGATAGTATATTAAAAAGCAGAGACATTACTTTGCCAACCAAGGTCCGTCTAGTCAAGGCAATGGTTTTTCCCGTGGTCATGTATGGATGTGAGAGTTGGACTGTGAAGAAGGCTGACCGCCGAAGAATCGATGCTTTTGAACTGTGGTGTTGGAGAAGACTCTTGAGAGTCCCTTATACTGCAAGGAGATCCAACCAGTCCATTCTAGAGGAGATCAATCCTGGATGTTCATTGGAGGGACTGATGCTAAAGCTGAAACTGCAATCCTTTGGCCACCTCATGCGACGAGTTGACTCACTGGAAAAGACTCTGATGCTGGGAAAGGTTGGGGGCGGGAGGAGAAGGGGACGACGGAGAATGAGATGGCTGGATGGCATCACCGACTCTGTGGACATGAGTTTGAGTGAACTCCGGGAGTTGGTGATGGACAGGGAGGCCTGGCGTGCTGTGATTCATGGGGTCGCGGAGAGTCGGACACGACTGAGCGACTGAACTGAACTGAACTGAACTGTGCCTTAGCGTCACAGTATGAGACAAGGCAGGCTATCCCATTCTACATCTGGAAAAACTGAGACTCAGAGACGTGAAGTAACCTGATCACTTGAGACACAGCTCTATTTACAGTTGTGGGGTCTGAAGTAGGGTGTGTGTGTGTGTGTGTGTGTGTGTGTGTTCAAAGAGGAAAGAAAATAGTCCCTGGTGGCTTCTGTAGGTCCCCCACCCAACAGTCCTGTGACTCAATGAAAATAATAATCAAGGTCTCTCCTGGTAGTCCAGTGGTTAACAATACACTTTCCAATGCAGAGGACATAGGTTCAATGCTTGGTTGGGGCACTAAGATCCCACACGCCATTGGGCAACTAAGCCAACTAGAAAAGCCTTCACTCCACAACAAGGACCCAGTACAGCCAAAAAAAAAAAAAAAACACTATAATAAATAAATTAATTTAAAAAATAGCTGTTCTCCCTTGTATAGCACTTACCATGGTCCATTTACTGTGTCTTAACTCCTATAACCCTCATCCTGAGTTTGTGAGGTAGAAAGGCAAGGACCCCTGTTAACAGATGAGATGACTGAAGTACAGAGAGACCAATGAACTTGCCGAAAGTCACATGGGTGGTAGGTGGTAGAATTGGGCTTCAAGAAAGTCTGTCTTCAGAGTCTTCACTTTAATCCACCACCTGTTCTTCTTAAAGATCCAGCTATACTCCCACCCTCTCTTTTGTTCCTCAGAGTCTTCTAAATCAAACCCTTCATTTGCCTCCAAGAAACATACCTCTTTACCCAACAATCAAGGGCACATTCCTCCTGAAACGAGGCTCCAGAGTGGGATGGAAACGTCCCCATCTCCAAAGCCACTGTGCATCCCCACATCAAAGTGGGAGATCTCCCCACGCCACTCTTCAGCGTGGGCCCCACTTCCATTCAGACAGCAAGCTGTCACCAAGCAGCTGCTCTGTACCTAGGCAGGGAACCGGCGGGGGGGGGCGGGTGCAGGGGGGGAAGGGGTTACAAAGAAGAAATTACTATATTTTTGTACAGCCTGTCAGCTTCGCTGCTGGTGCAGGTGGTAAAGAATCTGCCTGTAATGCAGGAGACCTGGATTTGATCCCTGGGTCAGGAAGATGCCCTGGAGAAGGAAATGGCTACCCACTCCAGTGTTCTTGCCTGAAAAATTCCATGGACAGAGGAGCCTGGCAGGCTTGGTGGGCTATAGTCTATGGGGTCACAAAGAGTTGACAGAACTAACATTTTTACTTTTACTCTTTGCAAAGCTAGGAACAATAGAAAAGGAACAGACTTTGGAGCCAGGAAAGTCTGGGTTCTGATTTTGGCACTGTCATTGATTATCTGGTGGCCTTGGGCTTGTTACAGAATATTTGTGACTCAATTTTCTCAACCATAAAATGGGAACATTTCTCCCAAAATATCAAGAAGAATGCAAAAATATCTGCTCTTATCATCCCCATTTTGCACTCTACTGGAGACCATAGACAGTGTAATAAGACAAGAAAAAGCAAAAAAGACACACAGATTGGAAAAGAAGAAAGGAAAACCATCTTTATTCACAGACATGACCATCTTCACAGAAAACTCTAAGGAATCAACTCTCTCCACCAGAAAAGAAAAAAAAAAAGCTACTGGAGCTAATGAATTTAGTAAAGTTGAAGGATACAAGGCCAATATACAAAACCAAGTGTATTTGACATGCGAACAATAAACAATTAGAAATTTAAATTAAAATGGGGACATTAATCCCATCTCAAGAGGTTGCTAGAAGGGATAAAATGAGATAATATTCATCTTGAGGTATCTAGCTCACCTACTTTCTCATAACTTTGTTTGGAGCTGGAAAGAGAAAAGCTGGTAGAGAATCTCACCCAACAAGCATCCCCTCCTATCTGCACTATGACTGAGAGGAAATGTTTCTGATATGTCCTTAGTAGTTGTGCCAATTACAAATTTTAGGGCTTTGTTGATCTATAAATTGGGGAGATCGTGGGTGGAGAGGTGGCTCATCAAAATCTTGGGGCTCCTGGGAAATATATTGCCATGCACATGTGAGCATTGTCCATCAGGTGGCTTGCCCAGAGGAGGAACTGAGGAACCACAGCCTATGTGCACTCTGCCTCCTATCCCTCCTTCTGCCCTTCTCATCTTTCTGCTAATCAACATTTCTACTGAGCCAGTCCCAGGATGTCCAATGCAACCCAGATAAATCTTAGGTCAGTCTCAGTCTCGATTATACCCAAAGGGAGCCCTAAGAGCTTCCAAAAGCACTGATTTGCAATGAAGTCTTTACCAAACTCTTTTGGACAAGCAGCAAAGTGGAGAAGAAAATCACACCACTTACAACATACAGCAAAACTCTCTCAAAATCCTTTTTTAGCCCTGTCTTTCCCCAAAGTCTTTTTGTTTGTTTGTTTTTTTCCAGCTCACATTTGTCTTTTTTTTTTTAATTTTTATTTTTATTGGAGGCTAATTATTTTACAATATTATATTGGTTGTTTTTGTCATACATTGACGTGAATCCACCCCAGGTGTACATGAGTTCCCCCCCCCGAACCTCCCTCCCACCTCCCTCCTCCCCTTATCCTCCCTCTGGGTCATCCCCACTTACCAGACCCGAGCATCCTGTAACATGCATCAACCCTGAACTGGCGATTCGTTTCACATATAATATACATGTTTCAATGCCATTCTCCCAAACCATCCCACCCTCACCCTCTCCCACAGAGTCCCAAAGACTGTTTTATACATCTGTGTCTCTTTTGCTATCTCGTATACAGAGTTATCATTTCCATCTTTCTAAATTCCATATATATGCGTTAGTATATTGTGTTGGTGTTTTTCTTTCTGGCTTACTTCACTCTGTATAATAGGCTCTAGTTTCATCCACCTCATTAGAACTGGTTCAGATGCTTTCTTTTTAATGACTGAGTAATACTCCATTATGTATATGTACCAAAGCTTTCTTATCCATTCATCTGCAGATGGACATCTAGGTTGCTTCCATGTCCTGGCTATTATAAACAGTGCTGCAATGAACATCAGAGTACATGCGTCTCTTTCAATTCTGGTTTCCTTGGTGTGTATGCCCAGGAGTGTGATTGCTGGATTATATGGCAGTTCTATTTCCAGTTTTTTGAGGAATCTCCACACTGTTCTCCATAGTGGCTGTACTAGTTTGCATTCCCACCAACAGTGTAAGAGGGTTCCCTTCTCTCCACATCCTCTCCAGCATTTATTGCATGTAGACTTTTGGATAGCAGCCATTCTGACAGGTGTGAAATGGTATCTCATTGTGGTTTTGATTTGCATCTCTCTGATTATGAGGGATGTTGAGCATTTTTTCATGTGTTTGTTAGCCATCTGTATGTCTTCTTTGGAGAAATGTCTGTTTAGTTCTTTGGCCCATTTTTTGATTGGGTCATTTATTTTTCTGGATTTGGGCTGCAGGAGCTGCTTATATATTTTGGAGATTAATCCTTTATCAGTTGCTTCATTTGCTATTATTTTCTCCCATTCTGAAGGCTGTCTTTTTACCTTGCTTATAGTTTCCTTTGCTGTGCAGAAGCTTTTGATTTTAATTAGGTCCCATTTGTTTATTTTTGCTTTTATTTCCAATATTCTGGGAGGTGGGTCTTGGAGGATCCTGCTGTGATTTATGTCAGAGAGTGTTTTGCCTACGTTCTCCTCTAGGAGTTTTACAGTTTCTGGTCTTACATTTAGCTCTCTAATCCATTTTGAGTTTATTTTGGTGTATGGTGTTAGGAAGTGTTCTAGTTTCATTCTTTTACAAGTGGCTGACCAGTTTTCCCAGCACCACTTGTTAAAGAGACTGTCTTTTCTCCATTTTATATTCTTGCCTCCTTTGTCAAAGATAAGGTGTCCATAGGTGCGTGGGTTTATCTCTGGGCTTTCTATTTTGTTCCATTGATCTATATTTCTGTCTTTATGCCAGTACCATACTGTCTTGATGACTGTGGCTTTGTAGTAGAGCCTGAAGTCTGGCAGGTTGATTCTCCCAGTTCCATTCTTCTTCCTCAAGATTGCTTTGGCTATTCGAGGTTTTTTGTATTTCCATACAAACTGTGAGATTATTTGTCCTAGTTCTGTGAAAAATATCGTTGGAGTCTTGATTTTCCCCAAAGTCTTGTAGGTCGCTGTATCTCACACCCCTTTTATCCTTTGTCTCTTCTAAAATTTCAGCGCTACTCTGCTTTTTCCTCCATCACATGCCGACTGCGTTGATTTTAGTCTGATCCAGCTTTTACTGCTAATAACTTTATGCTGTTTTTTGGGTGGGAACTTTATAGATGTGCCTATCACCTGATCAGCTCAGATGTGGGAATGTGGGGGCGGGATTGGGGGAGGCAGTAAATGTTTAAAGGTAAAGTACACCATAACATTTTGTTTCCTGCTCTTCTGCTGCTGCTGCTAAGTCACTTCGGTCGTGTCCGACTCTGTGTGACCCCATAGACGGAAGACCACCAGGATCCCCCATCCCTGGGATTCTCCAGGCAAGAACACTGGAGTGGGTTGCCATGCTCTTCAGAAGCCTTCAAATCTCTCACAGCCTTGCAGGGCGAAGATGAATTTAAATGGTTATACCATACAGAGTGACACCTTCTGTGGGATAGATCCAGCACCCAACATATGCAAAGAGATGGCCTGATTCCTTTTGGGACAGAGGCCCAAGAGGAGGTGGCACTGATCCAGCACTTGAAGGACAGCTCGGCCTTCATCTGATGGGAGGACAGAAAAGAAAGGGAAAAGGAATGGGCATTATGCCTCATCTCCTGGTACTTGGCGTCCATTACCTTCTTTATTAATTACACAACCACTGCAATTACTTTGGGAGGTGGGTGTATATTAATATTCCCCTTTTACTGATTTGGAGATTGAGGCCCAAGGGGAAAATGAAGTTTTCAAAGTCACCTAGAGAGTATTTGGCACAGGTAGAATAGAATGCTTATCTCTACGGCTTCAAAACATTTATGGTGGGCATAGAGAGGAGGAGAACTTCAAATAGCCCCATATGTGAGGTGCTAAAGGTAGGAAAGGAGACTCTGGTCATCAAGTATAGGAACGGAAACAGTGGGGTACCGACCGGCGTAAACAACACACCACCACTGATGACAAAAGCGGGAAAGACTATGAATGTGTGTCTGCTCATTTTTGTGTAACAGATCTCTGGAAAGATACCCAAGAACTGGGGATGTTGGTTGCCCTTGGGGTGGAAACTAGGGGTGGGGGAGCCCTGGGAGATGGGAGGGGGCCATTTCACACTCCCTTATATGCTTTATGAAACCTGAATCATGTGAATGTGTACCCTGTTCATAAATAAACCAAGTTGTTCTTAAAACAGAACATGCACATAAAGAAAAGAATAAGCGTTCTGCAGCAACACTAAAATTCAAAATAAAACCATGCCCAGATGTTGACCATGCACTTGAGGGAACATGAGATGGGTCGCCTCTGGGTCCAGAGTTTGACCCTGGTGGAAAAGGGATGTGTGTGGGAGCCTGGAGAGGAGAGCCCCGGTGAATCTGAGTCAGCAGTAAGGCTCACTCAGCTCGCTGGTGTCTGGATGCTCCCTCTCCAGCCTGATGGGTGAGGGGCTGTCAGGCGGAGGAGGAGGGTACAGGAGAGAAGTCCGAGATGGGACAGGACATTTGGGCAGTTGGGGCCGATTTGTTGCCATTTTCACGGGCAGGCTTGGGAATTAAGTGGCATGAAATTGAGCACAGACAAGGTCCCCCCCTAGAGACAGGGCAGCCCTCGCCCAAGCAGGGAGAATGCAGAGGGGGCGGGGGTGGGCGGGGTGGCCAGGCGCCACGCTTGGCTGCTTCTGGGTGCAGATGGAGGGAGAATGGAAGGGGGCTGGGCCGGCTCCTCCCCCCAGACCCCTCCCCGCCCTCCTCTCCCTTCAGACAAGCAGAGGGTCTGCCAGACCCCAGCGTCTGCCAAGGCTGGACTGGTTCCCTTGTGCCCAAGGACCCCTGGGAGTCAAGGTTGGGGGTAGCAGCCAAGCAGGAGCCCCATTCAGACTTTCTTGCTTCTCTCAGCATCTCTCTGCTGCCACTTTTGCTCAGTGCCCAGGATGGGGACTTTCGGGAGACAGAGAATCTGTCCCCTCCTCCGGGTGGGAAAGAGGTGAATGAAACAGAACATCTATTGGGGAGCTAAGGGGGACCTGGGTTCCAGTTTGTGTTCCAACACTGTGGCCTCCAGTGAACTATTTATCTTTTTCTAATCATCTGTCTCCTTATCTGTGTGCGGGCTCAATTGTGTCCAACTCTTCGAGACCCCATGGACTGTAGCCTGCCAGGCTCTTCTGTCCATGGAATTCTCCAGGCAAAACTATTGGAATGGTTTGCCATTTCCTGCTCTAGGGGATCTTCCTGACTCAGGGATCGAACCCCCATCTCCTGCATCTCCTGTAGCAGCAGATAGATTCTTTACCACTGAGCCACCTGGGAAGCCCCTTCCTTATCTGTAAGATAATACTAACATCCAGCACATATATGACCATATATCTGATCACGTGTCTGGCGTTGTCTTGTATACTCTGGCAATTTGTTTGATCCCAAATATAAATACCTTATCAGGTGGTACTCTTATCAATTGCACTTCCGTTGTAAAAATGAGAAAACAAATCATCTGGCCGGTGAGTGATGGATATGGGATGTGCTGTTGAACATTCTGCTACTTCAGGGAGTCAAGGGAAAGATGAAATGAGACAATAAGGACTTCTCTGGTGGTCCAGTGGTTAACAGTCCCCCTTGCAATGCAGGGGTCTTCCCTGGTAGCTTAGACAGTAAAGAATCTACCTGCAGTGAGGGAGACCCAGGTTTGATCCCTGGGTCAGGAAGATCCCCTGGGGGAGAGCAAGGCAACCCAGTCCAGTATTCTTGCCTGGAGAATCCCATGGACAGAGGAGCCTGGTGAGCTACAGTCCACGGGGTTGCAAAGAGTCGGACACGACTGAGCCACTAGCACTTTCACTTTCACTTGCAATGCAGGAGACGTGGGTTTGATCTCTGGTCAGGGAACGAAGATCTCTCATGCTGTGGGGCAACTAAGCCTGTGCACCCCAACTAGAGAGAAGCCTGTGTGCCTGGAGAAACCCACTTACCACGACAAATAACTGGTGCAGCCAAATAAAAATAAGAGTTTTTTAAAAATGAGACCATGAACGTTTATCGCTCAACCCATGGTCTGTAGGTAACCCAGAGCTGTTGGCTTCCCCCCAGTGGGGAACTGGAAGTTCAAATACAAAGTGTCAGAACCAGAAGGAAGAGCCTGAACCACCTCGTTTGCACTCCTACAGGCTGGAGAGATGGAAAATGAGGTCCAGGGAAGGGAAATGACTCGTACAAGGTCACACATCAAGTTGGGGCTGGACTAGGACTGATGGCCTCAGTGACCCATGCCCTTGCTCTTTCAGGGTCCTGAGGACAGCCTGGTCCTTCGGGGAGAGCAGCCGACCCTCTTTCCCACAAGGAGAAGCGACAGCCTGGAATTTCCATCTCCGTGGGGGGCTGTGAGCTCCGAGTCCTCCCTCCCCAGGCAGAGTGAGACCTAGCACCCAACCCCAGTCGGGGTGAGGGACGCAGACAGCCTCAGTCTGCCAACCTGGCTGCCTCCCCCTGGGCAGAGCAGTGCCCTACAATTAAGAAGGCTGTGTTTGCCTCAGCACTGGGCCCGACCAGCCCATGAAAGCCATGAGGAACCCCGCAGGTGGCCAGGGGGAGGACAGGCCCCATGGTGCTTAATAGGACCTAATCTCCTCCAGCGTTGTCAGAAATGAAAATGAAAACAGCCGCGATTTTGTGGTTTAAAAATTAGCATGTGTGCCTACATGGTAAGCCCCTGGCCTGCATTACCATACAGATTTATCCCAGGCCCAGCACGCGGCCAAAATATGTAATTACACACAGACTCGGGGTGGCAACGTTGCTCCTCTTCCCCATCTATATAATATGGGTTTTTCAAAATGATAGCTCTATCTGGAGTTTTGTGAGGGCCTGAATTATGAAGGGGCCTTCCTTCCAAGAATCCACCTGCCAATGCAGGAGATACAGGAGATGGGGGTTTGATGCCTGGGTGGGGAAGATCCGCTGGAGGAGGCAATGGTAACCCACTCCAGTATTCTTGCTGGAAAAAAATCGCATGAACAGAGGAGCCACGAAGGCTTTAGTCCATGGGTTTGCAAAGAGTCGGACACGGCTGACTGAGCACACACACATTTTATCAGGGATACTGCTGGTGATGGATTTGGGAAGAGGAAGGGTCTCAACCTCATCACCAGTATGTGAGAAGGGGGTACATGGATGTGTCTGTCAACTGAAGAGCCACCTCCCTGGGCCAGGGAAAAGGAAGGCACAGAAGGGAAAGCTTTACTAAAAATCACTGTGCTGACCATGCTGCAGGTCCCACCCAGTGCTCCCATGCACACTCTCTCCTTTCATCTGCATGAGAAGCCCGAGAAGATTGTATCTTTATCCCCAGTTGAAAGATGAGGAAACTGCGGCTGGTAAATGGTGAAGCCCAAGATTCCAATTCATGTCTCCAGAGTCTACGCTCTTTTCAAAGTGCTACATATGGCCCCCAACTGCATTAGGCTGTCTTCATGTGACCAGTGACCTTAGCTGAAGTCATTGCAGGAAGATGGGGTGATGGATGGGGGAAAGTAGGCCAACGTTCAACTATGAAGATTTGAAGGGCAATCAGGGTCTTCACGTTGGGAACTGGTGGTAGGAAGAGAGAAAGACAGAGATCTCAACTATTAGCACAGAAACTGACACACGGCAGATATAACAAGTGAATAGTTGATGGAATGAATGGACCAAAAGCCTAAAAGAAACATCAGTGTCAGGGCTTCCTTGGTGACTTCAGTGGTAAAGAATCCACCTGCCGATGCAGGAGACTCGGGTTTGACCCCAGGTCTGGAAAGATCCCACATGCCTTGAGCAATCGAGCCTGTGTGCCACAACTATTGAGCCTGTGCTCAAGAGCCCTCGAGGTGCAGCTACTGAAGCCTGCATGTCCTAGAGCCTTGGTCTGCAGCAAGAGAAGCCACCACAATGAGGAGTTCCCACAACACAACTAGAGTAGCCCCCGCTTGCTGCAACTAGAGAAAACCCTGCGAAGCAACAAGGACCCACCACAGCCAGAAACAAATACATTTAAAGAAAAGCAAACTTTAAAATCAGTGTCTGTATTCAATATTGGGTGATGGATAATGTCAAGGTACTGCGAGAAAAGAATAAACCAACATCCCCAATGTGGGATCAATGTCCCATCCGGAATTGGATAGGAAAGGGAGTCAACATTCCAGTGGAGGGATCAATACTCCAATGAAGATTCAGTTGAGGTAATCAGTGTCCCATGTGGGGATCAATGTCCCAATACAGAGTTGGTTGAGGAGGATCAATATCCCGCCATAGGGATGGGTAAGGGAAGCAACATCCCAATGTAGAGATTGATGCCCCGATTCAGTCAGTTAAGAAGAATCAACACCCCAATATCAGGATCAATGGCAGTCAGTGTTCTACAAAGATGAGCATGACAGCCCACATCCCCATTTGGGATCCACAATGGCCAAAGTTCCACTCTAGGGGTGGACATAGTTTCTGGTCCCAGTATAGACACCAGCTTGCCAATATGGAGAACAATAGAATAGCTATCCATGACTTCTACTTCCCTAAGGGGCTTTTCCTTCTCTTATTTGCTCTAAAGGGACCATTCCCAGGCACCCTGGCCCTTTTGACCCTCTGGCTAAGTCTTCCACGGAAGAAAAATTGAGAATGGGATTAGTGTTCTGCCTGCAACATGGTCCAGCCTGGTTATCCACAGCAGTTCCCCTTGGAGGGCTCCCATTCCCTCGTCTGTCTCCAGAGCCAGCTTGCAAGTGTGTGCAGAGAACCCCACCAGCCTGGGAGAGGCTTCTTACTTCACAGAGATTATTTCCTGCAGGGAGACCAGGTCTTGGGCTGTCCAAGGCTCAGCACAAATCAATAGTAGGTAA
Source organism: Moschus berezovskii (assembly GCF_049115385.1). NCBI lineage: Eukaryota > Metazoa > Chordata > Mammalia > Artiodactyla > Moschidae > Moschus > Moschus berezovskii. Next base: position 25,231,796 of record NC_142479.1, read on the forward strand.
CATACAGCCACAACCAGTTGGTTCTTGCCTCATTGGACTGGTGCGTGAGTGTGTACTAAGTAGCTTCAGTCATGTCTGACTCTTTGTGACCCTATGGACTATAGCCCACCAGGCTCCTCTGTCCATGGGGATTCCCCAGGCAAGAATACTGGAGTGGGTTGCTGTGCTCTCCTCCAGGGGATCTTCCCGACCCAGGGACTGAACCCCACATCTCTTATATCTCCTGCATTGGCAGGCAGGTTCTTTACCACTAGCGCCACCTTGGAAGCCCCATTGGACTGATACACATCCCAAAATCAGTCATCATGTTATTTAACATTACACCTGTCATCTGAACGATTGCCTTCCCCCATTTAACAGAAGGAAAAAGCGTGGCCCAGAGGAGCAAACTGGCCGCAGAGAAGTGGCAGAGATAGACGAGAAGCATGATATCCTGTCTGCCAGCCCAACCCTTTTCCAGCCACATGAGGTTGACATGACCGAGGCCTCCCCACCCACTGTCAACACTCGCACCCTCTGCCCCCACTTAGGTGTATTCACAGTTTAGGAAAGGGGGTTGAAAGCATAGCTCCCCCAAACCTTTACTTTCCTGCATCTTCCGCATCACTCCTCTAACCCCTAGGAGCTGGGGGACAGGATGAAGGTCCCTGTTGCTCTCCAAGTTTGGAGATGTAGCTAGAGGGTGAGATGGGTAAACCACACAGCCTCAGCCACCGCAGGGGCTTAAGGGGAGGGAGTGACTCTTCTGCTCAGACAAAGGCCGGCCGAGGCATCTGTCGGCTGACTCTTGTGTCTCGCAGCTGCTCAACAGTCAGACTCCAGGCAGATGCCAGTTTGTGGAGGGAGGGGAACACGGCTGCACGTGCTCACACCCCACTTCCCCCTCTCATAGCCCCACATCCCCCACCTCACACGCACACACGGGCAAGGCCTCCTGTTGCCCCTCCCGCCCCTACAAGCCCATCCTGTGCCCCTGAGACCCAGCACTTTGGGGGCAGGACCCCCAGCCCTCACGGCCTCCCCCCATGGACTCCTCCTGCCAAGCCCACTGCCAACGCCCTTGGGGACCTTTGCCCAGCCAAGGAGGAGCTCAGAGGAGGGGGGAGGTGTCTGGCGGGAGATGGAACCTTGTGCTTAATGGGATGTCTCTCCTTTAAGCTTCTCTGGCTGGGATGGGGGCTTCCTGGAGACCTCCTAAGAAGCTGGAGGCTCCAATTCTTCCAACCAGAAAGGTGGGGAGGCCAGATACACAAACTCACAGAGCTGGGCAGACATGGATGGAAGAGTGGCAGAGCCCATGGTATTGTCAGACTAGGGGAAAAGAACACAGAGTGTGTGTGTGTGTGTGTGTGTGTGTGTGCGCGCTGCACATGTGAGAACACACCCAAACACACAGGCATATTCACCCACATTTTTGTATATACACACACGTGCGCACACACACACACACACAGACACACACACAGGGCTATGTGACAAGTTGGAAAAGTGTTTTTTGAGTGCCCATTCAGAGCTCTGCACACTCCAACTTTTCAGAAAAAATTTAATTTACTTACATATTTATTTATTTAAGTCACACTACCACCCCACTCCCAATCTAAGAAGAAAAAAATTTAAGGCAGCGGAGACTCCTCCATTTAGGGGACTAATTGTAAAATCTATTTTATTGTCCACATATTTTATTTTTAATTCTACGGGCAGAGGAGAATACGGTAAGGGCAGCAGGGGAGGGGGATGGATGGAGGGGTGGTAACTGTTGCCCTGTCAGGAAGATGATGCGGGAGGAAAAGAATATTTCCCTGAAAGCTGCTTAGACGGAAAAAAAAAAATGTATAAATTTTATATGGAGGTGCTCCAAGCCCCTCCCTGGTGCGGCCCTCTTGACCTCTTCCTCCCCACACCCAGCCTCCCAGCCGCCCCGCTCTGCTCCTCCCTGCCTGCCCCAGACTCCTCTTCTCCCCTCCCTCCCTCCACCCACCCTCCCTTGAAGCCCCCGCCCCTCCCCAGGGCCCCCTCCTCAGATGCAATCCCCCTGCTGTAATTTCTGGGGGAATTGCTTCATCTCGGGTGCAGATATATTTGTGTCAAGGTGCAGCTGCACAGATAGCCTTCCTCTATGCATAGTAAGAGGGTTTCAGAAAGAGAGGTTGTGCCCAGAGCAAGGCCTTATCAGAGCAAGCTGCCTGCCATTTATCTGATTCCCCATCAAATAGGAAAACGGGCCTCAGGCTGCTGCTTCCACTTTCCTTGGGAAAGCCATGGGGGGAATAATAATTTACTCCAATCTTTTTGTTTCCAGCACTCACCTTCAGCCTGACACAGCCCGGGGTCTCTCTACCACTCCCCCCCAGTGACCCTGCACCCAACACGACCAGCCTGGGGGATACCGATCCCCTCCAGGGCCCATCCCAGGACACCCCCAGAAATGCCCTTGCTGGTTGAGTGGACCTTCATAATGGATTGGCAGGAGCTGGAGAAGATACCCTTTGGCATCAAGGGGCTGCGGGGGGGGGGGGTGGGTAGCGTAGACATAGGGGAAGGGAGGCAGGGACCCAGCAGGGAGTGGGGGTGGGGAGGCTTGGCCTGGCTGCAGGGGGGCCTGGCTCCCTTCCAAGCCCCCACACACATGCAGATCCCCCACCAGCACTCACTCTGAGTGTGCGTGTGTGTGCCCGTGTAGACAGGCGCATGCATGTGTCAGTCTCGACCCTGTGAGCATCCTTGTGTGAGGACCTATCGGCGCCTTTATATGCGTGTGTCTGTCCATCTGTGTCTGGGGCGGAGACGAATGGAGCACCGGGGGCAGTTTCTGTTCCATGAACTCCCGTCTCAGTTGTCAATCCCAACAGGCAAGAACCAGCCCGAGAGGGGATGCCAGGGACTGTGGGAAAGCGGAGGGGTGGGGGGCGAGCCGCGGCGAGGGAAGGGTCCCAGCCGGCCTGGCGCGGTCATCACGACGCCCTCCCTGGTGGAGCTGCTCCAGGGAGCAGCAGGCAGCCCATCTGGTCCAGGAGCCGCAGAGAGGTAGGCGCTGGGGAGGGGGCCGCTCCCCACAGGCCAGCCATAAATCACGGTTATGGAGCCAGGGGGCAGGGGGTGGGCAGGGGCCAGGGGGCAGCTGCCGCGGCACACATGCAGGACCGGGCAGAGAGGCCAGGGTCAGGTGTGGCTGTAAATCGTCACCTAAATGCTTCCAAGCCGAGGCTAATCAGGGCACAGTGACAGCACACGCCCGGGCCGGCCCCACCGGGCCCTGGGGGGCACACTCATGTCTGTGCAAGCATATACACGCTCACAGATACAAAAGCATGCCCGCACAAGGTCTACCTACAGAGCTGCGCTCGCAAGGCACCACACCTGGATACCGAAGGACACAGGTGCACGTCCAGCTTCCTGCGGCCATGTCTGCCTGTTCTCCCCCCCACACACACACACAAACGAAAACAGTGCTGCACCCGTCTTCATTCGCACCCAAAGACATGGAGATGGCCTAAGACACTCAGCATGGGCACACACACACACAGGTGAGCATGCAAAGTACTAGGCAGACTGTACAACACCCAGCTCTGGGCCAAACACCCACAGGAAGAAAGGAACAGGGAGAGGTAGATATGTCTGGTGGGTCTCAGTATCTGGGTTCTCCCCCCAACCACCCCCTCCTCCTGCCCCCCTAGAACTAGGCCCCCATCCCATTCAGCAGTCCTCTTTCAAAAGTCGGTCTCTCCTCTGCCCAGAGTTCATGCTGCTCGCTCTTTCCCTCCCCCGGTGCTAGAGTCAGACTCATTTCATTCACCAGCATTTTTAAAAATTAATTTATTTGTTTTGGCTGCGTTGGATCTTGGCTGCTACAGTGAGCAGGGACTAGTCTCTAATTGCAGTGCATGGGTCTCTCATTGAGGTGGCTTCTCTTGTTGTGGAGCGCGGGTTCCAGAGTGAGGGCTCAGTAGCTATGGTGCAGGGGCATATTTAAAAAAATTAAATGTGCATTAATTTTTAAAAACACCATCCTTGTAGAGAAGGGGGACAAAAAGAAGCAAATGTAGAAAAATATGGGAAAATGTGTTGATAATATGTTCATTTCCCCAGTACCCCTCAACTCCCCCTTGCTCTGTGGAATGTGGAACCTTCCCCGGGCCAGGGATCAAACCCGTGTCCCCTGCATCGACAGGTGGATTCTCAACCACTGGACCACCAGGAAAGCTCTCATCAGTACTCTGCCCCAGGCTCTGTGCTAGGCTCTGATGGTAGGAGCCCTGCCCTCCAAAAGCAGCAGAGAAGAGAGAGAAATGAGTCCTCAATTACAGCTTGCTGCACCGAGAGCCTAGCCCAGTGCTGTGGAGGCACAGAGAAGGAATGTCCCCTCTAGTGTGGAAGAGGACAAGGAAGACGTTCTGGAAAAAGCCATGTCCCAGCTGAGGACTAATGACCAGCGGAAGCTTGTCAGATGGAGAAGTGGAGCAGAAGAGAGGAATTCCCACCCCACTCCACCCCCCACCCTCAAAGCATGACCCATCGTTAGCAGTGGGTACCTGCTAGAGGGAACAAAATAAGCCATTTAAGCAAGTGCTGTGCCCCCACGAGGCACCCACTTTGGGGACTTGATGCCAGCAGTGAGAACCAGTGAACCCTCTCACCTGGACCCCACTGGGGACACCCAGTTTCATTTCCCAGTGTTTCCCTAGGGACTCTTGCCCTGATGCAGGGAGAGAACTGATAATTGGACCAAGTCTTCCTAGCAGGTGCCACAATCAGCTTATATACAGGGTGAGTATGGGGCTGCTCATGAGGGGTCTAGTCGGCCGTGCCCACTGAGCCTCGGGACAGGGACCCTGAGCCCTCTCACTTAGCCCTGTTCACTTTGAAAACCTGCTCAGTGTAGCTTTCTGAGTTCCAGGGAGCCCTTCCTAGGACCAGGGGTGGAGAGAAAGTTGAAATCAGGACTCTGGAACCCACTCTCCCACCAGGCTCAATGCAACCATTTATCTGCTTGCCCTATTGGACTTCCAAACAGGACCTAATTGAACAAAGGACTCCATGTGTGAAAACCATTAATCCATAGGACAAAGTCCAAAGTCAGCTGGGCATTCAGTACCCTCCCCAGCCCTGACGGTCTCCGCCTGGCCCTGGGCACCACCCAACTCCCCTCATCCCTCCAGCCCCTCCTCACCCACCAGCCCCACCCACCCCAGACCCCCACCCCTTCCAGTCAAACTCTAACTCATTTTAATTTTTTTTTTCATTTTAATTTTTATGTTAAACATTCTTTGAGTGCCTGCAACACAGCAATAGTCACATGGGCACGTTTCATTTCCTTTATAAAACACTGGGAAGTGTAGGCTCGTTTCACTAGTGAGGAAACTGAGCCTCAGAGAGCTTAAATGATCTGTTCAAGGTTACGGTCACCTTGGGAAAGCCAAGAGAGAGGTCATGCTAGGGCAACGTGAGCCTCTAGGCACAGGATCCGGGCTCCTTTCTTCCCTCTCACCCCAGAGTGGTAGTGGAACGAGGCAAGAGAAGAAGGAATGGATTTGGAGGCAGGGGTGGGGTGGCCAGTGACTAGAAGGAGTGGAAGAGGAAGAAGCAGCCTTGGGGAAGCACACTGACTGAAACCGCCCACGGTGGCCAGGCGTCATGGTAACCATTTGTGTGAGTTATTTTACAACAGGCAGTCTTGGTAAGGAACGTGGAACTAACAAGCCACCACCAACCGGAAGAGTTTGAGAAAGGTCAAAAGGAGATGCCACATATCCTTCCACCTCCCAGAATCCTCCTTGCTGGCGTCCATCTTGGCTAAGCAATGTATGCGCCACCAGGAAGGACCCTGAGTCGGAATGATTGGCCAGAGACACCCCGGAAACTAATCCCTTCACCATAAAACCCGAGACTGCAAGCCACATGGCAGAGCTGTTCTCCTGGGCTCCCTTAACCTACTGCTCTCTGCTCAGGTGCACCTTCCCAATAAAGTCTCTTGCTTTGCCAGCACGTGTGTTTCCTCAGACAATTTATTTCTGAGTGTTAGACAAGAGTCCACTCTCAGGCCCTGGAAGGGGCCCCCCTTTCTGCATCAGAGGAGCCAGGCATCCTCGGAAGTAGAGTCTTGGCTGAGGACTGGGGACCCCCGGGGCAGTTGTTGGCGGGGGGCAGGGGGAGGTGCTTGTAGATCACATTTTCATAAATGGAGGCTGTTTGCATCTTCAGGCTTGCTTTGTCTCCTGTCTTGATGGGGTGGCTCTTGGAGGCCAGGCATCTGTGCTTTAGAAAGGCAGAACAGGAGAGAAGGAGAAAAGAGAGCAGAAGCTCTGGGTTCTCAGTCATGGTTCTGAACTTCTTGAAGTCTCAGTTTTCCCATCTCCTAAATGGAGATAATAATAGCATCTGTCCAGGATTGCAGAGAGAATTAAATGTGACTATGCCTGGAGCCTGCCCATAGCACACACACTCCCCCGCTGGCCCCACCCAACACACACACACACAAATGCCAACAGCTTCCTCTTGACCTGAAGGCATGGGTTAAGCTGTATTCTTCTTGATGGACAGAAGGGACTAGAGTGGGGTATCCTGCCTGGGTTGCCTGGACTGCAGAGGGGCTCTGTTCTGGGCGTGGCTTGCAGGTGACATGGTTGAGTGCGGGCAGGGAATGTTCACTTTTTTATCTTCCCTTCCTGTTGGTGGTCCTCTCTTGCTTCATGAAAGGACAGGCCCCTCAGAGTCTATGTAGATGAAAAAGATCAGGAACATGGAAGCAGGGGCTGCCCTGGTGGCTCCACAGTGAAGAATCTGCCTGCCAGTACAGGAGACACAGGCTGGATCCGTAGTCTGGGAAGATCCCACATGCCTCGGGGCAACTCAGCCCATGTGCCACAACTACTGAGCCTGTGCTCTAGAGGCTGGGACCCGCAACTACTGAAGCCTGTGCACCCTAGAGCCTGTGTTCCACAACAAGAGAAGCCCCTGCAATGAGAAACCTACGCACTGCAACTGGAGAGTAGGCCCTGCTCACGGAAACTAGAGGAAGTCCACGTGCAGGAATGAAGAGCCAGCAGAGCCAAAATAAATTAATTAATTAAAAAAATTTAAAAAAAAAAAAAAGAGCAACATTGAGGCAGGGACTTCTCTGGTGGTCCAGTGGTTAAGAATCCAACTTCCAAGGAAGGTGACATGGGTTCAAACCCTGGTCAGGGAACAAAGATCCCACAAGCCTCAACTGCTGATCCCAGTGCCTTGGAAACCCACACACCACAGCTGGAGGAAGACATCCCATAACTAAGACCCAACACAGCCACATAAATAAATATTAAAAAAGAAAGAAAGAACATTGAGGCAGCCCTTTTCCAATGGAGATCGGCTGGTAAAGCAACCTTTACCCACCTTGCCTCCCCCAAGCCTCTGCTCCCCACACTGATCACCGGGAGTGGGAGCAAGGCTCTTCATCACCAACACAGACAACAGCCTGATACAAATTGGCAGGCAAAGGAGGGAGCAGTCGATATGGATTAGAAGGAAGGGCCTCCCCTGGCCTGGGGCCTCGGGCTCCCATTGATCAGCTTCTCAACCAAAGAAACCAGCTCGGCTGATGGCTACCGGGCACCAGGAGGGGAGCTAGCTCTGTCTCCTGCCTCACCTGGCCACAGATCCCTGCAGAGCTGAGGGTCCCCAAGTGGGCTGGGCCAAGAGGGGTCAGGAGGGCAAGAAGGGGTGAGAGAGCCCAGCTGGCATCACACCACCCACCCCCACCCCCAGCTGAGGGAGTTTTCTTGGTGTTGAGAAAATGGTCAGCAGTTTGTCACAGTCCACTGACTCCAAACAGCCCTCTGGAAATGTTGTTGAATTTAAATCCAAGCACACAGATACCCACAAACATGCCCATCACTCCTCCCAACCCTTTCTTAAATACAAACACAGTTATCTCGTGGCTGCACACACACCGTGTGAATCCACTCAGTCTGGAAGCATTTACTGAGGAGAGGCACCACATGAGCCAGGCACTGCAACTACAAACAGCTTCATGCTCTAAAGGAACATATATTCTAAGAGGAGAGACAGACACGGAAAGAGGTCACAAAGGGCAGGGGAACAGGTGCAATTACAAGAGTACAAGCCATCTTCAAAGGAAAGAGGGATTCACTCTAGGGTCATGGAGAGCACTTCCTAGAGGAGGTGATATCTCTGCAGGGTTTCTAAGGATGAATAGGAGTTTGCCAAGTAGATAGAGTGACAAAGGGTTTGTCTCATTGCCTGCCTCCTGCCAACTTCTCTGACCACACAGAGATGTGCATCTACCTTTTTGCTAACTCTACACTTTCCTTTATGAGTTTCTTTCACCCCTAACACTCTCTATGCTGAGCCAGTTGCCTGAGATATTCTTGTCCTCCTTCCATTGACTACTTCCTGTTCAACCTTCAAGACTTTTCTTAAAGAACTATGGACTGCTCAGAGAGAGCTGCAGTCTCCTTCTACATGCTGCCATGGAATCCTTTGTCTCCTCCTCTCAACACACTTGTATTCACTTGTTTGCTCCATGAAGGCAAGGACTATGTGGTACCCATTGCTTCTAGGTTAGTGCCTGACACATGTCAGGAGCTCAATGCATGTGTGGGTGGATGGACAGGTAAGTGGAGAGATGGATGGGTGGGTGGATGGATGGGTGGATAGGTGAGTGGATGGATGGATGGATGGGTGGGTGCGTGAGTAGATGGATGGATGGGTGGGTGGGTGGGTGGATGGATGGATAGGTGAATGGAGGGATGGATGGGTGGATGGGTGGGTGGATGGATAGATGGATGGGTGAGTGGATGGATGGGTGGGTAGGTCGATGGATGGATGAGTGGATAGACAGATGAATGGATGGGTGAATAGTTTGTTCAAGGAATTACAAGTTCGTGAGAATTTAGAACTTCAGAGGTGTGTAGAGTACAAGGGTATGATGGGAGAATTGTGGCAGATGACAGTGAAGAAGCTGACAGCGGTGGGAGTGTGGCAGGCCTTGTGACCCATTTTGAGCACTCTTGGCCTAAGGAGTGAATTCTAGAACATGAGCAGTACAAGATCTCTTTGGGATGATGTGGTCCTAACCTTCATTTTACAAATGAGGAAGCTGAGGTCCACAGAAGAAGTGGGAACTCGCTCCCAATCACCGGGAGGGTGAATCAATGGCTCCATAGGGATTATACTCCTGAGCTAGATCTCCTGGTCCAGGGCACACTCAGCCCCCTACATCCCTGGAGGGATTAGGAGGTGATGAGGTCACCCTCACTGCTAAAGGACATGTACTGAGTACACACACAGGCACACACAGCACCTGTACCCACCAGAGCAGGTGATTAACACCCAACCCAATCAAGCTTAATCCAAAAGGACAGATTCTTGGCCTGGTAAGTGGGAAGGGCAGGTGGGGCTGCCTTTGGGTGCAGCTAGATTTAGGCACTTAAGCAACACCATCAGATCTCTCACCTCTGCTTCTCTCTGCATGCCACCCACATTCTTGCCTCCTCCTGATGGCTTCCTCATGTGGGGTCAGGGATTGTGGGAAGGGATGGGTCATGTCCCATTAAGCTGGTATGGGAGAGGAAGGAATCTTGTCTCTCTGAGAATCTGTATTGAAAATGCCAGTGAAGTATTCCACCAGCGCAGTCCAATCCCATGGTTGGAAGGATGGGGCACTATGATGGAGCAGGTCTGGATTTAATGTCTTGTGCTGGAGGCCAGGAGAGGGCATGGTCCGGGGACTGGCAGCTCATCAAGTGACATGGAAAGGGGAGGGCGGTACTCTAGAGGGAAGGGGTGCTGTTACCAGCAGAACAAGGAAGGGATGCTGAGCAAGCTTGGCAGATGGCCACAGCAGTGCCCTCAGAGTTCCAGGGCCTACTAGAAAGAGTACTTAGAAATAATAATGATGGCAACAGTAATGGTAGCTCTTAAAGGATGCCATGCAAGTTACTCTGCATACACGGTCTCACTTAATCTCATTTAAACTTGGAGTGACAAGACCCAGGTTTGAGTCATGGTTCCACCGGTTACCAGCCCTGGGCCCTGTCACGGAGCCCTTATGAACCTGGCACCCCATGGGAAAATGGGAAGAGTAGAGCCCATCTTCCTGGAGCCCTTGGGGGTTCTCTGTAAACCTCAAACATTGTGTATGTCAGGTAGGAAATGATCACAGATTCCAGGTGGAGACAAGGAACAAGGAGGTGATTTTAGTGACCCAGAGGCGTTCAGGCCAGAGGAGTAGCAGGCTGGCTTCCAGGCTGATGTGGCAGGAAGCCCAGGCCCTCCCAGGGCACAGGAAGCCCTATTCTGGGACCCTTTGGTCTGGCCAGTCTTCACCTGGGCGATGGGGGTGAAAAGAGGAGTTAATGGATTACAGGGCTGGGCAGGAAGAAGAGAGGATTTTTCATTTTAAAATGTTTGGAAATAATTCATATTTGCTTTGCAGGACGCTGTTGTGCGCTGTCAGCTCTGTAATAACTTCTAGGCCTTTATTTATTGTTTTGCCTTAATGATTTCGTGTTGCTCTGGTGTGGAGAATTCACAGTGTCTTGTTACACATAATGGCAGAGAAGGCCCAGTGGTGGCAGGGCCTGGGGGAGGAGGTCACGCTTCCTCACAGACTCTGCCTGTCCCCCTGGAGATGGCAGAGCCCAGAGCAAGAGGCAGTGGCCATCCAGCTTGGTGTTAAGGTGCTTTATCCTCCGGGGCCAATTCTCACGATGCCCGATGGAACTGGAACTATTATCCCATTTTACAGAAGGAAAACTGAGCCTTGGAGCAATTACAAGACTTGCCACCTGACTTGTGTGGCCAAGCTAGGGTTTAAACATATTGTTATTTAGTCCCTAAGTCATGTCCAACTCTTTGTGACTCTGTGGACGGTAGCTTGCCAGGCTCCTCTGTCCATAGAATTTCCCAGGCAAGAATACTGGAGTGGATTGTCATTTTCTCCTCCAGGGTGTCTTCCCCACCCAGGGATCGAGCCTGTTGCTTGCATTGGCAGGAGACCACTGAGCCACCAGGGAAGCCAGATTTAAATGTAGGTCCATGGACATACTATCCACTCCAGCATTCTTGGGCTCCCCTTGTGGCTCAGTTGGAAGAATCTGCCTGCAGTGAGGGAGACCTGGGTTTGATCCCTGGGTTGGGAAGATCCCCTGGAGAAGGGAAAGGCTACCCACTCCAGTATTCTGGCCTGGAGAATTCCATGGACTGTATAGTCCATGGGGTCACAAAGAGTCAGACACGACTGAGGGTCTTTCACTTTCCATGGACAGAGGTGTCTGGCGGGCTACAATCTGCAGGATAGCCAGAGAGTCAGACACGACTTAACAACTAAATGACAACAACCGTCATATTCCAGCCTTCTATATATTGGTGGGTCTTCGACTTTGATATGTACAGGATCACCTGGGGAAAACCTTTAAAACAGCAACCCGCTCCAGTATTCTCACCTGGGAAAACCCACAGACAGAAGAGTCTGGCGAGCTACAGTCCATGGGGTCTCAAAAGAGTTGGACGTGACTTAGCAACTAAACAAGGACCCACTGGAGACACTGGGCTTTTGCACGTCTAGAATGGGGCCTGGGGATCGGCATTGAACAGGCTGCCCAGATGGATCACAGCCGTGTTTGATACTCAACTGGTGGATGAGGCCATGCTAATCACACACTTGGACCCTGTCCCTCAAAAGTTGCGGTCCCACAGTCAGCCGTCTTCCCAAGGCCCATCTCTCTAACAAATGTCCCATCAGCTACTCCAGTCCTCCTGTCCTTCTCCAACCCATCTGTGCTCCTGAGAGTAGGAACTCCCCATCAGACCTCTAGCCCCTTCAGGGAAGCCAGGAGAGGAAGGGGAGGGGAGGGAGGAGAGGCTTGCTTGGTTGCCATGGTGATTCTCCACCTCCCGGTCTGTGGGGGGAGGCCCTTTCATTGTGAGCCTCCAGCCAAGGCCTGGAGGGAAGCAAGCTGTCCTGGACAGGGAGGGGGCAGAGGGGAGGGAAGAGGACTCTAGTCAGTGGGGAGGGGGCTGAGGAGCAGGAGGGGTGGGGAACAGGGTGGGGGACCCTGGGTCCGGGGCAGCCGGAGCAGAGAGCCAGCCCCTCCAGATGCTGGGGCCGCCAGCCTTCAGCCAGGGGGTAGGGAGGGATGCGTGCAGGAGCTGAGGCTGACAGGGCCTGATGCTTCCTGAGCCCGGAGCTGGCAGGAGACCCCGGGCAGGTGGCGGCAGAGATGCAGGGACAGACGAAACAGCCAGAGACGTCAGGGCACCGGGCAGAGTCAGGGCCCCAGGGCTGGGAAAGATCAGGGCTCCAAGGGCAAAGAGGGGTTATGGAAAAATAAAACAAAGCAGTAGAACCCTTCCTAGACCCTGCCCGGCATCCCAGTCCCACCCCTAGCCGGGCGGGAGCTGGCTCGGCCTGGGATCCCAGCCCGCTGGCCTGGGCTGCGCTGGGCTGGCAAAGCCGGATGGCACAGGCTGCTGCTGAGGCAGATGGAGCAAGGAGGGGGCCTGACCCCCAGCCCACCAGGGAATGGCTGGGATTGTCTGTTCTTTGGAACCCTCCCACTGCCCCCCACCCCCTGGCCCCAAACCTCCCGCCTCTGGGAGCATGGCTGGGGAAACGAGAGAAAAAAAAAAGGCAACCTTTCCAAGCCAGCATCTCTGCCTCCTCCGGCTTGCTTTGACTTTCTTTCCCTGCCAGTAGCATTCACCGCACCGCCGGCCCCCAGACTGGCTCTGGCAGAGACCAGGAGTCAGGGAGCGCGATGTGAATGTGGGGGGTGGGGGTGAGCTGGGGGCCACATACTAGATGGAAGAGAAAGGAAGCCGAGGGGAGAGGCTGGTGGGAGCTGCCCCCACCCCCTGAAGCAGCACTCACTCGGCACTGGGCCCCATTAAGCCCTTCACACAAATTGACTCACTTGGTCCTCCCAACAGTAATCAGTCGGCGCTCCTATTCTGATCCCCAGTTTACAGATGAGACACGGAGGCGGAGGTGGAGGGGGTTGAATGACCTGTCCAAGGTCACAAGCTAGGAACTGGCAGAGTGAATGTGTTAACTGCACAGTCGTGTCTGACTCTTTGAGACCCCACGTACGGCAGCTCGCCAGGCTTCTCTGTCCATGGGATTTTTGAGACAAGAATACTAGAGTGGGTTGCCATTTCCTCCTCCAGGGGATCTTCCAGAGCCAGGGATCAAACCCAGGTCTCCTACACTGCAAGCAGATTCTTTACCCCTGAGCCAGAGAAACTCATAGGAATTGGCAAAGGAAGGGTTCAAACCCAGGAAAGGGTCCAAGTTCATGTTTCAAGCTCCCACGTGCTACTGCCTTTCACTCCACCCTCACATTTTTAGTCTATTTCCTTTTTTTTGACCTCGCTGCTGCTAGTCATGTGGGATCTTAATTCCCTGACCAGGATCAGAACTGTACCCCTAGCACTGGAAACACAGAGTCAAAGTCAGGACCCCCAGGCAAGTCCAGTCTTCCCATTTCGTTTTCCATCTTTTGCCCTATCTTTTCTCAATATTTCTCTAACCAGCCTTCATTCCTTCAGGAAGCGTGTTCCATTCTACCCGGGGCCCCAGGCCAGTACCATCACATGATTGACCGACACAAACACATCCATGTGTGGACACAGACACCCATGCGCGTGACTCCACATGCCCGTGAACATGTACGTGCTTGCACCTTTACACAATTAGCACGAGCATTGTGTGTCCACAAACATGCGCACGGGCCTGTATGTGGATACATGGTCACCCATTAATTCACATTACAGACCACACCCTGGGCAGATAGCTCTTCAGTGTTCTCACCAACAGAGCGCTGCTGCTGCTGCTGCTAAGTTGCTTCAGTTGTATCCTACTCTGTGCGACCCCATAGATGGTAGTCCACCAGGCTCCTCCGCCCATGGGATTTTTCAGGCAAGAGTACTGGAGTGGGTTGCCATTGCCTTCTCCGAACAGAGTGTTAACTGTGGCTAAATAATCCTCAACAATGGTCGAGCCAAAAAAAATCTGTTTGGCTTTGCAATAAAGTGCTGCTTGGCATATGGGGTTTTTGGCAATACATGTACCTTTCTAGGTTTAGCACGGGCTGATGTGGCCTCCCGCATGTGTGCAGCTTGGCAGCCCTGGGTTCCAGTGTAATCAACCCCAGAGAACAAGCCAGATGCCAGGCCCTCAGCAAGGCACCTACTAGATGTTCTCACCAGTCCTCCCAGCAGCCCTGAGGCAGGTCCTACCGCTCCCCTTCGGTAGGTGAGGACCTGGAGACTCCGCGAGTGGCTGTTTGCACACAGGGAGAAAGAGGACTCGAACCCCAGGTCAGCCTGAGGGTCTGCAAAGCTTCAGTGGCTGCAGGTGGGTCAGTGAGCCAGACATGTGATTTCCCAGGCATGCCTCATCCGTCTGGAATGCGGCTGCCTCACCGTCTGGTCACGTCTGGGCCCCTTTTCTGCGGCCAGGCTGGTGGGTGTGGATGGGCTGCAGTGGGTTCAGGCTGAGCCACCCTCTGGAAGGTCCCTCACAGGCCGTGTGCAAGGAGGTATGGAAAAGGCCTTCCGGTGACAGTGAAGACAATAATGACAGTCCAGACTGACTTATCACCCACCACCTAGATTTAAGCATATCTGTTCCTCCAGCATCTCTTACATACCTACTGTGTGCCTGGTATTTTATTAGGCTCTGAGAACAATGCAGGGAAGAACTCTGCCTTCCTTTCAGTAGCTTAGGACAGTTTCCAGGTATGGATATAGCTTTAAAATAAGTTTTAAAGAAACCTAATGCTGTAAGAGAGAAGCAGGAAAAAAAAGTGAGAGATCACTTCCAGCTTGAGACATCAGGGCAGCCCTCCTGGAGAAGGAGGCGTGTGATGGGCACTGAAGCGTGGGGGTTCACTCTTCAATGCCCAAGGGAGGAGAAGGGGTTCTTGGTGTCCCAAGGAGCACAGCCTAAGGTGCAGGGGGGAGATTGGCAGGTGGGCATGGAAAGAGAAGGTAGCTCCATTTTTCTGGGGCAAATATCATGTGGAGGGAGTGCTGGAAGGTGGGGTCAAAGAACAGATGATTCCAAGACCCAGGACAAGGGGTTTGGACTTTAAGGAAAACAGGGACTATCAAAGACTATTGGTCACACCCCTAATTATTAGAGAAGTGCAAACCAAAACTACCGTGAGGTATCACCTCACACTGGTCAGAATGGTTGTCATTAAAAAGAGCCTACAGAACTTGCCTGGTGGCCCCGGGTTAACATTCTGCACTTCCCCTGCAGAGGACCCGGGTTTGATCCCTGGTCACAGAAGTTCTGCATACTGCGTGGTGTGGCCAAAAAGCAAAGAAACAAAACATGTGGCCGAGAAACAAAGAAGCATGAAGTCTACAAATAGCAAATGCTGGAGAGGGTGTGGAGCAAAGGGAACCCTCCTACACTGTTGATAAGAATGTAAAGTGGTGCAGCTGTTATTGAAAACAGGATGAAGATTCCTCAAAAAACTAAAAAGAAAATTGCCATGTAATCCAGAAATCCCACTCCTGGGCATACATCTGGAGAAAATTCTAATTCAAAAGATTTTGGCACTCCAGTGTTCATAGCAGCACTGTTGACAATAGTTAAGACATGGGAGCAACCCAATTGCCCATCAACAGATGAGTGGATAAAGTGTACACTGTGGAATAGCACTCACCCATAAAAAAAGAATGAAATAATGCCGTCTGCAGTAACATGGATGGGTCTAGAGATCATCACACTAAAGTGAAGTAAGTCAGAAAGACACAAATACCACAGGAGATCACTTATGTCAAACTTAAGCTTGACACAGAGAAACTCACTTACAAAGCAGAAACAGACACAGATGTAGAAAACGAACTCATGGTTACCAAAGAGGCAAGGAGGTGGAGGAAGGATAAATCAGGAGTTTGGGATCGGCAGATACAAACTGCTGCTGCTGCTGCTAAGTCGCTTCAGTCATGTCCAACTCTGTGCGACCCCATAGACGGCAGCCCACCAGGCCCCCCCGTCCCTGGGATTCTCCAGGCAAGAACACTGGAGTGGGTTGCCATTTCCTTCTCCAATGTGTGAAAGTGAAGTCGCTCAGTTGTGTCCGACTCTTGGCGACCCCACAGATTGCAGCCTACCAGGCTCCTCCGTCCATGGGATTTTCTAGGCAAGAGTACTGGATACAAACTAGTATATATCAAATCAATAAACAACAAGCTCCTCCTATATAGCACATGGAACTACGTTCAATACCCTGTAATAACCCATAATGGAAAAGAATATGAAAAAGAGTGTGTATATATATGAACAACTGAGTCACTTTGCTGTATACCAGAAATTAACCCAAGATTGTAAATCAGGTATACTTCAATTTTTTAAAAAGTATTGATCAGAGGAAGCCCTCAGAAACTGGATTTAACATAGGAAGACTAGTCTGTGGCCGTGAGCAAGGTAAATTGGAAACGCACATGCATGCACACACACATATACATGTACATCCTCAGAAATTGTGTAGGTAACTGTGTACACAAAGGTACAGGATTGATCCCTAAGCCCAATTCTTTTTATTTTTTAAATATTTTTCAAAAAATTTTAAAATTTTGAATTGTCTTTGTTGATTTGAATAGGTAATACATTCACATGACCTAAAATTCAAAAGTAATCAAAGAAAATACACTGAAAAGTAAATGCACCCCCCACTCCATGCTCTGGGCCCCCAGCTTCTCCACCCAGAAGCAAGTACAAGGGCCGTTTTGGGAGCCTCCTTTCAGAAATGTTCTATGCACAGACAAGCAAATATCAAGCTTCCTTTTTCTTACACACATTTTCCTGCAACTTGCTTTTCTCATTTAATAATACATCTTGGTGATCCTTACATACCGGTGCATAGAGAGCTGTCTTTATCTTTTTAACAGCAGTGCACTCTTTCATTATAGTTGCACACTATCATTTTTCATTTCTGGCTCTAACCAAAGATCTTGCACCGAGTAACCTTGAACATATGTCATTTTACATAGTCACCCATCCGCTTATTCATTATTCATTCAACAGAAATTTATTGAGTACCTACTATGTGCTGGTACTACAGAATAGTGAACAAAATAGGCAAAAGTCCCTGCCCTAGCCCAGGGTAGATTTCTGACGGGCATGTGTGAGTAAATCTTCAAGATACGTTCTTAGAGGTGGACTCTCCAAATCAAAGTGGTTGGGCATTTTTACTTATTTATTTTTGGCTTCTCTGGGTCGTCATTGCTATGTTTGGGCTTTCTCTGGTTGTGGTGAGCAGAGGCTACTCTTCATTGCACTGTGAGGACTTCTCAATGAGATGGCCTCTCTTGTTGCAAAGCACGGGCTCTAAAGCGAGGATTCCATAGTTGTGGTGTATGGGCTTAGTTGCTCTGGGGCATGTAGAATCTTCCCAGACTAGGGATTGAACTCATGTACCCTGCACTGGCAGGCAGATTCTTAACCACTGACCACCATGGGAGTCCCAGTGCATTTCTAAACTGGGGGAGATAAAGCTACATTTCTGCCTGGAGAGGTGGTACCTATTTACCCTTTCAATGTAGAAGAGTGTTTCCTTGCCCTTTCAAAACAAAATATTATCAAACCTTTTGATGTTTTCCAGTGTGACAGGTGAACATGATGTACTTAAATTCCATTTCTCCTCTGGTGAATGCGGATCAATATCTTTTCACATATTTAAGAGCAATTTTCTAGTCCTTTCTGGCAGTTCTTTACTGTCCTTTGCTCATATTTCTATTAGGTTGTGGAGCTTTTTCATATTGATTTGTGAATGCTCTTTATCTATTAAGGACATTAGCCCTTTGCCTGCAGTATGAGTTGTAAATAATATTTCTCTAGCTTGTCAGTTGTACTTGGACTAGATTTATGGTGTTTTTTTTTTAAGTGCAGGCTTTTTAAAATGTAAAATAAAATTTATGAAGAATTCTGCCCCTTCCCAGGCTTGCTTCCTATGATCAAATGTTTGAGAGAGATATAGGTCACAATAATATTATCTCTGCTTCCAAGTTGGGTTTTTAATAAAAGCACAGGTTCTAAGCAAAGGAAGATGAAAGTCCTACTCTGTTCTGATGCCCCATCTCCAGAGATCTTTGAGCAAAGAGGGGTAAGCTCAGAGGAGGGTAACCAAGAGGGTGAATAGGCTTGAAATCAAGTCACATGCAGGATGATCATGAAACTGTGACTCTGAGCCTGGAGAAGGTTGCTATGAATATCATCTGGGGCAAGGGGACTGGCTACATGATGCCAAACTGGGGTCTGGTTAGAAGCTCTGGGAAGACAAAGTGTTCGTTAATGGGGCTCTTTCTAAGGCAGAGCTGTCTGAAAGTAGAATGGCCTACTTTGTGAGGAAGTGAGTTTCTCATCATCAGAGAGGTACAAGTGAAAACTGAATGACCACCGACCAGAGACACCAGGAGTTAGGTCAGATATCTTTCAAAACTTCTAACCTTGATAGCCCATAATTCTACAAGACCATAAGGAATCTTAAAATCCCTCACTTTACAGATGAAAAAGGGTGGGGGTGGGAGGTGGGAAACTAACATGTGTTGAGAACCTTTACTTTGTCCTAGATTCCTTGACTGTATTATAGATTTAAAAGAATAAGGACCAGAGAGACTGAGTGATTCACTTAAGGCTACACAGCAATAGCATTGCAGAGTCAGAAGTGGAGCCCAGGTCCTCAGACCCCAAACGTAGAGCTCTCTCCACTGAACCACCTGTTCTTGTTCAATAAACACGTTTATTGCATGTTTGTTGCATGCCTACTCTGAATGGACATTAATGTGGTTGGTGAGAGGACATGATATGCAAGCTATGTGCAGAATCACAGGGTCTTTGCTCTGCAGAAGGTCACTGCCTACTGAGCAAGTACAGGCATCATCTCTGCACTGCCTGGCTCCATGGGAACGGTGCCTTCTGGAGTTGCGCAACACGGTAGCCTTGGGTGGGCCTATAATGAAATAAGAGGCAGTTTGGTAAGTGCCGTAACAAAATACAGAGTGCTACATTGGTGGTCCAGTGGCTTAGACTCTGCACTCCCAATGTACGGTACCCAGGTTTAGTTCATAGTCAGGGAACTAGATCCTACATGCCACACTGAAGAGCTCACATGCAGCAACTAAAAGAAACTGCAAGCCGCGCCAAAGATGGGCGATCCTGTGTGCCGCAACTAAGATTCAGTGGGCCAAATAAATAAATAAATAAATATCTTTTTTAAAAAAGAAGAAAAACAAGTGCAGTGGGAACATAGAAGGCATAATTACATCTACGTTGGAAGGGAATCCAGGAATGCTGCCCAGAAGAGGTGACATCTGAGCAGGGCCTTGAAGGATATGGACTATAAAAGAACAAAGAGCAAAAGTGAATAATTTCTGTATTCACTCCACAGACCTTACTGAGCGGCTCCAGGTTGCCAGAAAGATAAGAATAGTTCACCGTGCGATCGTGGGGACAGACGCATCGCCAATAAGTTGCCATAGAGGGTAAGTGCAGCAGTGGAGACACATTCTTGCTGTAGAAGCGAAGGGAGCTCCCTCCGGAATAATAAGGGGGTAGGGCAGGGGTCTGGAAAGGGTTCTGGAGACACGAGGCCTGAGATTTTGAGGGGGAGAGAAATAGAACATTTCCAGGCTGATGTTTAGGGAATCGAGAGAGACGGAAAGGCATTCCCAGAGAAGGGAACAGCCTGGCAAAGTTTCTGAGTCTTGAAAAGATCATCCCATCTTCAGAGACCCACAGCAGAGTGTAAAATGCTGGGCTGATGGGGCAGCCAGGCAGGAGGTAGAATGGCACACAGGCTTAAGGCAGGACCTAGCAGGTTTCCGGATGAATGGGGAGACGGGGTTGGTGTGCACGAGGACTTAGCGGGCTTAGCAACCTTCTTCAAAGCCATGGCCCAGATTGAAAGCTGGAAGAGGAAAGTGCAAGCCATAAATCCCCAGCTCCTCCTGCTGTGCCCAGCGCTGCGGAGCCTGGAGTCTCCACGGCTCTCCAGTCCCACCGCTGCGACCCCGGCTAATCCAGCCTCCTGGCCCATCTGACACTCACTTCCACTTAACATTTTGTTAGCGACTCTATAAACGAGCTCTCCCTGACCTTCAATCCCTGGCTAATTGCTGGTTTCATGTACAAGACTAGCTTAATTTTACGTGATAATTACCTGAGAGTGGCGATACATATGGCATCACATGTTCGAAATGTCAGGCCTGGAAAACGACCAAGTGGCCGTAGTCAGGGGCAGAGGAGGAGGCCGCAGATGGTGGGGGCCTTGGAGAGGCAGCCCAGGGACAATGAGCCACAGGGGGAGAGAAAGCAAATGCCCAGTGCAGACAGAGCCCTGAGAACGGGGCTCCAGCTTATGGGAAGACCCAGAACCCTCTGCTGGCCCCAGTGCACCAGAGGAGCAGCACCCATATTTCACAGTCTCACACACACATAGCAGAGAAACTCGGACTAGGTCAGAGGCGCAGCACAGGCACAATTTTGGTTGCCCACCTGGCAAATGTTTATGGAGCATTACTCTGTGCCAGGCAGTGTGGACACTGGCACTGGTTTCAAATCCCTACCCGCTCAAGGAGGGACACTCAGAGGGCATGTCTGGGTTTGTCACAGTTGTCTAGAGGGATGCTCATGGTACCGAATAAGCCAGGCCTGGGCATCTAAGTGACTGGCAATTCCCAACACAATCCCATTTGATAAAGAATTGCCCACCCCAGGTTTAAGATTTGATGCTTTCACAGCCGAAGGTCCTGGGTTTAATCCCTGATCAGGGAACTAAAATCCCACAAGCCATGAAGGTGGGCGGGGGGGGGGGGGCATAAAAAACAAGAATTAGCCACCCTAAACCCAGCTGAGAACCCCCAGCTAAGCCAGGCCACAGCCATGAGGAAGCCAAGGGGCCCCAACCCTCTTGGATTTTACACACAGAGAAGCACCATGATGGCAAGAGATTACAGTGCATGAGATGAGAGTAAGTAAGAAGGCATTTAGCTGGTGGACTGATGAAGCCCAGGGTTCAGAAAAGAACGCCTTTAAAATGCGCCATTTGTCTCCCTAGCATCTCAGGTTCGTGCTTAGTGCCACGCTTGGCACAAAGACAAGCAAATACCGACTGGTTGTCTGTGTGTCTGCACCACCTGCCACACACCTGAGTGCACACGTGCTCTCCAGGGGGATGGCCTGCCTTCACTTTTGTTCCCATCATTCCAGAATCTAGAGCAAGGCAGCTGAGACCAGGGCCCTGGGGTGGCGGGACAGGTGGGTACCGGCCAAACAGGAGAAAGGGGACCCCCAGCCAGCCAGGAGGGCCCTCCCCAGAGGCACGTGTGCACACACTCTCACACACACAAAGGCCACAGGATAAAGTCAGGAGAACCATCCCCAGACTAAGGCAAATTCTAAAAACCCCTTTAGCCTCTTCACCCGTAGAATTGTGGACTCCTGAGCTGTACTGGAGTAAATTACTTGCTTAATGAGATTTCAATTAACAAAAACAAATTAAAATCACTTTGGTAATTAAGCTGCTGTGAACCTCGCCAGCAGCTCTCCCTCAGACCTCAGATATCCAAAGGGAGGGAGCTGGGAATAGAGTCCACTCAGCAGCGTTAAGGCGGCCTTGGCAGAACCAGGAGCTCCCGGCCCTGGGGAACCCACCTCAGGAGCCACGGCTTCCTGGAGCCGCAGAACCAGAAGCGTGGGTGGGAGGGAGGAGGTGGCACCCAGCAGCTAAACTTAACTTCAAGTTGTAGCCCTGCCACTTGGCTGTGTGAGCTGGGGCGCATTACTTGGCCTCTCTGAGCCTCAGTTTCCTCATCTGTGAAATGGGGGTAATAATAGTGCCTACATCGCTGGGTTGTGGGAATATTAAGTGAATGAATGCATGTAAAACATTTAGAAGAGGGCCTGGAGCCTGTCCTACAGCAAGGGGTTTTCATCCACTTTGGTAGCTCAGTGGTAAAGAATCTGCCTGCGATGCGGGAGACATAGGTTTGATCCCTGGGTTGGGAAGATTCCCTGGGAGAAGGAAATGACAACCCACTCCAGTATTCTTGCCTGGATAATCCCATGGACAGAGGAGCCTGGCTGGCTGCAGTTCATGGGGTCACAAAGAGTCATACACAACTGAGTGACTAACATTTTCATTTTCCCCTGTATGGAGTCAACTCTTCATAGAGTGACCTTTCCAGCCTTGCAGTTCTCATTGTCTTGCTCCCCACGCTGCTGCTGCAGGGCAGCCCTGTTTCTCTGAGTTAGGTAAGTAAGAATCCACCACAGAAGTACTCTTTGAGGTGAAGTTTCCTTCAGGTTCTGTTACACCCTGGTCCCATCTCTTTTCCATCAGAGTCGAAAGCTTAGATCTGGGAGATAAAAAGCTGTTTCTTCTCAGGTGGCCTAAAAGATACTCCTTTCCTTGGGTTACAAAATCAGGGACTTCCTTGGTGGTCCAGTGGTTAAGAATCTGTCTTGCAATGCAGGGGATGTAGGTTTGATCGATCCCTAGTCAGGGAACGAAGATCCGCATGCCCAGAGCAAGTAAGCCAGAGCAACTAAGCCTGAGCAATGAAAGATCTCACATGCTGCAACTCATACTCAATGCAGTCAAATAGATAAATATTTTTAAAAAACAAACAAACAATAATTGTCCACATCCTCCTACATGAGAGGCTGAGGGTCAAAGTAGTGCAGGGACCACTGGCCTCATGCCACTGATGAAGAAATTGGCTTCATGACTTAACCAGCAGTTGAAAGAGAAGAACGATTGTCAGTGCTGGCAGAAATACACATATTTAGTCTTGTGAATTTTGAATAAGAACATTTTAGAACTTTTAGAACATTTAGAACTCTTTGCTACCTTTATTCAGAGGGACTAAGACGGAAACTTAAAATTTTTAACATATTATTCAAAATTCACAAAACAACGTATAATAAGTGGAAGTCAAGTTTTAAATGCTTTCTTTGGTTTTTAAAGTTCATAGTGCTTTACACTTTTGAAATTAGTAAAGAAAAAACTACACTAAGCCTTTTGATATAGATATCTGTATTGTACTGGTGTCCTTCTATATATATATATAACATATATTTTATTTATATAATATGTATATATAAATATAAATACATACAAGTTTTTCTCTGTGGTGAAAATTACAGATGGTTTTATGTGTTCATTTATTCATTCATCAATTTTTTTCATGTCATTTAACTCAACAACAGCTTTTTTAGTGCCCATGAGGTGCCATAATCTGCAAGCCAGACTCAGACTTTGTTTCAAGGAATTTACAAATTGTTGGTGAAGATGGACAATGGACATGAAATAATGAGGTGACTGTTGCAGGAGAAGAAAGGCAGGCTTGCAGCCTGTTACAGAAAGGGCACTCCTGGAGGTCAGGGTCTGCAAGAAACACTTATTTCTTTTGTAATTTGACTAAAATAAGACAATTCATTATATGCATATTTGTTAAACAATAAATATTTAAATTAATCCCAAGAGTCCCATAACTAGCTAGTAACAGAACTAAAAGTAGACCTAAAAGCTTTCTAGTCCCCAGGCAGATGGATTTTGTTTTTTCAATCTGACACCAATACCCTGGATAGTACAAACAGCATCCCAATCTTGAGTAAAAAATATCCCAAGGTGGGCAACAGAGGTGTCTGACAGAGCTGGTCCCACCATCTATGCCCTGTCAGACCAAGGAGGGGCCCCATTCACACGTCCATGCCAAAGGGAGGAGGCGTGTGTGTGTGTGTGCACACGCACACACCAAACAGGACTTGGGTCTACAGCGTTCTCACCCGTCATCATCCCTGAAACAGGACTCCAAGCTCGGCTGGATTTCATCAGATCCCCCACCCTTGGAACCAGGCTGACTGCTAGTGCTCTTTCAACCTCCCCTGGGAGCCAGGCCAAGAGAGGAACACCCGACACCCAGAACATCCCACCCAGAACATCCCCTGCTGGTTCCTCCCGCTTCCTGAGAAGCGCTAGCCTGCAGCCCCTCCCCTGCGGCCCCCCCTCTGCCCTGGGGAGAGAGGGTGCCATCCTCCAAGCTGGCCCCCACCAGGAGATGTGGCCAGAAGGGTCGCCCTCTCCCGGCCCAGACTCCATGTATCACATTTTGTGCTGACTTCAGGCAACGGAGAGAGGAGGACACAGAGTTGTACTTTCCAAGTAGCTGGAAACCCTTAATCAATGTTAATTGGCTCTAATTAGCATATGTTAATTAATGATATTTACTACAAATTAAAGGTATGAGTGCTCCCAGAGGGTTTCCTGTTCATCCAATTAGTGCCAATTAGTTGCAATTAACACGTGTAAATGAGATTTCATTGAACCCAAAACAAACAGCACAGAATTTCTCAGATTCCCTCTTGCACCTTTCAGTCAGTCAGGGATTGGGGTGGGGGCGGAGGATGAGAAGTGAGGGGGAGAGTGGGGAGAGAGAGAGACAGAGACCCTTGGGCTGACCTCCTGGAGCAGGAGGCTGACTCTCCACGCACCAGGGAAGAGAGAAGGAAGAGCCAAGTTGGGCCACCAAGCTGTTGAACAAGCCTGGTTGTGCCAAGGGAAGTCTCCTTAGGCTTTGACCTTGGAGGACCTCGGATCTCCTGAGGGCCAAGGGCCATCCCTTGGGCATCTCTGTACCTGCCAGGTCCTCACCCAGTGCATGGAATACAGTAAAAAATAGCACCTACAGAAGGAAATGGCAACCCACTCCAGTATTCTTGCCTAGAGAATCCCATGGAGAGAGGAGCCTGGAGGGTTATAGTCCATGGGGTCGCAAAGAGTCGTATAATGAAGCAACTGAGAACACAGTAAAAATGCGAAGAATAAAAGGTTGGTTCCTTTGCATCAGGGCTTCCTTTGTGGCTCAGCTGGTAAAGAATCTGCCCGCAATGCAGGAGACCTGGGTTTGATCTCTGGGTTGGGAAGATCCCCTAGAGAAGGGAAAGGCTACCCACTCCTGTGTTCTGGCCTAGAGAATTCCATGGACTGGATGGTCCATGGAGTCACAAAGAGTTGGACACGACTTAGCGACTTTCACTTTCCTTTGCATCAAGGGCCAATACCTTTATTTTTTCATATTTATTTATTTTCTTTTTTGACTGTGCCAGGTCTTCACTGCTGCACACAGGCTTTCTCTAGGGATAGCAAGCAGGGGCTACTCCCTAGCTGCGGTGCATGGGCTTCTTGTCACTGTGGGTCCTCTTCCTGTGGAGCACAGGCTCTAGGCTCACAGGTTCTAGGCTCACAGGCTTCAGTAGTTGTGGTGGTCAGGCTTAGTTGCTCCACGGCATGTAGAGTCTTTCCGGACCGGGGATCAAACTCGTGTCCCCTGCATTGGCAGACAGATTCTTAACCACTGGACCACCAGGTAAGTCTCAAGGGCCAAATACCTTCAAATATAAAGCTAAGGGATGCAGTGACCAGGAAAAGATGCAGTGTTCTCACCTCCATGAAGTCTTCCCAAGAGCTCTACCAAGGAGCAAGACGCTATTTACCTCTATGATATCATTCTGGGGCTTCCCTGGGGGTTCAGTGGTAAAGAATATGGCTTTGCATAAAGAATATGCATGTGTCTGTGGAAATTTTCCTTTACTGCTAATGTTGCTATTTCCTAACTTTATTTCCTTTTTACTTAACCACTACTTGGGACTTAAACCATTGTCAAGGGGATCAGTGGATATATAAACAGCCAGAAGGAGCTACCATGGATGGTGAAGTGCTCCCCCAAGTTCTCAGCCCCACAGAACCTTCCTTGAAGCTGTGCTGTAAGATCTAGCTCCCAATCGCGTGTTCATCCCTAACTCACTTTGTTACACCAAACCTTCCATTAAAGTTGACATGTGGGGACTTGCCTGGTGATCCAGTGGTTACGACTTCACCTTCCAATACAGGAGGTGCGGGTTTGATCCCTGGTCAGGAAGCTAAGATCCCACATGCCTTGCAGCCAAAAAGTCAAAACATAAAACAGAAGCAGTATTGTAACAAATTCAATAAAGACTTTTAAAAAAAAGATCCACATTAAAAAAAATCTTTTTAAAAAAAAAGTTGACATGTGTTATTTTACAATATCTATTGTTTATGGGTGTCAGGCACATTTCCAAGGGCTGAGGAGATGGCACTGAACAAAACATCTAATATCTACAAATCCCTGCCCTCGAGGTGCTCACACCCCCTCGTGTATTATTGCCATCCTGGTTGGAAATTTGAAGTATCTAGAGTCAGAGAGACTTGGGTTCATATCCCAGTTCTCTCAGCAGCTGGGGAAGGTATTTAATCTCTCTGGGCCTCAGTTTATTTATCTGTCACATAGGTACAATAATATCTATCCACCTATCTTACAGTCATGTTATTGGGAGGATTAAGCTTCCTCCCCTGTCCCATTCCCCTGCCATTCCTTGGCAGGGCAGAATTTGAAGTTAAGCCACATAGATGATGAGAGACAGGAAGGCAAAACTCAATCTGAACACACAAGGGGAAATCTGATTAAGTCTACAGTAAGTCATCTCCTTGTCTCCCCCATGCCTTGCTAAATAAGTGGAGAACGAAGGAAATGGGTTCAGAAGGGAAGTACTTCCTGGGTCACACAGATGCTGAGACCAAGAGCCCAGACCTCTGGCTCCACTTGGTACATCCTCCTTCATCTATGGCCTTTCTGAGTGATGAGACACATAAGTGGGATCCAGAAAGAATCTCCCCAACTGGCAGGAAGCAGGAATTGGCCACCCATGCTGGAACGAGCTTGGCCTGAGGTGAATCTTTGCATACCTAGCTCTAGGACTCCTTTAGCTCAGCCAGGCCGCCCCCGGCCAGAGACCACACCCCTGCAGCTTTGGTCCTGTCACCATCTCAACTCTGCCCTCCATGGGCCCCCAGACAGGGTGTTCAAGCATTTCAGAGTGCCTTACTGTCCCCTTTATAAAGCAAGAGAGTCTGCCTAGATGACCCTTTTTAAAAAGACTTTCTTTTATATGCACGATTGTTGAAGTCTTATTAAATTTATTACAATATTGCTTCTGTTCTAAGTTTTGGGTTTTTTGGCCATAAGGCATATGGAATCTTAGTTCCCCAACCAGGGGTCAAACCCATACCCCCTGCATTGGAAGGCAAAGTCTTAACCCCTAGACTGCCAGGGAAGTCCCTAGATGACCCTTTTTAGACCTAATGTTCTAGAACTTTGGATCTCCTCTGAAGAATCCAGGTCTGGCCTCGCCTGTATATGCCCCGACAGTCTTAGCTGATGAGCAACTGAAGAAAGCCTTGAATTCCTCTTCCTTTGGGGATTCCTCCACCTGGGCTGGCCTACTGGGTCCCACTCGGTCCTCTCTCATCTCTCTACATCCTTCCCCCAACCCCAACCTTCTCCCAGATAGTGATGAACCACCAGACATGGTCCCCAAGACACCAGGCCACAGAAAAAGCCCTCCCTTGCTCTAATCAAATCAATTAGGAGTCTAGAGGGAAGAACGGAGAGTACTGTGGGGTTTAGGGTTGGTTTGTTTTGGCTCCGCTGGGTGCTGGGTCTTCATTGTGGCCTACAGGCTCTTTGTTGCAGTGTGCAGAGACTTCTCTAGTTGCAGCTTGCAGGCTTAGGCTTAGTGGCCCTGCAGCATGTGGGATCTTCGCTCCCCTGACCAGGGACGAACTCATATCCCCTGCATTGGAAGGCAGATTTCTTAACCACTGGACCACCAGGGAGGTCCCAGGACTGTGTTTAATAAAAAGAACTCAGCTGAGTTATCTTCCAGGAGGGGTGTGCCAAGCTGTGGAATAGGATGTCTGCAGGGGCTCTTCCTGGGGCTCAATAATTCTTCCCCAATTATGCACCCCAGCCCAGAGACAGCAGGAGATATTGGTGGTGGTGGGGATCCAGAAACAAGCAGAAAAGACCCTTTCCTGACTGTGCCTCCTTCCATCAAAAATAGAACCACCACTACCCAATGATCACCATGTGCCAGGCACAGTGCAGGGCCATTAACCTGCATTATTTCCACGTGGAAGGGATGGTGTTTGCACCGTTTTCATTTCCAAGTCCTGTGGACATCTTGCACCGGGCCTGGCTAGCTTTGGGACCAATAATCGCCACATTTGGCCATGGAAGGGAGAGCGGAAAGGTTGCGATGAAAGATGGGGCAAAGAACCGCCTGCTGAGTCCCGCCCGACTCCAACCCGCATGCGCATGCGCGCCCCCCAACACACACGCACACACACATACACCCACATGAACCGCTCGCGCGCACACACCCGCTCCTCGCTCCTGGCCAGATGGACACTGGCGCTACCAGTTGGCAGAGGATATATCCCGGGGGAGGAGGTGGCCGCTAAGAAGCCTGGATGAAGACGCTAAAGAAGCCGGGGACACAGCGGGTCCTCCGTTTGCAAGGACAAGAATGCTGCCTCCCAGCCAGGAGCTCTAGATGCCCGGGAAACTCTAGGGTGGAGAGAAGAGACACAGGCAAAGTGTCTGCTCTTTATTCCACTAATGCCTCTTGAGAAGTGATATCTCTGTAAAGGCAAAGTTCCTGAGATGAAGCTTAACATGGCCACTTTAGGGGAAAGAAAAAAAACCAAAAACCCTGTGCTCCAGGAATGTAACAACAGAAAATAATTAAGGTCTAATAAGGTCAGTGTTCCACCTTAACACCTTTTCAGTTCCAGTTAAAACCTCTACTAATTTGCCAAGAAAAACCAGCCTCACTTGGGTCTTATTATTTGAATCACGTCCTGTCTCTTAATTTAAACGAGAGACTCACATAAGGATTTTTTTTATTTTAAATTACAATGCCGACTTTCTTCCAGTTGATTACGGTATATGACTCTCTGTTGGAAGGCCATTATTTTTTGCTATGATTTACAAAGCATTTAAAGTGAAATCAATGTAATAAATATTGAAGTATTGTAATAGATAATTCCATATATTTAGCTGGAGACACAGTGCGGCCCTGGTTTGGGCATCCAGGAAAGGGAGCAGGGAGAGGATGGGGTGGGAGAGTGACCTGATGCTCACTCTAGGGGTGACATCTTTTCTTCTGGATTCATTTAGCCAGGACTCACTGAGCCCTCCCCAAGGTCCTGTACACTGAACTTGGGGCTGTGGAGAGTTGTGGGATGCCCAGGACCTGTCCTCTAGTGTCACAGACTCTTTGAAGAAATTCCCCTGCAAAGGAGGGGTCAGTGATGAAGCCCACCCTAACCTGCATACGGAGCCCTGGGATGGGGGAAGGCGTTCAGCAGAGCGAAATCCTGAATGTTGGGGGAAACAGGAGTTGCCTCCCCTAACCTCTCCCCTTCTTTCCCTCTCCTACTCAACTCTCTCCTCCCCTTCCTTCCATCTCCTCTTCCCTCCCTGGACTGAACTGTCTCTCATCTTCTGGCCTTAGCTAGCATCTACGGACCCATGAGCTGGTGAAGCTCAGTGCAGAAGACACAGCCCAGCATTCGCAGCCCTGAAAGCCCTTGATGCGGGAGAGGTGTGAAGGGGGAGATGGTGCTGCAGTCTCCATCGGCACTCTTGGCGTGTGACCTGGGGCCAGCCCCCTTGGTACAGACCCCACGGCCATGAGATGTTGACTCCCCTCCAGGCCCCGCAGCTGTGGATGGTCAGATTTTCCCCATCTCTCCACGGAGCTGGGCTGGAGCATAGGGTCCAGAGTAGAGGTTGAGACGGCTTCCCCACAAGCCCAGCTGGGAAGCCCTCCTGCCTGCCCCTGCGCCGCCCACCCTGTCAGTCTCAAGAGGTACCCAGGAGCAGGTTCCTTTTCTACTCCATAACCCACCACCCCAGAGGGAGCAGCCCCCCATCCCTGGCTTCTTCCCATCCTCAGAGTCATTGCACGTGGGTCACATGTCTGTTCCGACGTGGGCTCTGCACCCAGGTTCCTGGCTTGATTCAGAAACTCATGCCCAGCAGTGAGGGAGGCACACAGGGAACAGCAACCTATGGGCTGGTCCCAGTAACACACCCCTGATGCAGGCAGTGTGCTGTCTGATGAGCTACTGGAGCACTGGGGAGGTTTTCATAGAGGTTGTGCGGACTATGCAGTGCCTACTGAGCGACTGAGCATGCATGCACTGACTGTACAGTGCAGGCTTGTGATGGACGGGTAGCTCATGCACGCCCGCACATGAGCGCGCGTGCACACACACACACACACACACACACACGTATACATCTAGCAGATCCCACAGGAGGAAGATGTATTGTCCCTTGCCTTCCCACCTCAAGCCTGAACCCAAGCCCCAAGTCCCTAGCTCTGAACATATTCCGCTATAAATCCCAGGAGGGGACATGCAGGGGGAAAAGGAGCAGAGAAAGGAGATTTACAGCAAACTTGCTTCCTGACACCTCTCTGGCCCATCCCATAAAATCACAGTATCAACAGATAAATCACAGCGTCTCAGGGGACCTCACCCTGGCCCTTATGGGGTCTTTGGTGGGAGTCAACAGGACAAGGGCAGAGGGATTCACCCAGCTAATTCTCCAGGATACCAGGAGTCCCAGACGGCCTGGGGCGGGAAAGGGGAGGTCTCAGCTCTAATCCTTAGAGTGTAAGGAGGTGGAGAATGGGGTGAGGGTAGAGGGCAGGAGCTTTCATCAACCAAAACAGAGCAAGGCATCTCTAGATTCAGCAAGGGCTTTGAGTGAATCTCAACTCCAGTTCCTAGCGGTGTGCCTTTGAACAAGTTACTTAATCTCTCTGGGGCCCGGTTTACTTCTGTGTCAAGGCAGGACATTGAATATCCACCTGATAGGATAAAGCACATTCTTTCCCCTCTCCAGGCTGCAACGTTCCATCTGTAAAGTAGGGGAACATGGAAAGTCCTTGGTCTTTAAGGCTCACCCCTCCCAACATCATAGAGCCCAACAGTTAAGACCAGCTTCCAATGGGTGCTGTAGCCAAGAGGAGTGGGCAGGGTGGAGCTGCAAGCATGAGGTGGGCGTGGCCACACAGACCAGGCAGAAGATGTCACCATCCGGGAGAGGCCAGAAAAGCTCCATCTGATCCATCCCCACAGTTCTGACCACTCCAAGCCAGAGATCCCCACCCCCATTACAGCCTGGATAGCCATTGATGGGGTGGTGGGACGCATTGCAGTGATTAACTTTCCTCCAGAGGTGGGAGCGGGTGGGCGAGTCTCCACTCAGCCTCCTCCCTTACTCGTGGAGAGACCCCCTGGCTTCCCTCCTGCCTGTGCAGCCCCTCCTCCCCATCCGACATCCCTGCCCGTCTCCCCAGTGCCCTTGGCACCTTCCACCAACCAACGGTGCAGCGTGAACCCCAGTTCTTCCCAATCTTCCAGCCCCCACCCTCCCTTCTTGCATCCCTCCTCCACTTCTCCTCTGTCCTCCACCTTCTTGATCCCTTCGCCTCTCTCCTCTCCTCCTCTCTGCCCTCCCATCTCCTCTCCCACTCCTGTTCCTTGGTGTATTTCTCCTCTCTCTTCTCCACTCCCCTCCCCTTCACTGATTCTTCCTTTTTCATCCCCTCCTGGCTCTCCTGCCTGCCCTTCTTCTCTCTGGGTCTGATGCAGAGAGCCAAGGTGGCACTTCCTTGGGGGAGTGAGCATGTGGTGGGGGGTAGTGGGGGGCTGGAAGGGGGCACGCTCTGGCCTGAGCCCCCCCACCCCAGTATTGCTTGGGCGGCAGGAGGATGGGAGTTCACCCGCAGGGCAGCTGTCAGCGGCTTAGTGGATGGATGAGTGAAAGTGGAGGGGGTGGGGAGGCGAAGGTGCTGGGGAGGGAGCTGTCGTCAACTAAACATGAGTGTGGTGGGTGAAATAATGGGGCTGTTTAATAACAGCCCCGCCCGAGGTACCTTGGCCCGAGACCCAGCCCTCCTGCCCGCCTCCCTCCAGTCCCATGCCCCACCCCACCCCCACCCCATCTTGAAAGTCCCCTCATTCCAGAGGCCTGTGAGTTTCCCTGATCCTTTGGGCAGGCCTGGAGGCCCTCCACCAAGTCCCAGGACCCCTGTCTCTCCACCAACCTTCCCCATCTCCCCACCCCCATCAGAGGAGGGGCAGCTAGGACTGGGACCACCCCCAGGCGACCTGCTTCCAGAATCATGTCTGAGCAGATCAGCATCCCAGAGCCAGTAGGCCTATTAGGAGGCCTTTGTGGAGAAGCAGGCTGGGGAAGAGGAATGGGGATTTTCCATTCTCCGAGCAACTGAATTACACAGTCAGGGGATCAGGGGAGAACTCGGTGCTTAAGCTGCTCTTCACGGCCCAGCCTCTGCCCTGGCGCTCAGCCTCCTGCGTGCTCAGCAGGGATCTGAGGGAGCCTTGCCATGTCTGTTTGGGTGGTGTCTTTTCTGTGATTGGAGTCAGCCTTGAGAGCAAAACCAAGTCTCATCTCTTCCCACCCCACCCCCAGAGCTATTACACCAAAAAGGGGCTCAAAGGGGACCAGCTTGCTACCATCTGCACCAACCCGCACCTTCCATGAAGTCCTTGGGTCTGCAGATCAATCCAGAAGTGTGGCTTGGGGAGGTGAAGTGACTTTCTCTGTCTTACGGCAAGTAAAGGACAATTGAGATGGTTTCCTGACTGTGGCTGGATGTAGAGGTGAGCCAGGCCCATGCCAGGGACTGCAAGGAGCCCAGAACTGCTTTTCCCTCTTACTAGAGGTGAGCTTCGTCAGCCCTGACATCAGCTTTAAAGAGAACAGAACCTGCTCCCATTTCGTCTCCGAGGCTGCAGGGGGCCAGACCATAGCAGATGGTGGAGGGCAGGGGAGGGGAGAGGGGGTGGAAAGGAGATTAGACTTAAAGAATCCGAATTCTTCAGGCCTCATTTTAGCCTTACCACTAACTTGCTGTGTGACCTTGGGCAAACCAACGCCCCTCTCTGAGCTTCAGATGGCCTATCTGCAAAACTGAGATCACATCTCTTTCAGAATGATTTTGAAGGTATTGGAAGAGCATCCCCTGGTGCATATTAGCTGTTCAAAATGATGGTGAGAGCAGAATTGGAGGCGATTTCATTTCTTTTACCCAGAGCAGTGCCCATTCCCTGAAACAAGAGGCTCCAGTGCACATTCAAGCAACTGGTACTTCCCACTGGGAGGGCAAATCCATCATGTTCAGCAACTATTGGCCTCCTCCACCTGGTATAAGGTTACTGGGGGGTCGTGCCCCTGTGCCCTGTGTCCAGTTTCTAGAAAGAGGCCCAAAGCCCACCACCCTAGCCCCATGTGGCCCCTAGAGGCCTTTTGCTGACTAAATGGCCTTCTCCGACCTTCCCGATGACCTATGTTCTTTCCAGCCAGAAAATTCTATGACCCTGTGACCCCTGAAAGCCCTGCCCTGCTAATGGTTTTATGATCTTCTCTACGGAATCCTCTCTCTGCCCTCTCTAACCCCCAGGCCCCTTTCAGTAGGTCCTAGTCAAAATAAACAACATTTATGACCAGGGCAGGATTCAAGGTCCACACTGCAAACAAACGTAGAGCCCTTTGAAGGTGCCTGGGGAATCCATCACGGCCTGGGGTGTGATGCTCCCCAGGCCCAAGGGGAGGTGGGCCCTGGGAAGGGGCACGGGCATGGGAAGCCAGGCTCTGGATCTAGGTTTGGAATCTGAGGATCCTGAGCTGCGTCTGGGGCTCCTTCCTCAGCACCAAGCCCGGCCTCCCTGCGAGGGAAGGCGGCGAGGGTGGGGAGGGACTGGGAAGACCCAAGATGTCCACTCTGATCAGCACCCTTTCTGAAAAGAGAAAAGGTGGGGGACTTCCCTGGGGGTCCGGTGGTTAAGACTCTGTACTTCCAATGCAGGGGGAGCAGGTGCAGGCCCCCTCGGGGGCCAGGGTCAGATTGGGTGTGTTATCCGGGGAGAAAATGAAAGGAGACAAAAATGAATGAGCTGGGGGGGAAATCGAGGCAAACAGAGAAAAAGCAAGTCTGAGCAGTTGAGAGGGTGACATCCCAAACCACAGGAGTCTCAGGGCCCATCACCGCCTCCAGGGCTCGCCTGAACAGTAGAGCAACAGTAGGCAGCTTGGGACAGACTTCCTAAGGAAGCAGATTTGTCTAAACACGGGTAGGAGAGACATCAACCCAGCCTGGCCTGCCTCCTGGGCCAGCCAGCAGACCTACAGAGAGAGGGAGATTGTGTGCGAGAGCGAGAGGCTGAGTCCATCCCGAGTCTCTCCTGGGGACCCCTGACTCGGGCTTCAGTGAATGATGGGACTGATGGAGCAGTGGGAGCCCCGCGTCCAGGATGAACCCCTCTTCTTCCGTCCCCCCCAGGTGAAGGGCCCAGCGCCACCCCCCACGCGCTATTAACCATCCTCCGACTGCGAAAGGGGCCCACAGGCGGCAGCCCACTCCTGGCTCATCTCGGCTTCCCGCTGGCCACGTGGATGGGCTGCCTCCACTGGACTCCACGTCTCCCTGCAGGTGCGACTGCAGGAGCAGGTTTGTTTTCTTCAGGAGGAACAGGATCTGCCTGGGGAACTGTGGTTGCAGAATATTAAGGTAGGATTCCCAAAGGCCCGAGTCTGAGAGCAGCTTTCTAGGACATGCAGCTCAAGGTTTTTTCCTTCAGCTCCGGCACACCAGCCTCCAGAATTGGGGCATGGGCCTGGGGGCTGGTGTTCTCTGACTCAGGGCTGGAGCCGGGGTGGGGGGGGTACTTTCCCCTGGAGACCTGTGCCTCACCATTTACCCTACTAAAAATACCACGCTGCCCTACAGGTGGGGTGAGGAGCTAGACAGGAAATATGTGCAGTTAGCAGGGTATTGATCACATTTATCAGGGACCCACTTTATAGTATTTGCATCTGTGGCAGATAATTAATATATGGAAGGCTGGAACAAAGGTGGAAGGGAACAAAGGGGGAGCTGAAAAGGCAGGCCTGAGTTTCCCCAGCATAAATAGTTTGTTCGAAAAACCATCCTCCTAAACTGAAAGAAGAATTTTACTGGCTTTTTATGATCTTATACAAGTGGATTAGAACTTTCGGCTGAGTACCCTGGTGCCCAGCATGGTGCTTTATAAATAAAAGGTCCTCGTGGCATTGGGTTTTAGGGCTACGAGGACCTTGGAGAGCATCTAGGCCAGTGAATCTCAACATTGGTTGAATATAGAATCACCTGGGGCATTTTTTTAAAAAATGAGATGCCAGA
Source organism: Moschus berezovskii (assembly GCF_049115385.1). NCBI lineage: Eukaryota > Metazoa > Chordata > Mammalia > Artiodactyla > Moschidae > Moschus > Moschus berezovskii. The sequence goes on from NC_142479.1 coordinate 25,266,930, forward strand.
CACCCACCTCCAGAGATTTTGATCTAATTGGTCTCGGAGCCCAAGTCTGTCTGTTGTGTTTTTTAAAGCTCCCTAGATGGTTCTATGGCGGAGAAGGCAATGGCAAGCCACTCCAGTACTCTTGCCTAGAAAATCCCATGGATGGAGGAGTCTGGTAGGCTGCAGTCCGTGGGGTCACTAAGGGTTGGACACAACTGAGGGACTTCACTTTCACACATTGGAGAAGGAAATGGCAACCCACTCCAGTGTTCTTGCCTGGTGAATCCCAGGGATGGGGGAGCCTGGTGGGCTTCCGTCTATGGGGTCACACAGAGTCGGACACGACTGAAGTGACTTAGCTGCAGCAGCAGCAGATGGTTCTACTTTGCAGCCAAAGTTGAGAACCACTGGTCTGAGCCAGTACTTCATTTAACAGATGTAGAAACTTAGGCCCAGAGACCAGGTTACCTAGGCTTACACAGGGCGAGGGCCACAGACGCCAATCAGATGTCCTGCCTTGTTTGTTAAATGAGCAAACAAAAGACCGATCCTCTTTTGGAGGCATTTTTGTCTGCAGAGACCAGCTGCCCAACCCCCTTCCTCCCACCCCCATATTTTCATATTCTTTCCATCACAAGCCAGGCCGACTACCATCTTGACCCTGCTTCTCGTGGCCTCTCATCCTGAAGGCCTTGGGGCTTATCCAGGGCAAACATCTCATTTCAGACACTGTCCACCATGTCTGGAGACTTGGAGAGAAACAGGGCACTTGTAGCACCGTGGCCACAGGGAGTGTCAATGTCTACCCAAGAGCAGGGGTGTGTGTGTGCAAACGCATCCATGTGCAGATATACACCTGTGTGCAGAGGACTCTGCTGCATGGGGGCACGCACTCTTCCAGGCATATGGGCACTCTCAGTGAGAACGTTTATGTGTGGATGTGTACATATCCACATGCAGCATGGTACACATGCTTACAGTAGCCCCTGTCTACACAGCAGTGTAAGTGCATCCCACAACGCTGGTGTGTGTGTCCGTAATGGTGTACAAGTGTGTAACGCTGCATCTACATGGACAGAATATACATTTGCATTTATCGCTGGAGACTTGCATGTAATAATATATACGTGGCTGACTGGCTCTCTGTGTGTGTGTGTGTATGTGTGTGACCGGCAGTCTGTGTGTGCGGGGCACAGGTATATGTGGAGAGAGAAAAGGTGTCTGCTGTTTCCATCGTTTCTCCTAAGGAATCACTGGGAAACACAGGCGTGGGAAAACTGTATCTTTCATGCTTAAATATATTTCCGCACGTATAAATGAAACGTGGTATTGTGCCAACTAAGATGCTACATGTTAACATCATGTATCACTGACAGAATTCAATAAGCCATGCAAGGCCCCGGTAGCATTCCTTTAAATTTTATTTAACACTGTTTCAGCCAAGCCGCGTTGGGCCAAGTCTCGTACACACTGTGGATTACGGGCGCAAATGCATAGTTTGTAGGATATAATATACAACACATGAGACACTTGACAGAGAAGCATCACCTAAAAATTACAAAGGTCTCCATCTTTCCTGGGGCTCAACTTAGTCCCCTTCCTTCCCCAAACCTGATTAAAGCCCATTCCTTCACACTTCCCTAGGAGGCCTCTGCATTTGTGGGGGAAGAGAGATACAATGGCGGGTGAGGATTTAGGGTGGGGGAAGAGATAACACTCTAAGACCTGATCTCTGGAATGTTTCTACTCCTCCCCAGTCTGTCAGAGGCAGGCTCGAGCCCCAGCATGTGTTACAACGTGGAGGCTGAAGAAAGCATCTTTATAGTCCCTCGGGTTGACTGAGAAGTTATTCATTCGGAATGAGTAAAAAGAGCATTGAACTTATCAAATTGATAGTAAATCCTTCATTAAAAGATTCATAGGAATGGTTCCCTGCCTGTCGTTTTTTAAGAGGGAACTACGTCCTCTCTGGAGCCCAAAGGAGAACGACCTTGCACACAGTTACAGGCCGGCCAGCCCCCCTTTCAAAACGTGGGCTGGCCGTGTGCCTGAAACGTCAGCTAAACGATGAGTGGCCTGAGAGGACAGAAAAGCTCAGGAGCTGGGAAGATGGGATCTAAACTAGAACGGGAGCAACAAAATGGTGGAACCACCACTGCGGGGCCTCGAAGCTGAAAATGCTCCTTGACCAGCCAGCCACTGGGCAGTGAAGAGAGGTCAAGGCCCCATGTGGATGCACGCCCACGTATAAAAGGCAGATGACTAACAAGGACCTACTGTACAGCACAGGGGACGCAACTCAGTGCTCTAGGGCTGCCTAAATGGAAAGAAAATGCAAAAATGGGGACGTGTGTACGTACAGCTGATTCACTTTGCTGGACAGGAGAAACTAACACAGCACTGTAAAGCAACATACTCCAATAAAAATGTTTTTAAAAAAGATCCCGTGTGGGGCCTCCGAGCCGTGTCCTCTGGGATCTCCTCTTACCACCTCTGGGCTTCATTTTGGCTTGACACCACCAAGATTGAGACAAGGAACTCCCTACGCCTGCCCACCTGTGTTTCTGGAACTTCCCTCCAGCTGAGCCTGAGGGGCCTGTGAAGTAAAGACAAGCAGCCTAATTTGAACAGCGATCAGACCCCTCCACACCCCACCCCAACTCCTCTGCCACCCACAGCAAAGCAGTCATCAGAACTATCTTTCCAGACAGTCCCCTGGCCCCTCTCCACCACCTGCGATACCAGCCAACCTGCTTGAACACCAGCACCAAAAAGGACTGTACCATCTTCACACGCTGAAGCCTCCAGAGCCTGGTGCTGTGAGCTGGCTCCTGGGTGAATATAGGAAAAAAAAAAAAAAAGTTTCCTAATGTTTGAATTAGAACTTTGAATGGGAAAAAGAGCCCATCAATGTGTGCGCCCCTCTCCCCCCGCAACACACACACGTGGCCACACAGACAAATCATGAATCATCTCTGTGGCTGAGCATTTTAGCGTTCAGTAATATTCTCAGAGGCCCAGGGTTTTCAGGCAAATCCCAGGTCTGTGCACAAGGACACTGCATAAATCCCTCCCCTTATGAAAGGCCAGTCTGAGCAGATGGGACCACTCCTAAGTAAACTGTGGAGCCCTCCCCATCTCTGGAGGAGCGGCAGGGGGCCGGCCCTACCAGCCCAGAGATCAACAGAAGCTAATGTTCTCATCTCCAACTTACCTCTCCGAGGGAGGTGTCCGTTTGACCACACAGTCCTCTCTCTGCTCTCCCAAGGGGAAGGCAGATCCCGAATGGGACTGGGGGAAACCCCTGGAGAGCAAGTGGTGGCCAGAGTTGGGTAGGTGAAGATGAGCATCAGAGAGCAGGCCAGGGCTGCAGGAGGTAAGAGGCCAAAGGGCCCCTTCCAGGCCAGGTTCTTCCCACGTTAAGTCTGGGGAAATAACCTCAAAGCAACTCCACTTCTTGATAATCTGCCTCATTAATATTTATTCAACAAAAGAGTGTTTTTAAGAAGAAGGAAGGGCCAGATAATTAAACAGTCAGCAGAGGTCGAGGCTTCCTCTACCCCGTTCTCTCTGGCTCCCCACCTGCAGCCTAGGCCAAAGATACATGCCACACCGTTTACCACCCCGACCTCTCTTCAGCTCCCTAGGTGTGTCAGAAAGACATAAGGCAGGTGGATGGAGAGAGAAAGACAGACCTGGGCACCCCCAGGTGCTCCCCAGGAAAGGCATGGACTGTGAAATTACACCAGGGCCGGACAACTTACCACCACGCTGGAACCCTTGGGGTACTGAAATAATTAACTTGCTAATCAGCTACACCTTGCTCTTTCCTTTCTTCCTGGAAAAATAACAATTGCAAATCGCCTTCACATCAGGTTCCTGTGTCAGTCACTTGGAGACAAATGATGCTCTGGAAGAAAGACTCTCTTGCCTGCGTGTAAACTGAACCGGGTCCTACCAAGTGAGGCCTCTTCCCCTTCTCCTCCCCCCCAGCCCTTCCCACCAGGCATGGAGGGGGTCTGGAGGAGGGGGACAGAGAGACAGAATGTTTCTGGATGGGCAGAACTTTTTTTCTGTCCACGGCACAGAGCTTTTCCATCTCCGCTAAGCTTCCTTGATTTCGGCCCTCTTTAGCCCGCTCGCCGGCGCTAAACAGCCAAGATCCATGTGGAGAAAAGAGGATTGATTAGAATCGTAATAATAATCCCTGGCATTCGTCCGGCTTTAGCGTTTACAAAGTGTTTCCACACATTATCTCATTCGGTCAGAGGAGGCTGGAGCTGGAGGGAATCTGAGCAATCATGTAGCCCAATTCCTGAGGCTTACTGATGGGGAAACTGAGGCCCCAAGAGGTTCAATGTCTTCCCCAAAGGCCACAGCTAAGGACAGCGTGGCCAGGTCCTCGTGTTCACTGCCTAGAGACCCTGGGCCATCTCCCATCCTCTGAAAAGAGGGAAAGGGTGTTATCACCTTTTGGGCCCACTGTGGATGTAAACCAGAAAAGCAAAAAATTACAAGAGTAGAGCATGGGCACCACTAAAAGCCGATCTCACAAGAAATGGTTTGGGGGGACTGGGAGTGGAGGAGACTAGTGAACACACTTCCCCGCTGCCTCTGTCCCCTTGCCTCCCCCTTCTCTTTAGGCTTCAAAATATGAACATTAGGCAGTTTGGGATCTAAGGCTTAATTCGGCCATAGGTCCCTGGGGAGGGTGTGGGAGTGGGGGCGTGCTTTTCTTGGATTTAAATCTGGCACCTCCACTCCCAGGATTCACGGCACGAGGGGCTCATGTGTGCACACGTGTGTCCACTCAAGACACTGGATTTAGTGATGAAAAACAGATCAGATGATTTGCAAATTAATAGCTCTTCACCCCCTCCCCAGGCCTCACACACACACACACACACACACACACACACACACACACACATGCACATCACCACTCCTGGCTCTGGGGAGGTGAAAAAAGATTTCTGGTGAAGAGAGACACAAGCGTGGAAAAATATCAGGTGGGACAAGGAAGCAAACTGACACTGGATTCTGGAGGAAAATACTTCTCCGTGAGTGGCAGGAGTGAATTTCGATGGGGGTCTTGGCATTTCCTTGCCCCTGTGGCCCGAGCCCCCTCGGAAGGTAAGCGGTTCCTTTGTGTGTTCGTTTATTACTAAGCCCAACTCTTTTCCTTCTAAAACTCCTTCTTCTCCCTGTTGAGCTGACCATGCTTCTGGATTTATGAAGAGAGATGTTTTAGCAGAAATCCCCCAGAGTGGCCCATCAGCCCTAAATCCCAGGCCCGCTCACCCCCCCAAGACCCCATGACACACAGCATGCCAACACGGCTTCCTCTTGCCTATGCATTAGCCATCCATTGTGGCAACCTGACATCTCTCACACATAAAACCGTAAGAGAGAAATAAAATATCTGTCTCTTGGCGAAAATAAAGCTTTGCCTCCCTCCTGATGTATAGGATATAAAATAAAGCCGCGGCTCCAATAGTGGCTTTTCCTTATGCCGGAGTTGCCTTTGCACACACGGAGACAATGAAGACGGATGGTTTGGGACGAGGCCCAGCCTCCTGGGGCCGCCTTCACCCTGTTTTATGGTCGTCTCCCCCCCTCCTCCCCGTCTTTTCCTTTCTTCTTCACTTTCTTTCCTTTCTGCTGCGGCTTTGCCTTTCATTTGCCCTTCTCCTTCTTTCCTCTGGAACTTTATTCCTGTTGTTCACTTTCTTTCTAAAGCAGGGAGACAAGAACCGAGTTGCTCATCTTTCCCGACGCGCCCGCCATCTCTCCCCCCGCCTCCCTTCTCCAGACCCCCAACTCTCTCCGGACTGCCAGCCCCTGTGACGAATCTTGCTGGGACTGCTTGGGGACCTGCTTTGGTCAAATGTACAAACGTTCCCCAGGGACAATTAAAAATGTATTTAGGGGTGGTGGGGGGGACTTTTTGTCCCCCCTTGAGGAACTGCCCTCCTCCCTTTCCTCTCCCTCAACTCCGGTGGTTTGTGGATCACAGCAGTTATTTATTTAGCCTCCGGGGAGCCAACAGAGCAAAGCTGCCACCTCGAAGGGGCGAGAGTTGACATCTACCTCTCAAACCCCAGCCTCAAAGCTGCCTCATCAGACAGACTATGTGGGCCTTGGGCCCTTTCCGGCCAACTCAGCTGCCCGAGGTTTGATTCCAGCGCCTCCAGATCTGCCCTGCCTCGTTCCCCAGTCCTGGGAACTAGGTGCAGTGTGAGGGCAAGAGGGGTCCCTCCCTGAGCTCACACAGAGAGACGGAACCGTCACCCTCACACTCACAAACGTGGTCACCTCCCCCCACACACACTTGACACTCCCAGGGTGCACAGCGGCCACCTTTTGTCTCCTCCATCCCTGGAGGCCTAGTTCCTACCAGGTGTGCCTTGCTCCCCTCTGTGTCCTTCCTCTGTGTCTCCAGAAGCTTCTTCCCATGCCTGCCCTGACCTCATCCCTCAGGCTGCTTCCTGACCCATTCAGAACCTCACCTGCTCCGACAAGGGGTGCAGGATACATCCCAGGTAAGGGAAGAGTAAGGAGGGACTGGAAGAAAAGGGGGTGCAAGGTCTGGGTTCCTGGGTGAGCAGCAGGGAGGGAGGGGGAGCTTTGGTGTTGCCTGGACTCAGGCAGTGTCCAGCAGAGGGGCTGTGGGTGGCTTTCAGCCTCTGAGATTGATGAAGGTGTGTATGTGTGTGTGTGTCTGTATGTGTGTGGAGGGCCCCTGGTTGCCCCTAATTTGAGAAGAGCTTTATTAATGCAAACATGGAAGGAGCTGGTGAGGCAGCAACATCTATTGAACTCTGCCCCCACGGCGGGGGGCAGGTCCAGAAAGAACTCAATCCCAGTCTCAAAGCTTTGGGGTCTCTCCCTCCACCTGGTATCTCTCCAGACATCAGCAGCGACCACCGCCATCAGGTAAAGGGGGAGAGTCAATTAGTGAGAGGATTAATTGCTCGGAGGCACGAGCCCCGTTTGTCTTCCATACCGGCTGCGAGTGTGTTCAGACGGAGGAACACGGGCACACACCCAAATACACATTGTTGTCACGCCGTCTTAGACGTTTTATTTATTTGTTGGATTCCTGCCCAGAGCCGCTCACACGCTCTTCCACGGGCTCTGAGTCTCCCACCCAGCAGGCCGCCTCCTTTTCTCCTGCCTGTGATCGGCTGTCACACCCGGGACACCCTTCAGTCCCCGCAAGGCGCCTGCAGGCTCCTGGGCTCTGAGCCTCACTCACCCTGCCACCTTTTGTGGTCACAGGGTGTCTTTCCGTTTCTTTTCCTGCACGCATTTCCCCCAATATGTCTTTCCTCCTTTCATTCCCGCTTACTTTTCCACGGTCCTTCTCTTTTCCCCTCTGGGCTTCTATTCCCCTATTCACTGTTCCCCTGCCCTCACCTCTGTCTTTCTCCTCCAGCTCACCCTGTCCGTCCCAGGCAGTCCACCTCCTGTCTTTGCTCAGCGGGGCGGTGCTGAGATCACCACGCTCGACCTGGCTCCCTGCTTACGTGCCCAGGGTGCCTCCAGCCCTCGTGGGAAGCCCGGTGTTGCTTACCCAGCCCGAGCGCACACCGTGAAGGCCCGGTAGGATGCTGCTCCCCGGCTTTGAGGTCCCCCGCCTCCCCTCACCTGGGTCTTGGAAGCGTGGCTGGGAGGAAGGAAGCACACAAAGGCGCAGCAGGGCGACAAGCCCCCCAAACTTCTCTTTTCAGTAGTGCACTGACCCTGGAATCTCAGGGTTTCTTTCCCGGGAAAAAAGGAGGTAATACCAATCCGCCCACCCCCACCCCACCCCCACGCACACACACACTTACTACGTGGTTCTGGGCAGATTGTGGGAAAAAAAAAACTAAAGTGCTGCACGCAAGTAGGTCATTTCCAGGAGAGAGTGTTGGAGAGAGACTAAGGCAAGCCAAAGCAGGAGCAAAGAAAGGAGAAGCGGGAGAGGTTGGATCGGATCCCCGGACTCAGGGCGGCTTCCAGGACTGCACCAGCGGTGTCCTCTGGAGTCAGTGCGGAGTTTGCTTGGCCTCCAGGACTATGAGGGTCTCAGCCGCGCCAGGCTCACTCCCTCCTCCCTCTCCCTGGAAGGTGGTGGCTGGCTGCGCCCTATTGCAGCAGGCCGGCACAGGGACCCAGCCCGCTCCGCTGCAGGCACCCCCCTTTCTCGGCCTCACTGCTGGTTTCTGGGGGCAGGACAGGAGCACGCTGGGTGAGGGGGAAAGCAGCCAGGACGGTGGCCCATGATTAGAACCAAAAGCAACCAACCAAGCTGGCAGCCTCAGATCCTTGGGCCTCCCAAGCCCTGCATTGGGAAGGAGGCGACTGGGGCTCGGAATCAAGGAAGAAAGGGGGTGCAAGAGAGGGCACCTTCAGCCCCCCAGCTGCAGGGTGGCTGGGAAGAACTGGAAGGACCCTCCCATCCCACATTCCTAGGGCCAGGTCCCTCCTCTGGGGCTGGTCTTCAAGGCGTTTCTCACAGGAGAAAACTGTGTTGTGAATGCCGCTTCCTGGGCCCTGTGGCGCCTTTTCCAAGAGCGCCTGGGATGAGGTTCAGAGGATGCTGCGGCCGTTGAGCAATGACTGGGCAGCAAATTGCCCCCCACAGCACCCGGGGCAGAATTTACACCCCTGGCAGCCGAGCGAGTGGTGTGCGTGGTGGTGGGTTCCGGAGACGTGGAGAGCTTTGGATGGAAAGCACTGGCGGACTTGAGGGCGCAGGCAGTAAGGCCGGCAGGTGAGGGTGAGGACGTGAGATTGGGGCTCTTTGCCGAGTAGACAGGGGTTTAAAAGCAGAGCTGAGCTGACAGGCTTCGGAGGCCGCCAATTTGGAAAGCTGGGTCAGTTCTCTCGCCGTGTCTCTGGGATCAATTACATTTTAAAATAAAAGCTCAATGGAAATGGAGGGAAAACACATTAATCTACTGTGCTGTCGCCTTGGAACTTTAAAACTGGACTTAAATTTCTAAAATCAGAAGCCAGGAGGCCCGCTCTGAGTTGCTCTCCCTAACCCCCTGCTAGACTCATGGGTTAGTTCCCCAGGACCTGTTTACTGAATCATCTGGACACTGGGGCCAGAGAACCTGTCCCAGTCAGTCCTGTCCTCGCGCTCAGCTCCCCTAACCCACGATCCGAGTGCAGGGAGGGACCCTCTGTGCCCCGCTCGAGGTCCCTGCACCCCCAAACGGGTGCAGGAACGTCCTCCAGCCCATTCTAAAGGCCGCTGCGGCAGACCTTGGGCTCAGGAAGGGCCAGCAGCCGGGTCCAGCTGTCGCCCTGGAGGTCCCCACCGACCGCCCCCCACTCACCCCCGCGGTCCCTCTACTTTGCATGAGAAGGAGCCCAGCTGGGGCGGGGGCGGGGGCGAGCCACTCGGGACAGAGTCCTATAGATTCCAGAAAGGGGCGGGTGACTTGAGAACCAAGACAGCTGGGGGTGTAGGGGAGGTGGGGAGAGCTGGCTCAGAGGATACCCCCCACCACCACCACCGCGGGCCTCACCCAGCGCAGCAGGCTGGGAAGGCGCCTCTGGGTCCGGGTGGAGGCGGCGAGGACCCCAGCCACGCAGCTCTTAGCGTCTCCCGGGTACTCTCGTGAGTGCCGGGCACCACTGGCTGGTTCCTGGAAACGCCTGGTCCGCGGCAGGAGCACGAAGCCAAGTCGCACCCCGCACAACTAGCCTGCTGGGCTGGAGCACAGCGCGGCCCCTCCCCAGCTCCGCCCTGAGCCCCGACCTGGGAGAGATCCGAGGAGGCGGCTGTTGAGAGAGGCAGAGAGAGAGAAGCAGCCCCAACGCCGCCCTCCCCGCAGTGGGGAGCCAGAGCCCAGGTGTGTTTGGAGGGGGTGCGGAGACGGCGAAAGGGGCCTCGGATCCAGAGGTCCAGATGGGCGGAGCGCCAGAGAGGCGCACAGCCGGCCTTGGCTCGGTTTCCAACCGAAAGATGTCGCGGGTGGCAAGGCGAGGGGGCTGCCAGCGGGCCTCGGGGGCGCGGGGCTGTGCGGGCGGAGGCTTAAGGATGGAAAGCAGTGTTGGCAGAGTCCTAAACCCAAATGTACCGAGCGCAAACCAAATTCGCTGTACCGGCTTCCCGGTTCGTTCGAAGAGGGTATTCCATTTGCAAAGAACTGAGTTCTTTGCCTGCCCAGGTTCGTTAACAGTTGCGTTTCGGGGAACATTTCCTCCAACTTAGCTGGGAGAGATGTCTGAACCTAGCCCCGCGTGTGGGGTCAAAAGGCCATTCCCCAAATACTGGCCGGACCGGGCTGGCTGGCCGCCCATCTTTATTGCCTTCTACATTTGAGCCGAACGCGCCTTCCTAACGCTCCTTCCGCAAAAAGACAAAATCGAGGAGCAAATGCGGGGCTTGCCCAGCCCTGCCACCCTCAGATTTCACTTCGGAAGAGATACGGGCTAAGCATAGGAATGGTGCTGTCGAAACGAATTTGGTACTTGGTGTGGGCCGCGGAACTAGAGTGATTCTTCGAGGCTAAGACTCTCAGGACCCAGACCCGGACCGCACTTCTGGGAGAACCTGACCCCCGCGGGCAGTGGTCCCTAGTTTATACTCCGAGGCAAATGAGAAAGACATGGGCTCCGTAAGACGCGAACTACCGGAGGCTGTGCTCTGCGCTTGTCTGGGGAAGCTGGCGCCATCCCGGAGCCGGGAAAAGGGGAGACGGGGAGGCTGGGCCGGTTCTCCGCACACCCCCATCCTTCTCAGTCTCCGGGTGGAGTCCCCAGGACGTCGCCGTTCCCTCCGTCACTACCACCCCCACCCCCGGCCGCCGCTGTGGCCCCCACCGTTTTCCGCCTAGTCGTTTGTTTTCGTCTGTAAAAGGTGTCTCCGGATCACAGTTTCCTCACAACTTCTCGCCGGGGTTGCAACTCCTCACCCGAGGCGCTTCCCCACCCACTCCTTTTCCCCCCTCCCCGGCGCCGCGCCTCCGGTCGCCCCCGCCCCCACCAGAAAACCGCCGGAATCAACTTTCCAAGGCGGCACTGCGGGAAACAGACACCCAGATCGCCCAGAGCCCCGGAACCTGTGGACTTTGGATGGATTGGGGGAGGGGGCTCAGAAGGAGCGACCGGAGGAGAGAGATTCTGCTGCCAAACGCCCGCCCCTCTACGCACCCAAAGACACGCGCGGTGCCCGGGTCAAACTTCTAGGCCAAGAAAGCAAGGGTGGCGGGGGGGAGGGACCCAGCACCCGCTGAACTGCAAAGCCAAACAGTGCACCGGGCCGCCGAGGCTCCCGAAGCCGGCTGCACCCCAGCCTCCAACAAGGCTCGATCTTGGGTACCACCCACCCTCAAGGCAGAAGTCTGCCCTCCGCCCGCTCCCATTCACGCGCTCTGTCAGTCTCTCCTACCGCGAGCGACGCCTTACCGGAGCAGAGGGGACCCGGGCACCTCGCTGCCCGCCGCCCGCACCGCGCGGGGCCGCGGTGGCCGCCGCCGCTGATCCTCGAAACGCGGTCTCCCGGCACTCTCCCCAGCCGGGAGATGCTGGATGGTTTACAGAGGGACCGCGAGCCGCTGATTGGTCGCAGGCCGGCGTGACGTCGGCGGGCGCTGCATTAAGGCAAGGGGGCTTCCAGAGCCCAGCCAACAGCCGGGAGCAGTGACCGAGCCGCCGGAGCCGGGGAGAGACGCGCCGGGGCGGCGGACTGGGCCAGGAGACCAGGGACAGAGGGACGCCTGTCCGGGGACAGCCGGCGACAGCGGCGGCCCAGGCCGAGCTGTTCCAGCCGCGCACAACTGTAGCCGCTGCACCAGGACGTTTTTTATTTTTTTTTTAAAGCTCTTCAAGCTACTCCCCCTCCCCCCGACTCCTCCCGCTGCAAAAGAAAAAAAAAAAAAGGAAGGAAAGAGGCTAGAAAGGAAACACAGATTTGCTACCCCAACGAAAAACAGAGGGGGAAAGGAAAAGAAAAGAAAGTCCAGAGACTGTGGGGTTTGCACGGAGGCAGCCGGAGCGTGGGCCAAGCAATGTGGGGCTGCGCGCCCAGGCGGCTGCGAGTTGCGACTGGAGCCACGATGCACGGCCAGGCGCGGTGAGGAGCCGGACGGCACCCCTTCTCTGAAGGACACCAAGCGCGGGGAGGGCCGTCCCGCGGAGACGGAGGCCGCCCGGCAGGCCACCGGCCGAGGTGACGGGGCTGGGGCGGTGGGGAGCGCGCGCGCGCACCTGGCTGCGTCCGCGCGAGTTGTCCCTCTCCGCTCTCGGTTGACAAGAGAACTCTTCTCCAAAAGGGGGGAAACCTAAGCAACGACAACAATCGACAACGAGATCTTCCTCCGGTCCTCCCCTCCTCCCTCCCTCCCTCCCCGCCTCGGCCAGCCCCTGCTCCCTCCTCCCCCAGACCCACCGCGGGCGCCCAGCGCGTCCCGACCCGCTGAGCGATGCCGGCAGTTTAGGATCCAAAGCTTCTCTATTCGCTTGGTTCTTTTATCAAAAGAGGAGGGGGAATTCCGGTGGCGGGCAACCCGGCACACACACACGCACACCCGCCCTCCTACCCCGACAAGAGCAGATGCACTTTGCCTTCCGACAGCTCTACCTCAAGCCCGAGAGAACTCAGCGGCGCCTTCCCCGCAACCCCGGCCAGCCGCGTCGTCCTTCTCCGACTCCGGTGTGTTTATTTATTTCCGTTCCCGTCGCCGTTCTCGGTGACCTTCACTCCTCCGCGGGCTCTGGGCTTGAAGAGTCGGTTAGCTCGCCCGCCTGAGACTCTTTTCCTCGCCCCGCGAACTGCGGCGGCGCTGCTGTGCCCCGGAGGCCCCGGGACTGCCCGGCTGCACACTTCTCCGAGGCGGCGCCCCCTCCCACGCCCCCATCAGCCTTCCTCCCTGTCTTTGATTTTTCTGGTGCGGGTGCCCCGCCAAGTGTGTCTCCCCTTTTGTGGAGGGGCTGGGGAGTTCCTGCCGGTCGTCTTCGTGAGTCATCCTCTCGGCTCTGTCTGCGCTTCTCTCTCCGGGCCTCACCCGACCAAACCAAAGACCATGGTGCACTGTGCCGGCTGCAAAAGGCCCATCCTGGACCGCTTCCTCTTGAACGTGCTTGACAGGGCCTGGCACGTCAAGTGCGTCCAGTGCTGTGAATGTAAATGCAACCTGACCGAGAAGTGCTTCTCCCGGGAAGGCAAGCTCTACTGCAAAAACGACTTCTTCCGGTGAGTACTTCTTCCCTGGCGCGCCGCCTGGGCCGCTCCTTCCCCGCGGGCCCTTCCCAGCCGGCTTCGGATCAGAGGTCAGCGTGGCCGCGGCGACCGGCGTTGGGAGCTGCCTTTGGAGAGGGGCAGCCAAGTCCCCGGGGGCCGGGGGTCTGGTGGGTAGGGGAGCTCCCGCCTCTCGGCCAGCTGGCGCGCGCTGGGCGCCGGGATGCGGCCTGCTTTCGCCCTGGAAATTGTGGGTCCGGGCTTGGCTGCACGTGCCTGGGAAGAAAGAGTCTGAACTCGCCTCGGAGCGAGAAGCCCCTCCTGGCTTGGAAGGAGGTAGCTCAGCCTCAGAAGCTGTAGCCCCGGGTCCTACCTTTCCCCTGGCAGATCTGTCCAGCATCTGCATTCTTCTTGCCTCCCCTGTTGACTCGTCCTCCAGATTGAGCTTAGAAGCCCGGGCTAAGCTGCGTTCCACTACCTTTCCCGACCCCGAGAAGTCTTGGCGGGAACCGCCGAACCTTTGGCATGGTGCGTCCAGTCGCCTGCAGTGGCAGCGGCTGGGAAGAGCTCGGGCCCGGGGGGGCCTATCTTGCAGGGCCCAGGGTCTTCCTGACACTCCATGGACCGACCTGGCCGCACTACTTGCACTGGTAGCCTGTGAAGTGCCGGAGGCTGCAGCCTGCAAGACGACCCTCCCCGGCTGCCCGCGTGGCCAGCAGGTTCGGCCTCCAGGCAACGCCGATCTCGGCAGTGAGGCGCGGGCTCCGCTCGGAGCTCTTCTGGGCGCTGGCCGTCACCGCCGGCCACCTCCTTGTGGAAACCTGGGGGAAAGCGGAGCCCCGGCTCGTTGCAGCCGGAGAAGTCTCCCGACAACCCTGCTGCGTTTAGCATTTTAACTCGCCATCCTGCCACCAAGTCCACACAACACATAAACCAACAGAACTGGAGCAAATTCGAATGGCTATTCCCTTAGGCGGGTCTGAAATCTCCCAGTTTTCCTTGGCTGACTTAGTCTCTGCTTCTCTCTGAGTTTGTGGTGACAGATCAAACTGGGGGACAGAGTAGGGGTTCGAAGCCACCCAGGTGGCTTTGCCCAGAGGCCCGGGACGCGCTGTCCCCGGTGCATCCCGGGGATGCGCGGCCCGGTGGCGGCGGACCACGGAGCAAAAGCGTGGTCCGCTGGTATTGCCGAGAGGAAGCGCAGGCAGGGCCTCTGGGCCTTGGCCCGCGGTGCCCGGCCTCTGGCTACTGGCGAGAGCCGAGCGGGGCAACGGCGAGCAACACAGGCTGCCAGTGGGCCCCAGAAGCCTGGCTCCCGGGAAGTGCATCCCGGCACCGAGAGCCGCGATGCGGTCTTGCTTGCGACGACCAGCCGGGCTTTGGGCTGGAACGCGGCAGCGCCCGGGCTGTGGCCGGCCAGGCTCTCCGCGGCTGTTTGTTTACCCGCGGTGGGACTGGACCTTGCCAACCCCCAGCCTGTAGGTGGGTTCTTTTTCGACGAGAGGGGCAATGCATAGAAAGCGGCGGTGCTTGGGACGCCTCAGGATGGAGATCTAATTTGGTTTTCTGAATCTAATCGGAAAATGGGTGCCTGCCTCCCTCCCTCCCTCAGCGCTTTTCCCCTCTGGGACAACACGGGGCAGGAGGCTCGGGGCGGCGGCGGCTTAAGCTCCTTGCTGCCTCATTGTAACCGTGTGTATCTCCTCCCTGACTTCACTGGTGCCCGCGCTCTCGCCTCCTGCGTTCTGGCTTGCTTAATCGGCATTCTGCCTCTCTTCCTTTTTGGCTCTTTCTCTCCCCCTACCCCCATTCTTCTTCCTCTACTGTCTCTATCGCCTTTCTCCTGCCCTCTGGCTTCCCTCGGCCCAATCCCCCCCGCCCCCCCCGCAGGTGTTTCGGTACCAAGTGTGCTGGCTGCGCGCAGGGCATCTCCCCTAGCGACCTGGTGCGAAGAGCACGGAGCAAAGTGTTTCACCTGAACTGCTTCACCTGCATGATGTGTAACAAGCAGCTATCCACCGGCGAGGAGCTCTACATCATCGATGAGAACAAGTTTGTCTGCAAAGAGGATTACCTAAGCAACAGCAGTGTCGCCAAAGAGAACAGCCTCCACTCGGGTGAGGACCTGGTGCCGGCTCCTTTCGGGTGCGTGGGTCTTGGGGGAGGAAAGCCCGCCACTGGCTGCTGCTCACCTGTCCCTTCCCTCTCCCCAGCCACCACGGGCAGTGACCCCAGTTTGTCTCCGGACTCCCAAGACCCGTCGCAGGACGACGCCAAGGACTCGGAGAGCGCCAACGTGTCGGACAAGGAAGGGGGCAGCAATGAGAACGACGACCAGAACCTGGGGGCCAAGCGGAGAGGGCCTCGCACCACCATCAAGGCCAAGCAGCTGGAGACGCTGAAGGCCGCCTTCGCCGCCACACCCAAGCCCACGCGCCACATCCGCGAGCAGCTAGCTCAGGAGACCGGCCTCAACATGCGTGTCATCCAGGTCAGGGCCCGAGCGTGCCACTTAGTTCCCTCGAGCTGGATCCTGCAGGTTGAGCCTGGGGTGGGGGATGGGGAGCAGTTTTGAGGAGCAGAGCGAGTCCCTGGAGGCTGGCAGAGGGGAGGGGAGAGGCCCAGACACACCCCTACCCGGCTCCGACTTTGAAGTCGCGCCAGATGTGTCGGGCATTTGGAATTCGCTATACCTCCTCCTCTTTCCGGTCCAACGCAGGTGATAGTGGTAACGATGGGAGAGAGACTGGGGGGACGGGGGGGGGCATGATGCGGGAGGCGGGGGCACGGTCAGGACGCGGCGATGAAAGTACCGACCTATTTTTCTGCCCTACCACCCCTATCCGGGAGGAGCCGAGCGGTCGCTGTGCATCCCGGGATTAATTTGTGGTCTCAATCCATGGTCTCCCTCGGTGTCCCCGCCCCCAACTTTGTGGTCTCTGGCTCCAGTTAAACCAGCTCCCCCCCGCTAGCAGACCTCCCCTCCAAAACCTCCAAAGAGAGGTGCGCTGTCCAGGTTTCAAGGGAAGGTGGTCGGGGCGGGAGTCAGCTCTGCCGCGGCCCTTCCCGAGTCGCCTGGGGACCGGAGGCGGCCATCCAGGCAGCTGCGCCGGTGTGCGCTGCGAAATTTTGAACCTGCGTGTGGTTCGGCCCGAGTCCCCAGCCCAAGGTTAGGTGTCCGGTGGCAGGCGGCTCTGCGAGGCCACGAGAGGTGTGCCTGGGAGGTTGTGTGCAGTAGGCGCACTGTGCAGGCTGCCCTCCGCGGAGACGCTCTGCTTCCGAGAAGCGGCGCGCTCTTGTGCGCAGGTGAAGGGGAGGTTTCCTGGCCGTGTCACTAGCAGTGAGAGGCTGTGGACGAGTATGTTTAGCACTGGGAGATCGTGCGTGGGTGCGGGAAGGAGGCTGTGGGTTTCGGTGTCACTATCTTCGGGAGACCGAGTGTCAACAGGAGGCTGTTTGGATCTCTGTCACTATCATGCGGGGGTGGGGTGGGGTGCTGCCAGGGTCCATAAAAGGGAAGCCGTGTGTCTGACACTCTTTGGGGAGGTTAAGCGCCTCCGCGCGTACAAGCTGCAAGTCTTCCTTGAGATTGTTAGAAACAACTCCAACTGTCAACTGTTGGGTAGGGCGGCTTGCCCAGGTACCCCTGCCGGGAATCCTGTCCACCCTTGGCTCAAGGGCCACCCCGCGCGGTTCTACTCGAAGACACGAACCCCCCCCCACACCCCGCCATATACAAGACACAAAACACACAGCTGGGAATCCGCAAGCTCGGAGATGGAAGGGTGAGGGGCCAAGAGCGGCCGCACACCCGAAAAGTCGGAGGTAGGGTCTCCGGGGCCTCACCCCAAGGCGTGTGTGCTTCAGGTCTGGTTCCAGAACCGACGCTCCAAGGAACGGAGGATGAAGCAGCTGAGCGCGCTGGGCGCCCGGCGCCACGCCTTCTTCCGCAGTCCGCGCCGGATGCGGCCGCTCGTGGACCGCCTGGAGCCGGGCGAGCTCCTTCCCAACGGGCCCTTCTCCTTCTACGGAGGTGGGTGCGCGGCCTGGGGGCAGGGCGCGGGCAGGCCCGGTTTCGTTTCGTTGGAAGCGGGCGGCAGCGCGGAGGCGCTCCTGGCTTTCTGCGGGAGAAAAGGAGAGGGCGGGGGAGAGGGGTGGAGGCTGGGGAGGAAATGAGGCGAGGCAGTGAGACCGGATCGAATTCCCGGTCCTGAATGAGGCCGGTGGGCAGAGAGGGAGCAGCTCCCGCGTTTGCACCCGGGCCTCCTCCGTGCGCCCAGCCGGGCAGGGGGGCCGGCGAATGGAGAGCCCCGGCGTTGCCCTCTCCAGCCCCGCTCGCGCGCCTTCCCGCCCGGTCACCCCGCCCCACCCGGGGCCCCGCCCTGACGTCCCCTCTCCCCGCCGCCACCGCAGATTACCAGAGCGAGTACTACGGGCCCGGAGGCAACTACGACTTTTTTCCGCAAGGCCCCCCGTCCTCGCAGGCTCAGACGCCGGTGGACCTGCCCTTCGTGCCGTCATCCGGGCCTTCCGGGACACCCCTGGGTGGCCTGGAGCACCCGCTGCCCGGCCACCACCCGTCGAGTGAGGCGCAGCGGTTCACCGACATCCTGGCGCATCCTCCCGGGGACTCGCCCAGCCCCGAGCCCAGCCTGCCCGGGCCTCTCCACTCCATGTCGGCCGAGGTCTTCGGGCCCAGCCCACCCTTCTCGTCGCTGTCGGTCAACGGCGGGGCGAGCTATGGGAACCACCTGTCTCACCCCCCAGAAATGAACGAGGCGGCCGTGTGGTAGCGGAGTCGCGCACGGCCCGCGGAACTCGCGGTTGTACAGAAATGAAACTTCTATTTAAGAAAAACAGGAAAAAAAAAAAAAACCATACACAAAACAGAAAAGCAAGTCATCCCCCACCCTTCCTGCCTCCAGCCTCGGGGACCATTTTCCGTCTGCGGAGACCGGATGGGAACGGGGTACGCGAAATAGGATCCGGATCCGCCTGGAGGTAGGACGGGGATCCGAGCGCTGGCTGGCAAGGTGCAGAACTCGGGCATCCGCGGGGAATCCAGACCTCTCCCCACCTCCCACTGGACCCGGATCCTCGGACTGACGCCTCGGGATGAGCTTGGGGCCAATGGGCCGCGGAAAAACACCCAGGGCAGCCGCGGGGGCGGCCAGCCATGGGGGTGACGCCCGGAGCCGCGGGGAGGGAGGCTGCGCCCGAAGCCAGTAGAGCCGGGCGAAGCGGCCGCGGGGGCGCTCCGGGCAGACCACGAGACATCTCAGGCTCTGAGACATCTATTAGTGTTGTCTGAGAGTTCAGCAACTCCGACCACAAACTCTTATAGCTTCAGAAACGCCGACCTGCTGTGCATCAGGTGGGACTATATATATATATTTTTTGTCTATCTGGGATTTTTGGTTTTTTTGTTTCTGCCAAAATTGCAAAATTCTAAATGTAAAGCCCTCAGTATCAACTCTTCTACCTTCACAAAGCTCTACACACACAGACACAAGCAGACACTCGATACGATGGTCTTCAGCCAGACCTCTTAGTAAAATGACTTGAACATCAGCTGTACAAAAGAAGTATCCTACCTTCACAAACACACACAAAATTAAAAAAAAAAGACTATTGAACTAAAAACAGTCAACTGTTTACGTATAATGTTAAATTCAGGAGTTCAGTGTTTTACTAATATATTCTGTTTTGAAACCTCTTGTTCAAAACAAAATGTTTTGAACAATCAACCAAAATTGTTCATTTTCTTTTCCTGTAGATGTTCTGATTTGCAGGGCTCACAGCTCACTGTGCTAGTATGTAAAAAGGTGTTGTTTACACAAGGCAAAGAGAAAACATGATATTCAGACACTTGCCAAATAGAATAATTATAGCACAAATACTGTAAAGGTGCCTGGCACCGCAGCCTGAGAAAGTGTTAAAAAAAAGTGTTACAAGGTTTAAAAAAAAACATCTTTGCTAATTTTTAGTCCTGTTGAACATTCATGGAATTGTTAATATGACTTATATAGACCCACACAGGTTTTATTTTTGTGTCTTTAAAATAAAAGTCCAGAATATTTAAATTTTATGGTCAAATATGCAGTCAACAGCTGCTACTTTTTTTCTTTATAAATTAAATTTCTCATATGTCTTTTATTGTTCTGATAAACCTAAGCTTGTGTGACCTCCAGTGCATATTAGACCATTCACTGTATGAAAGAAAACATGTTGAATAAATTTGTGAGTTTTTAATAAAAATAGAAAATCTGATGTTTAGATAATCGGTGTGTTATTTTATGTTTTGACAACTGGAATTGACCTGTGATGGGGAATGGAATGATCCCTCAGAAAACAGGAGAAAGAGAGACAGGACTAGGCGGGATCTGTTTTTACCTTGACTGTGGTTGAACCCCCTCGCTAATGCCAGCCAAGCTTTTCTCTGTGCCTTCCTGCTGTTATTAACTACAGATTTGCATTCTGTGAATTTTAATGGATACAGTTGAAGATATGTTTGTTGATAAGTTAATATAGAATTGGAAATAGACATCAAATCCATGGCTAAAAATGAGTGGTCTCAGTCTGTGATTAAGCATGAGACCCCATGCACTCTCTCCTTTTCCCCTCTAAACCTGACTTGTGAATGTCAAGTTACCTGAAAATAGGTGGTTAGATAATCCTGCTTTCTAATTTGGTTGTTTGAAAGATAACATAAAATGAAGATACAGCACAGCTAGAAATGAAATACTTTAATCCCTTTCACAGAACTGATATGAAACAGTTGTTTTATAGTATTTGTTTCATTTAAAGTTCCCCAGAAGGAAAACTGTTTTGCTTGGCACAAGATACATATTACTTTCTCTGAAAGATGAGCAAAAAAAAACCAATACAGAAATCAAATTTCAACGGAGAGTTGCCAATAGGTTCTGAAAAGTAGTTCAACCTCTTCCAAGCCTTCATTAAACTTGGAAGGAATTTAAATATTTTATCTGCTGTGAAATACGTGTATGTGTTTTACTCAGACACTACTGAGAGTTCCAGAATTTCTTTTCCATTATCACCTAGATTTTAGTCTGGATTCTTTATTTCCTTATTAAAAAACAAGCAAAGGTTTTACTTGAAATGGTGTGCAATTTCCAGTGTTTTCATATTTTGTTAAGACACAACCAAGTGTATCTTTCTTGCTAAGAAGGCTTTAAAATAAGCCATATTTCACTGCATCCACATGACAGCTTATCCAATGAGGAGGACTATCGGGGTGGAATCTGACAGTGTTCTTTCAGAAATCCAAATTTATAAAATACTGGGAAGACTTTTGAAACTCCTAGCCTCTACATGCAGCACATTTCTTTACCTACTTTGTATGTAATCACTGGATTGCCTTGTTTTTGCCCTTTTAGCATTTATATACATTAAATCATAGCCAACTTATTCATTATAGCCAGCCTCCTTTAAAGACATTCATTTAACTGAATGTATGCTCATTGGGAAGCTGCATTTTCCTATCAAGGCTGCTGAATTATTTAGCAGTTTCATTGTGGAATCCGGTACTTGATAAGAGGCATTTTAGAGTTGGTGCTCTGTGTGGACGCAATTCTTCTCTCTGTGACTCCGTGGATCCCAGCAGCAGCTTAGTCTTTCCCACTGGGCGCTGTATCCAGAATTCTAAGGAGGTCCTGGACAGGTTGCAAACTTTAGCAGTCAAATTTGGAGCCGCCCAAGAGGGGGAGATCTAGGAATGTCAAGGATTGTTCTCATGCCCATCAGAGCTGTACCCCCCACCCCTGACTCTGAGGTGCAGAGGAGCCAAGCACCATCCCCAGCGTATTAGGAGCTCCCAGGAGCTCCCGGGGAGATGCCTTAAGGGCTGGAGGGGAGCGCCGGGTGGTCCCCTTCCTTCCTGAGAGCTGAGAGCGCAGTCTCTTCTCCTTCCTGGGCTTAGCAGCCTGGTTTCTCCCCGCGGCCATCTTAGAGCCGCAACCTCTAGCCAACTGTCCTCAGGGTTCCAGCCTGCCCTGGGCGAGGGAGGCAAAGCTCACCCACCTCTCTTTCCCAGAATGGGGGCAAGTGGGAACTGCTTTGGGATGAGACGAGGTAGAGGAGGAATACTGGACAGGCACTGGCAGGGGCCTGGGACCCTGGAGAGTATCTGAGAAGAGAGAAGGGTAAGCACCTGGTTTCCCTAAACTCTTGAGCTCCTGGAACAGACAGCTGATTGGGACAATGAGGTAGGGGGTGATATCCAATGTCACCCTTGTCTATCGTCTGCTCTTCCTTCATCTGTCTGCCACTTTGAAGCTCTGAGGCAGTAGGCAGAGGAGCCGTGAACTGGGAGACCTTCTGACCTTCTCCAGAGAGGACTGTTCTTTTGGGAGCATGCTCCCATTTATTCTCTTGCCTGTCCTCATCCCTTTTGCTCATGTCACTAGGGTTTACATTTACTAGCCAGGGTTTGCCTGGAGAATCCCAGGGATGGGGGAGCCTGGTGTGCTGCCGTCTATGGGGTCGCACAGAGTCGGACACGACTGAAATGACTTAGCAGCAGCAGCAGCCAGGGTTTACATTTCTTTTAAGAGGTAGAGTCTTTAAAAATAGCCCCTCCCATAGTCCATCTTCCATCTCCACTCCCACCCCCATCAGGAAACCCCTCCTCCCTTCTCTGGAAACCAGAATCAAGTCAGGAGGGCCCCCCAGAGAGGGGATTTTTAGAAGATTGCTGCCTCGTGCATCTCCATCTCTCAGCGGCATCTCAAGTGCTAGGACTTCTTTCCTCCACTCCTGGAGTCCCCTCTCTATCTTCAGGATGGGGTAGGAAGGCAGGGGAAACATTTTGGGGGCCCTGAGATATATGTAACAGGAGTAGGGTGGTCTTGATTTCTTCCTCAAAAGCCTTCCCAAGTCAATAGGCTCCTAGCCAGAGACCAAAGAGTGGGGGAGCAGACATTTTCTGCCCAGAATTATCTAGGAGTGTCCTGTTTGCATGACAGCTTAGAGGTGGGCTCTGCCTCGATTCACCTTCTCCCTCCTCCCTTTCTCTTTTTTAATCCCAAGACCAGGTTTCTGAGCTCTATCAGTGTCCCAAATAAGAAGGGAAGAGGACTGGGGGAGATAGTTTCCTAAATGTGGGGTGAGGGAAACATTTTTGTCCTTCAAAGCCCAGGGCGATGGCTGGCCCAGCCCACCGTGTATGCTTTTGCGCTGGAGGCCCCAGATGCAGGCACCAGACTGCAATGAAATTATTTGTGTTTTTGCTTTAAAGCTGTTTTCTACACTGAATTCTATTGCAGGTGATAAAAAGCAGTTCTCCTTGCCTCAGTGCCTTGCCTAGGGTGCTGCCATCCTATCCTGGAGTTCATTCCTTTCGGACTCTGTGAATGTCTACCCTGAGGGCTGTCCTTCCCTGCCACAGCCACCTAGGAAGCAGCGGACATGGGACAAGTGGCCTTTTGTTGCTCTTGACGCTGGTGGCGTATGAAGACCAGGGAAGTCAGGGACCCACACTTTCCCTGGGTTGCATGGGAGACACTGGAGAATTGGCTCCCCAAGCTTCAGCTGTGGGATCCAAATGGCCTGGGCTGCTTCCAGGAAGGGCAGGAGGCCACCCCTAACCCTATTTTCTGGATCCATTTGAGGCAGTTTCTGTTTAGGAGCTTCAAGGTCTTTACAGGTGACCTCAAACAGACCCTGTAAGGAGAGACCACTTTGTTCTTCCCTGATGATCCCTTTTTACAGCTTCTGTTTACATGTTTGTTTGCCCTCCTCCGCTGATCACCACCAGGGGAGAATGTAACTTACTCATCTTTGTATCTCAATTAGCAGTGCCTGCCACATAGCGGGCAGTCAGGGAATGCATGATGAAGGAAAGTGCATATAAAGGGACTGTATTTTTCTATGTACCTGGGTGCAGTTAAATTGATCCTATTGGTCTTTATATTTTGAGTCCATCTCTGCCCCTCTAACTGTAGACCTCTGAGTTTTTCCCAATTTGTGAGCCAGTTTCAAGTGTATGCTCTCATCTTTGAACAGCAAGGTTATCAATCCTGATGGGTATGCAGTACAGCAATCCTTACTTCGCCCCCTTTTCCTTGCACAGACAAGGCTACTTGGAAAAGTTATAGAATCGATCTTTATTTATGCACAGCCATAGCACTTTCTGTAATAATTATTCCTATTAATAAAGATGCCAGCAGTCCACCGCACACTTAACACATGCCCACCCCTTAGGTAGGATTTCCAAATCAGGCTACCGGTGCGAGTGCTGGGCCCCAGACTCCTCCAAATTGTGAAATGCCAAACCTGCTCTGGATCCCAGTGAGTGCTTGCCCTAAAGTACACGTGAGGCTAGAGATGCTTACCCTTTACTCCTCCTATTTTCCAAATCAGTCACCGCAGGTCATGGCTACACTACACTTTATTCCCAAGCAAATCTCGGACAAATCTCGACGCATACTTTACGCAAGACGACGCGAGCAGCGCTTCACCGAGTCTCGGCTCTGGGCCAGCGGCAGCCACGTGCACTTGCGCGCTCCCGCGCGGCCCAACCCCTTCCCTCTCCCCGCCCCTCGGCGCAGGCGCACACGTACACGCGGCAGCCTTCCGGGCGCGCGCGCCTCCCTCCTAGCAACGCCCATAGTGACGCAAGCCCCGCCCCTTCCCGGGAGCCTCCCGGAAGTTGGCGACCCGGAGCCGGGCGCGCTGCTCGGCGCGTCCCTGACGGTGCGCCGGGGATCGGTCTCTCAGGCGAGAGGACTCGGCAGGGAGAGAGCGACGTTCACGAGAGCGGCGCCGGGCGAGGCTTTGCTGATCATGGCGGGACCGCAGTCTCTGGCGCTGCAGCTGGAGCAGTTGTTGAACCCACGACCACGCGAGGCGGATCCTGAGGCCGACCCGGAGGAGGGTGAGGCCTGACGGGGGCAAGGCCACGTGCGGAGCGGCGGGCCTGGCCCCGGGAGGACTTGGGCGGCGCGTGAGGGGCCGGCAGCTGGGCCTTGCCGCCCAGCCTACCCTCCTTTCCCTCTGCACAGAGGAAAACTGCTTCCCGGGAAGGGGGCCCCCTGGGACTCCGGGAGGAGCGCGTCGGCATTCTCCTGACGCGCTTTCTGGACTTGGTGCTCGGGTGGGCGGGGCGCCCGGAGCACTCAGGCTTGGGGTAACTGTTGATCCAGGGCTGTGGCGGACAGCCAGGTTGGCCTCGGGTTGGTAGTCATCTTTCAGGATGCCCTTACTGGCATCGCATTAGAAATGAGGAGAAGGAAGTTTCATTCTTTTAAAAAAACAAACTGCCTGCCTCTGATAACTTACCTGGAGGATTGAAGGAAGAAGTAGGCGTCCGTGGTGCCCCTTAAGCCTTTTCAGGCCTCAACAGGCTTGCTTAGTGGTTGACGAATAAGGCTGCCGTTCTGTAAGCTGCCGTTCAGCGTCTGGTTGAGAGTAATCCTGCTTTAGGCTTGAGTCCGAGAAGTGCGAGGAAGGGAGAATACAGAGGGATAAATGTGAGTGCTGGACCGTTTCTTAGGAATAATCAGTCGAAGGAACTGAGGTTGTTTAGCCGGGGTAAGCAAAGAAAACTCCCGAGGGATGGGCTGGAGTAGGATACAACATGATGATGGCTGGCTGACTTGAAATATCTGAGTGACTTTCATGTGGAGGAGGAATTAGACTTAGTTTTCTAGTAGATGCAGAGAGTCAGCTTTCTGTTCAGGAATAGCAGCAAGGTAGTGAGTAGTCTGAAGGTAGTGAGGTCCCTGTTCTCAGAAGTTGGTGGGGAATTTGCAGAGGACGTTCAGGCATGAATTTAAAGGGTTGAACAGGGTTGCCCTTAAAGTTGGTTCTAACTAGGAGGTTCTGATTACTTTTTCCCCTCCCCCCACAGCCACTGCTGCCAAAGTGATTGACAGGTTTGATGAAGGGGAAGATGGGGAAGGTGGTTTTCAGGCGGTGGGTAGCATTCGAAAGCTGGCATCAGCCTCCCTCTTGGACACAGACAAGAGATATTCTGGCAAGACCACGTCTAGAAAAGCTTGGAAGGAAGACCATTGGGAGCAGACTCTGTCAGGCTCATCTGGTGAGTAGACCTATTTGCATGTCTTTCCTAATTTTGGGGGGTTAAAATCTTTTTTTTTTTTTTTGTGATCTCTGCACAGCCAGTCTGGATGCCCCACTTACTATCTTAGGATGCCCCCTTACTATCATTGATTCGGCATTAGAAATGACCCTCTGAAGTACTTAATTTCACTTTGTAATGAATCTAAAGCCTAGAGCTATTAAGTTGCTCTATTCCTAATGTTTACACTATTGGTTCACCCTGAAATGGAGTGACAGAGAAGGCCTTCCATGTTTAGATTTTGGAGAGGGCTATGTGTTGGGCTTTCCAGGTGGCGCTGGTAGTAAAGAATCCGCCTGCCAATGCAGGAGACTTAAGAGACGTGGGTGTGATTCCTGGATCAGGAAGATCCCTGGAGAAGGGCATGACAACCCACTCCAGTATTCTTGCCTAGAGAATCCGGTGGGATGAGGAGCCTGGCAGGCTGTATATAGTCCATAGAGTCACACAGAGTCGGACATGACTGAAGCAACTTAGCACACACACACACACGTGTTGAAAAAGCATTGTGTCTGATGAGCATGCTACTCATAGATTTTCCTTTGGTTTGTCAAGTCTTGCATTGAGTCACTGGATGATATTAGTTTGTGACACTCATTTCTTTGCCATTGTCAAACTTTCATAACCCTTTCCTGTTCCGTGCAAGAGTTAGGAGGATGTGGGCTTATAGTTTAAAGATTGTGAGTTTCTCTGAGTGGGAGAAAGGGGCTGGATATACTGATTTGTGAGCGGATGCTATTTGTTCTCCTGTAGAGAGGTCAGAGGGACCATGTTGAGAACCCACAGATAATGTGAAAGAAATAATCAGTCATGCTCTGATATCCCTGATTTAGGCCTTGAAACAGTTGTGGGTACATGATCATCTTGTTTAATCTTCCCAGCAGCCCTGTGAGGTTGCTACTGTTTATCCCCATTTTGCCGATAAGGAAATTGAGGGCGTTATGTGTTAGGTAACTTGCGCAAAGTCATATATCTACTAAGTGCAGCTCAGGACTCAATTAAGGCAATCTGACTCTAAGATCTATACTTTAAACTACTATCATACATGTAAAGAAAGGATTATTTCTCTTTACTATTTGGAACTGTATAGTTTTGACAGCCTTCTGTGTCTTGAGTCTATATATTAAAGTATATCTGATATTCACTTAAAGAAGTACTTAGGACTATTATGTTTTCATAAAATCTTTGTTTTGTGAAGAAAGTTGTTGGTAACAGGCCCCTGTACAGTTATGCTTCCTGTATGCGGGGCCTTTGTGTTCTGCCCTGGAAGAGATTGGATGATCCATGATGATACATAAAGACCTGTAAGTATCAGAAGTAAAAGCAATTGTTTCTGTAATTTAATTTCTATAATTCAGATTTTTCTATAAGTAAAATCAGAAGCCATAACTAATATTCCATTTACTGAAGGATCAAGTTTAGACGACCATCCCATGGAAGACAAATCCCCTCCTGGCGGGACTTCTCTGGAGGTCCAGTGGTTAAGACTCTGCACTTCTGTTGCAGGGTGCATGGGTTGGCTTCCTGGTCAGGGAACTAGCATACTGAATGTGTTCGTGCTAAGTCGCTTCAGTCGTGTCTGATTCTGTACGATCCTATAGAGTGTAGCCGTCTCTGTGCGATTCTCCAGTCAAGAATCCGATGTGGGTTGCCATATCCTCCAGGGGATCTTCCCAAACCAGGGATTGTACCCGCGTCTCTTACCTCTTCTGCATTTGGCTGGCGGGTTCTTTACCACTAGCACCACCTGGGAAGCCCTGCATGCTGCATGGCATGGCCTAAAATGAAAAAACAACTCTGAATATCTCCAAGCTCATATCCCAGCATTCTGCACCTCAAGGTACTTTTTTTTTTAAAAAAGAAAAATTAATTTATTTTTGGCTGTGCTGGGTCTGTGTGGCTTTGTGTAGGCTTTCTTTAGTTGCAATGCATGGACTTCTCATTGCAGTGTCATCCCTTGTTGCAGAGCAAGCTCTACAGTGCATGGGCTTTAGTAGTTGCAGCGCATAGGCTTAGTTGCTCTCTTGCACCAAACAGCATGTGGAGTCTTCTGAGCCAGGGAGTGAACGCTCGTCCCCTGGATTGGCAGGCAGACTTGCAAATGGTGGATCCCCGTGGAATTCCCTCAGAACACTTTTGTGTGCTGAACCTTTGTCTCTGCTGCTTTTCCTTTCCTTCCCCTCTCTCTGTCTGATGAGCTGCTGCTGCTGCTAAGTCACTTCAGTAGTGTCCAGCTCTGTGCCACCCCATAGACAGCAGCCCACCAGGCTTCCCCGTCCCTGGGATTCTCCAGGCAAGAATATTGGAGTGGGTTGCCATTGCCTTCTCCGAATGAGCTGCTACTTATGCTTAATAAGTAAAGCTATAAGGTATCTTTCACCTGAAGCCATCTCTCACTATACTAACGACACTGCAGTGCGGTTGTTGGTTGTGTGTATCTACCACTCCTAGCAGACTGTGAACCCCTCCCCACAGATACTGCATTCTATTTGTCAGTCTCTAGTTTTTATCCACGGCTGGTTCCTAATAGGTGCTTAATAAGTATTTAATAATAAGCATCACTAGTGTGATAGGGATTGTGCTATTGAGTTGCACTGAGTACGGTAATACTTTTTTTTTTGGACAGGTGCCATAATCCTTTAGGTGAAATGAAAGAAATGGCCAAATATTTGTTTCAAGATTTTCCTTTTTCCTCCCTCGTTTAGATAAAGAAATATCTGATGAGGACGGGTCTGCAGATGAAGATTCAGAGGGCCTGGGCCTGGAGGAGTCCGACGAGGAAGCCATGAGTGCTGAGGATCAGGAGGGTGGGGACGAGGGGGACCGCAGCCTGGCCTGGAAGAAGAGGAGCGGGAGCCACTCATGGACATCGTCCGGCTTCAGTGTCCAGAGCATCCGTGACTTTGAAAAATTTACTGAGGGAATGGACGACCTTGGTAGCAGTGAGGAGGAAGAGGAAGACGAGGAGGAGAGTGGGATGGAAGAAGGGGAAGGTGAGGAAGACTTTGAAGATGCGAGTGAGGAAGACAAGGCTGAAGACAGGGCCAGTGAGGACGACGGGGTGGTGATGACCTTCTCTGAGGTCAGAGTTTCCGAGGAGGTGGAGAAAGGCCGAGCTGTGAAGAATCAGATAGGTTTGTACACTGTTTGCTTATTTTTCAGAGTGTCTGCATTTGCTCTCCGTTTTGTCTGCTTGTTTTAGGCAGTTTGCTCTCTCCCTTGTGTGTGTGTGTATGTGTGTTAGTCACTCAGTCGTGTCCAACTCTTTGTGACCCCATTGACTGTAGCCCACCAGGCCCCTCTGTCCATGTAATTCTCCAGGCAAGAATGCTGGAGTGGGTTGCCATTCTCTTCTCCAGGGGATCATCCCCACCCAGGGATCCAACCCACATCTCCTGCATTGCAGGCAGATTCTTGACCATCTGAGCCACCAGGGAAGCCCTTGCTGTCTCCTGTGTCTTGTGTCCTGCCAGTTCATTGGTGACGTGCCCCACTTACCTAGAGGCCTAAAGCACCATTCCCCTGTGCTTGACCCACCCCTGCTACCCTCACCTGCTTCACTGGCTCTGCTCTAGTACTTTGGGCAGCTGAGGAAGGTTGAGGAGACGAGCATCTTCTCTCGTTGGGCTGTAGCATCCTCTCATGTAGCAAGTCAAGATACTGGATTTATCCAGATATCTCATGCATCCAGATACTGAATTTATTTCCTGTAATAAATAGAGCGTTTCCATGGCATGAAACTGTGATAAAGCCGTGCTGCTTAGAGGCTGTTTTGATTTCCGGTCCCTCTCCTACTCCCCACCCCAGGAAGATTTTATAACTGAGAAATGGAATTCTATTTTCTGTCTCAGCACTGTGGGACCAGCTCTTGGAAGGAAGGATAAAGCTGCAAAAGGCTCTGCTGACCACCAATCAGCTTCCTCAGCCAGATGTTTTCCCTGTCTTCAAGGACAAAGGTGGCCCAGAATTTGCCAGTGCCCTGAAAAACAGTAAGAGTACTCATGCTTCACTGGGGTGCGCAGAACCCTGAGGGTTCATTGGGATCTACTGTGATTGTATTCACAGCACCACGGAGTTGAGAAGACTTGGCTTTAGTGATGATATAAGATAGTGATTTTTAAGTTAAAAAAGAGCAGTATAACCCTTTTGTCAAATGAAGGTAATTTTGATCAAGACAGATGGAGTTCTGTCTATTCTCCTTATTTCTATCCCTGATCTCACATGCCCTCCCCCTCCCCTTGGTTTTGAGTTATTTTTAAAAATTTTTATTTTAAAATCTTTAGGTTTTTTGTTTTTTTAAATATTTATTTATTTGACTGTGCTGGGTCTTGGTTGGGACACACAGGATCTTCGATCTTTGTTTCGCCATGCTGGGTGCTTTAGTAGTGGCATGAGAACTCTTGGCTGCAGTGTGTGGGATCCAGTTCCCTGACCAGGGTTCCGACCTGGGAACCCTGCACTGGGAGTGTGGAGTCTTAGCCACCAAACCTTGAGGGAAATCCCTGAGTTACTCTTTTAATGCTCAGAGAGAACCCGCTGGTACAAAACAAAAGGGAGACGGTAAATGACTAAACTCAGTTGGTTGAAGTTGTATATCATGTGCTTAAAGGATGCCTTGCTTTGTTGGGTAGTTTCTAGGACAACATACAGAGATGACCTTACTTCTGTCTTCTTCTGAGCTGCATAGAGTGAGGAGAAGGTGGGGACCGCAGAAAGAGGAAAAAGTTGTGACGAACTGCTGGTCTGTGAAGTCCCAGAATTTTAGAGAAGAAAAGGAGTTTAGTAATTATTTTCCAGATGAGAGAACCAAAGCCCAGAGAGAATGAGTTGCCCATAGTTACATAGCCAGATTCCACCTGGCAGAGACAGACTCCTGCAGCTTTTCTGCCTTCCGGTCTAGGAGCCACCTGCTGTGTGCCTGTGTGCCCAGCGGCACTGAGGACTGGGGCTAAGGGAGGGACGGGGTGCTGGGATTGCCATCCCTTGTTTGCAGGCTGAGACTTGGTTTAAATATTGATTGATTTGGCTGTGCTGGGTCTGAGTTGTGGCATGCAGGATTTTTGGTAGTGGCAGGTAAGATCTTTACTTGCGGCATGCGAACTCTTAGTTGTGGCATGTGAGATCTAGTTCCCTGACCAGGGATTGAACCTGGGCCCTCTGCATTGGGAGTATGGGGTCTGAGCCACAGGACCACCAGGGAAGTCTTGAGGCTTATTGTTGTCATTTGCTCTTTCAAGCTTGTTTTTATAATATCACGGAGTTTGAATGAGAAGGGTCCTGAGGAGTACATCTGATTTGGTGTCTGCTTCTTGGTAGAATCACCTTAAACTGTTCCAGATAAAAGTGTAGGATTTCTAGGGTAGGGAGTCCTGTGAATCTTTTTCGGAGGGGACTACCCCGTTTAGTGGGGAATGACTTCCTAGCGGCCAGTCTTCAGATTGTGTGTCCTGCCACACTTGAAGTCAGGAACCTGCAGATACTATGAGGGTGGGTCTTCTGTAAGCGGCTTCCCAACTCTTCCTCCCCTCTTCCCTCAAGTAAATGATAGCTTGATGGTTTCTAGCATTTTTGAGGTTTTTGGAGCATTTCTCTGCTATTTTTAATGACCTAGTGCCCTAATTTCATGTATGGAAATTTGGAAGGAGACCTCAACTGCCCTAGATTAAGTGTCTTCAATGTTTCGAAATGAAGCTTTTTCTGTTTTGTTACTCATTACTCTTCTTGCTTGAGCCAACCCTCCCCCTACCCCCCTTTTTGGGATTCATCTCAAAATGTAGGTACGACTGAGCGAGTTCACTTCCACTTTTCACTTTCACACATTGGAGAAGGAAATGGCAACCCACTCCAGTGTTCTTGCCTGGAGAATCCCAGGGATGGGGGAGCCTGGTGGGCTTCCGTCTATGGGGTCACACAGAGTCGGACACGACTGAAGTGACTTAGCAGCAGCAGCAGTTCTTCGTTTAAGGGACACATAGTTAATCTTGGATGCAGTTTAGTTTCTTTAGCTATTTTACTGTTATGTAACTTTTATTTTTGCAACAGTTCAAGTCTTTTTAATCTGTCTCTCTTTGTACTTAACTAAGTTGCTTCTTTGCCTCATTGGTGCATTCTAGTTAATCTGACAGATGTCGCTCAACCTGACTGAATGGGTTGCAGAGGAAAAGGGGGAAGAAAGGACTATTTGTTTGGTATCACATAGTCTAAGATGGGAGGGTGGAGAGTTTTCTTTTTTAATTTTTATTAGAGTATAGTTGATTTACACTGTTGTGTTTCATGTGTACAGCAAAATGAATCAGTTATACATAGATATATATCCACTCTTTTTTAGATTCTTTTCCCATATATTATGGAGTATGGATTAGAGTTCCCTGTGCTTCACAGTAGGTGCTTATTAGTTATCTAGGAGAGTTTTCTAATTACCAGAATTTCTGTGCATCTGAAGGGTAGCTAATTTTTGTTTTTACCTTTATGACTGTAATATTGGTGTGTTTCCCTATCTTGGTAAACAGAGTTTAAGAAAAACTTCTTGGTTATGTTACTCTGAATGAACAATTTATACTGTGTTTTATATATATATATAGCTGATGTGGAACATTGGCAGAATTTGTACTGACCCCAAAACAAACACTGGAACTTATTTTCTTCAATTAAATCTCTCTTCAGTTTGGCTGGTCTTCCTGTAAGGTCAGACTGCCTGGGTTTAGATTCCATCTCAGCAGTGGATTAGCTGAGTGACCTTGAGCAAGTTACTTAACTTCACAGTCAGATGGGGATAATATGATTGTGAGGATTAAAGAACATGATCGATATCAAGCATTAACACAGTGTCTGGCACACTGCACACCACAAATGTTAGGTACACACATTCTCTTTTTCTGCAGAAAGAGTTGTCTGGCAGTGTTCAGCCCTCTGAATAGTGGTTGTCAGTGTAACTAACTGTCATCCCTACTGTCTCCAGTGTTTGTTTTTTTTTTTAATATATTTGGTTGCCTTGGGTCTTAATTGAACTACACAGAATCTTTCCTTACAGTGCACCGACTTTTGGCGTGGGGGCTCAGTATTTGCAGTGGGTGGGCCCAGTTGCTCTGTGACATGTGGGATCTTGGTTCCCTGACCAGGGATCAAACCCGTGTACCCTGCATTGCCAGGCAGATTCACTGGACCACCAGGGAAGTCCCTTCAGTGTTTTTTGACTTTCTACTAGTATTCAAATTCCCTATACAATTTATTTTTTAAATTTTTATTTGGCTGTGCCGGGTCTTAGTTGAGGCATGTGGGATCTTAGTTTCCTGATCAGGGATCGAACCCAGGCCCCCTGCATTGGGAACAAGGAGTCTTAGCCACTGGACCACCAGGAAAGTCCCCCTTATATAATTTAAATGAACCATTTGTTCTTGAAAATGAGTAGTGTTATATTCTACTGTGATACTTACAATTCAGCCTTGGCCTCTTGTGACTTATGAAAAGGTGATCAGAGATTTCTTTATTGCCAAGCCCAGTTACTATCTCCCTAAAGCATTCACCCTTTTCTTGAAATTATTTCCCTTTGGTTTTGGTGCTTCCACATGATGTGTGGGTTCTCCTGCGTTTCTGATCCTTCCTCATCTCAGCCTCCTCTTTTATCCTCTCAGTGTCAGCCTCACCGCATTTAGGATCCTCTTCTCAGGCTGTGTTTTCTTGATTCCCTCCCCGGCCCGGTCATTTACTCTCATAGTCTTAAAACAACATTCTCTAAAATAGAGCGGACTTCCAGCTGTATTTAAGCCACAGTCAAGTCCTGAGCAGCGTGCCTTTGTACCGTAAGCACCTTTAACTCTATTTTTCAGAAACTAAGCAAATCTCTCCTTTCTTCCCCAGCGCTCTTGGTCCCCAATCACGCTGGTATTACATGTTAGTGATTATAACTCTTGCTGAGAAATAATTTCAGAGGCATTTTTTTGGGATATTTTTGTAGTTGCATATGTGGTAAGTCATGAAGTAACCATAGCAAAATTAAGAGATTTTCCATGCACAGAACCATTTCTCTAAAGAGGTGAGCTTTTTCTGATTTTCTTTTAAAAACTTCTATCTGTAGCATTAGGAGATGGTTCCTTTATGTTGGTGACAACAATATATAAAGAAGAAGGCAAGGTACTTAAGGAAACCTCCAGCATGAGTATATCTAAAACTTTTCATTATGGAATATATCAAACCTATATAAAAGTAAGAGTTGTCCATACAGTGACTTTATACACCGTTACCAGTTAAGCAATTGTCAACTCATGGCCCATCTTATTTCATCTACTTTAACTAACTTTTCTCCTACTTCTGCTTTATTTTGAAGCAAATACCAGACAGTCTATCATTTTATCAGGGAATCAGCGTGGATCTCTGAGAGAAAAGGATTTTTTAAAAAATCACAATACCATTATCCCACACAAAAACGCTGAGGGTGATTTCTTAATTAAGCACAGCTGGTTTGGATGGAGGGGGAACTGAGAGAGCATTCCTGTAACAGGCGCTCTCCTGTCTTTTCTAGAGTTTGTGCTGCAGCTTTAGATGAAGTGATTATAGGAAAGCCAAACTTCAGCCGTAATAAGTTGACCTTTTAGTGAAATGCATGTTATTAATGTATTTAATGAGATGCATTACAAACTGCAGTGAGCACCGTGTTTCATTACAGGTCCAAAATGCAACATCATTAAAGACCTTTAATAGAAACAATGGTTGACATTTTGATATTTCCTGTAAGCAAACCCCCCCAAGAACGCAGCATAACGTGATATATAGAGGAAATGTTGAGGTTTTTTTTCACTTGCTTAAGAGTATGACAGCAAATTCCACTATTAGTAAATTAAATTTTCTTTGCCCTGCTCCGCCCTGTCTTCCCAGTTCCCATTCTTCCCATCTTCTAGTCCATGTTCACCCTCATATCTCTCTGTGGCCCTTCCTTGGGCCCCTCAAATATTTTGACTTGAGTAGACTAAATATTTTAATGCCAGTTTGACCACAGCACTAATAGACACCTTAAAGAACAACTTTTAAAACTTTGAGTAAGTCATGGCAATCGGAATTTTGATAAATAAGGTTTCTGTTTTGGTTTTTATAAATTTTATTTAAGTCGGCACTGCATTCACATGGTTCAGAATTCAAATGATACTAATGACGCTATAGAAAAAATCGTCCTTTCCACCCCATACCCCTGCCACCCAGTTCCCTGTCCCACAGGCAACCAGTATTGTCAGCGAAATTCCCCCTTTGTTAATTACTTAGTTGCCTTAGGTGACAAATCCATGAACATCTATTTCAGTGTTCTCTCAATTAACACTTTATGGGTTCATGGCAGAGTTCTCATGAATGATCTGTGGAACCCTGGAATACTCTTAATTACTTGGGATGGGTTTAAGTATTGCTTAGAAGGAAGGTACCCTTAAGCTTCTCCAAGTGTAGTGCTGGGTAGGATTAAGGACCCTTATTACCCCAGACTTCATCTAGCCAAGCTGGTGTGAGGAAGATTGATCTTTTTGTTTCAGCTGATGGCTATCATTTTTTAAAAAATAGCTTTACTGTTCTAATTATATAATTACGTCATGCCTACTTCAAAAATTCAGAAAATACTTAAAAGCATAAAGAAGAAAATAAGGATTACCTGTAATCTTACCGCCCAGAGGTAACCATGGTTGTCATTTTGATGAATATCCTTTCAAACCTTTTTCTGTGCTTACACACATGCGCACACACACACGCACATACACTTTTTAAAAACAAACATGAAATCATATGTACTATTTTATAAGCTTATTTTTTCTACTTAATATATTATTTCGTGTCACTGTATTTAGATGTATATCAGCATTTTCAATGGCTATAGAATATTCCATTTAATAGATTTATTGCAGTTTATTTAGCAAATCCATATTGATGGATGCTCAGGTTTATTTTTGTCTTTCACTTTGATAAAACATGCTTTGATAAACACCCTTGTACATACATATTTGTGCATTTTGTCTAAAAGTAGTACTGTCCAATATAAATATAGTGCCAGTCACATACATAATTTCAAATTTCCTAGTAATCAGATTTTAAAAAAGAGTGAAAAGAAACAGGTAAAATTAATTTCTGTGGCATATTTTATTTAATGGAGTATATTAAAAATGTGAGTTAACATATAGTCAATATATAAATATTAATGAGATAGATACCTTACCTATATATGTACTTTTTATGTCAGGGCTTTGAAATTCAAAGTGTATTCTGCATTTACAGCTCATCTTGATTTGGACTAACCTCATTTTGAGTGCTCAGTTGACAGATGTGACGAGTGAATATGGTATTGGGCAGCATGGATCTGCATTCCTGTAAATTGGATTGCTGGGACAAAGGGATTGTACTTCTGTTTCTTTTTTAGGCTTTTGGAAGATACTGCCAAAATGGCCTTTAGAAGAACTGTAAACCATTTAAATTCTCATCTGTAACAGTTGTTTTCCTCTAGTCCTGCCACCACAGAGTATTATTGGTCCTCTTATTTTTCCTAAACTCTAGGTAAGAAATGAAGGCAGTCATTTCTTGATAACTTTCTGTTTGATATTTACACAATACCTGTTGACCTATTTTTGAAATCTATGCTCTTTTGGTGTGTTTCTTAGGGAATGAATTCTATATAGGAAGACTTTTGGTCCCTATTAAGCTGCTCCCTAATTTATCCAGTGTGGTTCATTAGGCATTTATACTATATAGAGAGTCAAGTGGGGTCAGCAGAGCTAGTGCTTTTCCAAAGCGACCA
This sequence comes from Moschus berezovskii, assembly GCF_049115385.1. NCBI lineage: Eukaryota > Metazoa > Chordata > Mammalia > Artiodactyla > Moschidae > Moschus > Moschus berezovskii. The sequence goes on from NC_142479.1 coordinate 25,302,948, forward strand.
AGTCGGAAACCAGGCAGAGTGTCAGATTCATAGGCCATGATTCCACCCACCCTGAAAAGATGAGCCCTACGTGGCTCATGGAGCTATGGAAGCTTGAAAAACTACTGCAGCCAAGCTGGTCAGAACATTTGTTTTATTGTTGTAGGTTTTGGGAATTAGGGTTGTCTTCAACCCTAGAAACAATCTTTAATAGTGATGAGTAGTTAGGTAAGGAAGCAACCTGAACTAGTAGTAGTAGACGTAGTAGTGTTGGTGGTGGTAGTTAGTAGAAGTCGTAGTTAGTAGTAGTCATAGAAAGTAGTAGTGGTTAGTAGTAGTCATAGTAAGTAGTAGTGGTTAGCGGTAGTCGTACTTAGTAGTAGTTGTAGTGGTGGCAGTCATGTGACATACGCAGTAGAGTCACCTTATCCACTGGATTCACGGTGAAGTGGGACATGTCCGTGCAGGTCGCAGCCTCTCTGTCTGGACACTTCATGAACTCACATGTAACCGTATTTGCCTGACCAGAAGAAAAAGGGAGAGGGGAGCCGCTTAAGTAGTGCCTGTGGTTCTTCTAGCTGTCTTACTCAGTGCCCTGGAGGGAGCGTGGATGGCAGCTGGAGTCTTTGGCCCCTGCAGTTATTCTTTGTTCGGGTACCGCTCCAGTGAGCATCTCGTCAGACAGACTGCGAGTCTACTGGTTGCAGTTGCAGCCTGAAGGCTTCATCCAGCATGTTCCCCAAATGTAATCATCCGGGGTTTAATGGACGAAGAAGCTGTTGTGTTTGAGGGGAGAAACCGCCCGTGTTGAACTTGCAGAGAGACTGTGGTAGTGTACTTCCTGGGCAGTTTTGGGGATTTGTAAAGTAGTTTTGTGAGAACTTGATTTTGGCTTTATGCTCAGACTTTATTTTTCTTTATTTATTTTCAAACTTTAAACTTTTTATTTTGTATTTGGGTAGAGCTGATTGACAATGTTATGTCAGGGGAGCAGGAAAGGGACTCAGCCATACATATACATGTATCCATTCTCCTGAAAACCCCCTTCCCATCCAGGCTGGCACATAACACTGAGCAGAGTTCCCTGTGCTATACAGAAGGTCCTTGTTGGTTATCCATTTCAAATATATATGCTCAGACTTTAGAACCCAGCCACTGCATAAGATACTACTCTGTTATTGTTATTTATGTCCTAACATTTATTCTTTTTTTTTTTAATGTGGACCATTTAAAAAATCTTCATTGAACTTGTTGCAGCATTGCTGCTGTTTTATGTTTTGTTTTTTTTGTTGTGACGCTTGTGGAATCTTAGCTCCCTGACCAGGGATAGAAGCCACACCTCCTGCATTGGAAGGGACCACCAGGGAAGTCCCTAACACCTATGCTCAAATCTTCCGATTAAAATTATATGTGAATATGATAAACAGAAACATTCAGGAAGACAGCAGTCCTTTGCCTTATATTGTCTCATTCTATTTCATTTTCCTTTTATAATATTAAATAACTTGTTTATATCTATTTCTTTATCCTTTGGTATGAAAGGTTAGAATGCTACTGACAGGTTAAGATGAACATTGAACATTGACCATTTCACTTAGCAACACGGTGGCCATCTGTGACCTTGATGAGCATTTTGGTGGGGTTGGAGGGATACAGGCTTGACTGGGATGCATTTGTGAGAGGACAGGAAAAAGGAATCTGAGATAGTGAGTAGAGCAGAGAAATGGGATATTGGATGGAGAAGGTTCCAAGGAGTCAAGAGAGGTGTTTTGTTTTTGAGATGGGAGGAATAGCATGCTTGTATATTGGTAAGAATGATGCAGCACCTCCCTGGTGGCCCAGTGGTTAAGAATCCACCTGCTAATGCAGGGTCAGGGATTCGATCCCTGGTCCAGGCAGATTTCACATGCTGCAGGGCAACTAAGCCCATACGCCACAGTACTGAGCCCATGCTCCATAATAAGAGAAGCCCACAACTAGAGAGTGGCCACCACTCGCCACAACTTGAGAAAGCTCATGCACAGCGATGAAGACCCAGCGCAGCCAAAATAAAAAAGCAATGTGCAGAGGGGAAATTGGTGAGGTGGGGGGGGACAGCTGCTGTAGCAGTGTCCTTAAGGAGGTAAGTGAGATGGACGATGGCGTGAGAATGATGGCCCTTGCTAGTTGTGGGGGCACTCTAAGTGTAGTGACAGGTGGGAAGACAGTATATAAATAGACACCGATAGTTAAGAGTCTCTGAAAATTCTCTTCCATTGGTGGTTCTCTTTGAAAAAGAAACCAAGGTCGTAAATTGCAAGTGAGTAATGGAGGAGGAGGTGGTAGAATTTTGAGGAGAGGGTATGAGGTAGTCATCCCATCCTTTTTCCACAACCCCTTTGCATTCTGCCATGCAACCAAGGTTTCTGTGCTCCAGCTCAGTCGGTAAAGAATCTGCCTGCAATGCAGAAGACCTGGGTTCCATTCCTGGTTCGGGAAGATCCCTGGAGAAGGAAATGGCAACCCACTCCAGTATTCTTGCCTGGAGAATCCCATGGACAGAGGAGCCCGGCAGGCTACAGACCACACAGAGTTGCAAGAATCAGACCCAACTTAGTGACTAAACCACCACCACCCATATGTTGAACCTAGGAGTTGAAGATAAACAGCATTTGCCTTCTTTTGGCAATAAGCAGCATTTATGATGTGTTCAGTTCAGTTCAGTCTCTCAGTCGTGTCCGACTCTTTGCAACCCCGTGAATCACAGCACGCCAGGGCTCCCTGTCCATCACCAACTCCTGGAGTTCACTCAAACTCATGTCCATCGAGTCGGTGATGCCATCCAGCCATCTCATTCTCTGTCATCCCCATCTCCTCCCGCCCCCAATCCTTCCCAGCATCAGAGTCTTTTCCAGTGAGTCAACTCGTCGGTTCCTACACCAGGGCAGGGAAGAACTGGAACATCACTTATTCATTCCTGTGTGTTCAGAGGCCTGCCTCCCCAGCTATGCAAAGAACGTTCCTAGTTTGGCACAAGTTCGTAGTTCAAGTAAATCTTTTATAACCCTGCATCAGGTGCTTATAATCACGCTGTATTTTAGTGTGCTTCACGTTTGGACTGTTTATTATATCGTTTTTTGTCTAGGTCTCTGTATTTCCTTTATCCCCTCCTTTCAGCTTGGTTTTATCATCTCAGTCATTCCCCCCGCCCCCCAATCATGCTGTCTCTCCTCTTACACTTTCCCAGTTTGTGTGGGTTGTTCTCTGGGACCAGTGTGCTGGATCCTCTTGTGACTTCCTTCCTCGCTCCTCTAGGGTGGAGCTCTTTTCTGGCTCTCCTGTATTCCTGTACAGTAAGTTCCCTACACATGTATAAGTTTGGTTCCAACAGACTTAGCCTAGGTACCCAACTAACACAGTCGGCTATATAATACTGTACTGTGATAAGTTTATAATACTTTTCACATAAATAATATGTAAAAAATAAAAATGAAAGCATTTTTTAATCTTATAGGACAGTACCTTGAAAAGTACAGTAGTACAGTACAACACGGATTTCCCAGGTGGCGCAGTGATAAAACAATTCACCTGCTAATACAGGAGATCCAGGAGATACAGGTTTAATGCCTGGGTCGTGAAGATCCCCTGGAGGAGGAAATGGTAACCCACTCCAGTATTCTGGCCTGGGAAATCCCATGGATGGAGGAGCCAGGCAGGCTACAGTCCATGGGGTTGCAAAGAGTTAGGCAGGACTGATCACACATGCACAGTACAACAGCTGGCATACAGGGGCTAGCCTTTGCATCTTTGAAAGTTTGTAACTTGAAGGCTTGTATGTAAGGGGGCTTACTGAATTTTCGTTTGTCAATTTGTTGCCAAATATTCATGGGGAGTCAATTATCTGATTTCTCAGATAATTTAAAATAGATTTATAATTCACACAATACCAACTTTCTCATGGTTCTGGTTAAATTACATATACCAGTTTATAACAAATGGCAAAATCTGTAACCCTGTTCAAAGTTTTTAAAAATTACTTAAGAATAATTTCTTGTATTTCTATGCCACCTTTATAGTTCTGGTTTCTCATTCTGAGGCACTTTCGACATGTAGGAGTGATGTGGACTTTTTTGAGTTTTACACATTCATAAGTGAATGGTCTGTGTCTCGTGCCTTTGTTGGTTTCCTGTGAGCTGTAGTTTCTGGGAAATGAGCAGCTCTTATTCCTGTAACTCTTGTAATCCAGTGATTCATGTGCCTTCTTCATGAAGATCCAGTGCGGCTGTAGTGCTGTTATCCCTCTGATAGGAACTCTAACTCAGTGTAAAGCCCCAAAGATCTGTTACTTTTTTTATTTTATATTGTACTATATTTTATTTATAGTGTTGTGTTTGTTTCAGGTGTATAGCAAAGTGATACAGTCATATATGAATTAACAAAAGCAGTTCCCATCTTTTGATGGGGAGCTCGTGGTTTATAATATAAATGGCATTATTTTGGGAGAGGGATAACTTAGGTAAGGCATTGGGTTTTTTTTTCTTTTTGCAGCTTGAGGCAGTTGTAGGATGACTTAACGTAGCTTTTTGCAACTGTATATTCTATAGTATTTTTTTCATCTGGTGATATTTTAACTGTTAATGTTTATGGCATTGTGCTTTGTACCATTTATTAAATTTAGAAAAAAAAAGAAAAAAGAAATAAAAATAAAGAAGCTGAAAAAAAAAAATAGATTTAAAAATACTCCGCTCTCATTCATCATTGAGATGTTCTTAATGGGTGGGGTATACATTTCTGGGTTGAAAATTACTTTGTCTTAGAACTTGAAAGTACTGCCCTGTATGAATTTCCTATTGTTACTGTCAGAAATTCCCACAAGCTTGGTGGCTTAAAACAGCACAAATATGTTACCTCATGTTTCTGGAGGTTATAAGTCATAACATCCAGGTGTCAACAGGGCTGTGCTTCTTCTAGAGACCCTAGGGGAGCCCCGTTCCCTTGCTTTCTCCAGCATCTTGAGGCTGCATTCCTTGGCTCGTGGCTCCCTTCCATCTTCAATACCAGTGATCCCATCACACCAGGCGTTGCTTTTCTGACTTTGACCCTAACCGCTTCTCTCTGGTAAGGACCTCATGTTTCCATTGGGCCCACCTGACTAATTCAGGCTACTCTCCCCATTGCAGATCCTCAATTTAATCACACCCGCCAAGTCCTTTTGCCTATAAGGTATTCACAGGTTCTGGGGGTGAGAATGTGGACATCTTTGGGGGCCATTGTTGAGCCTGCTGTCTGCCATCCAGGCATTGTCCAAGAGACAGTGGTTGGCCGTTTGAGTCTCATTCCTTTGCAGGTGACTTGTTTTTGTTCTCTGAAAATGTTAGGGCTCTTCTCTAGATTTTCTGAAACTGCCCGATTATCTAGCAGTGGTTCCTTTGTTATTCATTGTGCTCAGTACTTATTGGGCCCCTTTAGTCCCTTTAGTCTGAAGACTGTGCCATCCTTCAGGTTGGGGAAAATGTCTTTAATATTTGTTGAATAATTTTCTTTCCTCGTTATGTCTGCTCTTTTTTTGCAACTGTATTTTTAATAGCTTAAAGTTCTTTTATTTTTTGAATGTTCCTTTTTGGGTAATTAGTGTACTTAAAGTATGTTATGTACATTTAAAGTTGTTTGTTTTATATTCGCTTTAGTTCTTAGAAGTATTCCTATCTCTACCAGCTTTTCTGTTTACTCTGGACTTTTTTCCTCTCTTCTAAATTTGTATCCAAGTTATATCTGTATATAAAGAGTCAAGTAATTCTATAAATTCTTATTATGAAAACTTATCTACTGACTGTACACTTCATCCCCTTGCCATAGCCCATTCTCCTAAAGTAGCAATTACATTTTAAATTATTATTATTATTTTTTGAGTTCATGAATTTATCTCTGAATCTCTAGTTGACATGTTTTTGTTCCTACTCGATCTTTCAGTTTTAAGCATTATTTATTGACTTCTCATTATGAAAATGAGGATTTAGCCCTCGTTCCTTCTACAGTCATGCACACTATCTGTCCCTTCCTGGTTATGTTGTAGTTTTGTTAGATCAATAGTCGGTGTTTACATTATTATGTCTGTGTAAACACTGTTCACAGCTGAGCCATGTAATATATATACCATGATTATTTTTCCTTTCCCACACACCATTTTGTTTTCTAGAGTTAATAATTGTTGCATTTCTGTTTATTTTGTTTTCTCTGCAGTCATTCAAGCCTGAACTTTTCTCTAGTTGTCTCAGTCTCCCCTCCGGATAATCAGTTGCATCAGATCTCCTGCCGGTTCTTCTTCCTAAAGAAGTCTTTCCTAGAACCCTTTGTTTTGTCCCCTGTAATTTGATGTATTTATTTTTTGACTATACTGGGTCTGTGTTGCTGATGTGGGCTTTCTCTTGCTGCTGTAAGCGGGGCTACTCTTGATTGTGGGGTGTGGGCTTCTCATGCGGTGGACTCTCTTGTGGGGTGCGGGCTCTAGAGCATGGGCTTGGTAGTCGTGGCGCATGGGCTTAGTTGCTCCACAGCACATGGGATCTTCCCGGATCAGGAATGAAACCTGGGTCTCCTGCTTTGGCAGACAGTTACCACTGAGCCACCAGGGAAGCCCTCCCGGAACCTTTTGACCTGCTCTAAGCTGGATCGTTGCCCTTCTCCAGGGCCCGGCCATCAGGCGGGGATCCCCCTTCACCACTATCCTAGGGGTTACCTTCGCCTCCTGCTTCTGTGGATCTCCTAGTCAGGATTTTTCTTGGCTTGCTCCCTTACTTTGGTGAAGCAAATCCTCTAGTAGCTTGTTGAGAAAGAGTGGACTAGAGGAAAACTTTTTTTACCCCTTGATTGTCTGGAAGTCTCTTTATCATCACAGTTGATTGACTTACTGTGTATAGAAGTCTATAGAATATTCCCTTGCCTTCCACCTTCTGAAGTTGCTGTTGATGAGTCTGAAGTCATTCTGATCTCTGATCTTACTACTGATTTTTCCTCCCCGTAAATTCTTTGTCCAAGGAACCCTGGAATTTCATGATGCTGTGCCTTGGCATGGATGTGCAGGCCTTTTCAGTCTGGAGGCTTGTTTCTTTCAGTCCTGGGAAATTATCTTGAAATTATTTTGTTAGTGATTTTCTTCCTTCTGTTTTCTCTTCTTTCTGGAAGGCCTGTCATTTGATGTTAGACTTCTCTGATTTTCTTTCTTTTTTTTTTCCTTCAGTTTCCTAGTTCTTTTTGTCTTTTCTTTCTTTTCTTCCCTCTCCCCACTTCTAAGACATTTCTTCAGCTTTATTTCCTCATCTACTGAGTATTTTTATATCTTCTGTCATAGTTTAATTTTACTGTTTCTTCTCTGGGGATATACCTGGGGTGTGTGTGTATGTGTGTGTGTCTGGGGATATACCTGGTGTGTGTGTGTGTGTGTGTGTATGTATGTATATTTTTAAGAGTTCTTCTGGCATAGTCTGCTTCCTCCAAGCTGCTTTCTTTTGTTTTAACCTGGTTGTAGTATGTTAGATGTTTTCCTCAAATACTTGGCGATCTTTTAGTCTGCTGTGGACTTTCAAGAGTGGGGTACTCAAAAGCTGATGAACAGTTTTGTATGTTTGGGCAGGGCTCTTTGTCCGTGGTTTCTGTTGTAAAGTGATCTGTCTGGGCCGTGTGGGGAACACCCATGTCGGCATCTTCACATCTCGGCTCTTTATGGGGTTTTAGCTGCCAGAGGACTTCTAATCTCCTGCCTGGCTGCCAGCATTGTAGGAGGCTGGTAGGCTGGGGGTCTCAGCATTCAATCTGGAAACTACAGCTTATTCTCCCTGTTTTGAGAATTATGCCCTTGCCTCAACTCAGGTGTCCCCCTGTCCAGAGATGCTAATGTTTAACTCTCTTCAAAGGATAAATCTCTCAACTTCTGCCTGAGTAAAAAGTGGTGTGTTGACTGTAGCCCTGCCTGCCTCTAGTCTTCTAGAGGTGCTGGTTCTTCCGTCTTGTGAGGTTGTGTTCACGGACCATGGGGGGACTGCTTCCTGTTCTTCTCCACCGGCACCAGAGTCAGCTTGCTCAGGTTTGCTATGTCAGTTATTTGTCCATCTGCTTTTTTTTTTTTAACTGGTTTACTGAGGTATAACTGACATATGTTGAACTGCATGCAGTTCCCATTTCTCCGCTCCTCTATAAAATATTCCCGGAAAGAGTCGTCTGTACTCACTGTCTTGAGCCCCTTTCTCTTACTCTCTCATGAGCGCATTCCATCCAGCCCGTGTCCTTCTCACTCCACCAAAGCTGCTCATCAGGATCACAGAAGACCATCACGTTCCTGAGTTCAATGGTCAGCTCTCAGTCCGTGTCTTACTCAACCTGTCAGCAGCTTCTACACAGTTGGACCTCTGTGTACACTCCCGAAGCCATCGCCAAGAGTCGGACACTGCTGAGCACACACATGCATGAAGCCATCATCACACTGAAATCGTGAACGTATTCCTCATCCCCAGAAGTTCCTCAGCCTCTCTGTAATCTCTCCTCCTGCTCCTGCCATCCCTCGGCAACCAGGAGTCTGTTCTCTGTCACTGTAGATGGGTTTGCATTTTCTAGAATTGTGTATAAATGGGATCATGCAGTTTGTGCTATTTTTGTCTGTCTTTTACTCAGTGTAGTTATTTGGAGGGTCAGCCATGCTTTTGCCTGTGTCAGTAGTTCATTGCCTATAATCCCTGAGTAGTAATCCATTACCTGGATATAGTATACTTGCTTTGTTTTGTTTCTAGTTTTTAGCTGTTATGGATAAAGCTGCCGTGAACATTTGTGTGCATGTTGTATGGATATATACTTCTGTGTCTCCTGAATGACTAAGAACGGAATGGCTAGGTCACGTGGTAAATGTGTCTAATTTTCATAGAAACTGCCAAGCTCTTTTCTAAAGTGGTTAGACCATTTTACAATCCTACCAGCAGTGAATAAAAAATTCCACTTGCTTCACATCCTCATTAACACTTGGCATAGTCGTTCTTTTTAAATTTCAGACATTCTAATAATTGTATAGTCCATTGGCTTTTTAGCTTCCAAAACTTAGTTGCTGTCATTCTCTCTCTTCCAGGCATATCTCGGAGATATTACAGATTTGTTTCCAAACCACTGTATTTCACTTAAAGTGAATATTGCGATAAAGTGACTCACGTGAATTCTTTGGTTGCCAAGTGCATGTAAAAGTTCAGTGCAGTTCAGTTGCTAAGTCGTGTGCAACTCTTTGTGACCCCGTGGACTGCAGCATACCAGGCTTCCCTGTCCTTCACCATCTCCTGGAATTGGCTCAAACTCAGGTCTTTTGAGTCGGTGATGGTGTCTAACCATCTCATCCTCACTAGTCCCCTTCTCCTCCTACCTTCAGTCTTTCCCAGCATCAGGGTCTTTTCCAATGAGTCTGCTGTTCACATCAGGTGACCAAAGCTGCAGCTTCAGCATCAGTCCTTCCGATGAATATTCTGGGTTGATTTTCTTTAGGATTGACTGCTTTGATCTCCCTGCTGTCTGAGGGACTCTCAAGAGTCTTCTCCAGCACCACAGTATGAAACCATCAGTTCTTTAGCATTCAGCCTTCTTTATGGTCTCTCACATCCTTACATGACTACCAGAAAGTTATGTATGTACTATACTATTAAGTGTACAGTAGCATTATGTCTAAAAAAACTACATACCTTAATTAAAATATACTTTAGTGCTAAAAAACACTAACCATCATCTGAACCTTCAGTGAATCATAATCTTTTTGCTAGTTAGGGTCCTGTGGTGATGTTGATGGCTGCTCCCTGATCAGAGTCGGGGTTGCTAAAGACTGGAGTGGTTGTGGCAGTCTCTTAAAATAAGACAACAATGAAGCTTACCACATCAATTGACTTTTCCTTTCATGAATGGTTCCTCTGTAGCATGCAGTGCTGTTTGATAGCATTTTATTCACAGTAGAACTTCTTTAAAAATTGGAGTCAGTCCTCTCAAACCCTCCTACTGCTTTATCAACTAAGTTCATGTCGTATTCTGAATCCTTTGTTGTCATTTCAACAATCAATTAAGTCCACTGTCTTTTATGGACATGGTTTGTAGTGCCCCAAAATAATGACAATAGTAGCATCAAAGATCACTGATCACAGATCCCATAATAAATATAATAATGATGGAAGCATTTGAAATACTGTAAGCGTTACCAAACTGTGACAGAGACACAAAGTGAACAAATGCTGTTGGGAAAATGACACTCAATGCAGGGTTGCCACAAGCCTTCAATTTGTAAAAACACAGTATCGGCAGAGTGCAATGAAACAAGCTATGCTTGAACTTGATCCTTCTTTTGTGGGTTTATTCCTTTTAAATTTACTTTTAGCCAGTGGAATAGAATAGTGAGTTCAAAATTAGATTCACACAAATACAGGCAATTGGTTTTTTACAAAGGTACAAAGTCAGTGGGTGGGGAGAGAATAAATAGTCTTTTCAACAGATTATGCTAAAACAGTAGTACATTCATTGGCAAAGGAAAAAAAATGAACTACAGCTCATACTTTATACAAAAATTAACACAAAATAGGTCACTGACTTGAGTGTAAAACGTAAAACTATATAGTGTTTTGAAGAAAACATGGGAGAAAAATTGTCATGACCTTTAGTTAGAGAGAGTTCTTAAATCATCAAAAGCATAATCCATAAAAGAACAAATTGATGATTGGGCTAAATCAGAATTAAATCTTTTGCTTTGTGAAAGACGCATTAACAGAATGAAGAGACAAGCTACAGACCAAAGGAAAATATTTGCAAATCACACATGATAAAGGATTTATGTTTAGAATATATAAAGAACTCTTAAATGCAACAATAGAAAATACTCTTAAAAAAAGAGGCAAAATATTTGAACAGAAACTTTACCAAGGAAGATATAGGATGACAAATAAGCACATGAGAAGATGTTTATTTAACATAATCATTAAAATCACAAGGAGATGCCCCTGTATACCTATTACCATGACTAAAAGCAAATACCTGACAATATCAAGTGTCAGCAAGCGTGCAAAGCAACTGGAACTTCCTTGCATTGCTGGTGGGAATGCAGTCTAGCCACTTTGTAAGAAAGCTTAGCAGTTTTTTTTTTTTCAATAAAGTTAAATGTATATTTACAAGATGACCAGCAGTCCTCCTCTTAGATATTTTCCCTAGAGAAATGAAAACATACGTCCACACAGAGACTTGTATGTATGTGTTTATAGCAGCATTAATTATCATCACCAAAAACTGGAAACTGCTCAGATGTCCTTCAATAGGCAAATGGATAAACTGTGGTATATTCTTCAGTAATAAAAAGGAGCAGAATATTGATAAACTGCAGAATTGTGGATGAATCTCAAAGGTATTATGCTAGTGAAAGACGCCAGTCTCAAAAGATTTTATATGTTCCCTCTATATGACATTGTGGAAATGGTAAGACTAAAGGGACAGAGAACAGATCAGTTATGGGCGGAGGCTAGGGGTGGGGGAAGGGTTTGACGACCAAAGGGACAGCCTTGCTTTCTTCTTTGTTTCCTGTATGTTTCTGTTCACCTCTTCAGTAGCCTCATTTCTTCCTTTTAAAAATTGTTTATTTATTTATGGCTGCATCGGGTCTTAGCTGCAGCACGGGGCTTCTCTAGTTGAGGCACCCAGGCTCAGTAGTTGCAGTGAGCAGGCTTAGCTGCCCTGCAGCGTGTGATATCTTAGTTCTCCATCCAGGGATCGAACCTGTGTCCCCTGCACCGGAAGGCAGTTTCTTAACCACTAGACCACCAGGAAGTCCTAACCTCATTTCCTTGGAGTGTTTCCCACCTGTTTTGCCAGTGGCTTGCCTCTGAACCCTTCAGCTTGGCTGGTTTGAGAACATTTTGCTTGGATTGAGGGAGTCGTATAAATAGTTGTGTGCTTATTCCCATATAACTCTGGGAATATCTCTTATGGTAATGGGTACATGATACAGTACTTCTCAGGATGGAGGAATGGGCTACATCAAGCTATAGTGTCATTTTCGCCTGAAAAATATATCTCTGGTACTAAAAACTCACCCAGGAGAGAATAATAGATGACGCAGAGCTTCTAGATTTTGATGTGGGTTAGAACTGAAAAATGAGATGTCTTTAAACTCCTTTCCCTTCTCTTCTCTGATAAGTGATATAATGTGGTTTGGACACTCAGAGATTCCTGAGATTCCAGGTTCTGGTTGATGATTTACTGCAAAATTGCTTATAAATTGAAGTAGAAAATGTTTTGCAGACCTGGCAGCTTTCTGGCTTCACACCCATTTGTCACCCAGCATTTCCCTTTGTGTATAGAACAAGAATTAATTAGGCTGCACTGCAGGAAAAGTTTATGGCTATAATTTATATAGGATGAATTTCTTTTTAAAGAGACAGCATTGTTTTGTTACACCTATATACATACAAGTGTGTGTATATATAAAGTGGGTTTTTTCCCCTTAAAGCAGTGTCTGTGAGCCTTTGGAGTGAACACTCATTTTTCTGCTTAACGCTAGACATTGGTGGAATAGATGCTTTTATGGTGATTGCTTTCTGATGAAACCATTGGGGTTTTTGTTTCTTGTTTTTAAAATCATTGTATACTAGGGAGCGTGTCTCAGTTTTAGGTTTGTGTTTTTAGACATTGGTCAGACTTGTCTGGTTTCCAAAGCTTTGTATTCTTTTGGTTTCTTCGAAGACTTTTTCTTAGGGTCTTGCTCATTCAATTAATGTTTTCATAATCAATGCAAGTCAGAACTTGCAGTTTGTTCCTGATTTGCACATTAAAGAGCTCCATTAATTAAGAATCCTGGTGTTTGGCATGTTCCCGCAGGATCTGTGCATTATTTACATGGTAAAAGTGCAGGATGCAAGTTTTCCCTGTTGTTGTGGCAATTGCAGTTAATCCTGCTTTTTCTTTCTTGCCTTTTTTAAAAAAAAATCTTTTTTTTTTTTTGGTTTTCGGATAACAATTCACAACTCATTGAAACTCCTTGGGGATACATTGTACCAAAACAGGAACAAGTGATCCAAATGAGGGGCCACAGGAAGAGCAGAAAGTAAATCCTTTGTTTAAAGGGGGGGAAAACCTCTGGAAGAGGTAGATTCTGTGTTTGGTTTTTGTTGGATGTTTGTTTCACTTGGCTAAAGGTGGGTTTCACTTGGCTAAAGGTGGCTAAAGGTGTTTACTCTGAATTTGCAGATTACGCCCCCCCCCATAATAGTAGTTGTATTGATAAATGTGGTTGCCTTTCATAATCCAAATAGCCCAGACATTTAGATGAACGTCCTCCCTAAGCTTATGTCAAATAAGCTGTTTTATAATATTACAGTTTTGAGTTTTTCAGCTTTATCATGAAATCACTTTCCAGAGTGTTTCCTGGTACCATTTCTTTTGGAAGCCTTGGTCAAAGCCAGAAGTGGTCTCCATCCTGATACATTCAGTTCAGTTCAGTCGCTCAGTCGTGTCTGACTCTTTGCGACCCCATGAATCACAGCACGCCAGGCCTCCCTGTCCATCACCAACTCCCAGAGTTCACTCAAACTCATGTCCGTCGAGTCGGTGATGCCATCCTGCCATCTCATTCTCTGTCGTCCCCTTCTCCTCCCACCCCCAATCCTTCCCAGCATCAGAGTCTTTTCCAGTGAGTCAACTCGTCGCATGAGGTGGCCAAAGGATTGGAGTTTCAGCTTTAGCATCAATCCTTCCAATGAACACCCAGGATTGATCTCCTTTAGAATGGACTGGTTGGATCTCCTTGCAGTCCAAGGGACTCTCAAGAGTCTTCTCCAGCACCACAATTCAAAAGCATCAATTCTTCGGCACTCAGCTTTCTTCACAGTCCAACTCTCATATCCATACATGACCACGGGAAAAACCATAGCCTTGACTAGACAGACCTTTGTTGGCAAAGTAATTAGATGGTTTAAAAGCAGTTGGAAACGTGAAATCAGATCACTGGTTAGCAGGTTCCTGCTTTCCAGTTTCAGCCGTGGCTAATGGTTACCCTACTCATAATGTATTTCCCAGGAGTAGCTAGTTCATCTTTAAAAGTACTATGAGAAGCTGCAAAGCATTTTTTAAGTTAGTGGAGACATTGTTGTTCCCCTGGTGTTTATGAAACTTGTTAGGAATTTTATGAGACTTAGTTGAATTTGTCCTTTTACTACTCTTCCATTATATTATATATGTAAACTCTTTAGATATATCTTTGTATATATAAGGGATGTATAAAATCTTCACTGTAAAAAAAAAATGCATAAACAGTGGAGATGTAGGTAAAAGAAGTTGGAAGTTCTTCCATTCTCCCAAATCCCTCTTCCTCCTTCCCAGAGAAAACAATGCGGGGGGAGGGGGGTATTCTTCCAGACATTTTAATATTTATATATTTTCTTCTGCTATACTTCTCTTTCCATTAAATGTTAATGGACATCTGACAAGGAGAAGAGATTGGGGAGAAGGTGGTATGGGGGTGGGGGAAAGGCTATTATGCTGTTGTTGTTTAGTTGCTCAGTGGGGTTTCTGACTCTTTGCGACCCCGTGGACTGCAGCCCTCCAGGCTCTTCTGCCCATGGGATTCTCCAGGCAAGAATACTGGAGTGGGTTGCCATTTCCTCACCAACTATTGTTACTTATAAATTATTTTAGAGAAAGTCATTATGTCACAGTACCTTTAAGATATAATTCTCTCATAATTATTATATTTATGGTTGTTGTTGTTAAGTTGTATTTGTCTCTTTGTGACCCCATAGACTATAGCTCGCCAGGCTCTTCTGTCCATGGGATTTCCCAGGCAAAAATACTGGAGTGGGTTGCCATTTCCTTCTCCAGGGGATCTTCCCAACCCAGGAATCGAACTCACATCTCCTTCATTGGCAGGCAGATTCTTTACCGCTGACACCCTAAGAGTTGTGTTATTAGCTGTCCCCGAATTAGTTTGCACATATTAGTTGCTTTGAATGTTTGTTTTGCTTGGACTGCACCTGACTTTATGTGAGTTCTTTGGTAATTTTTAATGAGCTCTCATGTAATATTGATTATTTTGCTTGGCGGTTAGTCTCAGATCTACCAGATTCTGTTTTTCTTGAGGCTGTTGAGTAAATCTGCCTCTGGCTAAATCCAAAATGCTGCTATTTTAAGAGGAGTTTTTACTAGCTATCTCTCGTGTAAAGAAAATTTTTACAGGTAGAGAGGCTGTTCAAATCTTAAAGATTCTTACATCCTTAAGATGGCACATGCTGCTGCTGCTGCTGCTGCTGCTGAGTCACTTCAGTCGTGTCCGACTCTGTGTGACCCCATAGACGGAAGCCCACCAGGCTCCCCTGTCCCTGGGATTCTCCAGGCAAGAACACTGGAGTGGGTTGCCATTTCCTTCTCCAATGTGTGAAAGGGAAAAGTGAAAGTAAAGTCGCTCAGTCGTGTCCGATAGTCCATGCTAAATCCATGTCAGCAGTGGTGAGGGTTTGGAGGGAAAGCAGAGACAGATGTGCTAACTCAAATATTTAGAAAGCATTTCTGGTGACTTCAGTAGACTCAATAGAGATAGACGAGAAGAGCATGAGTGAAAAGAAATCAGAAGCAACGTTTTGAGAAGCGGGATGATTAATTTACTTCTATTTTTGTGTTTTATTGTGCAGGTACAATGCTAGATGCCTCTGTCCTGTAAAAATAATAAAAATACCTCCCATTTGTTAATTGGCACTGTTCCCCATGCACTGTGTTGTTTTTTTAAAACATTTGTTTACTTATTTGACTACACCAGGTCTTTTTTTTTTCCTTTTTTAGAATGTTGTTTTCTTTTTTTTAAACTTTTATTTTTATTATTATTTTTTAATTTATTTATTTTAATTGGAGGCTAGTCCATTCTAAAGGAGATCAATCCTGGATGTTCATTGGAGGGACTGATGCTAAAGCTGAAACTCCAATACTTTGGCCACCTCATGAGACGAGTTGACTCACTGGAAAAGACTCTGATGCTGGGAAAGGTTGGGGGCGGGAGGAGAAGGGGACGACGGAGAATGAGATGGCTGGATGGCATCACCGACTCTGTGGACATGAGTTTGAGTGTACTCCGGGAGTTGGTGATGGACAGGGAGGCCTGGCGTGCTGTGATTCATGGGGTCGCGGAGAGTCGGACACGACTGAGCGACTGAACTGAACTGAACTGAATTATATTATTGTATTGGTTTTGCCATACATTGACATAAATCTGCCCTGGGTGTACATATGTTCCCCATCTTGAATCCCCCTTCCACCTCCCTCCCCATCCCACCCCTCTGGTTCATCCCAGTGCACCAGCCCTGAGCATCCTGTATCATGTATCGTACTTGGACTGGTGATTCGTTTCACATATGATAATATACACATTTCAGTGCCATTCTCCCAAATCATCCCACCCTCGCCCTCTCCCACAGTCCCAAAGACTGTTCTATACATCTGTGCCTCTTTTGCTGTCTCGCATACAGGGTTATTGTTACCATCTTTCTAAATTCCATATATAAGTGTTTATTTGACTACACCAGGTCTTAGTCGGAGAAGGCAATGGCAAGCCACTCCAGTACTCTTGCCTGGAAAATCCCATGGACAGAGGAGCCTGGTGGGCTACAGTCCATGGGGTCGCTACTAGTCGGACAAGACTGAGCAACTTCACTTTCACACGTTGGAGAAGGAAATGGCAACCCACTCCAGTGTTCTTGCCTGGAGAATCCCAGGGATGGCGGAGCCTAGTGGGCTGCCGTCCATGGGGTCGCACAGAGTCGGACACGACTGAAGTGACTTAGCAGCAGGTCTTAGTTGTGACTTGTGGGCTCTAGTTCCCTGACCAGGGATTGAATCTGGGCCCCCTCCATTGGGAGCATGAAGTCTTAGCCACTGGACACCAGAGAAGTCCCTGTGAAGTTCTTTATCAATATCTCGTTTAGTTCTTATTCTCATTTAGTTCTCTCTGCAGCCTGTGAAATATAACTGTGTTGTACAAAAGAGGAAATCAACTCTTAGAGGTTGAGTGACCTGATCAAGGTCACACAGTCAGAGGCAAGGCCAGTTAGAGGTCTGTTTGCTTCACAATCTCTGCTCTAGGCCATCACTATGCACATAGTTTAATGCTAAACAGTGTTCCTCCCCACCCCCACCCCACCCCCACCTTTTAAAAGAAAGTATGAGGGAATAGATAAAGTGCCAAAGCCTCAAGGAATTAAATCAGGAGAGATATGGAGATGAATTTGTAATAAAACAAAAGGCTTAGTTCAGTTCAGTTCAGTTCAGTTCAGTTGCTCAGTCGTGTCCGACTCTTTGCGACCCCATGAATCACAGCACGCCAGGCCTCCCTGTCCATCACCAACTCCCGGAGTTCACTCAAACTCCTGTCCATCGAGTCGGTGATGCCATCCAGCCATCTCATTCTCTGTCCTTCCCTTCTCCTCCCGCCCCCAATCCCTCCCAGCCTCAGAGTCTTTTCCAGTGGCCACCTCTTGTGACGAGAAGGCTCAGAGTGAGTAGTAAATGTAACCTGCAATTTTTCTGTTCTGTTCTGTTCAGTCACTCAGTCGTGTCCGACTCTTTGCGACCCCGTGGACTGTAACCTACCAGGCTTCTCCATCCATGGGATTCTCCAGGCAAGAATACTGGAGTGGGTTACCATTTCCTTCTCCAGGGGATCTTCCCGACCCAGGGATCGAACCCAGGTCTCCCGCATTGGAGGCAGACGCGTTAACCTCTGAGCCACCAGGGAAGCCCTAAAGATACTTTTTCAGTAGAGAGTTAGGAGGGCCCTTGGTTAATCAGCTGATCCACTCCCTCCCCTTATGCAGGTAAGCTTTTTTTAAGTGATGAAGAAATAGATAAATGTGCTTTCTTATTATATATGTGCTACATACTCATTATATAAAATTTAGAAAATGGTCAAGTGAAAGTAAGGAAATATTCTTCCTCAGTCTGAGCAGTAGAGTTATGTACTTTTAATATTTTGGTATATAGTATAAATATTTTCTAGTTTTCTCCCCCCCGCATTGGGTATATAGTTAGGACAAAAGTGGAACAGTGTTCTGTATTCTGTTTTGCAGTCTATTTTCTTCTACTTAACAGAGATCATGAATATTTTTCCATGTCATTAAATACTGTTCTACAGCATTATTTTTAATGGCAGCATAGACTTTCCATCATATGGGTACTTTAACTAGTTCTTTATTGTTGGACATTTGGATTATTTCCAGTTTTTCATCTTTATAAATAATGCCGTAAACATTATTAGTAAATCTTTACTCACACCTCTGATTACTTTGTTTCATAAAATAAATTTCTAGATGTGGAATTAGTATGTGTTCCGAGGATATACAGTTTTAAGGCATTTGATCTTTGTGGCCAAGTTGCACTCCAGAAAAGTTGATCAGTTCACATTCTCACCTTCTTTATATGAATGTCAGTTTCCCTTATCCTTATCAACATTGAGCTTTACAGTGTTGTTTCATCTTTATCACTTTGATAGGTGGAAAATGGTCTCTGCTTTTTTTAATTTACTTTTTAAAAAATTTACAGTTCCCTGTGTTTAATGAGGGTAAATAGTTTTCTTTCATTCATTGGCCCTTGGTATTTCTTCTGTGAGTCATGCAGGGAAAATCTTTATTTTATTTTTGTATTGTTATTTGAAATGTTTTTTAGTTTTTGGGTTGTATCAGGTCTTCACTGCAGCTCGTGGGCTTTCCCTAGTTGCCATGAGCAGGTAACAGTTTCTCTGTTACCGTACTCGGGCTTCTCATTGCGGTGGCGTCTCTTGTTGGGAAGCACAGGCTCAGTAGCTGTGACCCATTGGCCAAGTTGTTCCTTGGCATGTGGAATGTTCCCTGACCAGGGATCGAACCTGGCTCCCCTGCTTTGATGGGCAGATTTTTAACCACTGGACCACCTGGGAAAATTTTAAATTAGTTCTAAGGATGTGTGGTCTACCTTGTCAGTCAAATATATGACCACTTCTAATCTCTCCTGCTTTTATTTTAATCTGTGTCTTTTCATTTGATTATCTTGTTGATAGGAAGAATTATATCTACCTCAGAAGACCTCTTTGTATTATTGATTTTATTTATTTAGTCTTTTTTAATTTTTTTGTATTTTGATTGTGCCGCACTGCATATGGAATCTTAGTTTCCCAACCAGGGATAGAACCCACATTGCCAGCAATGGAAGCATGGAGTCTTAACCACTGGAACCCCAGGGAAGTCCTTATTTCATCTTAATCAGTTTTTAAAGACAATTATAGAAGTGACTGCTGCTGCTGCTAAGTCGCTTCAGTTGTATCCTACTCTGTGTGACCCCATAGACGGAAAATTTTTTTCAAACAGTGCTCATTATCCCTCTCCCAGGGACGGGGGAGCCTGGTGGGCTTCCGTCTATGGTGTCACACGGAGTCGGACACGACTGAAGTGACTTAGCAGCAGCAGCTGTGTCCTAACAATTCTGAAATATGTAGCAGAGACTGTGAAAGTCCTTTTTTTCCTTCCTATTATTAGTGCTCTACACAGAGAACTATCTCTAGAAGTTTGGTGTATATCTTTCCACATATGTGTGTGTTTAGTTGCTCAGTTGTGTCCTACTCTTTGCGACCGCATGAACTGTAGCCAGACAGACTCCTCTGTCCATGGGATTCTCCAGGCCAGAACACTGGAGTGGGCTGCCATTCCCTTCTCTAGGGGTTCTTCCCAACCCAGGGATTGAACCTGGGTCTCCTTCATTGCAGGCGAATTCTTGACCATTT
This sequence comes from Moschus berezovskii, assembly GCF_049115385.1. Taxonomy (NCBI): domain Eukaryota; kingdom Metazoa; phylum Chordata; class Mammalia; order Artiodactyla; family Moschidae; genus Moschus; species Moschus berezovskii. The sequence continues at coordinate 25,322,689 of NC_142479.1, forward strand.
GAGCCATCAAGGAAGCCCTATTCTTCTGGATACTTTATGTCAATTTAAAATTTTGTAAACTATGAATGAGATCATATGGATCCATTGAACTAGAACCATCTTCTTATGTTGATAAATATGTCTTACCTGTTGTTTCTTTTAAAAAATGCTATCTTTATTTTCATTTTCCTGAAGTACTTCAAAGTAATCATCAGCATGTCATTTTGCTTCTAAACACTTCTGTAAATGGCTCTAAAAAGTAAGACTGTTTCTTATATAGCACTATCATCTCATCTAACCAAATCAATACTTTCTAGCAGTCCTAAATAATATGTCCACTTCATGCTCAAATTACTTCAGTTATCCCCCAAAGTATTTATGGTTTAGTGTATTCAAACCAAATTCTATTTATACTTATACTTTTGAGCAGCTCCCCAGAAAGTTATCTGGGTAAATTAAATTGATTTAACCAATCCCCTGTAAATGGGCACTTAAGATGTTTGCCTGTTTTTACCTATTATAAACAGTGCTAAATAAATAACATTTTTGTACCCATCTCTTTGCTTTCTTATCTGATTATTTCTCTAGGATTAATTTCTAGAAGTGGAATCATAGGGTCAGGAGGTGTGTGAGTGTACAACTTTGATATATTTTGCCAAGTTGCTTTCTGGATCTGTTGTGCTAATTAAACGCTTATCAGCTGTGCATGGTGAGGGCCCTTTCCTCACATTCTTGAAAGCATCAAGCACGATCAGAAAAATATCACATTGTTTTAATTTTTTCTTTTTAAGTGAGGCGGAGCAATTTTTTTTTTTTTTAATGTATTTGGCCATTTGAATTTTGGAGACTGTTAATCCGTTTCTTAGCATCTTCCTTTTCAGGTTAAGCAAATATTTTTATATCTTGTCTTACAGGACCTGCTTTCCATCTGTATGACCTAGGCCTTCTTTAGTTTCTCCACTTTGTTTTTTTCAACTGTGGGAATCAAATCTAGATACAACATTTTAACAGAAACTCACTAATGTTTTTTTTAATTGTGCTGTGGTAACTGAGAAGGATAGTTATGTCATTTTTTTTTTGGAATTGAAAATTTCCTGTCACTGTCTCCCAGTTGGTTTAGATACATAACCCATATGGGTACATTAATCTAGAAAATGAAAAATGTACAGTTTCTTTTATTTATTTTATTGTTTGCAGTTTCTTTTTTAAAGCTTGTAGTAGTGTTCATTTCCTTTATCTGTATAATGGTGATATAATAATAGTGCCCGCCTGAAAAGATTGTCATGAGGACTTAAATAAGTTAATACATGAAAAGTGCTCAGGTTATTGCCTGGTACTTCAGTTCAGTTCAGTTCAGTCGCTCTGGTACTTAGTAGGTCCTTAATACGTGTTAGCTATTAATTTTAGTGGTGGTAATAGTTTTTTCCTAGGCTATAGCTCTATGGCCATAGTATTTGTTTCCCTCTTCATAAAAGGGTTATGTAAATAAATACTGGTACTATACTTATAGTCAGACTTCCCTGGTGGCTCAGATGGTAAAGTGTCTGCCTGCAATGTGGGAGACCGGGGTTCGATCCCTGGGTGGGGAAGATCCTCTGGAGAAGGAAATGGCAACTCGTTCTAGTACTCTTGCCTGGAAAATCCCTTGGGAGGGGCCTGGTAGGCTATAGTCCATGGGGTCGCAGAGTCAGACACTACTGAGCGACTTCACTTCATACTCATAGTCACTGAAATGACTTAGCACGGACATACACAAACTTGTAGTAAGTTCTTTGGAGATTTAAAGTGCACACACAAAGTACATGCTAGGAAAAATATTAAGACATCATTTTTCTTCAGTTATTCATTCAACACCCTGGAGTCTGCCATTTGCCAGCACCCAGTTTGCAAAGGCTGAGCAGTTCAGTCTCTGCCTCAGGACATTCACAGCGAGGTGTGGGGATAGGTAAACCGCTGTTAAAGCATCATTTACATGTTATTACATGAAAGCAACCTCTCAACGTGTTTCATTTTTGGGTTGATAAATAAACAATGCTTACCCTCATTAATATTAAAAGGGACTTAAATAACATAATCTTTTACTTTCTTGGTTTTTTTTAATGAATGAATTTGGCTGTGCTGGGTCTTAGCTGCAGCCTGCAGGATCTTTAGTTGCGGCATGCAAACTCTTAGTTGCAGCGCATGGGAAACTAGTTCCCTGACCAGGGATTGAACCTGGACCCCTTGCATTGCAACCACAAAGTCTTAGCCACTAGACTACCAGGGAAGTCCCTGTCTTTTATATAAAAATAAAAGTCTTTAGTCTTTTATTTCCTGGGCTTCAGTTTATTCAAGTGGCAATAATGACAGTTTTCACGGGAGTGCATTGTAACATGCCTGACAAGAATTGCTAATTGGTTTCACATATGGAAGTTCTAAAATCTGATACAATATAGTTGATATGTTCAAATGAGGGAGAAGTTAAGTTTGATTACCTTTCTTCCATTGACAGAAGGGCAGTTTACTGAGGACACACAGTTACTGAAAACAGCAAACAGGGAGTCCACATTTTGTCAGCATTCAGATCTGAAAATGGTAGTGTAGTTAGATGTTCTTTCATCTGACTTGGGCATCATTTCTCTGGAACTGAAATATTTGTAGAGGGCTTTTCATGGCCAAAATGGTGTGTTAGCTGCCAGAGTGCCAGTATGCACCCTGTGTCTCAAGGAGCTTGCGCCATACGCAGCACGATATGTGTTGGAGCAGTGACGTGAAGGATACTGGGAGAGAAAGGATTAACTGCGCGGGAACCCCTGTCTCCAGACCCATCTGTACAGAGACTCTGGGTACTTGGCTCAGGACAGTTCACTACCTAAAAGGCTGTTTATTTGAAGGCTTTTTAAATATGAAAGGATCAAACTATTTTACATGAAACAGAAGGTTACTTGCATTGTGGTCCTAATTTTATTTTTAATATGTTTCTTTACTTCAGAGTTTACTTTAAACTTTAACTGTATTTTAAATCGTAAGAGTAATACATGATATCAAAATATTCAAACAGTTCAAAAGTATATCAGATAAAAAGGAAAATATCCACAGTCTCCCTGGGTGACTCCTATTAGACAGTTTATAAATAGTTCCTTGTAAATAAAACTTGGATTTTAAGTACCTCATGCTCTGAGCATTTCCCCTTTCCATTTAAAGGGGAAAAATAAATTTCCCTTTTCAGAGAAGTCCTCTGGAACAATGGAGGTTGTCTAGGAACGGTGAAATGGAAGGTAGCTAGTAGATTTCGGGAAGTCCATTGATCAGTCAGATTGCTGTGTCCTGTAGGGCTTTTTAAGGATTTATTGACACACTTCATCAAGGTATTTGAGAGAGCATTCAGGGAAACCTACGAAATTCTGCAGTTCTTTTCCCTCCCTTATAAATTCATGCCTGGTCAGAAATTACAGCTTGAGTGGGATGTCCCTCCACAGAACTCAAACGCACACTATCTATCATGTTACTTAGCACGGCAGTAATGTAAAATGGGAAGGATTTTTTCCTTTTGGTCTCTTTCTGTGAAGGGGCTCACCCAGCATATTTTATCCTCTGTCTCTCCATCTCTCTCTTATTTCAACTTCCACTTACTCCCCAATTCCCCACATCATTCTCTTAAGAGGAAAAAAATAAGTTTTGTCCACCGAGTCCTCTTTCTTATTTGATTTAAAAGGTCTTGGGTTGAATGTTTCTCACAAAAACACTTTGCATTCAGAATTAGCCCATCAAATCGTTTCCACCACAGACCCCTGCACAGGCTGTGTGCCTTGCGCTGTGGGTTCCCCCCCCGAGGTCGGAAAACCCACGTCTGCCTTTGGTTTAGTTGTCATGATTTTAGAATATAAGTCCCCACGCCCTGCTTTGAAAGGTTGTCCTGGTGGTGATTTTGTACCATAAAAAAAAAAAAAATCCTACTTTTGGTTAACACAACCAGCCACCACAGTGGGACAGAACTCCTTCTGCTATTCCAGCCAAAACCACAGTCCTCCTAAGAGCACATTAATTTCTCTAAACCAGGGGGTATGTATGTGCCTGTGCCTAGGAACCACATGAGACATGGGTTCAATCCCTGGGTCAGGAAGATCCCCTGGAGGAGGAAATGGCAACGCACTCCAGTATTTTTACCTGGAGAATCCCATGGACAGAGGAGCCTGGCAGGCTACAGTCCATGAGGCTGCAGAGTTGGACCTGACTTAGCAACTGAATAAAAACAACACATCTATATGTGTGTACACCTACATGAATGTATAAAAATTCTCCTTGGGCTCATGTTGGAAATGATATCGACTCATCCACATGGTGGGCGTTAAGGAATCTGTAACCTGCAGTGCTGTGTCTTAGTGGTAATGCCATCCTGCTTTTGGAATACAGAACAAGCCCAAACAGTAATACTGACAGAATTCGGAATTATGATACAGTGGAGCCTTCACGTAATTCTTTGTTGAAGAAGTTAGGGCCTAAATGTTAAGGCTTATTGTTATTCCGAGTTGATAATCTCTGCCTTGCTTTAATAATTTTTCCTCATGCCTGGGTAGCCCGCGAGTTGCACAATAATCACTCACACAGCTTTGTAATCAATGCCCAAAGTAATAGGATTCCTCTGGCCACCGGCAATTAATAAATTTGTGTCTTTTTTAAAACACTAGCAAGTCGGGCCTGAAATACGACTGACTGGCTCTCCTCATTTGCATATTTATTGCAGTGGAAAAATTCTTACCAGATGATTGATGCCGGGCCTGCCTCTTGAATTCCAAGCAGCACGTTATTATGAAATGAAAAATGCCGGCCATACAGTTGATTAAAGTTGAAGACAGTGGAATCGGTGTTTTTTAAGATTGTGGGAGAATTAAAGGCATATTTTAATAGATGTTGACAAGAAGTGAACTAACAAAAGCAAAGCAAAGGATTTGCTTGAAAAGATTTAATCAAACGTCTTTCTGGGGGGATTAATTGCCAGGGATGACTAGCGCAAGTGGCAGGCTTGTGTGGATTTGAATGAAAAGTATTGTTCTCAGGCCAATACAGCGTGTGTCATTTTGACCTATAGTTTAGCTGTAGTTCTAGAGTTACTTTGGAAGAAGGGGGAGAAAAACTGTTGTTGCAATCTGTACCTTCTAGCTTAATGTATATATCCGGGAATAAGAGGAATGTAGGAGTTTATATATACTCACACATAAATAATTGTATGTTTGCATATTTGCTTTAAAAATAATGGTGTGGATATTTAAAAACTGATAAGGCGAGCTTTATTTTACTTTATACATTTGCTGTCCCCATTGCCCTCCATCTCCTCACCAGAAGTTTTACTTATTGGTTTATAATCTAATTAACGAACTGTGTGCCGATGTCCAAACTTATTCTCTGCCTCCAGTTTTGTTTATGTCGAACAGCCTAGATGAATCAAGGAAAAAAATAAAGCTGTTAGGTGAAAATGGTTTTTAGATTGGTGACATTTTATATATAGAACGCTTGCATATGGGCAGCATGTAAATGAATACTTAATGTGGGAATGTATGAATACTGGTTCTGTCTTAGCACTGTAGATCACGGCAAGCAGAGCCCGAGACTTTCACTGTGTGAAAGATGCCGATTTTGTGATAGTCATATACTTTCTATTTTATAGCATTTAAACATTTGCAGCATACCTTAATATATACAAGCATTTGTTATGTTTCGCCTTAGTTCTGCAAGATAACCAGGCAAAGGATTATCTGCATGATGTAGATGAGATCGTTGGCACTCGAAGAGATTAAATGGGGGGGGGTCCACTCAGTGGAAAATGAGTAGTTAGGGATAATTTCTGTTAAAATCCAGGGCTCCTGGCCCTCAGTAAAGTACTCTTTCCATTTATTCTTTACTTGGGAAATTATTTCTAAGGCTGGTGCCCAGGTGCTTAGTTTGAGTCTTGGTAATAAGGTCAGTCATGTGTCCTTCTTAATCTCCTCTTAAGTCAAAGGCCTCTGGAAATGGACCAGGTAGGACAAAATAAACATATATGTTCTTGGCAGTCTCCGTTTGTTTTGTGGCCACGTGCCAGGAGGGAGAGAGATGAAAGTATATGTGCATCTCTGCTGCTTTTCTTAGCTTTGAACTCTGGGAGAGAAACTAGGGGTGAATTAGAAACTGTTGATTCCATTCCCTTGATCATTCATGGGGTTGAACAAATGGAATTCAACTTTGTATGAGTGACAGAGTTCTTTGGTTTGGTTCGTTTTGGTCTGGGGCTGGGAAGAACTCACTGTGGGATCTGAGCCTTCAGGAGAGCGTCTTTCCTCACCCTGGTCAACTGTGGCTTCGAGGGGGCCTGCCGCGTCCAGCAGATGATTGCTCACTGTTTCTTCAGGTTTTACATAAAACTTCACTGGAAGGAAATGTGACCGTAATACTGCAAAGAAACGGGAATTGGGTTCTGGCTTCTAAATCTCTTCACAGGAGGTTGTCCATGTATTGACCACTGATGACTTGACTTTGATAAACTTTATTTTTGGTGGTGGTAGTGGTGGTTGCTGCTGCTGCTAAGTCACTTCAGTCGTGTCCGATTCTGTGTGACCCCACAGACGGAAGCCCACCAGGCTCCCCTGTCCCTGGGATTCTCCAGGCAAGAACACTGGAGTGGGTTGCCATTTCCTTCTCCAATGTGTGAAAGGGAAAAGTGAAAGTGAAGTCGCTCAGTCGTGTCCGACCCTTAGCGACCCCACAGACTGCAGCCTACCAGGCTCCTCCATCCATGGGATTTTCTAGGCAAGAGGTGGTGGTGGTTAGAAGCACAGAATTGTAGATTTCATCTCTGGTAGGTCTCCTGACACTTTGATGCATGGTGGTGCTATCCCTGAATGGAGCTTAAATACTTCAGGGCTACTTTCTGACTGGGTGAAGGGGTGTATAAAATGACGACGTATGAGAGAGTATTAACAGAAAGGCACACTTTGATTTACTGATATTGGCTCTCTGCCTTCTTGTTGGATTGATATGCTGTCTAATATATCTGCAGTGGATTTTTTTAAACTGACTTGAACAAAATAAAAGGGCTTGTATAGCTACTTGAAAGTGGCCCTTAAAAGTAGTAGTTTCTGTGTTGGATGTTTTCACAATTCTTGGTTATGTTACATGTGAGAGTCAAATTATGACTTGCTTGTTGGGGGCAAGCAGCCATAAACATTATGGACTGCTTTGCAGCTGCTTCTCTGTGTGGTTCTTGATCTTCTGTTTTAGATCATGGACACGTGGTACCTGGAGGAAGTAAGGGACAGGTACTTGTTTTTCCTATTCTTATAATTATTTTTTATTGTGGCAAAAAGACACAAAGCATGAAAATTACCATTCTAAGTGTACAGTGCAATAGTGTTAAGTATATTTACATTGTTGTACATCCAGTTGCCAGAACTTTCTGATTTTGTAAAACTAAAACCCTGTACTCATTAAACAACAATTCCTATTTCCCTCTCCCCCCAGCCCTTGACATGCACCATTCTCCTCTCTGTTTTTAGGAATTAGACTACTCTAGATACCTTGTATAAGTGGGATGATACAGTATTTGTCCTTCTGTGACTGACTTATTTCACTCAGCACAGTGTCCTCAAGGCTCATCCATGTTGTGGCATGTGTCAGAATTCCCCTCCTTTTTAAAGCTGAATAACGTTCCATTGTTCTTTCAGACTAGCCTCCAGACCGAAGGATTGTAGATGACTTTTTCTGTGTAGAAATAGACTGGGGAGGTAGAGTTATTATTACTTCACCCTTAGGAAGTAGTTAAGTATTTCTAAAAATTGCGGTAGTAAAACAGATATGGCATAAAATTGACTGTTTAACCATGTTAAAGAGCACAGCTCTGTTGCAAGTACATTCACGTTGTCCTGCCACCATCACTACTGTCCATTTCAAAAACTTTTTTATCATCCCAAGCTGAAACTTTGTACCCATTTAACAATAAGTCCCCATCCCCACCTCTCCTCAGCCACTCTTCTGTTTTCTATGAATTTGACTGTAATTTTAGGTTCCTCATATAAGCGTAATCACACAATATCTGTTCTTTTGCAACTGGCTTATTTCACATAGCCTAGTATTTTCAAGATTTAGTCTTGGGAATTTTGAGGACCACTTTGCAGATGCAAAATTGATTTGTGGTTTCACTTTGGAGAACATTCGCTGTCTTACAAATAGCTGTTTCTAGAAAAGGAGTGAAAACAATGGTTCATACTTGCAAAGAATTGGGATGAGATGAGATTTCTGTTTTCATGGCTTTCTTAAAGTATTAGTGTCTCTTCTATTTTCTTAAGTTTCTTGCTATAACATACTTTCAGAAGCTTATCTATTATGGGCTCTCTGTTTATAATTCTCAGCTGTTTTCATAGATGATCACTTATGGTAACATAGTATTTATAGTTACCGTTTTTATTCTTTGCTTTCCTCATTATTTTAATTATTTTCTATATATATATATACACATAATTTTGCATTATTCTAGTTACACACTTACCACGTGCATGTGTGCTAAGTTGCTTCAGTCGTTTCTGACCCTTTGAGACCCCATGGACTGTAGCTGCCAGGCTCCTCTGCCCATGGGATTCTCTGGGCAAGAATACTGGAGTGGGTTGGCATTTCCTCCTCCAGGGGAATCTTCCTGATCCAGGGATCAAACCGGTATCTCCTATGTCTCCTGCATTGAAGGCAGATTCTTTACTGGCCGAGCCATCTGGGAAGTTACACATTTAGACTTTAAAGTAATTCTTGTCTTTAAAATTGTTATGTCTAGGACTTCTCTGGTGATCCAGTGGTTAAGGACTCTGTCCTTCCAATGCAGAGTGCGCAGGTTTGATGCCTGCTCAGGGAACTCAAGTTCATACATGCTGTGTCATGTGACCTAAAAAAGAAAAACTTGTTATGTCTTTATTCTTTTTTTTCTTCTTGCCTACTTCTCATCTATTTATACTTAATCCATTTCCCCAAAACTATCAGAGGAATAATTCTGTATTATTTTTTCTTCTTGAGAATAATTTTTTATCATTATATTTGGTGGAAATTTTTGTTAAGATTCAGAGTAATGGGTTGAGAATTTTGGTTTGGAACACAAGGCATTTTGGATTTCTTCAGATATTGCAGGTCCTCCCAAGTGATATGGATATGTACTGATTATGAAAGGATTAGAATGTGGAATTTATAAATGATCAAGGATCTTATGCTACTTATAAACAGGGAAGTTGTATTTATATAGTCTTATATGGAGATTATTGGAGGAATGCAAAGTAGCTGTTAGGTCACTGAATTCCTTCTGACCAATCCAGGGGGGCTTTCTCAGGTAAGCTCTTGGTCTTACTGTGAAATGGAATGCTATAGCATGATCTGTTTGGAGAACTGGTCTGAGTCATGTGTTGGTGTCCCAGTGATAAAATAGGTGGGGATGCAAAATAGTGAGGAAGTTACTCAGGCTGGACAAAGTAGAACCAGAAGAGTTAGAATCAAATTTATAAAAATCCGATAAACTGAAGTTTGTATGAGCTGGTTAGTCTGGAATGTAAAACAGAAATGAATGTGCTACCGCTGCTGCTTAGTCACTTCAGTCGTATCCGACTCTGTGCGACCCTACAAACTGCATCCCGCCAGGCTCCTCTGTCCATGGGATTCTGCAGGCAAGAATAGTCGAGTGGGTTGCCATGCCCTCCTCCAGGGGATCTTCCCGACCCAGGGATCGAACCCAAGTCTCCTGCATTGCAGGCAGATTCTTTACCGATGAGCCACAAAATGAATAAATGAAGCCCAAGAAATGAATGTAGGGTCTGCTAAATGAGAGGATGCTTGAAAGAAGATTACGTTTCCTTAAGGGAAAGAGGGAAGGACTGATAGAAGCATAGCCAGAGACAAATGGACAACTCTTAGTGATAACATGTATGAAAAACACAGGATTTAGCCACTGATCGAATATACTGAATACTGGCACCAAAATGTCAGTGATCGCCTATGAAAATTAAACAGATGAGAGAAGCAGACAAAGGAGAAGTATTGCATTGGAAGAAAAAACTTTTGTTTCTGACATGGTGTGTTTGAGGGAGTGATGGAGCATCCATGTGGAGATTTTCTTAGTTGCTGGAAATGTGAGAGTTTGATTATAAAGAGATGTCTGAGTGCTATCAAAACATAACTAGTAATTATCAACATCTAGTTAGCTCCTTTAGTAGGATTATGCTGATAAGGCAGGTAAGAGTTCATTTCTCAGAGAGCCAGTTTTTATTCTGAAAGCTCTTGGTCGTAGATGTTACACTTGATCCTGACCAGCTTTATTACGAACACATCCTGTTGGCTGAGAGGAGAACCAGGTGGGAACATAGGCCCGATGAGCAGGTCTCCAATACACGATTCAGTACCCTGGACCCTCCAGATACTGGGGTTCCATGTCCCTGCATCCAGCCAACTTTGAACCAGCAATATTTGGAAAGAAAAAAAAATGTCAGAAAGTTCCAAAAATTTGCAGCACTCTAACAACCATTTCCGGAGAAGGCAATGGCAAGCCACCCCAGTACTCTTGCCTAGAAAATCCCGTGGATGGAGGAGCCTGGTGGGCTGCAGTCCTTGGGGTCGCTAAGGGTCGGACATGACTGAGCAACTTCACTTTCACTTTTCCCTTTCACACATTGGAGAAGGAAATGGCAACCCACTCCAGTGTTCTTGTCTGGAGAATCCCAGGGATGGGGGAGCCTGGTGGGCTTCTGTCTATGGGGTCACACAGAGTCGGACATGACTGAAGTGACTTAGCAGCAGCAGCAGCAACAACCATTTCCACAGGATTTGTATCATATTCACAACAATTTCTGTAGCATTTACATTATACTAGTTGTTATGAGTAATCTAGAGATGATTTGAAGTATGTGTGAGGGTGTGGGTAGGTTATATGGGTAATATGCAAATTAGGCCCTTTGATATAAGTAAGGGACTTGAGCATCTGTGGGTTTTTGCTGCCCAGGGGGAGAGGCCCTGGAGCCAATCCCGTGAGGATACAGAGCAATGACTGTATTGCGAACAGGAAATCATTAGCTTGGGTCTGTGTTCGTGAACAGGAACTTTCCATAAGGGTATACGCTGAGAGAGTGAATGAATGAGGTGGCAGCTCACACCAGAGGCAGAGAAGAACTCTCAGGGAAGGGAGGTGGTGGTGGTGATAGGAATCCTAGGACTAAGTTGTGCTTCTGGGGGGAAAAGAGAAGGTATTGCTTCAGGAGCCAGTTGATAAAGGGATAATCCAAGAGGTAACCTGTAGAAAGATAACTGAGAGGGTAACACCAGAGGAAGAAAATGATTGGTTATGATGATGGACAAGGATTTTGTCAAACTTAGTAAATTTAAGAACTCAGAATTTATTGCAGATGTTTTAAGTTTCTTACACATGTTTCCTTGCTTGTTCTCCACAAGGACTCTAAGAGGTAGGCACTGTTATTATTTCCTTTCAGGAATTCTGTATGTCAGAGAGTTCTTAGGCCCGGCCAGTCCTGTATACCCACCCCTACCCCAACCAGTACTACTCAGGAGGCAGGCGTCAGAGGCATCACCTGCTTTGGAGCACTGTAGGTAATTAACTGTTCCTTCTATCTGCTTTATTTCCCAGGTCACAAGGCTCTTAAAGCACTGTTGAGGTCATTGGTGGATCTACAGGAAGAGTTGCTTTTCCAGTACCCAGACACTAGGTATCTCGTAGATGGGACAAAACCCAAGGCAGAAAGGTAAGGAGGAATGGAACTCTGAAATCTATCTTTTCATCTGAATATTTTCCCACTGTTTATAAAGTCAGGTCCTTCCAGAAGATATCAGACTTCTTCATGTTAGTAAACTATCAATAGAAAGAGCCTCTCACATTTAATTGGTAGCCAGAATGGCATATAAGTTGGGAATTATCTTTTGGATTTTTATGTGTAGTTGTGTCTGATTGTGTTTGTGCATGCTTGCATGCTCAGTTGCTAGGTTGTGTCCAACTTTTTTGTGACCCCGTGGACTGTAGCCTGCCAGGCTTCTCTGTCCATGGGATTCTCCAGGCAAGAATATTGGAGTGGGTTGCCATTTCCTCCTTCAGGGATCAACCTGTGTCTCCTGCATTGCAGGTGGATTCTTCAGCACTGAGCCACCTGGGAAGCCCAATTACCTTTGTAAGCTTCTGCAAAATACTTGCCTTTGGGGGTAGGGGGCTACACCTCTCGGCTTGTGGGATCTTAGTTCCTTGACCAGGGATTAAACCCAGAGCCCTGGCAGTGAGAGCACTGAGGCCCAACCACTGGACCACCAGGGAATTCCCCAAACTTGCCTTCTTTTTTAGATCTAGTGAAATTATTGATGAAAGCACATTTTTAGTATGAATGCTTAGTTGATGTTTACGAAGCTCTTTGTTGCCCATACATGGAATTGCCAGTTATAACCATCGACTTTTTAGTAAGGGAAGAAGCAGTTATTTTGACGGGTGGCAACATTTTGGAAAATAGCAGAATAAACCTTTTTTTTCCCTTCCTGAAATCATCACATCTGATAAAGGGTCACCCCCCTCCTTGACCTCTCCCTCTGGCTGAGCCTGCTGCAAGTGGTACCTGCCTGTTGTTTTCCATTGTGCTTCTCTTCCGCTCCACTCCTTTCCACTGAGTTAGTTTGAAGGACGGAGGAGAGGAGCTCACATGTAGGAGGCACTTCCTTTGTGTTGGGGTCGGCAGTCCACAGAGTGCAGCTGGTTCTAACTGGAGGCTCCGGTACGTTCTCAGGCAGTTGACATTGCAGTCTAGTTTGGGTTCTGTGGCCTGTTGCTTTGAGTTTTCTTCACGTTCTGCTCCTCTTCATTTGGTTCAACTAGTACTATTCAGCTTTCCCAAACAATTGGTTACAGAGAGACATATTTCCCTTACTGATTTGGGGATTAAGGTCATAAAAGTATGATTATGTGTTTAATTTTTAAAGACCCTCATATAACAGTATAGGCCTGGTTCATGTGCATTTCTAATAATGTTTTTAACAACCTCATTTACTTTTATGGTTCTCTTTTAAAAATGTTTTTGAAACCACCCATTTTTATATTTATTTGATAAAGTACAGAAGTTTTTGTTTGACCGCATGAATGCTCTCTTCCAACAATAACAAAAAAGCCATATTGTTTTTTTAAAAAAAATATTTATTTGTTTGGCTGTGTGGGATCTTTAGTTGCCACACGTGGTATCAAGTTCCCTGACCAGGTGTCGAACCTGGGCCCCTGCTTTGGGAGCACAGTCTTAGCCACTGGGCCACCAGGGAATACTCCTGACTGCATGTGGGCCTAGGTTTTACCCAGGTAATGTTTATTTACATTGGACTTTTACTGGGTTTTCCAGTGAAGAGGAGATTTCCAGTGACGATGAAAAGCTCGTAGAGGAAAAGAAGCCACAGAGGAGGGGCCCGGCAAAGAGAAAGCTGGAGACGGAGGACTACCCCAGCTTCATGGCCAAGCGCTTCGCGGACTTCACCGTCTACAGGAACCGCACGCTCCAGAAGTGGCACGATAAGACCAAGCTGGCTTCTGGAAAACTGGGGAAGGCAAGCGTGTGTGTGTGTGTCTCTGTGTGTGTGTGTGTTTGTGTGTATGAAGGCAAGCGTGGGCATGTGTGTGTGTGTATGAAGGCAAGCGTGGGCGTGTGTGTGTGTATGAAGGCAAGCGTGGGCGTGTGTGTGTGTGTATGAAGGCAAGCGTGGGCGTGTGTGTGTGTGTGTATGAAGGCAAGCGTGGGCCTGTGTGTGTGTGTGAAGGCAAGCGTGGGCGTGTGTGTGTGTATGTGTGTGGGAAGGCAAGCGTGGGCGTGTGTGTGTGTGTGTGTGTGAGGTCGTGGCAACCTGAAGCGGCTGTGAGAAATTGGAGCTACAGCTCTCTTATATGGATGATGCCTTGATGTGGTAGTCATCCGTCATTTCTGTGGAAAAATTTACTGAACTCCTACCACTGAGGTTTATACCATTCAGGCATGGGTTTTCAACTTTATTAGTGAGGAGTGTTTTAAGTCTAGAAATGGTGGCCTTTTAAGTGTTGGAAAAACAAAATACCTTAAAGAAATGGATTTTACCACAATTAATATTAAAGGAGCAGAAATTAATCTCTGGATATAGGAAAGTAATGTGACCTGCTTAAGACTAATTTTTAATTTTTTTCTGAGAATAATCACAGCCATTCACACACTCAGCCTTTAACCGAAAGTCCCTCCTGGAAAGAGGATTGTCTGTTTCTCTGCTGACGCAGAAAGATAGAGAAACCAATGTCACTTGCTTCTGCAGAGACTTTGCGCATTATCTGACACTGGTTGATATTGTTGCAGGGTTTTGGTGCCTTTGAACGCTCAATCTTGACTCAGATCGATCATATTCTGATGGACAAAGAAAGATTACTTCGAAGGACACAGACCAAGCGTTCTGTCTACCGAGTTCTTGGCAAACCTGAGCCAGCAGTCCAGCCTGTACCGGAGAGTCTGCCAGGGCAGCCGGTAAGGACTCTGATGCATGGTGATTATGGGAGCAGTTTCTAAAGGAGGCTAATTAACTGGACGATCTGCTCACCTCCTTGTAGGTATTCCTTGGGGTATAAGAAATAAAGAAAGGGGGGAGAAAAAAGCACTGCTTTGTTTGAGAAACTGAGATGACGTGGGAGGGGAAAGTTTTTAAAAATGAAGCCATTGGGGCACAGTTCTTGAGGTGCTAGCCTACTGTGTTACCCCTTTGCCTGGCAAAGAAATAAAGCCCCTCTTTCTCCTAAACAAAAAATAATAATGAATAAAGCAATTATTAACTTGTGGCTAGCCTTCTCTTAATTTTGAGTTTGATATGAATCTGTTGTGGAAGCATTTGTAATTCAGTTTTTAAAATTCAGTTTTAAAGCTTCTTCTTTAGAAGCGCTAATATTGAGTTGAGTATGTACTTTAGACTTTCCTTTGCATGTTTATGTGCTCCAGGAAAGGATCCAGAATTGGAATAGGCAGATTCTTCTGTCTAAAGGAAACTCTTTTATTTATAATAGAAATATATGCTTAACTTCAGAAGAATTTTAAATGAAAAGTAAAATTCCCCTAGTCTGAAAATTCCACTTCTTAGGTTTAACGAATGTTCGTAGTTGTAACAAACTTTTAGGTATTTTCTACACAGACACACACAGACACACACACATGTATATAACACATATGCGTTCATAAAAATACGGTTTTTGGAACTTTCCTGTTGGCCCAGTGGTTAAGACCCCATGCTCCCAATGCAGTGGGCATGGGTTCAATCCCTGGTTGGGGAACTAAGATCCCACAAAGCCTGCACAGCATGGCCAAAAAACCAAAAATAATTGTCTATTTTTTTTTAACTAAATGGGATGGATATATATATAAATGTGTATAAATATATAAATTATATATAAAATCTCACAGTTTTCTAAATTATTCTAGATATTTTTCCAGGCTGTTACATAGAGATCTACCTCATTTTTTCTAATGGCTAGAGTATTCCATTGTATGGATGTGTACTATAATTTATTTGAACAGTGGATATTTATGTTTTCTCCAGTTTTAGAAACAGTGCTATAAGAAACATTCCTGAGCATTTATATATTTTTGTTTTTATATGAACATGTGGATATACTTCTAGAAGTGGAAATATTAAGGAGAATATGCATTTTAAATTCTGATAGATGTAAAATTGCCTCAAAAAAGCTACTGTATTTTCCATTACTGAGGATTGCCTGTTTTAGAGGTGAAAAATGATGTTTTTTCATCTCAATTTGCATGTATTAGAATGAGATTAAATATATTTTCATATAACCATTGAGTATTTGTGTTTTTTCCGTCAAGTGCCTATTAATGTTTTGCCCATTTTTCAATGGCATTATTTTTGTTCTTTAATTGTAAGAGCTCTTTATATCTTAAGGAAGATAGTGCTTTTACTGTTCTACACATTTTTTATAGTTACTGCATTACTTTGGTAACCTCATTGGGATTCACTCTTTCCTTCTCATTGATGTAGGAGATCCTTCCTGAGGCCCCTGCCAATGCCCACCTGAAGGACTTGGATGAAGAAATCTTTGATGATGATGACTTTTATCACCAGGTATGATTTTTACACTTTTCTTTTGTTATAAATCAGGCTTTAGCATTTTAAGACACTTGATAGAATTCTCTGACCTAAAGGTAGCTATCTTACTTGGGAAGGACAGAGTCAGGGTTTCTGAACATGGGCTCAGAATCGACTTGCTGTGTAGTCCTAGATGTGTTACTTTGCTTTTATATTTTTCCTTCTGAAATGAAAATAGCTACAGCTTCTTTGTTAGTTGTTACAGAGTATAAGTTATTGTAGAACAGTTTTAGTGTCTTTGCATCAGGTGATTTATTCTCTCTCAGCCACTTTTGATGATGTTCCTGGAGGATTTATTTTTTTGTTTGGTTTCTTGTCCTGTTACTAGTAGGTAAGGACATGGAGTTGAAAGACCAGGATCCCAGAATTCTTGAATTGCGTCTCTTCTCTTAAAACTTTCTTGTGTGTGTGCATGTTCAAATCAGTTAAGTACATATTGAGGTTGTCTGCTGCTGTTGATTATAATAATAGTGTAGTGCTTTGAAGACAGAAGGAATTGCTAGAGATTGAAATCTAGTCCAGTTCTCAGTGTCTCCTCCCAGTCATTCCCCCTGTTCTTGCCCTGCCCCTGTCATCTGCTGTCGTGCTGATCATTCTGACGATGGTTGTACCATCAAGGTAGGCTAAACATCTGGGCTATTCTAAAGAAATAATTTCCTCTAATTCTGGGTCTCTCTTATCAGTCATACATCTTAATGAAACATGCTGTAGGCTGTCCTCTCTCTAGCCCTGGAGAGTCAGGGATGCTGTTCAGTTTTGGTTGAGTCATTATTTGTCACAGTGATCTTTGTTAACTTTTATGGAAGACTTTTCGCATGCTTGTTGGAGGTGTAGCTGTAATGACTGTCCTATGTAGTATATGGAAGTACGAAGGAAGGAACTGAGGAAATCTATACTGTGAAGAAAGTGGAAAAAAGTGATTCTGTATTGCGGAAACCTCTGATTTTGCCCTAAAAGAGAGAGATTTTTTAAAATTAATCTTGCTGTTCACTCTGATGTTCCATTAAAATTATTGCTGTGCGTCTTAAAAGTAATGATGAGAGGGTGGAGGCAAGAGGATTGGTGTGTGGCCCCAGGTGTTCCCAGTCAGAGGTCTTGATTCTTTTTTCCTTTTTTTCTATTATGTCCATTTGTCAGAAGAGTGGGGAACTCTATTTTGCTCTAGAATGTCCAAGAGAGTACCCGACATGGGATACTAATGCTGTGTGAGTGTGTGAGATCATGGGAGACAATCCAAAATGTTCCAGTCTTCATTAATTGAAATGTACATTGTTCGATAGAAAGTGCATCATAAATTAAATAGGCCTAATGAAATAAACTGAAATTACTGGGGGAAGCTGCTTCCACTGGCAATCCTGAGTCTGAAAGATTTTTTTTTTTTGGCCTGGAGGTCTGCTTAAGAAGAAATAGCATTACTTGATTGGCCCTTCATCCCAATTAATAATTTTAACTTCGATAAATTCTGATTTCAGTTATGACTAGTCACATCTTCGCTTTTCCCCTTGCTGGTTAATTGGGGTGCTGGGGTTAATCTAAATTAAAACTTAAACTAATAGAGGTCAGCGAGGCAGCTGAAACACCTGAGTGAAACAAATGGGGCTGCCAGGCACAACTTTATCTTGGCTGTTTCCCAAGAGGGAAGTGGCAGCAAATTGGAGTTGTTTCAGCCTTCTGTAAAGGTGAATGATGGGTGACACTTGTTAATGTACAGCATCTCCGGAAGCATTCCAGATTGCTTTGCTGCCGCACCAACTGCTGCCATCCACGCACAGTCAGTAGGAACTGGACCAGTTGCCAACATCTGGCAGCACAGCAAGGAATGGGTGCAAGGCTTGAAACCCCGCAGATTCTAAATATGGTGCTTAGAAGTGTGCAGGCTTTAATCACTTACCACTCTTTGGCAGCAGGCTACGACAGCTTATCCCAGCCTCGTACATCACAGTCGACATCTGCTGAGCCGCCAGGCAGCTGCACATTCATTTTCTTTTCTTGCCTTTTCTCTTTGCCTCCTATTCCTCTTCTTCCTCGCACTACCCCCCACTTCCCCTCCGCCCCCCCCCCCCGCCTCCCTTCAGTTTTCCTCCCCCTCCCCCAGTATGCTTCTTGGGAGAGATGATCTGTAAAGATTACCGCTTCATTGTGTGCAAGTAATTGTGGTGATGCCAGGCCCTTGACAGACACAACGTAGCACCTGTTCTGCTGACCTGGTTAATTTCTTCTGTTGAGTGGGATTTACCAGAGATGGGAGCTGAAGCCAATTCAGTGATAAGGCTAAAGAAAATGGCTGTATGTTTTCTGTCACCTCCCAATTAAATTGGCTTCATAAAGTGCTTTCCTTTATTTGTCAGGGTAGTAAGCCTGAGCTAAGTGTTGCATTCAGAAGTGGTACAATGTATTACAATGGGCCTGTGAGTTTTCATTTGTGTTTTTTGATGCGGTGGGTTGTTTGGAAGAGCTTGGTGGTGAATATAATAACGTTTCGCCTTTTTATTTTTTTAACCATACTTGAAGCCAGACTCTTTGGGTCATGTTTTGTAAGGAAGAGATTATAGCCACATTGAATTTTAATGTTTCGTTGTAAGGGTTTAAAGGCTTACTTGGTTAAGTCATGTATCTCGAGGCTGTGTAAATGCCCTCACCACTGAGAATGGTGTTCAGGGTCAGAACATGCAACACAGACACAGTCACTCTCTTTGTTTCATAATGGGCCTTAAATCACTACAACTTAAATATGTCTGTGTTATTTAATAAAGGTACATGAGAGTGTGTATATGTGTATGTGTATAAGCAAATACATACGGAGTGGGGAGAGAACTGGAGAGTATCAGATACTGTAATGGTACTTTTTTTGAGCTGAAAAGAACCTCACAATAATGAGTCATTAAGTAACTTCCTGAAAGTCACATACTAGTACTTGATCCAAGATTTTTTAGGCCAAGCCCTGTTCTTCCCATACCTTTGTTTCTTAAATACTTCATTTGTGAGCCACAGGAAGACTTTAGTATTACGCTTTTCATTTTGTAAATAACTGAGCTTCATTTTCTTAGAACCAGAAGAAACATTATGTTGTGTTAGAAAGTAAATTTTTTTTCCCTTTGAAGGCAAATGATTTATTGAACTCCTGGTTTCTTAACAATTCTAATGAAAAAAATTAACCTTCTAGTTGTGTTCCTGGTTTGTTTAGAGTTGCTGAAAGCCCAGAGTGTGCCCAGCAGGGACAATTTTAGGAGGGAAACTGTTCACAGGCTTCAAACGTTGCTGAGTTCTCACTCGCTGAGGGGATCAGCTCGTACCTGGCTCAGTTGTTGTTAGAGTTCATTCCTAGAGATTATTTCACAAAATATGAAGGTTGCAGATGACCATGAAGGAAGAGCCATGTTTTCAGTGTCTGTTGTTCATTTTCATGATCCCGTTTGCTACTTTTTTTTTTTTACATTAAGTATGCTTTTAAGGTATGTTGTCTATATTGCCATTTAAAGTTGATTTTTGACTCGATAGGCCTGATGAGTTCTCAAAGAACGGAGGAAGGACTAATGTTTACTGAACACTAGTAACGGGCCAGCTCCTGGACTGAATAGACAGGTACTTGACTCATGTCTTCATTTCATCCTCCTGAGATCTTCAGGTTGAGCTATGACTGCCTTAGCAATAAGCTATAAAGTAACTGTAAAGTGACTGGGTTTTTTTAAAGCATTAAAAAAAAATTTTTTTTTTAGTTAATAATTGCTGCCTACAGGTTTCCTCTAGTTGCAGCGAGCAGGAGCTGCTCTCTAGTTGCGGTGTGTGGGCTCCTCGCGGTGGCTTCTGGTGCGGAGCACAGGCTCTGAGTGTGCAGGCTTCAGCTGTGGCGTGTGGTCTCTGGAGCGCGGGCTTGGTGGGGTGGCGCCCCGGCAAGTGACTGGGTTTGTTCTTTTCATAGCCGAGACCTCAAACTAGTTTCTTGTCATGTCACCTCGTGAGGTATTTTGCTCTGAAAGGACTAATTGAGCTTAGATACTGACAGGTCGATACCTGGATTTCTGAGGGTTCATTAGGATTTTGTATGTTGCTTCTAACTCTGTTTAGTTTTGATCTGGTTTGTCCTGTCACTTTGAATTTAACCAAGAGCGTCTGGAGAAAGGCATAATAGGTTCTGTTCTTTTGACGACCACTTTGATGGGTTAAATTTCTCCTTTCATCTGCCATCAGGACATGTCTATAGCTGACCCTGCCACATGCTGGACATTTGTGTCTAAGACATTTGGTAATGTCATAAACAAGTAATTACTAATTCGGTGAACTATTAAAAGTCAATAATGTTAAGAAATAGAGAAGAGGCAAGCTTTCTGACAGGGTGGTTTACTTTAATTAAATTGGTGGGTGATTAATATAGATGGCTGATGGGGTGGCTTTAATTGTATGCATTTAGATCGTAGTGTGAATAAGGGATGTGTGAGGCCATTCCTATGGTTAACAGCTATACAGTGTTCTTGTTGGCGTGTGTCTTTCCAGTGGTTCGGTTGATGGCTGAGAATATGCTTTAAAGTTTGATTTGAACCTACTCCTTTTAATTTGTTGCTGGAAAACAGATCCATTCTGTTCAGAGCAGTATTTCATTTTTAGTTTGACTTTGAGATGTTGCAGCTATTTGAGATGTGGATAGTGTTTCTTAAAAGTTTGATAAAATTTATTACATGTATATCTTCTTGGTGACTTTAGAGAGGGTGTATATATGAAGTGCATAATTTTGAAAATTGAAATTATGGCTGAAGTTAGAGCAGAGAGTTAATCAGTTAGGTTTCTTAAGAAACCAGTATCAGTGTCTAATTAAACCCCAGTTTTAATAATTACAAGATTTTGTTTTGAATCTGTGCAAGAATTTTATTTGAGATGCATTCTAGTTTCTGTGTTGCCATTGTCTGTCTGTCAGTGTTTAGTCCCAAAGATAGTATCAATATCGGCATTTGATAGCTAGCGTGGGCTTGCTATTATGGAGCCTGCACACACAAAAGCCACATTTTAAATGCAAGGTCGAGAAATTTGATCAAACAGCAGCATCAAGGGAAGGCACACACGACTGGCCTTCATTTCTTTCAGTTCTCTTGCTTTAAAAAAACACCGGAGCATGACTTTGGTTCTACTGCTTCATGTAGACAAAGGTAAAACCTCAGAACAAAGCCTAAAACAGGCTCCATTTGATGGAGCCAGCTAGGAAAGAAAGAAGACTTGGCCCAGAACCATCAAAGAAACTTTTCAAATGCGAGTGGTCCTGTGGTTATTTACTAGGCAAATATGTGGCCAAATTGCCTTTTCTATACTAATATAATGTTAAACCCAGTGTCAGCTGGTTGAGTGTCAGTTAGACACAGGAGTCCAGCAGTGTTTGAGTGGGCTCCAGTGAGGAGTTTGGCACTTTAGAAAGGGGCGCACTACCTGTTCACCAAACTGGGCCTGGTGTCGTCTTGTTTTTAAGTTACATTCAGTCTATGTAGCTCCTTAAAGCTTTCCTTTAAATTATAGGGACAGTGACTTGGCATAAAAGGGGAAGTTAATAAACAGCTTTAAAAATTATTTGTAGATCTAGCATAGAACCTAATTGCCCTGAAGTTAGACAGTGTCTCTGAAAATTGTCCATTCCAAACTGACTTTGTACTAGAGCCTAGGGGACTAGGGTAGGATCGTCACATCTTTAGACACTGAAATCCAGGTGTTCTTGGTCCACATTTGATCTTCTTATATATTTATTTACTTATATATAGCTGTCCTGGGTCCTGGTTGCGGTGCATGGGCTTCCCATTGCAGTGGCTTCTCTAGTTGTGGGTCCGCAGGATCTAGGTGTGGGGGCTTTAGTAGTTGCAGCATGCAGGCTCAGTAGTTGTGGCGCATGGGTTTAGTTACTCTGAGGTATGTGCGATCTTCCCCGACCAGGGATTGAACCTGTGTCCCTTGAATTGGCAGGCAGATTCTTGACCACCAGCGAAGTCCCTGACTTTTCTAGCATACTATGCTGCCTTTTGACCTGACATACTTAAAAGTCCATTTGAGTGTTTTCTTTTCAGATTCATAACTGTTTAGGAAATTGAAGATGTACTGTGACAGTTCACATGTGTCACTTTCATGCCGTTATGTGCTTCATTCACTAATTGCTATACCAGATGCTAGTTTTACAAAGACTGATAAGACAAACCCCTGCCTGAGGAATTTGTGTCATCTAATGAGAGCAAAAGTGAAAGTGTTAGTCACTCAGTCATGTCTGACTCTTTACAACCCCATGGACTGTAGCCCGCCAGGTTCCTCTGTCCATGGAATTCTGCAGGCAAGAATACAAGAGTGGGTAGCCATTCCCTTCTCCAGGGGAATCTTCCCAACCCAGGGATCGAACCTGGGTCTCCTGCATTGCAGATGGATTCTTTAAGGTCTGAGCCACCAGGGGGAGTCCTAACAAGAGCAAAGTTCTCAATTTTGCAGTCATATAGCTCCTCTTTCAGAGTATGACTTTAATAAAATTTAAATGAAGAAGATAGATGGTGCATTAGAGCAATCAGGTCCTTCATACGAAAATATACATGTAGCTCAGACTGAGCTCCCAATGCAGGGGGCCTGGGTTTGATCCCTGGTCAGAGAACTAGATCCTACATGCGGAACTAAGACTTCACATTGTGCAACTAAAAATCCTTCATGCCATAGCTAAGACCTGGCACAGCCAAATAAATAAATAATGTTTAAACAAAACAAAACCAAATAGTTCCGTAGTGCTGTCTTATCACAAATGTGCCTCACATACTTGTTGGCACACAGGTTTTTCTCTCAACAGACTCCTAATTCCTAAGTCATGTCTCAGTAACTCATAAAAGACCCTGAGACATGGTGTTAGATATTAACTCTGAATAATATTATAAATACACTATTTTCCAAGAATTTAGTGATTTTTAGAAGCCAACATTGCGAATTTGATATCCACTGAAACTTATTTCAGATTAGAGGAACCTTCAGGGAGATACTGCTTTGGGAAAGATCTCTGATCTTCCCCTTGCTTACAGCAAGTAATAATAAAACCTTCCTGCTCCCGGCCGGGGGTGAGGCGGGGGTGGAGGGGAGAGCATTCAGGTTGGTGATGGGTATTTAAAGGTTCATTTTGCTGTATCCTACCTCTGTGTATTTTTTTTTAATTTTTCTGTAATAAAAAGTTGAGAAGGTCTTCAGATTTCTTTCTTCCTTCCATTAATTGATTCAGCAAATATGTGAGTATCAACTACATATTTATCGAGTAACTTGTTCTAGGCTGTGCTATTTGATGCAGTAGCCACTGGCCACATCAGTTCAGTTCAGTTCAGTCGCTCAGTCGTGTCCGACTCTTTGCAACCCCATGAATCACAGCACGCCAGGCCTCCCTGTCCATCACCAACTCCCGGAGTTCACTCAGACTCATGTCCATCGAGTCGGTGATGCCATCCAGCCATCTCATTCTCTGTCGTCCCCTTCTCCTCCCGCCCCCAATCCTTCCCAGCATCAGAGTCTTTTCCAGTGAGTCAACTCATCGCATGAGGTGGCCAAAGTATGGGAGTTTCAGTTTCAGCATCAATCCTTCCAATGAACACCCAGGATTAATCTCCTTTAGAATGGACTGGTTGGATCTCCTTGCAGTCCAAGGGACTCAAGAGTCTTCTCCAGCACCACAGTTCAAAAGCATCAATTCCTCGGCGATCAGCTTTCTTCACAGTCCAACTCTCACATCCATACATGACCACTGGAAAAACCATAGCCTTGACTAGATGGACCTTGGTTGTCAAAGTAATGTCTCTGCTTTTTAATATACTATCTAGGTTGGTCATAGCTTTCCTTCCAAGGAGTAAGCGTCTTTTAATTTCATGGCTGCAGTTAGCATCCGCAGTGATTTTGGAGCCCCCCAAAATAAAGTCTGACACTGTCTCCACTGTTTTCCCATCTATTTCCCATGAACTGATGGGACCAGATGCCAGGATCATTGTTTTCTGAATGTTGAGCTTCAAGCCAACCTTTTCACTCTCCTCTTTCACTTTCATCAAGAGGCTTTTGAGTTCCTCTTCACTTTCTGCCATAAGGGTGGTGTCATCTGCATATCTGAGGTTATCGATATTTCTCCCGGCAATCTTGATTCTAGCTTGTGCTTCTTCCAGCCCAGCGTTCCTCATGATGTACTCTGCATATAAGTTAAATAAGCAAGGTGACACTATACAGCCTTGACGTACTCCTTTTCCTATTTGGAACCAGTCTGTTGTTCCATGTCCAGTTCTAACTGTTGCTTCCTGACCTGCATACAGGTTTCTCAAGAGGCAGGTCAGGTGGTCTGGTATTCCCATCTCTTTCAGAATGTTCCACAGTTTATTGTGATCCACACAGTCAAAGGATTTGGCATAGTCAATGAAGCAGAAAGAGATGTTTTTCTGGAACTCTCTTGCTTTCTCCATGATCCAGCGGATGTTGGCAATTTGATCTCTGGTGCCTCTGCCTTTTCTAAAACCTGCTTGAACATCTGGGAGTTCACGGTTCACATATTGCTGAAGCCTGACTTGGAGAATTTTGAGCATGACTTTACTAGCGTGTGAGATGAGTGCAACTGTGCAGTAGTTTGAGCATTCTTTGGCATTGCCTTTCTTTGGGATTGGAATGAAGACTGACCTTTTCCAATCCTGTGGCCACTGCTGAGTTTTCCAAGTTTGCTGGCATATTGAGTGCAGCACTTTCACAGCATCATCTTTCAAGATTTGAAATAGCTCAACTGGAATTCCATCACCTCCACTAGCTTTGTTCGTAGTGATGCTTTTTAAGGCCCACTTGACTTCACATTCCAAGATGTCTGGCTCCAGGTCAGTGATCACGCCACCGTGATTATCTGGGTCGTGAAGATCTTTATTGTACAGTTCTTCTGTGTATTCTTGCCACCTCTTCTTAATCTCTTCTGCTTCTGTTAGGTCCATACCATTCCTGTCCTTTATCGAGCCCATCTTTGCATGAAATGTTCCCTTGGAATCTCTAATTTTCTTGAAGAGATCTCTAGTCTTTCCTATTCTGTTGTTTTCCTCTATTTCTTTGCATTGATTGCTGAGGAAGGCTTTCTTATCTCTCCTTGCTATTCTTTGGAACTCTGCATTCAGATGCTTATATCTTTCCTTTTCTCCTTTGCTTTTCAGTTTTCTTCTTTTCACAGCTATTTGTAAGGCCTCCTCAGACAGCCATTTTGCTTTTTTGCATTTCTTTCCACGGGGATGGTCTTGGTCCCTGTCTCCTGTACAGTGTCACGAACCTCCGTCCAGAGTTCATCAGGCACTCTATCTATCAGATCTAGTCCCTTAAATCTATTTCTCACTTCCACTGTATAATCATAAGGGATTTGATTTAGGTCATATCTGAATGGTCTAGTGGTTTTCCCTACTTTCTTCAATTTCAGTCTGAATTTGGCAATAAGGAGTTCATGATCTGAGCCACAGTCATCTCCTGGTCTTGTTTTTGCTGACTGTATAGAGTGTCTCCATCTTTGGCTGCAAAGAATATAATCAGTCTGATTTCGGTGTTGACCATCTGGTGGTGATGTCCATGTGTAGAGTCTTCTCTTGTGTTGTTGGAAGAGGGTGTTTGCTATGACCAGTGCATTCTCTTGGCAAAACTCTATTAGCCTTTGCCCTGCTTCATTCCGTGCTCCAGGGCCAAATTTGTCTGTTATTCCAGGTGTTTCTTGACTTCCTACTTTTGCATTCCAGTCCCCTATAATGAAAAGGACATCTTTTTTGGGTGTTAGTTCTAAAAGGTCTTGTAGGTCTTCATAGACCCGTTCAACTTCGGCTTCTTCAGCGTTACTGGTTGGGGAATAGGCCTGGATTACTGCAATATTGAATGGTTTGCCTTGGAAACGAACAGAAATCATTCTGTCGTTTTTAAGATTGCATCCAAGTATTGCATTTCGGACTCTTTTGTTGACCATGATGGCTACTCCATTTCTTCTAAGGGCTTCCTGCCCACAGTAGTAAATATAATGGTCATCTGAGTTAAATTCACCCATTCCAGTCCATTTTAATTCACTGATTCATAGAGTGTCGATGTTCACTCTTGCCATCTTCTGTTTGACCACTTCCAATTTGCCTTGATTCATGGACCTAACATGAATGCAATATTGCTCTTTACAGCATCGGACCTTGCTTCTATCACCAGTCATATCGGGTATTGGTTTTGCTTTGGCTCCATCCCTTCATTCCTTCTAGAGTTATTTCTCCACTGATCTCCCGTAGCATACTGGGCACCTACCGACCTGGGGAATTCCTCATTCAGTATCCTATCATTTTGCCCTTTGATACTGTTCATGGGGTTCTCAAGGCAAGTATACTGAAGTGGTTTGCTGTTCCCTTCTCCAGTGGACCACATTTGGCTGTGGTCCATGTGATCAGATCGACTAGTTTCCTGTGATTATGATTTCAGTGTGTCTGTCCTCTGATTTTCCCTCACAATACCTACCTTCTTATTTGGGTTTCTCTTAACCTTGGATGTGGGATAGCTCTTCACAGCTGCTCCAGCAAAGCGCAGCCACTGTACCTTAGCTGTTTAAATTTCAGTTGTAGCTAATTAATTAAAATAAAGTTGAAAATTCAGTCTGTCAGTCATGCTAGTAACATATTGAGAGCTGTAGCCGCTAGGGGTTATTGTACTGGACAATGCAAATATCGAACATTTACATCATCACAGAGGCTTCCCAAGTGGCTCAGTGGTAAAGAATCCACCTGCCAATACAAGAGACTTGGGTTCAATCCCTGGGTCAGAAAGTGCCCCAGGAGAAGGAAATGCCAACCCACTCCAGTATTCTTGCCTGGGAAACCCCACGTACAGAGGATCCTGACAGGCTGCAGTCTGTGGGGTCACAAAGAGTCAGACAGGACTGAGCACACACACACATCATCACAGAAAGGTCTGTTGGAGCTCTGTGAGGGGCTGAAACAAAGCAAAGGCCTGCCCTCTATCTTAGAAACATTCATTCTGTCTTAGAAACAGGATGATACTGCAGTGGAAAACAGTAAAACGGGTATGGATGAAGGGGCCTAAGACAGGGATGGGATGGTTACTGTTTTCAGGTAGGGTGGTCAGGAGATTCAGTGATACTTGAGCAGAGCCCTGAGGGCAGTGCACACCAGACCATGAAAGTTTTGGGGGGAAAGGGAATGGTGAGTGCAAAGGTGTCAAGGCCCTGCCGCGGCTAGCGTGTTCTAGGAAATAGGGAGGCCTGTACCCCCAGGGTGGGGTAGGTAAGAAAGAGTGGGATAGGAGAGCCATAATGGGGGGCCAGGTCCTGAAGGAGCTTGTAGGCCACCCTAAAGCTTTGGCTTTCACTAGTAAGCCACTGGAGAGTTTTGAACAGAGGAGTCACATGATTGGACTAATAATTTTGAAGCATCACTCTGATGTGTTGAGAATAAATTCTAAGGAGGCAGGGTGGCAAACAAGAAACAGGAGGCTGTCATGATAGTCCAGGTAAGAGATGGTAGTAGCTGGGACTGAGATGTTTTAGAGGGAGTGCTGACAAGTGGCTGGACTGAATTTATGCTGAAAGTTGAACTGACGGGTTTGGCTGGTGGATTGTGTGTGGAGTGTGGGAAGAGAGGGATCCAGGATGACTTTAGGGATTTTGGTCTGAGCAGTTGGATGGATGAAATTGCTATTTACTGAACTGGGGACAAACAGTGAGGGAAGCTAGTTTGGAGAAGAAATCTGGAACTCAGAACACTGGATTTCCACACCCTGCCCCACCCTGCCCCACCCTGGAGAAGGAAATGGCAACCCACTCCAGTGTTCTTGCCTGGAGAATCCCAGGGATGGGGGAGCCTGGTGGGCTTCCATCTATGGGGTCGCACAGAGTCGGACACGACTGAAGTGACCTAGCAGTAGCAGCAGCCCCACCCTGACCCCATGGACCTGTGCTGATTTTAATTATTTTTATTCCAAATTGGTTATATTAAGATATCACTGAAGCATTCATAGGGAATTGTTGAGGGGGTAGTTATGTAAAATTTTGGAGTTCATGGAGAGGTCTGAACTGAAGGGATGAATCGGAGAGCCATCAGCATATAGATTGTATTTAATACCAGGAGACTGGATGAGATCACCTAGGGATTGAAAGTGGAGAGAAAAAGAGATTCAAAGCCCACGTCCTGGGGCATTCAACATTTTGAGGTTGGGGAGATGAAGAGGATCTAGTAGAGGTGTTGGAAAAGGTGAGAGAGAATAAAGGAAGAGTGATTTCCCAGGTTTCATATCAAGGTGATTCAAGAAGGAGGAAATCCAATATCATCCTTATACCAAAACCAGGCAAAAATATCACAGGGAAAGAAAACTACCGACCAATATCTCTAATGAATAGAGATACAAAAGTCAACAATCTACTAGCAAACTCACTTCAGCAACACATAGGCAAGAGTACTGGAGTGGGTTGCCATGCCCTCCTCCAGGGGATCTTCCCAACTCAGGGATTGAACCCGAGTCTCCCTCATTGTAGGAGGATTCTTTACTGTTTGAGCCACCAGGAAAGCCCCCCCACCCCCCGCAAAAAAAAAAATTATATACCATAACTAAGTGGGATTTAGCCCAGGAATTCAAGATTGTTTTAACATCAAAAATCAATTAATGTAATCAAATAATGTTATAAGGACCAAAAACATGATCATCTCAATAGATGCAGAAAATTGTTTGACACCCTTTCATGATAAACACTCAACAAATAGGGATAGAAGAGAATTCCTTACCTAGTAAAAAACATCTATGAAAACCCATAACTAACATCCTATTCAGTGGTAAAAGACAGTAAACTTTCCCCAAAGATTAGAAATAAAGCAAGGATGCTCTTGTCACTAATATTCAACATTGTACTGGAGGTTTTAGCAAGGGCAGTTAGACAGAAAGAAATAAAAGGCATCTAAGTTGGAAAAGAAGAAGTAAAAGTATCTCTTTGCAGTTGGCATGATCCTATATATAGAAATCCCGAAGAAGCCACCAGAAAACTACTTGATCATGAATTGCAGGATACAGAATAAACACAAAAAAATCGGTTGTGTTTCTATACACCAGCAGTAAGCAATCTGAAAAGTTAAGAAAGCTATTACATTTACAATAGCATCCAGAAGAGGAAAATACCCGAGAATAAATTTAACCAAGGAGATAAAAGACATATTGTTGTGTGTGTGCGTGTGTATGCACTCAGTCACGTCCAACTCTTTGTGACCCTGTGGACTGTAGCCTACCAGGCTCCTCTGTCCATGGAATATTTTCAAGAACACTGGAGCAGGTTGGCATTTCCTACTCCAGGGGGTCTTCCCCACCCAGGGACTGAACCTGAATCTCTTGCATCTCCTGCCTTGGCAGGAGATTCTTTACCATTGGTGCTACCTGTGAAGCCCCAAAGACCTGTACGCAGAAAGTTATAAACATTGCCGAAAGAAATTAAAAAAAAAAGACCTAAATAAATGGAAAGCCATCCCATTTCATGGATTAGAAAAATTCTAATTTATGGTTTAGAAGACTTCAGTATTGTTAAAATGACAGTACTCCTCATTTGATATACAGATTCAGCACAATCTCTATCAAAATCCCAGCTGTCTTTCTGCTGAAAGTGATGAGCAGATCCTAAAATTGATATGGAAATACAAAAGACCCAGGATAGCCAAAACAATCTTGAAAAAGATCGAAGTTGGAGGACTCATAGATCCTAATTTCAAAACTTATTACAAAGCTGTAGTAATCAAGATGTTGTGGTACTGGTATAAGGTTAGGCAATAGATCAATAGAACACAATTGAGAATTCAGAAATAAACCTTTACAGTTATGGTCAATTGATTTTTGACAGGGGTGCCAAGACAGTGGTGAGAAGTCTTTACAACAAATAATGCTAGGACAACTGGATACCCACTTGCAGAAGAGTGAAGTTAGAGCCCTCTCTCATTCCTACACGAAGATTAACTCTAAGTTGATCATATACAAGAGAAAAAACTAAAACTTTTAGAAAAAAACAGGAGTAAATCTTCATGGCTTTGGGTTAGGAAATAGTTTCTTAAATAGGACAACAAAAGCACAAGTGACAAAACAGAGTAAAAAACAGATACATTGGACTTCATCGAAATTGAAAACTTTTGAGCTGCAAAAGGTCCTACCGGAAAAGTGGAAAGACCCACAGAGTGGGAGAAAATATTTTTAAATTGTGTATCTGATAAAGGACTGGTATCTAGAATATATAAAGAACTCTTAAACTCAACACTAAAAGCAAATAGCCTGCTAAAAAAATGGCAAATGATCTGAATAAACATTTCTCCAAAGAAGATATTTAAATAAACAGTAAGATGCTCACTGTTATTAGTCTTCAGGAAAATACAAATCAGAACCACAATGAATACTACTTTGATCACTAGGATAGCTATGATCAAAAAAGACAGATAACAAGTTTGGGGAGAATATGGAGAATTTGGAAGCCTCATACACTGTGGGTAGAAATATAAATTGGTGCAGCCTCTATGGAAAACAGTTTGGTAGTTCCTCAAATCAATCATAGAGTTACCATATGAGCCAGCAGTTCTACTCTTCGGTTTATACCCAAAAGAAATGAAGATCATATGTCCACACAAAAACTTGTGCATGAATATCTGAGCATTATTCATAAAAGCCTTAAAGGAAACAACCCAAGTGACCATCAACTGATAAATGTATAAACAAAACATGGTATATCCATACAATAAATATTATTCAACCATAAAGAGGATGAAGTACTGAAACTTGCAACATGGATGATATTTTGAAAACATTATGGTAAGTTAAGTGAAACAAAAGATTCACAGGCCATATTTATATGATTTATTAAATGCTCCGAATAGGCACAATTTATAGAAGTGAGGAAGTGGATAGGTGGTTGCCTAGGGCTGGCAGTATTTGGGGGTGAAATGGGAGTAGCTGATGAAAAAAAAACTGTCTTTTGACAGTGATGAAAATATTCTGAAATTGATTGTGACGATAGTCGCATACCTCAGTGAATATACAAAACCATCGAATCATAGTTTAAATTGGTGAGCTGTGTTTTGTGTGCATTTATCTGAATAAGGTGTGTTTTTTTTTTTTCCTTAAAGAAAAGAGTGACATACTGTGTTGAATGTTGCAGATAGATCAAATAAGATAAGGAATGAGAACTGGCTATTTGGTTTAGCAACGTGGAAGCCATTGGGACCTTCACAGAAACTGTTTTGTTTCAGTGCTAAAGCAGGTTCAAGAGAGAATGGAGGGAGAAAAGTTGGAGACGGCATAGACAGTCTGGAGAAAGCTTGTCCTAAAGGGGAGAAATGGGGCAGCAGGGGGCAGGAGCGGGTTTCTTGTTTGGTTTTCAGGTAGATGTCCTCTGTATGTTGCTTTTGTTGTCATCCATTTGTTTATTTTTTAGGCTGTGCAGGGTCTTCGTTGCTGTCCACAGGCTTCTTGTCGTGGAGCATGGGCTTTAGAGCCCATGGCCTCAGTAGTTGCAGCCCTCAGGCTTAGCTGCTTGTGGGATCTTGGTTCCCCAGTCAGGGATCCTGTATGCTGTTTTCTGATGGAAATGATCCAGTAGAGGACATCATGCATGTTTCAGGAAGGAGGTGAGAATGGCTGCTGCTGTGTACACAGGTAGAGAGGGGTTGGTCTGATGGACAGCTCTTGTGTAGATATGGGCGTGAGGACAGAGTATGGGCACTCTTGTTCCCAAGGAGCTGTGGGGAGGGTAGTATGTGAGGTTCTTACCTGAGTGCAGGGGCTGGAGGTTTGAGCAAATAGAAGGTATGGCAGAGTCCTCGAACAGAGCTGCTGCTGCTGCTGAGTCACTTCAGTCGTGTCCGACTCTGTGTGACCCCATAGATGGAAGCCCACCAGGCTCCCCCATCCCTGGGATTCTCCAGGCAAGAACACTGGAGTGGGTTGCCATTTCCTTCTCCAATGTGTGAAAGTGAAAAGTGAAAGTGAAGTCGCTCAGTCGTGTTCGACCCTTAGCGACCCCATGGACTGCAGCCTACCAGGCTCCTCCATCCATGGGATTCTCCAAGCAAGAGTACTGGAGTGGCTTGCCATTGCCTTCTCCCCTCGAACAGAGCAGGAGAGTGTAATTGGGAGCACTGGAGATCCGCGTAAGGTTAGTGGAAATGGTTTTAAAGTGAGTGGGACCAGCTCAGTCCATCTTGTCTGTTTCTCCACTTATTGCAGCCGTATGGATGCAGGTACTGAGATTTAACAAGGAAATACAGGTACATAATCCCTCACCTGCAATTCTGATACTAAAAAAATCCCTCACCTGCAATTCTGACACTGAAAACTTACAGTAGTGTGCTTGTTTGTTTTTGTAAATTTGGCAAAACATCGTGGTGGCAACATCTGAATGGTTCTGAAGCCGTATTAACCTATGAAAGTGAAAGTCATTCAGCTGTGTCCAACTCTTTGTGACCCCATAGACTGTATCGAATTCTCCAGGCCAGAATACTGGAGTGGGTAGCCTTTGCTTTCTCCAGGGGATCTTCCCAACCCAGAGATTGAACCTAGGTCTCCCCCACTGCAGGCAGATTATTTACCAACTGAACTACTAGGAAGCCTGCGTATTAACCTATAAGGCTTTATTTATCCCACTAGGTGGGGATATTCATGTATTTTACTGCAGAGGTGTTGATGTGTTTGACTTTGGGGTGCTGCCCCAGGTTTTGTTGGGGGCATTTATGGTATCATCACCTTCCCCCAAATCCCAAAAGCTGTATCATCACCTTCCCCCAAATCCCAAAAGCTCTGAATTCCAGGACACATCAGTCCCCGAGGGACCGTATGGCATACAGACCGTGGATCTGTATGACAAGGGGACAGCACACAGCAGACTTGAGGGTGTTTACCAGAAGTGACCGTCCTGGTGGATGGTGGCATCACATGCCCATGAGCATGGAGAGAAGCGAGCACGTGAGGAGGAGACGGGAGGCATGCTGAAAAGGCGGCAGGATCAATGGGCTATTGATCTGAGTGGGGGTAGAATTACTGGAGTCTGCAGGCTAAAGGGAGAATCCTGGAAGGAGAGGCTGAGGTTTGTTTCCTCTGGGCTTTTAATCCTTAGAGGACATAATACAGAATATAGGTTAGCCCTGCCCTCTTGGTTCCTTGTAAAGCCTTTTTAGCAAAATAATCTCTAGTTCTGAATGACTTCCTCTTCATTCTTTCAATACAAATGTTACATAGCATAGTGTCATTATACAATAGAATACCATTTAATGCCCAGAAATATTCAGTGATTGATCTGGTATCCAAAAGGATGTATAACCCCTCTCCTCACCGTTAATTTTATGGATAGAAAAAAATATACGTATATACAAGCACACACCAGGACATCTATCCATTTACCAAGAGACAGAACACTGGAAATGGGGGCTGTTGGAAATTCTAAACAATAGCACTTCTGGTACCTTGTTCCTTTTGGTATAGGTTAGGAAGAATGGCTTAATGCAGTCACTTAGTCCCTGTAAAATTCTTTTTATGTATAGGAAAAAGAAAGGAAAAGCAAGTTCTTTAGCAGTCAAATTGCCTAATTCTCTCTCTGTCTTCACATATCAGAGCCGAATACTGGTAATGATTTACTTACACTTCTAGTTAATAATTAGACATTGGGAGACACCATATATCATCCCTAATGGAATATATGGGGTCTGATGAGAAAGTTTTCTGTTTTGACTAATAAATTTTAACCCAAATGGCTAGGCCTGGTGAAATATTACGGCCTTCGAAATATTTTAGAACTTGTGCTGAGGAAACAGTGTGAATTTCCTCAGCGAATGAATTTATCATCCCTTCCAAATCACAGGCCTTAGCTCCAGCTGTGGAGTGGAGGCACGAGGCAACGCTGAATCAGAAAGTGGAAAAACTAATCAAATCCTTAAAAGACCAAGGGCAGTGAGGCAGAGTTAAGGCTGACTTTTTCAGCGGTCGCCTCGAGCTGTACATTTTCTGATGTTAGTAACCAGAGGTGGGTTATCTGGAACTTCAGTAGTAAGATGTGCTTGGGTTTTTATTCACACATTTGACTTCTCTCCAGTCTTCTCTCTATTATTAATATTATTCTTGTAAATATTATATTTGCCGCTGCAGAAGTGGGATGCTTTTCATTTTTGATCCAAAGGTCTAGAACTTAACTCTCTCCTTTCAGAGATACTACTGAATAGTCACTGTGAGCAAGGCAGTGTGCAGAGTTCTGAGGGAGGAGAGAATTTTGAGTGAGACTGTGCCTTGCTCCCAGGACGCTTACAGTCAAGCAAAGGAGCTGTAAACAATCAGAGTGCTGGGCGAGGGGGTGATAAAGAATTCAGGAGAAAGGAGATTCATAAGGTCTGGGAGAGTTAGAGAAGGCTGTGGGGAGGTGATGGCGTTTGATTGAGGCTTTTGCAGAGGAGTGGATAGGATGCTGCAGAGAGTGAGGTGGAGGGTGGCTGCGGGAGCAGAGGGTAATGGGCTGGGGGCAGGTCCTGGAGAGCGAGGAGCAGTTAGTTGTCCTAATAGAATAAATGGTAAAGGAGAGGATCACTTGTGCATGAATTAATCATGGTTCAGTTTGGAAAACGTCCTTCAAATAACAGTCTGCTTTTCCGGTATTGACTTACTGTTGTGAGTTATTTCTGTGCTTTTTACACTTTCTCCCTTCCATTCTGATTTTCCTTCATTACATATCCTATTTGTTATCCACTGTTGGCGATCAGTAGAAAGGAACTTTGAGTTATCATATTTGCTTGTTATTGTTGGCACCTGTGGTGATTCAGCTATGGAATTTTTTTGTCCCAAACTGAGTTCTGTCTTTACCTATGAGTATCATTATCTGATGTCGACAGTATTTTGATTTATTGAACACTTGCATTTTGGAAAGTGCTTTACTTTTATCATCTTTTAAGATTGCAAATCAACTTTATGAGGTACAGTTATTATGAGGAAACCGAGTCTCAGAAGGGACAAATAACTTGTCCCAAACTTCGCATCTAATAAAGGGCACAGAACCCAGGTATGTCAGACTCCAAAGCCATGGCATTTTACAGACTTCCTGGGCGATGTTTACAGTTTTGTTGAACCATGGGGCAGAATTGAAAACTCATACATAGAATCATTAGATCTTAGAAGATGGGAGATGGGCACCTGCAACCGGGATTTGACAAACTGATAAAAGAAACACTGATAATAGAAAGCACTATATGAAATGAATTCCCACCTTTATTACAAAGATGTCAAGACACCTTTCTTGCAGTAAAAAGACCAGCTTGAAGATACTACAGAAAGAGTCAGTGTATGAGGGGGCATAGGGGAGTTGGTTAGAGGAGGAGCAAAAGACCTGTTCCCACTCTTCTTTTCCTGAGAAGAACCACCGGGAACTGAGACCCAAGAGGGAGGCAAGATCGACATCATTTTAACAGTAAAATAATGAGAAGTGTTTTGAGATGTTTTTCATTCATTTGGATTAAGTGGTTTTTTTTAAAAATTCAGGTTCTCTTGGGATGGTTGAAAAAGGGCAGTTCCCACGCACTTAAACCACACAGTTCTCTAGGCCCTGTGCAAGATGTGGGAGAAAGAGAATGTTTCTTGAGGAGGAGGTACTGATAATCGTGCAGTCACTTCAGTCTTGTCCGACTCTTGGAGACCCTGTAGACCGTAGCCCGCCAGACTCCTCTGTCCATGGGATTCTCCAGGCAGGAATACTGGAGTGAGTTAGCGTGCCCTCCTCCAGGGGATCTTCCCAACTCCGGGATCGAGCCCATGTCTCTTATTTCTCCTGCACTGGCAGGCAGGTTCTTTACCACTAGAGCCAAGAGATTGAAAACCAGGAGGTTCCCCAGTTGCTTAGCAGATAGTGGTACTCTGGATTAAAAGCAACGTGTTACACACTATGATTCCTTTTGTTTAAAAACAAAAGGAGTGTCTGTGTGTGAGAAAGTAAACAAAAATTTGATGTTTTCTGCCAGAAACAACTCCCCCACTCTGTGCATGTATGTATTTATTGAGCTCCTTCAGTGGGCAGGATAGAGTGGTGAGCACATTGTTACATTCTCTGCTTTCTGTGAAGCAGACAGTTGTCTAGTGGAGGAAATAGACATTAATCATGTACTCCACTAATAAAATGTAAATTAAATACATTAGGAACATCATATGAATGTGTATGGAGGGCTCCAGTTAAGAGAGGCTTTCCTGAGGAAGGAGGTAATTGAGCTGAGATTTAGCAAGGAGGTAGAGAAGGTGGTGCAGTGGTCAATAATCTGCCTGCCAATGTAGGAGATGCAAGAGACGTGGGTTTGATCCCTCGGGCTGAAGATCCCCTGGAGGAGGGTATGGTAGCCCACTCCAGTGTTCTTGCCTGGAGAATCCCGTGGAGAGAGGAGCCTGGTGGGCTGCAGTCCATGGGGTCACGAAAGACTCGGACACTACTGAGCACACATGCGAAGGGTGTGATGTAAGCCAGTTAGTGGTTAGGGAAGCATGTTCCAGATGGTGCAGATGCAAAAAAGGGTTCCCAAGACATCTCCTGTCTTTGTCCTTCTGGCCACATGCTCTCATTTTACTGAAGCACGTCTTCCTGTGAAAGAGCCTGTGGAAGGTAAATTATTGAGTCCTTGCCTGTGTGAAATGCTTTATGAACTCTCATCTTGGTTAGTGCTTTGGCTGTGTATGGAACTTGAGGTTGAAAGTCATTTTCCTCAGCATTTTGAAGGTTTTGCTCTGCTGTCCTCTGACATCTGTTATTGCTATTGAGATGTCTTATCCCATTTAGATTTATGTTCCTTAATGTTTTGGATGACTGCATAATTCATTGTCAAGACTGGGACCCTTGAGGTGCTAGCCTGAAGAAATAGCAGGACGGGAGGCTTTAGCCAGGACTCTCTGTGGTAGATGGGGACATATAGTCACCCTCTTCACGTGTGACCTATTTTTCCTCTCACCCTTTAGGATCTTTTCTTTGCTTCTAGAGTTCCACATTTCATGACGCTGTGTCTTATAAAAGGTTCTTTTTCCTTCATTGCACTAGATTGCATTCAGTTCAGTTCAGTTCAGTCGCTCAGTCGTGTCCGACTCTCCGCGACCCCATGAATCACAGCACGCCAGGCCTCCCTGTCCATCACCAACTCCCGGAGTTCACTCAAACTCATGTCCACAGAGTCGGTGATGCCATCCAGCCATCTCATTCTCCGTCGTCCCCTTCTCCTCCCGCCCCCAACCTTTCCCAGCATCAGAGTCTTTTCCAGTGAGTCAACTCGTCGCATGAGGTGGCCAAAGGATTGCAGTTTCAGCTTTAGCATCAGTCCCTCCAATGAACATCCAGGATTGATCTCCTCTAGAATGGACTGGTTGGATCTCCTTGCAGTATAAGGGACTCTCAAGAGTCTTCTCCAACACCACAGTTCAAAAGCATCGATTCTTCGGCGGTCAGCCTTCTTCACAGTCCAACTCTCACATCCATACATGACCACGGGAAAAACCATTGCCTTGACTAGACGGACCTTGGTTGGCAAAGTAATGTCTCTGCTTTTTAATATACTATCAAGGTTGGTCATAACTTTCCTTCCAAGGAGCAAGCGTCTTTTAATTTCCTGGCTGCAATCAGCATCTGCAGTGATTCTGGAGCCCAAAAAAACAAAGTCTGACACTGTTTCCACTGTTTTTCCATCTATTTCCCATGAAGTGATGGGACCAGATGCCATGATCTTTGTTTTCTGAATGTTGAGCTTCAAGCCAACCTTTTCACTCTCCTCTTTCACTTTCATCAAGAGGCTTTTGAGTTCCTCTTCACTTTCTGCCATAAGGGTACTGTCATCTGCATATCTGAGGTTATTGATATTTCTCCCGGCAATCTTGATTCCAGCTTGTGCTTCTTCCAGCCCAGCGTTCCTC
Organism: Moschus berezovskii; assembly: GCF_049115385.1. Lineage (NCBI taxonomy): Eukaryota > Metazoa > Chordata > Mammalia > Artiodactyla > Moschidae > Moschus > Moschus berezovskii. The sequence goes on from NC_142479.1 coordinate 25,360,666, forward strand.
ATGATGTACTCTGCATATAAGTTAAATAAGCAAGGTGACAATATACAACCTTGACGTACACCTTTTCCTATTTGGAACCAGTCTGTTGTTCCATGTCCAGTTCTAACAGTTGCTGGTGGTTATTAGTTCATTCCCGTCCTTCGACTTGGGGAGGTTTTCATAATTATTTCTTTAATAATTTTCTCCCAGCCTTTGTTAGGTAGGTGTTTAACTTCCTGGATTATCCTCTAAATTATTTTCTTCTTTCACAAATAATCAAGGGATATTATCTGTTTGCTGAGAGATTTTTGTACATTTGTCTTCCAGTTCTATTGAAAATGTTAAATGTTTCTTGTGTTCAATTTCTCATTTTACTCTTTTTCTCATAGCATCCCATTCTTGTGGAAGTTTTCTCTCACTTCTCTGAGGGTGTCAGAGAGGAGGAGGAGTTGTGAGTTCTTTTTCTTGTCTTTCTTTTGTCTGTGTGTGTTTTGTTTGTTCCTTGCATTGCTTTCTTGAGTTGCTTTTTTTCCTGTTTGCTTTGGTCTCTGTCTGAGGCTTTCCTCAGATGCTGGTGATCCTTAGCTGTCACTTCATGTTTCCGAGTACAGCATTCTAAAGTATCTGAAACCTGGGTGGAGCTTTCTGTCTCCTTTGTATGTAATTTTGCTGAGAACTAACCTTTTGGTTCTCAGAACTTGGAAATCTTCTTTTCTGGGGAGCTGGGGGATGACCATTCAGTTTCTCCAGAAAACATTCCCCTGCTCTCCTGCCTAGGAACTTGTCATGTGGCGACAGTGTCCTGGGCACAGGGTGGGGAAGGAGACAGAAGGTCCCAGACGTCAGCCTTCTGTGCCTTGTATCTCTCAGTTTGGAGCTTCTGTGGCTCCGTTTTTCTGGAGAATCAAGCCTCCTTTTACCCTGGGGGCAGTCACTTGGCCGTGTGGATACTCCAGAAGGCCCCTTGGTTCTGCCCTCCTTTCAGGGGAGCCGCCCTCTGAGCTCCTGCTCACAGGGGTTCCATGGGCCTGATTTGCTTCACGCTTACCTTCATTGCCTGTGGGCCTTTGGGTGATAATTTCCTTTTTGCTCTTCTCCTGACTATCTTGGAAAATTTTGTGAAAGTCTACTCTCATGAACTCTCCCTTTCCTCTTTTTTTCTTGTGGGTTAATACATCTTTTTTTTTTTCCCCTCCTCTACTGTCTCTTGGAGGAGTTGAGAAGGGAGATGAGATAAACCAATATGTTCAGCCTGCCATTTTAAACGGATTCCAGCATGCCTTTTTCCAGGCAGAGTATGATAACTGCTGGTTAGATTCTGATAGTACTGTCAGTGCCATTCCTCGCATACGTGGTTAGGGGTCACATAGGTTTTTGTGGGCTGACGGGGGAACCCACCCACATGTATGATTTTCCCCTAGAACTAGAAAATTGTTTCTGAATTGACTCTCTGGAGGAATTATAACAGACTAGAACAAAAATATTTCACATACCTCTCCATTTTCCGGATCACATAGAAAATTACAGATACTGTATCATTATTGTTGAAATAAAAACCTTTGGTAACTAACAGAAACCTGAATTCTAATGGAAGAGTTTGTTCGTAAGTGAAGCCATAAAAATTGAATTAAGAAGCAAAGCTAAATTCTTCCATCAGTATCCCTAAAACTTCATTTTTCAGCAACTTTTTGGAAAGCAGTATTCCTAATTAAATGTAAGCCTAGTTGATAGTGAGAGCTGTGGGAAACGGCAGTAGCCAGGAAAAGAATTTATTTACCTGTATTTTCTTGCTGCTTTCTTATTCCTGACTTATACACAACAGGGTCTTCTCACCCAATGAATTCATCGGACTGAATGAATAACCTAGACTCAGCCAGATAGACCAATAAAACTCTCTTCCTAACCACAGATGACTAAGAATAACTGTAAAGCACCAAGGTAATGAAAATGCAACCCAGAATATGTAAAGTACACAGCTTGGTGTTGGCTGTGTGTGTCACACCCCTGCTGTGGCCGCGGGGCCCCCGTTTCCAGCTGTCCCATTGTGCTGGAGCAGCTTTCCCCAAACTCCCAGTGGCTGTCATGGCCCCAGTCTCAAGGGATCAGAGACCATTAGGAAAACCAGGAATGGTGGCTGTTCTCTCATGGCTGGAACAAGGTAAGGGCAATGAGATATAGTCATTCCATTATTTTCCTTCCTTTTTAAAAAAAATATTTATTTTTAATAGATTGATGATCGCTCTGCAATATTTGTTTGATTTCTGTCATACATCAACATGAATTAACCATAGGTGTACATATGTCCCCTCCCTCTTGAATCTCTCTTCCACCTCCCGCCCATTCCCACCCCTCTAGGTTATTACAGAATAAGCCCCACTGGGGCTTCCCTTGTGGCTCAGATGGTAAAGAATCTGCCTGCAATGCAGGAGACCCAGGTTCAATCCCTGGGTTGGGAAGATCCCCTGGAGAAAGGAATGGCAACCCACTCCAGTGTTCTTGCCTGGAGAATCAATCCCATGGACAGAGGAGCCTGGTGGGCTGTAGTCCATGGGGTCACGAAGGGTCAGACAGGACTGAGCAGCTAGCACAGTGTGAGTTCCCTGAGTCATACAGCACATCCCCATTGGCTGTCTATTTATATATGTACATTCATCTACACTATTCTGTTTATCTCATCCTCTCCCACTTCTCCTCACCCTTGTCCATAACTCTGTTCTCTGTCTGCGTCTCCATTGCTGTTCTGCAAACAGATTCATCAGTACGTTTTCCTTCCTTTTTATTCTTCTTCTTTATTTTAAAAAAATTCTTTTTGTTAACCTGTCTTCCCTCTGCCTGCGCAGCCTTGCTTTTGACAGGATGTTGACTAGGAACCAGAGCCCATTTTGGCTTAGCCTTAAGGGCAGCTGTTTACAGAGGAGCAGTGTTACACGGGGTTCCTATGTCGAATGCCTGTGTAACACTGGATTTGGATCTTGTATTTAGCTGCCAGAAGTGACTGTGATGAAGTAGGGGAGATAAACTGATAGATTGGCTGCCAGAAAGATGTTGGGAGTCAATCAGATAAACAGGGCAGAGAAATAGCTTGCTGTTTTCCAGTGATAATAAAACAGAGGCCTCCGGTCCCCACATTTTTAAACATAATTGCCACAGTAATAATGTCTAAAATAAGCAAATGAAAAAACAGCACAGGGGGGTTTTTTATTTGCGATTGAGATTGCCTTTTCCCTTATGCAATAAAGATTTATCCTATATGGAAATGAATATTTTTACAAATTTGTTTTCCTTCTCCCAGTGCCCACTTACATAAGCAAATGACAATTAGAGAGTGAACTGCTTTTGTAGGAATTTATCCCTTCTTTATTCCCCTCAGACTTCGACTATTTAACTTGGTGAACTATATATATGTTGCTTCTGTGCCTTACCTACAAAATAATTACTTATGTTTGTGAAGAAACAAGTTTTAAAGTCAAAGCTATATTCTTGACTGGTGACAAGCCGGAAGGGGTTTGTTTTCAGGATTTCTTTCAGAAGATTTTTGAAATTTTAATCTCTGTTGCTGTTTCCCTGCGCATAGCACTTGTGTAGGAGAGATGATAATCTAGTTTTATTATTATAAGTTAAAAATTCTCCTCCTTTAATGTCTAACTTTTAAATCTATTGCTTCTCCTGGCCAAGACTTTAAGATCCAATGCAGATTCTTCAGTGTGTGTGAGAGCTAGAGAAGCAGACGTAGCTTGCACTCGGGGGACTAACCAGGATTTAGAGGAGAGTTGGAGAGTGGTTTAGTTCCCATGGAGTTAGTTGTGTGTGATGAGAGACTGGCTCTCAGGGTTGTGTTCAGTGTACAACTTTCTTTAGGTTCCCTCTTAAAATTACTGTGACTGTAAATGTGTTGGTGTCATATATGGTTGGGCTTCCGAGGAGGCTCAGTGGTACAGAATCTGCCTGCAGTGCAGGAAATGCAGGTTTGATCCTGGGTCGGGAAGATCCCCTCGAGTATTCATAAGATTCAGTATTCTTACCTGGAAAATCCAATGGACAGAAGAGCCTGACGGGCTACAGTCTGTGGGGTCGCAAGAGTCAGATCTGACTTAGCGACTGAGCACTGCATTGCAGACTGCATGGTTAAAACATTTTTATTCGTAAGCATGGTAGAGTATCAGGTATGGAAGGCAAGAGCAGAAAGTCCACAGTTCTAATTATATCCAGTAAAGGCTTTTTGCCTAAAGAAGACCGTCCTGACTGCTGGGGTTATAGGTCAGAAGTTAACCACGTACTGTTATCTTCTGGGTGAGAAGCCGATGCATTTTCCTTTTCGTTACCCAGCCCTTCCCACCTGACCTTTTAAAGATTCTCCATTGATATCAATGAGGAGGACAAAACTAATCATAAAAACAAGGAAGGGGATGTTGCACACTCATTGATCTGTTTGGGATGAACTGCAGGACAATAAGTCTTCCAAATGGACTTTTGCTCTCAGTTATTGCGATAGCCACCTTTTTAAAGATATATAAATATGAAAGGGTTAATGGGAATTCGGTCATGCTCTTGCCACTGGGTTGTCCCTTATTGATTGTAGTTTCAGAGCTGTCACTGTGCCATTCAGAATTCCTCCTGTGCCCTTTTAAAGTCAATTGGTGCTGGGAGATGATAAATAAGTCACTTGCTTTCCTTTCTCCCCTAGCTCCTCCGAGAACTCATAGAACGGAAGACGAGCTCCTTGGACCCCAATGATCAGGTGGCCATGGGAAGGTAATTTGGATATGGCTTTCTGTTTATACGGCAGCCTGTGTAATAGTTTCTCCATCTGAGTCCCCTTAATTCTACTTCCAAGGCAACGACTGGTTCTACAATTATGAAAGCTGGGAGTTCCTTGGTGGCCTAGTGGTTAGGATTCCAGGCTTTCTCTGCCTTGGCCAGGGTTCAGTTTCTGGTTGGGGAACTAAGATCCTGTAAGCTGTGTGACGTGGCCAGCAAAAAAAAAAAAGTTAAGCATGATAACGAGAGCTAGACAGACAGTGATGGAAATTGTTTCCTCTACATTGCCATAACTGCAATTTGAATAAGAGGTTATCAAGTACCTACCTGTAAAGTGTTTATTTTCGGGTTTGTTTCACAAAGTCCATTTTAAGCTCTTTGCATTGCAATTAGATCTGTATCAGTCTCTGATCAGTGGATAAAAATGTGTGCTCTCAGCTGTCAGGACCTGGCACTGGGCACAACCCGTTCCTCGCTCTGTGAGTCCGCTCTCATTTAGACCTCTGCCCCGTCAGTGAAAGCTGCCACACAATTAGACGTGGAACTCGGCAGCATTGCCTAGATGTCAGGGTAGGATGGAACACAGTGAAGGAAGACCCTTGTGCGTATGCTTCATCCTGTGGTTGGAAAACAAAAAGGATATTTAAAGTGCTACCTAATGAATAGTGTACATTTAAATAGCCATGAGTATAACTTGCAAGAGCATAAACGGAAACCAAAGCTGCAGGTGTCAGAATGGGATTCTGGGGAAGAGCAGCATTCTGAGAGATCACAAGGAAAAATTTGTGCTGATGAAATAATTTTATGTGAGTAAAACCTTTGAATTTTAGGATAGGATGTTAATATTTTGTATATCACTGGAATGCTATAGAGAGCTGTTCACTATAAATTTAATGTGATCGAGCAAATTGCATTTAAGTGGTGATTATATTGTACATCTATCTGACTTTACAATAAAATAGATTATGGTAATTAAGATTATATTAAGATTACAGTAATTGGATTTCCCTAGTTTTTTTTTTTTTTTGATGTTGAACTTTCATTATATGAGTCAGGTAAGATGACTAGCTGCTGCTGTTTCTCCGTTTTCCCCCCACATTTTGTTCATATAAGCAATTTATGAAGATTTTCTTAGCTCAGTATCCTTTATTTGAAAAATGAATTTCTTTTAATTTAAAATGACTTGCTGAATATGTGACTCTTGTTTGGATCCTGATTCAAACAAACCAACTGTAAAATTGAGACAATCTGGAAAATTCAAAGACTGACTGAATATTTCATAGTTAACTTTTTTTAGGTGTGACAGAGGTATTGAGGTTATTTGGGGGCTCCTGGTATTGAGATTATTTTGGAGGGGGAGGGGAAAGCCCTTTACCTTTCAGCAACACATTCTGAAATAATGTAGGCAAAATGAAAATTAAATAAAATGACTATAAAACTAGTATCAATAGCAGATAATTCTTAACACTTAGAAAAAATGGAAAGCACAAGGAAAAGAAGCTGGGTATTAACATTGGGAAAATTAGATTTAAAGAATTCACATGTTCAAACCAAACAGCAGGTGCAATATTAGTCATCAAATAGGCTGTGCAACTAAACATCAACAGCAGACCCAAGCAACTATACTCAGTTTGATGGGTTTCCCTGCAGACTGGTAGATTTAGTGCTTGCCACAGTAACTCCACATACTAAGGAGCATTGTTCACCAAATCTGCTGGAGAATTTCCCAGCTGCCATTTGTTTTTTTACCATTGCACAAATCCTCGTCAATCTATTAGTCGCTTTGGCCCCAGTCTGTCTTGAGGAGCTTGGTGTAGGTTGAATGATTTCTTTATGCAGTGTTGTTAGTGAGAAAAATTCTGATTTGTCAACACGTGTAACTATTTCTGTTGATGATGCATAACATCACTTGTGAATTTCCCAGGCAGTGGCTTGCAATCCAGAAGCTACGAAGCAAAATCCACAAGAAAGTAGATAGAAAAGCCAGCAAAGGAAGGAAACTTCGGTGAGTTACTTTTTAGAACAAATGTTAACATTGTGTGTTGTTACTTCTTTTGCATGTTGGCTATGACATTTTTTTCTATTCTTCTGATGATTCTGTTTTTAAGGAGCAGAAAAATCACTAAAGCTATATTTGAGACTTTTTTGAGATTCAGTTTTTCTTACTCTGAAATGGAAAGATAGTGTCAGTTACTTTTTGTTCTACTGCTGTGAATGAATAGGTTGAATAATATTTGTATTTCCCTGAAAGAGACATAATCGAAAAGGAAGACAAGAGAATTGAAATTGCCTTAGTTTTGAAAAATGATTTCCTTATTACAATGTAAAAATTGTACTTTAGAGTCTTATTTAAGCAGAATTATATTGGTCCATTTTCATGATGCCGTACATGTACCTAGTATGCTAAAAAGATAAAAAATGAAGGCTTACAGAGATTGTTAACACTGTGCTTAAATGAGATGAGGAGTGGAACTTTCAGAAACATATGTGAGTTGAGGAGAGCCCGCAAACCTGTGAGCCCTTGAAAGTCTTAAAAAGAATGGAAACGAAGGAACCAGAGTAGAAGTGACATTGCTGTGCTTTCAGACTGAGATTCCTTGTAACTCTTTTTATATATTACATAATACCACTCACATAAGGCCTCAGTGTCAAAGAAACTACTTGTAATTCAAGTGCACATCGAAAAAAAAATCTTAAACTCATGTGTTAGGCCAGTTTTAGGCAGATAGCTAATGCCATATTTTTGTTAGAGCCTGCCTGTCATTAAAGTTATTTCTGGACGAATGTGGATCTATCTCATTTTTAAGTATCTTCAGAGAAGCAGATTCCACTACTTTAATTAACCTGTTTTAGTATTTAACAGAACTCATTAGGAAATGCTTATTTTCCTTTAAGTTTGAAGAAGTGCAAAGTAGCTTTTCATTATCTTTTGACTGAAAGTCACTTTTCTTAAATCTCAGGTTAAATTGTTACAATTTGTTTAACTTTTTTCATGTGCTGAAGTTTCCAAACCTTTCTACTTTTCCCAAGTTTGTTTTCAATGTCCCTACCAGTTATGAGCATGGACTTAAGAGCCAGACTCCCTAGGTCTGAATCCCACCTTTGACACCGATTAGCAGGACCCTTAAATGCTCTGTTGTAGTTTCTTCATCTGTAGGATGGGGGTGATAATAGTGCCAGACTTGTAGAGTTGCTGTGGGGATTAAATGAGTGCATGCATGAACAGCTTTTAGACTGGCACCAGGAACATAGCATGGCGGAGGGCATGGCGGCCCGCTCCAGTGTTCTTGCCTGGAGAATCCCATGGACAGAGGAGCCTGGCGGGCTGCAGCCCATGGGGCCACAGAGAGCCGGACACGACTTGAGTGAGTAACACAGTGCAACAGCGGGGACATTGACGAGCACTATGTGAGTGTTTTTGCCACTGTTCCTATCATTGGTACTGCTGTTATTATCCCAAGACTGGAGCAGTCTCCTACTGGAATGTTCGTTTCCCAGCTCGCTCACGTACATGCCTCATTGGGACCTCTCTCTTCTGTACCCCCATCCCTGATAGGATTTAAAGAAGAATGTTACTACTAGTACTTTATAATTGATCAGGCTGAATAAGTACCTGTTCTTTAACTTGGAGGTTAGACTTTTCTCCATTACTGCACTTTTAAAATTGTATCTTTGAAAAAGACATACACCCTGTGTATGTTATCACTTTCATGTGGAATCTAAGAAATAAAATGAATGTACATGACAAAACAGAAACAGGCTCACAGAGAGAAGAAATTAGTGGCCACCAGTGGGGAGAAGGAGGGGTAAGATGGGGAAATGGGGATTAAAAGACAAACTACTGTGCACAGAATAAAATGGCAGCCAGGATAAGCTGAACAGCACAGGGAAATATAGCCATTACTTTATAATCACTTTAAATGGAGTATAATCTGTAAAAATATTGAATCACAATGTTGTGTATCTGAAACTAATACAATATTGTAGATCAACTATACTTCTAGTTAATTAATTAATAGCTCTGTGGGCTTTAAGTGTTCTCTCGAGGGAGGAGCCCAGGATTTCAGTCAGGAGACTGGCTCTGTCTGGCTGTATAATGTTGGTTGCTCTTTATTCTCTGAGCCTCACTTTATTCATTTAATAAGTGGAGATACTAATCCCTGTGTGTGTGTGTGTGTGAGAGAGAGAGAGAGAGTCAGTCAGTTGTGTCCAACCCTCTGTGATCCCATGGACTGTAGCTCTCCAGGCTCCTCTGTCCATGGAATTCTCCAGGCAAGAATACTGAACTGGGTCGCCATGCCCTTCTCCAGGGGACTTCCTGATCCGGGGTTCAAACCTGGGTCTCCCGCATTGCAGCAGATTCTTTACTTACTGTCTGAGCCACCAAGGAAGCCTGATTTGGTTTGAGGGATGGATTTGATTTGAGGATTCAAATGATGTATATATGTCTGGTACATAATAAACATTTGAAAGTGTTAGATTCTTTGATTTCTCTTGTGTTTACCTGTTGGCATTGCTGTTGCAAATATATGCTCTTCAAAAGAATTGAAAAGAGCAAAAGATGTCTTTTCTACATTATTATATTTTTGTGAGTTTTAAAGCTGCTAGGGCAAATATCTATCATCATGTGTCCCTTGAGGGCAAGAATTGTGCTGATTTTTTCAAGTTAATTCCAACCTTATTGCCTACTGTAGTGCCTCACAGACATGTTTTTGGATGATTATGACAGTAAAATTAACCCACTTATCAAGTAAGACTTTCTGTGAGATGCAACATTCGCACTTCACACTGAGCAGACTAGGAAGAGTTAGGCTATGGAAAGGCCAAAAAGAATAATGTGTGCCAAAACGCAGGCTTGAGAATATCCCCGTCTGTTTTGGGAATCAAAGTTCATTTGTTTTGGCAGAGACTTGAAGTAAATATGGGGGAATAACAGGAGGTGAGACTATGTGAATAAGTGGGTGCTAAATTGTGGTCGTGCTAAAAATTTGGACTTTATTCTGTTGACTGTAGCAAGTCATTGAAAAACAAAGAAGCCTGAGCACCTGTCAGAGATTGGAGGAGTGCATCACAACTAGCTGCACTTTGGGGTCCTAGATTGGATCCTGGAAAAGACAAAGGGACAGTAGGACAAGAAATGGGTGACATTTGAGTAAGGTCTGTGGTTTAGTTAATTGTATTGTACAGATGTTAATTTCCTAATTTTGATAATTACATTTGTATTAGTTGTTACCATTCGAGAAAGCTAGGTGAGGGTGTACGTGAACTCTGCACTATTTTTGTAACTTTCCCGTAAGTCTACAATTATAGCACAGCACAAGAAAGAAAAAGAAAAGTAATAAATAAGGTCACATGCTTTGAACTGTGTTGCAGTTTGATTACCCGTATTCATCGAGGCTCTCTTTGTGACCATGAACATGTGGGATGTGGTCAGAATCAGTGACGTTCATATATAGCAATGACGACAACTAACATTTATAAGACTCTCTCTGTCGGGCACTGCAGAGCAGTTTACATGCAGAAGTGGAAAAGACACAACCTCCGATGCTAAAATGTTCAGGTTTGACATCTGGCTCTTGCACTTACTGGCCTTGAGACCCCTTGGGCAAGTCACTTAACATCTCTCTGTGCTTCAGTTTCCTCATCTGTCAAGCCAGTATGATAATAGAAGGCACATCCCATAGGACTGCCATGCAGATTGAAATTAGCTAACTCATGTAAAATACTTAAGAAGATAAGTGACTCACCCACTGGTACAGAACTACTAATCATGAACGTAGATTTAAGCTAATTGGCTAAATTAGCTAGTCAGTTAAGCTGATTCCAGAGTCCACTTCCAACCTGTGGCTCTTAGGTTGTTTCTCTGGCCAGGACTTATCAGGCACCAAAATTATATCTCGGCTACGTTAGAACTCTTCTGTGAAGGATTTAACAAAGGGCCTAGGCTAGATGAGAATAGGTTTAGTTGCTTAGTCGTATCCGACTCTTGCAACCCCATGGATTGTAGCCCATGAAGCTCCTCTATCCATGGGATTCTCCAGACAAGACTACTGGAGTGGGTTGCCATTTCCTTCTCCAGGATAGATGAGAATACATGTCATAAATAACTTCCTTAAATTAGACCCCCAGAAGAGCTGGTGCTGTGCCAGCTGTCATCACTGGTACCAGGTTCCACCATGGGCAGGCTTTGCTCTTTGTGGTAGGGTTGGAGAAAAAAGAAATATCATAGCAAAGGTGAACATTGCCTTGTGGAAACATTAATTTCAATGATAGCAGGTCATTGGCCTCACCCTGGTCAGATTGGGTGTTAGCAGTTTGCTGGTTGGATGCTGGAAAATAACTTTAAAAAAAAAGAAATATGCTGGTTTTGGGAAATAATTATAATTATTAATTACCAGTATTTTACTCAGCATTATCTGTAAATGGATTTGATCCTGATTTAAGCAGAATCTTAATGTAAATGAATTAAACTCAGGCCTTTAATAATGAAATGTCATACTGTGTTTTGTGTTTGTTCTTCTGCAACAAAATTGCATTTATCTCTTCTTAATATGGTTGGTAATTTTAATATTAAAACATGCATCCATCCTCAGCACTGAGGTGAGGTAAAAATGCATTGTATTAAATCATCTTTAATCTGATTACTAGTCAAAAGCCTGTCCTTCATCATGCAGTTACTAGTTATTGAATATATTGTATTAAAGTGTAAAGGCATTCCACAGAGCGGTGCCATCCAATAAAAAGTATCTTTACATGTGTAAGTTTTTTCATTTTTATTTTTAATTGGAAGGTAATTGCTTTGCAGTGTTGTGTTGGTTTCTTCCGTGTAGCAGGATGACTCAGCTGTAAGTGTCCACATAATTATACCTCCCCGTCCCACCCCTCCAGGTCATCACAGAGCACCAGGCCGAGCTCCTCTTACACAGTGACTTTCCGCTGGCTGTCTGTTTCACACGTCGTGATGCATATGTTTCAGTGCTGCTCTCTCAATCTGTCCCACTGCCTACAATGTGGGAGACGTGGGTTCGATCCCTGGGTTGGGAAGAACCCCTGGAGCGGGGCATGGCAACCTAGAATGGATAAGCAATCTGGTCCTACTGTATAGCACAGGGAGCTGTATTCAGTACCCTGTGATAAATCATTATGAAAAAGTATATGAAAAAAAGTGTGTATGTGTGTGCATGTATATATCAGTTCAGTTCAGTTGCTCAGTCATGTCCAACTCTTTGCAACCCCATGGACTGCAGCATGCCAGACTTCCCTACCCATTACCACCTCTGGTAGCTTGCTCAGACTCATGTCCATCAACCATCCAACCATCTCATCCTCTGTCATCTCCTTCTCCTCCTGCTTTCAATTTTTCCCAGCATCAGGTCTTTTCCAGTGAGTCAGTTCTTCGCATCAGGTGGCCAAAGAATTGGAGCCCCAGCCTCAGCACCAGTCCTTCCAATGAATATTCAGGACTGATTTCCTTGAGTTTGATCTGATCTCCTTGCAGTCCAAGGACTCTCAAGAGTCTTTTCCAACACCACAGTTCAAAAGCATTAATTCTTTGGCGCTCAGCTTTGTGTATGGTCCAACTCTCATATCCATACATGACTACTGCAAAAGCTATAGCTTTGACTTGATGGACCTTTGTTGGCAAAGTAATGTCTCTGCTTTATAATATGCTGACTAGGTTGGTAGTAGCTTTTCTTTCAAGAAGCAAGCGTTTTTTAATTTCATGGCTGCAGTTACCATCAGCAGTGATTATGAAGCCCAAGAAAATAAAGTCTGTCACTGTTTCCATTGTTTCCCCATCTATTTGCCATGAAGTAATGGGTCAGGATGCCATGAAGTAATGGGTCAGGATGCCATGATGTTCATTTTTTGAATATGGAGTTTTAAGCCAGCTTTTTCACTCTCTTCTTTCACTTTCATCAAGAGGCTCTTCAGTCACTCTTCGCTTTCTGCCATAAGAGTGGTGTCATCCTCATATCTGAGATTATTGATATTTCTCTCAGCAATCTTGATTCCATCTTGTGCTTCATCCACCCCGGCATTTTGCATGATGTACTCTGCATATAAGTTAAAAACACATACATGTATATATATATATACTGAATCACTTTGCTATACAGCAGAAATTAGCAAAACTTTGTAAATCAATTATGCTTCAATAAAAGAAGATAATCTTCACTTTAGCACTGTTTATAATGCTTTTTTAAACTGGAAGACTGTATAAATGCTTGTCAATAGGAGGTTTAGTAAATTATAATATATTGATGCAACAGAATATTCTGGAACTATGAAAAAGAATACAATATAACATAGTGGAAAAACACATAATGCATGAGCATGTGAAAAATATATTAAGTTTATATTTGTCTTATATATGGAGAATGCTATAGGCAAACTTAATTAACAGTGATTATTTCTGAGATTACAGGGGACTTGTCAGTTCTTTACGTATTTCTGAATTTGTAATTATATATTATGTTTTATAATTAGGAGATAATGGGCATAAAGAAAGTATGATGAACAGATTTTGTTTTTGCATAAGAAGTGAAGAATTTGAAACAATACAACTGTTCAGAAATATGAAAATATATTTATAGTACTTCCTGGAATTTTGTATAAAGCTATAGAGATACAATGCTCAGTGAAAGAAAAGAATAGGAAATTGTGTTGTGTGGATTACTATGTAAAATGAACATAATTAACCAAAATACTAATAATATTAATAAATATTAATAACAGTCCTTCTGTAGATAAAAGAATATATATGCATTTTTTGTGTGCTTAGTTGGTTTTCCAAATTTTCTGTAATGGATTTATGCTTTTTTTATTACTCCTGTAATGGGAAAAATCCTATCACTATTAGTCTTTAAAATTCATTTGTTAAAAGATTGAAATTTGGGAGGCTTTGCTGTTCGGTGGTAGAGAATCAAATTCTTTGATGTGTGTAAAAATGTTTTTTAAATGGTGAAACATTACACATATGTTATATCATTTTTGTGTGGATAGTGTTTTGCCCAAGAAAAGGTTTTTTTTTTTTTTTTTGGTTAGAATTTTATAATATGGCATTTCCTGCAGCCTCTTCTTTTATGAATAGGAAGGGATACCTTCTTTGAATTCTCTTAGCTATAATTTGGTCTGTGTAAGGTCAAATATTTATTCAGCCTCCTTCACCAGAGGATCTCAAAGCACTTTGTATAAAAATACCTCTTTTTTCTACTGGTGGGAGATGGAATTGACATAATTTCAATTTTTATAACACCTTGACTGAAGATGTAGGGACTCACGTACTGAGTTGTATGCCTTAGTTTAAGAAGGGTGAAATGAAAGATCTGGTGGAACTGGTGAATGAAGGTGATTCTGGAAGCCTTTTCTGACTCAGGGAACCAGTGCTAATGAGTGATGAGGTGTTCCATTTGGATGGTATGCCACTGCTTCTGCTCCCGACTGAAAAATGATTAGGATATATGCAGAGAAGGGGACAATGGGGTAATTCGATCCTCACCATCTCTTGTCTGGAGTGATGTTTAAGGCTTAGTGTATTGCTTCAGGGCACAGATGTGTGCCCTTTTTGGGGCCATGATATAATACAGTCATGTAGAACTACTGTCATTTACAATGTGCTTTTATCAGACTTTTCTCCTGTAGCATTGAGGAAAAAGGGTTTTTATGGTTATGAGTGGCACATGTCTACAAATTGTTTCCTGTTCCACTCTGGAGCCAGATATTCTTGTGATCATCTGGAGTTTGTTACCTCATAGAATGTGTTTCCTTTTCTAGGTTAATAGTTACTAATGTTGCTGCCTGTTTGTTTCCTACTTTATTTAGGTTTCATGTGCTTAGCAAGCTGCTGAGCTTCATGGCACCTATTGACCATACCACAATGAATGATGATGCCAGGTGAGTAATAGATTAATTATGTCTCAAATGGCTCCATGACAGCCCAGTATTGACCTGTTCTAAAGCCTGTCGCCCTCTCCGTTTCTTCTTATCAGTTAACCATTTGTCATCGGCATCATTGAAAGGGTCCTTGTAACATCTCTTCACTCCCATAGTTACTGTAAAACCAAAACAAAATTTTCATAAATCTCAGTGCTGCCTCTGGTGGTTTTTTGTTTTTGCTGTTTTGTTTTTAACATTAGCCGTCTGCTTTGGACATGAGCTCTTCTCTGGATAGATGGCTTAGGACAGTGCACACACACTTGCTTCATGTGTTTGGGATTTTATGTATATGTTCTCCTTTTAAAAATGGGTGTAGAACTTGCTCTGGGGATGTGCATTATGTTGTGTTTGTTCAGGGTACTGTTGAGGATTTGGGGAGTGTTTTTGAGTATTTTTTTACAAAAGAAGTATATTCCCATTTTGCAAAATGGAAATGTGTACACACAAAAATGTATACTCATATAATTCAGAGATAATTAAAGAATTATCCATTTTTTAAAGAATCATTCCTTCTATATTTATTAGTTGGCATTCTACTACAACATAATATTTTTATAATATTACTTATCTAGCCATATCTCTTCTCTATTATTTACATTCATTTATATCAGTATGGACTCATGCGTTCCTATTTTATTCAGTTAGTTAGAATCTGTTGCTATCATTACTTACTTTGGTTTAAAATTGTCTCAGATTAATAGAAGTCCCTTCGAGCTGGTTTCATCTTTTTGAGATATCCCCACTTATTCATTGAGTACTTCTTACTTTCCACAACAAGGTATTCTAGGCTCATCTCACATTTTCCCATTTCCGGTCCTGGAATCAGTCTTTCTCCAAGGAATACTGACTGTTTTTAATGGAGTATGGTTTTTAGAAACCAAGTTCTGGGCGCTGAGATGCTCATTGTTCTAGGCATCATTGTTTCTAGGTTCTCTCAGTGTGCGGAGATGGGACGTGTGTGTATACACACTTGACACACACATATGCACAGGATATTACCACTAGTAACATCTGAGGATATTTCCTTTCAGTCTTTATGGTTTCCCTTTTAGTATGTTTTTATGTAATTAAAATTATATTCTCCTCTTGTGATCTTTTTATTTAAATATTTTGCATACTCTGACCATTTAGTATAATTAAAATTATTCAAAAATTTAAGTGACTACGTAATATCTATTTTAGCCATTCACTAATTTTTGGAAATTTAAATTGTTTTCAATTATCATTGTTGTAATGCTGTGATGGATGTTTTAAAACATAAATCTTTACCAAGTGGTATTATTGGTCATAATATAGGCTCATGTGGATTTTGCCAGCTTTATCCCTCAAGCTATACTTAGCCTTTTGATTTCAGAGTGTTTAGTTTGCCGCTAAACTCCATCAGATTTCCTCCCCTTGGAAAGTAGTAGATATGCAGGTTTAGTTGAACACAATGATGGTTAATTTTTTGTTTGCTTTTGTTCTGATTACAAAACAGCTTATGGATGATTCTGAATGCATTTATACTCACATCTTTGTGACTTCCTATGCTTGCCTGTGAATGCTTATGTCTAGCTGGTTTTGCTTGTTTTTTTTTTTTTTTTCGTTTATTTCTTGATCTAGCGCATTGGAGAAGGAAATGGCAACCCACTCCAGTGTTCTTGCCTGGAGAATCCCAGGGATGGGGGAGCCTGGTGGGCTGCCGTCTATGGGGTCGCAAAGAGTCGGACACGACTGAAGTGACTTAGCAGCAGCAGCAGTCTGTTTTTAAAAATAATAGAGTGAAATGTGTGCTTCTTAGATTCTCTGTTGGGATGACATGAAAAAATTACTTTCAAATCAAGTTCTTATAAATGAAAACAAACCCATTCAGGTAACACTATTATTCCAGACATAAAGTGAAACCTAGTTTAAATATTAGTGGCATCTTTTGAATACAGTACTACTACATCATTTAGAAATCAACTGTCATTCCTAGTTGGGATTTTTCTTGAGTCATCTGAGACCCCAGGATACTTCATTTTCCAGAATCTAATTTATTTACTCATAATTTTTGAGGGCCTGCTATATTCTAGATGTAAAGATAACTTGAAGGTGACTTTATTATTAAGGATTCTATTGGACTTGATATGTAAGAAACAAAACCTGACTACAGAGGCATAAGCAGACAGGAGTTTATTTTTCTGGCAGAATAATTCTAGCGGAGGCAGGTAATTACTAGCAGTGTTTTTCCCTTCTCAGTGGTATTGGGGCCAGCATCTCTTGGTCTTTCCCCTGTGGTCCCTAGGTGGCTGCTGCAGTTTTAGCCATCAAGCAAGCATTTCGGGTCGAAAGTAGAGGAAAGGAGTGGAGTCAGCCACATTGATTTTCTTTTATCAGAACAATAAAAGCTTCTCAGAAAGACCTCCAAAGACCTCTCACATCTCGTTGGCCAGAAGTCTGTTACATTGCCAGTTTAGTAGAGCAGGTGAGAGAGGGAGGGATGGGAATGTGTTTGCTGGGCAACAGTCATGGGGCATTTGGAGCTTGTAGGAAAACGAAGCTGCCCCTTGTGGATGTTGCTAATTATCAGCATTGTTCTCAGCTGGTTTAACTACTGTGTGTGTGTGACGAGGCGTTCAGTAGAGGTCTTAGAGCTGGAGAACCTAGTGTACTCCCTCTGCATGGTTTTCTGAGGACACTGAGGGTGACATATAGGCTAATGTAGTCTGAATAGGTCAGACTAACTATAGGCCAAATAAGTGGGCATTAGCTCTTTCTGCTTATAATATCAAATCTTCCAGAGCCAGCTGGCAGTGTTACTTTATCTTAGGAGGAAGGCCTATTTTGTTTTTGTTTAGATAATTCCATAAATGGAAATAATCTAGTACTGTACTGTTTGGCTTCCCACTTCGTATATACCACAAAATATTGAGAAATGGAAAACTTTCTTTTCAATATCAGTGCATACTACTTTTCTCTAGGTGAATAATTTTGGTTTTGCTAAATTACAGATATGCTTTTTTTGTCTTTTTTAAAATGGTATCTAGATTTGTTGAAGGTAAGTCTCTGGGAAAATCCAACCCATTTTTTACAGTTGTATCTATGGTAGAGTACAACAGAGTTACAGATATGTTATTCTCGGTGCACATGTATGAATAGAGAATATTTAATGATTTTGAAGTAGAGAAAGGCTTTGTAAGCACGACACCAAGGCCAGAAGCCACAGAGAAAGGTATTGGTAGATCTGACTACATGAGTCAATTAAAAAAGATATAAAAAACAAAGTTATAAGTATATGAAAAAATTGTAAAGAAAAAGTTCAGTGTAACATGACTTTACCATACAGTAATGCTATGTAAAGAGTTTTTACAGATCTCTTAAGAATATCCCAATAAAAATAGTGGGTGAAGCATGTCAACACTCAAACGCAGAAATTATAAAAGAAAAACTGCAAGTGGCCAAAAAATAGATTGTCAATCTTATTAATCAAAGAGATGCAAATTAAAATAATGACATTTCATTTTTTCTTATTACATTGGAAAGCTTTAGAAGATTGATGATCCCCCATGTTGATGGTGTGAGAAAGCAGACACTTTCACATACTGTTGTTAAGAACATGATTGGCAAAATCACTCTGGAGGGGTATTTGGCAATGCTTTTAAAAACTGTAGCTCAGTCAGTAAAGAATCTGTTTGCAGTGCAGGAAACTGGGGTTCGATCCCTGGGTTGGGAAGATCCCCTGGAGAAGGAAAAGGCAACCCACTCCAGTATTCTTGCCTGGAAAATCTCATGGACAGAGGAGCCTGGTGGGCTGCAGTCCATGGGGTCTCAAAGAGTCAGGCATGACTGAACGACTAACACTTACTTAAAAAATTTTAAATGTAAATGTATCTGTTGATCCAGAAAAATCCACTTCTAGCAATTAATCTAAGAAAACAGCAAGTTGGCAAATATTTTTGTATAGAGTCTTTACTGCAACATTGTTTCAATGAAGAAAAAAAATTAAAAATCCAAATGACCATCAATAGGGAACTAGTTAAAGTGAATCACAGAAAAGAATTCAGTGAAGTTATAAGCAACTATTAAAGGAGTAAGTGGAGCTGTATGTATTAACGTAATGTTTAGTGTAATAAGTAGACTACAAAATACTGTATTATAATCCTGCTGCTGCTGCTGCTAAGTCACTTCAGTCGTGTCCGACTCTGTGTGACCCCATAGACGGAAGCCCACCAGGCTCCCCCTTCCCTGGGATTCTCCAGGCAAGAACACTGGAGTGGGTTGCCATTTAGTAAATAGACATGTGTGATCAAAAAAACAGTGATACCTTTAAAAATATGCTGTTATGGAAATATCTCCAAATTATTTTGTTAACTAGAAAAAAAAGGTTTTTGTAATCTCCATTTATGTTTTAAAAATAAAAATTAAGCAGCTCAGTTCAGTTAGGTTCAGTCGCTCAGTCGTGTCCGACTCTCCGCGACCCCATGAATCACAGCACGCCAGGCCTCCCTGTCCATCACCAACTCCCGGAGTTCACTCAAACTCATGTCCATCGAGCCGGTGATGCCATCCAGCCATCTCATTCTCTGTCGTCCCCTTCTCCTCCCTCCCCCAATCCTTCCCAGCATCAGAGTCTTTTCCAGTGAGTCAACTCGTCACATGAAGTGGCCAAAGTATTGGAGTTTCAGTTTCAGCATCAGTCCTTCCAATGAACACCCAGGATTGATCTCCTTTAGAATGGACTGGCTTGGAGTCTCCTTCCAAGGGACTCTCAAGAGTCTTCTCCAGCACCACAGTTCAAAAACATCAATTCTTCAGTGATCAGCTTTCTTCACAGTCCAACTCTCACATCCATACATGACCACGGGAAAAACCATAGCCTTGACCAGACGGACCTTTGTTGGCAAAGTAATGTCTCTGCTTTTTAATATGCTGTCTAGGTTGGTCATAACTTTCCGTCCAAGGGGTAAGTGTCTTTTAATTTCATGGCTGCAATCAGCATCTGCAGTGATTTTGGAGCCCCAAAAAATAAAGTCTGACACTGCTTCCACTGTTTCCCCATCTATTTCCCATGAAGTGATGGGACCAGACGCCATGATCTTAGTTTTCTGAATGTTGAGCTTCAAGTCAACCTTTTCACTATCCTCTTTCACTTTCATCAAGAGGCTTTTGAGTTCCTCTTCACTTTCTGATGAACTCTGGACGGAGGTTCATGATATCGTATAGGAGACAGGAACCAAGACCATCCCCATGGAAAAAAAATGCAAAAAAGCAAAATGGCTGTCTGAGGAGGCCTTACAAATAGCTGTGACACCACCTCATCAGGGTGGTGTCATCTGCATATCTGAGGTTATTGATATTTCTCCTGGCAATCTTGATTCCAGCTTGTGCTTCTTCCAGCCCAGCGTTCCTCAAGAGGTACTCTGCATAGACATTAAATAAGGAGGGTGACAATATACAACCTTGATGCACTCCTTTTCCTATTTGGAACCAGTCTATTCCATGTCCAGTTCTAACTGGTGCTTCCTGACCTGCATACAGGTTTCTCAAGAGGCAGGTCAGGTGGTCTGGTATTCCCATCTCTTTCAGAATGTTCCACAGTTTATTGTGATCCACACAGTCAAAGGCTTTGGCATAGTCAATGAAGCAGAAATAGATGTTTTTCTGGAACTCTCTTGCTTTCTCCGTGATCCAGCGGATGTTGGCAATTTGATCTCTGGTGCCTCTGCCTTTTCTAAAACCTGCTTGAACATCTGGGAGTTCACGGTTCACATATTGCTGAAGCCTGGCTTGGAGAATTTTGAGCATGACTTTACTAGCGTGTGAGATGAGTGCAACTGTGCAGTAGTTTGAGCATTCTTTGGCATTGCCTTTCTTTGGGATTGGAATGAAGACTGACCTTTTCCAGTCCTGTGGCCACTGCTGAGTTTTCCAAGTTTGCTGGCATATTGAGTGCAGCACTTTCACAGCATCATCTTTCAAGATTTGAAATAGCTCAGCTGGAATTCCATCACCTCCACTAGCTTTGTTTGTAGGGATGCTTTTTAAGGCCCACTTGACTTCACATTCCAAGATGTCTGGCTCCAGGTCAGTGATCACGCCATCGTGATTATCTCAGTCGTGAAGATCTTTATTGTACAGTTCTTCTGTGTATTCTTGCCACCCCTTCTTAATATCTTCTGCTTCTGTTAGGTCCATACCATTTCTGTCCTTTATCGAGCCTATCTTTGCATGAAATGTTCCCTTGATATCTCTAATTTTCTTGAAGAGATCTCTTGTTTTTCCTATTCGGTTGTTTTCCTCTATTTCTTTGCATTGATCGCTGAGGAAGGCTTTCTTATCTCTCCTTGCTATTCTTTGGAACTCTGCATTCAGATGCTTATATCTTTCCTTTTCTCCTTTGCTTTTCGCTTCGCTTCTTTTCACAGCTATTTGTAAGGCCTCCTCAGACAGCCATTTTGCTTTTTTGCATTTCTTTTCCATGGGGATGGTCTTGGTTCCTATCTCCTATACGATATCATGAACCTCCGTCCAGAGTTCATCAGGCACTCTATCTGTCAGATCTAGTCCCTTAAATCTATTTCTCACTTCCACTGTATAATCATAAGGGATTTGATTTAGGTCATATCTGAATGGTCTAGTGGTTTTCCCTACTTTCTTCAATTTCAGTCTGAATTTGGCAATAAGGAGTTCATGATCTGAGCCACAGTCAGCTCCTGGTCTTGTTTTTGCTATCTGTATAGAGCGTCTCCATCTTTGGCTGCAAAGAATATAATCAGTCTGATTTCGGTGTTGACCATCTGGTGATGTCCATGAGTAGAGTCTTCTCTTGTGTTGTTGGAAGAGGGTATTTGCTATGACCAGTGCGTTCTCTTGGCAAAACTCTATTAGCCTTTGCCCTGCTTCATTCCGTGCTCCAAGGCCAAATTTGCCTGTTTCTCCAGGTGTTTCTTGACTTCCTACTTTTGCATTCCAGTCCCCTATAATGAAAAGGACATCCTGTTTGGGTGTTAGTTCTAAAAGGTCTTGTAGGTCTTCATAGAACCGTTCAACTTTGGCTTCTTCAGCATTACTGGTTGGGGCATAGATTTGGATTACTGTAATATTGAATGATTTGCCTTGGAAACGAACAGAAATCATTCTGTCGTTTTTAAGATTGCATCCAAGTACTGCATTTTGGACTCTTTTGTTGACCATGATGGCTACTCCATTTCTTCTAAGGGCTTCCTGCCCACAGTAGTAGATATAATGGTCATCTGAGTTAAATTCACCTATTCCAGTCCAGTTTAGTTTGTTGATTCCTAGAATGTCAACATTCACTCTTGTTATCTCCTGTTTGACCACTTCCAATTTGCCTTGATTGATGGACCTAACATTCCAGGTTCCTATGCAATATTGCTCTTTACAGCATCGGACCTTGCTTTTATCACCAGTCACATCCACAACTGGGTATTTGTTTTGCTTTGGCTCCTTCCCTTCATTCTTTAAGCAGCTATATACGTACAAATATGTGAATATATATGTTACAGAACTTACATTGATAATATTTAAAATACCTGTGGGGAAAGAACTCAGGTGAGGAACGGACCAAGGGAGATGTTTTATTTTTCATGCTTCTGTTGTGCTTTAATTTCCTGCCCTGAGAATGAGACTCAGCAGTTGTGGCTTCCAGGCTCTAGAGCATGGGCTCAGTAGTTGTGGCACATGGACTTAGCTGCTCCGTTGTGTTTGGGATCTTCCTGGACCAGGGATCACACCCTTGTCTTCTGCACTAGTATGTGGATTCTTGACCACTGAGCTACCAGGGAAGCCCATAACAAGTTTTCTAGCCCTTTTGGTAGAGGCCGCTCTACCTGTGGTTCCTATCACACCCAGATCTGGAGAGAGAAGCCCTTCTCTTCTTTAGTTGTTTCTTGGGTCCAGTTTATTGCCTCACACATTTGCTTGAGTTAGATTAATACCCAGTATTAATAAAGAGGGGGGGAGAGAATCCAAGTGCTGTTACTTGGCCTTGAATCCTCCATGTCATTTGTCCACTCTGAGCTCAGAAAATCTGCCCTTGGTGGAACTGAACTGAATTGAGACTGGAGCATAGCTCTCATTAAGGGAGAGAACGCAGAGAGCTTTAACACAGGGTGTTAGAATATTCTTAGTGAAGGTAGAATGACTATCTGTAAAAGGATCTCTGCAGAGGTAGTGAGCGGCATCTTCATTTTATTTCGCCTGTGGTACAGTCGGTGTAGTGTTATCTATTTAGGTAATTTCTGCTGATGCATATTCTTTTCTCATGCTAGGTGATTTACTCTTCAAGCAATCTACTTAAAACACTTTTAAGGTATGGAGTAGCCCAGTTTGCTCCTGTATGACCAGAATTCCATTTGGGGGCATCATCTAGGTAAACCTTGCATACTGATTCAAATGACTTTACATGCCCTCAGGTTTCCTTTGTTAGTGAAAGTCTCAGGTAACCACGGACACTTCATACCACCCCATTAGGAGGGAAGCAGGCCTGATGAACGCTCCTTGTATTGAGAGGAGAGAAGAGAAACCCCACTTTGCCCCGTATCACGTGTCTGCATGCAAGCGAGGAGGTTACCACGAGTCTAAAAACGATCGCTGGCATTGCTGGACTCTCGGGTGCTCTCGGCATGGGGCAGTGCCGCTCCCGTGTGCCCTTCACACTCACCTTTGTGAGGAGGGCAAAGTAACATGCGATGCTGGAGCAGCGGAGTTAATCCATGGGCTGAGGAGGACAAAGGCCTTGTCACCTTGATGGCAGAGATTTCCTCTAAGTGTAGTGTTGCCACCCTGGGAACAGGCCAGTATGTTACTTACATGATTTACAGGATTGCTGTTCACCTCACTGACTGTTGAAGTTATCCCATGCTTGCCAAGCTTATCAAGGATATTTTAGAACCAGCTTACACTACATGGTGGCAAACCCTGGAGTGCTGTTAGACCAGAGGGAGGGAGAGCAAAGCGAAAATTCAGGTGACCTTTTAATATGGTTCTAACGAAATGAAGAATTTGTCAGTTGTGGAAATAATCATCTGCGTTTTTGTCTATTTTTGAAAGACCCTCCAAGTCAGACTTTTTTCTTAAATACATTTTTTATTTATTTTGGCTTCACTGAGTGTTGGTTATGGCACGCAGGATCTGGAATCTTCCAGCGGAGGCATGCAGACTCTTAGTTGCGGTATGTGAGACCACTTTCCTGCCCACAGGTGGAACCCAGGCCTCCTCCATCAGGAGCGTGGAGTCTTAGCCACTGGACCCGCAGGGAAACCCCCGAGGCAAACTTTTATTTATTTATTTTTGGCTGTGCTGGGTCTTCACTTGCTGCTCAGGCTTTTATTTTTTTCCCCTGTAGTAGTGGAGAGCGGGGCTCCTATCCAGTTGCAGTGTGCAGGCTTTTCATCGAGGTGGCTTTTCTGGGGCTCGCAGGTTTCAGTCGTTGCAGCACAGGGGTTTGGTAGTTGTGGCTCCTGGGCTCTACAGCGCAGGCTCAGTAGCTGGGGCCCACCGACTTAGTTGCTCCGTGGCATGTGGGATATTCCTGGACCAAGGATTGAGCCCATGTCTCCTGCATTGGCAGGCAGATTCTTTACCACTGAGCCATCAGGGAAGTCCCCCGAGGCAGACTTTTAAAGTTTGTTCTTCACTTGCCATGTTGATGGAGGTCAGATAGTAAAATGCTGGTATAACAGGTAGGAGAAGTAAATTCTGAGTAAGACTCTGAGGCAGGCCATGATATGTTCCTCCGAGCTGGCCACGGCCCCAGCTCTGGGAAGGGAGCTCATGGGAACTGCTCGCTCTGTCACTGTGGGTTTTCTTGTCAGCACAGAAGCAGACCAACCTGCAGCAGTCAGCTTGGTGTACCCCTAAGAAAACTGGTGTTTTCCTTGCATTTAACTGAAGCTTCAGAGAGCAGTTAGTAGCTAAATCCAGTTTTGATTCTGTCCATGAAAAGGATTACGTTCTTGTATTTTCCTAAGAAGATTTTTTCTTATTACAAAAATGATAGCAGTCTCAACATTTTGTAGGTACTCCATCCCTTTGCAAAGAACTTAAATTCTCAATAGGAACAGCAAGAACTTTCATTTTGGCCCCCATTCTCTCCTTCCCAGTCAAAACCCACTTTTCCCCACTCCTTCCAGAAAGCTCCTGGCTTTAGAAAGAACAAGGAGAGAATCCTTTAATGATAACCACTAAGCACCAAATACATTATTGTTTTACATCTGAAGCTTTAGAAACGTACAAATGTGATCCAGCCTTGTAAAGCGCTTTGTCAACATCACTTCCACGTTGTTCTTGAGGTGCCTCCGTATAATAGAATTTGTGCAGGCAATTGATCTTCTTGCGCCATTTTTGTGTGGGGGTCTGCACCATGAGTATGGGCATATCGTATCCATGGCATTCTTGTTGCCCTAATTGGTAACCCAGAAGTTACTTAGACGATTTTTGATTCCCCATTACCTACTTTACCCCACCATACACACTCTTATTAGACATAATGTGCTGAATAATGGTGAAATATTTCGATGAAGTTAGCTCAGCATTTGAGAGCACATTGTCTAATATCTCTGGAAATACCCTCCACAGAGCACTTTTCGTTGCTGAAAATCTTGCCAGCAAGAATGGTTAAGATACAGATGTTTTCTCTGAGGCTTCTTATCTCCTAAAAAGACACAGGTTGTTCTGACAGGTGAAACAAGCCCGCGCAAATATGCAACACTGATCTAATCAGTGGGAATGCTTGCATGGGCCCTGCCTCTCCCCAGCATCATTAAAAGCTCCCATTACTCTTTTATTAGAGGCTCCCTCTCTTCCTTATCAGATTACAGAATGAACATAACTCATGGCAGTGATTTGATCTCTTGTTAAAGAGGATTACAGCTTTGCATTAACTCGGATTGACACAGTTTATAATTCACTTGTTGATACTCGGGTGGGCGGCATCCCATGTTTGACACCCCCCAGCAGGGCCAAGGGGCAAGGACTCTCATATATCATCATTAAAGACGGCGTCCAGCCCGGAGCGAGTGGGCCTGAGGCCTTCCTCCTCCAGAAAGGACAGAAGGGACATTCTTAAGTTCAAACCTGACACTTGGGCCAGAGTTTTAAAAACGACTGCAAAGAAGGCACTGCTCTTGTTTCTTCTGTATGTCCTGAATCGCTAGTGTTCAGTCTTCGCACAATTCTAGAGAATTTGCATTCTCAAATGGAAGCCCTGGTTGCAAGCAGGTTCTAAAGAGAGAGAAAAGCACATTTTCTAAAAGGAGATTGTATATGCTGAACAGATTAAATCTTTGCTTAAAACAGGACTTCTTGACTATAGTTCTCATTTCTGCAGCAAATTCCCACCATTTCTTCAAAAGACTGTGATTCTTATTGTTTTTTCCCAAAGAGATGTTTCACATGCATTTCAGTTCAGTTCAGTTCAGTCGCTCAGTCGTGTCCGACTCTTTGCGACCCCATGAATCACAGCACGCCAGGCCTCCCTGTCCATCACCAACTCCCGGAGTTCACTCAAACTCATATCCATCGAGTCGGTGATGCCATCCAGCCATCTCATTCTCTGTTGTCCCCTTCTCCTCCCGCCTTCAATCCTTCCCAGCATCAGTCTTTTCCAGTGAGTCAACTCGTTGCATGAAGTGGCCAAAGTATTGGAGTTTCAGCTTAAGTGAGTGTAAATGTTTCTCTTCCAACCAGTCGATTCCAAAGGAGATCAGTCCTGAGTCTTCATTGGAAGGACTGGTGCTAAAGCTGAAACTCCGATACTTTGGCCACCTCATGCGACGAGTTGACTCACTGGAAAAGATTCTGATGCTGGGAGGGATTGGGGGCAAGAGGAGAAGGGGACGACAGAGAATGAGATGGCTGGATGGCATCACCGACTCGATGGACATGAGTCTGAGTGAACTCCGGGAGTTGGTGATGGACAGGGAGGCCTGGCGTGCTGTGATTCATGGGGTCGCAAAGAGTCAGACACAACTGAGCGACTGAACTGAACTGAAATGTTTCTCTTAAGGAGCTATTATTTTTAAGTTTTTGTGTTCTATTATTATCATCTTATAAAATGTGATATCGTATCGATGCTGTGTTAGTCACAATGAAGTAACATGCAGGTGGGCAGGCAACAGCTAATGTTTTTCACCTGAATTTAGGTGAGGCGTCCATACGTACTGTGAGTACATTTCCCACGGCAGTCACTGAGCCACCTGAGCAGCTTGGGTTGCTAAGATGCACATCATCTCAGTTTTTAAGTGTGTTCATCCTTTGCTCTGATTTATCCACCCTAAGTCTGCCAGCCTGTTTCTGATTGGGAGTGAAATGATGTAGAATGATAACTTCATATTCCACCTATTATTACTATTATTTTTGGTCAAACCTCGCAGCTTCCAAGATCTTAGTTCCCTGACCAGGGATTGAACCTGGGCCCTGGCAGTGAAAGTCCAGATTCCTAACCACTGGGCCACCTGGGAGCTCCCTCATATTCCACTTATTGAATGTTTACTGTATCTCAGACACTGTACTAAGCTCTTCAATATATTTTCATCCAGTCCTTACAAGAAACCACTGAAGTGGTTGACATTATCTACATTCTGTGATAAGAATACTGAGGCATAGAGCAATTAAGTAATTTGCCCAAGATAGCCAAATTCCGAGCGGAACTGGTTTCTGCATCTGGGAGTGTGGCTCTTGACCACTGCCCCTGTTCCCGAGACATCAGCAAGCTTTTAGAAATATGTGGGAGTGATGTGCTGAAGGGCAGCTTGCTCTTCGCTCCCAACCCCACCACCAGCACACATACTCAGAGCCTTTCTCGTCATTAAAACTGGTTCAGAGTAAAGCGACTTTTTCTTTCTGTTATAGTAAAGATGCTTTCTTTTTTAAAAAACTTATTTATTTGTTGATGGTGCGCTGGGTCTCCCTTGCTGCCTGTGGGCTTTCTCTCTCTGCGGTGAGCGGGGCTGCTCTTTGTTGCAGTGCGTGGGCTTCTCTGGTGGTAGTTTCTCTAGTTGCAGAAGCTGTGACTTTGGTAACTGTAGCACAGGCTGTAGGCGTGTGGGCTTCAGTAGCTGTGGCGTGTGGGCTTAGTTGCTCTGAAGCATATGGGATCTTAGTGCCTGACCAGGGATTGAACCCGTGTCCCCTGCATTGGCAGGTGGATTCTTAACCTCTGGACCACCAGGGAAGTCCCTAAAGATGCTTTCTGTATGGGAAGATTTTGCCTGTCAAGCCATTCACATTGTAGTGATTTACAAATCACTGAATTTCCAAGCCTGTTCTTATGGTCACCCTGTTCTTTGATTACAAAGACCCTAAGCCTTGTAATTGGCTTTGAAACCTGGTCCAGTGTATTCAGTCCTTTTGCTCTGACAGTTCTCCTTCTTCTGGTTTCAGGTGTCTGTCACTTACTTTCCTTAGAGACTGTATTTTTTCCCTATAATAAAAACAAGACATGCTTATAGAAGAAAATTTGGAACATATAGAAAGGACAAAGGAAAACTCATGTTATATGCCACTGGGGAAATAATATTATTAATACTTAATTATTAATATTAGTTAATATATTAATATAGTGATAATATTAATACTCTTTATTATCTTGCAGAACTTTTTGTATGTATATTTTATAAAGACATATTTGTATGTTTGAATCCCTTCTTTTTAAAAAATTTTATTTATTTGGCTATGCCAGGTCTTAGTTGTAGCATGTGGGATCAGTTCCCTGACCAGGGATTGAACCCAGGTCCCTGCGATGAGAGAGTGGAGCTTTACTCACTGGAGCACCAGGGAAGTCCCTGAATCCCTTTTCCCAGTTAACTATTATGAGCATTTTAATGGCATATGTTTTTTAAAGGCATGTTAAATAACCTTATAATATTCTATTATGGAGTATTTGTTCTTGGACATTTAGGTTATTTCTGATGGTTTTTATTTCTCTTTAGGGTAATGCTGCAGTGAGCATATTTATATAGAAACCCATGTTCTAAGGTTTGCTTGTATCTTTAGAATAACTTCTGAAGAGTAGCAGGGTAATTTCTGGACCAAGGCATAAACGTTTAAAAATTTTTTAATTGAAATATAGTTTATTTTCAGTTTTCTGGTGTATAGTAAAATGATTCATCCATATTTTCTAATGGTTCGTAATGGGTTGTACTCATTTCTGT
The DNA here is from genome assembly GCF_049115385.1 of Moschus berezovskii. NCBI lineage: Eukaryota > Metazoa > Chordata > Mammalia > Artiodactyla > Moschidae > Moschus > Moschus berezovskii. The sequence continues at coordinate 25,389,477 of NC_142479.1, forward strand.
CCCCAGTCCCCACCTGCTGAGGTTCATGTCATTTACCTTTGTGGATATGAGAGTTCATTGCAGTGACACTTTACTGAGGCCCTACATGGCACTAGGCACTGGGCTAAGTATCTAATGTTTATTTTCTCATTTAATAATAACCTTGAAGAGTATGTATATTAATCATTTATATTTCTGTTTTTAATCCTTTGTTCATTTTTTTTCTTTGGGTTTAATTTTTCTCTGCAGTTTGTATGAATTCTGTATGTGATGATTATATACCATATATCCTGTTTTTGTAGATTTCTCCCTTTTTGTTTACCTGTTGGTATTAATGACTTTTATTGGTCATATATAAATTTTACTTTTTATATGATCCAACATGTAAGTTCTTTATGGTGTTTTTTCATTGCTTTTATGCCTTGGCATGGGCTTCTCAGGTGACTCAGTGGTAAAGAACCTGCCTGCAATGCAGGAGATGTGGGTTTGATCCCTGGGTCAGGAAGATCCCCTGGAGAAGGAAATAGCAACCCACTCCAGTGCTCTTGCCTTTAAAATACCATGGACGGAGGAGCCTGGTAGGCTATAGCCCATGGAGTCGCAAGGCGTCGAATATGACTGAGTGATTTCACTTCACTTCCAGTATTCTTGCCTGGGAAATCCCATGGATAAGAGTAGCCTGCTGGGACACTCTTTGCTGTGTCCGCAAAGAGTCGTACACAACTCAAGCGACTAAGCTCACACATACTTGCTTAGGCCTTCCTTCGTGGATTCTAGGACCAACTGTTAGCTGATATTTTTGTTACTTTTGTTTGATTTCTTTTCTTACTTTTCATCTGCTTGGAACTTTATTGTCGTATATTGTCCAGTGGTCTCTATCCTCCACTCCTACTGCTTCTTTGTGAGCCCAGAATTTTTTTTTCCCCACTTCCTAGTGTTTCCCTTTCACTATGACACCAACAGCCTCTTAACCACAGTCTGGTCTAATTATTTCTGTGTGTCTTTGCCAGATTATACCTTCCTAAAATGTCACTTAGAACATGCCATTCCTGGTGGCCTACCGAATAAAATCTGAACCTGCCACCAAGGCCTGTGGTGACTTTGCCTTGCCTCCTTTCTCTCCTTGTCACCTGGTTCAGTGTGCACCCTCTTGTGCTGTCCTGCTGGCCCCCGAGGTCCTGGGACGCCCTCCCACCCCAGAGTACCTCCTCACCCTTACCCACCTCCCCTGCCCCACCACTGTCCTTTCCTGCTCAGGGCCCGTGGTCCTCGGTCCACACCAGCCTTTCCAGAGGGACTTTGCTGATTCTCCACCACCCACTGAGTGGGGGCTCTTTCGTCTTCAAACCCCTATTTTATTTGTTTCTCTCAAAAATACGCATATGTATGGAATTTAGAAAGATGGTAACGATAACCCTGTATACAAGACAGCAAAAGAGACACAGATATATAGAACAGTCTTTGGGACTCTGTGGGAGAGGGCGAGGGTGGGATGATTTGGGAGAATGGCATTGAAACATGTATATTATCATATGTGATATGAATCGCCAGTCACGTTCGATGCATGATACAGGATGCCTGGGGCTGGTGCACTGGGGTGAACCAGAGGGATGGGATGGGGAGGGAGGTGGGAGGGGGGTTCAAGATGGGGTACACATGTACACCCGGGGCAGATTCATGTGAATGTATGGCAAAACCAATACAATAATGTAAAGTAATTAGCCTCCAATTAAAATAAATGAATTAAAAAAATACATATATCAAACAATATATAAAAAACAAAAGTTACAGTATTGTATCAAAGTCAGTCCGCTATAAGGAATTTATTTGATCTGTATGCTTTTACAGAATTTGGTTTTATGTCTACATTCATTTTTATCTCTGTGGTACATTGTTTAAAAATGCTTTAGGAAACACATTTGGTATGAATATACATAATACAGTTGACTTTGAAAAACACAGGTTTTTGAATCACATGCATCAACTTAAAAACTTTTTTCCACCAGTAAATATAGTGCCTGTATTTTGATTTTACAGATTTTTGAATAAAATGTGAGGAAAAGTTTCTGTCAGATTAGAGATCACAATATGTGGAATTTAAAAAAAAGACTAGTGTTTGAATCTTGATTCTGTCTCATCCTTGGATGAGTCATTTATCAATTCCTATGTTTCTGAAGTGTTCAGTTCAGTTCAGTTCAGTCGCTCAGTCGTGTCCGACTCTCCGCGACCCCATGAATCACAGCACGCCAGGCCTCCCTGTCCATCACCAACTCCCGGAGTTCACTCAAACTCATGTCCATCGAGTCGGTGATGCCATCCAGCCATCTCATTCTCTGTTGTCCCCTTCTCCTCCCGCCCCCAACCTTTCCCAGCATCAGAGTCTTTTCCAGTGAGTCAACTCGTCTCATGAGGTGGCCAAAGTATTGGAGTTTCAGCTTTAGCATCAGTCCCTCCAATGAACATCCAGGATTGATCTCCTTTAGAATGGACTGGTTGGATCTCCTTGCAGTATAAGGGACTCTCAAGAGTCTTCTCCAACACCACAGTTCAAAAGCATCGATTCTTCAGCGATCAGCTTTCTTCACAGTCCAACTCTCACATCCATACATGACCACGGGAAAAACCATTGCCTTGACTAGACGGACCTTGGTCGGCAAAGTAATGTCTCTGCTTTTTAATATACTATCAAGGTTGGTCATAACTTTCCTTCCAAGGAGCAAGCGTCTTTTAATTTCATGGCTGCAATCAGCATCTGCAGTGATTTTGGTGCCCAAAAAAACAAAGTCTGACACTGTTTCCACTGTTTTTCCATCTAGAGATAACAATATTCAGATTTTCCACCACGTGGAGATTGGTTCCCTAACCCCCACCTCTTAATGTTTCCAAAAATGTTCATTGAACACTTTCTGAAAGTACCAGGTGCATAACTGTTGAAAAATTAAACTAAACGGCATAGAGAGAAAGTTGGAATTATTAAGACAGTAATATTCTTAACATTCCTCTGTATAAAGATATTTATTAACTTATAATGAGAAATAAATACACACTATTGGGGGAAAAGTAAATGAAAAATAAATCATTCTATGTTGATAGCACTAAAATTGTTTCTAGAGTTAAATAATTCTAGGTGACACATAATTTATTATCATCACATCCTCTTCGGACACTGTCACTGTTGGCCATACATGTGGGTCTAAGTGATATATTAATAATGACCATCATTAATTAATAATAGTAGCTAACAGTTTTTATAGGGGGAAGAAAAATGCATGCATATATTGAACTGTATTTCTGTTTCAGCATGTACCTGATCTTAATGGCCTGAAATGGTTTTTCCAAAACAGATGGTCTTGATGTGGCTTTGATGTCATTCGGTCCAGTTTCATTTTTTAAAGTAATACTTATTTTTGAAGATACTTTTGGGAAAGAAGTGTGTGACTACTCTTAGTAGCCCACTAGAAACCCTTTCTGCTGCTGTTCTTCACATTTAGGTTTAATTCAAAAAGTACACTCACCCCTTGGTTTGTTCTCAGTGAAAGTAAGTAATAAATAGGGGTTGGCCAAATTATTGCCTGCCACCTCACCTGGTTTTCGGGGCCTGCGAACTAAGAATGATTTTTACACTTTTTAATGCCTAAGATAATATTTCAGGTAATAATATCTCATGACACATGAAATTTACAAAATTCAAATTTGCACTTTCCATGAGTGAAGTTTTATTGGAACCTAGCCTTACTCGTCAAAGATCTGTATTCTACTGGCATGACTGTTTAGCAGCCTGTGTGTGTGTGTGTGCCTTCAGTGGGGTTGGAAGATGTAATTGACCATATCTAAGCCTTGACAACTTTCATAAGCTTTAAATGATAGTAACTGGGCTATTAGCCTATTGAATTCTGAGATCTCTATGATGAGAAAGGCATTGCTACACAACTGCAAGACCCTTGACACCTTACAGCATCTCAGGGCGATATCAGTGCTATAATTCAAACTGAATGCTGTATTTTTGTACCTGATAAATCCTTTAATGTAACACATTTGAACCACATGAAAGATCAGATTTCTGCTCTAAGTGACCCATTCCCTAGTCTTGACAATCTTTAAAAAAACTGGTGTGGGAGACTCAAGGCTAAAATATTTATTTTAATTCCACTAATGTTATTAACTATACCATTTATATTTTGTTTGTTTCGCAAGATTATTATTTCTTGTATTACCAAGTATATGACTGAGCCTTCAATGGAAATGATGACTAGACTTGAAGCAGTTGATCAAATGTATAGTTCGATATATAATCAATGATTGTAATAGTGTAACTCTAGAAGGCAACGGCAACCCACTCCAGTACTCTTGCCTGGGAAATCCCATGGATGGAGGAACCTGCTAGGCTGCAGTCCATGGGGTCGCTAAGAGTCGGACATGACTGAGCGACTTCACTTTCACTTTTCACTTTCATGCATTGGAGAAGGAAATGGCAACCCACTTCAGTGTTCTTGCCTGGAGAATCCCAGGGGCGGTGGAGCCTTGTGGGCTTCCATCTATGGGGTTGCACAGAGTCGGAGATGACTGAAGCGACTTAGCAGCAGCAGCAACAGTACTTAATGTACTTCACAAAAACATTTATTAGGGTATTTTTTTCTTTCTAAGAATGCTTAATTTATAAGTCAAAATTGTATGCATAAGTTTACTATCATCCCATGTTTGGTATTATCAAGGTTTTATGCTCTTACATTTGGGTTAATATATTTTGATTCCAATTGAATGCTGTCTTACTTACTATATGGGCTTCCCTGATAGCTCAGTTGGTAAAGAATCCACCTGCAATGCAGGAGACCTGGGTTCAATCCCTGGGTTGGGGAAATCCCGTGGAGAAGGGAAAGGCTACCCACTCCAGTATTCTGGCCTGGAGAATTCCATGGACTGTATAGTCCATGGAGTCGAAAAGAGTTGGACACGACTGAGCAACTTTCACTTTTTACATAGTTACTATATAGCATTTCTCTAGCACAAGTTGTATTTGTAAAACAAGTCAAGTCTTTTCCCAGTTGATGTCAGCCTTCCCTCGGCCAGAGAGCTGACTCCAGATCCTTGACCACCTGTCCTGCCCCAGCTCACAGGCAGGATCACAGTGTGACCTTGAAGAAATCTTCTCTTTGGTCTTCTGTTGTTGTTCAGTTGTGTCCGACTCTTTGTGACCCCATGGACTGCAGCACTCCCAGGCTTCCCTGTCCTTCACCGTCTCCTGGAGCTTGCTCAGACTCATGTCCATTGAGTTGATGATGCCATCCAACCATCTCATCTTCTGTCATCCCCTTTTCCTCCCGCCTTCAATCTTTCCCAGCATCAGGATCTTTCCAGTGAGTCAGCTCTTCACATCAGGTGGCCAAACTGCTAGCATAAGTCCGTCCAATGAATATTCAGGGTTGATTTCCTTTAGGATTGACTGGTTTGATCACTTTGCAGTCCAAGGGACTCTCAGGAGTCTTCTCTAGCACCACAGTTTGAAAGCATCAGTTCTTTGGTGCTCAGCCTTAGTTTCCTGCTTTATAAAGTGAAAATAGTCATTCTTGCTCATTAGATTCTTTTTTAAAAAACACTTATTCACTATTTCATTTATCATTTATTTTTAGCTATGCTGGGTCTCTGTTCCTGCACTTGGACTTTCTCTAGTTGTGATGTGCAGGCTTCTCGTTGCTGTGGCTTCTCTTGTTGCGGAGCTTGGGCTCTGAAGTGTGAGCTCAGTAGTTGTGGCACATGGGCTTAGTTGCTCCGCAGCATGTGAAATCTTCCTGGACCAGGGATCGAACCCCTTGTCCCCTGCATTGGCAAGCAGGTTCTTAACCACTAGACCACCAGGGAAGTCCTCATGAGAGAATGAAGTGTTCTTTGTAATTTTTTGTTTCTGAAAGGACTGTTTTAATGATAGTTACTTAAACAAAATTTATGTTTTTATACATGTACATATTATGTCATTGTTCCTTTGCCTCCAAGGGAGACACACCCATTTTTTTGTACATCTGAGAAGAATTAGTTCTAGGCCTTCTGTCTGAAATGCCTTGCAAGGCCTTCAGCTTATGAGTCTATTGCTTGTAAGTAATTATAAGCTGGTAAGATTATTTTTGCAAACAGTCCTGTAAGATGGATGAACAAACTTTTTTGCCTCTGTTACTAAGATTGCTCCATATTATCTAACTGTTAACTCTAATATAAAGATCTTCATTGACCCAAAAAACCCATCATAGGTTGAAAATATCATAAGTTGAAAATACAGTTAATATGCCTAACCTGCTGACATCATGGCTGATCGTCGCCCACCTTAGGCATGCCCAGGACACTTCCATTAGCCTGCAGTTAGGCAGAGTCATCCAACGCAAAGGCCTATTTCATAATAAAGTGACATGTCGATTGTGTCATTGATCGAATCCTGTACTGCAGGTGAACGGCAGAAGGGCTGTCTGGGCACAGAGTGGTGTGTGTCGTTTGTCCACTGTCTCCATCACGAGGGGGTCTGCCCCACGTCGCAGCCTGGGAAGAGAGAGGTTGCTGCTGCTGCTGCTGCTAAGTCACCTCAGTCGTGTCCGACTCTGTGTGACCCCACAGAAGGAAGCCCAACAGGCTCCCCCGTCCCTGGGATTCTCCAGGCAAGAACACTGGAGTGGGTTGCCATTTCCTTCTCCAATGTGTGAAAGTGAAAAGTGAAAGTGAAAGTGAAGTCGTGTCCGACCCTTAGCGACCCCACGGACTGCGGCCTACCAGGCTCCTCCATCCATGGGATTTTCTAGGCAAGAGTACTGGAGTGGCTTGCCATTGCCTTCTCCGGGGAAGAGAGAGGTTACAGTTCAGAATTCGAAGTACAGCTTCTACTAAACGCATGTTGCATTCACATTGTCATCAAGTTGAAAGACCTTTGAGTCAAGCATCTGTTTTGTTTTTAATGACTGTGCTGGCTCTTGATTGCTACTCAGGCTTTTCTCTAGTTGAGGTGAGCGGGGCTACCCTCTAGCTGTGGTGTGCGGGCTCCTCATTGCGGTGGCTCCTCTCGCCATGGAGCGTGGGCTCCGGATGAGCACGCTTCGTGTGCAGCATGCAGGCTTAGTAGTTGCAGCTCCCAGGCCCTGGAGCACAGGCTCAGCAGTTGTGGCGCACGGGCGTAGCTGCTCCATGGCATGTGGAGTCTTCCCAGACCAGGGATCGAACCCGTGTCCCCTACATTGGTAGGTGGCTTTTCCACCACGGAGTCTCCAGGGAAGCCCCAGTCAAGCGTCGGGGACTGTTCTCACTTTGCTCTGTTCCCCTAGCACTCCATGCCCAGCCAGTTCACCAGCAGCGTGGGCCCTGATCCTCTGCACGCTTTGTCTCCACATAAGAACGTTGCGCCGCCCAAGAGCCAGCTCCATGGTTTGTTCTTTGCTTGTGGCCAAGCTGGAAAAGCACAGAAATACAGAGTCCAGCCCTGCGACTTCATTCTTTACCTCGAGAGTTTTGAAAGTTGTTTTACTTAGGCTGAGCCCTGGGAAAAAGTCACAAGTCTACACCACAGACGTGTGTCGTATGAAGGTCTTCTGCCCATCTTGGCTGTGATAGCCATGCTGGGTGTGGTTTCTGGTGGCCCTTCTGCAAATTACTAGTTACCATGGAAACACAGAGTATGGATAGGGCTCTGGGTTGATCAATTCTCATTGTAGGACAGTTTTTTTTTTTTTTTGGACTACTCTCAGGATTTTGTTTGGTTTAAGAAGAAAACAGATCTGGAATGGCTCCTGTATGTGCATTAACAAAGCATAATAGTCCCTGGTTTCCTTTTGTTATTTTTACTGTTGGTTTTAAGTGTCAAGCCAAAAAAAGGATATTTAGATAAAGGGCATCGCCTGAGTGTACTTTGAGTTCCAGGTGCTGGGGAGCAGGCATCTGTAATGGGAAGCTATTACTAACTACCCTGGAAATGAGGTCTTGAATGAGCCATAACCACACCTTGTGTTTTATCCATTGTCTCCCTCTGGGGAGCAGAACACTTTATAAACATTAACTCTTTTACCCTCTGGGCACCTCCACTTAAAAGGTAAATAAGACTGAAGGCTCTTTCCTCTCCAATATAGATGAGGAAACATCAGCCGGGAGAGGGAGATTACTGGCTGGAGGCACGGGAGGCATTTGCAGCCCAGGGTGTTTGGCATGACCTCCCCCCGCCGCCACAGTGGACCCCAGTACCCTGGTGGCCTCTGACCCCCAGTAGCTGCCCTGCAAGGCTCCCCTCTCTGCCTCTCCAAGGCTGGTGGGGGCTGGGCCCTTTGTCTGTGTGGAATGTGAAACGCAGCAAAGAGGACCGATTGTTCCTCACTGCTTTGTGCTCCTTTATAAGAAAGGAGAGATCAATACACATTTTCTCCTGCGCGCACTTGGCAGCGCTCCGCCTCTCCATCCTGCAGGGGAGGCTCAGCCGTGCACCACAGTGGATTCCCCAGCTTCCAGGGGCAGAAACGCAAACTACTCATTTTGCATGGAGCAGTCAGGCTTTTAAAAACCAGTCCTGTAACTGGCTGAGGTCATCAGACTGCTGACTTCAGTGACTGGCTGGTGAGCCGAGGCGCTTGAGTGGGGAGGCGGCCCCGGGCAGATACCTAGAAGCTCCAGACACCTGGGCACGCCCCCTGGGGAAGGTTTCCCTCGCAGGTGGCTGGGAGAAACCTTTTTTCCAAATTTCTCTCTTGATACACAGAACAGAGGAGCAAGTTCTTTGAAGGAAGACATTAAAAACCAAACAAAATTGACAGATGGAGGGCATCAGTTTGCATTTTGCCATTTACTGTAAATAAACTGTCCAAACAAGACCCTTAAGGTGGGGATCTTGTAGAGCTGAGACAGGGATCTTGTAGATTTTATTTTTTAATCAGAAAATGTGGTGTTGATCCCTATAACTTTGTAGCTTCCTGCCATTAAACAGTTAAGTGTGGGACATGACTAACAAAGGTAGTTTGTTTTTAAAAATTTTTTTGAAGTGTAGTTGATTTGCAGTGTTTCAGGTATACAGCAGTGATTCAGATGTGTGTGTGTGTATGAATAGACATATCTCTCTTTCATATGCATTTTCACTGTAGGTTATTATATGATATTGAATATAGTTCCCTGTGCTACACAGTAGGTCCTTGCTATTTATCTGTTTTATATATAATGGTGTGTATCTGTTAATCCCAAACTCCTAACTTCTCCTTCCACCCCTTTCCCCTTGGGTAATGCTGTTTGTTTTCTCCGTTTGTGGGTCTATTTCTGTTTTGTAAATAGGCCCCTTTGTATCGTATGTTTAGATTCCACATGTAATGATACTGTGTGCCATTTAACAAAGGTAGTTTGGAGGCAGAACAGCCTGGCAGGGCCTGGTGAGGTCCGCAGTCAGGTTCTTGGGTGCTTCCTTCGCACCCAGGAGATCGCTGGGGCTAGAGTGTGGATGGTTTACCAGGGAAAGGGAGGAGGGCCGAGAACAGGACCCAGGGAAGGGCAGTGGAGGGAAGAGAAAAGGATGAGGGCAGAGCAGGAGCAGACACGGAGGGTTTCCCCCTGGGTGGAGCGTGCGGGCACCGGGGCAGGCAGGCGGGACCCTGCGGTACCTTTTGTGTCCTGTGGGCTGAGCTGAACCCGGGGCTCGGCATCCCGAGCTGCTTTTATGTTTGGATAAAAAAAGTCGCTGCTTTTATGTTCGAATTCCGACTGGGTTTTTTTGGTTAAGTCAGTCCTACAGCTTAGCACCAGCAGTAATGGAATGCCTTGCTGAAACTCCCGGTTGACCACAGACATCTTCGCTGATTTCTGTGTGTTTTGACCCCTTTGGAGTAGCTGTGAGAAGCATCTGAGAGAAGGATCACACACCGCCCCCCACCCAGGCCCTGGGTCGTTGGGCAGCGGTCTTGATAGGGATACAAATGTAACTCAGTGTCAGCCTCCCCTTCTGTGCAGCTGGAGGAGGTGATTCACGTCTAAGCAGTGAAGCATCCCGTGGCTTTTAACAGGAGCTGTTAAGAGGGGCTGCTGTTTGAACAAGGAGCTTCATCTTCCTGAAGCCAGCAGTCACAAAGCCGTAAACACAACACCGGCCAACTCTATTGCCAGGATCGTGGCGGCCTGACGTTAATATTAAACATCTCCAGCAAGGCAGAGAGATCCCCAGCCCAGCCACAGAATAAAAATAAATAAAAATAAAGAGAAAACCCTGCTAAAAGCGGTGAGATGATTTGTCATCCTTCTTCTGTGAGGCCATTTGTCTTCTCTCACATCAAATCTGTTATAAAACAGTCAAACTGTGAAAGTGGAAATCATCCCAGGAATATGGAATATTAATGCACAGGAGAGGAGGTGACATCCCTTTTGTCGAGAGGTCCCTCCTCATCCCCCGGCCCCACCTCTTCTTTTTTGCAAGTCCCACCAAGGTAAATTATTTTTCTTTAAAAGAATCTGAAAGACTTGAAACTAGTGGTTGGACGATGCAAGTTTCAAGTGTTCTGCTTCCTTGTTTAAGGGGAGTGAATTTGTAACTGACACGGGAACAAGGAGGGAGCGCGGGTGCGGGGAACACTTCACAGACTCGCCCCTCGCACCCTCTCACCCTCCCCTTCCTCCTTCACTTCCTTTGTCTGGGGCCTGGACCCTTATCTTTGAACATTTGTAAATCTCGAGTCTGATCTTTAGGATTCAGGCCAGAGGTCACATGTCACCATCTGTAATTTAAAACTGTGGGGCTAAAAGCATTTGCAGAGGTTTGAAGGACCCGGTTCTGACCTGACCAAAGGAGCGAATTGGAACAGACCATCCAGAGTCTTCTTCAAGCACTGGGGAGGATGGTGAGGAGAGCAGAGGTGATGGGTAATTTATGGCCAGTTTGCCGGAGCCGCTAGTTGCCTGGTCAACTGAGAAGTGCGTCGTGTGCTGCCACCTTGTGGCAGATCTGGGCAGCCGTGGTGAGCTGTCCTGTAGCTTATGGAGAGTTCAGCCTGGTTCTGAAAGGTTTGTCCAGATGCAGGTAATTAGTGATAGGTAAGGACGTTCTCTGAGTTACTGTTACTCTGCTCACTTGTCCCTGTTAACAAACAGCCCTCGAGAAGAGAGCGTTGCTTTTTCTCTTTTCACCTTTCTTGGCTTTTTCTGTGTATTGTTTTTTGGCATGCAGTTGTGCTGGCATTTCAGGGGAGAAGCCATTCTTGGTTGCTGGGGATGCTGGGGGGAGAGGGAGGGAGTTAGGTGCTGACCCATTGGCTTTACCCAGGAACTCTGAGTTTTCTACTCTCATGATCTTTTTATATCACCCTGAGTGGTACTCCCTCCTTACAAGGTACACTTCTGTGCCTTCACTGGCATTGCCTTCCTCACTGTCCAGGTTTCCTGACAGAGTCTCGGCCGGGGGCTCTGCCGCACCCCCCCCCCCCGATCTGTGTGCACACGGCCCCCCACCCCCAGTCCCACCGCTGTGTGCACACGGCCCCTGGGGCCCAGGGCAGCCACCTGCCATCTGGATCCACACAGTTACCCCTCTTAGGCCATAGAACCAGACATCTTTCTCTTACCTGTAAACTGTCTGATACAGAGCAGAATGGATTTGGGTGAGAGGAAGCAGGAAGAATGAAAGATGCAGGAAGGTGCCATCTCGTCTGTGGTGTTTGGGGAGCAGACCCTAGCAGCTGGGTTGGGAGGACCCCTTGGTTTGGTGCCAAGTGATCATTAGCAAGACAGCTTTTTCCAGTTGGCATTTAGAATGCCCTGGGCCTGCCTGCAGACAGAGAGACTGGAAGCTCCATGAGGGCAGGAAAGGACGTGCTGAAGACAGAGGCAATGACAGTCTACCCTGTACACCTGGGTCTCCTGGACTGTCCAGACCCACGAGGTGGGCTCAGAGGGTGCAGACGCTGTCTGTTGGGCCACTGGAGGGCTCAGAGGGGTTCTGCCAGGCCAGCAGGAGAACCCCAGCTTTGTCATAGCGGGATGGAGTATTTCTTTCCACCTGGAAAAGACCAGACTTAGGAGAAGACAGCAGTAGTTGAAATGCTGCCCCGGGGAAGAGCTGTCCCTTTGGCTCTAGACGGCTGGGCCATGGGTGGGGGTCCCACAGTGGCAGAGGGGGGCCCAGCCGGAGGAAGAATGTTCCCACATCTCCAAATGGAGTGGGTTGTCCCAGCAGAGTGACTCCATATGATCATTTTCCCAACTTAGCTTCTGCCATGTCATTCCTGTTTTGATAATCCTGCAAAAACCTAACAGATAGGCATTCACATGTATTTTGTGAATCTGTTATACCTGTGTGTTATATTCTGAGGCCAAGGAACCATCCTCACCTGATACAGGTTTATAAGCTTCCACAACACTAACAAATAAAATGTTTTTGAAACACAAATAAAAAAATCCTGCATCAGTAACATCACCAATAATTATTAAAAGCGCATCTGCTGTCAGCAGCCATGGTGGTGAGTTTCTGCTCTGGCTGTGTCTGTCCTGACACAACTATTTGGGTTTAATCAAGATTCTGCTGGACACGAGCGCTATTGCAATCAGAGCCTTAGTCTCACTTTCCCTTTGTGCATTTCATCATTCTTGGATTCGCAAGTGTATGTCTAAGGCGTGGAGTCTTGCAGAAGCATGCAGCACAGGCCCTTCGGGTGTGCAGGGCTGAGGTGGGGATTACCGGGGAGGGCGGGCCCTTGTGGGATGCATCTTGTGTATTTAGGGAGGAACCCCCCCACCTCACCCCTAGTGAAGCAACTGATAAGCAATCTCAAATTAATCAAGGACAAATTCTGCGTACAGTTTTAATCAGGAAAGTAGCAGTTGTCTCCACTGGCACCTTTGGAAGAATGGCTGGAGTCACGGCATGTCGTACTTGCTCAGGGACCAGGAAGTATTTTTGGAGGTTGTGCAGGTTTCCTTAGGGAGCGGTGCCCTGGCTGCTTTCTCCTCTGCCTACTTTTAAGGCCACAGGGCCAGGTGGGTGTAGCTTGGAGGTGTCCAGGCCGGAAGAGGAGAATCAGGGTGTCTGGGGTGTGGCCAGTGCAGCTCCTTTGGTCCCAAGTGCTACAAGCTCCTGACCTCATTGACTGTACCCCACACAGATCTCTGTGGGCTCAGGTTCGCCTTTGTCCTGGGCTGTGTTGCGGTCAGTGAGGAGTGTGTGCGGCTGGACTGCACCTTGACACATGTCCACCCCCGATTCATTTAGGGCCCCTTTGAGCCTTGCCTGCCACTCAAGTGATAGCATCTCACAGCCAGCTTGACTGGGCACACTTAAGTCTCTTCACATGACATAATAAATAAGCTGAATCCTAGTACACATGCACACACACATTCTATCTTTATGGAAAATGGCTGCTAATCCATGATCATTTTTTTCCAGAAACAGGTTTTATGATAATATAGTAAAAATATTAAATTAGAAAATGTCTCACTAAGGGTTATAAAACCTTACTACACTAGAGATAGGTAATTATCCCTTCTACAGCCTAAATGACAGTTTAAAAGAAATAAAAATGTTAGTGCTCATTACTTGCTTTTGTAGGTTGCAATAAAGGGTAAGTTAAATTTTAATTCAAGGAAGAGCCCCTGCTATCGACCTTCTACCTTAGGTCCAAGTCCTGTTAATTACTCTGTGGGTTATTCTCCTGCATGATCCCCCCATTAATACATTTCCTACAGTGGACGTTCCCACTGGCCATTGAGGCCGAGAGTGTAGGGGGCGAGGTAACAAAGGGGGGAAGGCATTTCAGCTCAGTGATTCAAATCTGGACTCTTAATGTGGTAGGGAGCAGGAATTATGTATTAAGGGAAAAAAACCCAACTTCATTATGCATAGCCTTAAGGGGACCTCAAGTATTAAACTACACGCTTACCCTGGAGAATCGGATGGAGACAAGGTTAACCTGAAGGATTGATAGTTTAGCTTCTCTGTGTGGCTAAATCCTGGTTAGGAAAGATGCTGGGGTCGGGGTGTTGGGGGGGTGGCAGTGCTCTGTGCAGCAGAAGGCCGGCTGGCCCTTTGTCCCATCGTGGTTTTTCCTTACCCAGTTCTGGTTTTAGTTTTGTTCTCCTGGCTCTGGGAGGGGACCCGGGTGTGTCCTGTTTCCTTCCAGATGCTTTTCCCTCCCCTGAGCCCTGGGTCGAGCACCTGCTTGGGTTGGGGGCACCGCTTAGTACCCACCCCCACCCTCCCCTCAGTCTTCCTCCTGGGCCACACAGAGATCTTCCCCTGGGAAAGGAGATGCAGGGAGTTGGCAGGAATCAGTTTCCAGCTTTTTCCTGCAGTTGTCCTGGCCAAGCGGAGTTGCAGGTTCCCCTCCTCCCTTTCCGTTCACAGTTGTCCTCACTGGACACGAAGCCCTTCCTTGCCCTGGAGCGGGGGAACCTCACAAAAGGACCAGTCAACATCTCAGGGCAGGGATCATGACCGGCCGTGACCCAGGACCAGGTAACAGAGCCCTGACGGTCAGGTGGCTCCCAGGTCTTTATTCTCAACAGAATTGCAGGAGCACCTAATTGAGTTGTCAGCTGACAGATCATTAAAACTAATTTTTGGTGGGAGACCACTCTCAGATTGGGGGGAAAGGCGATTAATTCAGAAGGAGTTGAAAGCACTGTCACTGCTATAACAGAACTCTCCCTTTCCTGCGTCTGCTTGTTTGCATGGCGAGGCTTCTCATCACTGGTGGCTACAAAGCTAAAGAGCAGGGTAGAGTCACTCCTGAACCTGCTTTCATTCCAGTAATAAACAGTATTCATCCCTGGAATGGGAATGGAGGGGGAAGCCTCATCCATATCATTAACAGAATTTCTAGTAACATTTTACACATATTAAAAATTTACCAAAATTATACCAAACTTTATTATATTGTTATATGTATCGGTTGCATCCTAATAATTATTACAGTGATAACACAGTCCAGAAGTATAATTTTTCAGAATTAACTAAGAGCTTTATGGTCCCAAGAAATTAAAATATTTTTGTTTCAACTTTTTAAATTTCAAAAAGTGCATCAATTTGCATATTTTTGTGGTCAAAAAGTATCATAGAGTAATCAATCAATTGATTTCAAGCATAAATCAATTATATTAAGACAAAAACCTATAGGGAAAAATCAGATGGAAATCCAAGTTTAAGAAGAAAAGGATGCTGTAAAATTTCCAGGTTAATGAGTTTGTTTACTTGTTGTTTAAATGAGCAGTGATGGATATCAGATCAGTGTGGCACATAGGTTCCATGGGGCGTATTACAAACAGGATGCAAGAGTTTTATTTTAAAAGTTAGTATGCACAATTTTCTGATAGTTATATCCTTTGTGGCTACGGGATTTTGGAAAGTTGTGTAGGAGCTGTGCAGAGAGGCTGAAGACCAGACCACAGACCCCACCCTCATGGCAGTTTCCCACCTCCGCCCCGGGCAGGGCCTCTGCAGGGAAGAAGGACCAGGAGATAAGCTGAGCAGCTGGAGTTTGGGGGGCTTCACCCTGGTCATGCTCTTGGACCCCAGGAGGGTCAGCTTTGTCCATCTCTAGAGCCTTTAGAATCAGGGCTGAGGGTTGTGGACAATGGGTAGGAGATGGGAACAGAAAAGTCTCTGAGGAGGCTGTCGCCACCTTCTTGGTGAGAGATGGTAGGATCTAAAATAACAGAGCCTGGAGGAGCGGGGACGTCTGAGATACTTTGAGGGTGAAAACAGTCCCTGATTGGTGTTCGTGGGTGAGAAGGACTTGGAATTGAAATTGGGGATTCTCAGGTGGGAATAATACCTGACTTGTATTTTTTCTCTCTTTGCTGTAAAATATATTTTAAGAATCCAGACCACTCTGCCATCCAATTGCTTTGCCATGAACAGCTGCATATGTTTGTCAGCCTTGCCCACCTGAGTGTGAAATGATGTTCTATCAAAACACGGGTTTCAGCATCTCCCTCTCCTCTCCTGACACGTGAACCCTGCTGCGGGCAGTGACTGCCGCGTGGCCCCGGCAGTTCGCTGATGTTGCGGTGCGGAGAGGAAGCATTTGCTCGGTGGTAATGATGGGTCTCGTGCAGGCGAGGCTGGAAGGGTTGATCGTGAAGGGCTCCACAGCCTTAAAGCCACACCGTCCTCTTTGTCGTGGTGACCCTCCCCTTAACACCGTTTAATTTCTTTGCGGAAATGGCCGCAGAGACTTGCCCTTATTGGCAGGTAGGCAGGCCATCATGTGAGCAAGTCATGCCTGGGCAGGGCAGGGGCTGTCTTCTATGTGATGGAGCCGGTGATTTAGAAGCCACTGCCTCCGGAAGGAGGCTGCCTGCCTGTCATATGCATGTGGTCCGAAGCCGCCTTCCCCTTGTGCACACGTCCGGGCCGTCCGGGGCGAGCGGGCAGATGTGTATCGCTCAGGGACAAATAGACCCTGCGACTCCGGGTGGACTGCAGCCTTTGTTGTCAGCCCAGGGGTACCCTGGTCGATTGCGGGTACTGGCACGTTCTTGCCATAACGTTCCTATAATAATATGGGAGACCCACTGTTTTCTGGCCACTTTCCCTGCCTGCCCTGTGGTCCCCAGCATGACAAGTTTCCTTTACATTCGTTGCTTCCTTCTTTAAGACTTTTCCCTGTTTTCAGAGTTTCAATATGCTGTTCTTGTTGCTGGGGTTTCTAATTAGAGTACCTCTGTTGGGCTTCCCAGGTGGCTCTGATGGTAAAGAATCTACCTGCAATGCAGGAGACTTAGGTTCAATCTCCAGGTCAGGAAGATCTCCTGGAGAAGGGGACGGCTACTCACTCCAGCATTCTTGCCTGGAGAAATTCATGGACAGAGGAGCCTGGTGGGCTGCAGTTCATGGGGTCGCAAAGAGTCAGACATAACTGAGCAACTAACACTTTATGTTGGTACCCAAAACTGTAACAGGGTGAATTCAAGCAGACTCGTAAGATTTTGTGTTGAAATGTGGCTGTGACCAGTAATAGCTGTCTGAAGCATGGGGAGTTTTTTTGTGCTTCGTTTTTGAAAATTAGATTTGCTGATGATGACTCTCAGGTAATAAGAGCACTTCTATCAGCCAGCCTGTCAAGGATGGCAGGCTGTGGCAAGCTCGTTCACTCACTGGTTTGTGACCTCTGCCCCGTGCCTGCCCTCCTTCCCAAGGGTAGAGGTTTGGTCCCCGCCTCCCTGTGGTGTGACCTGCCTGGAGGCTTGTGGCTCCTTGCATCTCCCAGGGAGACCTGGCCCTCCACCCAGGGAAGAGTTCTGGGCTGCTGGGGCCCAGGGGCCCTTGACCACCCCTGCCGGGCAGCAGAAACAGAGGTGCAAGTCATTTATTCATTTTCAGGGACCCAAGACCTTGGCATGTTAGGGTTATTTTTTTTTTAACGTCAAACCCAAATTTAGAAATAAATTAGCCAATCAAATTACTTATAGTGGAAGGATAGTGAAAGGGCGGGGTTCGGGGAAGGGACCCTGTGCCCGAGCAGCTGCATGCATGCTGGTAATTGGAATCTTGTTTCTGGGTCATTTTCATTGTTTTTCAAGTGCTGCCAAGTCCAGGAAAATGTATGAAAACTAAATTATATCCCCTGCATCCCATGTCTGATTGAATCCTCCTCGTGTGGCAGTCTCATACATCCTATTAAAATATTCAATCTTGTTTTCTTACTTGAAGAGCTTGTCTGTAAAGGGCAAACTTATAGAAAACTGGTTCCCTGGAGACAGGGTATCCAGCCACGCCGGACTATTTACATATTCTGCTGTTTGGCCGCTTCCAGGTTCTTCCCCTCCTCTGTGTTTGTGAAGAAGAGCTGTGGGTTGCATTTTTAATTACGCAGCTGTGTTTTCAATTGAAGACTCAGACCGGGGTGTTTCCCAGCTTCTTGGTTCTTTTCTAACCTAGAAAAGTTAAACCAACGCATTAACCAGTTTGTTTCGTTTGTCTTCCAGGACAGAGCTGTATCGATCCCTTTTTGGCCAACTCAACCCCCGTGATGATGGCCACGGGGCCTGAGGGCTTACGTCTTTCCAGCTCGAGGCCTGAGGTGGGGTCGCTGCACACCCATCCCCATGGAGGAAGCTGTAATCCTGGGAGTGTGCAGTCCAGAACGCGGCCTGAGGCGGGCCAGGAAGCCTCTCCCCACCTTCCGGAAACAAAGGACAGGGAAACAAAGTATGCGCCCCCCACTCCCCACCCCAAGGGCTTGAACCACCACAAATAAAGAGTCATTTTACTGTTGCCGCAGCCACACGTGATTCCTTCAGCAGCACCACGTGAGTGTTTTAAGCTCCCATAGGGTGACAGGCTCTTTGTTTCCCCAGCCCAGTGGCCTTCTCTCACAAAGGAAACCTTCACAGAAGGAGGGCTTCCCCAAGGATCCAGTGGTTAGGACACTCCCTTCCAATTCAGGGGTCATGGGTTCGATCCCTGGTGAGGGAACCTCAGTCCCACATGGCTCAGGGTACAGTCAAACATTCTAAAAAATAAATGAACCCAGGATTTGAAAAAACAACTTCACAGTAGAAATAATCCTGGGGCAGAGGCTGCTCTCAGGTGGGTAATGTTCAGCAATTGATTACGGCTCTGAGGAGCAGATACACCTGCCCCCCCACAAACTGTCAGCTGTGCCTCAGTGGAGGTATTTGTCTGTTGTTGCTCAACAGCAATCTCTGACTTCTTTCTTGTTTCCTCTTTTCATCCATAAAGATTCTTCCAGAGTCCTTTTCCATTCTCACCATTCCTAAATCACTTCATTAAGATCAGCTCTGGTGTAAATCCAGCAGGAGGAAATGATTCACTTGTTTTTCATCCAAAGGTCAAAAGCTGAAAATTAAATCCCCATAAGGGGGATTTATTGGCCTGCTGTGGTCAGTATGCAATGAGGTGATCTTGCATAAGTAATGTATATGTGCCCACATGTGAGGCTGACCATCTCCCGGGTCCTGTGCCCGCATCGTTCAGTTCAGTTCAGTTCAGTTGCTTAGTTGTGTCCGACTCTTTGCGACCCCATGAATCACAGCACGCCAGGCCTCCCTGTCCATCACCAACTCCCGGAGTTCACTCAAACTCATGTCCATCGAGTCGGTGATGCCATCCAGCCATCTCATTCTCTGTCGTCCCTGTCTCCTCCCACCCCCAATCACTCCCAGCATCAGAGTCTTTTCTAGTGAATCAACTCGTTGCATGAGGTGGCCGAAGTATTGGAGTTTCAGCGTTAGCATCAGTCTTTCCAGTGAACACCCAGGATTGATCTCCTTTAGAATGGACTGGTTGGATCTCCTTGCGGTCCAAGGGACTCTCAAGGGTCTTCTCCAACACCACAGTTCAAAAGCGTCAATTCTTCGGCGATCAGCTTTCTTCACAGTCCAACTCTCACATCCATACATGACCACGGGAAAAACCATAGCCTTGACTAGACAGACCTTTGTTGGCAAAGTAATGTCCGTGCTTTTGAATATGCTATCTAGGTTGGTCATAACCTTCCTTCCAAGGAGTAAGCGTCTGCAGTGATTTTGGAGCCCCAAAAAATAAAGTCTGACTCTGTTTCCACTGTTTCCCCATCTATTTCCCATGAAATGATGGGATGATCTTTGTTTTCTGAATGTTGAGCTTCAAGCCAACCTTTTCACTCTCCTCTTTCACTTTCATCAAGAGGCTTTTGAGTTCCTCTTCACTTTCTGCCGTAAGGGTGGTGTCATCTGCATATCTGAGGTTATTGATATTTCTCCTGGCAATCTTGATTCCAGCTTGTGCTTCTTCCAGCCCAGCGTTCCTCATGATGTACTCTGCATGTAAATTAAATAAGCAGGGTGACAATATACAGCCTTGCCATACTCCTTTTCCTATTTGGAACCAGTCTGTTGTTCCATGTACGGTTCTGACTGTTGCTTCCTGACCTGCATACAGGTTTCTTAAGAGGCAGGTCAGGTGGTCTGGTATTCCCATCTCTTTCAGAATGTTCCACAGTTTATTGCCGGCATCTTTAGAGCGATGGAATTAAAGGAATGTTGACTCCAGGCATCTGAGGGCAGTTGTAGTTAATGACTAGTCATTGTTTTTACAGAGTCAGGTTTTGGTATTGTTTTAAAATGTCAAAACCAAGTGACAGATTTTTGTGCCCAGGGATCCCACGTTATCCTTGACTAGGTGTCCAGGGACCGAGGACACAGCACCAAGAGGCTGGGTTCCAAATGAAGTGAGTCTGAAATGCAGTCTGCATCACAGTTCAGTATTAAGGTGAGCATCTGGTGGGCTTGGGTAGGGTGGAGGTGGGGAAGAGGATGGTTTCTCTGTCTCACAGTAATTGGACCTTGGTGCATCCTGATCTGTTTTTCTCCTCTTGGTAAGTTACCTCTTGGGCTTGACTGTCAGAAAAATGTTTAATTTTCAGTGTGTCTCCAGTTACTTAAAAGATCAATTAACAAAAATAGAAGATTTCCCTCACTTTCACTTCCTTCAAAATGATTACTTTTAAAAATACAGATCGTCCAACCCCACCCATCTAACTTGAGGATCCCGGATAACACATGTTAGAACAGCAGGTGAGTAACCTCTTCACTGGCCACCCAGTGCAGACCCACGTTTCCTAAAGAGATAGAACCTTTGTCATGGTCATTATCCAATGAAGAAAAAGATTTAAACATGTACTTCAAAATATTTGGAGTCCATCACGTTTAATTAGAATGAATGAAAAGCCAAAGAGATGACAAAGAGTGGACAGAATTTTCAGTTAAGGGAGGCTTGCATTTTAAAATTCAGAAGACCACCCTCCTTCCAGCCAAGAGTAAATTGGATACTATTTTAATTGACACGGATACTGCAATTCAGTAACTGTTACCAGAAAGATTAGTTGATTGATTTGCATTTTAATAAAACTAATACTTTACATTTTGGTGGCTAATGCTGATTTTGAAATGAGTTGAGAACCGTTATCAAAGAGTTTCAATCCGGGGCCCTTTTTCAGTGTTGACTGAAGCATTTCTCCCTTTTGTGTGAAGTTTGCTTATTTCCTTTTCTCATCCATTTTGACACCTCCTCACATGGCCTTCCTAAACCACAGCCCCTGAAGACACCTCCAATGCCACGAGGAAGCTGTAGCGCCCACCAGCCCAGGTTTGCGCATGGAGCCAGAGCAGGCTGTGGGCTGTTCCCTTCAGGATGGAGAAGATAAGGCTATTTTCTTGTCTTAGTTTATTTCATGTCAAAAATTACAGAAACGTGGAAGGAACAAATGAAAATAAGACTTGGCTATAATTCCATACTTTGGTCACCTGATACAAAGAGCCAGCTCTTTGGAAAAGACCCTGATGCTGAGAAAAATTGAAGGCAAAATGAGAAAGGGGCGGCAGAGGATGACATGGTTGGATGGCATCACCAACTCAATGGACTTGAGTGTGAGCAAACTCCGGGAGATACTGAAGGACAGGGAAGTCTGGCATGCTAGAGTCCAGGGGGTTGCAAGACATGACTTAGTGACTGAACAGCAGCAAAAGCTATCCCTCCACTCAAAAAGATCCCCTTCTCGTTGTTAACCTCTGTTCCTTCATCACCCTCGTCTGTATGTAGATGCTGTGGCACCCAGTGGGCTCCTCTCGGGATGGGGGCAGCTCCAGGGAGCAGTGCAGGTGGAAGACTTAGTTTGTCCTTCTGGACTGTTTGAAATGTTACCCTTTTAAAAACAGCAAAAACAAAATGCATGCGTCCCCCTCCACCTAATATACATACACCACCCATTGAGAACCACCCGAGTTGTATTCTGCATTTTATTAGTAGTAGGACAAGAGAAGTTTGTTTTAAAGATCTCACTCAAGTATTTTAATTGCTAACTAATAATTCCATTAGTCTTTGCCTACTAAACCAAATCCCCCTTTTGTTGAACACTTAAACTGTTATAATTGTTTTCTATTATGAATACTGTTTCAGGAGAATATTCCTGCATAAAGCTTCTTTGTTGTCTTTTGAAATTATTGTTTTTCTTGGCATGGATCTTTCTTTGGGAGTAAAATGAACCAAGTGAATGAGTCCAAATATTTTGAAAGTTCTGACAGAGGCTTGTTCTAGGGCCCACTCGCTTCTCACCTGCCGTAGGAGGGGCCGTCTGCAGTGAAGGGTGTTGAGAGGCAGAGAGGAGGTTGGCCCTGGACTCTGATCCAGGGGTTTATTTCTTGCTCCCCAGGGAGCCCTGGAAATCAGCATCCTCCTCAGGGAGGATTAAAGAGCTGCGGCCGCTCCTGTGCTCTGAGGTGCTCCCGTGAAGGGTGGTGGAGGAGCAGAAAGTGACGCTAGCCTCTCCCTCCCCACCCCGTGTCTGTTCTCTGGCCGCAGGGCCACACACACTCTGTCCCCCCACACTGGCTTTCTGCTCTTGCTCCTTTCAGCGCTCTCATTCTGGGGGTCTCTCTGGTGTGTTCTTGCCTTGCGTGAGTTTGTGTTCCTCCCTACACTGCCTTTAGGGTGTAGCCAGAGTCTCCATGGTCACCGGCCAAGAATGCTTGTTGAGCATTGTTCAGGAACCCTAAGAGCCCACAGAATACCAGAGAACGTCAGTTCCGACAAGTTCAGCAACAAATTCTGTGTCTGCAGTTTAGGAAAGTCAATTCCTTTCAGTGGTTGAGTTTCCTGGTCTCCACATACAACTCGTCCGGGATTACTGCCTCTTTGCCTCTTGCCATTTCGTCCACAAGAAGCTGACTGAGGCTCAGTGGTTCTGAACCTTCCCTACCATGGTACAGTCACCATGCACATGAGACAGCAAGATCCGTGCCTCCCTGGGCCAGGCTCACAGGCGACGCGGCTACAACTCAGAGGCGAAGGGTGTCGTGGGGAAGCCCGAGGTTCCAGCTACAGAAGTATGGGTGTTCTGTGCCAGGGCGGATGGCTCCCCTCTCCTGACATCCTGATGGGCTGCACTTGGCATTCAAGAAAGGCATGTACAAGCAGTGAGCCTTGTCTAAAGTGAATGAATTTTGTGTTCTGCATCTGAGTTTGTGTTTTTAATTTGTGTGTGTGGGTGTTTGTACTGGGGGGACAGTTGTGCTAGGAATTAAGTTGAGCTTGCCTTGGTCATTCTTTCTGTTTAAATTTTATCTGTCTCACTTTCTCTTTTTTTCTGTTCTCTTTCTTCATAACATTTCAAAAATAATTGCCAGTAATTTGGTAAGTTCATTAACTAATCTTTAAGTCCTGGGGATCCATATCACCCTGCTGACTTGTATATATTCAATTTGTTCAACAGCTGTGTTGATGAAGCCCTCATTACCTGCTCTTTGTCTGGAGAGGAGAGGGATGGTGTAAATGCAGTGTGAGTTTGCCTTATCTAACTTTTGTTTTTCTTGTCTGTCTATAGATTTCCTTTACTGGCCCCTTCTTGCTGGTCATGTGGGGTCTGCCAATAAAGTCATCGCCTCAGCGGCATTTATATTCCTGAGAAGTTTGCTCGGTTTATTTCCCTGGTTCAGGGTTCTCAGTTCATTTGTTGAGGTCAAGGACACTGAATTCTCAGGAAAGAAAATTTAAAAGACAGGAGAGAGAGAGAGAGGAAAGAAAAAAAAAAAAATCCCAGATTACTGATAGGGAAGAAATGGAATCTAAGGTCCCCAGCAGGAACGGTAACACATAAAGATTCCTACCCACCCTCTGCCCGTCGCGTCTCCCTCTTTATGGCGGGGCTGGAAATGAGTCGGGGTGCCCTGGGCCGGCAGGCTTCCCACCACATGGTGCTGGCTGCTTCTGCTGCCTGATCTCCCCTCCCTGGGTGTTGAGGGGGGTGTGCCCCGGTTCTCACATAGACTTGGGGCACAGAGTTAGTCCTGGAAGGGGCTGGTGTCACCTTCTGTGTCAAGGACAGATATGAACAGAAGATGGTGGAGTGGGAAGAACCTTGGATCAGAAATCAAACTTGCCAGGGTGTGACCTGGAGGAAGCCTGTTGACCTCTGGGTCTGGGGTGGGGCAGATGAGGGTCAGCCGCCCTGGTTCCTGAGGACGCCTGGTCCTAAAGCATCTGTTTCCATGGAAAGGCGTCTCTCGCCTTGGGTCTTGCATGGATGCAGGAATGTTTTTCCCTCCACTCTTCCAGGTAGGTGTTGTCCTCTTGCCGTGTGCCAGGCTCTGGGGGAGTTTATGGTAGCGGAGGACTGGCAGGTGACCTGGTCCCCAGTGAGGACTTTCTGTCCAGTGAGTCCTGCAACCTCTAATTTCAGTCTGATCGGACCCCTTAGCTGCGCTGGATTTGCTTTTATTAATGGTGGGGCTCCGGCCCTATTTCAGGCCCGGATCACTTTCCCCGGGCTCTGGTCCTCCAAGGTGAGAGCTCTGCCTGGCAGGAGGGCAGCTGCCCCGGGGCTCATGGGCCCTGACGCTTGGGGCACTAAGGTCTGCCTCTGACAGCGTGGGCCCAGGGCGCCCGGGGGGGTTGGTGTGCGGGTGAGGCTGCTGCTCACCAAGCGCTGCGGCTCGACGGCTCCCACCTCCACGGCCAGGGTCCCTCCCAGCTCCGTGTGGCTTCCGCTCTCCTCTGGGGGGTCCCGGGGAACCTCTTCTAACCCTGAGAGCATCCAGAGTGTCTAGACCACAGCCATCCAGTTGCACCTCCGGGGAGGATGGGAAAACCGTCAGCAGTCACTCGCCACGTGTGGCCTTCCAGCCCTTGCTGCGTCACTGGTGGGAGATCAAGTCTATACGGGTATTTCCCGATCTTTCACGTGCATGTGTGCTAGGTCGCTTCAGCTGTGTACAACTCTGTGCGACCCCATGGACTGCAGCCCACCAGGCTCTGTCCATTGGATTCTCCAGGCAAGAAACTGCGGTGGGTTGCATGCCCTCCTCCAGGGCGTCTTTCCGACCCAGGGATGGAACCAGCGGCTCTTAAGTCTCCCGCACTGGCGGGCGGGTTCTTTACCACAGGCCCACCTGGGAGGCCCTTTAGGAGTCTCAGCAGACGCCAAAGCTCTAACCAAGGGAAGCAGAAACAGACGGGGTGCCAAGAGCTGCCGCTGTCCGGAAGCCCCGAGTGCAGCCGGGTCGGTGACCCGCTGCTAGGCCCGGGAGGGTGACCCGGGGTCTGGGGAAGCGGGGGTCTCCCGCCTCGACGCCCAGTGTGGCCGCGGGACAGATAGGGAGCTTGGGCGCGAACCAGGAGCCGGCTCCCTGAGGCCAGAAAATTATTCTCCAGTTTGACTCTTGTGTCCTTTAAAGTTGAAGCGCAGGGCACTCGGTTTCAGGAGCTAAATGTAAGGCTAATACGGGGCACTTTGAGTGTGATAACTTAAGAGTTCATATTGTTGGGGCAGATAAGCAGCGGGAGCAGGTGCTTCTTGAATTCACTTATCAGCGCTCCGGCCGCCCAGGCGCTGTGATGCTGCGGGCGCGTCTCGGAGCGAGGCTTCTCGGGCCCCCGGGGCCACCGTTTCATCTGCCGACCTCGCAGGTGAGGTGAGGCCTTCGTTCCCAGGGGTGCGGGGCGGGGAAGGGGAGGCGGGGTCCCCGGCCGCCCCGCCCGGAGCTCGCGCAGCCCCGCGGAGAGGCTGCGTTTTAAGGTCACAGCCTGATGCTCGCGGAGGAGGGGGAGGGGGAGGGGGAGGGACGCGAGGCCTAGTTCTCGGTTACATAATTAAGCCGAGATGTTCCTTCCTGAAGGAACAAAAAGAGGCCAAGGACAGCTTAATTGAAACCTGGAGATTGCTTCTCCAGGAGCGGCCTGAGCAGAGCGTCAGCCCAGGCTGGTGGGCCGCGCGACCTCGCGGGCCCTGGGCCCGGCGCCCGCCTCCGTGGTTGGGGGGCTCGGGGGCGCTACTGGCACGGGAGCCTCCCCTTTGCTTCCTGGGAGTTGAGCCTTTGGTTCTTCAGGCCCCAGTGGTGGGGGTACTGGAGGGGAGCTAGCCGCACTCACTGACCCTTCTCTCGCCTTGTGGGTCCTAAACAGCCCCGTGGAGCCCCACCCACGAACGGTCTCCAGGGCCTTTAAAAGGCGCGCTCCTCTCGGCCAGGCGGGCTGTAACGCAGTCGTTCCTGACCGGATCAGTGATGGTGCAATGGTGATGCTTTATTAACTACAGCCAGGGCTGCTCCTGAGAACCAGGCGTGTGTCTGATACCTGTTTATCCACTTGCTCCAGACGAAAGGACTTTCCTCCCGTCTCCTTCTCTCTCCCCCACCCCCAGAAGAGAATTTCAACTTTAAGACAAACAACTTCATTTACAAGTGTGTCTCTAATTAGCTCCAGAATTAGGAAAGCTGAGTTTTCCCCCATAGATCGGCTAAACCCTCGAGGGAGACTGGTGGGATAGAGAGAAGCGCGTTTCCAATTATTTTGTTGAATTGCTAATTTAGTTATTGTGCCTGGTGTAATTGTGATGGGTATTGGGTGTGCAATTCAATTTGTTTTAAATATTTGTGGGAAGGCTGATCAGTAATGGAGCTGACCTATTTTGTGGCCCAAATTGAGGGAAAAAAACACTAAAACACAACAGCCACAAAGATACAGTTTGTTTCCACTTTTATTTTGATCTCTCTCATCCCTCTTAAGACCACTGATGCAACAAAAGGATTAAATTCAAAGATGACAGCACTTTGATCTTCTCCCTTTGAAAGCTTAACTGTCCTTGGTCGTTTAATATGCAGATATTTTAGGGTCAGGTCTCAGATGCAAGGCTGGAGTTGAGAGTTTTCTGCCTCCCAGTGTGTGCCTAGAAGTGGTTTGGGGGTTTGACTTGTACGTGCGCGTTTAAGGCGGTGGAGGTGGTGTCTGTAGCCCCCAGGGCGTCGGTTAGCTTCTGGGGCACCTTCCCTCCAGGCTGCTCGCAGGGGTCGGAGACCCGAGCCCCACCCAGGCAGTGGCTATGCCTGCTCCAGGCATTGTGACCAGGGTTAGGTGTGAAGTCCTCTCACTGCTGATGCGGGAGGGGCTCCTTGACGGCCCGCCTCGTCTGAATTCCCCTCTTCAGGGTCTCCCCACCACTCAGCCAGCATCTGGACCTGGGGGCCAGGAGCAGGGCTGCGGCTTGTGGGCAAGAGCATCACCCGGGTCTCTGCTGGGACTCGAGGTCGTAGGAACAAAGTGCAGGACTCTGCCTGCTTCTCGGGAAGCATGCGCGTGAGTACCAGGTGTTGCAGCGGCCAGTGCTGCGTGCAGACTAGGAGCCCCTCACCAGGTCCTCGCAAAGCCTTCTCAGACGCAGGCAGGGTGTGGTTGGGCGAGATCAGAGGGTGGCAGACCAGAATAGATTTGGAGGAAAAGTAGTAATAAAATGGGTCATAGCTGCAAAATGATCCTAAAAAGATCATTCTGTAACTCGATTAACTTAGGCACCAGGGTCAGTCTCTGTGCTTAAGCTGCCGAATTGAAGTTTACACTTTGTTCCTACGTGAGAGATCACCAGGGCCATCAGAAGGCACTTCACATGCAGGTGGTCTTGTTTCTCTCTCAACAAGCCTTGCTCGAGGGCCTGGGAGGGAAGAGTTCGTGGGCACAGCTCTGCACGTGGAGAATCTGAGTCCTGTGGGAAAATGAGCAGGAAGATGGTCACTGCACCGGCGATGCTGACTGTAAACGGCTCCCTGGGAAGTCTGGGAGGCTCTCGCAGAGCAAGAGGAGGAGTTAGTAAAAAACAGCAGAGGCAGTAGGGCAGACTGTTGGGTGTTGGTGATAAGGTTAGTGCACCCCAGCCCTTGCTGGTTACAGGTTTTTTGCAGCTTTGATATTGAGGTGTAATTTACATGCCATAAAATCCACTCATTGTAAAGGTGCAACAGGGGATTTTTAGTAGGTTTGGCAAATTGTGCTGCCGTCAACACACTCTATCCATTTTCGAACATTTCATCACCCTGACAAACAACTCTGTGCTGGTTTGCAGTTGATCCTCAATCCCGTCCCTGCCTGAGGCAGTGACCGAACTGCTTTCCGTAGCTATAGATTTGTCTTTTCTGAATGTTTCGTATAAATAGGATCACACACTATGTAGTCTCTGTGTCCGGCTTCTTTCACTGAGCTTAAGGTGCATCCACGTCAGAGCGTACGTGGGTAGTTTGATTCGTTTTATCACAGATGGGCACCACATTTTGCAGACCTCTTTGCCTGCTGATGACCATTCGGGTTGTTTCCAGACACAAGTCTTTGTGTAACATGCTTTCATTTCTCTTGGCCGGATACCTACGTGTGGAATTGCTGGGTCATGTGGTAAGGTTACATTTAACTTTTTGAGAAACTGCCAAACTGTTTTCCACAGTGACTGCACCACTTTATACTCCCACCAGCCGTGTGAGAGTTCCAGTCGCTCCACAGCTACACTTGTTATCATCTGCATTATGATTATAGCCGTTCTAGTGAGCCGTGGGCTCTCACTGTGGCTTTAATTTCTGTTTCCCTAATGACTAGTGAACTGCTTTTCATGTGTTAATTGTTGTTTGGGTTCAGTTGCCAAGTCGTGTCTGACTCTTTGTCACCCCATGGACGGCAGCACACCTGGCTTCCCTGTCCTTCACCATCGCCCAGTGTTTGCTCAGATTCATGTCCATTGAGTCGGTGACACCGTTTAACCATCTCATCCCAGGCCGTCCCCTGCTCCTCCTGCCTTGTCTTTCCCAGCATCAAAGCCTTTCCAATCACTCAGCTCTTTGCATCAGGTGGCCAAAGTACTAGAACTTCAGCATCAGTTTTCCAATGAATCTTCAGGACTGATTTCCCTTAGGAGGGACTGGTTGGATCTCCTTGCAGTCCAAGGGACTCTCAAGAGTCTTCTCCAACACCACAGTTTGAAAGCATCAATTCTTTGGCGCTCAGCTTTCTTTAAGGTCCAGCTCTCACACGTGCATGATTACTGGTAAAGACCATAGCTTTGACTATTCTGACCTTTGTCGGCAAAGTGACATTTCTGCTTTTTATTCATATATTTACCTTCTTTGGTGACGTGTCTGTTCAGATCTGTTGCTCATTTTAATTGAGTTGCTTGTCTTATTGCATCATAAGAATTCTTTATATATTCTGCATACAGATACCCTATCAGAAAATGACTTGCAAATATTTTCCCCAGTCTGTAGCTAGCCTTTGCGTGTTCTTAATGCTGTCTTTTGAATCATAAACTTTTAAAAATTTTGATGTTCTAATTTATCAGTTTTTTTCTTTTATGGATTGTTTTTGGTGTCAGATCTAAGAAATCTTAACCCAACCCAAGGCCCCAAAGATTTTTCTGTTATCCTCCAGAAGTTTTACAGTTTTCACTCTTACATTTAGGCCTATAATCCATTCTGAGTTCATTTTTGCATATGATATGAGGGTCTAAAAATAAAATTTTGCATGTGCATATCTAATTATCCCAGAATCATTTGTTGAAAAGATTATTTTTCCCCTCGTTGAATTGCCTTAACTCATTTGTAGAAAATCAATTGACCATAATGTGAGGATTTATTTCCAGACTCTTAATTTTGTTCCATTCTATTTGCCTGTTTTTATACCAGTGAAAGTTTTTTATAATTGGGTAGTTTAAGTCCATATTTTTATTAAAATCATTTTGGCTATTCTGGGTTCATTGTATTTCCATATACATTTTGGGACACCTTTGTTAATTTCTCTGACAGTGCTTGCTGGGGTTTTGATAGTGATTACACTGAGTCTGAGGATCAGTTTAGGGAGAAGCGCCACCATAGCAATGTTGTCTTCCAGTTCATGAACATGGACTGTCCCATCAACTTCTGTTCAGTGTTTCTCAGCAGTGTCTTATAATTTTCAATGTACGAACCTTGAAGTTCTTTTGTCAGATTTATTCCTGAGTACTTTATTGTTTTCTATGATATTGTCAATGAAATGTTTCCTTAATTTCATTTTTGAATTGTCCCTTGCTAGTATATAGATTGCCATTGATTTTTCTGGTGGTTGTTTAGTGATCTTGTTCCCTGTAACCTTGTTGAATTTGTTTATTAGTTCTAGTTTTTAAAAATAGAGTTCTCAGAGGATCATTTCATCTGTGAAAAAAGACAGTTTTAATCTTTCTTTCCAATATATGACTTAAATTTTCATTTATTTGGCCTGTTCCACTGGCCAGAACCTCTAAAACTATGCTGACTAGAAGTGGCAAGAGTTGACATTTTTGCCTTATTCCTGTTCTTAGGAATAAAAACATTTAGCCTTTCACCATTAAGTCTGACATCAGTTGAGGTTTTTTTTTTTTTTTTTTTCTCTGAATAGATGCCCTGTATCAGGTTGAGGAAGTTCCTTTCTCTTCAGGGTGTAGACAGGTTTTATCTGAAATGGGTGTTGGATTTTATGAACATTGTTTTCTGCATCTGTTGAGCTGGTTGTGTGGTTTTTGTGCTTTGTACTTTTAAGATGGTGTGTTACATTAATCCCTTTGCATGTCTGCCCTCCTGGGACAGATCTCACCTGACTGTGGTGTATAATTTTTTTTTGAAATATGTTGCTGGATTCAATCAGCCAATATTTGCTAAGAATTTTTGTGTCTTACATCGTGAGACATATTTGTCTGTAGTTTCCTTTTCTTGTGATGCCTTTGTTGGCTTTGATTTCAGGGTAATACTGGCCTCTAGAATGAATTGGAAAGTGTTCTATCTTTTTTGAAAAATATTTGTGAAAGATTCGTATTTCTTCTCTAAATTTAGCAAATTCACCAGTGAGACCTTCTAAGACTGAGCTTTGCTTTGTGAGATTTTTAATTACTAATTTAGTTTTTGTTTTTTTTAACCTGTTATGGGTCTATTCAGACTTTGTTTATTCTTAAGTTAGTTTTGGTAAATTGTGTCTTTCTAGGACTTTGTTCATTTAAGTTGTCTAATTTGTTGGCTTATACAATTCCTTTATTATCATCTTAATTTCCATAGGGTCACTAGCAATATCTCCTGTTTCATTTCTGAGTCTGGAAGTTTTGTCTTCTCTCTTCTTGTCAATTAAAAAAATCTTTTCAAAGCACTAACTTTTGATTTTATTAATGTTTCTCTTTCTTTCCTGTCTTACTAGTTTCACTCTGATCTTTATTTTTTGTTTATTCTGCTTACTTTGGGTTCAGTTTGTTCTTTTCTCCCCAGTTTCTTAGGATGGAAGTTATTGATACAGGAATCTGTTATTGTTGAATTGTCTATTTTTTCATTTACTTCTGTTAATTTTTGCTTTATGTATTTCGGGACTTTGTTTTAGCTGTGTATGCATTTGAGGAAAAAATGGACATAATAGTTACCAATAACTACATTAAGTTTGAAAAGACTAAACAGGCCAATCAAAAGACAGGGCCTTTCAGACTGAATACAGAATAACTCTACACGGTCCACAAGAAACATACTTTCAGTCAGTTCAGTTCAGTCGCTCAGTCGTGTCCGACTCTCCGCGACCCCATGAATCACAGCACGCCAGGCCTCCCTGTCCATCACCAACTCCCGGAGTTCACTCAAACTCATGGCCACAGAGTCGGTGATGCCATCCAGCCATCTCATTCTCCGTCGTCCCCTTCTCCTCCCGCCCCCAACCTTTCCCAGCATCAGAGTCTTTTTCAGTGAGTCAACTCATCGCATGAGGTGGCCAAAGTATTGCATCAGCTTTAGCATCAGTCCTTCCAATGAACACCCAGGATTGATCTCCCTTAGAATGGACTGGTTGGATCTCCTTGCGGTCCAAGGGACTCTCAAGAGTCTTCTCCAACACCACAGTTCAAAAGCGTCAATTCTTCGGCGATCAGCTTTCTTCACAGTCCAACTCTCATCCATACATGACCACGGGAAAAACCATAGCGTTGACTAGACGGACCTTTGTTGGCAAAGTAATGTCTCTGCTTTTCAATATATTATCAAGGTTGGTCATAACTTTCCTTCCAAGGAGTAAGCGTCTTTTAATTTCATGGCTGCAATCAGCATCTGCAGTGATTTTGGAGCCCCAAAAAATAAAGTCTGACACTGTTTCCACTGTTTTTCCATCTATTTCCCATGAAGTGATGGGACCAGATGCCCTGATCTTTGTTTTCTGAATGTTGAGCTTCAAGCCAACCTTTTCACTCTCCTCTTTCACTTTCAACAAGAGGCTTTTGAGTTCCTCTTCATTTTCTGCCATAAGGGTAGTGTCATCTGCATATAGATAATGTTAAAAGTAGAGAAAACCCTATATCATAAACAGGATGGAGTGGCTGCATTAACATTGGAAAAAATATAAATATCACTGAGACAAGGAGGAGAAATTGTGATTAAAGCATTAACTTGTCAGGTGAAAGTGTTAGTCGCTCTGTCACGTCCGACTCTTTGCAATCCCATGGACCATAGCCCGCAAGTCTGACAGTCCCTGTCTTTTGACTGGTGTGTTTAGGCCTTTCAAATTTCATGGAGTCATTTTTTGTCCATTTTCTCCCTGCTTATGTCATCTTTTGTGTTAAATATTATGCTATTTTAATTTCATTATTGTTGCTTTTGCTATGTATATATTTTTAATTGTAGTAAAATACTTAAAATTTACTATGTTAATTTTATTTAAAAAATTTTTTTAATTTTTTTGGCCATACTGTGTGGCATGCGGGAGCTTAATTAGACCAGGGATCGAACCTTTGCTCCCTGCAGTGGAAATGCTGACTGCCAGGGAAGTCCTTAACCATTTTAAAGTGTACAGTTTAGTAATGCCAAGTATATTCCCACTGTGGTGTAATAGAGCTCCAGAAATTACTCAGCTTGCAAAAGTGAGACTCTTTATCCATCAAGCAGTAACTCCCTGTTTTCCTTTCCCTCAGCCCCTAGTAACCACCATTGTGCATTCTTTTTCATGGACTTTGGCTGCTTTAGATATCTCACATAAATGAAATCGTACAGTATTTGTCTTTTCTTGTGACTGGCTTTCACAAAGTATAATGTCTTCTGCTTTCAACTACTTTGTATATATACCTAGAATTTGGATTGTGGGATCATATGGTAATTCTGTTTTTAATTTTTTTTGAGGAATTGCCATATTGTTTTCTATAGTGGTTGCACCTTTTTACAATTTCATCAACAGTGCAAAGGGTTCTAATTTCTCCCCATCCTCACCAACAATATATTTTTTTTCCATAGACGCTATCTCAGTGGTGTGAGGTGATGTCTCATTGTGATCTATTTGCATTTCTCTAATGATTAGTAATGCTAAGGTGCTGAGTATCCTTTCACGTGCTTTTTGGCCATTTATATAGAATCCTAAGGGAAATGTCTATTCAAGCTGTATGCCCATTTTAAAATCAAGTTATTTGGGTTTTTCTGTTCTTGAATTGTAGAAGTTCTTTATATATTCTGCATATTAACTAAGAGATATATGATTTGCATTTACTATGTATTTTTAAGTTATTAATGGTTTTTCTAAGGAGTACATTGTAAGCTGAGATAAATACTAACTCTGGTAAAATATAGAACTTTGTTTTTTATATAGCTCGGTATTTCTTCCCCTTCCCTTTGTCTATCATATTTATTACATTTTCATATGCTGTAGACCCCCCAGAATAGATCAATATAATTACTGTCTTATGTAACTGTATGCCAGCAAAGATTCGTCTAGTCAAGGCTATGATTTTTCCAGTAGTTATGTATGAATGTGAGAGTTGGGCTATAAAGAAAGCTGAGTGCAGAAGAATTGATGCTTTTGAACTGTGGTGTTGGTGAAGACTCTTGAGAGTCCCTTGGACTGCAAGGAGATCCAGCCAGTTCATCCTAAAGGAGATCAGTCCTGAATGTTCATTGGAAGGACTGATGCTGAAGCTGAAACTCCTATTGGCCACCCGATGTGAAGAGCTGACTCGTTGGAAAAGACTCTGATGCTGGGAAAGATTGAAGGTGGGAGGAGAAGGGGACGAGAGAGGATGAGATGGTTGGACAGCATCACAGACTCAATGGACATGAGTTTGAGTATTTTACAAAGTTAAAAGAGAACACACACACAGTTTACACGTGTATTTGCCTTTTCAAGTACCTCTCTTCTTATCTTTGTGTGGATTCAAATTACCACCTGAAATTACCTGAATGGTTGCCTTTAATGCTTCCTTAAAAACTTCTACTTGTATTTGTTTTTGGCTGTGCTGGCTGGCTGTCTGCGCAGGTTTTCCTCTAGTTTTGGCAATCGGGGGCTACTCTTGGGTGGTGCTCGGGCTTCTCATCGTGGTGGCTTCTCTTGTTGCGGAGCGTCGGCTCCACGACCCTTGGGCTTCAGCAGTTGTGGCCCAGGGGCTCAACAGTTTTGGTTCCCAGGCTCTGGAGCACAGGCTCAACCGCTGGGGCGCACAGGCTTAGCTGCTTCGTGGTGTGTGGGGTCTTCCCGGACCAGGGATCAAACCCGTGTCTCCTGCACTGACAGTGGATTCCTTACCACTGAACCACAAGGGAAGCCCAGCTTTAATTCTTATAAAGCAACGTTTCCAGCAATGCATTCTTCCCCTTTTTTGGTGGTGGTGGAGGAGCAGGGAATGCCTTTATTTCATCTTTGTTTTGATGGATCCAGGATTCTTGGTTGACTGTTTAAGAATTTACAGTACTGTGAATATGTCGGCTCACTGCCTTGGCTTCCATTCCTGTTATTTGTCATTTTTGTTTTGTTGTTACTCTGTACACAGTGAGTTGTTTTTCCTCTAGCGTCTTCCAAGTGTTTGTCTTTCAGCAGGTCGGTTATGAAGTGTCTAGGTATAGATCTTTTTGTGTTTAGCCTCCTTGGGACTTACTGAGCTTCTTGGATCTGCACGTTGTTTTCCACCCTATTAGGAAGGTTTTGGCCATGATTTCTTCCCGTATTTCCCCATGATTTCTTCCCGTATTTCCCCTTCCCTTCTCTCCTTACGGCATGCCCGTTACACATCAGCTGTTATACCTGATGTGTGGATCTCTGAGGCTCTGCTCATTTTTCATTCTCTCTTCCTTCTGTCCTTCACATCGGTTAACTGTTGCCCTATCTTCAAGTTCAGATTCTTTCTTCTGTCTTCTTGAGTCTACTACTTAGTCCCTCTAGTTAATTTTTCATTTGTTATTATACTTTACAACTCTAGAATTTTTAAATTGTAAAATATATGTAACATAAGCTACCATTTTAAGTTTATAAACGAACAGTTCAGTAGCATTAAGTACATTCACTTTGTTTTGCAACCATCACCACTGTCCATCTCCAAAACTTTTTCATCGTCCCAAACTGAAACCTTACACCCATTAAATGATTCATTTCTTCCTCCCACAGTCCCTAGTAACCCCTCTTCTTCTTTCTGTCTCTCTGAATTGGATAATTCTAGAATACTTCATACCAGTGGAATCACATAGTATTTCCTGTTTTGTATCTGATATAATGTGTTCCTTCAAGGCTGTCTTCTAGCCTGCATTCATCTTGCTGTATCCTCCCATGGCTATGGAAGTATTTGTTCGTATGGGCGAGAATGCTGTCGGCTTTTCTCCTGATTCAGGGCCGAGATGTCTTTGTTTCTCTCTTCACCCCAAAAGGCCAATCACAGACTCAGCATGTTTGGGATCAGGCCCATCATTCGACCTCCTCTGAGCTACCGTCTGTCTCATCTCCTTCCGTTCCGTTCCGTTCCGTCGCTCAGTCGTGTCCGACTCTTTGCGACCCCGTGGACTGTAGCCTACCAGGCTTCTCCGTCCATGGGATTCTCCAGGCAAGAATACTGGAGTGGATTACCATTTCCTTCTCCAGGGGATCTTCCCGACCCAGGGATCGAACCTGGGTCTCCTGCATTGGAGGCAGACGCTTTAACCTCTGAGCCACCAGGGAAGCCCTCTCATCTCCTTAAGAGTTGCTAATGGGCTGAGCCCACTGGGTGGATCTCAGTCCTCTCAGAGTTGAGGCTCCACGATCATTCTGCCCCTCTGCCAACCAGGGAATCCTGTGTTTGGGGAGATTTTGCTTACTGAAATACTGCATTTATGAAGATCTGTCCCCAATATTTATTATTATTAACTTCCCATTGGAGCTTTTGGCCAGCATGAGGTAGCCAGTACCCCTTCCTGGGTAGGTAAATCTTAGCTATCAGGAAAAAACAGCATGGTGAGCTTCTGGCACCCAACTGAGACACATGTAAAATTTCTAGAGTATTGAAAATAATGGACAGATGCCCATGAATATTTCTGTGCTTCCTGGGGTGGCCTGGGCTTACTATCCTGGGTGACCCCTCCAGCTCAGGGACATACACATGTGGAGCTGAGCTTGGAGCCAGATTTCTTGGTGCCCAAGGTTGTGCTCTTGTCATTCAGTGAGACTGATTTCTAACCTTTATACCCAGTCTTCCCGTGCCCCCAAACCATCAAAGGTGTCCCACTCTCTCCAGGAGCGTACCGTTTCCTGGCCCAACACTTGAAAGTTCATCATGATCTATTGCCTCCTTGCTTTCCAAGTTTCCCTGTCTTCCCCCAGACGACTGCTGTGCCCCTCCCAACACTCCTGCTGTCTCTGGAGTAACCCTGCAAATGCTGGCACCTGACTAGGGACGCCTGTCTTAGTGTGCCAGCTGGAACTTCCATGTCTGTGCCCGTAGGCTTCCGCCCTTCATCATCTGCACACTCATGTGGCCCTTAGCACTTTCAGCCTCAGCCTGTGGATCGGGGCAGGCCTGAGTTTTACCCTTCTTGTGCCCAAGCTGAGGAGCCAGCGTTTTTGTTTAAATTTACTTATTTATTTGGCCACACCAGGTCTTAGCTGCAGCATGTGGGGTCTTCTGGTTACAGCACGCAGGATCTTTAGTTGGGGCATGTGAACTCTTTAGTTGCTGCACGTGGGATCTAGTTCCTTGACCGGGGATCAAACCTGGGTCCCCTGCATTGGGAGCTCGGAGTCTTAGCCGCTGGACCACCAGGGAAGTTCAGGGAAGCAGCACTGATGTGAAGGCTCACGTCCCACTCAGCTCTTCTCCAGGCCTCTCACAGCCTGGGGCTGAGCCGTGCTCGTCAGGAGCGTGGGGCGCGTCCTCCCTGTGGCGGTCATCATTTGTCGCTGTGTTCTTGTTTTCCATCTGGGGAAAGAGGGGGGGGCCCACGTTAGATCGCAGAACCCTGGCTCTTTAGTCTGTTCCTTATTATCCCAAAGTAGTACCACTGGATGTTTTACATTTCATTGATTAAAAACACGGATGGAAGAAAGGTCACTCCCCGCAGATGAAGGCACTGTAGGCATCAGGCAGGTCCCGGAGACAGCGACGGGGTCTCCCATTCCTCCCGTGACCTTCCTGGGGACCGCCGGCCAGGGCTGGCTGGGCACAGGACAGTGCCAGGTTGACACTTGGAGCCTGATCAGGAGGTGGGAGGAGGGCCCAGGCTTCTGTGGGGACCAGCTCTCCCCGCCGAGGTTAGCCATGGCCTCCGCCGGGGCCCTGAACCTCCCTTCTCTCTCCTTTCTAGAACATCTAGCTTGGGATAGTTCAGACTGATAGCTTTTAAAAAAAGCTATCATTTTTGAAAAAGCCCCCCTTTGCTTTGCTGTGCATCCTCAACAGTGGTGGACACCACACTGTTTAAGTCAACTAAGGCCACTGCCCCCCTCCCGCCTCTTGTGGCCATGCCTTCTCTGAAGACGTTATTTCTGCTTCAGAGAAACTGAGGCAGAGGGCTGAAGGCACACAAGCGTGAGCTCCCTGCCCCTACTGCCTCTTTGTGCCCCAAGTTCATGTTCAAAAGGCATAACGTCGCCAAATCATTCGGAGACGCTAAAACTGTTCCCTGAAAGGGCCTGAAGTGATCTCTGACAATTGTTTGCTAGTCACTTGACCCAGAAAACACCACAAACCGTGTTGACTCAGAGGTTCAGATCTTTGTGTTCACTTCAAGACCCGTGAAACCACCCAGCCTGTCAAGGGAAGGTGGACCGGAAACCCGCCCAGGCTGGGAACGGAGTCCCTGTGCTCAGCCTGGGTCACGCTCCGTCGGGGGGGGCTCGCCCCACAAAGCTCCCTGGAACCCGAGCAAGGTGCTGGGCCGACGTGACACACCGTGACTGGTCTATCAGCGGGGAGGTTTATTTCAACAGGAAGGGAAAAGAATGCATTTGACTGAAGCGCCGTGCTCATCAGGCTGTGCCTCCTCGGACTCCTCAGTGAGACTGGCGAAGGCTGCTTTGTGACCGGGGGACAGACGACGCAGCGAGCTCAGCTCAGGCGGGCCTTGGTGGGTCACGCTCCTGCCTTGGCAGCCTTGGGTGTGCAGTGGCAGCCTCGTGTGTGAAAAGGGCTGTGTTGACTTGTCCTTAGACAAGAGCCCTGTCCAGGTAAAGACCTCAGTGGGGGCTCTGGGGATGGGGAGTGAGCATCACTGAACTCTCGAGACGAAGCGTTCACTGAGCATGTCAGTGTGGTGGTGGAGAGTAAACGCGCGTCGCCCACCCAGCCCCTGAAGAAACGCCAGAGCAAGCACAGGACCTCACACCACCTGTAGGCGTGTGGAATTTTATTTATTGTAGAAAAGTGTAGAGGAATAATCTGGTCAAAGATGGATCCAATTCTTGCTGGGTAAGCAGATACCAGCTACAGTGGACATTCTTCTTGGACTGAATGTCATCCCCACCTTCTCCTGTTCTTCCTGGCCAGGACAGCGCTGAACCCCGCAGCAGGGCCGCTGGGCTGAGGCTCCGGGGCCAGACAGCCACACGTCCAGCCCTACAGGGCCCTTCTGCACAGGCGGGTCCCGGGGACGAGGAAAGGGGCTCACAAATTGTGCGTGAACTGGAGGGTTAAGGCTCAAAACTGGAGCGGGTACGAAAGCGTTCATACCCCCGCTTCTCAGACGTCTTACTGAGTTCCTCCTCGGTCACCAGCGACAAATGCAATTTGCTACGCTGTAGGAACCGGATGCTAGCCCAGCCCTGCTCACCTGCCACTCTTGCAAGGAACAGCAGTGGGGGAATCGGGAAGCTCTTTCCTTGAATAAACTGGTGGTTGAGAAGAAGCTCTCCGTCGCCTGTGAGCAGGCCCCTGCCGCTGGCCGGGGAGGGGCCCGTGAACCCAGTGGTCAGCAGCACCATGAAGGGGTCGTAGACAACCTTAAGGTCCCGTGGGTCCTGTGTTCCCTGGAAGCCCCCATGGCGGGGAAGACCAGTTTCTGGAGCCTAGGGCCCTGATGTCAGCGGGGCACCTTTCCACGGCTGCACGTGGGGCCTGTGTGTTCGAGGAGGAGCGTCCACTGCTAGAAGGGTGGACCCGGGAACAGAGGCCAGCCCCACAGGGACTCCTCACCCCGTGGCTGTCAGCGCCCGGCTGGACGCTGCCAGCCTTCCGCGTCCTACAGAGAGGCTGGCCGGCCTGCCCTCGCCGTGGCTCGACGCCTGGTTTCCGTCAGGGACAGGAGGGCAGCTCCCCGGCTCCTCCTCCGCCAGCTTGGACCACGGCACCGCCAGTGGGGCCCCGAGCACCTCAGCTGGCCACGCGGTGGCCCCTGGGGCCGCGGCAGGTCAGCCTCCCCGAGGTCGTTCTCAGAGAAGGGGACCTGGGCGGGGGCCCCGAAACCAGCAACAGTGACTTGGCTTCTCTGCTTCTCGGATCATGGTTTTGCCCCCGTCTTTGAGTTCCATGGACCTGCAGACCTCATGCTCTGACTTTCCCTCCTAAGCAGGGCCTCGGTGCGAGGAGACCGGGGGCCCGGCAAGGTGGAGGGACAGCAGTGTGAGGATCCCCTCCCACTCCTGGTCCCAGCCCTCCTCTGCTGCCAGTGGCTGCAGGCTCCCGGGGCCAGGGGCGAGCGTGGGCTGCTGCCTGCCGACCACCCTGCCTCCGAGCGCGGGCCAGGGGCGGCCAGGACAGCCCCGCTCGGTTGTGGGAAGACCTCGTGGTACGTGCTGTACCGTCATTGTCTTTAGGTTCGGGGTGCGGAGAGGGGGCTGCAGCCACAGCCAGGGTTAATAAATACTGAACGGGGGGGTGTGGCCCGTGGCCCGACGTGTTATACGGAACAGAACACATCGAGGGGAAGCAAAGAGCCGCTTGACCTGGCGCTGGGTCCCATGGCAGCTCACTGCGGTGGGTTCGGGTGGGACGGGCCCCTCTGGCCCTCGGCTCCGGAGGCAGGGTGGGGGTGGGCGGGAAGCTCTTCCTACGTTGACGGCGAGTCCATCGTCGAGAGGATCCGGACGACTTCTGCTCGCTGGGTGGACGAGATGTGCTGTGTCATGTGGACAATGGAATCCATGGCGACCTCTGGGTTGGCCTGGACCAAGCTGGAAGGGGAAATTGGGGATGGTGAGATCAAGAGAGACAGCCGTGCCGGGATCAGCAGGGCTTTCGAACCACCCGAGAACCTATCCCAGGGTCCGCCGTGGATCCGGCAGCCCCTACCTCACCTTGTCTACTTGAAACATGCCCCCCACAGCACGGTTGGCACCAGACGAACTGCAAACGCTCCGCTATGTCCGAAAGTGCGGAAGTAACTTAAACCAAAACCAAGACTGGGGCATGTCAGGAAGACAGTGGGCGCTGCGTGGGGCTGCTCCCACTGGCTAAACCCGGGACACGTGGGCGTCAGAAACGAGTTACAGTCATTGAAAAGATGGAAGACACGCACTGGTCTACACCAATAATGAATACAGAATAAATGGAGGCAGGGAGAGGACTTCTGCTGGCGGGAGAATCGGGGTGGTCACAGGTGGCTGTGGAGCACGTGCAGGAGCTGGAACGTCCTCATTTTGCAGCCTCGCTGTAAAGACTGGATCGAGCATGACTCACCCCCGGGTGCTAAATGCAAGCAGAAGTTCTGATAAGCAGGAATCTGCATGGCCTGTAAGTGTCTCTCCACAGACTGGTTAGTAGGTTTGAGGAGAAAGATCAGGAGTTGGACAGTGGGGGAGTCGAGCAGCAGCTCGACCAGGTGATGGAAGCTAATGGGGACCGGCAGGTGACGTCACGCGCCCTCAGATGCGGCGCCCCATGGGCCCCACCATCACAGACGTGACATCTGGGCTGCGAATGCACAGCCTGAATCTAATCACAAGGAGATGTCAGGCAAACTCAGAATGAGCAGTGGTCTACAAAGGGTGGTTTAAATAAAAAGGCGTGGTGTTCAATTTATAAAAATTCATCATGTTACCACGGTTATGTCAGGGAATAGCCCTATTAGCAAAGGCATACTGAAGTATTGGGGGTAAAGGGCCATGACGGGCCATGATAGATGTAACGTACCTTTAAATGGTTCCAAAAAGGAAAGAAATACACATATGAGTGTGCTGACTCTTTTTATACATAAAACACACACAAATGATACAGCAGATGAAGAATGGGGAGAAGGGCAGTTAGGGAGTCTGGGATGGACACATACACATGCTCTATTTAAAATGGGTAACCAGCAGGGGCCTCCTCATAGCGCAGGAAACTCTGCTCCGCGGTATGTGCCAGCGTGGATGGGAAGGGGTCTGGGGGACATAGACACGTGTATGTACGGCTGAGTCCCTTTGCTGTTCCCCTGAAACTATCACAACGTTGTTAACTGGCTGGACTCCAATATGAAATAAAACAAATTTAAAAAGAAACTAACGATACAGCAAATGAGGCAAAATGTAAACAGCATGCACGTCTGGGTTCAGACTTGTTCCCTGTACTGGGTTTTAGCTTTGCAGTTTTTCTGTAAGTGAAATGTAGTCGAAATGAAAAGTTCAGGAAAACGTCCCCTGCAGTCTCTGCCACCCAGCCCGTGGAGGAGACAGGAGCCTCTAGAACACAGCTCCCTCTTGGCTGGGGGAGGAGGTGGTTTCCTGGGGAACCAGGATGCAAAGGGCTTTCCTCCCAGAGCCGTTCACCCAGTTTAAGGATCTGCATCTGGAGCTCACAGTTGGGCACGGTGAGCTCAGCCATCGTCGCTAAGTGCCCCTGGGGACCAGCCGCTGAGCGAGCACTGTGCTCCTGGACTCTGCTCTGATCTGACCAGTGTCTCAAACAGAAGGGGCCGCAAAGAGCGCGCGGCATCGTCACCCCGCCGTTTGTGCAGACGTCGCTCGTTCCCCCGCCCTCCTCTGCTGCAGAGCCCCCTCCCTGGGGCCTCACCTGCGGATCTGCTTGAGGACGTAGTCTCTGCTGATGTACTTGATGTTCTCCTCGATCACCGAGCGGACGCCGTCTTCCTCTGTCAGCTGTTTCTCCAGCCACTCCACCAGGTCCTTGTTGTTGTCCCAGACATAGGCCTGCAAACAGACAACGCCCACTCAGATGCCGGGGCCCGTCCTGGCCGGACACCCTGACTGCTCCACAGCTGGAAGGGCCACTGCACAAGTGTCCTCAGTAAGAGTCATGCCCCGCTCCTCCGTGACTGCTGGCTCTGTAGGAGGCGGTGGAAACAGGCCTCAGGACAGCAGCCGTCCTCGCCCTCCCTGGCCAGCTTTCTGATGTGACACGCATGCCTGGAGAGCCCTCCTGGGCACCGCCCAGAGGCATCTGTGCTCACACGGACGCTGGTGCCGCTGTTTTGTCCCTGACTAACTGTTCAGTCAAGAGCTGAATGGGCATGAAACACGTGTGGGACTTCCCGATGGCGAAGACTCTGCGCTCCCGATGCAGGGGGCCCAGGTTCAATCCCTGGTTGGGGAACTAGATCCCATATGGCACAACTCAGAGTTAGAATGCCAAAGTCAGGATCCCAAGTGCTGCAGCTAAGACCCAGGGCAGCCAAATAAACAAACAAATGCTGAAAAAAGAAAGCAACTGGTGCTTTTTGAGGAGCTGAGACACAATTCCTAAGCACAGGACTCTGGTCCCAGCTGGCTGTGGAGGCCTCTGGCCTCGGAGCCTGAAGCGGCCAGAGGCGAGGGGCGTCCTGCCACCAGGTCAGAAACCTAAACCCTGGTTCACTGTGCGAGTTTCCCAAATGGTCAGGACGTCCATTGCCCCAAAAGTCTCAACACACCACCTCTCACCTCCTCCTTTCAAGATCATTTAGCTGAGCATTTCCCAGGTAGTTGACTCCATAATAATTCAGGAGTGTGTTAGAAACCTAATAGCCTTCTCCTGGCTCTCGTCTCCTCTCATTTTCTTTACAAATCATTTAGGAATCGTTTTGTTAATGGTTTCCGGAAAACCAAGTACTGCCATTAGGGCTCATTCATATTTATGTCATTTTGTTTGGGTAATTAAACTCAAAGCTCG
This sequence comes from Moschus berezovskii, assembly GCF_049115385.1. Lineage (NCBI taxonomy): Eukaryota > Metazoa > Chordata > Mammalia > Artiodactyla > Moschidae > Moschus > Moschus berezovskii. The sequence goes on from NC_142479.1 coordinate 25,432,448, forward strand.
TCATTTAAAGGTGCGCTACCCTCCTCTGTTATCACTAACCGAGTCAAAGTCAGAATGACAATGAGTTTGGTGCTGTAATTTAATAGGTGGGTGCATTAGGGAGCTCAGGAGGTGGCCCAGGAAGCCTGGATACCCTCGAAGGGGCCCGCACTGCAGCTGGGATGCGGGGGGCCTGCCAAGCGTGGAGGGCGCATCCTCACTACACCCCGCTAGAGGTGGCACGTGGGAAGCCAGGAGCTGCGCTGCTTCCTAAAGGTTCCAAGCTGGGCCTTTAAAAATAAGGGTCTCTTCTCAGACCCTCCTGTCCCCATCTCTCTCTTGGCCAGTGAGTCCACGGAGGCTGGGTGTTTATTATATACCTTGTAACTGACTTCCACGTTTCTAATGCGTCTTAAGGAGTCCTTCACAGTGGAACGATTAAGGAGCCCCAGGATTAAGGACCAGCGAGACGCCTTTTCTAGTTCTTTTGTCCATTTCCTTTGCTGGCTCCAAATTTGCCCATCCCTGTTTGTCATCCCTGGTGAAAAGGTCAGTTCTCCTGGTCAGGGTGGGGCGGCCAGGACAGGGTGAGGCTGAGGGGAGGTCGTCCCCCAGCTCCATGCGCGGGCAGGATGCTGGCACCCCGAGGCTGAATGGCAGGTGAGTACTTTGTTCCGAGAAAAAGGAGGCACCACACCACTCTATCAACAAGGGTGGGGGTGGCGATGGTCCCTGAGGCACGGTGGTCTTAGCGTCGTGTGCCAGCCCCTGTCCACCGCACTCGCGGATGGCGTGCCGGCATGCCATCTCCACCGTGGGGATTTGGACTTCTGCACATGCCCTTTACTTATGAGGATTTAGGGGGAGGAAAATAGAAAACAATGCATGCTTCTTGGGTTTCAGAATGGGGGGGTGGGGAAACCTAGATTTACCCAAGAATTCCAAAGCCTTTAGTTTAGGAGAATATTTAATACTCTTATTAATCATTTTTAATCCGTTTGCTTTTAATTAAGAAACAGCATGATGCTTTCCTATCAACATATGCCAGGGAGCAGATTAATTGTGGCTTAAGATAACTCTCCTTGATTGGTGTAATGTATTAGCTAACGAGATGCCTGCTTCTAACGATGCTCAGACGCTGCACTGGCAGGCCTGCTGCCCTCCAGAGAACACGGCTCTCCTGTCCCCTCCTGCAGCCACAGAGTACGCTAGGTGTTCAAACACTAGAAAAGTTCCCAGAGAGAATTAAAGCAACACGTCCCACGGTTTGGAAAATGCAGGCCCCCTTATGTGAACGGTTTGCTGTTCACTCAAAATGTGAGTGGACAATGACCCCCAGGTCCAACCCTGGTCAAGTGTCAACTACAGCGCTGAGCGCACAGCAGCCACAGGGTCGTGATCCCGGTCAACAGCGTTTTTAGCAAGAATCAACAAACGTAGGCACTGCAGCCCCATGGGTATTAATAACAGACCTGGGAGGGTTTGCTCTGCTATTGTGAGCAAGCTTCCCCCACCCAGGGCCGGGGAGCCTGAAGTTTCTTGTTTGCCCTCCCGGAACAGAGCCACGAGGCTCGTCACTCCATCCAGCACGGGCCAACAGTCTGCTGTCATCATTCCCTCCTTGATTACTCCCACTGTGGATTTCAAGCCCCTGTGACATGCTGGTCTGCTCATCTCATGACAGGCCTGAGCCCGTATGTTACCTGCCTGCACTCATCCCAATCGGAAAGTTTTAATACCAGCAAAGTATCGATGATTAAAGGTCACAGCAGCATGGCCTTACAGTACGTGTTCAGCAGGCACTTTATCCGGCTGTGCATCCGTGGGTCAGTATCTCTGGCATAACTCCGCTCACTAATTGTGTGTAGTAATTAGTCTATCTTACAAAATCTAAATGACCTGTTGGGAAAGTTTCATTCCTAATGTATCGGATTGCTGTTAAGGCCTCCTTACATGGTGGTGCAGCAGGGCCTGGGGGTGAGTGGGCCACAGGCTGATGGATGTGGGCCCAAAGCCCAGGCCCCGCAGATAACTCACCTTGTGAGCGGCCTGGAGACACCTCTGCAAAGCGATTTTTTTTTTTTTTCTGAGGCTTTGGAGCATACTAGCAATAGCCCCGTGGGCTGGGGTGGCCTGCTGGACCTCATTTCTGGGCAGCCCTGCTGCCCAGGTTCCACCTCGCCTCCTCCCTTCCTGGCCCTAAATCAGAAGCTTGGTGCCCGAGATGTGCTCACGGGATGCTTGGGGGCACTGGGAATCAGATGGCCCCATCGCTGGTGCTTCTTCCCTTACCGACCACGAGGGCCTCCGCTGGTCATTGGTCTCATTTGGGAATCCAGAAGAATGGATTTGTCGCTTCCTGGGTGGTAAGGGAGCACCGTGGCATCCTGGATCTTGGACAGATTAGGGCCAAGTCAAGGGTTTCCCTGGTGGCTCAGCGGTGAAGAATCCGCCTGCCAATGCAGGGGACTCGGGTTTGTCCCCTGAGTCAGGACAATCCCCTGGAGAAAGAACTGGCAACCACTCCAGTGTTCCCGCCTGGGAAATGCCACGGACAGAGGAGCCTGGCGGGCTGCAGTCCACGGGGTCACAAAGCGTCGGACACGACCGAGCGACCCAACAAGAAGCCAGAGAGCTGACTGCGAGCGCACTGGGCGCGCGGCTCCACCCTTTTAGCTGCGCTGTTGCTGAGCCCGCCTTCTAACATGCCACGCTGAGGGGGCGCTCGGTCCTTACAACGTCGTTCACGATGCCCCGACCCTTGTGAAACAAACAACATCCCTATTTGACACGTGAGGAGAGGGAGGGTTAAGTACGTCTGAGCCAGCAAATGGCAAAGCGGGGATCCAAAAAGTGTTAAGATTCCAGAAAACACATCCTTCTCAATTTCTTCTACTGGAGCTTGGATGGGGTGGGGGTGGGGTGGGAAGTCGGCCTGTCTGAAAAACCACACACCTTCCACTATGGATCTGAGAGTCAGCAGAGGAAACGTGCCCATGGGACACACGTGTGCCTTGCTCTGACAGCCAGATTGAATCAAAGCTCTTGTTCTCTTTTCAGGGAACTGTGGTGATGCTTCTCTCCTGCCTGCAGTCAAACTACAAACCGTAAACCGTACTATTTCCTACGGTGGGACTGCCCCTGTGGATTCAAACAGAGTCCCATAACGCATGGCAACAGATTCCTCTAAGGGAGACAAAAGAATTCTGCTCCTCAGTTAGAAGACATCACAGTGTCTTCAGACTTGCTGTCCCAGAATCTCTTTTTTCAGGACTAAGATTTAAAACAAATTTCTATGAGAAAAGGAACACACATCATGGCCAACAGACTCCTACGCTAAGTGTCCTTCCTTACCAGTCATCACAGTAAGGATCAGAGGGGCCGAGCCAGGTTCGAGACCTGGAGTGACCACAGCGTGCAACAGACACCCCCGTTTGGAGAACCGAGGGAAGGTGCGGGTTTTGAGGTGCTCCCTCATTCCCAAGCACTGAGCAGGCTTGGCCCCTCCGAGGCAGCCACACGGCCTTTCAACAGGGCGACACTCTCTGCTCTCAAGGGCGCTGCAGATTTTATCACCTGCCTCCCGCTAACCCGAGTTCTGCTGAGCCCGCAGAATCCGGAAGGAGTTTTCAAAGCCGCACGGAGAGATCGCCCGCCCTTCCTCTCTCTGTCCCCCTGCCCTGAGGGCTCCGGGGGACGCTGATTTCTGTAGATGGGGGAGTGGTACCTTGGGTCCCAGAGCCTCTGGTCCCCCTCCTGAGCCGGGGTGTCTTCTGCACTTGACCTTCAGCCAGGAGCGTGTGCACACGGCACCCGACATCGACAACGGAGGCGTGACCTGCTTCCCAGCCAGGCTGTCCCCGGGGCCGGGGGTGCCCCCGAGGGCTCTGTCGCTGGCTTCCTGCACCCTTGTGCCCGCCAGGCCGGCGCACACTCCATTTACCTGGCCAGCTGCTCCGAACTGCAGAACAACCTCTTATTTTACACTTGCGTGACTTTCAATGCCAACTTCCACACGAAGCTGGCAGTGGCCACTGACAAAATCGTCTCACTCAATTACGATGCCATGAACTGACCTGAACCTGAACCACAAGTCGCAGAAGGCTGTGCTCCCCGGCTGCACATCTGAAATATTTATCCAAGGCAGCTTTTCAGTCGTAAAGAAACAGGGGGGCTTAACACAGGGGGGAATTGTAGAATCACCCCAACCCACTGACTTTCGGGGAACAGTCAGCGGAGACCTCAGGCGACACTTCCTGGGAGGAGGCCGGCATGCCTGCCATCCGGCCCTCCAAGCTGCACTCCAATCAGCCCCTCAGCAATGCTCTAAGCCGGCAGTCACCAACTGTCTTCCGTCACACGGCTACCAGGAAGAGAGAAGCGCACTTCTAGCACGTTACTACTCATACGCTGATAGAATGTGTATATAACGTTTATGATTCAATCCAGGTACTCACTATGAATAAAAGTTGACTGCTTTTTCTTAGTAAGAATAAATAGAAATGAAAGTTCCGACTTTTCCTGCCCATCCTCCCATGGACGGTCTTGTGCAGCCCAGGGTTCGAGAGGCAGGATCCGCAGTCCTGGGGCAGGATCACTGGGGACGCAGGTCCTGAACTCAGCCTGGGTATGATCGCTGGGGACGCGGCCTCAGTGGGCGCTGCGCCTGGCCCACCCCATGTGGTCACCCCCAGGAGCTGCCAGATCCACGGTTCCCTGCAGGGTGGACCTGAGATCGGAAGACCTTCAGCGGGAGCCTTTGTGCCCTCATCAGGGTCCCCTCCTGTCCGGTCCTGCCCCTCAGCACTGCCTCCAAGGGGCTGGCACACCTCACACAGGTCCTGCTGCCCATGAGACACTCAGCGGCTCCCACAGAGCCCAGGACAGAACCCAGCCCCTCTGCACACTCCTCCGGCCCGTGCTACCCTGGCTCCGGGCGATCCTGAGGTGCCTGCTGGGGCCCCACGCACGACACTCCCATCAGGCTTGGGGTGTGCTGTTCCCTCTGCCTGAAACGTTCCTCCCTTCCCCCAGTCCGGCTTTCCCTCTGCTTCCTTCCTACTCTGTTCTCAGGTCTCTGCTGAGACGTCACTTCTAGAAATCTTCCCAGACTCTGCCCTCCCTTCCCACAGAGGGGGTCAGACTCTGCGCTTTGGGAAGCCCCGCGTTTGCCATGGCTGATGTCGGCCACTCTTGTACGTGACCTCTTGATGCCTCGGTCACCCTTCCTTGGTGATGGGCTCAGCGAGGACGGGAGCAATGTCTGCCTCTCTCCCTGGCCGGTATATATTGATTGGAAGCATTCAGGAAGGTTTGCTGAATGACTGAACGAGCTGCAAGGAACGCCTGACCGCCCCCTCACAAGCTGTCAGGACGTGTTACTGCGGGGAGGACACAAGGCTGAGGCCCGTACCCACCTTGCCCTCCCGAGGCCCAGAGACTCTCAGACACCAAGCTGGGCAGTGCTGGGGGTGGGGGGTGAGGAGCAGTGTGAAGGTTCCTCTGGGGGCGCCCACCTACCTTCACTGTTCCCTCCACCTCCACAAACCAGCGCCTTAACATGGCCTGGATCTGGCCATCAGTCAGCTCAGGGTTGGCGTTGTGGATTTTCTTCTTGACCAGGTCCTCCAGCAACAGACGCCTCAGCCGCCAGTAGAAGAAGGTGCGTGAAGTCTTCCAATCCAGGATGTCCTACCCCAGGACAACAGAAAGTTCAGTCACCCGAGCTCGGTGCCCAGGCCGGAGGACTCCATGGGCACAAACCCTATTCTCCAGCAAGTGCCTCGGAGACCTGAGAGCCGGCCATGAACTCCCAGCCCCTGCAGAAGTCTCCCTAGTTCAGAGCCACAGCCCCACGCACCCCTGACTGCAGCACCGTGCAGGGATGCGCCTGGCTGAAGGCAGGCCCACACGTGACCGAGATGTTCTGGAGGAGGTGGTGTCTCGAATTCCGAGATAGCCAGAGGGTGGCACTGGTTTTGAGCAGATAGCTCAACTTGCATGCAGGTTTTGGGTTTCCCTGCGGGCCCAGATGGTAAAGAATCTGCTTGCAATGCAGGAGACCTGGACTCCATCCCTGGGTTTGGAAGATCTTCTGGAGGAGGGCATGGCAACCCACTCCAGTATTCTTGCCTGGAGACTCCCAGGGCCAGAGGAGCCTGGTGGGCTACTGTCCATGGGGTCGTCAAGAGTCGGATACGACTGAGCGAGTAACACTTCACTTTAAATGAGGACTGGCTGCTGCTGGACTTGACCCTGGAGGAACCCGCAGCCTGAGGACCCCTGGGGCACTGTCCCCAGGGGACTGCGTGGGACTCAGTTTCCCGCCAGTAAAATGGAGCCCACCTCCTGAGGAGTCCCTAGGAACCTAAATCATGAATTGTTTTAGGATGATAACGGGCATAGCAAAGGGAAGAGGTCTCCTCTCCAGAAGAGAACATGGTCTCCTCCAAGCACAAGCCGACAGCTCCCTGCGAGGGAGCTGGTGTGCACACACGCTGGGTGCACGCGGGCTGGTGGCGCATCTCTGACAAGTCAGCAGGACCGCCGTACTCACATTAATGACTCCCTTCTCCTGCATGCGGCCTGGGGTGTCGTGCAAGTCCGCAAACTGCACGGCCACCTGGTGGTAGATGGGAAGAAGGAACTCCTCCCGCTCCTTCAGCTTGCTCTCCAGCTCCTTCCGCTCGGCCGCACTGAGCTCGGGGGTGCCTGCAAGGAGACAGACTGTCAGGGGTGGGGGGCCTGGAGCCCCTCCTCGGGAGCGGTCATGGTCCTGGGGGGCTCGGGGGCCCAGCTCTCTGCTGTCTTCGCCGCCTCTGCTGATAACTGGACCCCGGGGACGCCAGACCTGCTGTGGGGCCCTTCCCGGTGGGGTAGACAGTCATAAAAGCAGCCTCTGGGGGGCCCACTCCCCAAGCAGGTGCCAACCACCTCCTGGAGGCCTCTCCCCATCTCACTAAAAGTAGGTCCCTGGTCCCCACGAAGGACACTGTCCCGCGCCCCGTGGGCAGCCCCAGAACGGCCGCCCCGCCACGAGCGTGGATGGGGACACCCTTTCCCTCCGCACACGGACCAGCAGCACTTCCCGCCCCACGTCCGGTCACCTGCCCACCCCGATGAGGACCTGCTGTCTCCTCAAAGCTGGGAGCTGCCTGGCTTCACAGCTCTAAACTCACATGTGGATACTCTTAACCTGAAATTAGTTAGAATCCACCCCAGTAAGAGCCTGAAGCACATGTCTCCTGCTGGCTCGGTGGATTAGTCTGCCGCCTCATCTCCTGCCTGGGCTCTTATGGCCAGAGCCAACCCCTGACCACTGTGACAAAGACACTCTAGTTCTTGGGCTAAAAAAAGAGGAGGAGAAAAGAGAAAGGCAGGGGACTTCCCTGGTGGTCCAGTGGCTGAGACCCCGTGCTCCCAGTGCAGGGGGCCCTGGTTTGATCCCTGGTCAGGGAAGTAGATCCCGCATGACGCAACTAAGACCCACCCGGCACAGCCAAATAAATAAATAAAAGTCCACAAACCCCATCTGGATCACCAAATTTACAAGCACATGGCACCCTCACTCAAAAGATGAGACCGTGGAATTCCTTATAACAAGCAGCCTCCTGCCCCCACTCAACTGTACCCCAGGAGAGGAGATGCTCTGTTGTACTTTTTTCCCTAATGACTCTCAGAATGAGACTTGCAATCAATACTGAAAATTTAGCTGTCTGCCTAGCAAGGACGCGTAAGTCTAGCTGAAGGAGCAATAGATGACAGCCCCTGGTGTTGGCGACAACCTGAAGTGCTTGGTCACCAAAGCTGACAAACAACTGCATGACCACAGGTGATGGCATGCAGAAGAGAAAGGTCTCTCTCAGGCACGTCTGTCTGGAACGGGCCTCGCTGTTTATGCCACTATGAACCACAAGCTGTAAACAGCCTTGGGCTGCTGAGCGAGCTGTAAGTATCATCCATAAACATGTGTTAATAGAACAGGGGTAGAACTCTAGTACCTAGTTTCAGTTTTATGAGGTTTTTGGATACCCAAGTCCACTCTTTTTTTTTTTTTTTCTTTAAACCCACTGCTACTTTGAAGCTGTGATGAGCAGTGGGGAGGGCGATCCTTCCTTGGGCTCTGACACTGACCGATCACACTGGGCCCCTGACCCTTCGGCAGTCTTCTTTCCAAAGCAGGAACACGGCCTGACAACAGTGGGCCCCCCACTGTGAGACGAGATGGCAGCCCATTCATTCCAGTTTGACCAGTCTGGAGAATTCCTGGGAGGAGAGCTGACCAGCTTCTTCTGAGATGAGATGGTCACAGGTATAATACCCTTGACAGGGAAGCAAAGATCTTTTCTTCTCCAGTAAAAGGAACCAAGAGACTCCTTGGAGAAATGGTTGATTCCAGGGCTGGCTGGGGCAGGAGAAATATTAAGATGAACCTGGAACGTACTGTCACAACTGACCGGGCATGTAACAAGGACGCAGGAGGGGCCTCCCTGGCAGTCCGTGGTGAAGAGTCTGTGCCTCCACTGCAGGGGGTGCAAGTTTGATCCTTGGTCAAGGAACTAAGATGCCACACACCGTGTGGCCAAAACAAAGAACTTCTTAAAAAAAAAGACACAAGAGCCAGTGTGAAGGCGTTCCAGCAGGCTAAATCTGGGACAATTTGAGCATCGGGCAGAATATTTATGGAATTAAATAAGAACCTGTAAGTCACCCTGACACGTGTAATTAAATGGAAGAGAAGGGGAAATAAAGCCCATCCTCTCCCCAGACCAACAACTAATAGAGAAGGAACAGCAGAATTAGAAAATCACCATTTTACAGCCATCACAGTCATCGATTCTGCCAAGAATTATCAATAGATACTAAAACTAGTAGTGTGTGAGCATTTGACGAGAACAGGAATATTTACCTAGTCTCAAAGTATCTCCTTACAAATTACTTATTAATTACAAAGGGGAAGATGGCAACTTTACAGAGGATTAACCCAGTGAACAAAACCTTAAACAAGGAATCAATGCTGACCAGCACCGAAGGCAGGACAAGCTGACGTCACGCGCCTCCTGACAAAGCGTCCTGAGAAGGACATGACATCACCTTTGCAACATTCCTGCCAAGAATGCATGCTCTGACTCTACCCTCGGGGAAATGTAAGACAGACCCAAATTGTGGAACATGGTACAGAGTGACCTGGACTTTGTAAACAATGTCAAGATCATGAAAGACAAAGAAAGGCCAAAGAACTATCCCAGATTAAAGGAGACAAAATCCTGGAGGACAAATTGCAACACGTGCTGAGATTAGATCTCAGATCTGGAACAAACAAACAAAAAAGCTAGAAGGCTGTAAAGGACATTATTAGGACAGCTGGTAAAATTTTAATAGGAATCATGGATTAGACAGTAGTACTGTATCAATGTTCTAGCTTCTGATTTTAATAAATGTATTTTCCTTAAAAGTCTGTGTTCTTAGAAACACACGGTGAATATGTATGGACAAAGGAGCGTGATGTCTACAAATGATCTCAGACGGTTCAAAGAAAACGTGTGCATGTGTGGGGAGAGTGAGCAAGGGAGCTCGTGTGTGTGAAAACGGTGAAGCGAGTCAGACAGGTGGCAGCAGTAGGTGACCCTGAGGAAAGGGCACTGGAAGCTCACTGTGCCATCCTGTAGCTTTGCTGCAAAATTTCATCAAGCGGAAAACATTAGCAAAGTAAGTGCCACTAAACAAAAAAAAGTTTATCTTGACCCCCTAGTGCGTCTAATGTTAACCAAACCTAATATACACAGGGAACTGTTCCAAATGCTTTTCATCTGTTAACCTGTTTAATCCTTACAACGACCTTATGAGGCTGGCATTCCTTTATCCTCATTTCACAGGTGAGGAAACTGAGGCACTGCTTATTTATGTAACTTACCGAGGTCACAGAGCTAGAACGGGGCCAAGCCAGGCCCCGCGTGCAGCAGCTGGGCTCCTGCAGCTCTTGCATATTATGTTGTGTGGGTTCCTGGCTTATGTGTACACGTGTTTTGGTAGTGGTGTCCCTTAAAACTTTAGAGAAGGCTAAGTCAGAGGACGGCAGGTTCCTGCCTGATGAAGCTGAGGCGCCACCTCAGTCTCATTCCACCACCAGACCAAGACAACGCGGCCATAAACCCCACGCTGTGAGTGGCTAGGACATCACCCCCGTTACAGGCATACGTACCTAGAGAATACTTTATTGCTAAACAATGCCGAAACGAGTACAAAAACATCAAAACATAATATCAAAGGTCACTGATCACAGATCACCATGAGGAATATAATAATAATAAAGAAAAAGTTTGAAAATGCAATAAAGCGAGGTATACCTGCAACTGTATTTGTTATGATGAAATCAAATAATGCTCTCAAGCAGGAGTGCACGCTACAGGGAAATCGCTGGTGAAAGGAAGTGTGAATCGATGCAGCAGACCTGACTTTTGTCATATTTTAAGAAACTGCCACAGCTGCCCCAGCCTCCAGCAGCCATCACTCTGATCAGTCAGTGGCCATCAACACTGAGGCAAGACCCTCCACCAGCAGAAGGATTATGATTTGCTGAAGGTGCTCAGAGAAGTGGTGAACGCTTTTCAGCACTGAAGTGTTTTTAAGTTAGGGTATGTACCTAGTTTTTTAAGATAGTATAATGCTATTGCACACTTAACAGACAACAGTATAGTAGAAGCACAACTCTTCTATGAATTGGGAAACCAAAGAAGTCAGGGAACTCACTTTATTGCGATATTCACTTTATTGTGGTGGTCTGGAACTGTGGCTCAGCGGTGAAGAATCTGCCTGCCAATGCAGGCAACAGGGTTAGATCCCTGGGTCGGGAAGATCCCCTGGAGAAGGAAATGGCAACCCACTCCAGTACTCTTGCCTGCGAAATCCCACAGACAGAGGAGCCCGGTGGGCTACAGTCCATGGCTCTGAAAAGAGTAGGCCACGACTTAGTGACTAAACAGCAACTGGAACTGAACTCACAATACCCCTGAGGCACTGCGAGACCAGCAGGGACGGTCACAGCCCTGTGGGGGCCCAGGGATGGCGGGGCCATGCACGTGACTGAGCGGGGCGTCCAGAGCCTCACAGCATGCCCCCTCTAGGTCAACAACATCCATACCGATGTGTGCCCCGTGTGTGACACACACCATTTATTGAGCATTTCCCATGTGCCAGGCGCTGCACTCCATGATTTCAGGCACACACGGCTCATAAGTCACCACAGCTCAGACTCGGGTCTGGGCAGCAGCTAACACTGTGGCTGCCGGCAGCGTTACTGAACACCTTCCAAGTTGCTTCAGGTACACCATCTCTAATCCTTATACTAACCCAACCTCACAGACAGGGTCTGAGTATAGGCTCTGAAATGTGACAGTGACTTGCCCAACAGCACCCAGCTCTTAGATTGAGAAGTCAGATATACACTTGGCTCTGGCTGCCTTGGAAGCCTGTACATTAAATAGTACTGAAAGTGGCTAAGCAGTGACCACCGGAGGGCAACTGGCTGGAGAGTCCGGTCCAGTGTTAGGCGGAGTTAAGAGCACAGCTCAGCACTGGGTGCAGGGTGGGAGGGCCTCTGGGCTTAGGAACAGGGCATTCTGGGAACAAGGCCTTGGAGGGATAACTGGCCCCTTTACCAGCAGGAGGGACAAGGCTAGTTCCCAGACTAACAAAATTCTCCTCCACCCATTCAAGCTATTCTAGAGCTCTGAAAGAATAATGAAATAAACCACCTCTGACAGCCTGGCCCTCTGGAGAGGAGGAGGATCCCAGAGCATCCCCTCAAAGCCTGCAAGGTCTGATTCCTTTGACGATGCCTCTGATTATAGTTCAAGACCTACCTCCCCAAAAGCAGCAAAGCAAGGCAAAGACATTAGTAGAGAAGGTATGCATTTTTAAACGCCCGTGAGAAAGATGAGTGTACTTAAAGAGGGGGAATAAAAGGTTTTCTCAATTTTATTTTCTTCAAATAAAAAGGCTGCTCTTCAGCTGGTTACACACCCTTGTGCAGCACACAGGGGCCCCTCTCCTTGTACAGCAAAGCAGCCAGTCCCGGTAATGATTTAGGGGAGATTAACAAATATGTCAATGTCTATTTTCTGCTTAATTTAAAAGCGGCGTCTATAAAGATTTTTGACTTCTGAACCCTGTTCTCCTGGAAGAAAGGAGGTAAGAATGAGGAGGGGGATAAAGAGTGATTATCCTATCATTGATCGTTTGTCAGGAGCATTTCTTATTCACTGGACTATTGTAAAAAGCTAAGCTCTCGATCAATCCTGTAAGCTCCCTGTACAATTAAATATCTTGGAATGGTTTTCTTTCTTTTCTAGCCAGATTGCAGGGCCTGAGGGTTTTTAGGGAAGCAAGCCGGCATGTGTGCGTGTGTTTAAGAATATACCTCAGAGAAGAAAGTCATTCTTTCTAGAATCATACTTTAGGATAAGGCTGAAATGGGAAAAGAGAGGTAGGTCACTCCCATGTCCTACCTTCCCCCAAAATAGAGTCCCCACGAAAACCTAAAATTTCAGCCTTACAATGAAAAATGTTTAAAGAGGGACTTCCCTGGAGGTCCAGTGGCTAAGACTCTGCACTCTCAATGCTTGGGGCCTGGGTTCAGTCCCCGGTCAGGGAACTAGAGCCCGCATGCTGCAGCTAAAGATTCCACGTCTTGCCACAAAAATCAAAGATTCCGTGGGCCCTAGCTAAGACCTGGAGAGCCAAATAAATGAATAAGTATTTTTAAAAAATGTTTAAAGAGTTAAATGCAAGAAGAGGTATTATTAGTGTGATCTAACAAGGTCCGTCTAGTCAAGGCTATGGTTTTTCCCGTGGTCATGTATGGATGTGAGAGTTGGACTGTGAAGAAAGCTGATCGCCGAAGAATTGATGCTTTTGAACTGTGGTGCTGGAGAAGACTCTTGAGAGTCCCTTGGACTGCAAGGAGATCCAACCAGTCCATTCTAGAGGAGATCAATCCTGGGTGTTCATTGGAAGGACTTATGCTAAAGCTGAAACTCCAATACTTTGGCCACCTCATGCGACGAGTTGACTCACTGGAAAAGACTCGATTGGGGATAGGAGGAGACGGGGACGACAGAGAATGAGGTGGCTGGATGGCATCACCGACTCGATGGACATGAGTTTGAGTGAACTCCGGGAGTTGGTGATGGACAGGGAGGCCTGGCGTGCTGTGGCTCATGGGGTCGCTAAGAGTCGGACACGACTGAGCGACTGAACTGAACTGAACTGAATGAAAGCTAACATTATTGAGATATTCCCATACACTCATGTGTAAGCACTGTTCATCTCCTTTCATCTTCATGACAAAAGATCGCTGTGATTTTATAGACGGGGAAACTGAGGCACACACAAAAGTGAAGTCCAAGGCCACAAAGGCAGAAAACGGTGGGGCTGGATTTGCACTTAGGCAGTCTGGCTTCAGAGTCCATACTTTTGAAATGAAACAAGTTAAACTGACTTGCAAGTGTCCACAGGACAGCAGCCTGTCAGGGGTCCCCCTGGGGCCAGAACAGAAGGAAAAGCCACCTCTATCCTCCAGGGGGTCGAAGCTGAAGAGAAGTTTCTGAGGAGAACGCTGATTTCAGCAGCAGAGGTGTTTCTACCCAGCCTCGACCCTGGGGTAGGCAGGAGGTGGCCGACCTTACCCTAGGCATGAGCAGACCATCCTATGGAGTAGGATTTGCGGGGGAAGGTGAGACCTTCAACGCTCAGAACAAAAGTCAGAGTGGTAGGTTAAAACTTCTCTGCTCAGCCAAAGGCACTGGGTGACCTTGCAGAAATCTCTTTCCTTTTCTGAGCTGTCTCTCATATATGGAACAACCATCCTAATAGGGCAAATAGAAAAAATGTTTTATAAAAGAATGTGATATTGCAGTGTGTGTTCTTTTAATTCTTAACCTTTTTTTTTCTTTAATTCTATCAAGAAGCCTATGTAAATTTAAACCCAATTTTAACTTTTACGGGCCCTTCTTCTTCCTTGGAAGAAGGCAATTTGCTTTGATTGGTTAAATACTTATAATGCTAGAGAAAAATGCTAGATCATCCTCCCCACTAAGCTCCTGAATATCTCAGCTCTGAGAACACACACCCATTCCTCAACCTGGAGACTGAAAAATCAGCATAAAAAAAGACTGGAATCGTATTAAGATTCAGAAGTACAAATGTACGTAGCTGTTTAAAAAGATCTATGTAACCCCATTTTCTATGCTGAAAGAAATTTCTCTACAAAGATAGTAAGATAGGACGCAAAAAAAAAAACCAACACACAAAACCACCAACCCTGCAAAACTATTTCTGTGCCCATAACAGGTGTGCCTTTACACAAAAGCATTCTTGAAAAACTGTGTAAATCAGATCCTGTTTTAAATGCCTTAAGGGAGCTATTTAGAAGGAACCCTGCAGTGACTCCTTTGGTAAAGCAAATAATCCTTTTGTAATGGGAATAATTTCTCCCAATGTATCTATTTTTTTTTCTTAAATCCCATTTTCATATATCTGCTTTTCTTCAGAGGGAGCTATACCTATCTAAATACAACTGTATTTGCATATTGATTTTAACAGCAACCCTCTCAGGGGACATTTAACCCTAAGGTTCCCTGTTAGTGCTCTACTGTCCATATGTTTAAGGATCCTTATAGTCAGCCCAGAGCTTTGCAAGTGGGAATAACATACACATTAAACACATTACTTCCCCTGACACCTTTCCCCTGTGCCACCCTGCACGCGCCCCACACAGAAGGGTCAGCAAACAGTGCAGAATTTCCTGAGTTCCAGCAGCAGGAAGCCTGGCAGTCTGTTTTCTTTCTCCAAGTTGCTCTCCCTAAGGTGGACGGACAGGGATCTGAGTCACCAGGGACCCAGAGGGGAAGAGGGTCCCTCTGACAAGTTCTGACAACAGCCTTGGGCAGGCAGAAGCTTAGGTTCAGTCTAACAAAGGGCCTGCCGTGTCCCTCCAGCCTGATGGACTTGTGACTCACTCCTTCCTGGGAAGAGGCAAGCGCAGATGCTTCAACAAACAAAATCCGATTAACAGATCACACCAAAAGGACCCCTTCTTCCCAGAAAAAGCTGTCACTATTGCACTAAACTGCATGAGGCCAAAGAGCTTCTGAATCAGTGCGATGAGGTGAGTTTTACCTGCAATGCAAGAGACCTGAGTTTGATCCCTGGATCAGGAAGATCCCCTGGAGAAGAGAATGGCAACCCACTCCAGTATTCTTGCCAAGAGAATTCCATGGACAGAGGAGCCTGGCTGGCTAAAGTCCAAGGGGTTGTAAAGAGTCAGACATGACTGAAGGACTAACAATTTTCACCCTCACTTCCTTAAGAGGGGAGGCACAATCCCACCCTCGCCTTCATGATTTAACCTTCAGCAGTCTTCCTATCACGGAGACCAAGGCTTGGGGGCCTTGATGCCCCCAGGAGGACACTTTGCATGCAGCAGAGAGGGCCAGAGGCCACTCCCCAGGCTGACGGGCAGGGCTTCTTTCTTTCCTATGCTCAGCTTTCCAGGCAGGGACACTGCTTCCTGCCTCAACAGGCCACCCGGGCTCTTCCACTTACAGCATCCCAAAGAGGGCATAAGAGAAGAAAAGCACACGGAGTGCAGTGACTCCATCATCTCTGCCAGAAACAGCAGCTCAACGGAGTCCCCTTAACTCAAGGAAGTGTCCGCTTCCTGTCATCCTGGTGGCTAAAGGGGAAGCTCAGGAGGGAAGCAGGCCTGAGGATCTTCAGACACGTGGATCCTCGCCCGCAGCCACAATATTCCCTCTGTGCCCAGGGTGCCTCAGGCTGGAAGGCGTGGGGGTGAAGGGTAGATGTGTGTGCAGATCTGGGCAGGGGCAACTCGCCGGGGCTGCCTCTAACTGCATCAGACCACCACTCCTAGGGCACACTCCGTCCTCGTGGGCACAGCTGGTGTGCAGCATGGCAGGCTGCCCGGCTGTCCGGGAACAGGGACACGGCCAAGACGTGTGTCGGGAGAAGAAGCTCCACCAAGCGGCCCCTTGGCCCGGGTGTTCTTTGCACTGAGGGCAGGGGCTGCAGGGCGCGTACAGTGGTTTTGCACTTGGACCGGACGGCTCCCCCTCCGCCTAAATTGATTTGTCACTTCCCTCTGAACACAGGAGGAGGGCGAGGATCTGGGAGGACCGTGCATCACGGCATGAAGAGGCCAGGCTGCGAAGGCTGACCCGCTCCAAGGCTACCCTGCCTGTCCTGGAGGTAGAAGGATGTCAGAGCGACACGGGGAGGCCCTGGCGGCCTGTGCGCTGCTTCCAGAGATGAAGCTTCATTTCCTCAAGGCGACCAGACGGGAGGACACGCTCCCCATCGCTGACTCTGCCAAGCCCCGGTTCCAAGAACTCAGGGCCAGAACCTGTCCAGCAATGCAAGGTTCTGGTATCTGGGCCGACACTGCATTTTTTGCTGGGGAATTGTCCCCTTTTCCTTCATCAGGGGCCAATCTACATACTAATATTATACTCTCTTTTGTAACTGGAGAAGTGTATGCTAGTAATTCACCACCGCTATCCAAACTAACTGGATAAAATGACAAAAGGTCATTTTCTTAAAAATAACAATCCCAAAAGAGATGAAGTTACTGTTCAGTCGCTAAGTCGTGTCTGACTCTTTGCAACCCATGGACTGCAGCATGCCAGGCTTCCCTGAAGTCAGCTGTTCAAAATTAAATTATTTACTCATTAAGTATTATTAATGAGTAAATATATTTATGATTTTGACCACAATCAGTCACTATTCACTGGTCTAAGTGACTGGACAGCACGCTCCCCCGGGCAGAGGCCAATTTGAGAAGAGATGGGGAACACAGGACAACATCTACTCCCACAGGCTTCCTCCTGCAGTAGGTTCCTCTCAGGGGAGCTGGCTTCAGATCACAAAGGGAAAGCACTCTTGTTTAACTTTGATCAGGCTCAGTATTCAAGGAAAACAGGAGGAAATCCTGAGAAGAGCAGCACACAGGGAACCAGAAATTCCCTTCTGGGCACCAGCGTGTATTTATTTTGTATCTTGGATGACTTATTTAATGCTTCCTTCTGCCTCAATCTCCCAATCTGGAAAATAAAGTCATTTTCACCCATTTTGTAAAAGAAAAAAAAAAGGCATTTTGGCAGTCTGCTTCTAGGCACAAAGAAAGGAGTCAGAAGCTGATGTGAACCCCAAAGGAGCTGGCTTTGTGACACTCCTCCCGTTATACCGCCGCTGACCTGTTCTGTCGCAAACATGCCTGAATGTCCATGGTCTCCCCATCTGACCGAGAACGCCTGAGAGACGAGACTGCTTCTGCTTTCCCGTTTCCTTCCCTATGCCACTTGCCCCCAAAGTGGGCCAAAGCCACCCAGAGCGCTCGATTCCAAACGTGGCACCTGCTGCTGCTTCTGATGACTAGGATGGAGAGGAAAGGATGCCAGTCCCCACGTTTGGAAGCTGCTTTGCAGATTCAGAACAAATGCACGTTCATCCGATCCCGATGGTGACCAGTAAGGGGGAGTGGCCCCCGCTCTCCAGATGAAGGAACGGATGCTTGGAGAAGTTCAACAACCTTCCTGCAAGCAACACACCCAGGACTTGTACACACTTTTCTCACTCCACATGCACTTGCAGGAGACACAGGAGATGTGGGTTCAATCCCTGGGTGGGGAAGATCCCCTGGAGAAAGAAATAGCAGCTCACTCCAGTATTCTTGCCTGGAGAATCCCATGGACAGAGGAGCCTAGTGGGCTACAGTCCATGGGGTCGCAGAGAGTCAGACAGGACTGAGCGACTGACACTTTCACTTTCTTTCATCTTTCCCCCAGCTCCACTGCTCATGTCCCAGGCTGCCCCAGGCCAGAGCCTGCTTCATATTTAGCCCACTGAGGAGTCTTTCTCTCGTGCCATTTTGGTCAAGGTTAAATAAATCTGGTTTTCTTCAATGTGGATTGGAAATTGATAATGAGATGATGTGTAACAAATGATTAAACGGCCATCACTTGGGAAGCTCCTCCTTTTCCCCTTCCCATGTTTCAAAAGTTGAAAGGTGCTGGATGAAGGTTGGAGCGATGTCACTTGCCTCCCAGAGAAAGAAGCTTCAGCCCCACACCCCTCACCCTCCAGCCCCTCTGCAAACAGATGTCAGAGAGGATCCCTCTTCCTACCACCCAGTTACTCTGAAGGGATGATAACAGTCACTGGGGGGTTAAAAAGAGGCAGTGAACCCCCAGCTAATGAGGAGGAATTCAGCAGGCAGTGTAAGATAAATGGAGCTCTCTCTGCTTCTGCTGGAGTCAGCATGAACTGCGGCCCTGCGGCTTGTTTGTGGCAAATGGAGTGCGCGAAATATCAAAGGGCAGTGATCCAGAAGAAGACCGACTTTGACAAATTTTAAATTGGCCAGAAAGAAAACCAGCAAAAAAAAAAAAAGAAGAAAAAAAAAAGGAAAAATGAAAAAAAAAGAGAAAATTATGCAATTCGCGGTGTCCTGCAATTGTGGCGTTGCTGCCTTTGTACGGAATGAGGGGAAAAACCGCAGCAACGATCGCCGGACGCTGGGAGCAATTATGAGCATCTGAGCGAGATGCTTATCGGTGGCTGAAGCTTTTAGAGCTCTGTGTACAGATGTGAGGAACTTGCAATTGAGCTGCAGTTACTTTAATTAAAGTGTATGGGGTTGGTCAGAAGTAATTATCCTGTTTGGAGAAGAAAGAGGGAAAAAAAAAAACCACCTCAACAATTCTGGGTGGCAACAGATTTTAGACACAACCTGGCCAGTTTCTTGCTGTCTGGGGGCACACCCTAGGAAAGGGCCAGGCTGTGCTGGGCGGGAGCCACTGCTGTGCACACTCTAGGAAAGGGCCAGGCTGTGCTGGGTGGGAGCCACTGCTGTGCACACCCTAGGAAAGGGCCAGGCTGTGCTGGGCGGGAGTCACTGCTGTGCACACCCTAGGAAAGGGCCAGGCTGTGCTGGGCGGGAGTCACTGCTGTGCACACCCTAGGAAAGGGCCAGGCTGTGCTGGGCGGGAGTCACTGCTATGCACACCCTAGGAAAGGGCCAGGCTGTGCTGGGCGGGAGTCACTGCTGTGCACACCCTAGGAAAGGGCCAGGCTGTGCTGGGTGGGAGCCACTGGCAGTTGTTTCCTAATGGCAAACAATGGGACACGAACAGGGTTTGCAGCAGCCCGAGTCGCTGTGTACAGCAAACACTCTGGAAAGCCCCATGGACAGAGTAGCCTGGAGGGCTGAGTTCACGGGGCTGCAGAGTCGGATGAGACTGAGCACACATGCTCGTGCGTGGCTCAGAGCTCCAGATGTCAGGGTGTGCAGGCGCCAGAGTGAGGGTGGGCGCACACCCAGAAGCTTCTGTGTCTCTAGATGGCGAGGGTGTAAAGGGTTCACCAATGGTGCTTTACTAACTAAACTGTTACTTGGAACATAAAGAGCTAGCATCTCTTGTTTTACGTCTTTCATTCACTGGATTTCACTACCTTTTAAAGACTATCTCTCTGCTCCTTTAGAAAACAACAAAATCAAACCAAAACAACAAACAAAAGAACCTCAAGTCATGATCTTTTACTAACATAGCAAAGGTCTCAGTGGGAGACCTGGGCAGAAAATCAGTGTTTTAAGAGACTCGGAAACTCATTCAGACCTGGATTCAACACAGGGCTCCCACGGTTCAAATCCAAGAGCCTTCCAAAAGTTCCGGAAACAAGTGAGCAGCACAGCAAAGGCTGGACGCACGGAGCGCAGATGCCCCCAGGGCACTGCTGCCGGCCTCTGCTGCACACGCGCACTGCGCGCTTTCCGCCTCCATTTCTCCAGCTCAGCGTGGCCCTAGCATGCCGCTCGGCAGGGGCTGTGGCTTTCCCGTCCCATGACACTGACCCTTACATCCCTCAGCAATGAGGCGGGCTCGTCCAAAGAGACGCGCAGGAACAGGACACTTGGGCTGACCGTGCTTTCGGCCTGCTCATCCTGCCCCCAACAGCAGTGTCCCGCTAACCCTTCTGGACAAGGACATCCACAAGCCTAGAAAGATGGGCTGCTTGAACTGTAAGGAAATAGCAGAAGGAAAATCGGGTGACTTTTGCCTTTTTAGGGCCCACTTCCCCTCCTATTACACACACTGCTTCATTCTACCAGGGTTCTTACCATAGAGAGGACAGTAAATAAAGATTATCATGAATTTGATCAAATGCTTCAGTACCTCTTCCCCTGGCCTATGAATGCACTCATTACAAATCAGCTGAACGGCTCACTGACTCGCCAGGAGGACAAGCAGACATACCCAGTCGCTCAGCCAAGTGGATATAGACTGGGTCCACCCGACGCATGGTTTTCACCAGATCCTTTCTGCGGAATTTGATTTCTACTGTCCCTTCCGGCTCCAGAACGGATCCCCTGGATCAGAGAGAAAAGAAGGGAGACAAAACAGAAATAGAGGCCCTTTAACGAAAGGAGACAACAGAGATAGGCGGGTTACAGTCTGTGGACCAGGAAATAGCTTCGTTATGGCTCTGCCCACCCACAGTTGACTGAGGTAACCCCGGGGAGAGGGGCAGGCACCAGAGAAGAGTCTAAGTGGGCTGCGAGAGAGGCCTGGCAGAAAGCAAATAAAGTAATTCTCATTATGACATCAGTCTACTTCCATCTCAAGGGGAGAAGAATACAGGTTCCACCATCTACAGCTGAGAAGTAAAAGAAGTCACATTTTTCCAGAAAAAGTTGACGTAGGTGTAGTGACAGTTGAACAATCTCCATCACGCATGCTCTGCAACAAGGGGAGTGGGTGCTGACCAGTCCCACGCACGCACGGCAGCCTGCTGTTTGTACCCAGGCTCACGGGGCCAGGCCAAGCGGGAGAGGAAACGGTCAGCCTGCCACCATGGAAATGACAGAGTGAAGGGCTTCGGGTCACTTCTAGGACATACTGATGACGTTCTATTACCAGGAAGTTCACCCTAAACACCTTTAAGAAAACCTACACATTAAAAAAAAATTACATACATATGTATATTATTTTATATATATAATTTTTTAAGTGTAGAAGGTTTTATTTAAATATATATATACACACATAGTGGCTTCCAAGGTGGCACCTATGGTAAAGAATCTGCCAATGCAGCAATGCAAGAGACATGGGTTTGATCCCTGGGTGGGGAACATCCCCTGGAGTAGGAAATGGCAACCCACGCCACTATTCTTGCCTGGAAAATTCCATGGACAGAGGAGCCTGGCAGGCTACAGTTCACGGGGTTGCAAAGAGTCAGACACGACTGAGCGACTAACACATTTACTGGTTGATATGTGTGTGTGTGTGTGTATATATATATATATATACACACATAAAATCTGATATCAGATAAGAGGCTAAGCTGGGACTTAAAAGTCAGTCCTTAAGTACAGAATGTTAGCATAGCGATTTGACAATAAAACCACTGGATTCTCTTAGGCAGCTTCTGAAGTTAAGAGGCTGAAATCTGGGGAAAAGGGAGACAGGTGTGCTAACAAAATGACTGGATACAGGGACTGACATGGAAAATATCAAGGAAATATGATGTCAGATTTATGAAAGGGCTGAAAACAGGTTATGGAAGGATGTTGGATTTGGTCCGTTTTGTTTTGGGCGCCGATGCCCAATGGAAGTTTGGGATTTTCACATGCAGTTCTCTGCGAGCTGCGAACACTGTGCTCTCCAAGCCTCGAGGGAGACACTGGCCGTGGGGGAGAAGCCTGGGTTGGAACCACAGAATGTGGGTGCCGCAAAGCACCTCGATGGTCATCCAGCTCATCCCACAGACAAGAGGAAGCGGCTCAGGGAAAGTGAGGACCGCTCCACGTTCCCCTCCAGCCTGCGGCAGGGTCTGGTGAAAACTCCAGGACTCCAGACTAATAGCTCAGTCCTTCTGCCCCACCTCGCTGGAAGCCACCGCTGCCACACACCTAAGAAAGAGATAGCGAGGGACTTCCCTGGCGGTCCAGTGCTTGAGATTTCACCTTCCAATGCAGGGAGTGTGGGTTTGATTCCTAGTCAGGGAGCTAGGATTCCACACACCTCGTGGCCAAAAGACCAAAACATGAAAGAGAAGCAATACTGTCACAAATTCAAAGGAGACTTTAAAAACGGTCCATATTAAGAAAAAAAAAAAAAGAGATACTGAATAGGTCGATCTGAACAACCAACAGCAGACAGTCTCTCAAGTTGGGGGTGCCCAGATGGAGAATGTCATGGTAAAAGAATCCAGGGTGGGGAATCACACTGGGAAAGTCTGACTCCAGCCTGGCTCCCTTCTCGTGCTGGCGGATGCTACCTAGAAAGCCTAGCTTTGTGACCCTGGAGCCCTCTGGGGACAGTCTGAGTCAGATAAAGGTCCCTTGGTCAGACAGGCTCTCCCGGAGGAAACCTGACAGCGAGAGGCTCCCCAGGGGCAGCGAGAGGAAGCAAGGAAGGAGCGCTACCTGCTCTCTCGGTCCGCGTACATCTCCATGTGGCGCGGGTTGATGGTGGGGTCAATCACCACCCAGGAGCCGCCTCGGAGCTCAGCCTGAGGAGGGATGTAGACCATCACGGGCTGCGAGCACTCCCGTAAGCCATCCACGATGTAAGCACCGAACTTCAGCACTTGGTCGTACATATCTGGGGAGAAAGAGACAAATCAGAGGCCGTGAAGCAGTGCTTCCAAACACTGTTCCTATCACGGTGCACAGAGAAATAAGGCTGCTTGTGGCCAGAGGTGACAGGTCTGGGGGTGCAGCCACCCCAGGTCCTGGAGACTAAAGCGGCCGGTGTCCCCAGCTGTGTCCTGTTTAAGACCCCAGGCGATCTTCAAAAGCACGCCAGCTGTGCACTGTCTGGGTGTCCCTGGTGGTCTAGTGGTTAAGAATCCGCCTGCCCACGCAGGGGACACAGGTTCGACCCCTGGTCCAGGAAGAGCCCACACGCTGCAGGGCAACTATGCCCGTGTGCCACAGCGGCTAAGCCCGTGCTCCACGACAAGAGAAGTCACCGCAACGAGAAGCCCACGCGCCACAACGAGGAGGAGCCCTGCTTGCCAGAGCTAGAGAAAGCCCGTGCGGTAATGGAGACCCAGCACAGCCAAAACTAAAATAAATACATCTTAAAAAAAAAAAGTGCACCGTCTTTCATGAGATACAGGGTGCAGGCCCTGTGGACTGCATCTACATTTTACATCTTCCCTGAATTTCTGTACTCAGGTTTCACCACATTAATTCACACTTGCTCTACCAGTGTTGAGTATTTTTCACGTCAATATGTGATCTCTCTCACTACATTAAGTTTTCTGAAGGAACTATTCAAGCTCTTTTCAATTCTTCTCATGATACTTAGCATGTGATAAGCCGTCCAAATGCACAGCTAATGAAACTGGATCCTTCAAATATTTTATCTTCAAAAAACTACATCTTTCATCTTTGCTTCCCCAGGGTCCTGGCCGGTGCCTGGAACATAATGCTCAGTAAAGTGTCTGCTGAATAAATGAATGAGTACATACATACTTTGCAAAAAACACAGTGAGAAAAAAAAATTAATTCTTTATCAGCTGCATTTTTATCAGGGTATCAATGAGAGAAAAAATTTTAAACGTGTATGTATTTATTGGAAATATCACACAACCATAGGAAAAGAGGAACCACCTCTTTATTCTGCAAAAGAGCATGCTCTGTAACACCCCTCTCCATCCCTACCCCCCAGCCAAGGCCAGAAGCAGCCTGAAGAAAAGGGACCCCTGGTGTGAAAATAGAGTCAGTCCTTGGAAAGCAGGATCAGTTATTTATTTCCCAGTAATTTATGGCTTTTCCCCATTTCCTAGCTCACTGAAGTCTAAACACTGCTAAAGTTTTAGGTTTATGATTCCAGATGTTTAATGAGTATTTCAGTGGAACCACAATGGATCCTTTGAAACACCAAATAGCAGGTTCAACTGAGTTCAAACTTTCCTATCAAAGAGAGGATCTCAATTTGGAATAAATCAGTCTGGAAAGCCAAAGCAAAGAAGGATTTTTTCAGGAACTTAAGAGCAGACCAAAGAGAAACTGCTTTCATTGTAGTTACTGGCAAATTAAACTGCTACCTTCTCCAAAGTAAAAACGGCCCTCTCTATATATGACTCATCAGTGAGCACAGGAGACTGCGGGGGGAAGCACGCCTCTCTCCCCTGCTCCAACCTGGCTGGCTGGTCTGTGAAGGAGTCCCCCAAATTCAGAAGTTGCCCCAGGAAAAACTCCCAACTCTATGTGGAATGTGAGTGGTCATAAACTCTGTATATATGATCAGAACAAAGACATTTATTCCTTTGGGAGGAAAGCAAAGATCCAAAAAATTTACTGCTAATTATACAACTGCTGTATGAAGAGCAGGGAATAAAGGACTTGAAGCGCTTTACGCTAATTCTGTGGTTATGAAAATAATTGCTCAGTTCAAATTATTTTAACTAAATTAATTCTTTAGTGGATATTTCAACCAGAGCTACATAATAAAATAATTGTGTAATTAGCAGTACATTTTTCAGTGCTGCCAAGAGTACAGTCTCAGAAACTGAGTAACAGAAAGGAGTGGCCCTCAGTTGGATCACGCGCGGAGATGAAATGACAACAGGAAATGGCACAGAACAGTTGTTCCATGTGAAAAACAAAAAAGTAAGTTAAGAGGTAAATGACTGAGTTTCCAGCCTCTTCGCTCACCTCTGTTGGGTTTGGGTGTTTTAAGTCTTCGCTGAATTTGGTACAATATCGCTTCTGTTGACTATGTTCTGGTTTTTGGTCTGTGAGGCATATGGGATCTTAGTTCCCCGAAGAGGGATTGAACCTGCATCCTTTTGCATGGGAAAGCAAACTATTAACCACTGGCCCACCAGAGAAGTTGGCTCCGTTAAAGACATGTCTACATCAGAATCCAGCTCTGCACTATGATGAACAGACCCAGCTCCCAAAAAAGGAGAGGACTTTATTCAAAATGTACTTCCCGTGTATAATTTTAAAACCCTTGATTTTGTGTATAAACAAATTGTTTGGGATAAAGCTGAGTATGTGTGCATTTTATTTTTGTGAAATGGACTTTGGTCCCTCTTTTTATCTTCACAGCTTGCTTACTGTATACCAGGGAGCATGACCGCATATACACACCTGTATGAATCAATCATCAGAAAACTCTTCTTGTACCCAAGTGACAGGTGGGTAAACCGAGGCTTAAGCAAGTAAGAGGCAGAGTTGAGACTCTGAACCCAGATCTTTCTGGCTCTTATACGTCCACATTCTGCTACTACATTTTTTTAAAAAGACTTTTTGATGTGGTCTATTTTTTGAGTCTTTAATGAATGTGTTACAATATTTTGGTTTTTTGGCCACGAGGCAGGTAGGATCTTAGCTGCCCAACCAGGGATGGAACCCACACCGCCTGCTTTGGGAGATGAAGTCTCAACCACTGGACCACCAGGGAAGTCCTTTTACTGCTGCATTCTTAGCCCACCACTGTTAATTCGAGAAAAGAGCATGAGACCAAAATAATCTGCTTTCCTACATCTGATGCAGCCTGAAGAGAGACATGAATAAATGAGTATTTCTGAATTTTGCCTGGACTTTTGATTATGTTCAGAGATATCAGAACTTGTCCTAGCAGCTTTGTGCAGGGCTTGGATCTGACTGCCAAACAATTATCTTCAGGCCTCCAAGACTGTGAGCAGAAAAGAAGCATCAAGCTTCACTGAACCTGACAAGTTCGGGACGGAAATCAATGCCCCCATCTAACCTGGACCATCAACAGCCCCCCTCACCCCCCACCCCCCCAATCCAAACCATCAAAACACGCAGAAAGAAACAAAGGCTGTTAGAATATAATAAACACACACACAAATGCCACACACAACATGCTTGTACTGGGTCCCAGCTGCCCCATATCAGACATTTCTGCAAGGCAGGTTGAAGTGCTTAGCAACAATCTGAATCACATTTGTTTGAAATCCCTTCACATTTCAGAGACACAGCAAAAGCACAGCCAGAAGCAGCAGGGGAAGGGGATCCCCAAGGGTTTCGGCTAGACATTGGTCTGGGGAACTGTAAAGCGATGCATATGCCGACTGTCAATTCTCGGGGCTGAAAAAGGCAACGGGGATGGAAAATACTGATAGGTTCGTCCTTGGAGAGGCGGGAGCCTGCAGATTTCTAAGTGTTCTGAGCAAAACCCATCTGCGTCAACGGTGATCACGCAGCCTTCCCAGGGTGTTCTTGGCACCCAGGCACCAACCCTGTCTGGGGCCTTCATTGTTACCCAACACGGATACTCCTCGGTGGCCACATGTCCCAAACAAGGGAGCAGGGTGGTAGGGTGTTTCCGCAGTGCACCACTCACTCAAAACCCGAGACAGATCTCATTGGCTTGGGGCGAGATTATCTTAGGAGCTGAACGTAATCGTCAGGCGTACATGGGCCGCAGACACATCAGGTCTCTTATGAGTTCATTATGGCCGGCTGATGCAGTATTTCAACATCCAAGTAACCAGAGACTTTAAAATAGACTTTCATTCCAGTTAAAGTCTTCAATAAATGTGCTTTTTTTTATTGTTATTTATAACCTGTTCTGGGAAACAATAATAAGTGTAACATGAAAAGCCGACTCAGAGTGGCCTTGTAGCACCGGCAGTGAGGCAGCTTAGTATCACTGGGATTTGCATCCTATCAAGCTATTCATGCTGAGGCTGGGACCCCGGTGCTAATTTCTAGTAAATTTCACGCTTGATGTCTCCCTGTTGTGGGTCATTGCCGGTTCGTCTAAATAAACTGCTTCCAAATGGCTCTTCCATCTAAATATTCAGCCAGTTTTTATAATTTAATTTTGCATTATGCTGAATAGCCTTCCGGCCAGATAGAGCTCATTGGGAAAAAAAGCACCAATACCATCTTGACATGCTTTTATTTATTTATTTATATTTTTACTGCTCGAATTAGACCTCCTAGGCCGACTAGTAAAGAGCTTTTTTTTTTTTCCCTCCACTAATGTCAATTTTCAGCATAGCAAGAGCTGTCTCTAATCTTTTCCTACTCATTACACACAATTTTGGAGTCATTTTACCCACAGTGCAGTCGGCTCCTGGCTGTGTGTTTGTGTGCACTCAGGGATGGCATAATTGTTTATTTTCCCTCCCTGCATAATCCCCAGCCAGTATTGAAACCCAAACTGCAAACATCTCCCCAAGGGATATGGAATGACTCTCAGTTTTGGCCCCTTTACATGAGATAATATGAAGGAAACATCCTGACCTGTATGTAAATATGAGGGGGGGAGGCTGTTCCTCCCCTCCCACTTCCACACTGTTCTCTCTCTTCCCCGAAGCTTATTTGTCTTAAGCGATGTCTAAGTGAATGCAGCAGCACCACAAATTCAGAAACCACAGCTGATCTTGTTCCATATCAGGCGAACAGTTCATTGTTGATTAGGGGTGGGGGTGGGGATGGGGAGTTACTATTTAATGGGTATAGAGTTTTATGTCAGGGATGATGAAAAAGTTTGGGGTACAGAGAAGAGTGATGGCTACACAGCACTGTGAGTGTGTTTAATGCTGACAAATTATACATTTATAGGACTGATGCTGAAGCTGAAACTCCAATACTTTGATCACCTCATGCGACGAGTTGACTCACTGGAAGAGTCTGATGCTGGGAGGGATTGGGGGCGGGAAGAGAAGGGGACGACAGAGAATGAGATGGCTGGATGGCATCACCGACTCGATGGACATGAGTTTGGGTGAACTCCAGGAGTTGGTGATGGACAGGGAGGCCTGGCGTGCTGTGATTCATGGGGTCAGAGAGAGTCGGACACGACTGAGCGACTGAACTGAACTAAATGTGACAAACGTTATGTTATGTATATTTTACAATTAAAAAACTGTAACTCATTTTCTGTGTTCTTGCTGTTTCTGGTCACAATCATCCCAAAGCAGAGGGGAGGTAGGTGGACAATTATACTTTCTCAGGAGCCCAGATATTCTATTCTTGGGATAGTTTGGTAGGTCTTGTTCCGGCTCGTGGCTCTATAAACTGTGCTGCAGGAAGTAACATGGATCTGTGTTCTCATTTTTCAGCTAAACGATCTTGGGAAATTTACTTAACCTAAGTCTCAATTTATGTAAATTGTGGATAATAATATAACTCACCCCTTAGAAAGGCCTTGTTGTGGCGATTACGTAAGATAATGTGTGTGAAATGGTGAGTGCAGTTTCTGGTGAAAAGAGCTCAATGAATCTTAATTGTTGTTGCTCTTATGGTTACAGGGCAAGCAGCCAATCTGGGGCAGAGCCAAATGTGCAGCAGAATTGAGTTTCCCCTACAAGCGGCACGCTGCAAACTTCTGAGCCCTAAATTTGTTGGGACAAAGTAGCTAGGCTGACTTACTCCTAAGTAATGTCAGGATGAATGAACTTTTCATGGTGTCCTAGAAAAGAGGTAGCTAAGGAGGAATAGCATTTGTATTCTCTTCCA
The DNA here is from genome assembly GCF_049115385.1 of Moschus berezovskii. Lineage (NCBI taxonomy): Eukaryota > Metazoa > Chordata > Mammalia > Artiodactyla > Moschidae > Moschus > Moschus berezovskii. Next base: position 25,460,958 of record NC_142479.1, read on the forward strand.
AGTCTTAAAGTTTTTGTTTTTTTTGCTCAGTCGTGTCCAACTCTTTGCGACCCCATGGACTGAAGCCTGCCAGGGTCCTTTGTCCATGGGATTTTCCAAGCAAGAATACTGGAATGGGTTGCCATTTCCCAACCCAGGGGATCTTCCCAACCCAGGGATCAAAGCTGCATCTTTTGTGTTTCCTGCATTGGCAGGCGGGTTCTTTACCACTAGTACCACCTGGGAAGCGCCTTTTAATGTAAATCTTACAGCCAAGGGATCTGGGAACAAGGGAAATCTGATGAATCTCAAAGATACATACAGGAAAGGGATTTCAGAGACTTCCCTGACAGTCCAAAGGCTAAGACCCTGTGCTTCCAAAGCAGGAGGCATGGATTTGATCCCTGGTCAGGGGACTAAGATCCCACATGCCATGGGGCATGGCCACTGAAATAAAAACAAACAAAAAAATAAACGAAAGGGATTTCAGCTACCCGCCCCCCATATAGCATCATTCTCCTTTGAACACTGCGATGTTTTGTTTACACATCATGGGTTTAACTTTCTGCACAGGACATTTTTCTTGACTTCTCAGGCAATGTCTTTCCTGACTTATTTTTGTTTTCTCTGAAGTAGCATAGCTCCCTGCACGTAGGAATTCAATAAAAATGTGTAGGATTGACTTGTTTAACCCAGACTCTCAGTATCTCATGGCAGTTCCACTGATTTATTATCTTGGTCAAAAAATAATTCACCTTGAATAGGTATGTATAAAACACTAATTTGCATGTATAGTCCAAGTCTCCCCAAAGAAAGTGCAAGATGGGGTAGTTCTCTGGTAAATGTGGACAAAGGGGACCTTTTCAACTAAAATAAAACAAAACAAAAAAACCCCACAAAAATCGCTCTGGCTGTCTACGTTTGGGTAGGGAGGCTGGCCATCCGTGCAGGGGTTTTCCTGGCCAAGGAAGGGGGAGTTGTTGGCAAAAGGCTCTCACTCCCTCCACACACAGCTGATGACCTGTAAGAGGATAACTTCTTCGCGCTTTTCTTCCCTCAAAGGCAAGAGATGCTCCTGCCCCAAGCTACTCTGGGAGATTTAATGAGTTCCTTCTCTCACATATTCTGTGCCTTCCCTTGGATGACGGATCACATTCACTTCACAGGATCGACTCCTCCCTCCCTCTCCTCCCCTAATCCACTCTCGAGCTCGCCCTGAGGCAGTCCTCTCTAGCTTCCACACGGCAGGCCGTGAACCTCTGGCCACTGGAGAGAAAGCTTTGCGACCCTGGGAGGGAGAGTGCATTTGCCAGAACCATCCATGGTGGCTCTGCACACGGAGGAGTCTCGGTAATGGCAGTTCAGGCACGGAGCAGGGCCTTCCTAATCATGGTCTAATACGCTGGAGTCACAGGCCCGGGGCTGCTGTCAGATCATCATAAAACATACCGCAGATTGCCACCGACAACACCCTCTGGTATTGAATTTGTTCATTTTCTCCTGGTGAGGGCTATTTCAGGATCTGTCTTAGTTGGGGCAGAGCATTAAAGAGTAACACCAACAAAGAGAATGGCCACAGAAGAGGCACAGGGACAGCACGACTCAGGACCATCAGAAAGGCCGTTGCTCACTAAACCTCCAGCGGCGGCCCACCTAGACAACCCTAGCAGATGGCTCTGAGACTCTGTATGGAGCAGTTAAAAATGAATTTTCCCATTCAAGTTACAACTCGGAAGGTATCTCAGAGGGCGCGTAACTCCCCAAAGCCTCGGGTGATGTGCTCAGGGCACCCAGAGGCTCTGTGTGATATGATCCCACCCCTCCCCCCCGCCGCTGTAGGGTTCAGGAGTATTGGTCCCACCCCTCCAGCCCAGGGCCGGACCAGTCACCTTTCATCCCACCAGAGAAGCCTCTCCAGTTGGCAAAGACCATCAGAGGCAGCCCTTCACGGTTGAAGTCCTTGATGGCTTGATACGTCTTAAACGCGGAGTCTGGGAACCAAACTTGGCCAGCCTGCTGGATAATCTATTGGGAAAAGCCAAACAGAAAGACACAAATAATGACACAGCTTGAAGGGGGAATCTCTCCAAGAGAGCGAGGTTTTACTGTTAAAAACTAAAACAAACAAAAAAAATCAAAATTCTTGTTCATCAAAATCAGCACTCTTGAAATAAAAACGAAGAAAGGATCCTGGTTCTTGGACTTTGTTAAATATGCCTCTTTTTCAGCCTTGATTCCACCATCTGCCCCTCCTTAGCCCCAAGAGGGGAGCCTTACTGCTTCCAAGGGAAGGACGTGACCTGAGGCATTCTCGTTCAATGCTTCCCAGGGCCACTTGAAGTGACTTGACAACTCCATCAAGCCCCCAGGTCAGAGTCTCCACGTGTATTCACCTCTGTGCCTGGACAGCTTCCCTGTCCTCTGCTTAGTCAGCGGCACCCAAGGGGACCCCCACTGCATAACCTTGTCTTGTCCCTCCCCTGACCCCTCGTCAGGCCGTGAAAACCTAACCCATCCTTTTAGAAAGGATGGACTGTGGCATTCTCATCTGGCGTTGAGGGCAGGCGTCCTTATCAGTTCCAGAAGCAGCTCTACCACGCGTGTGCTCGGAGAACCTGGGACCAGTGAGCCTGTAGCATCATCTCAGCCATCTTCCTGCAAGACCGCATTCTCCACAAAAGGAGACTCCTTTTTCTAGCGTCCGTTAAGACCACTGTAAAGACCTAAGAATTTAGCTTGCGGTGCATTCTGAGTCATCTTAAAAGCAAGCACGTGATGGTCTAGACTCATTCAAGGCTGCTGTCTTGCCTCTAAAATTGGTGGTTTGCACTGCTCCCAGTACATCTGCGCTCTGCAGCGGGGAAAACAGAGCACCCAGCGTGGGCACTCAGGGCACTAAAGGAGACCTACCTTGGCTTCAGAATCCAGGTTTGCAGGATCAGCCGGGATACTCAGCTCCACTGTTCGGGTTTCTACGGCAACTACTCCCACGGGTATTCCTCCTAGCCTGATAAAAAATGAGCTGTGTGAGGACCTGGTGGATGTCACCATTACAGCTAGTCATTTATTTTCCAATCGTACATCAACACCTTGGTGAAGGGGGAAATGGAAACAAATATAGAGTCAGGGGGAAATCGGACTCTTCCTGGGGTAAAATATTATTTTACAGATTTGGTAAATATGGTAAATTGGAAGGAAAGTGCCCTCAGAGTCACTCCTGTTCCCCAGCACAGGATAAATTTAAACCAAGGGTTGTTAGCAGGAAAGCCTCTGCACTGAGACTCAACAGTCTCGTACGTGTATGAGATGTTGTGCACACGGGCACACACACACGTTCAATCACTGTGGTAGTCAGGTGAAATTGCTCAGTTCACAGCAGGTCTCTGGTAAAGATGGAGGGGAATGGTTGGACAGGTGGTGGTAACCTGAAACGTCACCGTAACAGAGTTGTAGTTTTCTAGGGACTACTAATAACGAGGTTCCAGGTTAGGTGATGGGAGAGTAGGTCTCACCATTGGGCAGGTGGATGGGGAGTTTGCAGGCATGTTGTCGGATGATGAAAGATATGCGCCAAGTGTTGGGAGGTGGTTAAACAAGCCCTCAACTTCCTCTTCCATTGGAAAGAGCAAGGGGCCAGGGATAACCTTCAGAAGTAAACTTGGTGGAACAGGTGATCTATATTGGAAGGATATATTTAATCTCATTGCTCTATTAATTAAAAAAAAAGTTCTTCAGGGGCTCAAAGCCTCTGCATCTGTACTCCACGACACCCTCCCACACGTGGTCCTCAAAAAGATTTCCTAGTAAAAATCAGGAAGGCAGAGAGAAAGTGGGTGAGTGCGAGCGAGTCTGCAAGGTACAAGGTGAGTCCTCTGGAAAAAGTGATTCAATCTTCACCTTCTGAGCTGCATTCCTTGGGGTTGGGGCTGGAGCGGGTTATAGTCTCTCATTCCCCACAACGTCTCCATAACAAACTTTTCCGTGGAGGATGGTCTTTGGTTGTCACACTGGCTCTTGGAGATGGATTCCTGTCATCACAAGAGGCCTGACAGGGGCCAGAGTGGGGACCACCCACCCCCTTGTCACTTGCCTGCACTGAATCAGAACCAAAAGCCCTCTAGACAACCAGACAACGAGCAGAAGGTACACAGGAGGGTTTAGAAATATTTCTGTTCACAATGATTAACAATCCAACTGGAAACTTGTAATTGCAAAAGCCACCCTAAATCGGTAACTTATAACTTATATATTAGGGCCCATGTGACCTAATAAAGAACATCTTTATCCGAGTATTACAGTTATTTATTGAACTTGAAAACAGCTCAGAACAACTTCTGTTTTCTATTATACTTCATATAAATTTTATCAGGCTAGCACATGAAGATGCTACATCTTGTTTTATAGTGTGTCCCTGGACAAGGTGCCATGGAATAATAAAAGACAATTTACAGCCAATAGCGCACATATTCCAAACATACATACCAAAGATGAGTTTTGGCAGCACTTACAGTAACAATCCCAGAAGAATACATTTATATTTATTTCTCGAAATGCCATTGCTTTAGAAAGAAGCTGGCTCCATTTGTGTTTTATATACTTGTGAGCATGTGTATGTGGTTTGGAGTAAGAAGCCCAGAACTCATCAGATGGAAAGAAAGAGAGTCAGGGTGAGTGTTGCAATAAACAATTGCAGAGCTAACCGAAGCCAAGCTTGACTGATCTTGCTCGTGGAACAAGCCCTGTTCTTCCCATCATAAGTGGAAAGCATTATTCTCTTATTTCCCACAGGAGGATCTTAAAGACATTAACAAAGGTTTGGTTTATCTGAGGCTTAAAATCAGGCGTGTTTTTTACGGAGGGGAAAACTGAAGCAGAGTATAGTTGAGAGATGCTTTCTCAAAAAGTTGGTCCCAGTGTCCTTAGAAGACTCTCTATAACAAACCAATAGGTCCCAAGTAGGGGGGCTCTCTCCCCAGTGGGACTTCTCTAGACACAAAGAATAATCCTCCTTGGGACTTGGAAGCCCATGGTGAGGCAGAAGCCTGGGATGCCAGAAAAAAATGGGAACTAGTCCCTGGGAGCCATAGTCGGGGCCAACTCCAGGATGACTCTTATACACCCACAGGGAAAGAGCCCGTCTGTGGGATTCGCCATCTGATGGCTCCTTGTCACTGGCAGCACGAGGTCTGCTGACCGGCTGGGTTGAGACAACCACAAAGCCTAGAATTATTTTCGAGGCTGGAATCTAAATCTCCCCCCGACGTGGCATGCTTGAGAATCTGGAGCAGGTGCCACTTTTCACCGAGATAAGGGAAACTGATTGCCCCTGAGAGGCAGGTGAGCTCCAGATGTGGGTCCCCAGGGGCGGCGTGTCTCCGCGGCGCGGGGCCAGATTGAGATCAGCCCTGGCAGGTGCTCGTTACAGCAAGTGGCGCAGATTATTCTGTGCAGGGCTCACTGTTGAGTGAAGCGCTTCTTAGAGTGGGTATTAAAATTTAATAGAAACTTCGATTTCCCACTTGAAAAATAGAGGTATTCCTGCAAACTATTCCAGCTTATTTTACTCCTGTTTCAGGTCAACTCTTTTTTTTTTGGTAATTCAAATCTGATGATAAGCCAGTCTAGTGCATTTGTTACTAGAATAATCTCGATGCCCTGAAGGAACTTCTTCCGGTTACACTGATCTTTCAGGGGGGTCACATAGAGAAGTAGATGAGTCTGATTCACTGGGAACCTACTCTTAAAAGAAATTGTTCTTTGAAGGTCGTGGTGGGGGGTGTCGCTGGTGAGCTATGGCTATTGTGGTTGGGCTTTACGGCCCCCAGAGAGCTTTGCTTTTGCCATTATGAAAAGGAAATGTTGTCAAAACCAGGCTCCAGATTAAACGCGTCATTGGAGTTACATGCTGAATGACCACTGGGAACCAGGGCTCCAGTCAGGCTGCCTCGGGCGTGACTACAATCCAGTATTCTGAGAAAGTTCAGCCAGAGAGAACACTAATGGTAAAGACCCGTATAGCCCTCGGTTGTCGCTGTTCAGTCACTAACTCCTGTCCAGCTTTCTGCTCCTCTGTGGGCTGCAGCTCACCAGGCTCATCGGTCCTTCACCACCTGCTGGAGCGTGCTCAAATTCATGTCCACCAAGTCAGTGATGCTGTCTAACCATCTCATCTGGTTTTTAGTTGCTTCCAAAATAAAAGAGGTCTTACCTGGCTCTGCCAACCACCACAGTCTGTGCCCAAGGTTGCATGATCTCTGAGAAAGAGCCATAGTCAAAAAATCCACTCAACCACTGACCTTTCTGGGCTACAGAAGGGAAAGCAAGGAAACAGAAAACAAAGATGATCAGTTCATTCAAAATACACCAGAACTGGCAAATGGAAGGTTGAATCTGAGGGGTCATTTGGGGGAGTCTGTTGTTGTTTTTAAACATATTATAGTAGATGGAAACATTAGGCAGCTCAATGTTCATCTGCCTTCAGACCTCATCTCCTATTTCATTTGCTAGTCTGAATAAAAAGAACCATTTATCAGCGAAAGCATCATTTATTGTTAAACGATGGGGTTCAGCCAGCAGAGTTTGTGTGCTTTGAAATAAATAACCTGGCTTCTTTTGCAAAACAACACAAACATTTGTCAAAAGGCAGCCAAGTCATTAAAGATGTTTTCAGAATGTCTATTTCTACTTGAAAATTCAGCTTACAATTTTGATTCCACTGATTTTCTTTTGTTTGCTGTTGTTATATCATTTAGCACAAACTGTATTCATGTAATAGTCATACTTTGCATGTGAAGGGGGAAATAGGATTAAATTATTACAGGTAGTATCTTAAATTTTGATTCCACTGATCTTTTTTCAATGGAAAGATGAAGATAGGCAAATGATAAGTATCAATATTAATGATCAGATGAGGACACCAGTTGGGGGAAGAGCTTCTCTGCTAGAAAAGCAACAAGATACACTTGCTTTATTTACCACTGACAAAGGATAATCTTACTAAAAGAAAGGGCCATGCCCATATACTCTTAAAAGGTATCAGAAACAGGAGGTTCCAATACCTACACTTAATGTCATTAACCTCCCTTGTGCATGGAATTTCCTTCACTGGCAAGACACATGACTTTCAACATCTTACTTTAAGAGAAACAACTTCTGTTCCACAGGTATCCATGTTTGACCAAGGCCCCGTCAAAGCCTCTGCAAACAGCTGTTTCCTAGCTGCCCTCTCAGCTCACCATTTCTCAGTGAGTCTTCTAATTTGAACATGGCCCTCCGCCCCCTAAAAACCCAAGCCCAAAACCAATTAAAAGTGGAGATCCGAGCAAGCTAACCTCTGCTGACTTAAACAGGATGGAGAGTGTTTTATCAAGACTAAACTTGTAATTACTGTGTTCTACATTCCTTGCCTCTATGGCCCCCGTATAAAATGTGATCATCCATTTCAAAATTATCTCTCTATCGTGAGCCCAAAGCCGATCGTTTAGATTCTGGGCTCGTGTTGGGCGTCAGTTTGAAGAATATCGTGGCACTATCTCCTCTAATAAATGACTTTAACTTTTCACCTAGAAGATATCTGCTTTAACTTATCACAGGGAATCATCTGCTTTCTTTAACGCTTCCACTAAATTAAAATCTGAAGTCACTCGATTTGGGAGCGAGTGTTAGCTGCACAGAGACAGCAGGATGAATTACTAGGGAGTTGATGAAAAAATATTATCCAAAAACTAGAAAACTTAGTTTATCACAAATTCATTTTATTCTGTGGTTCTCATTAATAATAGCCAGGATAATGCCCAACTACATATGCACACACACCTGTTCAACCCCTGAAAAAGGGTTCAGATTTTGATGAGGGTTCTAAACCAAACTTATAAGTGCCTCAGGTTATCAAAGTTTTGTTAAAAAATAATTTCATTCGTTTATTTTTGGCTGTGCTGGGTCTTCATTGCTGCGTGGGCCTTTCTCTAGTTGCAGAGCACGGGCTCTGGGACACGTGGGCTCATTAGTTGCCATTCCCTGGGCTTGAGAGCACAGGCCCAACAGTTGTGGTGCACGGGCTTGGTTGCTCTGAGGCATGTAGGACCTTCCCAGCCCAGGGATTGAACCCATGTCCCCTGCAGTGGAAGGCGGATTCTTTACCACTGAGTCACCAGGGAAGCCCAGGACACTGAGATTTTAACTTTGTATGCTTGGATCATTTTATGGTTCTTACTTCAATAACAATGATTTGGAACTACAGGATTCATTTCAAAATGGAATTTTTTCTTTAAAACCCCTCCTGCCTAATATGTTGGTTGATGGAGGGGAGTCATTGGAGGGCTACAGGTATTATAGGTGGTCTTTACTGGGCCCCCGCAAAGAGCAGGTCATGTTCAGTTCATCGGTAGAACTTAGAAGCCACCTAACATGGCTCTGAATTATTCCAAGGAGAACACTCACTAGTTCTTGTTCTGATTTCTCCCAGAAAAGTCCTGCATTTTATGACCGATAGATATCTTAGGTTCATGGCTCTTATAATAAGTTTTGGAATAAAAATGAGAGGTACGGCAAAGATTATGATGGTGATTTTTCTATGTCAGAAAAACTATTTAATTTTATTAACAAGAAAGGGCATTGAAGACAACAGGTAAGGTTCTAAATTAAAGTCAACCCTCCTCTGGTGATTTTTCTATCTATAGTTAGGTTTCCGAATGAAGCCCACCTCCTAAGTATTAGCTGTGTGACCTTGCCCAAATCACTTACCTTCTCTGAGCTTGTAAAACGGTCATCTCATTTTATCTCTGAGAAACAGGAAGTCCAAATAAGATGGTGTATGTGAAAGTGCTTTACAAGGGGTGCCCATAAAGGATTACTAAGCTTTCCTTATGAACAATTCTTTTTTAACTCTTTGGCTGCACGACATAGTATGTAGGATCTTAGTTCACCAACCAGGGATCAAACTCATGCGCCCTGCATTGGAAGCGCAAAGTCTTAACTACTGGACTGCCAGGGAAGTCCCTGAATACCTTTCTCTTTCAGCAAAATCACAATGACTTTTAAATTTAAGGAATTATCTTCTGCATTCCGTTCTTTTAAATACAGCTCTTTGTGGGCAGGGTGGGGGAGGGAACAGTTGCAAGAAACATGCAAAAAAGAACAAACGTTTTCTCAAAAAGCCTAAAAAGGTAGACTTAAAATGTAGCAGGAGGATTTGGGGCTTTACAAAAGAACTTCCTGCTAAATAAGGTTTGTTAAAATCGCCAAGTGGACTGACAAACAGGAATGCACGTTTGCCTTAGGTGGAGTTACCTCTTTTTCCCCCTGTTGTTGTTTTTAAGTTTGGTAAAATTAGCCCCAAGACAGAGGGATATATTAGATAAACGTGGGGGAAGGGCTTGTTCTAACTCAATACAGTTATCAAATTAAAAGTTCTGTCTTCCAACCAGAGAAGACAGTAACTTCCCTGGTGGTACAGTGGGTATGAATCTGCCTGCCGATGCAGGGGACCTGGGTTCAATCCCTGGTCTGGGAAGATCCCACACACTGTGGAGCAACTAAACCCATGCACCACAACTAACAGAGTCCACTTCCTGCCACAAGCGATCCCGCACGCCACAACGAGGACCTCACAGAGCAGAATAAATAAATACAGGTTCAAAACTGGCAATAAAATAAATAATACATCTCTGTTTGCACAGACTAGATGGTCAAAGATTCTGGTCCTATCACTCTTTGACTTTGTGTCTTATATTTAACTGTTTTAAAGTTTTTTGAGGCCATTAAGTAGTAAGGGCTGCAACAACAGAATAAAGAGAAGAAACGTACTAATGACACAGGGCTTAGAACTGACTCAACAGCTGATTTCACTCATTTTTCATTTGTTCTTGATGGAATGTCTACCTTTTTCTTTAGAGAGCTGTTGTTTTTCCAGATCCCCCTCATTCCCAGGTACTCCAGGGGCTCTGTTCTCTCTGTCACACGCTATCGTGCAGGAATTGGTCAGTGACGGAAAGGAAGACTGAAAAGCGTGAGGGCCAGGGTGCCACGGACCCTCTAACACACACGTACCTGGGTGAGGCCGGCCTGCCAGCATCCACCGCGGGTCATACGGCGCCTTTGTGGGCACAAACTCGATGACTCTGTCTATGGGATCCTTGGAATTCAGGAGAGGAACTGAACTGTATACACTCTAGAGGGTGACGGGAGGGAAAGAGCACAGCGTTCAGTGAACAACTCTTAACTCAGCAACAACCGTGACAGGCAAAGAGAGAAGGACCCACATACGGAAGCACCCCCGTCAGTCCCGCCCATCAGCTGGAAGCACCCCAATCAAGCGCCCTGAGGAACAGGTACAGCTCGCAAGGCTCACGTGGGGGCCTGGCAGAAAGTGGGGTGACTGGACTCTTGACTGCAGTGTGCCCGGCTCTCTGGCAAGTCCCCTAGAGGGGTGGACACCGATGACAAAGGGGAAAGCCCCACAACGAGGAAGAAGTCTTGAGAAGCTGGGGTTTGAGCCCAGACAGGACTCAAGGCTCCCCTGGCTGGAAATCATCAGAACGGGGCCTGACCCCTGAAATCCACAGGCATTTTAAAGAGGCAAAAGATGGCTTTAAGGGGAAAAAAAAAAAAAAAAAAGAAATCAACAGCTTTTAGAGAATATTTTGCAAGAAAAAAAATCCTTCTCCCATAAACGAGTCTCACACGCGGGCTGAGGCAGTGAGCTGTGGGGCAAAGGCTGGGTTCTTCGGGCTTTCCAGTGCCAGCAGCAAGTGGGGAGGACTCACCTTCGGCATGTAAGACAGCCAGTGCAGGACGGTGAACACCCCCTCAAAGTCATCACAGACAGTGCTGTGTGTCACCCCGTTGTTGTGCATGATCTGAATGCCCCCCAGCTGATTGTTCGAGGTGTATACTTCCCTCCCGAGGACCTAGAGAAACAGGCCAGAGAGAAGACGCGCATCCAGTCAGAGAGAAAGGCAAGGTCTGTCTCGTAACTGCCACTAAAATGGATTTTTTTTCCTGCAAGACAGAGAGTCCGGCCTCAGTGGGCTGTGTTGAGGGACAGTCTGGACCTTTGTCCTAAAAAGAAAACTCAGAAGACACAAAGGGCGTTTTAGACAATCACATATTCTGCTGCAATTTAAATACCAGCAAGCCCCTCTCTATCAGCTGCCACAGATGCGTGGTGGCATACTGGGTTCTGAGGGGAGAACACTGCGGTGGGTGAAGCTGGGGCCCTGAGATGCAGGCCACGCCGCGCTGCTGCCCGCAGACACAGAAAGGGGAGTGCCTGGCTTCTGACAACCTCGAGCGACGAGTCTCAGTTGAACAGGAGCATTGAGAGGTTTGCATTCCTCGTTTTTTTCGAGGGTTCCTTTTCCCCTTCGCATTTGCTGTTTCAGGTGAAATCCTGAAGCCACTCACGACACAGACATGAAGCCTTGAGCCTAAAGCCCTCTTTGTGTGCTGGGTACAGGGCCGTGATATATGCCCAAGCCCACTTCTCCTGGGTCCTTTCCTCCCCAGGTTCCAGGGACTTCAGGGCCTCAATTCCCTGGTCTATCCACCCCTGGAGGAGTTTAACTCTTGTGAGGGTGAAAGGCACCTGCGATTGGAAACCATAAAATTTCCTTTAAAAAAGAAAAAAAAAAAAGAACATTCTTCGACTTGGAAATTGTAGGGTTTCTTTTCCCCTTGAAGATTGGTTAATAATTTCTTTAGGGAAGGGAGGTTTTCTGACCCAGCAGATGGAGGCTGGGCAGCCTGATCACGGACTCCTGCAAACTGCTGAGTGTGTAGTAATTGCCAGTCATCTACGGTAGCCCTGGAGAGCTCTTAAAAGTTGTGGAGCCGCTTACTGTATGTTACCTTTCCTTTCCCCTTTCTCCTCCTCCTCTGGAAAATAACCACAACACAAAATTTCTTCCTTACTTTTATTCATTTCCAGCCTCTGGGGGAGAACCTAATAAAGGAGAGACCAGTGAATTCTACCTGTATATTCCCGTTTTCCCCCTTTCTGTTCAGAGCTGTGAGCGGCTCCCCTACAGGCTGGGTCAGCCCCAGGATCCAGACCTGACAAAGGCTGAGGAAGGGGGCAGCCAGAGCCATCACCTCTCTGGGACCCAGCTGGTCTGGGTTCCATTTAGCTTCAGCTACAAAGGGGAGAGGGGCTGGCTTCCCAGGGGGCTCACTGACAATGAATCCGCCTGACAATGCAGCAGACGCGGGTTCGATCCCTGGGTGGGGAAGAACCCCTAGAGAAGGAAATCACAATCCACTCCAGTATTCTTGCCTGGAAAATTCCATGGACAGAGGAACCTGGAGGGCTACAGTCCATGGGGTTGCAAAAGAATCAGACAGTCACTTAGCAACTACACAGCAGAAGGAAAGGTGGAAGAGACTCTTCTGAAAGGAATATGGGAGGAAAAATGGCTCTCAGATTTCTGCTTTACTTACGAGGGCAGCACAGAGACAAGCCCTCGCGGCAGCTCTGAGCTGAGCGACGTGCCTGGCAGCGCCTTTGAAGGAGCCCCTGGAAGTGGGGAGGCCGAATCTGACCACGGGGCTCCCATCCTCCGCCCGGTCTGTCTTTCGTCTCAGCCCAGGCGCTGCGGCTCTGTTCTCATTCTCCTGCTGTCTCTTTCCATTTGCCCTCTCCCTGACTGATACACTGATCTCTCGGTCACTTGGCTTTCTGCTCCACTGCGTCCATATTACTAATAACACCTCCGCCACGGCCAGTTTACCTCATGAAGGCAGGAGCACATCATTACAAAATAAACTCATAACTTTGACATTCTAGCAAATACACGCCGTTTGTTATTTTTATGGCTTTAGTCTTTCTAACAGGCAGAGGGCATTACATACCTGTTTCCTTTCTATCTTTAAATGTGTGCACACATGCACACTCGCACATGCACCAGGAAACAAGACAGAGCAAAAAAAAAAAAAAACAAACCAAACCCAGCCCCCAGCAAATGTCCAGAGCAGTCAGATGACGGGGGACCCTGGTGGAGGCAGAAGCCCTGTCACTCAGGGAGGCCGCGCTCCGATCTGGCTCTGGTTTTATGGACGTCATAAACCCGATGGCCCACAGCTGGTCCTTCTGGGACAGACTGCCTCTCTGCCAGAAGTCGTTTGGTGTGATCAGCAGTATTTTTAATTATTAAAATAAAATTGGAAAGGGGGAAAAGAAATAAAAAGGAGACACTGCACTGACCCTGAATATCTGATACCCAGAGAGTATGTCAGGGGCCCAGAATGCCTGGCTGCCTAGAAGCAAGAAAATAGCTAGGGCTATTTTGTACTCAGAAATGCTATTTTCTTTCCCATGAAACCCTGTCTCTAGGACTTGATAACGTCCAACCACTTAGAACCTCATGCCTCTCCCAAATCAGTAATGGACCCATCGAGAACCAATCTCAGAAAAAGGGACTGAAACGGACGAAGAGATGCTTAGCTGTTCAAATACACCTTCCTCAGACATCTTTGCCCCCTCATTTCAAAGAGGAAGAGAGCGTCCAGAACTGGGTTCCTCCTGGAGGCTTCCTTGTCCACCCATTCCACCCCATATTCTTACATCTAATGGGAGTCAGATCTGGAAGGAGCAGGAGTTAATCACTTAGCACGTCTTCCCTTTACTAGTGGAAACTCAGGTTCTGACATCTTGGCATTGTTCTGAAAAGGCAGCAGGAAATTCTACATTTCTTCTCCTCTGAGGAGGAAAACCAGGGCTTACTACAGCCAAGAACATTATCCTGGGCTGAAGAAATGTTTGCCATCTGACAGCATTCATTACATTTGGGAACTAAAGATAAAAATTATATGGCAGACAGAGTATCCGAAGAGCTCTCTCTGGTCAGCCCTACCGCAGGAGGTGGGTGATACAGGGTAGGGGCAGGTGCAGAGGGGAAGGACACACAAAAAATGAAGCCTGCTTCACTAACCACAAACAAATGGCAACAATCATGGCCACTGGACAGTTGGGGAAGAGAAAGCAGGAGCCGCCAGTTCATCTGCAGTGACCATATGCTTGCAGCATGTACCAGGAGGATGAGGGCGCACACAACAGCTCCTGATTTATTGGGGTCGTGGCTGACTCAAGTGGTTTCAATGATTTTAGAATACTTCACAACAAAAGCTCCAACTGCAGAAGCTGAATCTGGGCGAAGACAAAACCCATTCTGCCCAACTCTGAAATGATGGCACTGGAACAGTTACGTTAACTCTGATGAGCATCAGGAAGGCAGAGGAAAGAACCCACTGTTACAGTCTTCAATTTGTTGCCCTACCAACCTTCTATGGCAAAACCTGGGGTACACAGCCCTCATCAACAAAACATTTCCGTGAAGTAGGTGAGCTTCATTCATCAGTTTTTTCCAACCTGGACACACCCATTTGTGTATAGGTCATGCTGCTTGCCACATTCCGTTTCTGAAATTATTCCTTGCATATTTTATACTGCATGATACAAACTCTTGGTTTATCTGCCCAACAGCATCAACAACCACTTAAACGTAGGAACCACTCCAAACAGGGGACTCTGCTGAGGCCCTACTCGGCCGCCTCCTCCCAAGTTTAAGTGGAGAGGCAGTGCCATGAAATACTAGGAACAAGCACCATCTCAGGTCCCCTGCTGAAGACTGCCGATGCCGGAAGAGCTGAACGAGGGCTCAGCCTCAAAGAGGATCTCCGTTCACTCTCCACATAAAATTAAGCCTCATCCAGCACTCAGTCATTCCAACTGGCGGGCCTGGGAATTAAGGGCACTGCCTCCAGCCAGTGATTAGCAGAACACCAGTGTTAGAGGCTCCGTGAAAGATGCGGCAGAGCCTTTAGAAATTTTGAGATGCACAGGCAGTACAAATGAATGCAGTCATACACACACACATACAGAGAGGCCTGAGCCACTGCTGCTGTTGCTGCTTATCTAGAGACACTGCAGACAGCTCAGGTTTACCCCAGCTGACAGGCAATGAAAACAGTCTAATATACCGCCTGCTCTCGTCCTTAAATCCCTTTTTGGAGATCAAGATAAACTCGTTTCTTCCCTTCCCCAGTGCTCCAGACGTTTGAGTGAAGTGGCAGAGCATCGTGAGGTTTTGTGCAAATGAAATCACTGTGTAATACTGAATGAGTGTAGTATTTACTTGTCAGGATATTCGTCAGCACGCAGGCTTTGAGCCTTCCGAGTTTCATAGATGCAACTTTAGCTCAATTTTTTTTCAAAAAAATTGCTTTTGTCCTGATATATACATATCAGGGCCCCTCAGACTTATAAGCAAATGTTTGCAATTGTGTGTTGCAGATGTGAAAAATAATGATGCATAAAAAAGTGAAAATTCTGCTGCTGTTGTCTCCCACTTTACCCAAACTTTTCCCCTTTAAACATTCCTGGTGGATCTAAGAACCCAGCTAGGCATGTGGAGTCACTGCTGCCATCTTCTTTCTCATTAGGGTATTTCCACTCTCAAGAGGATTTCAGGAGGGGTTTTGTAAATTTCCTGAGCAATCGTCATCACTGGAGTTCCTCCATGATTTTAGACATTAAAGTCACTCTGGGATCTGTCGGGTTATTGATAAAGGTTTGGTTAAGGCAGAAAGGGAGAGAGAGATAAGAAAGAAAAAGTGGGAAGAAGGAACAAGTGTTAAAATAGGGACAAAGGAAAGGAGAAAGGATGAGAGAAAGGAGAAGGGAGGGGGAGTGAAAAGAGGAAGGGGAAGAAAAAAACGTAATAGCTCATCTACTCCTGCTGCTAACACCCTCCTCCTTGACCTGAGAGGACTACATTTTTAAAAGCTGACAAGTAATTCAATCTCCAATTAACAATTTTAAGTGGTGCAGCACATATTACTGTGTAAATGTTTCTCCAGGAATATATCCAAGGGTGAATGGAATTAAACCTCTGGGGAGATAGGACCAGTGCCCATGAGACCAAGAATATTTGGGGGTTCCAAAATATAGTCCCTTAATACAGAGACCCAGGGTTGCAAATTCCTCTCCTGCTTTGTTGCTGTTATCACTGGCAAACCGGAGAGCTGGTTGGCAGCTGGCTGGCTGGGGCTAGAGAAGGGACACAGTGAATTCCTGTGACATCCTGGGCATGGGGAGGCCTCTGATATGAGCCATGGCTGGATTCAACACCATCCACTGAAAGATCTAAAATCTATGTGTGTGTGAGCGTGTTCAGTCTTGTCCAACTCTTTGTGACCCCAGTGGACTGTCCGTGGAATTTTCCTAGCAAGAATACTGGAGTGGGTTGCCGTTTCCTTCTCCAGGGGACTCTGGCATCCCCTGCATTGGCAGGTAGATTCTTTAACACTGCACCACCTGGGAAGCCCAAACATCTCTCTGTAAGCAGCAAAATTACAAAGTGGTCAGGTTTGCTGATGGATAAACTGGAGCAAAGGGACAGTGCTACCAGTGGGAGAAAGGACATTTACGGGACTTCCCTCGTGGTCCCATGGTTAAGAATCCGCCTGCCAATGCAGGGGACACAGGCTGGATCCCTGGACCAGGAACTAGGGTCCCACGTGCCACAGCTGGGCCTGTGAGCCGCAACGACTGAAGCCCACACTCCAGAGTCAGGGCTTTGTAACAGGAGACGTCACTGCGATGAGAAGCCAACGCACCACAGCAGGAGGCAGGTCGCGGGTAGCAGCGGAGACCCAGTGCAGTCAAAAATAAGTGAATGTTTTAGAAAAGAAAAGACATTTATGCAAAAAGAAACTGAGGTACAGGGAGAAGAGAGGAACAAGGTAGATGGCAGAAGGAGGAACTGGGGTAGCGAGGAACCTCATGACAGTTTACTCGTCAAACGTACGAGAAAAAGGCATAGACTTCCAGAGTCAAAACTGATGCCAGATAAAATCACTCATCTCGGGGATCCATCAACTGCTCATTTAGCTGCAGACTTAAGCACACTGACAATAAATTATTTCCAAATACAGAAAAAAATGTAGAAGTCTGATCTACTGACATATAATTCACATAGAGTGGAACTGTCCATTTTCAGGTGTACAATTCTATGAAATCTGACATCACATAGGTGTATAACCACCACCCACAACTGCCCCCAAAGTTTTCATCAGCCCCCAAAATGTTCTCATTTCCTTTGTAATCAATTCCCTTCTCCCACCCCTGACCAACAAGGACCCTTGTGTCTCAACAATGTTGCCCTTTCTAGAATGTTAATTATGCATCTGAGAGTCATTGACGCTGACACAGGTGGCAGTTCCTTTTTTACTGCAGAGTAGTATTCCATTTTATGGAAATACCACCACCTGTCCACCTGCTTGCTGTTAACAGACATTTGTGTTGTCTCCAGTGTCAGGCAACTATGAATAAAGCTGCTATACATTCCCATACAGGTTTTTGTATCAATGTACATTTTTGTTTCTGTTGAGTAAATACCTAGGAGTAAGACTGCTAGCAAAAGGAGAAGAGGGCACCAGAGGATGAAATGGTTAGATAACATCACTGACTCAATGGACATGAATCTGAGTAAACTCCGGGAGATAGGGAAGGACAGGGAAGCCTGGCCTGCTGTAGTCCAGTCGTGTCTAAGAGTTGGACACGACTTAGAAACTGAACAACAGGATTGCTAGGATATACTGTAAGTGGATAACTTTCTTAAAAGAAAGCTAAACTGTTTCTAGGTGAGTGTACCATTTTGCAGTCCCACCAACACACGTGAGATTTCTAGTTGTTCTGTATACTCACAAACATTTAGTATGTCAACGTAAATTTATATTACTAGTGTCTAACTGTGGTTTTATTTTGTGTCTCCCTAATGACTAATGATAAATATCTTTTTATGTGCTTATTTACCCATCCTTATACCTTTGGTGAAATGTCTGTTCAAATTTCTTACCCATTTAAAAAGTTATTGGGTTGTTTCCTATTATTGAGTTGTGAGAACTCTTTATATATGTACATATATTTATTTTTCAGTCACCTCCCAGTGGTTTTGCTGACGAGGTATGGGACGTGAGGCTGGTACTGGAAGGCAGCTGGCTGTGTGACTGCCTCTGCCCACCAGGGGAGAGGCAGAGTTTGGTGCCTGCTGTGACCTGGCTTCTTGGGAAGTAACACCAACCTTTCATCTCTTCAGCCTTTCTGTTTGTGTTTTTTCATCTACATCTGGTGGGCTGAAATTTAATATTTTCCTCTTAAAACACATGAAAAGCTTGTTACTGTCTTAATACACAGGCACACAATAAATGCCGGTGAACTGCCATCATTCTCACTGCTCTGTAAAAACTCAGCCCTGGTTGGTGTTTTCAGCAAGCTGAACTACTATAAGCAAAAGAAGTCTTTCCTATTAGTGCTAATATGTGTTGAGGCTTCCTTAAGCAAAACAAGTAGTTCGGTTTTCCTCTCCTTTTAGTTTTCCCCAGTGGAGGCACTGGGTTTTTCTTTCAAAATTCTTTACCTGGGCTAGAATTAAGCTAGTAACTCTATATACTATAAAGTCATATTACATTAGGGTTGCTCTACTGAGCTGCATAAACCTGCTTTATCTGTTGAGAAGACGTTTTATCAAAGGGTTAGACAGAAAATGAAGATACCCACAAGTTGATGATATGTTCCAACGGTCTTGACTTCCCATATTTGCATCTTATGCTCTTAGTTACATTCAGATGAGTTCCTTTCCTAAATAAACACTGATTTCTCACTTTCTCTTATGTGCAAACTATTTTAAAGGGCTTAAATTCCAGACTCTGAGACATTTAAACTATTAGGACCCAGTCAAGAATCAACCAGAAAAACTCGAAGCCTGGGCATGGTAATTTGTATCAATCTAAACTGCTCTTGAAGCTTCTCCTTTCATAATTCAACACTCCTGACGGTGGACGTTAGCTGATTAGACTGTGTGAAGGCGGCCACTCTGAATGAGAGGGGACACAGCCAGATCTGGATCCATGCACAGGGGACACTCCCGAGAATGATGAACAGTCAGGAGTCAGGTTTCTAAACAGTCTCGTTTCCTGCGTCTTTATCATATTCACACAGCAGTCTGTGCACAGCCAGGGACCAGGTCTGTCTTCGCCCCGGAAGACTGAAGTCCTTGCATTTCTAATCTACCAACGTGTGCAGTTCTTGTACTTTTAATTTATGAGTGTTTGGGGGGGACCTCTCTGACTTGGGAACATATTGGCTCGGTCTAATGCTTGGAGATTATTAAACTCGGAGCTATGCTCCACTATCAAGTCTACAGATCTTTTATTTAGAAGATATGGTGCTCTAAATGCACAAAGAGCTCCCTGTCACCTTCACATTAAAGCCCCTAGTGCCTGGTAAATGGAATTATATAGCTGTCATCTCCTTTCCCCAAAGTTTTAAGAGTACAATGGGCTCATTTTTTCACACTCCATCCCAGCTTCAGAACTAAGAGACCTACTTTGTATTGATTTAAGGTCTCAGAAATAAATAAACCTGCTTCACCGCTGTGATTCACAACAAATTCATGATACACTATTGCATGATATATTTCAAGCTCTGGCCCTGGCTCTCTTTTTCCTCTGGTGAGTGATGGGGGAGGTGGGAGGTAGTGGGGAGCTGCAGAGCTGACAGCCGGATGGTTATTGGAGATGGCTGCTGACTGCAAATCCAAGCACAGACACTGCTGGAGGAGTATGGGAATTTTTTTTAAACTGGGGGGCAGGGGTGAGAAGCTAATTTACTTGGGTTTCAGGCAGGGGTTGGGGGGAGAAGAAAGGTTAAGGGGAGAGGAGAGGGAGAGACACAACAGCAGAGCTTCGACTGAACACTAATTTGCAAAGACAGAGCGATGAACATGGCTGGAAAGAAAAGTGAAGAAAACCCAGCACGGGGAGGCACAGCATCTAAATGCCTGGGAAGATGAAGATGCTGAGCTGCTCTGCTGAGGGCACCAGTCCTTGGGGGGCACTTAGCTTGAGTTCAGGGATGATGTTTTATGAGAGGCAGAACATGTACAGACCCTACAAACCCCAGAACCTGTGAAGTGGAGGCATCTCTTGATTCCAAGACTCAGGGAGCATCCCAGTCCTGGGGGCTGGAGAGGATGCCCTGGAGAGACGGCAGACGTAGAGCAGAGGTCACACGTATGTGTGAGCCAGAGATTGCTCCCTGAGCTGAGAGGGTGAGAAATCAGTCTCTTGGTTTGTGTGCCCGGACAGCTTCAGAGCCCCTCAGCCTACATCTCCCTACTGATTCCTGAAACAAGTCCCACTGAACTAATTTTAACTAGTATCTAAATATGTAGCTCTCAAAAAGACCTACCTCTGGACTTCCCTTGGTGGTCCAGTAGTTGCGAATCCACTGCCCATGCAGGGGACACAGGTTCGATCCCTGGTCTGGGAAGATCCACATGCTGCGAGGAGCAGCTAAGACCAAGAGCCTCAACTACTGAAGCCCGTGTGCAGAGGGCCAGCGCTCAGCAACAAGAGCAGCCAGCGCGATGAGGAGCCCGGGCACCACAAACGGAGAAGGGCCCCCACTCTCCACAACTGGAGAAACCCCACAAGCAGCAACGAAGACCCAGTGCAGCAAAAAAAAAAAAAAAAAAAAAGACCTATCTTCCAGTCCTGAATCACGACCTTGACTTTTGACAAGGCGGGTGATGGGGAGGTATAAAAGCCTGGGCAGACAGCATGCAGCAGATCCCTGAGGTTCTAGAGAGTACTACTTCAGAGTGGTGAGTTTTAGCTGTTCCTCCAGTAATTAAAATTTATTTCATATTTTCAGCTAGCCGGAATGTTATGAATCCAATTTCTTCACTATCTTTGAAGAGCATTTTCATCTTCACACGTTTGTTCTTGAGACAAGACTGGACTTTGAAAGCAAAAATATATGGGAAAGAGTTTGGCTCTGTTTAGTTCTACAATAGGCCAGGCCATCAAACTGGGAGTCACTTTGTTAATTTTGAACTACTATAAGAGGAATTAGTTTGTGTGTATAGAGAAATAGACTAGGAAGAACTTCATACAGATTAAACGGATTGGCTTAAAGAGTACTGAGTTGCCCTTCAGTTGAGTTTTTCAAGCATCACTGAATGACTATTTGGTAATGGAGTTACAGCGGAAATTCAAACAACAGTTGGGCAGTGGGACTTTGAAGGATCCTTCCGCTTCCAGCAATAATTCTATGACCACTTGTTCTCATCATGAACTACATCCCCACCATCACACTTACTCTTCTGTAATATGGAAACAAAAAATTTAAACTGTTAAGCTCTACAACTCCCATTCCTAATCTTGCTAATACATAGTAATTTTATATATCACTCGTATGTAACCGGAGAAGGCAATGGCATCCCACTGCAGTACTCTTGCCTGGACAATCCCATGGGCAGAGGAGCCTGGTGGGCTTTTCCATTGCAGTCCTGGGGTCGCTAAGAGTCGGACACAACTGAGCATCTTCACTTTCACTTTTCACTTTCACGTACTGGAGAAGGAAATGGCAACCCACTCCAGTGTTCTTGCCTGGAGAATCCCAGGGATGGGGTAGCCTCAGGGGCTGCCATCTATGGGGTCGCAGAGAGTCGGAAATGATTGAAGCGACTTAGCAGCGGCAGTATGTAATCGCACTAACACAGAATTCTCTCACATGTAGTCACTTTTTTAGAGTCCCCACCAGTGCCCCAACCTATTCTCTCCCTGCCACAACCTAACACAGTTCCCTGGCTACAAGTCAAGACACATCTTCATAGCATAAGAGAGTACTAGAAATTAAAAAGAATTTAAGATTCAGAGACCCTCTGGTCTTCACCTTAAGGTAGGAAATGTATTTTACATAGAGGAAAGTGAGCCCCAAAGAGACAAGAGCCCAAAGTTGCTTTGGGCCAGTTGCTTTGCTAGTACATGGCAAGGAGAGGAATAATTTAAAAAAATTTGTTTCTTTCTTAGAAAACAATCTGAGGGACTTCCCTGGTGATGGTTAGGAATCTGCCATGTGATGCAGTGGGGTCCATCCCTGGTTGGGGACCTAAGATCTCACGTGCCGAGGAGCAACTATGCCCACGCACCACAACGTAGAGGGTCCAAACTCTGCAACGAAGACCTTGTGTGCTCCAATCAGGGTCCCAGGCAGCCGGATAAAGAAGAAACGAGAGAAATAATTTATAAAAATCTAAAGGCTCCGATGGGCCTCCCAGGTGGTGCCAGTGGTAAAAGACCCATCTGCCAGTGCAGGTGATGTAAAAGACACAGGTTCAATCCCTGGGTGGGGAAGATCCCCTGGAGGAGGGCATGGCAGCCCACCCCAGTACTCTTGCCTGGAGAATCCCAGGGACAGAGGAGCCAGGAGGGCTACAGTCCATGGGGGTCGCAAAGAGGGTCATCAAAGGCTTTGAAACTTCAACAAGTTTTAGCACATTTATAACAGGCTGTCGAATATGATCATTTCTGAGTCTCAGTGCCCAGGCAGAGCCTCAGAGCTCTGATTTTGTCTAGAAGCTCTAGAGTGATGCTTGTGTCGGCGCTCCCATTCTGAGGCTCTAGGCCACCATGCCCACACGGACTCTCTTAGAGGGTCAGAGGCAGTGGATCCCTGAATGACAATTCCACCAGAGAGTGGGGATCAGACTGCTGGCTGATCACCTGAGCGCACTCATGGAGTCAAACATACCTGGCACCGTTTCCTACCAGACCTGAGGAACACTGGATGAGAAACTTAAACAATCCCCCAGATGGGGTCAGGTGTGCCCCTATTTTATGTGTGTGCAGGGGTAAAGGCTTGAAAACCAAGGGGATGGGCAACCTTTTCTGAGAGCTCATTCCTCCTGCTAAAGAGAGGCTGACTCAGAGAGGAAGCTTACATGCCCTCTTTAGAAAGGAGACTGATCCCATCTGGAGCTTCAGAGAACAGGGCCTGTCTGTTGTGAAAATAGGTAGTTAGGGACTTTTAAAAATGCAAATTGCTGGACTGATCCTTAGAGTGATTATGGGCTATTGTACCAACAAGTCCTTGGGGACCCGCGCAGACAGATGACTGACACATATACTACCCTATCAGGACCCGACACGGTGCCTCTTGCGTTAATGGCTTTCCAAAGTGTGTGATTGTCTTTAGATAACATCTACGGGCAAAGTCAATATGTGGATGTACTGCCACAGTGAGGACTGACATCTAACATTTTCTTAAAGGAATCTTTGCCTTCCAAGGGTCAGAAAGTAGAGAGAATGTTGTGTTTGTATTTCACTTCCACGTCTTAGATAAAGAGTTGCACTGAGACAGGCCCCTAAATGCATCTTAGGGAAGACGACAACAGTACCAGTGAATTACCCGTATTAACTCATTTAATCCTCACAAGAGCCTGTTACAATCCCTGTTTTATGGTTAACCCAACTGGGACCTGGAAGGGTTAAGTACATTGTTCAAGGTCGCTCCACTCACAGTTGGCAGAGCCTGGACTCAAACCTGGCCAGTCTAGTTCACTTTTATTTTTTTTTTGTTTCACCGTGAGGCTTGTGGGATCTTAGTTCCCTGACCAGGGATGGAACCCGTGCTCCCTGCATTGGGAGCTCTGAGCCTTATCCACTGGATCGCCAGGGAAGTCCCCAATCTGCCTCTTTAAGTTATGTGACAGTTACAAGGCAGCCAGAGCTGAAGAACTGTCCCTTCCTTTCTCGAGCCTCCATGGCTGACTCTCACAGTGTGCATCAGAGTGTCATGGGCAAGGATGGAGAATGCACAGGGCAGGCTCCCGGTGCTACAAGCTCCTGGGAGGAGCTCTGGTACTGTACCCCAAAGAGTCACATTTCACATTGTACAGACACACAAATATATGTATTTGGAAACTGAGATCCAGTGAGGGCCTGATTCCAAGTTTCAAAAGCAAGATTAGCAGAATTAGCCCCCTACAGGCCTAACACATAGCCCTAGCCACACACACCATATCATTTATTTTTTCTTGGCAGATCCAGTGGTACGAGCGACCTGGTCTCTCTAAAGGGAATGAGATTATTGGATATTTTTTCCCCCTTAATGCAGAAGCTTTAAAATGCTTTAGCACAAGAAAATTATACATCACCTCTTGAATGAATCTATAATCCATCTATCAGACCATTGGCACATGCCTTACCTCCAGAGACAGTTACTGTCCAGAGCACAAGTCATAAACTGCAATTCTGATTTCTTGGTATAAAGAAAACGCTTGTACCACGTCTGGGCAGTGGACTGAGGACTGGCAGGCTCTAGTCCATATCCCTTATATGTCTAGGTTCTCCCAGCCTACCGACCGCCTGATGCTACAGTAAACAGAGAGCAGAGCCAAGAGTGGAAGGAGAGGAGGTGGATCTGAAAGTCACTGCAAATGCCCAATGTCGCCTTGACTTAGGAGTTTATGACTCTACAAATTGTCACAGCCCATTAAGGGTCTTTTTTTCCAGTTTCCCAAGCACACAAGCTGCTGCCTTTGCCAAGCCAGTCTGACTCCCTTCTGGCAGGTAGTCTTTCACGTCCATCAAGTCCGTCCTTACCACTCAGTGAGGTATTTTGAAGGATCTGCCCACCCACCGCCTGCTGTTTGAAGAACTGGGAACCCATGATCCATTACCTTGAGTGACATGAAAGAGCAGGCCCTTAGGAGCTTCTCTTACTTATGTTACCACTCTCATGACATTTGGACAAAAAGTAAAATGACCACTGGGACGTCCCTGATGGTCTAGTGGCTGAGAGTCCGCCTGCCAATGCAGGGAACACAGGTTCGATCCCTGGTCCAGGAAAATCGCACATGCCAAGGAGTAACCAAGCCACAACTACTGAGCCCACGCACTGCAACTACTGAAGCCCTCTTGCCTACAGCCAGTGCTCCACAACAAGAGAAGCCACCACAATGAGAAGCTCAAGCCCCACAACGAAGAGTAGCCCCTGTTTGCTGCACTAGAGAAGGCCCATGCAGCAATGAAGACCCAGTGCAGCTTAAAGTAAAATAAACAAATAATTTAAAAAAATAAAATGATCACACTACTTTCTCTTCTCAGGCCTTGTGGACACTGAGCCCAGGGAACTAAGTGCACCTTAAAAGAAACTCAGGGACGTGGAGGTTCATGTTCTGCTACCAGTTCTAGTCTCTGTCGGTGGAACGAACAGACAAAGGTATTCTTCTATCTTCTACTGTTTCCGTCTTCCCATCTGTAAAATGGCCCTCATGCCACCAGCCCACCCAGAAAGTAACAAGGAGCCACACAGATGTTCTTAAGTTTCAAATAAAGTTATCCAGGCTGCCCCTATCACCAGCCCATCGCCTGGAGTTCAAATGTCAACTCTGTTTCTGCGACGCTTAAGAAAACTGGATCGTGTACCTCTCTTCACCTGTGTAATATTCTGAATATTTCACACATAACTATAGGCAGCAAAGAACAAGGCCTTCAAGGAACAAGGATGTACAAATACTCAAATCACAAGGATAGGAGATCAAAGGACACAATGTGGGGAGCACTTTCTGGTTTTGGAAAACAAAAGACAGAATGGTGGAGGACGGAGCCCCTAAAAAAGATGTTTAAGTGAACAGTGAAATCACTGAAAGGAAGAGACAGGAAACTGGGGATGGCCATGTTTTATGTGCAGGTGACCACTGCCAGCTACAAAAAGAAATCCTTTAAAAGTAAGAGTGTTTGGAAGAGAGAGGTAGGAAGGGCTAAACTAATTAAAACCGGGCTGGCTAACGACTGGAAACACCACGTGGGTGCTGAGATGAAGTGCAGTCATAAAAGCCTGACGCAGACACGCGGTGTATCAAGTTGGGAATGCGTGTCTTTCCAGCTTCGCTTCTATTAAAGGAACAAACAATTTACATGTGGCTGTGTTACAGAAGTGTGATATGCGGAGTGTCAACCCATTCTCTTCACACCCAACTGTGTGCAGTCAAAGCAAAGATGGGGTGGAGGGGGCGGGGAGGGGGAGGAGAAGAGTGGGGGAGAAAGAAAGTTTTTTAAAAAAATCTCTGCCTCAGCAAAAGTTTTCATTAAAATTTTAGACAAATGATCCCTGTGTCCTTCTCCCTTGCTGCCTGGGGCTCCATGCTATTTCTATGCAAATAACAACCTCGTGGTTTATATCTTATTATTTCCACCGGAGCTGCAGCGACATGACCTGAGACGCGTAAGAGGTGGGGGGGGGGGTGGAGTTAGAAAGGAGAGAGAGAAAGAGAGGAGAGGAGAGAGAGAGATGAAGTGGGTGTTCACTCAAGTGTGAAAAAAATACTGTCAGGAGTGCGCGTCAAGAACAAAAAAAAAAAAATCGCAGGGATAACGTGTTTATTTCAGTACCACCCCAACCCCCCCAACCCCCCCTCTGCAATCCAGCACCTTTTAAAATTCATTGGGCATCGGGCGATCATGCACAATCCATCTGCTTTCACTTTATCATTTGCATTTCATGCCTCCTGGCTTTTGATGTGCTGATACTTTGATGCAGTCAGGAGACACACATTATCATTATTTCAATTTTCAAAGGGGTCAACGGGATCGGCACTTGCACACACAGATTTTTTTTTTTCCCTACAACCTCTGCATGCCCCCCCTCCCTTCTGACTCTTCGCCCTAATGTTTAACATAAAGGATGAAGACTCGGAAAGGTAGGGGTCAAATATTTACAGTCTAAAGGCTCGCGTCCACCACCTACATTTACACAGGTACACGCATATGACAGGCTAGATGGTCAGGGCTTGGGGAGGCTCTACGGGGCTTCACACACACACACAAAGACTTTCTCACACATGGAGACCCAGGGAAGCACACAGACAGAGAGGGATCCAGACACAAAGAGACAGAGGCTAGCGCTGAGGCAGGAAGAGACACGCACTCAAAGTGACCTGGACACACGCCCAGTGGATGCGAGACACAGATTCCTATAGAAGAAAAGGCAGACGTGCAGAAAGATAGCGGCGGACACAAAGACAGGATGTGCACAAGCAGGAAGGCGGAGGAGGCAGCCGGAGTCCGTGGCTGCTGTCTAGTCCCCGTCTTCATACCTGAGAGGCACAGGGGCAGACAGGACATTTTAATGAATTTGCATGAAATCGGGGGTCTGCCAGTTCCATGGCTCCATGTAAGAGGATAGTGAAGCAGTCAGAGCAGGGTTAGGTAACCCCTATAACTGATCACTCTCTTGAGCTACAAATGATCATATCCTTCTGGAAGTGAGCATTGTAGGGTAAGTTACAGCTGCAGCTTCACTGTCTCTTCCCTACAACTAGACTTCTTCTTTAACCAGCAACCCTGCTGGCTAAGAGGAAGATGAGTATAATGAATTTGATCACAGCAATTCAACCAGATTTTAAGAAAACAAAACAAAATCCCTAATGCTTTCTTTGTGGCAGCATTGAAATTCAACCACCAAGCTTTCAGGAAAAAACAAACAAAACCCCCAGCAACAGGGGCAATAACACGACAACAATGACAACACCTTTGCCTTCTGGAATAGTCTTTGGTAGCAGGGAAAAAAGAATAAACTCAGTGTGACAAGACACTTTTCAGAAATTAGCTCTTTGCTCAGGTAGAGGAACATTATAGAAGTGTAAGTATCTTCGTTACGCTGGACCCTCACAGATAATGGTACCTACAGTTCTCTTCAGCATGCATCAATATCTCATTCTAAGAAAAAGGATCTAAAAGAACAACTTTTTTTAAATGTAAGACTCTCAGCCAGTTTCATTCAGAGCAATGAATCTCCCTCAGTAGAGACAGTTCACAGGCTACTCTCTAAAGAAAGAGCAGGACATCCAAATTGGCCACTGTGAGCACTGCTCTGCTTTCCTTGGAGAGAAAGGCAAACCCAGAGAAGGATACAGCGTTCACATGGAGGCAGAGAGCAAGCTTATCACCTCACACCATTCTCATTTCTGGTGTCCCCCAAAGTTAATTGGATGGCAGTGTCAACTTATTTTGAAGAAGGAATTTGTAAGGCCTGGACTCCATCTTAGGCCTGTTCATGCTGATCATGCTCGGCCACCTCTCCAGTGGACTCTGAACTCTGTGCTTAGTGCCTATGGAAACTACAATAGAAAGATAAGACGCCCTCTAGACAGGGGAATCTTGAAGAGCACATCCGGGTTACTCATCACCTAAGAGAAAATATACTCTAATTACCCCTGCCTCCGGACAGGCCTTAAATTCTTTCCATGTCCATTGGAATGTATTAACAGGCTTATTGATTAGTAACTGTTTGAACACCGAACACATGAATGGTGGGGTTATTGTGATTGTATTTACCCTTCCATTGTTTTATGGAAGTCTCAAGGAAATTGGGGTTGTGGGTTCGATGTACACATAGGGTATAAAAGATTTTCACAAATGGTGGTCGGGGTCCTTGGCTAAGAGGCAACTCTGCCTTGGGCCCGCCGGTGTAATAAACTGCACTCCACTATCTGCATTGTCCTTCTGAGTGAGTTTGTTTCCTGGAACGCGTGGCTACAACAATTCCAAATGGGGATGATAGGCTGGGACACTTAATTCCAATCCTTCTATTTGAAAGTCAAGGCTGGATTAAAAAAAAAAAAGTTTGTGCGAGTCTAATAAACAACTCAGCACACATGTAATTCCGCAAGTTCAATCCCCAAACCATGTTAAGAGAAAGGAAAAGGTAACTGAAACTGCAGTGCAAGCCAATGCTTTGTGCCAAGTTCTAGGTGCTTTTACCTATGTTTTCTCATTTGATGTCCACAGCATCATTTAAAAGTGGAAATTATTACCCATCTTTGACAGATAAAGAAAGATGAGAGGTTATGTGAGTTGTATGAGGTCAGTCAGCTAGCCTTAGACTATTACATATTCCTAGCTTTGGAGAGAAAATAATTTTCCTATGCCTGCAAAGAAGGGGGAACTACACGGTCTTTTGTATATGCAGGTATTCTTAGGTACTGAAGTCACTGTAAGAATGAAAACTACATATTTTTTTCCCTCTGTGGAAAAGCCACTATGAATTTGGATTGAAAAGGCACAAGCATTTCTTTGGAAAGGAAAGTAAATGTCCATGTCATACTCTTTTCTTAGCAATCCATTCATGTATCCATCTGCCAACTTCCCATCCAACATTTACCAAGTAGTTCCTTACCTATAAGGGACCATGTCTTAAGTGCTCCTCTTCAGAGATGCTTTCACAAATTTCTCAAAACATTAAAACCTGACACCCGTGCCATGTTCAGAGCATGTTTCATAGGTATAGATCTCACACTGCTTGCTCACAGATGAGAAAAAGGGAGGGAGCGCAGAACAGAAGCAGTCAATGAAATCTGATGTTTCTAGAAAGACATCAGAATGTAGACTCTTTGCAGCAGGAGTTATGTATGGTTTGTTTATTAACATATCCACAGGGTTTGGAATAGTGTCAGACACATAGTAGGCACTGATAACACTCATTATGCCAAATGAATGAACAGGCAGAGAAGGCGGAGAGAGGAGAAGAGATAGACTGAGGAAGGCGTGGGCTGAATATCTTCCCCCACCAATCAAGACCTAGAATTAAGAATTCACAGCAGTCTTTGAAAAGCTTCATGCACTTCTCCCAAACCCTAGAAACTTACTTTGTTGAGGGCCCCAGCTCCTGTCAGGATTAAGTGAGAATTTTCGACCTGGATGGTTCTCTGTCCCAGTCGGACGAGGTAAGCCCCAATCCCAATGGCCCTGCATGTAACCTTAAAAAAAGAATAAATTTGACGTGTCACATATTTATGTTCCCTCCCAAGCTGTAAGAATTAAGCTATAGGTATACAAAAAATTCACATTAACAGAAGTTAGGTTTTTGTTTTTTTTTTTTTAAGGAAATCTGTTTGGTTAAATAACAATACAAAAACACAATTTCCTGGTTAAAGCCAAGAAGGTACAGAATATATTCAATGATTCAAGTAACAGTTAAAGGGTCTCAGACCCTTTACTTCTCTTACACTTTTGCCTGTTCCACAGATGTGTGGCATCCACACCAGAGGTATGAAAAAGGAAACTAGTTAAGAGGAAAAGAAATTTAAGCTGTTAACACTGTGCAAGGTGCTAGTTTTATCTGGGGAATCCAATTATATACATTACCCTATCGTCCTACTATTATGCACAATTAAAATCAAATTGCAGATTTACAGTTTTAAAGAAATACTCCTGGGGCTTCCCTGGTGGCACAGAGATAGGAATCTGCCTGCCAGTGCAAGAGACATGGGTTCGCTCCCTGGTCTGGGAAGATCCCACATGCCATGGGGCAACTAAGCCCGTGCTCCAGAGCCCGGGGAACTGCAAGTTCTGAAGCCTATGCACCCTAGAGCCATGGTCCACAACGAAAAGAAGCCACCACAATGAGAATCCTGCACTGCAATTAGAGAGTAGCTCCCACTCACTGCAAGTAGAGAAAAGCACGCTCAGCCACAAAGACCCAGCACAGCCAATAAATCAGTAATTTTTTTTTTTTTAAAAGAAATGTTCTCATTTGAGGCTGAACAGCAGTGATGGTGGCAAAAACAGATCCTAGTCACAGCCAGCTCTCCAAAAATCTCACACTTGGCCAAGATTTACCAGGCTGATGGTGATGATCTCGTCATAGGCCAGTGAGGATTCCCCAGCAATCATTCCAGAACCTCGAAGGTTCTCTGCTCCAAGTCCTTCTTCCTTCCCAATAATGTCAGTTATCTTGTACCTGGTGGATAGAGCCATGCCAAATTAGACAGGTTAAACACAGCAAAAACAATCCATTAAGAGAATAACCACCATTAATAGGCTGCTAAAAGCATACTGAACTCTTACATTTAATACCAGAGTTCTGTACATTTTTTATACTCATCATTCATGTATCTTTCCTTCTTAGCTTGGTGCCTATTTTGTCTGGAAGCAACATGGTATAGTGGAAACAGAAAAATGTGGAACTAAGCAGACAGGTTTAAATCCCTGCTCTGACACACGACTCTAGGGATAAGATAACTTGTGTAAGATGGGAATTAGAGTGTGTCCACTTCTGAGACTTGAGAGTTAAATTAAGCAGCAATGAGAGGGTTTGACACATAGATGGCGCTCCAGTGTCAGAAGACCTCTTACTTTCTAGGATATGTATCTCAACAATAAGCCACAGCCATTAAATCAAACATTTCAGATGAATGTTACCTAGGAATTTAAAAAAAAAAAAAATCCAGAGGCACAGTGAAAACAGTTCTCAAGTTCCAAATCCTCTCTGTTTCCAAGACAAGGATGAAGGGAAGGTCAACACAGTGCACTCTATCCCTGCTCCTTAGAAAGCACCCAGTGTACATATGAGAGTTCCTAACACAGTCCTCTGCAGGGGCAGGGGGAATGTGTGTAAAAGTGAAATGCTGGGCAAGTTGTCCAGAAAGCAGCCTGTGGATCCAAGGGGAGCCACTCATGGGTCTTCTTGGTGGGAGATTAGGAGTGATAGCTGATAATGCGAAATGGGAGATGGGGAATGCAGCTAATAAAGGAAACATACAAAGTGGGACACAGAGATGGGCACCTGTTATCTACTGTTCCACGTGTGCCCAGAAGGCTTGGCACTGCGCACAGTTTTAGAAACCAAAATAATAAATATCCCACCAGTTCAGTTCAGTTCAGTCGCTCAGTCGTGTCCGACTCTCTGCGACCCCATGAATCACAGCACGCTAGGCCTCCCTGTTCATCACCAACTCCCGCAGTTCACTCAAACTCATGTCCATCGAGTCGGTGATGCCATAGTGGCTCTTAAACTTTTTTTTTTGCCCCCATATTTCTCTGTTCCTTTACTTCCAGTCTTCCACCAATTCCTTTTCTTTGCCCTCGCTGTTGTTCTGTGGCTTTGTGTTTCTGCTTTCCAGATTCCCAGTAATTCCCTCTCCCAGTTCTTCATCTGACTCTGTATCTAGACTCTAGATTCCAGACTTATGTTACAGGTAAAGTTAATCTGCTTTAATGGGTTAACAAGCCACAGTAATTTGGTGGTAGGGGAGGGGGTTAAGTCTTCTTTTTATAAGGCCCACATGCCATATAGTCACACATACCCATGGACCCAGCCAGCCTTCCTTGCAAAGCAGATCTCTTCCCCTCTAAGGAGTGCACAATGCTTCACAGGTGTTTATAATTTGTTAGGTGACATCTTTTCCTATTACATTACATGAAAGAGAATAAAAAATTTCCCATTTTCTGCTCTATGATCTAAGTCTTCTACCTTTAAGACTGTCATTCTTTAAAGCAGTACCAGGGACTTCCCTGGAGATCCAGTGGTTAAGACTCTGCACTTCCACTTCAAGGAGCACAGGTTTGCTCCCTGGTCAGGGAACTAGATTCCGCATGTCACATCACTTGGCCAAAAAACAAAAAAGGTAGTACCACATTTTAATGTTACTTATAATAAAAACCTTTGTGTAATGTAATACAATTACAAAAGATTCATGTGTGTCATTTTTGATCCTCACAACAGTACACTGTGATAAGGAATATCATCTCCATTATCACAGATAATAATAGCCAGGATCTGTGATTGCTTACTATGTGCTTAGTACTGTGCCAATAGGGGATTCACATATATAAGCTCACTTGATTCTTCTTCATACAGATGAGGAAACTGAAGCTCAGAGAAGAAAACTGACTTATTTTAACAAAAGCAATATACAAAAGTCAAGTCTTCTGAGATACCAGTAACAAAGAGTTAAAAAATACAGTGGTGGGGGTGGGGTGGGAATCCTGTTCAGAGTAGCAAGAAAAAAGTGCAAAACATATAGAGCTATTTAAAAAATGGCAAAATTCCACCACACCTACACTGGACACCAAGAGATCCTTGGATGGGTGCCACAGTGAATCCTCAGGGGCACTGAAGGACGTTTCAAATTTTTGAGAGAAATACTACGTGCTATCTGTTGGCTCCCATGTGAACTACTAGTTTCAAGTAGTTCATGGTTTAACACTAGGTAGTGCTACATTCTGGAGAAGGCAATAATGGCAAGCCACTCCAGTACTCTTGCCTAGAAAATCCCATGGATGGAGGAGCCTGGTAGGCTGCAGTCCGTGGGGTTGCTAAGGGTCGGACACGACTGAGTGACTTCACTTTCACTTTTCACTTTCACACACTGGAGAAGGAAATGGCAACCCACTCCAGTGTTCCTGCCTGGAGAATCCCAGGGATGGGGGAGCCTGATGGGCTTCTGTCTATGGGGTCACACAGAGTCGGACACGACTAAAGTGACTTAGCAGCAGCAGTGCTACATTCCTTCTGACAATCTTTGCAAAGCTGGGTTTTCAGTCTTGAAGGTTGTGCGGGGTGGAGGGATTTCTACACAAAAATCAATGCAGAACAAGATGTGAGGGTGGCTATGTCCAAGCTGATTCTAAGATTTGCAACGTCGTACAGATGCAAATATCCCATAAATAAGTAACTGCAATTATTTAAGAATGAAATAAAAAAAATTTTCAGCTATGATATATATTATACAGTTGACCCTTGAACAACAGCCAGTTAGGGGCATCAAGCCTCAGTAGGTGAAAATTCAAGTATCACTTATAGTTGGTGCTCAATTATTAATACATGGTTCTTCCATGTCTATAAATAGATTCAACCAACCACAGATGGTATATAGTAGTGCTGCATTTACTGTTGAAAATGCCCATGTAGAAGTGGACTCAAGAAATTCAAACCCATGTTATTCACGGCGTAAATATTTATGAAGCGCTCTGGGTCTGACTACTCAATAATCAGAAATACCAGGTATATCTTTTTGCCTAAAGCTGCTATGAAAAAATTATGGAGACAATATGGGTGCTGTGAACCAAGAAAGACTGGGACCTTCTGGCATAACCTATGTGAAGAAAACTATAAAACTTCAAATAAACACTTAAATAATTAGAAAAACACACCATATATCTTGTTGGGAAGAGTTAATATTATGAAGCACTCAGATCTTCCTAAATTAATTTATAAACCTAATGCAACTTTGATCAAAATCATTATGGCAGGTTTTGGGGAATTTTTAAAAAATGAGCCTATATGTAAAAAGACAAAAATAATTAATAAAATTTGGGGGAAAAATTAAGAATGTGAGGAACCCTGGCCCATTAGAGCAGTTAAAACTGTGTGGCATTAGTCCAAGAATAGATAGAACAAAAAACAGAATATAAAGCCTGGTAATTGAGTTAAGATTATTATAAAAGTGAAGAAAGTATGAATTATTCAATAAATGATACTGGAGCAACTGATTAACATTTTGGAAAATACTTTCAGATAGATTATAAAAATGTTCAACTTCACTGGTGATCAAAAAATACCAGTTAAAATAACAATTGCTGTTTTCATCCTATTTTATTGACAATAATCAATGTTGGCAAGGATGGAGAACAATATAACAGGGTGAACAAGCACTACATATACTGCTTGTGGGAATGCAGCTCCTGGGAAGACAATTTGAAATTATTAAAAAAAAATTTTTTTTAATGGACATACTTTTTGACTACTAATTCTACTTTTAGAAATTAACACAAAGTAAATAACCAGAGATATTCCTCAAAGTTTACATAAAAGAATGATCAGTCCAGGGATACAGCAGTAAAAATTAGAACTGTCTGAATGATCAAATATGATACATTCATTATAAAGATTTATATGAAGCCATTAAATATCACATTCTCAAGTAATATTGTAAGAATATAAAAAGTTCCCCCCAAAATAATTTTTAGTGGAAAGAATAAATTACAAAAGACCTTTTTTATTATGACCCCAATTATGTAGGAAAAAAGATGTATATACATATATGACAGAAAGAATATTATTAATAACTGGGATCTCTTGGTAGGACTACAGCTGGCTTTTACTTTTTCCTCATAATTGTTTGTATGTTCTAACTTTTCAAATGCATATAATAAACAGTTTTAAAGCCTCAATGAATAATTTTGCCTTTTAGCTAGTAAGTGGTAGAGCGGAGACACCTAAGGCTTCTAGATTGTGCAACAAGCAGTCTTCATTGCTCAAGGTCATGATCAACAGGACAGTGAGAAAAAAATGATCAAATTCTCCTTTCTTGAATCCATGGCCAAATTATTCTGATAGATAATACCTACCTGGATTCTCCTTCATCTTCCACATGTTCACAATGGACAGAGTTGAGAGCACTGACTCTCTTGTAATCTTGAGGGGTCAGATATAAATATTTGTATCCCTGTGGGAAGCACAAATAGTTTTTAACCCATTATTTGCCATCACCACATGACCAGAAGACCCAGCAAAGCATATATGATGCAGTGGTTCTAAGCTAGCTTTAAATCGCCAGATCATGTCTTCGAGTTACTGTCTCATAGATCACCAGCGTTGAGAGTGCTCCTTTGAAAGATGGGGGTGTCTGTTTCTGTATCATTGTATCCTTGAAATTAGGTGTCTTGCAGCTGCAACTTCAGGTGCTGATACATTTCACTCATTTCCTTTTCATCAAGGTTAAAGGGTCATTCTCTAATCTTAAGTGATACCTCCATTAAAAATATCAACACAAAATTAAAGATTTGTATGAATTACTATTCATCATTTTCTCACAACGGTACCATCGTACCATCAAAATATAGATGGGTCAAGGATAATTGAGAGCATCACAAAACTGGAGTATTCAATCCTAAAATCAGATGTCTATGCTAATGATCAGTAAACACTAAGCTTGAACCGTTTGCTTTTTTAAATATTTTTAAAATAAAAAAGCAAAAAAAATTTTGCTTTTTAAAATAAATAATCCCTAGGTACATTAAAAATCATACTAACATTGGCTTATTTTTATACATACATATGCACACTCATATACAGAGTTATTTAATACATGTATTCACCTTAAGTGAATGAGTCACTCAGACCAAAAAACAAAAAAAAGCAAGCAGAGAAAAACACTTAAAATACTATGAGAAACTATGTCCATGGTTTAACTGAATTTGTCCCACAACGAGCACAACATGCCAGAGACATGAATTTGAATTTGCCACTGATTCTGCCTGACTCTTGATGAGAAAGCATGGAGCGTCAGCAGTATGTCAGCCAGCCACATTTATTGGGCGCCTATTACATGGAAGGCACTGTTCAAGGCACGGGAAAAACAGGAAGGGACAGAACAGGCAAAAGTTTCTGATGTTACACAACTTATCTTCTAGTAGGAGATATGGAAAAAACACAAAATAAGTAAGTTAAATATACGATGTTAACGGGAATAACATTTGAGGGGAAAAAATAAAATAGAGGAAGGAGACAGGACAGCTGGGAGAGTTGACCTTCTAGAAGAACAGCCAGGGAAGGTTTTGCTGAAAATGTCATTTGAGCCAATACCTGAAGTGCTGTGGAAGTGAGACATGGGGGTATCTGGCGGAAAAGCGTTCCAGGCAGAAGGAACCACAAGCGTGAAGGTGCCGAGTGTGCTCTGCAGGCTCAAGACAGAGCGAGGAGGCCGGAGGAGCCATGGTGTGGGATGAGGCGGGAGCAGACGAGGATGGCGGCACTGGAGGCCAGCCAAGGGGGGCTTGCCGGCAACTGCAGGGTTTCCGGCCCTCATGTGAGTTAGCTGGGAAGCCTTTAAAGGGTTTTAATCACAGGAGAGTTTGGAGTCACGATCTAATTTACATTTAACTGGATCATTCCACCTTCTTTCCTCTCCGTTTTTATTTTTGGTCGTGCTGGGTCTTCATTGCCACGCTGGCTTTTCTCAGGTTGAGGCAAGCAGGGGTACTCTTCAGGTGCGGTGCGTGGTCTTCTCATTGCATGGCTTCTCTTGTTGAGGAGCAGGGGCTCTGGGGCATGCGGCTGCAGTAGTTGCAGCTCCCAGGCTCCAGAGCACAGGCCCAATAGTCATGGTGCATGGGCTGAGCTGCTCCGCCGCATGTGGGGTCTTCCCGGACCAGGGATTGAACCTGCGTCTGCTGCATTGGCAGGCAGATTCTTTACCACCGATCCACCAGGGAAGCCCTCCACTTTCTGCTGAGAGTAGACTTTGGGTAGGGGGAGGGACAAGGCCAGAAGCAGGAAGGTCAACGAGGAAGTGACCGCAATAAATGCAGCAAGAGATAACAGGGAGCTTGACCACTCACTGTGCAGCAGAAGACTCAGCCAGAGGTGGTTGTGTTCTGGGTATATTTTGAAGGTTGGGATGTACAAGCGATTCACTGACAGAGAGGATGTGGGATGTGAGAAAGACAGGTCAAGCGTAACTCTAAGATCTTTTACTTAAACGGAAGAATAGAGGTATCATTTACTGAGCTAGAGAAGACTGTAGGAAGAACAAACGCAAGGAAAACGACTAGAAGCTGCAGTGAGGCAGATGAGCAGGTAAAGAGGTTGAGTCCAGACAGATGAATCTGAAGTTCAGGAGTAGGACTTCAACTTAGAAATTTATCAGTTTATAGATGGAATTTAACTCTTGAGGACTGGGTGAGATGACCAAGGGGAGGTGAACAGAGAAAAGGGGAGA
The DNA here is from genome assembly GCF_049115385.1 of Moschus berezovskii. Taxonomy (NCBI): domain Eukaryota; kingdom Metazoa; phylum Chordata; class Mammalia; order Artiodactyla; family Moschidae; genus Moschus; species Moschus berezovskii. The sequence goes on from NC_142479.1 coordinate 25,498,283, forward strand.
GGTCCAGGGACTGAGCCCTAAAACACTTTTTATCTTTCTACCTCACCTTCTATAAAAGCTATCTTGCCAAAGCACCAGGTGAGGGGGCTCTGGGCCCCAGTGGGGTTGAGGCTGGGAGATCCTGGACTTAGTTCTGCTACAGTCTTTGTGACCTTGATATATATCTCCATTTACATTTTAAAATATAATTTGAAAAATTTGAGATAACATTCACATAAAACTGGCCATCATACAGTATACAATTCAGTAATTTCTAGTATATTCAGATATAGTACAACCACCACCACTATCTAATTCTAGGATATTTCTATCATCCCAAAAGAAACCCTGTATTTAATAGTGAAAGTGAAAGTCACTCAGTCACGTCCGACTCTATGTGACCCCATGGAATTCTCCAGGCCAGAATACTGGAGTGGGTAGCCATTCCCATCTCCAGGGGATCTTCTCAACGCAGGGATCAAACTCAGGTCTGCCGCATTGCAGGCAGATTCTTTACCAGCTGAGCCACAAGGGAAGCCCAAGAATACTGCAGTGTGTAGCCTATCCCTTCTCCAGCGGATCTTCCCAACCCAGGAACTAAACCAGGGTCTCTGGCATTGCAGGCAGATTTTTTACCAGCTGAGCTGCCAGGGAAGCCCAAGTACTTAAGAGTGGTCATCAACAATTCTCATACACTTTTAAAATGAATTTTACTGAAGCATAATTTACAGGCAACAAAATCCATCAGTTTTAAGTGTTGTAGTTTGATGAATTCTGACAAATGTATACACTTGTGCATATTTGCCATTACAATAAAAATATAGAATATTTCCATCATCCCCTGATACTCTTAAAGATGTAAAAGGCAGCAAAGGAAACCGAGAAAGAGTGGTTAGAAGGGTAAAAAGGAGATTATGGGGTCCTGGAAACTAAGAGAAGAAAGTATTTCAAGGATGAAGGCGTAACCAACTGCATGGAATGCTGCTGAAATGTCACATAAGTGAGATTCACAACAGAGTTTAACAATATGGAATCAATGGCAACCTTGACATAAGCAGCTCTGGTGGAACGGTGTGGGTGCAGGAGAAACAGATGGATTCCAGAGGGGATGGGGGGGAGAAGGGTATCTGGAAACAGCAAGAAGAGAAACTCTTTTTAAGAAGTCTTGCTGTGGAGTTCCTCTGGTGGCTCAGTAGTAAGGAACCCACCTGCCAATGCAGGACACGCCAGTTTGATCCCTGATCCGGGACGATGCCAAGTGATAAGCGGGACAAGTAAGCCGGCGAGCCACAACTACTGAGCCCACACGCTGCAACTACTGAAGTCCATGTACTCTAGAGCACGTGCTCTGCAACAAGAGAAGCCATCACGATGAGAAGGCCTTGCACGGTAACTGGGGAGTAGCCCCCGCTTGCTGAAACTAGAGAAAGCCAGAATGTAGGCCAGCACAGCCAAAAGACAAATAAATCTTGAGAAGAAGTCTTGCTATAAACGGAAGGAAAAAATGGGGCAGGGTTGGTGACTGGAGGGGTCAGTGTCTAGGTGCTAAGGACACAGACACGTGTCTTCTTCTAATAGAGAGGGGAAACATGATGATGCAAGAAAGAAGGGGGAGGAGCTTTGATCCAGATCCTTACGTTGGCAAGAGGGAAAAGGACCAAACATAGTGGGACTGGCCTTGGACAGGGGCAGGGACTCTTCATCAAAGTCTCTCTCCAGGCTCTGTGGCACAAGGGAAAGAGAAACCATTCGCCATGTAGGAAGGAGGAAGAGTCTTCGGAGGACAGGCAGGTTTCAAGTAGAGCAAGAAGGTTAGAAAACAATCAGAGAAGCTGAGGATCTGAGAGATTTTGCTGATAACTGACCGTATGTCTTAGAAGACAAGGTGGAATGATTTAATAACAAAATCAGTAATAATAATTTTCTGGCTTAACATGTCTCACATTAAATGCACACCTACTATTTCCATCTTGTGCAACCCAAGAAATGGTGTCCTATTTCCAAGCTGGAGGAAAGACCAGGTGAACATATTGAGAGAGAATTTATTTACAGTGCAGTTGCTAACTTTTGAACTTAAACCTCTACTTCTCTCCCACCTTTGTACACACACACACACACACACACACATCCGTAAAGTAATCAGAAGTATTATCTTCTCTACACAGAGTCGGACACGACTGAAGTGACTTAGCAGCAGCAGCAGCAGCAATCTGTACCTTGTAAGGATCCACAGGATCTACCCAGGCCACGTGAAACATATGACGAATTTCCTCTGCCAGTCCAATTCTTGCTCCACTGTTGGCTGCTACATAGATGCGTGGGATGCCCTCTGCCCTGGCAAGCTCAGAAGCTCTGAGAAACAGCAAATCCTCTTGGGGTCCAAAGGACCCAATTCGGTAAGTGATGTCATTGCCAATAACAATGATATCTCGGCCATCTGGATATTCTGGACTTTTAAGGGTCATTTTCCAAGCTACCATGCCAATCTGCAAAGGCATAAACAGACAGACAAATCAATACAAGCTTCTTACATGCAGAATTTTGTTCCAGGCTCCTTGAAGATATCAGACTGAATGCAGACACAACCTTTCTGTAAAGATATGCAATGCTAAAGAGCCAAGCTCCCTGTGGAAAACTAGAGCAAATATTCTGGCACACTTTTCTAAGATTATGTTGAGAACAGCTGGCTTACTATGTATGTATTTCACAGCTGTCTCAATTTCTTCTTTGGGTTTGCTCAAAGAAGATGGAAAAACCAAAGTCTAAATGCCCTCAGCAGATGTATGGAAGAATACTGTGGTCCTGGGAATTAAACCCAGGATTCCCTAACTTATTACCTTATTTTGTGAGATTCTTTCCAAGAAACCTTTAACATGGAGGAAATCAGGAAGAGGATTACCTCTCATGAGTGTACAACTTTTACAATCCTGGGCCCTTTTATTGTCCTCTGGTATTTGATAGGGCTACCCCTGTGGCTCCCTGGTAAAGAACCTGCCTGCAATGCAGGAGATGTGGGTTTGATCCCTGGGTCAGGAAGATCCCCTGGAGAAGGAAATGGCAATCCACTCCAGTATTCTTGCCTGAGAAATCCCACGGACAGAGGAGCCTGGAGGGCTATAGTCCTTGGGGTCACAAAACAAGTCGGACATGACTTAGCGACTAAACAACAAGTATTTGATAGGAATAATGGCAACATTCTTTACTGGCTTGCTTCAGGTATCTTCTATTTCTGCAGGAACTGCTGTATCTCAACATTGCCTCCTCTGAGCAACTCTTGTCGCTTTCTCCCAACACAACGCCAAAGGATGCAAGTATGCAAGTAACTGACCTCTTGCTGCACTAACATATGTAAATCTCTGCTCACTGTTCAGTGGCATCTGTCCAGCCACACGGATAAATGACACTGACTTAACAGGCGGGGGTGACATGTCTCTTCCCAAACCCTCACAGCCCTCTCCTCATTTAATCCCCTTCCATATGAGAACTAGTCAATCCTTCTACTTGTTTATTCACTAGTTCCATTTCTTTTCTATTCACTCATACCTCAGTTATGGCTGCAGTTTTTCACGTCTGCCTGTCTGCTTCCCTATACCTAGATAAGTAATGTTTTCCATTCTTTTTCTCCCCGTCACCAAATCTTCCTGTCTACTCTGCTTCCCACCCCCACCACTTGCCCCCAAACACAAAGCCTACCAGTGAGCAATCCTGGTCCTGCCTAATGGAGCCCAGCCACATTCGCAGCCTAGAGCCCTCATCCCCGGGCTGCTGCGTATCACCTCACTGGGGAGCCGGCCATCAAGAAGGGCCATTAACAGATGTAAATAGCAGCATCCCTGGAAAGCCACATGCATCACCCAGACTCAACCGGGCCAGTGATCATAAGCTCTTGAGTACACATTCTTCAATCCAATTGCACATCCGCTGTAATCAGGCTGGTTGAAGCTTTCCACACAGCTATTTGTGCTTCTCAGCATTAAGAAATATATATTCGAAACACCCACAGATAAATATAAGCTATTTAATATATACCATTGGCCAAATACAAATCAAAATGGATAAAAATCCAATCACCTTCGGAAACAAGGCAGGATTACACTATCTGCTCATTAAAGACAGAGAAGAGGAAGAAGAAACAAGATCATCCAAAAAAAAAAAGCACAGAGAAACTCCAAATATCAGGTTAATTTTGGTCTTTTTTTTTTTTTTTAAGAAACTGATCAATATAATGCCTGTGTGGGGAAAAATATTTTAACTGCCTTCTCATGTGGCCCTCTAAACCCAACACTTCTTTTGCTTTTCAGGAAGGAAAAGCTATTCCCTGTGAACACATTTGTAATTGGGAAGGTTGGGTTTCACACCAAATTTTATGATATATTAACCTTTGCTACCTAGGCCAGAGCCACTTAGATACAAGCCGGGAAGAATCTACTTGAGCATTTGCATTCTAATGCAAACACTGTGTCCATGTGGCACTGGGCAAGCAAATAACACTCTTATCTTTTCCTATTACCTGGGGACTCTGTGTCACTTAGGCAGTCAGTTCAGCAACTGGCCAGGTCATTATGCTTACAATATTGACTTCTAATTAGGTGTCGATACAGCGGCACCAAGAACATGCTGCTCTTTATCAATGTCTTTTCAAAGTGTGTTCCTCATTGAAGGTACCCCTCCCCACTTAAAAAGTACCAGTACAGGACAGAGAGTGTTGTCTGAGTCTCGGCACAGTGAGATTCCTTTTTGACTGAGTTTTGAATAAGCACAATGGATAAGTATGTAAGGAAGCATCTGTTGCTCAATTTTTTTAACTTAAATTATATTTAAATATTTATATATATTTATATATAATATATATGTATATATATTTAAATTTAAATTATATTAGATTTTACTGCTAACTAAATGATGGGATACATAATGCTGAATGTAGGGTTGGGGAAATCAAACAAACTTGGAGCCACATCTAAGCCCTGCCATTTATTAACTGTGTGACCCTGGGAAATTCACTTAACTTCATTGAGCTTCAAAGTCCCCATGTACAAAATTAATATTACATATGGGTTTTATGAACAACTATTAGAAGCAGTAATCTATAATATTTACTTTACCATATGAAGTTTGCCTTTGTCTTTCCTCTCAACCTATCCAAATTTTACCCATTCCATCAAGTTCACTCAAATTCCACTTCCTCAGAAAGCTTTCCCTAGTCTAAAATGATTCCTCTCTTACCAGATCTCTTACTAAGAACTTCATGTAGAGAATTCACCTGATAATTATTCACATACGGATTAGGACTGCTTTTAGTTTGTCAGCTTAAACTGTCATATCATCTGCTTCATCACATAGCAGGACTCCTACACATTCCTACACATAATACAGAAGTAATAAATATTTGGTGGTTCCATACTCATTTCATTTTTAAAATGATAGTTGGAAAATACTCAACACCAAGAGCCTAGAACATCATCCACAATTTATCTCTAGGGATCACAGAATAACAGTACTAAAATATGATTAAAATATTTTATTTTTAAAAAATAATAATAGCTATCATCATTTGAACACTTATGTTGTATGATACTATAAAAAGTGAAAGTGAAGTCGCTCAGTCATATCCGACTCTCCATGGGATTTTCCAGGCAAGAGTACTGGAGTGGTTTGCCATTTCCTTCTCCAGAGGATCTTCCTGACCCAGCGATCCAACCCGGGTCTGCCACATTGTAGGCAGACGCTTTACCGTCTCAGCCAACCAGGGAAATCATATGATACTATAAATGTTAACAAATACTGATAACAGTTAAGAGATTAAACTGTGAAGTCTGTCTTGGTTCAGTTGTATAGCCTTGGACAAGTTGTAGAGCTTTGGACAAGTCACATAACCTTGTGTAGCCTCAATTTTTCTAATTATAAAGTGGGGATAACAGTATCCTTCTGGAGGGATTGTTGAGAGGAACATCACATTAAATTAGTACTGAGCCTGGCATATAAAAGTCCTCAAATAGTAGCTATTATCATTATTAACTTAAAAAACCATTATGATTGCCATAAGAAAACCAAGGCACAGAGGAATGAAGTAACTTGTCCTTATACCTAGAATGAATTACTTACTCTTCAACGTATGAGTCACAATCACCTTTACTAGAGAAATTAAGGGACTATGTTCCAGACTAGTGCCACTGCACTTAGCTGAAACAATACAGAAAGATAAACATCAACTGTGACACAAACGTAAACATCACTGACAACTAAATGCAATGTATGGATTGGATCCTGGAACAGAAAAAGGACATTAGTAAAAAAAAAAAAAAAAAAAAACCGATGAAACCCAAAACAAAGTCGATATCTTATTTAAGAGTATTGTACCAATGTTAATTTCTTAGTTTTTAAAATTATATCATGGTTATATAAGAGGTTAATCTTAGGGGAAGCTGGGTGAAGATTAAAAATGGGAACTCTATGATCTTTATAACATTTCTGTAAATCTAACATTAAGATAAAAAGCGGAAAAAATAAATGTCATGATAAAAATTTTCTCAAGGGAATATATTGACTAGTGGGGTCATTGCTAGTGTTCTGAACAGCCCTGTAAAACTATGAATAGTATTTTAAAATACCCATGATGTAATGCTAAATGTTAAGAAGACAGCAAGGAGATCAAACCAGTCCATCCTAAAGGAAATCAACTCTGAATATTCACTGGAAGGACTGATACTGAAGCTGAAGCTCCAGTACTTTGGCCACCTGATGCTAAGAGTCGACTCACTGGAAAAGACCCTGATGCTGGGAAAGATTGAGGGCAGGAGGAGAAGGGTACGGCAGAGGATGAGATGGTTGGATGGCATCACAACTCAATGGACCTGAGTTTGGGCAAACTCTGGGAGACAGTAAAGGGCAGGGAAGCCTGGCGTGCTGCAGTCCATGGGGTCTCAAAGAATCAGACAGGACTGAATGACTGAACAAGAAAGGATAACCAAATTGTATGCATACCCTAATAACGGACAGGAAAAACGAGGTAGTGGTTCAGAACACAGATTCAGACACCAGCTGCAATGAATCTGAACCTAACGGAATCTGACTCTGACAGAATAAAGATTCAGTCAGTTTTCTAGCCACATATCCTTAGGTAAGATGTTAACCTCTATATGCCTGAATTTCCTCATCAGTAAAATGGGGTAATAACAACCTAGTCTGCTGTGAAGACAAACACATGTTAAATCTTAGAATCTTCTATCTGGCATATAGTAAGCACACAGTGTTACAACATACAGACACACGCATATACACACACTCTCTATCCCTGAAAGCAAAGCATGTTGGGGAGTAGAGGGAACAGAAATAAAGAAAACAGCAAAATGGGATGGTAATTTAGGATGAAGGGACTTTGAATTTTTTTCCATTTTCCAAATTTCTTTAATATGCTTATGCCTTGACAACTTAAAAATTTGATAAATTGAAAGAGGGAGATGGGACTTCCCTGGTGGGTCCAGTGGCTAAGACTCTGTACTCCCAATGGAGGGGACACGGGTTCAATCCCTGGTTGGGGAACTAAGATCCCATATGTTGTAGGGCGCGAAAAAAAAACAACTACAAAATGTTTCTTCACTGGGTAATAGGTACCTGGGAGCTTATATTATTAACTCTATTTGAGTGTGCATTTGAGCATTTTCATAGTGAAAAAAAAAATTTAAGGAGAAAAATAAATTCTCACCAACCTAACAGATTTCTCAAGTCTGAGAGGGACTGACACTAGGTTTTACTTACACTGCAACAGATCACATTTATATAAAATTAGAAAGAAGGGAGTGAACCTATGAAGATCTAAAAGCAAGACTCACCTTAGAGGGAGCAGAACATCAAGAACTCTGTTGAGGCTCTCATCGATTTTTTTTTTTTAAGAAATGCTCTGCACTGATGTGGTATAATGTAAATATACGCATATATAGGTTTATACAATATTAATATCTCTACCTGAGAACTAACTGCTTCAGTGTTTTTCTGGTCTGATGGTTAAATACATATTTATACTTTTAAAGTCAATATTTGTACAATAGACAAGAACAGTGCCTATCAGCTAAATACATATTTAGGACTGTACCACATGTATTACAAACATGTACTAAAATCGAAAGCTCATATTTATACAGAGCCTTTCATCTTGAAGGGGGCTAAAGAGCTTTATAAACATATGTACATAAAAGGACGTTTGCCACTGATAGGCAGGCGAGGTATCAATTCACCTGCTCCCCTGTTCCTTCCAGCAGTCCTGGGTAGGAACACACGGTGTCAACAGATGCAGGTCTGTGTCAGCTGCGGAGACATGTGACACAATAACCCACACTGCCACGCACAGGCACTGAAAAGGGGCTTGCAACTTGAGCACAGCAACTGCTCTCTTCAGTGCAGAAGCACCACGGCCATTTCCAGCTTTGTGTTTTTAAATTATTCTCTACCAAACTCAACTAATCACTTGACAGAATTGAATCTGATACTGGAAATGGTTTCTGAATGCAAAATACTTTCTGTCTGATGATGAAAACTAGGTTGAAAAGCGCGTCCCTCTGCTCTTGTTCGATTTAGAGGGAGAGAGGGGGAAAAAAAAGGGTCACAACATTCAGGAGAAATTATTCAAAATATTCTATCTAAGAATAGCTTTGTCTCAGAGGATTGGGTCATTACTTCAGAAGACAGTCATATTTGCCTCCCGTTTAATTAGGACACCGTTAAGTTTTTCAGTCAAATTACTTCATACACACAATGGAGGTTTTATATTAAAAATTCTGTAACTGCCATATAAAAGCATACACAAGCGTGATAATGCGATCAGGAATATGACATTCACTGATTTCACCTAAAGCCAAGCTGCCTTGTATATTAACTTAAAAATAACAACTTAAGGAAATTCCATCGCTGAATCCCCTTGTTTTCAGCTCCTCTCTCCCTTCAATGTTTCTATGCAATGAAACCTAGTGAAATGGACACTCCAGGACAGAGAGCTAAGGAAACAACAAAAGGAGAACACGTAGCCTGAAAGGGGCTTGGGCGAGTGGGTGAGTTTTTGGTCTTAGGAGTCTCAGACTCAGGCTTTTGGGCCCTGGCAGTGCCACAGACGTCTCTGACCACTGTGTCATCCAGGCACAGACTCACCCAATGGTTCTAAGCACTTACGGCCAATTAGAGCTTCATTAACATAGCCATAATTTATTATTTTAAAAAATATCTAATTTCAGATTATTTTTGATAACAGAGCGTTCCAATTAGCAGGCTTCTTAGGTGCAAGATTATCCACCTAAACTAATTACCTTAAAGTGAGAAAGGGAAGAGGATCAAAAGAGTTACTGCGAATAAGGTGAGGATAAGCAGAAATAAATATTTGTTTTCTTTATACAAGTTCTAAGGAAGAAAATATTTCTTTGGCCACAGTCGGATCCTGGAATAAACACGCGCCAATGAGGGAGGAGGGGGCTGGGGAAGAGAAGGCAGGCAGAAGAGAACAGTCTTATTTAACTGTTTTTATGTGGGTAAAATGATTTGTGCCACAGTATTTCCATAAGAAGTGGGACCATTATTTTCCTGTAGAAACACATTTGGTTTGAAAAGTATCACTGGACAGGACGTGAAAATCAAACCGAATGAATTATTCACAACCTCCGATCAGAGGTGATCATTATTTCTGATGCTCCAAACAGTGATTAGGATTCTGCCCTGAGATGTCATTTTCTCGCTGAGTAACACCAGCAATACAGAAAGGCATTATCTATCTATCCATATATGTATTTTTTTCTCCTGGGAGGACCTTGGTTTAATGTTACTATAACAGATAATAAAAACATGATAACATTAACATTTATTCTGATGGTGCCCATAAATGCCATCAGTCTGACACAAAGTGTCAACACTAATCATGACCCAAAATTAACACCCAAATTGACATCCACATTAATTGTACTATCAGTGTGAACAGCATGTGCGAGTGTACATATGCACATGTGCCCACCTGCGCTTTCCAAAGCTGCTGTTGTCACAAAGTAAAACAACAACGTTAAGCTCAATAAAGAAATCTGAAGGGAAAACTAAAGGGCAGAACAGGACAGGAATTTGTTTTCAGGGATGTAAGAAGCATTCATCAAGTCTAGCTATGCCGTGGGAAGCAGAAAGGGAATGTCTTTGCCTCGCCTGCCTTTCTTATATCTCCACACTTTAGAGTTCAGCTATAATAATATCTTTCTATATGGATTTAGATACAGGTTAGATTGTGGCTGAGACGCTGAAGCTTTATTTTCCATGCTGACAATCTAAAAGTTGAGTGTTTCTGGCAAAGCCTCCAGTGACTTTTGTGCTTCTATCGCTAATGCCAGGAAGATGACCATTCAACAAGGTCCTTGGGCAGATATACAAAGAATCCTAGAACATGAGAGCCAAAACAGATGTAGGCAGCCTCTGCATCATGAAGGTCAGAAATGAAGATCCAGGGAGAAGGAAGCTGAAGTTGAGTTCCTTTTCAGACAGATAACAAAATGCTGCCTTTCCTCTTTCCTTTTGTATGTTGGGTAGAGTATTACATCTTCACTTTTAATTGATACTACCAAAAAATAATTGCAATTTAAACTCAGAACCTCATGGGAAAAAAATACCTCATGAAATATTAGAAAATACTGTCTAGGTCTTAAAAGGTGCATTTTTAAATCATAAGGAATTATAATATTTGACTTAATCTGTACCATTCAGAAAAAACGTGGTACAAATAATGTCAATGCCTTTCCATATTGTATTATCTGCTGGATATCATGTCCCATTGCCTAGTGTCGTATGATCACATAAAACAGCTGAAAACAATTTCCTTAACAGCTGAAAAACTCTTTTTTCATGCTTGGATAATTAAAAAATGGCTGAACAAACTTACCTCAACCCTTCTCAAAAGCGATGAAGGGATAAAAAGAATATCATTTTGAGAGCAAAAAAAACTTTCTTTTCAGAGGCTAATTCTTCAAAAATGTTACCAAAGATCAGAAGTAATCATTTTAAACAGGGGAATAATTTTTTCCTGTACTACATATGTACATGAAACCACACTGATTTTAACACATGTACACAAAATGTTTTAATACACATACCAATTTTAAAAAATACAGGCAATGGAGCACATACAAGTCAGTGGTATTGAGAAACGGGGCACCTAAGTAATTGGTTTGATAGGGAGATTAACCAAGCTGGCCTACCACAGTTGAGGAAGCCTCACCTATGAGCCACGTAAACGAATGCTGAACCCTGATGCTCCACACCACACCTCACCCTCTGGTGTCATCTGTTGCTGTCCTGATGCTCGTTATTGCCTCCAGCTGGAGCTGTAGAATTACTTGTCATAGGGTACTATGTCACAGTCTTTTTCTGTAAAGTCTTAAAAATTAAGATGTATGAAAATGCTAGCAAGTACATCCTTTTGTTTAAAGGCTATCTTTAGGATTTGCTTTTTTTTTTTAAGATTTTCTTGCTGTGGACCATTTTTTTAAAAGTCTTTCTTGAATTTGTTACAATATTGCTTCTATGTTTTTTTGTTGTTGTTTTTTTGGCCACGTGGCATGTGGGACCCCAACTCCCCAAGCAGGGATCAAATCCATGCCCCTGGCATTGGAGGCTAAAGTCTTAGCCACTGGACCACCAGGGAAGTCCCAGAACTTACTTTTGGAAAGGCACTGAGGGGCCCTCTCCGCAAGTGCCGCTTTGGTTGGCCAAGGAATACATCAGGATTTCTCAAGTTAGTCAAGTTCATTGGGCCTTGGTTTGCTATTAGTGAAATGAGTCAGAATCAATGAGAAATCTCCAGCTCCAATGACAGGCATTAAGAGGGAATTTGAAGAAAACTATACATATCCCAAAAGGGTTAGGAATTCATTAGAAGTAATTCCATGGCAGGAAGACCTAGCTTTCAAAATTAGCCTATTTTTCTCATGAGGGACTCAACTTTGGTCCTGAAGATCATTTCAAAGACTTGTAACTAAACATGCTCACTTAGAGGCTAAAAGAAGAAATATACACAATAATTTTAAACAAAACTATCTTACCATGTATTTCATAATATGTCTTTTTCCATACTTGAAATTCCTATCTTGCTAAGCTAAAAGGATTCAAAATTGGTTTTTTAAAGTCCTTGATGAAAAATAAGGTAAGTGCAAAGTATGAATGTTTATATGTCATCAGTGGAATGTGATAGTTTTCTGCTGAGGATCTCAAAGCACTTACAAGCACTCTTCCATCTTCAGGGACAGATTGGTGGCAAGGACCATTAGTCTCTTTTTATAACTTGAACAATCAGTGCACAGACCATGATCCTGTTTTTCAGAGCTGCTTTTCTCAGGTCTATTTCATAGCTCACCTTCAGCATTCTACAATATAAACATTCCTCTTTTTCAACACATATCTGAAAGACTGATATGGACTCAATTTCCACACCCAGCATGAAAAGGTAAACTGATTTCAAAGGAATAAGACAAAAGCCCAGTAAAATACACTCAAATCAGCTTCCCATACTGGAGTTATTCTGAGGTTAAATCGAGTAAAACAATATGCAAAGGCCTAATGTTAAACTAGAAAAATATTTGGGTTTTGTTCGCATGAGAAATGGTCAACGCTTTTCTTACTCAAGCCCACAAATGCTGTCTCCAGTCAGTTTCAAAGGATAATGGGTTCCACTAGGAGCAGAGTCCAGGAAAGCCCAAGCAATTCCTTTGAGGGTATGGAAAATGTCAACCAAGTGAATTAAGATAGAGGGTTATGGTGTTTTTTCTAAAATAAGAGGTCCTTTGGGTTAAGAGGTCCAGCCTAAGAACTGTCAAAATGGATCTACTAATTAATTTCTTCCAATCTTTCAGACTTATATAAGCTTACCAACTTCCTTATCCAACTCCTACATTTTATTTTTGTTTTTATACTCAAATGAGAGATTTCAAAGGACTATGGCAAAAAATCAGTGAGGCACAGGGTCAAAATGGTAAGATTTGTTTAAGCTAGTCAATACATGCAGGGATATTTATCATATCTCTCTTCCAATTTTTCTATAGGCTTGCAATATTTTGTAGTAAAAAAAAATCAAAGAGGTGCTTATACTTTGGTAGAACTGGACAACAGTGCGTTGCCAACAATTACATGACAACTAAATGTGGGCTGGGCCGAGCAGTTTTAGAATTGAATTCCTAATCGCCACGATTTCATTCCTCAGAATATAAAGCAGAGCTGACACCAAGATACCAGTCAGAATGGCAGCTAGCCTTTCAACTTTAATTTATACTACTTTTTTCCCTCTTCAATCATCCCCTAAAAAAAATGTTTCCCGTGAAAATGTGTAGTCATGATATAAGATTCAACAGATCTCCACCCAAAGGGTTAAAAACGCAATGGCGTGTTCTAGGAAAATGAGGTAAAGCCTACCAGACCAGCTGAAAAAAAGAGAAGGATATCACTAGATTTGCCTCCCAAAGCAGGACAATTCAAGAGGCTCATCTGAATGCTAGACTGCTGAGAAGGAAAAACCCTGACACCTAGTGCCCATCTGAAAAAGTCGTGGAGCCACTACAATTTTAAGCCTGGTAGTGTGTATGTGGAGGTGACCATTAAATTGCATTCAATTTGGAACACACTTAACCCCCAGAAAAAAGTTTAAGGAAATAATGAAGTGCCACGCAAGAATTCCAGTCTCTAATACCAATCCTTTTCAGAGTACACATCCTAAGCCTAATTATTTTAACTGCTTCTAGACACAGCATCTTCTTCTTATCACCGTTTTTCATGATGACAGGAGCAATGAGAGGGAAGGGATGGATTCATATTCTTAAAAAGCCTGTGTTCTGAAACAGTAAGGAAAACAGGACCCTCATTTCTATCCACACTAATTTTGCTATAAAAGATACCTGTCTATCGTATCGTTCATCATTGCCTGGTTTGGAGATTCATCATGTAGTTCACAGAGCAGTTTAAGGAAGTTTAATAAAAGGATGCTAATAACAGTTCAGAATAAGTAAGAACTCAGTTTCAAGAAGGCCAGTGCTTTCTCTGTCCTTCTGGGCAAAGTTAAGTTTTTCTCCGTCAAGTCGGTTATCAGCCGTTGGCTTGATCTTAGCCTGAGCCTTTTAATAACAGGATTTGGTGCGAAAAAGCAGCTGCCTTGAATTGTGAACTGTTACTCAAAATGTTCCCACCTGCAATTACAGCTTCCACCAAATGATCAAAACAGATTAGCAAACTGGCAGGAAAAAGAAAACAACTCCCCCCAAATTGAGAAGTGCTGAAAGTACAGACGTTGGTTAGCTGCACTTCTCTTGTATCCAGGTTCAACAGCACACGTTCATCCAGCTGGGTATTTACATACAGTGCCCATCACAGGAGCGTGAAATCAGTTTAGTCTATGTTGCAATCACATTTTCCTCAATTTTCTTCTTTACTTGAAACTATTAGGAAAAAAAAAAATCCTAGACAACTCATCTTTGGAGCTATTTGCAAGGAACGCAATTCACAGATTTGGTCTACATCTTTTTTATTCCTACTCTAAATTCATACTAAACGCAGTGCCATTCAAAATCTGACAATGAGAAAAATGTATTCTCCTATAGCTTTCATCATGCATAAGGTGGCATTCCTTCAGTTACATCTCTCAATGGGAAAGGGACAACTAGGAAAATAGAAAAGAGATAGCAACTAACACCACCTCGAAAAAGCTCTCTTTCTCTTGCTTTTAACACAGCCACAGTGTTCGAAATGCAGGTCACATCTCTGCTGAAACAGCCAATATTCTTCCTCAAATGGCAAACAAGTTCCCTAAAACTAAATGGAACTGAATTGTTCCAAGTTCTGGTCCCATCACCATTTTACCTATTTACTGTCCTGGGGGGAAAAAAAAATAGGGGAGAAAGACTGGCTACCCACCTAGCCGATGGTCTGGTAAGTGCAGGCTTTCTGCTTTTGATTATGGGGAGAAGCATCTCAATTCATGGGGAAACTCTGCAGGAATCTCTTGTTTTACTTGTATGCCTTATATCTGTGGGCTGGCTTTGAAACCCAGAAACTCCAGTCCTTCAAGGTAATGCAGTATCACCCACCATGATGACCTGGTGAAGCCGCCACCTTTGGAGAACACCAATTATGATGATTTAATGTCTGTGTAGCATCGATGCTTTTACATCACGCCTTGGCTCTTGGAACATTAACAGGCCAATTTTTTATCCCTGTCTTTAATAAAACTATTTCTCAAGGCTCTGTTCCGATGCCCATTCTCTTTGGGATCGGACTGATTTGCTCCTGATCTCATCAGCATCAGCTCTTTTCCTTCCCCTCACATCATTCTTGGGATAATATGTAGAGTGCCAGGCTCATGACAAACTTGTCTCTTTGGCCAAAGAAAATTAAATGGCAACTGCTGAAAGTCAACTTGCCCTGATAAAACTGGGCTCGGCAAAAGGAAATACATCTCCCTGCCACCTGCTCGTCTCTTAGGCAAGGCTGTCCCTCTGAGTTCTGATTGCTGAAATTCCATCTTCAGACTGGTTGGTCTCTCAGTGGACATGCTCCATGGTACGTCCCAGCTCTCGGTAACAGAGTCTGATACTAATAACCCCGAGCTCATTCCTGTCATGCGGGGGCCCTATAATCTAGCGCTGGCCACTGACTGACTTCACCAGCCATGCCGGGCATTAGTCACTAACTGCTCACCCCTCCAGAGCTCAAGGACTCAAACAGCAAGCTAATGCTCAGCTTCAATCCTACTGGGTCATTCGATGGAAAACAAATGAGGACAAAGAAAACAAGCAACGAGAAGGGAAAAGAGTAGGACGAGATGAAAGTCAAAACTGATGAAAAGCAAAAAGAAAAAATTTTTAATACAATTAGATGTCCAGATTTCAAAATTATTATTAAAGCACTGAGCAAAAAAAACACAAGGTCGACCGCTCACAGCCATAGTCCTGAGCCGTGAAGACATCCCTTTCCACCAAGGTTTGTTGAGTCTTTAAAGGGTTAAAAAAAACCTTTAAATTTTTTTTTTATTCGTGTGGGGGTGTGTGTGTGTGGGTGGGTGTCTTTGGGTACAGAGTCCCGTATAATAAGACTATTTGTATTCATACTGGCAGAGTAAACACTACATGTTCATGCCCAGGCAGCTCTGTGCTTGTAATTTCAGCAAGAACAGAGCTCTGTCCCTCTGGGACTTCACTATTCCCCTAGTCTCCACTCGCTCAAACACAGAATGAGAGCAGAGAGAAAGCAGGACAGAAAGATCGTGGCAGGAGGTTTTCTACGGGGCTGCGGCTAGCTTTCACGTGGCCAAAAATCTCATTTTGGGTTTTAATTACATTAGTTAATGGCGTTTCTCTCTCAGTCCCATGTTCACAAGAGTGCCTTCCGTTCCCGAAGACGATACTGTTCAATGAATCTGAATTTCAGTCTAGCACAGTGAGGCTTTTCTTTCTGCTGAGGGTTTCACTAAGTAGATGCTACACACAGTGGCATAAACCTCTGCTGCAACTTTGTGTGTTAACAAGTAACATATACATACTCTTGTCAAAATTCAATACATCCTTCCTCCCAAGCCTCTCACTTTTGCTATCTGTTGAGGCATTAGATTAGAACTTCTACAAGTCCAACTGGGTCCAATGCTTGCATCCATCTTAATACCAAGCAATCTAAATTTGGCAGCTCCAGTATACTTAATAAATAGTCATGCACCTTGTACGTTTAGCAAAATTTTTTGAAAAAAAGATATTGAATAAAACGGGAAATAATTGCATTTATCTCCAAAGGTCTACCCAGTCTGTTTATGGTGAACACTCAGGTAGAGATTACTCCTTCTAAGGGACCAGTTTTATCCAGGGATGATTTCTAAGGTTAAAATAAAAACATATGTCATTTTAGGCTTATTACTATTGTATTGTTATCACTGGTGTTATAACTGTACTTGAGAAGCATAGTTAGAATCAGGAAGAATCTCAATGCATGGGGCAGTATATGTCTTTACATCATTAGTAACAGTGTTCTAGAGGAAAAAGGGATCTAAAGCTAAAAACGCATGAGTCACGGTTCTCTGTTACCTCCTTTGATGTTTTAAACTCCTGGTTCTGATGCAGCCCTTTTAAGAAGAAAGTATTTCCCATGCTCACAACATCACTAAATCAAATTACCTGAGCACGAAAAACAAACTAAAAACCATACACTAGTAAGGATCCAAATAAGAAAAAACATCAAGAAATATTTAAAGGCTTTTATCAGAGAAAAATCTCAGAATCTCAAAGATGGACAAAAACAGAGAAAATAATCTGTTCCTGTGTACCTATCACCTAGCTTCAATTAACAACTCATGACCAATCCTGTTTCATCTGCACTCCCACACTCCCAGCCCTACATACTTCTGAAGCAGCTCCTAGACATTAGCTCATTTTATCGTTAACTATTTTAGTAGGCATCTCTAACAGAAGACAATGCTCTTTTTTTTATAAAACAAAATTGTAATACTGTTTAAAAAAATGTAATCTTATTATCACACCTAAAAAATTAAGGATGACCCTTGCTGTCCAGTCTACGTTCTCTGGCCGAAGAATTCTACCGACAGAACTACAACTTCTACCAACAAGACTAGACTACTTCTACCAATGCTGCCTGTGCCACTCAGATCTTATTTAATACTATTTAATGACCACCCCCATGGAAAGCTGGTATTAGTGGGCACAGAGATAAGAAAGTGGGGAAGGGAATCTCCAGGACTTGCCTCATTTCCTCCTGGAAGCCTGTTCATGTGAACCAGCTGACCTTGATCATCCAACACGAGTTCAGTGTACGTCAGTATGTCTGAAGGCAGAGGGGCTGGTGGAAGGAATGCTTGAGAGGACATAGATTCCCAGAGTTTGATCAGGGACTAAAGGAGGAGAAAAGTTTGACTAATCAGTAACAATCAGCATTTCAACATGAACAAAATAAATATCAAAACACGGTCAATTTAGTTTTGCTCTTTCTTTTCCAAGCATTCTACTGAGCATCTAAATGTTACACCAAATTCTAGAGTTCTCATTCTCCGTTAAAATAGACTTGTAATTGTTTTTCACATAACGTTTTTTACATGCCCCAAATCAGATGCTTTGCCAATAACATTAAACTACTGAGGGATCATGAATCAGTAGGAGACTATTAACAAACACAATGGACCTAACAATGTCCTGGGAAAATTAAAAAACTAAAGTAGCAGCAATACCTCTTTAAAAAAGGAAGAAAAATCCTAGAGAAACTTGGCCATAGAAGAATAACCAGGAAAGTGAGTGACACTCAGTTAATACAAAGCAAACCCAAGAACACAAGAATAGAGTTTCTACTAGAGGTTCAGGGGTTGTATGCTCTAGTGTATTTTCAAAGCTACAGGCCCACATATGGGAATTAGCACACTAGAGGTGGATGACTGTTTGTACATGTACAGATCAAGTCTGCTCAAATATGAGAGAACAGAGACACACATCATTTTTAAACCATTCTGATGTCCATTTCAAATTTCATATTACCAAAACGAATGTGGCATGAAGTGGGAACTAGTTTGGTTGTTTTTCTGCTTGACTCAGAGCAACATTTAAAACCAAGGTGACTCATTCATACCTACAAGTCTAAATCACTGTGCTTATGTCTACTCTATAGGATAAATTGTATAGAAAGTGATTTCTGTTTATGGCGCCAGCACTAGGGAACAGAATTAACACTCAACTTATAGGCTGGCAATACTAGTAATACCGAATGAAGACAGCTATGTGTCAAGAGAGAGACCTTGTAAACAAATGGCTACATAATGGAAATCTCTCGTATTTCTGAATAATACAGGAATTACAAATAGACTATTTACTAAGACCACATATATTACTTTATTAAAATTCAAATGTGGTAACATGGTATTTTTGACTAGGAGACTTGGGAAATTTCTATATTCATAGATTTTTTTTTTTAAGGATAAATTCAGTATTCTTTTGATACCTTCTTCTTTATCTGTTGCATTTTCTGCTGGTGATATACTTTTCTTGCCTTCTATTGATGGAAGAAAAATCTGCAGCCTAGACATGATTCACCATACAGATCAAAGGAATTTATTTTCATACGGAGGATGAGATTCATAATGTCATATTTTCTCACACTAGTTTTTATTCCACTGTAATAAATCTCCCACAAAAGAACTGATACTTTAAACTGTGTACCATGAACTCTATATCCATTTGTATATGTTATATACAGATTCTCACCATATTAACCTAGGCTGTCAGTTAGAGTCCTAGGTTATCTTGGAAAATGAGAACCAGAATTTCAAACCTCTTTTTGACTTAAATACAGGCTTTGGAAATAGACACCTGAATATAACTCCTCACAGAGGTCATCATAAACTACCATCAGAGGTGCGTAGTCTCAGTTTACTCTTTTCTACTCAACAGAGGCCTCTATCCTCACCATTCTTCCATTCACTCATAAAGAACCATCCACCATCTGAGCTGGCAGTCATAACCCCAGAAGAGAAAGAAGTGAGAACAGGGTCAAGACACTTCCTGCCTTTTGAAAGTGTCCTATTTCAGTGTAAGCTGTATCTGATGAAAATTCAGGAAAAATCTTGCCTCTCTGGCACATGTCGGAGCCCCCACCCCCAGGTAGCCACCTTTACCTGCCGAAACATCTCTGGGATATCATATATGTATGTTGTCCCTAAGGACTGTGCCTGGAACCTCTTGGATTGAAGCAGGTCTTTGGTCACGTACGGAGTGTTGATTAACATTCCATGTAATGGTCCCTGTTTGTCTCCATATGCCTGAAACATGATCTGCAAGAAAAAGATGAAGGCATGGGGAATTAAAAGACAAGAGAAAGAGAAAAAAAAAAAATCACATGCGTTGCCTAAAGGGACGTCTTTTCACAAATGGTATTTCTTGAAACACATTTTTGGTGAGTTGAATAGCTAAGATACACCTCTTAACATTGGGTACATGGTATTCTCGCCTCTACAGATTAACCAACTCCCAAAAATGGTATGTAACCAGCCACAAATCACAAGCTCCTCCTCTCACTTTTGAATTAGTGGAAATCAATGAGAAAGCACCAGGGTAAATTTCATGTTTCAGAGACAGATTGATAATGCTTGCCTATCAAAATGACTTGAATCCCTTATTCAGAAATGAAGGTCAACTAACCAACTAAGCAGTCCTGGTATTTAAGGTGAGGAACAGCTATGCACCAAAGAGAACTCTGTTCTATCTTCAAAGACAGAAGGCCAGGTCAAGGCTCTACCGGGTCACCTATATAGTCTACTGGCTCAGAAGGTACTTCGTAAGTACAATTAGCTACACAAAGGCTTCAGAGATTTGACACAAGTATATTTTACCCATCCATCTAGCTAGCTGATTCTTGTGAGCTCATAAGACAGAGCCTTTAGTAAAAAGTATATATATTTTATTAAATATAATACACATACATCTATATTTCCCCCAGTATACTGTGTCTACAACTAGTGAATAGCTCCTTCAATTCCTGTATTTGTCACATAATAAAATCACCACACCAGTTTTTAATCATTTTAACTCAAATATTTCTAGAAGAGTACCTCATATTTCATATATTTAGTTTTATTTGCTTATGAATATTTATAAGGGATGCCATTATTTCTATTCAGTTAATATTTATTGAGTGCCCGGAGGTTGTATGACACTAAGCTAGGCACTTTATGCATGAATACATAAAACACAGATTCCCAGTGTAGTGAATACAAATGGAGACTGGGTAGTGAGGGTATGTGTGTATACCCACTTATCTCTTCGGGCCTGAAATATATAAGCTTAAGTCTACCATTAATGAACAGATTTGCAGGCCTGCTAAACAGGCACCAGGAGAGAATGAAGTATTCTCCTAAATCCTGGGTACAGTTCAAGTAAGTAAATAGTTAGCCCTTTAGATCAAAAGGAACAAACGTGTTCTACTTACTTGTCAATCAGGTCCTATTCTGGGCAAAACCTGTTGTGGACTGCTTAAAGACCCACAGAATCGAGCTCCCAATCCTCTTCCACAAAGCTAATGATGAAAGTCCCCAGGTGGGAGGTAGAATTAGCAATGTCTTAGTAATGTGGGAGGCAGAAATAGAAATGTTTCAAGAGATTTGAAGTGTTAAGTGAGGCTAGGGTGTAAGTATGTAAAAACTGGACTTAGAGGCGATAACCCAAGTCAAAATAAGGAAAAAAAAAAAAGAGCAAAAGCAATAGGTTCTTGAAACTATTGGGTTGGCCAAAAAGTTTGCTTGGGTTTTTACATAAGATCCTATAGAAAATCCAAATAAACCTTTTGTCCAATCCAATACATTCCTGTCTATTAGAAAAGACAAGACTAATGGGTACAGTTTTTGCAAGGTCTGGAATAAAGTCAGGCTGGTCGTTCAAGCAACATAACTGTGTGGACTGAGAAAGCAGGTTGGAGAAAGCTCATTGGGTACTTTCACTGCTGGTGGGAATTTAACGTGGTCAAATTAAACTTAAACTTACTATGCCCCAATAATTGTACTCATAGATTTACTCAAATGAAAACAAATCTACGCAAATATTGGAAATCAATGTTCACAGCAGCTTTCCTCACAATAGCCCAAACTGAAAAATAAAACCTCGGATACCCATCAACAGGTTAATGAATGTAAAAATTTTGGTATATCCATAAAATGGAACACTACTTAGCAACAGAAAGGAGCACACCCATGATCCATACAACACGGATGATTCTCAAAAACACTACGCTTACCAAAAGCAGCCAGACACAAAATAGTACATATTGTCTAACTTCATTTATCTGATATTCCAGGACAGGCAAAAATTACTCTATAAAATTAGAAAGCAGATTGGTGAGTGCCTAGGGCTGAGGAGGGCGCCCTTACCGTTGACTGCAAAGGAGAACAAGAGAATTTTTGAGGGTGTCAAGTGGTCTCTATCATGACTGTGATGGTGACCATGCTGCTGCTGCTGCTGCTGCGTCACTTCAGTCGTGTCCGACTCTGTGTGACCCCACAGACGGCAGCCCACCAGGCTCCCCCGTCCCTGGGATTCTCCAGGCAAGAACACTGGAGTGGGTTGCCATTTCCTTCTCCAAAGTGTGAAAGTGAAAAGTGAAAGTGAAGTTGCTCAGTCATGTCTGACTCATAGTGACCCCATGAACTGCAGCCCACCAGGATCCTCCGTCCATGTGATTTTCTAGGCAAGAGTACTGGAATGGCTTGCCAGTGACCATAGGTGTGTACAATTTGAGGATGAATTAAACTGTAAACATAAAATGAGTGCCTTTTATTACATCTAAGTTCTATCTCAATAAAGATGACTTTGAAACATATATTTCTCTCTTACACTGAACATTGGAAATCAATGGACTTATATAATGGATTACTCAAATCTCCCTCCTCTGACCGCCTGACATAAGTACTCAGGATAGCTAATACCACAAAGACTATACAAGGAAAGTTAAATAAAATGAAACTCAAGCCAGTCAACCTTGCTTCTTGTTGACAGAAAGAATGAAAAATTATTCTTGAACAAGAGGTTGATAACAATGGATGGCCCTGGAAATCTCTGAATGATAGATAACACAGATGACTGTTATAACAGATACATATTAGATATATTAGATGTATTATATTAGATAGTTATCTATGTTACCTAAGTTAATTCCATTTTCTGCTATCATGGCCATAGTCATTAAAAATTGATAAAGTATACTTTACAAATTCATGAACATATGTACATATTTTATTTATCACACACCTTTTACCAGAGGCCATCAAAAGGGCTTCTCCTGGAAAAAAATCTCTGATCCCATACAATCTGCTCCCTTAGAACCATGGGCTTATTTTTTGATGGCATAAATCAAATCATACAACAGAGAAACTAATTATCTGTCTTCTTCCCTCATGGGTAAATTTCTTGAGAAGAAATATCACTCTTTACCTTTGTATCCCTACTGCTTGATACATCATAAGTGTAAATGTTAAATTAACGAACAAATGACTGAATGATACGCCGCACGGTCCTATATTGTTTTAGATTTGTGTAATGACTCACGGAACGGAACGGAATGACTCACTAGAGCACAGAAAGGGAAAAAATAAATTGTTGATAAGCATCAAGGAGGCTTTCGGAGTTCCAGACCTGAGTTAGAGGCTCTTTTGTTAGCTCCCTCCTCCAGCTGTGGGCTCTGGCATTCACACTTGGCAGTGGCCACTGAATTTCAACTGAAGAGCCTGAGGGAGACCCCTTTCTCTAGGACTTCCTAAATACACAGGACCTATGGTAAGAAGGGAGCTCCCACAGGCAAAAGGCAGCTCATTTATTTTTTCAAATACCCGTTGTGCCAAACATAAGTCACTTAGTCGTGTCTGACTCTTTGCGACCCCATAGACTGTAGCCTGCGAGACTCCTCTGTCCATGGGATTTTCCAGGCAAGAATACTGGACTGGGTTGCCATTTCCTTCTACTAAACCCTGAATAAAGGCATTTGTGCCTCTCATGCCCCTGTGTCACCACTGGCCAGCATGAGGGAAATCTCAGAGCTTTCTAATAAAAGAAAGGACAGGGGAAGTAGTTATGAAGAACAAACATATTTATCAAAAACATTAAAATCTCAAGTGGCCATCTTATTTTTCACAAGAATAGACCTGCCTTGAAGCCATTGTAGAAGTTAATTAAAAACATCACTGCCCATGGAAAGCTTTGACTGAAAATGTCTTTAAGGCTGTCCTGAAAAACATCAAATGCCGCGAAAATTATTGAATACTCTTTCTCTTGCTCACCCCTTGCACTCTTGTGCTCACTTTCTGTTTTAACTGTTCACTTCTCACGGGATAGATTTCTCTGGCCATCTAAGTGGGAATCAAAGCACGAAATCAAAGGTTGCTCAGACGACTGTCCAAACCCAGAGTTTTAAATTTTGTCTTCAAAATCCTGACAAAAACATCTTTTCTTACTGCTGTTCTCAGACTTAAAAGGACGTAGATAAAAACAAGAGACACATAATCTCTCCATCACCCAATACATAGAATAGACGGAGATCTTGTGTACACATACATAGGAGCAAGTTCATCCTTTAACGAGAAGAAAGGCACTTGCCAAGCTCGGGCCAGAGACCTAAAATTAACATCCCAGTTCTTAAAAAGATGTGAATAATGGTGAACGAAGCTAAATCCTGTACTATAGTAAATGGCCCAAAGATTTAGAAGCTAAGGTGATCAAACAGATTAAAAGGGAATGCTGTTATCATAGAACCAATCTACTTTGAAAGTCACTTTTCATTTTCACATTCTCAATTCTTCTACCTGAAAAAATAGGTTAAAGTTTGCCACTTTGCTCTTTTTATAGATACATGATACTCTGAAGGCAAGATAATGTGTGTAAGTGGAACAAAGGGTAAATAAGATAAAATCTCTGCTTGATCTTGCTCAAGCTATTATTATATTATGTTGAAATTTCTTTGAGATATTTCATACTTCAACAATTCTCCTTCCTTTCCTTGCCAATGAGTGGTCTAACTAGGCTGAAAACAGGAACAAGGACAAATCAGATCAGAGAAGACAAAATTGCTCAAATAGCCCAAGAACCCTAAACTGCACAATTACTCTGGAGTCAGGTTCACGTGGCACCTGTTAGGGCTCCCCAACTCATGACCAAAGGTTAAGGGTTTCAAAACATTCAGGATTACGACAGAGATGCTACTTATGAGGCAAATGAAGTGTTTCAAGTTCGTGCAACCATTTAAGCTGAGCAAGGATTACCACCACTAGATGGAACAATGGGATTTGTGAATCTGGGTCTTTCTGTAACAAGGACAAGTGGCTACTCTCTGGGGGAACCAAGTCAAAATTTTGAGGAGCCTACTTAACTACTGTACCTGTGCTGTCCTGGAATCAGTCACTTCCTTGTACAGGCTGATGTCCAAGTAATAGCCAGACTCGTTCGTCAGGAAGAGGCGGATGGGAATTGCTTTTCCAGTTGGTGTCAGGCGAATGTTGATTTTCAGTTCTGCCTGGAGGACACGCAGTTTCCACAGCCGACTTCCATAGCGCATCACCATGCTCCGCACGGATTCCTCAATCTGACACAGACACATCACCAAGCACAAAACTTAAGCACCTTGTAACTAGGATCTGATTCAGGTCTACCCATCTTTGGGAAGAGAGGAAAGGGAACAGATTCTGCTTTCTGGAGATTTGTCCTCCAGGTATTCCTTCCAAAAAGACACACAGTTTCTCCCCAACCCTACTCTCACTTAGAACAAGTCAGGGACAATTTCATGCTGGCCTGGCATTTGAGTGGTTTTCTCTGGCTCACAACACCCAAATCTGTGCAACTCCCCCTTCCTCTTTCCCAACTGTATTCATATTCTATGCCAAAGATCTGCAATATCTAAAATTAGAAGCCATGGGATTTAAGAGAAGGCCCCAAATAAGAATAAAATCTCTAGTTAAACAGCTATTAAGTAGCATTTATATGCATGGTAACTATGTTTCATTGCACTTTCAGGACCTTAAATCAACATAGCAATTACCACCATGAGCTTTTTTCCATACAATTTTATTAAACTTTATAATATATGTTTCTTGGTAAATTGAACAAATTAAAGAAATGCAATTTGTAGGTGGTGCTAGAATGTTCTCTCTAAAGAGAGCTCTGAAGCTAGGTCACTGCTAAGTCCAACTAGGATTTAACAAGATGGGGCAAATGTTCCCTCATTTTTCTTACCTTTGAACCAAGGCAGCTTAGTGGCCCTCATTTTTAGGGTTTGGTGAGTTATTTTAACCAAATGGCCTTAGATGTGATTTTTCCTTACTGACATACTAAAGCAAAAAAGAACTTTTTATTCCCAATATGGCTACAGGCAGCTAAGACATACTACTCAAAACAATGTCTTCTTAAATGAAGTATCTCTCTAAAATGTTTTCTCAACGCCTTAGAGAATTTTTTTAAAAATCTCACGCCATCCTTCATTTGTGGCTCTTTAGAAGTATGTGCCACTCTTGTAGTTTATTTCTGTTCCAAAGAATTTCAGGTTAAAATGAGTTTCAAGGAGTTAACATCTCTATTCCCACACTTGCCTGTTAACCAAGAGATATCTACCCATTCTTTTTTTGAGGGAACAAAAGTCAACAATTTCTAAATACAGGAAATTGACAGCTGTCTATGATTGGAAAGACAGAGTCAGGGCATATGAGCACTTGGAGCAGAAACAGAGAGGCTGATAGCAAAAACTCATTGAGGAATGCTAAGTCATATCTACAAATATATATAGTGATAGAGTGTCCAGGGCACGTTTTAACTCTCCTAGTTTCATGACTCCCAGGATGCTCAAGAGAACCTTTGCTTAAACTGAATGATGAGGCTTTGTGAAACTCAGTAAGTAGCCCTGACCTCGGCTTTCCTGGCAGACAAGGCAACTAATCAGTAATCTGAGTCTAGGTTATTTATCTGTAACTCCATTTTGCTTTCAAGATTTTGAATCATTTTCACCACCAAAATTCGAAATTCGGTAATCTGAGTCTAGAAGAGAAAAAAAGTAGAAAACTATTTCTCAGGTCTTAAACGCTAAGTTCAAAAAGCAAAAGTCCATGCCTACAATGGCTCTTGAGAAAGAGGTCTCCTATTCAAATATACTGGTTCTCCTATTCAAATTCCACAATATCATAAAAAGGTTAGAGGGAGTGGAAACAAGAGAGCAACCCGTCTTTATTACACCTGGGATAAAAGGTCAAGTACAGAGTCACCTTGCTTTCCTTCCTTAAATTATATGGAATGCATTTTAGAATAGAGCCTCGGGGAAGAAACCATACATTGTTCTGTGTGGAATTCCGTATCAACCAAATTTTCCTCTGTGGAAAAATACTAAAGAGAAATAGGTTAGACACTTTGGGAAGGTGTATTACTGCTCAAAGGCCATCAGATGACCAGTAAAAAGAGGCAGTAATTTTGCCAAAATGCCCAATAATAACAAAGTTAGTTATACCAGATGAGAAATCCTAGGGAATTAAAATAGGACTGCTATTGTGGTAAATATCATAAAATATCCAATTACCGATGGAAGAAGAGGAAACAGTTTTATATTTTTGAACTGCTTATAAGTGACCATCAAGATAACATCAAACCACCTTCAGTGTTTTAAACGTTATACTTAAATGGATGTATTTAATTATATACAAATTATATCACAAGATTTTTACTGGCTTATATCTCCTGCAATACAATGGACTAGATACACTTTTAAACTATATCCGTGAAAGCAAACAAAACTATGAGTGAATATTTAATGATTACATTAAAATGTATGTATTAATGTAAATTAAACAAAATTATAAATTAAAACATAAATTAAAATGTATGATTATGAAATTTCTACTCATAGCTAAGTCTCATGGTAAATTATGATTGCTTTTTATTTTTATTTTTATTTTTTTTTTGAACAGAGGAAAATTTATGCGTCGAACCTGGACTGGTCACTTATGATAATATACATGCTACAATTCCATTCTCTCCAATCAGTATGATTGCTTTTTAAATCACTGTGTTTAAAGGTTATTTACACAGAGATCACTACAGCAAGGGAGTCAGACATCATCACATGCTTTTCAGCAGAAACTCAAAGGCAGGTAGTGGAGAAGTAAAGCTTCATAGCAGAACAAAGAGACACCTTCAGTTTTGTGGTATACTTTCAATGGTTATATCAAATTTTTGCTATCATCCCAGAAACCCAGTCCTAGAAACATTCTTTAAACTTTAAAGGTCAAGGGTTTAGTCAGTTGACCAAGAAAGTACCTGTTTCCCGGTCCAAATGCAAACAAATAAGAATGACTCTCTCGGCTGAGTTGGCAGGTGCTGGGTGCAAAGCTACAGAGAAATGTACCTTTGATGGGTCCATGATGACAGTAGGAACAAAGTTGAGGAAGATGTGGTTGCAGTCAGTCCGGACATTTGTATTGTTAAAGGCGACTTCCAACTCATCCATGGCTTCCAGGAGGAGCCGCTCCCCTTCATTTTGTAGATACTCAAAGGAAGCTTCCTATGCAGGAAAGAACATCACCATCAATATTAATGTTTTATAGGGTTGGCCAAAAAGTTTGTTTGGGTTTTGGTGAACCCAAGAAGTCATAAGGCTGTTAAGTAGATGTTATTTATCTTTCTTCCTGGGGTCAACCCAAAGACCACAGGCAGCAGGGGCTAGCAAGGGTCAGATAAAGAGTTCCCACCAGCCCTTCCTCCTGCCTGTTTGGTACCATTTTCTTACAATAAGTGGAGATCCTGTGCACCCCCAGAGCTGCAACCCTAGTAGGGTCACAACTGCCAGACAGAGCAGCGTAGAAAGGAAATCTGTTTAGAGAGGAAAAGCTGCAGAAAGGTTATGGCTATGGGATGCAGGAACAAGTCACACACCAGCTGTGTACAGAAACCACCCCCACTGTTAGACAGGTTTGCCATGGAGTCATCTCTAACTTTTCATTTTATCCTCTAGCATCACCCAAACTTCCCTGTGGTTTTTCTGTTCGCATGCTTTTTCTTTTCTCAAGCAAGTACTATCATGCTTCCATTACCAAGAAAAATCAAATGAAAGGGGAAAAAAAGCCCTTTATTCAAACATGGAATATTTACCTCTGTGAGAGAACTGACTCTTAGACTTCTGGTGGTTATTGGACAATAGGATGAAAGAGAACAAAAGCCTTGATTCAAGAGGAAAACCTGATTTTGAATCATGGCTGTGTCTCTGTCCCTTCCCTCAGAGATAACTTTCCATTGAAGTACAGCACCTGGGGTCTTCTCTGGTGGCCCAGTGGTTAGGACTCTGGGCTTCCATTGCAGTGGGCATAGGTTCGATCCCTGGTCAGGGAATTAACACACTGCAAGCCGAGTGGCATAGCGCCTCTGCCCAGGAAAAAAAGAAAAGTACAGCACCTACCTTGGTGACCAGATCAGAATGCCTGATGATTGCACGAACGAAGAACCGGTAGTCTGTCACTTCTGTGCCCACTTCCACCTTGGCTGCCCCGAGATACAAGTGCATCTTGTGATTGGCACATGGGATGGCAGTAAGGTCAAAATTTCTCATCCGGTTCAGCTCTAACTGGAAAGCTAGGGCAGGCTCCAGGTGACGATAGATACGATCTTCCTCAAACTGAATACAAGAATTGGAGGAAAGAACAGCTTAGAAGAGGCAGTTACAAAATTATATTATGAAACTGTATATAAAAGAGATGCTTTAGAAAGAAACATAAGCCATGTTGTGCTAATGGACCAAAGGGGAAAAAAAGGAGCTACATACAAGGAAACTGCAATAACTGATACAAGATTAGGCACTAGAGTTCCTGTTTACTTTGTAAGCTTTCATCATTTATACTTTTACAACTGGTGATGCTCTCCATTAAAAACAAACAAAAACCCCCCATCTATTCCCTCAGAACTCCTCTAGCATTTAAAGCCTTCATAGTTCTTTTTTGTTTTTAACAATTAACCAACATTAATTTAACATTACTATTTCACATACCAGTGTTTTAGTTTTATTCAACTAATCTAAAACACGTATGGGCAGGATCCATGTCTCATATATTTACCATTTCTGGCAGAGTGAAAAAGGACATAGGAAAACAAACATCATGTAATTTTGAAAAATAGGTATTTGGCTATGGAATATCCTGTATCCATGCATAACTATTCATATTTCTTTTTTTAAAGTTGCATTTACATTTACTGTATGTTTTGCTGAAGCCAGACACGTTTAGAGTACAAGTCCATAGAGTAAATGGAGAGAGAAAGCCAAAAACATAAGCTGGTAAAAAGGAGAAACCAATGTGGTCTGAAATTTTATATTTTAAAATTGAAAAATGCACATAAACAAGCTGTGGGTGACGAGAATAATCCAACTAACTATAGTAGTCCTTTCATATTACATCATTAGGATTATCCTAATGGGTGATTTTGAAAGTTATTACTGTCTTCAGTAGGTCAGGACATTACAGTGCTTCCTGAACCAAACTCTTTTGGAAGGGAACCTTGTTTAGTTCGAAGACATATGTAAGACAAAGGGAAGTATAAGTTCAATTAGAGAAAGAACGGTAAGAACATATGGCACAGACACACTACTCTTGGGCTTTTAAGGAAAAAGCAAAGATTAAAAAAAAAAGAGAGAGAGAGAAAAAAAATCAGTCCTTACCTTATCCCTTGCTCGGAATGTGAAAAATTTAGGAAATTCTCTCTGTGTTAAAGAAGGAGGGAAAATGTGTCAGTCCTTCATACATACGACTCTTTGGGGATAAACACATGGTAGAGAAATAGCCAAGCATCTAGAAGATAGTTGCCTAGAAAACATGATCCTTACCTAAGCTTACTCTGGAGAAAATGAATGATCCTTTGGGTAACTGTCATTTTGACCCCACTTACAAATTTGAGAACCACCACAATACTAACCCAACTAATAGCTACCCTCTTCTAGGGTGAAAAATGGTATTTTTTTCATCTCCCAAGTGGAAAACGTCTTGGCTGTTACCCTTGGCAGAAGCTGGCACACAAGACCAATGCATCCTTATACTGCAGCACTGCAATAGTAGTCACTGGATTGATTTCCCAAGTTTCTCCTTAGGAAACTCAAAGTGCAAACTCACCAGAGAAGATAGCATCCCCAATCCACGCCTTTTTTCCCCCTCATTCACTCTCAAGTCGATAATTTCAAAGGTTTAAACAATAACATTCCAAGACAAAGAAAAGTGAGATGTTACTTTGGTCAGTAGCCCTCTATGTCTAGAAAAGAACAGGGTGGAACTAGTGAACATGCAATCATTAGGTCTTACTGCTCTTTTGCAGGGCATTACCCAAGAAAGCAACCAATTTACTAGAACCTTATTAATTAACAAAGATGAATTCAATTAGCAGAGTCCATTAGTTTCTGAAATTTAACTTATTAACACCAAATACCCCTGTTTCTCGGATGGGAAGCTCTACTGGCAGTGCTGGAATCAAGTCATTACTATTTGCCTCCATAGGAGGTTTCATTAAGGCATCTTCTTCATTATGAGTGCAATGTAATCAAACACTTATCGGTACAAGGCAGAGAGACCAGGACTAGCTGCCTAAATACCCCTCACTGAACTTCAGGAACCACGAAGGAAACATGAACTGAAAGCCTTGCAGGTGGCAGGCGCTCTCATGTGTTGACTGTCGAATGTTCTCAACAACCTCTCTGGAAGAGTACTGCTTTTTTTTTTTAATAAAAAAATAAGTTTTTATTGTTGTATAGTTGCTATGTAATATTGTGTTAGTTTCTACTGTATGGCAAAGTGAATCAGTTGTACATATACATAGCCCCTCTTTTGTGGAATTCCTTCCCATTTAGTTCACCACAGAGCACTGAGGAGAGTTCCCTGTGCTATAGAGTAGGTTCTCATTAGTTATCTGTTTATACATAGTATCGTTAGTGTATATATATCAATCCCAATTATTATGACCCCGGAAAGTGAACTTGGGTCGAACGCTAGAGCCCATGCCATTTCATCTCTACCTAGCAAGTACAGGATGCTACCTATCTATTCTTCCTTTTAATCCAAATTCCTTATTTAGAGGACTTCTCTTCCAAGAACCATGTTTGTTTTTGAGACAAAAAACCAAAAACCCCAGAAATTAAAGCTTTAAGGAAAAAAAAGCAAAAAAAAAAAAAAAAACCCACGCAAAATTCATGGTTCTTAAATTTATGGAAAACTTCTTAAATACAGGTCTTACACTTCAACTATAACTTGCTCAGTTAATAAATCTTTTTATATTTTCCTTGGCATTTTAACTGAAAAACAGCTTCTAAGAGCTTGTTTAGCAAGGCCAGCAAACCACTTGTCTAGGCGTGGGTCTTCAAAAGCCCTTTGAAAGTGGATTTTACACAGCACTGATCTTTTACTGATGATGTTTTGTCCTAAATAATTCTCTAATTCCCCTGAACGACAGTGAAGAGTATGGGGATGACTTCAAGGTTAAGCAGGAAGATGTTGAGCTGAATTGTCAGTAGATTTCATGCTCGGGGCTTTATACAGTCTAGTTTTGGTTTTATTTTCAAGAGGTATGGCTTTCAGAGCATTAGCTAAAAAGTAACATGAGTCAAAAAAAGAAGGGTAACAAAGTCCTTCCCTGAGATTTTTCTGAAAGAAAAGTCAAGGAAAGTAATGATACAACCTTTTAATCACATACTCTTCAATTCCTCCTTAACTTTAATTAATTAGTTACCTAAAACAGTTACGCAAAAGATGAGATGACATGAACAAATGTTCTTAAACTTTTGAATAAATTTTTAGTTCCACAGTGAAGTCCTCACTAAGCACAAAGCATTCAGAATAGGAGATGGAACGAACTTCCATGAAAACCAGGATTAATGAGCAATTCTCCAAGACAGGGAAAGACTTTTGTAGAAAATTGCTTTTTTTTTTTTTCACTCAAAAGTCACAGAAAGACAGAAAACACAGAAAAGAAGAAACCCCAAAGTCTGATTATAGTTTTAGTAAATTCCTTCATCCTACCACATCCTCATACAGCCAATTTTTCCACTAACGGCATTCAAGCTTACTCTGTCACTAATGTAATTGCTTTTGAGGCATTCTACTAGTGTTATGGGCAAATATCATAATTGAATGTACACAAAGAAAAGCCCTCTTAGTGTTCTGGTACCAAAAAACAAAAGAATGCAACATTTCTCAGGAAGAAATTATACCCCTGCTGTGTTCTAATCAGCCAACCATCATCAAGACAATCAAAATAATTTGCCTAAATTAGCCAATCAAGACACCCTGCAAATCAGAGAATGTGAAAACCTGCAACAGAAAACATCATAGCTGATTATGATACTAATAATCGTGTTAAAAACCTAATGAGATGAAGAAATTGGAAGCTGGCTGGTGCAATTCTCTTTTACCTCAACATGCTGAGAACTAATTATATAGACTGTAATTAAAACAAAAACTCAAACCAAACCTTCTGAAAAACTAATAGTTGATCCACTAGCAAACAGAACTGCCAATTTTTTTCTAGCTTTATTGAGATATAATTGACATATCAATTTTTTTTTAAAGAAATGAACTACTAACCATGATAGCTGTTTTCGATAGTGGGCTCTTCCTTCAGGCAAAAACAATCCAAAACATTTAAAGTGGGAGTCACTCACATAAAAATCTGTAAAACTGCAATTATCTCCTAGGTGATTTACAGCAGAATTTTTTAAAATCTCATGAAATCTTACAAACAAGAAACAAAAGGAAACTACAGGTGGAAATCTGATTTAGAATCTCATCATGGTTTCTGGACCTAATGCTCTGTTTGGGCAGCCAAGTATAAGAAAAGATCTGAGAAACACGCATTTTAGCAACCTTAACAAAACTTTGCTGGGAAAAAATATGCAAAGCTTCTTAAAGTACACTACTGATGCTCCAATTCAACAGCATCTTCTGCCGCACATTTTGGAATTCTAGATCTGAATGAATGAAACGAACAGAGACTCAGTACTACATAAAACTGGAGATCAGCAACTTGATACAGTTACAGAAATTCAGAGAGATTCTTCTTTTGCTTTCAAGGCCTCAATTTTTTTTTTTAATATGAAGAAGATATTTACAAGGATAGACTTGCTTTTCCTCAAACTTTCTGTTTAAATATCAATGTTAAGCATTGATACTCAAAGTCTCATTATGGGTATTTGCTTTAATTAGATGGTTATGGAAACAGACTCAAACACCAAGACTCCTTAATGTTGGTGACTACTGCCTGCTCAGAAGAATGGTCTCCATGTAGAGCCAAGACACTTAGGCATCAGCAGACATTCTGGTGGACAGATCTCCAGGGACTGTGTTGATGAAACAATATTGGAAATAAGTCCAGCCTTTGCTGCCATGTGAATAACTACCTAATATCTACACTCTCTAGGAACCTGCACTCGGCAATGTTCTGGTCCTGAAGCAGACCAAGAGACGACAGCTATGGAACAGCACGGCTGCCTCCTTCCACACCAGCCAGCGTCGTTTTTGAACCAAACGTGGTAACCTTCCTCCTCTCCTTGCCCCCTCCCGCGCGTGTCTCCTCTTCTGCTCAATAATACAGGGATTTCACAGTGCAGAGCAGGGGAGGCTGCATACATAACAGTGGATTACCAGGAAGCCAGAGAGATCAAGGGACTCATCACTAACGCTCCTGGAAAGCTTCCTCTTTTTCACACGACACTAACTAGGGGGCAAGCACACATAGGATGACATGACAGAGGCCAAGCGTCCTTCAAGCCACCACCAGCGGAGGAACTCGGAGCAGCACCATGACGGTGAGCCCCGGATTTGTACAACTCCCGCCAGGGCTTCCTGGCTATAGCAGATCCTGGCCAGAGTTCAGTAATAGTCACCCTTGCCCCCTGCGTAATCATTAATCATGTCTCAGGGGCCTAACATGAAAACACCCCAACTCCTCTGCCACCCAATTCTTCAGGGCAAATCCAGTCCATACCTGAACCTTCATGTTCTCTGCATCCTAAAGCAACGTTCCCTATACTTATGACAGATCAAGTCACTTGATAATTTAACTGATTTCCCACTTCATGCCACTATAAATGGAAACTGGACAATGCATGATCGGGAAGACCACCTGCTGGGCTCATTTCCAAGCAGATCTTGCTTATACATGTCTCTATTCAACTGAAATCCGGAAATATTAAGAGAGCAGGGAGGGGAAAAAAAATGTTTTAAAGCTGTTAGGTGTTTGCTAGGACAAGATGTAGATTCAATGATAAGAAAGTGTCCCAAAAAATGTCTGTGACAATTAACTGCTTTGGCCTTTAAAAAAAATTTCAGCAGAGGGTTTTATCATAGAATGCTGATTATAGAAAGCCAGTTAGTGTGCAACACACATGAAGACTCCAAGGAAAAAGGAAAACAATTTTACAAATTCAGTATTACTCCTCAGAATAATATATATTCCAAAGTCAGTGATGAAAGAACAAATCAGATGAGCACTTAAGAACCGAGCCTGATACTTTTTCTAAATCCAGGGCCTGGCTCTGGCATGTCTACCTGAGTTCTGATCAGCATCTACCATCCACAGTATTTATTCACAGGTTCTCACACTCTATCCCCAAGTATCAATTTTATTCTCTAAGCTCCTGATTTTTCTTTCTAAAGCCCCGGGGTTCTCTTTAAGCTCCTCATACTTCTCCACTGCCTTCTGTCTCCTATCTACAGTTATTGATTGATATATATCTGCACTCTGCTTGATTTCCTGACATCAATAACACCGGGGAATTGTGGAGTCCACAACATTTCCTAAAGCGTTTCAGAAAATCCTAGCTCTTTAGCCTGCAGGCTAGGCTCTCTTGTTTCTCTACAGACTAGACCAACAAGGTGAACTGTGAAAAGGAAAACAGAATGTCAAGTGTTAGAGACCTAACAAACAAAGGGGCAATAAAAGCCACCCACACACAGGTCTTTGAGTTTAGGAAGTCCTTTACAGCATCCCAAATGTTACCGTCATGTGGGCTTGTAGTGAGCAGGGCTTGAAAACTAACTTAACTATCTTGATGGCTAATAAAATTCTCATCAGAAACATTAAGACTTTGTAAATATCCTTTGGAATCTGACTTCACCATATCAGGAGCAATTTTTAAAGAAATATTTTTTCTACATTCAGCCATTTAAGAAAATGACATCTTGACTGCCAACTGGATTTTTGACCTCTCTGCTATAATGATACTCGGTATGCTCATACACAAATACACCATGGTTCAGATACCAGGCTATTTAGTGAGTCTTCTTTACTCACATTTTTCAATAAAAATTTTAAACTCATAAATATTAATAGTTAATTTGGTTACATGGGAGAACCAGCAACTTAATTTTTATTTATTTCCTCCTTGTAGAATTAACATACAACAAAAACACTAACTGGGGCTCTGTTAAGGCATTTTAAATAATATATGATTGTTCTTCAGAACTGGCAGATCTCAATAATAGAATCTGAATCCATCTTTGGTTGAAGTCAAGACCTCAAGTACGAGTGGCAGTCTTTGATTACTGATTCACTGTGTGCACAGAAGAAATTACTAGTTAGCGCCTCCTTCTACCTTATTCATTTGGATAAATGCATGTGCTCGCTCTTAACTATTTCTCAGAGATACACTGAGAATTCATTATAGGAGAAAAAGAGAGTGGGGGGGAACCTTTAGTCTGAATACCCTTAGAAGACCTGAATATCCATGCTAATACTTTCTCAAAGAAGAGGGACCAAATATCAGACCAGCCCTTCTAAAAATAACCAGTAGCCAACAGAGAAAACAGTGATCTGTCATCGTGGTTTCTCTTACTTACATGAAATCTCTGATCCACTTCATAGTTGACCTGTTTCCTGAAATCCTTTCAAATGAAAGACAGAAAGGAAGGGGAAAAAGCAGAAGGCAATTAGAAATAAAGTTTAAAAAGTATTGAGTAAAAGGAGATGACAAACGAATGCTTTTCTTGATTAAATTTACACTGAAACAGTTATTCCTTTATATAAATGCTACAAGGAAGCGTACGGTTATAATTCCATTTTTAACTTTGAAAGTTCTAGCAGCAGCATAAGAAATATTACAGAGGTACATAATTCACATGCCAATACCTTTTGTGCAACCAGGAAAGTAAGGCGCCGGATCCCATGTTCAACCAGGGTAGCTTTCTACAAACAAACATGTAAAAACAGAAGACACGTGAGGCCACCGTTCATCCTAAATGTTAGCCTATTCAGTCCTCGGAAGGCCCTGACTGCGCTAAGCATTCTTCTTGGGTATCTATATCTTGACTCGGTACCTTCAAACTTGCAAATAAGTAAGTCTCAACCTGGCTCCTGGGAATGAGCCTTACAGAGTAGGTTTTATATATTGATCTGGATGAAATGGGAAGAGAACTCTGTGGAGGAGAAAGGGTCATATGGGGTGATCTGAATTCTCTAAGGACTCATACGTATCAAGGTAGACAGTAACACACTTTCTGCTTACAGAAATTGCACTGTTGGGCATGTATTTACATGTGAAGAACAATACTGATACAGAAGCTAAACGCAATCAGGCAGAGGAAAAATAAGCAACTTCCACAAAACAGCAAACTTAAGTCCTAAACTGTTATTTAGATCATAGATATCACCTACTATCTGATACAGCATTCCTGGAATTCAACCTAACAAATTCTAACCTTTTCAATTCTAAAACATTTCCTCCTTACTTTATACGGAAGCATTTTTTAAAGGATTATTTTAAAAGTTGTTAAAAACAATATCTAACGGGCATTTAGATTCAGTGATTATTCATATTTCTGTTTGGCATAGGCAAGCAGTATATTAGAAGTCAACAGGGACTTCCTTGGAGGTCAGTGGTTAAGACTCCACACTCCCAAAACAGGGGCACGGGTTTGATCCCTGGTTGGGGTACTAAGATCCTGCATGCCTCATGTGTGTGTGTAACACACTCAGTTGTGTTTGACTCTTTGCGACCCCAAGGACTACAGCCTGCCAGGTTCCTCTGTCCATGGTTTTTCTCCAGGCAAGAACACTGGAGTGGGTTGCCGTTCCCTTCTTCAGGGGATCTTTGCAACCCAGGGACTGAAGCCGGGTCTCCTGCATTGTAGGCAGCTTCTTTAGTCTGAGCCACCAGGGAAACCCTACATGCCTCAAGGCATGGCCTAAAAAATAAATAAATAAATAAAAATAAGACAATATGGGCTGGGGTGGGAGGTGGGAGGGAGGCTCAAGAGGGAGGGGACGTATGTGTACCTATGGCTGATCTATGTTGATGTATGGCAGAAACCAACACTGTAATTATCCTTCAATTAAAAATAAATAAAATGACAAACAAAAACACCACGGTAAAAAAAAAAAAAATGTTTAAAAACAAAGAAGTCAACAGAGACTAGCAGTTTCAAAACAGATCCTTCTGTGAGACTTGGGCCTTAGGCTCTAAGCCTTCCTGTACTCTGTCACTCGCGCGCGTCTCAAAAGGCAGAGACAAAGAAAGAGACTGATGAACTAAGTGAAAGGCGCGCTCTTAAAGGTCCCTAACAAAGAGGGGCTGCCCGGCAACAAGCAGAAAGGCAGTCCCACCTGTTGGACACCCTGAAAATATACACGAAGAACACCAACGCAAAAACTATGCCGACTTTCACAACCCACATCTGGACTTTAATTTGATCACATACTTTGCTCAACTCCAACTGAGAGATAGGTTCATAAACTAATTCTTAACTTTCCTGATGCTACATATATTTTAAATCCAAGTTGGCTTTCCCCTATAAATAAGCACATCCCTGGGCCATTTCCTCTTATTTTTCCGTCTTTATTATGGCAATTTTTAGCAACAAAACTAATCAACAGCATAAGCAAAAGCAGAAAAAGCTGATTTCCTAATAATAAATTCCTAGATCATATATAAATGAATTTTGGTTTAACTACATTTAAAAATGATTGGTACGGGCATCATACTCATTCGTGTAAATAACCAAGTGTTGATACTACAATAAGCAAAGAAAGGGAGGAAGGACGGGATGGAGGGAGAAGAGGAGAAGAGGGAGGAATGAAAAGGTAGGGTGGGGCAGTGGTGGTTCTCTGGTTCTGTATGCCAAGGAAGAGAAACATTTCTTCTGACACCAACAAAGAATTCCACTACAGCCAACTCCTTCGAAGATAAGCATCAATAGCTATGTTCCAGCAAGGGAAGAAAATAACTTTAATAATGCCATGATTTAAAATCAAAACTGTTACTGCTTTAAAAATTCCACAAGTGGCTAACAATAACAGCAGAGCAACAGGATTCTGATTACATTGTAATAATGCAGGGCTCACAGCAAGTCCACAGCTATTACCCAGCGATTAGGCGTCAGCACCTGGAGAAACTCCATTTACAATGACTGCTTCAATCTCCTCCACAAGTCATTTACAAATATATGATCCTAATTTCTATGAGAGAAAAAAAGACATGCTGGGACTAGAAGATTATTTGGACAATTTGGATCAACCTATTTGATAGTTTAATGTGTGCTTTAAAAAAAAAACTTTTTCTAAACTGCTAGAAGCATGATCATGAAGTGAAAAACAAAACTAGTTATCACTTCAGCTTTTTTTTTAAAACTGTTTTTGTTTCCTTTTCTATTTTTTTCAAAACAAGTAGATGAAAATGTTTAATATTCCTGGATAAGCATGGTAAGTGACACATAGCTTCTCCAGGCTTGGACTGTTGACACAGTCTACCCTTTCCCTACTGAACAGTCACAGGCAAAGACTCTGGGTTTCTCTGTGCCTCAGTTTACAAGGCCAGTCAAGGAAAAAAGAAAATTTCTTATCATCACTTAATGTTACAAATAAGCATAGTGAAAATGGAGAAACTGCCTCTTTAAATCAATGCGTGCTGACATACAGCACTTTGATGTGAGTGTAATAGAAAGCCTAGGTGGAAGCCAAAACAATCAAATGTGGAGAATCAGTGCTCAAAACCTGGGAAGAAACTCTGACAGATTACTTCATCAGGCACCAATATCAGCAGCCAAGCACAATACTAGGACTCTCCCTGTCTCCGTGGTCACTGGTCTCAGGTTAATTTTATGCGCTCACGCACAAGTCAGGGCAAGACAGAAGGTAGATCTCTCTTCCAGAGAAAACTTCCCAGGCATGGCCCCCTACTTTGACGTCTCTGGAAGGACCTGTCCTCACTGCAGCCCCACATTCCAGTTCATGGGCTGTGAAAGCATTGTGGGGAAAATGCTGGGACACACGTTAAGCACAAAGTTAACATCTTTTCCTCGGTATTGACCATTAGCATGATAGGATGCAAACACCTATGGCACTAATTGTTTACACTGTTGATTTTTTTAAAATCTATCGGACATCACTGGTGATCCAGTGGTTAAGATGCCATGTTTCCAATGCAGTGGGTGTGGGTTCAATCCCTGGTCAGGGAACTAAGATCCCACATGCCACCATGTATGGCCAAAAAAGAAAAAAATCTACTGAGTTCTTTATGACAAGCACTACAGGCTAGATGCTTTCCACTCAATTGTAATGAAGGGCAGCTGAGGAAGGGCACATTGGCATCTATCATACAGCACAGACGATCATTTTGAACATTAGACTACAAGCATCTGAATGTATTATTTATTAAAGTACCTAGATCTGTGCCTCCTAGAGCTGGTATCAAAGCCTTAAATTCTAGTTTTTTTCTGTATCACCTAACAGCTGGTGATTAAAGGGCCTTAACCTCTCTGAGCTTGAGCTTTTCCCCACATGTATCGTTGGAATAATTCCCGATTAATCTAACCCCATGGGATTGTAGTAAGGTGTTAATAAGTTAAAAAATTTACACAGATGGTCTTTCAAAATTAATATTATTATTATTTTTAATCAATTTATACTGACCAACTAGAAATCCAAGGAAGGTAAATACATCTTAGTTAAGGCTACACAGAGAAGTCCTCATAAAAGAGGGAAAATTGGAGACAGTTCTTAAAACAAGCAGGATTTAGAAAGAAAGGGGGAGGGGGAGAGAGGAAGGAGGGGAGGAAGAAGGAAAAACAGTAGAAAACATTCCAGATAAGGGGCAGTGGAAGAGAGCAAGCAGACAAGGTAGATGAGACGAAGACCTGGGTCTTTTAACGGAACAGCAAAGGCTAGACTGTGGGCCTTCATTAACAGGCTAATGTTAAATAGTAAGGCAAGGAGGTGTCTGGAAGGTTAGAGAGAATCACTGTTGAGTGCAAGGCGGCACCGTGGACATTTCTCTCTGTGCTCGTCAGCAGAATGGGGACTATCTGGAGGGGACGTGTGAGGATCAGAGGTAAACCTGTCACAATGTCTCAGGAGTGAGGTGAGGAGGGATCTAAACTAGAGAGATGGTAGTGGGAATTAAAAAACTGAAAAGAAGGGGGCTGGAAGCGAAGGAAGGAAGGAACGGGCAGGGAGGGAGGGGTAGAATAAGGGAACTGCAAACAAGAGAAAGAAGTCAATGATTTCTGAATGATGGGGACAAAGGGTTTGGTTACTTGAGGTTATTTTTGTTTCTGTTTAGTTTTTTGGTGGGGGATGCGGGAATCAGAAGATGTGAAGGAAAATGACGGGAATTCAGGCCTCGACTATGGAGTGTGATATCAACACAAGATATCCAAGTGACATAAAATTGAAAGAAGGATGGAACTATAACTGATATTTTCAAGGCTGGGAGCATAGAGGGAGCATGAGGGGAGCTTGGGCCGAGACATGTGTGGTTAAGTCATCAAAGGAAATTCAGCAGGCGAAGTTCAAGACTGGAGCTCTGGAAAAGATCCAGCAATATAACGTCTCTTCCTTAAAACATTTTGAATATTTAAGTTCTGTACTTCTTGACATAAAAAGGATATGTATTTCACACTATTAAATCACCTTGGAATTTTAC
Source organism: Moschus berezovskii (assembly GCF_049115385.1). Lineage (NCBI taxonomy): Eukaryota > Metazoa > Chordata > Mammalia > Artiodactyla > Moschidae > Moschus > Moschus berezovskii. The sequence goes on from NC_142479.1 coordinate 25,539,692, forward strand.
CCTTAGAGGCAGAACTATGTTAAAAACACGCCATTATCAGTGATAAGGTCTTACAAGGAGCAATTGAGAAAAGGATGGGTATGTCACAAAGGCTGCAGGAACGGGGCCATCACCAGCGTCCGCCCACATGAGGACTTACGTTTTGCTGGGTAAACTCTCGGAACATAGCTGCTAGACTGTCATCCTCGATGTCACAGTCGGTCTTGATAGCCACATTCAGAATGTGAATTGGTTCATCCCTGGGGACCTGTAACCCAAGAATATGACACAAAGCACTCAGGAGGCCAGCTAACACAGGGGCAGAGAAAAGTTACAGTACTCAGTAGGATACTAGGAAAAGAGACATGCCCCCCCTTCCCAGAATGTTTTTGGGTTGCCCACTTGTATGAAAAAGCAAAATGAAACCACTGCCCAACACCCACAACACCTAACTTTTAAACAATAAGGCAGCAAGGGCATTAATTAGAGGTGGCCCCAAATCTTAACTTGCTATGAACTTGAAGACCACTCTGTCTCAACTTTTTCCCCGATAAAATGGGAATGAAATCATTTACAACATTTCTTCATATAATGTAAAGGAAAAGGAGGAAAAGAAGCTATCTGAACATACTCCCACGTAATATATTTCCTAACCATTTGTCAAACAGTTCAGTTCAGTTCAGTTCAGTTGCTCAGTCGTGTCCGACTCTCCACAACCCCATGAATCACAGCACGCCAGGCCTCCCTGTCCATCACCAACTCCCAGAGTTCACTCAAACTCATGTCCATCGAGTCGGTGATGCCATCCAGCCATCTCATTCTCTGTCGTCCCCTTCTCCTCCCGCCCCCAACCTTTCCCAGCATCAGAGTCTTTTCCAGTGAGTCAACTCGTCGCATGAGGTGGCCAGAGTATTGCAGTTTCAGCTTTAGCATCAGTCCTTCCAGTGAACACCCAGGATTGGTCAACAGAGGAAGCATCAAACCATTATGGGAAAATAACCTGGTTGGGAAAAACCAGGACCAAGTGTTTTCTGAGAAATGGAAAGAAGGGTTTAATAAAAGGACAAAATTTTAAACAAAATGCCTATTTTCTTCTGCTATCTGAAGCCCACCATTCATTGAAGATACAAAAGCACTGCTCTGCAAATATACAAGCCATCCATGATTAAGAGTTAAAGCAACCAAAGCTCAAGTCTTTGAAGCAATATTCAGAGACCCAGAGGCAGCTGCAGCCGAGTTCATTCTACACTATGGAGTCCATGCTTAACACAGCTATTTTTGTTTTTAGGTTAGAATTTATGTTCTACCTGTTTCCAAAAATACTTAAATGAGGTATATACAATTAAATAATAATAATAAAGAGAGAACACAGGGGACTTCCCTGGTGGTTCAGTGGTTTAGAATCCATCTTGCAATGCAGGGAACGTGGGTTTGATCCCTGGTTGGGGAACTAAGATCCTATAGGCCTCAGAGCAACTAAGCCCACGGGCCACAACTAAGACCCGCTGCAGTCAAATAGATAAAAAACTTTAAATAAATAAATGTTTGAGAGAGAGTGTACAGTCCAAGCCCTGCATCTGAAGAGGCAAAGCATTCTCCCAAAGGCGACACCGTACCTTGTCTTCATCATACAGAGACGTGTGACCTGCCTCAGGGAATGTCGGGCTTTGTGGGGGGGAATCACAGAAGCAGCCCATCACTTCATCAAAGATCCTAAAAAATACCAAACACCAAAGAAACACCCACCATGAAAAGGGGCAGAAACCCGAAGTGGCAGGAAGACGAACGCTGCCACGGCCAGCTCTGTCTAAAAGAACCATCTGTCCTACCCCGTGCTTAGCAGTCAACTGAACAGAATCACCAGTGGCTAGACAGGACGTGCAGGATTTCTACCACGTGGCAGAAATTAGGAGGATGGATGGTTTAAACTTTAATAAACCATACATATTTTCTATTTTTAAAGAAGAACAATCTCCAGCTTCTCTGTTGTGTTGTTTTTTTGTTTTTCATATGTCAGCTATGAGCATTGCTGTCTGTCATCATCGGTCTTAAAGTAACAGAAAGAGCCTGGGACTAGAGCAGTGACAGACCAATGTAATTACCCCTCCCCCTAGGGTAATGCATCAGTATACATCAAGAGATAGATGCTGAATGCATTTAATCAAAAGATGTATCGTCTCTGGTGGGGCTCACTCTAGTGTTGTGTTTAATTTCTCCTGACATTTCACTCATCACAGAGCAGACAGCTTCTTCTACTAGCTATTGAGGAAAAGACGGTTTTTGCTTGTTCCTTTTTTTCTGACCAGACCCATATAACAAGTAAAGGCTTGTAGGGTCTGCACGGGAGGGTGGAAAGGAAGGACAGATACCTCTCCCGGGGCATGTAACGGAGAGGGCTACATCTCCTTAGCTGGCTCGTGGCTAATCTGGGAGCCTCTATTCACCCCGCAGAAATCTGAGATGCCTTACCTGACAAAATCTTCAAAGGTCCGAAAAGAGACCATCCCGCCCATTCGCTGGCACGGCGGAGTGAACGCGTTGTCCAGCAGCACGTCGCTGACACTGGCTACGTGAGTCATGCCGTAGTGGTTGAGGTTGGAGGAGAAGGACATTCTACATGGTAATTCAATCAAGTGCGTTAGACAAGGAGGGTAAGAGCAGGGGCTGGGAGAGCCACAACAGGGAAAAGGAGCTGGGAGAGAGGTGAAACAGGGTCAGGTGGCAGACAGCAGGTTTGGTTTTTGACCCACTATGGAGAAGCCCATGTTACTAGACTCACATTAACCCCGCCTTAGGATTTTCCCTCCACACAAACAGTATTTTTACCACCCTGTAAATTTCTCCACGTAAAGACCTAAGGAATAATATGGCGGTTTTCACACACTGACATCATGACATGTCTAGTGAATGAAGAGCACACGGGGTGAAAAACCATCCTGCATCTTCCCCTTCCCTAAAACATCCTCTCTTTTAAAAGGAAGTAAGCCAGCCAAGTGAGTGGTAGCTAGGCAACACTGGAGGTATTTTTCTCTAGGAACTGTAAGAGATTAAGGATTCACAGATAGATATCCACATGTACAACAACTCCTCTAAGTCATCTGGAATGGTTTAGTGAATCATTATTCAAAACAAAACAAACCAAAAAAAAAAAACCCATGTTTCATCAGAGAGAAGCAAGTCGCAGTCTCTAAAAGGAACTTTACTGAGGTATCTATCTTTTCCTTTACTGGGCTGATGGGAAGAGTAGTCTTAAGGATCATAGCTCCTCCCTTTTTGAAAGAGAAACAGTTTTGCTGAACTTCCTTTTTTATATTTAAACATTTCTATACCAAAGTAAACATATTATCAGTAAAAGCCCTTAATTCATCCCAGCAGAGTACACAAGGGCAGAGCATGCGTCTCAAAGTATGTGTAAGCAGGACCAACAGATGTAAATGGAGATGCTCAAAGGGAGTGGATTTGTTCAATCTAAAGACATAACGAGTCTGGATATTCCTTGAAGTGCCTCAGCAGTGTGTATTGACAGATACTGCTGTACAGTGTAGTGATGCCCAGCCAATCAGGACAGCCTCTTAGGAAGGACCACACTAAAGGATGCCTCCAGGACTTGCCCGACACATGTTACCGGCATACTGAGCTGAAGCAAATTGAGAGCATGGCAATGGCACCCAAACTTTGGGGAGCTGCTCAAAAATCTCCTCCAAGTGGACCACCTGCAGTATTGCAGGGCGCAGGGCAGCCAGCAAGGTGGACTCGAGATCTGGGTACATATTGTACTCTGTTGCAAATATAAACGGCAATGGAATTTTTTACAAATGGGACTGTTGCTCACACAGACTATAGAGACTCACACTCCAGGTTTCTATTCCCTTGGCAGACGACCATGAAAAAGTACTTCATCTTCTGACAGTACCAGGGACTAGAAGGTAGAGTGGGAGAGGAAACCATTGATACCATGAATGAAACAGAGACGAAGCACATGGCAAGCAAGTCTTACACATGGTGCTCACTAGAAACCGGGATTCAGAGCTGTACAAACTCAGAAATGCTATCATCCTCTTTTCTAGGATCACCAAATGTATTTAGTAAAGGAGCAAGTTTGTGAGGCATCGTATCTTTCCTACCTGCCTGGTGTTAGACAGGAAAGAGTGTCTAGATAACCCTTAAAGGGAACTCCTGAAGTCGCTAACAGGTTGTGTTTGCGGCAAGCATGGGGTTAAGCATCTTTATCGCTCAACCGAAACCCCACGGGAAATACCCACATTTCCATTTCCCCCAGTACTATGCTCTTGGGCCAGGACAGCTAAAGGCAGGCAGGAATGAAGCAAGCCTACCCTCCAAGAGCGGACAAGAGGACCAAACAGAAGCACTCCCTTTCCTCTGCCCGTCCAAACTGGAGGCTGTAAAAGCTATAACCAGTTTTGATTACTTAATATTTAAAGGGAGAGGCACAAAATAAACATAAGTGTATACATATTGCAGTGTACAGTTGGTCATCTACAAAGAGCTCAACACCAACTTTAGCACTTGGTGGATTCCAATCAGAATTACTATCCTCTCAAACTTGCATTGTGTTGCCTTGCTGGGTTCAGGAGCAGAAGGAACTCAACATATTAAAAGTACCACTCTGTGTTATATCAGTCTGGAAATGTCTTCACAGGGCTACACACATCAAAACTTTAGATACACTCTTCCAGTGTTAAACTCATTACAGGTCTGAGATAAAACTTGACTTGCATAGCATCGTTAACACTTTAGAAAAACAGCTAACAAATTGATAAAACATGAGATCAGCTATTCCTGCCTGTGCGTTCCCCAAAAAGGAGACGCAAATTAGAGACACTAAAAAATTGAAAAACTGAGGAACGGTTTGCCAGGATGGGAGTGACCATAAGGGTTTCTCCTCTGAAAGCCCCAAACTAGACAGAGAACTTAGCAAAAGAAGATGTTTACAGCAAAGCTGAACATCGGACAGGTGGTTCATTCCCCTAGAGAGGAGCTGTTCCATACTTTTTGAGTGTTGCTTTTTTTGAGCGGCTGGAGAAAAGCTGAAGACATGTTTTCCAAACAGAAAGTATAGTTTAGTATGTCCAGAGGGGAGCTCAGGACCTCCAAGCAGAAAGATAACATTAGCTTGTCAAGTGAAGTGTTATTTTTTTCTCCTGGTTTCACTAAGTTACAAAAAAAGATGCTATTAATTGGAAAAAAACTAAATATACGGTACCTGTTTAGCGTGGGGATGTTCCCTCTGTAATTAAACAACCACAGTTAGTTACCGATAGGTTAGGGAAAGCCACAATAAAAGAACTGTCAGAGCAGATACAGACCCGTCGTGAGGAGGCCAGCTTGGCGGCTCTGGCCTTCAGCAGACATAATTAAGTGCTCATTACGCTTCCACCCGCTGGGTGCCTCCAAAGAGGCTGACCTACCTTACCACAGCAGCTGTTGATGGAAAGGGTCAAAGTGTATTTACCACTTTTTTTTTTATAGCTCTATTACCAAAAAAATAACTCAGAGTAAAGATAAAAGACAGGCTCATGAAAATTAATTGAAGTTGTATAATATGGTATATTAGCAGAAGGCAATGGCAAGCCACTCCAGTACTCTTGCCTAGAAAATCCCATGGATGGAGGAGCCTGGTAGGCTGCAGTCCATGGGGTCACTAAGGGTCGGACACGACTGAGTGACTTCACTTTCACTTTTCACTTTCACACATTGGAGAAGGAAATGGCAACCCACTCCAGTGTTCTTGCCTGGAGAATCCCAGGGAAGGGGGAGCCCAGTGGGCTTCCGTCTATGGGGTCACACAGAGTCGGACACGACTGAAGTGACTTAGCAGCAATATGGTATATTATCTTAAGATTCAACATGAGGTATAATTCTTGACAAGATTCTGAGAGTATCTTACTTGTTCCTGTTTTACTAAAAATGCCTTAAGGAGGTTCAGAGAAGTTGACGCCATAGCCTTTCCCACGTGAACTGATCTTCTAGGATGCGTGAGGAACCTAATAACTCTCCTCTAAAGAAAAGACACCAGGAATCTGGGTTCCCAAGTACCTTTTCTAGTTCTCTTTCACCCCACTCCTGTAGAGTGGGGGGGGTGGGGTTGGGGGTAGTGCAGGAAAGACAGGTATTCTGTGCTATAGGAGCTTAAAGCTAAAATTATGCAGGAAGGTGATGATTAAAGATTCCCTGATTAGACTAGTATAAACTGTTAAAAATTAATTAATATTTTTTAAACAAAATTAATTTAGGGCAATCATGACATTTAAACATTTAAAATCTCTGGGCCTTCCATGAAAACAATCTTACCTAAATTTGGCTAGCCCTAGAATTTCCTGATGGAGAATGCTTCTGAATCATGAGAGGAACACTAGGATAAGAATGGAAACTGTGAAGCAAGTCTCTTGCATTCTCTTTGGTCTTTACCACCAATGCTTTTCTCCCCCATTAATTTGACATCAGTCATTTCCTCAACTGAAACAAACTAACTAACCAAAAAAACCCCAAATAAAAGCCCTTATTTTCAATGGTAAAAGGGAAAAGTTACACTCACCACCCACAATCTAGGAGTCCTGTAAGGGGGTTGATTGGTTGATATCTTAACCTTCTAACACTCTTTTATCAGCATTTAATCATTGTTGGGGTTTTCTGGCACACAGGGGACTTAATGGGCAGAACAGAGTGGGTGGTGCTGATGATATGTGGGAAGGAGGAGAGAGGGAGTAAAATGATGCACTTTCCACGGCAGTGAAAGGAGCAGAATAGACTGAGCTGGCCATATAAATAAAGAGCGGTGACATATCACTGCACACAAACTGTATACCTTGCATGATTTGTGAGGAGCGATGCTCTTTGCATCAAACCTGTATCACAGAGCGGATTCCTGAGGCAGCAAGAGCAACCTCTGAGTGCAAAAACCTGCACCTTTGCTCTTTGGATTCTTTCAGTCTCTCTTTGGGGGAATGGGTTTCATTTTACAAGAGGTCCTTCGTTATCATGCACTTGGTCCTCATCAGCAAACAACAAGCACTCGTGGGTTCTACAGCAGAAGCAGAAAACTAATAGTAAATGCTAATGAGAATATAGGAAAGTCTTCCTTTTAAGATATAAAGGATTCTCAAGAAAAAGGTCACCTGCACAGGCTCTAAACAATAAACTTCAGTTCAGAGAGAAGGACCGTACAAACAAAGCATCTCAGGCTCCTTCGCATCCAGAGTTCGGGGATTCAGAAACCAGGGTAATCTCTCTCAACTGTTAACCAATTTCTTACACTAATAAAATTGTCTCACTGCTTCTGTGGCTCTACTCGAATCACTTAGGAAGTCCTTCCCAGGATGAGGGGCCAGTTTTCAGCAGAAAAGGGCCTGAATTGAAAAGAATGCCACCAACAAAAAGACAGCCCTTCTCTATCAGCAATCCGCTAGCTCGCACAGGGAGCCCCCTGCTGCTGTGTTATAGAATCGGGCACCATCTACGCAGTATGGGGTAAGAACAAAACTCCCAACATCTCCAGTCTTTAAAGGACTGGCCTCAAATCGATCATGTAGGAGGTAAGTTTAGAGTCAGTTTATCCCCTTTGGTAGAATAAGAATCTGTGGGGCTGTTGGAGAGATAAGCAGGGAAGGTTAAACTCTCTGCTACAAAGTAAATACTTAGCCGTGTCCATAATAATCATTTATATATTTTGTTACTCTATTTAGGGGCTATTTGATCAATTTAAGAAAATGACCGATGTGGCACACTGCACACTATTGTGATATACCAGAAAGCTCGATCAGTGGTCTGCACAGAAATCAACAACCAACATGAAGATCGTATATGAGTCAAATATTCCATTTATATAGCTGAAAATAAAATCTGCCACATTTCACTGCATACTCATCACGCAAAAATAAAGAAATTGCTCAATCTCTGATAGGGCAATCAATTGCATTCTCAAATACTAAAAAAAAAAAGAGTATAAATTCATTTGTAAGATATTTGCTGTTTAGGTCTTCAGAGAACTTAAGACGATGAATCTTCATTCACTATGTTTTGAAAAATATTAGAATCATTTTCCTTCCAGGAGATTAGCTCCATTTTACAGATGCGGTAACTGAGAAATCAAAGGGGATATTTTCCAAGGACACTGCTAAATAAAGTATCATAAACCAGAATCCAGACCTGGCATTTTCTCACCTCAGCCCCAGAGGCTAGCATTCCACACCGATATAGACTAAATTTAAAGGAGGACAAGAGAAATCCTTTGAATGCTGAGGTCCTCAGCATTAAGACACGTCTGATTTTATTGATCTGCCTGCCTAGGATGGCTGGAGAGCCTGCTTCAATATGAATGCAAAGTCAGAGTTGCTGCTGGCTGGCTGAATCCTCTTTATTTAAGGAACACTGACTTCTCTGGCAGTCACAAGTTCTCGGAGCCTTTTACCATCCCTTCCAGCTGAATTTCATTTTGCTGAATTAGAGCTGGCCCTACATAAATCTTTTATCATATAAAAATGTTCCCGATTCTTCTGCCTTCTAACTTGTAGGGGAAAAAAAAGGAGACCCTATAGGAAAATGATGGGGATGCATGCAAACAAGCAGTGGTTATATCAAGCTGTGACTCAGAGCCAGGATAAGGAAAATCTTTTGAAATCAGGCAGCAAAGCAGAATCAGAAGAGGTTGGCTGAATAACCTACTAATGGTTGCTAACAGCAGTACCTTAGGAGAAAGAGTAATTTGACTGGCTGTGACCAGTGGTGGTCTCCTTGTGTGACTATGTTTCTGCAGAAGAGTCTGAATCAAGAGCTGTAAACACAGCTGAACCATGTATTTCTGTTGGTGTCTCCCTGACCACCTCCTTCCTGTTCAGATGCCCCAATTCCATGGCAGAGCTTTTGTTTACAGTAAAATGATCACTGCTTCATTCATCTGCAGCCCCTTCTTTGCTCTGTTGGAAGGTTCTGCTCTTTCTGAAACGAGTCTGCCAACAGAGCTACAACACGTTACTATTGCCTGCTGCATAATTAGCTACAAATCCACAGCACAAAACTACAGGGATTTACAGGTGCCCAGGATTCCGCTTTTCCTTCCCCTTGGAATCAGTTAGTCCTCCTTGACAAGAAGGATCTTGGGCTACCTTAATGATATATTGAGAGTTTTAAACTAGACTCTCCAATCTGACAAGTCTAGAGTGCCAAAATAACACAGCAGAGACCAGAAGCTGAGCCACAGATACCAGAAAGCACGATGGTAAGCACTTAAACCTGCTGAGAATCTTCCCTTCTGCCAGATGCTTGCATCTTATCAGCAGACTCCCTTGAATGAAGGAAGCAAGAGCTGTAGGGGTTTTATTTATTTATAGCTCATTCTGGCCTGCCAACTACGACCAAGCGCTCCCACTGCCAAAAAATGCTACAAATTGGACGACTTCTGAGTGTCTCTGTACAAGCCAAAGAAGGGTTCTAATCTCTGGGTGTCAAAGATTACCAGGATTCTCAAGAATGGCAATGAGTCACTGATGAGTCCCATGGTAGGGGCTTCTGATTTCTAAACTTCCTCACAATCTCCTTCATGAAAAGAAGGTCCAGAGGCCACCCACCTACAGTGAAACTGAAGGTGTCAAGAGCCTAAATCCAGTCGTGACCAAAATGTGCTATCAGGGGAGAACACAGCCAATCTCTTCTGGATGTGAGACAAGAGAAGTGCAAAGTGTTTGAATGAAAACATTCTATCATAGGGGGCCAAGTTCACAAGGAGCAAATAGCAGAGAAAGTGCAGTGCAACTCAAGTTAACTTAAAACATGAATTTTCGTCTAAGGAATCGGTCCTCACCCATTATATATGTACAGAAATATACAACAAATTGTACTTCCATCTTCTGATTCAACTGTGATGCTTCTTATCTGAATCACAGATGAAAAGTTTTAAAAAACGAACTGTGTTCACTAATAGGTATTACTTATGAAAATCATTTGGAGTTTTAAATTTCATACTCCCAGATTGTCATAATATGCACAGCCACATGCACAGCTATAGAGTTTATGGGATAATATACTTTACATATGTTTGCATAAATACAGTTATATTTTAGAAGATGAAATACACAGGCTGCCTAAAGAGCCTATTTGTTTCCAGATTATTCTGAGTTGCTTAATACGTCCAAAGCTAAGTAAAATTGTGAATGTCAAACGATTCGATGAATCGTCAAAAATGCATTTAGGATGAGGCTTTAGTGTAACAAGCTTTTCTATCACCAGCACAAGAGAACGATAACACTATAGATTCAGAATAAGAAAAAATACACACACACACACACCTATGAGTCTAAACTCTGGGCCTCCCTGGAAAAAGACAGAGAAAAGGGAATACTGAATGATAGCAGTTTGAGTTCTAGGATTAATCCATGCAAAATACTGGCTGAACTCAATGAAGAGCTGGCCTGATGAAATCTTAGACAAAAGAACTAAGTCCTAAAAGTCTGCGTGATAATAAAATGTTCTCTCAGTGTGGATCAGCTATCATGACTACGCCTGCACCAAGAAAATGACTAAAAGAAACCCACTCATTTCTCTCTGAGGGACTATGGCTAATTGGCTAAAAGTTACCTTAAAAAAAAAAAAGATCCAAAATCTCCTCCCCTCAAAAAAAAAATTCACGTACAATAGGACATAGTCCTTACTTGCTAAGAAGATAAAGTGGGAAGAAAACACACACATTTCTCATATATATATAGGTGTTCCACATACACTGGTTTCCTACTATGCTTAAGTCAGGAATTTAACAAGGGAATTTGACAAGAATAGAGTATATCTAGGCCAGAAGTTTCTCTCACTAAAGGGAAACTGGATAATATCTGGATACTCTGGTGAGTAAGGCCTGAGGATGCTAAATAAGTTCCAACCACAGTTCCCTCCGCCACCCAAAAAAAATTGGAACTCTTGCATGGAAGATCAAGAAGAAGATAATACACCTTAGCTGAAGCCTACCTAGCAAGAAGGATGATAAGAAAGGTCACAGAAATAAGAAATGATATTTCTTTTAAATGACTGTTTAGTCACCTGATGCCTTTCCTAACACTGAGAGGTATATTAGAAGAAAAAAAAACAACACAGTCAAATTATACTGAAATACAGAGTAATTAAACGTCAAATAAGTTTCAGTCCAGCAAAACGAATAAGCCAGAGAGTTATGCTGTGCGACACTGTACCTAAAGTCAATAATATACTATATACTTAAAAATTTAAGAGGGTAGATCTCATATTAAATGTTCTTCCCACAATAAAATTTTTTAAAAACGTAAGTATGAAAAAACGTCAAGCAATACAAAGTACCTCAATAAATTTAAGCAAATAGGCACCAAACATGTCCGCCACGTGCTAACTGCCTGCGTGAGCTAAAACAAAACAAAGAGGGGGTGTCTTCTCTCTTCTCAGAGGCTGCTCCACTTATCTGCCATTGCAGCTGCCTGTGTTTTGCCTACTTCTCTAAAAAATCAAAACATGTACAAATGGGACATGGTCTTCAATCCAAGTGGCCTCTAGGGCATTTTCCTGAAAAAATACCCTGCTGTTGTCAGTCTGCAGACAGAGAGCCATGCTTCATCCCAAGCCACAGGGGCTACAGCACTCGTCAAAAACAAACTACAGGAATGGAATTCCACAAAATGACCCCGTACACAACAAGGGACTGCAGTCTTGCTTTGAAAATACAGCGTAAAAAGATACTCCCAAGGACTTGCTGGATAGGTTTGGTCTACTTCGAAGGCATGCCTGGCTAGGAATCGGAAAACCGAGTATCAGGAAAAAAAATGCAAAAAACTGGTTAAGAAGGTATGTAACTTTTTCCCCAAGAATTTTTAGTTTGTTAAGAGTACTGGAGTGGGTTGCCATTTCCTTCTCCAGGGAATTTTCCTGACCCAGGGATCGAACCCAGGTCTCCCGCATTGTAGACAATTTACCATCTGAGCTACCAGGGGAGTCATTTAGCATTAGATATGTAAAATGTGTATATTCATATGCCTGTTCTATGTTCTCAATGAATAATTTTTAAAGCATGTGTAAAATACTGTAGTATATCTACAGTGTTAGAAGTGAATGGTTCCTGTAACCATTTACAAAATAAGCAACATAAAAGTTTGTAAAAAAAAAAAAATTCTTCTAGGGGCACTACCACTAACATAAAACAGAGCACTCAGTGCAACTGTCCTCATAAATTCTTGATCAGTTGACTTGACTATGTAGCTAGGAAGTGCTGGAAATATGGCTAGTCTGTATTGAGACATGCTGGAAGCAAAGAATACACTCTAAATTCCAAAGAGTTAGTAAGAAGAATGGAAAATATCTGGTTAATAACTTTTTATTACATATTAAAATGAAACTTTGGATACAATGGGTTAAATAAAGTGTTAAAGTAATTTTATCTGAGCATTTCCTGGCAGTCCAGTGGTTAGAACTCCACTCTCTCACTGCCAAGGGACCAGGTTCAATCCCTGGTCGGGGAACTAAGATCCCACAAGCCATGCAGTGCGGTGCAGCAAAAAAAAAAAAGAAAAGTAATTATTTTATCTGTTTCTTATTAGATATGCCCAATAGAAAATTTAAAATTATATATACATGGCTTTCAATATATGTCCAATATATTTCTATTGGACAGTGCTGGTCTAGTGGTGAAAGTGAAAGTCAAAGTTGCTCAGTCATGTCCGACTCTTTGCAACCCCATGGACTATACAGTCCATGGAATTCTCCAGGCCAGAATACTGGAGTGGGTAGCCGTTTCCTTCTCCAGAGGGTCTTCCCAACCCAGGGATCGAACTCAGGTCTCCCTCATCATAGGCGGATTCTTTACCAGCTGAGCCACCAGGGAAAGTCTAGTAGTACTGATTCTCAACAGCAGATGTTCAACAGAATTAATAGAATTATCAGAGAAGCGTTTTCAAAAGGTGATCCCCTGGACTCTGGTTTGAAATGAATCAGAATCTTGACAGCCAGGAACCCAGTAAGTTTATTTTTTAAAATACTTGGCTAATTCTGAGAATCACTAATCTAGAGGTTAGTGGACATAATCGTGTCCTTGAGTTTTACTGAACTGAGAGTGGAATGAACACTGGTAGACAGTCTCCTGTAGTTGACTTCTGTAGAATTAGAAACAATAATGCTTATTGCCTGCTATGGACAACAAGAATAGAAAACAACAAAAGTCTTGAGGTTAGGAAAAAAAGCTGGAACTTGGCTCAAAAATAGCTAAAACTAAGATACTCTAGAATTCTTCCATAAGGATGGTAGGTCTATGAAATAATAAAGAACTTGGCCTTTGCCCCCGGTTCCTGGGGGACAGGCTCTACATCCTTGGAATTTCTCAAGTAACAGAAGCACCTTCATTATTCATGAGCTCCTTGGATCACACCTGAGTTTATGTTAAGAGAAGAGATAACTCAGGACAGGGTCTGCTCACTAGAAAAACCAACCATGTGATTAGAGGGTCAGCTGGACCTCTGGGAAGGGGACAGGAGCTGGAGGGTGAGTTTAATCAAGTAGCCAATGAGTCAATCAATGGTGCGATCGTAATGAAATCCTGATAGAAACACTGAACCCTGAAGTTCAATGGAACTTCTTGGTTGGTGAACAGATTGATATGCTGGGAGGACTAGGTACCTGGATTGTACAGGGAAAGAAGGGGGAAACTCTGTTTAGGACCCACCCAGACCTCACTCTGTGTATCTCTTCATTGAGTTGGTCCGGATCTGTATCTTTTATAATAAAACTGTGATTATACATATAGTACTTTGCTGAGTTCTGTAAGTTGTTCTAGTGAATTACTGAACTCGAAGGGGTCATGGGTACCCCCAAATTTATAGCCAGTTGGTCAGAACTGTGGGCAGCCAGGGAAACTCATTTGTGGCCACATTCTGAAGTAGGGGCAGTTTTGTGAAGACCTGAGCCCTTAATGTGTGGCATCTAATACCAGGTGGTAAATGTCAGAACTGAACTGCAGTATACCAACTGATGTCAGGATAAAGTCATAACTGCAAATTGTTAACAGAAACATTTGTAAGAAAATGTAAGATCTTACAAAACTAAATTCAAGCAAATTTATAAAAAGTGAATAAACTATATTCTTAAAATTGAATACAGTTTTCTGTAATTAAAAGCTGATAATTCATTTTATGGGCTTCCCTGGTGGCTCAGTGGTAAAGAATCTCATCTGGCAACGCAGGAGACACAGGTTCAATCCCTGGGATGGGAATATGCCCTGGAGAAGGAAATGGCCACCCACCCAAGGCAATGTTCTTGCCTGGGAAATCCCACAGACAGAGGCGCCTGGTGGGCTACAGTCCATGGGGTCACAAAAGAGTCAGACACGACTCAGCCACTGAACAATAGTAAATTCTATATTACTAAACTAATAAAAGGACTTTAGATCTAAAACAGCATTAAAACAATTTGGGCATTCTCTCCGGTTTTCACAAAGATTATTTTATCTTTCCTTCTATTTTTTTAAGTCTTCATTGAAGCAGTTACAATACTGCTTCTGTTGTTTAAGTTTATAATTCTGTATACACACAACCAAGGAAGACTTTAGAAAGACAGCAAGACTACAGCGAGATTCTGTTCAGGTCTCCAGAAGAATGTGTACCCCTTGGATGTTGGGAGGGACAGGTATACAAGTCTTGAAACCATATCAAGAATAATTATATCAGAGTTACACCCCTGAGAAGGAAAGGTGAATAAGATTTCTTAACAGTTCAGAGGCATTCCTCTCCATTTTCCAACCGACTTTCCCTCACCAAACTGGACACAGATCCTCAAATAAAGAAAGTAGGACAGGGAGAGCAATTCAGAAAGACAAGGGGCGCAATGAGGAGGGAAGGAGATCAGAAGCAGCGCTGCAGCCCGACTACAAATCACTGCCCAAAGCAGGAAGAAAAAGCGAATGTCCTGAGAATTACAAAGGGTGGGAAGTATAGCGTGTAGCTCTCTACAATTATTCAAGGAATGCAGGAGGAGAAAGAAGCCCGAGCGCTGAGCCCATGTGTGCCATGAGTACCTTGCCCGCTCGCTGAAGGACAGCCATTCGTTTCTGGAAAATGAGATTCTGAAATCCATGGAGGCGAAAATGTACCGAGAGATGCTTGCTAAATCAAGGATATATGCTTTTCTCTGCCAGCCATAAGGTATTTTCGAGGGAGAGGAGTGAAAGGACCTTCTGAGACAAAGAAGACAAGTACTTTTTTCTGAAGACGCTGCTGCTCGGCTGCTGACCTCTGCTGGATCAACACTGGCATTCAGTGGCCGCAAGTCTCCGCGCACACCTCTTTGTCTCTAGGAAGAGTTGCTATTGCTTTGGGTGAAGTGGCAATTCAGAACAGAACCATTTCTGTTGTCTGTAACTAAGGATCCCCAAAGACACGGTACTTTGTAATACAGAGTGAAGAACCAAAGGCCATAAAGAAGAAATGGAGGGGGTGCAGCTTAAGATTGGCTGTGGTTATTTATATTTCCTGTGGTATTACTGAGGAGAATGAAAATACGGAAGGGAGATGACTAGAGGTGGGGATGAAATTCCTAGGTTTTTTACTGCCTGGGAATACTTGAAAAAGAAATGAGATTATTAGATGAAGTATTTTCATCTTATAGCCAAAGCAATATTTTGGTATTATTGTTGTAACTGGAAACAAATTTCCATATGTACATTTTTTTAAGGGCGTAAGAAAGTAAAATTAATGGAATTAACATGGCTTATATGAGTAATTTACTTGAATTTAAGTTTGCTTTCTGAAGTGTGATTTTTAAAAACTGAATTTCAACTGCTAAATCTACATATGGGTTTTTGGAGAGATCATGAAACTGGTTCAGGTTCAACCCACAGCAAACATAAAGGGAAAAAAGGCATTCCACCCAAAATATTTTTACATCCTATTGACTTAAACTGCTACAAATGTGATTTTCTGGCAAAACTCCAGCAAGTAAAATGCCAGTAAATTCTTTCTAACTTAAAAAAAAAGAAAGAACTATGCCTCCTCTGTGACAGAACACAAATATAAATGAATGGAATCATCTTAACGTTGTATCTCAATTAGACCATACTTTCTCTCTCCAGGTCAAAGATCAAAAAGTAAAATAAAAGAAATAGCTGCCAAGAGGCTCTTCTCTCATGGTTTAAATGTATTCATTGTCTGCTCTACATTTCTAGCTAAAAAAATAACCATAGAGAACGGTCACACACATTACCCCTCCCCCACCCCCAAACTCCCCGGATATAGCTCTGGTTGGCTCAGGTGCATGCACCAGCTCAAGCTCACCTGTTTGGATGCGATGTGGGCAGCATGAACTGGAATTCCACCACGCAGGTGTTGTCCTTCAGCTGCCGGTGTTGTACACTGTTAAGTTCATAGGCGATATAAGCCCTTCGAACATACACCTGGTTAAAAAATAATCCTCAATAAATACACTTGAAAAACAGAAACTTAGAGGTGGTTAGCCCAGGGAAAAGACAGTCCTGAAAAGAGACATATGGTGCAGAAGTGGGAGGTTTCTGCTGACAGAAGTCCCATTGCCGAACACATACATACATACCTTGCTTTAATTAATACGGCTGGAGTCTTACAACTATACCCATGACTATAAATGGAAAGGGAACCAGCCTGCCTCTGCTGGACACCTCTAGGTGTCCTGAAAGCCCTTTACACTAACCTAAACTCGAGAGAAACTTTGATCATTAGCAGAAGAGCATATAGAACCATGATATTAATGCATTACACATGATGATTTCAACAGAAGATAAAATCAGGGACTTCCCTGATGGTCTAGAGATTAAGAATCCACTTTCTAATGCAGGGGAAACGGGTTCGATCCCTGGTCCAGGAAGATCCCACATGCCCCCAGGGCAACTAACCCCATGTGCCACAACTGCTGAGTCCACGTCCTCCGGAGCCCGCATGCTGCACCTAGAGAGGAGCCTATGCACTACAACGAAGATCCCACGTGCCACAATGAAGACCCGATGCAGCCAAATAAATAATTTTTTTGTAAAAAGAAGACGAAAGCAAACAGGGAGAAAAATGAGAGGTGCTGACTCTGGGCCACCTGAGGCGTGAAGATACAAAACAGAAACAACTGAAGTACAGTCTCACTCATTCACTATCTTGTATCTTTCGTCTGTTTTCCCACTGGCCCAAATCAATTTCACATTGTTCATATCGCCCAAATCCTAGGCAAAATCTGAAGGCATAATTTGACATATAATATCTCAAATACACTAACGTGACTCAAAGAAACTGCAACAGGCTGTTACTCAGGAAAACCTGTCAGTCCAGCCTCATGAACTTCACGGCCAATCTGCCGTGCACACATGACGGAATGTGGAATCCTATCAGCATGTGAGGTATGCAAGGAGACTTTGCATTAAACAGCATAAAAGTGCTGTAGAACGCTTAGATGTTCTCCAATTTTGGTATTTACTGAGTAGGATTCATGACAGTCTCCCCACAGAACACAAAAAGTAACCCAAAGCACACAGAAGACTGTAGTGGTGTCACATCACGTAAAAATCATCTGAGACACTCCTTTTCCTCACCTCCAAAAAACATCTACTTGGCAAACTTTACAGCAGTATTTGGGGCCTGCAATTTTTGTGCTTAATGAGACAGTATGCTACAGTGGACATAGCAAAGTCCATGAGTCAGAATGAGTTGGGTTCAAATGCAAACTCTTCCACTTATTATCCATGTGAATACAGACAAGCCACTTGACCTCTCAGTCTTACTTTCTTCTACTTCATGAAGTATTTGGAGGATTAAATGAGAAAAATAAAGTAAAGCACCTAAAGCACAGTTCATTAAACTTTCCTTCTCATGCTGAAATAGTTCATAAGTTCATAAGAACTGCTTGACAATTCAGAATATGACTAGAATCCATTTTACTTGGCCCAAATCACAAAATGGTACTGTTCTGATCAGCCACATATTTTTTCACTTACTGTGTTACAGGGCATCCTCATCACTATGAAATGGAAGGATTCAAGTACTTGTAAAGAATTGAAAAGTGCTGGTATCTATGACTGGAACCCAGAAACTGGTGGATTAGTTGAGTTGGCACACTTGAATAAGAGCAAGACCAAAGTCCAGCATTTGTTTCAGAGGAAAAGTCTCTACTCTTGAGAACCAACATTAAGGCCAAAGAAGAAGGACTGATAACAATAGCCAAGCAGGCAAAAGGAGTCGGCCAGAAGCTGAGAAAAAGGTGACGTCATGTTACTAAAAGAACCCACCTCCAGAGCTGCCATCCTCACGACCTGGTTGCTGTGATAGAAGAAGTTTGGCAGGACATCAAAAATCGACGTTTCAGACAAGATGAGTTTCTGGAAGGTACAAAGACAAGCTTCAACCATTACATCCATAAGAGAACAATTCGAATGGACAATATTTAGCATTAGAAGCATTAGTGAAACTTTAAGCATTTTGTCTGCAAACTTGTAAACTTATCTTCTCTTTGCATGAACTTACCTTCTCTCTGCCTTGGCTTCCTCAGATACAAAATGGGGAAAATAATAATACCTAGCCTCAAGGGCTGTCGTGAGTGTTAGACAGCATATGTAAAATTCTTAGACCTGCATTAACAGTGCATTAATTATATGCTATTGAATGTTTATGGCTATTATTATCCTTTCTGACATATAGCCGAACTTAACGTTTAATATAGTGTCTCAGTACTCCACTATGGTAAACCACAGATTTGAACTCTCTATTTCAGCTATGAACCAAATAAACAAAACTATCCTTCCCCCACTCTGTCCCCAGTTCCTTAGTTTCCCCAGAAGGAAATCTGAGAGAAACCCAGAAGATTCCCGTGGCTAAGTATGATAATATTATTATTAGTTCCAAGTAGAAAAATACAAAGTCATTCCTAACAAAATGATATTTAAAAAACAAGTCAAGATTCTTTGAATTAGCAGTAAAATTAGCCAATATTCTTTTATAAAATTGGCTCTACACGAAGCTTAACCGTAAGCATTAAAATAAAATTGCATGATTATTTAAGTAGCTTTTCCCTGTTTAATTTATTTATACATCTGATTCAAATATCAGAAATCAACCAATACTACCGCTTCATTGTGTCCTAGAACACTTTCTAGATGAAAGCACAAGAGGTGAAGACCTCAACAGGACACTTCCATCAAGGCCAGGCTATGCAACTTTTAAGCCAAGCCACAATTCTAACAGCATTTTTATGGGGGGGAAAAAAAGTACAAATCATCTTATAAAGTCAAGGGATGAAACTTTTTTACACAGAAAATCATAATTGACTGAACTGATCACTTAATTAAATTATGCTTGGGAATAAACGGGACAACAGTGCAGAGCGGTAGAAAAGGGCTGTAATGTATGTATACCTGCAGGTTCTCGATGCAAAACTGATGTCCGTACATGTCAATGGCTGATAGGAAGATAGACTCGACTTGGTTGTGGCGAAGCTCATACGATGGCAAATGGGAAGCAATAAGAACCTAGAGTGAGAGCAAAATAAGAGGCGTTAAGTTCCTGAGGGAGAGATTATTCCAGGCTCCCATTAGGCAGCTCTGATACAAAAGCAATAAATATAAATCTGGATGTGCAGACATCAAAGATAAAACAGAGACTAAGTACCACAACTTCTGGGTCCCGTAACAGAAAGCCAGGGCCAGCAAGTACTGCGTCTCAGTTGACTCTCGCCATGATTTACGTGGTGGGCGATCTCCAGTGGGGGGCCGGGGAGGGAAGGTAAGGGAGAGCAAACAACCTCTATCAAGCTCCACCAGTGCAAGTGGTTTACCCCTGTGAAGCTGCTGGTGCTGGGGACTGTGTGACTAGCTGTTAATTGGGAATCAGGTCTGGCAGGGAGCAGCTGCGGGGAAGATGGACACTGCAAAGCTAGCCTCTTGTAACTCTAAAGGGGAAAGACAGACTAGGAAAAGCTGCTCCGACAGCCCCAGGTACTTGGTAGAGGAGAGGGCGTCAGAATGTGACACCCATATGTGTGAGGGGCAGAGAGGACGAAAGGAGTGTCGCAGACAAAGAGGGACACGGTGGGACCTGAATACCCTCAGCAGGTTCAATAACTGAGTAATTCAGTGACATGGATACAATTGTAGAGAAAGCAGAAGGTCACTGAACAGCTTCAAATGCTGCTTCCTTGTTGATGCCCGTGCACTGGAACACAAAACACAAAGGGAGTGCCAAACCCTGGCTTCCCTGCTGAAACCTTCTGGAGTGGAAATGAAGACTACAGGGTGAAACTAACTGGACTGCTCTGGGGTTGCGCTGATTGCCAGCACCGAAGATTCATTTCATCATCTTTTTGCTTTCCACACTTGCTGTTTTGCTATACACTTAAAAGTTTTCACCTGCTTCTAAGCTCCCTTTGTAAAGTAAGAAATACTAAACCTATTGTCTTCCTTCAGTTTCCTTTCCTCCACCTGACTTAACAGGGAATGATAATAGGACTTTCTGATGGGGGCTGGCTCCTATTTTAAAGAAATCTGAGGTTAATCTTTTCCATTCTCTTTAAAAAAAACATACGACACATGAGAACATTTGTCCTGAAGGCAATGAGACATAAGTGGGAAACTGCATGACCTTTGGAAGGTGCTGGGGAAGAGCTCATGGAACAGACTGCCCAACCTGTGAAGACCATTCCTCCCTCCAGATAACCAACTTGCGTCCTCACCTGGCGAGCTCGGAGTGCCACCTTCGCATTGGTGGTCTTGCTGAGTTGAGTTAGCTCCGTGAGGATATTCAGCAGCTCATCAGTGAGGGTGGGGTCCCGGCCACACAGCTGATCCTAATTGTTAATGTGACAAAGAACATACACATCCATATTAAAAAGAAGTAAACCCGGAACTCTGCTCAACGTTATGTGGCAGCCTGGATGCGAGGGGGGCTTGGGGGAGAATGGATCCTTGTATATGTGTGCCGAGTCCCTTCCTTGTTCACCTGAAATTATCACAACATTTTTAAATTGGCTATACTGTTGCTGCTAAGTCGCTTCAGCTATGTTCGACTCTGCAGCCCCCATGGACTGTAGCCCACCAGGTTCCTCTGTCCATGGGATTCTCTTGGCAAGAATACTGGAGTGGGTTGCCATTCCCCCCTCCAGGAGATCTTCTTGACCCAGGGATCGAACCCATGTCTCTTATGTCTCCTGTATTGGCAGGTGGGTTCTTTACCACTAGCGCCACTGGGGAAGCCCTAAGTTGGCCATACCACAGTACAAAATAAGAAACTTAAAAAAAAAAAAAGAACTGAGGTGGTGAGAACTTTGAATTGGGACAAGGAAATAAAAACAAAGTAAAGAGAGCTGGATTCCTAAGATGCAAACATCCTGTTACCTTTATCCTCAACAGTGCGGTAAAGAGATCCCAGAGGAAGCTGCTGCCAAGGAGAAGCCCAAGGCCCTCGGCCAATCAGGCTCAATATTCTTAATGCATTTCTTTATGAACCAACGCTATACTTTAAACACGCAGAAGAAGTCATCAGAGACCATTAAAAAGGGACAAGGGATTCTGGGTAAAAAAAAATAACAGATGATGTCTCAAAGTTTTAAGAGGTTTTAAATAATATAAGGCCTAAAAGCTTTCTTGGTCCCTCTTCCACTTTTGGAAAGAAGGAAGAATAAGGGAAAGGAACCACTCCTGGTGGTTTTTACTTCACAAACCAAATGTTCAGCATCCCAGGAGGGCACAGAACAGAAACATAAGCACAAATTATTCATTTAGAAACACACGCTGATAATTCTATATCCCAAACCACGTATCCTCCTGCTGTACCAAGAACCATTCCATGAAATCTAAATGTGGTGAATCCTTAGATACATTAGCGGGGAAAACCAAGCTCCTACTATGGTGTAAGTCAGGACTGGGTCCTTAGTCTCCAAAAAATTAAAAAATTTTAAGAAAAAAAAAATCTCTATTATATTTTGAGAAAACATATTTCTTCTCTAGTGTAATATCAGTTTATTCCCTAAATTCACCCATTATCCATGTAGTTTTCATCTAAACTGGAAAAAAAACTGCAGATGTAGTTTTTATAAATGCCAGTCATTCTTGAAATTTACAGAGTGATCAGTAACAGTAGTTCTGAATACCAGATCACATAGTTCCCTCTACTTGGTGTTTGAAATAATTGCCTTCACATGTTAGTCTTTTTCTTTTATATTCTCCCTCATCCCACTATCAAACAGGACATGAAAGACAGCCAGATCCTAAATGGCTCCCTGTTGCTGCCTTTTAATCTTTCCCCTTTTCTCGATTATTGCCTTTTTCTTAAGGAATCTCCATTTCATCTTAAACCTTCCCCATCTCAGGGATCCTCCGTATAGTCCTTTACCACAGCAGTACAGGAACAAGTGTGGGGCTTTGGGGGCAGACATACATTTCCCCAAGTGCTGTTTCTACAATCCCTACCACCTTCCACATCACAGGGTAAACAGTTTTGGAGTACTCAATGTTAGCACGCTGGAAAGACAGTCTCTCAAACATTTTAAAGCAGGAAATATTTTCTGGTTCCCCAATCCACGACCAGAGGTCTGCTCCAGAGTAGTAAACCATGTGACGGTATTTACAGTTAAGGAAGTATAAATATTGTTTTCATCCATGCCAACAAAGGTCCGTCTAGTCAAGGCTATGGTTTTTCCAATAGTCAGGCATGGATGTGAGAGCTGGACTATAAAGAAAGCTGAGTGCCAAAGAATTGATGTTTTTGAACTGTGGTGTTGGAGAAGACTCTTGAGAGTCCGTGGACTGCAAGGAAATCCAACCAGTCCATCCTAAAGGAAATCAGTCCTGAATATTCACTGGAAGGACTGATGCTAAAG
Organism: Moschus berezovskii; assembly: GCF_049115385.1. Taxonomy (NCBI): domain Eukaryota; kingdom Metazoa; phylum Chordata; class Mammalia; order Artiodactyla; family Moschidae; genus Moschus; species Moschus berezovskii. The sequence continues at coordinate 25,562,501 of NC_142479.1, forward strand.
CTGAAACTCCAATACTTTGGCCACCTGATTTGAAGGACTGACTCACTGGAGAAGACCCTGAAGCTGGGAAAAATCTAAGGCAGGAGGAGAAAGGGACGATAGAGGATGAGATGGTTGGATGACATCACTGACTCAATGGACATGACTTTGAGTAAGCTCCGGGAGTTGGAGATGGACAGGGAAGCCTGGCGTGTTATAGTCCGTGGGGTCTCAGAGTCAGACATGACTGAGCAAATGAACTGAACGGATTCACTCCTCTGAGTGGAAGAAGAAAGTGACTGTAATTTCAGGTCTTGGTTGAGCATATGGTCACAGACTGAAGGACCTGTTCCTCCCATCCCAGGGCACAAAAGAAAGAGCAGGGAGAAAATATAATGAAATCTCATCTTTTACTGAGAACTTAGGAGCAAAACAGAATTTCAAGGGAATATACAAAATCACCAGCAATGGAACACCCCTGGCAGCCCAATGGTTAGGACTCTGTGCTTTCATTGCTAAGGGCCCAGATTTGATTCCTGGCTTCCCTGGTGGTTCAGAGGGTAAAGCGGCTGCCCACAATGTGGAAGACCTGGGTTCGATTCCTGGGTCAGGAAGATCCTCTGGAGAAAGAAATGGCAACCCACTCCAGTATTCTTGCCTGGAAAGTCCCATGAACGGAGAAGCCTGGTAGGCTACAGTCCATGGGGTTGCAAAGAGTCAGACACGACTGAGCGACTTCACTTTCTTTTCTTTTCTGGGGAACTAGGATCCTGCAAGCTGCACAGCAGGCCAAGAAACAAACAAAATAAATAAAATCACCAGCAACAAGACCATAATAAAAGGGAAGGAAAGAAGAGATAACAGTGGGCAGGGAAAACAAGATAAGCCTTTCCTACCTAAATCCCTCTTTACCTAAGAAAGATAATCCTTTCTGAGGTACTTACTCCAGTCTTCAGAACTACCCTCCGAAAGATCCCAAAACCTCAGCAATGTCCTGGGTAACAGACTCAGCTATCCACTAGGGAAACCCACTCTGCAAAAAGCCAGGCTAAACTCTCAATACAACAAAAACAAACACAAGCCAACAATAAAAGTCAGCACAACAAAACAGAAACACCAGCCACCTACTCAACCTATTTCATATGGATTGGTTTTCCTCGAAAGGAAATCCAGGCTTATCTTTCCAGATTACATTAAAATAATCAAAAATGGAGTTACCAGCTTGTCTAACTACAGATCACATTCTAACTAAAGCACACACACACAAAACTACTTAAAAGTAAAATCTTTTCATTTCTTCTTTCTACTATGAGACAGAGAGGGTGAGAAAGGGGGTAGAGAAGCTTGCTTTCTGTAAGAAAAGTGAACTATGGAGTTAGAAAAAAATAATAGCGAAGTAACTATTCATGCCGGAGAAGGCAATGGCAAGCCACTCCAGTACTATTGCCTAGAAAATCCCATGGATGGAGGAGCCTGGTAGGCTGCAGTCCGTGGGATCGCTAAGGGTCGGACACGACTGAGCGACTTCACTTTTCACTTTCACACATTGGAGAAGGAAATGGCAACCCACTCCCGTGTTCTTGCCTGGAGAATCCCAGGGACGGGGGAGCCTGGTGGGCTTCCGTCTATGGGGTCACAGAGAGTCGGACACGACTGAAGTGACTTAGCAGCAGCAGCAATTATTCATGCATGATCACCAACTGACAATCTTCCTGGGCTCCCAGTGATAAAGTGCAGAAACCAGACCTTTCTGGAATATGAAATATCAAACATGGTATGAATAAACCACTACTTCCATTAATTTACCATGCCTTAACTCCTATATCCTCTACTTTTCTGTATGTTCATTCTATTCATTTTTGAGAGTTTGATATTGAAACTCCAACTGAAAAGCTTAATTTATCTCCTTAAAAAAAATTGTAATATATAGCAGAACTATATGTGACTTTGTTCTGTATATTCCAAGTCTCTTGTAAATGTGTTATCATACTTTCATAATTTAAAAAATAAGAGAAAAAAATTAACAATAAAAAAATATTATCATGACTTGAAAATTTTGCCTTTGTATATTATTTTCTCCATTGTCATCACTAGAACTTAGGAAAAGACTGGCAATAGAAAATTGTCTTGTAGAGTAATCTCAATCCCCTCCTGTCCTTAGCCTCAACACAGCGTTCAGGTCCTAAAAGAAACCATGAGGGGTGGAAGATGATTCTGTTATCAGAACCACCCATTCTAAGATGTAAACCTCCAAGAGGAAGTTTATGGGCCTCTGGCCTAGACACAGATGTCCTTTGGGCCACTGAACAGCCCAGCATCCCCATCTGACTCTGCGGAAGATTCTGTAACAGTTAACACTAAAGGGTGATGCTGCCAGCATGTGTTTCCTCAACGTAGAGAGGCAGGTTCATTTAACGAGCCTACCTCCCTGTTTGGGGCTTACCTGCATAAATCTGCAAGCCAAGATGAACATTATTTAGTAATGGTTAACGTGGGTAGTACACACTTATTTCTTGTTTTCATTCTTAACCTGGGTGGTAGCTAATCGCAAGGAATAGCTCAGATTTGCAGAAATATTAACAAGCATGCTTAAATGTCAAAACTTCCGCCAAAGTTATGCAGCTGACTTCCAGGAGAGCCCCAGACAGCCAACTTGATCCTCACATCCTAAGATCTGAAGGCAATTCAAAATGAGAAGACTGTGATGTAATGGGTAATGTTCTTGACACATTAACTACTGTCCAGCTGGGTGAGGCACCAATCCCCAAACCAAAAATGGACTGGCAACTTCTTCCGGTCACAGCTAGATGTTTTTAAAATTCTTTAATTGGAGGAAAACCGCTTTACAATGTTGCTTTGGTTTCTGCCATACAACAACACAATTCAGTCATAATTATAAATATATCCCTTCCCTCTTGTTAACCCTCCCCTCCCTCCCCTCCTCCATGCTAACCCCTCTAGGTCATCACAGAGCACCAGGCTGGGGTCCCTGTGCCATCCAGCAACTTCTCACCAGCTCAAAAATGCTGTGGGGCAGGTTTAACATGAAATGTTAATATCACCCTTATTCAGGAAACCCGGGTTTACTGAGGAAGACTTTTCTCCTTTATTATATATTGGACAAAATTATTTGCGGTTATGTTCAGAGAAGGATAGAAGGGTGTTTAAATGCTCTGGGCTTCCCTGGTGGCTCAGTGGGTAGAGAATCCGCCTTCAATGCAGGAGGACCTGGGTTTGATCCCTTGGTTGGGAAGATGCCTTGGAAGAGGGCATGGCAACCCACTCCAGTATTCTTACCTGGAGAATCCCTGTGGACAGAGGAGCCTGGCGGGCTGCAGTCCTTGGGTTCGCCAAGTGGCAGATGTGACTGAGCGATTAAGCGCAGCACAGTCTAAACCAAATCATAGGCTCATAGGCACACCACTACTCCTAGCGAAACATGGGCCATAACACATTAATGTGGACCACACCAGAAATAAGACAGAAGTAGTGAGGGAAGACTACTCAGAATCAAGGTGGGTACAAGACACATGCTCTTACGTCTAGAGCTGTGAAGAGGCTGATCCTTTTCATCAGCACAAAATTTGGCTAAAGAGTCCCTCAAACATCTCTGAGCAAACATAAACAATGTTCTAAGCATTTTCCTATACAATTAAGAAATAAGAGCTTTCAAAAAATAAACTTCCTTTGTTTTCAGTGTGGCACAATGTTCCTCCACCTGGAGTAAACTGGACAAAACTTTAGCATTTTACCTGATATTTTGCTCTCCAGATACAGCGAAAGATTGGACGAATTTGCTAGTGAGACTCTGAGGCAAGTGATGCCACCACCTGAAAGGCAGGGTGGCTTCCTCGGAGCAGCACACATTCTGCAACATTGATTCACAGAGGCTTGATCATTGATTCCCACCCTCTAGGTCTAAAAGGCCCAGACATCATCGTCTGGTTCAACAAAGCACACCATCGACAGTCCTACTCCAGAAAGCAGAGATGGGAATGCTGGGCACATAACCATCGATCAGGAAGCCAAGGTAAGCAAAGAAAGGGGAACCAGCAGAGAATGCAAGCTGGGGGAACGGAACGCTGCCATAGCCAGGTGATAGCCATTAGAGAGAGTAATCCAAACAGCTGAAATGGCTTTTGCCAGAGACCCCCACTAATGCAGATGTGGGGTGGGGGACCGGAGCCCCCACAAAGAAGGCAGGTCGGAAAGCAGCCCTGTCCCAGCCTTCATTCCTGATCCCCAAGTCACTGCTAGCCTATATCCTCAGCTCAGTCACAGCAATTAACTTCTTGTTTTCCAAATCTCTGGGACGAGGTCAAACTAACTGATATTTCAAAAGCAATTTAATGATATAAAAGCCTACAGATGTTTACCAAGTTTTCTTTTGTTGTTTTTTTAAAAGACAAATGTGAAACGCCAAAAGAAAGAAAAGGAAGAATCCATCTTTCTGGTTCACATCTTCAACCTTCCTCCTCCCTCCCCCTCCCCTTCCCTCTCCCCGCCCCTCCTCCCCTCCCTCTCCACCCGTCCTCCCCCTCCTCCTCCTCTCCTTCCTATTTATCTAAACCAAAACACTAAACAAACGACTCTTTTCTCCAAAGAGCTCGGCCTGTTGGAAAGAAAGTTTGGGTACCATCCACGCAGGTAAGAAGTAATCAGGATGACAAGGTGGGGAAAAAAAAGAACTAGCAGCAAGCCAGAGTCCCATTGGCTTCTGCCTGTCCTGACTGGCAAAAGCAGAAAGCACAGCCTCAAACCAGTTCTCTGACAGGGCCCAACGCCTCTGCAGCACCCCCCGTGTAATTACACACTTGAGTGACTGGACTCTGAAGAAAATTGAAGGCCTGAGCTCCGAACAGCTGCCATTTTCTCTCTCCATCACACCAGCGTGATTACTTGAGAAATGAACAGCCCCGGCTCAAAGCTACTCCAGAATTCTCTGAGGAAATATGGCTCCGTGTTCCAATAATGAGATTCTTAAGGCAAGCGTTACTTACAATCACTCCGCAAAAGGAGCGAGCCAAGCCCCTATATCTTACAAATTAGAATTTAAGAAACCCAGCGACAGTCTTGGACAATCATTACTCTTCTGCTGCTCCAAGGTTTCTGGGCTTTGGTCTATTTTTAGTGCAGAAAAACTGTTAAGTCCTTAAAAAGGTAATCATAATAACATGAAAACTCACTATAATTAGCTTCCTAAAACGGCAAATTCTACCCCATTTTTAGGTCCAAACTGACGGATACTTCCTATCCTCATCATTGCCCTTTCCTGCCAGAAAAGTCTTGGCTTTAACCAAATGAGAATTAGCAATCCCTTTCATTAAAATTTAATGAAAAAAATCTAATTAGTCAGAGGTTTCTTCCCTCTTCCAATTGAGAGAAAGAAAATCAGCAGGTTGCCAAAGGTAATATCTTCTTTGCTGAAACCTATCACTTGGAGAAGTTGAAATATTACATTGTGCTGATATTTTTTTTCCTTTCAAATGCATCTGCTGGTTTCCCCACCGTCTAGCCATTCTAGGGTAGCAAAGGTAATGAACTCTCCCTATGATTACATATTTTTTTAAAGTGGCTATTTCTAAAAAATGTTATATCCTCCAGAGTTAGCCACCTAGGCAGATAACTGAGAGAATGGCAATGTTGTTAACCAGAGATGTGAAGTAGATAGTTTCCCTTCACTCTGAACCATGAAATAAAATATAGCAGAAGATGTGTAGTTTTTTTTCCTCCAAGAAGAAAGGATGGAATTAAGGTACCAAGAATGCCAATCCCACAAAAAGGCAAGAAAGAAAACCACAGGAGCAAAAAGGTAATATAGTCCCCCTAAAACACACACATGTAGCAGCAAGGCAATTAATTGTTCATGCAGTGGGAAACTGTTCATGGAATGGGACTGGTGGGGGGAGGTTTTGAAGACTAGTCCTATTGTCCTCTGATTTCTAGAATGAGCGAGAAAAACCGACGAGTGGAGAACTTACAAATCATCTTTAAAAATCCTTAAGCCCACAGAAATTCTACCCACTGGTCAAATGTACATCAGTCCCACTCATGTTTACTAGTCTCACTTCTCACTGCCTCTTTCTACTAATTCTCAAATTACTGAGTTATGGGGACAAAAGCATGTATCTACTACCAGTACAATAATCTGAGCTTAGATGTCCATATAAGTAAGACAGAAAGGGATCAAAGAAGATGAGGAATAAACTTAAGTGTTTTTTGAGTCGGGAAGGAACAGTACTAGACTTCTAACAGTTATTTTTTGTTATTAAGTTCTGGATATGAGAGCCATTCCTGACATTCATAGAACAAACAAAAGTTATAACAGGACAGTACACTGGCTAGATAGGGCTTCCCTGACGGCTCAGTGGTAAAGAATCCACCTGCCAATGGAGAAGATACAGGTTTGATCCCAGTGTTGGGAAGATCCCCTGGAGAAGGAAATGGCAACCCACTCTAGTATTCTTGCCTGGGAAATCCCATGGACAGAAAAGCCTGGTGGGCTACAATCCCTGAGGTCACTAAAGGGTCAGACCCGACTTAGCAACTAAATAACAACGCTGGCTAGATAAGACTCCACTTTAAAGCTACTGTCATGAGTGACAACAGGAATGCGGAAACATGAGGCAACCTGAAGTAGAGTCAAGGCCTTTGAGTTCTTGTGTAAGATGATATGAATAAGCCTCTTCAATAAATGGTGCTGGGAAACTGGACAGCTACATGTAAAAGAATGAAATTAGAACATTTCTTAACACCAAACACAAAGATAAACTCAAGATGGATTAAAGATCTAAATATAAGATCAGAAACTGTAAGACTCTCAGAGGAAAACATAGGCAGAACACTTGATGACATAAATCAAAGCAAGATCCTCTATGACCCACCTCCTAGAGTAATGGGAATAACAACAAAAGTAAACAAGTGGGACCTAATTAAACGCTTCTGCACAGCAAAGGAAACTATAAACAAGGTGAAAAGACAACCCTCAGAATGGGAGAAAATAATAGCAAATGAAACAACTGACAAAGGATTAATTTCCAAAATATACAAGCAGCTCATAAAACTCAATACCAGAAAAACAAACAACCCAATCAAAAAGCAGGGAAAAGACCTAAACAGACATTTTTCCAAAGAAGACATACAGATGGCTAACAAACACATGAAAAGAAGCTCAACACTGCTCATTATTAGAGAAAAGGAAATCAAAACTACAATGAGATATCACCTTACACTGGTCAGAATGGCCATCATGAAAGTCTACAAACAATAAATGCTGGAGAGGATGTGGAGAAAAGGGAACGCTCTTGCACTGTTGGTGGGAATGTAAATTGATACAGCCACTATGGAAGACGGTATGGAGATCCCTTTAAAAACGAGAAATAAAAGCACCATATGACCCAGCAATCCCACTCCTAGGCATATACCCTGAGGAAACCAAAACTGAAAAAGACACATGTATTCCACTGTTCATTGCAGCACTATTTACAATAGCTAGAACATGGAAGCAACCTCAATGTCCATCGACAGATGAATGGATACAGTTGTGGTACATAAACACAATGGAATATTACTCAACCATAAAAAAGAACGCATTTGAGTCAGTTCTAACAAGGTGGATGAACCCAGAGCCTATTATACAGAGTGAAATAAATCAGAAAGAGAAATATCATATTCTAATGTACATATACAGAATCTAGAAGAATGGTATTGAAGAGTTTATTTACAAGGCAGCAATGGAGAAACAGACATAGAGAATAGACTTACTGATATGGGGAGGGGGGAGGAGAGGGTGAGATGTATGGAAGAAGTAAAACGGAAACTAACACTACCATATGTAAAAGAGATAGCCAACAGGGAATATGCTGTATGGCTCAGGAAACTCAAACAGGGACTCTCTATCAACCTAGAGGGGTGGGATGGGGAGGGAGATGGGAGGGAGGTTCAAAAGGGAGGGGACATATGTATACCTATGGCTGATTCATGTTGAGGTTTGACAGAAAATAACAAAATTCTGTAAAGCAGTTATCCTTCAATTAAAAAAATAAATTAATTTTTAAAAATGATATGAATAATTGGCAGAACAATTCTTTCCCAACTGGAGCAGATTCCTTCAGGTCAAGGGCAAAGACGGGCATGAGAAACTATTAACCCACAACCCAAGCCCCACTCATCCCAGAATCACACAAGACAGGAGCTTTTCCTCTGACCAGAGCCATCACAGGGAGAAACACTCTTTTTCACATAGTCAACCATCCTTACAGGTTCTGAAAAATGGTACTCACGATAAGCATGGTGACCAGAAGATTCTTCTTGGTGACTTGAGCGTGAGAGAAGATGTAATTCAGTACAGTGTTCATATCACTCTTGTTCTCCTCCCGGAGGGCGAACACACATTTGTCATAGTGACCTATAAGTGGCAAAAAGAACTGGTCATCACCCACGTACGCATGTTCACATTTACATGCTATTTAGAAAATTAATAAGCAGTGAGAAGAAACATCTTGAGAATTTTCTTAGATTTCTATAGAATTGGCAGTGTGGTTTATTAACAACTCTGGGTTAGGAGTCAGGTAATCTGGTATAAAAGCCCTGGGCTCAAAGCTTAGCTCTGTTATCAAATTGTGATGGACTCCTGGGCAAATCACTAAGCCCTGGACTCAAAGCTTAACTCTGTTATCAAATTGTGATGGGCTCCTGGGCAAATCACTAAGTCTTATTTTCATTTAAAAAAGTTGACAGGTTGGGATGGGTGTGTCTTAGGGCCTGAGATTCCTACCCCTCACCTTTACTCTAAACTCTCTTATTTAGCTTCCTGCAATGGTTTCCTTGGGCTTCCCAGGTGGTGCTAGTGGTAAAGAATCCACCTGCCAATCCACAAGAGACATTGGTTTGATCCCTGGGTTGAGAAGACCCTCCGGAGCAGGAAATGCCTACCTACTCCAGTATTTTTGCCAGGAGAATTCCCTGGACACAGGACGCTGATGGGCTACATCCATGGGGCTGCAAAGAGTTGGACAAGACTGAGCACACAACCTGAGCGACATGGTTTCCTTAGAACAGAGGGTTCAGCTACTTAAAAAGAAATGTCAACACCATTAAACCCCAGCTAGAGATTCGGGTTCCATGTTTGACTCACTGAAACTGTTTCACCCCAACTAGAAGGCATGGTTTTAGTTCAAAACTAAAGCACCTAAACTTATCAATATCCACAAGAAGGATGACTGCTTCCTCTGGAATCAACATTTTCCCTTGTAAGTCCACAAAGTACTTAAGCAATGCTAGGAATTCCAAATCCAAACTAAGGCACAGATCAGGGAGAACCCTGCATGAAGGTAAAAGGTCTGTAGGGAGAGTACAGTTATGCATATTTTCACTGGCCTTTCACAAGGCCACCAGGGGCAGGTTAGTTCTCACTTGCAGAACTATGTTTTGCAACAGAAGCATAAGCCTCAGGTATACCATAGTGACTTCTACCATGGCATATAAGTAATATTCAGTTCTTTAGAAAACAGCTTACCTCAGAATTTACAAGTAAAGGAGAATGAGCATCCGAATGGTCTCAAGAGTCAAAATTTTTATGAAATCATGAAAATACTAAAGGATTATCACCTAGTTCAAACTGCATGTTAAGTTATAAACTGGAACAGTGGCATTCAAACTGCACTGCCATGGATTCCTAGAACATCAAGTACAATCAACCAAAGCAACTCTGCTTTTATCTGTTTTTTTTTTTAAAGATTATTTTGATTTGGACCATTTTTAAAGTCTTTATTGAATATGTTAAAATATTGCTTCTGTTTAATGTTTTGGAATTTTTTGGACTGGAAGTATGTGGAATCTTAGCTCCCTGACCCGGGATCAAACCCACACGCTCTGCATTGAAAAGCAGTCTTAACTGCTGGACCACAAGGGAAGTCCCTTATCTGTTTTAAATATTAGTTACTGACATAGATTTTTTTCAAAATCAAACTAAATATACAGGAAAAACAGTGAACTTAAATATTTAGAGAGTTGCCAATTTCATAAAAGATCCAATTGGGACAAAATGGAAGCTGTTGGTTATCCTATATAAATTCATATTTCTCCTTAGACTTAAAGTGACAACAGAAATATATCTTAGTAATGGAAATTACTAGGGCCAGGGGAAATATGAAGAACATTTACCCAGGGGAGAGGCAGTGGAAACACTAAGCAGAAAGAAAGTCTCTTTTAAAAAAATTTTTACTGTGAAATATACACTCAAAAGAATAAACGCCCAAGTAACTACCATCTATCAGAACATTTTTAGTGTCTTTAAAGGATTCTATGTGCTCCTCTTCAAAAATAACTGAACTTTATGTTAATAGTTCTTTTGCTCTTCTTTACATTTATCACAAATGTGTGTGTGTGTGTATATATGTATCCATGTATGCATATATTCACTTTCCCTGTTTTCAACTTGCTAACAATGGAATCATTGTGCTTGGATCCTTCGGTAACTTGTTTCTTTCCCTCACCATTATGTTTTGGAGATGCATCTTTGTTCCATTTTCACTGCTGTAGACTAATCCATTGTAGGAATATACTAGAATTCAATTGTCTATTCAACTTGTGTATATTTGGGTGGTTTCCAGTCTTTTTTGCTATTAATGAATAATGACGCCACTGACAGTCCTGTATATGTCTCCTTAATAAACACGTGTAACAGTTTCTCTAGAGCATGTCATCTAAGAGTGAAATTGGTAGGTTGAAGAATATAAATAAGTTCAACTCCATTACGTACTGATGAACTGTGTTCCAAAGTGATTGTAACAATTTGCACTTCTACTTATAGAAGTGGTGGAAGATGATGTGAATTTTAAATTTTTGTCAATCTTACCGTGGCTTAGCTCTCTAATCAGTAAGAAGATCCAACATATTTTCACTGATCATTTGGGTATGATCATTTGTGCTTCCTCTTCTGCAGATTATCTTTTCTTATCTTTCACCCATTTTTCTATTAGGTCATCTTTTACTTACTGACTCAAGGCAGTGCTCTATAGATTCTAATCCTTTCCCAGTTGCTGTGATTTGTAAATTTCTTCCTCCACTTTAGGGCTTGTATTTTCAAAGTCTTTTTATGGGATCTTTTCATGAACAGAAGTTCTTAAGTGAGGTCAAATTATTTATCCTTTTCCTTTATAGTTTGTTCCTGCTGGTCTTACATGACAAAATCTTGGTCTTGAGGTCATAAGGATATTCACCTAAAAATTGAGTAGCTTTGCCCCTTTAGTATGTGTTTAAGTTTTAAATTAATCTGGAATCGATTTTTGTGCATCTTGTCTAGGGATCTTTTTTTGTGGGGGGAGGTGGCAAATGAATAATCCATTACCCAGTAGCAAACTATCCTTTCCCCATGACTTACAACACCTGCCCTGTTGTAAAGTAATTTTTCATATATCTGCCTCTGGGTTAACAGAGCCAATGTTCCACTTTTCTATTAATCTGTCCTTAACACCAATAGTTTTAGAAAAGGCAGAGGCACCAGAGATCAAATTGCCCACATCCACTGGATCATGGAGAAAGCATGAGAGTTCCAGAAAAACATCTATTTCTGCTTCACTGACTATGCCAAAGCCTTTGACTGTGTGGATCACAATAAACTGTGAAACATTCTGAAAGAGATGGGAATACCAGACCACCTGACCTGCCTCTTGAGAAACCTGTATGCAGGTCAGGAAGCAACAGTCAGAACTGGACATGGAACAACAGACTGGTTCCAAATAGGAAAAGGAGTACGTCAAGGCTGTATATTGTCCCCTTGCTTATTTAACTTATATGCAGAGTACATTATGAGGAACGCTGGGCTGGAAGAAGCACAAGCTGGAATCAAGATTGCCGGGAGAAATATCAATAATCTCAGATATGCAGATGACACTACCCTTATGGCAGAAAGTGAAGAGGAACTCAAAAGCCTCTTGATGAAAGTGAAAGAGGAGAGTGAAAAGGTTGGCTTGAAGCTCAACATTCAGAAAACGAAGATCATGGCATCTGGTCCCATCACTTCATGGGAAATAGATGGAAAAAGCAACGGAAACAGTGGTTGACTTTATTTTTTTGGGCTCCAAAATCACTGCAGATGCTGATTGCAGCCAGGAAATTAAAAGACACTTACTCCTTGGAAGGAAAGTTATGACCAACCTTGATAGTATATTAAAAAGCAGAGACATTACTTTGCCAACAAAGGTCCGTCTAGTCAACGCTATGGTTTTTCCTGTGGTCATGTATGGATGTGAGAGTTGGACTGTGAAGAAAGCTGATCGCCAAAGAATTGATGCCTTTGAACTGTGGTGTTGGAGAAGACTCTTGAGAGTCCCTTGGACTGCAAGGAGATCCAACCAGTCCATTCTAAAGGAGATCAATTCTGGGTGTTCATTGGAAGGACTGATGCTAAAGCTGAAACTGCAATACTTTGGCCACCTCATGTGACGAGTTGACTCACTGGAAAAGACTCCGATGCTAGGAAAGGTTGGGGGCGGGAGGAGAAGGGGACGACAAAGAATGAGATGGCTGGATGGCATCACCGACTCTGTGGACATGAGTTTGAGTGAACTCCGGGATTTGGTGATGGACAGGGAGGCCTGGCGTGCTGTGATTCATGGGGTCGCGGAGAGTCGGACACGACTGAGCGACTGAACTGAACTGAACACCAATATCACAATCTCTTCATTAATATGGCTTTATCTCAAATCTTGATATTTAACTGGACAAATACCTCCATAGTGTATTTCTTTAGAAGAATCTTGGTTATCTTTGTTTCATGTGAATTATACAATTAGCCTGACAAATTCCATAGAAATACACTAGTAAGATTTTTATCGGAAAGTCAATGAATCTACAGACGAACTCAGAGAGAATCAACACTTTGCAAATATATATATTCCAATCCAAGGCCATGATATTTATCTAGATCTTCTTTATTATTTCTACTGATTACAACTTTCTCCAAAAATGGTTGCACATTTTTTTGTTAGACTTATTCCTCAAAATTTCATATTTTGGGTTGCTATTTCAAACGGAATATTTTTCAAAACTGTTATTATACTATAAAATTTTAATTTTGTATATTGACTTTTAAAATTTATTTAATTAATTTATTTATTTTGGTTGTGCTGGGTCTTTGCTGTGGCGCAAGCTTTTTTTCTCTAGCTGCAGAGAGCAGGTGCTACTCTTTAGCTGTGGTGTATAGCCTTTTCATTGCTGTGGCTTCTATTGTTGCGAGCATGGGTTCTAGGGAGGGTGGGCTTCAGGAGTTACCGTGCGTGGGCTGAGTGGTTATGGCACATGAGCTTTGTTGCTCTGTGGCACATGGGATCTTCCTAGACCAGGGATCAAACCTGTGTCTCCCATGTTGGCAGGCAGATTCTCTACCACTGAGCTACTAGGGAAGCCCCATATACTGACTTTTGTATCCAGCAACTTTGCTAGATTTTAAATAATTCTAATAATAAACATGTGGATACTCTGAGGCTTTCCGGGTAGATCTCATGTCATATATAATAGTGGCTGACGTATTGCTATACTCCTTTCCACACCTTTACTCCACTCCTCATACTTTTTTATTCTTTTTCTTGCCTTACAAAAGCAGCTGGGATATCCAGTATGATGCTGAAGAGCAGTAATGATAGCAGGCATCCTTGTCTTATTTTTAATCTTAAAGAGATTGATTTTAACATTTTACCACTATGTGTGATGTATCCTACAGATTTTTTTGTAGAACTTTACTTGATCAAAAGTACAATTTCATTCTCAGTTGGCCAAGGACTTATCATGAATGGATATTCAATTTTGTCAAAGGCTTGTATCATCCACATCTTAAGATGATAGCCATGCTTTTTCCTCTTTATCAAGCTTACACTAGCAGGATAAGGACAACTGGGTTGTGACGTCTTATTTTACACACTGCCAGACTCAGTCTGCAATATTTACTTGAGTATTTCTGCTTGTCATGAGTGGCAGAGTCATCCTTTAAGGATGGAAAAGTGAGCAGAACAGAGCAAAGAGCGTTAAGAGGCAATCTTTCAAATTCTGTGGTGTTTCACTGCCATCTTGTGGCAGAAAGCAGTATCCGCAGTATGTAGCTTTAAAATCTTAGCCATGGTGTTTTAGAGACTTGGTAAGTCTGAACTGAACTCATTAGTGACACTATACAGAGAAAGTGATGGATAAATTCCACCCAAACGATACACTGAAAAGCACTGGAAAATCTGAGCCTTTTTCAGATGCCTGTGGTTCTTTCCATGGATGAGCTGCTGAGAGGCAAGCTCTTCGGCGAGAGAGGATTTCTCAATTTCAGCCTGGTCTGACTCAACTAACCCTCACTATACAAGGTCAAGAAGAGGCCAATGGGGAATGATAATCTCTGCTGCTACTGCTAAGTCACTTCAGTCGTGTCCGACTGTGTGACCCCATAGATGGCAGCCCACCAGGCTCCCCTGTCCCTGGGATTCTCCAGGCAAGAACACCGGAGTGGGTTGCCATTTCCTTCTCCAATGTGTGAAAGTGAAAAGTGAAAGTGAAGTCGCTCAGTCATGTCCAACTCTTAGCGACCCCATGGACTGCAGCCCAGCAGGCTCCTCTGTCCATGAGATTTTCCAGGCAAGAGTACTGGAGTGGGGTGCCAATGCCTTCTCCGATGATAATCTCTACTGGAGAAATTCTCTCAGCCCTCTCACAGATTCAGCACACTGATTCACAGTCTCATCAAGTTGTGTTTCGTTGTTCTTTCTTTGGTGCTAGTGGAACAGAGCAGTTTAGTTTTCAAGGGACTGGTGAAAGGAGAAGAGGGTTGTTCATGCAAGTGTTGCTGACAGGATGGACTGGCTCAGCTGTCGCTCAGCCCTTGAAGGAGACGTTCTCGGGTACAGAGCCTCAGGGAGGAGACATTCTCGGGTACAGAGCCTCAGGGAGGAGATGTTCTCGGGTACAGAGCCTCAGGGAGGAGCTTACCGTTCTGGAACTGTGTCTCTACTCGCAGGTACTGCCGCAGCAGGTCCATCACCACAGCCTTCATGTGTCCTCGGATGCCACTGCGATACCTAGGCAAACAGAGGAAGGTATGAATAAATAACATAAATTCAAGTCTAGAAGAAAATCCTGACAGGCTAACACCATTAAATAACCAACCATGAAATAATAAACCCAAGGCCCAGACTTCCTAGGCTTCCTATAGAACGGCTTTCCCTCTGTATATAGGACAGGACAGGAGCCAGTCTAGAATCACTTTAAATTCAGGCCGGCTTCCCTGGTGGTCCAGTGGTTGAGAATCTGCCTGCCACTGCAGGCAACGCAGGTTCGATCCCTGGTCTGGGAGGAACCCATGTGCCGTGGGGCAGCTAAGCTTGTGTGCCACAGCTACTGAAGCCCACACGCCCTAGAGCCCAAGCTCTGCAGGAGAATCCACCGCCATAAGACGCCGGTGTAGCCCGCAGCTAGAAAGTAGCCCCTGTTCATGACGATTAGACAGAGTCCGTGCACAGTAACGACGACATAGCAAAGGCAAAAATAACAAATAACATAAATCCAAGTCTGAAAGAAACGTGGCCACAGACAAGCCTATTTTTCTTGTAAAGAAATGGAGGGAAAAAAAGAGAGAACAAAACCAAACCAAAACCACTTGATAGCCCTACCCAACAACACACTGGTTCAGTCCCCCACTGCTAAGCAGAAACGATCACTACACCCTGGAAATGGCTAAGGGAAATCTGAAAAATTTACGAATATCTTAAAGTTGAAAAAGTCCTGTGAAGATACCTTTAGCCCAATAGTTGATTCCATGAGCTAATAAGAGTAAATGTCAAAGAGGATCCTATGCCAGAAGAAAAATTAGGAGTTCAAGGGAAATTATAAGGAAAAAAGAAAACAATGAGATTCACACCTTAATAATGATGAAAAGATGCCGAATAGAAAGAAGTCATCAGAAACGTTGAGTAGGAGAGTTAGCTCATGATTCTAAGATATTTAGTAGACATAGGTATTTTCTAAGATACGAGGTGCTAAGTTCTCTAAGGTGAACTGAAGGTAAACTTCTGGGATTACTGAGAAGGAAGGAAGCTGTGGGGACGGGCATGACTGGGACTCCGGAGTTCCATGTACCTACCTCTGCACCAGCTGGACGATGCTCTGGGTGTTCATGAAGAAGACTTCCCGTTCCGATTTCCGGTTCAGTGTGGCTGCGTGGCTATCTAGGATGTTGGCAATCTAAAGCATAAGAAAGGAGAAAAATGAAGCCCAACTCAACAAAGGGACCCAAAACATTAGCCTGCATAATAGCATCAACACTAAGAATCCTGTTTTTTTTAATTGGAGTAAAACTGCTTTAATGTTGGGTTAATTTTTACTGTGCAACAAAGTGAATCAGCTATAGGTAAACATATATCCCTGTCCTCTTGAGCTTCTCTCCCACCCCTGCCCCCATTCTACTCTCTAGGTCATCGCAGAGCAGCGAGCTGAGCTCCCTGCGCTGTACAGCAGCTTCCCACTCGCTACCTGTTTTCCAATGGCAGTGTGTATATGGCAGTGGTGTTCTCCCAATTCATACCACCCTCCCCTTCCCCCACTGGGTCTGTGCGTCAGTTCTCCATGTCTGTGTCTCTACTGGAATCTTCGTCATTGTAACATGATTATTTCTATCTTTCACATGGGGTTCACTCATGATAAATAAGAAAGCAACTTCTATGTCTTTTCACCCTTTGCCAGATGAAATAACAAGTGCATCACAAAAACTAGTGCCTTCCCAGAGGTCCTGACAGGCAAGACACGCTTCAGGCCCCACGTGTCCAGTTTTACTCCCTACATGTAAGTCTGGATCAGAGGCAAAGAGTAATAAGCATGCTGCAGAGGTAGTGAGGAAGTCTCTGATGAAAGAGCTACAAATATCCGCCTGCTTTAGAATCACAAAAGTAACACACTTCTAATCAGGGTGCAGCCCCAGGGACAAAACTTGATGGGGTACATGACCAGTATGCTTTTCACTTAACCACAGATACCTCACATTTCACACCCAACACTTAACGTACTGGGCTTGCATCATGAGGCAGTTTTGTAAAGGGCACAAAGCTTAAAACTTCAAAAGTACATCAAGACAGTAAGGAGGATCCAAACAGGAAGGACTCCTACTGCATGAACCCTAGTGTGGGCAGCCAGCAGAAAATGACGCCGTTAGTCAGTAAGTACCTGCTGGCTGGGAAACTGACAGAGGACGGATGTGATGTTGCTGGCATACTGAGCCATTTCCTTCTTGATAGACTTTTCCACGTTGGGCGGGATACGACCAGAGACGCTGGTCATGATATCCTGCAATTCTAGGAGAGGCAAGGAGGGGTCTCTGAGGGTCTTCATCAACCGTTCAACCCAGTCTTTCACCTGAGAAGAAGGAAATAATAAAATAGGACCTGGACAAAATTAACACAATCCCCGAAACAAAATTATATGTCTGAATTCACTACCATACAGTACAGGCATACCACGCTTTATTGTGCACTGCTTTATTGCACTTTGCAAATATTGTTTTGTTTTCAAACTGAAGATTTCATGTAAAACCCTGTGTCAAGTAAGTCTATTGGCACCATTTTTCCAACGGCATTTGCTCATTTCATGTCTTTGTGTCACATTTTGGTAATTCTAGTATTTCAAACCCTCCACCAGCAAAACCATTACGACTCCTTAAAGGCTCAGGAAATGATTTGCCTTTTTTAACAAGAAAACATTTTTTAATTAAGGTATGTACATTTTTTAGATGTAATGCTATTACACACTTAATAGACTACGTGCCTGCTAAGTCACTTCAGTCATGCCTGACTCTCTGCGACCCATGGACTGTAGCCTACCAGGTTCCTCTGTCCATGGGATACTGGAGTAGGTTGCCATTTCCTCCCCCAGGGGATCGTCCCAACCCAGGGATTGAACCCACATCTCTTATGTCTCCTGCATTGGCAGGCAGGTTCTTGATCAGTATGTAAACATAATTTTTCTAACCTTGGGAAACCAAAAAATTTGCAATTTTCTTTCTTGTAATATTTGCTTTATTGCAGCCGTCTGGAACCAAAACTGCAATATCCCCAAGGTATGCCAGTACTTAACTTTGAAATTATAACATAAACAACTAACATTGTCCTTGTTCACTGGTTTAAAACCCAATTAAATGTGAAGTCAATGACAGAGATAAGAAGCAAGGATATAAAGACTTCAAATCCTACAACTAATAGTGGCAGAATTTTGGTCAAACAGCTTTATCTCCCTCCCTCTTAAAAAAATTCCCTGTATGAATTTTAAACTATATTGGAGAACACCCATTCTCCAAGATGTACACCTGTTCCCCTACTCTACCCCGCCTAAGAAAAGCAATTCATACCCTGCTGCTAAAGAAAGGATCTGGAAGGCAGTATCCATTCATTACGTTGACCAGATTATCCAGGACATAGTGGAACACTCGATGGAGCTTCTCGCCTCTGAGCGCTGTGCTCTGGATCCGTGGCAGACTGCCTGTGTGAAGCTCAGCCTGTCAACCCCAATGAGAGATCAAGTCATCCACTACCTTCAGACACACCACTGCAACTTAGATTCATCATGTAAAATCAAGACTTCCCTTTAGGGACTTCCCTGGTGGTCCAGTGGTTAAGAATCAGCCATCCAGGTGGAATTAAGATCCCACAAGTGGTGGGGCAACGAAGCCTGTGCAAAGCAGCTGCTGAGCCCGTGTGCCAACTAGAGAGAAACCCACACGCTGCACTAGAGAAGCCCGCACACAGAAACAAAGAGCCTGCATGTCACAACGAAGCGCCGATGCAGCCAAAGTAATTAATTAAATAAAAAAAAAAAAGACAAACTTCCCTTTACCACATCCAGTGACAAGAAGAGAAGCATCATGAGGAAAATCACAGATTCTTATCTGTATCGTAGAAATTCTTACAAATTCTAGATGCATGATACCAAAGGCACAAATACAAGGGCATAAGGCATAAAATGAGGGGTAAAAAGTTGAAGGAAAAACTGGAAAACCAAGGATTGAGATCACTTGCCCCTCCAGACGAACCCTACCATGTACCCAGCTCTTGGAGAGCAATAGTAAAAGTGTCTATATCCGCCTACTTACCTGCTGGACCTTGTTGGGGTTGTCCAGTTGCATTTTGGCTATTACACAGCCCGGATCAAGAGCTGCTCCAGGCCGCTTGACATAATGGATACAGCCAGACTCTGCGGCTGTTAAGGTCATTACCATCTTCATCACCTACAAGGAAAACTAAAATCTCTCAGGACCTAGCTTTAGGGATGAATGACAACTACTGATAGTTCCCGTTTCTAATGTTTAAGTCCATTTTTGCATGGTTGGCTTTGACTTGTCTTATACTGAGAAATAATGAACAATTTATCTTCCTCAAACCTGTGGATCCAGGTACTTACACTGTCTGTCTATGATATCCAGACCAAAACCTAAGGATCATTCTCACTCCTTTTCTCCCTTATCTACCAGTCACAAGCCAGGTTGAATGTATCTTCTAAACCTCTCTCAAAAATATTCCTGTCTTGCTGACTCTTTGGTTTAGGCCCTTATCACTTCTGGTCTAGAGGAGTTCAGAAATCTCCCAACAGGGACTTCCCTGGTGGCCCAGGGGCTAAGAGTCTGCACTTCCCGTACAGGGGTCCAGGTTTGGGCCTGGTCAGGGAGACAGATCCCACATGCCACAGCTAAGAGTGTGCATGTCACAACTAAGAGCTGGTGCAGTCAAATACATTTTTAAAAATATTAAGGAAAAAAAACAACCTCCCCATAGACATCTTTACATGCTATGCACCTCCAATAAGGCCACTAGAAGTGATCATTCTAGAGCCCAAATCTCATTCCATCACTTTTCTGTGTCATATCCTTCAGTGACCCCACCACCTCGAGGAGAGTCTAAACTTCTAGTACTTTTTATAAGGTCCTTCACGATCTCAAATTCTGACGACTCATTTGGCATCTCTGCTGGCCATTTCCCATTCAACCTCAGTCTGCTCTCAAGCGATGTCAATGTGGACTTGCAGTTCCCTCTATATGCCACACGCTCTTGCTTCTGTGCCTCTGTGCGTGCTGAGGCTTCACCTTTACACAGCGTTGCCTGGCCTTCCTCATCTGATCTATCACTGCCTATCTTCCAATGCCAAAATCAAAGTCCCCTCCTTCAGGAACTCTTCTCGCGCTGCCCATCCAGCCCCATACTGACTTGGGGCAGGTGGCCCTCTGCACTTTGTGCTCAGCCTTCTCAAAATTCATATTTCATGACAAGTCTGTTTCAAGGCCTCATTCCACCTATCATATTCTTTCTGTATAACCAGTACTTGGCATAATACCTAACACTCAATAAGTGCCGCTGCCTGGGATCTATTCTTTAGAGCTAGAGGTTCCCCATCTATCCAAGAAAGTATGAGCTTTTAATGTGTTTTTAAAATCTGAAGGTTCAGGGACTCCCCTGGCAGTCCAGTGGTTAAGACTGCGTGCTTCCAATGCAAGGGGTGCGGGTTCACTCTCTGGTCGGGGAACTAAGATGCCACATGCCACGGCCAAGAAAATATTTTTTTAAATAAATAAAATGCTAAGGTTCATAACCCCAATTAAACAGATACTCTTTCCTTTCTATTTTCTACTCCCTTGCTGTTACTCTTGAGTCCTAGTCCATCCCAGCCAACTCCTTCCCCACCCTCCCTCCCATGACCCGGAAGCCCAATGACCACCGTGACCTCGATCTCGGCATAGCACTGGCCAGCAAACACATGGCCTCCATCCTCTACAATGTACTGGATTAACTTCCCAGCAGAGGGTGAGCGCAGCACCGAAGGGTCATTTTCCTTCTCAAACACACAAGTTTTATTGCCAATTGTGATGCGATATCTAGGAGATAAGTGGGAGTATCTAAGTTAACAAAGCATCTTAAGTTGTAAAGAATAAAGGTAGAATAATGTCAATCTTAAAAAAACCTGAAAACTTCATTGTACACACACACACAGACACACAGGATATTTATTGCATCTTTGTTTACAGTGCCAAATAACCAAAATTCCCTTCAATAATGGTCAAATTAAATTAATTATAGTACATCCATATAAATATCTGACTATTAAAAACAATAGGCATCTCCACTGAGCAGGAAGGAAAAAACATGAAGGTGCTGATGATGTAATAGCTAAGATGTTTCAAACTTTTACTAAGTTCCAAGCAATGGTCTGCACCCTTTCCATGTGTTAATTCATTTAATTATCACAACACCACAATGACTGGTGTTGAATCGTGTACAATATGTTAAAGGAAAAAATAAGGTGCAGAACTAAAGGTTACTTTTATTTGTGAATATGTTTAAAAGAAAAACACAGTATGTACATATATATAACTTATATATGCATACAAAATTTCAGTAAAGACATATAAGAAACTGTTAACAGTAGTAGCCTATAAAAAAAGGGAATTTATCTTTCATTGTCTGCCCACATGAGAGTGGTGGAGAAACATTGTTTTTATTTTTATTTTTTTAAATTTTTATTTAATAAATGGTACAAAGCACAATGCCAAAAACATTAACAGTTAAGATTTCACCAAATGAAAAAATACTATAGAATACACAGTTGTAAAAAGCTACATTAAGTTATTTTACAACTGCCTCAGGCTGCAAAAAGAAAAAAAAAACCAATGCCATACCTAAGTTATCCCTCTCTCAAAATAATGCCATTTATGTTATAAACCATGAGCACCCCATCAAAAGACGGGAACTGCTTTTGTTAATTCATATATATATGACTATATCACTTTGCTATACACCTGAAACAAACACAACACTGTAAATGAAATATAGAACAATATAAAATAAAAATAAGTAACAGACCTTTGGGGCTTTACACAGAGTTAGAGTTCCTATCAGAGGGATAGCAGCACCACAGCCGCACTGAATCCTCATGAAGGAGGCACACGAATGACTGAATTACAAGAGTTACAGGCATGAGAGCTGCTCACTTCCCAGAAACTACAGCTCACAGAAAGCCAACAAAGGCACGAGATACAGACCATTCACTTACGAATGTGTAAAACTCAAGAAAGTCCACATTATTCCTACAACATGTTGAAAGTGCTTCAGAATTCACACAATACTAATTTTCTTTTGGTTCTAGTTAAATTATAATGACATTGTTTTTAATTTTAAAAGACTTCTGATACTTTTGAAATTTTTATTAGGTACATGTACTATTTAAAAAAAAATTAGAATAGAATTCCCAAAAAGACCTTGAAAATCCCAAGGGTTAAACACGCCTACTGAGAGAAAAGGTTGGTACAATGACCAGCAAACGGAGCCCAAAGAGCCACGCACCTATCCACCTCCTCCTTCATGTACGTGGTGTAACTGCTGCCGTCATAGGACAAGAGCAGCCCGCCGTCGCTCAGTCGATGCACGTCTACTTCCACACACGAGCCGTTCATGATCACCACGTAGGAGTTCGGGGACTGTCGAGTCACCTGTTAAGAAATGAGAAACCAAAGAGACAAGTCAGTGTGTTCTTTCCAGGGACAGTGCCAGACAGAGTTTCAGTATCTCAGAGATCGAGGTGAGCAAGCGCCATCAGATGGGACTTCCCTGGTGGTCCAGTGGCTGAGACTCCAAGCTCCCAGTGCGAGAGGCCCAGGCTCAATCCCTGGTCAAGGAATTAGATCCCATATGCCACAACTAAGAGTTCCCATGACTCAGTTAAAGATCCTGCACGCTACAACTAAAATCCGACGCAGCCAAATAAAATAAATAAATAAATAAAAACAGTTAAAGGAAGCTCTGCTGGAGAAGAAAGAAATTTCATGGAACTGGTGTCTGAGCACCAGTGCTGTGGACACGGCTCAGCCCTGCTGCAAACAAAGAGGGGGACCTTAGATACATCTCCCTGCTCTGATGGTTCTCTGTCTCCTTCATCTCTTGGTTGCACATGTGAAGTTGAACAACAGTGAAAACACTTTCAGAGACTCAGCAAATACTGCTTTGTCTCAGGCTGCTGACACTAATAATGACTGTAATTTCACTAATGCCCAGCCCTGCAATAAACCAAAATTTCCCTCCACCACCTGACCTAAAGGAAGCAAGATGACAGAGGCAAAAAAGATAGCACAGACTTTATGAGGTTCGGCATACCTTCAGTACATACTTTACTCCCTCGTAGATAAGTTCAACATCTACTGTATTCAGAAGTGTATGAGCAGAGAGGACTTGACCCCTGAAAGATAGCAACATAAGAGCTACTTCTAGAAAATTCTAAAAGTTTACAAGGGACTCTCAAGGGTTATTGGTTATAGCATTTCCTGGAATATCAAGATTGAAAACAACCTAAAGGACCATCAGTGAGGGACAGAGACATAAATTTTGAAAAAGTCACATAAATGAATATTATGCAGCCATTAAAAAGGTAAAGTCTCTTATGCACTAATATGAAACACTCTCTAAAACACACTGTTAAATAAAAAACCACGTGAAATTGTACAGGACAGTTTCACAGTATGCTATCACTTGTGATTGAAAAAAAATGGAGGTAGGAAGGAACAAATATTACGTATATATGCTTATATGTATCTACCATGTATCTGAAAGATAACAGAAAATAAACACAGAAACACAGACTGATTATAGGGAAGGAAACTAGATGGCCAGAAAACAGAGGTAAGGAGGAGACTCATCACTATATATCTTTTACTGCCTTTTGAATTCTGAACCATGTGAATATATTACCTGTTCACACTGAGTGTCAGTGTAACATAGTAGGAGATCTTCGTGGTAAGACTTGAATAAATGAAATCTCAGTTGAATTAAAATGCCTGTGATAAAGTGCTTTAAATTATTAGCCTTGTGGACAATTCCTCCAGGGACTCAGAGGCAGAGCTTAGTTTCCAGAACCAGTGCTGGAAATAGGTTTAGCCTCACAGTCTGATCCTATACTTGGAAGACTCGTGAGGTCATCATGAATATCAGCCTCAATTATTAATTCCTGAAAGGTGCTGTAGGTAATATATGAAGTATTCAGGGTGCCTTACTAGAGAAAAACACCAGATTTTTATCACCAGGGCTCGGAGAGATTGGATGCTTGCACCGTACAGAAAGATTCCAGTTTTTACAAAGCAACCAATTCTAACCATGGTATAAACCAATTTCTAGAATCTATACTTAGAGCTCCCAAACCATTTGCCATCAACTCTTGCATCCCTTCTCCTCCCTGCCCCCACGGTCAGTGAACAAGTAGCACTCACAAGCTGCTAGCGACAGAGAGAAGAATAAACGGGTCTCTGAATGTCAGTCCCGTACTCAGGACCGCGGCTTAGCCTGCACGGAACACAGAATGCCAAGCCTACCTCTCTAAGGAGTGAAGGAAGTTGGAGATGCTATTCCGCAGGCTCACGTCTGCCACGTGGAGAGCCCCACAGACAACTCCCAGCATGGTGTCAGGTCGCTCTGCCTGAAAGGGACAAAAAGAGGGCAAATCAAAAACGGAGTCAGTCACTTGGCACCATGGCCCCTCAATTTAAATCAGGCTCAAATGTGCTTGAAGAATCAGCGACCACTGAAAATCTCCATCCTTGTTATCCAACTGATTTTTGAGACAAAAACACATTTTTAGAATTTGAATAGAGATGAAAAACACCTTTCTCCCCACCGTCCTAAGATTTTCACTAAGCCAATCGAAGAGGAGCTCAAAAACAAGCTTCTGTCACAAATAAATTCAAAAAAAGTGCAAAGATTTGGCTACTGATAATCTCAAAGAAAAATGGTGTGTAAACTACTTCCAGGTGATACACATGAATCCAACAATTTTATATAAAATCTTGGGTGATTTATATGAGCCCAGCAGTTCAGGAACATAGAGTAACTTCTGTGATTAAAATAAAGCCCTCTCGTCAGTACTTGGTAGACAGCGAGAACTCAACCACATTTAGTATCAAATGAAGAAAGAAAGTATTTCAATCTCTGCACGCCTCTCTTCAACTACATCCTTGGAAGTAATACTATACAACAACCTATACAAGGCACAAGAACGCTTACTTACAATGCTCAACTTACACTGACTCCTAGACTTTTCCACACAGACCTAGAACCATGTGTATTAGAATCAAATAAATTTTATCTAATGGCATGGACTGATCTCATCACAAGCCTCTAAAAACCCAATCCCAGATGCTGTTTGTGTAAGTGGAGAAATACCCACCTGTACTTTTTCTGCTATCAGTCTGTCCAGCCAGCCAGTGTCAATTCTATTCAACTGAAAGCTTTCCGTCTCCAACAATTTGATCAGGTACTCAACTGTGGTCCGAAAGTCGCCCCGGATAGACAGCTCCTTCAAAGCCACCACCATGTTTCTGGGAGAAGGACAGAAGCAGATCTCTTTCAGCGACAAATGTTCTACTGTTTTCCAACTATTGTCAAGAACTATTTCATCCCTTTGGAGGCTTAGGAGGGAGAGGAAAGAAACAGTTCCAAGAACAAATGAGGGTGCAGATACACATGTGCTGATTCCAGACAGAATTTTTAAGAAGTCAGCAAACTTGTGAGTCTGACTAATCCAACCATCTGAGCATCAGCAGATCACAGACACTTCGGGTTATACAGAACACAGAACAAATTATGTGCAAACCATTCTTTGTTTTCACTGTTTCCATCATTCCATTCATTGATTGCTGGTTAATTAGAATTAGGGCGTAATTCTCCCCTTCTTAAACCCTTTTTATTTTATCTAAGTAAAATTTACATACAATAAAATATACTTATTTTAAGTATACTGTTCAATGACTTTTTACAAACACAAAGACCTTAACTTTAAGGTTTCCATACAATGAAGGTAACCGCTAGAGAAAGCTGGGGATCAGCCTGACATTACATGTGAGTGTTTCTTTTTTTTAAGCTGTGTTTTAACCAACTATAGAATGACTTGCTCATTACTTTGCTTACTTCCCAATTAAGTGTTAAATAACCACATTTTAACAAGATTTCAATACTGTGAACTTTTTCCCAGTATAACTTTGACATTCATTATGCATCTCACAGACTCGAGACACATACTAGGCTCTTAAGGGAGAGAGAATGTGGAGACAGTAATCACTTTAAACATTTATGCAGAATATCATAAATACCAGTCGAGAGATAAAAGCAAAGCACCAAGGGGTTCTAAGAAGGGAGAAAACCTGCCTCCCTTTGGTTTCATAAAGAACGTAAGATCTAACATAGAAAACAAGCTTATGGTTACCAAAGGGGAAAGCGAGCAGGGAGGGGTAAATTAGGGGTGTGAGATTAATAG
Source organism: Moschus berezovskii (assembly GCF_049115385.1). NCBI lineage: Eukaryota > Metazoa > Chordata > Mammalia > Artiodactyla > Moschidae > Moschus > Moschus berezovskii. The sequence continues at coordinate 25,588,781 of NC_142479.1, forward strand.
ATACAAACTACTATGCCTAAAACAGATAAGCAATATTGATCTATTGCATAGCACAGGGAATTACAGTCAACATCTTTTAATTACCTACAATGGAAAATAATCTGAAATAATATATATTAAAAAACCAGATCACTTTGCTGTATGCCTGAAACTAAAACAACACTGTACATCAACTACTCCTCACTAAAGAAAAAAAAGAATATGGGATCTGAAATGGAATACAAGTAAAGCCAAGATTATGACTGTGACAGAAATTTTCTTCCAGGTGGTCCAGGAGTTCTCAGCCAAGAGTAATACTCTGTTTCCCACCTCCATCCTCCTCTCTACGCCCTATCTTGGCCTGGCTGATTCCTCTACACATTTCAGATATGAGTCTAGATGTCCCTTCCTTTTGGGAAACCTCCCCTGACCCATTCTGGATGGAGTTAGCTGACGCAGCTCTACGCTCCTGTAACACCTCACATAATCTCGCTATCAGAGAAGGCACCTCCTACATTCTGTTCAATGGCTCACTTGCCTCTCTTACCCTGGATCATCAAGTTCCATGACGGCACAGACCCTATGGTGGTCCTCATTTAAGAACCATTAAGATAGTCAGCAAGCATTTGTGGAATGGAGTAAATGAACGAACGGAGAGAGGGAGGAGCAGAAACCCAGGGGAAAAGGAAATAAAGAGGGGCTGTGTCCAGGGACGTTACAACCGAAGCAGACAGGAATGAGGACAAGGATGAGGGGCAAGCCCGCTCACGCAACACTGACGGAACACTCACTGCATTCAGGGACCCCGCGGCCACAAGACACACACGGTCCTGTTCTCGTGGCACTCAGATTATAGTCCACGGGAAATAATAAGGGAAACATGGGCTGGGACTAGTCTAGAGAAGAGTAGTGAACACCAAGCTGAAGAACATAAGCCTAATGTCACGAAGAAAGAAGAAACAAACTCTGAGCTGAAGAATGAACTCCGGCACGGTGTCAAGAAGCAAGCTTCAGGATTTCCCTGCTGGTGAAGTCAGTAAGAATCCACCTTGCAATGCAAGGGCCATGGGTTCGATCCCTGGCTGGGGAACTAAGATCCCACATGCTGCAGGGCAACTCAGCCTGTGCGCTCCAGAGCCCGCGTGCCACAACTAGAGAGTCCTGTACCACAATCAAGACCCCAAGTGTAACAACTAAGACCCGATGCAGCTAAATAAACAAAGAAAATATTTTAAAAAAGAAAGCAAGCTTATTGCAGAGACTAATTTTCATTTGCTCAACGTTAGCCTGGTTGTTTTACACTGCAGATAAATGTCCAGAGCAGGCTGGGAAGTAAGGAGCAAGACTTCTGAAGCAAGTCATATGACATGTACAGAAGGGAAGGCTTGGTGGCCTGCCAATCAAGACTGGAAACCTAAATATCAATAGCAGCCACTCTGGGGATGTAAACGAATGAGGCAGGCTGGAGCGGGGAATGTGTGAGCTACAGAGGTCGTGTTTCCTCCAAAAGAAGCAGTCACACAAAGCTTCAGTTAACTTTGGCCAAGTGGAATATAAAACCAATGTTATTGTCACCCCATTTTTTTTCCAAGAGACGGCAGAAATGCATGTGTTTATTTCAATCTCCCACTTTTTAAACAATACTCTATAAGCCAATCAAAACACATCAGTGGCTGTGACTAGCCAGAAAACCACCGGTTTGCAAGCTCTAGTTTCTTCATAATGTTAGGTTTATATTCTAGTTTCTTCATAACCTTAGGTTTACATTCTTCACTTTGGCAAAGCAGGACACAAAAGGCAGATAGCTTTTCTGGGAGCACTGCTTTGTAGACCACAAAATACAGAAAAACTGAGATTTCCCAACTTCTGAAAACATTATTAGAAACCAACATTATTAATAAGTGTTTAGTGATTGCATAATCTAGGTGTACAGGTTAAAAGTCAAAGGAATAGTAGTAAATCCTTGGTGAAAGTCAGTCGACAATTAAAAAATATAAAACAGGTAAATCAATTTTGGATAGACATTCTAAAATATCTAACCTGTCAAAATCACCTCTTAGGGCCCTATTTTTCAGGCAAGCAAAACTTAATATTAAATTAAATATTAAATGTTGATGCTCAATAGAATATTAACTAATACCTAAGATATACTAGTTATATTGTAAGTTGTGCATATATTTCATAACACATTGAGGTCCCTCATATAAAGTGACGTGGAGAGTTCCCTTAAGCCCTGTTCATGTAATAAGCAGCTTAACTTTATTATTTTAAATGACTACAGGACATTTATAGCTATACCTTTATTTTGATGACAAATAATGGATCTTATCCATGATATAAGATACCAAGGTCTTAGTCAAAAATCTACTTCTGCCCCAAATAACAATACTATTTCTACAGAAAAATATGACATCTTTAGAGTAATCAACTTTATAAGTTGGTCAAAAACATATGAAAACAAAAAAATCACTTGAAAAGGCTCAGAGTAACAGACAGAAAAACATCTGCCAAACACTGCATAAACTTAATACAACATGAATGCAACTACAATTAAAGATAAATTTCTTTAAGAAGGTTATCTGTATGAGTACCTCTATAGTAATACATGGTTCCCTTTCCCATGCTCACACTTCACTGAAGATTACCACAAGTTTATTTTTTGAAATGCAACCATATGCTATTATACTCACGAAATTGCTTCCTCTCGGTTTTCTCCCCAGGAAAAGCAGTGACCAAACTGAGAATCAGCAAATTCATGAAGCCCTCCTGCAGCAGCAACACTGAAATAACCCCAAACGTTCTTATTGCTGCGAAAATTCAGCTCTTGAACTGTTCCTGAGCTGGGCTTAAAACCCTGTTAGGGAGTGAAGAATATGAGATGATATTACATTTACAAGAAAGAGAACATTCATATACTCACTGGTCAGGTTCTATGCAATCACATATACACATGAAAGTGGAAATGACACACAAAAATCATTAAGGCTTGCAGGCCAATGTCCAGTGCTACAGACCCACTGAGGACTCAACGGTGACTTAGATAGGACTGAATGACCAGTGGAACAGAGATCACTTACCTGTCTGCTCCGATGACGCCTCTATAAATTTCCCTCTCCAGGGCAGGTCCCAAGATACCTCAGATATGCCCTCAGATAGCATCTTAATATTAAAGTTCACAGTGGGGGAAAAAAGTGTAAACCTTTTAAGCAATGGGTTACCTCATCTGGATTTTCACTAGTGATACGAGCAGCAATAACATGGCCCCTTGGGCAAGGAACGTGAGCCGAATTTTCAAAATCAATGGGAGCATCGCCCCAGGGAGAGACCCCGTACATCATACGGATATCCTTGATTCTGTACAGAGGGATCCCCATGGCAATCTGAAAGGTAATAAAACACATGTCACTCACCTTTCACAGTTACTTCCCTTGAAACATGGAGGCTATCAGATGACAGAGAAGACTTTTGAGTAGCCACCACCTAAAACACTGTTTCTATAGTCTACGTTCTGTATCACTGAATAAGCAACTCTAAATTACTTGAAACAAAACACACAGAGGTGTTAATTACTTCCCACTTCTTAAAAAGTCCCCAAATCCCTAATGCAATAGACATGAGCTTCCCTCTAATCTTCATTTCTCCATCACCCTTATTTATAAAGTATCTTTCAAAAATATGAGATTTTTAATCAGAATGAAAATATCCAAGGGAAGAGTCAATGTCAGTGGCTCTCCAAGAAGTTCAGACAGCTAAAAAGTCCTAACTATGTCATAATTACCTCCAAATTATCCCCACAAATCAATGGAAAAAGTAGATTTATATACATAAATCTTCATTTAATGGGTTCCTTAATAGGGACCTCTGGGGACCAAAAGGGGTTCCCATTGTGGACAAAGAATATTATATTTACAAATCAAATCAAACTTCATGATTAGCTATTACTGCTTCTCATAGCATCTGTTTCCTGGGCAGAATGGAGAAAATAATATTAACAGTGGTACTTTAAACATTATAAAAATAAATGTGTGCTGCCACACTCTTGCCAGGAAAAACCTCAGCCACCACTCTGAAGTGGAATTACTTCAATCTATAACACTAGGAAAAAGAAGCTGCTATTTAGTCACTAAGTCATATCCAACTCTTTTGTGACCCCATGGACTGCAGTGCACCAGACTCCTCTGCCCCATGGGATTCCCCAGGCAAGAATACTAGACTGGATTGCCATTTCCTTCTCCAGAGGATCTTCCCAAACCAGAGATCAAACCCACATCTCCTGCATTGGCAGGCGGACTCTTTACTACTGAGCCACCAGGGAAGCTCAAAAAAATGACCCAATGGACTGCAGCCCTCCAGGTTCCTCTGCCCCATGGGATTTTCCGGGCAAGAATACTGGAATGGGTTGCCGTTTCCTTCTCCAGGGAGGAAAAAGGAGTAAAGGACAATTAAAAGTAAGGTTTCCAAGAATTAAAACAGCTGAATATAGCATGTTATTTGTAAAGGGTCTTGTAAAAATATGACATTTTAAATCAGATGTGTCGGGCTAAAAAGTAATACTCAATAATTGTTGCCTATTAGGAAAACCCATCTACACATCCCAAGCCATCCAGCTCAAGAGAGAAGCATCACACGAGACTTGGAAAGGAGGCACTTTTCTTTTAACACAGGCTGGTTGAGCCAGTTTGGCGGGCATCTCTCTTTCCAAACTTCTCTAGGCAACCCTCTGAGCCGAGAGCAGGGTGACTCACCTGGAGCTGCGCGGCAGGGAGGTTGACATCAGCCACCATCTCTGTACAGGGGTGCTCCACCTGTAGCCGAGGGTTCAGTTCCAGAAAGTAGAAGCTGCCATCCTGGCTGTAGAGGTATTCCACGGTCCCCGCACTCACATAACCAACCATCCTGGCAAGTTTCACCGCACACTCAAGAAGAAAGAGAAGCCAATCTAAGTACCTCATCTGGTCCAGTAGATGGCCCACTGCTCGTCTGAAGCTTCTCCCTCTCAAAGAGCCAGTGTTTGTAAGAACCACCAAAGGCTTGTGGCCATATGAGAGTAAACTTCACCCTCTTTGATTATTACACAAGATTCCCACACATGGATGACAAACTCAGTTCAAAGCTGAGTGAAAACAGTGTTTTCGACTTGGGGTCATAGGCAATCCCCCCTTACACAGGCAAGATAAAGCACCATGGCAGAGTCTTTGTCCGGTATTGCCAGTATTCTTCCCAGAAAGATAGGTGTCCAGCTAGAGACGAGATTTTCCACTCTGACAGCAAGTGACTAAGTTTTAACGAATGTAATGTCAGAATGGGTGAGTGAAGGGTTACTCCCTGATTCATGTTTTGAAAAGGAACTGCTTACCCTCTATTCTCAGCTTTTTTCTTTCTACGGACTGGAATGTGGTCATGACAGTGCAAGCCTGTTTCATCATGCCGCTGAGAACATACTAAGAGTGACAAAACCAAACAGAAAGAACCTGAATCCCAAAATGGCCTCATTGAGCAGAGTGGTCCTGATCCCCTCAGCTTATGAATTAAAGGAAAAATAAATTTCTCACCTACTGTGCAGTTGTATTTTTTAGATTTCGTTACTACAATAGCTTAACCTGTACCCTAATCAATACAGAAACTATTAAATTCAGGAAGGATGTTGCTGTTTAAAAAAAAACTAAAGTATGTGATACTGAGTTAAAAATAGGGTAGTAGCTCTCAAGGGAACAGATACTGCAAACTGGAAAACTGCTGGCCTCCTTGTGAGGCCTAAGAAAACATTTGCAGGGACTTCCCTGGCAGTACAGTGGTTAAGACTCCACATGTCCACTGCAGAGGGCATGAGTTCAATCCCTGGTTGGGGAACTAAGATACCGCAAGCCACACAGTGAGGCAAACACTCACATTTGGTAAACTGTCTCCTAAAATAACTTGGAATGCAAACAAAATACCAACTAAGCCCTAGGAAAAATGGCTAGAAAAAGTCAGAATGTGAAAAAATCACAAGGCTTTGTACCCTTAAACCAAACATGAGAATTTTGCCTTGAAGCAACCCACTGTCAAAGATGAGATCAAGGGCGGCTGCTGTAGTTTTAGCTGGCCTCGGGGTAGTCTTACTGAATGGAGGAGAGAAAAAGGGCTGAACGCAGAAGGAGGTAAATAAAGAGGAAAACATTATTACGTCCAGAGAAACCTTGGGTATGATTACTCCGACCTGAATCTGACTAGAAGCAGAGTCCAGAAACTTACTCAGTTTTGAATGAATCATATTGCTATACATACCGAAAACCTGGCTTTCCAAACCCATGACTGATAATCTCAGTAATCTCTGTGACCCCAATCCTGCACTGATAGGAAGTGAGCTGGCAAAGTTCTTCTAAAGAAGGCATGATCACCAAAGCACAACCACAGGGAGAGGTCAACAAGGAAGAATATCCTAGAGAATAAGGCCTCAAAGACGGGCAAAGAATTTACTTTCGGAGAGCAGAACCAAGGGCAGTCAGAGGGCTCACTGAGGAATTACTCGACCGCATGACAGGAAATGACCACAATCCCTGCCTACAAGAACATGATAACTGCTGTGGACCAGTCATTATTGTCTGTTTTCATTCTTTTTTTCCTAAATGGGAGTCATCCTGTTTCTACTCCACACTATATATGGCGAAAGGAGGTGTCACAAGGTAATTTGTGATTACTGGTCCAGAAAAGCTACATACACATATAACAGAGGACAGCACACCATCCAGAAAGCCTGGATCGTGGGTTGAACGTAGTTAACTGGGTGGGACCTTGGGCTGTCTTCTATGGAGAAAGGCTAAGTAAGTTCTAAGAGTAAGAAAAAGCATGTGAAAGGATAATGGGCAGCCAGAGGAACAGCCCGAGACACAGAATGTTAAACCCCCTCCACTAACTTTTCTTTGCGTCATCCATTTAGCGATAGAATCTCCTGAATTTCAGCTGAGCATAAGGCTGCTCAACTAGTAATTACAACTCCTAACAGCCAATGCAGCTAGGTGTGAATTTTGTCCCATGAAAAGTGAGCAGCAGTACGATGTGTGACCTCTAGATCTCATTTTTTTAAATTAATTTAATTGGAGGATAATTACTTTACAACACTGATGGTTTTTGCCATACATCAGCATGAATCGGCCACGGGTATACAAGCTTGTCTTCCAAGTCCTCTCTTCCCCGCCGCCAACACGCTACAATGTGAACAAGTTCTTGTAGGCCAGCTTTAATGATGAAGATGATGACACCTTAAGACAAGGGTTGGCTAACTTTCAGTAAAAGCCAGAAAATAATTATGTTCAGCTTTGTGGGCCATATAGTCTCTGTCACAACGACTCAATTTTGTCACTGCAGAGATAAAGCAGCCATAGATAACAGATAAATAAATTAGCAAGCTGTGTTACAATAAAATTTTGTTGACAAAACAGGTGACAGGTTGGATTTGGCCTGCTAGCTATATAGTTTGCCGTTCTCTTCTAGGAAATGGCCTTCCCTGGTGGTTCAGTCAATAAAGAATATGCCTACAATGCAGGATACCCGGGTCTGATCCCTGGGTTGGGAAGATACCTGGGAGAAGGAAATTGCAACCCACTTCAGTATTCTTGTCTGGGAAATCCTCTGGACAGAGGAGCCTGGCAAGCTACAGTCCAGGGGTTGCAAGAGTTGGACACGATTGAGTGAATAAACCACCAAATTGCAAAGCAATAAACTAGGGTCCCTAGGACTAGCTCATCTCTGAACTATGATGAGAAAGAGAAACAGAATTTACACTTAAAAAGGCAGAGGAACCAGAGATCAAATTGCCAACATCCACTGGATCATCGAAAAAGCAAGAGAGTTCCAGAAAAACATCTATTTCTGCTTTATTGACTATGCCAAAGCCTTTGACTATGTGGATCACAATAAACTGTGGAAAATTCTGAAAGAGATGGGAATACGAGACCACCTGACCTGCCTCTTGAGAAACCTGTATACAGGTTAGGAAGCAACAGTTAGAACTGGACATGGAACAACAGACTGGTTCCAAATAGGAAAAGGAGTACGTCAAGGTTGTATATTGTCACCTTGCTTATTTAACTTATATGCAGAGTACATCATGAGGAACGCTGGGCTGGAAGAAGCACAGCTGGAATCAAGATTTCTGGGAGAAATATCAATAATCTCAGATATGCAGATGACACCACCCTTATGGCAGAAAGTGAAGAGGAACTCAAAAGCCTCTTGATGAAAGTGAAAGAGGAGAGTGAAAATGTGGCTTGAAGCTCAACATTCAGAAAACGAAGATCATGGCACCTGGTCCCATCACTTCATGGGAAATAGATGGGGAAATAGTGGTTGACTTTATTTTTCTGGGCTCCAAAATCACTGCAGATGGTGACTGCAGCCATGAAATTAAAAGACGCTTACTCCTTGGAAGGAAAGTTATGACCAAACTAGACAGAGTATTAAAAAGCAGAGACGTTACTTTGTCACACAAAGGTCCGTCTAGTCAAAGCTATGGTTTTTCCAGTGGTCATGTATGGATGTGAGAGTTGGACTGTGAAGAAAGCTGAGCACCAAAGAATTGATGCTTTTCAACTGTGGTGTTGGAGAAGACTCTTGAGAGTCCCTTGGACTGCAAGAAGATCCAACCAGTCCATCCTAAAGGATATCAGTCCTGGGTGTTCATTGGAAGGACTGATGTTGAAGCTGAACCTCCAATACTTTGGCCACCTGATACGAAGAGTTGATTCATTTGAAAAGACCCTGATGGTGGGAAAGATCGAGGCCAGGAGGAAAAGATGATGAGACAGAGGATAAGATGGTTGGACGGCATCACCGACTCAATGGACATGAGTTTGGGTAAACTCCAGGAGCTGGTGATGGACAGGGAGGCCTGGCATGCTGCGGTTCATGGGATCGCAAAGAGTCAGATGTGACTGGGCAACTGAACTCAAATGAAGGGTTTTTATATCTTTGGCTGCACTGAATGACTTGCAGGATCTCTGTTCACCAACCAGGGATTGAACCTGGCCACAGCAGTGAAAGCCCAGGATCCTAACACTAAGCCACCAGGGAACTCCCTAAGCCACGGTATTTTGGAGGTCATTTTACTACAGTAGTTAAAGAATAAATCTCAATACACACACAAACATACACACTTAGAAATGAAATGTAAAAACACAGACAACCATATATTTAGCTTCTTGGGAATCCAGGGGGGAAAAAAGAGATGGAAAACGTTTATCTCCAATAAGATGAAGATTGAGTTCCAAAAAAGACCATGTTCAGATTTCTAACCTACAGCTAATTCCAAGGGACCCTATAAACTGCTAAGAGATTTCTTTTTTTCATACAATAATACAGAATATGTAAACTTGAAACCTACTTAGAGGACCTTTTAAGAGATAAAGGACTTGAATAAATGCATCTGAAGACTGAGGGATAATCAATCTAGAAAATGGAACTACCAGCTTAACCACCAGCTTATCACGCACTTATTAAAGAACCAAACAATAAGATTAAAAATCCCAAAACATTTCTTTATCCCTTCTCAAAATAGTACACTGAAATTTTTGTCAAAAGCATTAACTAATTTAGGGTTTGCATCTGCCATCTCTACTAGAGGGAGAAAAACAGAATTTTTATTTTTCCTCTAGGTAAAGGATACGTTTTAAAATGTACTTTTAATTGGATGACATGCTTCCCAATATTGTGTTGGTTTCTGTCATATATCAACATGAATCAGCCACAGATAAACCTATGTCCTCTCCCTCCTGAAGGATAGAACCTATCAATTATCCAGAATCACTGCCTGATATTCCACTATTCTCAGATGGGCATATGAATTAAATGAGTAGTAGTTCTGTGCAAGAAAACAAAACTTAGAGCTTTTCACATAGATACCTGTTCCATATGTTCAAATACTGCTGGAGTAGCAATAGCAGCAGGAGCTTCTTCAATGATCTTCTGATGCCTGCGTTGCACAGAGCAATCACGACCAAACAGAGAGATAGCGTTGCCATACTGATCTGCTAAGATCTGCACCTCCAGATGACGAGACTGTTTGGCTAGTCTCATCACAAAGATAGGAGATCCAGGAACTTCAGCTTGAACCTATATTAGACAAGAAAATAGGACAAATTCTTAAGGAGTAAGAATATATATGAAGTGAAGTGAAGTCGTTCAGTCGTGTCTGACTCTTTGTGACCCCATGGACTGTAGCCTACTACCCTCCTCCGTCCATGGGATTTTCCAGGCAAGAGTACTGGAGTGGGTACTGGAGTGGGTGCCCAGAGGATCTTCCTGACTCAGGGATCGAACCCAGGTCTCCTGCACTGTAGGCATATGCTTTACCATCTGAGCCACCAGGGAAGTCAGTATATATACATTATATATATATATATATATATATATATATATATATATAGCTCATACCCTCATCTTAAGATACCGTATTCTCAATTATATAACTAATATTAATTGATGGGTACTTAAACACATTTTACAACGGCAAAGAACAAAATATTATGAACACACACCCAAATTCCACAAAAGGGCAAAGTATTACCATTAATTCCAAACAGCCAAATGAACAATTTGCTCCAGATGAAAAACTTTCCTGCTTCACATTACATTATATACGGTATTGTTGTAGTCAAAGAACTTTCAAGTTCAGTTTTGAAGCCTATTGCCATTAGATACAGAATTCTATACTAGCAATTATTTTCTTTCAGCACTTTAAAGATACCCTAATGTTTTCTGGTTTCTACTGAGATGAGAGCTAACAATCTTACTGTCACTCCTTTGAAAGTAATCTTTTTTCCAGCTGCTTTAAGATTTTCTCTTTTTTGGGGGAGTGAGGTGGCAGATTTACTCTGATAAGCTTAGATGTGGTTTTCTCTGTACTTCTCCTTGCAGGGCTCATCGTGGTTTTTTAGACTAAGCTTGATATCTTTTCAAGAAATTCTGAGCCATTAGTTCATTAGTTCAGAAAGATTCTTAGCCATTGTCTCTTCCCCAATGGCTCAGCAGGTAAAGAATCCACCCGCAATGCTGAAAACATGGGTTTGATCCCTTGATCAGGAAGAGCCCCTAGAGGAGGAAATAGCAACCCACTCCAGTATTCTTGCCTCAAAAATTCCATGGCTGGAGGAGAATGGTGGGCTACAGCCCAAAGGATCACAAAGAGGTGGACATGACTGAGGACAATCACGATGCAACGATGCTTCAAATACTGCTTCCATTCCATGATTTCTTCAAACATTGCTTCTGCTCCGTTTGCTCTCTCTTCTCCACTGAGACTCAAAGTATGTAATATAAGATGATTTCACTGTCTTTTATGTGCCAAATCTCTTATGCTCTGTTCTGTTACATAACAAGTCACCTCAAAACTCAGTGGCTTGCTTAGGACACCAACCATTTTCTTTGCTTGTGATACTGTGCTCATCTAGGCAGTTCTGGTCATGCCCGTGGTCACTCAATGTGCATATCATCATCTGGTGACTTGAGTGGGGCTGAATGGTCTCCTTAAAATGCCTGACAGTTTGTGTCAACTGTTGGCTGGTGGGTCTATGGAGCCTCAACTGGAACAGCTCATCTCTATTGCACGTGACCTCTCACCCTCCAGTAGGCTAAACCAGGACTTCTTCAATGCAGTGCTCTAAGAAGTGGGTGAAGATAGAAGTTGCAAGGCTACACAAGCACTAGCCTCCAGAACTTACACAATACCACTTTGGCCACGTTCTAATGGTCTAAGCAAGCCACAGGCCAGCTAAGATTTAGTTCAGTTCAGTTCAGTCGCTCAGTCGTGTCCAACTCTTTGTGACCCCATGGACTGCAGCACGCCAGGCCTCCCTGTCCATCACCAACTGCCAGAGTTTACTCCAGCTCATGTCCATCAAGTCGGTGATGCCATCCAACCATCTCATCCTCTGTCATTCCCTTCTCCTCCTGCCTTCAATCTTTCCCAGCATTAGGGTCTTCTCAAATGAGTCAATTCTGCACATCAGGTGGCCAAAGTATTGGAGTTTCAGCTTCAGCATCAGACCTTCCAGTGAATATTCAGGATTGATCTCCTTTAGGATTGACTGGTTTGATCTCCTTGCAGTCCAAGGGACTCTCAAGAGTCTTCTCCAGCACCACAGTTCAAAAGCATCAATTCTTTGGTTCTCAACTTTCTTCATATTCCAACTCTCACATCCACACATGACTACTGGAAAAACCATAGCTTTGACTACATGGACCTTTGTTGGCAAAGTCATGTCTCTGCTTTTGGGGTGGGAAAAGAGATGCCATCTCTTAATGGGAGAAAAGTCAAAGTCACACTGCCAAGGGATATACGTACAAGGATGGGAAGAGTTCTCACAGCCATCTCTGCAAACAAGCTACTATGGTCTGCCCTCTGACCACAGTAATTCACACACCTCCCACATGCAAAACAGACTCACCCCCTCCCAAGACCCCCAAAGTCATCCAATCATGGCATCAGGCCTGGGGTCCATTTTCCGATGAGTCACAAGTCATGTCCACAAGCAAAAGAGACTTCTTGGGTACAGCTCCTCCTACTTTTGCAAAATCTGGGAACTAAAAAGACAAATTATCTGTCCCCAACACTTCCAACATTTAATGATGAGATGGGGATAAAAAAAATACTCCAGTTCAAAGAAGAAACAATAGGAGATACATTAATAGTCACTGGTCCACAACAATTCTGAAGTCCAGACGGCTAGATGTTGTTAGGTTTCCTTACTCCACAGGCATGGAATTTGTTTTGCTTTTCTCTGTGGTCCAGTTCTGATCCCTGGGAGTGGCTTCCTAATCCATGACTCCCCTCTGTTCTTAGCAGCCCTCTGGGGTCCGGAAAAATCTCCTTTACTATGAGAAATGACCAATGTTTACAGCTGAACAACCTTCCCAGTCTGCTTCCTATTTATAGAAAATTGAAAGTTCTGAGGCCTCTTCAAAGTTTGAACTGTCTCTGTCCCTTGCAGTCCCTTTGGTACATTCATCAATATAAGTATCTTGAAAAGTTTATGAGTTTCCTATGAATTATATTGAAAATTCACTTCTTGCCCCCAAAACATATCCGTAACTTTTCTTCACAGACCTCTATACCTTGGGCATGTCAGGCTGCTGTGGGACAACATCTTTAAAATTCTTAGAAGCCCTTTTTTTCCTAGCTCTTAAATTATTTCTGAGGGCTTAAAGGATCTCCCAGGCACTATTGATTTGGCCTCTACTCTGAAGTCATTTTTTACTTTGAAAATTTTTTGCCAGCACCAGAGATCGGTAATGAGAAACAGTTCTGTTTTTAAACTCAACAAGTTTGGAACACCTTTTTTAGTTCACCTCTTTTATATAGTTAAAAAACAATCATAAACATTCAACAGATACTTTTAACACTTTATCTAAAAAGATCTCTTTGAGTAGATCTACAAATTCAATACAGTCTCTACTTTCCAAATTACCTCAGGTAACTGTTTCATCATTACAGAACATGGGTGATCTTTCCCCTCCTTTCCATTCCATCCTGCACTAATAGTTTTTTTATCATTCCTCTAGGCTTCATTACCAAGCTTCTTACCATCTTTTCCAGCGTTCACCTATAAGCCAGTCTCAACAAATGCCACATAGTTTACTTTTTTTGCCAGGGCAGCATTACATCTTTAGGTATCAGTTTCTAAGTCAGTTATCCACTGATGCCTACCAAACCACCAAAATTTCAGTGACTTAGGGCACTAACCATTTTGCTTACAGCAATTTGAGCTGGGCTCAGTTGGGCAGTTCTTCTGCTGATCTTGGCTTGGAGCCACTCAGGGAGTTAGCCATCGTGCAACTTAACTAGGCTTGGATGGTTTAATATGAACTCACGTACATGTCTCAAAGGTGTAGATGAAACTGTCAGGTCTAGGAAGCCTCAGATGAGACAATTCATCTCTGCTTTGTGTGGCCTCTCTTTTTCCAGAAGCCTAGACTATGCTCTTCACAAGGCGAGTTTGAGGCTCATTCCAAAAGGCCAAGGGCAGAAACCAGAAACCACTTGCAGCTTTGGTTTTGAAACTAGTCACCATTTCTACTGTATTCTATTGGTCAACCCAAGTCACAAGGTCAACTAAAACTCAAATGGTGGAAGGGAATAAAGTCACTATTTCTTTACGGGAAGAAGGCGAAATCATACTATAAAGGAAGTGAATATAGGGATGGGAAGAGTTATCATGGTCATCTTTGCAAATAATCTCTCACAAACTCTTTTCTGTATTTTTCATCCTTTTTGTCTCTGCATGCTTCAGTCTGAGCTTTCTTCTGACTTGTCTTCCAGTTACTAATTCTTTCTTCAATCGCATCTAAGATGCCATTAAACCCCTCTATTGACTTAATTTTCAGTTCAGTTCCGTTGCTCAGTCCTGTCTAACTCTTTGTGACCCCATGGACTGTAGCACATCAGGCTTCCCTGTCCATCACCAACTACCAGAGCTTACTCAAACTCATGTCCATTGAGTCAGTGATACCATCCAACCATCTCATCTTCTGTCACCCCCATCTCCTCCTGCCCTCAATCTTTCTTAGCATCAGGGTCTTTTCTAATGAGTGAGTTCTTTGCATCAGGTGGCCAAATTATTGGAGGTTCAGCATCAATCCTTCCAGTGAATATTCAGGACTGATTTCCTTTAGGATTGACTGGCTTAATCTTCTTGCTGTCCAAGGGACTCTCAAGAGTCTTCTCCAACACCACAGTTCAAAAGCATCAATTCTTCGGCAATCAGCTTTCTTTATGGTCCAACTCTCACATCCACACATGACTACTGGAAAAACCATAGCTTTGACTAGACGGACCCTTGTCGGTAAAGTAATGTCTCTGCTTTTTAATATGCTGTCTAGGTTGGTCATCGCTTTTCTGCCAAGAGGCAAGCGTCTTTTAATTTCATGGCTGCAATCACCATCTGCAGTGATTTTGGAGCCCAAGAAAATAAAGTCTGTCACTGTTTCCACTGTTTTCCCATCTATTTGCCATGAAGTGATGGGACCAGATGCCATGATCTGTTTTTTGAATGTGGAGTTTTAAGCCAGGTTTTTCACTCACTCTTTCACCTTCATCAAGAGGCTCTTTAGTTCGTCTTCACTTTCTGCCATAAGGGTGGTGTCATCTGCATATCTGAGGTTGATATTTCTCCCTGCAATCTTGATTCCAGCTTGTGCATCATCCAGCCCGGCATTTCGCAAGATGTACTCTGCATATAAGTTAAATAAGCAAGGTGACAATATATAGCCTTGACGTATTCCTTTCCCAATTTGGAACCAGTCCATTGTTCCATGTCTGATTCTAACTGTTGCTTCTTGACCTGCATACAGATTCTGAGGAGGCAGGTGAGGTGGTCTGGTATTCCCATCTCTTGAAGAATTTTCCAGTTTGTTGTGATCCACACAGTCAAAGGCATTGGTGTAGTCAATGAAGCAGAAGTAGATGCTTTTCTGGAACTCTCTTGCTTTTTCTATGATCCGGCAGATGTCGGTAATTTGATCTCTGGTTCCTCTGCCTTTTCTAAATCCAGCTTGAACATCTGGAAGTTCTCAGTTTATGTACTATTGAAGCCTCCCTTGGAGAATTTTCAGCATTACTTAATTTCAGAGCCTGAGTGAGGCCAAGCCAACAGCATCCAGATCAGGAATTAACCATCCCACATACTTTATGTAAAATGTCAGCACAAGCAGGGCACAAAAACATAGGAAGGTACTGACTCTTCCTTGTTACTAGAAGGCCTAAGAGCCACACAAGTCATACAGGGAAGAGCTATCTGAGAAACTGAGCAGTTTTATATAAGAGACAGTAATTACTGCTTGAACTAGCTAAATGAATAAAACCGTAGATTGAATTGGACATTTCACTGATATTTTTCCCCCAGCTACTAAGTAGGTAGAGGCTAAAGGGAGTGATTAGATTAGTTACAGACAAAAAGTTTAAATATTTCTGGACATCCAAATTATAGTGTGAATTAAATCACATATCTCTGATATACATATTAGTTCAAATAAAGAACAACAACTTATACTCCACCTGTCTGAAGAGGTTAGGGAAGTCATCTGCGTTGTTGACTTTTCTGATTCCCTTCCCTCCTCCTCCTTCTGAGGCCTTGATCATTACTGGATATCCAACTTCCTCCGCTGCCTTCAAGAAGAAAGAGAAAAATTGAAGTGAGAATGGTATTAGTAGAGAAGGAGAAAACTGGCATTTTCTCCCTTTAAAAAAATGCTGCCATCTGGTAGGTCTATTAATATATACAGTAAAATAGAAAGATCCTGAAGATATGGTATTAGATGAGAAAAAAAGTACCAGAATAGTATTTGTAGTAATGGGTTGATCCAAAAGAAACTGTGTTTGTCTTTTTTTAAAAAAAAATACTTCTTTATTTATTTAGCAGTGATGGGTCTCAGATGTGGCACGTGGGGTCTTTCACTGTGGCCCACAGACTCTCTGGCTGTGGTGTGTGGGCTCAGTTGCAATGTGGCACATGGGCCCTTAGTTCCCTGACCAGGGATCAAAACGAAGTCCCCTGCATTGCAAGGCAGATTCTTAACCACTGGACCACCAGAAAAGTCCCAAAAGAAACTGCATTTTTTGGTAGGTAAAAAATGGTTCTATAGTGGTAATTTTGTATGGTTCAATCTAAAATAATCCCATATAGATCAAAAACAAAGTAAAACTATATATATATATATATATAAAATTATGTATACATTAACACACTTACATATATAAGTACAAAAAAACAAGTCTAGACTATCCACCACTGGTGATTTATGAAGGGAAGATGAGTAGATATAAACCTTCACTTTTCACTGTATTTATTACTGTATTATTAGAATTTCTTATAATATGCAAGAATTTGTGTATTACCCGTAATTTTTATTTTATTTCTTAAAAATTTACCAAAGTGTACATTTTCTTTGTTCCATAACTTTTATTTTTAAAAAAGACAAAAAAACCACAGTTCACTTAATATAAGCTGACCAC
This sequence comes from Moschus berezovskii, assembly GCF_049115385.1. Taxonomy (NCBI): domain Eukaryota; kingdom Metazoa; phylum Chordata; class Mammalia; order Artiodactyla; family Moschidae; genus Moschus; species Moschus berezovskii. Next base: position 25,605,744 of record NC_142479.1, read on the forward strand.
CTCAGCACAGCTTCTGATCTTTTGACCACATAGAAGACTCAACAAATCAGGATTCTCACATATCCAGAAATTTTTTCTCACTCAACTTTTTATAAAAGATAAAAATAACAAGATACCAAAACAGTAATAGTCAGAAAACTAATTTTAAACAAATGCTCTAAATGTGCTTTTCATATTTACAGTATTTTATGATGAGATGATGATCCCAAAACTTTTTGAATATTTAATTACATATCCATTAAGTAAGGAGCCAATTAAGTCAAGATATACCTATTTATTAGACTGCTATGCTATTATTAAAAGGTCTGAGGTAGCCTTTACATGTAATAATACGGAAGATATCCATATTGTAGCTAAGGCAAAAAGCAGATTGAGGAAAAGTTAACCAAAAGTTTAAAACAACTGAGTCATTCCTTTGTTGAAACATTCCATTCTTATACAGTTTACATTATAAAAACATCTAAACAATGTGTCACCAGAAAAAGACCATTTCAAATTTTAATTTTTGTCAGTAGTTTTAGGCATGAAAACCCTTCAGTCATAGTCCCATTTCTTCTAAATTCTCTTAACTTCTATGCTTACAAGCAAAATCAGCATAAACTCAGTCACTGGGTTAAATGATTGAAGAAGCAGGCAAAAATGTGGAAAAGACCAAAAAACAGGACAGCCCACATGATATAAGAACAAGGCAGGCCTTTAAAATACATACATAAGTTCTAGATACAGGTCATCCATTTAAAGTATTTTAGAAAAATTTTAATGCCATGAGGAAAATTCTTATATATAGGAAGAAGAAATCTTGGATTATAAAAACAATATATATATAAGACCCTAATTTTATAATTATCATAATAGTTATAGTTATGAGAACCTATTAATAAAGACTGTCATTAAATGAATCTATGAACCAAAAAAGGCTGGTAAAAATTTTGTTTATAATTATAGTCAGGAAAAAAAGGAATTTTAACTGATAAGCAATATAGCTAATTCCCTACAAAGGGTTTCTACTCTTTTGCAAATTATAGCAAATAGAATACACATCAGCAATTCAATTAGAAATATTAATTCTTCTTGTTAAGGAGGTTACAGGATCCTTAACCTGAAATGCAAGCAATGGAGCAAAATCAGTTGAACATTGTGTTCCTCTTGAATTTATTACAGATGAGTCAAACATGAGTAGGGTGCTTTTCTAAAATACAGCTCTTTGATCATCTCCCTGGTGGCATAACTGACACTTCCAACTAGTTAAAAAGTGAAAGAAGTAACTGGAGGGGACTGTGAAGGAAAGAAAAAATAATGTTGAAGAAAAGACCTCCTTTTGCTTCAATGTGTGTTTCTACATGGACAGACAATAATTAGAAGAACAGTTTCAGCCTCTGTCAGCTCCCTCCCTCACTCCTCTCCAAAGGAAAAAGAATGAACTCTGATCTGTCAGTTCAGAAGGAGAAACTAAGCATGTATAGCTCAGCCTTTTCCCATTTGAGATCAGCCCACTACACAGAACACATGTTCTTTCTCAGCTCTCAGTCATACAATACACCGAATGGCAAAAGCCGTCCCGGTGATTACTCACATTGCCAGTCACCAGTGAGTGAGCCTGCTGAACTGATGTTCACTTTACAAATCTGATTGTTGCCGCAGTTAAGACATTTTCATCACCACAGCTGTTCATATTAAAGCTGACATTGTGATCTCTGTCTGCCAGGGTTTTGGTTCTGAACTGAAGTGGGGCAAAAAGCGATTTGCCCCTAACTCCACCACCCCCCTACACACACACAGACACACACACACACAGAGACACACACACACAGAGACACACACACACACACACCACCCCACACCCCACACACACACCACACACACACACACACCACCCCACACCACACCCCACACACACACCACACACACACCCACACCACACCACACCCCACACACACACACCCCACACACACACACACACACACACACCACACACACACCACACACACACCCACACCACACCACACCCCACACACACACCACACACACACACACACACACACACACACACACACACCACACACACACACCCACACCACACACCCCCCCCCACACACACACACACTAACAGGTGGTGGAGAAAGAATCAAGACCTCCTTTAAGCTGTGATTTAACCACCTAAGAAGTGTTCTGTCCAGGTGAGTGGCTTGCTTCAAAACAAATTGAAATTGTTTTTGTGAAAGGTAGGTCACTTCCTCATTCTATTACATAAACTACATCTCCTGGGCATACAACCCTAACACTATCATGGGTATATATAATAAATCAGGCTCCAAATCGCCATATTTGGGACTATAATTGGTCCATTGAAAATGATCATGCCCCAGAGTTAGTAACCTACCTTCAGCCCATCATCCACATCCTTCACATAACCTTTTTCATATAGTTCCTGAGGAACATTTAAAATTCGTTTTGAAAAATCATTTTCGTGCCAGTCCACACAAAGACCTGCAATAGATAACAGTGACTTAAAAGCAGCTCTAAGAATTTCTGTTCTTGTCGATTTTCTTCTTATACCTTCTTTAAAATGTTTTCATATTCATTCAAACTTGAGGGTAGATGTGAGAAAGAAGAATACCATAAAACCCTGATCAGTCCTTGGAGTTAGCAGGATTTACCTAATATCAAGATCTGGCCATTTGGGTTCTGATGCTGAAAAGTCAAGAAAGATAACAGGCAGCAACTGAAAAAAAAAAAAAAACAAGGACCTGCATATAAGACAAACAAACAAAAAAAGCATGCCAGACTTCTCACAGAAACTCAGCAAGCGAAGTGTCTTCAATTTGTGTGTTCAGGCCTGCTCCAGGGCCAGAGGTCTGAGAAATAATTCAATCTTTATGAGCCCTTGGAAATGGAAATGGCGGTTTTATTGGCCTCAGCAGAGTCATGACTCCAAGCTTCCTGACTATCCCTGTACTCAGCCACAAGGGGAATGGTACAGCCTCTCCATTCAAACAAGAACAAACTCAACCTTTTATTTTAAACTGTTTGACCCAGAAGGTCTGGAAAGGATATTGCAATCCCCCTGGAGAGCCAGAGTAACAAGAGTTCAAATCTGTTCAGACTCAAGACAACAGTAGTTCCCATTTGTAAGAGGTTTTAGTGTGTGTCTGCTCCCTATGCTTGAGGACCGAAAAACAGAAGTTCATAATACTGTCAGCTCTAATAATCCACATGGTACTCTTTAAGGGATTTGTCAAGAATAAAACATTTTTAGAAAAAATTCAGGCTTCTGCATGCTTGGAAGAAAGGTTGATTATTGACGTCAGTTTTCAGGTCAAATGAGTGGTTGAATGGTATTAAACAGGCAAAACAAACCGTCAACAGATAGTGGGCTCACATTAAGAAAATACTGGCCAAAAAGAATATATACATGGATCCATATAGCTGAATCACTTTGCTGTACACCTGAAACTAACACAACATTGTTAATCAACTATATGCCAATATAAAATTTTTCAAAATATAAAGACTGAATAAACAAAAAAGAAAGAAAATACTGGCAGGCAAATATCTGAGTAAGTGCTTTTTAGCTTTTTCTTAGTGATTTCAGTCATCTCCCAGGCAGGTTCAAAGGCCTATTTCACCTAAGACCACCATCTCTGAGGAAGATCCTAGCCTAGGAAGCTCGATCCTAGCATAGATCTGAATCCACATAACCAGATGAGTTTTCTCAGAGTTTTTCCAAATTAAGTCCCAAGATCATTTCCATGACCGTTTAGCATCTCTGTATACCTAGTACAAAATGTACATTCTTAGGACATGATAGAATGTTGTATGAAAGGAGCGAAGGTTAGCACTCCCCTTGACAAAGATGGAAGAGGCTCTCGGGCCTGACAACATGCATATGCTTAAGACATGATAGAATCATAGAGCAATTAAGCCAGGAGATACAAGCTACCAATCAATCAACTTGGATTCTATTTCTTGTCAAATATTTAATACATCTTAGAGCAGACTTAAGCCCCCAGCCACAGTCCCAAATACCCTCCTGAGCTTTTCTGCACTTTAAGATATATACAAGAAATAAAATTTCTTACCACTGCCACTCCATGGAAGAGTTGGGATACCAGCAGTTTGAGCCACTATGGAAGATGCGATCTTATCCCCCAAAGCCCACATGGCTTGGCTTGGAGGACCTAAAAACAAGAAAAGAATCCTGACTGTAACATTTTGGCCTAGTTTCTTTCCCAAGTGTTTTGTCTCTCATATCATTGTTTTTGTCTTGTATCCCCCACATTGCATATCATCCATATCAGAAACTTGACTACGGCGTCTGCTATGTTTTGGCTCATCTTTGTATCCTTTATAGAACCTAATGTAGCAAATTTTTACACACAGAGAGAATTCAATATATATAAATATATGGTGAATTAAATCCCTGACAAATCATCCTTCATGATCCAACTCTACCAGATTAACAAAGTCTTCTCTTCTTTTTATGATTATCCTGAAATAAGGACAATAAAGTTTTGGGGTTCAAGTCTAAAATATTATACTCTCCTTGGACTTAGGGAAACCCAAAAGGAAGATTTAAAAGCATAATCATCATTGTTGAGACAAAGACAGAAACACTGCCATATAACCTTGATTTTTCTCTCTCTATAGGAGAGCAGAAAAGTCAGAAGAAATAACCCTCACTTACAGGAATATAACCTATATTCTTAAATGTGAAGGTACTAATTCATATTTAAGGGCACACTGCCAGGGTTTCCTAAGTATTCAATCATCTTTTCTACATAAAAATAGGTCCTTTCTCCACATGTTTTCTTAAGGTTAATGACAAAGTTTTTAAAGGCCAGTGTTCTGGATATCAGAGTCTTCTCCATATCTCACAGAAAAGAACCCAGGGACAGAAAACACAATCAAGATACAAAATGTAAGAAGTGATAATGGTAGGAGAAAAAGAAAATGAAGAAGAAGGTTACTCTCAAGAGTTACTGATTGATGAAAAATAAAAGCTGAGTACATGTAGAAAAATAAAAGCTGAGTACCTGTTAAACAGAAGAAAAGCAAAATATAGAGGGGGAATACGGACCAAAATGACAGAGAGAAACAGAAAAACAGGAACAGTACGTCAGAAAGGCTTACCCATGAAGGCGATGCCATTTTTCAAAAGAAGTTCTGGGAGCTTGGGATTCTCAGAAGCATGACCCCAGCCGGCCCAAACTGCCTACAAGGGAACACAATATGATTCATTCTTAAAATTCATAGTAAAAAGAACACGATTCAGCTGTATTCCTTTCTAACCAAGACTGGCCGTACTTCATGAGATACAATAGTGCCATAGCAGCCTAATGCTGAATTCAGCTTCTATGCCTGATTCTTGGCCAACTTTTTACAGAACAACAATAAGCAGTCAACTGTGGTAAAAACCTCTGAAGACGTCAAAAACAAGTTGAAATTGATGTTAAGATCCAGCTGGTATTGCTGCTCTTCAGGAAAGTCAGTTCATAGCCTTTCAACCACACTCTACAGAGCCTCTTCTAGAAATGCTGGTTTTCTTTTCCAGATTGCATTACTTTGGCGACCCAACTCCACCTTTGTATCTAGTGGTTATACTGCCATACAAATCTCAAGTTTTTTCCTCTTTGGGCTTTAAGACACTTACCCTAAACTCTCTATAACAATGTGATAGAGAAGAAAAAACTCCTTCTACACTACCGTATTCTGGACTAAGAGTATTTCATTGGAAATAGGTAACTTTCACTTACTGGGAGGTTTGAAGGTGAAATGGATAGAATAATCTCTGAAAGACCCTTACAAACCTCTTGTTTAGATTATGTTTACTTTATGGTGACTCATTCCACTCTTCCCATCTTTCTTTTTCCTCTCTGTATATACCATATAAAGGCTCTTATCAAGGTTCAGAAAAGGTGCTTTATATAAAATTAAAATTTCTTCACTGGCTATCCCCTTGTGCCTAATTGTAAAATGGTTGAATTTGGCACACGGAACACTTCTCAATAACCTATAATGACCTATATGGGGAAAGAATCTAAAAAACAGTGGAAGACCTGAACGAAAGGCCAGACACTACAAACTCTTAGAGAAAAACATAGAACACTCTTTGACATGAATCGCAGCAGGATCTTTTTGGACCCACCTCCTAGAGTAATGAAAATAAAAACAAAAATTAACAAATGGGACCTAATCAAACTTAAAAGCTTCTGCACAGCAAAGGAAACCATAAGCAAAGTGAAAGGACAATTTTCAGAATGGGAGAAAATATTTGCAAACGAAGCAAATGACATAAAACTGAGAATATGTTTTATTCTCCAAAACGTAAAAACAATAGTGGATATATGTCTGTGGATAACTGATTCACTTTGCTGTACAGCAGAAACTAACACAACATTTTAAATCAAACATACTCCAATAAAAATTTTTTTTTTTTAAAGGCTGACTTTGGTTTTCAAGGAGATGCTGGCATGTCTTACTTGTACTGGGATCCTTTTAGCAATGTCAAGAATTAACTCCACATTTGCATAGTTGTTGTTGTTGGGGCCTCCTGGCACCGGCACATAGTGATCTGCCATCTTAATGTATTCTGGAAACACAAGCACATTAACAATAATTAAATTTATTTTCAGAAATGTAACATCAGAGCAGAAACTACACAAAAGACAGGTACCATCATATGTAATCATGAAACAAACTACATTCGTGGGATAACTTCCAGAACCATTCATTTGGAGGCTCTTTGTTAAGTCACAGGCACTAAAATGTGATAATCTCATAGTGAGGAAGCTCTGACACTAAGCAGCAGTTCTCAAACATTTCACTGTGTGAGCTTTTTGAAGAGTCATTATGATGTCTATATTAAGGATGATGTGTCACTGAGAGGCCCATTATTCTATTCAGAGAAAAAGTTCTAGGACACCTTTCATCTTTAACTTGCACTATATTCTGAGAAGGCCCCTTTCCTGGTATAAAGCCGGGACAAAATGAGGAAACCGGGGAGACTGCAGGGTTTGCAGACTTGCTAAACAAGAAAGGTGAGTTACAGGAGTCTGTCAAGTGCTTGAAAAACATTGGTTTATCTGAAATGTTGAGGATACTAGGTATTTGAAAGATACTTAAGAAGCTAACTTCTTTCCTTCCTTATTTTTCTGGGGAGGCACAGTATCCCCTTTCAAATCTGTCACCTGATGTTTCTTCCTTTCCTGGCAGTAATTGTGGCAGAGCAGCTACAATGTAAAGACTGTACTAAGCTCTTTATATACATTACTTCATTTAATACTCAATAATCCTTCCTATAATAGGTATTATGAGCATCCAGTTTATAGGGAATTATGTCTTGGAGCAGTTAAATAATTTGCTCAAGGTCCATCTCCACCATATTTTTTAAAAAGATTTTTTGGGGGGTGGGGGCTGGTTGCTGTTCTAGGTCTTTGTTGCTGCATGCCAGCTTTCCCCAGTTACAGGCTCTGGGGTTACTCTTCATTGCAGTGTGCAGGTTTCTCACTGGGGTGGCTTCTCTGGCTGCAGAGCAAAGGGTCCAGGCGTGCAGGCTTTAGTAGCTAAGGCTCCCTGGCTCAGTAGTTGCAGAGCACGGGCTTAGCTGCTCCATGGCACATGGGATCGTCCCAGACCAGGGAAGGAACCCATGTCCCTTGAGAGATCCCACAAGCTGCAGAGCAACTAAGCCTGTGTGCCACGATTATTAAGCTTGTGCTCTAAAGCCTGGGAATTGCAACTACTAAAGCCCACGAGCTCCAGAGCCTGTGCTCTGCAACAAGAGAAGCCACACAGTGAGAAGACCGTGCACCGCGAAAGAGAGTAGCCCCTGAACACCACAACTAGAGAAAAGCCTGCATAGCAACGAAGACCTAGCACAGCCAAAAATAAAAATAAATGAATAAAATATTTTGAAAAAGAATGGAGCCCATCTCACTGGGAGACTTTTCCTTGCTGGCTTGGAGGAAGCAGGAAGTCATTTTGGGATGGCCCATATGGCAAGGAGCCAAGGGCAGTCTCTAGCCAACAACCAGCGACACATTCAGGCCCTCAGTCCGACAGCCCACAGAAAACTGAGTGCTGCCAACAACCACGTGAGCTTGAACGCAGATCCATCCCAAGTTGAGCCTCAGATGAGACGGCAGCCCCACTCGAATACTGATGGCAGCCTGATAACCGGAAGTCGAAGACCCAGCTATAGAAACTGTGAGATAATAAATGTCCATTGCTGCTTTTTTTAAGGGGGATACTTGCCATAAGGTAATACAGTATTTTATTTATTCTGTCCATTAGTAACTACTATTTGATAACATTTAACATATTAATAGAACTTAATCTGAGAGAAGTTCAACATACATTATTTTTTTACATTTCAATACTGGATATTAATCAGAAATACGGTCAAAATTTTATGTCAAAAATTTATAGTGGCTGTTTGACATTAGTTGTTTACATACAATTCAGTTTTTGGTTGCAAGAAAGAACATTTGGTTTACTTCAACTAATAGGAATATCTCTTAAAGATGGGATGGCCTCTTGTTCGCATTTCTTCTGCTGTTGATTTTTAGTGCAGTTATCTGTGATTGTATGAATGGAGCTGAGTGGAGAGGTGCTCATCATGCTTATTCCAAATAAGAGTATATAACCAATTACTACAGGAATGAGGTGCAACTGCCCAATATTTTTGAGGCCAACAGGTTAAGCGTAAGGAGTTTAGCCAAGATTCAGGACTTAAAGCCCACATATCACATGAAGCTAAACTGAGAGTTTAAAATCTTGCCAGTTATCACATCCTCCAGTATTACCTTCCACAAACAGATCTTTCAAGTTGCTACCTGAATCATCCAATTATTTACACATATATTTTTAAGGTATCTATCAGATAAGATACATGTTGAAATATTTACAGATGTAATAAATATTTGCTTTAGAAATTATGCTTGGAGGAGAGAGGAGGTGTAAGTATAGCTGAAAGAAGTTAATTTTGGATAACAGACAGATGGGAAGGAATTCATTATGCTCTTCCACATTTGAATTGTGAAAAACAGCCACTTCATTTAAAATGCAAATCTTTAATGTCCGATTTACATGGAGACACACACACACATACCTAAAAAGACAAAGTCCATGCTTTTAAGGATGAAAAACAAGTCCATCCTTGATAAATACTAGATCATGTCTTGTACTTTTAATAAGCTATCTGCAGTTTCCAGATAACCCCTGTGTCACATCTTCAAATATTTGCATATATGTTCTTTCTGCCTGTAACACCTAACTGCTCCACTAACTCTTCCTCATTCTTGGGTAGACATAACCACTTTCAGAAAGCTCTCTTAACTCTGTTAACTCCTCTTAACTCTTAACCCAAGAGCAGGGACCAGAGTTAAGATGTCTCATGTGTTCTCACAGCACCCTGTACATATTCCTATTACAGCACTTACCTCATTGCACTGAAATTATTCGTTTCCTAGAGCAAGATCACAGCTTATTAAACTGTGGGTCTCCATGCTCACTGAGTGACTGAATACATGAATTAATAGGAGCACCGAATAGAAATATGGAAAAAGAAACCATGCAAGGTAGCTTACATTTATTATAGACGATTTCTTCTTTACAACTATCCAGTGAAACAGACATGACTTTCCTTGAACAGATACAAGACTGCAGCTCAAAGATGAAGGATCAATCTAAATGAATAACATCTGCTTTCCAATCAACTGGTGTCTTCTCTTTTTCTAAAGGTAATATAATTACCCTTACTGCCTTAGGAACAGTCTTAATATCATTGTCTCAATACAGAGAGTACATATAAAGACCAACATGAGCTTTAAAAGACAACTCTTTAAAGACACAGGTTTGATCCCTAGTTCAGGAAGATACCACATGACACAGAGTGACTAAGTCCATGTGCCACTAAATCTGTCTACTCTAGAGACCGAGAACTATGGAGGCCACACACCCTAGAGCCCATGCCCTACAACAAGAGAAGCCACTGCAATGAGAAGCCCACACACCACGACAGAGTAGCCCCAGCTCACCACAACCAGAGAAAAGCCCACGCAGCAATGAAGACCCAGCGCACCCAAAAATAAATAAATAAATAAATGAAAAATTTTTTTTTAAAGTATGAAGCAGAATTACTAATTACAATCTTTCAACTCTACCAACAGTCTACAATAACCTACCACTCTCAGATGGAGGGTCATCTAAGCAGAGAGAATATGCAGAAGAGCCTACAGAGTAAAACTTACTTGGGTCCTAAGAGTTCTCTATCCCCAGGAGGAGGGGGAAAAAGAATCTTAACACTAAAATTCTCTAAAATTCAAAGTAGTTCATAAGGGAAATGGCACTTCCTTCCAAGCCTTTCTACTTACACATGCTAGAATGATGTGACTTAGTAAATAACACTGAAAACTCAAATCAACACTTTGGTTAAATTAACACCTTAGAAAGAGCAGTTTAAGTTGAAGCTACATAGAGTACAATCCTGGTCTATGCCTATTATTGACACTTTTTAAAAGACAAGTCCTTCGGTTTGGGAATCCCCCAAGTTAACATCCTCTTCCTTAAAGGTTGTGCCATTCGATGTTTTACGTTTGAGGATGCTTTCTTAATGTTTAATAACTTACCTGCATTGGCTTTCAGGTCTTCAGGTGTGACCATGACAACAAATCGGATTGCACGTTCATTTCGAAACATCTCGTAAGACCACCGGCGGATAGACCTCATGCATTTCACAGCTGCAATGCCATTATTGGCAATGAGAACCTGGGAGAGTTGGGGGATGGGAATTGCAAAGAAAAGTAGAAAAGGCAGGCAAAGATGGAGGAAAAGACAAGAAAACATTTTTGTAAATCTTTCCATGAAAAGCCAGAGTTTCAACTAGGAATCTGTATTGCTGGTCTAGGCAATTAAGAATCAACTCCTGCACAGTCAAGGGATATTTTAAGATGTTAGCTAAGCAAATACTTCAATGCTGTTGTTGTTGCTTAGTTGCTAAGTTGTGTACGACTCTTACGACCCCCATGGACTGTAGCCCACAAGGCTCCATTGTCCATGGGATTTCCCAGGCAAGAAATATTGGGGTGAGTTACCATTTCCTTCCCCAGGGGATCTTCCCAGTCCAGGGATCAAACCTGTGTCTCCTGCACTGCAGTGGATTCTTTACCACTGAGTCACCTGGAAAGTCCAAAATATGTGCCTTTCTTAGTTCATTTCCTGAAGGGAAAGGTCAGTTACTCAAATCTTATAAGTTGAAAGAGACTCACGGACTTAGAGAACAAACAGATGGCTGCTGGCAGGGGGAGGGATGGTTGGGAATTTGGGATGGACAGGGACACACTGCATATTTTAAATGGGTAATCAACAAGGACCTACCGCACCGCACAGGGACCTCTGCTCAGTGTTATGTGGCAGCCTGGAAGGAAGGGGAGCTTGAGGGAGAATGGATACATGCATAAGCACTGCTGAGTCCCCTCCCTCTTCACCTAAAACTATTACAACATGGTTACTGGCTACACCCCAACACAAAATAAAAAGTTTGAAAAAATAAAGAAGGCCACTTAAAAAAGAAATCTTGTGAGTCTGAATTATTCTACCATTCCTACTACTAGGGAAGAGAAGAAACAAACTTTAGGGGGAACATGGATATCAAATAAGTAAGTTTTTAACAGTGTAGTGTCATGCACTGTTCTCTGCTGTAATGAAATAAGGCACACTGCCCTGAACATGTATAAGAACCTCTACACCGACCATCACCTCTCTCCAGAATGCTGACTCCAAATCCCTTAGAACTGTAGAGAAATTAGTCCAGAAAGAATGGTCACAAGAAAAAGAGTAAAGGATCAGTGATCCTGAGACTTCTCTGTTAAACAAACCTTTCACCTCCTCGCATGCAATCATGACCCTCAGGATAACAGAGGGGAGGAGACACGTAATCTATCCTCATTGGAAGACTAATGGAAGTACGCCGCTAAAGCAATACTTTTAGGAGTGGGAATACAGGTCCCTACCCTTTAAACTTTTAATCACTGTAAGCTATTGCAACCAAGTCAATCTCTCAGCTCTGACAGGATGTGGATAAAAGTGACTCAGATCTGCTCACGTTTCAAAATACTTATAATCACTTTAAGTATTTCATGTGGTTAGTTAGTAAGTTCATGTGGTATATAACCTCTAACTATCTCAAATTTCTGGTGAGATCCATAAGTTACAGTGTATCAAACTTGTTTAAGCCTTCTGTTCTGAAACTCTCTCCACTCCTTTAGCTCTAAATCCCAATTCAATGATCTCCCCATCACCACCCTACAAGCTAATCAATTTCCCATAGCCTCTCATATCAGTGTAGCCCAACTCTAGGAAAACCTCAAAAGCTTTCTAAGAGCAACTTATGGGCACTGCTTCACCTTCTTACTTAGTTAAGATTAAATTATCAGTGGTAAATACATATTTCAGAAAATAGTGAAATTATTTAATCATTTAATTATTTAATGAAGATAGGGAAGCTTAAAGGATAATTCTGCACAGTCTCAGAAATTCAAGCCACATGCCAGTTTCAAGCAAATCTAGACTACAAATCGAGGCGTTAAATTTCATGGGCTTTTGAAAAAAATAACTGAGCAGGTTGTAACTTACCTTCTCAATCACTTTATTCCCACCAAAACGAGTAACAAATTCTGCTGGAGAGGCTACAGTGAAATCTCGCTGTGAGTCTATTTTCTTTCGGTCTCGACCTTGCTTGACTAGGTGCAAGCCAGACATGCTGGATCTGTAAAAATAGAGAAATCACAAAAGTCTATAGGTAAGATTTCTTCACATCATCTATCTCCCCTGGAGACCTGCTTTTCACTACCCAGACTTAAAAGTGTACTTCCTATTGCTCCCTTATGGAAACTACATGCTGGCAGACCACACGGTTTTTTAACAGAAGAGAGAAAAAGAAAATGATCATTGCTTGTGAAAATTTAAGGGGGGAGGGGTATAAAAAAGTGCTCCTGAATAATAAAAGGCAATATTAAGGTTTACCAACAGACACCATCACAGAGCGATAGGCAAAGAACAGGCTAAAATGAGATGGTATGCTGCTGCTAAGTCGCTTCAGTCATGTCTGACTCTGTGCGACCCATAGACGGCAGCTCACCAGGCTCCTCTGTCCCTGGGATTAATAATATTAATAGACTCAGAGAGACTGCTATCTCTAAAAAATAAACAGTTAACCAGACTGCTTCTGAACTATGATTCTGTGGACCTTCACCTGTGTTATCTCTAGCCTCCGTCTTTCTTACTAGCTATAACTCCACATTTTTAACTGCCTACTAAACTTTTTAGTTGGGTATTCCATAGGTGTTTCAAAATCAACAACTCCAAAAACAATTTATTATGAGGCAGCATAAAAAAACAAATTTCACTGATCTTATGATAACACACTTTTTTTTTTCAGCTTTTTAAAATCTCTGAAATTGCTATGTATCTTACAATGGATGGTGCACTTTATTTAAGTGGCAGAATTTCTTTTTCTTGTGGCACATACAATAATGGTGCCTCTAACAATTAATGGAGATTTAAATTATATAGCAGTGGAAACAGCATAAGCCAGGGTTTAAATTCCAGATCTTCACCAAATAACCTTTCTAACCTTCACTTTTTATTTGATAAAATATGCATGGTATTGGGACTTCCCTGGTGGTCCAGTGGGTGAAGAATCCACCTGCCAATGTAGGGGATACAGGTTAGACCCCTGGTCAAGGAAGGAAGATCCCACATGCTGTGAGGAAACTAAGCCTACAAGTGGCAACTACTGAGCCCGCACACTGTAGAGTCTATGCTCTGCAACAAGAGAAGCCACTACAATGAGAAGCCAGAACAGTCCCTGCCTGCCGCAACTAGAGAAAATCTGCATGCAGCAACAAAGACCCAGCTCAGTCAAAAATAAGTAAAAAAGAAGAAAGGAGTTGCAAAACATACATACACACAGACACACACACACACAGTCCCTAGAGATCAGCTTTCAGTTTCTTAGGGAGAAAGAGATGGAGAAGGTATAAACCTAGGATAAATAAAGAACTGTCTAAGAATAAGACAATAAGGGGAGCAAAGTGTTTATTGATAAAATTAAGGTGGTGAAGGGAGTGATCATATGGTCTAATCAATAGTTCAGAGAGCAAAGGAACGTTCTGAGGGTCGTTTATAATCAAAAAAAGGGAAAAAAACAGAAATATATATTACTTTTAATGATGGGATCCTTCATGTAGCCATAATCAGAAGTTAGGCACCAAGCTAAAAACAAGATGATAAAGTGGAAAGATACAGAAGACCTCAAAATCTTTATTTCGCACCTACCTTTTTGCAGGAAGCTTTTGTAGAATGTTGTCTTCCAAAAAGATGAAGTAATCCAAGAAAAAGGGAGACAAGGAATGAAAGAAATAGCACAGAAGAAAAGAGAAGGGAATTCTCTCAGATGACTGTTAAAACTGGAGGACAGACTGCTCCAGGAAGAACGTCTCCTTGAAAAAATGGACAGATGGCCTACTGTACTTAACCACAGAAAAACAGAATAAAACTGTGTGTGTGTGTATGGACAAGTGTAATAAATATATATATAAATATATGTGTGACCAAGGAAACCAGAATTGAAAGAGACGCGTGTTCCCCAATGTTCATCACAGCACTGTTTACAATAGCCAGGACATGAAAGCAACCTAGATGTCCATCGGCAGACGAATGGATAAGAAAGCTGTGGTACATATACATAATCGTAATATTACTCAGCCATTAAAAAGAATACCTTTGAATCAGTTCTAATGAGGTGGATGAATCTGGAGCCTATTATACAGAGTGAAGTAAGTCAGAAAGAAAAACAGCAATACAGTATACTAACGCATATATATGGAATTTAGAAAGATGGCAATGATGACCCTATATGCGAGGCAGCAAAAGAGACACAGATGTGTCTTTTGGACTCTGTGGGAGAAGGCTATGGTAGGATGATTTTGGAGAATGGCATTGAAACATGTATATTATCATATGTGAAACAGATCGCCAGTCCAAGTTCAATGTATGAGACAGGGTGCTCAGCGCTTGTGCACTGGGATGAGATGGGGAGGGATGGGATGGGGAGGGAGGTGGGAGGGGGGTTCAGGATGGGGAACACATGTACACCCAAGGCTGATTCATGTCAATGTATGGCAAAAATCACTACAATATTGTAATTAGCCTCCAACTAAAATAAATAAATAATAAAATATTAAATAAATATATGTGTGTATTGCTTGTATATATGTCTGCTATATATATAACAATATTATATATTTATATTTAGACAAATACAAGTCATTTTATTATATTTATTAAAATATATAAAACATGATAGAAAGTCATATATTATATATAAAACAATGTATAATATATATATGTAAAATATACCAGTTGCTTTTTACTTATTTGACTCTCAGTGGAAGATATGCTTGCTTCATCCTGCAACAGGTGGAAGAAGCCAAGGAAAAAGGAAAAAAGGATGATTATTTTAAAGACAACCTTTGCCAAACTGGTATTTTTCATTTGTTTCTATATTTTCCAGGGTCTATTCAATTTTCATTTTTCAAAATAAAAACTCCAGAATGCAAAAAGAAATAAGTACACAAACATACACATGATTTGCTAGAGAGATATTTAATGTCTGCCATCAAGCAAACCATTCAGGGCTTTCACGTCGACCCTCTGCTGGAGAGGCACAGACCTGCAAGAGGTCTGAAAGTAGGGACTTCCGTGGTGGTCCAGTGGTTAAGAAAGCGCCTTCCAATGCACTGGATGCAGGTCCGGTCCCTGGTTTGGGAACTAAGATATCACATGCTGCGGAGCATCTAAGCCTGCGTACCGCAACTACTAAGCCCGGGCTCTCCAGAGCCCTGGCGCCACAACTAGAGTCTGGCTGCAACTACTGAACCCGCATGCCACAGCTAGAGTCCATGCTCCAAAACAGAGATTCTGTGTGCTGCTACTAAGACCCAACGTGGTCAGATAAATAAAAAGAGAGAGAGAGAAGTCTTAAGAAGGCCAAGTAGGCCTGATTCACTTCCTCCTCAGGTTGAGTTCTAACAGCAGGAAGAAGAAAGATTCAAGGTAGGACACCTTGGCACCTGCAACAACTCCAGGCTGGCTGCCCACTCTCAACACGATGCCAGGACAATAGCAGAGGGCACCTTTCCTGGCCCTAGAGACATAGTCTAAAAAAGTTTTCTGCAAAACTACCTTTGACAGGATGCTACCTACTATCCAGAGTTGCTATTTTCCTTCAAAATAGATGAAAAGACTTCACTCTTGAAAGTCCAGCCCAGCCCAGTGAACACACTTGGCATAGAGTGAGTGAGGTCCCTTAACCAGAGAGCGGCTCGCAGCAAGGTCTGCACAAGGCGCTTGTTTTCAACATAGCTACAATGTCACACGTGGTCTCGGGTATCTTTGGTTCAAATTCTGAATGTAAAATAAAGGTTCAGAAATTCAGGAGCAAACAAGAGATTTTTAATTCATTTCCTTAAGAAAAAAAAAAAAGAGTTTCCTACAGACCCACACAAAAAAAATCATCAAATCAGATTGCCCATAAATTCCAGGGCTTAGCTGTCAACACCTTTACTGCTTTTTAAAGGCATGTAACTGAACTGAACGCTGAGATAGGGCCCTCCAACACTTACCTTTGAAGCATGTAATATCTCATCTCCTTACTCTCCTCCGCAGAACCCTCCATATCAAGATGGCAAAGGAATAGAGGTTTTTCTCTTCAGCTGTCAGCCTTGTAAACGCAAGCCGGAGTTTGTCCTCCCGCTGCAGGTGCTTAAAACCCAGGAGGACAAAAGATACTGTGCCTTCTGCCTACTTCTTGGCCCTGCTTCAGTCAGAGTAGAGTATTCCTCGCGGCCTCAAACCACAGTCTTTTTGTCTACTCTGTCCCCAATCTCCACACTTCCCCTCCTGTTTGCACCCCCCCATTACACTGGGCTCCCACACAGCGTCAGCTGATTTCATAAGGGGACAGAGAGGAGAGGGGGAGAAATATAAAAGCGGTATGACGCTAAAGTGGATCTCAGCAGCTTCTGCCTTAGCTGCAGCAAATGTGCTTTAACCACGGTCACTTTCTTCTGACAGTCAGTGGAGAGAGGCTCCGCGGCCTCTCCAGGCTGCCAGGGGCACGGGACAGGGAAGGCTCAGGGCAAAAAGAGAAGACCAAACTTCCGAGGACAGCTACGCCCAGAAAATAATGGGGTCAGGAAATCCAGAGGGAGGAGGAAAGAACAGGTGATTTCTGAGACCCAATCACAACAAATAAGACTGAGTTTCAGACTCCAAGGTGGGGGGAGAGCAGGTCAAGAGGAAAGCAAGCCGGTCGGAAGGACGAGACACGCCACCACTGAGGAACTTGGGATAAAGTGGGAGTCACAACTCTAATTTTTAGGCCAGAGTAGTGGTGTACACACACACACACCTTTTTTAAAAAGAACAAAAATCTAAGATCTTATTCACTAAAATTTGAGAATAAGACTGGAGCTGGCACAAACAGGATACAGAGAGGACGTGGATAAAAATCACAGAAACGTAAAGGGGCCCAGACAAATATTTTAGACAGAGGTCTAACCCAGCGTTTATGCAAGGAAGAAAAACCCTGCCTGGAAAGCCACTGGGACACATCTATTGTTATGCTCATTTGCCACAGAGGGACAAATCACTTAAATAAAGAAATGGTGACTGAAAGGGAAATGGTATCCTGTTTTAAGTAGATGCTGAAAATACTGCTCCCTTGTCAGGGCAGAAAAGATCATGATTTCCTGAGCCAAATCCTCAGGAATGGTATTAATTCACCAGAGTTGTATCTAACCTGATTCAGGCACCACAGAAAAATTCCTTCTCACCAAAATGTTGAATACAAATGGTTAACTCTTATCTGATGCAACTATGCTGAGAATCTATTAACATTCCACGAAAACCCTTCAAAACAGAAGTACACAAATGACCTGGAACACAGATAAAAATCAAACAGAAGATAAATTATTAAGACAAACCTTGCTGTTAGGACATTCAGGTGACCCAAGGTGCAAAGACTCAATCAGGCCACTCAATCAATATGACCATTAGTCATAATTAAAAAAAAAAAAAAATGGAAGTCCTGGATTGTTTTCTGGACTCTGCATCACTCCTTTTACACTGTGCTAATGTCTGATAAAGTCAGTAAAGTTTACTTTTTCCTTTAAAACAGAAGATAAAGAGGAATCCTATCTTGATCTCTCTTCAGGATAACAAGTCTCGAAAAACAGAGCACTGAAGCCTTTGGTTCAGAACAATTACAGTGACCACAGATGTAGAAGCAACTTAATTTTTACACACATCTAAGGGTCTCCAGATGCAGGCACTTTACAGAAGAGAATCACTCTATGCCTTTGTTATGTTAACTCCAACATTCAAAAAGCAAAGCACAGCATACAGAAAAAAACAGGCTATTTTGCTCTTGATTATATCAAAAAAATATACTAAAGAGGCACTCTCGGGAACCAAGTTTGCGCTTCCCTTCACCAAAGGGATCTTTCTAAAACAACCAAACGCTAACACGGCACACCCAGCTCCAAAACAAAGCTAGTGTTTCTCATCTTTTACGGATGCTGCCCACCATCTTCCTGTAATGTGAGAACACAAGAAATAAAAGGCCACATTCGTTCCTCCAAATTCAAGGCACTCTCATTCTCAATCTAACATGAAAAGAGAGTGTCCAAAGTAGACACATACCTGGCACCAAATCCAACTAGAAGCCCACAGTGACCCCAGCATTGAAACATGCCAAGCACCACGGATGACGTAGCAGTTTATCCGGCAGACAGTGATGCATTTAGCTGGCTCCGTTGCAAGGCAGTCTGAGTTATACTGCAGCACGCACTGGGAGACAGTGTTTTTACACTGGGGCTTTCCCAAGCAAAGAAATCTTGGATCAGGGATGTACCTCTTTGGAAAATCAGTCTGCTGTTAGGGACTTCCCTCCTGCTCCAGGGGCTGAGACTCTACACTCCCAACTTGGGGGATTGGTGGGGTGGGGGGCTGGGTTTGATCCCTGGTCAGGGAACTAGGAAATGGCAACCCAATCAGGTATTCTTGCCTGGGAAATTCCATTGACAGAGGAGCCTGATGGGCTACAGTCCAGGTAGTCACAAAGAGTCTGACATAATTGAGCGCGCGCGCGCGCACACACACACACAGGGTACTAGATCTCACACGCCACAGCTAAGAGTTTGCATGCTGCAACCAAAGAGCCCAGCAATGAAGACAGAAGACCGCATATACCACACTAAGATGGCAAAGCCAGATAAATGAATATTGAAAAAAAAAAAGAAGAGGATCAATTGGCTATATATATAGGTTTAGTTGTGGAAATTCCCTGGTGGTCCAGTGGTTAAGCATCCACCTTGCAAGGCAGAGGACTTGGGGTCGATCCCTGGTTAGGGAACTAAGATCCACATGCCACAAAGCAACTAAGCTCACACGCTGCAACTACTGAGCCCGCGCTCCAGAGCCCCTGTGCCACGACTAGAGAGTCCAAGTATCACAGCCACTGAAATCCACGTGCTCTGGAGCCCACACGCTGCCACGAGAGAATCCCTAAGCCACAATGAAAGGTCCCGCACGACGCAACAAAGATCCTGTGTGCGACAACTAAGACCCAATGCAGCCAAATAAATAAATAAAATAAAAGGTTCAGCTGTGGCCTCGAAGTGTTTCACTGATCTATATGCCTCTCCCTGTAGCAAGGCCACAAGGCTTGACAACTATAGCTTTACAGTAGGTTTTTGAAATCAGGTAGTGTAAGTCTTCCAACTTTTTTGCTCTCCTTTTCCGTAACTGTTTTGTCTATTCCAGGTCCTTTGGGTTTCCATGTAAATTTTAAGACAAATTTGTCAAAGTATTAAAAAAAAAAAAAGAGCCTGCTGGGATTTTGCCCGAACTATGAGCTTATAGATCAGTTTAGGGGAAAATCATCACTTTGACAATACCGAGTTTTCCAATCCCCAAACATGAACTGCCTCTTCATTTACAGGCAGACCTCAGAGATACCACAATAAAGTGAATACTGCAATAAAGAGCGGAGAAGGCAATGGCAAGCCACTCCAGTAGTATTGCCTAGAAAATCCCATGGATGGAGGAGCCTGGTAGGCTGCAGTCCATGGGGTCGCTAAGGGTCGGACATGACTGAGCGACTTCACTTTCACTTTTCACTTTCCCTTTTCACTTTCACACATTGGAGAAGGAAATGGCAACCCACTCCAGTGTTCTTGCCTGGAGAATCCCAGGGACGGGGGAGCCTGGTGGGCTTCCATCTATGGGCTCACACAGAGTCGGACACGACTGAAGTGACTTAGCAGCAGCAGCAGCAATAAAGAGAGTAACAAAATTTTTTTGGTTTCCCAGTGCATAGAAAAATTATGTTTACTCTATACTGTAGTCATTAAGTGTGCAATAATAGTATCACGTCCACAGAAAAAATGTACATACCTTAATTTTTAAAAAATTTATTGCTAAAAATTGCTATGCCATAAACCTTTACATTGTACAACGCAATTATCTATGTAGCACAATAAAATGAGCGCAATTTTAAAAAGGTATGTGTATATTCAGACTTCAATTGGGATTCCTAGGTGGCTCAGGGGTAAAGAATTCACCTGCCAAGCAGGAGACATAGGTTCAGTCCCTGGGTTGGAAAGATCCCCTGGAGAAGGAAATGGCAACTCACTCCAGTATTCCCGCCTGGGAAATCCCATGGACAGAGAAGCCTGGTGGGCTACAGTCCATGGGGTTGAGAAAGAATCGGATACAACTTAGTGACTAAACAGCAGTAGCCGCAGACTTCAATTTCTCTCAGCAATATAACACAATTTTAATGTACAAGTCTTATGCTTTTTTGTTAAATTGATTCCTAAGTATTTTATTCTTTTTGATGCCATTCTGAATAAAATTATTTCAGTTTATTTTTTTTTGCTTGCTCACTGCTAGCTAGTACATAGAAATGCAACTAACTTTTGTATATGGATCTTACACCCATTTAAAAACCCTTAACTTTATTGAGATAAAATTCACATACCATATATTTCAGCCATCTAAGGGGTATAATTCAATGGTTTTTATTATAGTCACAGAGTTGCGAACCATCATCACAGTCCATTTTAGAACATTTTCATCGCCCGCCAAAGAAACCCTGTACTCAGCAGCAGTCAGTCCATATTTCCCTCAAACCACTCCCCAGTCCTGAGCAATGACTAATCTACTTTCCGTCTTTATAGGTTTGCCTATTCTGGATATATAAATGGGATGATGTCACGTGTGGCTCCTCTCACTGAGCATAATGCTTTCCTGTTGTAACATGTATCCATACTTTATTTCGCTTTATAGAAAATGTTCCACAGCGTGGACATACCACATTTTGTTTATCCATTCATCAATTGATGGATATTGGGTTGTTTCCACTCTGTAGCTATTATGAATAACGCTGCTGTGAACATTCACATGCAAGTTTTTAGGGGAACATATGCTTTCATTTCTCATAGGTAATTAGGAGTGAAATTATTGGATCATACGGCAAATATTTAGTTTTATAAGAAATTTCCAAATTATTTTCCAGACTGGCTGGAAAACAATTTACATTCATTTACATTCCCACCAACTACCCACAAAAGATCCAATTATTGCATATTCTTGCAAACATTTGGAGTTGTCACTTATTTTTATTTTAGGCACTCTGACAGTTGTATACTAGTATCATTTGTACTTCCCTAATAGCTAGTAATTTAAAACATCTTTTCACATCTCTATTTGCTATCTGTACATCCTCTGGTGACATCTGCTTCTTATTTCTCTCTCCTTATTGAAAATATTATTTATTGATTCATTGTTGTCATACTTTTAACAAATTCTTTAAACATGTTTTCCTTTAGTTATTTGAATACATTTATGATAGTTGCTTTGAAGACTTTGTCTGCTAATCCAGCATCTAAATGCTCAGAGACAGTTTGTGTTGACTTTTTTTCCTAAATATGGCCTACACTTTCCCAATTCATGTCTCATGATTTTTAATATACTAAATAATTTATTGTAGCAACTCTGGATTCTGATTTCTTTCACCCATGAAGACTGCTGCTGTTACCAATGTTTGCTCACTGGTTTTGCTTTCTTGGTTTAATAATTTGCCTGGGCTAAATCTGTGAGATCTGCCTCTCTCAAAAGTGTAGTCATTACTGTCTCAGTTCATTTTCTTCTTATCGTGCATGTTTTTACATTTTAAACTCCTTTCTAAGGGGTTACTTCTCTACTTGTAAAACTTAATCAGTCCGTGTTTGCTGCTGCTGCTAAGTCACTTCAGTCGTGTCCAACTCTGTGTGACCCCATAGACGGAAGCCCACCAGGCTCCCCCGTCCCTGGGATTCTCCAGGCAAGAACACTGGAGTGGGTTGCCATTTCCTTCTCTAATGTGTGAAAGTGAAAAGTGAAAGTGAAGTCACTCAGTCGTGTCCGACCCTTAGCGACCCCATGGACTGTTTCAGTTCAGTTCAGTTCAGTTCAGTCGCTCAGTAGTGTCCGACTCTCCGCGACCCCATGAATCACAGCACGCCAGGCCTCCCTGTCCATCACCAACTCCCGGAGTTCACTCAAACTCATGGACTGTTCAGGCAGTGGTTATATGCAAACACCTGAAGCCAAGTGTCCATGCATGCAGGAGAGTAGCACATTCAAAGTTCAAGACGTTTTCAAGTTACATCCTGGCTTCCGCTTTCTGCTGAGCCTTATCACGCCTACTCTGTGCAGGCATGCAGCCTCAACCAGCAATATGCTTACCCCAACCACAAACACACCTCGCATTAGGAGAGCCGGCGGCCCCCCTCTCTCGTCTGCTGCAGGGATGGTCACTGGGAGCAGGGTACCGTCTGCTACTCAAAAGGAATATGCTCCCTTCAACTGCAGCAACAGCAACACCCATCCTCAGGGCACACCCACAGCACTAAAACCTCCATGCCGACCAAGCTGAGGGCAAGAACACCACAGACGCCTACTGTTGTTATGGAATTTCAGCAGCTTTTCAAACATAAACTTTTCTCAGACTGCTGGATGCCTTACGGTTGATTTGAAGGCTGAAATGGTTTTGTCAGGCTTTATAGCTGCTTTTTGGTATTAAGGATTTGTTCATGTCCACACTCAGTTACAGCTGGAAGTCCTGCTTGCTTTATTTACTTTTGAAATGTAACGTCATACAATAAAGTGCAAAAGTCTTAATAATACATTTAGTTAATTTTACACACTTATACACACACAACCAACCACTCCATTAGGGTATAGATCATTTCCAGAGCCTCAGAAGGATCCAGGGTGCTTTCTTCCTAGTCAACATCTTCCCTAGTGTAAACACTATTCTGAACTCTATCACCATCAATTAATTTTGCCTACTTCTGAACTTCATATGTATACTGTCCTACTGTATGTATTTGATCAATAGTATGTTTATGAAACTCATCCACGATGTGGCATAGCAGTACTTTGGTTTCACTGTGTGTAACAGTACACTGTGTGACTATTGCATGATTTATTTATTTATTCAATTGATGGACATTTGTGTTATTTACAAATTTTGATTATACTTGTACTTGGTTTCTGGTGGACAAAAGCACTCATTTCTTTTGGACAAATAGCCAGGAATGGCTTTGCTTATTGATAGAGTATACTGAACTGAACTGATGGATGTTTACTATAAAAGACACTACCCAGAAGTGGTTGTGCCAACTTTTATTTCCATCAGCTATGTATGAGACTTTCACCTACATACGTGTATCTCACACCCTTGCCAACACTTGACACTGTCAGTCTTTTACTTTTGGCCTTTTGGGATGGCAATTAATTCACTGTGATTTCTAATCTGCAAATCCCAGATGACCGATAATATTAAACACCTTTTCATAAGTTTATTTGCTGGCCGGGTATCTTCTTTTCTGAAGTTCAAGTCTTGTCCCTATATTTCTATTGGGTTGAAATCTCTTCAAAAGACATTGAAACATCTTTTTCTTACTGATTTATAGGATTCTGGCAGTGAGATTAATTTTCTTCTTTCAGCAACGGAAAACAATTAGGCAAAAAAACATCAAGAATACAGAAGAATAACGCAATCGAAAAATTCAACTTAACTGACGTATGGAAACTGGAAGGCCAAATTACCAGAAGAGAAATCAAAATAGGAGAAAGGACAAGAAGAATTTCACAGCCCAGGCAGCATTTGAGAAGAACCTTGAAACTTAAAGTCTCCACAGTATGAAAGGAATTTCAATTTCAGGGGAAGATCATTCCAACAAGAAAACCTGAGAGAGGATTGGGGCAGAAGGAAAGAGAGGGAGAGGGGAGAGTGGTGGGAGGGGAAGTGGGAGGACGCCAGTGGGAGAGCGGGCAAGTGGGCGGATCTATGATGCCCTCGAGTAACTACTGTCTTTTCTTCCTTGCCATCAACATCATAAGAGTTGAACTGTTGAAATTCCTGCTCTTTCACCATTCGTTCACTACTTAATCTCTTGCCATCTACCAAAGCTGTTCATCTCAAGCTCTCCAACTCACTCCCTGGCGCTTTCTCTCCAGCTTCCATCACCAGTCACCATTTCACGCTGCGTCTTCTACCTTTAAATTATCTTTCCCATGGTTCTCCTTCTACCTCATTAATCATTTCCTTGTCTCCTTTTTCCTCCTCCTCCCATCAAAAGGTAGACAGTTCCTTAAGATACATTTCCCTTCTACCTATCTCCTCTTCCTCATAATGATCTGATCTACTTACATAACTTTAATTTCAATGCAACAAACATTTATTAAGCACATACTATACCCCCAGCATTGCTCTAAACTCTGAGAAAAGTAGTTCTCAGCCCAGGTTTCAGATCAGACTCACCTGGAGACTAGCAGAAGACCAGAGACTGTAACTTAATTAGTCTGGGACAGGGCTCAGGAATCCCTATCTCTTTAAAGTTCTGCAGGTGATTCGATCACATAGCCAAACCTCAATACTGCGTTCCACCTGACATGTCTTAGTGTGACATACACGATCTTTAATGAGCTGACCTCTATCTTACCAACCTTCTTCCACTGCACTAACCACCCTGTTCCCCTTATATTCCAGTACTACTCAATGTCTTATAACTGCCTGGACATGCTAGATGTTTTCACAATCTGGTACCTTTACACACATTGTCAACCCCACCATCTCTACCCTTCCTACTACACACAAAGCTATCTGTTAGCTTGTCTGTTTTATGTTCATCCTTCAGAACCTAATTCAAACGTCTCTGAGACATAACAGATCTCATTAAGCCCACCACAATGATGATTATAGCTGTCATATTACAAAGAACATTAGGACCCCGGCACCATGTGTGGCTAGAAACTCATATGTAACAGGGACCCAGTGAATAGTGCTGTGAGATGATCAGTTTACATCAGAAAGATCGCAATGACTGTGCGGCACTTCTACGGAAGCGGGAAAGAGACTGAAGAAAAGCTAAAATACCACTGCCATAAGAAATAAGAATAAGAGCGATGGCAGTGACAATGGAAAGAAGGCGATGGATTCAAGAATTATTAGGGGCTTGTTGTTTGATGGAAAACAACAAAATTCTGTAAAGCAATTATCCTTCAATTAAACAATAAATAAATTTTTAAAAATTATTAGGGGATAGTATGAAAAAGAATATGTAATTACGAGTGAGGGATAGCTTGGAAGACCAGAGAAATGGCTATGCCATTAATTAAGACAGACCTAGGGAGAGGATGTGGTATAAGGAGAGCAGGGGTTTATGGCAGGCATGCGGGAAAAATGGGGGGCAGGGCTATTTAGGGAGTTTGGGACCAACATGTACACACTGCGACATTTAAAATGGATAACCAACAAGGACCTACTATTGGTAGGGCACAGGGAACTCTGCTCAATGTTACGTGGAAGCCTCGAAGGAAGGGGAGTTTGGGGGAGGAAGGGTTCATGTATATTATGGCTGAGTCCCTTTGTTGTTCATCCAAAACTATCACAACATCGTTAAACAGCTACACTTCAATATAAAATAAACTGTTTAAAAAAAATAAGAGGGCTGAAGCCAGAAAGCCTTGCAGAAGACCACCAATTAAGGGGCATGTGGGAAAAGAAAGCCTACTGAAGCACCTAAGAGATCCTAATGTTATAATGTATTTTGACAATTTACTACCTTCTTTTTCAACAAGTCACTAATCACTGTCACCAAAAAGCAGGGAGGGTAACAAGATAAACTAAGAAATTTAAGGAATACAATGTATGGTTGTAGGGGCTTCCCAGGTGGCGCTAGTGGTAAAGAACCTGCCTATCAATGCAGAGATACTGGTTCAATCCCTGGGTCAAGAAGATCCCCTCCTGGAGGAGGGCATGGCAACCCACTCTAAAATTCTTGCCTGAAGAATCCATGGACAGAGGAGCCTGGCGGGCTACAGTCCACAGGGTCACAGAAAAGTCAGGCACAAACTGGTCCGGGAACTAAGATCCCACGTGCATGGTCCAAGACTGGGTACCAGTCTAGATGAACCAGGATTTTGGAGTCAACTGAAGAAACTTTAATATGACGTACATGTTAGATGAGATGAAAATATACTGAAATACAAAAGTGGAAACTTGACAAGAACAGAGATTGTAAAACAGTGTGTACTGGATGATCTCATTTCAGCAGTGAGAAATGCAGTATGCCCACGTGCACAGATAAGGATTCAGAAGACTATACAACAGGGTATGAGCAGGAGTTATCTCTGGGTGATGGATAAACAAGGCTTTATTTTTGCTTTCTTGTATTTTGTTTTTAATTTTTCTTATTGCTTCTTTAATAAAGCATTCTTTAAAAATATTTTTTTCTAGGACCTCCCTGGCTGTCCAGGGGTTAAGAATCTGCCTTGCAGGGCAAGGGACAGGTGTTCAATCCCTGGTCCGGGAACTAAGATCCCACGTGTCATGGAGCAACTAAGCCCGTGTGCTACAACTACTGAGTCAGCATTCCAGAGCACGCGCTCCGCAACAGAAGTCACTATAGTGAGAAGTCAGTGCAGCACAGCAAAGAGGAGCCCCTGCTCGCTGCAACTAGAGAAAGCCTGGGCACAGAAACAAAGATCCCGTGTAGCCAAAATAAATATCAAATACATATATATGTCTGTATATATATATTTCCAACTTCTGTCTCTTTTAAATAAGGCTGACATTTAATCAGAGGAAAACTGCTCAAAAAGAACCCCAACATATCTATTACACCCAAGGTTCGAGTTAGGTCTAGTGGCTGACGGTATGAGCTCTGACTGAATTCCATACACAATGCGCTGTGTGACCTCTGGTATGTTACTTAACCTGTGTCTCAATTCCCCACCCTAAATAGTGGGTAATAAAAGTAACATTATTTGCCTCGTGGAGATTAAGTGTGACACTCCATGGAAAGTATGTCAGAGAGTTCGACATGTAATAGTCAAGCACGTGATGATACAGGTTCAATCCCTGGTAGGGGAACTAAGATCCCACATGCCACTGGCCAACTAAGCCTGCTGCCACAACTGAGACCCTATGCAGCCAAAAATAAATAATTTTTTTAAAAAAAGCTTCAAAACTCTCTAGTTAAAATGCTTCTGAAGAGTCAAACATGTTATAGGCAATCTCACAAGTGAATTCTAAATTTTCTAAGATACTGGTAAAGTTCTTTTCTTTCTAGACCATAAAGATGATAAAGAATAT
The DNA here is from genome assembly GCF_049115385.1 of Moschus berezovskii. NCBI lineage: Eukaryota > Metazoa > Chordata > Mammalia > Artiodactyla > Moschidae > Moschus > Moschus berezovskii. The sequence goes on from NC_142479.1 coordinate 25,633,516, forward strand.
AACTCACCTTCAAGGAGTCCTTCCTGAGTGAATTTAATGACTCTCCCCTTCTTCCATAGCACCAGCTACTGTATTAAACCCCGGCCATAGGACATATTAGGTTTGATTCATACAGATAAAATGTTGGCCATTTGACATTTGGAATAAACATTTTAAGAAATCTAAGAGACAATTAAGATGGTGTTTCAAACACATGAATTATAGGATAAAAAAGGTTTAAAGAAATCACAGTACCGGCACTTCCCTGGTGACCTAGTGGCTAAGACTCTGTGCTCCCAATGCGGAGGACCCTAGTTCTATCCTTGGGTCAGGGAACTAGATTCCACATGCAACAACTAGAGATCCCATGCACTGCAACTGAAAGATCCCACATGCTACAAACAAGATCTGGCACAAATCAACAATAAATAAATTTTTTTAGAAAAAAAGAAGGAAAGAAATCACAGTACCTTAAGAGGTAAAAGATGCAACTATGGGGCTTATCTTCTTCCAACTGGACTTCACCCAGTATACTAGTTGACAAAACTGACTGCAACCTTTGTTTGGCTGATAGTGTGACAGGTGGAGTAATCTGGATTTGTACAGCATTGTAAGTAGGCAGAACAGTCTGACCTCAAGTAGCATCATTTCACAAGGAGCAGAGAAAACGTCAATATCCATACAACCAGAAGCCTCTGTTAAATGCCACCAAACCATATATTAGGTATCAAAATTGAGATGCCTATGTTCAGTCTTTGATGGTCTTTCTCCTCAAATGTCCAATCAAATATTACTAAGGAGGTTCAGAAATAGAGTAACCTAGATGATATACAGGTCACATACCCTAGTTCATCTTCTCTAAAAAAAAGCCAAAGCACAGTTATCTACCATGAGGTCTATATAGACCCACCAAGCTATAATTACTTTCTAAGGGTATTATTTTCAAATGTCTGGGTCATAAGCTTAGGGAGTGATTTATCCAGTCTTTCACTAGAGAATATGTGATGCAAATCATCTCCAACTCTGGGAAAGTCTATTTTCTTTTCCTGCCTATCCATTCATCATGCCCACTAGCCTTCTCATTGAGCACCTAAAATCAAGCCCTAACTTGAAAGAGGGACCCACTCTTATTCTTTACTATGGCAGTTATTTCACTAGGCTTTAGATGACCTCCAGTTAGTGTCTTCTGAGAATGTACCTGCCTCTTCAATCTATATCACCTGTGAAGGATTAGGCTATTCATTCTGGGAGCTAATCCTAAACTCAGCCAGTCTCTATTTAACTTTGGGTTCAAAGGGTGAAAAGGAGTATCTGAATCAACGTCATCATTTTCACAGGTTAGGAATATGAGTCCAAAGAGGTAACATGAATTACCTGTAATCACGTCCTTAATTGGTGGCAGATGTCAGAACAGTCTTTCTTATATATAAAGTGAATCTGGATCAACTTAAGTTACCCTCGAGTGACTTAAATGAATCAGCGGAGAACCTGTGCTCTGTTTGGAACGTTAGCTATCTCAGAAGCAAGTAGGAACTGGCACTGTCTCCTTCCCAGGCTGCTGATCACACTTCAACGCATGGTTCCTCCACGAGCTACAGGCATGAGTTTTGCAACAGCAGGGCACGCAAAGAAATTCTCAGGCACTCATATCATTGCCTACACAGACTTTGCAATAAGAATCATCACCTTCGGGAGTGATTTGGCAACCATAAACTGCCTTGTAATATCACCAGCTGAATATCTTACAATGGTATTTATCTCACCATTGCCAAACTCAGAATTTCCTAACCCAATAAATGGATATTCTGCTTCACTTGGCCTCAAACTGGACAAATTTCTCAAGATGCTGTGGGTCTTTAAAGATCTAGATTTCTCCCGGCGTTTCTCAACAGGAGCAATATGACATTATGAGAACCATCCTCAGTGTGTTGTGTGTGATTATCCAGTACACTGCAGGAGGTTTAGAATGTTTGGTTCTGTCTTCCAAATGCAAGTAACAACCCCTACACATCAACAAATGACCTCGGGGAGGAAGATACCATCCACCAGTATTAGCCTTCAGGCCAATCATTAAGTGAAAATTATGTAAGAAAAAATGTTTACATAAAGATCTGACCTCTAGTCCCTGCCACTAAATACTGACTTACATTCCTCTTTTTTTAGCCCAGAGATTAGATATAATACTTTATTCACTACCTCTTAAAAACCAGCTTTGTGGGAACTATAAAATTAGAACACTTGCATGGTCAGGGAAGTAGAGGAGACAAGTTACTGATATGGAATCGGGGCATCTAACTTTGAATTCCAGTTTCTAGCTATTTATCTTTAGGCAAGTTCTTTTCCCTCTTCAGTCCTCAGTTTTATCATCTATTTAAACAAAAGGCATTAGTCTAAATTCTCTCTGGTTCACTGCAGTTTTGGGAATCTGCGGAGTAAAACATAATTTTTTTTAATTAATTTATTTTTTATTGGAGGCAAATTATTTTAAAATATTATATTGGTTGGTTTTGCCATACATTGACATGAATTCGCCCTGGGTGTACATAAGTTCCCCCTCCTGAACCCCCCTCCCACCTCCCTCCTCCCTTTATCCTCCCTCTGGGTCATCCCCGCACGCCAGCTCCGAGCATCCTATAACATGCATCAACCCTGAACTGGTGATTCGTTTCACATATGACAACATACATGTTTCAATGCCATTCTCCCAAATCATCCCACCCTCACCCTCTCCCACAGAGTCCCAAAGACTGTTCTATACATCTGTGTATCTTTTGCTGTCTCGTATACAGGGTTATCATTTGCATCTTTCTAAATTCCATATATATGCATTAGTATACTGTATTGGTGTTTTTCTTTCTGGCTTACTTCACTCTGTATAATAGGCTCCAATTTCATCCACCTCATTAGAACTGATTCAAATGTATTCTTTTTAATGGCTGAGTAATACTCCATTGTGTATATGTACCAAAGCTTTCTTATCCATTCGTCTGCAGATGGACATCTAGGTTGCTTCCATGTCCTGGCTATTATAAACAGTGCTGCAATGAACATTGGAGTACATGTGTCTCTTTCAATTCTGGTTTCCTCGGTGTGTATGCCCAGGAGTGCGATTGCTGGATCATATGGAAGTTCTATTTCCAGTTTTTTGAGGAATCTCCACACTGTTCTCCATAGTGGCTGTACTAGTTTGCATTCCTACCAACAGTATAAGAGGGTTCCCTTCTCTCCACATCCTCTCCAGCATTTATTGCATGTAGACTTTTGGATAGCAGCCATTCTGACTGGTGTGAAATGGTATCTCATTGTGGTTTTGATTTGCATTTCTCTGATTATGAGGGATGTTGAGCATTTTTTCATGTGTTTGTTAGCTATCCTTATGTCTTCTTTGGAGAAATGTCTGTTTAGTTCTTTGGCCCATTTTTTGATTGGGTCATTTATTTTTCTGGAATTGAGCTGCAGGAGCTGCTTGTATATTTTGGAGATTAATCCTTTATTGCTTCATTTGCTATTATTTTCTCCCATTCTGAAGGCTGTCTTTTCACCTTACTTATGGTTTCCTTTGCTGTGCAGAAGCTTTTGATTTTAATTAGGTCCCATTTGTTTATTTTTGCTTTTATTTCCAATATTCTGGGAGGTGGATCTTGGAGGATCCTGCTGTGATTTATGTCGGAGAGTGTTTTGCCTACGTTCTCCTCTAGGAGTTTTATAGTGTCTGGTCTTACATTTAGCTCTCTAATCCATTTTGAGTTTATTTTTGTGTATGGTGTTAGGAAGCGTTCTAGTTTCATTCTTTTACAAGTGGCTGACCAGTTTTCCCAGCACCACTTGTTAGGAATAAAACATAATTAACTTCCTTAACTCTTTTCTTTGGACCTCCATGTAGCCAAACATGGGTGACCACTGGTACTCACTACTTCCTCTTTTAGAAGCTGCTGCTGCTGCTGCTGCTGCTAAGTCACTTCAGTCGTGTCCGACTCTGTGTGACCCCATAGACGGAAGACCACCAGGCTCCCCTGTCCCTGGGATTCTCCAGGCAAGAACACTGGACCCCAAATCTCCAGGGATAAACAAAAGACAGGACAGTCACATTCAGCCATATCCAGCATACGATTTTACTACAGAGTCTGATTCTTAAGTGTATTAAAAGGAGCTGAATTATTTTACAAGCCATTAATAATAAAGCACCAAGATAATAACAGCAGCAAGTCACCCTAATTTATGTTTGTGTGAAATTACCAATGGAGAAGGCAATGGCAAGCCACTCCAGTACTCTTGCCTAGAAAATCCCATGGATAGAGGAGCCTGGTAGGCTGCAGTCCGTGGGGTCGCTAAGGGTCGGACTCGACTGAGCGACTTCACTTTCACTTTCACACATTGGAGAAGGAAATGGCAACCCACTCCAGTGTTCCTGCCTGGAGAATCCCAGGGATGGGGGAGCCTGGTGGGCTTCCGTCTATGGGGTCACACAGAGTCGGACACGACTGAAGTGACTTAGCAGCAGCAGCAGCAAGCTTACCAAAAATCTCAACCCTGGATACATGTTATAATCACTCAAATAACTTAAAAAAATGTCCCAACTCTAAGCCAAGCCAGTATCAAGTGAATCAGAATCTCTGGGGATGGGACTCATTTCTCAAGATTCCCCACACGATTCTTATGTACAGTGAAAACCAAGAACCACCTATTCAGACCCTGTAATCCAAGAAATGCAAGGCAAATGAGCACAAGTTCACATGTTGGTTGTACAAGCAAACATCAATAAATAAGAATAATAAAGTGATACTATTTATGGACATTCTCAATTACATGCAGAGAATTGCGTTTCTAGAGGAAAAGGAAAGCTCTTCAACAACCCCTTGTTCCTCAATAAAGACTGGCCTTGGGACTTTGCTGGTGGTCCGGTGGTTAAGAATCCACCGTGCAGTGCAGAGGACATGGGTTCGACCCCTGGTCAGGGAACGAAGATCCCACATGCCAAAGGACAAGTAAGCCTGTGCACCACAACTGTTGCGATTGTGCCCCACAGCCCGTGCTCGGCACAGCCAACATAAATTAAAAATAAAAAGAATATAACTTCCTGACATGATAAAGCAGTTCAGAGAAAGATTACTACCAGTTTGCCCATCCCTGCAAAAGTCCCATCAATCATTGGACAGTTACAACAATGTTAGCCAAAGTAACAGAGACTGAAATTCCTCAGCCTCACTTGCTGAGTCTCACTAAAAGACCCCTTGTAAGAACAAGAGAACAGTGAGAGGAAATATTTAGGAAAAGATACTTTCAAAAACCTGCACCCCAGGCAAAATATATCATCTCCCACTTACTCATCAAAGCTTTAAGTCCAGTGATGTAGAAAAAGGTGAAATAATCTTGACTCAAAATATCCTTGCTCTTTCTAGAACAAGATCAGTGAAACCAATAGGACAGGTTCAGTAAGAAAAACATTCAGCTTCTCTGACTTACCTCATGTGCAAGGCCAAACCATCCTGGAGGCTCGAGATCCCCAAGTCAGAGAGCGTATCTGAGCTGACTGAGGCTGGTGACAGAGAGCCCTCCTTCTCCTCCAGCAAGTCGAGCTTCACCAGGTTGCTAATCTCATCCTCTGAGTTATCTTCAGACACGGAGCCAATTATGAATCGGGAGTGCTGGTTCAGCTCCAGAGGTTTCGCCAAGGAAGAAGGTTCATCCATTGTTCCTTCAAAATGAGCTCTCAGAGCTATGGAGAAGACAATAAGTGAGAAAAACAGGTTATGGATAATAACCTACATCTGAGGAAAGCCACAATTTAGACCTAATACACCACAGCTGGCACCTGGAAGCAAGGCAGAGTCTGAGATCTAGTGTTCTTGGCTATTCTTTTTCAAGGACTTTGCTTTCATTTTTTTCTTCTTCTTTTTTTTTTTTTTTAATTTTGGCCCACACTACACAGCATGTGGGATCCTAGTTCCCTGGGCCAGGGATTGAGCCTCCTGCGTTGACAGCACAGAGTCCTAACCACGGACCACCTGGGAAGTCCCAAGAATTTTGCTTTCTAAAAGAAAACTCAGACCATCGGAACTACACCTAAGAAAATTAAAATCAGTTCCCTTTTCCTCAAAGAACGTTCTCTCTAAAAACTATAAGCCATTCCCAATGTCTATAAATTTGGTGATGTACAGGAACTAATAATGACCAATGGAGAAATTTTTGCAAGTAGATGAAAGCTGCTTGCTGGGATACTGTGATTTCAAGTATTAGTATTGGGGCTTCCCTGGTGACTCAAAGGGTAAAGAATCCACCTGCAACGCAGGAGTCCTGGGTTTGATCCCTGGGTTGGGACAATCCCCTGGAAAAGTGAATGTTTACCCACTCCAGTATTCTTACCTGGAGGAATCCATGGACAGAGAAGCCTGGTGGGTGTTATAGACCATGACGTCCCAAAGAGTCAGCTACGACCGAGCGACTAACACTGATACTCTCTATTAGAGAGAATGCAGGGTAAGGGTTTGGGGACAGCAATGGTCATTTAAAACTTGGTGTTTAAAGTAACGTATACAACTATAACCTGGTTCCAGATACTACACCGTGAGACTATGAATTTTATGTAACTGTATATATTTATTATACCTAAGTGAAATAATATATAACAAATTATACATATTTATTATGCATAAGTGAAATATATTTATAAATGCACATACATATATAAAGAAAACGAAATGTGTATATATACTACACACACACACATATTTAGCTTTAAAGCAAACTCCAAATGAGTATTTCTTAATTAAAAAAAAAATCTTTACTTGTTCCCTTGAATTTTTTCTTAAAATTACATCTATTAAAAATTCACCCCAAAATCTCTGTTTGGGGCTCTAATGTGCTGACTGCTGACACTGATAGGGAGAAAGTGAATCTACTATCAAATTTAAAATATATAATTAAAATTACAGAAGTGTTATCTCAATTAAGTGTAAGTTTTCTAGATACAGGGCCTTACTAGTCAGGAGTAGATGTTACCAACTGCTAACTAATTAACAAAGATCAAAACATAGCTCAAAGATGATAACAATAATAAAGGTCAAAAGTAAATGAAATAATATTTACCCTGTCATTTCAAAAATCCTATTTAAAAAAGTCAAAACTACACATCAAATTGGTATTGAACAGCTTATTGCCTGGCCAACAATTCTAATTGAGAGGAACAATTCCCAGTTCTGATATTGAGATGCTCTATGGAAGTTACAATAATAAACTTATTATTAATAACTTCATACGCTATAAACCACTTTGATGTATAAAAGTTAGTGTTCTTTGACATTAGCTAATAAAACATCAAGATTTTAAAATATTTGAGAATCATCACTAAATACGTTAAAACTACACATGCACCATTAGCTTTGTGTAAGTTATAAATCAGAGCTTATTCATTTACAAAAACAAAACAGGATCTGCAAACGCTAGAGCAGTGGTTCTCCACGTGTGGTTGCTGGACCACGAGAGCAGCCACAGCAACCACATCACCGGAGCTCTGCCACGGACTAGCTGACCATACCTAAACCTACGTGTCGGGGCACAGTAATCCATTTTGTAACAAGTCGTGGAATTTGAAAACCACTGTGCTAGAAGAATAGAACAATAATAAAAATTTGGCCGGAATGCTAAAAATTACCTATAGACATTTCCTAAAAGTGAGCTGAGGATTACTTAATTTTCCATTTTAAAAATCAGAATCAAATATTAATATAAAAGCATCATGTGACAGGAAAAACCTGATGTCTAAATTCTCTATACAGGGGACTTCCCTGGCCGTCCAGTAGTTAAACGACTCCATGCTTCCACTGCAAGAAGCCCAGGTTCGATCCCTGGTCTGGGAACCAAGAGCCCTCATGCTATGCAGTATGGCCAAAAATAAAATAAATAAATTCCCTATACATTTCTCCTTTAGAATATTAGGTTTCTTTTTTTAAAAGAAAATTTTAATATCTCTAAATTTTATAAAGAGGCTCATTTCCAGAATGCTTGGTTTTAAAAAAACCCAAGTCATTAAAAAGAGAAAAAAAAGATATAAGGGGAAAAGGGAGAGAAGGAGGGAGGGAAAAACTGTAACAAATTTACCACTCTGAAGAACACCAACAGGTACAGCAGCAAAAAGGCTGCTTCTTTCATATTTTTAGAGCAGTGACTAATCAAGCTTAAAAATACTAGATAAAAAAAAATTTCCAAATTCCATCTCAACTAACGCAGAAAACGATAGCTGCCTTCTTCACAAGAGAAATAAGTAAGGTACTCAGGGACAGATTCTAGTTTATAGTCTAAGCAAAATTAGATAACTGAACACACACACACACACCCCATTCCATTGAATTCCCTGATTCCAAGGGAGAAGAAAAAGAAAAGACTAAATAAATGAAAGGCTCCATATGGTCAACTTCAAATTGTTCTTTCCAAGCTATGAACACGAAGACAGCCTTCCCTATAGGTTCCAGAGACTGAAAGCAGCCAAGAGGCAACAGCTTAAAAGCCTGTCCACCAACCGGCAACTCCACTTGAGTGGTATTCCCAGGCGACAGGCCTACAAACCACAGAAAAGAGAAGTTCTGTACGGAAAATCACTGAGTAGCTGCCAGACACTCTAGAAGCTACTCCACTGCCCGTCCCCTTTCCACTGATTCCAGCCGGAATTGAGGAGAAAAGGTGGTGGATTCCTACCACTGTCAGTCTCACCCACTTCAGGCTGCCCCCTCTCAATCTGCTTATATTCTTTTGTGGAAGGCAACTTTTAACATAAAAGTCTACAATTCCTTATTTCAGCACACGAACATAAAACTTTTATCACATTGCACACATGAAAGAGCATTATTTGTAACTGACCTCTTATAATTCTTATTGTCTGAGCAGATATCCACTTCCAAAAAGAACTAAAGAAAAAAAGAGAGAGAATTGAAGTTTTGTTTTTTTTTTTAAGAAACTCAAATTTTATCAATTGCTGTTTTGTTCATCTTAGTACAAAACTAAATACTCAAAGTATCATTTTTCTTAATGTGAAGTTCAAAGTTCAGTTGACTTTCAATCTGTAAATCAAAAGCATTATACATTCAAAGACTTTATTATTCATGAAAAGTATTAAACAATAATCCAAGCTTACCATTCCACAAGGTGCCTTTTCCAACTGTTTATCTCAACGGACACATTCTGACCCTATGACTTCCAGTATTTCATCAAAAAGGAGGCAGTGGGGACAAGAGAACCACTAGAGATTCTCTACAATTCACTCAGGCTCTGATTATGTTTCCACAAAGGTTGGGAGCCAAGGGGAAGACAGGTCTCTAATTATAAGTTCCTAAACTAAGGGAGCCAAGAATCTCTAGCTATTTCCCAAATACTCAGTTTCCTTCTTTGCCCAACAATTATAATCTATTCAGCGTAGAAATTCTCAACTTTGACTACATGTAACAATCACCTGTGGAGTTTTTTTTTTAAAACAAATAAATGGATCAAAAAGATGGGGTGTCTTTATACAATGGAATATTAGCCATAAAAAATGAAATTTTGCCATTTGCAACAATACAGATGGATTTGGAGGGTATTAAGTGAAATAAGTCAGGCAGAGAATGGCAGATACTGTATGATACCACTTACATGTGGAATTTAAAAAATACAACAAACTAGAAAGTGAATATAACAACAACAACAAAAAGGCAGATTGACACATACAGAGAAAAGACGAGTGATTGCTGGGAAGGAGAGTGAAGTCAGGGAGGAACAATAAAGGGGTAGGAGATTAAGAAGTACAAACTATTATGCATAAAATAAGCTACAAGGATATATTGTGTAACACAGGGACTATAACCAATATTTTATAGTAAGAGTAAATGAAGTATAACTTTTAAAAATTGTTGACTCTATACTGTATACCTATAATAACATTGTATATAATATTGAACAACTATATTTCAATTTAAAAAATTATTTAAAAAACAAACAAGCAAACAAACAAAAATATATATATGTCTAAACTCCATTTCAGATCTTCTGAACCAGAATCCCTGCTGCTGCTGCTGCTAAGTCACTTCAGTCGTGTCCGACTCTGTGTGACCCCATAGATGGAAGCCCACCAGGCTCCCCTGTCCCTTGGATTCTCTAGGCAAGAACACTGGAGTGGGTTGCCATTTCCTTCTCCAATGTGTGAAAGTGAAAAGTGAAAGTGAAGTCGCTCAGTCGTGTCTGACCCTTAGCGACCCCACGGACTGCAGCCTACCAGGCTCCTCCATCCATGGGCTTTTCTAGGCAATAGTACTGGAGTGGCTTGCCACTGCCTTCTCCGAGAATCCCTGCTAGAGAACCAGATATCCGAATATTAAGTTCCACGATTGACTGAACCTCTTATAAATCTGGACTTGGGGCTTTCCTGGTGGTCCTGAGATTAAGAATACACCTTGCAATGCAGGGGACACGGATTCCATCCCTGGTCTGGGAAGGTCCCACATGCCTTAGGGCAACTAAGCCTGTGAGCCCCAACTACTAAAGCCAGCATGCCCTGAATCCTCTGTTCCAGCAACAAGAGAAGCCACCACAATGAGAAGCCTGTGCACTGCAATTAGAGAGTAGCCCCCACTCTCCATCGCTAGAGAAAGCCCTTGCACAGCAGTGAAGATCCAGCACAGCCAAAAATCAATTTTAAAAATTATAAAGTAAGTAAATAAATCTAGGCTTGAAAATCATTGCTCTAGAGTACAGAAGAAAAAAGAAGGAAAGAACCTCTTTATACAGATAGGAAAATCCAGAAGCTCAAAGAGAGGACCCCAAATGACAAGCAACAGGACTGGGGACAGTGCAGGTATGCCAAATGTCGAGTTAGGATGTACCCGACTGTGTAGTCTGAGCTAATATTATTCCCTACATCTATGGGAAAGAAGGCAGTGAAAAGAGGCAGGAAAAAGCATGTAAGTGTGGATGGAATGTAAACAAAGGAGTCAAAACCAAGGGCCAAGATAACACTCTGACCCTACCACATATTGGCAGTGCACTGGAACAAGTCACTAAACGTCTCCAAGTCACCTCATCTGCGAAAATAAAAAGAACTCACATGTACCTCATGGGACTGCTGTAAGGACTGAGAATACAGGAAAAGCTTTTACAAACGATGATGCACGAGACCACTGTGTTTCAAATATGAGTTAACCAACAATCAGAATACTAAGACATTAATGTAGTGAGTTACAACCAATATTTTAAAAATCAAGTAGAACAGGAAATGTTGGGACTTCCCTGGTGGTCCAGTGGTTAGGAATCCACCTTGCAATGCAGGGGATCCAATTCCTAGTCAGGGAACTAAGCCCCCACATGCCAAGGAGCAACTAAGCCCATGCACCACAACTCCTGAGACTGCACTGCAACCACAGAATCTGTGCCCCATGGATCCGCAAGACACAACAAAAGACCCTGCATGCCACAACGATGACCCGATGCAGCCAAAAAATATATATTAAAAGAAAAGAAAAAGAAGTATTTTTAAAAAGAAATGGTTAACAGTGCACCATGCTATAAGGATAAATATTGCTTTGTAAATTTTTGTATCAATTACATACATTTCATAATGTTAACATCTTATTATGGTGTGTCCAAAAAGTTAAGTCCTTTTTTTTTTGGCCACAACCCCTGGCTTGAAAGATCTTATTTCCCTGGCCAGGGATTGAACCCACGTCCTCAGTGAAACCCTGAGTCCTAACCACTGGACCTATAGGAAATTCCCCAAAAAGTTAAATCTTAAAGTCACAATTAATCTTCAAACTGCCCCCTCCACTTTGTCCTCTCTCACAAATGCAGTGGGTGAAGTACCTAAACCAATGGCTCTTGAAGTTTCCTAAGTCAAGACACTACCAGAAATCTGATAAAAGCTATGGACCTTTTTCTGACAAAAATTCATGCTCACCCAAATTTTGCTTGCATACAAGTTTGGGAACCCTAAAGCCTTGCCATGAAATAGGCTTAGACTTTTTTCTCTAAGTGGTCAAAGAATGGAGTTGAGCCCTTGAGAAAGCTCATACAGCTGCTATCTTATCACCTCTAAAAGAAGGCCTTTCCCCAAACAGAGCTGTAGAACATTCTACTTAGCCAAATAAAGACTTCATTATATCAAATGTTAGCAAGGTCAAATTTTCTTTGATTTAAAAATACATATAGCTGACACTTGAACGACCACAGGAGTTAGGGGTACCAACCCTCCACATAGTCAAAAAGTCGGTAATCACTTGGAAGGGGGCCCTCTATCTATGCAGTTCCTCCAAATCCAAGATGCAGCATCCACAGATGTGATCAACCTTGGTTCCCATAGTAATTACAGTATTTACCACTGAAAACACTCCACGTACAAGTGGACCCACGCAGTTCAAACCCCTGTCATTCAAAGATCACCTGTCGATATTCTTGAACTTTTATTTGGGGACCTGAAAATATTTGCAGAAGGCTCCCAAACTGTACCCTATGTCCCTGAAAAAAATAAGGTAAAGCTAACTATAGCTAATGCACTTATTTAGACATTTCTCTAAATAAAATAGAACAGACTTTGCCAAATTTATGAAACATGTTCTTGAACTCAAATGACATTGTATTTTCCCAGCAATTCTAATCAAGAGGCAGCAATTAGTTTTCACAGTGACTGATAAAACTATCCAAGCTAACACAGCATATCCTTGCCCTTTTAAGCCGTAGTAACTTCACTGAAATTTTAATCAAAAATAATTACTGAATTTTCCTGGTCATTTTTGTCATTCTATTGATGAACTCTTCACTCCAGTACTCTTGCCTGGAAAATCGCAAGGACAGAGGATCCTGGTGGGCTACGGTCTATGGGGTTGCAGAGAATCAGACACGACTGAGCACATAAAAGGATTTTGGTATTAATTCAACATCCATGAGGGTTACACGGTTCTTTTTTAATTAACTAATTTACTTGTTTGGCCGCGTCAGGTCTTAGTTGCAGCACTCAGGATTTTCGCTGCAGCGCAGAGGCTTCAGTTGTGGTGCACAAGCTTCAGCAGTTGCGGCTCATGGACTCGAGTGCAGGCTCAGTAGCTGTGGTACTCAGGCTTAGCCGTTCTGCAGCATATGGGATCTTAGCTCCCTAACCAGGGATCGAACCTGTGTCCTCTGCATTGCAAGGCAGATTCTTAACCGCTGGACCACCACGGAAGTCCCTATACAATTTTTTTTAAGCCACATTTTATTTTCCTGCAAGATCTGAATTTTAAAATGACAAGCACTTGTGTTCCGACTAGTGAGATAAATGACAATATATTCAAAGATAAATAAGATGTGGTCCCTGGCAAAGTGGCTGTGGACACCTAAATAAACAATTACAGCAGTATAATAGTTGCTAGGTATGGAAACACAAACCTGGAGGTGATAATGATGAGCGCAGGGATCAAAGAAGACTTCCTGGAGTGGGAAGGCATTAGCAAGGATTAACTAAGAAGAAAATCAAGGACAAACAAGGAAATTAAGGAAAAACAAATTCCATGTAGAAGAAACTACTGAATAAAGACCTAGGTAGAATATGATTTACGAGAAATACTACATCTGAATGCCCCTCCCAAGTGGTGCTAGTGGTAAAGAACCCACCTGCCAATGCAGGAGACACAAGAGACACGGGTTCAATCCCTGGGTCAGGCAGATACCCTGGAGTAGGAAATGGCAACTAACGCAGTATTCTTGCCTGGAGAATCCCATGGACAGAGGAGCCTGGTGAGCTACAATCCAGGGGATCATACAGAGTCGGACAGGACTGAAATGACTTAGCATGCAGCACATCAGAATGGCTGCAAGAATTTGAGGCCATTTCCTTCAAGAGCCAGCTGGAGACTTTGGGGTTGTTGTCTGTTAGTTTTTTTGGTAGGGGGGTGTTTATTTTGTTCTGTTTGTTTTTGGTAAACAGGAACATACCTCTTTAGGATATAATAGAGAAAATAATATGGTGTATGTTCCAGTCTTCACTTCTCAGTCTAGGGATTTAGAATATTTATCAAGGAGGAAGCCAGTGCTAATTTCTGCACCTTTCAAGAAATCTTTAAAGAAGACTTGCCAAACTTCTGGATAAGGATGGTAAGTTGAATGAATATCAACTTTTGCTCCTGCCTGAAAATCCCATTAAAACAAAAGGAAAGAAAAAAAATTTTTAAAGCATAAACCAAAGAAAGTCACCCCTTCCTTCCTCCCCCTCAAAAAATTCAGGGGAGACAACAGCAAGATAATTTTCTTGAAAGAGAGATGGAAGAGTGATAAATGACTACACAGACCCAAGAAAACGAAATCACGAGCCATTGTAGTAAACACAGAATCAGTGTAATTTACATCGTAGAATCTCTAAAATGTTCAGGAAGTGGAAGTGAAAGATGGAATTATAAAGAGGATTGGATGAAATTATATTTCAGAAGCTTCAGATCCTTAGATTTTCTCCCCAGCTGTAAACGCGGGTGCCTGCTGCTCTTCCATCCTGATAAGAGACTGAAGAAGACTTATTCTCTAGAGAGTAAAATGGAGGGTTTCTCGGCTGAGGGATGCTGGCAACAGTAAAAGGGATTTTCCATACTGAAAATGGAGAGATTAAGTAAACACATCGAGTAAGACGTCCCAGCCTTCTCTCCCCAATTTTCATCCTCCAAGAGGGAAACTGAAGGATCATTCTTTGCAAAATCTAACCAGATGAATGAAAGAAAAAGAAAAAAAAGCCTCAAGTAGAACAACAACAAAGAACATTAGAGATCCCAAATTAAAATGCCCAGTCAGATCACCCTACAGTGAAATAAACAGTCAATGAGCCTCATTCACATTTTCATAATCTTGGATTAGTTTTTCAATCCCTTCTCTTAAAGTTTAGCATTCAATTAAGTATTACTGGATGGTTGAGAAAAATATGGAAGAATTCTTTTTTTAAATAATGACTACCTGTAGAAGACAATGCAACTTGAAGAGATTATGCAATACAAAATAATTTTAATTAGGGGAGGGGAGGCAGGAAGGCAACCTAACTTCTGTGGTATTTTTCCTATAAACTCATAACCCTAGAACAATCATGAGAAAACATCAGACAAATTTGAATTAAAGGACAAAATACTTGAACAGTTCTCTTCAAAACTGTCAAGATCATTAAAAAAAAAAAGAAAAGAAAGACTAAGAAACTATCACTATCAAGGGAGACTAAAAAGACATCACGACTAAATGTAATGCAGTTTCTTGGATTAGATCCTGGAACAATAAACTGGAGAAATCTAAATGAAGTCTACAGTTTAATATTACTGAACCAATGTTAACTTCTTAGTTTTGACAAAAGTACTGTAATTATATAAGATACTAACACTGAAGGAAGCTTGGTGGAGGGTATTCAGGAATCTAATGGATGCTATTTGCAACTTTCCTGTAAATCTAAAAATCACTTCAAAACTCAAAACAAAATTAAAATTTTTAATTTTAAAGGACTATCATTATCCTGAGAGAACTAAAATATTACTTACATGAAACACATGGGTATTTTTAAAGGAAACATTTAAAGAACAAGAAAGAGTTCTTGTAAGTTAAAAATACAACCACAGCAATGAAAACTCAGTACAGAAGTTAGAAGATAAAGAAATATCTTTCATAAATCAGAATAAAAAGAAAAAAGAATAAACATTAAGAGAAAAAAGATAAGTACCAGAGAATCTATTCAGAAGGTCCAAAATGAAGAAGAAAGTATGAAAGTATTAGTCACTCAGCAGCATCCAACACTTTGCGACCCCATGGACTTATGAAGCCCACCAGGCTACTCTGTCCGTGGGATTTCCCAGGCAAGAATACTGGAGTCGGTTGCCATTCCCTTTTCTAGGGATCTCCCCTACCCAGGGATCAAACCCAGGTCTCATACATTGCAGGCAGATTCTTTACCGTCTGAGCCACGAGGGAAGCCCATACAAAGAAGTGGCACTCTCAAAAGTAAGAACAGAACAAAATAGAGGGAAAGCTAAAATTGATGTAGTAAGTCAACAAACTTCCTAAAACTTAAAGGCATAATGGTCAGGTTAAGAAGGTCCATCAAAGATCTACAACAAACAAAAACAGACAGACACCAAGCGACATCACTAAAATTTTTAAAAAATGAAGACAAGGAGAAGATTCCATAAGCCTCCAGAGAGAAAAAAAAAGGTCACATACAAAGGAGCAAGAATCAGAATACCCTTCAGACCTAACAGCAAAAATAATGGAAGCCTGAAGGTAGCGAAACAATGCTTTCAAAATTCTGAAGGAAAATTATTTCAAACCTAAAATTCTATTGCCAACCAACTATAAAGATATTTTTAGGCAGGAAAATCTCAAAATAATTACCTCCTAAAATGAAGCAATTAGAAAATATATTTCATTTTACAAACAGCAATACAATAATTGATACAGCCCAGAATCATAAATGTATGTTAAAACCATTGGAAAAGAGATTATTCTAAAACAGGATATTCCCGTGGTGTTAAAAAAGAAAATCACCTTACAGAAAAGGATTCTGGTAAGACAGGAGAGTAGCAAGCACTAGGAATCTGTATCCCCAATTAGACAATAGTTGCATTGGCAGAATTGGCCTAGTGTAACTATACTGGAATTTGGGAATTTACTGAAAGCTTGCAAGTTCCATGGACAGCCTGAAGGTTAATTGTGGTTGATTACACAGTCAATTTTCCCTGGAGAAGGAAATGGCAACCCACTCCAGTATTCTCGCCTGGAGAATTCCGTGGACAGAGGAGCCTGGCGGGCTACAGTCCATGGGGTCGCAAAGAGTTGGACACAACTGAGCAACTATCACTCACTGATGGTCAGTTTTACTTCAGAGTATAGCAGCAGCTCTCCGTCTCCCACCTCAAGTCATACGGGAGCACCGGTCCACTGTGCACATGCTCTTCACACACGGGCTATGGAAGCCAAGCTGGACAGAAACAACCCTGTCCTTCAAATACTGGGGATGCGTGCTCCGATCACTGACTGCTGTTTCTGATGGCACAGGTGGAGACAGAGGCAGACAGCTACAGTTGTTACTCCTCCTCTCACTGTTGCAAATCCCTCATCCTCCAGCTGAAGTGACTCCCAGGGGACTTAAATAACCAGTGCCTGGAACTTCCCTAGTGGTCCAGTGGTTGAAAGTCCACCTTGCAACTCAAGGGACGTGGGTTTTATCCCTGGCCAGGGAACTAGGATTCCACATGCCATGGGGCAACTAAGCCCTCAAGCCCCAGCAAAGGATCCTACATGCTGCAACTAAGACCCAACACAGACAAATAAAGAAATAAATATTTGAAAAAAGAGAGAGCCAGTGCTCTTTTATGTCCCCTTCATTTTCCTTTTTCCCCCTTTTGGGAGGCAGACACTAAACACTAGTTTATATACAGGGAAAAATTAGAAAGTGACTGAATATGCTGAGGGGAAGACTCAGGAAAGACCTGAAGAGACCTAACATCTATATCTCAGGCTGACATTCCACATGGAGACTGTCTACAACAGTCAAAAAAACCAAAAATGACAATTAAAAAAAAATCAAATTCTAGGAAGAAAGAGAATCTGATTTCCAAAATTACCACATTATTGAAATCTAATATCCAGTTTTCAACAAAAGATCACAAGGCATACAAAGCATGAGGAAACTACGGCCATTAAAAAAAAGAAAAACTAAATCAACAAAAATTATTCCTAAAAAACACCTGATGGTAGATATATTAGACAAAAATATTAAAGCAACTGTCTAAAAGATGCTCAAAGAACTAAAGGAAGATGGGAACAAAGTCAAGAAAACAATCTCTGAATAAAATGGAAATAAGAATAGAGAAATAGAAAACCTAAAAAGGAACCAAAAAGAAATTCTGGAGCTGAAAATTACAATAACTGAAATGAAAAATTCACTAACGCAAACTTGAGCAAGCAGAAGAAAGAATCTGCAAACTCTAAGACAGGACATATAAATTATCAAGTTGGGGAAATGGAAAGAAAAGAGATAGACCAAAAGCGAACACAGACAGGGCGCTGGGGGACACCCTCAAGAGACCAACATATGCACTGTGAGATCTCAGAAGGGGAAGTGAGAAGAGGACAGAGAGAATATTTGAAGAAATAATGGCTGGAAACTTGCCAAACTTGATGAAAGACAGGAATACAAATGTTGAAGAAGTTTAACAAACTCCAAATGAGACAAACTTAAAAGATCAATAGGCATACTTTATAACCAAACTTTTAAAAGTCAAAAGACAGAGAATCTTGAAAGCAGCAAGAGAAAAGACTCATCAACTGTATACCAACACTTTGGATAATCTAGATGAAATGGATAAATTCCTAGAAACAAAACTAAATCACAAAGAAATACAAACTCTGAATAGACCTATAACTGGTAAGGAGAATACTAATCAAAAATCTCCCAATGAAGTAAAGTCCTGGATCTGACACCTTCCCTGGTGACTTCTACCAAACAATTAAAGATGAATATCAATTATTCTCAAATTTCTTCAAAACACTGAAGAGAACACTTCCTAACTCATTCTATGAGGCTACTGCTGCTGCTAAGTCACTTCAGTCGTGTCCGACTCTGTGTGACCCCACAGACGGAAGCCCACCAGGCTTCCCTGTCCCTGGGATTCTCCAGGCAAGAACACAGGAGTGGGCTGCCATTTCCTTCTCCAATGTGTGAAAGTGAAAGTGAAGTCGCTCAGTCGTGTCCGACCCTTAGCGACCCCACGGACTGCAGCCTACCAGGCTCCTCCATCCATGGGATTTTCTAGGCAAGAGTACTGGAGTGGCTTGCCATTGCCTTCTCCCTATGAGGCTACAGTTACTCTAAATATCCTCAACAAAAAACTAGCAAACAGAATTCAGCAGCATATTAAAAGACTTATTATATACCATTTCCAACTGAGATGCAAGGATCCCACTGGATTCCAGGAATGCAAAGGTGATTCAACATACATAAGTTAATCAGTGTAATACACCACGGTATCAGAACGAGGGGAAAAACCCACACGATCATCTCAACTAATATAGGAAAGCATCTGATGAAATTCCATACACAGTCATGGTAAACAACATGCCAGGGATAGAAGGAAATCTCATGCAAAAAAGTCGTATATGAAAACCCCAAGGCAAATATTATACTCAGTGGTAAAAGACTAAAAGCTTTCCTCTGAGACATACAGAGGATGTCCACTTTACAACTTCCATTCACCAAAGAAATTCTAACCAGAGCAATTAGGTAAGAAAAAAGGAAAAGGAACAGACAATCAAATTGGAAAGGAAAAAATGCAATTATCTCTGGAGGTGATATGAATTAAAGATTTTACACACACCAAAATAGAAAAACAAAAACCGTTAGAGCTAATAGATGAATTCAGCAAAGTGGCAGAACACAAAGTCAACACACAAAAGTCAGTTGTATTTCTATACACTAACAGTGAACAAGCTGAAAAGGAAATTACAAGAACAATTCCATTTACAATAGCATTTAAAAGAATAAAATATATAGGAATTAACTAAACCAAAGGGAGAAGGCAATGGCACCCCACTCCAGTACTCTTGCCTGGAAAATCCCATGGATGGAGGAGCCTGGTGGGCTGCAGTCCATGGGGTCACAAAGAGTCGGACACGACTGAGTGACTTCACTTTCACTTTTCACTTTCATGCATTGGAGAAGGAAATGGCAACCCACTCCAGTGTTCTTGCCTGGAGAATCCCAGGGACGGCGGAGCCTGGTCGGCTGCCGTCTATGGGGTCGCACGGAGTCGGACATGACTGAAGCGACTTAGCAGCAGCAGCAGCAAACCAAAGAGGCAAAAGACTTGTACAATGAAAACTTTCATAGTTTTTATAGTTTTATATATTGCTGAAACAAATTAAAGACATAAATAAAAGGAAACACATGCCATGTTCATGGATTGGAAAACTGAATTTTGTTAAAATATCAATACTGCCCAAATTCAGTGCTGCTGCTGCTAAGTCACTTCAGTCGTGTCCGACTCTGTGTGACCCCAGAGATGGCAGCCCACCAGGCTCCCCCATCCCTGAGATTCTCCAAGCAAGAACACTGGAGTGGGTTGCCATTTCCTTCTCCAATGCATGAAAGTAAAAAGTGAAAGTGAAGTCGCTCAGTGGTCCAACTCTTAGCGACCCCATGGACTGCAGCCTACCAGGCTCCTCTGTCCATAGGATTTTCCAGGCAAAAGTACTGGAGTGGCTTGCCATTGCCTTCTCCGAAATTCAGTGGAATTCCTATCAAAATCCCAATGACATTTTCTGTAGAAACAGGAAAAACCTACCCTAAAATTCATATGGAATCTCAAGGGTTCTTGAATAGTCCCCCCCACCCCAAAAAAAATCTTGAAAAAGAACAAACTGGAGAACTTACATTTCCTGATTTCAAGAACTGTTCTTCAAAGCTACAGTAGTCAAAGCCATGTGATACTGGCATAAAGACAGACATGAAGACCAATGGAATACAAGGGAGATCCCAGAAAGAAACCCTTGTTTATAGGGTCAAATGATATTTGACAAGGGTGCCAAGACTATTTAATGGGGAAAGGACAGCCTTTTCAACAAATGGTGCTGAGAAAACTGGATCTCCACATGCAAACAAATAAAATCAGACACTTACCTAACAACACAGGCAAAAATGAACTCCAATGGATCAAAGACCTAATGTAAGACTTAAAACAACAAAATGCTTAGAAGAAAACACGGGACAAAAACTTCACATCATTGGATTTGCCAAAGATTTCTTGGTATGACATCAAGAGTATAGGTAACAAAGGAAAAAAACAGACAAATTGGATTTCTTGAAAATTAAAAGAAGTTTGTTCATCCAAAGACTCTATCAACAAGAGTAAAAATGCAATCCAAAGAATGAGAGAAAATATTTGCAAATCATATACCCGATAAGTAATAAATATCCAGAATATTATAGAGAACTTCTAAAACTCAACAACAAAAATAACCCAATTCAAAACTGGACAAAATATTTGAATAAACATTTCTCCAAAGAGGACCTACGAATGTCCAATAAGCACATCAACATGCTCAACATTACTAATCATTTGTTGTTGGTGTTTAGTTGCTAAGGCATGTCCAACTCTTTTGCGACCCGATGAGCCCGCCAGGCTCTTCTGCCCATGGACTTCCCAGGCAAGAATATTGGAGTGGGTTGCCATTTCCTTCTCCAGGGGATCTTCCCAACCCAGGGATCCAACCCATGTCTCGTGCATTGGCAGGAGGATTCTTTACCACTGAGCCACCAGGGAAGTCCTTACTAATCATTGCTGCTAAGTCACTTCAGTCGTGTCCGACTCTGTGTGACCCCATAGACGGCAGCCCACCAGGCTCCCCTGTCCCTGGGATTCTCCAGGCAAGAACTACTAATCATTAGGGAAACACAAATCAAAACTAAAATAAGAAGCCATTCCACAGTAATTAGGATGGCCACTATCAAAAACAGAGAAAACAAGTATTGGTAAGGATGTGGAGAAATCAGAACCCTTGGGGTGCTGTGGGGTGTAAACTGGAGTGCTGTGGAAAACGGCATGATGGTTCCTCAAAAAATTAAAAATAGAATTACCGTATGACCCACCAACTCCACTCTGGGTATATACTCAAAAGAACTGAAAGCAGGATCTCCAAGCGCTATTTGTACACCCACGTTCATAACAGCATTATTCAGAATAACTAAAACTTGGGAAAAAAACCAAGCATCCATTGATAGATATATGGATAAGCAAAATGTAACATATACATACAATAAAATATTATTCAACCTTAAAGAGCAATATGCTACAATGTAAACAAACCTTGAGGACATTATGCTAGGTGAAATTCAGTTCAGTTCAGTTCAGTCTCTCGGTCGTGTCCGTGCCATGAATCACAGCATGCCAGGCCTCCCTGTCCATCACCAACTCCCGGAGTTCACTCAAACTCATGTCCATCGAGTCAGTGATGCCATCCAGCCATCTCATTCTCTGTCGTCCCCGCCTCCTCTCACCCCCAATCCCTCCTAGCATCAGAGTCTTTTCCAGTGAGTCAACTCGTCGCATGAGGTGGCCAAAGTATTGCAGTTTCAGCTTTAGCATCAGTCCTTCCAATGAACACCCAGGATTGATCTCCTTTAGAATGGACTGGTTGGATCTCCTTGCAGTCCAAGGGACTCTCAAGAGTCTTCTCCAGCACCACAGTTCAAAAGCATCAATTCTTCGGCGATCAGCTTTCTTCACGGTCCAACTCTCACATCCATACATGACCACGGGAAAAACCATAGCCTTGACTAGACGGACCTTGGTTGGCAAAGTACTGTCTCTGCTTTTTAAAATGCTATCTAGGTTGGTCATAACTTTCCTTCCAAGGAGTAAGAGTCTTTTAATTTCATGGCTGCAATCACCATCTGCAGTGATTTTGGAGCCCCAAAAAATAAAGTCTGACACTGTTTCCACTGTTTCCCTATTTCCCATGGAATGATGGGACCAGATGCCATGATCTTTGTTTTCTGAATGTTGAGCTTCAAGCCAACCTTTTCACTCTCTTCTTTCACTTTCATCAAGAAGCTTTTGAGTTCCTCTTCACTTTCTGCCATAAGGGTGGTGTCATCTGCATATCTGAGGTTACTGATATTTCTCCCGGCAATCTTGATTCCAGCTTGTGCTTCTTCCAGCCCAGCGTTCCTCATGATGTACTCTGCATATAAGTTAAATAAGCAGGGTGACAATATACAACCTTGACGTACTCCTTTTCCTATTTGGCACCAGTCTGTTGTTCCATGTCCAGTTCTAACTATTGCTTCCTGACCTGCATACAGGTTTCTCAAGAGGCAGGTCAGGTGGTCTGGTATTCCCATCTCTTTCAGAATGTTCCAGTTTATTGTGATCCACACAATCAAAGGCTTTGGCATAGTCAATGAAGCAGAAATAGATGTTTTTCTGGAACTCTCTTGCTTTCTCCATGATCCAGCGGATGTTGGCAATTTGATCTCTGGTGCCTCTGCCTTTTCTAAAACCTGCTTGAACATCTGGAAGTTCACGGTTCACATATTGCTAAAGCCTGGCTTGGAGAATTTTGAGCATGACTGATGGACAGGGAGGCCTGGCGTGCTGTGATTCATGGGGTCGCAGAGAGTCGGACACGACTGAGCGACTGAACTGAACTGAACTGAGATGAGTGCAATTGTGCGGTAGTTTGAGCATTCTTTGGCATTCCCTTTCTTTGGGATTGGAATGAAGACTGACCTTTTCCAGTTCTGTGGCCACTGCTAAGTTTTCCAAATTTGCTGGCATATTGAGTGCAGCACTTTCACAGCATCGTCTTTCAGGATTTGAAATAGCTCAACTGGAATTCCATCACCTCTACTAGCTTTGTTCGTAGTGATGCTCTCTAAGGCCCACTTGACTTCACATTCCAAGATGTCTGGCTCCAGGTGAGTGATCACGCCATCGTGATTATCTTCGTCGTGAAGATATTTTTTGTACGGTTTTTCTGTGTATTCTTGCCACCTCTTCTTAATATCTTCTGCTTCTGTTAGGTCCATACCATTTCTGTCCTTTATCGAGCCCATCTCTGCATGAAATGTTCCCTTGATATCTCTAATTTTCTTGAAGAGATCTCTTGTTTTTCCTATTCTGTTGTTTTCCTCTATTTCTTTGCACTGAAATTAGTCAGCCACAAAAAGACAAATACTGTATGATTCCTCTTATATGAGGTCCTCAGTCAAAATTATAGACCAAGAGTAGGATGGTGGTTGATCAGGGCTGGAGAAGAGGAAAACAGGGAGTTACTGTTCAAAGGATATAGCAGTTTAGATGTACAAGATGAAAAAAGTTCCAGAGATGGATGGCAGTGATAGTTACACAGCATTATGAATGTATTAAATATCATAATGCAAAACTGTACATTCTTAATGGTTAAGATAGTAAATGTTATATGTTATTTTATAATTTTATATGTTATTTAAGTGCTATATGTTACTTTAAATGCTATATGTTATTTTATCACAAGAAAAAGTGAAGAAAAACCACTCATGAGTTATATATTAATTACAAAAGTGAATAAAGATTTTTACAATGAAAAAATATGGTGGGGGATATCTCTGGTGGTCCAGTGGTTGAGTGTCTGTCTGTCAACGCAGGGGACATGGGTTCAATCCCTGGTCCAAAAGATCCTACATGCTACAGAGGGACTAAGCCCACACTCTAGAGCCCCTGAGCCTCAGCTACTGAGCCTGTGTGCTACAACTACTGAAGCCTGCGAGCCTAGAGCCGGGTGCTCCGCAAAAGAGAAGCCACTGCAGTAAGAAGCCCACTCACCACAACTAGAGAAAGCCCCAGCGCAGCAACAAAGACCCCGCGCAGCCAAAAAAACTATATGCACACATTACTCCGATGAAAATAAAAAGGGAAGCCGCTCACCGTGTAATGGTAAGTGAAGAAATCAAAGATGAAGGGTGGTGTATAAAGAATGTATTTGTTGTTGCTGTTTAGTTGCTAAGTCTGTGTCTGACTATTTTGCAATCCATGGGTGGTAACCTGCCAGGTTCCTCTGTCCATGGGATTTCCCAGGCAAGAGTACTAGAGTGGGCTGTAATTTCCTTCCCCAGGGGATGTTCCTGACCCAGCAATCAAACCCATATACCCTGCATTGCTGAGTGGGTTCTTTGCCACTGAGCCACCAGGGAAGCCAAAGTATGTACAGTTTGTATTAAAAAGTTGGCAGAGTAGGGGACTTCCCTAGTGGTCGAGTGGCTAAGAGTCCTTACTTCCACTGCAGCGGGCCCAGGCTCGAGCCCTGGTCTGGGAACTAGGTCCCTTGTGCCACAACTAAAGAGTTCACATGCTGCAACTAAAGATTCCACATTCCACACACCACAATTAAGACCTGCTGCAGCCAAAAAAAGAAAGAAATAATATATATATATATATTTTAAGTTGGCAGAGTAGGACGAGAATACAAGAGCACCTGTTTTAATATAAATAAAATCTCTGGTTATTAGTAAGAAATACTTAATTAAATTTAAATTAACATATCTGATAATTACTATTAAAAGTTATAGTAAGAAATAACACTGCTCGTTTCTGGTAAGGAGAATTGAACGGCTGCAAGACAGAGTCAGGAGAGAGAATGTCACTGTATACACTTTCCTATACTTATAATTTTGAATTATGCGAATGTATTATTTACTAGCAACCAAAATTTTAAATGTTTAATAAAAAGCTTTACCATTAGTTTCATGCTACTCTAATTCCTTACCTCATATCTGCCTGAGCTTTTAAGAGGACAACTGGTGTGTCACTCACTTTATTTATTTATTTGTGGCTGTGCTGGGTCTTTGCTGCTGCTCAGGGGCTTTCTCTAGTTGCGGTGCATAGGATTCCTGTTTTGGCGGCTTCTTTGGTTGCAGAGCACAAACTCTAGAATGCGAGCTCAGTAGTTGTGGCACACAGGCTTAGTTGTCGCACAGCATGTGGAATCTTCCCACTCCAGGGATTGAACCCATGTTCCCTGCACTGGTATGCATACGTGCGAAATCACTTCAGTCGTATCCAGTCACATCCAACTCTTTGCAACCCCATGGGCTGTAGCCCATCAGGCTCCTCTGTCCATGGGATTCTCCAGGCAAGAATACTGGAGTGGGTTGCCATGCCCTCTTCCAGGGCTGCATTGCTAGGCAAATTCTTAACCACTAGACCACCAGGGAAATCTCATTCATATATTAGTTTATATATATATTTAACTTTTGGCTGCACCCTGGAACATATGGGATCTCAGTTCCCCAACCAGGGATCAAACTCACACTCCCTGAATTGGAAGGCAGAGTCTTAATCACTAAACCACCAGGGAAGTTTTCCATTCATTTATTAATATGTGTTACTGTGTAACTAACTCTGTTATCTCCACAATGAAGCTGGAAAAGTTTTTACCTCTTCCAATTGTCTGAAATCTACTACCCTAACACTTAACAATGCTGTGTAAACACTAGGCTTTTGTAGGCTGAGTGTTCCATAGAAATTCAAATGAATATGAGGTATGACAAAACTAGGAGATGTGAATCACGTGTTCAAATTTTAAACAGTATTCCCTTGAAACATTCAGAGGCCTCCAGGTAAAAAGCCATTTTGTGAATTCAGAAATCTCTGGGATTATGAATCAATTCCTCCCCATAATATTATTTCATAGAGCAGCATTTAGAAAAAGCTGAAACCACGATGTAAGAGTTTGACTGCAAAGAAAGCTGAGTGCCGAAGAATTGATGCTTTTGAACTGTGGTGTTGGAGAAGACTCGAGAGTCCCTTGGACTGTAAGGAGGTCCAACCAGTCCATTCTAAAGGAGATCAGCCCTGAGTGTTCATTGGAAGGACAGATGTTGAAGCTGAAACTCCAATACTTTGGCCACCTGATGCAATGAGCTGACTCACTGGAAAAAACCCTGATGCTGGGAAAGACTGAAGGCGGGAGGAGGAGGACGACAGAGGATGAGATGGTTGGATGGCATCACTGACTCAATGGACGTGAGTTTGGGTAAACTCCAGGAGTTGGTGATGGACAGGGAGGCCTGGCGTGCTGCAGTCCATGGGGTCGCAAAGAGTCGGACACGACTAAGTGACTGAACTGAACTGAACTGAAACCATCATTCAGGTGTCAGCTACCTTCCAGAGTACACCCAGGATTCAAGAATAAGAACAATTTCTTCCTTGAAGAACTGTTGCTTGATTTTTTTTTTTTTTTTGGCCTGCCCCCAAATGTTCTGGATGTGTTAGGCATTATATTTTACATTATCTGGAGGAAATGTGGAGCTGGTGAAATTTATACATTAAAGCCAAAAGTCCTAATCCTCCTGGAGATACAACATTTTATAGGTTTTAGGGAGACAGTTTTAGATTGAAAATAATGAACAACTCTCAAAAATTAGTTGCCTGATAATACACTAGTCAGACGATGAACTGCCTAGAGCTGGAAGTTTCCAACAGGAGTATTGGATAAAATATTTTCATATTAACTATAAAGATGAACTAGAAAATTCCTAAGGTATATTCTAATACTAAAAGTTCCATTCAGTTCTCAGATTTTTGTAAGATGGAATCAAAGGGATATTCAACAGTTTGCCTTGCCACACTCAGGAATACCACTAAATACTGAAGCACAAAACACAAACAACCCAGCTACCTATCCTCTTGGTGCCAATTTGCTGATATTACTTCTAGTAAACTTAAAAACTAATCAAGCTCCTATTAACCTACTATCCCCCCAATTTGGCATGTGGGTAAATACATACACGTACCAGCTTATGACTTAAGAACAGTTTGAGTGGTCTACAAAAACAAAGGATGATTTTTAGGAACCACATTAGAGTACTGTCTTATTTCTACCATATGTGTGTGCTAAGTCGTACCAGACTCTTGGTGACCCTGTGGACTGTAGCCCACCAGGCTCTTCTATCCATGGGATTCTCCAGGCAAAAATACTGGAGTGGGTTGGCATGCCCTCCTCCAGGGGATCTTCCTGACCCAGGGATCCAACTCAAGTCTCATGTCTCCTGCATTGGCAGGTAGGTTCTTTACCACTAGCACCACATGGGAAGTCCATTCTATCCTAGGAGATAGTCAAATATTCATAAGCAAAACCTTACACTTCCTGAAAAAAACTGTCCAAAACTGAGCCTGCTTTTCAAACTTAACTCCACGAATTCATTCAGAATTTTCAAACTTCATGTTATCATTTCCAAAACTGAAAATCATTATTCAAACTTACTCTCTGGGATGACTACTTTGTAACTACTACTGCCATGTAACATCAGTTTCTGATGCCATGCAATGGTAAACACTCCTGTGGTTCCTTATACAAAGGAAGGTGAGTGCAGCAACCTGAAGGGATGGAAGAAACCTAAGTTCCAAATAACATCCGTGAAAAGCCAAACCAACTGGGACCACCAACTTTTGGGTAAGGTGCTAACATCCCTTGTTGCTGAAGTTTCTTTTCACTCACTTCCTTCAACATCCTGAGACTAGAGACTAAATGGCTTTATGATGGCTTGAATAAATAACAAGTTGGTAAGAGAACTGTGTCTACTGAGAGCATACATAGTAAAATCGACTTGTTGAACTCATAAAAACCTATGCCCCATTAATGAGATTTATTATTTGTATAAGTGAAATGACCTCTGACCACTATTTGTCAATAGTTTCCTCTATGTGAATATCATCTCACATAACTCATTAGAGCCAAGTAGTGGATACTCACTGAACTTTAAAATTAGTGAAACAAAAAACTAGCTAAGCAACAATCTGTTACAGTGGAAGATCAACAAAAATTTCCTTTAAAAATGTTACTTGCCTTAATAGTTAAAAGAAATTTTTTTTTTTGGCCAATGAGTCTTCGGTGTTCATTTACTTCTTCATAATCTTACTGTTTTAAGGGCTTAGAAAGACACTTGGTGCATATCTGCTATTATTATTAATCTTTAAGAACAATTTTAGATAATGATATAAAAATCTTTTTCTGAATTGTAAAAAGACTCTTCCAATTAAAAATATTAAATTCCAACATATTATTCAAATAATTATTTTAACTTACTTCTTTCTTCAACCAATATTTTTAGGGTATTAGCTATCCAAAAAAAAAATTTTTTTAAGAAAGGAAAACATCAGCCCCAGACCTGTTAGCCAGCCTGTGTGACAGACTAAAAAACTTCCTAGTCATTGACTGAAAAGGAAATCAAACGTTACATAGTGATCTACACCTGAATATGTCCATGGCACTTTGAAAAAGCAAGGATGGGATGAGAGTTCTAAGGCTGGCTTTCACAATACTAGTTCATTGACATAATCTTGTCTTCTGAACTATTAAGATAACTAAACCAAATGTCACCATTTCTCAACATTTCCTCCCACTTTAAAATCCATGACATCTTAATGGAGATGTATTTCTGCTCTGCACTGGTTAATTCCAAACAAAACTTGTGCCACACAAATAAACTCAGATGACTTCATAAACTAATACTTTGACATCTTTCTTATGCCATTTTACAATGTTTGCTAATTATCCTGAAATTCACAACAGTTCCTCCTGTTATTAAAAATAAGGAAACTGAGGCAAGAGAAGTGAGCTGCTACTTTGCAGCAAGCGGGCATCTCTCCAGACACTGCAAGCTGCTGTCCTGCCCTATTAAACCACAGTGCTTTTCTTAAAGGTTTAGTGGCTAAGTGGCTCAGACACTTTGTGGCCCCATGGACTGTAGCCGGCTAGGCTCCTCTGTCCATGGGATTTCCCAGGCAAAAGTGCCTATCAAATAAATAGGCACACGGAAAGGCTTCTCCTCACAGACATGCAAGACATCTCCCCCAAGAAAAGACAAAGAAGAGAATTCCTATCCGTGCCCCCCAGGAAGAAGAAACCATAAAACCAAAGTAAGGAGGCTTCTCAATCTGCACTGAGGACGAGGGGGTAAAAAACTAAAAAAAAAAGAGGGAGTCGAGGGGGACCAGCTTCTGAGACTGAAGACCACGTTATCAGGTTTATTTCGCACACTGGGAAATTACTGAAACACTGCTTAAGGAGAAACGGAATCAGAAATCCCGAGATTTCAGTCTTAAACGCCCAGACAAAGACACCTGAAAGTGAAGTATTTCCAAAACCTGTACAGTGGTTAGCTTACTCTTACTTGCTTATATAAAACCCACAAAGCCTACTTGGAGTCCCTAGTACTTAGAGCTGATTCCCAGTGTCCACCAGCGTCCACTTCCCCGCGTCCAGTTCCAGAAATACGGTTGGGTCTGACCCAGGCAGGATCTTCCGGCACGTTTTCCTCTGAAATTCATTAGCCTCACACCACCTGGAGACGACCTCCCTCCGACAGCTTCCCGTGATCAGTACCATAAACGTCAGGGAGAGAGTAAGAGCAGGCATGTACCTTTTACTACGTCCCTTACAGAAAATACTTCCTAAAACTCTGGTAGCAGAAACTGGCAAGGGACACCTCGCCCGGCCCCTGGCTCCCACCACGATACAAAGACAGCGAAAGCAGAAACCGGCCCGGGGTCTCTGCACCCCACAACCTCTCTGTCTCTGCAAGAGAGGAGCAGACTTTCGGGGCAACTGGACCCAGCCCTCAACAGCCCCCTCCCAACGTGGATCGCCTTCCTCTCCGCAGCGCAGGGTCGCACTGGAGACTGGGGTCTGGAAGGGATCAGACCACGCCGGGGCTGGCGCGGGAGGATGGGGGGCGCGCTCCAGGCAGACACACCAGCCCCTTCCTAGAGGCCCTGGGCTGTCCGCCTCCCGGTTCCGGGGTCTGAGCTCCGACGCCCGGAGACCCCCACCCCAGGTCCCTCCACGTCTCCCCCAGAGGGAAACGCGAAGCCCCAGAAGAACTGCGGGGAGAGCCGGGCTGCCAAGCACCGGGTCCGGGCGGGATGGAGCCCCGGCCGCGTGCGGCGGAAGATGGGAGGCGGCCCTTCGCAGCCGCCGCCCCTCCCCGGGCCCCGGCCTCTCCCGGTCCCGAATCGCAGGCTGCGGGGCGGCCTTCCCCTCCTCACCTCAAGGCGGCGGCGGCGGCCCGCGGTCCGGCGGTCCCGGACCCCTGCGCGGAGGCGGCGCTGGGCGGGAGGAGACGCCGGTAGGTCCGGCTATGGCTGACCGGCGCGCAGCACCAGGCCGGCCAGGCACACGGGGCGGGGCGGGGCTTCAGGGCTCTGGCCCCGCCCCGCCCCGCCCCCGCTCCCACCTCAGCCGGCGAGCCCCATGAGGTGACTACGTCCGGGGTTACTCGAGGCCGTTCACCTCCGACCCCGCTCCCCGCGGCGGCGCGGTCTGGCCCGCCACGCAGAGAGGCGCGGGCCCCGAGGGCCCGGCGACAGCCAATGGGAGGACGGCGCGGGGCGGGGCGACGTGAGGCGATACGGATGGTCCGAGCGCCGCTCTGCCATTCGGGGCCCAGCGGCTAGAGGGCGGGCGGGTCCGCGGTGGCCCCCGGCCCTTTCTCCGGAGGCGGTGCCGAGCCGGCGGCCCGGCCGGCTCCCCCTCCCGGCGCACCCGGGAATTGGGGAATGGCGCCGGGGGCCATCCGGCTCGGGGCGCGGGAAGGGAGCCCTGGATCGAGCGGGACTGAGCGAGGCGGGCGGTGCGCAGGCCGCGTGAGGACCTTACCCCGTGCAATCCCCGTGCCCGACGCGGAGGGTATCGCATTCATGAACTGCCCGGGATCACACAGGCCGGTTTCCAAGTTAGTGCTGGCAAACCAAGCCCTGTTCTGAGACAACATAACCGGCCTCGCTGGGTGGCCCGCCCCAAAGGAGTCTGAGGTGCTGAATCCTGAAGCACTTGAGGGGAAGCCTAGATGAAGGAAGCTCAGTAAGAAGGGCAGAGTGCCAATGGACAGGCTTCTGCGCCTGTCCCGAGCCTGGGACAGCAACCAACTCCCGGCTTCTTGGAAAGGAGCGTGCCTCCCCATTTCCACGGTGGTTACACAAGGTCTTTGAGAGGAAGGCAGCCTGTTTCTCTAGTTTTGCCAGTTATTTTATAGCAAGACAGTCGTGATTCTGTGTTGAAAATTAACAGTAACTGGAAAAATCCAAACATATAATAAAACTATAGAGCAGGAGAGCAAGAAAATTAGAGAAAATTGAACTTGAAACAGTGAGTTTAACTCTTTCCAATCCTGCCCAGGGTACTTTTCTGAACTTCTAACAAGCTTGTGCTAAAGGCCAAGAGTGGTACAGAGGATGACAGTTTTGTGGGAAGAAGTCCTGAGCCAGGGAGCAAAGAGTGAACAGGGTAGAAATACACAACCTCAGGTCAGAAGTTCTTGGAGGGAAGCAGAAGCAGGAAGATAGGAAGGTTGGTCAACAGGAAAGAGTATTCTAGAAGCCCTCATCATACCTTTAGGTGGTGACTTCTCCAAGAGTTTACCAACCTACTTGAAGAGAATAGAGACTGGAAACACATTCAGAAGGAAAATGTGAACTTTATATAGAGCAGTCACCCAAGTTTCACAATAACTGTCGTTAGATGCACCTGTCAGTTGAACAGAGAGGAGAATCAGAATATAAAGATAACTGAGCATGGCCTCACTGTTTAACAGGATGTTTGACTTGATTGACTGGGAAAAAAGCCTGGAAAGAGAAAACTTTGTCTCTTCCCTATGAAGCCGCCATGAAGGAAGTGACTTTACAAAGAACTAAAAATCTTGAGGTTATTTGTCTTATTTTTCATCTACCTTTCCTAGTTCCTACTACTTATAATAGATTCTTTCTTAGTGATGTTGCTGTTTATCAGCCTTAGGAATACTGCAGAACCAGGGGATTGTGCTCAGAAACTGTCCTTATGTGAACCTTCAGCAAGCCCTTACATGTCTTGCTTTTGACCTCATTGAACATTTGAAGTAACTCAGCTCTGTAAAGTACTAGCCAAGGAGAGGCCTAATGAATGAGCTACCATGAAAGAAAATGAAGGATGAGTTAAGATACATCAAGACTATTTACATAGAATATAGTAATCTAATTATTATCATCAAGTGACAGTTGGACCAAGAGTGGGCAGAGAGCTGAGTCTTTAAGACAGTTCACCTGGAATTTCAACTCCGAAGTGTTGTTTTGTTTGGTGCATGCCACAACCTGTCCATCTCCACTATAGGCTCTTTAGTGCTGTTCCATGGGTACTTGTCACACAAGCTTATGTCTGTAAGAAGTGGTGGAGGAGAGTTAGA
Source organism: Moschus berezovskii (assembly GCF_049115385.1). Classification (NCBI taxonomy): domain Eukaryota; kingdom Metazoa; phylum Chordata; class Mammalia; order Artiodactyla; family Moschidae; genus Moschus; species Moschus berezovskii. Next base: position 25,666,193 of record NC_142479.1, read on the forward strand.
GGGTGGAGGGAACTTACTATACAAGACTAACAGGTGTAAGAGAAGAGAGAGAGTGGCACATTTCTAAGTGCCATAATGGCTGTAACAGACAGAACTGTGATCTAAATTTATATGTCAAAGTCTCAATCCTCAGCACCTCAGAATTTGAGTATAGTTGGAGATTGGCTCTTTAAAGAGGAAACTGAAATGAAATGAAGTCATTAGGTGGGCCCTAATTCCAAATGACTGGGGGCCTTACAGAAAGAGGAGATTAGGACACAGACACACAATGAGGGAAGACCATCTGTGAATCACAATTGATGAAGCCTTTACCAGATGTGGCTGTTTTGCTGGAGAAGATGGTCAACTGCAAGCCAAAGAGAGAAGCCTAAGAAGAAACCAACTCTGCTGACATTTTAATCTTGGACTTACAGCCTCTAGAACTGTGAAGAAATAAACTTCTATTGTTTAAGTCACCCAGTCTGTGATACTGTTATCATTGAAGCCCTAAAAAAACTAATACAAGTTTCCAAATACCAAATGGCTTCCTGGTTTTTTAAGAAGGTTAGATTAAGGTATCAGCGATTTCCCCCTGAGCATTCCAACCTTAAAGACGGTCTGTCACCCTACTATGGGGGAAATAAGAAAAGCCTGAGGGCATACCTGTCTTTAAGATATCCCAATCTAGTTGGGAAGACAAAACTAAACACCAAAACAGAGTGTCTAGATCTTGTTCTTTAATTGATAACTGTGTTTAAGCTTTAGAAGAGCCTTACACAAAAGAGGATAAATTCTCAAAACTACAGTCCAGAAATACACAAGCAGTATGTGTGTCACTGTCCAGGACATTTTGGCACTTAATTGTCGATTCTACTTCAGTTTGCAGGAGTGTTTCTCAAAGTATGTTCCACTGACCACCTGAAACAGAATCAGTCAGTGCGTGTTAAAAATACGGCTTACCAGCCCCACTTCAGACTCTTTTCTTAAGCAGTAATTATTCACCCTGGAGTTAAAGAACAATAGTTTAGGATTTATCATTATTGTTCCCTCTTTGTTGTCAGTGTCTCCAACGAAGAACAACATGTCCTACACCTGCACAAACTAGACAGAAAAGCCTGGCAGTTCAGGCCAAAGTTGAACCAAGGTAGGAAAAAATGTGCCTGAATAGAAAATGGACCCATAGGACTTCCCTGGTGGTCCATTGGTTAAGAATCTGCCTGCCAATGCAGGGGATGCAGGTTCAGTTTTGGTCCAGGAAGATCCCACATGCTGCAGAGCAACTAAGCCCATGCACCCCAACTACTGAGCCCACAAGCCCCACTGCAATGAGAAGCCCATGCACTGCAACGAAGAATAGCTCCCCACTCAGTGCAACTAGAGAAAGTCCACGCGCAGCAACCAAGAGCCAGCACAGCCAAAAGTAAAAATAAAATATTTATCATTTTTAAAAAAGCAAATGGACCCTCAAAAAGCACCCTGTCCTGGTGGCTGTCTGGCCACAGTTCCAAATTCCTTAAATGGCAAAGTCAGTGATACACCTTTCGGACAGTATTCTTGCCTGGGAAATCCCACGGACAGAGGAGCCTGGCAGGCTGCAGTCCACAGCGTCGCATAAGAGTCAGACACAACTTAGCAACTAAACAAGAGCACAATATAGGGGATATGATACGATGTTATTTCCCACTGACCCCCAATACGCTAATCTGGCTTCCATCTCTTGCCGTGCTTATCTTTACTTTTGCTTATGCTGGCAAACTTCTGCTGCCTCTTTCCTAATTTTCTGAATTTTTCTATAGTCTGTGGGAGTCCCATTTTCTCAAAGAAGATCTCTTTTATTTCTCCAGCTCCTACTGATTATCCTTCCTTTGAATTCTACTAGCAATCTGGTCACCACCATATGGTTCAGCATTTACTGGGCTGAAAATTTTTTGTGGGTATGTTGGTTTCAGCTCTCCAGCTAAATTTTAATCATCTTAAAAGCAGAGAGCATTTCTTACACTTTGGTACTGCCCTCGATAGCTAGGTAGAGATATTCATACAGCTTCACTGACTGAAAATAAAGGCTGGCTCTGTACCTCAGAGACCTCTCTGCTTCCAACGTCTGCTTGTCCGTCTTCAAGTCGCGTCTGGGAGGCAAAAACCTCCAGAAGGATACTTCACAGATGGACAGACTTCAAGAAAGTCACTGCCTTGACCAGAACTGAGGCTCTAGTCGAAAGATAAAGAGAAAAAAGAAGACAAGAAGACCTGATCAGAACACCGTGTTCTTCTACTCTGGTCAGCCTCGCAGGTTTGTCCAGGATTAAGAGCCTGAGGGAACTTCACACCAAAAGGTCAGAAACTGTCCACAGAAAGGCTGCTTTATAAGTCTGGTCCTGATGATGAAAGGCAAGATTACACAATGAGAAAGACAGCGTTCGCCACAGAGGCTCTGCACGATGTTTTCACATGGACCACTTGAGCTTTCACAAGGCATTTCAGCTTCTCCTCCCTCCTTATTATCCAATCGCAGACACTGCCAAGGTCTAGCTGTCCTATCTATAATTGGCAGTCACCAAAACTTGGCTGCCTCTTGCATGACACCTCCAGTATCTTTTCCTTTGGCTCTGCTGGGTCTTCCTTGCAGTGTGTGGGCTTTCTCTAGTTGTGGCACAAGGGCTTAGTAGTCCTGGAGCATGTGGAATCCTAGTTCCCTGACCAGGAATCATTCAAACCTGTGTCCCCTGCATTGGAAGGCGGATTCTGAACCACTGGACCTCCAGGGAAGTCCCCAGTATCATTTTTTTTTAAACCCTTTCTAAGTCATATACACTTCATTACTAAATACCGAGAGAAATTTTAAGTGGACCTTTATCTGAAGGCAGGGAGGCTAACCTGTTTACCTCTTGCCTGTTCTTGGGATTCTGACATTTCACAGTGATCAGCTTTAGACCTTCTCATCTCCGACCTCACTCTCCTGCAACCCTATGAGAACGCTCCCAGAGAGCTTACTCCCTGTTCCTGCCTCACCGTCTCTTCAGCTTCTCCAGCATCTCCATCTCTCCTGAGTCTGACTCAGCTTTCTCCTGATACATGTTTAGACCTCACCTGTCTCTCCCAAATAAATACCCTCACTCCCTACCACTACGATTATATGTGCGTGCATACTAAGTCACCTCAGTTCAGTTCAGTCGCTCAGTCGTGTCCAACTCTTTGTGACCCCACGAATCACAGCACGCCAGGCCAGTCATGTCCAATTCTATGTGACCCCATGGACTAACCTGCCAGGCTCCTCTGTCCATGGGATTCTCCAAGCAAGAATACTGGAGTGGGTTGCCATGCCCTCCTCCAGGGGATCTTCCCAACCCAGGGATTGAACCTGCATCTCTTAGGTCTCCTGCATAGGTGTGTGGGTTCTTAACCACTAGCACCACCTGGGAAGCCCCTACTATTATGTATGAAACACAATAAATAATAAAACACAACATTAATAATTTTTGAAGAGCCTTTACTTTCAAGGAAAACTGAACCATCACTCAACTTCCTTTCATCCTTTTCATCCCTTCAGTCTTCTTTAAAATAATTTTAAAAATTTTCTTTATTTTTGAATGTGCTAGGTCTTTGTTGCTTTTCTTTAGATGTGGTGTGCGATCTTCTTATTGCGGTGGCTTCTCTTGATGGGCTCTAGGGCATTTGGTCTGTAGTTGCGGCACGTGGGTTCAGTTGTTCTGCCGCATGTGGGATCCTCCCAGACCAGGGATTGAACCCATGTCTACTGCACTGGCAGGTGGATTCTTTACCACTGAGCCACCAGGGAAGTCGCATCCCTTCAGTCTTAAAGTTTCTCTCTCTTATAACTTGGAATAGAAGATTTCAGTGTCCCTGTCTTTTTAAATCTCACCTCTAGTTAACATACTAGACCAGCAGGTAGAAAGCAATCTCCACAAGTCTTGTTTATCAGTGGACCTGCTTCACTGATGTGCCCAAATTTCTTAATGAAAATGAAAGGAAAGAAGTGGAAACAAAAAATGAATGAAAATAAAATGTAATTTAAATCAATGAATGAGATGGTCATATCAATTGACTAATATAGTTCTGGGGGTGAACACAGGCAAGCAGTCCTGAGAAGTACTGGTTCTTGGTATTGGCGATCTTAGCCAACAGAGAAGGAGGGACGCTGCCTTCCCTGTGTTCTGCACTGTAAAGAGCTGAGCTCTTTAATCAGGTAAACCAGGCTTTACATCCTGACTCCATCACTTAATTAGCTCCGTGACCTAGAGCAAATGACCCCCTTTCTGGGCCTCAGTTTCCTTGTCTATAAACCTGAGATAGAACACCTACCTTGTAAGGTTGTGATTTGGATTAAATACCATAGCCAAAATGTAAAGTTTCTAACACAAAACTTGGAGGCAGGCTAAAACTATTACTTCCCCCTTTCTCACCATTCCCCTCTCCATGTCCCACTAATGTTCAGTACAAGAACAAAATATCCTGTGGATGCTCAGTTGGATTCAGGAATGATTATGGTATTAAGTTAGCTATCCAACCCCAGCCCAGGGCCAATATTCCCAGAGAAACAGAGCATGTGATCAGAGATCTGGGGTTACATCTGAACCTTTTACCCATACTTGGAGGGAGCAAGTAAACAGGAGAAGTAGCTCTGGCCTGAGCTTCTGAGAACGAACTAAAAGGCTGACAATGTGAGCGTTCGCCAGGCCCTGCTCAGTCCCGTGGTTGCACCACACTAAAAAGGCAATTTGGCCCCCGTGGGACAAAAGGAACTTTCATATACTGTCAGTGGGAGTGTAAACGGGGACGACCTCTTAGAAAACAGTTTGGCGTTAGTTAGTGAAGCTGACCATATCCTGCATGTGCTATAACCCAGCTTCCAGTTACGGATTTATACTCTGGAGAAACTTTCAAATGTGTCCCAGGAACATTTTCTCTTCTGGTCCCAAACTGGAAACAACCCAACATCTCTCAGCAGTAGAATGGATAAATAAGCTATGGTGCAATCCAAAGAAGAGGGGGTGTGTGTTACATGTGGCTGATTCACTTTGCTATACTGCAGAAGCGAATACAACATTGCAAAGCAACTATATACGCCAATAAAAATTTCAAAAATAAATTATGATACCTTCATACAGTAAAATATTATAAAGCAATGAGAATGAACAAACTACTGCAACAAGAAACAATATGGAAGAATTTCACACACATAATGTTGAGCGAAAAAAAACCAGACACAAAAGAGTGTGTTTCTTCACAAATAGGCAAAATTCATTTGTGATGGTAAAAATCTGAATCATGGTTACTCCTGATGGTGGGTAGTGACTGGGAGAAAACACAAAGAGGAGTGGATTTACTTTGTGTTGCTGCTACTGCTGCTGCTGCTGTTGCTGTTAAGTCACTTCAGTCGTGTCCGACTCTGTATGACCCCATAGACGGCAGCCCACCAGGCTCCGCCGTCCCTGGGATTCTCCAGGCAAGAACACTGAAGTGGGTTGCCATTTCCTTCTCCAATGTGTGAAAGTGAAAGTGAAATCGCTCAGTTGTGTCCGACCCTTAGCGACCCCACGGACTGCAGCCTACCAGGCTCCTCCATCCATGGGATTTTCTAGGCAAGAGTACTGGAGTGGCTTGCCATTGCCTTCTCTGTCACTTTGTGTTATATGTAATAAAAAGTTTACTTTAAATTACATAGGGTGTGATCTACCCATTTACATCAGTACAACAGCAGGGAAAAAGTACAAGAGCCCTAAAAAGTAATTTCAGTGATACATATATAGATAGTTCACTATTTGTAAAAAAAATGTCTGGGAAACTAATGATTGGGAGAAGGGAAAGGAGTGTGACCAGAGGGATAGACATATGAAGAGCTTCTCAGCTACTGTGAAAGTGAAAGTAATAGCCACTCAGTCCTGTCCGACTATTCTGCAACCCTGTGTGGACTGTAGCCCGCCAGGCTCCTTTGTCCACAGATTTCTCCAGGCAAGAAACTGGAGTGGGTTGCCACTCTCTTCTCCAGGGGATCTTCCTGACCCAGGGAATGAACTGGGACTCCTGCGCTGCAGGCAGACGCTTTACTGTCTGAGCCACCAGGGAAGCTACAGGCACTGTTCAGTTTCTTACCCTGGGTGATGGTTACATATGCTTATATCACTATTACTAAAAATACGCTTGTGTTGGGATTTCTCTGGTATTCCAGTGGCTAATGCACACCCAATGCAGGACTCCTGGGTTCAATCCCTGGTCAGGGAACTACACCCCACATTCCACAACTGAAGACCCCAAGGGCAGCAAACAAGACCTACGATTCAAATAAATAAATAATAAATACTTTAAAAAATATGCCTATGTTCTATATACTCTTCTATAGGCATGCTATATTCCACAATAAAAGAATTTAACATAAACCCAAACAAAAAATACACACCCTTAAAAGACAGAGTAGCAGAATATAGCGCTGAGATCATTTTCAAGCTGGAAGAGCCCTTTGAAAACATCTTGTCCAACCGTCTCATTCGAGAAACTGAAGCAGAAGTCAGAAAAGCTCAGTGTCTTACTCGAAGTGACGCAGCCGATTACAGAGCCTAACTCGGAACCTAGGTGAGCCTCCTGTTTTCTGGTCAAGTGCTCCAGAGAGCCATCCAGACTCACCCCGTCAGCTTTAGTTTCCTACTGTCTTCAGAGTCACATCGCTCATCTTCACACTCCATGAACCTCACTGTCTTACAGCTTGTGGTGGGGGAATGAGATCAGGAGAGAGATCGCCCCCTCTACAGATACTGCAAACATTTAGAAAGGGGAAAAAAAAATCTAGTAGTATAGAAACAGTTCTGGGTCTACTTTTCCACTACTGGATATTCTGACTCATTAATGAAGCTCTCCAGAGTCTCTGTACCTCCAACCTGCCGGTTGACTTCTGGGGAGGGTCTGAGAGTCAATAAAAAAAAACTCTTCTGGGGAGTTCCCTGGTCCGGTGGTTAGAGCTCCTCACCTCTAACCACTGTAGGGGGAGTTCCGTGTAGGTCTCCTTGCCTCCACTGTAGGGGGCACGGGTGCAGTCCCTGGTCGGGGAACTCGGATCCCACGTGCTTCACAGCATGGCCAAAAAAGGAAAAGAAAAGAACACTCTTCTTCTCTTTGTCCCAGCTTGCTGTTGTTCAGTCGATAAGTCATGTCCAACTCTTTGTGACCTCATGGACTGCAGCACGCCAGGCTCCTCTGTCCTCCACAACCTCCCGGAGTTTGCTCAAATTCGTGTCCATTGCTTGGGTGATCTCCTAGCACACACTCTGTTTTTGCAAAGAGTGAGCTCTTCTGCCACCTCGTGACAGAGAATGAGAATGGCCCTCACAGCCTTTCCTACACGTGCTCCAAGGGGGCAGCACTGAAACACGCTGCTGCCGCTGCTGAGTCGCTTCAGTCGTGTCCGACTCTGTGCGACCCCACAGATGGCAGCCCAGCAGGCTCCCCGTCCCCGGGATTCTCCAGGCAAGAACACTGGAGCGGATTGCCATTTCCTTCTCCAGTGTGTGAAAGTGAGAAGAGAAAGTGAAGTCACTCAGTCAAGTCCGACTTGTAGCGACCCCATGGACAGCAGCCCACCAGGCTCCTCCATCCACGGGATTGTCCAGGCGAGAGGACTGGAGTGGGGTGCCATTGCCTTCTCCGCTGAAACAGGCTACCCAGATGCTAATGGACAGAAAATTTCAGAGAGACAGACAGTAGGGAAAATTGCCTGATACCAGAAAGGAACAGAGAACCATGCACTCATGTTAATGAACTAGTAAGTAAAGACCGTGAAACCGAGGAAAGGCAACGGAGCCCCTTTACTCTCAACCCGTCTGCCCTGCCATGAGAATCTGGCAACTGAGACGGTGCTGCTCTGGACCATCGAAGGCGCTGAGGTTCCCTCCACTCGGCTCACTTCACTCCGTGCCCTTCCATAGGCAGACGTCTTTCAAAGATGACCTACGCTTCTTCACCTCCATTCACTCTTAACCCCCGCCTACTCCCACCAACTCCAGAACCACTGTTACAAAACTGTTAAATCCAGGGAACATTCTATCCTCCTTATACCCCCTGCTCAGTGTCTGACCAATTCTCAACTCCTTCCTTGAAATACCCTCCTTTCTTGGCCTCTAGGACATCCGTTCTGCTGGTTTCCTCTGCCACCTTCTCAGAGAAGTCTTCTCTGACTCCCCTACTTAAAGCGGCTTCTGGGAATTCCCTGGGGGGACCAGGGTTCAGTCTGAACTTTCACTACTGAGGGCCCAGGTTCGATCCCTGGTTGGGGAACTGAGATCCTGCAAGTCGTGCAACACAGCCGAATAAGAATAATAACCTCCCTGGTGGTTCAGTGGTAAAGAATCTGCCTGCCAAAGAAGGGGACAGAGGTGCGATCCCTGGTCCGGGAAGATCACACCGGTCATGGAGCAACTAAGCCCAGGTGCCATGACTACTGAGCCCACACGCTCCAGAGTCCGAGCTCCGAAACAAGAGGAGCACTGCGATGAGAAGATCGTGCACTGCAACCAGGAGCTGCCCCCACTCGCTACAATGAGAGGAAGCACAGCGGCAGAGACCCCAGCGCAGCCAAAAGTAAGTAATTTAACTCACTTTTAAAAAGTAACTTAATAATAGTAATAATAAAGTGGCCTCGGTCAGCTCTCCTTCACCTCGCCACCCTGTTGCTTCATGATGATTATCACAATCTTTAATTATCTTGTATACGTATTTGTATATTACTTATTATTAGCCCCCTACCCTATTTGGGGGCTTCCCAGATGGCTCGGTGGTAAAGAATCCACCACCAATGCAGGAGGCGCAGGAGATGAGGGTTTGATCCCTTGGTCGGGAAGATCCCCTATAGTAGGAAACGGCAACCCACTCCAGCATTCTTGCCTGGATAAAGCCATGGGCAGAGGAGCCTGGCATGGGGACGCAAAGAGCCCCCCATGGACAGAGGACCCACGGGGTCGCAAAGAGTTGGACGGGAATGGCACGCAAGCACGCACACACTATTTTATTTCCAACTGTTTATTGTCTGCTTCTGGTCTTTTTACATGAACGCAGATTTGGCTGGCTCACTGCGAGAAAGGCGTTTGGCACACAATAGGCACATAATAAAAATGTGTGGCATGAAGGAATGAACCGAAAGGCACTGTGGCTGCATGCTCAGCACTTCTTCTCCTTCTTCCACATTTCAGGAAACACGTCTTTCAGGGATACCTCTGTCCTTTCTATTTTCCAACCAAGATTTTCCTTCATGCTCCATTTAGCCAGATTTCAACTTGAATTTAAATGTCAGGAAACAGAGCAGTACTTAAATTATGATTTGACTCAGATCTTACGAACTCCCTTATGGAAAGTCCCTTGTATCAAGCTCCCTTTATATGTTCAGAGCATCAGCCTCTAGAACCAACTTATGCAAACATAGTCCAATGTATGTTGGTTCCAATGGAGTAAGTGCACTCACAGTGGGTAAAGCAAACGCAGAGCCTCTGGACTCAGGCTGAGGGTCTGAGTAGATCTTCATTTCTGCTTTAGGATCCCCCTAGCTATGTTGCCACACGGTCTACAAGGTATTACACAAGATGGAGTGTTGTGCTGTTGAAAGTGATAGTAGCTGCCATGTCTGACTCTTGGCAACCCCATGGACTGTAGCCCGCCAGGCTCCTCTGTCCACAGAATTCTCCAGGCAAGAATAATGGAGTGGGTTGTCATTCCCTTCTCCAGGGGATCTTCCCAACCTAGGGATTGAACCTGGGTCTCCTGCTTTGTAGGCAGATTCTTTACTATCTGAGCCACCAGGGAAGCTCCCTACAAAAGATATATACCCTTTATTAAAAAATACAATTTCTGAAAAATCTACAACAGTTATGTTTAGGAAAGCCTTCCCAAACTGCACACAGCACCACTCTTCTAGTGCAGTGAGCTCTTCCTCACAACTTCTCATCCCAACAGTCAGATGAATGTGGTCCACCTACAGTCACTTTTTTACTTGGTAAATACTTACTTGTTTGTTTCTTTTTGGCTGCATTGGGTCTTGACTGCGCCACATGGGATCTTTTCGCTGTGGCCCGTGGGTTCTGCCTTGAGGTGTGCAGGCTTAGCTGCCCCATCGCATGTGGGATCTGAGTTCCCCCGCCAGGGATCAAACCCATGTCCCCTGCATTGCAAGGCAGATTCTTAACCACTGGACCACCAGGGAACTCCCTCACTTCACTTTTCAGAAGTGTGGAAATGTGTACATCTGTGCTCAGGTAAGTTTATGTGTATAACAGTGAATGAATTCTAGAGATGACTGGGTTGGAATGCTTCATTTGCAGAGGAGAAAGCTGTAATTCAGAGACGTCAAGCAACTTTCTCACGCTGATACATTTAACTGCAGGGGCTCACCTGGAACCCACTTCTGTTGATTCCCAGTCCAGGGCCCTCTTCAGTGTAACCCACTGAATCGGTCCTAGTTGTCTGCACTTCTCTAGAAATAATTTTCCTTAATAGAAATCTCGGCACCTCTTTATGTTGGCGTATAAATCTATGTGTCCGTGACAGTGAGCACGCATGCAAATGTCTACGTGTCTCCCTGCGAGTATTTAAGCATATCGTGTCAAGCATATCACCTCTGTTTATGCCCTTTCTCCAGGGGAAACCTCTGGTTAATTACAGTTCCTTATGTCCCCACCAGCAGTGAAGTCAGGTGAAGATATTCTGAATCATTCATTAACAAGCAAACTTGGTCCTCTCTCCAATAAACTCTATTCCTGGGTCCTGAGAAAATGTGGCAGATCAATCAGGGTGGAACCAGACTTGCCCAGGGTCAATCTTAGTTCTAGGGCAGTGAAAGCATTTAGAGACAAGGCTGTGAGTGGTGGTGTCGGACCAGCCACATCCAGTCTCTACGAGGAGAATGTGCTCAAGCTAACATGGATACCATCTTGGTTTTCAGCCTAATCATTATATCCTATGATGCTACCAAGAAAGGTAAGTACCCTTCTAGCTGACTGTCCTGAGAAATCCTAAGAGAGGCCTAGGAAGTGTTTGGGGGGTCTATTCTGTCAGATAAAGATACAGTCGATACTCAGCACATGAGGCTTTCCAGTCAGCCCCAGATAGCCTCTAAATAGAACATATTCAACTCAGAAAGAGGTTGTTTCATGGGAGGAAGTCTTCAGAGAATGTGATGCATTCTTCTGTTTTGCTCATGTAACTAACGTTAAAATTCCTTTCACTGTTAGAGAGCTTTCTTTGCTGGAAGGTGTTGTCACAGTTTCACTAAGATTCCCAAATTCATGACCTTTCATAAGATGTCTTCCTTTTTAAAATAATTTATTTATTGGCTGCACTGGGTCTTCATTGCTGTGTGTGGGTTTTCTCTAGTTGTGGTGGCACAGGCTTCTCATTGCAGTAGCTTCTCTTGTTGCAGAGCACGGGCTCTAGAGCATGTGGGCTTCAGTAGTTGTAACACACGAGTCAGAAGTCGTGGCTCACGGGCTCAAGAGTGTGGGCTCAGTAGTTATGGGGCTTAGTTGCCTCTGAGTATGTGGAATCTTCCTGGATCAGGGATCAACCCTGTGTCCCCTGCTTTGGCAGGTGCATTCTTATCCAGTGGACCACCAGGGATGTCCAGATGTCTTCCTTTTTTAAAGCATTATGTCCTAATAGATGGGGATGCTCTTGGGTGGGAAAAGCTGAGAGAAAAGGTAATGTGAGGGTAGAATGGTATCACTTACCGCTTTCATGGGCTTCACTTGTGGCTCAGATTATTAATCATCTGCCTGCCAAAGCAGAAGACTCAGGTTTGATACCTGGGTCAAGAAGATCCCCTGGAGAAAGAAATGCCAACCCACTCCAGGATTCTTGCCTGGGAAATCCCATGGACAGAGAAACTTGGTGGGCTATAGTTCATGGGATTGCAAAGACCCGGACATGACTGAAGAGACTAAACAGCAGCAGCAGCAACTGCTCTTTGAAAACTGTTTATTTAAAACATGATTTTTCAAAATGTCCTAAATGGTTCATCTCTAAAATTAGCTCATCAGAGCTAAGGCCAAACAGCATGTTAAACAAATTTAACAAATGAAGAACTCTGTGATTTATGTGCCAAAAAGCATAACTGTGACCTATGGTTCTATGGGAAGCTAGAGAGATACCTTGTCCAATGTTACAATTAATAAATAAACTTTCAAAAGTTTTAATACAAGAAAGTAGACGGGACAGGAAGGGGAAGTGATAATAAGCAGTGTTTGAAGGAATGGGTTGGTTCATCTTTCATTAACTCTTATCTTTTTTTTCCCTAAGGATAATAAACTGGTATTCAGTTTTATTTATATTTTGCTACCTCCCACTTTCATAAATCTTAAAGTTCTGGGAATCCCTGGTGGTCCAGAGGTTAAGACTCTGAACTTTCAATGCAGGGGGACACAATTTGGTTGGGGAACCTGCATGCTGCAAGGTACAACAAAAAAAAAATCTTAAAGTTCTTTTGGGGAAATGTTTGATCTCCCCAACTACAAGTTTTATGAGAAGAAACTGCGTTCGCTTTTTATCTCCCTCTCCACTGCCTAGAATTCCAAAGAGAAAGGACCCAGTCAATCCTTACCTTTTTTTCCCCCTCCCCCAGAACTTAGGGGTAGCAGCTGCCAAGTGGAACCACTGCCCGATCTCTTCCCAAAGGATGTGAGAAGCATCAGAGCTGAGCTAATTCGAGGTAGGCAATGGGCCCTTCCTGAAGAATCACTTTGCCACTCCAGGACCTTTTTTACCTTCAAAAGATGCTTGTCTCCCTCATTCTGAGCCCAACTCAAACATTCTGTTCTAAAGCTATCAATCTCCGAGAGGCTTTCTGGAAACCTTTTTTTTTTCCCCCTTTTCTGGCCACACTGCATGCAGGGATGTCAATTCCCTGACCAGGGATGGAAACTGCACCCCTGTAGTGTAAGTGTGGAGTCCTGACCACTGGACCATCAGGGAGGTCCCTGAAAACCCATTTTTAAATTAACTGTTATGGAGACTTCCCCAGTGGTCCAGCAGTTAAGACTCTGTGTTTCCAGTGCAGGGGGCGCGGGTTCAATCTCTGGTTGGGGAACTAAGATTGCATGTGCTTTGCCACATAAACAAATAATCAGCTTCTGTTAAAAAAGATAAACCCTTACGAACTAAGGCATAGAAACACAAGTCAAAGAGATGGGGTGAAGAAAGAGGAAGCAGATCTCAGGCCCCTCTGTGTTAGAGAAGACAACCTAGGAGCATCTCTCTGCACTTACTCCAGTCACCACTGGTCTTCGTGGGACCCATGGCGGGAAGGGCGAAAGGCAAGGCTTCTATATTTAATACCATAGACACAAGCTGAGGAAGACCTGATGGAAAAAGAGAAGAGAGTACAGCAGTGGGCTGTGAATGGAAGTGGATTGGCGGGGCACCATTCAGAATAAGAACTGGCTTCATTCTCCTCTCTTGTTTTTCTCTTTTCAGAAGCTCAGGCAGAAGCCAAAAGGCCCACGTTCATCCAAAACCAGACTGTGGCTACCTTACAGTGTCTTGGTTCTGGAAGCAAAGTGAAAGTTGACCTTATACATTCAGAAAAAAGGCAAAAGGTCAAGCACATTCTGAATAACCTGAGAGTCATGACTGTTCCCTGCAGAAACAGCACACCCCCCGCAAGCTGTCACCTAACCCCCACATCCAAGGTTCAGGCTGGATTGCTTGTGACAGGCAAAGGTGAGATTGGAAGTTGAGATGGAGGTAGGCACTCACTTTCAATTGACATCCATGGAGGCAGGTGGAGCTTGAAAGTGAAAGTGTTAGTCACTCAGTCGTGTCTGGCTCTTTGTGACCCATGGGCTGTAACCGCCAGGTTCCTCTGTCCATGGAATTCTCCAGGCAAGAACATTGGACTGGGTTGCCATTTTCTTCTCCAAGGGATCTTTGCAACCCAGGGATTGAACCTGGGTCTCCTTCATTGAAGATTTTTTACCATCTGAGCCACCAGGGAAGCCCCCTAAGTGGAGCAAAAGCCTCAAGGACATGGATTAGCCTCTTCTTTAGGCAAATCTATGTAAATCTTTTAGATGTAATTTTAGGGCATGGACTAAGCTCTTTGGCATTTGATTAGTATTAACTGATTCCTGCCGTCTGTTCACCCCATGTAACACTGTGGGATACAAGAGAAGTGACATTAAACAAGTGTTTATTCTGATATTATCACCTTTGACAAGTTACTTAATTTCTCCAATGTTCAGTTTCCATAGCTACAAATGAAAGATTTGACTAGACGGTCTAATTTCTAGGTATGTAGGTCCCACGGCAATATGTAAGACCTCTTAAATAGCCTTTTCAAGCTGTTACTATTATTGCAGAATAATCTCTAAGATTTCCATTTAAATATAATGTACCTAATGCTTCCTATTTAAAACAAATTATTTTGTAATCAAGGAAAGCATCATCTTCTAAGTTATCCATTTCATCAATTTGGATTTTTATAGAGCTTCTAAAAGTGAGGGAATTCTTGCTCAAATGTCCTTAACCAAAGAAAAACTAATGTTGCAATTCCATCAGCACTGGGAATGGAGTGTTTTGTGTTTACAAACATGCTCCACCTTAATACCCAGTTACCTAGCAGAGGAGGCCTAAAAGAGAGGAGATGCCAGCAAGGATGACATTAACTTAGAACTCTGTTTGTTTTTGGCTGCGCTGGGTTTTTGTTGCTGCTGGCCGTCTTCCTCTAGTTGCAGTGAGCGGGGGCTGCGCTCCAGTTGCTGTGTGCGGGCTTCTCATTACAGTACCTTCTTCTGTTGAGGAGCACAGGCTCTAGAGTGCAGGCTCAGGAGTTGCAGTGCATGGGGTTAGTTACACCCCTCAGCCTGTGGAATCTTCCCGGACCAAGGATTGAATCCTGTCCCCTTGTTGGAAGGTGGATTCTTAACCACTGGGCCGCTAGGGCTAGGGAAATCCTGGACATTAATTTACAAGCTGGGAAGAACTGGAAATACACTGACCGATGAAGCCCATTAAGTAGATTTTGAAACAGTGTCTCCCAGGAGGTAGAAGAAAAGCCACACTGAAATACCATGATCCCTGTGGCTAGTGGGCACAGTTCTTCTATGCAAAGAGAGGATCTCTAGGTTTTGCCTCCTCTCTCTGTTTTTAAATGTTGGTTGTTTATTTATTTATGTTTTGGCCACACTACACTGTTTGTGGGATTGTAGTTCCCTGACCTGGGATCGAACCCGGCCCCTCAGCAATGAAAGCGCACGACCCTGATCACTGGACAGCCAGGGAATTCCCCTTTTCTCCTCTTTCAATCATAACATCACTCAGTTTGCAAGGTGTTTTTCACACCTACTTTCTCATTTTTGTTACCTATCTTCATATCACTCCTGTGAAATAGTCCAAGAATTATTTTGCTATAACCATCCTGCAGATAAGGAAACAAAAACTTAGAGGACTCCTGTTACTTGTCCAAAGTGAGATTTATTTACCTTCATCTCATCTGACCCGGAAACACATCAGTTATCACGTCACAGAACTGACTGGCGCTATGATGGAAAAAAATTCTACGTAATTCTCTCATTTTTCCTTTTGAGCCTATTGGCTCTTTGTCTCTGCTTATCTTTGCCAACAGTCTTCCTGATTAAATAATAATAGGACTAATTCCCCTGCAATTTGTGTACAGTGCCTGGTACTGTGCCCACTGGTCTCTGAAGTAAAGAACTGTCATTTTCACATCGACTCAAGACTTGGGAGAGTAGTTCAGAAAAGTCAAGTAGGACATACTGACCTTAATTTAATAGGCAATGACAGGAGACCATTAAAAGTAGAACAGGAACCACTGTCCAAACTGGGTTAGATCAATTCTGGAGACATGTGAAGGTGGCCCCAGACCACAGCCAGCACCCATCGCGTTCCATCTTTTCCACGGCTGTCTGAGTCACTGTCACCTCTCACTTGGATGCTGCAAGAGCCTCTCAGCAGGTTGCTCTGCTTCTATCAGGAACCCCTCTACTGTCCATTTCCAACTCAGCAGCCCACTGATTCTTTAAAAACAAAGCCATCCATCCGGTCACTTCTCTGCAGAAAGACTTGCAATGGATCACCATTCCAAGCAGAAGGAAAACTGAAGTCCTCCAACTGGCCTGCGAGGCCCAGTGATGTGAATCCATTTGCTTCAGAAACTCCTTCATCCTCTACGACTGTCACCATGCTCACTACACTCCAGTCTCACTGGCTTACGCGCTCTTCCTCTAAAACTGGACACACTCTGGCCTGGGCCTGTAACTGTTTCCTCTGCCTGAGTGCCCCGGCATCTGTTTGGCTAATCCTCTCCCCTCCTTCACATCTTTGTTCAGGCCTCATCCTCTCAATGAAACTCCTGTACGTTGCCCGACCACTGCCCACCTGCACCCCCCATGCTGCGCTCTACTTTGTTTCTTTCCATAGCACTCACCCCCTGCTAACCGACAACACAGAACTCACTGTACTCACTGTGGTCTGCTTCTCCATGTCCTCCCTCGGCCCTCCTTCCCCTTTGCTAGAGTGTGTTCAGCTGCTATGTGCACAGTATGGACGCAGACCCTGGCACAACTAGATCTTCATTTCTTCAACGGTTATTGATTTGGCTGCATCAATCTTAGTTGTGGCACTCAAGATCTCCATCGCATCACGGCACCTGGACTCTTGTCATACCTGAATGGGCTTAGTGGCTGTGCAGCACGTGGGATCTTAGTTTCCCAACCAGGGATCAAACCCACATCCCCTTGTACTGCAAGATGGATTCTGAACCACTGGACAACCAGGGAAGTCCCTAGATCTTCATTTTTAAATATATGCTGAAAGAATGAAATTGAGGGGTGCGTGAAGCTGAGTGGTCTCCTCTTCTTCCAGGTCCTCCTCCTCCAATTCTCTCTCAAAGTCATTGACTTAGACTTCACTCACTACACAGACCTGCCACAGTCATTAAGGCAAACTATACTACTTCAGTTCTTCCTTGAACTTTGAAGCCACCTTTTTTAAAGAAGGGACTTTCAACAGTGCTACACCTTCCCATCCTTATTTTTATTATTATGGCTGTATGAGTGATAAGCCAAGAAAACATGGTCCACTCCTTCATTCTGATCCTACATTAGTCAAAAGCATCAGGGGATTTAATCCTTATCTCTTATTACTATATCCTCACTCATTGTGTTATCAAGGCCCATGACTTAAATCTATGGACAGATCAACAGAGCCACAGTTAGAAGTTTTATATCAGCTGGGTAAACTCAGGGCTTTGTCAGGTGAAATCAAAGGCAGGATAAAGTTTTCTCAGTTGTCCCTTCATTGTTTCTTTCTTGTTTTACAGCTTTTTTACCAGGGGTCTCTCAGTGTAAGGTCTATCCAGTGATGGAGGCTTCATCAGAGACTTATCCCTCCACTACTGCCTCCATAACTCCTGGAAAAAAAGGAGAGAAAACTACAAAGATTGATGGTTTTTCTAGTCCTCTGAATCAAGGTACAGAACGTGTAGAGGTGAGACAAGAACAGACAGAAAAATTCTCAGCCCCAGCACTAGCCTGGGTCTCCTAGAATTTTCCTGGAAGTACACACATTGGAGAAGGAAATGGCAACCCACTCCAGTGTTCTTGCCTGGAGAATCCCAGGGACGGGGGAGCCTGACGGGCTGCTGTCTATGGGGTCACACAGAGTCGGACACGACTGAAGTGACTTAGCAACAGCAGCAGCAGAGAAGCTACATACAGTTTGCATGAGAACTCCATTTCTTATGGGAAAAAAAACAGCTTCTCTGTAAAGAAGGTCCCAGAAATGTCTGTAGTTTGATACTTTTAATAACCCTTCACCTCCACACAAGTGAGCTCACCTTGTTGCCAGATTTAGGGACAACGTACAGGGTTTGGGTGTGGATAAGATCCAGTGTGTGAACAGAGGGACATTTCAAGTCTAATCAATCATTACAGTGATGACAACAACTAAGAAGCATGTTTTTATCTGTGTTGTTTTAACAAACAGCCCTCCCTAAATTGGCCAGGACTCAAATTCTGTAGGATTTCAGTTGGGTTACTTCCCAGTTCCAACAGGAGAAATGTAAATATGAGATTAATAATAACAAGATGCTTATGAACCATTTGTCCCCAAATTTGGCTTATGACCCCCAAACGATGGCAATTTACTGAAAGTTGCTCAGTTGCATCCAAATCTTTGTGACCCCATGGACTAGACAGTCCATGGAATTCTCTAGGCCAGAATACTGGGAGTGGGTAGCCTATCCCTTCTCCAGGGGATCTTCCCAATCCAGGAATAGAACCAGGGTCTCCTGCATTGCCACTTGGGTCTCTTTACCAACTGAGTGACCAGGGAAGCCCCCTACTCCTACTATGCCCCACTAAACTGAAAGGAACATAGAAAAGTTGATTTGCTAATCCCATGTGGTATGTGTGTTGGGGTACAAGGGCAGAGATCCTGAGAGAGCTGCTAGAGATAGACTCCCTTGTGAAGCTTTTCTTCCCATGAAAGCAGTGCAAGAATCAATCCTTCTACAAGCTCACTACTGGGCACATACTGTGATAAACCATAATTCAAAAAGACATATGTACCTCAATGTTCATAGCAGCACTATTTATAATAGCTCGGACATGGAAGCAACCTAGATGTCCATCAATGGATGACTGGAAATAAAGAAGTTGTAGTACATATATCCAGTGGAATATTCAGTTCTGTTCAGTCGCTCAGTCGTGTCCGACTGTTTGCGACCCCATGAATCACAGCATGCCAGGCCTCCCTGTCCATCACCAACTCCTGGAGTTCACTCAAACTCATGTCCATCGAGTCGGTGATGCCATATTACTCAGCCATAAAAAGGAATGAATGAGAGTCAGTTGTAGTGAAGTGGAGGAACCCAGACCCGTTACACAGAGCGAAGCAAGTCAGAAAGAGAAAAACAAATATTGTATATTAATGCAAATATTATGGAATCTAGAAAAATGGCACGGATGAACCTGTTTGCAGGGCAGGAATAGGGACACAGAGAGAGGACTTGTGGACATAGCAGAGGAAGGAAGCAGGGGTGAACTGGGGGAGTAGCATTGACATATGTACATTACCATGCACAAAACTGATACCTAGTGGGAAGCTGCTGTATAGCACAGGGAGCTCAGCTTGGTGCTCTGTGATGACCTAGACGCTGGGATGAGGAGAGTGGGAGGGAGGCAGAAGAGGGTGGGATGTATGTGTGTGTGTGTGTGTATAGCTGACTCATATTGTTGTACAGCAGAACCCAACACAACATTTGTAAAGCAATTCTCTTCCGACTGAAAATTTTAAAAAAGAATCAATCCTACTTGATCATGGAAAAATTCCAAATCCTAGTAAAGGTGACTCTGGGAAGACACTGCAAAGGAGGTGAGGGCAGAGGCCATGATGCCTACCCCACTCCTGACGCTGAGTCTGAACTGGAAATGCAGTGTCTGCCTCTGAATCAGCCTGGGACCCTCCTGGTCTTGTGAACCAGGAGTCCTGCAAGTCAAAGTCAGTTCTCACTTCTCCCTGTCCACTCCTCTCTCTCCTTTTAGACACAGATGAGAACCTAGAGAAGAGGAAGAAATGGAGCATCGTGGTCAAAGTTCTGATTGCAGTCACCTTGTTTGTCAATGGAATTGCCATTACTGTGTTTGTCATTTTTGAAGTCCCATGTCCAGTAAGTTTGCTGATGCACTGGGTCCTTGGACTTGATCTATAAAGACCTCCTTCTGTCCCAGAGGCAGGTGGGCATAATGAGAAAAGCACAGACTTTGGAGTGTGAACACACCTGCCACTCAACACTCACTTGCTGAGTGGCTTGGAGAAAGTTGTTTGCCTTCTCCAACCTCAGTTGCCTCATCTTTAAAATGGGACTAATGATATTTACCTCTTATGGTGGTTAAGAAGTTTCAGTGAAATTCTCTGAGAAAGGTTTCTGGCATGTAGGTTGCTGTTTAGCTGCTAACTCGTGTCTGACTCTTTTGCGACCCTATGGACTGTAGCCCACCAGGCTCCTCTGTCCATGGAATTCTCCAGGCAAGAATACTGGAGTGGGTTGTCATGTCCTTCTCCAGGGGATCTTCCTGACCCAGGGACTGAATCGGAGTCTCCTGCATGGCAGGCAAATTCTTTACCTAAGCTACGTGGGAAGCCCCTTGGCATATAGGAGGTGCTTACTAAATGCAAGTTCCTTTCCTCTGTTGTACTTGGACATTCTCTAGGGAGGATACAACCAATAGGAATGAATATTTGCTTTTCTTTAGAAGGGATTATTTTCGGTAATTCTCTGGTGGTCTAATAGTTAGGACTCTGCACTTTCACTGACAGGGGCTGGATTCGATCCTTGGTCAGGGAACTAAGATTCCAAAAGCCATGTGACATGGCAGAAAAAAGAGAGAGAGAGGGAGATGATTTTCTTTAAATCATCTGGTGTGAGGTTTGGAAGATAATCAGATGCATACCAGCCACCTAAAGTTAATACCAGTCATTCTCCCCCTTCAGAGTCGATATCAATGAGTCAGAGAGTTCTGCCAGTGCCAGCAGCTGTGGAGAAGGCCAAGGAAGGAAGACCAGCAACCTGGGACAGCTGAATCCCAGCCTGACTCTCAGCCCAAAAAGGAAAGTGTTTTCTGTATGGCTATTGTCATTTGCCTGGAGAAAATGGGGTTCATGTATAAATTCTGGGAGACAGGGAGCTGTTTTAGTTGTGAAGCGAATGTGGGTAATTCTTTTATGTGTCAGGAAATGGGCAGGTACAATATTGCTATAATGCAATAAAGTACTTATTGAAAATACCTACTTCTGGGGATCAGATATAATGAATCAGAGTGGCTAGAGTGGGACCAGGAATCTTATGATAGACTTTTAAGTAGAGGTAGATTTACTGTGAAATTAATGAAACTTAAATTCAGGACCCATAGGACCTGCACACAGGCCTTGTATCCAATTTTGTACTTTTTATAGCGCTCTTTTTATTTAAAAAAATGGTCCCTGGCATTGTAAGAGCTACAGAGCCCACAATTTATGTCTCCAAAGGCTGGATGCAGCTTGTGAATATAATAATTGATGGGTGCCCTTTCTACATCTACAAAAACACACTGAAGCAAAGAGACGAGGTCTCTAATACTTTTTACATTAAAGAAGATGGCTATTTTTGTAGAATTACACACTGAAAATGAGTCTCAAAGATTATCTAGTCCAGGATGGGACACATGCTACCACTCTTTTAATTCCATGTTAACCAAAAATATCAATAATCAAGGGACCTCCCTGGTGGCCCAGTGGTTGGGATTCTGAGCTTCCAATTCGGGGAGGGGTGTAAGTTCGATCCCGGGTCAAGGAACTAAGACCCAACATGCCACGCAGCACAGACAAAAAATAAATAAAATAACAATAATAATAAAATAATTTTAAAAGAAATACTTAAAAAATCATAACCCACCAGAGTGCAATTAGAAGATGAATATGTTCCAGAAGTCTCATGCACAGCACTGTGATTCCAGTCCCAATACTGTATTCAGTTCAGTTCAGTTCAGTCGCTCAGTCGTGTCCGACTCTCCGCGACCCCATGAATCACAGCACGCCAGGCCTCCCTGTCCATCACCAACTTCCGGAGTTCACTCAAACTCATGTCCACAGAGTCGGTGATGCCATCCAGCCATCTCATTCTCTGTCGTCCCCTTCTCCTCCCACCCCCAACCTTTCCAAGCATCAGAGTCTTTTCCAGTGAATCAACTCGTCGCATGAGGACATACTTCAAAACTGCTAACAAACTAGACCTTGTACATTCCCACCACAAAAAAGAAATGATAATTATATGAAGTACTGGAGTGTGAGCTAAAGCTACTGTGGTAATCACGCTGCAATTTATAAATGCATCAAATCAACACTTTGTGCACCTTAAACATACACAGTGTTATATGAAAATTATATCTCAATTTTAAAAAATCAAGCGTGGCACTCTTTCCACCCAGGCATGGCATCAGAATCTTGCTTGCCACAGTACTTTAGGTACCAAATGACGATATAGTTGTCATTTTTACCAGTTTCTATAATCCTGTTTCTGCTAATATTAGATGATGTGCCCTTGGAATTAGTATAATTCTATAGTTTGGTGTATTTTTAGTTCTATAACCCCATCTACTGAACATTGAAATAAACAGGCCTGAAGAGGACTAAAAAGTCTACTCCAGAGTTAAAAGTAAACATGTAACAGCAACTCTGATTGAATTTCTCCCATGAACAAAATAAACTTATTATATGATGAAGGAATTAATTTTAAAAAAGCAGTTTTTTACACACTGCCTCATTTGAACCTCATAAAAATCCTGAGAGGTAGCTAGGATGGGTATCTACATCTTATTGATACTTAAAACTAATGCTCAGAGAAGTTATGTGACTTTCCCATGGTCACACAGCTAGGAGAAACAGAACTAAATTTAGAACTAAAATTAATTCCTGTACTGAATTTATTAGCTTATTCACCTCTTCCATAAAATTTTACTAAAAAACTTCTATGTGCCAAGTTCCCTCTGTTCAAGAGGTTTACAGTCTATGTTCTACAACAGTTAAGAATTTAGAAAATACATACAAAATCAGATGGGGAATGGATCAGGTATAATCAGAGTACAATGGGATTAGTAAAAAATATTTGGCCCATGGACTTCCCTGGTGGTCTAGTGGTAAAGAATCCACCTTCCAATGCAGGGGGCAAGGGTTCAGTCCTTGGTCCAGGAAATTTCCACTGGCCATGGGGCAACTAAACCTGTGCACAACTACTGAGCCTGTGCTCTAGGGCCCCTGCTCCACAACAAGAGAAGCCTGTGTGCTGCAACCAGAAAAAGCCCGTGCACAGTAAGACCCAGTGCAGCCAAAAAGAAATTTAAAAATAAATATTAAATTAAAAATAAATATTTTTAATTATGAAAAAATAAATATCTGGGTCTACGTTGCTCCAGATCTCTGGAGTGGTGGTTTAGTCACTAATTCATTTTGACTCAGGTCTCTGCTCCTTCTCAAACACAGTGAGATTGTTCGGGCCGGATTCCAGGAATGAAGTAGAATTCCTGTGCATCTGGGATTCAAAATAGCTGCACATCCAGGGCCCTTTCCACTCAAGGCAAACAGGTCAAGCAAAGGGTGGCGGGGCTGTTCGCTCAGAGGTTATAGGTTCCAACAAACTAGCTTCTCATACAGAAGTACACCTTGCTGATACTTTCTCAGTATAAGCACAACAACTTTCCCTAAGATTAATGGGTAACAAAGAGGCAAAATGATGTGCCCTTGGAATTTTATCGGGTTCTGTGCTAAGCCATCTCTTTGTTGGTCCATAAAGAAGTACCTATTTGTGTCCTTTATTTTTCATATTTGCTTTCAATCCACAGGTTAGAGAAGATGCTCCCAATTCATCAAGTCCCAAGAAAGCTGTAGAGATCACCGTGGTCCACCAGACATACTTCCGAAAAGTTCTGCTCTGCCTCACACGTTGGAAGAAGGATAGTACACTGTCTTCTCCCTACTATTAATCAATATGGACAGATTCTTGCCAATTTTACCCTCGTATCTTCAGCAGGAACATTACGATCAGACAGTAATGCCAGGTCAGTGAGGAGAAAGCCTGGACTTACAGTCAGAGTTACTCTAATGTCTTTGCTACTGACACAGCCACAAGCCTTTGAAATTCGCTTGGAACTCAAACGAAAAATGGATAATTTTTCATCTCATCAAATGAAAACAAAAGGTCTTCCCTCTAAGTGCTGTATGAATGGACACATTGCTCTCTTTGACAAAAGGTTTAAACACAGACTCGGAGGAACTGAGCAAAGCAGCCCCTGGTGTGGCACATTGACTCTAAGCTGACCTCTTGCACTGGCTCTCAGCCAGCTGAGGGTGGGACTCCTGTTTTCCCGCTGGCATTCACTGGGCTTTAAACCTCTGCCCCAGCTCTCCACATGCTGGGGAAGGGAACGTGACCCTGAGCATTCCAAAGGGTCTCATCCCCAAGGGCATACAAATAGGACCCAGACAAGATCTCTTGATAATGCAGAGTTCCTGATGTGGAATTATACTCTACCATCAGGGTGAGCTGCAGACATTCACAAGCAATCCAGAGCAACGCCAATTATGATGTTCTTTCTCACAGAGGCATGGCTCAGAGTCAAGCCTGACCTCACCAAGAATTTAGTGAGAAAGTAAAAAGGCTGATTTTTTTTTTAAATACTTAATGCAACATTTACTGTGTTTCTTACCTGTTGTATCTTCCTTTCCCTTACTTCAGCTAAGAGATAGTCCAGGAAAGGCTCAGTTTATATGGAACTTCCCTGGTGGTCCAGTGGTTAGGAATCCACCTTCCAATGCAGGAGATGCCAGTTCGATCCTTGGTTGAGGAACTAAGATTCCACATGCCTCGGGGCAACTAAACCTGAGTCCCAAAACCAGAGAGCCCGCTATACCACAACTACTGAGCCTGAGCTCTGGAGCCCATGGGCCATAACTTGAGACAAGCTGTGCGCCATGCCAAAGAGCATGTGTGCCTCAATGCAGCCAAAATAAAAAGGCTCAGTGTATAGAATCTATTATGCAATTAGATTTTCACTTATACATTGTAATTTAAATATTCATGAAACTCACAACTGTGGGTTACAGTGCATATGAGTTTTGACAATGAAACGCAACATAAACAATCTATTTTGTATAGCAAAGAATATTCTATTTATTTTACCATTAAAAATTGTTTTATTTGAGAGATTTTCTAAAAAATTGTCACCTAACATATCGATACTTTCAGTGTTAAGATAACTATGTATTACCTAACAATGAATTTTTGCAACGACTAATCTTACAAATTCAAAATTACAAAACTCAAATTTGTGCTCTAAAAACTGCATTTTGGGAAATGCTATTTTTAATGATGGCACTAGACAGCTGACCTTAAAACAGAGTTTAGGTAAAAAGAGGACTGGCAGAAGGGATAAGAAGGGTACTGTCCTGCTTCTTTTTATTTTTCCTTTTTATTTTACTATTTTTTAAATGTTTTTTTGAGTTTTATTTTTTGGCTGCACTGTGCAGGGTGTGGGATCTTAGTTCCCCAACCAGAGATCGAACCCATGCACCCAGCAGTGGAAGCATGGAGTCAACCACTGGACCACCAGGGGAGTCCCCTACTATTTATTTTTTTGTCCTGCTTCTTTTCAAAAGTCTGAAACCATTCCATTTCATTTTGGTGAAATGAACCTGTGCCTAAGTAAAATTTTCTTAGTTCTTTGGTAAAAATAAAAAATAAAAACACATACAAATCATATCCTTCTTTTTTCACTTCAAGTACTGTCCAAAAAGTATATCTAGCCTTAATCCCTGATCTGATACTCAAGCTGAGCCTTGAAGAGATGGAACCAAGCATGGAAGACGCTAGTTTCCAAAGCCCTAGAGATCCTGTGCTTGTGTGCTCCGTCACATCTGATTCTTTGTGACCCTTTGGATTGTAGCCCGCCAGGCTCCTCTGTCCATGCGGATTCTCCAGACAGGAATACTGGAGTGAAAAATAAAAAAAGAATACTGGAAGAAATACATTTTCTCCTCCAGGGGATCATCCCGACCCATGGTTGAACCCGCACTCCCCTGTGTCTCCAGCACTGCAGGCAGATTATTTACCATTGAGCCATCGGGGGAAGCCCAGAGATCCTGCAGGTGCCCGAAAGTTCCATGGAGCATTCTCTTAAAACACGCTGGGCAGAGAGGACAGGGCACAGGGGCTGGCATTGGAATAGATGAGTATCGCCCTCCACTGGTGCACAACATCGCCTCCAGTTCATCCTGCCATCTGTGGCTCAGTCTAACCAGGAAATGGGGCGGGGGAAGAAGCTCGCTCCTTCCCAAGACACTGGGGAGGATGATCAAAAGCATTCTATACTTCAAGCTTTTGGTTGAGGACTGATGCCTACAGTCACTTCACCTTCCACCTTCCTAGGCTTATCCACCAGAGAAAGTGCTTTCATCCAGAACGGGCGATAAAACCTACAGCAAAGTCTACGCTCATTAGCTCTTCTGGCAGAATATAATGTAGGCAACATGTATAGTGACTCTTCTTTATAGAGATTCACTGATGGAATCAAAATTGTTTACACTGCTCTGGGGACTTGTTTCCCTAGACAAAGAACGGTCCCTCTGAGGATTTTCTGACTGCCTAATCAGTTACCAATTTTCAACCTCTCTTACCACTGGGGATCTTTGAAAACCACAAGATAAGGGAGAGAGCCGAAGGGAAGGGAGAACACCCAGGTGGACCTTGGGATGTGACCTGTATTCTGCAGATCGCTTCACAGCGGGGCACAATTCTTCCTGTCACCACGACAGGCTTAACTATAAACTCAACTTGATAAAATGCCATTTCTACGGGGAGCCAATTACTCCTCTGGAAGTGACTATTACTACCATATTTCCAGTTAGCACAAGTATTAAGTTGTGTTTTTTTTCAAGTCATAGGCTAGACAGGCCTTAAAGTCATTCCACCTTTTTTAAGAATCTGAGTCATCCCAATGTTTTTTTTTTTGTTTTTACTTTTTGGCTATGCTGGGTCTTAGTTGAGGCATGTGGCCTCTTTAGTTGTGGCATGTGGGATCTAGTTCCCTGACTGTGGATCAAACCTGGGCCCTTTGCATTGGAAATGCAGAGCCAGCCACTAGACCACCGGGGAAATCCCTCAGTATTTTTTGATAGGCCTAATGATGGCAGTTGCTTCAGGTAGAGAAAACACATTCACAGACATCTCCAATTTAACTTTTGCTGGCACTGCTAAAGGACGTTAAGTAAATAGTTGTATTTCTGCATGTGTGCATGACTTTATTCAATATAAGCACTTAAAATATACCATTGTATACCTTGGCTTTTCCATTTTTTCATTTATAAAGATATACCTGTGGTTTCAAAAATCAGTGACCTAGGAATCTTTGGGCCTCTGACAGGCCTGAGCAGGCCACTAGCACCCCTCCTTCTCTGTACCCCTAGGCTAGTGCAAGGGGTTACTAATCAGAGAGGGACATAGGAGGTTCTAGCCCTGTACATTTCCCCCCATCCCAAGTTCTTCCTCTTATTTTGGAAACTTCTTAAGCACAGTCCAGTAGATTCTGATCTAAAGCACTTTTCTTACGTCATGCCCCAAACTAGCCATTTCCAGGACTTCCCTGGTGGTTCAGTGGTTAAGACTCTGAACCCACTGTAAGGGGCATGGGTTCAACCCCTGGCTGGGGAACTAAGATCCCACATGCTGTGCAGCGTGGTGCCCCCAAAATAATAAATCTGTTTTAAAAAAAATCTACAAAACTAGCCATTTTCTAAGGAAGAGTTGCTATTAATATATGTACCTTTTTTCTTGGCCACACCACGTGGATGGTTCCCCAACCAGGTATGGAACCATGCCCCCTGCAGTGGAAGCGCTGAGTCTTAACCACTGAATCGCCAGAGCACTCCCTGCTATATGGACTTGCAACTAATGGCCAGAAACCCTTCTTTGTTTTGACCTGTTCAGGTTGATGGTCTTATGGTTCCTCCTCCCCTTCCTCCCTGAAACTCCTCTCCTGCCTCCGCCCTTCCCCTGCGTTCTCAGAGAGGATTCCTTTCCGAGTTCACACCATGGTCATTGTGCTGCCTTGGACTACTCTTTATCCTTTGATACATACTTCCTGGTTCTTCTGTTTGAAGCCTGTTGTGTTTGTATTAATTTGTTGCTATTGTTGTTTAGTCACTAAGTTGTGTCGGACTCTTCCGCAACCCTAAGCATTGTATCCTGCCAGGCTTCTCTGCCCATGTGATTTCCCAGGCAAGAATACTGGAGTGGGTAGCCATTTCCTTCTCCAAGGGATCTTCTCGACCCAGGGAGCGAACCCGCATCTCCTGCATTGCCAGGAGGATTCTTTATCACCAAGCCACCTGTGAAACCTCGTGTTAACTTGTATGTCTCTGTATTACCTGGTATCCAACAAAGCACCATGATCATAGTACACATTCAAAGAATGTGGCATTCTTTGTTGACAATGCCACACCACTAAATGGATAGCTGAGGGTAGCATAACTGACTTTTTATTAATAGAAGAAAATGAGGTAACCTTTACTTTTACATCAAAGTTGCTATTGGTCACCAGGTGGATGCAAACCAATGAGGGCCCAACCTGCAACTGCTGGTTTAACACTTGAATTCATCTCTCTAGACTTACAATCTTTAAAAAAAATATATATATATATTCTTTAAAATATTTATTTTTACTCATTTATTTGGCTGTGCCGGGTCTTAGTTGCAGCATATGGGATCTTTAGTTGTGGCATGTGAACCCTTAGTTTCAGCATGTGGGATCTAGTTCCCTGACCAGGGACTGAACCTGGGTCCCCTGTACTGGGAGCATGGAGTCTTAGTCACCAGAACACCAGGAAAGTTCCCAGACTCACAGTCTTTTATCTCATGCTCCTTTGTCTCTTGATCTTTCTTTCCCTGCTCCGTCTTCCAGCACTTTTCTTTTTCCTTTCCCTTTTTCTGTGTCATCCAATATTAAAAGGTTTGCTTAATCTGCACCACTAGGGAATTTGATTCCACGTCTATAGTACATGAGTTTCAGTCTCCAGAAGACTTTTCACAGGCTGACCCTCCTTTACCTGCTATACCTTGGTCTGTACTACCCACTCCAGTATTCTTGCCTGGAGAATTCCATGGACAGAGGAGCCGTGGGGTCGCGGAGTTTGACAGGACTGAGCGACTAACACAACACAAACACACTTTCATCAGACTCTTATGAATTTGTGCCATCCAGTGGTTAAAGTTGCTAATGTCATCCTCTGAAAAAACCAATGTGTGTAAATGATTATACAACCTCAGATATGCAAATGATACCACTCTAATGGCGGAAAGTGAAGAGGATCTAAAGAGCCTCTTGATGAGGGTGAAAGAGGGGAGTGAAAAATCTGATTTAAAACTGAATATTCAAAAAACTAAGATCATAGCATCCAGTCCCATCACCTCAATGCAAACAGAGGGGAAAAAGCAGAAACAGTGACAGATTTGTTTTCCTGGGCTCCAAAATCACTGCGGACGGTGACTGCAGCCATGAAATTTTAAAAGTCACTTGCTCCTTGGAAGAAAAGCTATGACAAACTTAGAAAGCAAGTTAAAAACCAGAGACATCACTTTTCAGACAAAGATCCATATAGTCAAAGCTACGGTTTTTCCAGTTGTCATGTATGGATGTGAGAGTTAGTTCCACCTCCTCCCTAATTTGGAAATCTCAGACTTTAAAATTTTTGCCAATGGATGTCTGTAGTCTCTTATTATTGCTCCTATTTATCTGCTTAACGGTGAGGTTGAGCATCTTTCTATATATTTACTTGCCTTCAGGTTTTCTCTTGCTTGCTTATATCCTTCCTTTTTCTTCTGTTGTTGTTTTTAACTGAGTCATAGAAGTCCTGTATTTCTGGCTGTATTTTGGGATACTAATCCTCTGTCTGTGAAACACGGTATAATCAAAAGTATATTTCTAATATAAAACAATCCTCCATGCAGAGTTACACATATTAATAAATAAATACCTGTCAGGCTCTGGAGCTCTGGGAGTCCCATTTGGCTCCAACATTCTGTTTTCACTTTTATTTCTGCATTTAAAAAGCTATTGGTTTGCAGCAACATGGATGGACCTAGAGATTGTCATACTGAGTGAATTAAATCAGACAGAGAAAGGGAACTATCATGTCACATGACATCCTTTATATGTGGAATCTAAAAAGAAATGAAACAAATGAACTTATTGACAAAACAGAAACAAGCTCACAGACTTAGAGAACAGACTTACTGTTACCAGGGGGAAGGACGGGAGGAAGGGATAGTTAGCGAGTTTGGGATGGATGTGTACACATTGCTATATTTAAAATGGATAACCAACAAGAACCTCCTGTATAGCACATGGAACTCTGCTCAATGTTATGTGGCAGCCTGGATGGGAGGGGAGTTTGGGAGAGAATGGATGCATGTATATGTATGGCTGAGTCCCTTTGCTGTCCACCTGAAACCATCACAACAGTGTTAACCAGCTACACTCCAATATAAAATAATTTTTTTTAATTAAAAAAAAATTGTTTTAAGCTATTGACGCTTATGTTTTTGAAGTCCCACAAAACCGAACATATTCCTTGGAAGGACTTCAAGAATTCCCACCTTGAAGGACTCTGCTTTGCAAGCACATCGTGACAAAATAAGGCAGGTGGGTCATCAGCCTGCCTCAACTCTATTCAGTTCTTTACAGCAGGCAGAGAAAAAGGCAGCTCTCAAAAAAACTACTAGTATCTGCCATTGTCCTATCCTGAAATTAAACCAGCTAAGTAATACACAGGTTCAATTACAGAGTGATTTATTCAGATATTGCTTTCCTAGGCATTTATAATGACTCCACAGTATTGAAAAGAAATGCAACCTGTAGCAATATCTAAACTTCTGTGCCTATTTCACACTAAAAAGCCCTGAGCTCCCAGAGTGAGCCATAAAGTACCTTTGCCTAACATTTTTATTTGTCTAAGCATGGAGAAGATGAACTTTGACAGAATAGACAGCCCATGAGCCAAAGCAACATCACATTACAGAATTCTCTCTGGTCTTCTCTCTGTTGTGGAATCACCACTGTTTACCCTTTTAGCTCTCTTCTTCCGATCTAAAAGAAAATCACCTGTTTCTCATACCTATACTTCCCATGAAATCACTCCAACGTGCTTGTTCTTCCTAGTGGATTAATTTTAAGCCTTTCACCTCTAACTTGGAGCTTCCCAGGTGGTTCTAGTGGTTAAAGAATCCGCCTGCCAATGCAAGAGACGCAAGAGGCACAGGTTCCATCCCTGGGTTGAGAAGATTCCTTGAAGTAGAAGATAGCACCCCACTCCAGTATACTTCCCTGGAAAATTCCATGGGCAGAGGAGGCTGGCAGGCTACAGTCCATGGGGCCTCAAAGAGTCGGGTATGACTGAGCGACTGAGCACATCTCTCGCTGAAGATAATAATAGGCAAGACACAATGCACATCTACTCTGTAAGAATAAAAGCTTGTCTTCCGCTAAAGTAACACTAGGGAACACTAGGCTAGGGGGCATCTCATTGGCCTGAACTACCACAGCCTTCCCATGGCCACTCTCATGTGTCTCTTCAACTTTAACACAGTTCTCCACCCTGCAGCCAGAGTAAGCTATCCACAATGCAAATTAGATCTTGTTGCTCTTCTGCTAAAAAACATCCAGGGACATTCCACTGCTCTCAGGATAAAACCCCAAATCCTTAATACTGTTGACGGCCAATGTTAATCAGCTAGGCCACAATGAGAAAGTTGACATTTTAAGACAGTCAAGGCCATCCACTGTCCAATCTCATCTCGTGCCACTCATCCCTTTACTCCAGCTTCAGCCAGTGGACTAGCTGCCTTCTTCCTTCCCTGAGGGTCCCCACTGTCCCCTCTGCCTGGGACACTGTTTCCACTCCCTCATCTCACCTGCCCCTTCTGTACTATTTGCCTATTCAGCACCTACTCAAATTTCAGATACTGGATTGATTGCTCAGTTGCTAAGTTGCGTCTGACTCTCTGCAGCCCCATGGACTGCAGTACGCCAGGCTTCCCTGTCCTCCACTGTGTATCCTGGAGTTTGCTCAAACTCATGTCCATTGAGTCGGTGATGCCATGCAACCATCTCATCCTCTGTCGCCCCCTTCTCCTTCTGCCCTCAATCTTTCCCAGCATCAGGGTCTTTTCCAATGAGTTGGCTCTTCACATCAGGTGGCCAAAGTACTGGATCTTCAGCTTCAGCATCAGTCCTTCCAATGAAGATTCAGGGTTGATTTCCTTCAGGATTGACTGGCTGGATCTCCTCGCAGTCCAAGGGACTCTCAAGAGTCTTCTCCAACAGCAGTTCAAAAGCATCAATTCTTTGGTGCTCAGCCTTCTTTATGGTCCAACTCTCACATCCATACATGACTACTGGAAAACCATAGCTTTGACTAGATGGACCTTTGTCAGCAAGGTGACGTCTCTGCTCTTTAATACGCTGTCTAGGTTTGTCATAGCTTTTCTGCCAAGGAGCAAGCATCTTTTAATTTCATGGATTGATACAATCTCCTTAATAGAGTCCCCCCTTGGGACTTCCCTGGTGGTCCAGTGGTTAGGACTCGGCGCTTTCACTGCAGTGGCTCAGGTTCAATCTCTGGTTGGGGTACTACTTGACAGAGCCCTGTCAATTTATATCTTCACTGATATTTTTCTTGGATGGCTGATCTCTTATCTATTTCCTTATATTAGGGGGATTCACAAGTTTTGCAATGCAGTCATTAAAAAAAAAAAACAGAGCCCTCCTTGATCTCCCAAACTCCACCCAGTTCTCCTACTATCTCTCCCCCTTCCTGCTTTTTGAGGGGCTGTGCAGGCCATAGCTGTGGCATGCAGGATCTTTTCATTGCAGCGTGTGGGATCTAGCTTCCTGACCTGGGACTGAACATGCCCCCTGCATTGGGAGCACTTAGCCACTGAATCACCAGGGAAGTTCCCCATTTCCTTCATGGTATGCATCTGTTTGTGTTGATGTATTTCTGTGGCATTTGATTGACACCTCTCTCACAGAAGTAAGCTATACTGAGGACCAAAGCCAGGTCTGTCTTGCTTGCATTTACCTTCTATCCTTAAGCCTAGGGCTGTGTCTAACACTTAGAGGGGCTTCCGCTCCGTTCCGTTCAGTCGCTCAGTCGCATCCGACTCTTTGCGACCCCGTGGACTGTAGCCTATCAGGCTTTTCCGTCCATGGGATTCTCCAGGCAAGAATACTGGAGTGGGTTACCATTTCCTTCTCCATAGAGGGGCTTAGTAAATATCAATAACTGCCCTTAATGGAAGAAGAGACATATGGGAATTGAATGGTTTCTCTTCCCTGAATCTCTTTATTTCAAGGATCCCAAATACTAGAAATTTAGAACCCAGATCTCCCCTGTGTCCTTCCTTCTATCACCATGAGTCACTAGCCTGGCTTTCATCTCACTTAAACCTCTGAAGTAGCTACAATTATTACCTGCATTTTATAGAAAACTGATTATCTGAGACTTGCCCAAGGTCACAGAGCCAGTAAGTGGAGACAGCTGGGATTCCAATATAAGTCATTGACCTTAATTTCTATACTGTTAATCACAACACACAAGCCCTGTCAATTTATATCTTCATTGATATTTCTCTTGGGTGGCTGATCTCTTATCTATTTCCTTATATTAGGGGGATTATTCTTTATGATATGAGTTGCAAACATTCTTTTCCATCTTCTATATATGTTTTGACATTGCTTTAAGTGTTATGTCGCTCTGCAGAAATTTTGAGTGTTGCGTGGTTAAATTATTAACCTCTCCTTTTATGCCTTCTACATTCTGGGTCATAGTTAGAAAGATTTCCCTTCCCTACAGTAAGCTTATAAAGGAATTTTCTCATATTTTCTTTTACAGTTTTTAATTTTCATTTAAATATTTAATCCATTTGGAGTTTATCCCGGTGTGACATAAACTGACATTTATTTTTACCCCAGATGGTTGTCCAATTGTCTATGCCATTTATTGAGTAGTCCATCTTTCAGTTCAGTTCAGTCGCTCAGTCGTGTCCGACTCTTTGCGACCCCATGAATCACAGCACGCCAGGCCTCCCTGTCCATCACCAATTCCCGGAGTTCACTCAAACTCATGTCCATCAAGTCGGTGATGCCATCCAGCCATCTCATTCTCTGTAGTCCCCTTCTCCTCCCGCCCCCAATCCCTCCCAGCATCAGAGTCTTTTCCAGTGAGTCAACTCGTCACATGAGGTGGCCAAAGTATTGGAGTTTCAGCTTTAGCATCAGTCCTTCCAATGAACACCCAGGACTGATCTCCTTTAGAATGGGCTGGTTGGATCTCCTTGCAGTCCAAGGGACTCTCAAGAGTCTTCTCCAGCACCACAGTCCATCTTTGCTGCTGCTGCTAAGTCGCTTCAGTCGTGTCCGACTCTGTGCGACCCCATAGACAGAAGCCCACCAGGCTCCGCCGTCCCTGGGATTCTCCAGGCAGAACACTGGAGTGGGTTGCCATTTCCTTCTCCAATGTGTGAAAGTGAAAAGTGAAAGTGAAGTCGCTCAGTCGTGTCCGACTAGTAGCGACCCCATGGACTGCAGCCCACCAGGCTCCTCTGTCCATGCAATTTTCTAGGCAAGAGTACTGGAGTGGCTTGCCATTGCCTTCTCCGCAGTCCATCTTTAGCATATACTAATTCCTGTATGTATTTTGGTTTACTTCTGGACTTTCCTCTTCCACTAGTATGGGAGTCTATTCATAAGCAGGAATAATTGGTACTATTTCTTTTTGTTCCAGTGGGCATGTTTTAACATTTATATTTGACTTCTCTGTGGTACTTGACGTCATTGACTAATCCACTTTGATGTATTCTCAGTGCTATATTGTTAGATGACTGAGTCGGCATATAAACATGTACTTAGTGCACTAGCAGATCAAGGGCACTGAAATAAAGACAGTTAGGGTATAATCAAAGAGGTCGCCATAGAAAAATCAGAACTTTGTTGGACTTCCCTTACACCTATTTCATAGCTTATAATATTTTAAAATATTGGTTTCTTTATTTATTAGCTGTGCCTCACCTTGTTGTGGCATTTGGGAATTTTATCTGTGTCCCATGGGATCTAGTTCCCTGATAAGGGATCAAACGTGGGCCCCTGCATTGGGAGCATGGAGTCTTAGCCACTGGACCACCAGGGAAGTCCCTAAAGCGTATAATTTTTTTTTAACAGATTTATCTATTTAGCCATGTCACGTGGCTTGCAGGATCTGTTTCCTGACCAGGGATTGAACTCTGGTTCATGGCAGTGAAAGCACTGAGTCCTAACCACTGGACCGCCAGGGAACTCTCAGTATTTTTATTTTAAATTACACGGGAAGCACTATATTTTTCGCTATTTAGAGCCTATATGGTCTTTTTAAAATTAATAATTAACTAATTAATTTGACTAGGTTGGGTCTTAGTTGTGTCATGTGGTATCTTTCATTGCAGTGCATGGACTCTATAGTTACGGCTTGGGCTTAGTTGCCCCAAGGCGTGTGGGGTCTAAGTTCCCCAACCAGGGATCAAATCTATGTCCCCTTCATTGCAAGCTGGATTCTTAACCACTGGACCACCAGGGAAGTCCCTAGAGCCTAGAGGTCTTAATGCGCTGCTGACTGCCTCCCACTCCCCATCTTCACCATCACTTCTCTCTCTTCAATCTACTTCTCGTTTTCTAGACTACGGGCTCTTCCTCTGTGTCTTTCCTGTCGTGTCACTCAAGTTTCTACTCTTCACCTGTCTTGTCTTTTTCTATTCAATGAGCTCAGACAATCTCATCCTCTCCCATGACTTCAAAACTCCCAGATTTGTGCTGAATTCCTAATCTGTGTCTCTGACCCAGATCTCTCCTTTAGCTTTTTATTTTTAATTTAGTTTTGGTTGCACTGGGTCTTCATTCCTGTGCGTGGGTTTTCTCAAGTTGCAGCGAGCAGGGACTACTTGCTAGCTGCAGTCGCAGACTTCTCATTGCAGGGGCTTCTCCCACTGTGGAGCACAGGCTGTAGGCACAAGGGCTTCAGTAGTTGCAGCTCGAGGGCTCTGGAGCACTGGCACAGTAGCTGCGGCACATAGGCGTAGCTGGTCTGAGGCTTGAGGATTCTTTCCGGACCAGGGATTGAACCCATATTCCCTGTACTGGGAGACGGATACTTAACCTCTGGACCACCAGGGAAGTCCTCTCTTTTAGCTTTTGAATCTGCCTACTGAACATCACCTGTACAGCTTGCAAACACCTCAAACTCAAAGTTTACAGGACAAACCTGCCCTTTGCCCCTTTGTGTTTGCCCTATGGTCCCTCTCTTGGTGAGCAGTGCCATCATCCACCCAGTTACCTGAGCTGGACATGTGAGAATCATGTTTAATCCTACCAAACTACTTACTCCTCCCCACCCCGCACTATTATTATTAACTAGTACTATTTCAGACACAACACTCGACCTGTAGGATTTTAGTTTCCCAACCAGGGATCAAACCTGGGCCCATGGAAGCTGAGAGTACAAAGACCTAGCCATGGAAGCACCATGGAGTTCCCCTCAATTTCTTCTTAAACACCTTAAATCCATTTACTTTTCCTCATCCCCATTCCAACCATGCTACTTCAAGCCCTCATCATCTCTTACTTGGACTTCTGAAATTCCTGGTCCTTCCTGTTGCCACCTTTTAGTCCACATCACTGACAGAGAGCTAGATCTAAAACCAGACTAGTTATTACCACTGCCCGACTCAAAATACCCTACTGGGTCACCACAGCCTCTGGAGTAACATCCAAAGCCTGTTCTGGCCTGAGTACCTTGCAACTTCATGGTCAATGGCTCTCCTTTCCTCCTCTCTGTACTCCAGTTACACAGACCAAACTGTGCTATCGCATGCTTCTTTGGATCATTTGATCTGTTTGGAATTTCTTTCCCATTCTTCTCTGAGACTTAACTCATCACTTCCCAGAGACCTATCCCTTAATTCTCCCTAGAATTGGCTGATCTCTTCTCGGAGCCTCAGTGTATTAGCACATGACTATTACAGCACATTATCACCTTCTGTTGTAACTATCTGCTGCCCATCTCTCCACTGGACACCGGGCTTCTTTCCAAGGGCAGAGCCTGTTTTACTGTGTGTGTGCGTGTGTGCTTAGTCGTCAGTCACTCTTCTGCAACTCCAAGGACTGTAGTCTACCAGGCTCTTCTGTCCATGTGATTCTCCTGCAACTCCAAGGACTGTAGTCTACCAGGCTCTTCTGTCCATGTGATTCTCCAGGCAAGAATACTGGAGTGGGTTGCCAAGCCCTCCTCCAGGGGATCTTTCCCACCCAGGAATCAAACCTGCGTCTCTTAAGTCTCCTGCATTGGCAGGTGGGTTCTTTACCACTAGCGCCACCTGGGAGGCCCATATATACATATACATATATATGCTTAAAATTTGTTGGCTAAGATTCTCTTCCTTGAATGGGCAGAAGAAAATCAGCCTCAACAGGTTCCAGTTCTTCCATTATTAACTAATCCCTCCCTCTTGAAGGCTGACTTCTTCTCCCTTTGGACATGTGTCCAAATATTCCATATTTCTAAAGAGCCATTCTATTTTCTAAAAAAAAAAACTTGACATATCTCTGCTGGGATGCATTACCTTCTGAGGTTGTATAAAGTCTAGAGGCTGGTAACAGAAGTCTGAACCTCTACTACGCTGCCTGCTTCCATTCTCTGAGCATCAATTTCTGCACCAGTAAAAACTGGAGTAACAACACCTCCCTTAAGAGATTTTTAAGGACTGAAATGAGAAAGTATATATAAAGAGCCTTGCACTGTGTGTGTGCTAAGTCGTGTTTGACTCTTTATGACCCCATAGACTGTAGCCCATCAGGCTCCTCTGTTCATGGAATTTTCCAGGCAAGAATCCTATTTCCTACTCCAGGGGATCTTCCTGATTCCAAGATTGAACTTGCATGTCTTGGGTCTCCTGCATTGACAGGCGGGTTCTTTACCACTAGTGCCACCTGAGAAGCCTACGAAGAACCTTGCAAAGTAGCTATTTTAAGTGTCAGGTCGGGAGATAATACTGCTGTGTCATTTTGAAGAGTATGTTTGTGTGTGTATGAGCACATGATTTAATAGTAAAGTGCTTCAGGGAAAACTGCTGTCCTTGGCATGATTATAGATTCCAGAAAATTAATAAAGTGAACAAACACTAAAAAACGTGTTTGGCTGCATAAAAACAACCAATTAGACCATTTATGTAAACAGCTTAACATTTAAGGTTTAATTATCATGCAGCACAATAACAATTACATATATCATTAAATATGCATCAGATTAACCTTGTGAGTTTTATTTGATTACAGTGGTACTCTACAGAACATTTTTATAGTTAATTGCTTGTAATGCATAAGTCTGTTCACTATTTACATCAATTAAATGAGACAGAGCTCCTGAGTGTGTCCTGCACTTGAGGTAAGCCTGGATTATCTACCCTTGACTGCAACTATACATTTGCCCTATGACCTGCAAGATAATATACACCTTCTTTGGTTTTGTATAGTGAGGAAGATGCTAAAGAAGAAGGCAGCGAGGCCTCCTTGGGGTCCAGTGGTTAAGAATCCACCTGCCAATGCAGGGGACATGGGTTCCATCCCTGGTCCAGGAAGGTTCCACATGGCTCAGGGCAACTAAGCCCATGCACGACGACTATGGAGCCTTCACTCTAGAGCCTGAGAGCCACAGCTGCTCAGCCTAGGTGACACAACCACTGAAGCCTGTGAGCTCTAAAGCTCACGCGCTGCAGCCAGAGAAGCCACCACAGTGAGAAGCCCGCACCCCGCAACTCGGGAGGAGCCCCTGCTCTCCACAGCTAGAGAAAGCCTATGCACAACAACGGAGACTCGGTGCAGCCAAAAGAAATGAATAATAACTTTTAAAAAAGGGCTTCCCTGATAGCTCAATTGGTAAAGAATCCGCCTGTAATGCAGGAGGCCCTGGTTTGATTCCTGGGTTGGGAAGATCCCCTGGAGAAGGGAGAGGCTATCCACTCTAGTATTCTGGTTTGACTTTAAAAAGTCAAAAATTCTGGTTCGACTTTAAAAAGTCAAAAAGTCTGGTTTGACTTAAAAAAGTCAAAAAGTCTGGTTTGACTTAAAAAAGTCAAACTCATTACTAAATTGTTTTAAAAGAAAAAGAAGCAGGCAGCAAAAGAAAATTCTGTTTAATTGCTCAGTGTTTAAGAAACCTACAGGTTTCCAGAAGATAGTTCTTGATTCAAATAACAAAAATATTCCAATGTTGACCACTAGCCAACACAGCCTAAAATAACTTCTAAGCAAGCCCCAAGGTCATACTATGGAGCACTTTTGGAATTAAAATTAAAACCACAATTATAATTTATTTGATCCCCACCATGAACTAGGTACTATACATACACCATCATATCCTCATAAAAGTTTTATAAATTAGGTATTATTTTCATTTTATGTATGAGGAGAAAAGAGGCACAAAAAGGTAATAATTTGCCTAAATGCTTGAAGGTTGTCAAGGGTGGAACGGGATTCAAATTCAGGAAAGGCTTCTTTCCTGAAGCCTTCTTTCAAACTACATACTTTTTCAATTATATTAATTGGTTTCTAACAATTCATGTTTCAAACATTTACTTGTTGGATGAAAGAGTATAGACATACTGTCATCAAATTACACAGAACACTTTAGGAGTCTGTTTGGAAAGCCAAAAGGTGGAGGCCTTGTCCATCAGGCTGGAAGGCATGCAGCTAGGCTGCCTAGTAGGCATTTAAAATTTTCCAGGTAAACAGGAGTCATTCAGCAATAAGACATTTCTGGTTCACCTAACCTTTTAGATCCTAACCCAGACCTGCTGTTCAAAGAGACAGACATCCTATGCGTTGCAGAGATCAAAAAGAAGACAGGGAGGGAACTGCCTGCCAGTCCAATGGTTAGGACTTGGCACTCTCACTGCCAGGGCCCGGGTTCCATCCCTGACAGGAGAACTA
Source organism: Moschus berezovskii (assembly GCF_049115385.1). Lineage (NCBI taxonomy): Eukaryota > Metazoa > Chordata > Mammalia > Artiodactyla > Moschidae > Moschus > Moschus berezovskii. The sequence goes on from NC_142479.1 coordinate 25,705,774, forward strand.
AGATCCCACAAAGTACACAGTGTGGCCAAAAATTAAAATGTCAGTGAGGTGAGGAAGAGGCAGAAGAGATGGGCTAGATTCATGAAAATCAGGCTTAATGGCCCTGGGATTATGAAAATCCTAAAACTTGCTAACTTTTTAGCTTGAATAGCCAGAGGGAGTTTATTAGTTACATCTGGACAGACCGGATTTTAATTCTGGCTGTACTACCTAGGAACTGAAGGACTTAGGGTAAGAGGTTTTACCTCTCTGCGCCTCATTTTTCCTTATCTGAAGAATGGGTTGTAGTGGGGTCCTTTAGCAGGACTTGTCTCCTTCTTGTTCACCTTTGAGATCTCTGCGTGAATGCTAAGCCACTTCAGTTGTGTTTCTAACTCTGTGTGACCCTATGGACTGTAGCCCACCAGGCTCCTCTGTCCATGGGATTCTCTAGGCAAGAATACTGAAGTGGGTTTGCCATGTCCTTCTCCAGGGGATCTTCCCAACCCAGGGATCAAAACCATGTCTCTTATGTTTCCTGCATTGGCAGGCGGGTTCTTGACCACTAGCGCCACCTGGAAACTTTAGGGCGTCCTTACTTATGCAGAAGAACTCCAGATACACCGCTGTGTAGAGAAACAACTGTATGTAGATCTTACATTTGTTTAAGTAGATTAGCAAAAGTATTTCAATCCTTCCTCAGCAGAATGGTCGTGGTTGAGGGTGATCGAGTGAGAAGAGCAGTCTAGCATATGAACCTAAATCAGAGACACGGAGAATACACTGGCGGTGGCGAAGTGGGAGTGGGGAGGAAAAGGGTAAGAGTGGGAGTTTGGGATTAGCAGATGCAAATTAGTACATATAGGATGGATAAATAACAAGGTCCTTCTGTATAGAAGAGAGAACTATATTCAATACTCTGATAAAATGTAATAGAAAAGAATATGAAAAAGAATGTATTTATGTATATATATGTGTATCTGAGTTACTTTTGCTGTACAGCAGTAATTAACACAACACTATAATTCAACCATACTTCAATAAAAGTAAATTAAAAAAAAAAAAGGGACTTCCCCAGTGGTCCAATGGTTAAGAATCTGCCTGTCAAGGCAAGGGACACAGGTTCAATCCCTGGAAGATCCCACATGCCACAAAACAACTGAGCCCGTGTGCCGCAACTACTGAAGCCCTAGAGCCCTAGAGCCTGTGCTCTGCAGCCACAGAAGTCACCGCAGTGAGAAGCCTGTGCACTGCAATGAACAGAAGCCTCCACTCTCTGCAGAAAATCCATCCGAACTAACCAAGACCCAGTGCAGCCAAAAATAAATAAATTAATTAAAAGAAAAGCAATCTAGGAACCTCCTAGAAGGAATACTATTATTCCCTAACTCCTTTGACTAGGGTTGCCACAAAAGGAGAAAGATATGGAGGGACAAGTGAAAACAAGAGGATTGAAACACTGCTGAATGGAAGAGGCAGCAACAGGGGCCGAAGAGGCTGGGCCATGGCGGAGTCAGTTTTTTGTTGTTGCTGTTGTTCAGTTGTTAAATCGTGTCCAACTCTTTGTGACCCCATGGACTGCAGCATGCTAGGCTCCTAGTGTGTGAACTCAAAGAGCTGAGCCCTAAGGAGCTGCAATCCCTGGGCTTAGGCCTTTGGTGGAGTGGAGCCCTGTCTACGGAGTGCATCACAGGAAACTCCTTGCCTTTAAGAGACCTTGTATTTGGCACAGAGCTCTGCTCCCAGAACTAAATCTCTGGCTAATTTACATTGACCGGCATTATCTGAGTTTAAAGGGAAGGAAGTTGAAATGGGGAAAGCATGGCTAGATTTTTAGATGTTCTGTTTTTATCTATTTGTGTACCACACTACAAACAGCCACCTCAGATACAGGAAAAATAAATAAGAGATCAATTTTCTTTTCAGCACTCAGGACATAGTAACTAGAAACGACGATCATTTTCATAGGGAGGAAGGCTCAGAAACTGCACTTTGGATTCTAACCACTGGAATTAAGCAGTGGGAGAGGAGTTTTGGGCAGATTTTGGACTCAATTGATGGTAGCCACATTACAGAGCCTGATGGGAGGATGCAATTTTCCTTGTTGGGATTTGAGTTCAAAAGTCAACCTCCTCAGTTAGTGAAGAATGGAAGGGCTTGGAGAAGGTGCTATTGGTCTGTCCTAAAGGTCACTCTTTAAAAGTGTTAGTTCAACAGGGACTGGTCTTAATATTATTAATGTAACTTTCTGTCTTCAAGAGGACAAGAGTTGTTTTTTTCCAGGTTCCTTGACAGCCAATGCTTCCTGAGGGAGCAACAAGGTACTGGGTTGTCTCTCTAGGACAGGTTAAACACAGGGCACACTGGAAGCATGTAAGAGGGGTGCCAGATCCAGACTTGAGGTCAGAAGAGATGCACCTGAGGAAATGAAGGCTAAGCTGAAGTGGAGGTACCTGAGCAAAGGAAACTTGGAAGAAGTGCCTAGGGGCAAAAGGAGGTACTTCTACCTGGTGGGAGAATGAAGAGTAAGATGGGGGCAATAATGACAAATAAAGAGAAAGACATTGGACCCTGAAGGGCCTTCTTCAAAGAGAGACCACATAATTTACTGTACAAACAGAGACACTTCTAAGAATGAAATGCAACCTCACTAATTATATGGGGACGATAGGTATAAACCAGGACAGTTCTCAGCAAATCAGGACTTATCACCCTACTCAGAGGTCATGTTCAGGTGCGTGGCCCTCTGGTGAAAGCATAAACTGGACATCACCTCTTTTTACCTTACACAATCTTTATTTTGCCTGAGGACTTCATGCATGCCTTTGCTTTTACCTGCAAATATTTGTCCAGGAGGTTCTTCTGGGTACTGAGGTTACAAAGAAAACCTACATCCAAACAAACCTGGGCTGGAAGAAGCACAAGCTGGAATCAAAATTGCTGGGAGAAATATCAATAACCTCAGATATGCAGATGACACTACCCTTATGGCAGAAAGTGAAAAGGAACTCAAAAGCCTCTTGATGAAAGTGAAAGAGGAGAGTGAAAAGGTTGGCTTGAAGCTCAACATTCAGAAAACAAAGATCATGGCATCTGGTCCCATCACTTCATGGGAAATAGATGGAAAAACAGTGGAAACAGTGTCAGACTTTATTTTTTTGGGCTCCAAAATCACTGCAGATGCTGATTGCAGCCATGAAATTAAAAGACGCTTGCTCCTTGGAAGGAAAGTTATGACCAACCTTGATAGTATATTAAAAAGCAGAGACATTACTTTGCCAACCAAGGTCCGTCTAGTCAAGGTAATGGTTTTTCCCGTGGTCATGTATGGATGTGAGAGTTGGACTGTGAAGAAAGCTGATCGCCGAAGAATCAATGCTTTTGAACTGTGGTGTTGGAGAAGACTCTTGAGAGTCCCTTATACTGCAAGGAGATCCAACCAGTCTATTCTAAAGGAGATCAATCCTGGATGTTCATTGGAGGGACTGATGCTAAAGCTGAAACTGCAATACTTTGGCCACCTCATGCGATGAGCTGACTCACTGGAAAAGACTCTGATGCTGGGAAAGGTTGGGGGTGGGAGGAGAAGGGGACGACGGAGAATGAGATGGCTGGATGGCATCACTGACTCTGTGGACATGAGTTTGAGTGTACTCCGGGAGTTGGTGATGGACAGGGAGGCCTGGGGTGCTGTGATTCATGGGGTCGCGGAGAGTCGGACACGACTGAGCGACTGAACTGAACTGAACTGAATACAGTTAAACTGTTTTAGCCCTGGTCTCTCCTCTTACCTTCAAACTTATTTATGTCATTTCCATATGTGGGTTGCAAAGCAGATCTGAAATAGAATCTTTCGTTTCTCCTCCAATTTGTGTTCCTCATGTTATAACTGATGCCATTGCAATGCTGAAGGCAGAAACTGAGAAAAGCACTGCTTTCATCACTGTTATCCTTCCCCTCAGCATGCATTTTTAATTTCTCCACACCTTTCTTAAGCACAATGACTAAATTGGGGCTTAGAATTCTAATGAGGGACTAACATCAATTGAAGAGGAAGGGTAATTTCCAGGTGCTTGAATGCTATGTTTCTAATGAATAGATCCCTGAATCACGTGGGACTGTTTTTCCACAAAAGTACAACACTGATGACTCCTATTCAGTTTGTTCACAATGATGATATCCAGATCTGGATATACGCCCTAGCCAGTATCAAAAATTTTCAGTTTAGGAGAAAAAAAGATAAAGATAAGTCCTAAAGGTTTGATGCCAGTTTCCGTTTGTGGAGGTGAGATGGTTGCAAAGGTGTAGGTGAAACACCAGTGCACTGTTAAAAATGGATGATTGAAAGGGTAATTTCAACTCTTCTACTGCCTGTTCTCCACGCAACTGCCAGTGAATCTTTTTAAAACAAATCTGAGAAACAATTCGCCTGCAATGCAGGAGACCTGGATTCAATCCCTGGGTTGGGAAGATCCCCTGGAGAAGGGTAAGGCTACCCACTGCAATATTCTGGCCTGGAGAATCCCATGGACTGTACAGTCCATGGGGTCACAAAGAGTCAGACAAGACTGAGCAACTTTCACTTTCACTAATCCAAGGCTGCAATTAAAACAAATCTGATGATTCCTTTGTTCTCAACCCTTCCATGGTATTCTGTCACATTCTAATAAAATCCAAAGTACAACGTGGCTTACCAGACACATGATCTGGCTTCTGCCTATTTCCCAACTTCTTTCTCTAATTTCTAGCTTCTTCTCCAATCTGCCAAGCAATCAGGGCTATTTTAATTGCCATTTCTTTTCTCCTAGAATAGTTTCTCTCTAGAAATCCACACAGCTACCTCCCTCACTAACGATTAGATTCCAGCTTATGATGTAGAGGCCTTTCTTGTCTGCCCCATCTAATACAGCATCATCCCATCACTCTTAGGCCTTTTTCTTGATTTTTTAAAAAACCTGCCACATTATTGGGCATTAGCTATGACATAGTAATATAGTTTATATATTGCTTATTGTCAATCTCCCCCATTATTACATGAAGCAGAAACTTTTATTTACTGTTGAATTCCCAGCATGTACAACAGTGTCTTCTCATTAAATATTTGATTAATGAATGAATAAACAGATTTTCAGGATACAACATATGTAAAACGATTCTATATTTATTGACACGAAGCATAAAAATATATCTAAAAGAGTGTATAGCAAAATGTTAAGTTACATGGGGGGAGCTGGTTTTCACATTATTTTTGCTCATGCAAAAATTCTTTCTTTTTTTTTTTTTAGAAGGAACTTGTATGACTCAGATACTAAAAAAAATGAATAAAGAAGCCACGCTGGCAGAAAGCGTAAATGAATTCTATAAGAGGCTGGGCAAATTTATGAATGAAAGACTTAAACAGATATAGTAGCATAATGGTTAAGCTCAGCAACTGTGTGATCCCCTTTCCATAGGTGATCTAGCATGTAAGCCCAAGTTATTCACAAGGCAGCGTCTAAAGGTTTTCACCTGGAAAATGGGGATGGTAACAATGAGTGTCTACCCCACAAGTTTGTTTCTGAAGATTAAATGAGACCATGTTTGCAACCTCCTTTGTACAATACCTGGCATGCAGTAAATACCCAACAAATGGCAGCTATTAGAATAATTAGTAGTAGCAACAAGAGATGGCGGGACATACCTAGCCCTCAAGATTGACATCAGAGTGGACCACCACATCCTCTCATCATCGCGCCTCAGACTGGGCCCCTGAAGCCCAAAGAGGGGATGGTTCTTTCCAAAGATGATAATTTCGACGTTCCAGGAGCATCTGAATCAAACGTACCCCGTGTACCCTTAAACCATTCAGGCAGTCTGATTAATCCACGAGCGGCACTGCAAGGCCCGGCTTCGAGAGGCCACCCCCGCTCGCCGTCCTTGGGCCCAGGCGCTTAGCCTCGATCTCCTTAGAGGCGGTAACAAGGGTGGGAGTGGGAATGTCAGAAAACACAAAAGCGGGGCAGTACTGGTCCGCTCCGGCTCAGCGCGCTCTGGAGCGGATAAAACGGCGGCACCAGGCACCGGCCGGCCTGCGGCGACCAGCAATACGCCCTCAGGAAAAAGTAATTACTGGTCCCACTCAAAACTCGGGCAAGCGGCTCAGAGTCCCAGCCTCTCAGGCCTCTCTGCAAGCGGCCGGCGGTGGCGCGCGGCGAGAGCCCGGGACGGGGGCCGAGCCAGGGCCGTTGGCAGGAGCACCACCCGCCACCGGGCTTCGACGGCCGGGGCGGGGACTGGGCGGAGGCGGCGGGCGCGCGGCCCGCTCGCGCCTGCGCCGCCCGCAGGGGGCGCGCACGCAAGCTCGGGCGCGCGCACGGCTGGCGTCTCCTCGGCGCGGAGGAGGGGGAAGGCGCTGAGGTGAGGCACGACGCGCTGCGGGGCGTTTGTCCGCGGGCCGTGAGCCCCACTCGCGGGACGAGGTGCGAGGCGGGGACCGCAAGGGGCGGCCAGGCTGCGGGCGGGCTGCGGGCCCCGGCGGCGTCAGCGGCGAGGGGGCGGGCGGGCGGGCGTGAGGCGCGGGCCACGCCGCGCGGTGGGGGAGGGCGACGCGGGCCGGGACTGAGCCCTGGGGCCGCGCCCCGCCCCCGGAACGGCCCGCTGGGTCCCCGCCTCGGCATTCCTGTCGCTGCTGAGGTGGAGCGCGAAATCCCGTTGTTAACAAAGGGCTGACGTGACCCCTTGTTTCCAGATAGGCTTTCCGAGTAGATAATTCGTGTCTGTAGAGCTGAGGTTGGACCAAGTGAGGCCTCGAATCTTGTCTGCGAATCTCTTCCAAGCCTGCCCCGTCCTCTGTACCACACCAAAGAGGAAAGGCTCTTCACGTCCCTTTCCTCCTCCTCCCACTAACTTCTTGGACTTTGGCAAATGTTAACTTGGAGGTAGCAGCCACCCTTTCGTGAATGTTAGCGTCAGAAATGTCTCCAGTGAGAAGAACGGAGTCGAGAAGGAATATTCTTACCGCAGTATTGTGCTTACAACATGGAGCATTTATGAGGCTATATGGCTTGAAGCTCAACATTCAGAAAACAAAGATCATGGCATCTGGTCCCATCACTTCATGGGAAATAAGATGGAGAAACAGTGGAAACAGTGTCAGACTTTATTTTTTGGGGGCTCCAAAATCACTGCAGATGCTGATTGCAGCCATGAAATTAAAAGACGCTTACTCCTTGGAAGGAAAGTTATGACCAACCTTGATAGCATATTAAAAAGCAGAGACATTACTTTGCCAACAAAGGTCCGTCTAGTCAAGGCTGTGGTTTTTCCCGTGGTCATGTATGGATGTGAGAGTTGGACTGTGAAGAAAGCTGAGCGTCGAAGAATTGATGCTTTTGAACTGTGGTGCTGGAGAAGACTCTTGCGAGTCCCTTGGACTGCAAGGAGATCCAACCAGTCCATTCTAAAGGAGATCGATCCTGGGTGTTCATTGGAAGGACTGATGCTAAAGTTGAAACTCCAATACTTTGGCCACCTCATGCAACGAGTTGACTCACTGGAAAAGAGTCTGATGCTGGGAAGGATTGGGGGCGGGAGGAGAAGGGGACAACAGAGAATGAGATGGCTGGATGGCATCACTGACTTGATGGACATGAGTTTGAGTGAACTCCGGGAGTTGGTGATGGACAGGGAGGCCTGGCGTGCTGTGATTCATGGGGTCGCAAAGAGTCAGACACGACTGAGCGACTGAACTGAACTGATAAATCCTTTCGTTGACCATCTCTATTAATCTCTGTTGAAGTGACGCTGCTGTTCATTAACTGTAGGATATTGTGCAACTAATCTTTCAGGGCTTCTTTCCCTCCTTGTAAAAGCTCCATGCTGCAGAAGATTGTAAGGATTCACAGATAATCCACATAACAGTGGTGCCACAGTGTCTAGCTTATGAGAAAACTTCAATAAATGTTCTCTATTTGTGGCCCAGACGGTAAAGAATCTACATGGCAGTGCAGGAGACCCAGGTTCAGTCCCTGGGTGGGGAAGGTCCAGTGGAGAAGGGAATGGCAACCCACTCCAGTATTCCTGCCTGGAAAAATTCCATGGAGAGAGGAACCTGGTGGGCTACAGGCCATGGGGTCGCAGAGTCAGACATGACTGAGCAACTAACACATTATTTTGTTACTGAGTCCATAATACCTCTTACTGAACTCGTGTTTCTTCAGACTCATTTTTTCTGGTCTCAAGCAGAGGGAGAACCACTTCGACTCATCCTGAAAAAGACAAGTTCATTGACAGTGTTATCTGAGCGTTGTATACACTTAATGGTGACTTATTCTAAGCTAAAACTGTCAGGTGAAAAAGTCACTGTTGGAGAACTATACTAACCCTTTTGTGGAACTAATACTTATTTGTCCATTGTTGTTTAGTTACTGAGTCATGGCAGACTCGAACCCATATCTCTGACATTAGCAGGCAGATTCTTTACCATTGAGCCACCTGGGAAGCCCTCATTTGTCCATTAACATTTGTGTTAATTGAATTCTTTCTGCTTGGCACTATGTACCAAGTACTTTAAGACGTACAAATTTGTATTTGATGTGGTCCCTGCTTTCGTTAGTTTAGAAGTGGGAAAAATATGCATTCAGAAGTAATTCTCACAAAGGAGAATGTAAACAATGCCGAAGAAAAGAGAGAGTTAGATAAAAGGGTATTGGAGATTAGAAAAGGCGGATTTTTTTTGGCTTAGTGTGAAATAGTTCATTTGTGTCTTCAAAAAGGTGACTTGGTATATTGTACATACCTACTTCCCTAGAGGTCCAATGGCTAAGACTCTGCGCTCCCAATACAGGGAGCCCAGGTTCGATCCCTAGTCAGGGACCTAGATCCTATAGGCCTCAACTAAGACCTAACATAAATAAATAAATGTAAGGGGAAAAAATTCGTTCAAATAATAAATTAGTGAACAAAATGTATATTAGATAGGATTCCTAAGTTTTCTAGTAGTAGAAGTTCATTCAGATTAAAGTATTATTGGAAAGATAGAGAAATGAGAAAAAAAAAAGCTTAAACAGTTAGGCCACCCTTGGGGATGGGAATCTTGAAGAGCCAGATCTCGTGGACCAGATTCTTTGGCTAGTGAGTGACTGAGCTCTAACTACCCTCTGTCCTTGTGCCTTTTACTCAATATTCAAGTTTCTATAAGACCAGATTGGATTGCTTTAGCTGCTGTGGAGGTGGAGGATAGAGTATTGTGATTCACAGTCCCACCAAAGCCCTACGAGATGTGGGAGAGTCAGTTTTCCAAAGGATGGAGGGCTAAGGAGAGAAGTGATGCCAGGCAGAGAAAATCAGTTGTTTATTAGAACTGTGTAGCCTTTATAGAGGACTTGATATGGGCCAGGTACTATGGCATATTATTTATGTGGCTTTTGATATTTAACCCTTAACAGTTCTAGGAAGTAGGTATGACTGTAGCATATCCATTTTACGGAGGAGGAAACGAGTTTATAGAGATAAAATAATTTGCTTAGCCTTAACAAAACTAGGATGTGGTACAATTGAGTACATTGCATTATTTTCTGTTTATCTTGTCCCTTTGAATTATTTCCTTATCCAGGTGCCACTTCTGTTTGTTCACAGGGAGCAGTCATCAGCTTTGGTGTATGTGTCGGCAGGTTCTGAAATCTCCTTGAAGCAACTCGGATTAAAGAAGATCAAAGCAACAGAGTCTTTGCCAACTGGGAAATGGACCGATTGGGTTCCTTTAGCAGTAAGTACTGTGGGAACAAGTCCCAGGTTAATATTCATAGTAAACTAAAGTGGAAGTTGATCAAAGAATAAAAATAAGTACTTTGAAGTTAAACAAAGCCATGTGAATCTGATCCTAAAAGAATATCAAATCAAAATAAAATCAACCAATACTACTGATTGCCCACTGAGCACTTGACACAAACATAATCACCCTAGGTCTTATAAGAAAACTAAGCTCAGATGTACCATGCATAGTATGATTAACCCATAGTTCAACTGAAAAAAGCAGTTGGAATTTAGCTTTAGAACCAATAACATATTTCAGCTGCCTTGGTAAGAAGTAATGTCAGTGGTGGAATAAAGGAAATGCTCCTGCCCTCTGTTTTTAGCAGAACTTGTATTCTCAGAGTAAGCTACAGTGTAATAACAGTGCAGAGAATTATGGAGTATGTGTGAAATAAATCCAGGCAGCCATAACTGTGGAGGAAAAAAAATTACTACTTTTTCTCTGATTCTGAATGAGATTTGGCAGAAATAGAAATCCACTGTTAGATGTTAGTAGTGTCCCAATAAGAATTAGAAAGGCACATTTGGCGTGTAGACTCTTGAGTGATTTCTTAAGGGAAAATCTAATTTGCTCACTCATCACACTCCCTATATAAATTTAGGACAGAGTGGAGTTTTCAGGCACATCTAGTTTAAATCTCATTTTATATACAAAGAAAACCTAAATGAATTATCCCCATGCTGGGAGTGTAAACTGAAACCAGTCTACCTTTTAAAAATAATTTTTAAATTTTTAAAATAATTTACAAACTAATCTTTAAAAATTTGATTTGGAAATAATTTCAAACTCATAGGAAAGTTGGAAGGATAGTACAGAGAATCCCCATACACCTTTTGTAAACCTTTTACCTTATTTGCATATATTATCTCTATAAATACACACATTTACTTACGTAAATATGTATATATAAGTAGACATACTCCATTTTTTTTTCCCCAGAATCATTTGAGGCTAAGGGACATACGTCATGGCTTTTATCCTCAAGTAATTTAGTGTTTATTTGCTAAGGCTAGAGATATTCTGTTCTAACCTCAGTAGTTACCAACTTTTGTAAGGTAACGTTGACAAAATATTTTTCTCTAACCCACCATCTGTATTCCAGTTTTGTCAGCTGACTCAGTAATGTCCTTTACGGTGTTTTTTTTTCCTTCCTTCCCATACAGGATACAGTCAGAGGTCATGTCTTGCATTAAGTTTAACTCCTTTAAACTGAAACATTTTCACAGCTTTTGTCTTTAGTGACTGACACTTTTGGGGAATCAGACCTTTTCCTCCCTTTTTAAAAATAGAGGTGTCTCATTTTGGGTTTGTCTGGTCTTGCTCTGTCCCTCATTAGTGGTATTAATTTTGAAACCCCAGTCAAGGTGTGCATTTAAGTTCTTCACTGTATAATTTTTTTTTTCTCTTACGTATAATAAGCAACCCGTAAGGAGACACTTTCTCAGACTATAAAATATTTTTTTCCTCATCAGAATTTCTCCCTAGTTAGCATCCATTGATGATTTTTGCATTTACTATGATGGTTACAAAATGAATTTTTCCCCAGACCCCAGCACTCCAGCACTCTCTATATATTTATTAGTTAGCATTTTATTATAGTCAAGAGACCTCTTGTTTCACTTATTTAAGTATGGATGCGTGAATTGCTTCTTTTTCAGTGATTTATAATTATCATACTTAGTTATTTTGGCTCTCAGATTGTCCTAATTTGACTGCTGTGAGTCCCTTCAAGTTGTCTCTTGCAGTCTTGTGACTTGCCCCCACCCTCCATCACTTTGTTGAGCATCTCCTTACTTTTTGGTATGGCTGCGCGTTCTAGGTGCATTTTACCTCCTATCACCCAGCTCTGAAATTAGCCACTTCTCTGAGGAGTCCTTGGTCCTTTTAGAGAGGAATGACATTAGAAACCAAGATCTGGTCATTGCTTATTGCTGCTAGAGTGTGTTGGCATCTTGGCTTTTTTGGCCCACAGAGCTCAGAAATATATGTGTGTATATGCTATAAACATATATACCAATATATATATTCACATATACATGTATATACCTATAGATAACACTTTTTAAGAAATCATGAGTTCACATTGATACCTCCAGTTTATGTTTATAGGTTTTTTCCTTATTTTGTGTCCTTTCATCAGTGAAAACCCTGGCTCCCAAAACGTCAGCACATTTGCTCAGTCTTTTAATACATCCAAAATTATTTCAGAATTGCTTTGTGGGTATCACTACACAAAACAGACCTACTTCAACAAATTCAGGATTTGTTTACAATTCTCTGCATCACCCAGTACTGAAGGTCTGTTGTTAAATATTCGTAAATTACTTGGAGTGGTTCTTTTTTTTCCCCTTCTCATTGTGGTTACGGTATTCTTTTGAAATACTTTTTGGTTTATCTGTTTGTTCTGCTTTCAGTTTTTCCTTCCCACATTTACTGATTTAATTTTTTAGTTTGTAGAACAAATATATTTTCAAAAGTCAAAACTATGGAGATTTGATATGTGTGTGTATGTGTGTGTATATATATATATATAATTGTTACTCCTTATGTCTCTTCCACTCCATTCCATTCCCTCTCATTCAGCCCTTCATAGGTTTCCAGCTTCACTGTTTTCTAGTTTATCTGTGCATTATTTCTTTTCACAAAGACAAATAGACATGTATATATATATTTTTTAAGTTTATTTTTAATTGGAAGATAATTGCTTTACAAGGTAGCGTTGGTTTCTGCCATACATCAGCATGAATCATCCATAGGTATACATCTGTCCCCTTCCTCTTGAACCTTCCTCCCACCCCATCACACCCCTCTAGGTTGTCATAGAGCACCAGTTTGAGCTCCCTGTGTTGTATAGCAACTTCCCATTAGCTGTCTGTTTTACATATGGTAATGTATATATTTCATTATATTCTCAATTCATCCCACCCTCTCCTGCATCCATAAGTCTTGTCTTATGTCTGAGTCTCTATTCTTGCCCTGCAAATAGGTTCATCGGTACCATTTTTCTAGATGCCGTTTATGTGCATTAATATACAATATTTGTTTTTCCGTTTCTGACTTACTTCACTCTTTGTAACAGGCTCTTAGTTTCATCTGCCTCACTAGAACTGACTCACGTTTGTTCCCTTTTGTGGCTGAGTAGTACCCCATTGTATATATGTACCGCAGCTTCTTTATCCATTCATCTGTCCGTGGATATCTGGGTTGCTTCCATGTCCTGTCATAAATAGTGCTTCAGTGAGCATTGGGGTTCATGAAATGAATATATTTTTGTTTTTACTAATTTCTTACTGTAAAGGTAGCATACTATGTATCTTTGTACCTTTTTTTTTCTTCCCCATTTACTAGTATCTCCTGGAAATACTATATTACTTTATGGAGTTTTTTTTAATAGTTGCATACTACTCCATTATGTGGATATACCATAGTTTGATCAACTTCTGTCCAGTGTTTGGACATCAATATAGTTTTTTGCAGTTACAATTAATATTCTAATGCATAACCTTGTATTGTTGGAGGCGTATATTCAGGTAAAGTGGAATTCCTGTGTCCAAAGATAAATGGATATTTAGATATTGCTAAATTCCCTTATATAGGAGTTGTGCCATTTTGCATTTCCATAGGCAATATATGAAGATGCCTATTTCCCCACAGCTGTTGAGAAACTATATTATCAAGCTTTTGAATTTTTGCCAGTCTGATGGGTGAGAACCTTCTGTGGATTGCTCTTATTATGAGTGAAGTTGAAAGTCTTTTCATGTTAAAGGTCCATATTCATCTCTCTTTCTTAATTATGTCTTCATTTAGTTCTTTTTTTCCTCTCAGTTCTTTGTTTTTAATTGCTGCTTTGGCTGAGCTGGGTCTGTTGCCTTTCTTAGGCTTTCTCTAGTTGGAGCACGTGGAGCTGCTCTTTGTTGTGGTGTGCAGGCTTCCCATTGCTGTGGTTCTCTTGCTGCCGAGCACAAGCTCTGGAAGTACATGGGTTTCCAGTAGTTGGAGTACGTGGGCCCAGTAGTTGTGGCCCACAGAATCTTCCTGGCCTAGGGATCGAACCCGTGACCCCTGCATTGGCAGGCATATTCTTATCATCTGTGCCACCTGGGAAGTTCCTTTCTCTCAGTTTTTAAAGGTTTCTATGTTAAGGAAACATAGAAATATTTGTCTTTGATATGTTTACAAATATTTTCTTCTACTTTATTTGCTTTCTATATTATGATTTTTTTTTTTTTTGCCAAGAAAGAGATTTTTATTTTGTCTATGTAGTCAAATTTATTACTCTTTTATTGCCTCTGGATTTTGAATGATTGTTAAAAAAAACTCTTTCCCTCCTCCTAGGTTACAGAAAAGTTCTGGATCCTTGAGGGATAGTTTGGCTATATGTATCAGAAACCTTCTGCATACTCAACAGTTGTAGCTATAGGGAAATAGGAATCCTGAGGAACAAAATGTGAAATGTTAACATATTAGGTTGCTGCAAACATAATTGCAGTTTTGGACCGTGAATTTTAAATCATAGCTAGGTTCAAAGTTATCTTTATTAATCAGAATAGGAGGCATTGCAATCCGACATATTTTTGCCAACAAGAAATAAGTTTATTTATTCTTACAATGTAAAAATCCATGTTTCAGGATTCAACAAACTCTTGGAAAGCATTTTCTGCCTCCTGCTAGTTATGAAAACATTTTCCCTGCAAAAAGTTGTCAAGATTTTTGAAGTGGTAGTCAGTTGGCAGGACGTCAGGTGAATATGGCAGATGAGGCAAAACTTCATAGCCCAATTCGTCCAACTTTTGAAGCCTTGGTTGTGTGACATGCAGTCAGGCATTGTCATGAAGAATTGGGTCCTTTCTGTTGACCAATACCAGGCATTTTAGTTTTTGGTGCATTTCATCAGTAAACTGAGCATATTTCTCAGATGTAATGGTTTTGCTGAGATTCAGAAAGCTGTAGTAGATCAGACTGGCAGCAGACCACCAAACAGTGACCATGACCTTTTTGGGCGGGAGTTTGGCTTTGGGAAGTGCTTTGGAGCTGCTTCTTGGTCCAGCCACTGAACTGGTTGTTGCTGGTTGTCATATACAATCCACTTTTCATTGCACGTCATAGTCTAATCAAGAAATGGTTTGTTGTTGCGTAGAATAAGAGAAGACGACACTTCAAAATGATGATTTTTTAAATTTCAGTCAGTTCATGAGGCACACACTTAGCAAGCTTTTTCACCTTTCCAATTTGCTTCAAATGCCAAACGACCATAGAATGGTCGACATTGAGTTCTTCAGCAGCTTCTTGTGTAGTTGTAAGAGGATCAACTTCGATGATGGCTCTCAATTGGTTGTTTACTTCTGATAGCCAGCCACTGTTCTCCTCATCTTCAAGGCTCTTGTTTCCTTTGCAAAACTTCTTGAACCACTACTGCACTGTGTGTTTAAGCATTTCCTGGGCCAAATGTGTTGTTGATGTTGCGCATTGTCTCTGCTGCTTTACAACCCATTTTGAACTTGAGTAAAAAAATCACTTGAATTTGCTTTTTGTCTATTATTTCTATAGTCTAAAATATAAAATAGCAAGTATTAGGTCATTAGCAAAAAAACATAAAGCAAGAAATGTGCATTAAAATGCTGTATAACATAACCATATTTATTTAAGAATTATTCCAATATAAAATGGCAAGTTTCAATAGTGCAAAACTGTACAGGAACCTAATGTACAGGAACGTTGACTTCAGCATTTTTTATAATAGTGAAAAATTGGAAACAACATAAATGCCCAACAGTAGGGAACTGGTTAGACTAGTGGTTCTCAATCTTATGAGACTCAGTGTTTGTTTTTTATGTTTTTAAAGCCTATTTTACTATTTGGAAATGAAATGTATAGATAACACATCTATGCCCATGATTTCAAAGAAATAAAAATAATACTCTAACTATACTATAAAGGATAAATAAAAGAAGTAATATATAATAATGTAATTTATAACAAAATAATACCTATCTCAATATGTTCAGTCATTACAGTGGAAGACATAATGCCTTAGTAGTCAGATGCTTGTATTCACATGTTGAATCACTGTGCATATTACAACTACAAATGCACAGTGATTCATGTGTGTTGCGTTGGTGATTCAGAAATACCACAACTTAAGTCTTAGTAAAATTCTGAACAAAACAAGATAAAATCTCCTCTTGAAGTAATGCAGCTCCCTTCTTGGAAAATTCCATACATATTAGAACTATCAAAAACATTTTGTCTTATGTGTAATTAGGTTTCAGGTCATGTAATTATGAATAAGTTTTCACCTACTTGAACATCTGGTGGGACATGTGAAAGTTGTGCAGTAGACAGGCCAGGTCTGTGGTGTGTAGTAATATCTTGAGTGCTGTAGGATGTCCAGCATCCCTGGTCCCTGCCTGCTAAGTGCAGGAGTGCTTCCTAGTCATTATGGCAACAAGAAAGCATCTCCTCAGGTTTACACAATGCTTTCCTAGGAGGCAGTTGAAAACCACTAGGTTAGGCAATTGATATACTGGAATATTATTCATCTATTAAAAAGAATGAGGGAGATCTCTGTGTACCGTCATGAAAGATGTTGAGAATATATTGTCAAGTGGAAAAAAAAACAGGCTATAAAACATCAAGTGTGGCATCTCGTGTTTGTTAAATATATACACACACATACAAGGAAGAAGGGCTGGAAATCAGAATGTTAATAGAGGGTGACATTCTTTTATTGTCTAAAATTTTTCTATTAGTTTTTTTCAGTTGTAAGTATCTTCCAATTTTTTTCTATAAGTTGGATTATTTTTTGTAAAACAATTACTTCTTGACACAAAAGTAAAAACTAAGTCAGTCATTGGTCAATTTTTTTGTTATTTGAGGAAAGAAAAGCGTATCATTAAAAGGATGTGAGGAAGAAGGTAATTTGATAAAAATCGACAATTAATATAAAATCATTTTTGATTGAAATGGGAGAAATGGGGTAGTTTCTGTTTTAAGTATTTACTTTGAAGCTTTGGCCAGAAAGATAAGGTCTTCATTTAGAAACTAAAGAAAAGAATAATAATCACCACTTAAAGGAGGGAAAGGTGCCTTGAAGAGTGTTTCTTGGATTTTAGGAAGAAACATTCTATTAGAGAATGTGAGAAGTGTTTGCCCCAGGCCAAACAGATTAAATCCCTTCTCTACCTTCAAAGCATGTGTTCTTCGATTCGTGTGGATCACAGAGAACAACTCTGCTATGTTGCCCTGACTCGAGAGTGGCAGTTTGGGGCAGCCAGGGACACACATGTATGCATTTTTATAACTTTAGAGAGTTTGGGTTGTACTCCTTTGCCTTGGTATTTCAGAGACAGTATTGTTATTGGAACTGGAGGAAGGTCTGCTCTGTTCTCTGCTTACTGTGGGAGAAAGGGAGGAGCTGTCCTAGGTTAAACTTCCAACTCAGGTATAAATTAGTACATCCCAAGGTGTATAATTAAAGAGTTTTTGCCCCCAACTTTTTATTATGAAAAAGTTCAAACTTGTAAAAAATTTGAAACAACAGTACGGTGATTACTTGTAGCCCATTACCCAGATACAGCAGTTATTAACATTTTGTCAGATGGGCTTTGTCTGTAACTGTATATGTGTTAGGGATGTATGTGACATTATTTTCCCATGGGAAAATAAATTGTGGGCGTTATGAGACTTCCAGTTAAAACTTGTGTTTGTTTCTCTGCAGGTGCCATATCTACTTAAATGCTTGAAATAGTAGGTGCTGTAGGAAGGAACAAAGCTGCCCTGAAATAAAAAGGACATCATTTTTGTGTTTTCTTATTTGGAATGAGTTCATCTTATCTCCATGAACTTTTCAGCACAGTGTATTACCTTGTGTAATCATTTGCAGATTTCTAGCTTCTGGTGCTGAAGATAGTGATACGGTGTTTTAAAGCTAGTAATTTTTCTTTATATTCTAGATGATCCCTCTGATAAGCCACCTTGCCGAGGCTGCTCCTCCTACCTCATGGAGCCTTATATCAAGTGTGCAGAATGTGGTCCGCCTCCTTTTTTCCTCTGCTTACAGGTAACTCATTAAGGGGAGGCTTGCCTAGTTTTATAGGCATAGTAAATTCAGTGATGACTGTCAGTTGCTCAGAAGGACCGTACCTTGTTAAATCTATTTTTTCTAGTCAGTCTTTAATTACATATTTTACCAGTGAAAAATTGGAGAACAGAGCAAGATGGATGAGATAGTCTGTTGAATATTCCACTTCTTCCTGTATCAACCTAATGCTGTTTTGCCAGTAGATTTCAAGTATTGGGACTACAGGAAATAGAATTGGAGGATTATTCCTTTTGATACCCCCTGTGACACTGTTTTTTATCTTATTGAAGAGTGATGTTTGGGCAGGTGACAAAGGAACAAAGTGTTCTGTCAATGATGATAGTAATAGCAGTACTGATAAGTGCTAACTCTGTGCCAGGCTCTATTTTGAGTACTTTGCATGAATAAACTTGTAAATCATCACTGCAGCCCTGCTGCTAAGTCACTTCAGTCGTGTCCGACTCTGTGCGACCCCATAGACGGAAGCCCACCAGGCTTCCCCGTCCCTGGGATTCTCCAGGCAAGAACACTGGAGCGGGTTGCCATTTCCTTCTCCAATGTGTGAAAGTGAAAAGTGAAAGTGAAGTCGCTCAGTCGTGTCCAACCCTTAGCGACCCCACGGACTGCAGCCTACCAGGCTCCTCCATTCATGGGATTTTCTAGGCAAGAGTACTGGAGTGGCTTGCTATTGCCTTCTCCGCACTTCAGCCCTAGAAAGTAAGTAATGATTAGTATTCCTATTTTACAGAGGAAATTCGGCCAAAGAGAGGTTAAATAATTGCTTCAAGGTCACACAGCAAATACCATATTTTATCAGATCCAGAATGCTATTGATTAAAAGAAACATCCCAATTTCAGAGATGTTAAAGTGTAAAAATGGCTGATGAAAGTTGTAATACACTTTTTATTATAAGACAAATCCACATTTCACAGTTTTAAAATATGACAAAATATATCTTAGAATTGCTGAAATACACTAAGAGCAAGGATTCAATTTTAGACCATCTGCTTCCAGGGCTTATGCTTTTCTAAAAGGAGGAGTTGTCCTAGGAATAAGTCTTTTTTCCCAGATTGTTGTTTTTTCTCTATGAGGGCCATTGAAAAGCTGTGATCATGAACCTAACCTTTTTCTTAAAAACTCATTCAAGAGTAAAATACCCCAAGTCATCTTCTATCCTTTAAGAAAGCATTTCAAAATGTAACTTTTGGGTAACTTAATTTTCCTTTCTTTTGCAGTGTTTCACGCGAGGATTTGAGTACAAGAAACATCAAAGTGATCATACTTATGAAATAATGGTAATGAAGTTGTAAGAATTTCCCTTCATTTTCAAATTTTATACTGGATATTAGTCATTATTCACCTGCAAGTATCTCCCTTTTCTTTCCCCCACGTCTGAATTAGGTAATCATTGCCCAATAAGCTTTTAGGATTTTATGGATCTACTAAAGCATTCAAGTCTGAAAATCATTTTATATACTCAGATTTTTGGTTTAATTTAGAAGGAATTTAAAGGAAGTATTCTTTGAGATTTACTATGTAAGGATCAGAGGTTTGCTGCTTTCTAGGTTCATTTATAAACATAGTAGATGTATTGTTGCTGTGTTTGGATAATGGTATTTTTATGTGGTTCATGTGGGCAGTGGTGAGATTTATGTCTAGGACTCCTCCTTCTCGGCCTTGGAGAAATTGGTTACCCTCAGAGAGTTAAGTTGTGAAATGAATGTAGGGTGAATGATATAGTAATATATAAAATTACTTTGAAGAGATAGATTGACTCATAGGCCAGAGTAAGACTTGGCTATAATTTGATTGACTTTTTTGATACCTATAAAGAAGGAATGAGAGACGGATGGATATTAGTAGTGTCCTTCCAATATCTTGGAGAAGGAAATGGGAACCCACTCCAGTATTCTTGCCTGGAGAATCCCATGGACAGCTGGGAGGGTCGCATAGAGTCAGACATGACTGAAGTGACAGCATGCATTCCAATATCTAGCCAGAGGCGTGGGCACTTTACTAAGCCAAAGTAATATCTGGTATGCTTGGCAGGCGTGTATACAGTACCTTTGTCTGTTATCAGAGCCTGTCTCCTGGTTCACCAAGTAGTTTTCTTACATTTGGCCTCCTTTGGTGGTTTTAAAGGAAGGAATACTGGTTGGGCATATTCTTGACAGTTGTTTACATCATGGATTAATCTATTGATACTTATGTAGTTTTCTCTTGTTGCCATAACAAACAACTTATCAAAAATGAAGCAGCTTAAGACAACAGGAATTTATCATATCACAGTTCTGTTGGTCAGGAGACCAATTATGTCCATTGGTTTACTCCAGATTCCGTAAGACTGAAATGAAAGTATTGGTCTGTCTGGATTTTTATCTGGTGACCCTAGGGGAGAATCCACTTTCAGTCCCTTCCCATTCTCACTCAAGTTGTTGACAGAATTCACTGCCTGGAGGTTGTAGGAGTGATGATACTGTTTCCTTCTTGATTGTTGGCCAGGACTTGCTCTCAGTCTGTAGAGGTTCCTGACCCCCTTTGTCCATATTCAAAGCTACCAACAGCAGGGTGGCCTTGAAGGTTATTGATGAAATACTTGGCCTCTCTGACCTCTCCTGGTTCATAACTCCTGTGCTGGATCTCTCTGACTCTTCTCTCTCTTTTAAGGCCTATGTGATTACAGTGGATTCACCTGCATAATCGCCCTATTTTACAGTCAGTTAATTAGTACCTGGTCAGCGCAGTCCCTTCACAGGAATATTTAGTCAGTGTTTGACTAATCAGGGAACAAGAATCTTTGGGGAGTGGGGGGCATCTTTAGAATTCTGTCTACCACAGTGCTGTAGCATGTCTACTTCTATCTTTCAGAAGTTTGAAAAGGGTAACTCAGCATCTCCAAGTCTTATTTGTGAAGCCTTGAGTGAATTTTTGGGCCTGTAATGCCGAGAGTCAGGTCCTGGTCCATAATGAATGAGTCAAAGAAATGTTCCTTTGTAAGAGTTCTTGGCAGCCAACTGTCTGGCCTTCCCCTACCTCTCTCTAAACACCTCAGTCTTCTAAGTAGTTTCTTCACTAATTATAAGGTTTGGAATATATTTTTTAATATTAGGCTTTGATTTTTAGATCAGTTTTAAGTTCACAGCGAAATTGACAGCGAAATTGAGTACAAAGTACAGAAATTGCGCATGTATCCTCTGCCCCCACAAATGCATAGCCTCCCCTGTTATCAGCATCCCCCAGCAGAATTGCACATAAATTATCACTGAGGAACCTACATTGACCCTCATTATCACCCAAAGTCCATAGTTTTTATTAGGGTTCACTCTGCGTGTTAACACATTCTGTAGATTTGTGGAAATACAGAATGACACGTATCTGCCATTATAGTATGATACAGAGTAGGTTCATGGTCCTAAAAATCTTCTGTGTTCTGCTTCTTCATCCACCCCTCCCCCTAACTCCTGGCAACCATGGATCTTTTTACGACCTCCATGGTTTTGCCTTTTCCAAAATGTTGTGGAGTTGGGTACAGAGTGTACCCTTTTCAGATTGGCTTCTTTCACTAATATGTATATGAGTTTCCTGCATGTCTTTTCATGGCTTGATAGCTTGTTTCTTTTTTAGCCCTGAATAATAGTCTGTTGTCTAGATGTACCACAGTTTATTTATTCATCCACCTACTGAAGGATATCTTGGTTGCTTCCAAGTTTTGACAATTAAGAATAAAGCAACTATAGATATCCACTTACAGGTTTTTCTTCAGACCTAAGTTTTCAGATCCTTTGGGTAAATACCAAGAAACATGATTGCTGGATCATATGGTAAGGGTATGTTTTGTTTTGTAAGAAACTGTCAAACTGCCCAAAGTGGCTGTGCCATTTTGTGTAACCACCAGCAGTGGAAGAGCCTGTTGCTCCACACCCTTGCCAGCATTTGGTGTTGTCAGTGTTCTGGGTTTTGGCCATTCTGATAGGTATATGGTGCTGTCTCATTTTAACTTGGATTTCTCTGACAACATATGATGTGGAATATATGAAATATGAATTTTTTCCCCTTTTGTTTCCCTTTTGTTAATTGCAAAATGAATGCAGGGTTGGAGGAAGAGTGTGGTCAGAGTAGCTGTGGCTCTGAGTTCATTTCACTAAGGTTATCCCATCTTCAAAAGTTAGCTTTATTCGTCCCAAATTCACACAAGAATGCTAAGAAGCAAAATATATATTTATTTATTTGAATTGTGATTCAGTGTACTTTGAGTAGATTGAGATTATCCTCTGCAGGAAGACTGACCATGAACTCTCTTTAACTATTCTGGGCACCATGCCTTCTGCCTAATGCTGACGGCATGAAGTTTCTCTCCAAGTCCATCTAACTCTTCAGATTACATCATTCTTTTTTCTCACATATTCTACACCCATACAAACACATTTCAGAATTCTGTTCTTTATTTTATAGCACTTTTGGAGATTACTAATGCTCTTTTTTTTTCTTCTAGTCTTTACTCCCAGATAAGGAAAAGATGAATCTCCTTCCATAGGAATGATGACCAAATTTTGGTTTTCTATACATGAAGCCACTAAAACCTTGATTTTTTTTTTTTCCATATGAAGCCTCAGAAAACTTTAAATGGTTTTCAGTACTTTTGCCATCTCACAGTGCTGTATTTTTAGAAGTTACTCATGCTGTGGTGGGTGGTGCATTAATCAAGATTTCTAAGTTCTTTGCCTATTTTTGTCTTATAATTCTTAGAACCTTGAACAAGTCAAGGCACCTCTTTTTGCCACACCCTTTATACCAGTGATTCTTAAACTTTAGTGCATAAGAATCACCTGGGAGCTTCTTAATATTAAAATTCCTAGACCTCGCTATTAGAGATTCTTGTTCAGTAGGGCCAAGATTGGGTTCAGAAATTGAAAAACACTGATTCAACTTTAAGAAAAACTGCCTTATATGCCCATTTAGTTTTGGTTTAGAAAGTCTTTCTGGTTTATCTTATAGTAAAGTTGGTGATGGCTAATTAATATTAGAAAATACACTTTCAGAAATACAGGCTTTTCAACTATGAGTTGTATTTGCCTGTATTTATGGTACTTTCCAGATTGAGTGATTATTTTGAATTTAATACAGATACAGGCTCTGAAATTTCTCATTTGGATCTCATAGTACCTCTGTTCAGTTCAGTTCAGTCGCTCAGTCGTGTCCGACTCTCCGCTACCCCATGAATCGCAGCACGCCAGGCCTCCCTGTCCATCACCAACTCCCGGAGTTCACTCAAACTCATGTCCACAGAGTCGGTGATGCCATCCAGCTGTCTCATTCTCTGTTGTCCCCTTCTCCTCCCGCCCCCAATCCTTCCCAGCATCAGAGTCTTTTCCAGTGAGTCAACTCGTCGCATGAGGTGGTCAAAGTATTGCAGTTTCAGCTTTAGCATCAGTCCTTCCAATGAACACCCAGGATCGATCTCCCTTAGAATGGACTGGTTGGATCTCCTTGCGGTACAAGGAGTCTCAAGAGTCTTCTCCAACACCACAGTTCAAAAGCATCAATTCTTCGACGCTCAGCTTTCTTCACAGTCCAACTCTCACATCCATACATGACCACGGGAAAAACCATAGCCTTGACTAGACAGACGTTTGTTGCAAAGTAATGTCTCTGCTTTTTAATATGCTATCAAGGTTGGTCATAACTTTCCTTCCAAGGAGTAAGCGTCTTTTAATTTCATGGCTGCAATCAGCATCTGCAGTGATTTTGGAGCCCCCAAAAAATAAAGTCTGACACTGTTTCCACTGTTTCTCCATCTTATTTCCCATGAAGTGATGGGACCAGATGCCATGATCTTTGTTTTCTGAATGTTGAGCTTCAAGCCAACCTTTTCACTCTCCTCTTTCACTTTCATCAAGAGGCTTTTGAGTTCCTCTTCACTTTGTGCCATAAGGGTAGTGTCATCTGCATATCTGTGATTATTGATATTTCTCCCAGCAATCTTGATTCCAGCTTGTGCTTCTTCCAGCCTCATGTGAGGCATATTCCTAGTAGGCGCTCCAATAAAATGTATCGCTTATTAGTAATATAATTTGACAGATCACAGAGGGTTTTTTATGTGTGTGTGTCATTAACAGAAGATGGAAGAATTTCTGAACACCTGTGTGATTGAAGGATCGCTCTTCTGTTTATTTATTTATTTTGCCATGCAGGGTCTTAGTTGTAGGGATCTTGTCTCATCGTTGCGGCATGCGAATTCTTAGTTGTAGCATGCCAGCTAGGAGAATTCCTAAAGATCTTGCGCGAGCGCGTGTGTGTGTGTGTGTGTGTGTGTGTGTGTGTGTGTGAGAATTCCTTAAGATCTCGTGTGTGTGTGTGTGTGCGCGTGCGTCAGTCACGTCTAACTCTTTGCAACTCCATGGACTATAGCCTGCCAGGCTCCTCTGTCCGTGGGATTTCCCAGACAAGAATACTCTAGTGGGTTGCCATTTTCTTCTCCAGGGTGTCTTCCCCACCCAGGGATTGAACCCATGTCTCCTGTGCATCTCCTGCATTGTAGGTAGATTCTTCACCTGCTGAGCCACCAGGGAAGCCCAGGCTCTTGTGTGACATTTGTTGTTGTTGCTGTTTTTTAACTATTCTAGGTTGGTTACCTCATATGGTTAACCCATATCCTATGGGTTCTTCCTCTCCTTCCTACCCCTCCCTCACTCTTTCTCCTGTTTCATATAGTTTGATTGTTTAGAAACCTGCGTTGTTTGTCTTATAGATGTTAGTACAGTCTAGATTTTGCCGATTAACATGTTCCTCTTACTTCTGTGTTTCCTACAAATTAGTAGTAACATGTATTGGCTATATCAGATTCATTCACGATCATTGTCTAGATTTGTTCATCTAAGATTGCAAAATACATAGTTATCTTTTAATTCTATCACTTCTTTTAATTTAGGAGTTAAAATAATTCTATAAAAAGAAACATCCCACTGAGGTAAAGTTTGTACAGAAAGGCAGGATAAATTATTTCCCTCTGTTTACCAGTTTTGAATGTATGAGTTCCTTCTCTGGCATCCTCTAGACATTGAGGATGTTTGGCATGTTTTAAACCTTTGCAATTGTTATTCTTTTTAATATTCAAAATGTTACATTTTTAGTTGGTGAGAGCCTCTACAAGTTGACCTCTGAATCCTTTTGACATGACCCTTATATTCTTTGAGAGTTTCTTTGTTTTCCAGTATAACAAAATGTTCCAGTCTCATCTTGTACATTTCCTCCCCCAAACTAAAATGAGTCTTTTCTTGAAAGAGCTCTGGTTCCGTTAGTGGCAAATTGTACTTAGAGACCACACACAGGGCACTTGAAGTGTTCATTGTTGTTGGATTAGTCATTTTTCCTAGATGTTTTCATTGAACAGTGTTAGGGCAGGTTTTTTTTTTGTTTTTTTGGAAATTTCTTATACAGTTTTTAAAGGTTACACTTCATTTACAGTTACTACAAAATATTGGCTATATTCCCTGTGTTGTACAAATACATCCTTGTAGCCTGTCTTACACCCAATAGTTTGTACCTCCCACTTCTTGACCCCTATATTTTACCCCTCACATACATACTGGGGGGTATTTTTCTTTTAAGACAAAATACATCATGAGTTCATACTAAAACTTCCATTTCAAATACAAGACCACATGGTTTTACATAACCTCATAGGTCACCTATCTTTTTTTCCCCAAGCCCCAAATCCCACTGTCCAGTGACACCAGTACAGTTACTTAACAGCTTTATCCCATACTACATCAACATATAATAATCTCAGAATAACCCTGCCAACACTACTTGAAAACAATAGTTGTCAATCACTACTTGATTTTTTTTGGCAGTTCGTTTTACTTTTTAAAGTATATTCTACAATAAACATAAGTCACCTGGGATTGCTTCTTTCTGTGTGATTATGCCTTAAAATTAATCCATAGGTTAATTTGTTACATTTTACTTTTGATTCTTGTGATTTTAAAATTTAATACTTAGTGTACAGTATTTATGTTTTCAAAGTCAGGTCTACAATAAAGGAATATTCAAAGAGACCAGCTTTTATCCTTGTCCTTTCCATCCTGTCTTCTCCCTCCCTTCCCAATAGGTAACTGGTTCTAATATGTGATTTAATCTTGCATTTTAATAGATAGAAATACACACATTTGTATTCCTCTCTTAGCTAAATGGGAACATACTATTATACTTATCTCTACCTTTGTGCTAAGTTTAAGAAACGTATTTCTACATGAGCTAAATGGCACTTGTGGTTGATAATATTTATTGGAGATCCTAATGGTAGAACTAGAGTTTGGGAGTGCAAACAACTAGTAAGAACGTTCTTCAGGCGTCTCTCAACACCATGAGAGTGACAGCCATTGGACTTAATTAGGATTACTTTTGGGGTTGCTGGGTTTTATTTCTCTATCTGTTCTTAGGCAGAACTTTTTCTTCCTCAGACCTCAGATTTTCCTGTTCTTGATCCCAGCTGGACTGCCCAAGAAGAAATGGCTCTTTTAGAAGCTGTGATGGACTGTGGCTTTGGAAATTGGTAAGAGCTTGGGAGGAAGGGTTGTCCTGCCCTAGCAGTCTCCAAAAAGACAGTGTTGTTGAATTAAAAGGAGGAACCTGAGAAAAAGGAGTTAGGAGCCATATGTTGCTTTTCTCTTGACCCATGACTTAGAGACAAGTCCTTTTCCCTTCTACACCTGTTTTTCCAAGGCTGAAATGCCTCACAGGGCTACGGGGTGTTCAGTGGTCTGTGACTGACCAGCTCTAAAAGACCACTTTGGACATATCAACACCACGGAAGGTTGATTATTCCTCTCTGAATAGTGGGGAAGTGTAAACTCTTAGTTATTCTTCCTTTCTGATTTTATGAACTTTTCTGGGCTGTAGATGGCCTTGTCATTTGAGTGAGTCGGACTTTAGATAAATGGCCATAGCTTGCCTGAGATTCAAATTTGATAGACTACCTATTCGCATTTTCTGGTTTAGCTTTATAGATACTTGCTTAGTCAGTCCTAGCATGGCAGAATTGAATAGCGTTCAGTTACCTTATGAGGTGACACTGCTTAATAATGATACTGCTACTTTCCTTTTTATCTTTTTGGAGTACTTTCAAACTGATGATTTCTTTTTATGAACTAGATAGCAGAGGCATTATTGAATATTTATTTTGTTCATAAAGAATCTGAAGCTTAAGAAGTTAAAAAATGACTTCTTATGACCACATAGTTTATTAATGTTACCAGAGGACCCTTAAATAGCTCTTCCTTGTCCTGACTTCCTAGAGTATATCCTCTATCAGATGTTGATAAGATACACTATGCTGCCTCGCTTATGTCCAGGGCCTTGAAGAAAGAGATTTGAGTTCCATTCACATTTTACTTATATTTGTTAAGCATCATAAAATTTTGTTTACTATGGGAATACCAAAGAAGATAGAAAAAAGTGATCATTTTCTTGCTAGTCTTCTTTGGCCTAGTTTTTCATTTTTTGTCTAAAAGGGGCTATTCCTCTTTTTACCCCTTCCTTAGCAAAGACCACAGAAAGACCATCGTTTCTCTCTCCGCTATGGGTAAGGCACTAAACTTGGTGGTGAGGATGCTGGAGCCAAGAATTATGACATGTATCCTATCTTCAGGAAGCTTGTAGTCTAGTAGGTGAATCAGCATATATGTACAGTTGGTTGAAGTACATAAATCAGAGCATAGTGGTACCTGTGGAGGCACGATATAAGTGAAGTATCGTGGAAGAGAGAGGTTGAGAGGGGACTTGGAGAGATTTCACCTCTACCTCTGTATCATCTGGGCCAGGAGTCAGGGTTCTTCAGTACAAATTAAGTGGCTTTGACACGTCCGTGCTTTGTGTTCTTAAGCAAGTTTGTTACCCTCTTGGGGCCTCATTTTTTTCATCTGTGAAACTGAGATAGTAAATACACTATACAGTTAATACTAGCATTGATTTAAATTATCTTGTACGTATTTCCAGCTTAGAGCTTGGTCTGTCATGAGAGCTCTAGTAAAGAAATGTTTGTTCACATGAAGTGTTTTTTGTAAACTATAAAATATGCAAATATAAATATTCTGAAGTGGCTTATTATTAATTATAGCAATTCTTTTGATAGAGCCTAGCTCACAGGGAAATTCACAGATTTTCTAGTGATCTTCCTTATTTTGGTGGAAAGAAAAGGGCTTTTTAGATATTGGCACCTCTATCAATGAATAGCAGAATTTGAAACATCAGATTATACCAATGCTATGTTTATATTTGTCTCACTGTTCAGCCAGTAGCTGCATGATACCAGTTTGGAGGTATCAAGTTCCACACATTATATCAGTAGGACTTAAAATATGGAAAGAACAAACCATACTTTGACCATTGTGTATAAATGAAAACTCTGCTTCCTTTTCTCACTTTCCACACTCTAGGCAGGATGTAGCCAATCAGATGTGCACCAAGACCAAGGAGGAGTGTGAGAAGCACTATATGAAGCATTTCATCAATAACCCTCTCTTTGCATCTACCCTGCTGAACCTGAAGCAAGCAGAGGAGGCAAAAACTGCTGACACAGCCATTCCATTTCACTGTAAGCACCTCCCTGTATCAGTAAGAGAGTCCAGTATTGAACTCATTATAATTAACCATCCCAGTATTAAGTCCAAGAAGCAATTTGTTATTTTTGTTCACTTGGTTGTGGCAATTATAGCAAATTTTTCTTTTTTTTTTTTTTTAATCTCATGTGATTTAGGGACTCATGTGTCTAACAAAACATAACCAAACCCGTGATGAATTATAAATGGACATCTTTTCTGAATGACTCCCAGGGCACAAATAATGAGATATGATTGTTTTTCTTTCTCCTGCCTCTTGCCTCATACTTTCTGGGGACAGTTTCGTAGCTGACAAACTCAAAACCTGGGGCTATCTCCTGTTTGGGTAGTCCTTTGAATGTTAGCACTTTGTTCTCAAATGGCTTAGACCATTTCTTCCTCATGGCAATGCAGTGAGACAGAAAGAGCAAGTGCTTTGGTTTTGTACACAAGGAACCTGAAATTCAGAAAGGTTAAATAATTTGTGCAAGATCATAGGACTAGTGACTCAATTCCAGCTCACTCCAAATTCAGTGGGGTATTTGCCTGTCAGTTGGATGGGATTTGTAAATTGAAATTGAGAAGGGAGCTGAAGCAGACAGGGTAAATACTTAAGTTCTATAATGCTAAAGAAAAGATCCTTGATTTTCTTTTATATTAGGGAAGTAAAAAGCAGAGGGAATTTTCCATATTTACTTAGAGGATTCCCTAAATCTTAGTTTCCTTTTTTTTTTTTTTTTTCTTTTCCCTGCCCTTCGTAGTATGTGGGGTCTTAGTTCCCCAGCCAGGAATCGAACCCATGTCCCTTGAAGTGGAAGTGCAGTCTTAACCACTAGACCACCAGGGAAGTCCCCTTAATTTCTTTTTTAAGAAATCAATTTGTTTCCATTAATACTTTTTTACTTTCCTTTATAAAAATCTTTTGAACTTTATTTAGTCTCTCAGACACTGTCTTTCTCCAAGTAAAAATATTTCAGAATATCTAAATGGGAACTTTTTTTGTGTTACTTTTTTTATGCCAGTATTTTATTAAGTTATTAAGAAAAACTCGAAATTCTTTCAGCTGCAGATGACCCTCCCCGACCTACCTTTGACTCCTTGCTTTCTCGGGACATGGCAGGATACATGCCAGCTCGAGCAGATTTCATTGAGGTAGGAGAAACTTGTTTTTGTTTCAGATGAGGCCATATCTCTTACCTACAGATTCCATAGCACTGAAAAGCTTTTCAGTAACACTGTAATTTGTAGGGCCTTAGGCAGTCCCATTTTCTCCATCGGAGTGCCTTTTCTCATTTGTAAACTTTTT
Source organism: Moschus berezovskii (assembly GCF_049115385.1). Lineage (NCBI taxonomy): Eukaryota > Metazoa > Chordata > Mammalia > Artiodactyla > Moschidae > Moschus > Moschus berezovskii. The sequence goes on from NC_142479.1 coordinate 25,735,531, forward strand.
TTTTTTCAGAAAAGTAGAAGTTCTTCAGACCAAGAACTTATTTCTTAAGTCCCATTTCCTTAGTAATTATAGGGTTTCTATCGTCTGATTCTCATTCCACACCTGGAGGGTTCCAAGGTTGTATTATATCAGGGGGTTGGGAAACTTTTTCTATTAAGGTCCAGATAGTAAATATTTTAGATTTTGTAGACCATAAAGTCTCTGTTGGCACTAAACTTTGCCATAATTATGCAAAAAGCAGCATAGATAATAGTAAACAAATGAGCATGCTGGTGCACCAGTAAAACTTTATTTACAAAAATAGGCAGTGGGCTGAATATAGGCTGTAGTTTGCTGTCTTCTGTACTATATTCACAAGTGTACAAAGAATGATGAATGTGTAGAAAAGCTAAATGTTCTTGCAGCCATAAAGCCATGTGAATGTAGTCACACGTCTCTTGATTTATCACCTCATCCACAATTATAGCACTCCTGGAGGTAATTAAAGTTTAGCAAACTGTAAACAAACAATTTTGCTGGTCACACCCAGGTCAGCATTTTGTTCTTGGCAGCTGCTGTTGTAGAGCTCCCTCATAGACACTACCCCTGCAGATTGTACTCATTGAACAGAATATGAACAAATCTACCCATTGAGCTGTATAACCAATATTCTGGAATAAATAGAACCCTCAGAAGGTGGTAGAAAGGTAGATGAATTAATGCACGCAATTTTCTTACCTAAATGCTTGAAGGACTAGTCAGAGTGAGATTTTCTTGATTTATATTTTCTGAACAGACTACTTTTAAAAGCAAATATTTATTCCTGGACTCATAGCTTTCTCATTTGTTTGCTGTCAGTATTGCCTGAAAGCCTCTCAGATTTTTCCCATGATTTATTACTTACGGCAGTTATCCTGGCCTTGTACCCCATTCAGTACTTTTTAACAAGTGTTTGTGTATTTGCTGTTTGCTTTTAAAGCATGGCTCCTGTAAAGGCATTACTCAAAGCTGATGGATCTGAGGTGGAAATTTTTTTCCCCAAACAGGAGTTTGACAATTACGCGGAGTGGGACTTGAGAGATATTGATTTTGTCGAAGATGACTCGGACATTTTACATGGTAACATTTTATTTCAATAAATGTTTCTATTGATTGCAGCCTGTAATGAGACTGTACTGGCTGCTAGGAATGTAAGAATGAACAAGATAGTCTTCTGCCCCTTACGGGACTGAAAGTATAGTGGTTAAGATGCTGAATGGATCCTGTTGCTGGGATTTGACTGTAATGAGAAGATCATTTGTGACGATGGTGAAAATGTTGATCATATAATGGTAGTTGGGAATATCCCATCCCTTGGACTCTGAGCTTTCTTTTAGTTGAGACAAGCCTATACTGAGGTAATTGGTTAAATGGTCCCCACTACCTCCTTAAAAGGAATCAAGGTGAAAACCTAGGACTTCAACAGCAACTACTAATACTAAATGTTCATTGTAATTTGTTACCCCAGATTTCCCATAGCAGGGGAAAAGAATGGAAGTTCAAGAGTTTTCTGACCAAGACTGAACATTTCTTCCTTCTCAGAACTGTTGGATTTTTAGCACTTCTGAATTCTTAAGATTAGCCTGATTTACTAACTCTTTTGTTATAAGTAAATGGTTAATGTCAGTAAGGCTCTTAAAAGTGGATGGTTAGACTTTTACTGGAATATCTTTTTTCCCCTTTCTTTCCATTTTCAGTGAACTATGTATTTTAAATAATCCCGAATCTTCTGTTTCATTTCAGTCCAGAATTAAGGGTGATGTATGTAGTAGGTGAATCCCTTGGATTCAATATTTCCTAAACAACATCTTTGTTATTTCTCTTAACTGTGTATGCTAGGTAGGAAGGGCAAGTTAGACTCTTTGTTGATTTATAAATCGAGTTTTCAGGTTGCATTAACTGGTCCTCTGTCCCTTGAAGGGGAAATTTTACTCTTCCCTCCACAGAAGAGCTGTCTAGGTATTTGTTACACCAGATCTGGGACCAAGAAAGAGGCCTCATAAAAATTTTACCTTTAGAATTTTCCCTCTACATACTTCTTGAACAGTTTTCTTTGCAAAATTTCATTTCTCTCCTTTTCTCCCACACAACTTTAAGGAAAAGTCAAAGTGACGCAGATTGAACTAAAAGAGGAAAGCTTGAAGGCAAACTACTTTAGTGTTCACTAGAGCCTTTGTACTTGTTCAGTCTTCCATGTCAATCTCTGCTTTTCAACCCTGGTAACTCATGTTATTGTCTGTTCTCACCTCATGGTGGTGTCCCCTTGAAGGTAGTGTGCAGATTACCATTCAGTATTTATCCTCATACATGCCAGCTTTAATTAAAATGGTATTATTTCCTGGCTTGTATCATTCTTATCCAGAATGCAAAAAAGCAGTTTTATAAGTATCATTTTTTTAGATGCTATTCAGAAGTACTGAACTTCTGAAAGTCAAAATCTCTAATGTCAGTAATGTCTCAACTATGTAAAGGACTTGCTGAATCATGTCTCTAGGCCTTAGTCCAAGGTCTTCATTCTTAAGCCTCAACTTTATTAAGAAAACTATAGTGATGGTTGGTATTTCATTTTGCTCTGCATTCTTTGTGAAAGCAGGATTTGCAGTTTCTTCTGGTGCATTTATGGTCCTTTATATAATTAAGTGGGGCAAAAGGAAAAAAAATCAAAAATTAGCAATTGATTAGCAAGTTTTTAGTTAGCATTTCAAACCTATAGCTTCAGTTCAGTTCAGTTCAGTTGCTCAGTCGTGTCTGACTCTTTGCGACCCCATGAATCACAGCACTCCAGGCCTCCCTGTCTATCACCAACTCCCGGAGTTCACTCAAACTCATGTCCATCGAGTCGGTGATGCCATCCAGCCATCTCATTCTCTGTCATCCCCTTCTCCTCCTGCCCCCAATCCCTCCCAGCATGAGTCTTTTCCAGTGAGTCACCTCGTCGCATGAGGTGGCCAAAGTATTGGAGTTTCAGCTTTAGCATCAGTCCTTCCAATGAATACCCAGGATTGATCTCCTTTAGAATGGACTGGTTGGATCTCCTTGCAGTCCAAGGGACTCTTCAAAAGCATCAATTCTTCGGCGCTCAGCTTTCTTCACAGTCCAACTCTCACATCCATACATGACCACGGGAAAAACCATAGCCTTGACTAGATGGACCTTTGTTGGCAAAGTACTGTCTCTGCTTTTTAATATGCTATCTAGGTTGGTCATAATTTTCCTTCCAAGGAGTAAGCATCTTTTAATTTCCTGGCTGCAGTCAGCATCTGCAGTGATTTTGGAGCCCCCAAAAATAAAGTCTGACACTGTTTCCACTGTTTCCCCACCTATAGCATACTTTAGTTATTTGTGTTCTTTGTACAGATTTTGCAACCTTTTAAGTTACTTGATTCTAATTCATTCGAACTACAACTGAAGCTTCAGTTATTGTTATACATAAGTAGTTTTAATTAAAACTATAATAATCTCTGCCTCTGCTTTCCCTCCCTGTCTAGTAGTGAACTATAAGATGTTTAGATGGGTGCTTTTTGAAAGGTGATGACATCATCGAGAGGGTTGGCAGGACTGGAGATCAAAGGGATGCTTTGTTGATGGCTCTAAGTTCTCATATTCCTCCTCTGGCAGCACAACCCCACTGTCCAGTGGGGCATATTGCCCTTGAGCTGAGCGGTTTCTTCCAGAACACTCAAGTGAAGGGGACTAGGAGCCTAAGGAGAGTAGGGAGAAATGAGAAGGAGCTTTTTTGTGCACACTCAGAGCACAGAGGGGGGCACCTGTTTTCTGCAGATCAGGACAGTGATTCAACCTTGGGCTCGCTTCTGAGTCACTTGCAATCCCGCTTGCTATTTCTTTGTGTCCCGGGCCAACAAAGGATGACACTGACTAGTCAGGGTGAATGTCTCCAATGGAAGAGGGTTCATAATTCAGATTGATGTTGTTAACATTCCATTATACTATTACACTCTTAATAATACTGAGCATTTATAACATTCCTTTTATGTTTCCTCAGTCACAACTACTAGAAGGAAGTAAATTGTTTGGCTGGGTTTTGTATCCTGTTCCCAGGCATCTAGAAGATTGGGTGATGCCACCAAGCTCTTTTTCTTTCCCAAGACTTTTGCTATGATTCATGGAATTCATCTAATAAAGGAGGTTTAAATGGTCCATTATAGAGGCCTAGGACACAATGGAGGAATAGATGATTACATTCCAGCCATACCAAACATCTTTCAGAATGGGCCCCCAAAAGATACTGCGTGTCAAGTAATGTCTGAGGAAGATAATAAGGGAGTTCTGGGATCGCTAAATGAAACCTCCTCCTACTTCATTGAAATGATTGGTTTAGAGAGGGAGATGCAGAAGACCCATAACTCTGTGCCCCCTGTGTCACGGTATGTTGTGAGACGTCAGTGCTAACACAGCCCTTTTCCCTTTTTCTCAGGGAATGTTGCTCCCCATCTGCTTTTATTGGGAAAATCTCTCCTAAATTTGTGGACTGGTCTTTCTCAGAGTTTTCCAGGTGGTAAGCCTTAGCACAGCATCTTCTGATCATTGCTAGCCGGTAACCTGGGCAAGCAGGAGTTGTCATGAGCTCCTTTCTCTGTGTTGGGTCTGTGTTGGCAGCACTTCTCAGAGTTGCACACCAGAGAAGTTTATTCTCCCTCTATTTGGAAAGCTAATTTCAGCAAAATTTCTTGGTCAGATACGGGTATGTTCCCTTTCATGCCCCCGATTTTCTTTCTTTGGTCCTTATTGTCAGCCTTTGGTCCTCCCAGGTGGCTAAGTGGGAAAGGATCCTCCTGACAATGCAGGAGATGCGGGTTCAATCCTTGGGTTGGGAAGATCCCCTGGAGCAGTAAATGGCAACCTGCTTCAGTATACTTGCTTGGGAAATCCTATGGACAGAGGAGCCTGGTGGGCTCTGTCCGTGGGGTCGCACAAGAGTTGGACACGACGGAGCAACTAAATAGCAATTTTCAGTCTAAATGTTATTTATGTCTAAACAGTCCTAAGCACAAAGCAGCCAAATCACCATCAAGGGAAAGAAACTGCCAATAGTTAGGTGAGTAGGCACAGTGACCAGGCTGGACCTCTGATCTTCTAACTGTTAAAGGCTCTAAATAGTAATAATACGTACAGCACTCTCTGTTTGCCAGGTACCATTTAAATTCCTGAGACGTGTGAACTCACTTTATCCTCACTCATTTTGTATGTGGGGAAATTGAGGAGTGGAAATATCAAGGTCAAGTTATAACCTGCAAGTGGCAGAGCCATCTCAAGCTCTTAATACTACTGTGCTTAATACATCTGTGCTCTTAATACTACTAGACTTACTGTATCTACCACCTTGAACCTTTTTTTTCTTTTTAGATTTCACATTTTTTATACTCTATGACTTAATCACATTCCTGAGAAGTGGAAATAGTCATTTTCCCATTCTGCCTTCAGGGAAATGTACAACGGAGTGAAGCGACTTGGCTAAGGCTTCCTGGTTGCTGACTTTGACCATGAGGTCACATAGTCATCCTTTTTTCATAGCCCTGATTGTGTCCATCTCGGCTAAAAGCTTCAGGGGCAGGGGAATGACTTTTAAGAAGCTTCACTCTGGGGAATACCTGATTCACAGGTTTGTGCTCGTGTGCTTGCAGTAGGGATTTTGATTGGTTTTCCTACAGTTAAGGCCTCTGAGTTGCTTTTCCTGCCAAGAAAGCAGTAAGTGCCTTCTGTCAGGAAAACAGAAACATGTTGCCAGCTATTTTGAACAATGTTAGAAATACACTGCAGTGGGAAGGAGCTGCCTCTGACTTCTGCCCACTTCTTGCAATATTTTAAGGCAGCCATTTGGAGACTTTGTTATCAGTCCGCAGTGTAATCACAGGGAGACTAGTCATCCCCCCTGGACTGGGATTTCAGAGGCCTGGCAGCAGTGAGCTGTTATGGGTAGTTTGGGTTGGTGGGTTTCTAAGGAGCTCTGGGTCTTTGTGTGCCTGCCTGCCGAGCTGTGTCCTCCCTGGGTTTTTCACTCAGTGAAGACCTTAGAATCAGCTGTTGCGATCCGAGTGTGCTTCATCAAGATAAGAGAGACCTTCAACTGAAATTTTTTCCCTGGGAGAATTCCGGTTCTCCTCGCATTTGTTGCTCTGTGTTCCCTTTCTCCCCTTTGTTCTCCAGGGCTTGTTGTACAAGCTTCCACTACTGAATTGATCAAGCACCAGAACCGTTTTATCAGCAGGATTTATTTATAGACGTTTTTGTAACACAGTCTCTTTAGTTTTTTTTGTCCGTTTTAATTCTTTCCCACACAAATCTTAGGAAACAACATGATATGTTAGTATATTAGAAAAATTACAGAACTGTTTTGTCAAAATTAGCACTAACCTCCCCACTGGATTTTCTGGTAGTTTCTTTCCTACTGGTCTCATCTTGTTATTCAGTGGATAAATGAGATAATGCACCTAAAGAGCCTGGAACGTGATAAATACTCAGTGTATGTTAGCTCTTTCCCTATTTGCTTCTTATTTGTTCTGTTTGCTTCTCTTTCTGCTTTGAACTGTTGACTTCCTAATTCTTTCTCCTAAGAAGGAAGGTAGAGTCCATGCTAAAACTTGTACTTGTTGTGGTGCATGTCAAAAACAGATTGTTTCCTCCCCATTCCTCCTGCCACTTCCACCACAGACTTACATAAAGCCTGTGTCCCCCAGCACAGCGTTCTAGGACCTGTCATTCCACAGCAGGTGTATCAGGAAACACTGGCAGGGTCTGGGCACTCTGTGATACCTATGCTTCTGTAAGGAACACGTATAAATCAAGAAAGAGTTCATATAGAGAAAGAGTTCTGCAACCTGAAAAAAAGGTTTGAAATCCATTGCCTTAAATCTTGGACCTGATATTATTGAATTATTTTTAGTTTGTGGTGGTGATGAGGAAAAATGAAGCAATGTCGTTTCAATTTTGAACTTGTTAGAAACGAATGACAACAAATCTGTGATACCTAATACTTCTTTTTAAAAATAACTGAAGTTTGAAAAATACTGCATTCAGTTATCTGTTCAGATCATCCCGCTAGAATTTGTTATTTTTATCTCAGACCCAAGGGAGGATGGCCTGGATAAAGTATTCCTGGTCATTTCCCGGCGACTGAAGTTGTATACAGCTATAGTGCATCTGCTTATAGCCCAGCACGTTAGATTTCAGTATTTATCTCTCCTAATCTGAAACTCTAATACGTGTAATTTTTAGCCCATGTTTTACCAAAGTTCAGACTCCTTACTGAACTGTTATATGAAAGTTAATATACATAGCAAGGCATGGTCAAAGTAGATGTTTAGTAGAAAGCAGAATTTGTTATCCATATGGTAATCCCTTGTAAACATATATTTAGGAAAAAGAATTTCACTGTAATTTACTCATTCAGAAATTCAGTATCCTAGGATATTTTTTTGTTTCCAAGAGACAGATTTCTTAGACCAGTGAATGTGGCGTAGTTAGCAGTACGAGGTTAAAAGTTTACAACAGCTTGGGCAAAAGATTTCTTCTTGCCTTGGCTATATTTATATGTGTGTGTTTGTTTATAGCTCTGAAGATGGCTGTAGTGGATATCTATCATTCCAGGTTAAAGGAGCGACAAAGACGAAAAAAGTAAGTCTGGGAAGTCATCCTGCCTTCTTTTGCCTTTGGACTTTTGACCACATATAGCCCATAAGAACAAGTTTCACTTGTGGCTTATCTTATGACCTTGAGGAATACCCTTAACTTCCTTGACTCTCAATTTTTCCATCTGTTAAAAGTTAATTTTACCTCTCCTTTTTTTTGCTTTTTTTACCTCCTTCCTTACCCCTTCCTTAATGTTATGACCAGTGAATAATATGGGTATGTTCTTCTAAGGGAAAAAGCAACAAGAAAAATTCAAGATAATTATTAAGTTGTTATGCTTTTTCTAATGCTCCATTCTGACTGCTGAGTTTTTATGAGAAATCTTTTATCTGAAAGGATTTCAAAGGAATCATGAGCAAGTTTTAGGCACTCTTGATTTCTCCTTCTCTTTGCAACAGAACAAAAACCATACATTCAGACTGAGAAATTATGGATCCCAGATCTCTGTTGGATTACAGAGACTTTTTAAGAGTTCAGAGAAGGGTATTCACAGCTGTGTGTATATATGCATAGGTATGTTACTAACTAGAGACACGGTGGCAGCACAATGAGAAAAAGAAATAGGACTTAGGAGACACTCTGGTGGGACCGAGAGATGATCTGAAGTAAAACTTACTCTCTGCATATCTGGAGTTAGCTTCCAGTGAGCGCTGAAGATTATTCAGCTATTCTTGAGAGAAGCTTCATTGCTAGGCAATAGAAATCAAAGTTTCCAGACGTGGAACTCTGCATGGTTTACCTAAATTCTGTTCTGCTTAATGCAATTAGAACTAGACAGTATTATAGAACTCAGTTGTCTAGGTCTCTATTAGATCTTGTGTTTTATGATGCCCTTCCATTAAACATGCACAAGATTTATTTCAAATAGCTTCAAGGCATTCTGTGAATGTACAGTTGTAAACATTGAGTGTGTGATCATGGCACCCTTCATGGTTAACAGATTTCCCTTAAATGGTTATTCTCACTTATCATTTCCCTAAAGCTGAATAGATAATTTTTATTCCATGGACACAGATTCCTTTCTGTTTCCTCTTAAGTTACAGACGTGTTTTTCAGTATTTGTGGGTGCTCATTGATTCATCCAGCAAATAGTTACTGAGATTCTTCATTGCCCAAGGAGAGGAAAATTCATGATACTTGAGAGCCTAAATTGTGCTAGTGACTCACTGAGCTGCAGAACTTTGAGGGGATTGGCTTCTCTGGACCTCGATATTCCCCTTGTGTTTACGGTGTCTAATGAAAGCTGCTTGTGGAAGACATTGTTAATTAAAATTTTTCATTCTAGAATTATAAGAGACCATGGATTAATCAACCTTAGGAAGTTTCAATGTAAGTATTAGCATTTTTCTTTAATTTAAAATTTTTCCCATTATTATTGAATGGTTTTAAATCATTTATGGCAGTAGTTCTTAATCCAAGTTGCATATTAGCATCACTAGGAAGCTTTAAAAATTTTTGATGCCCAACAGTCACCTCTAATTAAATCAGAATCTCTGGAGGTAGAGCTCCAGCTTCTATTTTTTTTAAAGTCTTAAGGCAATTCTGTTGTATACTAAGAGTTTCAAACCAGTAATATATAGTCAATAACATTAGCATGAGAAATGTTTTTTAAATTGGTGTATTAATTAAAACCTGAATGTTAATGAATCATTTTCCAAAACTGGATAGGATTGTGTTTCAGAATTATATGTTAAACATAATATAACTGTAATCAGGTTGTGAAAATATTTTTATGAAAAGAATTAACAAAGTGACACCTTTATTTTGCATTGTGGGGGCGCTTACAAACAAGACATTAATACTGCATGATGAAAATAAACCTATAATGATTTTTAAGTGATTGCTAACTTTGACCTTACTCTTAAATATTGGTGATATCTAGGCTGGGCAGAAAGAGTTTCACTAATTTTTCTTTTAGACTGTAGAGTTTGTTCAGCACGTAAGAATCATATCATAATAATTGCAGTATTTATATATGTTTATAATAGGTGTATGCCACAAGATTCTGTTTTGTAAAAGTAACCTAATGAGATTGTGCTTCATATGCTAGTTGATAGAATCTTACAGGGTTTGACACACTATGCCACTGGAGGGTCCAGGTCAGTCAGTCTTGGGTTGAATATGTTTTAACAGAGTCATGATCATAAGTAGGTTACATTTTATGTCCTTTAGTTTTTCATTTTCCACTACACATTTTTTAAGCAGTTGTAGTGTTTTGATGATATCCCTTCTAATAGTTACATAAAATGTTACACCAATAACATTACATATAATATACAATGTTCTTAACCTGTCTTTATTATTGGATATTTAGCTTATTTTCAGTTTTTTTAAAAATCATTACAAATAGCACAAAGGTAAACTTGTTTGTGAATAAAGCTTTGTCTGCATTTAGAATTTTTTTAAGATAGATTCTGAGAAGTGGAATTACTAGGTCAAAGAATTTGAGTATTAAAAATGCTTAATACATGCTGCTAGATTGTTTCCTGAAAGATAGTTATATCGATTTATATTCCTTCTGCCAATATACATTATTGCTTGTTTAGCCTTGTCCTAATCGAGAGCTTTGGGTTTGCAAAAATAACTCCAGGTCAGCTCTCCCTTGCCCTTTCTGTCGACAATAATTGGTCATGTTCTGGTAGTGCGTTCCTATGTCTGAAATTGCTGGGCTTTTGGATTTTAACCTGTATGTAGTAGACCTTGACTCTTGCATAAATTCTGTTCCCAGCTGGTGGACAGAGGTCAGCTTAGCCTCTTTATTCTTTAACTGTATTTTTACAGATAGAGCTAAGGGGAAGCTCTGTTGCTTCCAAGAAAGACATGGCATGTACAGTGTAGTCTGAGAGGTTTTCACTTGCCATTGTACTGAATGTACGTGTGACCATAGTATTGTAGGCATAGGAGCTTTTTTCATCAAACTAAATTACCCCAAATTTTTGTATTATCCCTGTAGAAGTAGGGTTTTTTGGTGGTGAATAAAATGAATTTGTGGCTGCCCATCAAATCAGCCCCTAGAATTTGTGGGCAAGAATTTTCCTGCTAAGGAAGAGATTCATCTGAAAAGACGACAATTTAAGTAACTGTCATAAGTAACAGCCTGTATTTTTAGCCTGAGAGTGGACAGAGCTAGCTTAGTTACTCTTATTGAAATGACTGAGTAGCAATTCGAGAATTCCTGATCATTCCAACCTATCAGTTATTGTTGGTGGGTTTTCCTACCCCTCTTTTTGCTGATAGCTCTTTTTATTAGAAATTTGGTTAGCAGTGATCCTCAAAGGTGCTGATTCTGGCTACCTATACGGATATCCCAGTTGGCATATATGACCATTTGCTTCCATGATAGTTATTAAAATATAACTTCATTTGTAGTATATTAAGTTGTGGTAATTAAGTTTAGAGAAAGGCAAAATGACCCATGTAGAGCGTGAAGAAATAAATGCCTCACTTGAGGATATGGAGTTACAGAGAGGATTTTTAGTGGGACATGGGAGAGCTCACACAGTTTTGCCAGACTGATCTACCTCTTCTAGATGAATTAGCATGTCTGCATGTCCCTTGTTCTGCAGAAGTCAGTACCAGAGATTTTGCCCCACATTGTTCCTAAGAATGCATGATCTGCCTTTGATCGTCCTTCCTGTTACTGCCAGCACTTCCTGCCCCTGTGCAGATTGAGAGACTGCGAGGTGTGGGGGTCACCAGAGTGCAGGTGCTCTCCGGCCATGACAGCGTCCCTGAGATGTAGTCCCTCTGGTTCTGTTAACATCGTGGTTAGTGTGCTGCATTCCCTAGCTTTCTGGTTTGCTTCCTGTCATGGGTAATTAATCACGTGAGGTTAGGAATAGTATTCTTCCATTTTACTACTTGTTAAAAAAAATACAGAAAACTTAGAGATCTTTATATTCTTTACTTTCTCTATAGTAATGGAACGACGATATCCCAAGGAAGTCCAAGATCTTTATGAAACAATGAGGCGATTTGCAAGGATAGTGGGGCCGGTGGAGCATGACAAGTTCATTGAAAGCCATGCATGTAGGTGGTTTTTTAACCTTGACCATATATTTCTCTCTCTCTCTCTGTGTTTATATAAATAGGAACGATAATGGTGTTTTATGTGAAATTCTGTAAATAATTAAGTGGATTTGTTTTTAAATTATTTCTTCCCCTTTTTTGCTCTGAGATAAGTTTGGAACTTTGGGAATGGAGAAAAAAGCTTAAAAATACTAGTGGCTTCCCCCCCGCTTAGATAAACAGTAGTTGAGTAGCGTTTTCCCCCATTTTTAATATGGGAGTTTGCAAATACATGGGGGTTCATTATACTGTGATATACATGTATCCCTCACCCAACTTTAGCAGTTAACCATCCAGTGGCTGATCCAGTGTCATCTTTACCACCCATTCCTTTCCCATCCTCAACTGGATTATTTTGAAGTAAATCATATTATTTTGTTCATAATTATTTTAGTATTAAAACTAGTTTCTAGGTGGGGACAGAGTTGGGTGACTCATGGAAATAATATATAGCACTTCCATCATTTTCCTGCCTTTTTTCTCTGAGAGAGATCTACATAGTTATTTGATTTCTCACTATAAAAAATTGAAGTTGTTAAGGCAGTAACGCCTGGACTATAAAACAGTCTGGACTGAGGGGCTAAGTCTGTGCCTTTCAACATGAGATTCAGGTATTTGATTTTGACTCCCAAATTTAGTTCAGGAAGGTACTTCATGAAGGCTTGTATCCTGTTCTCATTGTGCAGATATTTCTTGCATGACATTGCAGGCATTTATCTGAACCGGGTTGGTTGTCCTCACAGACACCCTGTTTAGTTGGCATTCTTTGTGTGATTTATCCTGGGTGGCTGATCTTTACTTCCTGTCCCAGTTTGTACCATCCCTGGTTTATGTGTCACTCCAGGGAACTACACCCCATGGATTGTCCAGGTTCTTCCTTCATCCGCTTTTTCAAAGCACCCAGATTTGAACATTCCATCACTTAATAATCTGAGCAGTGCAACCTGATCTGTGTGCTCAGAGGAGGCAGAAATCTTGGTTTATGGAAAACACACTGCTCTTTTGTCCCTGTAAAGAAAAGCTGTAAAGAAACCTTCGGGAACTTGAGCACAGAATTTTGTCCTTCCCTTGCAAAAAGGTCTGTGTCATGTAATACCAGAGATAGGTTTCATACCGAAATTTGGCTTTGTGGTTAGAACTTTTAACAAGGAATAAATAGAGCAGGGAAACTTGGTGGTTTAAGAAATTATATTCATTAGTACTGTAGCTAAATGAATTCAGCCAGGTCACTATGAAGTTTTCTAAGAAACAATTCCAGCTGCTTTCTGCAACTGGAGACAGAAGCCAAAAGACCACTGCAGTACATTTTTGTCAGCTCTTAAGTAAAATTTCTAATGAGATACTAGCAACAATTAGGATTCCCCAAATGGAATTGCCTGGTCTTTTATAGAAGGCAGATTTACTGAAAATATTTAGCAGTAAAAGTGCTTATTGATGTTGATTTTTTTTTTTCCAATTTTTCTCTGTCTTTTTTGGGGGGATAAACAGTGGAATTTGAACTCCGAAGGGAAATCAAAAGGCTCCAGGAATACAGGACGGCAGGCATTACCAATTTTTGTAGTAAGTATGTACGCTCCACACTAAATCAGAGGGCAGGTGCCTTCCCAACATATAAACAAGCTTTCACATTTCAGAATGAGTTTTTAATCTTTCTAAAAAGTTTCATCTATTTAATCCTTATAAATACCATTATATGGATTATCTGAGGTGAAATAAAAAGTATGACAGAGTTGCTACTTTAGATTTAGGATTCTGTTGTGGCCTCTAAAAAAAAAAAAGATTTTGTATTCCAACTTTTAGCCTCAGCCTTTTTAAATTTAGTGATACTTCATATGATCATTCCCATTAAGCACACTTCAGTTGGTTCTAGGCACTTACATCCCAGTTATTTGAGGTAGAGATGATTATATTCATGACACCTAACCATTCACCATGCATTGGACTGTATGTACCCTTTATACTTCACCAACTTAAGAGAGGGACTTTTCTGGTGGCTCAGAAGGTAAAGCATCTGTCTATAATGTTGGAGACCTGGGTTCGATCCCTGGATTGGGAAGATCTCCTGGAGAAAGGAATGGCAGCCGACTCCAGTATTCTTGCCTGGAAAATCCCATGGACGGAGGAGCCTGGTAGGCTACAGCCCATGGGGTCACAAAAAGCTGGACACGACTGAGCGACTTCACTTTTACTTTCAACTTAAGAGATGGGTATTGTTATTCTCATTTAATAGAGAAACTAAGGGTGAAAGTGATTAACTAGTTGTAGTAGAGCCAGGTTGTAAGAGAAGACAGTTGTGTTAGCAGTTAAGAGCAGTCTAGGCTTGGACAGCTTGGGTTTGGATTCTGGCTCTTTTACCAGATCTGTAATTCTATCTGTTTCAATTTTCGAGTCTCTTAGAGTTCATGTGACGATTAAGTTAGAGATAATGCATGAAAACATAGTATAGTACCTGACACACCAAGTCCTCAGTCAATGGCAGTTTCTCTTGTTTTGTTGTTTTGGGGATGGTCTTCAGCATTCCCTCCTTCCTGTTGGTTGAAAGCTACCCGTTCACCCACTGCTGAAATTCAGCCCAGGAAAATGGCTCTTTATTTCTAACATTGGAGACTGTTTACAAAATGAAATTCTATGTGGAGCACTAATCCATAAATAAAAGTGGAACTCCTTAGGTTGAAGTCTGATGATTCAGATCGTGTGTGGAGCCCAGGACCACCAGTATGTTCACAGTAATCCCTGAGATAGTTTCATGGTAACCTGGGCCTCTGTGGAACTTGGCTTGAAACCCACTGGTTTGATATTTTGAATCTTATATACATTAATAGTGTAGAAAACACTATTCAGCTGTTAGCAAGATGCATATAAAGACTCTGATACCAGATTTGGGTTGCCTGATATTGGTTGTCTCCAGGAAAGAGGTGAAAAGAATAGTAATAGTCAATGAGCATTTATTTTTATTTGTAATCCTAACTGGTTTTTAAGGAACAGTGTATGTGTATAACATTTGTGTGACTTGGAAAAATATATGGATAGAAAAAAATAGAGCAGGAAGTAAATATGACAGTATTAAAAGTTACTTTTAGGGGATGGAAATATGAGCAACTCCAACTTTCTTTTCTGTTTTGGGGATTCCCTCCCTCAAATTTCTTAAAGGAAGAAAAAGAATAAACACATTTTCATTTCTTATCAAAAAAGAGATTTTAAACTAGGGGAAATCACTTTGCTCTTAGAAAAATAATTCTGGAAGCAGTTTTTCAAAGGAAATTAAAAAACGACTGGGAATCCCCTGGGGTCCAATGGTTAGGGCTCTGCGCTTTCACTGCCATGGGCCTGGGTTTGATCCTTGGTTGGGGAGCTAAGATCACATGAGCCTCACAGCAAGGCCACAAAAATTAAAAAAGATTTAGGCAGCCCTTTGGTTAGTTCTGCTGCCTTGTCATGGTAGTCACTTTTTTAACACCTGCAGGCGCCAGAACCTACGACCACCTCAAGAAGACTCGGGAAGAGGAGCGCCTCAAACGCACCATGCTCTCGGAGGTCCTCCAGTACATCCAAGACAGCAGCGCCTGCCAGCAGTGGCTCCGCCGGCAGGCTGACATGTGAGCAGTCAGTCCGGGGGACAGCCTCATACAGCTTTCGGCCTTTACCTGTATTTTCAAACAGTCCTGTGGGTGCCCTACCCTAAATGGCAAGAGCTGTAATAATTAGGTAGCTAGAAGAAGTCAGAAAACTTGAGCAGGCTGTCTCAAACAGTACAGTACTGATAGTTTTAAGAAATGTAACTGGCCTCCTAGAATCCTGCTTTGCTGCTTTGACCTTATTTTTTAAGATTAGGGTATTCCCTCGCCACACCTTCTTTCTTCTTCTGTGTCTACTGGTGTGATTTCCACTGGAAGATCAAATTCCTGCTTTTTGCTCATGAATGGTCTCTGTGATGTGCCACACCAGGACCTCTTCTTAACAGATCTAGGCAGTTTCCTTCCCTGGAACAGATTTCCTTTCCAGAATTGTGTACATTGGGATAGCCTGTAAAAACACTCTAGTCTGTCTCATTACTTCTCTTCAAAGTAGCTGACCTGATAAGTGTTATGCAGTCTCTCATGGGCTTTTGGAAATTGCTTTCTTTGATGTGACATAAGTTTAAATTCCTCTTCTTTTTTGTAGTGATTCTGGCCTGAGTCCTTCTGTTCCTATGACTTCAAATTCAGGTAATTATTTTTCAGGCTGGAGCAAGTCACAATTGTGGAGTTTTCATCCTGGGAATTATAGTGACCCAACAAACCCTCCCGCCTTTGTGGAAGCCGGGTGCTTAGGCAGAGGAATGGCGATTGTTTTACAGATTCATAAACATCAGCAAGTTGTTAGAATCTTCATGGCCAAACAGGAACTTTCCTCAGGTTTACAGCAAGGAGAGGAGAAAGAGGAGAGGAGAGGACCTCAGACAGGTGTTTTTTCTATTTTACCGATTTTCACAGGCAGTTCGTTTACTACGATTTTATCTACCACAGACTTCAAGATTGTCTCACAGGGGATAAATTAAAGATTTTATATCCTATATGAGCAAGGAAGCACGTTACTTGCCAGAAAAGTAAGTCTTCCTTTATAAGCTGGAGACTTAAAATTATTTGTTTCTTATCTCTTCCGGTATGTCCTATTTTGAGGTCAGTTTACAGGGCAAGATTAAGCCATATGATATCTGATAATCCTTGCTGCTTGGTAATTAATAAATGGTAGTGTGGGGTGGTATTAGTTGTAGAATGCTGATCTAAGATCATTTTGTTCATTTGCCTGTTTTCTTGGTTATCATTCATCCCTGCTCCATATGGTAGATTAGCCACTTCCCCTGATCAGAACATACAAACCACTCCACTGTTCACAGACTGAATTTGGTGAAAAGATAATCCATTTGTAGTTTTACCATTTTTTGAAGCTGGGAAAAACAGACCTTGTGATCCCATTAAAAAAATCTCAGATTCAAGACCCAGACAGGACTAAGAAGGCACTGGAGGGGTGATTTTTTTTTTTTTTTCCCATTTATTCCTCTGCTTGAAGTAATTACTTTTTAGTATTTAGAGGAGAAAAGAGTCTTTTAGGGAATAGCCAAGACAGTTAAGTTTTATAAATTTCTCACATCCAAATCCTCCCCCAGTCTAAATACAGAAATAAGAAAATTTAATGTCAGCTAATTAAAGTGAATGAACATACTTGACCTAGCTTCTTTGGTATTTGTGTTTTCTGAACCATTTGCGCTCACTCTTGTTTGGTTCCTTGGGGATCAGCCTCCCTCAGCCCCAGTGTTTAGGTTGAGATAACCCTGCGCTCCTTTTCACACTCTGAGTTGCTCCTAAGGCAGTGCAGTGTTGGAAACCCAAATCACTGATCATAACGTAGCCTCTCGGAACTGGTGAGGCGTCGAGTGATCGTAATCTCTGTTTCAGGGCATTTAGGGTCAGGCTAGGCCTGGGACTGCAGAGCAGCTCCCATTCCCTCTGTTGATGTTAAAGGGAAGCCTGTTTCCTCGCAGAGCGAGCTGTAACAGCCCCTCCCCCTGCTCCCCACCACCTAAGCAGCACCCTGCCCCCATGAAGTGTAATGTAGTATTCTACATTTTCTTTTGCTTAACACAGCCCATTCACTCAAGTATACATTCAAAACAAATCCCCAGAGTTGTGCACATCAGGCTTCCCATCCTGGGCAGTGACCTCGTGCTTGGGTCTCTTTCTCAAGGTATGTGAGTTCACCTCAGCCTCTGCTTTGCCATATGCTGGCTCATTGTTCCTCTGTGTGGGTTTTTCAGGTAAACAGGGCTACTTTGGGAGGAACAGATAGTCCCTCAAATAATACATAATGAAGGGCCTTTTGCTGGCCTGACTCTCTGCCTTTGATCTCAAGGTGAATGGTACCTGGGTAATTACCATGTTTGCCTGCATTGCTGGCAGAATGGCCAGTGTTAGGGAATGTCTCTCCTGCAGAGTTGTTATTTCCATTCATCAGCTGTCAAGACAGGCAGCATGTGACCTTTCTTAACTGGATGATATCTGGGCTGTAGATTTTAGAATCTTCTGCTGGGTTAGGAAGAATAATCTTATTTGACTCTGAGGTATGTGTGATTATATGTGTATTTTGTCAAGGCAAAGGGCACTTGACTTACCTTTTTTTTTTTTTTTAGTTCTTTTCTTTAATCTTTATCTTATTTTTGGCTGTGCTGGATCTTCGTTGCTCTTGTGTGGGCTTGCTTTCTTAGTTGCAGCGAGTAGGGGCTACTCTTCATTGCAGTGCGTGGGCTTCTCCTCATGGTGGCGTCTCTTGTTGCCGAGCACAGGCTCTGGGTGCAAGGGCTTCAGTAGTTGGAGCACACAGACTCAGTAGTTGTTAAGGACATGGGCTTAGTTGCTCTTCAGCACGTGGAATCCTCCCCAGCCAGGGAGCGAACCTGTGTCCCCTGCATTGGCAGGCACGTTATTATCCATGGCACCACTAGGGAAGTCCTTGACTTACTGTTTTTATTTTCAAGTAAACTTTGGAGTACCTGATGTATAATAGTTTTGTACCTAGCAGGCCTGACCATGGTGAACTTTGTTACACATTTTACACCTGAGTTACTGTCTCTTACAGAATCTCTTTTTCTGTCTGTATCTATAGGTAGACGAAGTGCACCGCCCTTGAACCTCACTGGCCTCCCTGGCACAGAGAAGTTGAATGAGAAAGAAAAGGAGGTAACAAAAAGAAGGGGAGCTGGTTAGAGAAAAGAGAGTAGGGGCCGGTTATTCACTGAGTTGTTGTGAAAAACACATTGCAGGATCAAACGCATTTTGCTCTGCTCACATCACACATGTGCATGTACAGCTCTAGTCATCTTCAAGGTCTCGGTGTTAAAGAACCGACCTTAGCAGGTCTCAGGAACTCCTTTCCTCACCATCCTGCCACCGTTCATCTGCTGCGAGAAAGAGCATATGATACATAAATCTAAATAATACCAACTGTCATTTATTGTGCATTTACCATGTACCAGATACTGTACTAAGTACTTTATTTATGGAATTTAATTTTTTACAAACTTAAAATAACTTGTATATGGAAACGGTTATTTCCTATAAGAGTGGGCACTTTCAGAAGTTCCACTCTTATTCCAACAATATGACCATTACTTAAAAGATTTTTGAATTGTCTCCATGGTATGTGTATAAGCACAAAAGAGGAATCCATCATCGTATATAGTCACACTTTAATTTTGATTAAAAAAGCCATGACCTACTTTTCTTTTCCACCGTAATCACTTAATCACTGGATGTGTCTTCTTATGACTGTTAGCTGTTTCTAAACTTTTAAGTCCAGCCTCAAATGAGTCATCATCAAGCATTTTCCAAAGAATGTGTGACAGCTCTCAAGTCCATTCCAAGAGGAGTTCCTCCTTCTTTCCTCGTGTGCTCTGTTTGTAGTTTGCACGATCGGTGTCCTCATCTGCCACTCCATATCAGAAATTCAGGTCAGACAGAATGGAATAGGGGCTAGTATTAGACTTTTAGAACAGTGAAGATGAGCGTGGGAGGAGAAGGGAGTGTATGTTATATCCAGGTGTTGCTGAAGAAGGATTGCCATTCTGATTCAAGTGTGGAATGACCCAGAGTTTCAAGCAGTTTTTTATCCTTACCCACAAAATGGTGACCTCAGGCTGTTCATTGCTGGATAAATGGTAGGTGAACTGGAATTAAACCAGCTTTTTGGATCTTTAGCAGTTAAAGTGACCTCTTAGCAAGATCTCTAGACCTCCTTTCCCTCCAAAGTAGGAAGTGTAATCGTAAAAGTAGGGACTACAGGCTTATGCTCATACCAGAAATAATGTGATTCACACTTGGGAACCCAAGTGTCAGCACCCGCACCCCGGGCCCTGCGACTCTTCCCTGACGGGCTGAGCCAGCCGGTTCCGGGCCTTTGCCCCAGGCCAGTCCTCAGGACACAGACTTGCACCCGCAGCAAACCCCGGGGAGCCGGCTTACAGGTGCCACAGCTCTCCCGGCATCACCCTCAGCCTTTTTCTGTCTCCTGAGACTATTTTCACCAAAGAAAAGATTTGGAATGGAATGTGGTCTAGCCACCAGCAGCTCCTGTAAATAGCTGGAGGTTGATATCACTCTTTACACTTTATTATGGCTATACCTGCTGGATTAAATTTTAAGACTGACAGATGTTAATGTTGATTAAATTTGCCATGTCTTGCAGCTCTGTCAGATGGTGAGGTTGGTCCCGGGAGCCTATTTAGAATACAAATCTGCTCTGTTGAACGAGTGTAACAAGCAAGGAGGCTTGAGACTGGCACAGGCAAGAGCACTCATCAAGATAGATGTGAACAAAACCCGGAAAATCTATGATTTCCTCATCCGAGAAGGATACATCACCAAAGCCTGAGGCTCCCCAGGAGCGTGGTGGGCCAAAGAACCGCACAGGCATTCTGGAGCCTTGTTTTTGAACTGAATTCTCATTGTGAGAAGAGGGGAAGAACAAAGGAAATCTTCAGTTTTATTAGTGTCTACTTTCTTCTCCACCCTGCTTTAAAATACTTCATTGTTGGTATTGTGCTGCAGAGTTATGTGCTAGATAAGCTATTGTTAATTGTGTGTGGGCATTCATTCCTAACACCTCTTGTAACTAAAACAAGAGCCATAGTACCTCACATCACAGTGTTAGTAGAAATAGAACTAAACCAGTCTGTAATCCCAGGAGTCCAGCTCAGATCCTTGTACCTGCTTGGGAGGTTGGTTTTCTGATTATATTTTGCCTTCAAACATTACAGATAGATTTAAAATAAAGAGGTTATAGTGAGAGAAAGCTTTTTCTTTCTGTCTGAGGGTTTCTTTTTCAACTGACAAATTACGTTTATGAGTAGAAAGGAGGAAAGACCATCCCCATTGATGGTCTTATCCCAAACTGTACTTTGAACTTGAACGTCTGGCTCTGTAACCTGTAGTCCGACTGTCTAATCTGCAGAAGACTTGAGGAGGTAGCAATGGATATAAAATGTCTCTGTTATTTTTAGAATTGATTAAAATGTTTTGCTACTTAATTTGTGGGTGTGTCAAATATTCTGGTAACTAAAGCACACTTAGGGTGTTGGATGCCCACCTTATCACGCTGCACTGTCTGTGCTAACACATGTGTCCTGGGCTCACCCCTGTTGTCACCGGGGGCTTCCCGGGATACCACATCCCCGAGGATGGAGATGATTCAGTTAATTTCAGCATTGCTTGGATGAGACCTGCACCCTAGTTTCTCAATGGTGAAAGGTTAGCCTACAAGAAGAGCTACTTTTAAAACAAAAGGAAAGCGTTTTCATGTGTGGAACTCACTAGATAAGGAGGGTGAGTGACTCCATCACATCTGAAAGTTGGTCCTTAAATCTTTTTGCACAGTAGGAAGCCAAACTCAGAGGGCAATCCCTATGCTGTTGGAAGCAAACAGAATCTTCACAGATTACCTCCTACAGCTGATTGATTCTTTAGTTCTTTCATCATTCAAAATACCTAATTCAAATATCACATACTCGGTTGGAAATATCTTGGCTAATGTAAATCTTCATGCGGTTTGCTAATGGACTTCGTCTAGGGTTTACAAATGAAAAGGAAACTCAGGATCTGAGGGAATTACAAGAAAGGACCAGTATTTAAAAAGGGTGGCTTGAGGTTTTCTTTTTTTATTGTTTTTGTTTTGTTGACATAGTCCTATCTTTAGAAAACATAGTCTATCACCACCATGACCCCAAGTTGATTATAAAGGGATTGCCTCTTTTTTTTTTAATGCCAAGACTTTTAAAATATATATATATATATATATATATATATTTTTTTTTTTTTTTTGGCTGCACCGGTCTTCATTGCCGCACATGGGCTTTCTCTAGTTGTGGTGCTCGGGCTTCTCGTTTCTGTGACTTCTCTTGTGGCATATGGGCTCTAGAGCGTGTAGGCTCAGGAGTTGTGGCGCACAGGCTTAGTTGCCCTTCAACTTGTGGAGTCCTTCCAGACCAGGGATTGAACGCGTGTCCCCTGCATTGGCAGGCAGATTCTTAACCACTGGACCCCCAGGGAAGTCCAGCTTCTTTTAAGTATTGTTCTAAAAATGCAATACGGTGATGTCTGCCGTAGTCTGAGGTCCTTAATCTTGATTAAGGAAGGCTTCCTGGGAGAGGTGAGTTTTTGAGGCAATAAGATGGAGATGAGAGAAATAAAATGGCAGATGGAAGAGGGAGACTGTTCCAGACATCGTGGGTGGAGGAGGATGTGGAGGCAGCCATGGGAGTAAGGAAAATGGTGCCAAGAGATTTAGTTGGCTAAGACACCAGGGGCAGCTGTGGTGGTTAGGAGTAGGAGGATGGCGGGACAGTCTGATAGAAACCTTGGATCCAGTTGAAGTCTGAAAAGCTGATTGGGGAATCAGATTTGATGAAAATGGCATGGTTGAAAATAGTGACAAAAATAAGGCTGTAATTTCAAAAGACTGGATTTTAGAAAGTAGGATTATGGTTTTGGTCAACCCAATTTTGCAGAATTTAAGACTTCAAATTCTAGGGCGTTTCTCAAACCAAGCCATAATTTTGGGTGAGGAGTACTCAAAAAGAGTCACTATCCTTTTGCATTTATAATAGAAAAGCATTAGCTGATATTGATGTCGCTGACTAGCTTACTACATTATTTCCTTCCTTCCTTCTTGTCACCAGAGGAAGGCCCTTCTTACTAAAAGCCCAGAGCTAGCAAGAACTTTTCAAAGAATATTCCATCCTTCCCCTTTTCTGCTAGATGGGATTGGCCTTAGCCAACTACATTGATACGGGTCTTTCTTGGTCCAGATCATCTCAGAAGAAAAGTTTAAAACTCAACGAACAATGAATAAATGAATAAAGACCTTTAATTGTGAGGGATTTTTTTATTACAATTGAAAGGATTTCTGTTGGAACTTTTTCTTTCTGTTTAGTGACCCCTTCTTGTGCTCAGAGACCTTAACAGTCTCTACTGAAAGCAACTATTTGTGATTTATCTCTTCTTGGGTTCCAGTTTTCATCCTTTTATTGTTTACAACTCCCCCCACCCCAGGCCCCCATTTTAAATCTGGACTTGGTTAACCAGTCTCTGCTAAATGGTAAGAACAAACTTCCCAGTTTTGAGTAATGAGATCCTCAGCTTGTGGTTACGGGAAAGGGAAGAAGACCAGTGACATCAATAACAAAGTTCTACTTGGGAAGTCATTCAAACTTTAGGAAAAAATGTAGATATATAATAACTAAAGTTTCCAGCATGATGAGTCAGAAGAAGACCAAACTTAGAAGCTTTGGAAAGCTAACTCGTTTGTAACTCCAAAACACCTTGACTGGTTTCCAAGCAAGAGAGCTGTACTGTGTTCTAAACAGCATTCTGAAATATCGCCCATTCTTTTTTTTTAATTTATTAATTTGGCTGTGCCAGATCTTGTTTCTGGCACATAGATAGGGTCTTTAGTTGCAGCACTTGGGATCTAGTTTCCTGACCAAGGATTGAACCCAGACCCCTTGCCCTGGGAGCATGGAATCTTAGCCATTGGACCATCAGGGAAGTCCCTTGCCCATTCATTTTTAAGGATGACTTTGTAGATACCTTATACACTGTTATTAACACAAAAAGCTTTCCTACACCTTTCATGTACCTGGCTTTTTAATCTGAATTTCTGAAAGTTTCATTCAAGAAGAAGCTTTGCTTTCCTTTCCAGTGTGTTCAGCTGGATGTGAGTAACCTCTCCCAGGTCGGCCAGAAAGGACCACTTCTGCTACAGTGGGACACTGCCGTGTCTGTGGCCTGTGCAGAAGAGGTTAGCCCAGCTATAATAAAGAATTTCCCTTCAATCGGACACAATAACCAGCCCTCTGCATGAAATGTAAGTGATACTGATCTCGGGGTGCAAGGAGAGCCAGAGCAGCCTGGATAGGATGGCAGTGGTCGTGCTGACACGGGCACTTGTTCTGGGAGAGGGAACGGTAGTGAAGAGTAGCTTGGAAGTATCTTGGAACCTAAGTCTCCTATCCACGGAGTCCTCATTGGCATTGTATGCTGCTTCTGAGGGCTAGAGGGTGGGGACAGGTAAATCATTTCCCAGAAACTTGGAAAGCCGGTTTTTGTATCTAATGGAGGGAGTTCTTTGTCTGTTCATTGTTTGCCTTGTTGCTTTGGCTTCTACCAGTTGAGATGCACTGAGATAAACTGCCCTTTGATTCAACTGACCAGGCTTAGAAGGAAAGAGACAGGTACTTGAAGGATAAATGTCTTGCATCTGACATTAAAATTCCTTTGTCACTATGAGTTACTTGCTTGGTATGCGTTGCGTACTGGGCCCCCTTCCCTGTTAAGAATAGGAATAAGGAAGTTGAGATAAGAATGTAGAAAATGACCATTAAAATGTTTAATACCCCAAACTGAAAGCTACAAAAGTTTTGATTTAATAGATAGAGCCTTGAATAGCACCATACCTCCCCTTGTCTTTGAAAGCTGTGGTTAACCTATACCAGCCCAGATTTGTTTTTCATCTTTCTGGGCTGAGTAATTAAGTCCGAAGCACTTATATTCTATTATCAAGCACAGGGGATGGATTTCTATGGCAGCAGATAAACCATTTGGTTGAGTTAATCTCATGTTCTTAATCAAGCCACACTGTTTTTCAGCTTTCTCTGGTCTCTCTGGAGGTCTTACATGACAGCTTTGAGGTAGTTGGCGATTAATCTTGCCTTGGTCCAGAGTTATGTTAATCAGAAGTAGCATCTCAGGAAGTGTGGAAAGGAGAAGGCATCACAATTGTTTCAAGAAGCTAGCACTTTATTATTAATCAAAGCAAAAAATGCTGAAATGCTGTCATCACCACTGTGAACTGACAGCTAAGTGCCAACTGACAACACTTCCAATGTACCTCTCTGTTCCCCAGAGAGCTTTCCTTCCAAGTCCACTCCCCATATCTGTATTGTTGGCTAACCTAACCCTCTTTTCTCTCATTAAACGATAGATAACTATTTGAATTCCCCGTCCCACTCCCCCATTATCACAACATAAAGCATTAAGAAATAAAAAAATACTGGGACCTGCACTGTGGAGTTTAATTTTAACGTTCCCAAAAAATATACCCTATCGGAAAACTGAGTTGGGACTAAGTATCTGATGTTCTTATTTCAGCTTCCAATCTTAGGATGTTGTCTAAGATGAAAAAGGCCATTTTCAGGGTAATTTAATCGCTTTTCCTCAAAATCATTGAAACGGGGCGGAAAGTTCAGAAGTGCCATGAAGACACCAGCTCCCAAGTACCATGGGCCTCGGAGATGGGTGAACTGATAGGAACTCTCAGGAGAGGAGGAGGGCACCAGTGGGCCAACCTTTACCCCATGGGAATTTGCTTTGCCTCTGAGAGATGGAACAGTTTTCCCACACAGTATCCTGTTGGGAGCCTCTTTTTTAGCAAAGTTAAGCTGCAGCAGAAAAGCCGCTGGACTGGGGTCAGGAGCCAGAGCCCTATTTTTTTTTTTTTTTTTTTTGCCTAGATGACATCTTGAGATGTATATGTATATATATATATATATTCAGTTCAGTCGCTCAGTCGTCTCCGACTCTTTGCGACCCCATGAATCACAGCACGCCAGGCCTCCCTGTCCATCACCAACTCCCGGAGTTCAAACTCATGTCCATTGAGTCGGTGATGCCATCCAGCCATCTCATTCTCTGTCATCCCCGTCTCCTCCCACCCCCAATCCTTCCTAGCATCAGACTCTTTTCCAGTGAGTCACCTCGTCGCATGAGGTGGCCAAAGTATTGGAGTTTCAGCTTTAGCATCAGTCCTTCCAATGAACACCCAGGATTGATCTCCTTGAGAATGGACGGGCTGGATCTCCTTGCAGTCCAAGGGACTCTCAAGAGTCTTCTCCAGCACCACAGTTCAAAAGCATCAATTCTTCGGCGATCAGCTTTCTTCACAGTCCAACTCTCACATCCATACATGACCACAGGAAAAACCATAGCCTTGACTAGACGGACCTTGGTTGGCAAAGCAATGTCTCTGCTTTTTAATATACTATCAAGGTTGGTCATAACTTTCCTTCCAAGGAGTAAGCGTCTTTTAATTTCCTGGCTGCAGTCAGCATCTGCAGTGATTTTGGAGCCCCCAAAAATAAAGTCTGACACTGTTTCCACTGTTTCCCCATCTATTTCCCATGAAGTGATGGGACTGGATGCCATGATCTTCGTTTTCTGAATGTTGAGCTTCCAGCCAAACTTTTCACTCTTCTCTTTCACTTTCATCAAGAGGCTTTTGAGTTCCTCTTCACTTTCTGCCATAAGGGTGGTGTCATCTGCATATCTGAGGTTATTGATATTTCTCCCAGCAATCTTGATTCCAGCTTGTGCTTCTTCCAGCCCAGCGTTCCTCATGATGTACTCTGCATATAAGTTAAATAAGCAAGGTGACAATATATAGCCTTGACGTACTTCTTTTCCTATTTGGAACCAGTCTGTTGTTCCATGTCCAGTTCTGACTGTTGCTTCCTGACCTGCATACAGGTTTCTCGAGAGGCAGGTCAGGTGGTCTGGTATTCCCATCTCTTTCAGAATGTTTCACAGTTTATTGTGATCCACACAGTCAAAGGCTTTGGCATAGTCAATGAAACAGAAATAGATGTTTTTCTGGAACTCTCTTGCTTTCTCCATGATCCAGCGGATGTTGGCAATTTGATCTCTGGTGCCTCTGCCTTTTTTAAAACCTGCTTGAACATCTGGGAGTTCACGGTTCACATATTGCTGAAGCCTGGCTTGGAGAATTTTGAGCATGACTTTACTAGCATGTGAGATGAGTGCAATTGTGCGGTAATTTGAGCATTCTTTGGCATTGCCTTTCTTTGGGATTGGAATGAAGACTGACCTTTTCCAGTCCTGTGGCCACTGCTGAATTTTCCAAATTTGCTGGCATGTTGAGTGCAGCACTTTCACAGCATCATCTTTCAGGATTTGAAATAGCTCAATTGGAATTCCATCACCTCCACTAGCTTTGTTCGTAGTGATGCTCTCTAAGGCCCACTTGACTTCACATTCCAAGATGTCTGGCTCCAGGTGAGTGATCACACCATCGTGATTATCTTCGTCGTGAAGATCTTTTTTGTACAGTTCTTCTGTGTATTCTTGCCACCCCTTCTTAATATCTTCTGCTTCTGTTAGGTCCATACCATTTCTGTCCTTTATCGAGCCCATCTTTACATGAATTGTTCCCTTGATATCTCTAATTATCTTGAAAAGATCTCTTGTTTTTCCTATTCTGCTGTTTTCCTCTGTTTCTTTGCATTGATCGCTGAGGAAGGCTTTCTTATCTCTCCTTGCTACTCTTTGGAACTCTGCATTCAGATGCTTATATCTTTCCTTTTCTCCTTTGCTTTTCGCGTCTCTTCTTTTCACAGCTATTTGTAAGGCCTCCTCAGACAGCCATTTTGCTTTTTTGCATTTCTTTTCCATGGGGATGGTCTTGGTCCCTGTCTCCTGTACAATGTCACGAACCTCCGTCCAAAGTTCATCAGGCACTCTATCAGATCTAGACCCTTAAATCTATTTATATATATATATTACCAAAGAGCCTTTATCTAAGCTCTAGCCACAGGTGGGTGACAGCAATGTCCATCTTACCTGGCTGCCCCCACCCCGTGCTAAGATCTTTGCCTTGTTTTGGGTGTGCATAGTTTCAGATTCAAGACACCTGTCAGATCTCACTGAGCACAGGTTTAGCGTCAATGATATAAAGCAAAACGCTTTTGAGAGCAAAATCTCCCAGGAGTGTCTCCACCCCCAGCAACTGCAGAAAAGAAGGCGTTGGTGGGAGAGAAGGGTGGCTATAGACGTCATTGCATCTTCCAGATCCCAGCTGTGACCTGGCTCAGAGTTTTACAGTTAAAAATAACCATGGCTTAGAGTTGGGGGGGAAAGTAAACTGTTTCATCTCTATGGAAACAAGGAGGGGGGTGGGGGGAAGCCGAGCCTCGGATTTCCAGCAGATATGGCAAGAGGGGGTGGGTGTAGGGGCTGGGAGTTTAGAAGCCCTCTGGTGAAGGAAGACATCCCTGATTAGCATCCAGATTGTAGTCAGACATTGCTCCAGGGTTCTGGAGACAGAACTGCAGAGGTTATGTTTGCAACAATGTATACATTTTGGGTGGGTGAAGTCTTGTTTGAGGCGTACAATTTCCTGTAACACAGATTTGCTACTATTTGGCAAAGCTCGATGAGCAACACAGTAGGTTAGATGTTGCCTTCTAACCAATCTGGGAACCTCTGCTGCACCCCCACCCCTTCAGTTTCCCTTGGTTTTATTTGCATAGTCAGAGGTTTGACATCAGAATATTGTCACAATTTATAACTAGAGGGGGCTGGCCTTTGGGCTCCTGGGCTGATATGGTCATTAACTCCCTTTCAGTAGGATCAGGTTTTTTCTCTTTGGTGTTGTAGGAGATTATGCAAAGTGGCATTAATTACCTAGTAAATCTTTAAAGTTATCTCTTAGCATTTCTGGTATTGTTACTACCAGAGGTTACTAACTTTTGGTGAGGGAGGAGGTATTTTATTTTTTCCTGTCTCTTTTCTTTGAAGGTTTCCTTTGAAACAATTTTTTCCTCTCAAGAAATACATGAATATATTCTAGTTAAAAAAAAAACACCCTCAAATCCCTCTATTTTCCTTTTTAAAGGAAGGGTGCATATGCTTTCTTGTTTACCTGTTTGGCATACTGGAGTGACTTAAGTGCTAATCGTTGTACTGCTACTTAATAATACAACCTTGGGCAAGTTTTTTTAACCCCTCATTTCTGAACTATGGTTGATAAAACCTACCGGACTGTGTTTGATGAAGATAAATGGGATAAAGTATATCATATACCTGACACTCCCTTCCCTTCCCTTTGAGCCTTTAATATTTTCATTTAACTCCAGCCAGGTATGAACAAGCCTTTGATTTTCCATGGTAAATGATAAATTCACACCACGATAAAGTCTCACAGAGGGACACTAAGATCTGAAGGACACAGATCAAATGTTAAAATAGGCACAGGTGCATTTTTTCATGGATGTTGTTTATATTGGAATCTTCATCACTGTGCATCAATGCCACAGCCTCGGGGTTGAATTAAGGGCAGAATGTTTTGGGGACAGATAGATACTAAATGACCTAATTATCCTAGACATGTTGCAATAATATTTCCGTATATAATGCTTAGCTCAAGAAGCTTGAACTCAGGTTAAAAAATTGTAGGTACACTGTAAGAAAACTAAAAAATCAGGCATGGAAGAAAAAAAAATCAGAAAAAGATGCTAATAGAAGTTTTGTTAAGTAGTAAAATTAGGGGTGATGCTTTCTCCTCTATCTCTCCTGGGTGTTTTGTTTTTTGTAATGTGACTTTTTTATCGATGGAAAAATAAATTACATGAGAACTAGTAAGACTGCAAATAGAAGTTTATAGTATTTTTCAATGAATAATATCTAGTTAATCCTTATGATAGCCATATAAGGTGCCATCTTTCGTCTCACAAAATAGCACAAGTATTAGGCAAGTTTCTATAGTAAATATGCTTTTTGATTTCTGTCCCTCTAGTTTTGGGGTTTTTTTGTTTTTAAATATTTTCCACATTTACAGTTTTCTCCCAGATATCTGGTGTCCACTGTCCCTCTTAAGGGACAGTAAAAAGGACAATAACATCAAGCTTTACTTCCCTGGGGGATTTGCATTTTTATAGCTATTAATGGCATAGATTCTGGAATTACAGGTATTAGTAAGCAGGCATTCCAGAGCCCTGGGACCTGATGACACCCTGAAATCAAGATTCTATAGACTGAGGAGCCCTGAACACAGCTATCTTCCAATTGTGACAGATATGTCAAATCTGTTGCCCATTTGTTAACCAGAAGAAGCAATACAAATGGAAGATGCAACTCTTTGAGGGACTCATGAAGGTCTGATTAGTCTCAGGAGCAGTCATTGCCCAAGCAATTAAGGAGAATATTTTTGGAAAGGCAGACATCAGAAGTCAAGCAGAGTAGAAGTTTCCACCCTCTATTTACTGGGTCTAATCAGATCTGCTATTATTTTGCACAGAAGCTACACTGCTCTAAAGCACTGCTTATTTAGATGTAGTCAGGAGCATCCACACCTTCCTTGGGCACAGACAAGTCAGATTTTTACAGCTGACGATTTCTAAGACATTCCTACATCTAAA
Source organism: Moschus berezovskii (assembly GCF_049115385.1). Classification (NCBI taxonomy): domain Eukaryota; kingdom Metazoa; phylum Chordata; class Mammalia; order Artiodactyla; family Moschidae; genus Moschus; species Moschus berezovskii. The sequence goes on from NC_142479.1 coordinate 25,765,499, forward strand.
ATAATTGACACCTATAAATGTACCTATTTATAGTCTAGTGAAGTGCTGCCCAGTAAGGAAGCCACTGGCCTCATGAGGCTATTTACATTTAAATTGATTAAAATTAATTACAATTTAAAATTCAGTTCTTCAGTCACACTAGGCACATTTCAAGAGCTCAAAAGCCACGTGAGGCTAGCAGCTGCCATATTGGACAGGGCAGTACAGGTCATCTTCAGCCCCCAAAGTTCTATCCGACAGTGCTGGTCCAGAAGACAACACCTTCAAACTGCATTTTTTTGTCGAGGCCTCCATAAGCCCACATTTCCACATTCTGTAAAGGGATAAAGCACCTCCCTACCCACAGGCTTATATGTACAGTCACTAAATGATCTTTCTGAGTTTAGCACTTTTTCCTACTTTCCTTAATCTCTAGATCTTTACACATACATTACACTCAGCACAAACTTTATTTTAGCCCTCCTCCCTCCTCTTCCCTGATGAGGATTTGATTCTTCATGGTAGGCTTAGTTCTACAATGTGTGAAAATGCCCAGTTCCTTGTCACCAAGGAGCTGTTCTGGAAACCTGCCTTCTGTGTAATAAACAAGCTTGAATCTGAAGAGGGATGTATCTATCCGTGCTGCTGAGTCACCGAATTGACTGAAGGAAAGACTCGGGGGAGAGACAGAGAGGAAAGCAGCATACAATCGTTTCTATTAGTGATTGTGCTATTTTGGTATTGGCATGTCAAAAATAAGTCACTAGATGAATTGATGGTGGCACAATTTGGTACTGGGAAGATGCCTTTCCCAGGCAAGATTTGAACTCCTAATGTGTTATCCTGAATCAAATTCTGCATTTTTCTCTCTTCAAAAGATTAATTTTGCTTAATTTTAAGGCTTTCTCTCTTTATGACGGGAAAACTAGACATCTTTCCGTTTTAGGCCTTTTTAGCTCCCTTAAGATGATCACTAAAATGACTTTGACGTTATATTTTTGTCTGGAAAGCAGACAGAACTTTTGGATATTCCTGCACCTACGGAATGACTCGGAATCTGGTTGGAGATCAGAAAGAACATGAAAAAGCCTCAAAGCTTGCGGTTGAAGATGCAGGAGGTCAGGAGAGTGGGATGTAAACCCAAAGCGCTGTGTTCACTTCCCTCACCCATCCTTCCTCCCAAAACTATGATTACTTGTTTGACTGTTCAGCAACTCTGATGCCAATGATTTACACCGGTGAGGAGCTGGGGCTGGTGAGTAAAGGACTGGGTGTGGAGTCGGGACTTTTAGGAGACTGACTCACTGCCCAGCCTCGAGGAAGTTGTTTATACCTCCCCTCATCTGCCAGGGCAGGGTTGTATTGAATGTCTGCTCTGCATCTACTCAAGTTATAGATGGACAAACCTACATTAAAAAAAAAAAAAAAGAGTGACACAGCAAATAAGCCCTCCATGAATTAATGCATTCAGCCTGTGCTCTGGAGACCCTCAGCCCTGCCTTGGAGGCACAAGGTGTGTGGACTTGATGTTTTGAAACTCAGGTGCTACCTATGGTTCATGACAGTGGGTTGGCGGTCTTGGGGCAGGCAGAAGAAGGCCACATCTATAGCCACTTCTGGGCTTCCCTGGTGGGTCAGACGGTAAAGAATCACCTGCAATGCAGGAGACCTGGATTCGATCCCTGGGTTGGGAAGATCCCCTGGAGGAGGGCATGGCAACCCCCTCCAGTATTCTTGCCTAGAGAATCCCCACAGACAGAGGAGCCTGGCGGACTATAGTCCATGGGGTCGCAAAGAGTCGGACACGACTGAGCGACTAAGCACAGCACAGCACATAGCCTCCCACGGTCTCTAGAAACTGCCCATACCGGCCCAAGCAAAATTCAGCCAACAGTTGCCATGAGATTTATTTTCTCTTCACTCTTTGGTCCCAACTCGGGCTCCCCCTTGCAGGATGGAAGGTGGGGGTAGGAGATTAGTCACTAACTGCAATCTTCACACCTTTTATATTTGTATCGTTTTCTTGCCTTTAACCCTCTCACATCCACAAAGCACCCTAGTTCGCCATCCCTGGACCCTCGCCGGAACCTAGTTTGGAGGAAGACGCTCAAGCGGGGAAACAGCAGGGTCTTATGTTGTGACCCAGACGGGGACACCGCTGGGGTTCTCTGAGCAGAGGTCTGCCCGGGTACCAGGGATGCGCGCGCGGGATGCCAGACTCCGCGGCGGACCGCACACTGCGCACGCGCTCCGCCTGCGGCTCCGCGCGCCCCCGGGGTCTGCGGGCCGGGCGCCCGCCTCTCGCCTCTCGCGCCAAGGCCCGGCTCCCGCCCCGAGCGCCGAGGCCCCGCCCCGAGCGCCGAGGCCCCGCCCCCGCCCCGAGCGCCCGCCCCGCCCCCGGGAGAGGGCGGCGGGGCGCAGCGAGCGTGCGCGCGGCCCGCCCCGGGCGCGGGCGGAGGAGAGAAGGAGGGGCGCGCGCGGCGGCCAGCCCGCAGACGCCGGGAGCCGCGCAGCAGAGAAGAACGCTGGCCGCGAGCCTGGGCGAGCCGGTACGGGGCCCGCGGGCTCGGGCGGGGGGCAGCGGGCGGGCGGGATTTGGCGCCGAGCGGGCTCCGGGGGACCTGGCCGGAGTGGACAGCCGTGGGCCCGCGCGAGCCGGGTCTCCAGAAACTTTGTGCCGGCATCCCCCACCTGCTCCCGGGCGCTTCTCGCATCTTCTGGTCGGCGGGGAGAGGAGAGGCCCGGCGACCTCCGCCGCGACCCCTCCTTCCCGCCCGGCCGCGCCTCGCGGGCGCTGGGGGCACGCCCCGACTCCGGCCGCCCACCCGGGCTGCCCTCCTGCCGCGGCGGCGCCTGCGCCCGGGTCCCGGCCCTCGGCTGCTCGCGAGCATCCTCTCTGCTCCCCTCCCCCTCCCTGATCCCTCTGCTCCCCGGTCCAGCCATGGCCTCTCTCAGCCTCCTCGCCCCGCCGCCCCCGTTCGTCCGCTCCGAGCCTCGGGAGCGTCGGCGGCTTCTTGCCTCTTCCGAAGGTTTCTGGTGCATTGATAGAAGCAACTTGACTTTCAGCAATGCCAAGTATTCAACTTGAGGGTTTCTCTACGGTGGTGGATTGGTGTGCACAGTGCCAACGTTATCTTTTTGTTTCTCTTTAAGTACCCTTGCTCCAATGCGAAGTTGAGTTCTCGTTTGCGAAAGGAGTTAGTTGCATGCTGTATGTAGCTGCCTTCGCTGGATTGTATATTTTATTTAGGTGGATGTTGCCAGTGGTACCAGCTAGTGTTGTGGTAACTGGGCATCCCAGAGGCAAGGGAAGGAGGTGTGACTTTAAAATGCAGTTCTACTGTGTAGGGATTTTTTTTTTTTTTTTAAGTACCTTGTTCTTTTCATCCAGGAAGACCTCAGGGCATTTAGCATGTGTTAACTAGCTGTTAGTTTTATGAGAGAGGTAGGTAAAGAGCAGTACCATCCTATTTTACAGATGTGAACATGGAGGCAAAATTCAAGTCCTGATTCTTTACTCATCTGACAGGAATATAGAGCAGAGTTCCTGGAATTCCTAGTCCATGAGGGATTCTTAGTCAGAAGTGTCATGGAATGTTGGAACTGACTCCCTGAGATTGTACAGAGCAGTTAAAAGCCACAGAGGCTGGAAGTGTCAGCATCTCCATGCTTGGGCCTCAGCGGTGTCACAAAGTTAAGTGATAACAGGCAAGTCATAGCTGCTCTCCGTGTGTTTCCTGCTCTTTACAACCAGAGAAACAAAGGTGCTGTATTCTTTCCAAAGTTAACTGAACGTGTAAGAAAGCTCCGCTTTCTTGAGCTGCGTTTGGTGTTTCGTGATTGTTCCTTGTTGTGGACTCCTAAAGGCCTCCATTCTTGGATTGTCTTTAGAAATGCGGGGAAGGAGGCACCCCTTAGAATGAATAGCTGCCTCTTCTTGACTAGGGACACCCCTGAGCCTTCACAGCAGGGACAGGCTGAGGCAGGGACCCTAACCTGGGTGGGGGCAGAGGATTGCCTGGTGGAGGTAGGAAGGCGCCCTGCACGGGCGGCTTGACACATGGGCCCTATTCCTGCCTCCAGCTCTGACTCATCTTCTGACGCTTGGGGGAGGAGAGGTAGATGCTTGATATTTTTGGCTTCCCCCCATAAAACGGGAGACAGTTTCCTTCATTCCAAGGCTTTTAAACGTCAGTGTCCAGCGTGTCTATGCTGAGTTATCAGTTGAACTCTCACAGTGGTTGAATGCAGGTATGATTTCTGCAGTATTCTTTAATACAATGGTATAAATGTATATTCTTATTATTATTATTAAAAAAACTGGCCAGGTGTGTAAGTCCAAGAAATCCTTTAATATTTTAGCATTTTAAAATGTTGGTTCTTAAGGAGGAATCTGTTTGGTAGATTCTTTTGCAATTGGGATTTTATTTTAAGGCAAGGTGGGTTACAAATACTTTTCCCCAGTACCACAAGAATTAAACATTCTGTTTTAAAAAATTAAAACTTTAAAGATAAGATTAAAACTTTCTTTTGAGCATCTGTCCCCAGAGTAATCACTGCGTATATTTTTATTGGTTTATGTGTGTTCTTTTAGACTTTGCTGAGCATTTTCTTGAATGATTCTTTTTTTCTGGTCTGCATAGTCTGGTAACCTCTAGCTTCTCTATTTTTTTTTTCTGAGTGACATTTTTAACTAAATTATTTTATTATTTTTAAGTATTAACTTTAAAATGTCCTGTTTTAGACACTTGGTTTCTGTCTAGAACAAGTGTTTTTAGTCCAGCTGGTCGTTAAGTTTTACTAACCCTGATAGCACTGGTAGTATTTTCTCCAGACAATAGGCAAATGACCCTTTCTTAACTTCAAAACAGTTAAATCATTAAGATCCTTGGTGTTTCTCTTGGTTGCAAAGGAAAACTTTGCCATTAAAAAAAAAAATCTCGTATATTTGTCTTTGCTTATGAGGAGGCGTAAAAGGGAGTGGAAGGTGAAGGGAGTTGCTGAAGCAACAGTCCTCGTTGTAAACTTAGCAAGCGTTTAAGATGATAGCTTTAGTTATTTATGAAAGCCTCACTGGGGTAAAGACAGAGAAAGGAAACGTTCACGTTTTCCATGAAAACCGTTCAAATCAGTGGTTTCAGAAGATAGGTGAGCTAAAACAAAATTCACGTGAAAGAGTTTATGGATTCCTGGCGGCCCAGTGGTTCGGACCCTGCAATTTTGCTGCTGAGTCCTGGGTCCAGTCCCTGATCAGGGAACTAAGATTTCACAAGTTGTTGGGCCTGGCCAAAAGAAAAAAAAAAAGAGTTTATGGGTTTACGTGTTAGACATTTATTGAGACTTCTGCTATGTGAAAAGTTAAGTGCTGAATCCTGGGGTAGAAGGCAAATAAGGTCACTGACCTCATGAAACGGACAGGCAGTAGTGATACTCCAAGCAGAAGGATTCTCTCCCCAGATTGGCCAGAATTGTAAGGCTTCTGAATTCCTGAAAACCAGCATTGTGTTTATTTAACCTTTCTTAACTTGTGAATAGTAACACACAAAAGGGTATAAAACATAAATGGATAACTTAATTACTTTAAAGCAAGCACAGCTGTAACCGTCTTGCAGGTCAGGAAGCACACTCTTTTCCAGTGACCACCTCTCTCCTCACCCTAGAGGTAACCCAGCCAGTAACTAGCTTCATTTCTGTGAAAATAATTTCCTTTCTTTTCTATAGTTTTTGTTACCTAAATATATGTATGTTTTCATTCATTTATTTTGTTTTGGGCCCCTCTGGGTCTTTATTCCTGTGTGTGCTCTTGTTGCGCTGTGCAAGCTTCTCCTCGCGGCTTCTCTTGTTTCAGAACTTGGGCTCGAGGTACGCAGGCTTCAGTAGTTGCGGTACACGAGCTTAGTTGCCCCGAGGCATGTACGATCTTCCAGACCAGGGTTTGAACTCGTGTCCTGTGCATTGGCAGGTAGATTCTTACCCACTGTACTACTAATGCTGCTGCTGTTAAGTCACTTCAGTCGTGTCCGACTCTGTGTGACCCCATAGACGGCAGCCCACCAGGCTCCCCCGTCCCTGGGATTCTCCAGGCAAGAACACTGGAGTGGGTTGCCATTTCCTTCTCCAATGTGTGAAAGTGAAAAGTGAAGTCGCTCAGTCATGTCCGACCCTTAGCGACCCCACGGACTGCAGCCTACCAGGCTCCTTCATCCATGGGATTTTCTAGGCAAGAGTACTGGAGTGGCTTGCCATTGCCTTCTCCGAAAGATTAATCTCTAAACAATATAGTTTCGTTTTGCCTGGTTTTCAGCTTTATGCAAGTAGAATCAAAGTAGGTATTCTTGTAAATCCTTTTTTGGGGGGTGGCAGCCAATGTCACATATATATATATGTAAGTGTGTGTATATATACATTCATGTATGTATTTACACACATACATGATTTTTTGGTTTAAATTCTTGCTGCATTACAGTTTTTTAGGATTCATCCATGTTGTTACCTGTGACTGTAATTAGTTCATATTTGTCTGAATATTCCACAGTTATCTATTTGTCATCTGCTGTTGATGGACATCTGGGTTATTTCTAGTCCAGGGCAGTTATGAGTACTGCTGTGTCATAGATGCCTGTATCCTCAACTTTACTAGCTGAGGCCAATTTTCCAAAGTGGTTGTACCAATTTACATTCCTCCGTTGGTGTCAGCCTTGAATTTATAATCCACTGTGCTTGCTGTTTAACCACAATATGTTTGGATATTTCCCAAGTGATTGAATAAATGTCACAGAGGTGGTGTGATTTGATCCCTGGCCCTTCCTGTACCACTGTATTTTTATATACTTATGTTTAATTGTATGGTTTGAACTAACATAACACCCAGAGCCAGAGATGGTTTTCCACTCTGTGTGGCTGAGAAATACACAATAGGATCCTTCCAAAGATCTTTTTTTCTTAGATAGATGTGTAGTTATAGGGCAATTTAAATATTGTAAAAGGAAGCATTAAAAATTAAAGTGTCTAGTAGTCTTTTAAAAGTTTTGGAAGACTTACCGCTTGGGCCATGAGATGCTTTGTGGTGGTGAGGTGCATCGTGCTGGAGAAGACTTGCTTGCTGCCCGGCCCTGAATGTGCAGGCTTAGTGTGTGACATATGCAGGAACCCAGGCTAGTCCTTGTGAAAACACCGTCTGAGGGAGGGTTTGTACTCACATGCTTGTGTACATGTGCAGATCCTGAGAGGCACCAATGCAGGAATTCCCTGGCAATACCAAAGGAGCCACAGCTTCTTTGCTACGAGAAGAAATGCTTTTACAGTCTTTGAAATGTCCGTTTCTCCAGGTCTCCCTTCGTGCTGAACGGTAGAGGTAGTTCACGGCTGGGGTTTATGGTTCCTGCTTTCTGAGTAACCAGGTGCCGGGTTAACTTGAATCACTTGTGTTTGGTGTTGCTGGCTGGATTTAAAACCGGTGTATGTGTGAGAGAGAGAGAAGAGGAGAGAAGGAGGGAGGGAGAGGGGATAGGGAGGTCATGTCAGGACAAATTAAATTATTAAGTCCAGGTGTGTGTTGAGCATCTAGTGTACCTGGTATTATCTGCTGACAGTCTGTCTATATCCTAGGGGCAGAGTTACAGTTCTGGAGGTTTAGAAAACACCCTTCAACTGTCACCATGAAATTAACTGATAAATGGGCATCTGAAAAAAAAAAAAAATGAAAACAGGGCTTCCCCGATGGCTCAGCAGTAAAGAATCGCCTGCAGTGCAGGAGACCTGGGTTCAATCCCTGGGTTGGGAAGATCCCCTGGAGAAGGAAATGGCAACCCACTCCAGTATTTTCCTGGGAAAATATCCCAGTCCATGGGGCCACAAAGAGTCAGACACAACTGAGTGACTAAGCGCACACACACACACACGAAAGAATGTAAGGTTTGTAACACTTCTTTATTTCTTCTGTGAGGCATCTTGGAAAATGGCTGAGTTGGTCTATTTTCAGTCTTTACAAGTCATGCATACTTTTTCACTCATATACTAAATAAAGGGTCCCCCCCCCCAGATTCTCTAAAATAACCATAATTTTAAAAAACTACTTATATATAAATTAGAATTTTTTAAGAAAAGATACTCATGGGGGAAGATGAAAAGTAGAGTCAGAACCTCTTAGTGATGGGGGAGATATCTTATTCGTGTTTTTTGATATCCTTTTCCAAAGGATGTAATTTACAGAAGAACTGCGTTTTCCCCGTTGCAGGGAGGAGGAGGAGCTCTGGTGCCGAGGTCATGGCCCTGCCTGCTCACCTCATCATTTCCCATTCTTACCCTTATGTTGACAGAGAGTGACCTCCCATCCAGTTTGGTCAGCTTTCTGCTACCATCTGGAGGTCTCCGTGGACAGAAGGGCCCTTTTGAAATTCATATGCAACTGCTGGGCCCGCTGGTGCCTTGTCCATCGTCAGTGGACCGTGGCAGGTCTTTTTGACTCTTTAGGTCTTTGAGTTTATGGAGTGGCAGGAAAAAACTCTTTTAACAAGAGGGTGTTGCTTCTGTTGACTAGTAAACAGTGACGTAGCGGATAGAGCACCCCTGGAGCCTTCCAGCCAGCAGCCCAGTGAGTCTCACGCAGGATTCTCATGTAGGTCCTTAGGGCCACTTGGAAAAATATTTCTTTGCCATCTACTGTGATGGCTTTATAACATAATTTCAGGGATAGGCAATTTTTTTTCTATGAAGGGTCAGATAGTACATATTTTAGGCTTGTGGGTCATACTGTTTCTGTTGCAACCATTTAACTTGCTGTTTTAAACTTACCTTGGCCGTAGTTAATATGTAACAAATGAGCGTGGCTGTGCGCCAGTAAAAACTTGACTCATGAACACTGAAATTTTAATCTCACACAGTTTTTGTGTGCCATGGAATGCTGTTCTTTTGAGTTCTCTGTAAACGGTTTAGAAATGTATTAACCATTCTTAGCTCATGGGTGGTAGAGAAAGAGATGACTGACCAGACATGGCCCGCCTGCCATAGTTTGCCGGCCCCTGATTTGAACAAGAGTAGAGTTCGGACACAACTGAGCGACTTCACTTTCACTTTTCACTTTCATGCATTGGAGAAGGAAATGACAACCCACTCCAGTGTTCTTGCCTGGAGAATCCCAGGGACAGGGGAGCCTGGTGGGCTGCCGTCTATGGGGTCGCACAGAGTCAGACATGACAGACGTGACTTAGCAGCAGCAGAGTTTAGGTTCAGGGGGCTTCCCAGGTGGCGCTAGTGGTAAAGAATTGGCCTGCCAATGCAGGAGACGCAGGTTCGATCCCTGGGTTGGGAAGATGCCCTGGAGAAGGAAATGGCAACCCACACCAGTATTGCTGGGATAATCCCATGGACAGAGGAGCCTGGCAGGCTACAGTTCATAGGGTCTGAAAGAATCAGACACGACTGAGCAGGCACACAGAATGAGGTTCATAGCCCATTGGATTCTCATTAAGCATGTGACTAGTAATTAGTAGTATAATCTAAAAACACAGGGAGCTGTGTATTATCTTTTTGTATGAGATTATTTCGTACTTAGTTTTGGCTGCGCGGGGTCTTTGTTGCTGTCTGCGGGCTTTCTCTAGTTTCAGCGGCTTCTCTTGTTGCAGAGCGCGGGCTTGGGTGCACAGGCTCGGTAGTTGCGGTGCTTTGGCTTTGTTGTTGCACGGCATGTGGCATCTTCCTGGATCAGGGATTGAACCCATGTCTCCTGCACTGGCTGGAGGATTCATGGAGCCACCAGGGAAGCCCAACATTATTTCTTTAGGAGACAGGTAAAGCCGAGGGAATAACTTCAGTATACTATGTTCTTTAACTCCTGTTTAACTAAAACTTTAATCTCTCCCTTTGCTCCAGGAAGGCTAAGATACACAGTTGCCCTCAGAATTTGGGAAGCCTGCTGTCCTTTGGCAGGGATATAGGGGTATGTGTGGCATTATCTGGTTCCCTCCCTCCAGCTAATGCGAGAGACCTAACCTGGTTATCTTGTTCAGCTCAGAAACGCTCATAGATGCCACTTCCCTCGTGGCTCAGCTGGTAAAGAATCCGTCTGCAAGGCAGGAGACCTGGGTTCAATCCCTGGGTTGGGAAGATCCCCCGGAGAAGGGAAAGGCTACCCACTCCAATATTCTGGCCTGGAGAATCCCATGGACTATATAGTCCATGGGTCGCAAAGAGTCGGACACGACTGAGCGACTTTCATTTTTGGTTTATAAAGAAAAATGGGAGGTTAATTCATCAGTAGTTTACAAATGAAGTTAATTTGGTGTAAAAGTACTAAAAATGTGGAATTTGGCCAGGAGCATGAAAAATAAATCCCTGTGGGGAGAAAGTTGAGGCTCACAGTTTGAGTTTTAATGATGTTGATATATCCAGTGAGACGTCAAATGGTTAGAAGATCAGAGTGCTCAACTCTTCACTCTTGAGCTCTTAGTCCTATGAACTTTATTCTAATTTTTAAATTCATTTTTGTCTTCTTTAAATTAATAAGGAACTTTTAAGTACTGAGATCTTATTTGTGAATGGACCTGAGATTTCATGATTCTGCTTTTCAAGGAATTTTGAGGCAAACTTATACTTAACCTTGGGTTTAGTTGCTGATGTGTAATTTTTTTTCTTTTCTTTTTTTTAATACTGTGGGTTGGGCTTTCCTGGTGGCTCAGACAGGAAAGAATCCACCTACAATGTGGGAGACCTGGGTTGGGAAGATCCCCTGGAGGAGGGCGTGGCAACCCACTCCAGTGTTCTTGCCTGGAGAATCCCATGGACAGAGGAGCCTGGCGGGCAAAGAGTCAGACACAACTGAGCAACTGAGCACAGCACAGCTGAATACTGTGGCTCCAGATGTGCTTCCCTATGGAAATCAGAGTTTACCAGTTAACCAGGAATCTATGATTCATGTTTACTTTTTACCCTTTACTCTTTGAGATTTAAAAGTATTATTTGTATAGGTTGTGGCATAAATTGGTTTCCAGTTATTACCAAGCAAGCTTAAATGTGATTGTGGAAATATTGCACCCATTTTCTTGGTTCAAGTTGATCAGGTTTTTTACACCCAAAGACCATCTCATACCACTTAGCGGTTTAGGATATTTTAGATGAATATCCATATTATAGATTAAGCACAATCAGACTGACCTTACATTCCACAATTTCTTTCTTTCTGTAGTTTTTGTTTTCTTCCCTGGTGAGATGTACATTTTGGTAGTCTTCGGATCAGTCAATCAGTTGTGGTCAGATTGTATGACTCATCAATAAATGAACCACTCATGGAGAAAGAGGTTCTGGCCCCAGTGGGGGTACTCACTTTCTGTGTGGAGTCTGGGAAAGCCTCTTAGCATCCATTTGCCTCTGATTCCTCATCTGGGAACCATGACAACACAAGGATACTGATCCCAGAGAGGCTGAGCATGCTCGTGTGGCTTCAGCAAAACAGGCACTCGAGTTTGCCTCAGCAAGTCCTGCGGGACCGACGGAGGCAGATTAATGAGGCCTGCGCCTCTCGCCCTTCAGTGTGTGTACAGCTTACCGGGGATCTTGTTAAGCTGCAAAACCGGATTCCGCAGGTGTGGGATGGGGCCCGAGATTCTGCATTCAAGCTCCAGGTTGATGGCTACTGGGCCCCATTTTGTGAGCAGTGGTGTTCTTCATTTGGAATCTCCAAGTAGGGAGACTTCTTGCAAAGCAGGAACGGAACGGCGCCTGCCTAAATGGATTGGAGAAAAAGCATGATAGTGTAATCTCGGAGACACTTCCCCGAGAAACAGCTCAGGTTTTCAGCACCACTGACAGTTTTCCTTTGTCTTGACCCTGTTGCCTTCTCTGCATTGCTGCAGCACCCACTGTTTGTACCACTCATTCGATCCACTTGATGTTAGTCTATCTCTTACTGTTGCTCAGCTGTTTTCTATGTGCATCCTGTGTCATCTCTTGAAGATGATCAAATCCTAGCACAGGGTGATATCCCTTGTTACCTTGTATCCCTGTTCTGGTGACTCTTGGTGCATAGCACACCATTCCAAAACTCAGTGGTGTAAAAGTCATTTTTCTTTTGCTCACAGTTTCATGCAGGTCAAGAATTTGGACCTTATGTAGTAAGGACAACTTGTCTTTGTTCCACAGTGTCTGGAGGTGACTTGATGGTTGGGAGCTAGGTTCACTGGGGTGTCTTTTTTTAAAAGAAATATTTTTATTTATTTGACTGTGCTGGGTCTTAGTTGCAGCATGTGGGATCTAGTTTCCTGACCAGGGATGGAACCCAGGCCCCCTGCACTGGGAGTGTGAAGTCCTGGCCACTAGACCTCCAGGAAAGTCCCGAGAACCACTGAAGTGTCTTGATTCACACATTTAGTAGTTGATCCTGGCTGTCAGCTGGGGTTTCCGCGCTGCCGGCTGGAACTCCCACAAGTGACCCCTCCACACGGTGACTCTGGCTTCTTTGGGCTGCCTCAGCCCATAGCAGCTGGGTTCCAAGAGCGCATCTTAGGAGACCAGGGAGAGGGGTCTGACTGGTTCGTGATCTCGCCTCAGAAGCCTCATTTCTACTGTACGGTTTTGGTTGGTCACGTGGGATGCAGGGTGTTATTGTGGCCATTTCTGGCAAATCCATTCTGCCACAGTCCCCAACAGCACTTGGAATAGTATTGAGCACATGGCATGAGCTCAGTAAATACTGGCGTGTGAATGAGCGACAGATAAACACCAGGGGGGCGAGGACCAGATTCAAAAACTCAGGTCCAAATGGGGACAGACTGCCCCCGGTACAAGCACATGCACACTTTCACCTTTTATAGGTAGTTAGTTATCGTCTCCTCTCCTGTCTCCAGCATGAGACTCTATGAGTTTGTCCGTGGAGCTGAGCTCCTGAAGCCCGTGCACCTCTGTCACTGCCGGCACGCTCTCTTCCCCGCTCTTGCCAAGTGGGCCGCTCATGTCTTCCTTTGGACGTGGTCTGTTCTCCACCCAGCAGCTGGCTAGTGTCTTCAAACGATGAGCCTTTGTTAGGCTCAGTTCACGGGCTGGTTGGTTGATATCCATCGGAGGATATCGAGGTGTCAGCCAGGCCACGACGACACAGGCAGTTGCTCTACAGCTACACTCTCAGGGAGTATCTGTGGCCAAAATGTCTAAATGGTGATTCTCAGATTCCTTAGCTCTCTGTGTATAATGTATATCTATCCTCTTCCCAGCCATTGCATCAGTTAAATTGTATGGCAGGAAAAGCAAAAACAACCCCTCCTCCAAATCTAAAATGTTTCAGCAAATTAGCTTTCCAAATTTAGCTCTCCAGATAAGTGAGAACAATTTGTGACTATCTTTTATTTCATTTTAACATGAATGCAGCTCAGTATTTGTTTGAATTTTATTCTCAATGCTTTATCAGAAAGTTTTTTTTTTCCCCTTAAATTTTGCCACACTGTGATTTTTTTTTGTAAGAGTTAACTTTTTCCCCCCAGTGGAACACATTTCTTTTACTTAACATTTTTTTAATATTTATATTTGGTCCACCAGGTCTTCGTTATCGCACACAGGATCTTTAGTTGTGGCTTGCGAACTCTTAGCTCTTAGATCCCCGACCAGGGATCAAACCCAGGCCCCCTGCATTGGGAGCACAGAGTCTTAGCCACTGGACCGTGAGGGAAGTCCCCCCAGTGGAACACATTTCTGATTTAATAATGAAATATAATGAGAAAAGTAGTATTTATTTACTTAGAGCAGTGTAGGCTAATGCCTCTATTTTGATGAGTTTAAGGGTTTTTTTTTTTTGAAACTAGACATTTAATGGAAGAATAAAATGTGATTACATAGGCTTTTCGTGTATTAAAAAATAAAAAGTATAGGCCTCCAGTATATATTCCAAACCTCTGAAATTCCTAAAGCTAAAAATACCTTAGATATTTTAAAGGGTCATCACTGGCACTATTGTGGCCATTTTTTCTGCTTATTCAAAAGAAGAAGAAAAAGCTGTAGATAGAATTTCAGTTCTTTAAGTCCTGATTCTAGTGGTTTTCTTGTCATGATCTTTTTTTTTTAAAGGTAGCTTCGGTGGCAGTGGGATGGATACTGTGAATAGACTGACTGCAGGTAGCCAGTCTGCACCTGCTCCAGGTTAGATCCTGGTGCCCATCCCAGGAGCGCTCCAGTTGTTGTTAACAGCTTATGCTTTCCGGAGATTACAGGCCCCCTGCTGCTGCTGCTAAGTCACTTCAGTAGACACTAATTCTGCATTTTGTTTAGCACTTAGCCCTTTGATGTTCATTATTCAGAAACCAGCATCATCCTTGACATTTCTTATAACTTGTTAAAAAAAAACAACTCTGGCGTTGGTTTAGGACAGCTCCTCCTTTTTGCCCTTCACCTCACCCCCACTCTCCTGGCCCAGAAAACATTTGTTCGCTCTCAGAAGTCAATGCAAACTGAGCGCTGTGAACATCAGTGAATGAGCTGAACACCATGGACAGCGACATGGGCATTCTTTGGCGTTCTATCTGGTCATCCTTGTCCCAGGGATCAGGGCGCTGCAGTGGGAGCAGTGCTGTCACTCAGAGGGCACCTTGGAATCCCTGATCCCTCAAACGTGGTCAGTCTTTTACTCTCCCAGCAGATATCCTGTTTTCCCTGCACACATTCACTGAGTTGATTTTGACACACCTGTGATGTCGTACCCATGTTTTCTTTTATTCATTTTGATCAGACTCTGCTAATCTTAGACATGAAGCAGACTAGGGCTTCTTGCTCTGCCTTCCCCAGGGCCTGCTTCTTGTGGTGGTCCCTCCCTCTGCCATCAGAAGGGCTTTCTGGGACCTGGAGGGTGTACCGTCTGTGGCACTGTTTCTGTCTTCTGGGCAGTAGGAGAAGCTGGAGCAGCTCAGCCTATCTGGGTCAGTCTTCGCTGTGTGGAGCCTTTGATCTGCTTAGGCAGAGCTGAGGCCCCTTTCATGCACCGAAGGCGCTGGTGGTGTGGAGGCGCTGGAAGGGCGGGCGAGGAGACCGCAGGCACCCGCCCTGGGCACCGTGAAGCCGTCTGTGGGCTTGAGCCAGGAGCCCAGACACCTTGGGTCTTTTCTCTTGAAGAGCCCTGCGCCTTGTCCTCTCCCAGGTGAAGTCACCTCACCCTTTCCGAACTTTGTGTTTTCCGGTCTGCGAGAAGGGTTTGGGAGTCTCGGTCAGAGGATCATCTGTAGCCGGTGCCCTCTGAGTGCTCTCTGGCAGAAGTTGTTTTTCTGAACCTTGGACTTGGCTTTGGCAGTTTAAGCAGGTTTTTGGCACGAGACTGACTAGCAGCAGCAGGAAGGGAGCATCCTGTCTGTCTCGCTTGGATTCTGCCCTGAGGATTCACAATCTGCTTGCTTTTCCCTGCAGCACCAAGTACCCTCTCACTGCCCAGCGAAGGAGGAGTTAACTAAGCTAGGCTTTCAGCCCACCCATCCCTTACCCATGGCCCTTGATGAAGACCTTTCTGCTGAAAAGGCCAGTGAACCTGGGACTCCAGCCTGAGGAGGGCAAGTGGCTTCCCAAACAGGATAATTATTTGGGAGCCCACAGGACATTAGTCCCTCTTCATTAGACAGTAACTGGATAACCTGGTTGGAAATTTGATTAGCATCTTCCACATTGAGGATGGAGTTATCATCAGCAGTTCAGAAGCCTTGCTTGGTGTGTTTATTGCCGCGTGGTGACTTTGCTTTTTAAACTATTAGGATTCTGCCAGGGAGAGACTTGGAAGCGGCATGAGACTGCGCTCTGCTGCAGGACGGGCTGTCCTCCCGAAGTTCTGCCCGTTTCCATGTGCATCTCACCCTCACGTCCGCACTCATTTCCTCACGCAGCTGCTTCCTCGTTTGTCTTCTTGATGCGATTTCACCTACGCGTGACCCCTGTGTCACTGGTCGGCCGATGTGGGCCCCACACAAGTGCTGGGAAGCTTGGGAGAGGCAGCTCCCTTGTAGTGAGCAAGGGCAGTTTCTGGGGAGACCCTGGGGGGTCAGCAGCGGCACTCTGAGTGCCTCAGTCAGGAAGGGGAATCGGGGGGGCGGCGCCTCGCACCATCACCTCTGCAGGGGCGCTCAGTGTCCCCGACCAGCAGCAGCAGCGTCACCTGGGAAATAAATGCCAGCTCTCGAGCCCCCTCTCCGAACCAAGTCAGGCCCTCTGGGGGCGGGGCCTAGCCGTCTGCCTCAACAAGCCCTCCAGGTGATTCTGATGCTCGCCAAGTGTGAGAACCACTGCAGCGTAAGGTCAGTTTCAGGTAGACCACGTAACGATTCCATGTTTGTACATACTGCAGAATGGTCACCACAGTAAGTCTGTCACCACAGTCAACAGAGTTTTCTTGTGGCAAGAACTTCTAAGATTTTTCTCTTAGTAGCTTTCAAATATGCAGTACAGCGCTGATGATAGTCACCATGCTGTATATCGCATCCCCGTGACTGACTTTAAAACTGGAAGTTTGTATCTGTTAACCCTCTTCATCCATTTAGTCCCCACCTCTGAGAACCAGCAATCTGTTCTCTGTAGCTTTGAACTCTTTTTCTCCAAGACTCCACGTGTAACTGCTGCTATGCAGTATTTGACTTACTTCACTTAGCATAATGCCCTCAAGGTCCATCTGTGTTGTTGGAAATGGCACGCTCTCCTCTTTTTTATGGCTCATTAATATTCCACGGTGTTTGTATATATACTGCATGTTCTTTATCCATACATCCATGCATGGACACATTAGGTTGTTTCCATGTCTTGGCAGTGAACATGGGGGTGCATCTATCTTCCTGAGTTAGTGTTTTTATTTTTGTTGGATAAATATCCAGAAATGGAATTGCTAGCTCATATGGTAATCCTATTTTTAACTTTTCAGGGACCCTGCATATGGTTTTCTACAGTGGTTGCACCAACTTATATTTGCATAAACAGTACACAGGGGTTCCTTTTTCTCCACATCCTTGCCAGTACTTGTTATTTGTCTTTTTTATAACAGCCATTATAAAAAGTGTGAATGAGGTTTTGGTTTGTATTTCCCTGATAATTAGTGATGTTGAATACCTTTTCGTGTACCTGTTGACCATCTATATTCTGTGGGAAAGTGTCTAGTCAACCCTCTGCCCATTTTATTTATTTATTTATTTTTATGTAATTAATTTATTTTTTATTGGAGGCAAATTATTTTACAATATTATATTGGTTGGTTTTGCCATACATTGATATGAATTTGCCCCGGGTTTACATAAGTTCCCCCTCCTGAACCCCCCTCCCACCTCCCTCCTCCCTTTATCCTCCCTCTGGATCATCCCCGCATGCCAGCCCCGAGCATCCTATAACATGCATCCTCTGCCCATTTTAAAATTTGATTTTTCTATTGAATTGCATGTACTTTTTATATAGTTTGGATCTTAACCCCTTATTGGTCAAATCATTCGCAAATATTTTCTCCCATTCCATATGTTGCCTTTTCATTTTTTTAGTTTCCTTTGCTGTGCAGGAGCTTTTTACTTTGATGTTGTCCTCCTTGTTTATTTTTGCTTTTGTTGCCAAATCCAAAAAATCACTACTAAGACCAGTGTCCTTGGTTTTCTTCTCAGAGTTTTATGGTTCCATGCTTTTATTATTGTGGTGTGTCACACTGATTGATTTGCAGATGTTGTACCATCCTTAAATTCCTGGGATAAACTCCACCAGATCATTGTGTATGATCCTCTTAATATATTCAGTAATATAGTCTGTTGATATTTTGAGGAGTTTTCCATTAGGTTTATCAGAGATACTGGTCTGTAATTTTCTTGTGTCCTTGTCTGGTTTTGGTATTAATGTTAACGCTGGCCTTGTAGGATGACTTTGAAAGCGTTTGCTCCTCTTCTGTGTTTTAGAAGAGTTTGGGGATTGGTACATATTCTGTAAATGTTTGGTAGAATTCACCGGAAAAGCTGTCTGTATCTTAAACTTTTGTTCATTGGTGGCACGGGGTTGTGGAGGGTGCGGGTTGATTAGGGATTCAGTCTTCTTCCTGGTTATTGGTCTGTTCAGATTTTTTATTTCTTCATGAGTCAGCCTAGGTGTATAATTACTAGTAGTCTCTTAATGATCCTCCGTATTTCTGTTGTGTATCAGTTGTGAAATTTTTTCCTTCATGTCTGATTTTGAGTCCTTTGTGTGTGTGAGTCTAGCTGAAGATTTGCCAATTTTGTTTATTATTCAAGGAGTGACCTCTTAGTTTCACTGATCTTTTCTGTTGTCTTTTTAAAAATGTTTATTTGGTTGCTTTGGGGCTTAGTTGCAGCACCCGATCTTTGGTCTTGGTGGCAGCATGCAAACTCTTGTTGCAGCCTGTGGGATCCAGTTCCCTGGCCAGGGATCACACCCAAGCCCCCTGCAGCGGGAGCGTGAAGTCTCAGCCACTCAGTCACCAAGGAAGTCCTTCTTCTCTTTCACAGTCTGTTTCTTTTCACTCTGCTCTTCGCTACTTCTTTCCTTTTACTAACTCGGGACTTTGTTCTTTTTCTGGGTCCTTGAGGTGTCAGGTTAGACTCTGAGGTCTTGTTTCTTGCCATGCGGGCAGTTATCATTATGAACTTCTTAGTTCTGCTTCTGCTGTCTCCCGTGAGTTTTGGTATGCTGTATTTCCACTTTTGTTTGTCGCAGGTATGCTTTTATTTCTCTCTTGTTTTCTTCTGTGACCCGTTGGTTGTTCAGTAACATGTTGTTTAATCTCCACTTATTTGCAGATTTTCCAGTTTTCTTCTTGTGATGATTTCTAGTTTCAGACTGGTTGATTGGAAAAGATGTCTGATGTGATTTCAGTCTTAAGTTTATTAAGAGTTGTTTTGTGGCCTAAATATATGATCTGTCTTGGAGATTGTTGCATATGCACTTGACAGGACTATGTATTCTGTTGCTTTCGGATGGAATGTTCTGTACGTATGTGTTAAGGTTACCTGGTCTAATGTGTGTATTTAAAACGGATGTGTCCTTACTGATACTGTCTGGATGATCTGTCCATTGATGAAAATGGAGTTTAAAGTCCTGTATTATTACATTACTGTCTGTTTCTCCCTTGAGGTCTGTTAATATTCCTTTATATATTTAGATGCACCTATATTGGGTGCAGAAATATTTACGAGTGTTTGATCCTTTTGGGGACATTCCCCCTCCTTTATCGTTATGTAATGCCCTTCGTTGTCTCTTTATTTTAAAGTCCATTTTGTCTAAGTGTAGCTACCCCAGCTTTCTTTTGGTTTCCACTTGTATGGAATATCTTTCCCCGTCCTCACTTTCAGTCTGTATATCCTTACATCAGAGGTAGGCAGCATGTCTTTTTCTGTTTGTTTTAATCCATTCAGCCACTTTCTGTCTTTTGATTGTAGAATTTGGTCCATATACATTTAAAGTAATTATTGATAAGTATGTCCTTACTGCTGTTTGGTTAGTTGTTTTCTGGCTATTTTGTAGTTTCTCTGTTCTCTCACTGTGCTGCTTTGTGGTTTGCTGATTTTATTTATTTATTTATGGCCCCACTGGGTCTTCATTGCCGCACGGGGGCTTTCTCTCTGTGGAGTAGGGGCTACACTTTAGTTGTGGCCTGCGGGCTTCTCCTTGCGGTGGCTTTTCTTGTCGAGTACCAACTCTAGGGCGCTCAGGCTTCAGTAGTTGCAGTGCGGGGGCACAGTAGTTGTGGCACACGGGCTGAGCTGGCCCACGGCGTGTGGAATCTTCCTGGAGCAGGGTTGAATCCATGGTGGATTCTTAACCCCTGGACCACCAAGGAAGTCCTGATGACTTTCTATAGTAGTATGTTTAGTTTATTTATTTTAGTAGAATGTTTATTAGTTTATTTCTCAGATCTTTTGTGAATCTCCCATGAATAGGTTTTTGCTTTATGATTACCGTGAGGGTTCAGTTCAGTTCAGTTCAGTTCAGTCGCTCAGTCGTGTCCGACTCTCCGCGACCCCATGAATCACAGCACGCCAGGCCTCCCTGTCCATCACCAACTCCCGGAGTACACTCAAACTCATGTCCACAGAGTCGGTGATGCCATCCAGCCATCTCATTCTCCGTCGTCCCCTTCTCCTCCCGCCCCCAACCTTTCCCAGCATCAGAGTCTTTTCCAGTGAGTCAACTCGTCGCATGAGGTGGCCAAAGTATTGGAGTTTCAGCTTTAGCATCAGGGTTACACGTAACTTATTAACAGTCAAAGTTTCAGTCATTCTAAAACTCTACCTTTTTACTCTATCCCCTGCGTTTTGTTTTTGTTGTGTTTTACACCATTTTATCTTGTATATCCCTTAACTATTATATTTTTGCAAGTGTATTTTTTTAACCTTCATACTGGCTTTATGAGTAACTCATCCATACTACCTTTACGTTTTATTTTTCTAAATTGTACTATATTTACCTCGACTAGTGAGATTTATATTTTCATATATTTTCCTACTACTACTTAGTGGCCTTTATTTTTCAGCTTAAGAAAGTTGCCTTAATTCTTGTAAGGCCGGTTTAGTTTTTGCTAGTCTGGAAAACTTGATCTTTAAATTCTGAATGACAGCTTTGCTGAGTATTCTTGTCTGGAAGTGTTTTCTTTCAACATCTTGAATATATCATGCCACTCCCTTTTGACCTGGAAAGTTTTTGCTGAAAAACTTGCTGATAGTCTTCTGGTGGTTCCCTTGCATGTACCTAGTTGTTTTCTTCTGCTTTTATTAAGGTTTACTTGTGTTTTCACTTTTAACAATTTAATTATAATGTGTCTTGGTATGGGTCTCTTTGAGGTTTGGAACTTTCCAAGCTTCCTGGATCTGAATGTGTTTTCATCCCTAGGTTAGGGAAGTTTTCAGAACTTTTTCTTTCTTTTCATGCTGTGCTCATTTGATCAGTCAGGTCCAACTCTTTGCTACCCCATGGACTGTGGCCCACCAGGCTCCTCTGTCCGTGGGGATTCTCCAGGCAAGAATACTGGAGTGGGTTGCCATACCCTTCTCCAGGGGATCTTTCCAACCCAGGGATTGAACCAAGGTCTCCCGCACTGCAGGCAGATTCTTTACTGTCTGAGCCACCAGGGAAGCCTTGGGACTCCCGTAATATAAATGTTTGCAATTTACATGTTTGCTTAAGTCCCTTAAGCAATCTTCACTTTTTTTTTCATTCTTTTTTCTTTTTACTGCTCTGTTGGTTTGAGTTTCACTGTCCTGTGTTTGAATTCATTAATCCTTTTTACTGTCATCTAGTCTGCTGTTGAACTCCTCGAGCGTATTTTTCAGTTAAATTATTATATCCTTCAACTCTGTGACTTCTTTTTGGTACTTTCTTACATTTTCTCTTTGTTGAAGTTCATTCATTCTTTTCTCAAGTGAGCATCATTATGACCACGATTTTGAACTCTCTAACAGGTAAATCATTTGTCTCCACTTCAGTAAGGACATTTTCTGAGGTTTTATCTTGTTCTTTCATTTGGAACATAGCCCTCTACTTCTTCATCTTCCTTAACTCTCTGTTGGTTTCTGTGCATTAAATGAAACAGCCGCCTCTCCCGGTTTTGGAGGAGTGGCTTTTTGGTTTCTCTTAAATCTTTATGATCGTCTGAGTAGCCTGTTTTCAGTGGCTCCCGGTAGTTAGGTGGACCCCGAACTGTCAGAGTTCTATTGGGAAAGGTCTCAGTCACCAGCTTTTAAAGTGTGTAAATTCACAGGCGTATGGGACCACTAGCATTAAGTCCCACTGTCCACCAGAAACAGGTGATCTAACGTTGTTCCCTGGTCTGCAGTCAGGGAAATTGGGTACCAGATGAGTACACAAATTCCTTTCTAGAAGATACCAGAGAGCTGGAGTGAGACAGAGGGAGAACAAGAGATGGTGTCTGCCGACCTCTGTTCCCATCCCCCTTAAGGGAGAAGCGGCCCCTTAAGTCGAAGCTCCCGGACAAGCAAATGGGCCTCTCACAGAAAGACTGAGTGTGTGTGGATGCCTGTGTAGTGCCCCAGGGCTGGTAGCCGGCCCAGAATTGTGTTTGCCTTAGAGGTAGGTGATCAGGAAGTGTCCCCTGGGTCTCAGCCTCAGAATCCATGGCAGCGCACACACCAGTGCCCTGGAGCACAGCAGAGGGAAACTGTGAAGATCGTGCTCAGCCTCTGAGGTCTTAGCGGGGGAGGGTTACGGTAGCCTGCCCCACAGGCTGAAAGCTGTAACTGTTGTTTAAAAACTATTTTAAAATGTTAAATATGCACATGTCATATGACCCAGCCCTTCCACTCCATGGACTTCCCTGGTGGCTCAGCTGGTAAAGAATCTGCCTGCAGTGCAGGCTGATTCAGTCCTGCCTGGGTTCAATCCCTGGGTTGGGAAGGTCCCCTGGAGAAGGGAAAGGCTACCCACTCCAGTATTCTGGCCTGGAGAATTCCCCTGTATACAATCCATGGGGTCGCAAAAAGCCTCGGACATGACTGAGAGACTTTCACTTCCCAATCCTAGGTAGTTAACCAGGAGAAAGGAAGGTGTATATCCACACAAATACCTGTATTACATCAACTTCACTTGTGCTAGTCTAAAACTAGTGTCAATAGATGAACAAACTGTATCTGCACAGTGGAATACTACTCAGCAATAAAAAGAAAGGAATGACCTATTAATAGACAGAATTTCACGGGTGAATGTGAAAATAATTATGGTGAGTGAAAGCCAGGCCAAACAGAAAAACACTGTATCGAATGAGTCCACTGTATAAGTCTAGAAAATGTAAACTATAGTGACAGAAAGTGGATCAGTGGTTGCTTGGGAATGGGGCTGGAGGGTGAGGGAGGCATGAATTATAAAGGAGCATGAGGACGTTCTGGGGGGTGATGGTGTCGAGTGTACATGTATCACTGTTTTACATCAGATTGTATGTCAGTTATAGCTGCACAGAGCTGTAAAAAAAAAAAAAAAATGAAAATTTCAGTGTACTGGTTACCTGGGAAAGACACAGGGACAGGCAGGAGCGGAACGAGCTGGTTCCCGTTATGCACGTGTTCCTTCCCATTGTGGTTCATCACAGTTCTGAGTGCTTGTGTGGTAGCGCCATGGTGTTCATCCATCCTGTGTGTCATAGCGATGGTTTGCAACCGCTGATCCTGAACTCCCAGTCCTCCCCTCCCCCACACCCCGTCCTTTTGGACAGGTCTCTTCTCTGTATCTGAGTCTGTTTTGTAGATATATGTGTGTCCTATGTTAGACTCCACATACAAGTTACACCATATGGCATCTATCTGACTTCACTTAGTGTAATGATGTCTAGGTCCATCCACATGGCTGCAAATGGCAATAGTTTGTTGGGCTTGCCCTGGTGGCTCAGAGGTTAAAGCGTCTGCCTCCAATGCGGGAGACCCAGGTTCGATCCCTGGGTCGGGAAGATCCCCTGGAGAAGGAAACGGTAACCCACTCCAGTATTCTTGCCTGGAGAATCCCACGGACGGAGAAGCCTGGTAGGCTACAGTCCACGGGGTCGCAAAGAGTCGGACACGACTGAGCGACGGGACGAACGAACGAATATTCCAGTGTGTGTGTTTATCACATCTTTATCCATTCAACAACTTCAGTTTCCCATGTTTTGGCTGTTGTTAACAGTGCTATGAACACTGGGGTGCGTGTATCTTTTCAAATTAGTTTTGTCTGGATATATGCCCAGGAGTGGGATTGCTGGAGTCAGACATGACTTAGTGACTAAACCACGTACCAAGTGGTAACTCTTGGGCTTCCCTGATGGCTCAGCAGGTAAAGAATAGACACAGGATGAGATGGGTTTGATCCCTGGGTTGGGAAGATCCCCTGGAGGAGGAAATGGCAACCCACTCCAGTATTCTTGCCTGGGAAATCCCCATGGACAGAGGGGCCTGGAGGGCTACAGTCTGTGGGGTCACAACGAGTCGGACACGACTGAGTGGCTAAGCACACATGGTGACTCATTTTAGTGTTTTAAGGAACCTCCATACTGTTCTCCATAGGGACTAATTTACATTCCCCCCAGCAGTGCAGGAGGGTTCCCTTTTCTCCACACCCCCTTCTGCACTTGTTATTTGTAAACTTAAATTATGTACATTCTGGCTGGTGTGAGGTAGTACCTCATTGTAGTTTTGTGTTTCTCTGATAATTAGCAGTAAGCATCTTTTCACGTGCCTAGTGTTCTTGCCTGGAGAATCCCAGGGACGGGGGAGCCTGGTGGGCTTCCGACTAAGGGGTCACACAGAGTCGGACACGACTGAAGTGACTCAGCAGCAGCAGCAGCAGCAGCATTGGTCATCTGTATGTGTTTTGGTGTCTGGTATTAAGGTCTAATGCCCATTTTTTGGTTGGGTTTGTTAAGAGTTGTATGAGCTGTTTATATATTTTGGTAATTAAACCCTTGTCTGTCACATCATTTGCAAATATTTTCTCCCAATTGTTGTCTTCTCATTTTGTTTATGGTTTCCCTTGCTGTGCAAAAGCTTGTAAGTTTGATTAGGTCCCATTTGTTTATTTTTGCTTTTATTTCTATTGCCTTGGGAGACTGACCTAAGAAAACATTGGTACTTTTCATGTCAGAGACTGTTTTCCCTGCGTTCTAGGAGTTTTACGGTGTCGTGTCTTGTATTTAGGGCTTTGGGCCATTTTGAGTTTATCTTTGTGTGTGGTGTGTTCTCACTTCATCGATTTGCATGTGACTGGGGGTCACATTTTTAATAATACTGATTGGTGCTCACAGTGTTGCATAGATGAGTAATGAGAGGGCCAACATGGACGAGAAAACACAGTGAGAGTCACTGCAGACTGCTCTCACCACCAGCACCGTTCATGGCCGAGGCCACCTCTGCAGTGCTGCTCTTTGTGAAGCTGGCTGGCTCCCTGCACCCAGTCCCACACTGCTGGCACAGCGAAGAGAGTTGAGTTTCCTGTGCCTTTCTTGCAGGCCCCTTGAGCAGAGCCTTACATTTCAATATGCTGTCTCTGAATCCTCCTCTCAAAAATTCATCTTTACTGTGGCCAAAAGTGCACTTAACGACACATAACCTGTGGTGTGAAAAATCTTAACAAAAAGCTGAGACTTGGGTTGATAGTTTTTCTTCAAAATGTTTACGTGGCTGCATTTACCTGGTCTCAGCTGCAGCACATGGGCATATGAACTCAGTTCTTTAAGTTACAGCATGCGGGATCAAGTTCCCTGACCCTGCATTGGGAGCACTGTGTTTTAGCCCCTGGACCACCAGGGAAGTCCCAGGTTGATAGGTCTCACTGGCACATTCTTTAAATACACATGGAGATATATTTAACACGCTTTCCACTTCCTAGCTTTATTCCAGTCAAACCCAGTTTCATAGTAAAAAAAAAAACCCAGGAGGATTTCTTTTGATCTTCCTGATTGACCACATTCCCACCTCCTTGTCTTTCTACAGATCTGATTTGTATCCAGTCTGATCAGCACTCCCTCACATAAGATTTTCCAGACCCAGGACTCCAGAGGAACCAGCCCCCTCACAAGTGAGTAGCCCCAGAGCCACCTCTGTCTGTGGAACGGGGATGCTCTTCTGACTGGAATCACTCCAGGCAGCCCTGTGGGGCCCTGGGTGGGGGATACGCACACTTCTCAGGGCACAGACTAAAGTGGTATGAAAGACTACACAGACATTCTGTTAAACTTTATTTCCAACACACATCTTAAGCCAGGGGTGGTGATACATCTTGGAGATTAGAAAAATCTTGGGCTGAGGAAAGTGTATTTGGCCACATGCAGGGTCAGGTCAGCGAAAATGCTCATTAACTTAGATGAGTGAATTTTTGCTATCATGACCTTGAAGTTACCTGGGATTGTTTCCATGGAAATGTCATAGCACAGGTATTCAGATGTCACAAATAATAAATATGATACAGTTAGCTCTTTTAAATTATAAAGAGCTAAGGTGACCATATGTTCCTGGCTTTCTATAACTGATCCAATTCAGTATCTCTTTAGTCCACAAAGCCCATTCATTGGAATATAATACCTAAAGCGGTATCATTTTTACATCTTTGAAAGATCTCTATGTCTAGAGTTAGGCTTATGAAAATATGGCCATCATAGCCGTGGAGGTAGGCAGGAACATATGAAAGAGCACGGCCTTAGGTGGGATCAGAAGTTCGGATCTGTTCCTAAGTACCACTGAACACCACTCCCCTCGGTAAGAGCAGGACCCCACAAGGCTGTTATTCAGGGATTAGCTGCACTTGTTTCTGTCTTTAACGCTCCCTAAAATAGGAAGACTTTCTCTTTAGTGCCTTTAAAAAAAAAAATCACCAGAGCGCTGAATTTTACATTGATTATGCATGTTGGCATCTTTGACCACCTTTCCTGTTAGTCAATGAAAATGATTGGTCTCCATCCTGGGAAGAACACGCTATTATAGAACACGACCATCTCCAATCCTCTCACCTTCCCGTTCTGCAGACACTGCAGAAGGCTGCAATGAATCAGTAGCATTTAGGGTACTGATGGATACCTGTATCTTGCAGGAAGGCGACTGTAACTTCCGGTTCCTTGGTGGAGGAAAAGAATACACTCTGGTCTTGCTTCCAACGATGCAAGTGTGATTGCTGGCATCTTCATGAGCTCCAGAGGTCACAGCACGCTCCCCCGGACTCTCATGGCCCCCCGGATGATTTCTGAGGGAGACCTAGGAGGCATCGCACAGATCACCTCCTCGCTCTTCCTGGGCAGAGGCAGCGTAGCCTCCAACCGGCACCTCCTCCAGGCTCGTGGCATCACCTGCATTGTGAACGCTACCATCGAGATCCCCAATTTCAACTGGCCCCAGTTTGAATACGTTAAAGTGCCTCTGGCTGACATGCCTCATGCCCCCATTGGGCTGTACTTTGACACCGTGGCCGACAAGATCCACAGCGTGAGCCGGAAACACGGGGCCACCCTGGTGCACTGTGCTGCAGGGGTCAGCCGCTCGGCCACGCTCTGCATCGCGTACCTGATGAAATTTCACAACGTGTGCCTGCTGGAGGCCTACAACTGGGTGAAAGCCCGGAGGCCCGTCATCAGGCCCAACGTCGGCTTCTGGAGGCAGCTGATAGACTACGAGCGCCAGCTCTTTGGGAAGTCGACAGTTAAAATGGTACAGACACCGTACGGCATAGTGCCAGACGTTTACGAGAAGGAGTCCCGACACCTGATGCCTTACTGGGGGATCTGAGCCACCGGGGCCCGCAGCAGCAGCCCCTCGAGCAGTACCAGCATCTGCTTCACGCCGTCTGCTCTCCTCCTCACCTTTCTTCCCAAATGGTGGACAAATGCTCCTCCCTGAAGTGTTTTTTTTTTTTTTACACTGGGTGTTCATGTTTTATTTTGGGAGAGGGAGCGGAGGGGAGGGGAGGAAGACACGGGGAATGCTCACATTGCTACTAACATTTTTAAAACTAACATTTTGGAATAGTGTTTATGAAAATCTTGAACTGGCTTTTAATCATTTTTAACAGTTTCAACAGTTTAATAAACTGTTTGGTTCTGCTCTGTTCTCAACCCCATGCCTCTTGGCATCATGGGAGGAGCTCAGTGCAAAAATCACTTTGGACCCCCATTAACCCTTTAGATACAGGCTTTGCCCAGGCTGCCGACCAAACAAATGCTTAGGGAACACTGATACCAGCATCAGTCTCCACTGGATCAGCCCTACTCTTTCCTTTCCTTCTATTATTTAGTGACTCTGTAAGTTTAAAAAAAAAAAAGAGCCTTTATTATTTAGCTGTTAAATAATTATAATGCAATCTGCTGCAAATACCCTCTTGGAATCATTGTGCCCCAGGAGTATATTAGCATTATTTTTAATAAATACATCTGCTTAACATATTGGAATTTTTACTAATGAGAATCTCAGGGTGTGTGTGTATGTGTGTTGATGGACAAAAGACAGCTCTTGAGTAACCATTAAGGGTATGGCTCCTGGGATAATTATGAATGCTACTTAAAACAGATATCCCCTTGAGTCATGTCAGCATTTCCCATCCTTGCAGATGGGCGGATAGTAACATCGTTCACCATGCTTGGACAATAGAAAAACAGCGTGGTGTAGACTAATAAAGTGCAGTTCTCAGCTGTCTCTTGGTAACCGGAGGGCACCAATGCGGTGAGTCCTCCATGAAAGCGATTGTTTTTTAACAGAAGGTATGCCCCTTTGCCTGCCTGACTTACACAGAAATGCCCTAAACCAAACCTCAGCACAAATGACAAGCTAACACAATGGCGTCCTTTGTTGAAACTTGGAAATGTCACTGCCCCTCGTAAATCTGACAACACAACAGGGAACCAGGTACACGTTTCTGCTAGCGTCTCACTCCACGCCCCTGGGAAGCCACTGGGAGTTCCCGGGGTGCCCCTTCCTTTTCTAGGAGACCAGCTTGTCCCAGCAACAGCTTGCGTTTACTTCATTTGCCAGGTAGGTTGTAGCCTGCCTTATCCATAGAAAAATTTCCTAGATTTTGGGTTTGTGTGGCAAGAAGCCCTACATATAATGCCAGTAGCCGCATATTTATATAAATCATATTCTTCAGATTTTACCTGGTTTGTGACAGTGGTCTCCCTCTGCATTCTAATTTTTAAAATTTGCCCACTTAAAAACATGTGCCGTTATTCTCTGCATGAAACTTAAAATGAAATTAATAGTTTCTGTGGGAAATCGGAGCAATCCATAAATGCCTTGGCAGCACATGATCAAAAATCAATCAGAAAGCAAACCAATCTACGGTTGTAGAGGCTGGGCTCCTACAATATGAAGGCAAAGCCTAGGCTTGGTGGTCTCTGGAGGAACATCCACAAGTTGCCTCTGTGCACAGGAAGAAACGCGGCGACAGATGTGCTCTGTAGTGAAGGGCATTTTCCTGCAGAGGTCCTGGCGAACATCAATGCTGGGATGCAGCTAAGACCATTCTTGACACTTAGGAAGTCTGACACCTTTCTAATCTAAATGTCAGTTTATTAGCTAATAGTCACAAAGGAAGGTGTGTGGCCTCCAAGGTGTGAGGGGAATTTCTGTAGTGATCCATATCATAAAGGCCCTATCATTTTTTCTAAGCTTAAGAACACACTAGTCATTAAATAAAAAACAATTAGAAGGCACCTGTAAATAAATAATTACGTAGATGCACACCAAATACATTCAGATAATTTAAGCAATCTCTATGAACTGCTAAGCAGTAGCCACAGGAGAAAACAAAGCATGGATAATATCCTGACAGACCCTGCGCTGCTGCTGTCTCAAGCATGTCCGGACAAAACTACACAGTAAGCCATAAAAAACTGAAAGGCAAAATACACCACCAAAACAGCGCTTACTAATTGCCACTCAAGCAGGGGGGTGAAGCAGCTCGCACAATGCATTGTATGGAAGTGAGTAACCTTGGTTACTGTTTCCAAGGACACTGGGCTCTTGGCTAACAAGCACTGAGGTGAAGCTGAATGCAGTGTTGACGCATTTTAATAAACCTGCGTAAAGAAAATCAACGTGACGGTATTCCATGCTCCCCAAATCTTTATTGATCTAATAAAGCATTTCCAATACTAAACAAGATAACAAAAGCAGTGAATACTCTGCAGCAAAGTATTTCTGTTGATGCCTGCTGCATTTCTCCTCTGGCACCTCCCACGAAGTGACTAAACCTATCACACTTGCTCCTAAGGTCAGCAGTAATTATACTTACGAGTTTTACCTGAGGCGTTCCGGAATACATCTAGAAATGGAAACCTATTTAGCTAACAGGTGAGTGTTGTCATCAATATGGACCACTGTGACAGAAGACTAGTCCACACAGCCTTTCCAAAAACGTCTCTGCCGTGGAAATTCTGTCAAACAAACTGGGAGACGTTTCTTGTTGCAAAGGTAGATGTGTGACCATGTTCTATCATGGAATGTATGAGACCACCGAGAAGGCTGCTTGAATTCTGGTGCCATGGGGAAACCCGAGGCACTGCTCAGGCTGGAGTGGAGCCCGGAGGCCCCAGGCAAGGTTCACTAGAGACTGGCCTGTTTGTGTCACCACTAACACCCACCGGCCCTGTGGAGGCAAAGGCAACAACTCAGAAACAGCTGTTCTGGTCATTAGCAGCTGGAGATGGCCTCATCCACAACAGATGAGAAAAAACAGACTGACCTCAGCAACACTTGTCTGTGCATCCTGGCATGCAGCCAGGTAAAGCAGAAGCCTCAACAGCTCAGGAATGAAAACATTCTCTACCTTTCTTGGGGAGGGTGGAAGTAAAAGATGTAAGATGGAGCAAAACTGAACTGCCCCGAGTTTTGTCCTGAGGAGGGAAAAATGATCTAATTAATTATGTAAAGCAGCAATTACACAGACAAAACCACCTTTTCCAGTTTACAAACAAAAACTAAGTCTATCTCAGACAGCTTAAGCCACACACAGTGAAGCACACAAGGTTCAAACTCGCTTCATAAGCACGTAATTCACAACAGAGAAACGTGTGTCCCAGATTGACGTGTTCCCAGAACAACACAGTCCTTACTACTGGACTTTTTTCCCCCTGATTTCACACATTTGGTTTAAGTGGCAAAGAAAATTCCCCACACCAGAGAGCATGACAGAGTTCCCTGGTAACCCAGTGGTGTGGACTCCGTGCTTTCACTGCTGTAGACGCAGGTGCAATCCCTGGTAGGGAAGCTATGATCCCACAAGCTACACAGTGAGGCCAAAAAAAAAAAACCACACAACAGACAGCATGAGCCTTTTCCTTCTAAAATTCAGTGCTGGTTCTGAACAATTTCCTGCCATTGCTTCTAAGTCACGTGCCTCTACCACAAATACACACCTTACTCTTCTCCTTGCTGGGCCATGAGCTCCACCATCCAACCCTAAGCAATTTCCAGGTCTCTCACAGAGAAACGGATTGGTCCCTGTGCAGGCATTCTTGGAAATCTGGACAGAGGCCTTCGCAAAGAGATTTCATTCAGCTGCCTTTCCAAACCTTGTATGAAAAAGAAATACCGTGTTCACAGTCTGTGTGTGAGGTAACACAGGGCTTTCAGTGAAGACCCCCAAGGGCAACAATAATTCATCCAGATACATCAAGATTCAGGGCTCGGTCGAAATGAATGTTCTTCTCCACCGCAAAGTTCCCAGGTATGCTTTGAAAGTTTTCTTGAAAGCTGAGTCTTACACATGCACGAACAGAGTGGAGAACTGGTTCTGTTCACTAATGTTGGTAAATCCACCCTCACCCACCTGCCACTGTCCAGTGGAGAGAAGCAGAAATTTTTCTATAAAAAGAATATCCATTTAATCACAATTTCCCCTTTTCTATTCATTTTAGATATTAACACATTAAATGTGGCTAAATGCATTCTACTTCACACAACAGTAAGTATTCCAGACACACAAACACTAGCTCAAAATCCTTCTGACTCCAGTCCTAGAGCAAGAATTTAGTTTTCTTCAAATATCAATTCTTCACAGTTTCAATGCCGCAGCAGCAAATTATTCCTTAGATAAAGGCAACTGTGGTCCATATTTTAAAACATCTTAAGAGAGCTAGAGATGAGTTAGCAAACTGCCAGTGCCACGTGCAGTTTGGGTACGGCAGTTTGACCTGAAATCCCAAAGACTGGCCGCGGGAACTTGGGGGCAAAGGTTGTCTGTGGGAAAGACTGGGAACTTGCACAGCCCCTCCCCCCACCTCTTGAGGCTTTCCTCCTGATGGGGTGGGGGGTGGGGCTCCACAGCACTCACATTCCGTTTATTGGTCCCTGTCACCCCAAGGGGTGTGGTGGAAAAAAACAAACCCAGCTAGGTACGTCATAGAGGAGCTGTCAGGAGCTTTCAGAGCAAATCAGGCAGGATCAAGCCAGGAGGTTTCGGTTCGACACAGTTGATCCAGAAGTTGGCACAGCTGGCATGATACTGGTGTCCCCCGTACGCCAGCTTGAAGCTGTCAGTTTCTGAGTTGAACGCCTGCCAGGAAGAAACAGACACGGAGGGGGAACGGTCAGGCCCCCTCCACACCCAGGCGCTGACCGGCAGCCGCACGGACCCCACTCCAGGACACAGAGGCTGAGGCCAGACTGGCACACACACAAAAGCTGAGCAGGTGGTTACAGGAATTCAAGCGAGAAAAGTTTTATGGCACTAATTAAAGGCATGAAAAAAATCTTTACTGTTGTTAAACCCAGTTTCAGCAAAAAGAGGCCAAATCTTTCCTAGAAAAGGCACACAGAGGCTGTGGGGGGTTGGCAGGGGTCATGACAGGGGAACGAAAATAGCCAAGGGCCGGGGATCATTTTGATCTCTTTGTGAAGAAGGAAGCCCTTCCCTGAGGCTGGCATTTGACTGTCACATGCCATCCCTGAGGTCTCGGAGGCTCATAGAGCCCTATCATCAGAGAAAACTCAAGATTAAAATGGGTCTAATGCCACTGGGAGCTGAGAGCCGAACTGACATCATTAAAATGTCCAAATGGGTTCAGGGTTTGTAAAAAAGATACCAAACACCTAAGAATGCTTTCCAAATGAATAATGCTTGCAGGTAAGTTACAGCCAGCCAGGCCTAACCTCAGCCACCTCCTAGGGTGCTTTCTAAATGTCTACAAATAAAATTCTAACCTCCCCGCCCCCCAAATTTGTTTCTGTCTGCTAACAGCCAAGTGCTGAAGCTCTCTAACCTCCTCTGTGTCACGATGACCTGGTTTTCCAGAAGGTGCCCTTTCTGTTACCCTGTTCCTCTCAGAGGAAAATAACCACCACACCAGAAGCCGATTCTGAGCCACAAAGCATGCACACAAGACGGAAGTGACCCACGTGGACACGTCAGTTGACTGAATCGGACACTGTGGGAATGGAAAGGACTCAGCAAAGCATCTATGATTGGAACAGCTCAGGATGACAGTGGAATCACTGAACTTGCCCTCCACATTCAAAATTAAGATGGGAGACACTAAGGTAACAAGTAAGTTGTTCATACTTTTTTAGGATGCTCTTCTGCAGGCTGCTCTTCTTTCTGAAATAATGTTGAAACCATAAGGTCAACAAAATTCCCAGCACAGGGCCTCTGGCCTGCAAATAAGTCCTTACAGGTTGACCCTTCTCCCTGTGCCACCCTGCCTGCAGAGGGGGCTGCAGGCACAAGGCAAACGAGCCCGCTCCACAGAAAGGCAAGACCTGCATCCACTCCTAAAACAGTTCCCCTCACCGCCCCTTGGAAGGAAGTCTCTGCTTCTGTGGTCCCATCTCAGGAGTTGATCAGCTCCCCACCTCTGGTCACAGACCGTGCGGAGAAGTGGGCCAGGTGGGCTTGTGCCCCGGGTCCTGGCAGGGACGTGCTCTGCCTTGGAAGTGGTGTGGGGGAGGTGGTGACTTACCCGGCTCCTGGAGTCCACGTTCAAGAGGCACACCCCGCAAGCCAGCTCCTGAGCGTTTTTAATCCCAGGCCGGAGCATACAAGAGGAAAAATCCAGTGAATTTTCATCAGGCTGTGAGGAGAAGACAGACGGGTAAGGAGCCTGCAGTTCCCCACGCTGCTTGGCTCAGTTCTCTGATCCCGCCTCCCAGTACGTCCAGCAGCAAATTCAGTGAACGCTCTACCACCGCCAGCACGATCATTCCATTTCCCTGGGGATGTCAGGATGCGTGAAAAATGGTCCCTACCCTCAGAGCTCAGTTTAGGGTCGGGGTGAGGTGGGTGTCAGGCAACACAGTGTGATGAGAGCCACACTAGCATGCGTGTAAGAACCGAGGGCCAGAGCAAAGCGTGGAGGGGCTGGGGCACTGACCTGACTCAGGGGAAAGGAGCGGGGTGGCAGAGGACGCTTCCCAGAACTTACAGCCATCGGGGCTGAGTCCTGAGGCGTGTCTGCTGGGGGAGGGGTGGGGCAGGATGAGGTGGGGAGGGAAGGATATTTACGTAGAATGAGCAGCATGGGCAAGGGCCTCTAGCAGATCGGGTAGGAGGAAAAATCTAGCGGGTGGGAGCTGAGCTTATGGACAGAGGGAGGAGATGAAGCTGGAGCACGAAGGCCTTGAAAGGAATACGAGGGGCTGAGACTTCATCCTGGAAAGCCCTAAGGGTTGTCACGGTTAGCTGACAGGATGAGGTGTGCGCTCTGGACAGAGCTCCGTGGCTGCAGCGCAGGCAATGAACTGGGGACTGGTCTCATTACAAGGCTGCTGTAGTGAGCAGTAGTCGGGTCCTGAAGGGCAGAATGGAGGGAGCAACGGTGGAGCGCGACAGACACACAGGGAGCTATTAAGGCCACGGAAGCAACAGGCCTGCAGGACTGGGCGCTGAGAGGATCCACCCTACCGAGGCGTGTGAGAGGAAAACAAGTTTGGGGTGGAAACAGGGAGAAGAGCCCAGGTTGGTACAAGCCAAATCGAAGCTGCCTGTGGGTCAGCGGAGCTCTGACGCTCCATGAGCAGGCAGACGGATATGTGGCTCTAGCGCTCCAGAAAGAGGGAGCTGGACATTACTAGCTAGAGAGACTACATATTGGGCTGGCCAGATAGTTAAGAGTTTTTCCATAAAATGTTACAGGAAAACCCGAACGACCTTGTATGCCAACCCAAGATAATAACAGCTAATAAATCAAGCCCTTACCTATGCTAAGCAGTACACTAGGCTCTTTATATGCGTTATTTTATTCCTTACCAAAAAAAGTATGAACTATATGGAATGTGTAGACTAAAGCTGTTAATTTGTTTAAAGTTATAATACACACCTATCATATGAAGTTTTTAATTCCTAGATATTTATCCAAGAGAAACTCAAACACGTTAACAAAAATCTTGTATGACAAATGTTCATAGTAGCTCTGTTCATATTAGCCCAAACTGGAAACAGCTTGTATCGATAAACAAGAAAATGGATTTCAAAAGAACATAGCATATTAATACAATGAAATATTACTCAGTGATAAAAGGGGATCAAACTGATACAACACAGATGAATTTTTACAACACGCAATTTAAAAGAAGCTGACACAAGAGCATATGCAGCGCATAATTTCATTTATATTAGGTTCCAGAACAGGCAAATCTAGGATAATGGAAAGTCACAGAAAATAGATGGCTGTTTTGAGAATCAGATCAGAGGACTGGGAAGGGGCAAAAGGGAACTTTCCCAGGGACGGGGGATCCTGGTGGGCTTCCATCTATGGGGTCACACAGAGTCGGACACGACTGAAGTGACTTAGCAGCAGTAGCGGGTGATGAAAGCACTCCATATATTGACGGGGTGTGGGCTACATGGTTGTGTGCATTTGTCAAAACTGATCCAACTATACATTTAAGATCGGAGCATTTCATTGCATGTAAGTTATTCTGCAATTATGAAATACACTGAATAATAAAACAAGACAAAAACAACCAAAATGACAAAGCAGAAAAATGAAACAAAAAACCAGAATGGGAGAAAATATTTGCAAACAATGGGACTGACAGGGGCTTAATATCCAAAATATACCAACAGCTCACACAACTCAACAAAACAACCCAATCAAAAAATGGGCAGAGGACCTAAATAGACACTTCTTTAAACAAGACATACAGATGGCTAGCAGGCACATGAAAAGATGCTCAACATCACTAATTATTAGATAAATGCAAATCAAAACTACAGTGAAGTACCACCTCCCACCAGTCAGAATGGCCATTATTAAAAAGTCTACAAATAACAAATGCTGGAGAGAGTGTGAAGAAAAATGAACCTTCCTGCACTGTTGGTGGGAATATAAATTGGTGCAGCCACTATGGAGAACAGTCTGGATGTTCCTCAAAAAACTGAAAAGAGAGTTGCCATATGATCCAACAATCCCACTCCTGGCCTTATACCCAGACAAAACTATAATTTGAAAAGACACATGCACCCCTGTGTTCACAGCAGCACTATCTCCAGACAAGCCAAGACATGGAAACCACCCACTGATAGACGAATGGATAAAGAAGATGTGGCACATGTATACAAGGGAATAAAAAAGAACCACAAAAAAGAACAACCGACAAAGACCACACGATATCACTTACATGTGGACTCTAAAAACATGACACAGATGAGCCTATCTATGAAACAGAAACACAGACAGAGGGAATAGTCTCGTGGTTGCCAGGAGGGTGGGGACCGAGGGAGGGGCAGAGTGGGAGGTTGAGGTTAGCAGATATAAGCTTTTACATATAGAACAGGTAAACAACAGGGTCTACTGTACAGCCCAGAGAACTATGTTCAATATCCTATGATACACCATAACGAAAAAGAATATTAAAAAAGAATGTATATACATAAGTGAGCCACTTTTCTGTACAGCAGAAATCATATATTATAAATCAATTATACTTCAATTAAAAAAACTAATCAAGAAAATAAGATTTTGGATTCTTAATGGGTAAAAGTTAGGTATACCTGAACTAATTTATCTTTCTTATATATGCCCCAGAACAAGTTTCTTAAACTTGGCGCCACTGACATTTTAAGCTGGTTAAATCTTTGCTGTGGGGCCTGTCCTTTGCATGTAGGATGTTTAGCAGGATCCCTGGTTAATCTGGGGACAAAATTCTCCCTTCCTGGCTCAATTAAGAACTGACTTTCCAAAGAGAAAGACGTATGCGTGCATGCATGCATGTAAATATACACATACACACAAACCCACACACGTAAGCTTATTATAAACTTTACTGATACGAAGAATGTGTAGCACACATTTTACAAATAATAAAATATACCATCCTTTTATTGTAAATTTCACATAGTACCTTTTTTTTTTTTAAACTGCACTGCACAGCATGTGGGATCTTAGTTGCCCCAACAGTGAAAGTGTGGAGTCTTACCACTGGACTGCCAGGGAAGTTCTCCCGCCCACCCACCCCCATTTTATCTTATTCTCACAAAATGCTTTCTTGGATTTTTGCCCAACTCTTAGATCAACAGTCAACCTCTGCTTGCTCTCCTGAAAGAGTGTTATTTCTCATGTGAATGCTGATGTCTGATGTGAAGGACAAGAGCTAGATTGTCACCACTCAGACATACCTTGGAACTTCATTTGTCTGTCAAATACATGAGTGACTTCTTTGCTGAATCAGATAATAGTTTTTGAATACTGCAGAATCTTTACCCAACTTTTGGGTCTACTCACAACATAAGGGCTACACAGAGAGCATACTTTTGAGTTTAACCTACATTAATATTTTCTCTGGATCACTTTAAATCTAGAAAATCAACAAGTCAAGCCCCAGTTTGAAGCATTTGTGGACGTCCATGGTATAAATACTCCGCCATGGTTGATTTTGAGCTACCAGTGCAATGTCACTGAACACAGGGGTGGGAAGAGATGTATGTGGCACCATCATATAGTATTTCCACATATGAAAACTGTGGACTAGGGTGACCAACTTCCTGGTCTGTGCAAGACTATCCCCATTTTATGGACTTCCTGGTGGTCCAGTGGCTAAGAATCCACCTGCCAATGTGGGGGACATGGATTCGATTCCTGGTCTGGGAAGATCCCACACGCCAAAAGGCAACCAGGCCCATGTGCCTCAACTACGGAGGCCTGCACCCCATGGAGCCTGTGCTCCGCGACAAGAGAAGCCACCGGGACAAGAGAAAGCAGCTCCCACTTGCTGCAACTAGAGAAAGCCTGGAAGCAGCACAGCCAAAAATAATAACTTTTTAAAAATGACTGTTCCCATCTTAGCTCTGAGGAAACCCCTTGGTCCTGAGCAAACCGAGACAGCTGACTGTCCTCGGACAGACAGGAATAATCTCAAACGCTAAGGAACATGCTTCATCACATGGGAAAGGAAGATGGAAGGGACTCCACAGGAGCAAGGAAAAAGGGTCAACCGTCCTGTCTGAGAACCAGAAACAACAGCAGAGCAAATCGAGAGCGAGAAAGGTCTCAAGTTACCAAGTTGGGCTCAGAAAAATGTCTGAGTTTAAGACTGCCTCCGCTCTGCAGTGTGAGGCTTGATAACAGTCCGGAGTGATCATGCAAGTGGGTGGCTTTAGTGAAACAGAGACTAGGGCTTGTAGTTCAGACAGTCATGGATCTGGAAGCCTGGAGAGTTGGTTTTGGTTTTTCTTCATGAATACTGAGATGACCAGGATAACGGCAAATTTGATGATTAAATAATGGCTACCTGTTCCATAGTTACTTTAGGCTGAACCACCACTCTGTCTTGGTATTTGCATAACTATATATATCATTTTTTCCCAGGGGGAAAAATAGGGCCACCAGGAAAATGTGTAGATTATATACGATAGTTCCCCATCCCTTTCGAATCTGAAATGATAAACCATGTGCCAGGTTCCACAAACATCTCAAACTAACCTGAGCTAAATCCATTCAGACCACACTTAGGGAAGGAAGTATGATAGACATTTCTCAAAGAAGAGAAGGGGAGGTGGAAGTTTCAACTGTATGAACCTACTCCACCTGAGCCAAGTCAGAGGATAATTCTTTTTTAGTGCAATCATGACCTATTTGGTCAAACCGAGAAGCAGGTAGCACTGTCACTTGTTTGTCGGCCAATTCTGTCCTTTGTAAAATGGCAACAATTTCACATGCCGTCCCTCCCTCCTTCAGCTGGTGTTAGGATCTTCACAGACACATAGAAAGGGTGTTGAAAAGGATCGAATACTCTAAATGATTATCACAATTATTCACTTTGATAAAATCTAACATGCTCTTTGAACTGATTAAAAACATAGTAGCATGTCTGTAATCTACATTACAGACATTCATCATGCCTGTTTGAGAAATAACTAGAACCCAAGGCAACTAAATCCTGAAGAAAAAAAAAGTTAATAAA
This sequence comes from Moschus berezovskii, assembly GCF_049115385.1. NCBI lineage: Eukaryota > Metazoa > Chordata > Mammalia > Artiodactyla > Moschidae > Moschus > Moschus berezovskii. The sequence goes on from NC_142479.1 coordinate 25,804,261, forward strand.
AGTCCTTTAATATATGTTTACCTAATGAATAAAAGAAGCAAATGAAAAGGTCATATTGTAAACTCCAGTGAAAATCATAAGGCTCTGCATAAAGTACTCTGTAGTCAAATTAATCTTTCAAATGACAAAATTAACCTTTGTAAATACACATCTATTAGCAAGGGGATTACTGTAGTCCACAATTACAGTGTGACACCAATCAAAGGGCCCTAATTCTAGAAGGAGGCATGCCCTCTACAGGCCACCTTAAATTGCGTGTCACCTACTTTAATTGGCAAGTATGTCACGTATTTAGCGAAGATTAAAAACCAGCGATATTATACTTGACCTGTATACACTGACAAGTCCCAGAGGCAGGCTGGGATATATTGGTATAATCCTGAAACTTTAGCCAATAATAAACTACTAAAATGGTATCCAAGAAAATCACTATTAAGGAAGAAGAGTTTGGTAGCAATTAGCATTCCTTACCGATAGCCTTATTCTCCTTCTCTGTCCCTCTGAATTAGACACGGCTGTGTGACTTGTCATGGTGTTAAGAGACTGAGGGTAAGTAATATGCTCACTTTTGGAAGGAAGTCTTTCAGGCCAATGTGCTATGCGTCATGTTCCCTTGACCCTCTCCTGGCGGCCAGCTGTGCTCCACTCAGTGAAGCTCTACCAACCCAGGTGCTGGAGGAAAGTCACACCTTCCCACCTGAGAAGGTCACAGACCAGAAGCCGGCAACAGAGCTCTGCTGTTTCACACTGCGGAAGAGTGCGGTGCTGCTGGTGTTTGTTACCATCAAGCTTAATTTGACTGAAATAAAATTTATTCTCTTACAGTTCTGGAGGTCAGAAGTCTAAGATGAGTTGGCAACACTGCTTTTCTTATGGGAATTCTAGGGAAGAACACATATCTTCATCTTTTCTCGTGTCCAGAGACTGCCTGCGCACTCCGTGGATCACAGTTCCAGCTCCAAAGCCAAGAGTGCAGCATCCGCCAGTCTCTCTCTCTTTGGATTGTCACGCTGCTTTGCAGCCATGAAATTAAAAGATGCCTGTTATTGGAAGAAAAGCTATGACAAGCCTAGACAGCATATTAAAATGCAGAGACATCACTTTGCCAATAAGGTCCATATAGTCAAAGCAAGGTTTTTCCAGTGGTCATGTATGGATGTTTAAGAGCTGGATCATAAAGAAGGCTGAGTGCCGAAGAATTGATGTTTTCAAACTGTGGTGTTGGAGAAGATTCTTGAGAGTCCCCTGGACAGCAAGGAGAACAAGTCAATCCTAAAGAAAATCAACCCTGAATATTCACTGGAAGGACTGATGCTGAAGCTCCAATACTTTGGCCACCTGATGAAAAGAGCTGACTCATTGGAAAAGACCCCGATGCTGGGAAAGACTGAAGGCAGGAGGAGAGGGGACCACCAGGGAAGTCCTCTTGGCTTCCTCTTATAAGGATCCTTGTCATGCCTCTGGGCCTGCCGAGATAACCCAGGCTAAGTTTCCCATTCAAAGACCCTTAATGTAATCACATCTGCAAAGTCCCTTCTACCACCTAAGGTAAAACATTCACAGGTTCTAGGGCTTAGAAAATGAACATCCTGGGGTTGGGGAGGCGTTATCCTGTCTACCATATCTACCTTCGGTCAAATAAAGATGGTCGTGTGGAGACGATGAATATTCTGTCTCTAAAACACTATGCAGATTGGCCAGATGATAAAAATGCTATCATTATTAAAAAAAAATAAACTGTTCGCCTGACATGCCACAGCAACAGGAAGTACTCTGAAATTCACTGCTTATTTCACATTGAAAGGAAGCAGGGAAGAATTTTATTAGACTGAGGTTAACAGTGGAATCACAGAGCGTGGGTGATTTTCAGTTGACTAGAGGTCAGGAGAGTCACAGTCCTGTCTCTTCTCATAGATTTTATATGGCAAAATAGATCAGTTTTGCTTTCCAGGCCTGAAGTCTTGGTTACAAACCTACTGAACTTCAATCCACAACCATGAGATAAAACCTCAACATAATAATTCACTCATCAGACTTCCCCGGTGGCACAGTGGATAGGAATCCGCCTGCCAATGCAGGGGACATGGGTTCGATCCCTGATCCAGGAAGATTCCACATGCTGCAGAGCAAATAAGCCCACGTGTCACAACTACCAAGCTGCGTGCTACAACTACTGAAGCCCAAGGGTCTTAGAGCCTGTGCTCTGCAACAAGAGAAAGGGGGGCTTCTCCGCCAGCATACTGAGAAGCCCACGCACCACAACTAGAGAGCAGCCCCTGCTCTCAGCAACTAGAGCAAAGCCCCCGTGCAGCAACAAAGATCCAGAGCAACCAAAAAAAAAAAGCACTCACCTCACTAAAATAGATGATTTTTCTCTCTTGAGAAAAAAGTTTCTTCAATCAGTGCTCAGAAGAGGTACGCTTTTGCCACAAGAGGGAGTTTTAGTCCATGGATTAAGGGAGCGTTAAACAGAGGACCATGTAAAACTCTGCTGCCAGTGTAACTTCCAGCTTAAAGAAATAGTAAGGAGCCGCAATCTGGAGGTTAAGACTAGTGCTCTGCTTCCCTTAGCCCAAGCGTCACTGCTGCACCCAGAACTTTTTCACTTGGCAAAAGTAATGCAGTCTCCTTTTGATGCAGAGAGTCCCATAGAGTCTTTGTGGGAAGAAACGAGTCATTTTTTAATACTTTGGAAGCTGGGACTAACACAGTAGGAAAAGTGGTTTTAGGCAATGATTTACATTCAAATCCCAGCTTTGTGAGTTTCAGGCAAGTTTCACCTTTTCTGAGCTCCACTTCTGCACTTGTAAAACTGGGGATTATGCTGACCTTATGGGATTGTTACCAGGACTGAATGAGAAGGAATACAGCACAATGTCCAGCAGGTTCTAGGTGCAAAAGAAACAGTAACTGTGTTATCAATGTTACTGGAACCAAAGAGCCTGGCTGTAGTGATTTAGTTCATTAAGTAAAGCACAGAGCACGGGGACCTCCAGGGAAGTCCCTCAGGTAAGTTTTAAGGACCAAAGACCTACCAGTTATCAAGAGCAAATGATATGTATATATAATCAGGAGAAATATGAGTAGGGAATGATTATTTTTCACAGCTGGAAGAGCATGGGTGACTGTGGAAATAAATACTCAGCAGCAGCCACAATGTGCAATGTACTCCTGTGCTGTCTAGTGGCAGACATCTATCCTTCTGGGGACTAAAAAAAATGTCAGGTAAAGTCATACAAGCATCCAGATCCAGACATGGCTGCTAGAGATGGCTGTCCCAGTGGGAGTCTGAAGGGGGGGCATGAATGCCTGGCCACTCTTCCCCTTCACTTCCTCTGTTGCCATGTGGAGGGATTCAGAGCCACCGTAAGTGAGGGGGCAACACTCCCAGGCTAGGCAGGTGACTAGTTCACAGAATCACAAACCAAATTCTAAGGCTCCTTTAAATAGGTCTGGGCAAAACTAATCCTTCATGTAAAAAATCAGAACATGGCTTATCTCTGAGTGGGGCGAAGACAACAAAGGAGCGGAAGGAAAGCTTCTGGGAAGACGGGCTATCCTGGACCTCGACCAGGCATGGGTTACATGTGGCATGCATCTGTCAAAACCACTGAGCGGTATAACTAAGATTTTTGCATTTTACTAAGTATATATTTTATGTAAAAAGGAAAAAAGAAAATTAAAGAAAGCCAGGAAGGGCGATCAGAATCTCGAAGGCAAGCCTTTCTCATGAGCAAGATGTACAAGGACGAAACTAGCTTCCACCTCACCCCAACAGCAGCTCCCTCAGAGCCGTAATCAAGGCTAAGATTCTCCCCAAATATCCTTTGCTCTAACACATAATGAAGCTGCCTAACACACTTGGTCTTCTGTGATATCTTTTCTTTAGAGTTCACAGCTTAAAAAAAAAAAGTTCTGCCATCGCAGCCACCTTTTTCTAACAGTACCAGAAGAGATAGATTTGCATAGCAGTCTAGTTTTCAGTGTTAATTACAATAAGAAACCAACTGCCATCAAAACAAAGAACCTTAAAATCTAAGTGGCAAGGGGGACTCCTTTAAGCTCCTCTACAGTCCTGAGATATTAACCGGGGGAAAAAGTATACAGAAAGTAACTTGACTGTTTAGATCAAGTCACTGCCAAGACAGACTTCCGGTGTTTCATCTCTTTAACCCCAAAGCTAAGGAACAACCCATCTTCTGCAAGAAGGCTTTTGCCTTTCTGTTTTCACCCATCCATCTGCCCATTTCAAGGAGGCAACAGAGTACTGTGGTTGAAAAAGCAGACTTAGGACTCTTTCAAACTGAGTTCAGGTCTCACCGATATCTTTGTGCTTCAGTTTCATCTAATCAGGGGAGAATAATATTATCTACCCTCAAGACTGCTGTGTTCATTACATCCATGTAAAGAGTCATGAATAGGGTCTGGCACACAGTAAGCACTCAGTAAGCGTTGGCTAATGATGCTGACGATGTTTAGGCTTAATGTGGTCCATAGGAGTAGAGAGTTAGGAGCAGAAGATGGGTGAATTAGGAAACGCCCAGACCCACACATTCCTAATGTGTGGCTGTAGAGAACTCTCTGCTATAAAAACATGGAACAAACGGGTGTTGAGGTGAGACCTTTGTGAGACTGAATACAGAGGCTCTGATGAACGTGGATGCTAACAGTGCAAAGGGGACACACTGGATTTTATGACATCCCTCTCCATCTCATAGCCTCACGGGCACCCACGTGCATCACCAGCCAATCAACTTCATTTGTGACTGGAGTTTGGAAATACTTTTTTTAAAATGTCAGGGTTGGGACTTACTGGTGGTCCAAGGGCTAAGACTCTGAGTTACTAATTCAGGGGGCCTGGGTTTGATCCTTGGTAAGGGAACTAGATCTTGCATGCCGCAACAAAGATCAACGATCCCGGGTGCCACAACTACAACCCAGCACAGCCAAATAAAACAAACAAAAACCACCAGAGTTTTATGACCCACACACAACCCTATTACCATTCTGGCAAATTCCCTTCCAGCACTGTAATAACAGTTCTGTGTTATCTCAAGCTTTGCAATCCTTTAAAAAACGACTATGTAACACCCTACTACGAAGATTCACACAATTATATTCTCCAGATTTGGACTGTCAGGCTATTTTCAACTTTTCACTTTTACAAAGAACAACTTGTGCATTTGAGCTGCTTCTTTTTGTGAGTTTGTATGTAGAACCCTCTACCTTAGGAGTTTTCCAAAAAGTGGAACTACTTAATCAAGTGCTCTGGAGGTCTGTAAATCTTTTCATTCATCCAGCGTTCACTGGGTATTGACACAGTGCCTGGCACGGTGCTCAGAGCAGACAGACGGCGGACATGTGGTCCTGGTCCTTGTCCTCAGTGAGTTTCCAGGCGGTAGGGAAAGCATGCTGCCAGACACCTTTCCCATTGGGTGGCACCAATTTCTTAATGAATTAATTCCCAATAAATTCCCTAAGAAGCAGTCCAATTTTACCACATCAACATGCTGCTGCTAAGTCACTTCAGTCGTGTCCGACTCTGTGCGACCCCATAGACGGCAGCCCACCAGGCTCCCCCGTCCCGGGGATTCTCCAGGCAAGAACACTGGAGGGGGCTGCCATTTCCTTCTCCAACGTGTGAAAGTGAAAAGTGAAAGTGAAGTCGCTCAGTCATGTCTGACTCGTAGCGACCCCATGGACTGCAGCCTACCAGGCTCCTCTGTCCATGGGATTTTCTAGGCAAGAGTACAGGAGTGGCTTGCCATTGCCTTCTCCGCATCAACATGCTAAAGGTTCAAATAAATAAACCGAATCCCAAACTGGGTTTATTAGGTGGTAAAAAAACAAAAACAAACAAACCTTGTTTTAACTTGAATTACTGTTTACTGATTAGCCGTGCCTCCTCTTTTATGAATCACTTCATGTTTTTGCTCTGACTTGACTGGAAGCTGGTGTAGTTTGCACTGATTTATGTGTTTTCTTTACCGAACAAAGACTTGAGGCCACTGTCAGTAAAAACTGCCACCCTTTTTTTTCTCCTTTACCATTTCATCTATCGTGCTCCCCACCTGGAATAACTTTCACTTACTGGGGCTATGCCATTTGATCTACAAGGAAAGATTTCCTAAGAAACTACTTAATGAAACCTGTTGCTTTCTTCTGAAAGGGTTATTTTTGACGATAATGTAGATGATGTTAGTTTCCTCTCTACGAGAACCCACAAAAGAAATTTCTTTCAGATATAAGTACCAGGAATAGTTATGCTTCCTGAGTAGAGGGTTTATTTTTCTGTTATGAACACAGTGAATCATGGAACTGAGCACGTCTTCTTTAATCAGTGTCTGGAAGGGTCAACGGTACAGCTCACCACTAGCAAATGCCAACACTTTAAAAGCACACATTTTTGCACACAACTTCATTCCTGGCTTTAACATTTCCTGCCTTCATTTTCCTTATCCATTTATTAAAAAAATTTAAACCAGTTATTAAAATAATGAGGTATAAAAATGCTTATCTTGTTTGAAAATAAAGGTAAGGTTCAAAAAGTATAAAACAAAAGATACGAAGTCCCACTAATCGCTACGTAAGAACACAAAGAGATAAAGGACACATACTATATGATATCACTTACACATGGAATCTAAAAAATATGAATGAATATATGCACAAAACAGACACAAAGACATAGAAAACAAACTTATGGCTACCAAAGGAAAGAGGGAGGGGGGATGGACCAATTAGAGGAGTATGAAACTAACAGATACCAACCACTGATACTACATAAAATGGTTAAGTAACAAGGATTTACCGTATAGCACAGGAAATACATCCAATGTCGTGTAATAACCCAAAGTGGAATATAATGTGTCAAAAAAAAAAAAAGCAAAAACTAAACGAATCACTATGCTATATACCTGAAACTAACACAATACTGTAAAATCAACTATATTTTTCTTTTTTGGCTGAACTGTGCATACGGGATCTTAGTTCCCTGACAAGGGATTGAACCCACATCCACTGCACTGAAGTGCAAAGTCAACCACTGGACCACCAGGGAAGCCCCAGATCAACTATATTTCAGTTTAACAAACAGAAAAAAAGGACACAGTCCTGATCTTAAGGAGCTGAGAAGCTAGTGGGCAAGAAATAAGAAGACACAATTACCAAGAAGCATGGGAAGTGCCTCCCTGACCAGAACATGCTATGGACACACACAGGAAAGGGGCATCTAAAGCAGACTGAAGGTCTCTTGGGATGATTTCTGGGGAAAATGACGCAGAGTCCAGAGGGAAAAGTGATTGAACAGAGAAAGACAGGCCAGGGCAGCCCAAGTGATGGAAAAGACCTTACACACTGAGCTAAAGAGTTTAAACTTGACCCTGAAGACCATGGAGAGTCACTGCAGGATTTCAAATGGGATATAAAGCCACAATCAGATTAGCATTTTAGAAAGACCCGCTGATAGTGGTGTGTAGAACACATTGACTGTGGATAAAAAATGAACCAGTGTCTGCAGCTAAGCAGTCAGAAGTGGTAAGGGCCTGAATGATTTACCACATTAAAAAAAAGAGGCTTCCATTTTTATTATATTTTATTCCTATTGTTAATATATGGGAATGTGGTGACGTTTTGCCAAACTCATTAAATTTAACCTCTTGAATTCAGTTTTCTGGAGGCATTTATCATCAAATAAACAATTCTATCTCTTCTTTTCTAATATGCATACTTCAATTCTTATTGTATTGGCCACAATAGTATTTTTAAAAAATAATTATCCAAACAGTTTTAAGTTATAAATCGAAAAATGGCCCAAGGGAATAATATAAGAGATTTCGGAAATGATTCAAATGCTTTCGGAACTTAATATTACAAATCAGAAGCAACGTAACAATGGCGAGGACCTGCCGCTGATGACAGACAGGTTGCTGGGCGACGTGGGGTCCTCCCACCCAGCAGCGCGGCACAAAGAGAGCTGGTTGCTCTTAGAAATGGGGCACCTGGTTCAGTGTGCGGAAAGAAGGAAAGAAAATGGAACTGTGCATTTATTCCAGCTGTGGAAGGAAGATAAATTTGACTATTGTGAAATAAAGGATATTATCTGAGAAAAACTGAATTAGCATGAATATATAAAAATAAAATAGCTTTACCCAGTGAAATATTAAAAAAAAAAAAAAAAGGTGGAAGAAACAGAAGAGGCAAAAATTAACTGATATCATCTTATGTGCATATGCGTGTGTGTGAATAAATCTATTACAAATATGAAATGTATACAGTCAAAAACAATATTTCACTGAATATGTGGCCAGTCAAAAGAGAGAAATGATCAGCTTACTCACAAAGGAAATAAAAATAGTAAATCATCATTTGAGACACTAGACAGTCCCTCAGGAAGTGAAAGAAATTTAAAAAACACTTTCAGGGAATTGCTAACACACTTTTTAAATTAAGAAATTGACAAAGCTAGAATACAATGAAATGTATACTTTTATGTACTGCTGTCAACTAGCCTCTAAGCTACTTGGAAATCCATATCACACATGGAACAGCAGCTATACGCAGGCATGCATGTACATGTGCAACCACGCACTCTGATTTCTTAAGTCCTCTTGCAGAAACTGCACCATCAAAAGGGGAAACAGTCATTTATTCAATGGTATTCAGAGTAAAACTATTCATAACAGGAAAAAATGAAAACAATTCAAGACCTTAAGAAAGTAAAATGGCTCAATGAGCCACAGGATAGCAACAAGATGTATCATACAGTCTTCTGTTTTACTTAGGTCTAAAAAAATTTTTTTGCAGTATAGTTGATGTAGAATATTGTATTAGTTTTATCTATATAAGAGTGATTCACAACTTTAAAAGGTTATAGTCCATGGATCATTACTATAAAATATTGCCTATATTCCCTATGCTGTACCATGTGTCCTAGTAGCTTCCTGATTTTCTACATGGTAGTTCGTACCTATTAACCCCCTAGCTCCTGTGCTGCCCCTCCCTGCTCCCTTCTCCTCACTGGTAGCCACTAGTTTGCTCTCTGTATCTGAGTCTGCTTCTTTTCTGTGATATTCACTAGTTTGTTGTATTTCTTTGGATTCCACATGTAAGTGACATTATTCTGTCTCAGTCTTTCTCTGACTTCTTTCACTTAGCATAATGCCCTTTCCGTCCACCCACGTTGCTGCAGATGGTTAAATTTCACTCTTTTTCATGGCTAAGTAGTATTCCATCTTCTTTATCCATTCATCTGTTGACGGACACTTAGGCTGCTTCCATGTCTTAGCTGCTGTAAATAGTGTTGGTATGAACATTCAGGTGCATGTATCTTTTTGAATTAACATTTTTTTAAAAGGACACTAATGGGGAAAAAACTAGAAATGTAAAGGTAGAAACTCAAATCAATGCTTTGCAAAACAGTGACTTAAGATATAGATAGAGAATATTTTCCTACACTCTCATTTAGGTACACTGGGCCTGGAGGCCAACCTGGTGCTATTCAGCTAACAGCACAAATGTTATTAGTATCTCCTTCCTTTATAACATAACTGGCTACTGTAGGGACCTTCATCCTCCAATCAAAGGAATGTACAGTCAGCTTTATGGCTTAGGTTTTTGCAAGGAAAGCAACTGCTGAATTGTCTCGTGGGCTTACCGTGAGTGTGGCAAGTGACATGAAGCCAATCAGGTTGTTCCATACTTTATCGATGTCCTTTAGCAACTGCTGGAGTTTCTCACTGCACACCGCAGTGGCTTTTATCCCCAGCTCCACACGTTTTGTTACCCTGTACACCTCGACAACACCTGGCAGGGTGAGAGAGGAAAGAGTTAGGTGCTGGAAGTGAAGAGAAAGAGATCAATGAGACTCAGCAGCTTTACTGCTGGCTGATATCCCAGGTGAAACAGGGACTGCATCTGGACAGATGTGAGCTTATTATTCCTTGGGATCAACCAACTTTTTTGGCCCGCAACCCCTGGCATGTGGGATCTTAGTTCCTTGACCAGGGATTTAACCTATGCCTCCTGCACTGGAAGCATGGAGTCTTTTTATTTATTTTTTAAAAATTAATTAATTTACTTTAATTGGAGGCTAATTACTTTACAGTATTGTAGTGGTTTTTGCCAGACATTGACATGAATCCGCCCTGGGTGTACATGTGTTCCCCATCCTGAACCCCCCATCCACCTCCCTTCCCATCCCCTCCCTCAGGGTCATCCCGGGGCACCAGCCCTGAGCACCCTGCCTCATGCATCAAACCTGGACTGGCAATCTAATTCCACATATGATAATATACATGTTTCAATGCTATTCTCTCAAATCATCCCACCCTCGCCTTCTCCCACAGAGTCCAAAAGTCTGTTCTTTACATCTGTGTCTTTTTTGCTATCTCGCATATAGGGTCATCGTTACCATTTTTCTAAATTCCATATATATGCATTAATATACTGTACTGCTGTTTTTCTGACTTACTTCACTCTGTATAATAGGCTCCAGTTTCATCTCATTAGAACTGATTCAAATGCATTCTTTTTAATGGCTGAATACTCCATTGTGTATATGTACCACAGCTTTCTTACGCATTCATCTGTCGATGGACATCTTCCCAGGGAAGCCCAGGAACCATAAACTGTTAACGCCGCAGTATAAACTCCCTGGTAAGAGCGCAGACTGTGGAGCTACACCACCTGGATTCAAGTCCAAGCTCTGCCACTTACTAGCTGTGTGACCTCAGGCAGGGAGCAGACCTCTCTCTACTTCAGCCTCCTCATCTGTAACCTTCTCAAAGGACGGCTGAAGAGGGTAAACTGGTTAAAACTGCAGAAGGCTTAGAACAGCAGACATTAACCAAATATTAGCTATTTTTTTTCTGGAATCTTTATGAGTCCATCTGTTTGAATTTGGGAAATACAGTTATACTCACTGAAAATGGGAATATTAACAGTTTAAAAGAATCGCAATGTCAGGATCACTATAACGCACAGGCAGACCTTGATTTACTGCACTTCCCTCTGTTGTGGTTTCCAGATACAAATATATGAATTTTTTTTTACAAATTGAAAGGTTGTGGTAACCGTGCATGAAGCAGGTCTATAAGCACCATCTTCCTTCCTGACAGCATCTGTTCACTTTGCTTCTCTGTCACAGTTTGGTAATTCTCACAATAGTTCAAACATTTCCATTATCATCATATTCGCTATGGTGATCTGTGATCTATGATGTTACTGCTATAGTTGTCTGGGGGCACCATGAACCACCCAGCATTTGTTCTGACTGCTCCGCTGACCTTCTCCACCCACCCATCTCCTCCTCAGGCCTCCCTATTCCCTGAGACACAACAATATTGAAATTAGGTCAATTAACAACCCAATGACAGCCTCTAAGTGTTCAAGGCAAAGAGGAGTCTTACGTCTCTCACTTCAAACCAAAAACTAGAAATGATTAAGCTTAGTGAGGAAAGCATGTCGAAAGCCAAGATAGGCCAGAAGTTAGGTCTCTTGTGCCAGCTAACCAACTTTCGAAAGAAAGGAAAAGTTCTTGAAAGAAATCAAAAGGGCTACTCTAGGGAACACACGAATGGTAAGAAAGCAAAACAGTCTTATATGCTGATACGCAGAAAGTCTGAGTGCTCTGGAGAGATGACCGTACCAGCCACAGCATTCCCTCATCCCAAACAAGGCCCTGACTCTCTTCAGTTCTATGAGGGCTGAGACATAAGGAACCTGCAGAAGAAAAGTCTGAAGCCAGCAGCGGTTGCTCATGAAGGTTAAGGAAAGAAGCCATCTCCATAATATCCCCATAACATAAAGGGGCAAGGCGAAGCAAGTGTTGATACAAAAGCTGCAGCAAGTTACCCAGAAGACCTAGCTCAGATAATTAACGAAGGTGGCTACGCTAACCAACAGATTTTCAATGTAGATGAAACTGCTTTCTTATTGGAAGAAGATGCCATCCAGGAACTTTCATAGCTAGAGAGGAGAAGTCAATGCCTGCCTTCAAAGCTTTCAATGACAGGCTGACTTTCCTGTTAGGAGCTGATGCAGCTGGGGACGTTAAGCTGAAGCCAATGCTCATTTACTATTTCAGAAATCCGAGGGTCCTGAAGAATTATGCTACACCTACTTTGCCTGTGCTCTCTCTATAAGCGGAACAACAAAGCCTGGATGATAACACATCTGTTCACAACATGGTTTACAGAATATTTTAAGCTCACTGTTGTGGACTACTGCTCAGAAAAAAAAAAAAAAGATTAAAATATGACTGCTCAGTGACAACGCATCTGTCACCCAATACCTCTGATAAAGATATACAAGAAGATTAATGTTTTCATGCCTGCTAATAACAGAACATCCATTCTGCAGCCCATGGGTCAAGTAATAATTTCTATTTTCAAGTCTTTAGGAAATACATTTTAAGAGGCTATAGCTGCCACAAGTGAAGAGAAACTCAAAAGCCTCTTGATGAAAGTGAAAGAGGAGAGTGAAAAGGTTGGCTTGAAGCTCAACATTCAGAAAACAAAGATCATGGCATCTGGTCCCATCACTTCATGGGAAATAGATGGAAAAACAGTGGAAACAGTGTCAGACTTTATTTTTTTGGGCTCCAAAATCACTGCAGATGCTGATTGCAGCCACGAAATTAAAAGACGCTTGCTCCTTGGAAGGAAAGTTATGACCAACCTTGATAGTATATTAAAAAGCAGAGACATTACTTTGCCAACCAAGGTCCATCTAGTCAAGGCAATGGTTTTTCCCGTGGTCATGTATGGATGTGAGAGTTGGACTGTGAAGAAAGCTGATTGCCGAAGAATCGATGCTTTTGAACTGTGGTGTTGGAGAAGACTCTTGAGAGTCCCTTATACTGCAAGGACATCCAACCAGTCCATTCTAAAGGAGATCAATCCTGGGTGTTCATTGGAGGGACTGATGCTAAAGCTGAAACTGCAATACTTTGGCCACCTCATGCGACGAGTTGACTCACTGGAAAAGTCTCTGATGCTGGGAAAGGTTGGGGGCGGGAGGAGAAGGGGACGACGGAGAATGAGATGGCTGAATGCCATCACCGACTCTGTGGACATGAGTTTGAGTGTACTCCGGGAGTTGGTGATGGACAGGGAGGCCTGGCGTGCTGTGATTCATGGGGTCGCGGAGAGTCGGACACGACTGAGCGACTGAACTGAACTGAACTGAACTGATAGCTGCCACAGATGGTAATTCCTCTGGTACATCTGGGGAAAATAAATTGAAAACCTCCCGGAAAGGATTCACTATTCTAGATGTCATTAAGAACATCTAGGATTCATGGGAAGAGGTCACAATATCAACAAGAGGAATTTGGAAGAAGTTGATTCCAACCCTCATGGGTGACTCTGAGGGGTTCAAGACTTCAGTGGAGGAAGTAACCACGGACATGATGGGAATAGCAAGGGAATAGAATTACAAGTAGACCCTTAAGATGTGACTAATTTTCTACAATCTCATGATAAATCTTTAACAATGAGCAAAGAAAGTGGTTTCTTGGGGTGGAATCCACTCCCTGGTGATGACTGTTAAAATGACAGCAAAGAACTTAGAATATTACATTATCTTAGCTGATAAAGCAGCGCAGATTTCAAGAAGATTGATACCAATTCTGAAAAAAAGTTCTCCTGTGGGTAAAATGCTATCAAACAGCATTGTATACTATATAGAGAAATTGTTCATCAGTGAAAGAGTCCATCGGTGAAACAAACTTCATTGTCTTATTTTAAGAAATGACCACAGCCACCCCAACCTTCAGCAACTACCATCCTGATCTGCCAGCAGCCATCAACATCAAGGCAAGAGCCTCCACCAGCAGGAAGATTATGACTTGCTAAAGACTCAGGTAGATGATGGCTAGCCTTTTTTAATCAATTTTTTTTCAATATTTTTATTTAAGGTTTTTCAGACATAATGCTATTGCACACTTAATGGACTACAGTCCTAAGGTAAACATAACTTTTCTATGAACTGGGAAACCAAAATATTCATGCAACTCGCTTCACTGAGCTATAAGCTTTACTGCAGCGGTCTGGAATCAAACCTTCAATGTCTCCCAGTGAAGTGAAAGTGAAAGTCATTCAGTTGTGTCCAACTCTTTGCGACCCCATGGACTTCACAATCCGTGGAATTCTCCAGGCCAGAATACTGGAGTGGGTAGCCATTCCCTTCTCCAGGGGAATCTTCCCAAACTAGGGATCGAACCCAGGTCTCCCGCATTGCAGGAGGATTTTTTTACCAGCTGAGCCACAAGGGAAGCCCAAGAATACTGGAGTGGGTAGCCTGTCCCTTCTCCAGGGGATCTTCCTGACCCAGGAATTGAACTGGGGTCTCCTGCATTGCAGGCTGATTCTTTACCAACTGAGCTATCAGGGAAGCCCCAATATCTCCCAGGTCTGCCTGTAATTAAGAAATATTTCACTCCTCTGAATGCCCAAAGATTTAGAAAGTCTATGGCTTCATGTATCTTTTATACACTTAACAGGACACAGAATGGTTCTTTTCCTGTGGTCTCTGAATTATGGCTGAATTCTTCCAGCAAGGATGAGAGCTGCAAAGGTCTCCAAAGACTAAGGACAGCTGCCAGGCATTACCCAACCCCTCCCCTAGACTGTTCCAGAGAGAACTGGAAGAATGCCAGGGGGTCTTCGGTGGTACACGCTCAGCCTATATACAGCACTGTGGCTTGTCCTTCCTTCCCCAGGGGAAGGTTAGGAATTGCTGCCCACTCTGAGCCAAGTGAGGGGGCTTCTGAGTCAATCTTTCATACTAGGAAACTACTAGAGGGAAATATAGGCACCCTATGAGCTGGTGAGCATTTGCTTATGAGGCAGACTTATGCCTGTCTGGGCAGGAAAGAGGAACAAGAGCAGGAGGCAGGAGTAAGGAGAGCTCACAGCCCTTCAGAGCCACTCACCCAGAGAGCATACGCAAGTGACCACTGTGCACCCAGCACTAGGCGAGGTGCTGGAAACCCAGCCTGAAGCAAAACACACCCAAATCTCTCCCTTCTTGGAGGTGGATTTTAGTGGAGACAGATAATACATACAAATAATAGAAAGTAAAGTATTTAAGATAGTAAATGTGACAGGGCTAGGGAGAAAATCAAGCAGGGAGACGGACAGCAAGTGACAGGGTTGGGAGAGGGAACACGGTTTTGAGTGAGAGGGGCGAGAAGACCTCACTTAGAAGGTGACATCTGAGTAAAGGTCTGAAGAAGATTAGGGAGAGTCCAGTGCCTATGGTTCTGGCTACAGGCAAACCCTGAGCAGCAGAGGACCACTGAGAAGGACAGGGACTGAGATTTCACATTAGACTGGGACTCGTGAGCGCTGAAGGCGGCCAGGAAGTTAAGGAATCTGTGAGGTTGGTAAGGGATAGAAAGGCAGAATTCAACAGAGCATGGTAAAAGCTGATTGGGGACCCAATAATTTACTTTTCTTTTTTAAACCAATGATTTAATTTTAATGCCTCATCTAGTTCAGACTCTTTGATAAACCAGTAACATGTGACTTTACATTGTGTATAACAAGGACTGAGAAACCTGGCCACAGAGACCTTAAGCCAAACAGTTGTTTCAGGGTAGGATTTAAGTGTCTTATCTATAAAAGCAGAAGCTACTTAGTGAAGTCCTATGAGACCTGAGAGATCTAGATTAAACTACTTGAAATAGGGACAGCTTGAAAAGCCTCCAAAGTGTTATAATTTTGAAGAAGTAAAATATGAAAGCACATACCTAATAAGTACTCCATGCCTTGAGCTGACTGAATTACTTCTGTGCATACAGAGCTACTACTGATTCCATTTAAGGTATCATTGGCCTTCTTAATGACCTACGAAGAAATGAAATCACATCACGTTACATAGTCAGGAAGAGTCATTACAAAGCAGTTTACTGTTAGTAGAAAACCCAAAGGAAAGCAGGGAGGTGTGAAAATGCATGACTGATTGATGTGTGCAGTTGACTATGCTGAAACAAATCTGAGAATTTCATTTTGACATTGATGAACCAAGCCTCCGTTTGTTTGGAAGTGGAAAGACAAAGGTTCTTCAGCTTAAATGTTATTTTAACTTGGGCAGAGATAATGATATCACTTTGTTACACCTTAAACTCAGTGATGGAAGAGGGCACCGTAAGTCAAGTGAGCGGAGTCTGCTACAACAGGTGGGAAAGAAGTCTCACTGAAGACGTGTGCCTTTCCACACAGGTCCTCCTAGTGCAAGGCCATCAAGGCAGTGCTCGCCTCAAGTCCATCCAAAGGAACCAAGAAGGCAAGACGACACAAGAGGCACATGCGGACGTGGAAACACATGGAAGGGACAGACTCACCTCCAGAGCACTCCCCAGACACCGCTGCCATTCATACGCATACCTCTCATTCTCCTGTGAAATTTGTAAAAAAGAACTGCGTCAAGCGGGCAAGCCTGGAATCCTACTTGTGACTGCTGTCAGTTCAGAGTCCTGAAGACTTACTTTCATGTCTATGAAAATCACTAATCCAAGTGCAGTTGATCTTCTGAACCCACTAATGATGATTTTTATTGATAGTTCCTGATAACTATAACTTCTAAACACATGACTTGTAAATTGGAGGGAAATAGTTTTTAGTGTATTCCCTTTGTAAACGTTGCCTCATTTGTTCCATTAATAGTGGAAGCTTCTTTAAAGGTACCTACCACGTAGGTGTCTAGCACGTGAGCCAGTATCAAACCACAGCTTCCTGCTCCACAGTCAGGAAGCTATGTGTGCGAGTGAACGCGGGTCTGACAGGATGGGGAGGAGGATGCTAAGAGTGTTGGCTGGAGGAGGAAGCAGCCTGGGACGAACATTAACCACGAGAGGATCCAGCACATCTGTCCTCTTTTTTTTTCCCTTAAAGATGCTTACTTAATGTGGGCCAGTTTTTAAATTAGCTACAATATTACTTCTGATTTTTTTTTTTTTTTAATGTCTTGGTTTTTTGGCCATGAGGCATGTGGAATCTTAGTTTCCTGATCAGCAACTGAATCCACATGCCCTGCACTGGAAGGTGAAGTCCTAACCACTGGGTTTCCAGGGAAGTTCCTCCCGCCCCCAACCCCCGCTCCACCTTTTGAGGTTTTACCACTAAGATGATAAAGTCCACATGCTCAAAAAGAACGCCCTGAAGAAACACTTCCCTCCTTGTGAAGTCTCAGGAATAATTCCACTTTTAGGGTCACTAACTACTCTCAGTGATGTCACATCTAGGAGGAATCTTCGTCCAGGGCTAAGGTCACCATGCCCTCACTTTAGTGACCATCTCAGGCCGGGGGCCTTGGGACGGTCTGTCCCTCGTTCCCCAGGTGACCGAGGCAAGCACTTTCTCTCGGGGCCCCGGGGACGTGGAGACCGCTCACCTCCACCTCTCCCGTCAGGTCTTTGTACTTGTCGCGGATGACAGGCAGGGCAGGCTTCTCACTCAGCGTGTTGGACCGGTCCCTGAAAGCCTGCTCCAAAGCCGGGGAAGGAGAAGAGCGGCTTATTTCTTTATCACCAAGGCTCAGGCTCCTCTTGTGTGATCCTGGGGGAGATGGATGGCACAAAGGTGCTGATTACTTAGCTTAATCCAAGCAGAGGCTTTTCCTTGCTCACATGACCCTCTTCTCCAGACGCTGGCGTCAGGAGGTGGTCAGAATCACACTTCTCATTTCGCCTGTCTGGCAAGCGACACGTTGAACCCTTTCCCTTGTTCTCTCATGCCTGAGTCCCCTTTCTTTAATTTTCTCCATTACGCTTCTTTAATCTGTCACAATACTTCATAACTCTGAGTGTGGGATCACTGGAGTCTAGAGGACTAGGGTCTTTCTAAGTATCAGTGTGCAAGAGTGTGGCTGCTTTTCCAGTCATCACTTGTGGATTGGTATTGACTTCTTCCCTCTTTCTCAATGAACAGAAATCAATGAGCCCTTCTGTCACGGTGGGATTAAAACCAAAGGGGCAAACTCGAATGCCTTCAGAGAGCAGGCGGGCAAAGGAAATGACTGAAGCAGGTCAGCTGGAGAGGAACGTGGTGGGAACCATGGCACAGGGCAGACCTCACATCATCTGCTGGAGGGGATGATGCTACTCTGCTCCAGCTGATCATCAAGAGGTGGGAACACAGGCCTAGGACTGCCAGATATTATGCCTTTCCAAGAAAGGTGAGAAATCCAGGTTGTGAAGTGTCATGGTTTTTATGCATCGGCAACTGCTTCACACATTAGAAATCCTTCAGTGTGGGTCAATCAAAAGAGGTCTGCAGACTGGACCCAGATCCATAGGTACTATGCAGCACTTGGGATGAAAAGATATATTCTGTAGCCAGGGATCAAGAGCAGGACTCACTGGCCCACACGGGGGTCAAACCACTTCTCTGACTCTTCTAATACAGCACACTTCTCCCCAAAACAAGCCAACAAACTGACCATGTGCTGCACTTAATTTTAACCCCCAAAGCTGTCATCTGATGAATACTGGTTTAATTTCAGTTCAGTCTCAGGGAAACCCTCTTTTATAGTCCTTTGTCACAGACTCTGATTTTAAACATTGGAAAATATATTTCCTGCCAACCCTGGGACCAACTTCTTATTCTAAGAACGAACAAACACTTAAACGCAGTGGTAGAAACCAGGATGTAAAATCTGTGTTGAAAGCTACTCACCTTGAACAGAAAGGTCAAAGGTTGCTAGCTCACTTTTGATCATTTCTTCACTGGATTTCATTTTGCCTTGTGAATTGGCCACTAAAAAGTCAAATTTGCTGATTTTGGGCTTCTCACTCTGAAACTCTCCGAAGTCATCTGTGCATTCCTTGGGGGTGTCGTGAGAAGCGCTGCTGGAGGCCGGGCTCAGGCAGGCAGCCTCTTGGCTCCGCTCGCCTACAGGCAGGTCTTGTCTGGTGAAATCCCTGAAGTCCCCGCTTTCATACTCCTTTGGCTCGCTGGCCTGCGGGATCACGTCCTTAAAATTGGCGAAAGCTGGGAAGGTGGTCTCTGGAAGAGGATCCTCGCTGGCGAAGGTTGTGACTTTGGAGAGAGATGTCACGGTGAGGTTTTCAGAACTGCCAAACGAAGTCTCTTTCTTTTGAAGAACTGAGGCGGCTGAGGAGGCTCCGCTTCCTGCTGAGAGGACAAATGGGGACAGTTTTCTGCCCTGAGAGGCATCATCCCTGTCTGACCAGTCATAGCTCGTAAGTGTGCTGACTGCAAAATTGCTACTGTAGGTTCCAAAAGCAGCATATTTTAAGTCCTCTATATCTGAAAGGGAAATAAGACCCCACAGTTAGAGGCAAGCTCACCATGTAGGCAAAATGCCCTAAACTCTGCAGAACCAAAATGTCCAGCGTCTTTGATTAGTTCCATGCAATATTGGAATTGACTAAATTTACAGCTTGTACTAAAATTAAAGGAGCTGGGCTGTAAAATCTGATCTTTAAAAACCCACATTAGCCTTGAGCTGGCATTTATATTTAGTAACAAAGAGTCCTTTTCTTCTGATACGACAGTTCCTAAAAAAAAGACAGGAGGTTCATCCACCAATGTATATACTGTTTGATAGAAGGATAGGGTCATTTAACAAAATGTCCACTCACTTGTAAACTTGAAAATGTATTTACAATATTCCTTGCCCCAAACAAGTCCCTTACGTTTTGACTTCACTGGAACATGTTCATTTATAACATGCTCATATGAAATGTATATGACACACTAGTTAAAAATTGACTATCTTGAAACTAAAGTAAAAAAAATGTTATAGCTAACTTTTAATCAATTACTAGGAGTTTCTGTCTAGGCAAGGCCAAATATGAGATTTTAATTAAGTAGTTACTTACCCAGTTGTTATTTTGGTCACTATGGACGTCATACTGCTGTGATGGAGTATGAGGGAAAAAAAAATCAATCTAAGCTAACTTTAGCCTCTAAACAAATAGAATCAAAAGTCTGGGTCCTTTTGGGCTCTTGTTTCTCTTTCAACTATGTGTAATCTCCTCATTAAAAAAGGAAAAGAAAGAAATGCTTGGGAGGAAGATTCATTTTACATGTTTAATACATATTTAAATAATTTAAGAGGTGGCACCAAACAGCAAAAAGAATATAGGTTTTTAATTCAGACAGACCTGCATTCAACTCCCAGCTGCGCCACCTACCACTTGTGTGACACTAGGTGAACTATTTAATATCTCAACTTTGGCTCGCTTATATGTTAAAAAAACAAAAAAAGCAAAAAACAGACCAGGCACTTGGAAGGGCTGTGTTGTGCCATTAATGACAGTGTGTATAAAGGGATGTGTGACAGCCCAGAGCCTAGTGAGCAGCACAGCAATTATTACACAACACAGTTACCACCAGCCTCAATGTGAAATTTAGCTGCCTGCCTTAGGGCTTAAAATAGAATCGTTTCAAAGTAAAATGTGAAAAGTCAACCCATCACTTTGGTGGTCTTAGCAGGGAAAATCTCTTGCCCACTTTCTTGAAGCCAAACCAGCTGGGGCTGAGTCACACTGGTGTGGAGAAGCCACCTTCCAGCGCCAAGGTCCATTCAATCTGGCCGAGATGCGTTTGGTCTCATTTGGGTCACTGTCTACCAGGTAAGAAAGCCAAATGCAAGACTCCCCCTCTCCGACAACCAAAAGCAGGGCTTACAAGGAAAATGCTCGGAAAGTTCTGTGACCTAGATTCTCGTAACTCAGTTAAAAGGTGAGCCAACACTGGGCCTCTTCGTTTCTCTTACACAGCGACGCTGCCTGGTTTATGAGAGGGACGCCATTCCTGACACCGCTCCTATAACAGTGTACCACAAGTGTCTCTCTCAATCCTATTAGGAAAAGGGCACTAACTTAACATAAACAGGAGCGGGGAGGAAAAGATTTAGGTGAGAACATACAGTTTAGAACGAATGAAACAAGACTTTAGACAGAATGCCTTCTTAGTCTCTGGCTGCTGTGTTTGTTTTCCCCACTATTTAAAGGGATCAGAGGGTTCCCTGACATTAATTAAGTGAAATTCAATCAGAAGGCAGATGCAGTTAAACACAAGATGAGTGAGTCTGCAAAGGGTTCATTCAGAAGAATGTGTCACAACATAAATTTTTTATTATTAGATCCTACCAGAAAGCTCTTTGAAGAAGCTATGTTATGAACTACTCCGAGAATCTCATCTACTAAATTGGTAGCAATTTTCATAGAGACCAAAGATAAACTTAATAAAAAGTTAAGCTCTTGTTCAACCACAACTAAGTTGCTATGGTAATAAAAAGATCCTTTTGTGCAAGTATGCAACAAGAAAAAACAAGTTAAAAAAACAACAACAACCAGAAATGACTATAATATAATCAGGTAAAAGGCATTATAAACACTAAGGGAATACCTTAGTTGAAGAGCTTTCAAGTATTTTGTGTAATACTTCAACAAATCTTATTTTTACTATGAATGATAAACACAACATTCTGCCTTTTGGAACAACTCACAGAAATGACCAAACAAAAGACTAAAATGGAAATATTTTGTATTCCAAAAAATAATGCAGAGTAATTATACAGGATATATGAAAGTTAAACCTCAAGGTTGATTTTTAAATTTTACTTTTGCTTATTTACTGGCTAGACAGTGTAAAAAAAAATAAGTTACTAAAGTGCAATTTATGTGGACACAAAAGGAAGTACTGCCATTATATAAGGAACATAAGAACACTGTATTCCTAAACCAAAGCACTTTATAAGCCATATAAAAATGAGTTGTATTTCCTGGCATGGTGAATATTAGTAAACCATTTTTTTTTTTGATGTGGTAAATTAGTTCACTAAACGTAGGTTAAACCAAGAAAATTCTTCATTTCCCACATTAACAGTTCTGTTTTCTAAGCAATCAAATGATATGTATTACTGTAAGTTGGTCTTAAAAATATTAAAGATTCTGTTAAACCTACAACATGAGTGATGGAAAAATAACATGGAATAACCCACAACTTGTAATCACTGAAGTTGCTGTAGGTGAGTTTTCAATTTGACAGCTGAATTCTGAAAACTGCAGGAGAAAAAGGAAAAGAAAACAGAATGGATGCAATAAAAGGAATAGAGAATCACCTGTATTTCCAATTCTATTGGAAAACTCGGGCTGTGCTGGATTGAACTGCAATTGCACACAGACAGTGCAACAAACTGTGTGCTTTAATATACTTATTTGTTTGCAACCAGCAATGTCCTATTACCAAACCAGAGGAATAAACTACACAATCTGCTTTCCATCTTGGGTCTCAAATCAAGACATGGATTTCCTGCTTATGCTGGCAAGTAACCCCATCAGTCTCTCCCATAACCTCTATTCAAATCCCATCTGAACAGATGTACATGAGAACAAGGTATTTCTTGGAACAAAGAATGTCAGCTGCCACTACAGGACGCAGAAGGCCACACTGATTTCCATGGATCTTTTCTAAAGCTGTAAGCATGTGCCCAGGTGATTAAGAGTTATTAGCTTTTGAGAAAGCATTTAGAAAAAGAAAAAAAAAAAAAAGAGTTACATGCGCAAATTCCACCACTCCTCAGTGCTTAACAGGGCAATAAAAATGTTCATTGGACTAAGGGATTTCCAATACTGATTTAGTCCAAACTCCGTTTTACCAAAGCAAATCATGAAATATTTATACATATATTTAATATATTTAAACTTCTGTCCATTTCTGGTCTTACTCCTCCTTCTGAGATCAATCACGTTCTCTGTTAACTGTAGAGCCTGGTCTGACTGTATTGTCTTAAGTAGCAAACACCCAGACGGTGTTGTTAAAACAGGAATGAAAGTGATCACAGTGTAAGCATGACAGGCCATAAAATGCTGCTGTATAATCGCCTTCCAGTATTTTCTAACCTGCATAGAAACCTACCATTCTTCATTTGTACAGACCCATGTAAATCTAAGGTTTAAGTGCCATCAGTCTATTAGTAAGCACCTGCAGGTTTCTGGGTCAGTGTTTTAAGTTCAATTAAAAAAAAAAAAAGGTAATCCTCTGGATAGTTTCAGGTGGAGGAGGCAGAAGGCCATGGAATAGTGCCAAGACATACAGTGGGATATGGTCATCATTTTAAAAATCTCATTAAAAAAACATTAAATGAGCACAGAAGATGGCAATTACAACTGGAGCCTTTTGGCCATGCAAGGGAGAGGGCAGCACCCGGGAGAACCTCCTATGTATATCACCCCATATATAGTGACCCTATACAGCTAATGGGCCAACATTTTCCAAAACAACTTATGAAAAGCATTCAACTGATGGAAAAACGAAGCTGGAAGCTCTTTAAAAATAAAATGGCTTGATTTTTTGAGTTACTTTAGGATTTTGCTCAGCTTCTTTGATATTGATAAAATTATCACCATGTTCATCAGCTACTTTTAAAAATCAGTAGGGATTTTAATGAGAAAAACAGAGTGATTGTAAAATAGAAATACATCCGAATAATTTCTCAGACACCGAGGTGTGAAGTCAGGCACTAGCCACATCTCACTTTACTTGGCATGGGGGTAAACCAAATAGTATTTTTTGGTTTGTTGGAACTTACAGAAGAGAAGTACAGTCCTTCAAATCTGTATTGTGAATTTATATTGTTATATGTATTATCAAAACTTTCTCCCTAAAAAGTAGTAACTTTTATTGAGTAATTGCTCAGCTTATGAATGTGATTAAGTTTTATGCACAGTTATGTTCATTTACTGCAGCCTGATTTAAAGGAGAAAGGAGTTAAAGTAGCCCCAGATGGACCACACTACCACTAAACTCCATTGACAAAAGAATTCCTTCACCAAAGCCAAAAGACTGGCACAAGAAAATTCTAAATGAAAGGCAACTGATATTATTGCTAGATAGAAGCTACACCAAAATCTTTCTTCCAAATTAGTTAGCACAGATCATAATTAAAACATAATATGATTACACAAGGTTTTGCAAACCAAGTATTATTCAACTTGCTAAAGCATTATGCTCTGGAAAATACAGTATTTTGAAGGGTAGACCCACATTTTCTTAGCCTCAATATGCAATCTCCACCCCAGCCCCCGACCCATGGCATACTTCAGTTACTGAAAGTAATCTCTGGGGAATTCTATTCAAAATCTTCACCTTCAATGGTTTAATTTCCTTTCTGACTCAAATTTTTTAAAGGAAGTGTCAAAATATAAGAAAAAAAAAAAAAAAACCATGGAAATAACTCCTTTTCCCCAAAGTTTTTCTCTACTATTATACTCTAAAATGGTAAAAAAAAAAAAAAAAAAAAGCCCAAATTTGGCTTACTCTTGTGGCTGATTTCATGGGTCTTTCTTAAAAAAAAATTCTTTTCTTAAAAATGCAGAGTTAAGAACTTGCCTCGTGGACTAAGTTAAAAAAGACCAAAGGAAGGTGGCTTCATAATACATTCTGAAGTTGGAAAGGTAATGCACCCTACAGTTAGAGGATGAAGTACTCAACTTCAAACTCAAATTCAGTCCTGGAGACTCCCTAGTATTAACAATGAACACTTTCCATTGCAAAGATTATCAATCTAAATTTGGTTCACATATACTCTGTTCAGAAGTCCATCTCAATATCATTTGATAATTTAATTTATAGATACCTAGTTATTAACAGATGTGGCCCTATTTCCCCAACACTGAACTGAGGTCTTTCCTTTCTCTCTCAGTTTAACTCCTAGTTGAGGCAGGCTCTAAGATGTTTACAAAGCAATAAAATCTACTCAGTTTTGTCACTAGAGGTATGGAATAAAATTTCTAACAAGTAACATAATGTAAGGTTTATACTTTTTAAATGTTTTAAGTTATATTTTAATCCAGTGCCATGTTAAACAGTTATATCAGTGGAATTATAAGAAGAAAAGACTACAATGTACCAATACTTTCTTAGGAAAAAGGTGTTTGAGGAAACAAAATAAACAAAAAGGAAAAAACCCTCTAACCACAGGAGGGTTTAAATTTAATATGGACCAGGTATTTTTCTTTGGTCTAACCCTGGAGAAGTATAAATTACACACATCCCCACACTTTCAAAATATGCCAAAGAATTATTTATTAACGTAGGACTTACAGATCACAAAAGAGAGTGATACAGAAGAGCTGGAAAAAAAGTCATCAGAATAAGCATGCAGATCAGTATTTGCAGAGGAATATACCAAAGCAAGTTCGAAAAGGCACATTCACACAGAAAATGTCCCAATTGAAAAAAAAAGACATCAGAAAAGCAGCCAAAAAATAATAATAAGGCGCTGATTAAAATACAAAGATTTTCAATGTCAAAGAAGAGCTACTTTACAGGTAGGTAAGTAGGTAGCTACAGAAGTCTTGCTAACCCTTTGACAGTGTCACAAAGAGGGTCAGCTCTTGCTGCCAACGAAACCAGATGATCTCAATGACTGCACATCAAGCTGCTTTAGTGCTGAGAGATTCAATTTAGTAGGGGGAGGGTGGGGGTGGGGACAAAAGCAGCCTAGTTGAAATTATACGCAGCAAGGGCTCAAAAGGTTAAATGTAATAATATGCAGAGAAATCAGGCAATGTTATTAGTATTATCTACCTTCCATACAAAGAATCATAGCAGGAGTTAAAAGAGACAGTATCCCCTTCAGAGTTAAGTTAGGGTTTCCAAACAGAATTAAGGTCCAGAGATAAACTACTAGGTCTTATTCTCTCTTCATCAGCTCACTTCTTATTTCTCCAACAAAATGTACCTTTAATCCACAATCTAAGAGAGCAAAAGCTACTGTGGTCAAGATGAAGATAATGTAAAACCAAACTGCACTGGAGAAGTCTCTGTCATTTACCTTCTCCAATACATTCACGCAGCAGTTCTGCTCAAGAACAATACAGATCATTGGTCAGACATCAACCCCTTTTACAACCACTCTAAAGGGATACTGCTCCTTTCAGACAGGAGGTTTACAGATCAAAAGGAGAGAACAATCCGCTTTTAAGAATATCCTCAAATCGAAGAAACTTGGCTTGAACAACATTACAGGTTCCAAGCTGGGAATGTTCCAAATATACATAAAAGGACATGAGCACAGAAGATTATTTTAAACAGGTCAATCAGAACAAGCTCAGTCATGAAACCAATCTCCCCTCCCAAAATGGGAAAAAAAAAAAAGACACCCCAAGCCCCGAATAGACTCATCTCGTAACAACATCTAGTTTGGCACTGTGAAAGAATAGACTCACTTTCAGAAAAATAGCTTCTAATTCATAACTTCAGAGTCCAAAAGGCTAGTGTACATGTTATGAGATTTTAAAATAAAAAGCCATTATTATTGTTGAGAAAACAGAGCGCTTTGCAACCGACTGCTGTAGCTTAAGCAGCTCATACAAAAAAAGAGAAACAGAATCTCTCCAGCAAACAAAGAGCAGCAAAAAAGAAAAGAAAAACATCTGAAGAAAAGTACATTTAAAAAAAGAAGTAGACAGGCAGGGGCACAAGTTGCCCTGCAGACAGCCCACTGCACTTGGCAAAGGCCTTAGCAAAGAGCCCGTGGAACACAGCACTCCTCCAATACCTTGCTCCCGATTCAGCACCCTGTTTAAGACCATTTCCAACATCTCAATAGCCAAAGGATGGATGTAATTTTGTTTTCTGACTTGACCAATTCGATGTATGCAAAAGCCGTCATACTTTACAACTTCTGCCTGAATCTGTAAACTTGGGAGTGTCTTAAGTGTCTCTCTGGTTAAACAATGAACCCTTCACACATGTATGCATTTTTCTGAAATAATACAGTAATGCTGAGATATTTCTCATTATTAAAGGCCACAAAATAGGTGTATCTTTCTATATATATATCAAAGAACGAAACAAAATAAAGACTAAGACACTTGGGAATCTAGTTTTTCTGACAGGAAGTTGGACTAGAAAATCAACTGCTACATGTAAATCCACATGGAATTTAAACAGGGTTCCCTTCTAAGATGTTCTCAAACGTTTTCTGAGGAAGTTAGTAGTTACCCTATTCTACCGTCTACAGATCTGTTACAATTTAATACTTCTAGTCATAGCATTAGCACTGAAAACCTTACCTGAATTCCACTAACAACTGGTGCCCTTCTCCTTGCCAGACCCTGGCACGCAGGGCGCCCATACACAAGTTCTTGCCCTCTTCTTCTCTTGTAGGGATGTGGCAAACTGCAGTACCACTGGCTAGACATTTTTACTTACTTGGCCTAACACGAGTTGGTTTCTGCAAACCAAAAAGAATCCTCTATGGGCAGCTGACAAACATACCCCAGAGAAGAAAAAAGGAGGAAACACTGACTTCACTCACAGAAACAGAGGGACACTACTGACACCGCAAACGTCTTTATAAAATTTCTAGCAATGTGTGGCTCGTTTAGCAGTGGATTTTGATGTGCCTCGAACACCAAGCTGGTGTCAGGTTTCAAATGTCAAACTATTTTAGCTATCCAAGTTTCACTGTATTCACGGTAACCACATATCCGAGTAGCCAGAGAATCAAAAGCAACACTGCTTTAAGGGGACCGGCAATGAAGAGGTTAATTATCAGACATTCATAAAGGTTAAGAGCCAGAGCCTTCCTCTTCTGTAAATGAACACCCACAGAACCACCTCTGACATCTGCGTCACCATCACCAGAGTAATCTCACCAATTCCTCACCTGCGGCAGGAGGATGCTGGCCACTAACTGTCGGTAAATCCAAAGAGCTATCAGACATGACATGCTTAAGCTCTCCTCCCACATCAGCCAGTTTCATGTCAAACTGAACAGAGAGTGCGTCTTCTGAGTCCTCCTTGCCGACACTGCTGCCCCCGATGGAAGGGAGATCGAGGGACTTCACCGAAGCAGAGTCTTCTTTGGTGTGTCTGAAAGCCACCGCTTTCTCTCCCAGGGATTTGTCCGAGTTCATGGAGGAAAATTTACTGGAGTGGAAGTCAGCAAAATCATCATCGCTCTTGCCCGAAGAAGTGCTGTCTTTCAGCTCTTCACCACCTAGTCCAGATCCCTCCAGAGAGAGCTGTTTGAAGACGTCATATTTTGTGGACGTAGCAGCAGAGTTCTGTCCACTCTTCCCCGTGATGCCTGTGCTGCTGGTTAGAGGAACAGGACTAGCTTCCTCTTTAAGGGCCTCATATTTGTCATCTGCCTTTTGCTCTGACGAAACAGAACTATTACTGAAAGCCATAAAATCTGCAAAGTCATCCTGTTCCCCAACAGAGGCTGGACTAGAATATTCCCCAAAAAGGTTGAATTCTCCAAAATCATCAGCCAAACTAGCAGTCTTAGTTGACACCAATGCTGTACTGGGTGCCGCAGACCCTGCCGGCTGGGGTCGTGTGGAAACGGATTTTGATACGCTGAATGCAGCTGAAAAGGACAATGGTTTCTCGTTGCTGCAAGTAACTGAGGAAAACATATCTAGATCTGCTAAGTTCAGAGGATTTTTCACTTGTGTTTGTGGTTTCTGTTGGGTAGCGCCTGAGGGGAAGGTAGCTGGAAAAGGTTTGTCTTTTGCTGGTGGCTCTAGTGGTGAGATACTATCGGCGGTTTTAAAATCAGTGAAGCCATCATCGGTCCCTGCAGATCTGAATTCTGCAAAGTTTTCTCCTGAAAGAAAAAACACAACCAAATACAGAAGAATGCCAAGCTGAAAGGCACACGTTGCAAAGCACGTTACAGAACAAGCATATTACAGACGTTTGCCTCACAGGCTTCATATTATTTAACCATCAGTTTGATAACACCCTACACCATGTATCCTTTTTGTTTCCACACTGAAGGCTAGTGATAGGGAAATAAATAAAAATCAAACCAAACACACGTATCATATCATTTTCATTTTCTCATTTCAGTGTGGTAAGTCTGTATCAGAGCCTTCAACTTGCCGAAAGCATTGCTCTCAGGATGTTTCCTCACTATGGCTACCCAGATAAGCCTCCAGGAGGATAAGAAATGGGCGCTAGAGGTACCTGAAGAGAGGCTTATTAAAATTGTGGCCCTTTAAAGATAAAATGTGCTACACAGTGATCAATCAGGAAAAAAAAAATCACAGTACCTATGAAATATTACAAAGAATTCTACATGAAATATTTAGGATGTACAAGATTCTGCTCAGTTAGGCACTTAAAGCTTATGGTTAGATTCTATGTGGTTTTGCTGAAGTATAAGAGGCATTAATTTGAAGGAAATTTGGTGAAAATTTCTGAAAAGGCATCTACTTACTCGCAGAGCATTTTTGCTAAGGGCATATTATATGTTGCACTCCCGCGCTGTGCAACAAATACACTGAATCTTACAAAAAAAAATCTATGAGTACTTGGGCTTTTCTTGAAGTCAGCCATCTCACGATACCAATCAGCTCTTGTTCTTATTAAAATTCAAAGGGATCTGAACACCAATTGTTATAAAAATTTAGAGGGTTGGATTTAAACTTTATTTTATACTGGGATACTCTGGGGATAGAGTTACTGACAGAATTTATTTTTTTAGTTAGAGAAAATAGGTACTAAGGTATTTCTCAGAAATAATTAAACAGATGCAGTTAAGATACTGGTAAAAAAAAATCTGGGCCATGGTTCTTAGTAGGGTTTCTGTTCTTCACTATCACAGTCATGTTATCACTGGGTTTCCCTGGTGGCTCAGACGGTAAAGAATCCGCCTGCAATGAGGGAGACGTGGGTTCGATCCCTGGGTCAGGAAGATCCCCTGGAGGAGGGCATGACAACCCACTCCAGTATTCTTGCCTGAAGAATCCTCATGGACAGAGGAGCCTGGTGGGCTACAGTCCATGGGATGGCGAAGAGTCGGACACAGCTGAGCAACGAAAGCACAGGAGAGCATGTAATCACTCACGGGCATGACATTAGGACGTTCAAACAATCTCCATTTTCTAATAGCACCTGAAGGTCTCCCATACAATCCACCAGGTTATACCAGGTAATGAAAACCAGAGGTAAACCAATTATAAATGTAGCTATACTAACATCACTTGTTATTTAAAAATACGAGTGCCATTCTGGAGAGTTATAAACTAAAACACAAGAAGCTTTAATTTCCTCATCTACTTTTTAAAATTATATTTTCCCCTAAAAATGATAAAGAAGCATATAAACTAGAAAAATGTATGTAAAATCAAAATATAATTCTGAAAATTATCATGAAAATAATACAGGCTTTAAATATTCTGTGCTTGTAACATGATATATACTTTGATATATCATATGAAAAAAAGCATGGAAAATAATGGAAGCTTATTTTTCTTCCTAATCTGAGATAGTTAACCAATCCACCAGCATACTTTATCAACACAGGGAAATCTGTTTACTATTACCAGGGAAATTTTAAAAAGAGAGGAAGAGTATTCAGAGTTTCTATAGTTTATGTTTTCATACATATCACTAATAAAACTAAAGTCAATTTCACAAATTGACAGGAGAAGCAGATATAAAACTTAAAAAACTGCCCTAGAATTTTAGGCAAGTATATCACTGATAATATTTATTTCTGTAAAATAAAAAGGTAACAAGCAGCCAATTTTGACATGCTGCTTTAAAATATTTGTGAAATTGACAAGTTTTGCTTGGTTACTTTGTAAAAGAAATCAACACAGCAAACTAAACTTACTGAAGAATTGTAAATGTTTCCACTAGAAATGTAAGCTGGGTGAAAGGGTTAAAAAGAAATAAAAATGGGTGGGTTTACATGTTCAAAAACACAAGAGATTTTTGGGCAAATGAATTAGCCACAGTCATTGGACACCTGCTTATCAGGAGGTACATAAAGCATATGACTTCGTGGCTACTTTTTCAGTCCCACTTCTGAATCCTCATTAAGTTTCCCTAACCACTACTTTCTAGGCTCTAAAAACATTTCAAAAGATATCACTTTTTGCTAAAACTTAAACAAAAAGAGTCACTTCTCTATATAGTATATTTTCTGCATCTACTTTATGGTTTAAACTATAGGGGTAGTAAAAAGGAAATATTACTAAACTCGGTCATTTGGACTTAAGAAACTACACCTCTGCCATAACAGTAATGAAGCCAGTCCAACTTTTTTTTTTAGTGGTTATATAATCGAATGACAAAGAGCTACTGAAATAAAATTGCTAAATTCTACACAAAACTGATTACTTGACTAATAATATTTTATCAAGGCAAGGCAATACTATCTTAACCCTTTGTGTTATTACCTTCTGTATCAAATATTTTAAAAAATCAATCCACCTGATCAGTTTTCTACAAAGTTTGCCTTTAACATGAGAGCCCCAGTCAACTGCAAAAGTATTATAAGTCAACAAAGTTTCATTCCATGAGAGTCAGATGGCCTTCAAGGAGGTTTAATTAAATGTCACACAATCATCTTCCTGTTTTACTTCAAATTTTTGCAGTCCAATGTATTCTTAACAGGAGTAGAAATAAAATAGATTCTCCCCAAATGAACAAAGTAGGCATCGCTACATGGAGAGCCTTAAAGATAAGACTGGAATAAAAGCAGGGGGATAGCAACAACTGTCTGGGAATATGTCAGGAAGGTACTGAGAAAGCAGGGCTCGGGTGACTGCTTACACTGTGGGGGCACCAGAGCATTTCCCAGGAATAACACAGATATCACACAACCGCTAACACCAGAGCATAGAAAGAACCGTCATATTAACCCACGCTCTTTACTCCAAACTTGCCTTGGCCCATGAGCTGATGACAGCAACGCTAGGAGTAAATGCCCAGTCAACAAGCCTAAGGTTCCTCTGGGGTTTATCTTTGTACTCCTGGTATCTAATACAAGCACTGAGGGAGAAAGCTACTACATTCTGTACTATTACTAGGAAACCCAAGGAAACAGTTCTAGAACCTAAGAGCTGTAAAATATTGAATATTTCTAGAGATATTTAAGCAGTATACTTCCTGTTGATAGTTTAAATTTCACATGTATGTCTTATCCTTCCTGTAACTTCCCTTCACCTCCCCGAACCCACCCCATTACTTGGAGAGAAGGTTGGAACAAATGACTGTGGAAAGATGTTCCAACTTTGAGTGTCCAATACACTCAAAGGTAGAATGTGGTACTGTCCCCAGGAAGAACTCCTCAGTAGAGGATACGAATCTCACAGCATGCATGGGTTAAGCTTTGAAGGACGTCATTTGACCTATGGATTATCTAAATCCTACACATGAGGTTTCTAGCAGGATTTTGCCACAAATAAAACTTTGTCTTTACGTATATGGCTCTCAAATTATCACTCTAAATTCCCTTCCACTCTATTCAAGTCCTTCTATTAGAGATGGGAACCACACAGGCACACACACCCCTCTCACTCTTCTCATTAAATTATAGCAAATTTTGAAAATCTTGAGGCATACAGACTGGTTGCTGCTGCCTTTTGCGCAGTCCACAGATTGCCACACCGCCAATAGCTCCGAGTCTTACTGAGCATTAAAATAACTGAAAGTGGCCACAGGAGCCTAACGAGACTTGAAGACTTCCAGTGAAAGGGAATGCACTGTCTTCAAAGGAAATTGCATCAATTTGGGGTCTGCCCTAATTTTTAGAAAATAATTTCCAATAACTGAACCACATTTCGCTTCCTTGTAATTTCCAGAGCCACAAAACAAGAACACGGCCACAAACAGTAAAATAAAAGAACGTTTGGGATGTTACTGAAAGAGTCATAAAAATCTCGTATTAAACAATGAAATAATTCATCCATTTAAGGAATCAAAAACTTACCCAAAGATTTACTCTCTGCTGTCTGTTCGAGCTCTCTGAAAGCACTATATTTATCACCAGGCTCTATGATAAAAAGACAGAAGCTCAATTAAGGTTAGGAACCTTGAGATCACAACTCAAGGACATTTACCATAAAAGGTCACCACTGAAAACTAAGATTTACATTCACAGGTTCACGAATTTATGAACTGCTTTTACCTCCAAACGGAACAGTATTTTCAGAGGACTTGTCAGCTGCAATTCCTTTAAACACAGCATATTTATCCGTTGAAGCTGATGCTTTAGTTCCAGGAAGAGGCATCAACAAAGAAGGGGCACTAAAAGGGAAAAAGAAGTATTTCTTAATGACTAGAACATTGTCTCCCTACCATGTTATCAAGGAAGAACTTGGAATTAAAATGGCACACAGACACCTAGTTAAAACTCGTGGCTCCCTGCTTTAAAGAAACTATATATGTACACCACATATGACCACAGACACTTTTTTTCCCTTGAAAAAAATAGACTGAAACAACATTCAAGCAGTAATTCTTCCTCTGATCATGTGAAGAGGGGGTCAGATCCATGCTGACCATCTAAATCATCTTTAAGCTATAAAAACCACTGGAGTGGGACTTTCTGTTGGTCCAGTGATTAAGAATCCGCCAACCAATGCAGGGGACACAGGTTCCATACATGCCACATGACAGCAAAGCTTGTGTGCCACAACTACTGAGCCCACGCTCTAGAGCCTGAGTGCTGCACCTCCAGAAGCCCGCACTCCTAGAGCCTGTGCTCTGCAACGAGAGAAGCCACCGCAGTGAGAAGCCTGTGCACTGCAACCAAGGGTCACCTCTGCTCTCTGCTACTAGAGAAAGCCTGTGTGCAGCAAGGAAGAGCCAGCATAGCCAAAAAATTAGTTAATTAATTAAAGGGAAAAACCCACTGGAGTGGCATTAGAAATATTATAGAACAATGACCCACCTGCAATTTTAGACTTAGGTCCATAAACCTGTGAAAGTGAACTGCTCCAAGTATGTAAACCCAGGATTTTAAATTATGTTAACCTGGTGGACTTATTGGGCTTCCCTGGTGGCTCAGAGGATAAAGCGTCTGCCTACAAATGTGGGAGACCCGGGTTCGATTCCTGGGTCGGGAAGATTCCCTGGAGAAGGAAATGGCAACCCACTCCAGTACTCTTGCCTGGAAAATCCCATGGACTGAGAAGCCTGGTAGGCTACAGTCCGTGGGGTCGCAAAGAGTCACACACGGCTGAGCAACTTCACTTTCACTTTCATGTAAATTATTCTCTCAAACGGGTTCAGAATGCAGAGGCGGAATAGTTAAGATAAAAATCTATTTCTGAAATGCTGTTCAACCAAGATGCAAACTGTCCCTCTTGATCACACTACACTGCTTACTCGCAGGAGTTCCCACCTCTGATAAGGAGCAGTAAGAGTTAATACATTCAATCTGCATTATTACAAGGGTCACATCAAGAAGTTCCAGAAGCTATCTTTGCAGCAAAACAACAATCACTTCAAAATTAGATAAAGATACTTTTGCCTGTGGACACATTTCCCTGCTGAATGGAAAAACAGTGTAATGAGTAGTATCTGTGTGGGTAATTCTTGGATGGCTTAAACACATACTACAAAAGCTTTGCTTTTTTTTTTTTCCTTATCAGACCCTGGCAGCTCCCGGGAAGAACCACCTTTGCATATGAATGACTACATTCCACTACTATTTTGTGTCATTCAATACCACCACACACGCAAGTTATATAAATGGATTTCTATTGAGTTCTTCACCCTGGAGCAAAAATCTTTCCACAGTCATTTAAATCTTCTTATCAGTGGCCAACAAGCAAGGTAAAAACCTAGCTCATACACATGTGTGCTAATGGGCGCCCACAGTGCTGGAGGAGTTAGGGCTACCAAATACTGTCATTTCACTCTACTACCAGACACCTGCTACATATTTGATCTGGCCAAACAGGTCACTGTTTATACAGAATAGGCGGGGTTGAACAGTTCCATAAGTAATTAAATGACAACTCATTGGACAGAATGCTGCACAGGAATAAAAGTAATGAATGTCTCAGGAAAAACCCCACAGAGCTGAATGATTTGTTTTTTCATGATGTGCGAAAAATCATGGGCTTTTAAAGTCTATTGTAAAATCTTCTACTAAATGCGATATCTGAATAGCATTAATTTAAAAATTATTTTCAGAAGTGGGAAAAAACAGAGGCTCTTCAGAGTAATGAAGCAAAAAAAAGCTATGACTCAGACCGTAGTTTTATGCATATTAAAAATAATTTACTCAGTTCTATCCTTGAGGCAATTACTAAATAAAACTGTAACCATCATGAAAGTGTTTATGCCAGTCATGTAACATGTTTCATGTTCCAAACATGGAAACGGTTATTACTATTGTTTAATACTAATGAAAGACATTCAGTGACAGCGGCATATTGTT
The DNA here is from genome assembly GCF_049115385.1 of Moschus berezovskii. Classification (NCBI taxonomy): domain Eukaryota; kingdom Metazoa; phylum Chordata; class Mammalia; order Artiodactyla; family Moschidae; genus Moschus; species Moschus berezovskii. The sequence continues at coordinate 25,839,442 of NC_142479.1, forward strand.
TTAAAATTTAAGAACCTGCATTCTATTGAAAGATGAGACTTTAAATGATTTAGTCACCAGAAACTGTTTTCTTCTTACTCTCTAGTTATCATTTAGGTTTTACAGTTACTCCATGCAGCTGTGGTAGATGATTTTACCTAGTTGCTCACCCTGCTAACTAAACCCATTTCAAAAGCAAAAGAAGGACTTCCCTGGTGGTCCAGGGGTTAAGAATCTGCCTGCCCCTACCAATGCAGGGGACACGGGTTCAGTCCCTGACCCGGGAGGATCCCACATGCCATCGGGCAACTAAGCCTGTGCACCACATTACTGAGTCTGTGCTCCGCAGCAAGAGCAGCCATGGCAGTAAAAAGGCTGCACTCGGAACCCAGAGTAGACCCCACTCACCAGAGAAAGTCACGCACAGCAACCAGGACCCAGCACAGCCAAAATATATAAATATAAAAAATACATAAAAATTAAAAGCAAAAGAAAATAAGCCAACTCAAAACCCCAATGTGCTTTAATCCTTTTGAACTATTCCAGCATCAGCACCCCATGTATGTTTTGTTTTACTGTATGCGGTTCCCCAGTGCCTGGCACACGGCAAATACTTTCCAAATGAATGATGCTGCTCCCTTCCAGATGCCCTTTCATGCCAGCTCTCCAGGACTCTGACATCCAGTTCAACACTGAGTCCAACCAATTTTTCAGATAAACCCTTCTCAGTACCTGTAACTCTGAGAGGAGAGCATCTCTCATCATCATGGAAGTTGCATTTATCCCATGCACAGTAGCAAGAATCACTTTCACCATGCCACTTATTTCTAAAACGCTTTACAGATTATGTCACAAATCATAAGGAAGTCCATAACCAGTGCCTGCTCTTAACTAATGTCATTTTCTCCCCACAGACTAACGATACTCTCCGCTCCAGCCTATTTCTAACACTTTATTTCCCTTTTCGTCTTCTCAGACAAACAATGCCTATTTTTTGGTTATAAATGCTGCCCAAAGTGGTCTTACCTAGGCTTAACTATTTATATCATGACTTAACAAATATCTTTTTCAAATAATTGACAATATGGAATACAGATCATCGTTAAGATAGGGAATTCATTACACATGAAGATACACATGACTGAAGGAGCATTTCTAAGAAAGTTTTATTAGACAATATAAATACCCAGATAAAGCTAAGCATCTTTAGAGCAGGAACTGTGCCGTTCGCGTCTGTATTTCCAGTGACTATCCCAATGTCTGGCACACAGCAGATGCTATGCAAATGTGTCTGAATGAATAAACAAACACTGAGTGTGAATTCTTAAGACACGAACAAATGTTTTTTTATGGAAACCATAGTAGTAGTCAAGCCAGAATTGAAGAAGAAAAACCTGCAAAGTATGGCTATACATGAAAGTAAACTATTACATGGAGATAATTCCACACAAAACTGCTAATACCCTATTAAATAGTTCAAGTCAGGCCACCATCTTAAAGCTTTCTATGCTCAAATTTCAGTTTCATCTGCTAAAGAGTTTTCTCCCAGAGGAATGAATCATCAATTTGATAAATTCAGTTTGTAACCTTCATACTACAATATATTCATCCAACAAACCTTTATGAGCTACATATTGTGGGCTAAGTAATATATATAGACACATGAAATCCTGTCGTCAGTTACCTACAGCCGAGGGAGGGGGAACAGTCAGGTAAACCAGTAACGGCAGTTGCTGCTGCTGCTAAGTCACTTCAGTCGTGTCCGACTCCGTGTGACCCCACAGACGGAAGCCCACCAGGCTCCCCCGTCCCTGGGATTCTCCAGGCAAGAACACTGGAGTGGGTTGCCATTTCCTTCTCCAATGTGTGAAAGTGAAAAGTGAAGTCGCTCAGTCGTGTCAGACCCTTAGTGACCCCACGGACTGCAGCCTACCAGGCTCCTCCATCCATGGGATTTTCCAGGCAAGAGTACTGGAGTGGCTTGCCAGTACCTTCTCCGAGTAACGGCAGTTAGGGCAAAGATATTCACAAGCTGCCATGGCAGTAGAGAAGGAGACGCCCTGAACTCATCTTGGAGGTAGGGACTGATGGAGAAGGGTTAGTAAAACCTTCCTGTATTAAATCAATTTTGACATGGAACTAGAATTAACTATAGAGAGAGCTTCAGATGGAAGAAAACAGGATGTAAAAGGCCAGAAGCCTGAGAGAGCATGGAAAGTTTGGCGGTTTAGGTGTGGCTGGAAATAAGCTATGGAGAAATAGCAATAATCAAGAGGGCTGGCAGAAGCCAGATCACACAGGGCCTTTTCCCACACCGAGCAGAAGCAAGGAAGGGGTCAAAACCAACATGTTTCTGATTAGGTGACTGGATATGTGATTTAACAAATTTTTATTTAGCTTTAGCAGGAAAATAATGAATCGTTTTATGCAATAATTTGAGATGCCTTGGGTATATTCAGACATGTTCTAGACAAGAGCAGAACATATCAATTTGTGGGATTTCCCTGGTGGTCCAGTGGCTAGGACTCCAAGTTCCCAATGCAGAGGGCCCGGGTTCAATCCCTGGTCAGGTAACTAGATCCCACAAGACACAACAAAAAATTCCACGTGTCACAACTAAGATCTGGCAGAGCCAAATACATATATATCTATCTATCAATGTGTGCACAGGAAGAGACCTGAGAAAGGAGGATTATGTGTTTACCACATTAATAATACATGTGTGGCTTGGGACTCTCAGTACTTCAGTCACATCCCTCATATGTCCATGTGTCATTTACAAGTGTCTGATGTAGTCTTCAAACTAAGAAAATAGTTCTTTCCCTATGCCTATCCCTAAATTCTTCGTATAGTATCTGCAGGAAGTGCTGACTAAGAGATAATCAATTGGTTAAAACAGAAAAGATAAGTGAAATTGCACAAACAGGAATATGAGAGAAATGGAATATGTATCCTGACAAAAGCAAGTTCCCAAAACAACCAAAGAAATTCACACTGCTTACTCAAAGCCTCATACGCTCTACTCGGTAGAAGAAGTATTTATTAATGAATACTTTTAAAAGACGATGGAGGGACTTCCCTGGTGGACCAGTGGTTAAGAATCTGCCTGCCAATGCAGAGAACATGGGTTCGATCCCTAGTCAGGAAACTAAGATCCTATGTGTCTCTGGGCAACGAAGCCCATGCATCACAACTACTGAAGTCCATGTGCCCGAGAGCCCGTGCTCCACAAGAGAAGCCTCCACGACGAGAGTCTCAAGCACTGCAACGAGAGAAAGCCCGCGTGAAGCAATGAAGACCCAGCACAGCCAAGAATAAGTGAATAAATTTTTAAAAAATAATGGAGGGACTTCCTTGGCCTGTCAGTGGTTAAGACTTTGCCCTCCAATGCAGGAGGTGGGGTTCAATCCCTGGTCGGGGAGCCAAGACTCTACATGCCTTGTGGCCAAAAAACCAAGGCATAAAACAGAAGCAATACTGTAACAACTTGAATAAAGACTTTAAGAATGGTCCATAACAAACAAACAAAAAAGTCTTAAAGCAAATGGAAAGGCGTTGACCACATCCTGAATCAGTTACTGTACCTAAAAATAAGCTAGTACATAAAACATTAGAAAGACATTTACGGAACTGCGGCTCAGATGGTAAAGAATCTGCCTACAATGCAGGAGACCTGGGTTCGACCCCTGGGTCAGAAAGATCCCCCGGAGAAGCAAATGGCTACCCACTCCAGTATTTTTGCCTGGAGAATCCCAAGGACACAGGAGCCTGGCAGGCTACAGTCTATGGGGTCACAAAGAGTCAGACACAACTGAGTGACTAACATTTTCATGCAAACAGAAAGCTCAAGGCCTCAAAGCCACCAATTTCACCTTAAACATGAGAGACATGAATTTTTATATTTCATGTCTATTCATATTTCAATTTGAAATATATATTCATTTCAATTTCTAAATAATGATTTCTGCAAATAGTATGCAATAATATATTAGTATATGGTACAGATTAGCAATAATATATACTGTATTGCAACATGTTAAAATATGTACACCCTGTCTATAAAGCTTTTCAGCAGTTGAATAATATAAGAATATGAAGTCATCCTTGCCACAAATACACCCAGTTGTAATAAATCAGGTTGAGCACAAGTAGAAAGAAATACTGTCAAGTAGGTGTATAGTGGGAGGGATGGTAGAAGCCGAAGTTTAAAGTGGACAAAGGGGAGAGAAGTTTGGAGAATAAAAGTATGAATACAGTGGGAATCATCTAGAAATCATGAGAGTAAGGAGCCTTAATTCTCTTGTTTATATTGAGGCTTCTTATTGTGGTCTGCCTCTTTCTCAGTTATTAAACACCGTATTAGCGACATGCCACTCTGTTCTACCTGTTTCCATGCTGAGAACTACTTGACTTTGAGGAAGCCGGCAGCTCCTGGAAATCACTGAACGAGTCATCAAGTGACCCTGACTTGGAAGCATCTTGAAACTCCTGGAAGTCGTCATCTTCTGGTTTGACCACCTAGGTTTACAGAGGACATTGAAACAGAAGACACCCAGTAATAAAAAGCTCAATAACAAATCTTTAACCATCAACCTCAAAGACAACCTTTTAAAATGCTCCCACTTCAGTACAAATATATAATTTTAGGAGAACACCCTTTAGACATAACATCAGCTCAACTGCTTAAGGCAGGAATGCTGCTTAGTACTTGCAAATACTCTTGTAAAAATGGTAAGACTGGTTTAAACTTAATTTATATAATTTTTAAATAGCTGAATCACACTTAACAAACTGAGAAACTGCCATCTTTATGAGACAGTTAAATCACGTTTGTATATGACACAGTGATACAAACTTGTTTTCATCTATCACACTTACGTATAAACTGTGAACACTGACTCGTAATCCCATGCTCTAGGAAGTGAACACAGTTAACAGTTCATTTGTTTTATCAAAAAGCAAGCTTATACTATATTGCTTTGCACTTCAATGAAATTATTTAACATGGACATCTTTTTCACACAGTACATGTGCATCCACCACATTCATCTGAATAATCCAACAGTTTACCACTGTATAGATAAACCAAAACTTATTTAACGTTTTTCTTCTGGTTGATAGATATGCAGCTATTCCTAATTTTCACTCTAACAAACAATGCTACACCAAATATTCTTGTATATTTTTGCTCATCTGAGTTACTAGCTCTGTGATATGGACTCCTAATAGCATGACTGCTGGGTCAGAAGGCACGAATATTTAGAATTTTGATAGCTACTGCCGAACGTGCCTTCCAAAAAGGCTGCACCAAAAAATCCTTTTCCGCACATTTTTACTAACACTAAATATATGTTAAATTTTTTTTTTTTTGCTAAACTGAGAAATGAAAAATAAACTGAAACATCTTAATCAGGCTTAGCAGCTTTTTCAAAAGAAACAGCTTAAGAATTTAACTAGCTTTATTAAACTTGATGTTTAAAATATGTATGATAAAGAACTATACGTTTTTAGCCAAAATTCAAGTATCTGAAGGCTTCAGAAATCCTTTTGCTTTTTAAATGATGAAAAATTCAATGTTGTATTAACACTGCTTAATTTCCACTGCCAGTGTCCATCATAATCCAGGAATCTTTTCTACGTTTCTTGGAAAAAACACTTGCTCGGATTCACTTTCAGAGATAACTTGGAATACACACAGCCTCTTCATCTACCTGATTTGCAGGGTAAGCTGACATGAAGCCGCTGGAAGTCTGGGCTGCAGCTCCCCCGACTGGCCCAACAAGGTTAATGCCCATGACTGGCTGTCCGAGGGTGAGAGGCATGGAGCCTGCAGGGCCTGAGGGCATCCCTGTGGGCTGACTCACAGCAGCTGGCAAAGTCACAGGAAAGCCACTTAATGTTGGAACAGGAGCCGCTGGAAACTGATTTAAAGCATCGGGACTCATGGCAGGAACACCCCTCTACACAGAACACGAGGAAAATGGGAACATTTTAGGAAACTGCAAACCACATACGGCCCACATCTGACACAGAGACCTAAATGTAAAATCTGTGGCCCTGGGGTTTTCTACTCTGACTCTCCCAGAATTCAGGAATTTGACACCAGAAAATAAGGTATAAGGTTAATGTAAATCTAATATTTAGCAAAGAAATAGCCAACACACACTCAATCTGACATTTTCACTCTCTGACAAGTTTGGTTAATTCACTGTAATTAAATCCTTTACAATGATTTTGTAATATGAGAAAAACTGCTGCCAGACCAAGTACACTTTATCTACGGAATTTTAGACACGGACTTCAAAGGACAGAGAGAGTAACTTCATCTATTACTAACTTTCAAGCTCAAAAGGATTACAGTTAGGTCAGAGAATGTTATTAATAAAAGTCTTTAAACAAAAGAGTATTGTGCTAGCATGCATATCATATAAACAATACATTCTGAAAAACTCTATCCTGAAAATAACCTAAATTTTAATGTCCAAAGAGTTCTATAAGTTGTAGAAAAAAGGATTCATATTCTCTCAGTTTATATTGAAAATATAAACCTAACCTTCCAAAGAATGTCTACCTGTGTCACTGCTATCATGGCAAGAACGGTATAAAGTTCTTCTTTAGTCAGTTTTCCAGGTGTGGTTCGATTAGCTAGGGCCCATATCTGTCCAAGAGTTTCCCTGGGAAGCCCAGATGACATCAGGATGGGATAAAGTTTAGCAGTGTCTATTCCAGTTGGAGTCATTGTGGTTTCTAAAATTTTCTTATAGGCATCTATTAAAGGAAAGACCAGATTACAAATGCAAATATTACAAATGACTCACCTTTTTGTTGTCATTGATGCTTATACATGAATAATCCTAAGTCAAACTGCTTTAACAGAACTGAAGCCACATCAAGGGTTTGAGTTGCTATAAAGATATTCAAGTGGAAATGTCCAACAGACAATTAGGGTCTGGAGCTTAAAAGAAAGGCTGGAGTTTGGTTCTACAGATGAAGATTTTGGGTTAAAGGTAAGAGGGAGTCTTCTCATTAGGAGACAGTACCAGCAGTAAGACAGAGGTGGTATAAGCAGATGCTTTGGATTTTAAAAAAGAAGTTGTACAGTAATGATGTTGGAACTAATCTGCAAATGTTAATAGCAGAGGGAAGCACAAATTATACCCATATCACCTTTCTCTTGTCCCAGTAAAGCAGAGGCTACTAGAGAAAACATCAACGGGTAAGGTGTTTGGGAACAGAGCCTTCAGAGAAAGACACAGTTACAGTTGAAGCAAGAGAGGAGAATAAGTGTTTGAAAAAAGAAAGGGTTCACTGGGGAGTCTTTCACAATAAAATGGACTTTCCAAAGGATAAAGTGGGAAAAGCTGTTAGGGACAGGGTTGCTGAATAAAATACAAATGCCAATACTGCATGGGGTATACTTATTCTAAATAATTATTTGCTGTTTATATAAAATTCAAATTTAACTGGACGTTCTGTATGCAGATTTGCTGAATCTGGTGACCCTAGTCAGGGGAGTTGACGGATGAAAGTAGGGTTAAGGTAGACAGAGAAAAATGTTTAAAAATAAATTTTACATCTAGCATTACAGATGGATTAAAGGTTAGCAGGCGTACCATACAAACATATGTTTTTTAAATTTGTATTTATTTATTTGGCTGTGCTGGGTCTTCACTCCTGCATGCGGGCTTCTTATTACGGTGATTCTTTTGCTGCGGAGCATGGGATCTAGGGCATGCGGGTTTCAACAGTTGTGGCTCACGGGCTTAGCTACTCTGCGGCATGTGGCATCCTCCCAGACCAGGGATGGAACCCACGTCCCCTGTATTGGCAGGCGGATTCTTAACCACTGGACCACCAGGGAAGTCCAAGAACACATATTTTGGCTAGGAAATTATATGTGTGTTTAAAAGCTTCAGTTGCTAAGTCGAGTCCGACCCTTTGCAATCTCGTGGACTGCAGCACACCAGGATTCCCTGTTCTTCACTATCTCCCAGAGTTTGCTCTAATTCATGTCCCCTGAGTTGGTGATGCTATATTTTGATAGTGTCTTTTAAAACAGTAAATCTAAGACAACCTTTTAGAAATGAAAGTTATATGATGGTCATTAAAACATTACAGCAAAACACTTTTCCTTCATTTATACAGTTATTTCATATATGAGGCAGTCATAAACACTAGCTGTACTGTATTTTTTCTGTACTTTCAGAAAAAATAAAGTTGTAATTTCTTCTGCATATTCTGTAGCCACAATAATAAACATTTACAACTACATTACAACATTTGAAGTAAAGTATCCAGATAGGAATCTTGGGCAAAAAAGCTCTTTTTACCTGGAACCAAACTCTCATTGTAAATCCAAGGAGGCATCCTGGGCTGAACAGGATCCTGTGAGGGAAACACGCCCACACCTAGGAGATAAAGAACCTCATCTAATGCATGAACGGTCCACGCAACAGAGGCGGAGATCACAGTCACGGTGTTTTATAAGAAGAGCGCTGGCTGGGGACACTAAAAAAAGTCACCAATTCAACCAAAATTTGGTTTCTAAGCAACTCTTGTACATTAACATTGTCCTAAGGCATAAAACATAAAACAAACAAAACAAAAAACCCTAAGATGTACCAAATCAATACTCTAGATCATAGGAGGCTTGTGCATTCACATATATTTACAAATTAAAGGCAAAAACATGATAGGCAATGGTTTAAAAATTACGTGTACAAAAAAAAAAAAAATTGCCCAAGCTTCACTTGCAGCTTTTAATAATGTTTCTTTGCAGTCTTATGTTTTAAAATCTTGAATATGACACTGCTGCCTCAGATGTATAGCATTTTTATTTTTTTTGTTTTTCACTTTGTCCTGTAAAATAGCCTCCACGAGTTTGCCTCCTGGGTTGTCCACATTCATCTCTGCAAGCTGAGTTTACAAAAATGTGGATCTTCAGGCAGCGGTGTGTATTGTTCATTTCAAAGAAGCAAAACATATTCTCATTGGTGACTTTTCCAGTTAAATTTTAACTTTTCAACCTTAAGGAAGAACAGAAAGTTTAAGAGGGGAAAAAGTTTTTATAAAATAAAAGAAGAAATATTAAATCAGGAATGATTTTGATTAAAAAACTGGTTATCAAAAAATTTCTTAAAGGAGTAACTGTGTTGAAAGAATTCAGAGCAAAATCGTAGGGGTTAATTACAGAAAAGAATGCGTTACATATATTTTAAGCAAAATTTCAATCAGCAAAATCAAGCAGCATTCATTTTAAGATTAACGCTTAAGGTGTTAGCACTTGAGCGACATTTGGTTAAATAAACTTTTTGCTGAAAATTTCATGAGCTCACCACTCTCTTCAATGGACAGGTTTTGGTATGAAGTCTTTTCTGCCTCTGCAGTAGTGGTACCACTTACACGTCCATCTACAGCACCCCCATTATTGGCCATTAAACTGGGGTGGTTCTTACTGGAACCTGGGCCTAGGGCTTTGTGCCCAACTTCAGAGGTATTTAATTTAATTTGTTCCTGCCCAGATGTACTTAAATCACAAGATACTAGGAGCTTCTCCTCCAAGGAAGAGCCTAAACAAACAGCATGAAGGATTATTTGTATATTATTGCAAGCTTCTAATTTTTCAACCATCCATTTCCACCCCCAGATTCTAAAGGGAAGGCCTGCCACATATAATTTAAATTTTGAAATAATTCAAGCCCACATGTTTGTACAGGACTTGAGATACTTTAGTGATTTTAGAGAACTTTACCATCATTATCTTCTTTGATTCTCAGGAATCTACCTACTACCACTACCTGTGAGACAGTAGGTAGAACAGCATGGTGGAAGATGTGTTACCTTAGAAATTTGGTGACCTACACAAGATACAGACGCTTCTATAGACTACTGCCTATTTCTGCATCTGTCAATTGAGAAAGTGTGGACAAGAACATGTCAGCTAAGAGCCCTCTCAGCACTATTCTAAATCTCAAGATAGAGTAAGTGCCCCCTTCACCCCTCGCTCCCAAATGTGATTAAAACCGAGGTACAAAAATATTCAAAGTTTTGTCCAAGGACAAACTGATAGTCAGTGGAGACCCTGGGCTTCTGAACCCCCACATTCCTTATCACTGAACCAGAGAGCACTTTCTAAAGCAGCCTTCCCTGGCTCATCACTCTTAAGAAAATGATTGTGGGTATTTCCCCAAACAAGAGTCACCTTCTGAAAAAACCAGTTTGTTCTTAAAGTTCTAACGTGGTTTAAATGGATCCTAACTTCTTAGATACACCTATCGTTCAAAAGTGGGCATTTAATTTCTAATACATGGGGTTTTTAAAATAATCTTTGCTATTAATTCTCATTTTGAAATTAATTTCTCATTTAAATGTATCTTCTCTGCAATCAGCCTTTGTGTTTTTTCAGTCTTTTAACTTTATTGAGGCTTTCAAAGGCTAAGTTTTGGTAAATGTCACAGTGCACTTGAAAATACGTGGGTTATTTTCAAATACCTTTTGATGTTGATTTCTAATATAATTTCATAGTAATAAGAGAACAGACTCTGCATCCTTCCCACACCTTTAGACCATGAAATTTTTGCACCCAGTTTTTTTTTCACCTTGTTTTATGTCCCTGGATATGTTCCAGCGTCTCCTGATTTACAGTTCAGGAAATATGAACAGAGTTTGTATCCTGCTGTTGTATGAAAACTGTATAAATCTTAATTGTTGAATTGGTTCACAGTGTTTTTCAGGTCTACTATATACCTCTGTTTTTCTGTCTATTCATTCTATTGATTTTTGAGAGCTTGATACTGAAACTTTAACAAAAACTCTTAATTTATTTACTTAAAAATAATTGTAATATTTAGTGGAACTGTATGTAACTTTTTTCTGTATTTTCCAAGTCTCCTGTAAATGTGTTAGCATACTTTCGTAATTTAAAAAATAATAATAAAAAAAAGGTCCCAAATTTAGCAATAGAAGTTTCAAATCACTTTTTCAGAATGTGAGACTCCCGGATTTAAAACAAAAAATCCAGAGTCTTATTTTGGTGAATTTCAATAGTACTCACATATTCAGGCCCATGTTTCTTTGCCAACACTGTATTATTCTACGTATTTAAGTGAAATAAATTTTTCTAGATTTTTCAAAATACTTTCATTAAGAGCTTAGGAGTTACCTGTTTCTTGCACATTGTATGAGGCCGAAGCAGTAAAGAAACAAGGAATTTGCCCAGGGACACCATGTAAGGCAACAGACACCGGACTCTGACCTGGAGGGAGAGGCGGTGCCCCAGCCTTCTGTACATGCAACTGGCCAAGTGGGGTGGTGGAATGGAAAGACTGAAAAGGCTGGGAAGTGGAGGAAGGCCCACATGTGGGAACTTCAACAGGCCCCTGCATAAAGTCACTGAATTCTTCTTCATCAAGAAAGGCAGGTGATGGGGAGACAGTTTTAGTAGAATGAGATGATGTAGGATAATCTGCAAAACGGAAAACGGCAATGAAACACACAGAAATGAAAATTAACAGGGAAAAGAAACTGAGATGTAGTACAACTCCAAAAGAATATACTGAAACATGAACAGCGGAGGTGATGAAGAAATAACATGTAACAGCAGTCATACGGAATCATACAAGGAATGCAAAACACTGATGTCTATCTATAAATAACTTTTTGGTCTTTTTAAAAAAGAGGTTTTATAGCTATTTTGCATTTGTTCAAAGGCAGAAAACTGTAAAGTTCAAAATTTCTTTCCTTCTTTTATCAGGATAGCACTAATTTTTTTCTTTGAGACCACTAGTAATTTACATCAAAGTGGTGATTACTTTTGAAACTCAACTGATCTGTTTATCTGGATAATATTTTCTCAAACCAATATAAATAAGAAAATCTACCTACATGCTGCTGAATACATTTTACAGATATATGCTGATGACTAAATTTCATCAGGTTAGTAAAAAACAATGCATGACACATAATTTTTGATAAATCATGCCTAACTGATACTTAGCATAGTTCATATTTCATATGAGGATGAAAGCTACTATACAGGGAATGAAAATTACAGGGGCAACAAGAACATCAAACACATTACCAAAGTGATGCTTTCTCGTGTGAAGCACCAAAATTAGGACACCATAAAGCGTTAAGTCAAATAACTTAGCAGCCAATTTAAAAAAATAAACCCTAGCTAAGAGCTATGTTTAAAAGAACTTTACCTCTAAAAGATACAAATGTCACTATGGCTTTTCACTGTCAAATATGAGATTCACGTCTATAATAAACCTCTCTACAGGGATGAGGTTTACTACAAGGCTCATTATTATTATTGTTGCTTCTTCACATTGCAAACTCTGAATTGCTATAACATTTATTAATACTAAAGTCTAATGTCACAAGGAGCAGTCTTTTGTTTTTTTAAAGCCCTCATTTGAAAAATGGGGACACTATGTGCTTCTCTTTTGGATCCATGAAATAAAACCTGGAAGCTTTAAAGTTCTATGAAAAATGCAAAATGACTATAAAAAATGAATAAAAAAGAAAAAAGCCATGTCATAATGAATCCCAACCCTCCCAATAATGGTTACTGAGAGTGTCTGAGAGTGTGTACTTAAGTTCTCAGTTTCGGTTCTCTGCCATTACTGGTAGAAAATAGCAATAATGGAAAACTGAGAGCTACTATGAATATTGTTCCGTTCCATCGCTCAGTCGTGTCCGACTCTTTGCGACCCCGTGGACTGTAGCCTACCAGGCTTCTCCATCCATGGGATTCTCCAGGCAAGAATACTAGAGTGGGTTACCGTTTCCTTCTCCAGGTGAATATTGTTAGGTGGATTCTATTTGGGCTAAACCATTTTTTTTTTAGGCTATACCAATATTTGCATTTGACTGGAATTACTTTAATTCTATGTGGTATATGGGCTTCCCTGGTGGCTCAGAGGTTAAAGCGTCTGCCTCCAATGCGGGAGACCCGGGTTCGATCCCTGGGTCGGGAAGATCCCCTGGAGAAGGAAATGGTAACCCACTCCAGTATTCTTGCCTGGAGAATCCCATGGACGGAGAAGCCTGGTAGGCTACAGTCCACGGGGTCGCAAAGAGTCGGACACGACTGAGCGACTGAACGGAACGGAACGGATGTGGTATATATTTGGCTTAAAAAGTCATAGCTATATATATGATTAATAAGAAGTAAAAAATTATGTGATACAGGTTGTATTCACTATTTTAAGATAAACAGTCTATGGGCGAAAATTAAAAGATGTCTTTGGTGGAAAAAGGCTGGAAACTCTTTAGGTGCTTTAGGCCTAGGTTTAAGATCCTAGCAGGAGAAGCTCTGGTAATTCCTTGGGTTTGCTTCAGAAAAAAAGTATTTTTCTAGCTAAGCATGAAGCAGTTAACTAGAAACTGCATGCATGCTGAATGAACTCAAGAGATTAACTGAACATCAAAACCCCAATTTATTATTTAACCTGTAGGGTTGTTAAACTATACCTGGTTGCCCAAACAAGGCATTCCATACGGATAGAACAGTATGTGACCTGACAGTGACCATCCCTCGCTGCCGCCTTCTTCTTCTAAGCTCCATGCTGGATCCAATTTTACCATTCCAACGACAATACTTCAATGATTTACTCACTAGCTTATTCAGCTTATCATTTTCACCATGAGGTATGCTCTTCCTTTCTAAACTCATTCTGATCACTAATATCCATTCCCTTTTCAATCTCAGTATATATTTTACTTTGGGGCACATTTTTTGTAATGATAACCTGAGTATATAAACTAACAAGTGAAATTAATGGACAGAGGCAAAGCTGTTCCAGAAAGTCAAGAGCTCATTACTGTGCCAAAATTAGATTATTTCTTCTGATATCACCTATAAAAGATACTATAAAGGTTTAAGATAAAATTTGTCAATATGATATATGCTAGGAAAAAACAGTATTTAACTGAATTATGAAAACTATTCACCCATTAATGGAATCTTGAAATTAGCTGAGAATAAAATGTCAAAATATCAAATTTTAAAAAAGTATGTGGTAACAGCTATGTGAAGATAAGATTCATTTCAACTGCTACATGTTTAATACATATGCAATCCCGCCCCCCGCCCCCCACGAATTTCCTTTACTCTGCTTTATCAGGTACTTTTCCTTTGCTTATTTGATGATGATATAATGAAAGGATTATAAAAAATAATGAAACAAAAACCACAAAGAAATAGTATTTTCATTTCTACAAAGAAAAAACTAAAATTTCATAAGAAAATTACTAAATCCATGACTTTTTAAAGGAATCATTGAGAAAATTTGTAAGTTTAATCACATTGAGTAAAACCCAAACTAGTTCACTAGTTCATAAAAAGTAAAATTAATTAAAAATAATAAGAATGCAATAGTAAACTAATTTACTACATTTGCTTTGAGTGAATGAATTTTACTAATGTTAACATACTCATTTATACAGAAGATTTACAACTAAAGTTGACATACTGACATTTACTAGAAGACAAGAAGGTTCCCCCCGCCCAAGACAGTTATCTAGACCAGAGCTCTTAATCCACTATAAATTTTAAAACATCTAAATCTGTATTTATCTTGAAGGAAGAATTCAACACTCACTCTCCATACACACACACCGGTCAATTAAAAACACAGGGAATTCAATCATCCTCCATCAAAAGAAAATTAAAATTAAAACTACCTGGTTTCTTAGGGTGTGATGCTGGAGTAGGGTGCATCTTAGCATCTCTGGAAAACCCATCTAAGTTTCCTTTTATGGCTTCCAAAGCATCATCTCTACTCTTCTCTCCTGTCTGAGAGAATAAATGTATATATATTTCTTTACTTACCTCTCACACTTTGTCCTAAATCCACACAAGATGAAAGAGAACTGCATATATTCAACTATTTCCAATATTTTTACCACATATGTCAGTGAATTCCCCAAGTCAGAAAAACAGACACACAGCAAAATAAAACAATACTCCATAGAATATTATTAAAAGGTCCATTTAAAAATACTTTAGGGCAGGGGTCCCCAACCTTTTTGGTACCAGGGGCCAGATCACGGAAGGCAATTTCTCCGCAGATGGGGACGGGGATGGCAGGTGTGTGTATTGGGAGGGGCGATGGGGAAGGCGGAGATTGTTTTAGGATAATTCAAGCATGTGACATTTATTATGCACTTTATTTCTGTTACATCAGCTCCACTTCAGATCATCAGGAATTAGATCCCAGAGGCTGGGGACCCCTGCTTTAGGGTATAGGTGTTCTATATTAAGTCTCCAGTGTTAATGCTTCCCAAGAAAAGGTTATAAGCACTCCAAAGGTAGTACACACAGGTAGAGAGTGACTGACATCTCAATCCTTCAACAATAAAGTCTCTTTATAGAAAAAGAAAAGTCCTTCACTTTTGGACTTAAGACAAAAGGAAAATCAATCAACCACACCTACGGCCTGGGCTGGTGTCCGGTGACAAAATCCACTGAATGAGTGAGCAGAGGCACGCGCGGGGGTGTGCTGTGGGGCGGAGTATGTTACCTTGGGTTTCACGCTACTCAGAAGTCTGAGCTTTTGCTTCTGCTCTTCAAACTGGCGTCTTTTTCTTTCTTCTTCTAGGAGCTTTTGCTGCTGTTCAAATCGTTTTCTGAAGGAAAAACAACAACTAAAGAGCCAGCTTCAGGGATTATTAACTGTTAGATTCATACTACTTCTACTAATAGTTTCAGCAATGTCATCGTGCATTTCTAGAATTAAAAACTTCACTGATAATTGTATCTAATTTTCTGAAGATAATCCTATGCTCCACTATATTAATTTCCAAATATATGAAATAAGTCTAAAAAATGATTTACCTAAATTATAGACCTGAACTTATTTCTTATCTAATTTGCAACAGTAGGAGACAACACTCTATATTCAAAGTGTGTGTGTGTGTGTATATATATATATATATATATAAACAAACAGGGAGGAAGACAAAATAAACACACTCTTTGCTCTGCCTATAAAAAAGAAACTTCTACTTGGGGAGGCAGTATCATACATGAGAAAGAGCAACGGCTCTGGGAATCAGGAGGCCTGCACTTGGGTCCAGGTTCTTCCAGTAACTGTGTAGCCTGGGCTGACAAGTTGCTTATTTCTTTGGACTTCATTTTCCCCAGATGTAACGTCAGCGGATTGAATTCTAGGATCTCTAAGGTCCCTTCTGGCTTTAAACTTTTAAAGAATAAGAGCATTTTAGAGCTCTAAGGGCACCTGACTGTTTCCCCTTCAAATCTGCACTACAGATTATCTGCCCATTTTAAACTTAATTGCTATCGGGCATCTTCCTGAGGTTTCTTACTGCTGCTCCTCGGCAAACTGCTTCTGCATGTCTGGAGTGTACTGCGGGCCTGGAGGACGCATTCCCAGGAACGGTGCTTGTCCCAGGTAAGGCATTCCTCCTGCTGGTATTGGTCCCATGGGGATCCCTGCCTAGAAACAACAGACAAAGACTTAGGCTTAAAAACACAATTTCTCCTCTTTTTTTGGCTGTGCTACGCAGCATGTGGGATCAGTTCCCTGGCCTGGAATGGCACCTGTGCCCCCTGTAGTGGGAGCACAGGGTCTTAACCACTGGATTGCCAGGGAAGTCCCCACAATTTTTTCTTTTAACTACTACAAAGAAACACTGTAGCTTCCATAACTTTTCTTATTTTTAATTAACAAACTACTTAAATGCATTTTTAATAAAGCATAGCTTATTTTTTTAATTTTATTTTTGATTGCTCTGGGTCTTTATTGCTGTGCGAGGACTTTCTCGAGTTGAGGCAAGCAGGGGTTCCTCTTTAGTTGCTGGTGTGTGCTTCTCATTGCGGTAGCTTCCCTCGCAGAGCACAGGTTCTAGGGTGATCGGGCATCAGCAGTCGTGGCGAATGGGCTTAGCTGCCTGGCGCCACATGGAATCTTCCCAAATCAGGGAAGATGGAACCGGTGTCCCCTGCATTGGCAGGCAGATTCTTAACCACTGGACCACAAGGGAAGTCCTGTGTTAATTAATTTTAATAGAAGATTCAAAGGACACAGGCTAAAAATGAAAAGCTCCCCTTAATATCTTGCCTCTTCCACTGCCTTCATGTCTTCGAGAGGACCACGACTAACAGTCTGAGGAAGTGTGTATCACATCTTTCTGACTGGGTGTGTTAGAAAGCACACACACACACGAGTTATATCTGGTGAGCTCACTGATCCGTATACTCTTTGAGGTGTCGTATCTTACATGTCTTTGTATTTCTAGTAAGAGCCTGGCATACGGCAGTTATTC
This sequence comes from Moschus berezovskii, assembly GCF_049115385.1. Lineage (NCBI taxonomy): Eukaryota > Metazoa > Chordata > Mammalia > Artiodactyla > Moschidae > Moschus > Moschus berezovskii. The sequence continues at coordinate 25,856,713 of NC_142479.1, forward strand.
CACAAATGAGATTAAACATGATTTCCAATATGTATGAAAGGATATTATCATACCCTTGGTATCCAAACTTTTACAGAAAAAAATATATGTAATGAATACTAAATGACATATCAATACAATAGTATAAAGTTTACTGAAGTGTCCTGAAGAATAGCACTGCACAAGAGCTAACTACAAAACTTAATATGAATCATGATGATGGTGACAATGGAAATGATGGTTAACAGCTAATTTTACTAAGTGAAAATGTCTCTATTCTTCAACCTTCTCCCTGAAAGGTTCCCCTTCAGTTCCCTAACTTGAAACTTCGCTGTCCCTGGAAGCCCTCTCACTTGGACACTGCTACTTTTCTTCCAACATTTCCTGTAAATGGACAATATTCTCCTTGATTTTAAACCCATTTTCTCGTCTCTTTTCCTTCAAAAACCTGAACACATTTTAATTTCTTGCAATCAGACTTCATCAGTTACTCTCCTACCCTGTTTATGCCATCTACTCCCTCACTCTTCAAATCCTTGCTACGGTCCATTCTACTTTTAAACTGCTCCTGGCGAGGGTCAATAATCACGTGGATGACTCATCTAACACTGGCGTCTCAGGTCTCCTCATCACAATCATGTTCAACATACCACTCTAGTTTCCCATTCCATGGTCATCGCCCTGCTTCTCTGGCCCAGTGGCTACATCATCTCCAAAATCTTGATTTTAAGCATGCCAATAATTGACCACCACTTTCTACTCTTTCAGTTCATGCTCTCCAGCAATTCTTTTATTTCATTAATACTTCCCTCCCATCCACTAATCTTTCCACTTTCCCGCCATCCATCATGCTCATCATGTCCTCACTTCTCTTCTTGCTCAGCTTAGAGTCCAGGATTCAATATTAAATATCCTTGTAAACATCCTTAGCTCCCCTACCTCTGGCTTCCTTGGTATGGTCACCTGGGACTTCATTTTTGTTAGTCAACTAATCACTGTCTCTTATCCTTATACCCAAACCACTTAATCTTACTGGAGAGAGAAACCTTGAAGAGTCACCTTAAATTCTTTTTTTAAAATGCTTGTTTTTGGGGGGCTGTGCTGGGTCTTTGCTGCTGTGAGGGCTTTTCTCTAGTTGTGGTGAGCAGGGGCTACTCTCTAGAGGCGGTGCACACACTTCTCACTGAGGTAGAAGCTCATTATGGAGCACAGACTCTAGGGCATGCAGGCCTCAGTAGCTTCGGCTCCCAGGCTCTAGAGCACAGGCTCAATAGTTGTGGTACATGGGTCTGGGTACTCTGAGCCATGTGGGATCTTCCCAGACGAGGGACTGAATCCATATCGCCTGCATTGGCAGGTGGATTCTTTGTTGCTGAGCCACCAGGAAAGCCCCATCCTAAATTTCTGCCTACAAATCTCAAATGGTTTCCCAACACAGGAGTCTTAGAGAGACTCCTACCTTGTAAGATTTCAATCCCTTGAAATGCTTGAGATTTGCTATGGCCCAGCATATTTCAATTTCAATATTCCATGTTTGCTTAAAAAGAAAGTAATTTGAGGACTTCCTTGGTGGTCCAGTGATTAAGACTCCATGCTCCCAAAGCAGGGGCATGAGTTCGATCCCTGGTCGGGTAACTAGGATCCTGTATGCCACATTGTGTGGCCAAAAAAAGAGTGTTTTGGAATTGCTGGACACAGTATCCTATTATCCATTAATCAAGTTTAAGAAGCTCGTTTAAATGTGTATCTTGATTCACTGGAAAAGACTCTGGGCTGGGAAAGGTTGGGGGCGGGAGGAGAAGGGGACGACAGAGAATGAGATGGCTGGATGGCATCACGGACTCTGTGGACATGAGTTTGAGTGAACTCCAGGAGTTGGTGATGGACAGGGAGGCCTGGCGTGCTGTGATTCATAGGGTCACGAAGAATCGGACATGACTGAGCGACTGAACTGAACTGAAAGAAAGGCCAGTTCTTGGGCAAGACACATTGTTGCACAAGGCTTAAGGAAAGCAAGAGGGAGAAAGTTCACCTTCTCCTTAAAGGGCCCTGGACTGTCTAAGCTTTAATTCTCTCTTTCACAGTAAAATAACAAAAAAAAATCCAACAAGAAAATGGACAGAAGATAGGAACAGACACTTCTTAGAAGAGAATATAAGGATAGCAAGTAAGCACATGAAAGTATGTCTAGCATCATTAAAGAAAAACCAATATGGAGGCTGCACTCTGAATATACCCCTAGACCACAGGCTCACAGTCACATAACCAAATTGTAACACTGTTCTCATTTCCCTGAAATGCTGCCTGACCTTAAACAAAACCTAAGCTTTCAAGGCAATGGTTTTTCCTGTGTTCATGTATGGATGTGAGAGTTGGACTGTGAAGAAAGCTGAGCGCCGAAGAATCGATGCTTTTGAACTGTGGCGTTGGAGAAGACTCTTGAGAGTCCCTTATACTGCAAGGACATCCAACCAGTCCACTCTAAAGGAGATCAATCCTGGGTGTTCATTGGAGGGACTGATGCTAAAGCTGAAACTGCAATACTTTGGTCACCTCATGCGACGAGTTGACTCACTGGAAAAGACGCTGATGCTGGGAAAGGTTGGGGGCGGGAGGAGAAGGGGACGACCGAGAATGAGATGGCTGGATGGCATCACCGACTCTGTGGACATGAGTTTGAGTGAACTCTGGGAGTTGGTGATGGACAGGGAGGCCTGGCGTGCTGTGATTCATGGGGTCACGGAGAGTCGGACACGACTGAGCGACTGAACTGAACTGAACTGAAGCTTTCTTCCTGTTAATGTGACCTCACAGTATTCTAGCTAATAAGCTACAAAAAAGTAAGCTTAGCAATGAAAAGAAAAGTAAGTTTCTAGAAACTAATCACAGTAGAAAACAATGAATTCATTCATGTCTATAATGAACTGCTGGAATCACTTGTGGTTTGAGGTCTCCCTGTTCAGGAATAATTTGTTTCTTGCCCAATAAAATATCCACATCAAGTAAAGCTCCCTGAATTTTCTTTTGACATTAGTCACAAGGGAAATGCAAATTAAAATAATGAGATATCACAACGTACCTATCAAATGGCTAAAACAGAAAATAACACCAAATGCTAGCAAGGATGCAGAGAAACTGGATCACTCCTATATGGCCTGTGAGAATGTAAAAGGGTATAACCACTCTAGAAAATAGTTTAACAATTTCTTTAAAAACTAAACTTCCAAATACCATGTCATCCAGTATTCCTGGGCATTAATCCCAGAGAAATGAAGCCTTATGTTCAAAAATCTCTATCACAGCTAAAACGTAAAAACAGTCCAGATGTCCTTCAGTGGGTGAATGGTTAAGCAGTCAATAGTATATCCAGTAATGGAATATTACTCAATAATAAAAATGAAGGGAATTATTGATGCATGCAACAACTTGGATGAATTTAAAGAGAATTATGCAGAGCAAAAAAAGTCAGTCTCAAAAGGTTAGTGATTCAATTTAGGTAATGCTGAAATCATATAATTATAGAAATGGGGGACATATATATGAGTGATTGACAAGGGTTAGGGGGTCATGAAGTGGGAGGGAAGTAAATTTGGTTATAAAATGGCAACATGAGGAGATCCCTGGGGTGGTGGAAATGTTCTGTATCTTGACTGTATCAATGCCAACACCCAGCTGTGATATTATAGTATCATTCTCCAAGTAGTTACCACTGGGGGACTCTCTGTATTATTCCTTATATACACATGTACCTACTTTACCTCAAAATTAAAAGTTTAACTAAAAATGGTTTACTGGCTCACACATTGTTCATCATATATTTCATTCTTACCTGTATACCTGAAATATTTTGAATATTAACCTCAAAACATATTCAAAATCTTGTTAAGTGTGTTCTTTTAATGAGTTCTGGGGAGTAGAGGGCTATGAGGCAACCAAGACTAATTTTCATCTTTGACTTTTATTTGTGTATCCTTCAAAGATTTAAGGGATGACAAGAATAAGAGGTATTCATACACGTCTGTGGTTGGTTAAGACTACTAAGTTTGGAGGAAAAAGGTAAGATTTCTTAAGTTTCTCCTTTAAGAATAGTGAACAGCTTCCAAGTAGCATATAATACCTGCCAGCAAGACTAAAGGTTAAGGAAAAAGATTTTGGATTCATTTATCATTTTTTAAATTTATTTATTTAGGCTGCACTGGGTCTTCATTGCTGCACGCGGGCTTTCTCGAGTTGCAGCAAGCCCAGGCTACTACTCTTCTGTGCGGGATCTTCCTAGAGCTGGGATCAAACCCACGTTCCCTGTATTGGCAGGTGGATTCTTAACCACTGGACCACCAGGGAAGTCTATTTACTTTAAGATCATTTAGGAACTCCTGGTACTGAGGGAAATTATTTCGGTGGTATCAAACCTAGTAGTTCACTTATTTACTGTCGCTCTGTATGTTAGAGATCCTTACTGCTTTTTGGTTATTTCAAACTCTTTAACACATTTTTCAGATAATTACATAAGTCAGAAGGGGCTTCCCAGGTGGTGCAGTGGTAAAGAATCCACCTGCCAATGCAGGAGACGCATGTTCGATTCCTGGGTTGGGAAGACTCCCTGGAGAAGGAAATGGCAACCTACTCCAGTATTCTTGCCTGGAAAAATTCCATGGACAGAGAAGACTGAGGGCTACAGTCACAGGGTCACAACAGAGCACACATACGCACAAGTCAGAAAACAGTATTTAGTGTGAAAATTGATTTTAAAATTGTATCATTTGTTAAGATTTCAGCAGGAAGCTTACAAAATCTTAATTAGAAACACACGGTATTCTTTGGTGGACTGTTTACAATGACTTGCTGCCCTTACTATAAGGAGTTGGCACATCCCTATGTGGTGTGCACTTCCCCTGGTAGACTCCCTATTGATGTTTGTTTGGGCCATGTTACCTTTGTAAGCAGAAGTGATTGATAACTCCTACCTTTGACAGAAAGCTTTAAAAGACATCACAGGGTTTGGTCATCTCTTTTTATTTAAGCCAGGAGTCTGGGATGTCCGAGGTAAAGGTCTCAGGACAAAGAACACGGAGCTGAGTCAAAGCCAACTCATCAAAGGACATGTATCTCAAATGAGAAATCTGTTTCTGTAAGTCATTGAGATTTAGGGATTTTTGTTTCTGCAACATAACCTAGTGAAAGCTGAGTAACTTGAACTTAAACCCTACAAAAGCTTATTTATTCCCATTTTCTTCCTACTGGAGATGAATAAAGAATGATTTGGGGATTTCCCCAGGTGGTCCAGAGGTCAAGAATATACCTGCCAATGCAGAGGACACAGATTTAATTCCTGGTCCAAGAAGATTCCACATGCCATGGGGCAACTAAGCCCCTGTGCCCCAACTACTGAGTACATGTGCCGTAGAGCCCGTGCTCTGCAACAAGAGGAGCCACTGCAGTGAGAAGCCCGTGCACCACGGCTAGAGGACAGCCCCCACCAGACGCAACGAGAGAATGCCCGCACGCAGCAATGAAGACCAGCACAGCCAAAACTTCAAAAAATTAAATAAAAAAAAAATGATTTGGAAATTTCCCTAAATCTTTACAGACAACATAGAAACTTCATTTGCTTAAATGACTTCAATGTGAGAACAGTTTAAATTCTGATTAACTCAACATTATTTATAAGTTACATACATGTGCTTTTGTACTAATATACATATAAAACATGCAGAAATAGAAAATTTTAAATAATTAGGTAAAAAATGAAATATATGGTACTTAAAATATTAGTAATACAAAATTCTTTTGCTCTGGTTTATTTGTGAATGCTTTCCCCCCCTTTTTCCTCTCTCCTTCTCCCTTTGAAAAAAATATAACACTTTTTGAATTCCACCAAAGATTTGACTCCCAGATTCAGTTTCAGCAGTTCAGTTCACTCGCTCAGTCGTGTCCGACTCTCCGCGACCCCATGAATCACAGCACGCCAGGCCTCCCTGTCCATCACCAACTCCCGGAGTTCACTCAAACTCATGTCCATAGAGTCGGTGATGCCATCCAGCCATCTCATTCTCTGTCGTCCCCTTCTCCTCCCGCCCCCAACCTTTCCCAGCATCAGCATCTTTTCCAGTGAGTCAACTCATCGCAGATTCAGTTTACTTGGTTTAAATGGATACCATGGCTGAAGAAGATAGTTTACAAAGATAAGGAAATCTAAATGGATATGGATAAAGCCCATTTCTTAGGCTGCACTTATTAAATCATGATACTATCAATTTCATTCACCGATTCTAAACCAAAACAAAACAGAATTATTTGCTTTAATCTACACTATCTGTGATCATGACCAGTTATACAGGGACACATGTTCAGCATGACAGCAGGAAAACTTTAATTCCATTGCAACTCTCAGATTCCCATCTATGTCTCGTTTTAAGTGTTATTTTCACCAATCCCTCGCTTTTTTTTCTAATTGAAAACTCACAGAAAACTTGAAAGAACAGTATAAAATTATCATTTTGCTCTGTTTCTACACATCTATACTTTTTTTTGGTTGAGCCACTTACAGGTAAATTGTAGACATAATTTCCTTCTTTTTAAAACAAAGAGAAAGTAAACATGAGGTTTATCAACTTCAATGAGTAACAGCATCTAGCTAGCTTTTGGTAATACTGTTTTGATTCACCATATTTATTTTTTTGGTTATCCTCTGTTTACAACGAATGAGGTTTTCTATTTACTTAGTAAGAAAAGACTCCTTTAAGAATTTTTGAAAAACATAATCAACTAAAAATGTTAATTAAATAATACACGGCAAAAAAAAAGCCCACTCCTGTAATCAAGACAGTGGAGTAGAAGGACGTGTGCTCATCTTCTCCTGCAAGAGCACCAAAAACACAAACGGCTGCTGAACCACCACTGACAGGAGGATGCTGTAACCCACCGAAACAAGAACACCCCATGGCCAAGGACACAGGGAAAGCCGCAAGTAGGAGGGGCGCAGTCACATTAAAATCAAATCCCGTACTCGCCAAGTGGGCGACCCACAAACGGGAGAACAATAATGCCAAAGAAGGTATCGCACTGCTGCAAAGCTTCTAGGCCCCACATCAGACTTTCCAACCTGAGGATCCGGTAAAGGGACAGGGAACCCCCAAGGAATCTGACTCTGGACAGTGGGATCTGATTACAGAACTTCCATAGGACTCAGCGAAAGAGACTCTTGGAGGGCACAAACAAAACCTTGTGCATACCAGGACCCAGGGGAAAGGAACAGTGACCCCACAACTGAGCCAGACCTGCCTGTGAGTGTTTGAGGATCTCCCCGTGGAGGCGTGGGTTGGGGCAGTGGCACTTATTCACTTTATTTCAAAGGAAGCCACCTAAGATGCAGACCACACATTTCTAAATATAACATTAAGCTCTGAGGACGTAGCTTGGTATGTAGACAATTAACAATAACTTTGTAAACACTGGCTAAAAAGAGGCAAGTACCTGCATAGCAATAGGTCCCTGCGACATCTGAGAGCTGTAATTCATCCCTATCATGCCTTGCATGTTAGGCTGCATGACAGAGACCATAGGAAATCCTTGCTGCTGCATCGGCATCAGACCTGCTGAAAAACAAAGATATCGTTAAGGTCGATGTGTCTTACAGTTTACTTTCTTAAAACTCTAAGTACCTAAAGGACTTGTTTCTTGGAAAGTGGCAGAGTAGAGAGGAAAAGGCACAGGCTCTGGAGTGAGATAGACTTGCTTTGAATTCCAGGTCCATCATTTACTTAGGTTTGTGATCTTGGGCAAGCTAACAAAACTTCATCTGTAAAATGAAGATAATAATACTTGTACAGAATTTTTGCGCATATTTAAAAAATACACAGTATGACCTATCTGGCCTTCAAGACGACCCCTGGGGATCTCTATTTCTTGGCATTCATGTCCTTGTCCTTCCCTCCCACACTGAATAGAGCTGACCAGTATAACCAATGGGACACTGGCTTGTTCTCAGTAACTGTGCAGCTTCATCCTTGTTCTCTGGGATCAGCTGTTGGGAAAGCCACTGCCACATCATAAGAATACTCAAGCAGTCCTATGGAGAATCCACGTGACAAGAACTGAAACCTACTACCAAAAGGCAGCACAAATTTGCCATCTATGTGAATGAGCCATCTCAGAAACAGATCTTCCAGCCCCATCAAAGCTTTAGATGACTACAGTCCTGGCTGACATCTTTACTGCAATCTCCTTGGTCCTGAGCCAAAACCACCCAGTGAGGTTACTCCCAGATACCTGACTCACAGACACAGTGTGGTTTACTATTTTAATAGTAAACTGTTTAAGTTTGGGGGTAATTTTCTATGCAGCAGCAAATAACTTTTAGTTAAGAGTTAATACTAATTAAGCTACTTTTAATACAAAAGTAGGTTAAGAGCGTGAACTTTTGAAGTCAACTAAAAATATCACTTGCTAGGTTTGGGACTTTGGGCAAACTTGCTTAACTTCTTTCTGTACCTCGGTTTCATAGTCACACGACTGTTTAATACCTAATATGCTTAAAGAAATGGTACTTCTCTTCTTTTTCCTTACATGGTTAATATAACACCACAAAACAGCCACTGTCATGCAAAGTATATAATGGATGAAAGTGTGATTTATAGTATGGTACCTCCCAAACTTTTCCAAAGAAGCAGTCCCAAGAGGAGAATGAAAACTACATTCCTCCAGGGATTTACTAAATACTAAATGTCTACTATATTTTAGGCACAGTTCTAAATACTTGGTATACAATAGAGAATAAAACAAAATCCCTACATAGCCTGAACACAAATTTCATCCTAATTTTACACTGTGCCACAGATCATATCTATGCTAGTTCTAGTATAAGGATTAAAAGAATCAAATTTTGATTAAAAAAAATTAAAGGTCTGGTAAAGTCTATATGCTTATCTAGTGGATTTTGTGTACCTTCAAGGATATTTACGGAGTTTAGTATCAGAAGCATGGATATTACATTTGAGGTAACACTGATCACAGTGGCAAGTTATTCATTTATATTAATCATTTATTCAAATATTTGAAGCCCTACTCCATGTCAGGCATCATTCTAGGTATACAGCATTAGACAAAGCCAGGTCTTTACTCTTATGGAACTTACACTGTTACTGGGGTAGATAATAAAAAAAAATAAGTGGACATCAGGTGAGGGTAGGGGTAAGAGAGTCAGTGAGAGAAGTGGCTGCTATTTCATAGCCAGAAGAAGTTTCACCAAAAGGAGGACATTTAAGCAAAGACTTGAAAGAGTAAGGGAGTGAGCCACGTGGCCACCACGGAGGAGCAGTCTAGACAAAGGAACACCAAATGCGAAGGCCTTGAGGCGTCACGGCCAATGAGAATGCAGAGACTGGATAGAGCACAGGAGGATGTCATCCCTCTGATGCCTTTAGACCTACAGTTTTATTTATTTTCATAATTTTATTTAAGTCCTGAACAGGTAACTCAAAGATATGGCATGACGTTTAAAGGCACAGAAGTACATACAGTTGAAAAACAAGTCCTGTTTCTCTCCTGTCTCCCATTCACCTTGGTGGCCACTCTTCTTGTCAGTTCCTTGTACAGACCTTCAGAAATAACCCATGCGTAATTTAAAGCCTTCAAAAGATCAAAAAGTCCACTCTAACACACTCCGTAAAAAAAAAAAAAAACAACAAACCTCTAAAACAGCTGCAAATTCCAGAAGAAAAAAGTATCAGGCAACCTTTTGGGCTCTATCCTTGTCCTGTTCCTTTGCTTCATATGTAGATTTTTACTTGAAAGTTTATAAAAATGCAAAATGAAGAGCCACAAAAATAAACACAAAACGCTGTGATGCCTTCCTAAACAACAACAGACCTCCAACCACTTGATCCAAATCTAGGACACATCTAATTACAGAGAGTTTAAATAATGAATAAGCGTGAGTCCAATGAAAAGAATACAACTGACCCTTGGAAAAATTTACCTGAAACTCAGCCTCCATCACTGATTATGAATGGAGACACTGACCGCCTGCTACTGAGCCGCTCTTTATCATTCATCTCTACTGGTGACCTGGGAGTCTCTGTTCTGTAGCAGGCCTACCATAACTGGTCAACACTGGCTGTGTGAGAAGGGCCAGTTTTCAGAGAGGCTTGGACTGTGGAGAGGAAGTGGGTACACAGGAGTGGGAGAAGTGAGAAGACAGACAAGCATATTCTTCTGTCAATGTTCTGTCCCAGTGGAACAGAGACACGTGCTGAGATCCTACCCTTTCACTCCTGTTTTCTTGAAGACAAAGCTAGAATAGATATTGGTGGGCCCTTGTCTGAAACCTAGCAGACAAACTGCTAGAAATAAAAGAGACTTAAAATAGTTTAAGCAGAATATGTGATAACTTATGTACATGATTATAGTAAGATCAAATTCATATACAGAAAACACAGGTTTAAAACAACTAAAGAGGTTCATTTATTCATTCCATAAGCAGCTATAAAGACCTGATTATTTTCTATCAGCATGCTGGGTGCTGGAGATACTCACGAGCGTGAGGCAGACACAGCCCTTGCCCCACAGAGCTAACAATCTAGAAGACAAGAGAAAGTTGGCATTCAGAGAACTACAACTCATTTCATTTTTGTCACTTGTTTAATACTCTTGTCTTAAAAGTCTCCTTCATCTCTGAGGTTAAACAACAACCCCTTGATTTGATATTTAAATAAGTTTGGGAGAAATGAGGAATAATTTTTCTTATTCCCCAGATTACCCAATTTTTGAGAAATTTTAGGAGTAAGCTATCAGGCTCAAGACAACAAGAAAATTTTACTCTTTTTGGCAACAACAGAACTTTTTTTATTCATTTAATCCCCAAGTTCAGAGACAAACAATGGAAAATGAAAGCTGACAACATAAACTTTCACGTACCTTGAGGGGGTCTCAATCCACTGGCAACCGGAAACATGAAGCTGCAAACAGAATAAAGATGCATCAGGACTGAGACCTCCCTGGTGGTCCAGGGGCCGAGAATCTGCCGTGCAGTGCAGGGGAGGTGGGGTCGATCCCTGGCTGCAGAACTAAGACCACACGCCTGGGGCAACTAAGCCTGCCTGTCCCAGCTACTGAACCAGCATGTTGCAACCGAGACCCAATGCAGCCAAATAAATAGTATGTTTAAAAAATATATGAGGATCTTCCTAGTGCAAAGATTTCAGATAAAATATGTAATATTTTACATAAGTAAAACTATAGCCAAGGCCCTGGTATCTGTTCCACGGTATAATATTTAATTATCCACCATCAAAACGGGTTGAGCACCCACAGTATGCATGACAGTCAGCAGGTTAGCCAAGGGGGAAAATTTTGAACCAGAAGAGAGAAGACTTTGAAACTGATACTGGTTCTGTCACTGTGTGACTCCCCTGGACTCTGATCTCTCCATCCATAAAATGAGAGGGCTGGATTAGATTCAATTCAGTGAACATTCATTGGGTGCCTATTACACGACAGGCCTGAATGAGCTCAGGCTTGCTGAAGACACAGATTCAGGCAAATAACTTTCAACATAGGATAGACTGTACTAGGGCCTGTGAGAGGGCCAGAATACTAACAGAAATGAGAAGAAAACAGATTAATTTGATGGGTTAAATCTTGGGAAGGTTTCTGGAGGTACCTCTTGATCTGTATCTTAAAAGAAAGGCACATTATACAGCAATAGTTTGAACAGAAGTTCAGAGGCCAAAGCTGTAGCGTGTTCAGAAAAATGATTTAAGGTTGAATACAAGACACAGGATTAGAAAAGTAAGCAGATTGGAGAAGGCCTTTAAAATGTTTGATTTTGAATAGCACATAAAGTCAGATTTTTAAGAATTGTGGAGACAGGGACGACAGAGAATGAGATGGCTGGATGGCATCACCGACTTGATGGACATGAGTTTGAGTGAACTCCGGGAGTTGGTGATGGACAGGGAGGCCTGGCGTGCTGTGATTCATGGGGTCGCAAAGAGTTGGACGCGACTGAGCAACTGAACTGAACTGAAAATATACAGAATATAAAATGTTACCATTTTAACCGTTTTTAAGTGTACGGTTCAGTGGCATTACGATGTTGTACAACCACCTCCAAGATCCATTTCCATAACTTTTTCACCATCACAAACAGAAACTCTGTAGTCTTTAAACAATAACTCCCCATTACTTTCTGCCCCCTCAACCCCTGGTAACCACTATTCTGCTTTTTGGTTTGATGAATTTGTCTATCCTAGCCACCTTAGACAGAGAAGGCAATGGCAAGCCACTCCAGTACTCTTGCCTAGAAAATCCCATGGATGGAGGAGCCTGGTAGGCTGCAGTCCATGGGGTCGCTAAGGGTCAGACACGACTGAGCGACTTCGCTTTCACTTTTCATTTTCACACATTGGAGAAGGAAATGGCAACCCACTCCAGTGTTCTTGCCTGGAGAATCCCAGGGACAGGGGAGCCTGGTGGGCTTCCGTCTATGGGGTCACACAGAGTCGGACACGACTGAAGTGACTTAGCAGCAGCAGCAGCAGCAGCCACCTTAGATGGAGAAGGAAATGGCAACCCACTCCAGTGTTCTTGCCTGGAGAATCCCAGGGGTGGGGGAGCCTGGTGGGCTTCCGTCTATGGGGTCACACAGAGTCGGACACGACTGAAGCGACTTAGCAGCAGCAGCCACCTTAGATGGAATCATACAATACTGGTCCTTTTGCATCTGGCTTGTTTCACTTAGCATAACATTTCCAAGGTTCATCAAGTTGTAGCATGTGTCAGAACTTCATTCCCTTTCATGGCTGAATGATATTCCACTGTTTGTACTTAACCACATTTTGCTTATCCAACTCATCTGCTGATGGACAGCTGGGTTGGCTGCTGTGAATAATGCTGTTATGAACACTGATGTATGAGTATTTCTTGGAGTCCCTCTTTCAATTCTTTTGGGTCTCTACCTAGGAGTGGAGATGCTGGGTCATATAGTAATTCTATGGTTACTTTTTGAAAAACTGCCTGTTTTCCACAGCAGTTGTGCCATGTTACATTCCCAGTGGACCAGGTGGAGGTTCCACATCCTCCACCAACACTTATATTCTGGATTTTTGTTTGTTTGTTTATAATGATAGTTATCCTAATGAGTGTGATGGACTATCTCATTGTGATTTGGATGTACATTTCCCTGATGTCAGAGATTCTCAGCAGGGAAATGATCAGAAATGTACTGTACGTTTCTCTGGTAATGGGGTATGCAGAGAAGACTTGAAGTAACAAGAAACAGCTAAAGAAACTATTAAAGTAATCTTAATAAACCAGAGTAGTAGGAATGGAAAAGAAGAGGTAAATGAAAGTTATTTAAAAGGAAGAATCAACAGGACTTTGGAGAACAGTATTGAAAAAGCTGAAAGAACTGAAGATGCCTCTGCAATTTTGGGCCTGAGTGACTACAAGGATGGTGACGCTGTTCACTGCAGACAGGAACCCAGTGTCAGCAGGTGTGGGGAATAAGGTGCTAGGAAGGTGTCCACGAGGAGCATTCTAGAGCAATCAGAGAAGTAACACCAGATCAAGAGAAGGGTCTGCATCAATCTAGCTAGGCTCTTTATTTTTTGGCCACACTTTGTGGCATGTGGAATCTTAGTTCTCTGACTAGGGATCAAACCTGTGCCCCCTGAAGTGGAAGTACAGAGTCTTAATCACTGGACTACCAGTGATTAAGTAAGGACGTCCCCTGCTGCTGGTGCCAAGTCACTTCAGTCGTGTCCGACTCTTTGTGACCCCATAGACGGAAGCCCACCAGGCTCCCCCGTCCCTGGGATTCTCCAGGCAAGAACACCGGAGTGGGTTGCCATTTCCTTCTCCAATGTGTGAAAGTGAAAAGTGAAAGCGAAGTCGCTCAGTCGTGTCTGACCCTTAGCGACCCCATGGACTGCAGCCTACCAGGCTCCTCCATCCATGGGATTTTCTAGGCAAGAGTACTGGAGTGGCTTGCCATTGCCTTCTCCGAGGAAGTCCCCTAGGCTCTTTTAAATAAAGGTAAAAAGAGAAAAAAAAAGTTCAGGTCTGGTTGTGGATGTGTCAAAGGGATGTGTATACATAGTGAGAAGACAACAAAAGGCAACCTTGGAGAATTCTTAGTGAAAACTGTGTAGAGAATGGTCACTGAGAACCAAGGAAATTGATTATAACTGAAAGTTATAACTGGAGTAGGACCACATTTAAGGAAGGAGTTACCAGTGTCTAATGCTATAGAGAAGTTGGTAAGAATGAGGGTTAATAAATAAAGATTGCTGTTTTAAAAAATAATGACCTTTGAGTGAACAGTTTCATCACAGGAAACAGGACCTGCAGAGATAAAGACTTAGGATACAGAAGATATAATTAGAGACTGAGAAACAAGGTTTTTGAGTGGACAGGATTAACACAGCAAAACGATGAAGGACTTCTTTCTCTGAGACCAGAGGGAAAGAAAATAGGACAAATACAGAGGAAGAAAAAATCCGAGTGGGAAAAATCGTTATATCTGGAAGATAAGAATCTGAAGGGGAGTTCTGAGAGTCTTTATAGGCACATAGTGAGATCCAGGAATAGTATGCCAAATTTAGGTGTCTTTGCAATTTTTGATTGCACGACACCCACCTTGACCCAGGAAAAGGGCTAAAACCCAAACTGCAGAGTCTTCTAACTTTAAAATACTTTGATCAAGAACTTTTTTGGTAAGGTGGTTTACAAATTTCTAGTTGGACAGCTATCTGGTTACATATCATTTACAGCCTTGTAAAGGATATGAAACACTCACAAATTCTGCTGGCAAGTGGGCCTGCACCCAAACAGAGGCCTGAACAGTAAACTGCTTTTCTGAAGGGCGCACAAAATGTATTAGCTAAGCAATGTGTTAACTGGATAAAATGTTTAAACTGCAAGTTGAAATTTGGTAGGATTCAGGTTTTTTTAAAGTTAATGATATACTAAGATTTATAAACTGAGGAGCAATGCGTTTAAGTAGTCAACATGTTGAGACTTCAAAATCAGTTTAAAAGATTATAGACCTATAAAGGTTACTTTGAAAACATACACAAAAACTAAATTAAGGATGTTACTAGATAAAGAAGATGTAGTACATAATTACAATGGAATAACACTCGGCAATAAAAAGGAACAGAACTGGGTCATTTGTAGAGACCTGGATGGATCTAGAGACTGTCACACAGAGTAAAGCAAGTCAGAAAAACAAATATCGTATATTAATGCATATATGTGGAATCTAGAAAAATGATACAGATGATCTTATTTTCAAAACAGAAACAGAGACACAGGCATAGAGAACAAAGGTATGAACACCAAGGGGGAGAAAGGGAGTGGAGGGAGGAACTGAGAGAGGGATTGACACATATACACTACTGATACTATACATATACTATATAACTATGAGAACCTACTGTATAGTTCAGGGAACCCTATTCAGTGCTCTCTGGTGACCTAAATAGGAAAGAAATCCAACAAAGAGGGGACATATGTATATATATAGCTGATTCACTTTGCTGTACAGTAGAAACTGACATAACACTGTAAAGCAACTACATTTTAACAAAAAATAAAATAAGAGTATTACTGACAAACATGACTTACTCCAATAATTATACAACAACCCAAACTACCTACTGACCTATGTACCACTCATAATACTCTCTGAAATGTTTAGACTAATACCCACCATACGAAAAGACCAGTAAGATACTGATAAAGACAGCAAAAGTTTGGCCAAAAACTGGGCAGCAAGATGACAAGCAATTTGATTTCAAAGAGAAACCACTATGCATTACTTATGTCCTACTATGAAAGCAGCACTGTGAGCTCTATTCGTCACATGCCTATCTCATTCATCCTCCACTTTCAGCTACCTTCACGACTAGCCCAGATCAGCCTTCACTTCTCTCTGAAGCCTGGACTCAACAACGGATCTCCCCACCGGCAGACTCTATGGCTTCTAATGCAGTTCATGCAGCACAGGTGAGGCATCTCCCTAGTGGGCCATCTGATAAGGCTGCATGTGTGCATGCTAAGTGGCTTCAGTCATGCCTGATTCTTTGTGACCCCACGGACTGTAGCCTGCCAGGCTCCTCTGTCCATGGGATTCTCCAGGCAAGAATACCGGAGTGGGATATATGCCGTCCTCCAGGGGATCTTCCCCAGCCAGGGATCGAACCCACGTCTCTCACATCTCCTGCACTGCCAGGCAGGTTCTTTACCACTAGCGCCACCTGTGAAGCCCTTGATAAGGCTGCTCCTGGAATTAAAACAATGTAGTGATTCCTCCTTAAATCAAATTTCCTTATATTCAAGGCCCGCTCCAGTGCCACAGTCCATCCAGCCAGCCTACCTGCTGTCCCCTATAGTTCATTAGGCCTTTCTATCTCCATGACAATCTCTGACCCCTTCCTCTTCCTCAAAATGAGGCCCAGCTGAAATAGCTCTTCTTTGCCTCCAATGATGCGTGAATCCACAAATATTTATAGAATGTTTTCTGTGTGTACAATGTGCTAGAGCCATGGAAGATAAAAAGATGAGGTGGCCCTTAAGGAGCTTATAAAAGCAGGAAATGGACAAGCTTACAAATGATACTATCCCAGAAGGATACAGACCAACCAAGATTTTTCAACTTTTTTTTCCCCTAGTATACTTAGTGCTTTTTTACTTCTCATCTCTTGGGTAAATTTTGCCCTTTACACAACTCTACAATTTATTCCAAGTAGCCCATTCAGGATACTAGACAAAAGTAGGCTAACTTTAGTAAAGTTGGAAAATGCCAGTGCTTTTTGCTTAGCCTCTTAGCAAACAGATAAGTACCTAAGAAATATAGTAAATTATGGTTAATGGATTTTCTCTATTAAAAGCTGAAAGAGACCACCTGGTTCTTTTTCTTTTTCCCTAAAATATACTTAGGTTGCAGCCATAGTAGGTTGCAGCCATAGCTTCTTCAGCCCTCGCCACTGGTCTCTAAAAATCATACACTTTTTAAATTAAGCAGTTTGTCAGCCTCAGAAAATCTCCAATACATGGAATACTTTTTTAATATTAAATTGAGTCATTCTCTCATATATCCTCTAGTTCAAGAACGCAACATTACTACAAACAAATTTTAAACAGGAAACAAAAATTTAAAGTTCTATCACAATTCAGGCTATATTTAGGGAAAAAAAAACTGTGCTCATGTTAAACTACTACAGACTAAAGGAAAGAATCCACTCAACTTTCTACACCAAAGATACCTTCATCTTTTTTGGAAAAAAAAAAAATGAAAAACAACCCTCCCCAAAAAAACCCAAAACAACAAAAAAACCCAAACCTGTGTCTGCTGATACTGCTGCTAAGTCGCTTTAGTCGTGTCCAACTCTGTGCAACCCCACAGACGGAAGCCCACCAGGCTCCCCCGTCCCTGGGATTCTCCAGGCAAGAACAACGGAGTGGGTTGCCATTTCTTTCTCCAAAACCTGTGTCTAGAATGCCGAATTCTTTCAAGTTTATATTTCCCCAGAACTTGGTGCCATGATTCATCATATACTTGATCAAATTAATGCCACTCACAAACATTTTAGAAACGGTGCTGACGTTCAGAAAAGAGATTTACACATTTGCCTTCTCCAGTCAGTAATGACTTATGCTAAAAAAAATAACAAATATGCTGAAAAACTAATGCAACAGTGAAAATCTGAAAACAAAAGGGAAAAAAAAGCAGTCTTAAATCTATAGAGAAAATGAAAGATGGAGTCGCACACAGGTGGTTTATTTAACAGCAACTGCTTATTTTTTCTGGCATATATATATATTACAAGCACCTGCAGGAGGTGATGACTTAAAGGCTTCACACTGTGGTATTCATGACTCCAAAATTAAAACCCTGCATATCAAAAAACTAACACTTGGTTTTCCAAAAATAATTTGGGATGCTTAAGATAAAGAACTGGATTTATCTCCAAACGTGTATGAACCTCGGGTTGGCTAGCAAAACAAAGTCAGACTAGGTCATTAACAGAAGTGGGATGTAAACTTCCCAGAATCAAGCATTTCCTTAAACGGTAAACTTGCAGGTTGCACTCATTCATTTCTTTAATCGTTCTGGATATGAGAAGCATTGGCAATCAGCAGCTGAAATATGACAGAAAGCAAATTTGCTTAAGGATTAAGTAAAAGTCTAGAAGCTTTGTCCTGATAACTGCATACGTGCTGTTCAACAGTGAATTGGTGTTTATTGAGGAGACAGGTGTTAAGAATTACCTCTACAAGAGCTCTTTAGCAAATGCAAAGGTTTTCAGGTTTTCCTGTTTCTGGTTATGTTAAGGAGGTAAAAGGACAAGACGGTGAAAGACGAACAGTGTGCGAAGAGACACACACACATATATCTCGGAAACACCCGTCCAGCTCTGTGAAAAGATCTTTCGGAGCCCCTGGTGAAGCCCTGGGAAAGGGAAGTCTCTGGCAGCTCAGATCCAGCCGGGCTAGAAGCGAGGCGTCGCTGTCCCTCCCTGACCCACCCGGCTGCCAGCCGCGCCAAAGGGACCCTCGCCTCCTCCCCGCTCCGCCCCAGCGCACCCGAGCGTAGAGGACAGGAGTCCGGCGCCCAGGCTCCATCCGCCCCTTCGGCCTAGGTTACCGGACGACGACCCTTCTCCCGCAGCCCTAGTTTCGAGGGAACAGGGGTGGGCGCCGGCGGAAACCGCCATAACCGCCGACCACCCGTCGCCGGTGCGGGGCCCCTGCGTCGGCGGGGCGCGTCCCGGCCCAGCTCCTCACACCCACCTGCCTCCCCCGGCGGCCCCCGCGCCGGCCCCCGCGGCCCCGCCGCCGCCAGCTCCACTTCCCGGCCGCAGCGCCATCTTGCTCCGGGCCCGCCGCCGCCACCTTCCCAGCAGCTGTCAGCTCCCGACAGCCACTTCCGGGGCGAACGCCAGGCCCCACCTTGCCGCGGCCCGGGGCGACGGGGCGGGGCCGCGGGCCCACGTGACCCTCAGCGCGTGGGGGCGGGGCCGCGCCACCTCGTCACGTGACCCGGCCGCCGCCTAGGGGACTCCCGGTGCAATTCTGTTTCGGGGAGGCTGGCGGGGCGGTCTGGGCGCAGTTCTAGGGGAGCTGATTCGTTCTCTGGGAAGGCTTTGTGGAGGGCACAGCTGGCCGAGCGGCAGGTAGTCGTCGTCGTTCCTCCGTTCGAAAAGCCATCATCTTAAAAAAAAAAAGCCATCATCATAGTTAATGGAAAGAATAGAGCGAGTCCAGTTTTGAATTTCAAACTGGTGGTGGGTACACGGGTGTTCTTTTATTGTTACTTTTTACACAAAGGATAGATGGAGCCTGAATGCCCCTTTGATAGCTTCACAGAGTCCTTTAGTGATGAGCTCTACTTCCCCCCTGGAACTTGGAAGATTTTTTTTGGCACCTCTCCTAAAAGCTTAAGTCACCTGGTAACCCGCGTTTTCCTTTTACTTACAATCAGGGCCAAAGCGGTGGTGCATGGGAAGGTTTATTGCACCTAACCTATCTGGGCATATTTTTACTGTGACTTTTTTCCTAGTCAAACTACTGTAAGTAAATGTAAAAGTTGAATGTAAACTTTTTCAAGCCTTGAGGTAGCGTTTGCTTTTTAACAAGTAACGGGTTTGTCGGGTTGAAGGAATCACAAGTTGGGATCAAGATTGCGGGGTCGGGGGTGGGGGGGGATGGATATCGATAATCTCAGATATGCAAATAACTGACAAAGTGAAGGAAAACTAAAGAGCCTCTTGATGAGGGTGAAAGAGGAGTGAAAAAGCTGGCTTGAAACTGAACATGAAAACTAAGGTCAGGACATCCAGCCCCATCACTTCATGGCAAATAGAAGGGGAAAAAGGGGAAAGTGACAGATTTTATTTTCTTAGGCTCCAAAATCACTGCGGACAGTGCAGAAGGTAATGGCAGCCATGAAATTAAAGGACGCTTTCTCCTTGGAAGGAAATCTGTGACAAACCTAAGCAGTGTATTAAAAAGCAGAGACTTCACTTTGCCGACAAAGGTTTGTGTAGTCAAAGCTATGGTTTTTCCAATAGTCATGTACGGGTGTGAGAGTTGGACCATAAAGAAGGCTGAGCACCAAAGAAGTGATTCGTTGGAATTGTGGTGCTGGAGAAGACTCTATATAGAGTCCCTTGGACTGTAAGGAGATCAAACTAGTCAATCCCCAAGGAAATCAATCCTGAATATTCCTTGGAAAGACTGATGCTGAAGCTCCAATACTTTGGCTCCCTGATGCGAAGAGCTGAGTCACTGCAAAAGGCTCTGGTGCTGGGAAAGAGTAAAGGCAAAGGGAGAGGGGAGCACCCGAGGATGAGATGGTTAGACGGCATCACCCACTCAATGGCCATGAATCTGAGCAAACTCTGGGAGATAGTGGAGGACAGGGGAGCCTGGCATGCTGCAGTCCTTGGGATTGCAGAGTCAGATACACTTAGCCACTGAACACATAACATTATAGTTAGCTTTATCTTTCACTTTTGCCTCAGGGATTTTACAGGGAAACAGTTTGTAATAATATTGTTTATTGGGCACAAATTACTGGTTAGAAACTTTACTGTATTATTTCAAATCCTCAGTGTCCTTAAGAGTTACTATTGGCCTTTCACAGATATCTAAGAAAACCAAGGTTAAAAGAAGTTATAATTCAGACCACAAGCTGCAAAACACCAGGACCAGGATCCAAGTTCAAGTGTTTGACCTCAAAGTCCTTGCTCATTTCAACTACAGTGTACTATGTTTTTCCCCTCACGTCCACACATTTCATTCCTCCCCTTTTTAGATGGCACTGTGTAGCAGATGTTCCTATTGATATAAACTGATACATACAACAGAAAGAGAGAAAGAAAGTGAAGTCAGTCGTGTTCGACTCTCTGTGATCGCATGGAATGTAGTCTATCAGGCTTCTCTGTCCACGGGATTTTCCAGGCAAGAGTACTGGAGTGGGTTGCCTTTTCCTTCTCCAGGGGACCCAGGGATCAAACCCAGGTCTCCTGCATTGCAGGCAGATGCTTTACCCTCTGAGCCACCAGGGAAGCCCTCCATATAAATCCATTGACAAATCAAGTTGATATAGTCTTATGTAGCCACTTTAAAAGATGGGTGATTTTAAAAGACAGGAAAAACTACTTAAAAAGAAAGTCAAATGAAGGGAGTATTTCAAGGATCATACAAGACATAATTTGTTTCTGCTGGGAATACTTTGTTCTCTTTTGCATGCTGGCTGTTACAAGTCTCTGGCTGTCAACCTCTCCTGACATTTCCAGTTCAGGTTAGGTGCTTTCATGTGATGCTTCAGCACTGTGGCCTTATGTCTAACATGGCATTTACCACACTATTTGTTCCTTTACTTTATCCCCACCACTACACTGTTAGGGCAGGGACTATGCTATGATGTTCTGTATTCCTAACCAAATACATAATGTTTATTTAAAGAATATTTTTTGTGACGTGATCACATGTCAGGCACAGTGCTGAGTGCTTCTAATCTTGAGACATAGTTGGTATTACCCTCAATTTCAGTAATAAAAAAAAACTGGCAAATGGGTGGCACCAGTACATCCACCTCCAGACTATATTGTGAGTCAAGGATCTGTTTGCAAGAACAAAAGCATCACAGGCTTGTTAAAGTATTTCTTGCACCCTGCAGCAATAGGTCTCCATTTACATAAATCCTGAAGATGAACAATTTTTGTCCCATCTAAAATATTTTAAGTTGGAGTCCACCCATCCTGACTCTAGAATAAAAGACTGAATAAAGGAGATAAATGTTTAATTCAAATGTTGCGGGGGAAAGTTTATTATAGTATTGATGACAATAACTAACATTCATGTCAGGTGCCATTCCAAGTACCTTACATGTATGAAGTCAATTTTTTATTCCATTGTACAAAACTCAGTTCAGTCACTCAGTCATGTCCAACTCTTTGCGACCCCATGGACTGCAGCACATCGGGCCTCCCTGTCCACTGCCAACTCCTGGAGTTTACTCAAACTTGTGTTCATTGAGTCGGTGATGCCATCTAACCATCTCATCCTCTGTCGTCCCCTTCTCCTCCTGCCTTCAATCTTTCCCAGCATCAGGGTCTTTTCAAATGAGTCAGCTCTTCGCATCAGGTGGCCAAAGTATTGGGGTTTCAGCTTCAGCATCAGTCCTTCCAATGAATATTCAGGACTGATCTCCTTTAGAATGTACTGGTTGGATCTCCTTGCTGTCCAAGGGACTCTCAAGAGTCTTCAACACCACAGTTCAAAAGCATCAATTCTTTGGGGCTCAGCTTTCTTTATACTCCAACTCTCACATCCATACATGACTACTTGAAAAACCATAGCTTTGACTAGACGGACCTTGGTTGGCAAAGTAATGTCTCTGCTTTTTAATATACTATCAAGGTTGGTCATAACTTTCCTTCCAAGGAGTAAGCGTCAATTTCATGGCTGCAATCAGCATCCGCAGTGATTTTGGAGCCCCCAAAAATAAAAGTCTGACACTGTATCCACTGTTATCCCATCTATTTCCCATGAAGTGATGGGACCAGATGCCATGATCTTAGTTTTCTGAATGTTGAGCTTCAAGCCAACCTTTTCACTTTCCTCTTTCACTTTCATCAAGAGGCTTTGGAGTTCTGACTCTTCACTTTCTGCCATAAGGGTGGTGTCATCTGCATATCTGAGATTATTGATATTTCTCCCAGCAATCCTGATTCCAGCGTGTGCTTCTTCCAGCCCAGCGTTCCTCATGATGTACTCTGCATATAAGTTAAATAAGCAGGGTGACAATATACAGCCTTGACGTACTCCTTTTCCTATCTGGAACCAGTCTGTTGTTCCATGTCCAGTTCTAACTGTTGCTTCCTGACCTACATACAGGTTTCTCAAGAGGCAGGTCAGGTGGTCTGGTATTCCCATCTCTTTCAGAATTTTCCAGTTTATTGTGATCCACACAGTCAACTCCTAGGCATATACCCTGAGAAAACCAATACTGAAAAAGACACGTGTATCCCATTGTTCACTGCAACACTATTTACAATAGCTAGAACATGGAAGCAACCTAGATATCCATTGACAGATGAATGGATAAAGAAGCTGTGGTACACATACATAATGGAATATTCAATTCAGTTGCTCAGTTGTGTCCAACTCTGCAACCCCAGGGCTTGCAGCATGCCAGGCCTCCCTGTCCATCACCAACTCCCATAATTTACTCAAACTCATGTCCATTGAGTTGGTGATGCCATCCAACCATCTCATCCTTTCTCCTCCTGCCTTCAATCTTTCCCAGCATCAGTGTCTTTTCAAATGAGTCAGTTCTTTGCAGCAGGTGGCCAAAGTATTGGAGTTTCAGCTTCAACATCAGACCTTCCAATGAATATTCAGGACTGATTTCCTTTAGGATGGACTGGTTGGATCTCCTTGCAGTTCAAGGGACTCTCGAGTCTTCTCCAACACCACAGTTCAAAAGCATCAATTCTTCAGCGATCAGCTTTCTTTATAGTCCAACTCTCACATCCATACATGACCACTGGAAAAACCATAGCTTTGACTAGATGGAACTTTGTTGGCAAAGTAATGTCTTTGCTTTTTAATATGCTGTCTATGGTCATAACTTGTCTTCCAAGGAGTAAGCATCTTTTAATTTCATGGCTGCAATCACCATTTGCAGTGATTTTGGAGCCCAGGAAAATAAAGTCTGCCACTGTTTCCACATCTATTTGCCATGACATGATGGGACAGGATGCCATGATCTTAGTTTTCTGAATGTTGAGCTTTAAGCCAACTTTTTCACTCTCCTCTTTCATCGAGGCCCTTTAGTTCCTCTTCACTTGCTGTCATAAGGGTGGTGTCATCTGCCTATCTGAGGTTATTGATATTTCTCCCGGCAATCTTGATTCCAGCTGTGCTTCCTCCAGCCCAGCATTTCTCACGATGTACTCTGCATATAAGTTAAATAAGCAGGGTGACAATATACAGCCTTGATGTACTAACTTTCTGTATTTGGAACCAGTCTGTTGTTCCATGTCCAGTTCTGAGTGATGGAGTATTACTCAGCCATAAAAAGGAACATATTTGAGTCAGTTCTAATGAGGTGGATGAACCTAGAGCCTATCATACAGAGTGAAGTAAGTCAAAAAGAGAAAGATAAATACCGTATATTAACACATATACAGAATCTAGAAAAAATGGTACTGAAGAATTTATTTGCAGGGCAGCAATGGAGAAACAGACATAGAGAATAGACTTATGGACATGGGGAGGGGGGAGGAGACGGTGAGATGTACGGAGAGAGTACCATGGAAATTTATATTACCATATGTAAAATAGATAGCCAATGGGAATTTGCTATATGGGGGGAAAAAGGAATCTCATTGTTATGGCTCCTACTACAGAAAGACATCAACAAATTTAGAAACAGCGAAATAGATGAGTAGGTTTATTCTTAGTAGACAGCTCGTGTTGTCTCTTGTCCATTTCCCTCCCACCACACCCCAAAAAAGAGTGGGTAGGAAGGGGAATTCAATCTCAAGACTTTACTTTGCAATGTGGTTCCAAATGCCTATCCACAGCATATACACATATTCCTTCACACTTGAAGGGAAAAATCCAGCTTACCACATTTGGGTGTTGTTACTTTTAGAATAAGCTTTCTATAAGAAGTTCTTCTATAAGAAGTATCACTCTGGACTCAAACCACACGGATGTCAATGAATGTGTTTTCCATTGTATAATCATTTAAAAATCACCTACGAATTAAAGCTTGACATGATACACTGAGAATTTAGGATCATTTTTCACCAGTCCCATGTTTTTGTGGTTGACTTCAAATGTTTGGTACAGATAACTGTAAGATGATATATTCCATGAGAAAAACATTCATGCTGGAATTATAAAATCACATTTGTGATTTAGCTCTTTTAAAAGTCTGTTTTTAACTTTTGTCCTCAGGAGCTACTTTCTTCTTGCTGTTCTGACCAGTGACCTTTTTCCTGTGACAATGAAAGGAAAGTTGAATTAGAAATTTTGGATATATGTACTTTCCAAAGCTCTACCAGTTTAATAAACATTTACTGAAACCGCTACAATCAAGTCTATGAGACATTAGGAACACAAAGCTATGTCTCTGCCCTTTAGAAAAACACATCCAACTAAGTGATACAGAAACACCACAATAAACTACATTACAACATGGCATAAAAGACAGATTCTGACCTAATAAAAAGAGTTCACACTGATTAAGTGCTAGACACTGTTACAAGTGCTTTATATGTATTAGCTCAGATCTTCTAACTTATGAAAAAGATTCTATTAGTATCCTCGTTGTACAGATGTGGAAAATGAGGTGGAGTGGTTGAGTACCTTGCAGATCATCACGCACTGATAATATTAGATATGAACTCCAATATTCTGATTTTAGAGTTTGGTGAATGGTGAATGCCATCAACCAACTCTTTTTTTTTTTGGATATTAAAATTAGTTTATTTTTCTACTTAACTTTTAATAAATGAGAAGAAACACAGTAGTCTGTCTAATAAAGAACATTTATAATACATAACAATCCATAAAGCCTCATGGTGAGCTAGGAACAGCTTTGGAAAACAACGCACAGTCAGAAACATACAAAAAGTTAGGTAAAATGTTGTAGCACTAAAGACATTTCATCTGCATCTGCATTTCATGAGATGATAACTGCATTTAACTGTGCCACATCTGGCCCAAAGGACACCCTGTGGCAGACACTAAACAACACAACATAGAAGCTTCATAAAGAATCACAGAATACACTGATATACTTCATTGTGCTGTTTCAAGGCAGAACCATAACATGGCAATTTGTATCAACCAACTCTTAACCCAAGAAAAAAACTTTTGAGAAAAGAATCAACATTTGCATACCACAATAGAGTAATGCCAATCAACTCACTTAATCCTTCACTAACAGAG
Source organism: Moschus berezovskii (assembly GCF_049115385.1). Classification (NCBI taxonomy): domain Eukaryota; kingdom Metazoa; phylum Chordata; class Mammalia; order Artiodactyla; family Moschidae; genus Moschus; species Moschus berezovskii. The sequence goes on from NC_142479.1 coordinate 25,882,669, forward strand.
GCAGAGTTATTATTTATATAACTATTTCCATTATATATATGGGTAAAGAGGCTTAAAGATGTGAAGTGATTTGTTCAAAATCACACAGGATGAGGTGATATTAGAGCCAGTTCTTCTTGCTCCAAATCCAGTCTCCTCCACCCTCTACTACACCAGGGTGAGTTTGCAGTGCCTGAAGTGAGGTCCACTAGGCAACAGGATTTAGGTTTATTACTCAGCAGGGAAGCGGGGTCTGAAGATATGGATTTAAGAGTAATCAGCACAGAGCTGAGGCCACAGGTGTGAGTAGGATCATTATAGCAACATCTGCAGTGGAAAGGTAAGCTGGTGTCAGATCAGCTCTTATGTGTATGCTATGTTAAGAAGTATGGTTTTTAAATGTGAAGAAAATAGACAGCCAGAGCATCTTAAGCAGGGGCTAGGGACAGATTTATATCAAGTGTCCTCAAAGTCTTAGTGCAGTCTTAAGTTTTAATAACTTCGGGCATAAAGGCTACGGACTTATAAAAATGAACAATTAAAATATAATGTAAAATATCAGTATTTTTTATTACAGTTCAACAGAGCCATGATCTCATGCTCTAGTTGATTTTCCGTCTTTGTACAAACTTTCCTCAGCTGCTAGTCAGTACCTGAAAGGATTGCGCTTTCAATGCGAGCTTTACGATCACCCAAGAATGAGGTTCTGATATACATGAAACAATTAAGAAATAGCTCATCGCAATAAAAAGTCTAGTGAGACAGATAAGGTGACAAAGCAGGGCAACCTCCTGTGACGATGCACTGATCTACTAATCCTCTACCAATCCACCCAGGAACTGTTGCCACAAAGAAGAAAAAAAAAAAATGCATTCAGTTCAGTTCAGTTCAGTCGCTCAGTCGTGTCCGACTCTTTGCGACCCCATGAATCACAGCATGCCAGGCATCCCTGTCCATCACCAACTCCTGGAGTTCACTCAAACTCATGTCCATCGAGTCGGTGGTGCCATCCAGCCATCTCATTCTCTGTCGTCCCCGTCTCCTCCCACCCCCAATCCCTCCCAGCATCAGACTCTTTTCCAGTGAGTCCGTCGCATGAGGTGGCCAAAGTATTGGAGTTTCAGCTTCAGCATCAGTCCTTAAGGCACAAAACTGATTAGGTACAAATTAGTTTTTCTAGTGATGTATTTTCGTTAAGATTGTAACATTTATTCCTCCCAAGTTATTAAAGCTTAAAACCACTAAACCCCTTGAGACACTCTTTATACGCCCTGTACTGGGGTTGAACATGACTTCCCACAATTAATCCAAATGTCAGGCTCTTTCACTCAGAAGGAAAGTGCAGGCCAGTTTTCTCACCTGGGTTCACTTTGTTCCTTCTACATGCCTAAATTTTACCTATCCCTAAAGATAATTCTACTTCTGTAAAACTTTTTGTAAATGACACCAATTCATAATGATTTTTCCTTCTCTAGCTTCTATTTTACTTAAAAATTATTTTCTAATTATTTTTTTCATGTATACTAATCTCCTTTCCCTAACTTCAGGAAAGGGGTCTCATTTCACACCCTTTGTACACCTTACTACATATTATGTATGCAGTACATATATAATACAGATATATGCAGTAAGGATAAAGATGGACAGTAAGTACTTGGTAAATGCCCACATTTTATATATGTTATATATTAACTGGCACTGACAGAATTTAAAGTGTCATTTTTCTTAAAAAATGGAAATAGTACTATGCAGAATATTTCAGTCTACCCCTACAAGATCATGGTTTCCTAGTAGTGATAGGCAAAAAAGGTAGTCCTGTGTACACTCTAAAAAAAAGAAAAAAACTGTACTTTGAAATCCTCAAAACATTAAGCTAAATGACTGAACTTATAGTTTACTCAAATTTATAGTTTATATATAAACAAATTTGTATATTTCATATAAATATGTAAATCATAAGTTTTATAATTTACACATAAATAAATTTATAATTTACTCAAATTATACTTTTCAGAGATGTTTCAACATGCTTCACTGTAAATCCTACTGAAATCATCTCCAGAATACGAAGCTTCAAGAAAGACCCCACTGACGTGAGGTGACAGTCCTAACAAGTGGCCTCAGTAGTGTGTCCCGAAGCAGGCTGCGTGGAGATAGTGGGTGCATGTGTCCTAAGTCGCTTCAGTCGTGTCCGACTCTTTGTGACCTCATGGACTGTAGCCCGCCAGGCTCCTCTGTCCATGGGATTCTCCAGGCAAGAACACTGGAGTGGGTTGCCATGGCCTCCTGCAGGGGATCTTCCCGACCCAGGGATTGAATCTGCGTCTCTTTAGTCTCCTGCCCTGGCAGGCAGGTCTTTTACCACTAGTGCTACCTGGGAAGTCCATGTGGAGATAGTGGACAGTGCAATTCTAATTCACAGTGAACTGAAATCATATTTCCAAAGATGGAAAAAAAATCATTAATATATTCAGACAAATTCCAAGAATGAATTAACCAAGTTTCCAAATCATTAGCAACCTCAGATGTATTACTTTTATTATATTCTATTATAGACTGTTGTTAATGTTTAGTCATTGAGTTGTGTCCAACCCTTTGCAACCCCATGGACTGTAGCCCCCCAGGCTCTTTTGTCCATGGAATTTTCCAGGCAAGAATCCTGGAGCAGGTTGCCATTTCCTTCTCCATAATGGACTGCAGACCTATCAAATTTTATTTCTAAAAATCTATCCTAAGGAAAAATAATGCCCATGTTATATGAATATGACAGAGTCAAACTAATTTTTACCATACACTTACCGTTTATCCTTAGCTTTTTCTAAAAAATATTTCGGAGTTGTACTAATGCTCTCCCTTTCCAAGGGCTTCTTAATCATCTTTTTCTTTTGTTTACTGGAAGTTACAAAGAGAAGAAAGAACTGAATTAAGTGCAACTTAATTTAGAGAGTTAAAACTAAAACTAGTTTTGGTTCTTGGTCACAAAATTTGTTTATCTACTTACTGGTTTACAGTGACAACACTGTATCCACTTTAATATACTAGTTTACCTAATAGTATTTAGAGTGGTAATCCAAAGAGATGAAATTCAACCAATTTTTAAAAAGGCACTGATTATGATTAAAATATGTAATGTGTCACTCTCATATCCTGCCAATAAGCACTAGAGCCTGATTCTGGCCGATTAACTACTTTTTATTAGCTTTAAGAATTAAAATCTAACCATATTTCACTCACATTTAATAATATTGAAAAAATCTGAGTATTTAAAATTTCAAGGATGAAAAACTGACAGGGAAAGAACACACAGTATTCACAAATATTTAAGAGGAAAGTTTTTACTTTAAAATGTTCTAAAATAGTAGTGTTGATAGAAATATAATGTACGAGTGTGAAAGTAAGAATGTACATGCAAAGAGAGAAAAACTCCCAAGTAAATTCAAGATTGTACCTTAGTAGTTTCTGGAAACCTTTTATGTATTCTGGGACAGGACATCCAGCCTGCTGGATAACATTGGCAACACTGAAAAAGGTACCGGTTAACATAAATTTGTATCTTGTCAAACTGTTATTCATGTACTTAGAGCCTCTGCACAACAGAAGAGGAACTAAGACCACACAAACAAGAAAGGAGTCCAGTAAAGTGTTCTGATGAATTATTACCAGAAGCAATCATATCGGACTACTGAGACGACAGTCTGCTGGGCTGAAATCAAGGTACTGATGAATAATTTTAATAGCAGCTGCTTCTACTCAACGTGTATCAAGCCCTAACCAGCACAGCCCGATCTTGGATGAAATGCTGAAGTCAGAGACACACTTAAAGTTTTTAAATCATAGGGCTTGGTCAACTCGAGCTTCTCATGTACAGTTACTTATTCAATCCTTAACAAGCTTTTGTAGTAAAAGTCATCATTATCCCCATTTCCCAAATGGAAAAGAAAACTGAAGGGCACACACTGATTTGGGGGGGTCATCAGAGTCACATGCTTAGAGCTGCTGAGGAGACCTCAGGTGAATCAAGGCTGCTGGAATATAGTCCCCTACGTATCACATGAAAATCTGCTCACGACAAAACCAAGGTTGACAGAGCCAAGGCTCAGATGGCACAAATCAAAACCTGTGCCACGATTGAGAAACAGGTCAATGTACAAACCACCTCGATCCACAGCTTGATTTCATTTGTTAAAAATATGAACTGCGGTCAGTTTTCATCAGCCTAAGATTTCTGTAGGCAGCCCAAGTGTAGGAAATATAACTCAGCTTTTACATTAACATCTACAATGATGGGCTAAATTAAGATGAGATTCTAAAAATATATCTATCATAGGTTACCCAGGCTTCAAGGGGCTACAACTGAACAATACTGGAGTGTGTTACTAAAACAGTTTTTCCTCTACGACAGGTGACCTGGGACTAAAGACATAAATGAATATTAAACGAATATTCTCTTGTGAATACTTCCAAAATCTAACAATGGAAGGACAAAAACAAAGCCTTTAGATCATTTTTCTTTCATGGCTAACATTTGGTTGACTAATACCATGACAGAATTTGGGACACAGCCATTTTGTAATTATCTATTAATTGTGTATAAGAATAATGAACCAATTTTGCCAACTTAATGCTAAGGTATTTCTCCTAACTTACCTTCTTAATAATGGTTTATCATCTTCAGTGAAAAATGTAACAGCTTTTCCTTTATGCCCAGCTCTCCCAGTTCGACCTAAGAGAAATCAGACCATTAAAAAACAAACAAAAAACCTCAGTTTTGAGGGGAATGGGACCTTCAAGATTCACATATACAAGTCACTGGACTTTTACAGGACTGAAAAAGAACACGCTGATGGGACTCTGGTAGACGTGCGAAGACAGATGAGTAGGGGGTGGGGACACATGACTCACCTATCCTGTGGATATATTCCACTGAGCTGGTTGGAAAGTCATAGTTGATAACCAAGTTCACACCTTTAAAATCGATCCCTCTGGCTAGCAAGGCTGTACAAATAAGAACCCAGATTTTTCCTGCTCTGAAGCTGTGGACTGTGTTATCTCTCTGGTTAACAGAACATACAACAAATATTTTAATACCACTCTGGGAATGGAAAACAAGTGCTTCATAAATGCCAGTACTTAATTGTTTTTTGTTATTGAAAGTTTACATTTGACTTTACCTGTTGCTGTGTTCTGTCTGCATGAATAACATCCACGTTAATACCTTCATATATGAGCTCATGAAAAAGTTCTTTAGCCCTTTCAATGGACTGAACAAAAACAAGAACAGGTGGATTGAAACCCTAAAAGAAAACACACATAACCCATAACTAAGAATATAACTGCATCGTTTACTAAGATTTTAATTCATTTCAATTTAGAAATTGCCAAATTTCTTAGACTTGTGGTCTAAGTCTGCCTCCATCTTCCTCAGCATCAATTCTCTACAGTGGGCTTTTCTTGCTCAACATCAACAGTACTCTCCATTTTGTTCATTCCAAAAATCTTGTATGATTAATCCCCCTTCACCTTCCTACAGCAATGGATGTCCACTCCTTGAAATAAACGTTTGCTTCTGTGCCTCAGAACATTTCTGTTCCTTCTTAAAATATAATAATTGTCACTTTAATCCATTATTTATCCTGATTGTGGGTATTCCCCAAAGCTTAGTCCCTGGTTCTCTGCTGCTGCTGCTGCTGCTAAGTCACTTTAGTCGTGTCCGACTCTGTGCGACCCCATAGATGGCAGCCCACCAGGCTTCCCCGTCCCTGGGATTCTCCAGGCAAGAACACTGGAGTGGGTTGCCATTTCCCTCTCCAATGTGTGAAAGTGAAAAGTGAAAGTGAAGTTGCTCAGTCATGTCTGACTTGTAGCGACCCCATGGACTGGTTCTCAGTTCTCTCAAAATAAGCTTTATCTTATCAAGTCAGACAAAATTTAAGTTATAACAACCAGCTCTAAGTAAATGATTTTTACATTTTGTATCATCAAACCCTGCTTCTCTCTCAAACCAGTTTTCTATATTTTCAACTGTCAGCATTAGGACTTGACTGTGTTATTATGGTCCACACATCCTTTCAGAATCTAATGAAAGATATGAAGCTGTCTAATAGGCAACCAGACATTCACACAATTTCAGAAGGTTCACAAAACTCAAGTTCATACATGGCTAAAAATCCTAGAGTATCAGTTCAGTTCAGTTCAGTCGCTCAGTCGTGTCCGACTCTCCACGACCTCATGAATCACAGCACGCCAGGCCTCCCTGTCCATCACCAACTCCCGGAGTTCACTCAAACTTATGTCCACAGAGTCGGCGATGCCATCCAGCCATCTCATTCTCGGTCGTCCCCTTCTCCTCCCGCCCCCAACCTTTCCCAGCATCAGAGTTTTTTCCCGTGAGTCAACTTGTCACATGAGGTGGCCAAAGTATTGCAGTTTCAGCTTTAGCATCATTCCTTCCGATGAACACCCAGGACTGATCTCCCTTAGAATGGACTGGATGGATCTCCTTGCAGTCCAAGGGACTCTCAAGAGTCTTCTCCAGCACCACAGTTCAAAAGCATCGATTCTTCGGCGATCAGCTTTCTTCACAGTCCAACTCTCACATCCATACATGACCACAGGAAAAACCATAGCCTTGACTAGACGGACCTTTGTTTGCAAAGTAATGTCTCTGCTTTTTAATATGCTGTCCAGGTTGGTCATAACTTTCCTTCCAAGGAGTAAGCGTCTTTTAATTTCATGGCTGCAATCAGCATCTGCAGTGATTCTGGAGCCCAAAAAAATAAAGTCTGACACTGTTTCCACTGTTTTTCCATCTATTTCCCATGAAGTGATGGGACCAGATGCCATGATCTTTGTTTTCTGAATGTTGAGCTTCAAGCCAACTTTTTCACTCTCCTCTTTCACTTTCATCAAGAGGCTTTTTAGTTCCTCCTCACTTTCTGCCATAAGGGTAGTGTCATCTGCATATCTGAGGTTATTGATATTTCTCCTGGCAATCTTGATTCCAGCTTGTGCTTCTTCCAGCCCAGCGTTCCTCATGATGTACTCTGCATATAAGTTAAATAAGCAAGGTGACAACATACAGCCTTGACGTACTCCTTTTCCTATTTGGAACCAGTCTGTTGTTCCATGTACAGTTCTGACTGTTGCTTCCTGACCTGCATACAGGTTTCTCAAGAGGCAGGTCAGGTGGTCTAGTATTCCCATCTCTTTCAGAATTTTCCAGTTTATTGTGACGTAAATATCTGTGAAAACCTTCCATTTCCTATTGCCAAGTGATATCATTACTGGCAAAACTAACAAATATAGCACAATGTGCCAAGCACTATTCTAAGTTCTATATTTTCACTAATTTAGTAATAAAACAAAAAAACCCACTCTAGAGGGGCCTACTCATATAAGGTCCCAGTTCTGCATGAAAGCAGCAGATTGGTAGGGGGAGATTTCGATATATAGGCATACTCTTGTTTTATTGCACTTTGCAGATAATGAGTTTTTCATAAATCAAAGGTTTCTGGCAACCCTATGTTCAAGCAAGTCTATTGACACTATGTTTTTCCCAACACCCTTTGCCTACTTCTTGTCTCTGTAGCACATTTTGGTAATTCTTACAATATTTCAACCTTTTTCATAATTATTATATGTGCCACGGTGAGCTGTGGTCAGTCCTCTTTGATGTTACTGACACACTGAAGGTGATGGTTAGCAAGTTTAGCAATGAAGTATTTTTAATTAAGGTGTATACATTGTTATTTTTCCCAGACATAATGCCATTGCACACGTGACTACAGCATAGTGTACATGTGACTTTCCTATGCACTGGGAAATCTCCCAAATTCCTGTGACTCACTTAATTGTGATACTGGCTTTACTGTGGTGATCTGGAACTGAACACCCAGTATCTCTGAGATCTGCCAGTTCACAGATGTGGAAAAAGGAGGCTTTCAGGGCATCAGCTAGGTCTTATCCCAGCCTACCCTGACCTGGGGACAGAAAACTTAACTTTATTCTAAGAGATGAGCCTCTTCTACTTGAAACGAGTTGCTCCAATGTGCTTCTTACTGATTTGCCACTGGATTACTAAACACGATGCAGGAAAATGTGCTCAGCCTCCCATTAGTAATACAAAGCTTGGTGAACTTCGCCAAAATTTGAAAATGCAGCCCAAATTTACCTTTTTAACAAGTTCTCTCATGGCCAGTAGTTTTCCAGTCTCTGAACCAACAAAGAGAAGCTCTTGTTCTACCGTCTCTACTGCAGAATTCCTGAGAAGAAAAACATACCCTGCAGTTTGTGAGAGCCAATCTTGGTTTTCCCCGTAAGTTTTAAATAAATGAAAACATTTACACACAACGGCAACAGAATGACTTTTCCCATTATCAATATAAGTACCTAATCATTTATATTTTAAAGACAACATTTTCTGAAATTCACTTTTACCTAGAGAATAATTGCTTTACAATGTTGTGCTGTGTTCTGCCATTTAATAACGTGAATCAGTCAGAAGTATACATATGTCCCCTCCCTCCCTATCCTACCCCTCTCGGTTGTCACACAGCTCCCTGTGTTATACCCAAGTTTTTTAGTTCAAGTACAGTTGATTTACAATGTTGTGTTAATCTCTGGTGATTCAGTTTCATATATATATATAATGGAAAAGAATCTGAAGAAGTCTGTGTATGACACACACACTTCTTCAAATTCTTTTCCATTACAGGTAATTATATGTGGTTAATGTATTTTACCTTTAGAAGTTTGCATCTGCTAATCCTAAACTCCTACTTTATCCCTCCCCCCAATTTCCTCTTTGGTATTCATAAGTTTGTTTTCTAAGTCCATAAGTCTGTTTCTGTTTTGTAAAGAAGTTCATTTGTATCATTTTCAGATTCTACACATAAGCAATATCATATTTATCTTACTCTGACTTAGTGTAATCTCTAGGGCCATCCACGTTGCTGCAAATGGCATTATTTCATTCTTTTTTGTGGCTGAGTAACATTCCACTGTGTATGTGTGTATATGTGTGTATGTGTGTATACACACACATCACATCTTTATCCATTTATCTGTCAGTGGACATTGAGACTGTTTCCACATCTCAGCTGTTAAAAATAGTGCTGATATGAACACTGGGGTGCATGTAGCTTGTCAAATTAGTTTCTTCTGGATGTATGCCCAGGAGTAAGACTGATGTATCATATGGCAACTCTATTTTTAATTTTTTAAGAACTCTCCATACTGTTCTCCATAGTGGCTGCACCAATTTATATTCCCACCAACAGTGGAGGAGAGTTCCCTTTCCTCTACACTCTCTCCAGCGTTTATTCTTTGTAGCCTTTTTGATGATGGCCATTTTGACTGGTGTGAGGTGGTACCTCATTGTAGTTTTCATTTGCATTTCTCTAATAATTAGTGACGTTGAGCATCTTCTCATGTGCCTATTGGCCATCTGGATGCCTTCTTCAGAGAAATGTCTATTTAAGTCTTTAAATGTTCTGTTCTGATGATAAAAATGTTATTTCAGTTAAAAAAATTAAGATATAAACAACAAATTGCCCACAATTCTACCATTTTAGGATAAATTCTGATACTTTGCTATGTTCCAGTCACATATTTTCATGTTTCCAATTACTTTCAAAATCCTTCTAAAAGTAAAATTATTGGGTAAAATGAGAACATTTTAAAGGTTGCTTCATATGGCTAAATTTTTTTCATAATGATAGCAAAGGTATATTTAAAAACAGATAGTTGGGAGTGAGGTATATTAAGGCTTTATTAACACTCTATAAGCCACTGTAATATACTACACTATGTATAAATACTTCTTCCATTCTGTTATCTCCTTCATAATTATATTTATGCTTTTCTTTTTATACACAGGAGTTTTAAGTTGGAAGTAGATAGGGTATTCTTTATTATTTCATTTGGCTTTTTACTTAACGTGGTATTACAAGCACTTTTTCATACAGCTACAATCTTCACTTTTACTACTTCATTTCCATTCTCCTGGCAACAATACTGGAGTACATAGTCATTCCCTTCTCCAGGGAATCTTCCCAACCCAGCAACTGAACAGAGGTCTCCTGCACTGCAGGCAAATTCTTTACTGTCTGAGCCACCAGGGAAGCTCCATACCATTTCATGGGTTGCACTATAGTATATCAAGGGGCAGTATTATAATTTCATAAAACTTTTTTCCTACCATTTAGCATAAATGCACCCCAAAATATTTTTAAAAAGGAATTATAAATCAAGTGGCTCAGTAACATCAGCTTCCTTCTCTCAGCCCTACTGAGTTAAGCCATCAAAGAGATTAAATCCTCTGGGGGGCCACAGAGCTCATGGTCATACTTGACAGTAATAACTACATGACAATATGAGAATATCCCTTTAGATTATTCTAACTCAGACTATCCTTAATCAATCTTGACTTTAAAGAATATGTTTCTTTTAGTAAAACTCTTTTTATTAATCTTAGGCCACACAACCTGTCTCTTTTAGTCTAAAATAATGACTTGTATGTTTTGTTTTTTTTTACATCAGTGGGATAACAAGGAAGAAGAATTACCTTGCTCCAATGGATACAGTAATGACATTGTCCAAGTTCAGTTTGCACCACTGTTCAACATCATAGGCAAAAGTTGCGCTGAACATAGCTCTCTTCACCTTGTGTGATGTACAGGCCAAGAAAATGGAAGCCAGCTGGTCTCTGAACCCAGTTTTGCCATCTTCAAACAGTTTATCTGATTCATCTACTACCAGCCATTCAACACTAAGAAACAACAACAACAAACATCTGTGGTTTATTGAACTGAAAGATCCAGGACACATCACTAAACTGTGGGAACACATGAAGAAGTCAAACCACAATGACACTTCTCAGATCTATATATTGTACCAAAAAAGGTACAAGAAAAATAAGCAATAAAAAGGTAAAACAACATCAACATAAATTAATGTATCTACTCCATTAGACCCAAAGGATATGAAGTTCCACTGGCAATGTCAGAACCTCACATAAACCACTGCTGAAAGATGTGAAAATTTCTAGGGGAACTCTGTACTAATTGCTTATCAGAATCTGTTAACTTCATTCCAGACCAGATAGCTACTTTTTTCTCAGCACCAACAGTGACTGAAAGCTGGCAGACAGTAAGCTCCAAAGGGCAATAATACAAATATGATACTACAGTTGAGGACAAAATATAATCAACTTAATGAAAAACAAACATAAAAGACATTATTAAAGTAATGTACCTTGTTAAGTCTATTCCTGGAGGATCTTGTTTTAATAAATAGATTAGTCGATTTGGAGTAGTCACAAGGATATCTGTAAGCAAAAACAAATGGTACAAATTGCAAAACATTCATCCCTCTTGAACTAGGGGACTAAGCCCCCTGCATTTCAGTTAATAACCTCAAGTGGGGAGAAGTGCTGATATGCACTATACCAATAACACAACAAACTAATGTACATATTTTTTTAATTCATTATAGCATAAACTACTAAATCCTTACTCTTTTACTTGACCTGCCTGGATCACAGTAAACTGCGGAAAATTCTGAAAGAGATGGGAATACCAGACCACCTGACCTGCCTCTTGAGAAACCTGTATGCAGGTCAGGAAGCAACAGTTAGAACTGGACATGGAACAACAGACTGCTTCCAAATAGGAAAAGGAGTTTATGTCAAGGCTGTATATTGTCACCGGCTTATTTAACTTATATGCAGAGTACATCACGAGAAATGCTGGGCTGGAAGAAGCACAAGCTGGAATCAAGATTGCTGGGAGAAATATCAATAACCTCAGATATGCAGATGACACCACCTTATGGCAGAAAGTGAAGAGGAACTAAAAAGCCTCTTGATGAAAGTGAAAGAGGAGAGTGAAAAAGTTGGCTTAAAGCTCAACATTCAGAAAACCAAGATCATGGCATCCGGTCCCATCACTGCATGGGAAATAGATAGGCAAACAGTGGAAGCAGTGGCCGACTTTATTTTTTGGGGCTCCAAAATCACTGCGGGTGGTGATTGCAGTCATGAAATTAAAAGACGTTTACTCCTTGGAAGGAAAGTTATGACCAACCTGCATAGCATATTAAAAAGCAGAGACACTACTTTGTCAACAAAGGTCTGTCTAGTCAAAGCTATGGTTTTTCAAGTAGTCGTGTATGAATGTGAGAGCTGGACTATAAAGAAAGCTGAGTGCTGAAGAATTGATGCTTTTGAACTGTGGTGTTGGAGAAGACTCTTGAGAGTCCCCTGGACTGCAAGGAGATCCAACCAGTCCATCCTAAAGGAGATCAGTCCTGGGTGTTCACTGGAAGGACTGATGTTGAAGCTGAAACTCCAATACTTCGGCCACCTGATGCAAAGAGCTGACTCATTTGAAAAGACCACGATGCCGGCAAAGGAAGAGATTGAGGGCAGGAAGAGAAGGGGACAACAGATGATGAGATGGTTAGATGGCATCACCGACTCAATGGACATGAGTTTGGGTAAAGTCCAGGAGTTGGTGATGGACAGGGAGGTCTGGCATGCTGCAGTCCATGGGGTTGCAGAGAGCTGGACACAACTGAGCGAATGAACTGAATTTGGCCTCTAAGAGGCAAGAATACAATCATCCAACAGTCTGCTTTCCAAACATTCGTTTGTTTTTCAGGAATATACTTTCCTTAAATGGAACTTTATTCAGAAGCTCAAGATAAAAACCAAGTAAAAGAGTTTCTCTGGTGGACATTAAGAGCAGGGATGTAAGCCAGTCTTATCTGCAGAATATCTCCATGGCAGGTTAATAACCAATAGAATAAAGCAGGGATTCTCAGCCTCAGTACTACAGACATTTTGGTTCAGACAACTCCTTGTTGTAGGAGGCTGTTCTGTGCACTGCAGGATGTGTAATAGTATCTCTGGCTTCTATCCCTCTAATAGTAGCACCTCTCCCCAGCTGTGACAAAATATCTCCATATATTGCCAAATATCCCTGGGGTGGAGGATGAGGTGGAGAACCCCTGGTATATATTTATGTAACTACTGGGTGAGAGGAGATTTCCTTCAGCTTTTCTAAAAATCAAACTAACTACACTTCAAGAAATTTTAGGTGGCAATTAGGATATTTGTAATTTCTAAACCCCTTACATTTCAAGCATGAACTGAACTGAATTTACAACTTCCATCCTCTTGAATGCATGCTCAGTTGTGTCAGACTCTGTGACCCCATGGAGCCTGCCAGGCTCCTCTGTCAATGGAATTTTCCAGATAAGAATACTGGAGTCAGTTGCCATTTCCTCCTCCAGGGGATCTTCCCCACCCAGGGATTGAACCAGAGTCTCTTGCACTGGCAGGTGGATTCTTTACAATTGGTGTCACCTAGTAATCCCTTACCAAATTTCTTAGCTGATTTAGGTCCAAATTTCTTGGCTGCAACTGCTGCTTTGTTGATCATGTGTATCCTGAATCCTGTTCCCTCGGACAGTTTTACTAACTCTCGGTGAATCTAAAACAGAAATAAAAACATCAGCTGCTGAAATACTTGGATAAGATGTATAGTCACTTTTTTAGAATTTATAAAATAAATCTAGTTTCAACCCATGAATACCTGAAATTAAGCTTATGGTAATCTGTAGATTAACTTGGAATCCTGGCATTTTGGAACTTCAATGCCAAATAAGATTCAGTAGTGTTTTCAGGTCTAGTAAACCAGTTCCAAGAGATAAAATAAAAACTCTTCAACTCTGAATTGTTTTTAAGAATAAAGTACCGTTTCAAAATGATTTCATACTTGGCATGTGTTTACATTAAGCGCACAGAGAGAGTCGAATGGATCACTGTACAGTTTTACTTTCTCAAAAACTGAGGTGAGGTTTCCTTTTTTCTAGGTGAGAAAAAAAAAGTTTTAAAGAGGAACTATATATTACAGTGGAGAAGGAAATGGCAACCCACTCCAGTACTCTTGCCTGGAAAATCCCATGGAGAAAGATGCCTGGTAGACGACAGTCCAAGGGATTACAAAGAGTCGAACACAACTGAGCGACTTAACTTTCTTTCTATATATTACAGACCACTTCCCACTACTGTCTGTGGCTCAGACAGTAAAGAATCTGCCTGCAATGCAGATGACCCAGGTTTGATCCCTGGGTAGGGAAGACCACCTGGAAAAGGGAATGACAACCCACTCCAGGATTCTTGCCTGGAGAATCCATGGACAGAGGAGCCTGGTAGGCTACAGTCCATGGACTTGCAGAGTTGGACTCGACTAAGCAACTAACACTTGATCTTGCCCAAAAGGCCAAGAAGCGATCAACTAAGCAACTAACACATATATTATAGTAGCCTTCCAACTACAAGGATCTTACAGCATATACCAAAGTATAAATGCTAAGATCATCATATTTTAGAAAACTGTAAGACTTTATGCAGTAAGATACTAAGAAGTAAGCTTTGTACACAACACCTGACCATGACAAAGACACGGGCCTTATTCTTCTGGACCTTTCTATTACCCTCAAATAAGGAAGATGACTGGCAAACACAAACACATACTCTTCAGAAACTACAGGTTATACCTGGCTGGCAAGTTCTCGTGTTGGTGATATAACCAGGGCTCTGAAGCCTTTATTTGTGGGTTGTTTCAGCTGCATTAAAATAGGAATGCTAAAAGCCAAAGTCTTTCCAGATCCAGTAGGAGCAGAAGCCAGCAGTTCTCGACCCTAAAAACAGAGTATATTTAGTATAAGGAAGAAGTATTTTTCAGTGCCAGTCAAATAATGCTACCAGCCATAAAAATAAAATTATACACAGCAAGTCCAGATACTCATATTCTCATCATTCTTCTAACTTCTCCCATATTTGCTTTTCTAACATCACCCATCTCTGCTACCACCACCCCAATGGAGTTTCTGAGCATTATCACTAAAGTTAATTTGAACTGGGTAAAGAAAGTAGATAACTAAAATCCAAAGATAATTCACAACTATATTCCTATTATTACAATTTTCCTTTTCCCTAATCCTCCCTATCAAAGTTAAATCAGAAAACCAACTTTGGTCCTGATATCTGTATTGCTCCATCCTTACGGAAAATTTTAATAAATAACAGAAGGACTAAATGTAAAATAAAAAGTGGTGATAACACGAGTGACAGTCATTTATAGGTGACAATCTTCAAAAAGTCACTGTGCTTCTTAAAGCTTTATGCTAAGGTCACTACAGAAACAACATTTTAATGAAAATTAAAAGCAAATTTGCTATAATGTCAGTCAAAAAAATTCTTCAAATATATTCTTATTTCAGTTCCCAAAGAAAATGAAAAGGATTAATATAGATGAGGAGGGAGGGAACTCATACCCTTTGGCTACTGGAACTGGGAAGGCTGTCTTGGTTATGTGGGGAGAAAAAGTCAGCTCTATTACAAAAAGAAACCTCAGAAAAACTTAATTTCCAAAAATCTAAGTTAACTCCTACCTCTGTCAACAGTGCATAAACAAATCACGGTATACGCATAGAAGAGAATACTACTCAGCATATCATATATTAGTAACAAATTGATATATGCAACATGTAGGAATCTCAAAAAAGTTCATAGAGTGAAAGAAAGAAACCAAAAATAAAAGAATACATAATGAATGATTCCATTTATACGAATTCTATAATATATGGCAATAAGAACCAGAACAGGGCTCCCCTGCTGGCTAGTGGTATAGAATCCACCTGGAATGTAGGAGACATGGGTTGGATCCCTGGGTTGGGAAGATCCCCTGAAGAAGGAAATGGCAACCCAATTCAGTATTCTTGTCTGAGAAATCCCATGGACAGAGGAGCCTGGTGGGCTACAGTCGATGGGGTTGCAGAGTCAGACACAACTGAGAGATTAAACAACACAAAGAACCAGAAGAGTGCTCACCTCTGGGTGAGGGTGGGGTGGTGACTGAATGGGAAAGGTATGAAACTGTTGAAATTCACTAAACTGTGCACTTAACATCTATGTATTTTTTCAGTACTTAAATATAGCTCAATAATAAAAGGTACTGGGATATGGGAATTCCCTGGCAGTCCAGTGATTAGGACTCTGTGCTTTCACTGCTGAGGGTGTGGGTACAATCCCTGGTTGGAGAACTAAGATCCCACAAGCTGCACGGTGTGGCCAAAATCTTTTAAAGTACTGGGATTAAAAACAAAGTCAGGTTATATACAAGAATTCAGTACTTCTGAAATATTCTTGGATATTATAAACCACATCAATGATGGATAAACAGAACATAGTTTCTATCTTCAGAAGATGAACACTTTTAGTTAAATGGAAAATATAAGTGCAGTTAGTGCAAATACACACTATATAAAGTGTAAGGTAAATGTTGCAAGAAAAAGAAAACACACGGAGAATTGGGTGTTAGGAGAAAGAGTGCTGGTAAAGGAAAAAGATCACATCAAGCAGTAGTGATCAAGACAAATTTTATGGAGGCACAGGCATTAGAGATGGAGTTTAGAGCATGGCAAGGATTTCAACAAGGCAGAAGGGACGATCTCAAAGAGGAAAGAAAATGAAGAGGCCTTCACACTCACATGCAGCATAACTGGAATGGCTTGCATTTGGATTGGTGTAGGTATCTGGAAGCCTGCATCTAGAATGTTCTGAAGCAGTCGAGAATTGATTTTATATTCCTGGTCAAGTTGCTGAAATGTAGCAATTGGGTCAGGAAGATCAGTTCCTTGGACATGAATTTTATGTTTATTCCGGAAGAAGTTTAGCTGAAAAGTAAAATAAAGGGATTTGGTAAAATACATTGCCAGACGTTGTAAAGCAATAATAAGTTTCTGAAATAAGCTTTAGTAGCATATGAAGCTTTCGACTTAAATTCCAGGCCCTAAAAGCGATATATTAGGTACAACTTCCGCCCTTTCATAGAAGGATGACCTTCCTAACAATGAAACCTATTTGTCTACACTTTCCACATTTAATGTGTCAATGCCATGAATAACATTATTCATATTCATGTGCTACTGTCACAGTCACAGTCTTATATAAACCGCTACAAGACAGGCACCAAGTCCGTCTGTTTGCTTCATGTGGCACTTAGCATACAAGTGCCAATGCTTAACGATCTACCCTAAACTCATTAAGACTGAATGCCACTAGAAGCGGAGAAGGCAACGGCAAGCCACCCCAGTACTCTTGCCTAGAAAATCCCATGGACGGAGGAGCCTGGTAGGCTGCAGTCCATGCGGTCGCTACGAGTCAGACATGACTGAGCGACTTCACTTTCCCTTTTCACTTTCACACATTGGAGAAGGAAATGGCAACCCACTCCAGTGTTCTTGCCTGGAGAATCCCAGGGACGGGGGAGCCTGATGGGCTGCCGTCTATGGGGTCACACGGAGTCGGACACGACTGAAGTGACTTAGCAGCAGCAGCAGCAGCCACTAGAAGACTCAAGTGATGTTGATTTTTTTTTTGGTTTTCCCACTCTCTGATCCAGACAGCCAAATTCTGGATTCAGGATTACTAAATGAGCTGAACAATACTCCATCTACAACATGGCAGGAGTGCAGCAAACTAGACAATGGCATATTTGTTGTCTCTTCTGAATTCCACTTCTCCTAGTCCCAAGTTACAAAAAAGGTTTCTTAAGAATTCCAACTCTCAAATCCCTGTCACATGAAATTCTTCAAAACCAGTGAGTTTAACATAAAGGATAAAGTGGGCCAATTTTATGTTTATCAAAGGGAAATAAGAAATCAAAAAATTTAATTCTAAACCCATTATCAAATTTGAGCCTGTTTAAGTTTCAAGATTCCAAGATACTTTCAAAAATTTTACACTTTAAAAATCTCAGCCACAGCACAGAGGCTACTTTAGGTTTTCATTAAAGTAAAATCTAGACTACTATAATAACCTTCTATCTTAACAAAATCATACTTTGATGAACAAAAAAACCCAAGCACAGTGAAAAAGGCACAAAGCCAGAAAAACAATTAGGATGAAGATATTTTTCTCACCTTTTCTTTTCTTAGCTGCTCTAACTTTCCTGAAGTTAGTTTATTTTCTCTTTTAACGTTTTTATCTTCAATCTTTGCTTCCACAGATGATACCCACTGTATAGTAGAAACTTCTTCTTCAGAAGTAATTTCTAAAATATATTTTTTAAAAAATTAAAAGATTTTAATTGCAACATTCCTAGGTGGCACAAACAGGCCATACCTTCACACTGAAAGAAAAAGTAACAGTGGATACAACTAGATAGTTTCAGTAACTGGCCTAGCTGACTTTGAAGTTTACGTGGGAAAATAAATACGCAATAGCTAAAAAATTCAAAGAACAGTAATTAGTAGAGACTACTTCTGGAATTTCTTTTAAATTTTTTTCAACTTCACTGAGGCACAACAGACACAGTAAACTGCATATATTTAAAGTATGCCTTTGAGGAGTTTTGACATAGGTATATACCTGTTGGACTTCCCTGGTGGCTCCGTGGCAAAGAATCCACCTGCAATGCAGTAGACATGGGTTTGATCCCTGACCTGAGAAGATCCCCTGGCGAAGGAAATGGCAACCCACTCCAGTATTCTTGCCTGGGAAATCCCCTGGACAGAGGAGCTTGGCAGACTACAGTCCATGGGGTTGCAAAAGAGCTGGACGTGACTGAGTGACTAAACAACAGCACAATACACCTGTTAAACCATCAACACATTTAAGGCCATTTCATCAGTTCCCAAAATTCCCTGTAGCCCCTTATAATGCATTACTCCATTCCTAGGCAACAACCTGTTTTCTCTCATTGTTGATTAATTAACTTTATTTTTTCCCGGAATCTTATATAAATGGAATCATATAGTATGTACTAAATTTAGTCTGGTTCCTTTCACTTAGTATAGTTATCCTGAGATTCATCCATTCAATCTATGTTGGAGCATGTATCAATAATTTTAAACGTTTTATTTACAGCGAGTATCCCATTGTATGGATATACAATCTGTCTAGCCTCCACTGTCCAGGGACATTTGGGTCATTTCATATTTTTGGGTATTACAAACAAAGCTGCTATGAACACAAGTATACAAGTCTTTGTGAGAACACAGGTTTTCCTTTCTGTTGGGTAAATTCCAGGAGCAGAACAGGTGGATCACATGGTAAGTGTATGTTTATTATTATTATTTTTTAATTCTTCTCAATTTCTATCAAAAAAGCCTACTAGAATTTTAATTAGATTTGCACTGATCCTATAGCTCATTTTAGGGAGACAGTATCCAGTTGCTCAATCAACAAACATGGTATGCCACACTACTATACTGGGATTTATAACACAGTATTAGTCGCTCAGTTGTGTCCAACTCTTTGCGACCCCATGGATTCTGGTAACCCAGGCTCCTCTGTCTATGGGACTTTCCAGGCAAGAATACTGGAGTGGATTGCCATTCCCTTCTCCAGGGGATCTTCCCAACCCAGGGACTGAACCCAGGTCTCCTGAATTGCAGGCAGATTCTTTACTGTCTTAGCCACCAGGGAAGCCCATTTATAACATAAGGCCACGTTAACTAAAACAAGCTTGTACTGGTGTATGACTAAAGAATCAGAAGTAAATGAAATAGAACAGAACCCAAAGACCCAAATATATTTGGGAAATAAGTTACAATAAAAGCTGTATCTGAATCCAATGGGGAGAAGATGGATTATCAATGTATTAAAACAATCGGCTAGCCATCTGGAAAAAAAATTAAATTAGTTCCTTATTTACTCCTTACACCAAATAAAATCTCAGAGGGCCAAAGATTTCTATATAACAAAGTGAAACTACAAATAAGAAAGTATGGGAGAATTTTTTTAAAAATTAAGTTTAATGCTTAGGGCACAAAAGCAAAAACAAATTATAAAGGAAAAGATACATTTAACACATAAAATGGCAAAAATAAATAAGATTATAACAGGAAAAACTAGAAAACATGTGTAAACACAGTATGCTAGACTAGAGCTAATTTCCCTAACAAATTAAGAAGAAACATGAATAGTATAATAGAAAAAAGGTGCAATACTACATGAGGAGGCAAATTATAATCATAGAAAAAGAAAACTCTCATACACTGCTGGTGGGCATCACCAACTGGAATGACTTTTTAAAAAAATTATGCTCACTTTTATGAGAAGACAGTTGGTATTAAAAGACCTGAATCATTACTAATCCATAAGACCTTGAATTCTCCAATTAAAACTCTTTATGTCTATCTGCACTTGCTACTAAACGATTACAGGACATATCTATGTGTTTCTGGTTGCCCAATATTTGAATCTTTTTCCTAAGCTGGTGTCAGATTTTTTTAGAATTCATCTTGATGGAAGGCTTTATATTAAACTTCCGTGTACCCAGGAAAGTAAAATGACTTTTATTGCAACACTGTCACCGAAACTGTGGAAACAAAGTAAATGTTCCTAACACAGAAACTTGCCAAATCAATTTATGGAATATTCCCTACAATATATAACAGGATACTATGCTATGGTTCAATGAACAAAGCAGTAGACTTCCTAATGATACCATGTTTCTGGTGGACAATTCCTAAATATCTAAATTTAAAATAAGTTTATCTGTTAACTATGATATCCCACTTTTAAGAATTTATCAAAGAGATATACCCACACATACACACAAAGTATAATAACATTTACTACAACACTGTAAAAGCAAAAGTGGAGAAACAAGTTAAAGGCCCACCACTTAGGAACTTGTTAAATCAATAATGGAATGTATAAGGCGATATGACGCTGTATTAAAATGAACAAGGCATCTTTGCATTTGTGCTTTTTTAATAAAAATACTTTTAACTGTAAAAAAAAAAAAAATGAACAAGGCAGAGCATTTCCTACTCATTCATAACAAATTCCAAGATACAGTTTTTTTATAAAAGGGGTAGAGGGAAGGAAGTTTCAGAAGAGAACAGCATGTAGAGTATGCAATCACTTGTTTTTTTTAAAGGGAGGTATAAATATATATCAATAGACTATCTCTACAAAAATATCTAAGAAACTGATGAACAGAGGTTGCCTCTGGAGAAACAGCAGACTAGAGAGAAAACTTGAGAAGAAAATATACTTTTCACCATTGTATAACTTTTAAAAATCATGTGTAAGTATTTACTTTACCAAAAAGGTAAAATGAATAGGAAACTTAATAGATGAACAAGGAAAAAGACAAATACCCCTATAGTTGAGTAATAAAAAAAAAATTGTGAAAAATAGCCAACAAGTACAAACAAGTCACAAAACTTGAAATGTAGATATCCAGTAAAGCCTATGAAAAGATGTTCAATCTCACCAGTTATCAAGAAAAACAGTTTCACTCATTAGATTGGGGAGAAAAAAAAAAAAGACCAACAGTATCCAACATTGCCATGGCTGGAGGAAGTCATTTTGCAGTTATCTGTTCAAAGGAAGAAGTGCAGGTGCCCTTTCGCCCACTGAATCCACTTTGGGGATGCTAATTACAGAAATAACAGCACCTGTATAAAAAGGTATGTTTACAAGTATCTTTACTGTAACAATATTTGTAATCACAAATACCCTGAAACGACTTGACTGCTATCAAAGGACAAACAGCCATATATTGTCTGACATGTAACTATAAGCTTGTACAATTTCTGTAAATGAAAAAAAGTTAAAGACAAAAACCATAAATCAAGCCCTAACCTGAAGTCATCTTCTTCTTCTTTTTCCTGTTCTGCTCCTTCTTCCTTTCAATTTGGCTCTCTTCTTTTTTCTCTTCATCTGGTAGCTCCTGATGAGTTCTTAATGCCCCACAATCACCTGGGACAGACTTTTTGTTTCCAAAAAAGTCCAGTCCTTGTAGCACCTCCGAGGAATCAAAGTCACACTTCCTTTTTCCTATCTAAAACCCAAAAAATTTTAAATGAAATCTATGGACAGATTTGGCATTGTTATCACTCTAGCAGCATTGCCAGGAAGGATGTGGGTACAATGACTCCCGATCTTTTTTGTCTTTCACCAAATATCTGTTGAGCTGACAAGAGTTTGGGCAAATGGAATCCAAGATGATACCTTTTCTGACCTTACAACAGTAATAATAATAATCATAATAGCAACTAACACTTATAAGCCTAACACTTATGCTTAACCTGTGTAACAATAACACTGCATAATCAGGCAGATTTCTAACCATGTTTAGAAACATTAAATTCCTCCTTCCTTCAACAACCCTAACAAGGTAACAAGGTAAACAGCAATATTGCAGATGAGAAAAATCGAGGCATTAACAGGTTAAGTAACTTTACCAAGGTCTCAAAACTGGTAACTGGTAGGCCCAGGATTTGAACTTAAATAATCTGGTTCCAGGGGCTTCCCTGGTGGCTCAGAGGTTAAAGCATCTGCCCCCAATGAGGGAGACCCGGGTTCGATTCCTGGGTCGGGAAGATCCCCTGGAGAAGGAGATGGTAACCCACTCCAGTATTCTTGCCTGGAGAATCCCATGGACGGAGAGGCCTGGTAGGCTACGCAAAGACTCGCAAAGAGTCGGACACGACTGAGCGACGGAACGGAACGGAATCTGGTTCCAAAGCTGAAACTCCAATACTTTGGCCACCTCATGCGACCAGCTGACTCACTGGAAAAGACTCTGATGCTGGGAAGGATTGGGGGCAGGAGGAGAAGGGGACGACAGAGAATGAGATGGCTGGATGGCATCACCGACTTGATGGACGTGAGTTTGAGTGAACTCCGGGATTTGGTGATGGACAGGGAAGCCTGGCGTGCTGTGATTTATGGCGTCGCAAAGAATCGGACACGACTGAGCGACTGAACTGAATCTGGTTCCAGAGTTCAAACTCTTAACAACTACATTACATCGTCAGAGAAAGAAAAAACAGAGGTGTGGCACACACACAAAAATGTCTCCAGTCCGAATACCAAAGTTGATATTCAAGATTTTTCACAACTGGGCCCCAACTTCTCTCGATTTATCACTCACCACTTTCCCTCTGTAAGAGCGCCCATTTCAAATCGTTCTTCTCACTACTTAATACGCCGTGAAGTAGCGGGAAAAATAAAAACAACCATGCCCACGCAAGCCAAGACAAACCCGGGAAGACCACCGTGAAATAATCTGTTCTCTCTGGGGTTGTTGCTGTTTTCAAATCATTTTCCATCAGTTTCGGAGAAAAGATAGTTTTTGAAAGTAAGATTCTAACGGTGCTTTCAATAAACTCAGAAGAGCGGCCAGGGAGGTGGAGTGGAGGTGAAACGTTTCCTTGCTAGACCCAACCAAGCCTACAGAAGGACAGGTAAACGGTTTATTCAGAAGGCTGCGGTAACCTCAGAGGGAAAATGCCCCACAACCAGGCCATGGGGTCTCTGAGTGCGGGCTCCCCCAGCAGTCGGCAATTTCTCCGGCTCCCACCCCTTCTCAGTTACTCGCGCTTCTGCCCACAATACCTGGAATCGAGCTGCGTCCGCCGAGAAGCGTCTCAAGTCGAATTTGGCCCCCGCACCGAGCCGGCGAAACAGATCATGAGCATCCATCTTTACCCAGAAAGCTCCGCGGTTTCACAGCGCCTGCGCAGAGGACTTCCTCCCCCAGAAGGCCTAGGGCGGGCGGAAGTGGCTCGGGGAGAGGGCGGGGCCTCCTGGCTGTGAGACGTTGGCGGGTTTACCGACTTACGGTCTGTCATTATTTGTTTGATTAAAAAAATATTTATCCAAATCTTATGCCAGACACTCACTGTTCTGTACTTTAGAGATAGTTTGGTAAACAACCACGAATCTCACCTCAGGAAACTTACATTTTAGTGGTGATAGAAGATGTTAACAAACAAGCAGAATAATTCCCGAATCAGAAAAGTGATATGAGACAAGGGTAAAAATGGAAACAGGGAGGTCAGTCAAAGTAGAAATGATGGTGGTGGCTTGGACTAGGGTGGTATCTGAGCTGAGCTTCCACTAGGGTGGAATTAAATGGGTAAATCTGAGATATTTTGGAGGCAGATCTAAGTGCACCTGATGAATTTCATGTGAGCGAAAGGAAGGAATCACTCCTAGGTTTTTGTTTTGAAATCTGGGGTAAGGGACATGCCGATTAGTGAGCTAGAAAAGACTGAAGGAAGAACAGCTGTTTTGTGTGAGGATGAGATATGGAAGGTGGAAATCAATTATGTTTTAGCATGTTAAAATGCCTCATAGATTTCAAGTGGCAGTTAAGTCCAAGTGGGTAGTTGATTCCATAAGTCTGAAGCTCAGGGGAAAAGGTCAGGGCTAGAAAAATAAATTTAGGCGTCATCAAAATATAAATAGTACAGTGGGATCATATCAAACAAGCGTTTAACTTATTAATTGAGTTATACATATTCAACCATAGAATGTGAGAAATACTTTAAATTGTGTGGCTCCTTTACAGTCAAGAAAAGCAAATGTGGAGTGAGGAGGAGATGGGGGCTTAGTGTCTGCTGAACCCTCTGATGGATTTGGTCCCTACTTCTTTCATAACAGGAGCAGTTTGTTGTTCCAACTGTGTCTGCTCTTTAAAAATAAGTATTTTTCATGAAATGTGAAAGTTCAAGTACTTTTTCATGTATTGCTCAATGAAAACAATTTATCTCAGCACAGGAGGGGACAAAATCGACTGAGCTTTTAGGAAATGGAGTATTGGTCTTCAATTTGGCACATAAATATGGCCACAATCATATGTAAAATCAACATGTATGAAACCACAACTGCTGTAGTTTATGTGTGATTAAAGGAATTTCCAAGAATAGTTACTTAATGAGTTTTTTCTTTATGAACTGACTTTAGAACCCAATCCCTGCATAAGTGGTGACAAACCTATATGTAAAAGCATGATCATAAATTGGAGTACAGAATGAAGCAGGGCAAAGGTTAATAGAGTTCTGCCCAGAGAACATATCGATCATAGCAAACACCCTCTTCCAACAACACAAGAGAAGACTCTACACATGGACATCACCAGATGATCAACACTGAAATAAGATTGATTATATTCTTCGCAGCCAAAGATGGAGAAGCTCTATAGAGTCAGCAAAAAAAAAAAAAAAAGACCAGGAGCTGACTGTGCCAAATTCAGACTTAAATTGAAGAAAGTGGGGAAAACCACTACACCATTCAAATATGACCTAAATCAAATCCCTTATGACTGTACAGTGGAAGTGAGAAATATATTTAAGGGACTAGATCTGATAGAGTGCCTGATGAACTATGGACAGAGGTTCGTGACGTTGTACAGGAGACAGGAATCAAGACCATCCCCCCAAAAAAGAAATCCAAAAAGCAAAATGGCTGTCTGAGGAGGCCTTACAAATAGCTGTGAAAAGAAGAGAAGCGAAAAGCAAAGGAGAAAAGGAAAAATATACCCATTTGAATTCAGAGTTCCAAAGAATAGCAAGGAAAGATAAGAAAGCCTTCCTCAGCAATCAATGCAAAGAAATAGAGGAAAACAATAGAATGGGAAAGAATAGAGATCTCTTCAAGAAAATTAGAGATACCAAGGGAACATTTCATACAAAGATAGGCTCAATAAAGGACAGAAATGGTATGGACCTAAGAGAAGCAGAAGATATTAAGAAGAGGTGGCAAGAATACACAGAAGAACTGTACAAAAAAAGATCTTCACGACCCAGATAATCACAATGGTGTGATCAGTCACACTCACCTAGAGCCAGACATCCTGGAATGTGAAGTCAAGTGGGCCTTAGGAAGCATCACTACGAACAAAGCTAGTGGAGGTGATGGAATTCCAGTTGAGCTATTTCAACTCCTGAAAGATGATGCTGTGAAAGTGCTGCACTCAATATGTCAGCAAATTTGGAAAACTCAGCAGTGGCCACAGGACTGGAAAAGGTCAGTTTTCATTCCAATCCCAAAGAAAGGCAATGCCAAAGAATGCTCAAACTACTGCACAATTGCACTCATCTCACATATGAGTAAAGTAATGCTCAAAATTCCCCAAGCCAGGCTTCAGCAATATGTGAACCGTGAACTCCCAGATGTTCCAGCTGGTTTTAGAAAAGGCAGAGGAACCAGAGATCAAATTGCCAACATTCACTGGATCATCAAAAAAGCAAGAGAGTTCCAGAGAAAACATCTATTTCTGCATTATTGACTATGCCAAAGCCTTTGACTGTGTGGATCACAATAAACTGTGGAAAATTCTGAAAGAGATGGGAATACCAGACCACCTGACCTGCCTCTTGAGAAACCTGTATGCAGGTCAGGAAGCAACAGTTAGAACTGGACATGGAACAACAGACTGGTTCCAAATAGGAAAAGGAGTCCGTCAAGGCTGTATATTGTCACCCTGCTTATTCAACTTATATGCAGAGTACATCATGAGAAACGCTGGGCTGGAAGAAGCACAAGCTGGAATCAAGATAGCCAGGAGAAATATCAATAACCTCAGATATGCAGATGACACCACCCTTATGGCAGAAAGTGAAGAAGAACTAAAGGGCCTCTTGATGAAAGAGAGGAGAGTGAAAAAGTCAGCTTAAAGCTCAACATTCAGAAAACTAAGATCATGGCATCCAGTCCCATCACTTCATGGCAAATAGATGGGGAAACAGTGGCTGACTTTATTTTTCTGGACTCCAAAATCACTGCAAATGGTGATTGCAGCTATGAAATTAAAAGACACTTATTCCTTGGAAGGAAAGTTATGACCAACCTGGACAGCATATTCAAAAGCAGAGATATCACTTTGTCAACAAAGGTCCATCTAGTCAAGGCTATGGTTTTTCCAGTGGTCATGTGTGGATGTGAGAGTTGGACTGTGAAGAAAGCTGATTGCCGAAGAATTGATGCTTTTGGACTGTGGTGTTGGAGAAGACTCCTGAGAGTCGCTTGGACTGCAAGGAGAGCCAACCAATCCATCCTAAAGGAGATCAGTCCTGGGTGTTCATTGGAAGGACTGATGTTGAAGCTGAAACTCCAATCCTTGGCCATCTGAGGCAAAGAACTGACTCATTTGAAAAGACCATGATGCTGGGAAAGATTGAGGGCAGTAGGAGAAGGGGATGACAGAAGATGAGATGGTTGGATGGCATCACCGACTCAATGGACATGGGTTTGGGTGGACTCCGGGAGTTGGTGATGGACAGGGAGGCCTGGCGTGCTGCGGTTCATGGGGTTGCAAAGAGTCGGACATGACTGAGCTACTGAAGTGAACTGAACTGAAATGTAATCACTTAGATTCTGTGAATAGGGAGGAGAAGAGAGCCCAGAACTGACTTTTAGTGTACTCCAGCATTTAGAGATCAGGTAGAAGAGAATGTAACTATAAAAATTTGAGAAGCAATCAGTGACGTAGGAAGACAAGGAATGTTGTATTCTGGCAGTCAGACAAAAGTTTCAGAAAGAAGGTAGTGATCAGCTGTTTAAAAAACTGTTGAGAGGCTGAGAATGAAGAAAAAAGATCACTGCGTTTGGCGACATGGCAGTCACTAATGACTTGATAATTTCAGTGGCAGGGAGGATGGAAATGATTGAGTGGCTAAAGGTGGAGAACTGGAGACTGTGATGAAGCCAACTCTTTCCAAAGGTTTAACTGAAAAGGAAAGCAGAGAAATAGACTAGTAACTAGAGGCAGATAGGGGTTTAAAGGCAAATTTTGCTTTCTGTGTTCAGTGTTTTTAAAGATGGGTGCTGAGGGAAATTAGTAAATTGCAAGAAATGATGCAGAGAAAAGATGGAAATTGTTGATAGAACAGAGAAGGGGAGAATAATGGGATGGACGTAGAATGTGATTTTTTCAGGCAGTGTAGGAAGGCTGAGGAGGAGGAAGTGATGTGAAATAACATCCCATGTAGTCAAAGCTAAGGTTTTTGAATGTATGAATGGATGTGAGAGTATGCATTTTGAGACTTGAACCATAAAGAAAGCTGAGCACAGAAGAACTGATGCTTTTGAAATGTGGTGCTGGAGAAGACTTGAGAGTCCCGTGGACTGCAAAGAGATCAAACCAGCCAATCCTAGAGGAAATCAGACCTGATTATTCATTGTAAGGACTGATACAGAGGCTGAAACTCCAATACTTTGGCCACCTGATGCGAAGAGCTGACTCCTGGAAAAGACCCTGATGTTGGGAAAGACTGAAGGCAGGAGGAGAAGGGGACGACAGAGGACAAGGTTGAATGGCATCAACGACTCAATAGACCTGAGTTTGAGAAAGCTCCAGGAGATGGTGAAGGACAGGGAAGCCTGGCATGCTGCAGTCCATGGGGTTGCAAAAAATCGGACACAACTGAGTGACTGAACAACACCAACATTCTGTAAGAATGGGAAATTTTCTCTACTGGGGAAAAGCATAGTACCTCTGGGCAGCGAATGCCCATTTGAATTGGAGACAATGAATTTAAAAAAGAGACCAATCAGCATGATTTAGCTGCTTAGATGAAAGTGTGAAGAAGTCGTATTGCTGGATTTAGCCAGGATTAAAGTTTTTCAGGCGTATGTGGTAGAAGATTATGGCAGAACCCTGTACTCCCTCTCCTCCAACAAAATCCCTTGGGATTGATAGTCAACCAAGGTTTGACCTCCTGAGAACCAAGAAGGAAGGGGAAGTGCGTAGGCATGGGTGTCTTTTATTAATAAACCAACTTGCTTCCCTTCTTTCAGAGGAAAGAGTTGTATTGAGTGTTGAGTATGTGTATTTTACTTTCATAAGCACATAGTTGGAGTTAAGTCTGAGTTTAAATTCCTCCAAGCCTCTCTTCCTATTAGCTGTGACCTGTCAAATTAAGCTCTCTTGGTCTAATTTCCTCATTTGTAAAGTGAGGATCATGAAACCTATGACAGAATTGCTATGAGGATTAGCGGCACTCATAAGGCAATGGTATATAGTGGAAGGAGCATGGATTTTGGGTGTCAGAAAGACTTATGTGTGAATCATTTAATAATTTGATCTCCTTAGGGAGGTTATTTCACTGCTCTGTCCCTCAATTTCATCACTGGTAAAATAAGGATTATAGGATTATAATATCTACCTTGAAAGCTAGGAGTAATATTGGCTCACCACACAGAACTCAAATGGTGAGAACTGGTTCAGGATTCTCTCATCTATGTATCTGTCAATCATCTATCATTTATCTTTCTATATACCTGTCTATCTTATGCATATTTGTCTATATTAGGAATATATATTACATATATGTGTATCTTATTATATAAAGCTTTTGGAACAAAATTTCAAACACAGTTCAGTTGTCAGTTCAGTTCAGTCGCTCAGTCGTGTCCGACTCTCCGCGACCCCATGAATCACAGCACGCCAGGCCTCCCTGTCCATCACCAACTCCCGGAGTTTATCCAAACTCATGTCCATCGAGTTGGTGATGCCATCCAGCCATCTCATTCTCTGTTGTCCCCGTTTCCTCCCACCCCCAATCCCTCCTAGCATCAGAATCTTTTCCAGTGAGTCAACTCGTCGCATGAGGTGGCCAAAGTATTGGAGTTTCAGCTTTAGCATCAGTCCTTCCAATGAACACCCAGGATTGATCTCCTTTAGAATGGACTGGTTGGATCTCCTTGCAGTCCAAGGGACTCTCAAGAGTCTTCTCCAACACCACAGTTCAAAAGCATCAATTCTTCGGCGATCAGCTTTCTTCACAGTCCAACTCTCACATCCATACATGACCACTGGAAAAACCATAGCCTTGACTAGACGGACCTTTGTTGGCAAAGTAATGTCTCTGCTTTTTAATATACTATCAAGGTTGGTCATAACTTTCCTTCCAAGGAGCAAGCATCTTTTAATTTCATGGCTGCAATCAGCATAGATGCTTAATAAATATTAGTCCTTATCTTTCTTGCAGTCCATTCTCCTAAAGCAATAGTTCTTCTTTTTGTTTTTAAGCAGTAGTTCTTGACCTTAACAGCACATGAGAATACCCTGAGGAACTTAAAAAACAAAACAAAAGAAAACTGGGTCCCACCCCCAGAAATGCTGTTCTGGAGTAGCTCTCTGGCCTGTAATTTTTGAAAGCTTCTGAAGTGAATCTAATTGCTGTCAGGGTTAAGAATCACTGCTAGAGTCATCTTTCTAAAGCCCAAGTGAGACTGTGTTGCTCCTCTGCTTAAAAATTTCTCGTGACTTCTGTGGTGGTCTAGTGGATAGGAATCCGCCTGCCAACGCAGGGGATGTGGGTTTGATCTGGTCTGTGTGCCACAACTACTGAGCCTGCGCTCTAGAGCCGCAACTACTGAGCCTCCTTGCTTCAGCTACTAAAGCCTGCATACCTAGCCCAGAGCCCATGCTTCACAAGAGAAGCCATGGCACGGAGAAGCCTGCATCCCGCAGCAAAGAATAGCCTGCACACTGCAGCAAAGAGTACCCCTGCTCGCCACAACTAGAGAAAGCCCGAGCACAGCAAGGCGAACCAGCACGGCCAAAAATAAATAAATCCATTTTAAAACATTTCTCATGGTTTCCCATCATCTTCTGACTGGTCTGAGCTCGTGCAGCATGTATGCTATACCCCGAGCAGTGATTCTCAACACTCTCAGGACACAGGACACACTCCCATAAGGAACTTTGGCTTGGGTTCAACTGCCTCCAGTTCTTCTACTTGCTAGTTGTGTGATCTTAGGCAAGTTACGTATCCTTTCCAAGCTTTAATTTTATCACCTAATTTCAGCTATGCTTCTTCTAACTCTGAACTTTTGTACCTATTTTTCTTTCTTCTTGGAATGTCCTCTCTCTTTCTGCACTATGACAAACACCTTATCTTCAAAATTCAGTGCTATGACTTATGATCACTAGGACTTCCCTGGTGGCTCAGATGGTAAAGCATCTGCCTACAGTGCGGGAGACCTGGGTTCAAACCCTGGGTTGGGAAGATCTCCTGGAGAAGGAAATGGCAACCCACACCAGTATTCTTGCCTGGAAAAGCCCATGGACGGAAGAGCCTGGTAGGGGGTCGCAGAGTCGGACACGACTGAGCGACTTCACTTTCACTTTCATGATTACCAAAGGGGTGGAGGGGCATGAAGGGATAAATTGGAAATTTGGGATTAACATATATTATATATATATATTATATATATGTAAACTGAATAAACAAGGGTCTATTGTATAGCTCAGGGAACTCTATTCAATGTCCTATAATAATCCATAATAGAAAAGAATCTGGGGACTTCCCTGGTGATCCAGTGCTTAAAACTTCACCTTCCAATGATCCAAAATCTTGAAAACAAAATGGAGTTACAGATAAATAGCCTGGAGACAAGGATTGAGAAGATGCAAGAAATGTTTAACAAGGACCTAGAAGAAACAAAAAAAACACTTCACCTTCCAATGCAGGAGGTGCATGATCCATCCCTGGTTGGGGAGCTAAGATTCCACATGCCTCCTGGCCAAAAAACATAAAACAGAAGCAACATTGTAACAAATTCAATAGAGACTTATAATGACACACATTAAAAAAAACGTTAAAAAAGATTCTGAAAAAGAATATATGTGTGTGTGTGAAAACTGAAGCACTTTGCTGTATACCCAAAACATTGTAAGTCAACTATATGTCAATTAAAAAATCAGTTTATGTGTTCTCTGCTAAGAAGCTTACCTTGAATGTCCCCCTCTTGACATAGTCCATCTTCTTTCTCTAAGTTCTTATGGCACTTTGTAAATGTCTCTATTTTAGCTGTTGCATTTTAATTGTTTTCCACATTATCACATACCAGACTGTAAGATTTTGAGGGCTGAGCCTGTATCTTATTTATCTCATGTTATGTTGGCCTAGCATGGATACTGTTTCATCCTGAAGTGATCAATAAATTTTGTTGAATAAATGAAGTGAAATAAAATAGACAGAGATTCCTGAAACTGCCAATCTTTTGGATTCAGCAAAGAACCTATATCTTTTGCTCTGGTTTGTAATAAACTGTGGCTGAGTGAGTGAATAGCGTCAAATGAAAACTGTTAGACTGATACCATTTTCTACTGTGACAATGTCCAGCTGACTCATTAAAGGACCATTTCCTCTTGAGAAAAAACAAAACAATTAAAAACCATCGTCAATAAAAGTGGTAAGGACTTTGAATCATGGTTTTGTGTAACTGGAATTTCTCCAAAAACCAGTATGGTCTGACTGGTAGACACACATGGTTTCTCAGCTGTAGCAAGTAAGTACACAAACTTTGTATAACGCTGCAGTGGAGTTGGTTGGGATATCTTGTTGTTATGGACAGAGTGACCACTGCATGCCCTAAATGTATGTTTTTGAAAACCTTTTTCCCCTCCACTCCCTGCTTCTCATTCAACAAACTCTGTTATTGTTTTCACAGTGTGCTTGGCATGGACTTGGGCCTGGAGATGCAGAGATAGATACAGTTCTTGTTTTCAAGTAGCTTAAAGTCTGCTAAGGATAGTGACTAAAGTCTGTTAGAACCTGTTTTCAAACAGAGCAAGCACTATAATACGAGTTATAGGAGGTAAGGGAGTGTTTGGGCTGTGGTGTCAGAATGGGGTGGACTTCCTAAGAAACTAGGAAAAGTTTGTAGAGGAGATAAAGCTTGAAAACCCTTAAAAAAATTGATGAGTTAGATGACAGGCAAAGCTCTTCTGAATAAAGGGAACAGTAGCAACAAATGTAAGGGGTTATGATGATCCCTGTTGTGTTTGGGGATCTACTGCTGCTGCTGCTAAGTCACTTCAGTCGTGTCCTTACTAGTGGTTCAACAAAACCAGAAATGGATGATGCAGCAAGAGATGGAGCCGAGCAGATGGGTAAGGACTAGATCTTGTACACCTTATGAGCACGCCAAAGAGCTTGGACTTGATCTTGTAGGCACTGAGAGCACTTGCTGCTGCTGCTGCTGCTGCTGCTGCTAAGTCACGTCAGTCGTGTCCGACTCTGTGCGACCCCATAGACGGAAGCCCACCAGGCTCCCCCGTCCCTGGGATTCTCCAGGCAAGAACACTGGAGTGGGTTGCCATTTCCTTCTCCACTGAGAGCCCTTAAGGGATGTCAAATCAGTGATATAAACTGTTTTAATTTGAAAAGATCATGCTAGCAGCGACAGGGAAGGGAGGCAAGTCTGGAGTCAGGGAGATCAGAAGAACATCGCAGTAATAGCCAAGTGAGGGGAGAAGGCTGTAGCAAAAGGGAAGAAGAGAAAGCAGATCAAAAGGATGTGAAGGTTGTGATGTTGATCGTACTCCCTTAGTGAGTGGATGTAGGAAGACAGAGAGAGAGAAGCAGCTCCCAGGTCTCGAACTTGGGTGACTCGGTGAGGGGGGCTCTGTTTATGGGGATGGGAAATATTGGAGGGCTAGGATAGTGTAAGAGCAATATAATAAAGTTTAATTTTAGAAAATTTAATTACATTTAATTATTTTATTGCTTTACAATAAAGGTTGTGTTCGTTTCTGCTGTACAATGAAGTGAATCAGCTCTGTGTACACATATATCCCCTCCCTCTCGGACCTCCCTGCCCCTATCCCAGCCATCTAAGTCATCAAAGAGCACCGAGCTGAGCTCCCTGGACTATACAGCAGCTTCTCACTATCTATTTACACGTGGTAGTGTATAAAGTTTAATTAAAAAAAAAATTATTGTAGGGCTTCCCTGGTGGCTCGGTGGTAGAAAGTCTGCCTGCCAATGCAAGAGACGCAGATTTGATTTCTGATGTGGGAAGATCCCAGATGCTGCATAACAGTTAAGCCCATGTGCCTCAACTTTCGAGCCCATGTGCTGAAACTACTGAAACCTGTGCGCCTAAGAGCCTTGCAATGAGAAGCCACAATGAGAGGAAGCGGTGCGATGAGAAGCCTTCTAGAAAAGGCACTGCAATGAGAAGCCTGTGCACAGCAACTAGAGAGGAGGCCCCACTTGTCACAACTAGAGAAATAAAATTTTATTTTATTTTATTATTAATCTTTATTTTTGGCTGTGCTGGGTCCTTGTCGCTGTGCTAGGGGTTTCTTTAGTTGCAGAGAGTCAGGGTGACCCTCTAGTTGTGGCACTCGGGCTTCTCATTGAAGTGGCTTCTCTTGCTGTGGAGCACGGACTCTAGGCACACAGGCTTAAATAGTTCTGGTGCATGAGCTTAGTTGCCCTGAGGCCCATGGAATCTTCCTGGAGCAGGGATCAAATCTGTGGCAGGCTGACTCCTATCCACTGTACCACCAGGGAAGTCCTAAATTTTAGAGAACGATTGAGTTTGAGATTTCTGTGAAATACCTAAACGGAGTTTCTAATGATCATTTGGAAATAGGAATTACTAGTTCTTTGCAAAGGGAGCTAGAAACTTCTAGATCACAGCTTCAGGGTCTTACAGGTAACAAACCTGCAGCCGTTCACACTTAGACAAAAATCTCACTTTCCCAGGGGCTAATTTTTCAATATCAAATTCTCGAGACTGACCAATACTCTAGTCCTTTAGAAATCCAAATCAAGGGCTTAAGAAATCCAGATTCTTACACTTTCTGTACATTTCTGTTTTGCCATCGATTGAATGTACAAAATGTTAAGAGTCAAAAGTATGGAATGTACTTTTCAGGTTTTAATGACAGTAATGTGTGTGCTTAGTCGCTCAGTCGTGTCCGACTCTTTGTGATCCCATGGACTGCAGCTTTCCAAGCTCCTCTGTCCATGGGGATTCTCCAGGCAAGAATATTGGAGTGGGTTGTCATGCCCTCCTCCAGGGGATCTTCCCGACCCAGGAACTGAATCAGGGTCTCCTGCAATTGCAGGCAAATTCTTTACTAGATGAACTACCAGGGAAGCCCCTTAATGACAGTAAATGCAGTGTAAATATGAACACTCAAATATGCTTGTAATCAGACCAGAATTCAAGTAGGCGTTGCCAGGACCAAAGCTGACCTCAAGGTGGCACTCCAGTCTCACCGGAATAAAGGGCTCTGGCATCATCCTATTCACCTCTAAGTGGACAGTCCACACGGAAGTAAAGAGCTGGCATAAATTCTGTGTCCACAGACCCCAAAGTTAAACCTTCTGGGAGAATTTACAGGGAAGGAAGTGTGTGTGTGTGTATGTGTTAATCCACTCTGATCTAAGGCTGAATCAGCACATGGGGTATAATATGGTAGAAGGTCTCCATCCAAAAAAACATTTCACCAGGGTTCACAACTAACCAAAATAATATCCTCATTATTACATAAAAAATAATAAATAGCTACATGTATTGGTGGGCTTCCCTGGTGGCTGAGTTGGTGAAAAATCCACCTGCGAGGGCTGGAGACTCAAGAGACATGAGTTTGATCCCTGGGTTGGGAAGATCTCCTAGAGGAGGGCATGGCAACCCACTCCAGCCTGGAGAATCCCATGGACAAGAGGAGCCTGGAGGGCTACAGTCCATGTGGTTGCATAGAGTCAGAAATGACTGAAGCAACCGAGCACTCACACACAGTGAGGACCCCTATTGTGAATTTGAGGCCTCTTCCTGAAACTCTTTACCACCTATAAGAAACAGATATTTACATAGTCATGAAATATGTCCTGTGGCGTATTTATTAATTATAAACCAAAAAATAGCAAATTTACAGTGGAGAAATCTAGTCAGCGTGTTGAGACATGAAGTATAAATGAGAAAGCAAATGCAGTAAAATACCAGTATTTGTGCCATAGAGAGATTCTTTTCCTTTTACAGTGGAAAGAACTAGGGTACCGGGAGGAGCTGTTGACCTGATTGGCCAGCAGTGGAGCAGTGGACTGATTTCTATCTTTGATCTTCATCTGAAAGCCCAAATCCCACAAAAGTTTCCAAATGAAATATTTACCTTCCTAAGGGGTAGAGAATTATTGGTGAATCCTAGACTATATAAAGGAAGACTCCCAGGTGAAAGACACAAATAATAAAACTCCAGGATAATATTATTGTACTGACCATAGACAGCAGAGGTGCGAGTCAGTTGCCCTTACTCCCACCATGCTTAATCAAGAGTGTCCAATCATATTTATACGGCATTCTTTAAATGCCTTACAGACATCAAAGCCAAAAAGCTTCTCTGCCTCTCGGGGTTAATGTGAGCATTTCGTACATCGTCACCCTAATAGAATGACCAGTTTGCCTGTGGTTTTTTTTTTTGCCTTTTTTTTCCCTTTAAAGAGCTGTTCTTTTAGTGAGAAGGAAAAGATGTCCAGAGAAGCTTTTTGTTCAACGCGTCAGTGTTTGCATGATTTACAGTATAATTAACCAGCCCTATAGCACCAGCCGACCAGCTCCTTTCACTATTCATCATGTTTCCAGTGACTTCAGATCATCAGCTCTGCTGGGAGGAAATACCTCCTCCTTAGAGATGTAAAAATATTGTGTCCCTGATCATTCCCACAGGCGGAATGTGACCCATCGCTGTATTAGTATTGTTTTTCAGACCTAAGGGATTCCTCCCCTAGCCCCTTATTTTTGCCCATCATTACTCTCAGAGCTAAAATGTAATTAAGTAATTACATGCAAAATCTAATAATACTTAGGAAGAATTTTGCTATTTGATTGTTTACAGTTACTAGAACATATTTGTTAAGATATAAAAGTCTGTAACTCAAAATCTAAAACAAAATACCTATTCTAACAAATGCATAATAAATATCATCCCAGAAACTATTTTAAATCTCTATATTCAAACCTTGCTAGGTACCTAAAAAACTTGAAAGGTGTCTACTTTGGGTTCAATAACTCTACTTCTAAAAAGTTATCCTAAATACACACCTCCAACAATATGAAAATAGAAATGCACAAGGTTAATCATTGCAGTACTGTTTGTATTTGCAAAATATGGGACACTGTAAATGCCCATTAGGGGAAAGAGACTGAATAAACTATTGGTACACACAGATAATTGAGCGCTGTATATCTGGAAGAAATACTGGAGATGATGTCTATAAACTGACAAGAAATAATTTCAAGAATATACTATTTAGTAAAAAAAGGCGAAGAACAAAAGAGCATCTATAATATGCTAGCTTTCGTGTAAGAAAAAAAGGGAAGTGAGAAAATACACAAGTGATTTTTTTTGACCAAAAAGCAAACCAGGAAGGATAAACCAGAAATTAATGAGATTACTGTTACTTACAGGAAGTGGTTGGGAATGAGGTTGAAACGGTGAGCGGAAGACAGAAAGTGATATTTCTCTTGAATATTCCTCTTTGTATAGTTCTGTCTTTTGGAGTCATGTTAACAATTCATATATCAGGCAGAACACACACACACAAGAAGAGAAAAAGCCTAAAAATGGAATACAAATACATCAGCCTAGGTTTTAAATGAATAATCACATGGAAAAACGTGTATATATGTGGGAGAGAGAATTAACCGAACCCAAGGAACTTTAGAATATAATTTTTTTTTGGCTATATACTCTCAGACTAAAGAGAAAATGAACTGTAAATGAATATTAAACTTGGCTTAGTTTTTTGCAATAGTTGGGGGTTTTTCGGTAGCAATTCTAAAACTACTTTCTGTGTATTCTGAGATTGGGTAAATAAATAAACATATAAATATATTACAGACAATGAGTTCAAATTTCTCACTGAGAGAAAAGAGCTTTGTAAAATGGAAAGAAAGTAGAGTGAATTCTATAGTATTGGATTAGAACTGGATGTGACCACCCTTCCAGTGAGAAAGTCCAGAAGCAGTGTCACCGTAGGAGCAGCTTGGCTTCTAGATTCTGTTTGCTAATAAAAAGGTTCATGGCTCCTTGAAGGATTGGCTGATTCTAGAGCTAGATCTGGGAAAGAACACACACACACACACAAATATAGGAAAAGTCTAAAATGGAATTCAGCAAATCAACCTAATGGTTTTAAATGAATAATACAATCACTTGGAAAAGCAGGTGTATGAATATGAGACAGAAAATTAACTGAACTCAAGGAATTTAGAATACATTTTTTTTTTTGCTCTATGCTCTCAGACTAATGAAAAAATGAACTGTAGCTAAATATTAAACTGTATGCAGTTTTTGCAATGGTTGGGAGTTGGGTTTGTTTGGTTTTTTTGGTAGTAATTCTAAAACTACTTTCAGTGTATTTGAGATTGGGTAAATATTTATGGACAATGAATTTCAAAGAACAAGATAAACCTTGAACTCACTGTATTAAATGAGTAAATTAGGAAATGTTCAAAAAATGGTGCAACATATCAGAAAGACAAAAAAGGCTACACTGAGAGAATTCCCTGGCAGTCCGATGGTTAACTCTAGGCTTCCAACGTAGGGAGCTCAGATTAGATCCCTGGTCAGGAAACCAAAATGCTGTATGCCTCATGGCAAAAGAAAAAAAAAAAGAGCTATACCAAAGGGACTGCAGTTCAGTTCAGTTCAGTCGCTCAGTCGTGTCTGCTGCTGCTGCTGCTAAGTCGCTTCAGTCGTGTCCGACCCTGTGTGACCCCATAGACGGCAGCCCACCAGGCTCCCCCATCCCTGGGATTCTCCAGGCAAGAACACTGGAGTGGGTTGCCATTTTCTTCTCCAATGCACTGAAGTGAAAAGTGAAAGTGAAGTTGCTCAGTCGTGTCCAACTCTTAGCGACCCCATGGACTGCAGCCTACCAGGTTTCTCCATCCATGGGATTTTCCAGGCAAGAGTACTGGAGTGGGTTGCCGTTGCCTTCTCCACAGTCGTGTCTAGTATGAGCCAAATCTGGGACAATTAAACATAAAATAAACAATGAAAGTTGGGTATTATAACCCATTGAGTAAAATAAGACTATATCAACATATAAATAAATGAAAAGAGTAAATAATGTGGAAGAAGATAAAATGAGTCTCAGTAGAATGTCAGCTAATAAACATAGAAGGAATAATGGAATTTAAAAACTCACACATACACAAAAGAAAAAAAATCACTATTGGCAACCATCACTGTAATACCTGAATCATTGATGATGGTAAAATGAGTGGGTGAAATTTGGATGAGAAACAGGATATTTACATGACAGAGTATAATCTCACAGTTCAGTTCAGTTCAGTTCAGTTCAGTCACTCAGTCGTGTCCGACTCTCCGCGACCCCATGAATCAAAGCACGCCAGGCCTCCCTGTCCATCACCAACTCCCGGAGCTCACTCAAACCCATGTCCACAGAGTCGGTGATGCCATCCAGCCATCTCATTCTCGGTCGTCCCCTTCTTCTCCTGCCCCCAACCTTTCCCAGCATCAGAGTCTTTTCCAGTGAGTCAACTCGTCTCATGATGTGGCCAAAGTATTGCAGTTTCAGCCTCAGCATCAGTCCCTCCAATGAACACCCAGGATCGATCTCCCTTAGAATGGACTGGTTGGATCTCCTTGCGGTACAAGGGACTCTCAAGAGTCTTCTCCAACACCACAGTTCAAAAGCATCAATTCTTCGGCGATCAGCCTTCTTCACAGTCCAACTCTCACATCCATACATGACCACGGGAAAAACTATAGCCTTGACTAAACGGACCTTTGTTTGCAAAGTAATGTCTCTGCTTTTTAATATATTATCAAGGTTGGTCATAACTTTCCTTCCAAGGAGTAAGAGTCTTTTAATTTCACGGCTGCAATCAGCATCCGCAGTGATTTTGGAACCCCCCCAAATAAAGTCTGACACTGTTTCCACTGTTTTTCCATCTATTTCCCATGAAGTGATGGGACCAGATGCCATGATCTTTGTTTTCTGAGTGTTGAGCTTCAAGCCAACTTTTTCACTCTTTTCTTTCACTTTCATCAAGAGGCTTTTGAGTTCCTCTTCACTTTCTGCCATAAAAGATATTGTTAATTACAAAGAGAAAAGTAGTGAATTTAGAGTGGAGAAATTGTCAGACACCACGTTAACAAAATGATCAAAGTAAATGATAATGCAAATTAATAAAATAACAATATTTGGGAAATCTTGGTGAGACATATACAGGAATTTTGGGTACTGTTTTTACAACTTTTCTGTAAGTCTGAAATTATATAAAAATAAAAGGTTAGAAAAGGTAATTAAAGCACTTTTGAGGTGTTTGCTAGGCTATAGCAAGACAAA
Source organism: Moschus berezovskii (assembly GCF_049115385.1). NCBI lineage: Eukaryota > Metazoa > Chordata > Mammalia > Artiodactyla > Moschidae > Moschus > Moschus berezovskii. Next base: position 25,922,590 of record NC_142479.1, read on the forward strand.
GGTTATAATCAGTATATAGGAAGTTAATTCTGCTTACCTCCTTGGCAGACCAGTTTACAGAAAGTCATTGTTGGGGAGTAGAGTGTGGGAGGAGGGCAAAAATTTTATTAGAGGTTCCCTTGAATGATATTTTAAAAATTCTTTTTGAAATAATATAAACCTGCTGAAAAAGAATTTTTGATAGCAATTAAAAATATGTACATATAGCTGAATCATTTTGTTGTACACCCGAAACTAACAAACCATTGTATGTCAACTATACTTCAATAAAAATAAAATAAAATAACAAAATATATAGCTAAATAAAAATGAAACTTTTTTGTACTTAAAAATCTAAGCAAGAGTATTCTATAACCATTTAAAGACTACTACGCAAAATACTGTATAAAAAGAAAAGCACACTAAAATTCTGGTAATTAACTGAAATAAAAATCAACGTGATGTTCGAAAAAATAAATAAAATTTAAAACTCTCTACTATGTACCAGAGACAAATTCTTTTTTTAGTCTTTAAATAACTAGATTTATTTAAATCCCAGGAAACATAAAAATCAGAGAGATTTTAAAGCATTTAGAATGAAGTAATTTCTGCTCTCTTCCCAGATAGTAAATTTAATAGAGATTTCTGATTATGATGGCACTTATAAAACTTTGATGTTACTGATGCAGAGACATACTCCAAAACTGTTTTTCTCTGTCACATAGAGATAAGTTGAAGATCATTGAAAAGAACTGTCCTAGGTAACAAATACTACTACTGCAATGACTTGTCAGACACTGTTCTAAATATTGTTCACATGTTAACAATCCATTTAATGTCACTGCAACCCTGTCTAATAGTGTCTAACAGAGCAGTGGACACTATTATTAGACTCAGTTTACAACTGAGAAAATCAAGGTTCTCAAGCTTTCTTGATTAACTGTGCTGTTAGTGTCTCAGTAGTTTTTTCATGGCAACTCAGGCCAATACCTACTAATTCCATTAACAGAGTTGTTAGGGTCAACTATCTTAACATCTTCCCTTGAACACAAGGGCTTCCCTTGTGGCTCAGCCTGTAAAGAATCTGCCTGCAATGTGGGAGACCTGGGTTTGATCCCTGGGTTGGGAAGATCCCCTGGAGAAGGGAAAGGCTACCCACTCCAGTATTCTGGCCTGGAGAATTCCATGAACTGTATAGTCCTTGGGGTCGCAAATAGTCAAACTCGACTGAGCAACTCACTATCCACTATCTTAACATCTCTGTGATTTCACAACTTAGTGGCCATTAAAAATACATATAAACTGAAAGAGAAAATATGTTCTTATTTTATTGTTAAATAGTCATCAGTTCAATTCAGTCACTTAGTCGTGTCTGACTCTTTGTGACTGCAGCACGCCAGGCTTCCCTGTCCATCACTCACTCCCGGAGCTTACTCAAACTCATGTCCATTGCTAATGGGATGGATAAGCCTGTTGAGTGCTGTGTGTGTGTCTGTGTGTTTTCAGTCACTCAGTCATGTCCAACTCTTTGTGACCCCGTGGACTGTAGCCTACCAGGCTCTTCTTCTAGGCAAGAATACTGGAGTGAGTTGCCATGCCCTACTCCAAGGGATCTTCCTGACCTAGGGATTGAACCCACATCTCTTGAGTCTCCTGCATTGGCAAGCGGCTTCTGTCTAGCTTTGAAAACTTTGAGCTCAGATCAGACCCTGCCACGCTCATTTCCTGTTCCACACTGATATTAATGCAGTACTTGCTTTTCATCACAACTGCAGAAAATCCAGCTTCTCAAAGACATGACATCACTGGGACTTCCCTGGTGGTCCAATAGTTAAGACTCTTCAGTCCCACTTGCAGGGGGCCCGAGCTTGCATCCCTGGTTGGGGAACTAAGATTCCAGATTTCACATGTCATAACTACCGAGCCCACACACCACAACTAGAGAAGCCTGTGGTCATCGAAGACCCAGCACAGGCAAAAATAAATAAACAAAATTATGAAAAAAGAAAAGACATGACATTACTAAAAAGATAATAAAGTTCTAATGCTGGAACCATGATCTATCTTGGTGTACTAGAAGTTCGTGCAGTTTCAAACAGATGTTGAGTATCTCTGTGTTGCCCTTGAAACTTCAAAACATCCTGTGTTGCCGCATTAACTTGCTGCTGTGGCACTCTGCAGTGCCTTGGGGCACAGTTTGAGAACTGTGGATCTAACACAGAATTGTTACTCAGTCTGGTGGACAAAAATTCTTAGGGGAAAATCAAAATCAGAGTAGTGTGAACATTAACAAATTGAAGAAAGAGTTAATATTTTGCAAAATTTGTTCTCTATGTATCTCTTCAATGCATGTTTTTTATTTTGTTTTTATCTGACTGCTTTGGGATAGATTATTTTAAAAGAATTTTATTGAAACAGAGTTGATTACAATATTTTATTAGCTTCAGTTCAGTTCAGTTCAGTTGCTCAGTCGTTTCCGACTCTTTGCGACCCCATGAATCACAGCACGCCAGGCCTCCCTGTCCATCACCAACTCCCGGAGCTCACTCAAACTCATGTCCACAGAGTCGGTGATGCCATCCAGCCATCTCATCCTCTGTTGTCCCCTTCTCTTCCTGCCCCCAATCCCTCCCAGCATCAGGGTCTTTTCCAATGAGTCAACTCTTCGCATGAGGTGGCCAAAGTATTGGAGTTTCAGCTTCAGCATCAGTCCTTCCAATGAACACCCAGGATTGATCTCCTTTAGGATGGAATGGATGGGTCTCCTTGCAGTCCAAGGGACTCTCAAGAGTCTTCTCCAGCACCACAGTTCAAAAGCATCAATTCTTTGGCGATCAGCTTTCTTCACAGTCCAAATCTCACATCCATACATGACCACGGGAAAAACCATAGCCTTGACTAGACGGACCTTTGTTGGCAAAGTACTGTCTCTGCTTTTTAATATGATGTCTAGGTTGTTCATAACTTTCCTTCCAAGGAGTAAGTGTCTTTTAATTTCATGGCTGCAATCACCATCTGCAGTGATTTTGGAGCCCAAAAAACTAAAGTCAGCCACTGTTTCCACTGTTTCCCCATCTATTTGCCATGAAGCGATGGGACCGGATGCCATGATCTTAGTTTTCTGAATGCTGAGCTTTAAGCCAACCTTTTCACTCTCCTCTTTCACTTTCATCAAGAGGCTTTTTAGTTCCTCTTCACTTTCTGCCATAAGGGTGGTATCATCTGCATATCTGAGGTTATTGACATTTCTCCCGGCAATCTTGATTCCAGCTTGTGCTTCTTTCAGCCCAGCATTTCTCATGATGTACTCTGCATATAAGTTAAATAAGCAGGGTGACAACATACAGCTTTGATGTACTCCTTTTCCTATTTGGAACCATTCTGTTGTTCCATGTCCAGTTCTAACTGTTGCTTCCGGACCTGCATATAGGTTTCTCAAGAGGCAGGTCAGGTGATCTGGTATTCCCATCTCTTTCAGAATTTTCCACAGTTTATTGTGATCCACACAGTCAAAGGCTTTGGCATAGTCAATAAAGCAGAAATAGATGTTTTTCTGGAACTCTCTTGCTTTTTCAATGATCCAGCGGATGTTGGCAATTAGCTTCAGGCATACAATATAGTGATTCAATATTTTTATAGGTTATACGGCATAGACCTCTATTTTGCAGATAACAAAACAGAAACAGAATCATCTGGAATGAACAATAAAATGTTCACATCATAGGTCAAAGGTAAATGCTGGCATTTAAGGAGTGGGGAGCAAGGACAGTGCATGATAAATGGTTTAGCTGATAATATATGTAATAAAAATATTTTATGCTACCAAGCACAGAGAGTGAACTCAAGGAAGTTTGCAAGTTTAATTGAACCTCTCTTTGAAGCAAATTTGTTACCTGAAAACCTGAATGTTTTAAACCATTATACAGGGGTTTGATTATTTTACAAAAGAGTATTATTTAAGATTCCTTGGTACATCTAAAGTGTGATGGGGTTCACTGATATTAAAATGAATGCTGAATTTTTAAACACATTAGTTGATAAAATATCTCTCTGCTGTTTATGTTGCATTTTGAGTTCCTTTTCAAAAATTTTTATTTATTTGCTTATTTTTGGCTGTGCTGTGTCTTCATTGCTGCACATGGGCTTTCTCTGGTGTGGCGAGCAGCGACTACTCTCTAGTTGGCATGTGTGGGCTTCTCCTTGTGGTAGCTTCTCTTGCTGTGGAGCATGGGCTTAGTAGCTTTGGGGGCATGTGGAATCCTCTTGGACCAAGGATTGAACTCATGTCCTCTGCATTGGCAGGCAGACTCTTAACCACTGAACAGCCAGAGAAATCCTGCATTTTGAATTTTCTGTCTTTTAGGAGGATAGGAAGTAAAAATCCATCTCCTAATTGTCAACAGAGGGAAATGACGTACAGAGAGAAGCAGTGAGTTTATTTAGCATCGTATATTCAGAAATGAAAAGGCATCTCCTACTCATTTGGGTTGTAAAATTTCATGTTAAAAATTGCACCTGGCATTTTATTACCTAACAACTATATTCTTTTCACAATAAGGTGACGATATATAACAATCAATAAATAAAATCTAAAGTGCCCAGTTCCACAAGATTTTGTATTAGAGTTAGTGTATGTGATTGTTGCCAAAGAATTTAAGTCTCAATTCTATTGACTGTACTGACCTAGTAAAGATGTTGTTTAGCCTCTAAGTCATATCTGACTCTTTTTCACCCCATGGACTGGGGCAAGCCAGTCCTCCTCTGTCCATGGGATTTCCCAGGCAAGAATACTGCAGTGGGTTGCCATTTTCTACTATAGGGGATTTTCTCGACCCAGGGGTCGAACCCACGTCTCTTGCATCTCCTGTATTGCAGGGAGATTCTTTACTGCTGAACCACAGGGGAAGTTCATAGTTAAGATAATACCAGTGTATCCCTTGAGTGATATGATGAAAATAGGCTTAATAACCTATGGAAGGAAATGCTTACCCCTGTTTTATTCCAACAGCCATTATAAAGGGTAAGTTTTGATTAGTATAACTTCAGCTCATTGTTACAGCATGAATAATCAAAGAAAGTTTCATTTCACTTTGTCATCTTCATTTCAATGGCAGATTGACTCAACAAATCTGGGGTTCCTGAAGCATTGAGGGAAATACCACTGAGGTGTCTCTGCAAAGTAATTCTGCAGTCCAAACTGAAATATATTCCTTGGGGCCTCTGCTATTTTACTTTATCTATTTATTTATTTTAATTTATATTTTAATTGGCGTGTAATTGCTTTACAATGTTGCATTAGTTTCCGCTGTACAGCGGAGTGAATCAGTTATACATATACATATATCCCCTCTTTTGTATATTTCCTTCCCATTTGAGGTCACCAGAGAGCACAGAGTACAGTAGGTGCTCACTGGTTATCTGTTTTATCTGGGATTCTTTAAGGTAGAAATAAAGGCATTTCCCTGGGTCCTTGGGAAAAGCAGGGGAATCTAAGATAATCCCCCAAGGCGAAAAGGTCTTTTTATAGATCTGAATACTAGGTCTCTCGTCTGGGTGTCCTGAACAATCATCGTCATGACTGTGAGCTGTAGTTCACTATCTAAAGTTTTATTTAAATATCATGATGAGTTGGCTGCAACAAGTAGATGGGGGAGGATTGTGAAAGAATTTGTATAACAAAGAACCATAAATCATCTCTGGTACAGTGGGCCCCTTATCCCCCAGCCTGCGGACTTGTCAGGGGAGCTGCAGGGAGAAAGATGAGCGGGAGTAGGGCCTTCCAGCAGTAGGCTACAGCAGCCTGTAGACCTGGGAAAGCCATTTATCCCCAGCCAAATCCTTCTTGAGGTATCATCCACTCTTCATTAAGAAATATCCATCAAGTGAGTGGCCTCCGTGTACAAGGCGCCATTCCAGATGCTATCAGGCTAGGAGGAGAGGGGAGGGGGGAAGTAGGACCAGGATGAGTCCCTGCCTTACTATTTATTGGACATGGTTATGATAAGGACTCTGCTCCCTTCTTCAGCATAAACGCTGGTACATAATTAGGTGTGTGCTTCACTTTGTGAAAGAGAAATACTTCTGGGACCTTCTGGCATGCAAATAAATTTCCATCAAGTCAATCTCCTCTACATTCTCCATGAAGCCAACCCTGACATCCTCAGCTTTCCCTACATTCCTGGAGCCCTCTCCTTGGGCACACACTTTGTGTCTTTCTTGGTAGGCCTCCCCACCCCCACCCCCCCCATTTTAAATGTTCGTTTTATTTATTTATTTAGCTGTGCTGGATCTTAGTTCGGTTGCGGCATGCAGTATCTTTAGTTATAGCATGTGGGATCTAGTTCCCTGACCAGGGATCCCTGACTGGGTCCCCTGCATTGGGATCACGGAGTCTTAGTCACTGGACCACCAGGGAAGTCCCTTGGTAGGCCTTTTTGATGCGACTGACATAGAGTGGGAAGTGAAAAAAGCCTGGGCTCTGGAACCAACCAGGCTCAAATCAGAATCCTAGCTCTGCTACTCAATGGCCGTGTGTGACCTGGTTAGTTTTTTAACACAGCTAAGCCTCAGTTTGTTCTGTAAGATGGGGATAAAAATAGTTCCTATTCTTTAGGACACTGGGAGAATTAAATGAGTTGAGGTATGTTGGCATTTAGAAAATGCCTGGCTATACAGTCAGCATTCAGGAGTTGTTAGTCATCACCATGAGGTGCTTCACAGATGATTGCTTTATAGGTGAGGAAACCAAAGCTCAAGATTTAATAACTTAGGTACGTTATAACTTGGAGGAAGTATGGCAGTGTGTTTAAAAACTCTGGAGTCAGATAGACCTCATTCACATTCCTTCTCTGCCATTTATCCTGTATACAATCCTGAACACATAATTTGATTTCTCTTAGCCTTCATTTTTCTATTTGTAAAATGGAGATGATGATTGCTAATAATTTCTGCTTCACGCTTATTACGAGAATTAAATGAGATGAGGTGTGTAAAGTGCTTGGCACAAAGAACGCACTCAGAAAACAGGAGTCACTCTTATTACCAACAGTCACCCAATCGACAGGTGACAAAACCTGGATTTAATGGTTCTGAATCCTAAGTGCTTACCCTTTTCTACTAAACTTACTCACCAGCTCCTTTGCTCTCTGAGCTAGAATTCTAAGGAATTAGCAGATGTAGTCAACACTTGGAAGGCTTTTTCTGTTGCAATGTGTGTGTGTGTGTGTGCTAAGTTGCTTCATTTGTGTCCGACTCTTTGCGACTCCGTGGAGTGTAGCCCGCCAGGCTCCTCTGTCCATAGGCTTCTCCAGGTAAGAATACTGGAGTGGGTTGCATGGCCCTCCTCCAGGGGATCTTCCCAACCCAGGGATCGAACCCGCATCTCTTATGTCTCCTGCATTGGCAGGCAGGTTCTTTTACCACTAGCGCCACCAGGGAAGCCCCTTTTCTGTGCAATAAAAGTTCTTTACTTTTCTCTTCTGATGATTGGTTTGTATTTTTTCCACAAATATGTACTCACACACCCGTAATCTTGAACTAGCCTTTCCCATCCTCATCAATGGAATATAAATATTTACTGATTTTCCAACCTCATAGAGGAATAGCTAACATCTCAAAGGAACGGAATACTGCCTTCACCCACATGAACGTTTCAAAGTGCTTGCCTTTGTAAAAGATCATCATCCCAGAGAAAGTATTACAGGGACTTTCTTACGATGAGGTTTGGACTAAAATTCAAGTTTGTGGAATGAAGCCCAGGTGAAAAGGAAAAGCCAGAGCTCACCTTCTTCCCAGCCAGCCCTGCCTCCAGTTACTGCCCGCTCCCCATCCCAGGAGGGGAGAGAGCCCAGCCTAGGGTCAAGGAGTGGTGACCAGGTTAGCAACAAGGGCAACAGCGGGAGACAAAAGAACAGAAAGTGGCAGCGGCTGGCTGAATGCCTGAGCATGTTTCTTTGCTGAAAGAGAATGGCCGGACAGCGATTCAAACTGAGAGAGAGGAGGGTGGAGGGGGGAAGAGGACCGCTAATGGATGGGGTGGCCCAGCGGGGGTCAGAGGTCAGGAGGGCACTCAGGAGACTAATTGGCCACTCTGTGCATATTCACTTTCTGCTTCTAGCCTACAGCTGGGCCTGGAGGCAAAGCGATGGGTGGAAGCTGACGGTTTTTTTTTTTTTCCATGTCCCGAGATTCCAGGCCAGTGAAAAGCAAGTGAGATAAGGACCTTCTTTCCTTTTCCACAAACACTTTTTCCTTCTTGCAAAGGAAAATGCTGAAGGTTCCACTTCACTCCTTCATGCATGCATGCATTTCTTCTTCCCCTTCTCCTTGTCTTTCCTTTCCTCCTCCTTTATCCCCATATGTTAATTGGATGCCCTAGGAAATGTTATGCTGGGCACGTTCATAAGATGAGAAAGAATCCACCTTGAGCTTGCATCACAGATAATGAGTTAGGTCTGGGCTTCAGGGATCACCTAGTCCAACTCTCTTGTTTCAGACTCATGGAAGTGAGGAAAGCAATTTGCTCAGACTCTCAGAGCAAGGAGTGGAGGAGGGAGCAGAGCTCAGGTCTTCTCCCTCCTGGGCCGGAGATTTTTTTTCCATGACATTCTTCTCAGAAGCACATTAATTTTGAAAACCTGAGCAGACTGGTTAACAGCTCAGCCTCTGGGCCAGACAGCCTGAACTAGAATGCTGGCTGCTAGCTTTAGGACCTTACGATCCTTACTTAAACTTTCAAGGCAGCAAGTTGCTCATCTGTAGAAAAACAGGGTTGTTATGGGGATTCAGTGAGCTAAATGCACGTAAGGTGAGCATATGCTTCAATAAATGTTAACTATTACTACTGTTATTTCTTCAGAGCCCAGCATAGACTGCGCTCATGGTGATAAACACGTAACACAATGAATATCGACTCTTTCTTCTTCTATAATCTCCATGGGCAACCCATTCCAAGACGAAAATTCTCATTCCCCCTTAGTTAAGAGAGCTGTGAGGATGGGAGGGAAATTTTGGAGTCCTGTTTGAACCTTCTACTAAAAGGCTCTCCAAATTTGGAAGGAGCTGACTTGTGTCAATACATGCAAAAGGCTTAAAGCAGTTGCAGGGTACAGAGTTAGCACTCAGGAAATGCTAGTTGTCATTATTATTATTCCTGGGAAGGAGAGAGTGCTTTGTCTGTGCAGGGGATCAGGCATTAGGCTGGTTTACCCTTCATCGGGAATGTTGGGAGGGACACTCATGGATCAGTTGGTAGTTGGCCAAGATGAGGTCTGAGTTCTGTGAATTTTCTTTCTAACTTTTGTGTCGTTTAATAGAATCAGTTGTCTAGCTCTTCCCAGAGTTCTGAAACAGAACATCACTCCAGTACCATTGCACATGGACTCGGAAGCAGATAAAAAGATGAAAATTCACTAGACATATAGACCATCTACGAACACTGGCTCTCCAACCCACAGTGGAGATTTACCTTATGGACATGATAGGGTCACACAGTGATATGAGTTTTTATCCAAAACTTTTTGAAGCTCCTCTATGCCACATGTTCTTTCCATTTCATTATTCATTCATTCAGCTCAGTTCAGTTCAGTCGCTCAGTCGTGTCCGACTCTTTGCGACCCCACGAATCACAGCACGCCAGGCCTCCCTGTCCATCACCAACTCCCGGAGTTCCCTCAAACTCATGTCCACAGAGTCGGTGATTCATTCATTACTGAAGTGTAATTCACAGACAATAAAAGGCAGATCTTAATGTTCAGATCAATGAATTTTGATAAAGTTCCTCTTGTAACCTGCACTCAAGGTAAGGAACAATTTTATCACCCCAGAAATTTCCCTCTTGCTCCTTCCCATTCAGCCTCCCAGTCTTCCTCTTCCCCTCTCTAGGAATTCTTTTTTTCTTTTAAACTATTTTACTTATTTATTTATTTACGGCTGGATCATGGAGAAAGCAAGAGAGTTCCAGAAAAATATCTATTTCTGCTTCATTGACTATGCCAAAGCCTTTGACTGTGTGGATCACAATAAACTGTGGAAAATTCTGACAGAGATGGGAATACCAGACCACCTGACCTGCCTCTTGAGAAACCTGTATGCAGGTCCGGAAGCAACAGTCAGAACTGTACATGGAACAACAGACTGGTTCCAGATAGGAAAAGGAGTACGTCAAGGCTGTATGTTGTCACCTTGCTTATTTAACTTATATGCAGAGTACATCATGAGGAACGCTGGGCTGGAAGAAGCACAAGCTGGAATCAAGATTGCCGGGAGAAACATCAATAACCTCAGATAAGCAGATGACACCACCCTTATGGCAGAAAGTGAAGAGGAACTAAAAAGCCTCTTGATGAAAGTGAAAGAGGAGAGTGAAAAGGTTGGCTTGAAGCTCAACATTCAGAAAACAAAGATCATGGCATCTGGTCCCATCACTTCATGGGAAATAGAAAAACAGTGGAAACAGTGTCAGACTTTATTTTTGGGGGCTCCAAAATCACTGCAGATGCTGATTGCAGCCATGAAATTAAAAGACACTTACTCCTTGGAAGGAAAATTATGACCAACCTTGATAGTATATTAAGAAGCAGAGACATTACTTTGCCAACAAAGGTCCATCTAGTCAAGGCTATGGTTTTTCCCGTGGTCATGTATGGATGTGAGAGTTGGACTGTGAAGAAAGCTGATCGCTGAAGAATTGATGCTTTTGAACTGTGGTGTTGGAGAAGACTCTTGAGAGTCCCTTGTACCGCAAGGAGATCCAACCAGTCCATTCTAAAGGAGATCAATCCTGGGTGTTCATTGGAAGGACTGATGCTAAAGCTGAAACTCCAATACTTTGGCCACCTCATGCAACGAGTTGACTCACTGGAAAAGACTCTGATGCTGGGAAAGGTTGGGGGCGGGAGGAGAAGGGGACGACCGAGAATGAGATGGCTGGATGGCATCACCGACTCTGTGGACATGAGTTTGAGTGAGCTCCAGGAGCTGGTGATGGACAGGGAGGCCTGGCGTGCTGTGATTCATGGGGTCGCGGAGAGTCGGACATGACTGAGCGACTGAACTGAACTGAACTGAACTGATGTTGGGTCTTCGTTGCGTGCTTTCTTTAGTTGCAATGAGCAAGGGCTGCTCTCTTGCTTCGGTGCTCAGGCTTCTCATTGCAGTGATTTCTTTTGGTTTCTCATTGTGGTGGCTTCTCTTGTTGCAGAGTGTGGGCTCCAGGGCGCTGGCTCATAAACTGTGACACGTGGGCTTAGTTGCTCTGAGGCATGTGGAATCTTCCTGGATCAGGGATCAAATCCATGTCCCCTGTATTGACAGGTGGATTCTTAGCCACTGTACCATCAGGGAAGTCCTCCTCTAGGCAATTCTGACTTCTATCACCTTAGATTCATTTTGCCTGGGGTCGGATGCTACACATTTTTTTATCTGCCTCCTTTTCATTCACGTTGTTCATGTACCAGTAATTCATTTCTCTTTATTGAATACTACTCCATTGTATAAATATACCACAACTTATCTATTTTCTTGTGATAGACATTGGATTTTTTTCCAGTTTTGGGCTGTTATGAATAAAGCTGTTATGATTGTTCTTATATATTTTCCTGAGCCCCATTGCATTTATATTTTAATTATAAAATGTATGCAAACAGTCCAGAGATTATTACAGATATTCATATATCACCATTCATATTTAATAAATGCTAACTTTATGCCATGTTCAGTTCTTTCAAAAAAAGTTTTATAGATTGAGTTGAAACTCATTCTGTATCCCTCCCCTACTCTTTACCTCTGATCCTTCAGAAGTAACCACTTTTCTGAAGTTCATTTGAATCCATTCTGAGTTTTTACATGTTTGATAATGTATCTGTATGAAAGGATGTTTTCATTAACATGCTAGATACTTAACTTCTAAGAAAATTTTCTTTCATTATTTATCTGAGAATTTCCCTCTGGTTTCTTTTTTTTTTTTCGTTTTGCATTTTACTTAAACATTCTGGGAATTTTCTCAACTTTATCTTCCAACTCATTAAGTTTTCCACTGATGTTATCATATATATTTAAATTTTCTAATTCTTTATTTTTTTAATTATCTAAATGTTTCTTTTATAGTTTCCTGCTCTTGTTTTATGGATGTGCTATCTACTCTTACCTGATAAGGAATAATAATTACAGTCTTTTTTATTTGCTTTTATTTTGTTTATTTGCTTTTAGTTTCCTTTTCCTGCATAGAATCTGTTTTCTCCAGGTTGTAATTTTTAGTTTGTTTTGGTCTCTATTTTTCATGTTGGAATTCTTCTTGAGGAGCCTGGTGGTTCTTAGATGCTCTCTAAGAGAGCATGGGGAACTTAAAAACTGATTGAAAGCTCTGAATTTGAGAATAGGGCTTGTCAGTTAAGAGGCTCACTGTAGATTTACCTGGCTGTTCCATTTCCTTGGGGGAACCCCTGATGTCAGAAGTGTTAAGCTTTTTCTTGTGGACTAGTGAGAATCCCTAGGGAAGCACTGCTCATTTTCCATCCTGGAGAATGAAGGCTTCCTTCACTTCATCAACATTTGGCATATGAACATCCACTTAATCCTCCTGTTCTCCATATAATAACCTGCCCTCAACTTTGTCTGTTGTTTTCTTTCCAGAGACTCTCTCTTCAAAGTCTTGGCTGCATGAAGCAAGGGGAAAAAAAATATGTGACCCTATTGGCTTTTTAAGGGTCTTCCCTGATAGCTCAGCTGGTGAAGAATCCACCTGCAGTACAGGAGACCCCAGTTCAATTCCTGGGTTGGGAAGAACCCCTGGGGAAGGGATAGGCTATCCACTCCAGTATTCTTGGGCTTCCCTGGTGGCTCAGATGGTAAAGAATCTGCCTGCAATGCAGGAGACCTGGGTTTGATCCTCGGGTTGGGAAGATCCCCTGGAGGAAGGCATGGCAACCCACTTCAGTATTCTTGCCTGGAGAATTCCCATGGACAGAGGAGGCTGGTGGGAGGCAGTCCGTGGGGTCACAAAGAGTCAGACACGACTGAGTGACTAAGCACACACATTGGCTTTTTAAAGATTTCCACCCAGTCTTGATATGTTTCGCTCCATCTTCCCTCATCCTCATTGCCTGAAGTACTTGGTAGAACTACTTCATTCTCTCTCCACTTCTAGATTGGGATTCAGCCTTCTTAGGTTTACTGAGTCAGTTCTCTCTCATTTATTTGCTTTCTAGCTTCCAAAATTTCCAAAATTTGTTGTAATCTCCTTTTCCATTCTCTTTATCCTTGTGAGTTGATGCCTTTTGCAAAAAGAATCTTTACTGTCATCTTAGTGATGATGAAGTCTCTCTTATTGTGATTTTAAGTTAAATTTCTAATACTGAGGTCTATGACCTTTGCGTATACTTTTTACCTGTTAGGTTTCCATTTCTGTGACTTGTTTGTTTATATTCTTTGAAGCTTTTTCTCCTTGGTTGTTGGTCTCTTTCTTATTGATTTGTTAGAATTCCTTGTATAATCTGGAACTCATCCTTTGTTAGTAGCATTCATTATAAAGATTTTCTCCCACTCTGTGGTTTGACTTTTAACTTTATTTATAGTGTTTTTTTCCATTTCAAGAAAATAAACATTAAATCTATTTAATATATCAAATCTTCATTTTAATTCAGTCAAATTTATCCATTATTGTATTGTGTTTTGAGGGTCTTACCTAAGAAATCCTGTCCTACCCCAAGGGCACAAAACTATTCTCCAATATTTTCTTCTAAGAGCTTTAAAAATTTGCCTTTTTAAAATCAAAGCCATTAAGTTGCTCTTTATATACAGTATGAAGTAGGAAGCTAATTTGATTTTATTTTTCCATATTGATAATCAGTCATTCTAGCACCATTTACTGAATTGTTCATCCTTTCTCAGTGATTTATGATGTCATTTCTATAATATACCAAGTTCTTATATTCACAGGTCTATTTCTGAGCTCTCTATTCTATTCCATTGAAGCTATTTATCTTTCTGTGTGTCAAAATCATACATTTTAGGTTATTGCAACTTTATTAAAAACATTTTATATGTAGTAAGGCAAATGCCTCTTCTTTCTTTTTCAAGATTGTCTTAATTATTCTTAGCTTTTGTCTATCATACTTTAAGGTTAGTAAGCTTCCCATACATAGATACAGTCAAGTTGGTATTTTTATTAGAATTGCATTGAATCTATAATTTGGGATCAAAAAACAATATTGGGTTTTCCATCCATGAACACAGAATATTGCTCTATTTATTTAGACCTTCTGTCTGTCAATAAAGTTTTATTTTTCTCCACGTTGATTAAGACTTCTTTTAGTAGAGCCTTTACTAATATCTTTTAGTTTTGTGGACACGGCAACAGAAACTCTTAAAGGTTACATTTTCTACTCATTTTTGTCTAGGCTTATAGGAATGATTTTTGATTTTTTTGGCATGCTGATCCTGAGTTCAGTCACCTTGCACAATTCTTTTAATAGTTTTGATAATTTATCTGCATATTCTCTTGGATTCTTTATGAAGACAACAGCAAATATCCTAGAAATTAATAGTCTCAAAGGGAAGGCCTAAGGAGAAGAGATACATGGACAGGTATATGGAGAGGAGAAGGGACAGTGCCCTCTGGACCAGTGGGCAGGTTGTGGATCCATGTGAGAATCATTCAACTGTTTGACAGTGAGGTAAACCCACCCTGGGAGTTGGTAAGGCCGGGAGAATGATCTCTCAGGGATGCAGCATAAATGTAACTACATTAAAAAGGGAGTTGGATGAGATAAGAAACTCTGAAATTTGAGTTTTAGCCTGTCATGGGACAGCAGCCCCAGGTGACTTCACCTACCCCTGACCAACCAGGTGTTTCCCTGCAGTCTGTTGGCAGCCTCCAAGCTGCTAAATCCATACATTTTCCATCTGAGCTATATTTCTGAAATTCTAGCTGCCCAAATCCTCCTTGCCCTTGTGACTGTAGCACTGACTATGCAATCATAAATATTTAAAATATTCAATGCCACTTACTGCATGACACCTGTTCTTCTAAGTACTTTATTTACGTTAACTCATTTTGTCTTAACAACAAAGGCAAACTGTCTCTTGTGGTAAAGACCGTTATTATGCTTGTTTTATACATGAGGACACTGAGGCGCAGCAATGTGCTTGTTCAAGGTCACACAGCTAAAATTGGCAAGTGGGACTGGATTCCAGGCAGTCAAGCTTTAGTGTCTGGCTCTAAACCACCATGGATGCTGTTCCTATGAACTGTGAAGGGAGCTGCAGTGGATATGCTGTGGGTCTGCAGTCCCACACTTGGGTTTCCGCCCCAAAGCTACTCTTTGGCAAATGATTTCTTATTATAATCCCTAAGAATGTTCTTAGGGTAGAATCTTTCAGTATATTTTAGCCCCTTTACAGCTGAAGAAACATAGGTTCAGAGTGTTAAATAATGTTCTTAGTATCACGTAGGGAGTAAGTGGCAGAATTAGAATGTGAACCCCGCTCTGGGTGGCTTTATTTATTTTATTGGCCATGCGGCTTGCAGGATCTTAGGACTGAACCCATGCAGTGTCCTAACCACTGAACTGCCAGGGAATTTCCTCTGGGTGCCTTTAGTGTCCACACATGTCTCCTGCCCTACGCCATCTCCATCATGGAGCCAGATTTTCAGAAAGAGCCTGTACACTCTCAATTCCCTCTTTTGCATGGGATGGGCAATATGTGGGGGACAGTCTTCAGGGAAAAATCATCATCAATATTATAAAAAATCCTGTTAAAGGTCCAGCTGGGTGCTGAACCTGACAATCTGGGATCACTTTTCAGGCCTCAAAGTGAGGGTCCTTGAAAATGGGAGTGTTTCATCATTGACCTGGCAGAAGTAAGCTGAAGGGTAAATAAAGCCCAAGTAAGTAAATAAGTCCTAAGATAGGTTTCTCCATCTCTGGAGCTGATGGGTTGAATCAATTTACTTCTCTTAGATCCACAGACATAGAAAGCAAACTTATGGTTACCAAAGGGGAAAGTGAGGGGAAGGATAAATAGGAGGTCGAGATGAACATATACACACTACTATACGTAGAATGGAGGAGGGAATGGAAATCCACTCCAGTATTCTTGCCTGAATCCCCATGGACGGAGGAGCCTGAAGGGCTACAGTCCATGGGGTTGCAAAGAGTCCAACATGACTGAGCAACTAATCACAGCATGGCACATATATAAAATAGATAACCAATAATGATCTACTGTATAGCACAGAGAACCCTACTCTATAGTTTGTAATAAACCACAAGGGAAATGACAACCCACTTCAGTATTCTTGCCTGGAGAATCCCATGGACAGAGGAGTCTGGTGGGCTACAGTCCATGGGGTTGCAAAGAGTTGGACACGACTGAGCAACTAACACATACACACGTAAGGGAAAAGAATGAGAAAAATGAGACATATATTATATGTATACATATATATATATATATATATACATTCTGAGTCACTTTGCTGTATACCTGAAACTAACATCACACTGTAAATCAATTAGACTTCAAAAATACATGCATACATCTTTGAATAAGCTTTTATAATTTTTGCTGTACAAATTTACTGTTGTAAAAAATTTACTGTTTCTCATACACTGTTCTCTGCTCTTGCTTTTAGATCAAGCGTAAGAATTTGTTTTCAGAATTCGAGTCATGGGCATGCTTCCTGGAGAATTGTGGGGTGGCGCCTGGGATCAGAGATGTATACATTGCTGTGCACACATGGCCCAGACAAGCACACACATCACACCACCACAATTATGATGAGCAGACCCTGAAGACAGTGTGGGCGTTTGGGGAGCAGCAAGTTCATGGGCTCTGTGGTCTCCATTCCCAGTTCATTGATGTGGCCAATTACTCCCTGCTCTAGTGGGGTGCAGCCGGCCTTTTTGGAACTGAGTCCCAGCTGGGACAGTCTTTCCAGAGGCTCATCCAGGGGTCCGGGGACAATTCCTATTCCTCATTCTTGGACTGGCAGATCGGGTTGCTGAGTGCCCACATCACAGCCCTTAAGCAAGGTCCTGTGTTCTAGGTCGGCGCCAAGCCAGCCTTCCTCCGGCAGTGATGCTGTCTTAGGTCAAAAGGGAAAGCATTGTCGCTGCCCTGTGGCCAGGCAAACAGGCAGCTGGCTTTGAAGTCTCAGCGGGGGATTTGCTTAGGCTGGAGTGGGGAGTTTGAAGGAGAGGTTTTCAAGCTTCCCCTGAGCCTGGCTGTGTTTGTTAACTCCGCCCGACCGCCCAGGCCTGGGGTGTTTGATGTCTCAGGGGAAGCAGGAGGAGGGAGGCATGCCTAGGCATCCTCTGAGGGACAGCTTTCAACTCCTGCAGAGCCTGCGGTCCTGCCTGCGAGCCGAATGCAGACCAGGTCTGAGTCCAGAGAAGCCGTCACAGGGGACAGGCCTGTGACAGAGGGGAACACCCATGCCTGGCCCTTCAAGGTAGGCTGCCGCGGTGTGGTCCAGGGCAGAAGGCAGAGGATGATGCTTCCCTTGGGCGCTGTTTCTATTTAGCTTGTTGCTTAGTCACGCAGTCGTTGTGTCCGACTCTTTGTGACACTCATGGACTGTAGCCCGCCAGGTGCACCTCTGTCCATGAGATTCTCCAGGCCAGAACACTGGAGCGGGTTACCGTTTCCCTCCTCCAAGGGATCTTCCTGATCCAGGGATTGAACTCATGTCTCCAGCATTGGCAGGTGGGTTCTTTACCACTGAGCCACCTGGGGAGCCCATATACCTTCTATTCAGGTGGCAGTAGGTAAGAATGAATGGCCAGGGGAGACCTGAAGAAAGAGACAACAGAGGCAGCACTGGTACCTTCAGTAGCCGAAGACCTGAGGGTCCCACTTGCAGTCAGTCTCCCCCTCCCCATTTTCATCCTTCACCAATTGCCTCCTTGACTCCCCCTACCATACCATACCCTTTCTCTCCCCATCCCCCAAACAGCACAGGGGGTCAATTTGCCCTCCCCCAGGGACAGCACTACTGTGTTCCTGCCTCAGAAACTCTAGGTATGACCAGAGACACTGGCGCCCAGCCCCTCCTGCAAGCAACGAAATGTACTGGGTGAGGAACTCCAGTGGGAGGAGGGGGAGAAGCTTCTAGAAGCCTGGGCAACACAATGCTCCCACTGGGCTGACTCTCAGGGCTTGCCTTAGGATTTCCAAAGCATGTTTGTGACCTTTCAGGCCTGAGCCACAGGGAATGAGACAAGAAATTAAGCATTATTATTAACCAGTTCAGTGTCCAATACACCATTAGTCACGAACAGCTCCATTTCTGTCTCTCTCTCTTTCCTCCTAAATGCCCCTGTTCTGCTACAGCCGAAGGTTCACGTCTGCTGGAGTTTTACCTCCAACACTGCTCTCTGGTCCATCCCTACCCGCCTGCCCCACCTCCTCCTCTCCCCCCGCCCCCCAACCCCTGACATGTTGAGATTGAGAAAAAGCTTGTTTATGATAAGACCTGGAGATTTGGAGTTATAAATCCTTCCAGGATGGCCACTCTATCTCCATGCTAATGCTGGTGGTGCCGCCCAAAAGAGGCTCACCCGGTTGTGACCCATCCCCTCTCACTCCTCAGAGCCCCCTGCTCCTCTTCTGCAAACACGGGACAATGAACAAATGGGAGTTACCTGTCTCAACAGGTGTTAGCCTGGCCTCACTTTTCTATAGGGTGATGGAGAGGTCACCTCCGGGCCCCCCCCACCCCAGGCATTCCTGTGATTGCAAAAGCCCACCTTCGGATGTGACCCTCCCTTTGGTCCCCCCATGACTTCAGCTGCAGGAGGCCGAGCCCACCTCGGTGGACTTAGAAGACCTCCCTTCAGCTGCTGAGTCCATCGGCTAGAGGGCACACAGCACCCTCGTGGTCTGGGGATGTGGAGGGGGGACTCTGATGCTGCCACTCGGGTTTGCTCTGTTGGGCAGTCATCGTTTTTCATATTAGCCTTCCCTGCTAAGCCTCAAGCCCCTTGAGGGAAGAGATTGTTTCTTATTCATCACCAAATCCCTATGCCAAGTAGACTGCGCAGAACATGAATATTTAGTAAATGACTTAGCCCAATGCTTTGTCAAACTCATCACCAGCAAATATTTATTGAGGACAACTTCTGTGCAGGGATTCCGCTAAGCAGTAGTGGGCACAAAGATGAATGAGACCTCATTCCCACTCTCAGGGTTTATGCTAGAGTCAGGGAGACCCAGAGAAGCTTCACTGGCTAGGAGGTCAGAGGAAGGGGCAGGGGCTGGAACTGGAGACCCCAGGGAATCTGGCCACCAAAGTTTGCCAAAACGCAAACTCACTGTGAATACCCCCAGACCCAGATAACCATTCTCCGCACATCTCTGTATATTTCAGAGTGGAGCTGTTCACGTACCCATGATCTACATGTCTGACTTTCCCCATGTGATTCTGTGACTTTGTCTCAAACAAGTGAATAAAACCTAAAAAGTAGAGTCTCTACTTGGGAAGGATTTCTCAACCATTTGGTCCTGAGAACCAAGGAAGCGAAACTTGTCCCCGAGGAACCCCACCCAGAGCCACACTTGTGAGCTGTGCCTGGGTTGTTTGGTTTGAGCTCCCCAGGGATTTTGAGGCCAGAAATGCCACCACCCTCCAGAGACAGGAAGGAGGAGATGGAGGTGCCATTCTGGAGTTCAGGCTATCCCAACACAGCTCAACATGTCTGTGCTGGCCACCCAGAATAGAGAAAACAATAGTGGGGTTATAACTCCTCCTCTCGGACAGAGGACTTTATATCTCCAAGAGCCTGGGAGGAAAACAAGTTAATCTCTTGGGGTCCCAGAGGGGCCAGACAAGGTGAGGGCCCATTGCTGGACTGATGCCATTTTCTTGTCAAGGGCACCTTCACTGCATGGACTGAGGGTCTAGCAATGTGGAGGGACAGTGGGAGTGCCGTCAGTGGGTGGCATTTTCCACGTGACTCTTTTAGGCTAGTGTTTCTAAAACTGTTCTACTCAAGTAACATTAGTGGCAAAGAGTGAACCTCACACTTCTCATTGGGCCTAAGGATCACTCAAACAGGAAATTTCTTTGACGCCCCATATTTGATCTTAAAATTGCATGTAACTTTTATATTTTCTATCATGACCTTTGAGGTTAAAATTACTTATCTCTGAATAAAATGGATGCTCCAAGATGAACTATTTTTCTTATTGCTTCTTGGAACCCCTGACTCACTGGCCTGTATCCCAGTTTGAGAAAAAGGATGCCTTCAGGACATCAGACCCAGACACCTGTTCCAACCCAAAGTGAACCTCTAACACACTTGAACGGTCCACAACCTTGATCCCAAACTACTCTCCTGGGTTTGTCCTATGCTGCCCTGTTCATACGCTCCTCAAGTCTGACCCTGGGGGATCATCCCTTCACCTCTGGATTTATTCTGGTCCCTCTAGTAGAATTTAGAGATATGGTGGCTGGTAACCCCATTCTTCAGATGTCTAGATGCCGCTAAGCTTTTTTGCAATCTCATTCACAGAGCATGAGCAGGGCAGTATGTATGAGATCCTGAGCGGGGTTGAAAATAACTCCTAAAATGGATCCTTAATGAACTCATATCTAAAAGGTCCTCGGCTAGGGACTGTCCTTGCAATGGCCTTGGTAGGCTTTGCTTACCCTGATACAACTGCTCCACTGTACAAGGGACTGTACAAGGAAACTAGGAATCAAGGCTGCCTGCTTACATGACGATGCAGAAGTTAGGTGATCTCAAGTTCAGAGTAGATTTATCATGGATTCACTATATCAATGGATTTCAACTTTCAAAAGAAGTGCCACTAATTCATTTATTCATTCATGAAGTTGCTATTCATTTAAGAGACCTTTCTATAAAGGCCTGTACTGTGTATCAGGCACTATACAAGGTACTGGGGGTGCAGTGGTAAATAAGAATAACATGGTCTGGGCCCTTTTAGAACTTGCTAGTAGGAGACAGAACGAAATGGTCTCCAGGAAGCAAATAGAACGAGCTCAGATGGACCAAGCCCAGGGCTTTCTGCCACTGACCACTGCTGCCTTGGATGTCACACTAAGAGCATAAGGATGCAGTGAGATGGTCCAGAACTAAGTCAGAGTAAGGGTGAATTGCCTGCAACTCTTCCTAGGAAGGTTAAAAAAACATAGAATGAAATTTCCCTCCAAGTCTCCTGACCTGCCCAACTGCCCCAGAGACAATGCACCCAACCCTAAGTGTGCAAACACGCCCTAGAGTGAGGAAACTCATGATTTCGTATAATCCTCTCATTAGAGCAGCCATGTGAATTGGCACCAGGCTCTCCTCCATGTCACAGACACAGATCCCAAGGCTTTGGAGAAGGGATGCAGCCTATGGAAGCCCCTTGGCCAGGCTAGGCCTGGGATGGGGTTTACACGGGGAGGGGAGTGGGGCAGAGTGGGGCCTAATCGTGACTCGACTCTACTGAACAGCGCTGGGCTAGAACCTCCCGTAACTCTCCAGACAGATGCCCATAGTTCCGGAGACTCTAACCACAGACCCTTATTTTTTCTCCCTAGGACCTTTTCTGGTCTGATGGCACTCATTCAGAAAGCTCTAAACTCTAGAACTTGGTCAAGAGCTGGTGGACAATGGAAACCTGGGCTTTGGAATACATCTAAACAACCCCACAGCCTGTTCTCCTCCCCAAAGACTGACCAATGACCCCTGTTCGTAAGAAATCTAGTGTGGCCTTGACAGCTGCTTGGCTTGCCTCCCTTTTCACCCTTCAACACTAGATTCTCTGCATCTTAGCCTGCACTGCCCTGTAAAGGACAATTCAACCGAATCCAGAGTCAGTTAGGTTGTACAGCTAATCATGTGTAGAGTCACCTTCTTATGACATTAAGACCTCCAGGGGAGCCACTGAAAAGTCTTGTGAGGTCTGCTTATTGCCCTGCGAGTGAGGAATGTGTTTATTCTTCCAAGGGGCAAAGATCCCCCACTCAAAGTGACGCTGCCACATTGTGTAACCAGGAACACGGGTGTTGCTGATGTAAACAAATGGCCTGGGACAGACCTGCCAGGAGCCCGGGCTCCTTTTCCCAGAGGTGTTTCTTATGAATGGTTGTACCCAGTGAAGCAATTTCCTGCCTTGTAAATTTCTGCCCAGCAAACCACATCTCCTATCTAGCACTGCCTGGCTCTGGGTCATAAAACAATTCCCCAGAGACCACTCAGAGCCTGATCAGGAGTCCTTGAGTAACAGGAAAATTACCCTCCACCTGCAGACGTAATGACACTCTACAAGCTAGTAGCTTTACAGTTTCTGAACGTAAACATCACATGCCTTACCTCATGCCTCAGCTCTGCTCATCTGAGATGTGGGGCCCACGTATCTGATTCTTAGGCCTTAGTTCACTTCTCAGAGGCACTGGCTGGCTAGTGACCCATTACCTTGACCCAAGGACCTGCAGCCTGGAGAACATATTTCACTGTGTCAGATCACGATTTGCAGAGCCAGGGCAAGAGAATTTCAGGCAGGGGGATCTTGGGCACATGGAAGACAGAGGTTTGGGGCTGAGACCATACTGGAACCGATCTGGACTTTCTTTTTGCATTTTGTGGGCCGTCGGTCTGAAGTGTCTTCCCACCCCCACCACCATCTGCTTGGTGAACTGACATTTATTCATGACGCAGTTCAAGTGTCCTCCAGGGAAACTTCTTTGATTTTCACCCAAACAATACTTCTTCCACTGTCCTACCACTCTATCTTCTAACACTGACATAGAACATTGGTCATGATAACTTGCTAATTTTTCTATCTCCCCAGCCAGGCAGGCAACTCCTTCAAGACATCTTGGTGTCTGCAGTACCCACCACTGTGCCCAGCTCAAGTCAGTGTGCAAAAGACATTTGTTGGATGAATGAGTGAATGGGCATCTATTATGTATCTCTCTGCCACACTTAAGAGGCTTTGTATATGGAGCATGTACAAAGAAGACAGTCAAGGTTTGAAGCTCTGGGTTAAGCCAGTAAAGAGAGACATAACCTTCTGTCCTTGAGAAGTCTGCAATCTGGTTATATTTCTTTGGGTGATAGGAATATTTGCCAAAGGTATAGAGATCAGAGGGCTTCCCAGGTGGAGCTAGTGGTAAAGAACCCACCTGCTGATACAAGAGAATCGGGTTCAATCCCTGGGCTGGGAAGATCCCCTGGAGGAGGGCATGGCAACCCACTCCAGTATTCTTGCTTGGAGAATCCCATGGACAGAGGAGCCTGGCAGGGTATAGTCCAAAGAGTCAGAAACGGACATGACTGAAGCGACTTGGCGCACATGCATGTAGAGAGATCAGACTCACAGGTAGACAGAAGCGGTTTGTTTTTGTTGTTGGTTTTCCCTTGTGAGTGTCAGCTCAGAAGCCAGAATGGGTTCCAAGCTGGTCTAACTAACCCTAATACTGAACTGGCCGTAAGACATTACCTAGGACCTCTGTTTTCCTCTCTTTCCTTTCTCGTGGCCCCCATTTATAACAGTAATAACAACGACTTGCTCCTTCTTGTGAAGCTTGGGAGGCCCAGACAGAGGTGGTGGGAGGTGTACACCGGGGTCATTTTCCAGGCATACAACTAGTAAACTCTATGACATAGATACACACATGCATTCACGCAAAAAATGTTTACTGAGCGCCTAATGCGTACCAAGTATTAGATGCTGGGGACAAAACAGTGAATAAAACTTTAAGTCCCCACTCTCATAGAAATTACACTTCAGTTAGGGGCAGGCATTCAGTGACAAAGGGGATGGGGAGCATCGTGTTCTCTCTCTTATTGTCCAGAAAAACTGGAAAACTGGATGCAAATAGCTAACATTTAGTGCAGACTTTCTCATGTACCAGGTAAAGGACTTGATCCACCTTGTATCTCATTTAATCCCTACAAGAACCCCATTTTCAGATAAAACAACAGGCTCAGAGAAGTTAAGCACCCTTCCCAAGATTACACAGCGGGTAAGTGGTAGAGCCAGGATTTGAACTTCAGTTTGCCCGACTCTCCCAGCCTGAGCTCCTCATCACGACTCTCTATGGCAGAAGTCAATATTTACCAGTTGAACAAAGGGCTGGATGAATGGTTAACCATCGCTACAGTGGCAGCCTGTTGTTTTGCTTCCATGATACAAACGTGAGCACCATGTTTAAGTTTTTCATTTACTAATTGTGTCAAGCTTTTCCAAAGGGTGACTCCATAGAAGGTAGATTTAATAAAGATGAAGAAATAAGTATCTTTCTCCTCACCATCTGTGTTTCCTGGGCAAGGCAAGCTATTTTACAAAAATAATCATGAATTATCATTGATAAAGCTGTGCCAAAGAAACTAGCACTTTCAGTTTTCTTTCCTGGGTTTGTGGTAAAGTCTGTGTTAGACTGTGTGTGTTTGTGTGTGTGCGTGCGCACGTGCCTAGTGGCTCAGCTGTGTCTGACTCTTTGTGGGCCCTCATGGACCGCAGCCTGCCTGGCTTCTCTGTCCATGGAATTTTCATTCAAGAATATTGGGGCGGGTTGACATTTCCTACTCCAGGGGATCTTCCTGAATCAGGGATCGAACCCATATCTCCTGCATTGGCAGGCAGATTCTTTAACCATTGAGCCACCTGGACAACCCATTAGGCTGTGTAACAACTCCCCAAAACATCAGGTCTGAATCTTTGGGGACCGTCAAGGACTGTCAAGGACTCTTTTCCTTAAAAGGAAAGAGTCTTGGCAGATGTGATGAACGGAGAATATCCTGGATAGTCTGGGTGGGCCCTACATGTGATGACATGCATCCTTAGAGGGAGGAGGAAGCGGGAGATTTGACCAAAGGAAAGAGGACAACGTGACCAGGGAGGCAGGGACTGGAGTGACGTGGCCATTAGGCCAGAGAACTGGGAGGCTGCTAGAACTGCAGGAAGCAAGGCACAGATTATCCTCTATAACCTCTGGAGGGAGTTGGCCCTGCCAACACCTGGCTTGGGCGCGATGACACTGATTTTGGACTACCAGCCCCAGACTGTCAGAGTATATATTTCTGGTGTTTTTAGCCCCTGAGCGTGTGTGGTCATTTGTTAGAGCAGACACAAGAAACTAATACAGTTCTTCTAGAGAAGGAGACAGCAGGGAGAACAAATTTTTGACCACCAGTGTAGGTGTTTCAGAATTACGCTGTCTTTCCAAGTTAAAAACATGAGGTTGACCAAAAAATTCATTTGGGTTTTTCATAACATCTTATGGAAAAACTCAAGTGAATATCTGGTCAACCCAATAGAATTACCACATGATCCAGCAATCCCACTCCTGGGTATATATCTAGATGAAACTCTAATCCAAACTGATCCATGAACCCCTATGTTCATAGAAGCTCTATTCACAGTAGCCAAAACATGGAAGCAACCTAAATGTCCATCAACAGATGAATGGGTAACGAAGATGCGGAATACTACTCAGCCATAAAAAAGAACGAAATAATGCCACTTGCAGCAACGTGGATGCCACTAGAGGCATCAAGCTAAATGGAGTAAGTTAGAAAGAGAAAGACAAATACAACATGATATCACTTGTATGTGGAATCTAAACTACGACACAGTACTTCCCTGATGGCTCAGTGGTAAACGATCCTCCTGTCAACGCAGGAGACATGGGTCTGATCCCTGGTCCAGAAAGATGTCACATGCCGTGGAGGAACTAAACCCACGTGCCACAACTGTTGAGCCTGGGTTCTGGAGACTGGGAGCCAGAACGACTGGGCTAGCGTGTGGCAACTACTGAAGCCTGCATGCTCTAGAGCCTGTGGTCCACAACAAGAGAAGCCACCCCAGTGAGAAGCCTGCACATTGCAGAGAGAGAGTAGCCCCCAGTCTCTGCAACTAGAGGAAGCCTGCACACAGCAACAAAGAGCCAGTGCGGTCAAAAATAAATAAATGAATAATTTAAATATGACCCAAATGAAACAGATACAGACTCATAGACACAGAGAACAGGCTTGTGGTTGCCAAGGGGGTCGGGGTTGGGGGCGTGGTGGAGTGGAAGGTTAGAGCTAGCTGATGTCAGCTATTATATATGGAATAGACAACAAGATCCTACTGTGCAGTACAGGGAACTATAGTCAATATCCTGTGATAGACTCTAATGGAAAAGAACACAAAACCTGAACCACTTGGCTATACAACAGAAGTGAACAGAACGTTGTAAATCAACTACACTTCAATTAAAAAAAAACCAAAACATACATTCTGTTTCTAGTCAAGATGCCTCCAAGAAATCCCTGTCTTGGAAAGCAAGGGGATCCCCCTACCAAAATGACTCCACCTCCTTCCCCACCGTCATCTCCTTCTCTCAGCTTTGTGTTTCTTTTCATTACCTATCAATCAAAATCTGGCCTATTGCACAATTTGCTTATTTCGTTATTGTTGGCTCCCTCCCGGTTGACTGGAAGCCCCATGGGAAGGGGAACATTTTTTAAACTGCTTTTCTCTCCATGCCCAGAAGAGTACGTAGTACGTAGTAAGCACTCAGTAAATGTTTGTTGGATGAATATCAGATGTCAGGTTACTGTCACCCGGAGAGCCCTGACATCACAGCACGACATACTACCCAGATGCTCCCTAAAGTGCCAGTTTACAAAATGCCTGACACAGAGTCTTTGTCCAGCCAATCCTGCTTTCTGTAGCATCAATTTCTATTTCCTGCTTTGCTCAGGCCCCAGACCTTGGAATCCTCTTTGATGTCACATAAAAAGTATCAGAAAATCCTAGCCCCTGCAGAGCCTCTCCCTTTAAAACCATATCCACAATCAGACAGGCTCCCCTCATCTCCACCACCAGCCCCTGGTATCAGGCTCCAGTGATACAATGACTTCCTAATGGTCTCCTTGCTGTCATTCTTGGGCCTTCCCTACATCTCAGCAGCCAGAGGGATCCTTTTAAAGCATAAGCCAGGGACTTCTCTGGTGATCCAGTGGTTAAGATGCTGCGCTTCCAATGCAGGGGGCCTGGGGTTTGATCCCTAATCCGGAAACTAGATTCTGCATGTTGCAACTAAGAGCCCACATGTGTCAATGAAGATACAGCACAGCAAAAAAGAAGAAAAAAAAGCAAAACAGCATAAGACAGATCTTGCCCCTGCTCTGCTCACAACTTCCTAATGGCCTCCAGCTCCCTCAGAATAAAAGTCCTTCCAGTAGCTTATCACAGTCCTTACAAATGTGACAAACTCCTTGTCATTGGTCATCACTCCCACCCAGTGCTCTGCTCACACCCTGACCCCCACGCCCCCTCTCATTCAGCACTGTAGCTACTCCAGTCTCCCTGCTGCATTTTCCATAGATTTAAAAGTTGCCTGGCGTGACCACACACACAGGCGCATACTTAGTGCCTGCCTCCTTAACCAGAATGTGAAGCTCACCAGGGGAAATGAACTTTCATCTGTTTGATTTGTTGGTGTATCCTCGGTGTCCAGACCAATGGTGCCTGGCACACAGTAGATGTCAGTATTTCTTTTCTTTTTTTCTGCTTTTTGGCCACGTAGCATGTGGGATCTTAATGCCCCAACCAGGGATTGAAACTGCATTCTCTGCATTGCAACTGCAGAGTGTTAACCACTGGACTATCAGGGAAGTCCCAGTAAGTATCTCTTGAATAAATAAATGAGAAATATTATTTTGGGCTAGATGATGTTTCCAAAAGCAAAGGGATACACAGAGGCTTTATAATGGCTTAAGAAATCAGGATGCTTTCCTTTGAGTGTGATTTTTTTTTTTTTTTTGGTCTTTTATAAAACCAACTTTATCTTTTTATCCCTTTCATAATTAATTGGAAATTATTTAATATAATTGGTTTATTAAGGATGTCTGAACAATAGAGCACAGGAAGGAAACCAGCCTTTGGAGAATATCCCAGTACGTATCTAGTGAGAAAATTAAGTGTGTGGAAACTGCAAAGAAATTTTGGGTGGTCTGTTGGCATACACATACGTATACAGACTGCTTTGATGATTTCTGCTTTTGATGCCATCCCCCCCATGTTTGCTCTGCTCATTCTTCCTTAGAAAGTGGGAAATCGCCTGCAAGGCCGGAGACCTGGGTTCGATCCCTGGGTTACCCACTCCAGTATTCTGGCCTGGGGAATATTCTGGCCTGGTCTGTATAGTCCATGGGGTCGCGAAGAGTCAGACATGACTGAGCGACTTTGAAAAGAAAGGGAAAAAACTGGTCATCCAGGCGTGTGTGAAGGTCTGCATACCCCAAAGATTCATTAATAAAATACTGTCATGTTATAAATCTTATCTGACAATCTAGTATTTGCCCAGCTGGAATGACCTCTGTATGAAAGAGAGAGACAGACAGGCAGAGAGAAGAAGGGAAGGAGGGAGACAGAGGGGCTTTACAGACATTCTGTTTAGCTGATTGCAACTTCTTGTAAATATTCAGTCTGTTTGAAACAACTGGGAAGTGTTTAAAGTATTTTAAAAAACATGGATTTGTCACTGTGTGGCAAATCCACTGTGAGGTCCATTATTGGCAATCTGTTCAGAACAGATTTCAGTGGCATTTATTTGAATTACTTCCTCATTCACAGGGGACACCTCAGCTCTGACTCTCCTTTGGAGGAAGTTCACTCCTGCCTCTTCCTGACCCACTGTTCCTAGATCCCTGCATTTCCCATAACCACCACCCCACCACCACCAACACCCTCAACCTTTAGGAACTTGTAGCTGGCTTTAGTCCTAGCTTCCTGGCTCTCTGTCATCTCCTCCTGATCATCCCCACCTTTTACCTTCTTCTTCCCCTAAAGAGACAGACTCCCCAGTCAAGCCTGCCCTCTCTCTCCTCAGACCTCTTCTCCCTGACTCATCCTTGCTTCTCTGCTTGGTTGGTCATGTACCATAGACATGAGCAAAATCATTTCACCAATTATTGGCAGTTTTCTTTACCAAACGTCACATTTGTGATGAGGACATCTGGAAAGATCAACCAGGTCCAGAAGAATGTATGAGAAGGCACTCTGGAACTGTCATTTATAACCTTATTGCTACTTCTATCTCAGGTATTCATTTAGAAAAGGTGTATGGATTCATTACATATTCTAATGTATTACCTATAGATTATAAGATAAAGTCAAGCATGCATCTGCTGATACTTTTTAAGTTGACCTGTCTTTATACTTAAAAATGTCTCTTAATAGTAGGCTTCCCTGGTGGCTCAGATGGTAAAGAATCTGCCTGCAGTGCAGGAGACCTGTGTTTGATCTCTGGTCGGGAAGATCCCCTGGAGAAGGAAATGGCAACCTACTCCAGTATCCTTGCCTGGAGAATTCCACAGACAGAGGAGCTTGGCAGGCTTCAGCACATGGGGTCACAAAGAGTTGGAGAGAACTGAGCGACTATCACTCACTCTGGGATGAGAGAATAGTTAACACACAGTATTCACAATGTACCAGGCCCAAGTCCAAGCACTTAAAAAGTATGAATTCACTCACTCAACAGTCCTATACAGTAGGTACTACTGCTGCTGCTGCTGCGGCTAAGTTGCTTCAGTCGTGTCCAACTCTGTGCGACCCCATAGACGGCAGGCCACCAGGCTCCCTGTCCCTGGGATTCTCCAGGCAAGAACACTGGAGTGGGTTGCCATTTCCTTCTCCAATGCATGAAAGTGAAAAGTGAAACTGAAGCCACTCAGTCATGTCCGACTCTTTGCGACCCCATGGACTGCAGCCTACCAGGCTCCTCCGCCCATTGGATTTTCCAGGTAAGAGTACTGGAGTGGGGTGCCATCACCTTCTACGGTAGGTACTACTATAATCACCCAATTTTCCGTAGGAGGACAGGGTTAGTGGTGATGTTGGAGATTCTAATCAAGGTATTCTGGCTCCAAAAAGAACATCAAAAACCTTCCCCCCAACTCAAGAGCTCAGATTTCCTGGTTGTCTATACTGTGTTCTTATCCACCTGAATCCAGTAGTTAACACTCCATTTCTCTCTGCCTTTGGGGGAAATAATTCACTGTTTGGCATGGACAATTCAAATCCACTGTAAGGCAGGTTTCCATGACTGATTTCATTGCTTATCCACAATGTGAAAATTAAATCTGCCTTCCCCAGAGCTCACCCAAGAAACCACAGCAGGTCATGGTGAAAACAGAATTGTCTATTAGCCTGAGCTCAGGGTGTAAAGAGATCTTCTAGAAATGTTAGTCCATAAGGAACTGATCCTTTGGCTCCTGGCTCCCCCAGACAATATTATTTAGGTTAAAGCAGTCAAGAGAAAATTCATGGTTGAGTTGAAAAGGGATGGGGCTAAGGCCAAGTACCATGTATCAAAAGAGGACAAGATTTGCTGTTTCTGGTTGAGATAGCATTTGAGACTCCTACATCACTAAGAACTGCATCTCCCACTACACCGGGATTTTGAAAAACCTGTTGCTTGGGGTAGGAATCGTTGGAGTGGGTAATGCCCACCTGAATCCATGCACAGTGGGCCTTCTTGCCCCTCTTAGAGTCAGTGAGAAGAGAGATTTGATTTAGAAGGGAGGTGCTCTCAACTACCAGGGTCACCTTGTATGAGTCTTGGTCCACATAGGGTCTAGTTAAGAAAAATTCCTAGAGATTTCTGCCCCTTCCCAAGTCCTCCACACTCCCGGATGGCTTCTTGAGTGATTAAGACCTCCTGGGTTTTCAGGATTATTACAATAACACAAGATATAAAATCTATCCAATGCAGATACTTACTGCTCCAAAAACAATGTGAATTCAAACATAGGGCTCCAGTCGAGGCTGGAGTTCAAGACCTATATTCCCTTCCTCTTCCTGAACTCACAGGAGCCAATCAATAAGCCATCTCCACCAGAGTCAGCAAATCCTGGCCTCTCCTGACACAAGGTGCTCGGCTTTGGCTGCAGCCCTTTTCAACCCATCCGTGAATTTTCTCTTGACCACTTTAGCCCAAGTAACATTGTCTGGAGGGGAGCCAGAAGCCAAAAGAGGTCAGCATTTCTAACAGTCTCCATCCCTGCCCTGGGCTCTCAGTACCTTCGCCTGGCTCACTAAGAACTGCATCTTCCACTGCTTTGACATTTTGAAAAACCTGTTGCTTGGGACTTCTTCAGCATGATGCCCTCGCTTACAGCCAGCTTGGGAACTGCTCTGTCTAGAAGCCAGAAACCACATGTGGGTAAGTCTATGCTGGAGACGGCAAGGAGGAAAGGTCCAGCCTCCTTCTTCCTAGAGTCAACGCTGGATTATTTGTGGCTAAGCTCCTGCTGGAGAGTGTTTAGTCATCTGGCTTTTCACCTTTTGGACTATTTGTCTTCATTAGCATCCTCACCGGAGGCAAGAACCCAGACAGGAGGTGATACCCACAGGAGCCATTCTCCTGACTGACAGCCCTATGGGAGGGAAGAAAGGTTGGAGTTCATGCTTAAAATGAAGCTGACAATGTCACCCATGTTGATGCCACATTTCCTACTTTTTCCTCTGTTCCTGTGACCAACAGTCACCAAGAGTTGGCTCCAAGTCTACTCCGATGAGTCACAGAAAGACAAAGTACTGGAGTCTGACTGGGGGAAAAAACTTTTCTTACCTTAGCAATAAGGCCGGCTGAAGACAATGGGACAAGCAGCAGCGAGCCCCGTGGAGTAAGTGGAAAATTCCAAGAAGACCAGGGGCCAGGGGTTCTTGGAGAATCCAAGGCAGGGAAAGCATCAGAGGTAGAAATATGAGACTCTGGGCCATGATAAAATAAATCGTTTTAATGGGAGGTTTTCTGAAAGGGCAACCTTTTCTTGTGCTATCAAACAGCCAGCGTCCCTGCCTTGGGATTTCCTGGGGCTGACCTGGCTGGCCCCCCAACCCTTCCGGAAGCTAAGACACTACTCTGACACTCTGTTCAGCCCTTCCAGGGACCCAGAGGTGTGTCTTAACATCAGGAGATCAGAGCGAGCTGGCAGTCAGTCCAAAAATACACAGTCTCTGTGTATGTCCAAGGCCGAGGAAGCAGGTCAAGGGCTTCGCTTCTGCCTTAGGTATTTCTCCATGGGGGAAGAGAGAGGGAGCAAATCACTTTGAAAATTCAACTCTGACCTTTACAAAGAAAATCGATAGACGCTTTAGTATTATATACAGGGCAGAGGGGAGAGGAGTAGAGGGGGGAAATTGCACTTAATTACAGTAGTTTATAGTTTACACACATTGGACAAATTTACTTCTTTAAAAGAAATCTCCAGATCAGCCGGGATCGGGGGCGGGACGGGGGAGGTGGCTGATATTTACAGTGTGTTTGGCTCAGTTCAATAGCACGAGTCCTCCTCTTCTCATTTCAGTAACAGATTCAAGTTTTCACTTCAGTTTGTTCGATGAAAGAGAGTGATGCAGACGCTACGGCTTTCTCTCTTCCTCTTCCGCCGCTTCTTTGTCCCCTGCCTCTAAGGACAGATCAGACTTCTTGGGGCAGGCATCGTGACAATACTGCATAGAAGGGGCTGCGCCTCTCAGAGTGCGTGTCCGAGGCGCTGGCAGGACAGCAGGTGAGCAGGGACCTCTCGCAGGTGCTGCGTGTCGGGTCACTGAGCTTCTCCGTGACAGCTGCCCAGAGGGTGATGGTGTGGAAAATAAGGGTCCCTGTGGCTGTGCACAAAGTGAGTGATGTGTGGGCATCACCAGGCTTGGAGAGGACACTGCGGAGAGAGAGGAGAGACAGCTCAGCTGTGCGCCTCTGGCGGGGACCTGGGCCCTTAGCGTCTGGCTTCTCTGGGGGAGCTGAGACCCAAATCAACCAGCAAAGAGCTGGGGGCTGGAGGTGTGGGGACCCCGCGCCCTCAGAGTCCTGCAGGGCTGGTCCTGAAACACGCTCCCTTTAGGAACATCTAGGAGCCGGATTCCCTGGCCACTTCAGAAGAGAGAAGTGAATTGCCAATGGCCTTGAAATAGTCATAACTTGCTGACCTTTATCCTGAAATGGGACTCCTCTTCCTGTGAGAGTGCTTTTTATAAATTGCTCAGTTTGGTGGCAATGACAGCTGGATGGGGAGCTTTTGCTTTGGAAGGAAGTAAGGGTCTCTTCCTAAGACCTCTAAGAGCAGGGGTCCCCCAGATCCCTTCCCAAATGGAGTAGCAGAGATCCTGTTAAAAGGTAGATTCTGACTCAGTGGGCTGGGGGTGTGCCTAAGAACCTGCATTTCTAATCAGCTCCCAGGTTGGGCTGATGCTGCTGGTCTATGCTGAACCCCAAGGCCACCGAACACAAGAGAAAATCACCACATACTAACGCTCCACCAGGAAGAAGTGTGGGAAATTGCAAAGTGCTTTCTATAATGCTTGCTACTATCAAGACAAGAAATCAGAGAACTGGGATCCAAGGGCTAAATGCCTTTGAGACCAGGCTTCTGGGTGGGTTGGGGCAGGAGACCCAGCATGGCAGAGTTCCTGAGAAGAGCCAGACCCCCTCGTGGGGCAGCCTCCACTCCCAGAACCATGGGCCTTGCTCATCTCAACTGTCATGGAAGATCACAGCTTGTGTTTTCCTTCCGGGAAGTCCTTTTCCCCCCCCCCCGCTTTGTTT
The DNA here is from genome assembly GCF_049115385.1 of Moschus berezovskii. Classification (NCBI taxonomy): domain Eukaryota; kingdom Metazoa; phylum Chordata; class Mammalia; order Artiodactyla; family Moschidae; genus Moschus; species Moschus berezovskii. Next base: position 25,956,122 of record NC_142479.1, read on the forward strand.
CTCTTCCTTCCCTTTCCCCTTTGTTGTCATCTCAGAGGAAGGTTCTGCCCTTTGACTTAATGGTTCATTCTCTCAAGACTCCCCCTCAAACATTCCCCCCTCCACACAGACACAGACACACACAACACGTTCACATATCCATCACACTGTTAGAGGCCTCTTAGCCCACTATTATCCCATTAACCAATTCTCCCAGCCATAGCCTTGTGTGGGGCTGCTATTATGTCCATTTTACAGATTAGGAAAGCAAGGTCAAAGAGAGTCCAGGAATTGCCCAAGGTTTCGGAATTAGGAGAGTGTGGAGCCAGAGATTCAAACCAGTTCTGGGAGACCTCCCAGACAGTGTTCTTTACGTTACACAGAGGTTCACTTCAGTTCAGTTCAGTTCAGTCGCTCAGTCGTGTCCGACTCTCCACGACCTCATGAATCACAGCACGCCAGGCCTCCCTGTCCATCACCAACTCCCGGAGTTCACTCAAACTCATGTCCACAGAGTCGGTGATGCCATCCAGCCAAGAGCCTTCTATTAGCTTTGTTGTTCTTTTTTTTTTTTTTTTTTTTTAGTATTTATTTGGCTGCACCAGGTCTTAGCTATGTCATGCAAACTCTTAGTTGCAGCATGTGGGATCTAGTTCCCTGACCAGGGATAAACCCAGCTCCCTGGCCTTGGGGGTGTGGAGTCTTAGCCACTGGACCACCAGGGAAGTCCCTACGAGCTTTGCTCTTGTTCAAACTCCTTTCTCTGGACCTTGGTTTCCCCACCTTTATGATGAAGGTTGTTGGGGGGTTAGATGGGCTGCTAGGCGTGCCGTCCTCCCCATGGTGCTGGTACAACTGTCCTTGTTAAGCTGCCCGGGGTGCCCCGGTCTCAGCTGCTCCCCAGCCCCCATCACCCCCCCCACCCCCCCCCGCAGCCGCCAGTTCTCCTCGGAGCGGGGCTGAGTGGTGCGTCCATGTGCGGAGACAGGTTTCTGGCCCTTCTGCATTCTCGAGGCCCTGGGCAGGGTCCTCTGATATCTTTTGCCTCCTCTTCCTCCCTCCTCCCACCCCTGCTCTCTCCAGTCTCTTTACTCCTCACCATCAAGCTTTTCCCAATTTTCAGATTTCAGGTGGAGGAGAGAGAAAACGGCTTGTGACCTTGCAGGTTTCAATGGAAGAGCAAACACCAAGAACAGATAAGCAGACGCCAGCGAGATTCTATGACCTGTCATTAGGGATGGGCTTCCCAGCTATCAAATGTTTGCTCACATAATAAAATGGTGGCAGAGCCCTAAATGTTGTCAAAGGAACTAGAGTTATTTGCCCCCTTCAGAGTCTAAACACAAACATCTGATAAGGGGCGCGCTGGGCTCCCTCAGAACAGAGGCCCGGCTCAGCCAGCCCTGCTGGGACCCTGCCTGGGGGTCCCTGAGTGACTACAGAGCCCTGTCTGGAGGGTGGGGTGGCTAGAGGAATCTTAAGGACGTCCTCACCCTATGAAGATCTGATCCATAATGGGAAGAGCTTACATTTACTGAGGTCCTACTGTGTGCCAGGCTGCATTGCTAAGGAAAACCTTGATATGCATCATTCCATAGAATTCTCACATCACGCCTTTGAGGCAGGTAATTGTCATTCATTCATTTAACATGGTTTTGTGGGCCTTCCCTATGCTCAGCACTTTCACAGGCACTGGGCATGCAGCTGTGAACGGGACTCTGTCCCCACCCCCACTGAGCTGAAATTTTCGTGAGAGTTTTGAACAATGAATGAGTTAAGAAATGTATCACATAAAAGTTCTGGAGGAGATGAATACTCTCGAAAAATAAGCATGGTAAAAGGTCACAATGACTAGAGGGAAGGGGGAAGAAATTATTCTGGGGGGTTGGGAGGTGACCCCCCCCACTCTTTGAGGTTTGAGCTGAATGCAACAAGCATATGCAAAGATGCACACTAAAGTATCTTCCAGCAGAAGGTACCGCAGGAACAGAAGTCCTGTGGTGGGAGCCCTTCAGCTCTGGCTGAAGCCGAGGGACAGAGGAAGGAGAGGCTTCAGTCTGACCACAATAGCGTCTTGGAAGTCTCTGTTTCAGTCTGGTTACAACCAGAAGCTAGTGGAGATTTTCGACAGGGGTGGGGGGAATAACATGATGGGTTTTCCTTTCTCAGAGACCACTCTGGGTGCTGAGTGGCGAGCAGAGCACACCCATCCCTGTGGGGCAGGGATGGGAAGTTAGGGGCTGCTGTAGGAGCACAAGACCAATGGGGTGGATGAGAAGCAGTCAGGCAGAGGATGCATTTTAAAGGACCCTTAGCAGAACTTGTTGATGGACGGGATGTGGAATGCGGGGTGTGAAATGTTCACGGGTACTCTCAGGAGTCTCACCTGAACAACTGATGGCATTTTTGGAAATGGACAAGCCCAAGCAGACAGCAATTTGGATCAGGAGAAACTGGGGCAAAATGAAGAGCTGCTGTGCTAGGCAGATTTGATCCAAAATGCTGGTGAGGTATATTAGGTGCACACCTGTACATGCCAAAGAGGCACAGGGTTTGTGAATGTGTCCTGAAGAGAGAGGTCCGTACTGGAGATAGAATAATAAGACCCATGGTCGTGTACACCTGATCCAAACTCATGCGACTGGAGACCACCCAGGAATAAACATGGAGGAGAAGAGGCCAAAGAATGAGTCCCAGGGCCCCTCAACTAGTAAATGTGGCAAAGATGAGCTGGCAGTCAAGGAAATGAGGAGTGGCCAGTGCCATAGGAGGAGAACCAGGAATGGGTAGTGTCCTAAGACTCAAGAGAGAAAAAGAGGGAGTGGTCGGCTATGTCAGAGATAGAGATTGAGAAGTAGCTGCTGGATCTGGCAATGTGGAGATATTAGTGAGCTGGACAAGAAGGGCTTCAGGAATGTGGGGACAAAAGCCAGTCTGGAATGCTCTCAAGAGAGAATCGAGGGGGCGTACAGGTCTCTGTACACCCCCCACCCCAGGTATATGCAATAGAATACTATGCAGCCATAAAAAAGAATGAAATTTCACCATTTGCAACAACATAGATGCATTAGGAGGGCATCATGATTTAGTGAAATAAGTCAGACAGTGAAAGACAAATACTGTATGGTGTCACTACATGTGGAATTTAAAAAATACAACAAACTAGCAAATATAATAAAAAAGAGACAGACTCACAGATATGGAGAACAGACCAGTGGTTACCGGTGGAGAGAGGGAAGAGGGGTGGGACAAGAGAGGACATTAAGAGGTACAGACTACTATGAATCAAATAAATAACCCATAAGGATCTAACGTGCAGCATGGATACTGGAATGTAGCCAATATTTTATAAGAACTATAAATGAAGCTTAACCTTTTAAAACTGTGAATTGCTATGCTGACACTCAGAGAATAAAGCAACTATACCTCAGTAAAAATAAGAAAATAAAAAAAAATTGAGGGTGAGGAAGTGGAGACAGTGAATACAGATGATTATTAATAATCGATTAAGTTAGATTCATGATAGCTCTATTTACTACAAGTAATGATTATACTTCCAGTGTTTTCGATGAGGGAACTGAGGCTTAGAGAGATTTTAAATGACTTGCCCAGGATGTCTCAACAGAAAACCCACTATGTAAGATTACTGCCTCTTATCTTCTGAGTGGGACACCAGGGGGAAATAAATGCCCTTTACCATTTAAAATCCTCCTTCCTAAGCTCGAGAGACACCCAAGGTCACCCTCAGGGAAAGCCAAGTTTGACCCAGCTGCCACAGACTGGGTGTTCCCAGCCAAGCACTGAGCCGAGTGTTTTACAAGTTTTATTGCATTTTGCCCTTTCAATGATCCCACAAAGGAGGAATCGTTATCTTCATATTATAGGTAAGGGAACTGAAGTTCAGAGAGGCTGGACCTTTGCCTTTAGTCACATAGGTAGAAAGTGGCAGAAGCTGGGGATGCGGTCTAATTCCCACATTGGCTCTTCACCATCCAAGCCCACACTGCCTCACCACTAGGGGGTGGGGGGAAGGTCGGGAGTGGGTGGGGAAGGGGTGGGAGGGGGTTGTGGGGTGGGTGCAGCTTCAGGGGATTTATGATAAGGCTGCCCACCTCCTTCTCATCAGCACCCCTGATGGTTGACTGCTCTGGGCAGAGGGTGGGGTGCGGGGGTGGTCCTCTCCTGACCTCTCTCTATATAAACTAGGAAGTGGAGCGGTGGGTAGAGTTGTGGAAACAGGAGTCTGCTCACAGCCTGCCCACACTTGTTTTAGCCAAGGCTGGTGCTTGCTGTGGTCTGGTTTCCAGGCTGTTGTTTTTGCAGGAGGCTCAGGCAGAGACTCACTCAGATGGTAACTCGCCAGGACTCACTGGGGGTTGGGGGGTGGTGGTGGCGGGAGACAGGCTCTGGAAAGGATAGAGGGCAGTAGCTGCCAAGGATTCCCAGCAAGAAAGTTCCAGCCTGAGGTTTCTGAAACATGATCCACAAGGTCTTGCGGCATGCCTGTCCTGACGGTGGAAAACACTGGAAGACAAGGTCAAATCCTGGCTTTAGCCTCACGCCAGCATAACCTTGAGTCATTTTTATGAGCACTTTAAAAATGGATCTTAGAAGGTGGGTGTTGTTGAGTGGATTTCCAGTGAGAAGAACCAAAGTCTGGTACTCTAACTACAGATTTACCATCCTGTATGCTTAGCCAGATTCCACCCCATCTTTGAACCTCCGTTTTTGGCTCTGTAAATTAGGTATAAAAATTTCTACCTTGCAGGAGGGTTAGCCAGGAAAGGTAAGATGGAAAAGCACCTGGAGTGCTACATGGCAAATGAAAGGTACTGAAAAAAAAAAAAAAAAGCTAGATTTGAATTTATTCATTCATTCACTGATTTATTCACTCACTCATTCATATTTACTGAACATCTACTAAAGCCCAGGCATTTGACCACACACAAAGGACTTGGGTGCTTTGAAAGGCCCTGAACTATTGGCTTTTTTTCCTGGGAGGTGGGTGAAAGGTCATTCTTGTGTAGCAGGAGAAGGGGAAGCAGGGATCTGGAGCCCCGGCCCAGGAGGCAGGATGTGCCAGAGAAATGGTCCTAACCCTGAGACATGTTATTGTCAGAACCTCCTTTGACAACCTGCAGACCAAGCCGTGAGTTCAACACTGAAGAAGCTAATGGAAGGTGTCTACTAAGGGATTACAGACAGAAAGGGGTAGGAACAGGGAGGAAGCTGTCACTTTGAGCACATGACTCAGTACCAGGCATGATCTTCAGGCACTTTGAATATTCTGTATGAGGTAGGTGGGAGCTTCCCCTTTAGAGATGAAGAAACTGAGACTCACAGCCCTGAATTAACTGCCCAAGGTCAAGGAGCAGGAGTGAAGGAGCCAGGATTGGCTCAGACCCGTTGGCTTTTCCTAGCATTCTATGATGCCTCTAAAGCAGCCCTGCCCGGGATGGGTCCCGGTTCAATGCCCACACTGGCACAGGAGAGATTCTGAGAAGCCCTGTCCTGTGGGGTTTCTGCTAAACCCAGCTGTTCCCCCAATACATTTGGCCAAGGAATCTTCCTCTCCTTACGTCATAGGCCCCTGATTCCTAGTAATAGTCTTGAAACTCTTTTTGGAAAAGAACACTTTCAAACAACAAAAAAAGCAGAATTGCCACCAATCCCCATCTGAAACTCACTTCTGACCCTTTGCCTTCAGAACAGAGCGTGTACAACTTTTCTTCACCTTGGGTTCCTCCTGCTGCATCTTCACCCTCCTCTTATTTCATCCCATCTTTCCTATCCTCTCTTCTGCTGTTTGCAGGAAGAAAGTTTCCTGACTGGAATATAGTTATGTAGGGTTAATTTTTACTCTTGTTTCTGGCTGTTACAGACCACAAGAGCAGTGACTACCATGGGCGTTTTAAAGACGGGTATTGCCAGGACTTCCCCGGTGGTCCAGTGGTTAAGGATCTGCCTGCCAATGCAGGGGCCATGGGTTTGATTCCTGGTCTGGGAAATAAGGTCCCATAAGCCTTGGCTCACCTAAGTCCCTGCGCCTCAACTACGGAGCCCATGAGCCCTAGAGCCCATGCTCTGTAACAAGAGAAGCCACCTCAATGAGAAGCCTCCGTATCACAAGGAAGAGCAGTCCCTGGTTGCTGCAACTGGAGAAAGCCCGTGCACAGCAGTGAAGACCCAGTGCGGTGAAAAATAAACAACAAGATCAATATTGGAAGATGAGTACTGTTTAAGTGGGAAAAGTCCAGGAATTAGAATCTAAGACCAGAAGTCTGGAACTTCAGTCCTAGCATATCATCTCTTGTGACTCTGGGCAGGTTACCCTGTATCTCTGAGCCTTGGTTTATTTCTTTGTACTTCTTAGGAGGTTTTGGCAAAAAGAAAACAACGAGATAACGTTCATGAGAAGCATAAACTGTACAGTTACACGAAGAGTATTAGCCTTACTGAATGTCATCATCATCATCCTATAGAACTGTGAGTCTATCGTCAGACTCCTGAAGTTTCTGGGGGTTTCGAGATGACTTCACAGTAGTTCTAGAGGGTCGTTGATGTGGCGTCAAGGTCGACTGGCCACTTGGTCCTGTTTGGGGGCCAGTACAGCATCTCAGAGAGCATCTCGAAGCGTTTTGATTAAGAGGTCATTTCCTGAATTCAGAGGACTTGTTTCAACAGGCAAGCATCAAAGTCAACTTGGGAAAGACAGGAATCATTAATCACAGCCCCGTCCAGGGCTGCCCAAGCGGCAGATGGATTGATAAACCTTTCAAAGGGGAAGGTATTCCCAAGCAGGGCTGCTGCGCCTGGCTGCCCCCCTGATTGAGATTGGTGAGCACAGATAAATGTTTTCCCTGCTCACTACAAAGAGTGGGAAATCGCACGGGAGTCGAAGGGCAGGGCAACGGGGGCTGTCCTTTCATCTTCCAATGGGTGAGAGAAGGGTGGCAGAGTTGGTCCCACACACCTCTCCCTCCCTGCCCTACCTCATTCCACAGCCCGAAGACTAGGTCATGTGTGTTTCAGAGCCCAAGATGTGCCAGGCACTTAATCTACATGGCATCATCAAATCCGCCAAACAAGTAGATGCCACGACTTGTTTTAGAGATGAGGAAGGTGAAGGCTCAGGGAGGTCAAGGTCACTGAGCAAGTGGCAAAGCCAGGAACTGAATCCATCTGTTTCATGACACTGCAGGACCAGGAGGAGATGGGGGCAAAGAAAGAACAGAGAAGGCTGAGCCCATGCAAGACCTTGCTCAGGAGCACATGGCACTGGATGAAGTGTGATTTGATGGGGGCAGAAAAAAAAGACCATCCACAGGACCAAATGCTGCCAAGAGCCTCTGACATGAAGTTCAAGGTTGTCACCTACTTATCTAGCAATCAATAAAGGCCAAACAGTTCCCACACTGCATAGACCCCAGCTACTAAAAGGTCCTATTGTGTTATTCTGGAATCGCGACCTGTGTTCAGACATCTTGTCCTGTTTCCTAACTCTCAGCGTCTCGTTCGAGTCCAGCTGCCCAAGCTGTAGCCTCACCATGGGTCATCTTTACCCTCATCCCCTTTATGTATGTGGAGGTGGGAATTAGTCATCAATTGAAATGGTGACTAAGCCTCTGGATTCCCCACTTTCAATGCACCAGGAAGCTGATTCTGAGCTTCTCTATAAAACACCAAGTGAACACAGGCCCCTGGCCAGGCCAGGCTGTCTACTGGGGAGTCCCTGTGGGTTGGCAGAATTGGGTCATTTTCTGGAGCTTCCAGCATTGGGGGTTCAGGATGAGTTCTGAACTGGGTGAATCAGCCTCGCGACCTCTGACTCACTGTTCATTTTCTCTCTTCGTTAGCTGATGGGAAATCCTCAGGGATCCCTCTTGTGAAGCGTGAGACTCCAGAGGGTCTGACTTTCTGAGCCCTCCTTGGAAATACCCTGTTGATGGGTCATGACCCCTCCACTGGGGATACGCAACCTCAGTGCCCACAGGCTCTGTATAATCCAGTCTCCAGCAGCTGATCACACTTCGCTACTCTAGTGCTCCTGTTAGGGATGCGAGGGGAGCAGCAAGCCCCTTCGGCCCATCTTCTTAGCCTTGTGACCTCAGGGGTTCTTTCAGAAAGTACCAGGGGAGCCTCAGAAGGACCGCACTGAGGCCGAGTCCACACCTGTCGCGCTCTCCACTCATCAGCAGTCACAGACATCCCTCCCCTCCCCCACCTTCCTGCCGGCATTACCTGTTTACTGGAAGACATGTTGGTGAGCGTACTGATGCTGCTGGTATCTGTGACCACCATCGCAGACGGAAACCGGGAGGTGTGGGAATACTGGGGCGGTTCCTGCTTGTGTGTGTACACTGAAGAGACACAGTGAAGACAAGATGAGTGTAAGCACAGCTACAGACCACCCCTCACCCCACACCACTGTTCCTTCTTCCCCAGGCAGATGAAAGGGGGTGCGGGTGGGCGGTGGTTATGTTTGGGCAAGGCAGTGTGATGCGATCGAAGAGAATGGCCATGCGTTTAAATCCTGGCTCCTTAATCAACTCAGTTAGCCTCAGTTTCCTCCTCTGTAAAATCGGAATGACATCTGTTGTAGGATTAAAAGAGATCGTGTTTAAAGCAGTTTACCAAATCGATAAGTAGGTTTCCACAGTGCCTGGCATATAGAGGTGGATGGCGCTTCTGTGGTGGGAACACTTTCTTTCCCTGACTTTCAAAATATTAGATGCCTGGATATCAGCAAGTGATCCTGGGACTTCCCTGGTGGTCCAGTGGCTAAGACTCCATGCTCCCAATGCATGGGGCCAGGGCTCGATCCCTGGTCAAGGAACTGGGTCCCACATGCTGCAACTAAGATCGGCACAGCCAAATAAATAAAGAAGTATTCAAACAAGCAAACACCGCAAACACAACTGATCCTGGGGCATATGTCGTGCATCTGAGAATTCAAGTCCAAAAAAGTTTGTAGTAGCTGGCAAAATGAAGGAGCTGGCCTGCTTGCTTACCATTTCTCTAGTGACTCAAGTCCCAGGTCTCACGCTAGCAATTGTAGATCGAGTAATAATTGTTAAGTAGACACGGGTGTCATTACTTGTATGATTTTGGGCTGTCCCAATTTGCACTGAAATGCCTTATGACATCACACAGATGAAGCATAATGGGGAAAAGTGTTAGTCGCTGAGTCGGGTCCGACTCTTTATGACCCTACGGACTGTAACCCTCCAGGCTCCTCTGTGATTTGGATTCTCCATACTGAGGTGGGTTGCCATTCCCTTCTCCAGGGGATATTCCTGACCCAGGGACTGAACCCACATCTCCTACATTGCAGGCAGATTCTTTACCGTCTGAGCCACCAGGGAAGCTCCCTGAGCCTAGATTCCAATAAAAGCTTCAGAAGCATGTGGTTTTCCAGTATGTGTCCACCAAGCCTGGAACCTTTGACTCATGCTAGTTTGTCCATAAGATTCATGTAAATTACAGGTCACATGACCAACCCAGAAAGCATGTGGATGTTTGGCCTTGAGGGAGGGACCAGCTTGTTCTACCAAGGAGTCCTCCAGTAGGGAATGGGGGTGAAGGTCACAACCTGCCGTCTCAGCCTGTCCTTCCCTTGGTGGGAGGCTGGTAATTTCCTGGTCTGGGGCCCCATGAGCTCTCTCTTCAGAGCCAGCCAGGACAGCGGGGCCTCGGCAGTCCACAGGTCGCTGGTGACCCCTCTCTGACGGTCCCACCCAAGCCTCGCCACTGAGGAATCCTGCCCAGGTGAGGCGGGGGAGCACACTGCCAGGGCCGGGGAGGAAGGACAGCGTAACACCTGTGGTCCCCGGCTCTGCTGCAGGCTGTGGCAGATTTTTTAAAAGCCACGAAAATGTGATTGGAATGTGAGATGGTACGCAGAAACCAGCTCCACAGGCCTGGGGCGGGATGGAGCCCCAAGCGTAGAAGGAGGCTGAACTTAGCTGTTGCCCCTCAGACCTGCAACCAGAAAAGAAATTGAAATCCTGTTTCCCACCCCTGCCTCCTCCTATTAGACTTGCTTAATAAGTAATTAGTGGCATTTTTATAACTTTTTTAAAAAACATTTATTTTTCAAATTTTTAGGCCATGTGGCATGCAGGATCTTAGTTCCCCAACCAGGGATCAAACCCACGCCCCTGGCACTGGAAGCATGAAGTCTTAACCACTGGACCACCAGGGAAGACCACATTTTAATAACTCTTAATGTTTGAGTGAACTCCGGGAGTTGGTGATGGACAGGGAGGCCTGGCGTGCTGTGATACATGGGGTCGCAAAGAGTCAGACATGACTGAGCGAGTGAACTGAACTGAATGCTCACCAAACACAGTTCACACCTACTTTTGTTTCACTTTCAAAGTGACTCCACATGCACACTATTTCCATTTTAAGGTGAAAAAACTGAAGTTGAGAGTGGCTGAGGAAATTACCACTGGCTACATAGCTGCTAAGGCTCAGAGCCAGGATTTAAATCTAGGCCTGTCTGATGCAAGACTATTGCTTTATTCCAGAGGCAGCCCAGGTGTGTCCATGGGGTTGTGCTTGAAGACACAAAACCATCCTTCCCATGCTTTCTCCCCAGACTCGGAGGCAACAGCCTATAGCTTGACATAGCCAGAGGGCTGGGGCTCTGGGGCTCAGGAAGGGGAGAAATGGGGACTAGGGGTAGGTGGGAAGTAAATGGTTGAAAGGGGGACTTCCTGGGGGGGTCTAGTGGTTAAGATCCTATGCTTCCAAGGTAGGGGGCACAGGTTCGATCACTGGTTGGGGAACTAAGACTTCACAGGCTGCTCAGCATGGCAAAAAAAAAAAAAACCCCGAAAGCTAAATGGTTGAAAGGTAGTCTTAGGGTAGGTGAAAACATCAGAGGTGGGAAGCAGCCTCTCTGCGCACAGTGGAAACTCTAATATTCTGTGTGCAGGTGGTATTTTCCACCCATGTTCATGGTTCTCAGTTAGAGATGTTTGGGGTGTGGAAATCGGAGAGTGTGGGGACTCCAGAAGATTTTTCAAATTCAGAGAAGACAATTAGGAGGCAAGTTATATGCCAGGTCTGATCATCTGGTAACAGCTGCCTGGAATTTTGGACTGAAAAGGCTAAGTTGAGGCTCATTGGGAGAGGGGGTGTCTTTGCCTGAGGATTTCTTCCATGGGAACCAGGGCGGAAAAGGGGGCATGGGTTCGTTCCACATTAACATTACCTCCTCAGATCTCTATCTCTAGCTTCTCTTCCCATATCGGCATTATCTGTCCTCTGCAAAATCTTCCCTGGGAATTCCAGGGGTAGAGAAGAGGACCAGAAAAGGCACAGCATTGTTTAAGGGTTGTGCTTAAGAAATTGTCTTGGGACTTCCCTGGTGATCCAGTGGCTAAGACTCCACGCTCCCAATGCAGGGGTCCCAGGTTCAATCCCTGGTCCGGAACTAGATCCCACATGCTGCAACTAAAGATCCCATGTACTGCAACAAAGACTGAAGAGCCCATTTGCCGCAACGAAAACTCAGTGCAGCCAAACACATTTTTTAAAAAATGAAAGAAAGAAATTGTCTTGGTTGATCACAGATAGGGAAAAGTGACCAAACCAGAAAGCTTCCAAGAAACTTCAGACCCAGAGAGTGAACACACTGGCCGTTGAGGCCCCTTGGGGCTCCCTCCCCGATGTGTCTGGGTCCTTACTGTGTGAGTTCTGCAGCTGTGTCACTGCAGCCATGAAGGGCTGCTGGGCCATGTGGCTGCCCGGGCTCTGCTGCATGAGGGGCTGCTGGTGAGGGCTGTGCAGCTGCTGGGAGAACTGGACAGGCTGCAGGGCTGCTAGGCTGCCGGCCACGCTGTTGATGACGGGGACGCTCTGAGCTTGGGAGGAGTTGAGGCCTGTGGGAATGAGAGGAAGGATCAGAGAAGGCTGCAAGGGCAAGAAAAGGTGAACAGACTTGAATGGTCATCAACAGAGCCCCTGCTATTTGCCAGCACTGGGTTAAGGCTGTTACATAAGAGGTTGCCAGGGAAGCGATTTTATAGACCCATTTTATAGACCGAAAAATTGAGGCTTAAAGAGATAAAGTGACTTGCCCACATTCCACAGACAGCTGAGATGGGAATGGGGTTTCAACAGGTCTGACTGAGGTCTGAGGGTTTACCAAAGTTGTCCAGTGACCTTCCAAATTTAGCCCCCTTGGGGTTGCAGCGCTCTATGTCTGTCCACTCATTGGAAAAGACCTTCATGATTGGAAAGATTGAAGGTAGGAGAAGGGGATGACAGAAGATGAGATGATTGGATGGCATCACTGACTCAATGGACATGAATTCGGGCAAACTCTGGGAGACGGTGAAGGACAGGTAAGCCTGGCGTGCTGCAGTCCATGGGGTTGCAAAGAGTTGGACATTACTGAACGATTGAACAACAACAACATATCTGCCCACTCCATCCATGCCTGGTTCTGAGGAAGGCTTGCCCTGGTGCACTCAGGACAGAGTTAAAGGCATCCACTCTAAGGTACAGATTACTGCCCAGATATGTCTGTCCAGCAGGGGGCAGGAGTGTGCAGGGGCCCACATTTTGACTAAAAAAACCTCCTCCACAGGCCTAGAGGTGTGCAGCTTAAAGACCCTCCTTCGGCCAGCTGTGCAATGACCTGAGAGAGGTCAGATGCTCATTCTCTTAACTAGAGCAGAGAGGGGATAAAACACTGCGACTCAGCCAGTCTGTGAAGTGAGGGTGTCTTATCTGGCAGCACAGGGCTGGTTGCAATGGAAGGACCATGTACTGGAAGGAGGAAGTAATAAGCTGAAGGCTGGTGGTTACAGTAGGTGCTGCCATCTTTCTCTTCTGGAGGACGGGGACCTCCGTGGTTCTGTACTGTGTCTCTATCCTGAGGTGTCTTTAGAACTGGGGCCAGTGCTGCCAAGATCAGGTCCCTGGTACCCACCCTCCGTTGGCTCCCTGGGCAGGATTCTGGGACAGGTAGCTGAAGCGGGGTGGGGCTGGGGATGGGAGGATGAGGGGAAAGATACTCCCAACTTCTTTCTTGGAGTTGCCAAGGTTCCTTTGATTTGACCTCATTTTTGGGGGGCTTCCCTGGTGGTTCAGATGGTAAAGCACCTGTTCTCTGGGCTGGGAAGATCCCCTGGAGAAGGAAATGGCAGCCCACTCCAGTAGTCTTGCCTGGAGAATCCATGGACGCAGGAGCCTGGTAGGCTACAGTCCATGGGGTCACAAAGAGTCGGACACCACTGAGTGACTCCACTTTCTTTCACTTTTTTCTGATAAATGGTGGGGGGAGGGGTAGAACGAGCTGAAGACGGAAACCCAGAAAAAAGATCTCTTTTTTAGGCAGATGCGGGAAAAGACACCTAGAGAGCCTTTCCTGAGATGGAGAGGGTTCCATAAGCAGGTTTGCAGGAGGCGGGAGTGCTCTGTGGAGATAGCACAGAGGCCTCAACAATTGCCTGCTCAGAGCTTTAGCTGATACCGTTATCAGAAACCTAAAAGGTGAGCAGAGAAGGGAAGGGAAATAAGCCCCCTCTTGGCTCTCCTGGGTGGGGCTGGGAAGGAGGGGTCCTCTCATCACTCAGAACAGCACTATCTCTAACTTCCCATGGGCTCAGCTTCTCCTCCAGGCGCTGTCTCACCTGACACCTTGATCTCCTGTTTCCTAAATTTCCCATAAGGTCTCAGCCTCCAAGGGAGCCCCATGGATTTGCTGTTTTCTCCCCAAGCCCATCGCCACTGCTCTTTTCAGGAAGTCTCTGCCTAGAAAAGCAAATGATGCCGTCTAGAATGGATGACATTGGAGGACCTAGTTCTGCAACCAGCCTATTGTTTTTGAGTCGTCCTGAGGAGCCCTTTAAGAAATACACATTCCTCGGCCCCACCCAAGACATAATGAGTCAGACCCTTTGGAGGTGAGGCCCAGGAATTTTATTTTCAACATAGGCTGTGCCCCTAATGTGCCTCAGTTCCAGGATGGAAAGCCATTGATGTCATTTGAGCTCCCGCAGAGTGTGACTCTTGGCTTTCCCATCTGTTTTCTGGGCACTGGTTCCTGCTTAAGAAGCATGTTATCCAGTCCAACAGGTGAGTAGGGAATGATGAATCGGCACTGCTGGGGAGTCTGTTATCACATTCTTCTTGGGACTCTGCAGTCACCAAGCAGGGCCCACATACTCAACAGGGTGTGTGTGCAAAGTCGCTTCAGTCGTGTCTGATTCTTTGTGACGCTATGGACTGCAGCCTACCCCCAGGCTCCTCTGTCCAAAGGATTCTCCAGGCAAGAATACTGGAGTGCGTTGCCATGCCCTCCTCCAGAGCATCTTCCCAACCCAGGGATCGAACCCTTGTCTCACGTCTCTTGCATTGACAGGCAGGCTCTTTACCACTAGTGCCACCTGGGATGCCCCACTCAACAGGGCAGGGGTTGGCTATTTATTGCACAACTGCAGACAGCAGAACAAGCTTGGACTCCACAACCGATTCTCCATCCTGACACTGCCTAGCATAGGACTGCTGTGTCTCAACTATGGTTGCTGGTGACCCTCATCATACTTCATGCTTTCCCCACTCCAAGTACACACGTACACACACATCTAGGTCAGTGCACTCTGGTGTTGGCTGTCTGCAATAGGAGAATAAGATTATTGTGAGAAGGTAGAGAATTATGATGCTATGCTAAGTCACTTCAGTCGTGTCCGACTCTGTGTGACCCCATAGATGGCAGCCCACCAGGCTCCCCCACCCCTGGGATTCTCCAGGCAAGAACACTGGAGTGGGTTGCGATTTCCTTCTCCACCTATAGAGAATTATAGGTGAGAAAAATTAGGAGGAGCAGAATGAAAAAAAAAAATGTAACAGCTCCAGGGAAAATTTTAATTCAGATAGTGCCTAAGAAAATATAGAACTGTGTGTGTCAGCCAAAGCTGGAGGTGCGAAGAAAGAAGGTAAGTGGGACAGTTTGTATAGTTTTGGTTGTAGAAATAGAGATGAGATATCTTATCCATGGGCCTTTTAATCAAATCTCCTAGAAGTCAAGCAAGCTGGTTTCAGGAATCTGATCTCTTTTAGCGTGGTTACCATATTCCTGGAGACAGCCCCGTGAAAAGGCAGCAAATTTAAAATAGCTTTTTTTATTTTGTGAGTCCTCTAAAGGTCCCTTTTATAAAACTAAGTGGGGAGGGGGTCAGTTTCCCAGCAGCTGAGGACAGAGAGGGGGTCAAATGTACTCATTCAATAAATTCAGGTGACTCCTACGGGCCTGGCTCTGTTTCGCCTTCAAGGAGCACATAAGCCCCTCCCTTCAGAAGTGATCTGAGGCCAGATAAGGTTTAGGGAGAGTGGACAGAGGAGCAAAAAAGGCAGGAACAAGTAAAAAAGTGGTTCATGTGGGCACTGGACACAGGGAGGCCACGAAGACAGGGGGTGATCCCCAGGGTAGAAGAAAGATGGGAAATGTACCTCCCATAGCTATCCCCCAAGGCCTCTCATGGATGCTTCCCGGATCACAGGGAAGACTTGGCCTGAGCTGCCAACAAAGGCTGAAAATACACTGAATACACACCAATGTCATTATTCTGAGAGCGGCATCCACAGGCACACCCATGTCAGCCTTCTTGCGCTGAACTGGCCCATCTGTGATGGATGGGGACAGACTGGCTGTGGGAGGTGAGACCCCAGCGCTGGAAGGACCTGATGCTTCGCTCTATTTTCAGGCCTGGGCATAAACAATCTATTTCTCTTTAAATCTGTCAAGGCTCAGAGATGCTATGACAGTTTCCCGCAGAGTTCCTTCTCAGTGTGTTTTCACCACCTGCCAAAGAGGTCTCATTTGACCATGCAGAATTCCCCATTAAGAAGGAGGCCCATGGACTTTCCAGGTGGTCCAGTAGTTAAGACTCTGCACTTCCACTGCAGCGGATACAGGTTCAATCCCTAGTTGGGGAACTAAGATCCCACATGCCATGCTGTGGGGGCAGGTCCAAAATAAGATCAATCAATTAATAAATCTTATATTAAAAAAAAAGAAGGGAACCCCTCATGTCTTACTCCACCTCAAACAACACAAAGAAACATGAGCACAACCCAACCTCCTGGAAAACCCATCACACACTCAGGGATAGGAGTGAACACTGGACAAAAATATAAGCTACAATATTATACATATTCATACTTTATCAATGTACAAGCGAGTTTACATACGCAGTCATTGGATTGCCCCAACAACCCATTTTTCAGATGAGAAGACTGACCCTCAGAAAGATGCAATGAATGATTTGACCCAAGAAGCACAGCTGGTGAGCTATGACCCAGATTCAACTCCATTCCCTAATTTCTTCTAATTTTAGGCTGAACAATCCAAATCTTGAGGAGAGAAATAAGGAACGAAATGAGTTGAATCAAATCTACAAGTGGTGGATGAGTTGGAAGAATATCTTCTTTACTGTTTGTTTTTTTTTTTCAAATCAGGTTGACTCATTTCCCAAAGCACTCCTCCCTGCCCCCAAGTTTTCTGACCAAGAACAGAGCTTACTTTGTGCAATGGCCATGACTCCAGAGAGGGGGGTCATGATGAGGTTTTGAGATTGCTGGGGATTGTGGTGGGACAGGCTGTGGATATTCGTCAAGGTGCTGACAGGGGGCAAACCTCCTCCCGAGACTGAGATCTGCTGGAGAGAAAAAACAAGAGCAGCTTGAGTGGAACCCAGGTTGCGAAGAGCACTGTCCAAAATGACATTGCTGAGCAATTCCTTGGCACGGCTAAATCACTGGTGCATTCACGCACTCATTCAGTAACAATTATTAGGCACCAACTGGGGGCCGGCACTGTTCCAGATACAGAGGTAAGTAATATTGACCATAATCCCTTCCCTAAGGTGCATCTTTGTTGACTTCCTTTGAATCACTAGCCTGTCTTAGAGATTCTTCAGCCCACGTGTATGATATGATTGTCACTGGTTTATGTTGGAAATGGTTCTGGAAACAGACTCACAGATTTAGAGAATGAGCTTATGGTTGTCAGGAGGGGAGGAAGCTGGGAAGGGACAGTTACGGAGCTGGGGATGGACGTGCACACGCTGCTATATTTAAAATGGATAACCAACAAAGTCCCACTGTGTGGCACAGGGAGCTCTGCTCAATGTTACACGTCAGTCTGGATGGGAGGGGAGTTTGGGGGAGAATGGACACATGGATATGTATGGCTGAGCCCCTTTGCTGTCCACCTGAAACTGTTACCACACTGTTTACTGGCTGAACTCCAATGTAAAATTTAAAAGTTTAAAAAATAAAATTAAAAAAAGGAAAGAAAGTATCCTCTGTTCTGCTCTTAGTTCAGTTCAGTTCAGTCGCTCAGTCGTGTCCAACTGTTTGCACTATGCTGTCTTTATTATTGGTGCTAAAAATATGTGATTGCTACAAGTAATAACTGGAGAAATGCCCTGGAATTCCCTAGTGTAGCAGATTAGGGCCCAGGTCTAGAGCCTGGAGTACATGGAAGCTTTCACTGAGTACAGGATCTGGGAAACACTACTCGTGTATTAACTCACTAACCTCACTATACCCATGAGGCAGATGCTTCTGCCCTTTCCATTTCACGAATGAAAAAACAGGCTCAGAGTAGACACGCATATTATCTGAGAACCAACAACCAACAACCTAATAAATTATACCTCTGGTATTCAAACCTAGGTCTGTCTGACTCTAAAATTCAAGTCCTTACTTTTTATAGAGGGCTCTTCCCCTGCAATTATTACTAAGGTCTGTCTGGGGGAGATCAGTTATTATCCATTATTGGGCTTCTCTACTTTTCCCAAATCTCTACTGTAACATTAAAAACAAACAACCCCCCCCCATTTTTTTTCTTTCAAGGAGCTACTATCGTAATGACAAAGCTACTAAATAAGGCTTGGTCCCAGGTACTCCCAC
Organism: Moschus berezovskii; assembly: GCF_049115385.1. NCBI lineage: Eukaryota > Metazoa > Chordata > Mammalia > Artiodactyla > Moschidae > Moschus > Moschus berezovskii. Next base: position 25,974,035 of record NC_142479.1, read on the forward strand.
TCTGTTTCATCACTATATTTTAATGACAGATTAGTAAGAGAAAGCTACTGAGTTTTGTGTATTTTATCCAAGGCCACTCTGATTCCTTTTATTAAGGGTTGAATCCTTTCATTTATTCCTAATAGTGTCTTTTCCTTAATGACTGTCATTTTCCCAAGTGTACATATAATGGCATTACAAGCATTTAATGCTAAAAAGGTCTCTCCTCCTTGCTCGTGGTAATCCGTCTATGTGTCATATTGCATGGGTTAGAACTTTCTGAATTGTATTAACCAGTAACAGATGTAACAGACATGCTTAATTTGATTCTATGTTACCAGAAACACTTCCACTATTTCCCCATGAATTATAAGGAGCTTTCAGTTTTATACACACACACACAACACACATATACACACAACATATTTCTATTCATGATTAAGTAGCTTACTTTTTGTGGTTTTAAAATAATTTTAAAAATTATTACTAAGAAAGAACTGTTCCCCCCTCACTCTGAACTAACATCAGACATTCTTGATGGCACCAGGAATGCTCACAGGTGGCTTAGGGTTGGGGTACATACATCAGATGTTTGAGTCGCCTTTTCCTTGTGACCCAGAGCTCCTCAGATTACAGCTCTCACACCAGTACCCCTGGAAGACACTATCTCCTGCCTGTCCTTCTGATCAATCCTATAGCTTCCAAAGTGAATTTGAAAAAGAAAGAAAAAAAAAAAACCCAAACAGGTTTGTTTGTGTTTTTAAAATGAGCATCACATTGTGAGTTAGGGGTCACGTGACCATGAAAGAATTCTGACCACATCAAACAAGAAAGAACCAGCTTGTTTGCCGGACTTGTTTTTCAAAATGTCAGAGTCATAAAAAAAAAAAAAAAAAATCAGTGACCTGCCTTCAGACTCTCTTGAGTAATGCAGTCCTTTGCAGAAAGTCAATGGAGTGACAGTAATCTCTGCCATTTCAATGTTTGGTTTCAATGGTGAAAGAGAAAAGTGGGTGCCAATAATAAAAACAACTTAAAGTGTGTATGGCTTTAGTGTTTCTCTAAATCATTCATGTAAAGCAGAATTTAATTTTCAATTGGAGGATAATTGCTTTACCATGGTTTCTGTGGTACGACAGTGTGATTCAGCCAAAAGTACTCATACAGCGCCTCCTTCTTGAGCCTCTCTGCCCCGCCCCCAGCTTTACCATTTCTAAAGTGCTTTCACTGATTGTCCTCAATGGATAAGGACACATGTAGGAAGACATTACGATTATTGCCCTGCTTTACAGATTAAGAAGGGCTTCCTGTGTGGCTCAGTCCATAAAGGCTCTGCCTGCAAGGTAGGAGACCAGGGTTCAATCTCTGGGTTGGGAAGATCCCCTGAGAAGGGCATGGCAACCCACTCCAGTATTCTTGCCTGGAGAATCCCATGGACAGAGGAGCCTGGTGGGCTACGGTCCACTGTGTGGCATGAGTTGGACACAACTGAGCGACTAAACCAGTACCATAGATTAAGTAAACTGAGCCTCAAAAGAGTCGAGAGAGTAGCTCTGTGTCACCTGACTAGTAAGCAAGGGAGCCAGAATTCAAACCCAGTTTTGCTGGACCCCAAATTCTATCTCCTTCCTATTTGGGTCACCTTGGTCAAGCTTCTTCCTACTCTAAAATGCAACCATTGGGACTTCCTTGGTGGTCCAGTGGTTAAGACTAAACCTTCCAATGCTGGGGTTGCAGGTTCCATCCCTGGTCAGGGAACTAAGGTCCCACATGCCTCAAGGCCAAAGGAAGAAAAAAAAATTGATAAGGTAACAAATTCAATAAAGACTTTAAAAATGATCCACATCAAAAAAAGAGAAAAAAATTAATATCATAAAAAGAATAAAACACAACCATCGCCTCTTTGCCTCCAGGACTGATGGAAGACAGGGAACTGCCAAGAGTATCAGTCACCATCCTCACAGGGTAGTCTGGAAAGTTTGGATGGTATCAGCGTTGCCTTCTGCAGTCCTTTGCTATACACTTCATATGCCTACTGCCTATGAGGCTGATCCTGTTACCCCTTGCAGACAAGGGATTAGGAGTTTGGAGAAATTAAGAAATGTGCACAAGTCGTACAGTGGCCATGAAGGGCGGGCGATCTGCCTCTAGGGTTGAACTTTTCACCATGAGGGACTGTTGCTTTGATGCCGTGAGAGTATCCGGAGTGTGCTTTTCTAAAACACAAGGTTGAACACGCACAGACTGCAACCTGAAAGCTGGCCAGCTCTTTGAGGACGGGTGCCACTCGGGAATGGGATGGGGTCCCTGGAGTGCAAAAGAAAGCTCAAATGGGTCACCCTTGTTTCCAAAACCAATCCCTGGGGGATGATTTCAAATGCACATTCTACTTGAAGTCAGCACACGGACACTGTCATTCCCTGACAGGGGCTCACCCCCAGAACAGCAGAATTACAGGCAATCCTCACCCCACCCTGATGACGCAGGCCTTGTTATCCCCCATTTTCCAGATGAGGAAACTGAAATTAGGCAACGTCCATCCTTCGACTGATAAACAACACAGCCCAAGATGTGGGCACACTGGTTCCCTCGCCGGCGTTATTTTTAACCATCCTCTCCACTTCTGTCTTTGGTGGACCAAGATCTGCGATGGGCTCGTTACATATTAACTGAAAACAGACTCCTGAATTTGGGCATCCAGCGATAGTGACATAACATACAAGCCAGGGTGTTGGAAACTAGTGAAAAGCTGGTCGCTGCAAACAAGCTTCCAGGTGTTTGCTAACGTTGAGGTGTGCTGTCCTGGTCAATCATCAATCCAATAACAGACTGCCTATTAGGGCGCTGTCGAGCAGAAGAGGAAGAAAATAGCGTGTCGTGAGGCTGCCTGTGGAGCACCCCAGCCTGGGTGAGGCCGTTTGCTTCTCAGCAAGAAGGAAAGAAGGGCTCCCAGGGAAGCACCAAGGACCTTCAAGCAATAGGAGAGGTCTCCCTCCAGATGTCTGCCACTGGGAAGCCATGATCTCTTCCTCAAGGCCACCCCCTCCTCCGGGGAAGTCTGGGCAATCCTTGGGTCTCACGAGGCAGCCAAAGAAGAAGCTTAAGGGATGAAGGATGGGTAAGGGGGCTGCAAAATGCCTCCCACGGGAGCATCTTTTGTCTCCTGTTGCAGAGCCCACGACCAGGAAGCCATTGGCCCAGGTCCCCAGACTAGAGCTGGCACTCCCCTCGGAAACTACACTTTGTTTTTCCTCCAGGGAGCTGGGGACTCAGTCACCTGTGACTCACCACTCCTGTGTTGCCTACACGGCGCACACGTCAAGGTCTAAAATGGCCTTGGTTCCCTGCCCTGCCCCCCACCTGCCTCTAGGTCAGACACCTTGCGGGTGCGGGGCTCCACCTCGGGCTCGGAAGCCAGGAATCCGCAGCTCCTCCCTCCCCTGAAACACAGAGCATGACCCGAAGAATCAAGTTTTCCACGTCCTACCCTTCTCAGTGTCGTCACGCTCATATTGTCTCGGAAGCCACCCTCCCCAGGCTGCGCTGATGTTGCTTGTGGCTTAGAACCTTGAAAACTCAGCATCAGCTAGACTATCCCTCACCGGGGTGCTCAGCTGACATCTGAGCGGGTGGGCTGTGGTTACTGGTAGAGAAAACGTCATGGGGGCGAAAATAATAGTGACATTCACCTAAGAACCACCATGCTGTCATTCACTGAATATTTACCGTCCCAAACACGGTGCTGAGTACCTCTCATGCTATCATATTTGTTCCGCCAACAACCCTAGTGTTATTACCCACGTTTTATAGACGAGAAAGAAAGAGCTTAGAACCTGGCCAAGGCTACACGGCTATTAAGTGTCGGAGCTGGGATTGGAACCTGGTCATTGCAAACTTCAAAGTCGGTGTTTCCCACTCCCCCCACCAATAAGCACTGCCCCACCCCACCCACCGTTTTGTGCTATGATCTTCACTGCCGCCCAGTGTCCTTCAAAACCCCAGGGCCAGAAACTTCGCCACCTTCTGCCACCCACTCAATCCTGACTCCATTCAGCCTCCTGGGCAGCATCAGGGGAGTGCTGAAGAGAAAGGGTGGTGGTGGTGGTGGTGGTGGAGGGGTTGTTTCAAAGTGAGGTGCTCTCTGGGTTAAAAAATCTGGGTTTGGAGGCCCTGGGTTGGGTGGGGGTGGGGGTGGGGATGAATGAACATTTTATCAACTTAAATGTCACTGGCAGCCCCAAAACAAACAGGGTCCCACCCGGCTTGCTCCTTTATGAGGCGTTCAATCAGTAAAATGAGAGCAGGGCTCTGTCAGATTTATTGGCTGGGTTCAAACCGAACACCTCTTCCACCCGCCGGAGGCTGGGTCACTGGCTCTACCTTTCCGCTCCAACTCTGGACGGCCCCCATTTTCCCCTGTGGGGCTACAATGGTTCATTGTTTCAGGCAGGCCTTGTGAGAAGTTGTGTTTGTTTTGCCTCTTATCTTATCAGCTCCAGAGCTACAATGGCCCAGGTGTACTCACCATTTTACCATCAGGTGAGAGGAGATTGTGGCCCGGGTCCAGGCTGGCTGGAGAGACTTGCTGTAAAACCGACTGGCTAGTCACCATGGCGCTGTTGCCATGGTGACTGATTGTTGAGGAGGAAGTGACCTCATTGCTTCCCTGCTGGCTGTAGCGCACTCCTGCAAAACAAGGCAGACCCAAAAGTGGGATATTAGTGCCACCTGACCCGGGATCAGTTGTTTGCTAGGGTAGATGACAAGGAGGGAAAACACTGCCTTCTTTCCCCTGTCTGTCTATGAGACATATCAGCTGTCTTTCTCTAGGGCAGAGGTTGCTCGGCCTCTGCTTGAAGTCTGGAATGGAAGCTCCATGAGGGCAGCATGTTTTTAATCTGTGTTGTTTTGTTCCTTGCTGTATTTTCTTAGTTGTTGTTTAGTTGCTAGGTTGTGTCTGATTCTTTTGCGACTCCACGGACTATAGCCTGCTGGGCTCCTCTATCTGTGGGATTTTCCAAGCAAGTATACTGGAGTGGGTTGCCCTTTTCTTCTCCAAGGGACCTTCCCAATCCAAGGATTGAACCTGTGTCTCCTGCATTGGCAGACAGATTCTTTACCACTGAGCCACTTGGGAAGCCCCTTCTCTTGGGAGTCACATGATAAACATGTCAAATGAATGAACGAACAAATGAACGGATTCTACTTCTTGTTGCTTCTACATAGTGTTCTTAGGTTTTAGGGGCTTTCCCTTCCCAGATGGAGTCATTCTTTTGCTCTTCAAAATGCCTTCTAAAAATGTTTCCCTGGCATTGCTGGGCTATGTAGGGCTGCAGAGTATAAGCTCACAGGTTTTACAGAGAGGCACTGGTCCAGTGACCTGTGAAAGTGAAAGTGGCTCAGTTGTGTCCAACTCTTTGTGACCCCATGGGCTGTAGTCCATGGAATTCTCCAGGCCAGAATACTGGAGTGTGTAGCCTTTCCTTTTTCCAGGGGATCTTCCCAACCCAGGGATCGAACCCAGGTCTCCTGCCTTGCAGGAGGATTCTTTACCAGCTGAGCCACAAGGGAAGCCCAAGAATACTGGAATGGGTAGCCTATCCCTTCTCCAGCGGATCTTCCCAGCCCAGGAATTGAACCAGGGTCTCCTGAATTGCAGGTGGATTCTTTATCAACTGAGTTATCAGGGAAGCCGTGACCCTTGTAAGGGCCACAACAAACTGCATCATTCTGTGTACCGCCATTCTGGCCAAGCCCCAGTGACCAATGGGACACCAGCAGAGCAGGATGGGGCCAGGGCTGTAGCTAGGACTCTTTGGTCCTGGAACTCACATTCCTTCAGTGGGGTCCCCTTTGGCTGACTTCCAGGGCCCGGGGGAAGGCGTGTCTGCCCGGAGGTGGGGCAGGCAGCACCCATAGGCAGGAAGTGAGTGCCTAGTAGACCACTGCTGTTTGGTCTGCAAGGGAGGGGAGAAGCAAGCATGTGTACAGCCTTGCTGCTCTGACACTCCCTCTCGCTCAGGAACCAAAATGCAAGTCTGTGCTCAGGAGAGGGACAGTGCTGGGCAGAGACCCGGCGACTGGAGGAAGCTGAACGGGGAAGAAAGCCTGGGTCCAGTGTTCAGGGTTCAAGTCCTGTGTGATGTGCCCGTGAAACAGCCAGAGACAAAGCCGAGGGGAAGCTGGGCCATCCTGCCCTAAGCTCAAAGCTGAGAAAGACCGCATTCTTATTTTCTGCCTTGGACTTGACAGAAAGGTTTAGGGGACTCTGCTCCTACCTGCAAGAGACAGAGTCCAAATGCCTAAGGAATCATTTGGCATGGAGGGCCAAATTCTTCATTTCTCCTTCCTCCCAGTTCCCCAGGATGAAACATCACTGTATCAAGCGTCCAAGTTCTGTTGGTCCGCTCACCCGCTGCCCTGCCTCTGGCCCCCAGGGGAGCCCCCACCTGCTCGAAGAGACTACAAAAGTCCCCCTGGGAGCCAGGCAGGGCTGCCATAACCAGTAGCCTGTAATTCACCAAGACGGAGCTTGCCAAGAGGAGACCCAAGCCAGTTTTCCTTGGATTGTTCGAAGGACGTTCCCCAAAGCTGAAATGACCTAGAGCCTAAGAAGGGTGGGGAGAAAACAAACACATGCTAGGGCAGGAGTCTGACCTTCAAGAGCGGTTTGATGCATGTTCTGTGTATGGGCTTCTTCTGTTAGTTGTTTCCTTTGATTCAAGGGGTTGCTGATGGAGGTGGTGTCGGCAGCAGGACAGCACTGGAATTCAGCAGTGATAGGGCTGGGGCACTGTATTTTACGGGGGAACAGGGGCCATGAAGCTCAAAGGAATAAAGGAAGACCTCTACGTCTCCAAACCAACATCGCCCGCCTGGTGCTGTCTGTCTGCCTCTGCACCTATCTGCAGCTCCTAGGTCTCATCGCCACTACCCTCTACTCCATCCCCCTGGGTTAAATTAGGTCCTTTTGCTCCGCTCATATCTGCCCCTGGGTTCCCAGGAGGATGCTTACCTAGAAGAGAGATCTGAAACTTTGTGAGCTCAGAAGGCAGCTGGGTCCACCGGAAAAGGGTGGGTTTTCTAATGAGGAGGGCTAATGGGAAGATTGTGTGCTCTGGAGCGTGACAAACTTGGATTTCAATCCTGACTTTGCTCTTAACAGATGTGTGATCTTGGGGAAATCACTTCTCTCTCTGTGGTTCAGTTTCCTCTCGTAAAATGAAGAGATCGCTTTCTTAATATGGCTAGTCTGGATCAGAAATAACATCTAGGAAACTCCTCATAGAATGTCAAATAAACAGCACCCACGGCTTGGGATCCTACAGGAAGGGAGCTGGTGTAGGGGTGGACTCAAAGATATTTGTCCTAAGACTCCAGAATTCTGGATGATGGAGGGTAGATTCCAAGTCCTGAATGGAATTACCTTCCCACGGAGAATCATTCCCAAAGAATCTGACTCTGCTGTAACCACTGATGCTTCGTCCTGGAAGCAACTTGGGAGGGAGACCTGGCCCCTGCCCTCTTGTTCTTTCCTTTCAGAGAAAATGGACTTCACCCTGCTTTTCTCCCACTTCCTCTGACTCCCTGACCAGCTATTTACCGCCCCAAGATGCTCTGCTCCTGAGAGTGTGGTGATAACGCTGGGAGTCAGGTGTGTTTTCACCTCCCAGCTTGTCCCCATCATCGATCTGGTCTCAAGTCAAACAGACGCTCGCTTTCCCCTGTTTAATTTGGCTGAAGGAAGAGGGCCAGTCCTCGGAGGATCAAATATGGGTCGCGGGGAGACTTCTCCCCTACCCCCAGGCTACATAATTATTTATTTAAAAATAATTAACCAAAGGTATCCACAGGAAACAAAAGCCTGCTTTACATGGGAGCCTGGCAGGAGTGAGGCAAGAGCCATTTGTTAGAAGCCAGGCGGTAGAACCCAAGGCTGCGGCGCCTTGCAGTCCTTGTTTTCTCCCCTAGCAGAACTTCATTACGAGAGGAATGTAACAGGGAGATGCTCTCTCGAAAGGCAGATGGGCCCAGACCTACGCGCCCTCCTTGAAGGACCTCTGGTTAAGAGACGGTGTCTGGTTGGGGACTAGGGGATTCTGTTTTGAGCTCAGCTCTGCCATCAGTGTATTAGGTGAGCTCCAGCCCGCCTTCAGTGCTCAGTCAGACGACTGACTGCTTTGGTGGGGTGCGGGGGAAGGGGCTTTTATCACTGCAAAGTGGGGTGGGAAGCAGGTGATATTTTCTCAAGTATCACAATGCTTATTGATAGATACAAGTATATAAAATCAGAGCATGAACATGACCGGATAAATTAAGCAGACTTATTTCAATACCATACAAAGTGTTAGTTGTTCAGTTGTGTCAGACTCTCTGAGATCCCACGGACTGTAGCCCGCTGCCAGGTTCTTCTGTCCATGGAACTCTCCAGACAAGAGTATTGGAGTGGGTTGCCATTTCCTTCTCCAGGGGATCTTGCCAACCTAAGGACTGAACCTGGGTCTTCTGCATTGCAGGCAGATTCTCTATCGTCTAAGCCACCAGGAAACCCACTGCTAAGAGGGACCAGTTCAGAGTCTCACCGTTTGTTTCACACAAAGACCACTTTAAGGGCATTTATGATCTCTCAAAAGTGATCAGTTCTGTGCAAGGAAACCATGTTTCTTTTAAAAAGACTTGCGCACTTGCCCAGGCTCAAGGATATTAAAATGTAGCACATAAAGCCCATTACTAGAGGTGGAAATACCTCTACCAAGAGTGGCGCTAGTGGTAGACCCCAGAGGAGGGCAAGGCAACTCACTCCAGTATTCTTGCCTGGAGAATCCCATGGACAGAGGAGCCTGGCAGGCTGCTGTCTACGGGGTAGCAAAGAGTCAGACATGGCTGAATGACTAAGCACAGCATGGTGGTAAAGAACCCACCTGCCAACCCAGGAAACATGAGACCGGGGTTCGCTCCCTGGGTCGGCAAGATCCCCTGGAGGAGGGCATGCCAACCCACCAGTATTCTTGCCTGGAGAATCCCACGGACAGGGAAGGCTGGTGGACTACAGTCCATAGGGTTGCAAAGAATCAGACATGACTAAAGCATCTTGGCACGCATGTGCACTTGCCTAGGCTCAAGGATATTAAAATCTAGCACATAAAGCCCATTACTAGAGGTAAAAATATAGGCAATATACTATTATAGCAACAAACATTAATTACAGTTAAGAATTTTTCTGTAACAGCCAAATGGATAATCAAATATTGCAACAACCTGCTCCAGGGGCACCTGTAACCTTTCCTGCTGATGCTTCTCTCACCAGGAATTTGGCAATCACTCAGGCTCCTGAGAGGGAGGCCGTAATGAGCCAGCCGCCTTAAAAGGGGATGCCGAGGTGAAGGGTATATCACAAGGTCTCTGCCCCCGGCAAGACCAGCCATGTGTTCTTCTCAGAGGATGGAGAGGCCAGGTCCTTGTGTATTTCACAAACTCAGAAGAGGGCTCGAAAGGAGAACCGAAGTAGAATAGGCTCCAGTGACCGGGGTTTAAATCCTGATTCTACCACATAATAGCTGTGTGACCTTGGGGGAATTACTTAACCTCTCTGATCTTCGGTTTCTTTATTGTTAATGATTTCCATCTCTTCAGTCACTGGGGAAAAGACTGGATGTGTTAATGGGTGTGAAATTACCCAGATCATATAACAGTTACTTGAGACACGTCTGTTCCTCCTGTGGGGGGATGGTCTTTGTCTAAAAGACATTTTTAGGAAGATTGAGTTACAGAACTCAGAACTTCATTGAGCATCTATCCTGTGCCAGGCACCATGACAGGAAGCCTGTAAGAAGTGGAATGGCATCTTCCCTTCTCTGAAAATGAATATATGATGCTCTGGTTTAACAGTGACTATCTAAAGGTGCCAGGCAGATAGCCACAGAGCTCCCACAGGAGCGATGAGAAGGCCAGAAAGTGGCCACGTATTTTCCACTCAATTCCTGGTTTCAATTCAGTTAATTGTCCACATCCCCATCACTGGCCCTAAGAACGACAGCAAGTGTGTCCAGCTGCAAAAAGCTGGTATCAAGAGGCATCCCTGAGGCTTTGGTGAGGAGGCATCTGCTCTTGCCTGTTCCCGGTCCTCAGCATCATGGGAGGTGATGCTGTTTCTGAATTGCCAACAGCACGTGGGACAGAGACAAATCACTTGGTTTCTATCCAGTATGGCTGCAAGCTTATGGTTTCAGAAGCCAGCCTCTCCAAGCCCTGCATTCCTGCACCCACACCCATCTCCAGGGCACTCTTCACATTGCAGCATGTCGGGATTTCTTTCTAAAACAAAACTGCACCATTTCACTGCCCTGTTTGGACACTTAACACTGCTCTTCACTCCCTCCTGGAAAAGCCCCAGCACCTGAGACTGGCAAAATTGGGCCTTTACGACTCCATTCTGCCTTATTTGTATCATCTGTCACCATATCTCAGACAGTCATGTCAGAACCCCGCCACCTCCCGCCTCCGGGCCTTTGCTTATGCTGTTCCCTGTGTCTGGAACGCTCTTCCCTTCTTCTCCACGTCCCATCCGTTAAACAGGCTAAATGTTGCCTCTTCTGGGAAGCTCTCCTTGATTCATCCTGGTAGTTATCTGTTCCATCCTTTGTATTCTACTCTGACAGCAGAGGCTGGTCACCTGGACAGAAATGCTTGGATGATCTGTTTCCTTCTCTCTCTCTCTTAAAGGAAGAGATGACTTTTTACTCACTCGCGCACCCTCAGAGCCTGGCAGAGCAGCTGATGTGTGAATATGCAGTGAATGAGAATGAGCCCTCGGGTGCTTTGAGCATCCCAGCCCCAGAACATGGGAGCATCCCTTCTGGCAGAGGGGCAAAATACGGTCAGTGCTGTGCTAATACTGGTACCAAGAGTGTGGGTTGGGGGAATTCCCTTGCCAGTCCAGTGGTTAGGATGCTGTGATTTCACTATCCAGGGCATGGGTTCAGTCCTTGATTGGGGAACTAAGATCTCGCGAGCTTTGTGGCAAGGCCAAATTAAACAAAAGTATGGATTGACTCTGGGCTTCCCTGGTGGCTCAGATGGTAAAGAATCTGCCTGCAATGCAGGAGACCCAGGTTCAAAACCTGGGTTGGGAAGATCCCCTGGAGGAGGAAATGGCAACCCATTCCAGTATTCTTGCCTGGAGAATCCCATGGACAGAGGAACCTGGTGGCGGGCTACAGTCCATGGGGTCGCACAGGACACGACCGAGCAACTAATAAACGCACAAGGATGGGCTTCAATTCTATTGATATATTAGGGAATAACTTGAGTGTAACATCAATTTCAGAAACCTGCATCCAGCTGAATGGAGCCACAATAGAAAAACCCTACAGTCTTTTAAAAGCTTTTTTTTAAAAAAAAAAATTGAAGTATCATTGATTTACAGTGTTCTGTTAATTTCTGCTGTACAGCAAAGTGACTTAATTATATACATATATATATTCTTTTCTATATTATTTTCCATTCTGGGTTATCCCAGGATATTGAGTAGAGTTCCCTGTGCTAAACAGTAGGGCCTTGTTTATCCATTCACATAGGAATACACTAAATGCATGCACATACACACACACACACAGTCTCACACCCTTCAAACACGTCAGTTCACTGCATGTGCCATAGCCACATCCGTCCACATCACCTGAAGTTACAACTTTCCTTCCGATTTCAGATAAGTCTCTGCCCACCACCTCAATAATTCACCCGCTTCGCCGCCTCCGACACCCACTTCAATAGGCAAACTTCAGAACTTTCTCAAGGTAAAGTGCCATATTTATTGTTGTACAGCGTTTATGTATTTCCTAAGCATTTAACAGGTGTAAAACTGCTAATGTTTTTTTATTAGACTCTTATCTTTTTTAAAAGGTGTCACTGACGAAGCTTTTGAGTATTGTGCCCTTAACCCCATTTTTTACCATGAGCCCTGCAGATTTTATTGTGTGACCTTGCAAAGCACGGTGGTTTTTACGATGGGTATGTCAGGTTCTAGAGGACTGAATGTGCCCCTGTCTTCAAAGATGGATGCAATGCCTGTCAGGAGGACCCTGAGGAGGAGCTGCCTAGGGTGTAATTAACCACAGGAACTTTCCATACCAGTGCTTCAGGAGCTTAGAACTACCCCACAGAGCCCTCCGTGTCTAACCTAGCTCTCGACAAGTTTCAAAAAACAGTTTAGGAGTTTGGGACTAACATGGACACACTACTAAATACGAACGAGATAAGCAGCAAGGACCTACCGAAGAGTGCAGGGAACTATACCCAATATTTTGTAATAACCTGTAGGGGAAAACACTGAAACAGAATATATGTATGTGTTATTGAGTCACTTTGCTATACACCTGAAACTAACACAAAATTGTAGCTTAACCATACTTTAAATTTGTCTGTCCCACGTACCCTTTAGTCACGAAGTCCTTCCACAATTCATTTTTCATCCCATCAACTCTATGAGGAAGAGAGTAGACAGGACTTGTCTAGACTGGCTGCGTCAAGCCGAGTCTTGTGGCTCCAGAGAGCCAGGGCGCCACGCTCCTCAGGATGGGTGAGGGCAAGGTGCGGTCTTTCTCTAGACTTGCCACCCCATCTTCTGTCTCACGTAGTCCACTCAACAGCAGGGTCTGACCTGACCGTCTCCTCCCACTTGTCAAAACTTTGTTCTTTATACTTCAGTTTTTCTGTGTGTGTGTGCACACTCAGTCTTGTTCAACTCTTTGCCACCCCATGGACTGTAGCCCGCCAGGCTCCTCTGTCCATGGGATTCTCCAGGCAAGAATACTGGAATGGGTTGCCATCTCCTCCTCCAGGGGATCTTCCTGGCCCGGGGATCAAATTTGTGTGTCCTGCAGCTTCTGCACTGGCATGCAGATTCTTTACCACCGAGCCATATGGGAAGCTTCAGTTTTTTTAAATGGTGGATAAAAGACCAGTTGAGACCCCGATTCCACAATTCTAGAACTCAACTGGGCACCAGTGTTCAGCCACTTTAAACTCATACTCTGTCTCTCTGCTTTGACTTTCTGATGATTCCTGGCCTGTCAATTTCTGGGCCTCAACATTTTTGTCTATAACCTGGGCATACAGATCTCCCTTCCTCAGAAGCCAGAATGATAAATGAATAAAATGAAGTTAGAAAAAAACCCATAAAGTTAGGGAAGCTCTGGGTTTTCCTAGAAAAGAAAATGCTGGGCAAACAGAAGAGCAGTGTCGGTCTAGAAAGTATGACCAGAATTGCTCTTTTGTAGAAAGAAGCAAAGAGGTGGGGTCTCCTGGGTAGTGGGAGGCTCAGCTTGACCCCATGTGGCCTTTGACCCCGAAGCCTGGGGGTCTCTTTCACTGGGGTCTGTGAGCTGCACCCAGAATCCGGTGGGATGCCTTTCACCCTTGACATTTCCAAGCCAATCACCCATCCCTGATAATGCAGGAATGTTCCTCTGGCTGGTGGACCTCTGCCAGCTCAAGGGCTCGTCCCAGCCACCAACAGAGTAAACATTACTCAACCGACCAGGGCCCTGTCACACACATTCTTCCCCTGTGTTCCTAACCTCATGCAGAGCGCAGACCGGCCCTGTCGGGTCTGGAAATGGGAATCGAAAAATCAGGCAGGAGCGAGCGTGCAGAGGAGAAAGCTCTTCCAAAAAGGAAACAACCACGTCCACCAATTATAAGTAGACAGAGTTGTCTTCCCTGTGAAGTCAAAACACATTAGGTTGGTGGGGGTGGTGGCTGCTACAGAAAGGAATTAAGCCAGTCTTGATGGGTCCAGTACCGCATCCTTATAAGTCCTCTCCTCTTTTTCCTAAAGAGGAGTCACTTTTTAATTTTTAGTTGCTGCCTGCGGGATCTTGAGTTGAGGCAAGTGAACTCAGTAGTGGCATGTGGGATCTGGTTCCCTGACCAGGGATCAAACCCTGGTCCCCTGCATTGGGACCTCAGCCTTAGCCACTGGACCACCAGGGAAGTCCCAAGGAGTTCCCTTTCTTGAGGAGAGAGGCAGAGACACAAATTATTCAGACTGGTGAACTCCTAAGACACTCATCTGGGGATGAAAGAATGTGAACAATTCCCCCGGCTGGAAATTGAGAACTCAAAAACTGAAAACTTTCGAAGAGGCTGGCATTGCTGCCTCAGTTTCCTCACTGGCCACACAGGACCATCGCCAGTTCTTATTAACATTTTCTTCTCTCCGAGGATACAGATGGATGTTTGCCAAAGGTTGAGGAGACTAAAAATCTGAAAGCCTGGGAGTAAAAATCTGAGGCAAGATGAAAGCAATTTAAACATGGGGCTGGCTTCAATTCCAGATCTCTTTCTCCCTGAGGTGGCTTAGTTAGGAGTCCAATTCAAAAGAGGAGAAACACAGACAGGCCTGCGGGAACGGTAAACATTCTTGAACTCAAGGAGTAAAAGCTGAAGGATACTTCAGGGAAGCCCACAAACTGGTTTTCTTATAAAAATCAAAGCAAACGTAACCAAGGAAAGAAAAAGGCTTCTATCAAAAGCATCTTGGCTGAGAAAAGCAGCAAATGCTCACCTGAGAAATGGCCCAGGTGGGGCGGTGGACAGGGTGCCAGGGACTCCGCCTGTCCTCTGCACAAAGCCCAGCTCGGCCACCGAGCCTGCTCCTTAGCAGAGAGAGGATTTCTGCTGGCAAACGCCAGAGGGTCTGCCGTGAACACATCAGCCTGGAGATGCAATTGCAGGTGGAAGCCACCCAGGCTAACCCTCGAGAAGCTGAGAGTTCCTCACGCCTGTAAGTGTTTTACATGGTCTGCTTCTCAGTGGGTTCCAGATGTCCACTGGACAGAGTGGAAAGCCAAAGTTCAAAGAGGAAGAAGTCATTTCACCACCTCTTACCTAGGGTCTCCCAGCAAAGAAGAGCTATTCTAAAGCCGACCTCTCTCCTTCTTTCCTGAAAGCCCCACGTTGACCCCAGATACACATTGACCCCAGACTGAACCTCTGGGCTTCCCAGGTGGCGCTAGTGGTAAAGAACCTGCCTGCTAATGCAGGAGACATAAGAGACACGGGTTCGATCCCTGGGTCAGGATGATCCCCAGGAGGAGGGCTTGGCAACCCACTCCAGTATTCTTGCCTGGAGAATCCCACGGACAGAGAAGCCTGGCGGACTACAGCCCATGGGGTCGCAAAGAGTCGCACACAACTGAAGTGACTTAGCATATACACACATACTGAGCCTCCCATGATGATGCACAAATAGTTTGAAATGACTTTGTTTCTTTTCTTGTTTTTTGGCTGCATCTCTCATTGGAACATAAGCCCGATGAGGGCAGGACCTTGTCTGTCTTCTCCACAATCTCCTTCCTCAGAACCTTGCACAGACTATGCTCTGCCCTCGATAAGAGGACATGATGAATGAATGCATGACCTGCCCTTCAACCCCGACCAGGCAGTGGAGTGACAATGGTATAACTGATCCTCTGAATCTCTTGAGTTTTCTGAGGTTGATGAGACACATGCATTTTTAAGGAGGAAGAAGGGGGAGTGAGAGAGATGGAGAGAGAGAGATTAAAACACAACCAAAGTGAAGAGAGAGCATTGATGCATTTCAGCAACTTCATGTTGGAAGGTGTGAAATGGGGGTGCCGAGAAATAAGTATGACACAGCAGCTCTTTCTTTTCCCACCAGAGACCCCGGACAGTGCTTTATCCAGAGTGGAAAGAGCCAGTGGGATGCCTGTGGGGAGCCATTCCCCACTTCCTTTTTTTAAAAAAAACTTTTTATTTTTATTGGAGTCTGGCTGATTAACAATGTTGTGATGGTCTCAGGTGGACAGTGAACGGAATCAGCCACACATATATGTGTATCCATCTCCCCCGGACTCCCTCCCATCCAGGCTGCCACATAACATTAAGCAGCACTCCTGGTGCTAGATGGTAGGTCCTGGCTGCTTATCCATTTCAGATATAGCAGTGTGTCCATGTTCATTCCCACCTCCCTAACTATCCCTCCCTCCCCCATCCTTCCCATCCTTCCCTACCTCTTAAGGCCTAAGCATACACAAGGGGCCTTTAAGGGGGTGGGAATAGGCACCTCCATTAACACGGGCCGACCATTTCTAAAGGGTTTAGGCTGCTGGCAGGAACCCCAAATTTAGTCTTGCCATGTTAGAACCCATTTTTAGGCCCCTTGGGTTAATTTGGGGGTCAGCAGGATCAATTACTAGGGATTTACCATGGCAACCTGGGTAACTCAAACGGCTTTTTCTCCAGAGGGGTCTAAGGTAAAACGAAGAAGGGTTAACGATGGACATCGTTAGCCCCAAAGGCTGTGGGGGCAGACAGAGGCCTGCTGCAGTCTGGCTCCTGGGGTTTCCTTTCTGAGAGGCTGCCTTTGCTGGCAGGGTAATGTGGCTGCAACAAAGGCCCCCTTGGCTGGGCTGACGGGGAGAATCATGATGCTTCTAGTGGGGCTGGGGAATGGGGAGGCTATAAAGTCATCAGCAGACCGAGCCACTGGGTGTCCACACAAAAGTGAGGGCCCATAAACAGACATCTGTATTGTGACTGAAGGGCTAATAAAACTGCCTTAGAAGAGAGAGGTTTTCCACTGTGACCTATTCATACGCAGGACCCTACTGGGAAGTGATACCCGAGAAGAAGATCCCTGGAGGCCTGGCAAGTGTCAGAACTGCCTCATTATGGGACGCCTGCCCAGCCAGACCCCAGCCTCTTTCTCACTGCCGTGGAGGGCAGCTTCAGCATCATTGTCATCATCATCACCATCATCAGCGACAGACGGCCCCGGATCACCCGGCGGGCTCGCGGACGCTGGACCAGGGAGCAGCAGGCGTTGGGCGCTGAGACCACGGAACGTGGATGACCACTGGCTTCCACTGACCGGGGGCAGCAGTAGTGTGTTTAGGGAGCACCCCGAGACCTGACCCTGCTTAGCTTCCTTACTGTCTCTCCAGGTGACTGGTAGGCAGTAAGTCCCATCCCTTTTCTAGACCTCAGTTGCTCAATGGAAACTCAGGAAGAGTGATTCTTGCTCTCTTCTTGCCCCAAGGGATGCTGGGAAGAGATGATAAAGAGAAGTGGTCTAGAGCAACGTATGTCAGACAGAGAAAGACACATATCATATGACAGCACTCATATGTGGAGTCTTTAAAAAAAAAAAAGAGTACAAACGAACTTCCCTACAAAACAGAAATAGAGTTACAGATGCAGACAACAAACTCACGGTCACCGGGGTGGGAGGGAGGGATAAACTGGAAGATTGGGACTGACAAATACACACTGCTATACACAGAACAGATAACTAATAAGGACCTACTGTACAGCACTCAGTACTCTGCAATGGCCTCAATGGGACAAGAATCTACAAAAATGAATAGATGTGTATCCGCCTGCAATGCAGGAGACCTGGGTTCGATCCCTGGGTCGGGAAGATCCCCTGGAGAAGGGAACGGCTAGCCACTCCGGTACTCTGGCCTGGAGAATTCCATGGACTGTATAGTCCATGGGGTTGCAAAAAGTTGGAGATGACTGAGCGACTTTCACTTTCACTCTTTCATGTATATATAACTGAGTCATTTTGCGGTATACCTGAAACTAACACATTATAAATCAACTATACTCCAATACAAATTTTTTTAAAAAGGAAGTCATCTAGTAGAACTAAACTGAACTAGAAATCTAAGCTAGGACACCAAACCAGGAGAAGCTAAATTAGTAGAACTTAAGGGAGAAAGAATAATAACACTTTCTTTGAAAACGTCCTGGGAGTGTTTAACAGTGAGTGATTTTTTTGGTGAACTGTATACTTTAGTTAAGCAGTATTCATGGAGGTGGAGCTGAATGACATCGTTTCTAGAAAGGGGAGAATATGTTTTATATAATAATATGTACATACATTATGAATAGAATGAAAGTAATTTCATGTTCACTTGAAAGTGAAAAAGAGACTTATAAAGCAGGGCATTTACGTATGAAGCTTTTGGACAGGAAGCTCCCTGGAAGAGATACTGTCAGTCCACAAATACATGGAAGGTGTACTATGTGCCAGGCACAGGGCTATGGGCTGGAAACTCAGTGGTGAAAAAGCCAGCTCGGGCTTAGATGTCAGCACAGTCCACGTTTCTCTCGCTTGGAATACATGTTAAGCTCAGCATCTGTCTCTCTCCTCCCTGCGTGAGCTGGAGTTTCAGTGGGTTCAGGGACGACCTTCTTCATGGTGAGAGTAGACTTATTCAGCTTGTTTCTCTGTCTTTGACAGGTAGGAATGCAAACCCTACACTCCACCTGGAAATAGGAGTCTCAAAAAGAAGGAGGAAAGTTTTCATCCCTAAGACATCCTGAGATAAATTAAGCTCCAATTGTATCCACCATGCAAACTGATGTTTCACAAATGGGAGATGCTGTCCAGAGGGTTTCCATCCTTGCTAAGCAAGGACTCACTGGGCCTCACGGCCAGCCCAATCCAGCAGGTGCTGACTGCGAAGATGCCCCCTGTAGCAGGCAGAGCCAGAAGGCTTGGGCAGGCACGCTGCCACTCAAAGGCCCTGAAAGTGTTAATTTTCAGCAGTTATAGGTGTCTCGTTTATACCCATTATAAATCTGTTTATTGTGACTGGCCCCACCCAATCTGCTGGAGCTGTAAAGCTCTAATGGTCCCTAATAAAGGTGGAAGGCACACAGTTCCTGAAACGGGGAAGGAGAAAGGCAGGAGGGAGAGAGGCAGATAGGAGCTTAACGATAAAATATCACAATGGCCAAACTCCCTCTGCAACTTCAAACAGCAGAGCCCCAGAGCCCCAATCTCCAAATAATAACCTGTCAGAGCTGAAACTTCTCATCGGCCAGAATCTCTGAGATGTTAAACGATTGGCCCAAGGTCGCCCCTGCTCCTCAGTGCCTTGGGGCTCCTGGATCCTAGTCTAGGGCCCTCAGACCAGCTGTCTCACCTCTTCTACTTCGACAGGAGACCTTCAGGACTGCCTCCAACCCCTTTAGACTCCAGCCTTACCCCATCTAGTCTGTGATGTCCAGCCCTGACTATCCATCCACATCTCTTAGGGAGTTGTTGAAACTTCCCCTGCCTGTCCGCTTATTCCATATTCTGACTCTAAAAGGAGTTGATGGGGGTCTGCGTGTGTTTTCAGTTGCTTAATTGTGTCCGACTCTTTGTGACCCCCTGGACTGCAGCCCACCAGACTCCTCTGTTCATGGGATTTTTCCAGGCAAGAAAGCTGGAGTGGGATGAAATGGCTTTCCTTCTCCAGAGCTCACCCAAGGATCGAACCCATGTCTCCTACATCTCCTGCGTTGGCAGGCAGATTCTTTACCACGGTGCCATCTGGGAAGCCCCAAAGACATAGGTAGTTTTATAATAATAAGCTCCCCAGACACCTTTGATGTGGCCTGGGAAGCAGATCTGAGAACCACAGATCTTGTCAATACTTGAGTTTCATTCTTCCTGATGTCTCAAATGACTAGCAGGGTTCATGAAAAGGGAAACTCTTCCAGGGTGAAACTACAAACCACAGCCTTGTCCAGCACTCAGGCAGAACCAAAGCTCTTTCTCTCTCTTGATGCCCTGAAGGTACCTGAGTCAACCCAATAACTCCTTCCGGGTCAAGCCCCATGTGGGGGTGCTGGATGCATTTTATCACGTTTAAGCCTCACGTGATAGCGTGAGGGAGATATATATCGTGATCCCCATTTCACAAATGAAGAAACCAAGGCTCAGAGAGGCTAAGTCACTCATTTGAGGCCACATGGCCAGAGCGTGACTGAACCATAATTCAAGCCCAAGCTTGTTTGGGGTGCTACACCTTGCTACCCTGAGACACCCCTCTGAGCATGGTCCTGACAAGGGACTGCCTGTGACCAGCTCGCCTGGGGGATGTGGACTTCCCATAGGACATTCAATAGACACTAAAGAGCGTCTACATGCATGGTGTGTCTCCAGTTTGGCTGGGAGACGCAGTGTACACGTCCTGAGAAATCTCTTGACTACCCGAGAGCACTGGAGAGACTGAGCCTTGCTGGTCAAGCTCCTCGGTGGCTGAACTCCCACAGGTGTGGTTTGGACAGGGCTGCTGAAGCCAGACCAGAGGGTGCTAGGGAGGTGTCTTAAAGCAGATGGCCCAGGTAGAGGAACGTCGCTTCCAGAAATTCAGTCCTCAGGAGTATCTGAGGTTTCCGGTGTTCACTGCGGGAACTGTGTCCACCCAACCCCTTCTTACAGCTCTTTTGCCTGAAGTTTGGGGAGCTTCTTTCCTAAGAACAAAGGTCATGAAGCTTCTCAGATTTGGCCTCTACCAGGAAAGCACCACACCCGCTCTAAGTGGCAGGTTCCCAGGGCTAATTACCAACAAGCAAGGGTACTCATATCTTTCATTAAAGGAGAGGAACGCCTTATTAGGTGGAGGAAATTCAGGGTCATCTTACGTACCTGACCCTTTGCTACATGGTCATGACCCCCCTGTACCCCATGGCCATCTGTGGTTCTTCCCAGCTTTCTCTCACTGTTTAGCATCAATCCACTGAAGCCTATGGCACTGGATGTGTGTTCAGTCACTCAGCCATGTACACCTGACTCTTTGTGACCCCATGGACTGTAACCCACCAGGTTCCTCTGTCCATAGGATTTTCCAGGCAAGAATACTGGAGTGGGTTGTCATTTCCTCCTCCAGGGAATCTTCCTGACCCAGGGATCGAACCCGGGTCTCCTGCATTGCAGGTAGG
This sequence comes from Moschus berezovskii, assembly GCF_049115385.1. Classification (NCBI taxonomy): domain Eukaryota; kingdom Metazoa; phylum Chordata; class Mammalia; order Artiodactyla; family Moschidae; genus Moschus; species Moschus berezovskii. Next base: position 25,994,759 of record NC_142479.1, read on the forward strand.
CACTTTACTGCTGAGTCATTGGAGAAGCCCATGGTGCTGCAAACACCCTATGGCTATCACAGAGCAGTCCTTCCTGGAAATAGGAAACCCTTCCTCAGACCCAGTTACTCCAAGAAGCCAGCCTGAGTCTGCCACAAACACCAAGATGATTATCTAGTAGAACTACTCAAACTGTCTCAAAGTCAAGATCAAAAGATAAGAGGAACAGAAGGAAAGAAGAATAACCCAAATCACTAAGCTCTGCAAGGACTGCTAATAGGTACCATTGATGAGAGCCTGCTACATCCTGGGTGCTTTACATACATTATCTCATTTAATCCTTTGGCATATGCATGAGTGGATGCCCCCATTTTACACATTGAGAAACTGAGACTTCAAGATCCCAGATACTTGCCCGGGGTCACACAGCTGATGAGTGGCCAAGTTGAGGCTGGAATCCAGGTTGACCTCCATAGCTCATGATTCTGTTGTTATGCCCACTAAATTTATAACAGCATTTCCCTACAGTATCTTTTTTCTTGTTGTTCAGTTACTCAGTCCTGTTCAGCTCTGAGACCCCGTGCACTTAGCACACCAGGCTTCCCTGTCCTTCACTGTCTCCTAGAGTCTGCTCAAACTCACGTCCATTGAGTCAGTGATGCTATTCAAAACCATCTCATCCTCTGTCATCCCCTTCTCCTCCTGCCGTCAATCTTTCCCAGCGCCAGGGTCTTTTCCAATGAGTCAGTTTTTAGCACCAAGTGGCCAAAATATTGGAGTTTCCGCTTCAACATCAGTCCTTCCAGTGAATATTCAGGATTGATTTCCTTTAGGATTGACTGGTTGGATCTCCTTGCAGTCCAAGGGACTCTCAAGAGTCTTCTCTAGCACCAGAGTCTGAAGGCATCAGTTCTTCTGCACTCAGCCTTCTTTACTGCCCAGCTCTCATCTCTGTACATGACTACTGGAAAAACCACAGCCTGGAGTATCTTTAGCATGTATTAAACGTCAGTGTTGTTGATAGTCAGGCATCTATGGCACGGCCGGGCACTGGGGTTTTTAGAAGTCCTCACCTAGAACACAAGTCGGCAAACAGTGGTCTACAGGCCAAAGCAGCCTGTTTTTGTTTGAACTATGAGCTCAGAATGGTTTTTCTATCCTTAAGTGGTTTTTAAAAAGAAAAAAAGAGTATTCTGTGATACACAAAAATCACAGGAAATTAACATTTTAATCCCCACCACAGCCGTGTCCATTTGCTCCTGGTCCAGGGCTGCTTTTGCTCTCCAAGGGCAGAGCTGAGCAGCTGTGACTGAGACAGTGTGGCCTGAAAAGCCTGAAACAGTCACCACCTGGCTCTTTACAGAAAGTTTGCCAACCTCAATCCTAGAGCTCCTTTTTGAGGGGCTGCGCTGGGTCTTCGCTGCTACATGTGGGCATTCTCTAGCTGCAGCGAGTGGGGCTCCTCTCCAGTTGTGTTACGTGGGCTTCCTATCACGGTGGCTTCTCTTGTTGCAGTACATGGGCTCTAGGCACACGGGCTTTGGTAGTTGCAGCATGTGGGCTCAGTAGTTGGGATGCATGGGCTTAGTTGCTTCGAGGCATGTGGGATCTACCCCGGCCAGGGATCGAACCTGTGTCCCCTGTATTGACAGGCAGATTCTTAACCACTGGACCACCAGGGAAGTTCTATAGCAGAGTTCTTATGAACAGAAAGGATGATAACCAGATGGTATATACATATATATGCTTTTTCCCCTCCTTATTCATGTTTGATACTGTGGTTTCCTATTGAGCAGGTAGCTTCAAACCTTGCACAGCTCTCTGCCTCTCTCTCTCTCTGCACCTTTGGCGGTTAATTCTCTCCCAGTTCTTGTCAGTTTCCATCAAACCTTCAACAAACAGACTCCAAGGACACTTCTCCCATAACCTGCAGGCAGGGGACATGTGCTTGCAGGCAGCTTCCTTCCACTTTAGGACCCCACGGGAGGCAGCAAGGAGTCCTTGAATTCCCTAAAGGTCCTTCAGGGGGATTAGGCAGGCAGGTAGGGCTGCTCCAGCGATAGGACTCTAGTATCTGCTCGGCCCCTTTGTGACGAGGCTGGAGCCCCACTGGCCTGGGCAGCCGGGCTTCTTTGTATGCAGACCAGGGCTGGCCCGCTATCATGGGGAGGCTGCCAGCAGAATGCTCTGAAGGCTGGGCCTCTTAATCTCATTAATATCCTGATTGTCTTCCCCAATCTAGTGGCAGCCGATGGGGTGGTACCCGCAAGATAAAATGACCTTTGAATTCAACAGATAAAATGGCAGTCAGATAAAGTCCCTACACGGAGAACATTGGAGCCCTGGCCACCCCGGAACTCCACATCTCTATAAACATGTTTTCTAAAATAGCAGACGACTCAAGGCAGGGTTTGCTTCTCTTCTGAACGAAAAGAAGCTTCTACTGAGGGACAATGGGGCTTCTTTACTATGGGGAGGTTTGCTGCTGCGGAGATGAATATTTTTACAACTGCCCTCATAAACCCCCTCAGCTTGTCTGCTGCCCAGGGAGTGGGCGGGACTCCAGAGGTGAGCCGAGGTGCTTGCACTGTCTCCAAAGCCCCATTAAGTTGTTAAGGCATTTAGTGCCCCAGACAGTGCCGACTGCAAGGGCAGTTCAAATCTCCACCCAGATGGGGATGGGGTGTTGGAAGAGGGGGCTTTGATTTCTTCCCTGGGCAGGGCACAGAATCCACCTTGGTCAGGGGCAACAGTTGCGGGGGTGGAGGGTGGGATGAGGCGGGGGAAGCCGCAGCAAAATAGCCAGACTGGGAGACCCCACCCTTAAAGCCCCTTTGTCATTCAAAGAGGAACAGTAAGAATGTGGGAGAAGAAGGAACTGAAGGAGGATCCTGTGTGTGTTGATTTCCATGCCTGAAAGTGCTTAGCATCTGCGTAATGCAAAGAGAAAGTCGCGTGTATCGGTTCAAAACCGGTCTCTGCCGCTTATAAACTCTATGTGCACGCACGCTCAGTCACTCAGTTGTGTTCGACTCTTTGCCCTCTGTCCATGGGATTCTCCAGGCAAGAATACCGGAGTGGGTTGCCATTTCATCTTTCAGGAGATTTTTCCCCACCCGGGGATTGAACCTGCGTCTCCTATGTCTCCTGAATTGCAGGCAGATTCTTTACCACTGGACCACTGGGGAAGCTGGGCAAAATACTTGCATTCTAAACACCTCACCTTCCTTGATTATAAAATGGGGTAAGGATATAGACAGTGTCTATCCTATGAAGTTGTGAGGATTAAATAAGATGATGCAAATGTCAACCCAGGGCCTGGTATCCAGGAAGGGCTCAATCAGCATTAGCTGATTATTCAAAGTCACTCACAACCCTGCCGCTGGGCACTTTTGAGATTTCCTTGGATTCTGTAGATTTCACTGTCAGGGAAAGTCAGAGTGACCACGTGGATGTCCTGACACAGGAGCTGGTTAGTCTAAGACCCAGGGTTAGATTTCTGCAGGCAAGTTAGAAGGAGATGTAACAGGGGATGAGGGGGAAGCAGGAGGCAGGATTCTCTGGTTCTCCAGCTCTGATCTGACTATGGCGGGGGCGGGGCGGGGGACGACAAGGACAGCCCCTGGGCTAGGAGAGGGAGGAATACCATTTGCAGGGAGGGAGGAGCAAGCAGCCACAGAAATACACGTCTCTATAATAGTAGTGGCCCACCGGCTTAGTTGCCCCACGGCATGTGGGATCTTCCCAGATCAGGGATCGAACCTGTGTCTCCTACGTTGGCAGGTGGCTTCTTTACCACTGAGCCACCAGGGAACTATTGAGCCTGTGCTCTGAAGCCTGGGAGTCGCAAGCACTCAAGCCTGTGCATCCCTGCTCTGGAACAAGAGAAGTCCTTGCACCACAACTAGAGAGTAGCTCCTGCTTGCCTCAACCAGAGAAAACCCACACAGCAACAAAGACCCAGCACAGCCAAAAATAAAGAAGGAAAAGGATATCAAAACAACAACAAAAAAGAAAGACACATCTCCTCTCGGGTAAAGAGGCTTTGAGGCTCAGGGCATCCAAAGGTTATCCTGTGAGGCTTCTTCTCGCCTCTGGGACTCCCTTTATTTCCAGGAGAATGAGCCTCTACCTCCTTGAAAGGTGATACAGGAGATCAGGTGCTGGGTGAGTGAAGGCTGATGGAGACCTCTGCCCCTCCCTTGCTGTCGCAAGGAGGCCAGGGGACCTTGCTGGAGGCGGCTGGGTGAGTTTGCCACAGTCAGGAGCAGAGAGGACAGTACACAAGGCCACCAGAGATGCTGTAGCCGATCTCAGGGCTTGAGCCAAGGCTGGCCCAGCTTCTATCCCAGGCCAACTTCCTCCTCCTCCTCGGGCAGATCAATACAGGCACCAGTCTCCAACCAGTCCACTTCCTCGCCACAGCCCTGCTCCCTGACCTTTGGGGGGCCTTTCCCTGATTCTGCTCCAGAATGGAAGTTGGGGCCATCACTCCGGGCCTGCTCAATGGCCTCAGAATGGGCTGTCACAGGGCCTATAACCGGGGACAGCTCCTGCTGGCGAGAGCTGGCATGAGGGGCTGCAGATAAAGGCCTTCCCGGCTGAAGATAAATGGCTGCTGGCAGCCGGCTACAGTAACTCCAGGCCCCCAAGCAGAGCAAACAAAGGGTGCCCCTGTGACACTCCCTGGAAAGATGAAGGCCCATCAGCGGCAGCCAGGCTTGTTCAAAGCCCCAACTTAATTGTCAATTAAGCATGCATGAGGGAGACAAAGCCATGACAACCCTGGGCTGCATGCTGGCGTGTGATTGTAAAGCCGGGAGGGGCAACGCTGAAAACAGCTGATTCTGCTGACCATGTGTTTGTAGGGCACCTGGTAACCAATCAGCCGCTGACAGAGGCAAAGGGCTCCTCCTGCCACTCCTATTGTGCTGGACATTCCAGGGCCAGGGTCACACTGTGGTCACTGTGGGCAAGTGGGGCCACAGCGCTGTCAGCGTGGCCGGAGGGGTCGGGGCTCAGGTATAGAAGAGATGCTCTCCTCCCCAGAGAGAAGGGTCAAGGGAAGATGTGTCCTGTCCTCCTGGCTCGGGGATTGGGGTTTGAGGGGAAGAGGGGAGAGGGCTTGGGGGCTTGGGGATGGGGACTTTGTCTCCCCAGCTCAGTCCTAGAAGTTGCGAGTCTTGAGTCTGGATGTTTGTTTCTCCTTGGCCTCTGCAGAGCTCTTTTCTGCATCCAGGTATGTTTGGGGCTTGGTTAGAGACCATACCTTGGTTGCAGGGACCGTGATGGGAAGTAAGCATATCACAAGGAGTCCAGACCAAACCTTCCCCGAGCGCTGGGCTTCACCCAGTTATCTGGGTGACCCTGGGGACACTTCCCAGGAGACGGTCACAGCTCATGTGCTGCCCATCCTGGGAGCTGATGATGGGGACACCTCCTGGGGTGTAGCATCCTGCACCCCAGCCTCAGGGCCAGAACATTTCACTGTCTCTTAGCAATAGGTCCCTAATGTGTGAAACTGAAAAGGAAATAGATTCCTGCTGCCTTTCACAAAAGAGGCTTGCTCCTTGGCAGAAAAGCTATGACCAACCTAGACAGCATATTAAAAAGTAGAGACATTATTTTGCTGACAAAGGTCCTATACTCAAAGCTATGGTTTTTCCGGTAGTCATGTATGGGTGTGAGAGTTGGACTATAAAGAAAGTTGAATATCAATTCTAAAGAAGAATTAATGCTTTTGAACTGTGGAGTTGGAGAAGACTCTTGAGAGTCCCTTGGACTGCAAGGAGATCCAACCAGTCCATCCTAAAGGAAATCAGTCCTGAATATTCATTGGAAAGACTGATGCTGAAGCTGAAACTCCAATACTTCGGCCACCTGATGTGAAGAACTGACTCATTGGAAAAGACCCTGATGCTAGGAAAGATTGAAGGTGGGAGGAGAAGGGGATGACAGAAGATGAGATGGTTGGATGGCATCACTGACTTGATGGACATGAGTTTGAGCAAGCTCCGCGAGTTGGTGATGGACAGGGAAGCCTGGCGTGCTACAGTCCGTAGGGTCACAAAGAGTTGGACACGACTGAACTGAACTGAACTGAACTGACTCTTGCCATGACTACTTGTTTAGCTTTCTGTGATAATGATAATGGTGACAGTAATTATGGTTTGGGCTCTCCTGGTGGTTCAATGATAAAGAATCCTCCTGCCAATGCAGGAGACGTGGGTTCGATCTCTGGGTTGGGAAGATGCCCTGGAGAAGGAAATGGCAACCCATTCCAGTATTCTTGCCTGGGAAATCCCATGAACAGAGGAGCCTGGCGGGCTACAGTCCATGGGGTCGCAAAAAAGTCAGACACAACAGCAACTAGACAACAACAAACAACGGTTATGGTTTACTGGGAAAGACAGTGTTCACACCGTCTCTCATTGAATTCTCAAGTGGACCCCAGTGGTAGGTACCCTATCTCCATTTTACAGACAGGAAACTCAGACTCAGAGAAATTCTATGAATTGGCCACGCTGCAGGTTATGGGGGCTAGATCCAGGATTCAAAACTAAGTCCAGAGAATCAGTCCCTGGTGGGTGTGGACCATCTTGATGAACTGAGTTAAAATTCAGGGAGAGAGAAAGGTAGCCCTAAAAATATACAGTGGCTCATAACTATAGTTCCATAAACAGCAGCTCCTCCCTACAAAGAGGCACAAAACTCTCAAAGATAAACTTGATCCCTGGCAGCTCTGGGGGCTCCACGCCAGCCTCCCAACTAGCCCAGAAGCCCCCAGAGGCAGGGACGCACGTCTTAACGCATCACTAGCTTGGTGCCCGCACTCAGCCTGTGTCTGGGCTGTAGGAAGGTACAGGGAGGGATTCTATAGCCCCGGGTTCTAGTTCTTGTTCCGCTACCATCGCCTTGGGAACTCTGCAGAGTTACTACCTCTTTCTGGGCCTCAATTTCCTTCTTACAAGTACCTCCCAGTTCTAACAATCTCTGATATGTAACACGGTCTCAACTTCCGGGGACTCCGGAGAATCCACTTCCAGGGGGAAGTGCCTTCTGAGACTGATCAATCGGTGGTGCCTTGGGCTGTGTTTCCCGGGCCCCCTGCCCAGGCTCTAGTACCTGCTCTGGCCCCTCCAGCCCCGCCTCTCTGGGTCTCCTGTCACTATACAGAATGCCTAAGCCGACGACCCAGTGGTGACCTCACTACAACCCCAGCTTGTCAGAAAGCCACTGGGCCTTTGTTTGGCTTGCAGGCTCCCTGACTTTGGTGTGGAGATCACAGGTCCCAGCACAATGGCCATTGTCTTCTCAATAACGCCCCTTGCCCCAGCCACGCCCCCTGCAGCTCTGAGCTCCAGTTCTGTGGATTACTACCGCAGAGGGGCTGCGTTACTTTGCTGTCGGCCAGTGTTCATCCTCAGGCATCGTTGCCTCTCAGGAGTGGCCCCAACTTTCTTCCTATGTGGCTGAGCCCTTCCCTTCGGTGGCAATAGCACCCAGAAAAGTGCCCCTCCCTGGCCCAGGCTTCACGCTGGACAGAGACCCCCAAGGAGGTCATGCCTGCGGTGGGAGGTGGGGACACAGTGCGGAATGGATGCTTGCAGATCGCTCTGAGCCAGCGCCCCTGGCACTCAGGTCAGCCCCCCGGTCTCAGGCCTCTCCCAGCAGAAGGGCAACCAGCCGGTGAGGGTACGGAGCAGTTTAGAACCATCCCCAGAGTTGGAAGTGGCTCCTTCTGCAAACCCTTCCCCGAGCAGGCAGTATATTGTACCATGTTCTGTCTACACAGGCCACACACCAACCTTGTAAACACAACACACTGGGAAGAAGCCAGCTTTCCTGGAAGGACCCACGCAGCCCTCAGTGTGCACATGGGGGTGCTCTTCCACCAGGAAGGAAGGTGTGGGATTCCGTCCCGACAAGCCCACGCCCCAGAACAGGGGCATCCTCATCCAGGCCGGGCAGGGCCTGGCACACACAGCACACAGTAGGAACTCAGCCAATTTTGACCAACTCATCACTGCCAGGGTTTCATGTGACCAACCCTACCCTAACTCTGGCAGCGCACAGATGTCCCCAAGCAGAGGGGTCCTTGCCCAGAGGCCCCTGGCCTCCTCCTGCTGCAGCTGGACAGAGCCCTGGGGATGCACAAGAACGGGATGGAGGAGGCGACCCCTCTGCCGGCGGTGTGGACCCGGCACACCGACAAAACAGGCTGCTCCGTCTCATCCGGTGGTGGCCTGACCTGCTGAGTCAGCAGCCACACACACACACACACACACACACACACACACACACACAGCAGCCACACACACACACAGCAGCCACACACACACACGAAAAAAGCCTGGAGAAGAATGGGGAGCAGGGCTCCCTGGAGGCCGAGCAAGGATGCAGAGGAAATCCGACCAAGGCCGCATTCTACTCTCATAACATTTCAACAGCAGAAGGAAGTCAGCCCTAGGACCGTCCCAAAGCATTTCCTCTTCTGAGACATCATGAGACCCCTGGGGGAGAGGCCAGAAGGTCGGGTTGCCAAGCGGTGGGGCTGGGCCCTGCTTACCTGGCAGCTTGTTTGGAGGGGAGGTGCTGGGCTGGTGGTGGGGGGAGCCATGGGAGAGCAGGGTGTTCAGGCTGTGCGTCTGGCTGGAGCTGTAGGCGTCCATGGCCAGCTTCTGCCGGAACGCCTCCTCCTTCCTGCGGTTTGCGAACCAGTTGTAGACACGAACCTCAGTGACCAGGTTGGAGCCCAGGCCGTGGGCTTTGGAGGGGGAGACGCCTCGCTGCAAACATTCTGCCCTGAGAACAGGAGAGAGGGGAGACGGTGAGTGAGGGTGGTCCGGGGGAAGGCCCGCTGGCATTTGGCCCCAGGTACACGATAGCAGGGGGCTTCCCTGGTGGCTCAGTGGTTAAAGAATCCGCCTGTCAGATAGGAGACTCAGGTTCGATCTCTGGGTCAGGAAGATCCCCAGAAGAAGGGAATGACAAGTCACTCTAGTGTTCTTGCTGGGAAATCCCATGGACAGAGGAGCCTAGCGAGGTACATACAGTCTGTGGGGTCACAAAGAGCTGGACACGAGTGAGGGATTGAGCACACACACATACTATCGTGGAGCGGGATGGGTGCTGGCAAGGAGTGTGAAGTGGCCAAGGATAGAGTATGGGAAGCCTAAGAAATGGCCAGCCTGTGTGAGATGGCTGGAGCAGGGTGGAACACAGGTTCGGAGCAGGCTCACTGCCCCAGAAGTCTGGGGCTTAGCCTTTGGTGTGGCTCCTGAATAAGAGAGGAAGGTGAGGGGCAGGCGTCTCAGGCGGAAGGCCCAGGTGAGCCTCCTGACACCGTATGTGACTATTTTACCCGCCCTACAAAAGACCATTTCTTTTGCTGGTCTAGTCTGAGTCCCTCCATAGCACTCTGAAATGACTTCTGGTGTTCCAGGGTTTGGATACCCCGCAAAGGTGCCACGGAAGCCAGATTCCTTATTCACACAATAGGAATCCCTTCCAAAGGGCAGGCTGGGTGAGGGATCAATGAGGACACAGCAGCAGAGACAGCTGGTCTCCAGTCATCATCGCTGAGGAAACCCCAGGACCAGGCGTGAGATTCTTAGACACCACTGGATACTGGGGGGCTTCTCTCTCATCAGTGGGGGCCAGAGCATAGCTGAGGACTCTGTGACACATCTGGGCAGATGGTTTCACGTCCCCAGGCCCCTGCCAGACCTTCCTGGTTGCATCATCTCTCTGCCAGAGCTGGTCCAGCCCAGAGACAGAGAGAACTCATAGGTCTTAGCCAAAGCAAAGAGCAGATTTTTTTTTAAAGTGAAGGTTGGAATCAGAGCAGATGGGGCAGGAATTAAGCTAAAGGATATATAGAGGATTTTCTAATAGTTTTCTTTAAAATGTGACAGCCTGGGTAGGGGGGAGTTTGGGGGAGAATGGATACGCGTATATATGCATGGCTGAGCCCCTTCACTGTTCACCTGAAACCATCACAGCGTTGTTTGTTAATCGGCTATACCCCAATACAAAATAAAGCTTAAAAAAAAATTCCATGTCTTTAAAACAAACGAACTCTACAAAAACAACTCTAATCAGTGTGGGCAGAATGGAGGGAATTTTACCAATTCTTGCTCTCCTGCTAAGTTTCCCTTTGAACCAACGTTTGGTCTCGTCCAAAGCCAGTCTGCGGCTCAGGAATAGCTTTTCCTTGGTCTGCAGGGGGACCAAATGCATGATTCTCCCTTCACTGGCATATTTTAGACCATCATTCTCCATCATTCCCTGGGATAACAGTTCATAGGGCTGTGCCACAGAAAGACATCCCCTGGTTAACAATCAGGTCAGCAAAGTGAAGTGAGTTTGTTGACTGCAGGACTTCTCAGAGCCTTTAATATAGGAATGTATGTTGTGACCCCCTAAGAGAAAGTATGCAGATGATGTTTCTTAGACTGACTTATTAATGACTTGGAATGAGGGTTCTGCGGGGCACACTTTGGGAAAGCCTAATTTACCCACATTTATCTGGGTAAGTGGGCTTCCCTGGTGGCTCAGACGGTAACGAATCTGCTTGCAATGTGGGAGACCTGGGTTCAATCCCTGAGTTGGGAAGATTCCCTGGAGGAGGGCATGGCAACCCACTCCAATATTCTTGCCTGGAGAATCCCCTTGGACAGAGGAGCCTGGAAGGCTGCAGTCCATGGGATCACAAAGAGTCGGACACGACTGAGTGACTAAGCACAGCACCACTAGTGTCTCAACATTCCAGGACTGAGGGGATGGAGCTCAGGTCCATGTGCTTGCCTGCCTGCTCTGGGGGAGCTTCCGGTGGTGTTACCTGTTGCACTCCTCCACTAAGGCCTCCCTCTCTTCCTTGCTGGGGTTCTTTTGCCGGTCGTAGGCCTGGTACAAGATTTGCTGGGATGCGGGCCCCCATTTGAACCGGTTGCGACGCATCTTCTTGTTGGTGGGCTCAGAGCAGGCGTCATCGGACTGCCCAGGCCCCTGGCTCTGTTGACTGAACTCTGGAAAGAGAAACAGCAGCTGATCCTGACTGCTTTTGTCTGTCAAATTTCCAGAACTCTGGACTGTCTGGTTGAATTCTGAAAAGAGAAAGGAGTAGATTTGATAGGGTCTGTAGCCTTCACTCAGCAGATAGACAGACAGACAGACAGACAGATCAATGGACAAAAATACCTTTATGTCTCTCCCCTGAGCTTTGGGGTCTGCTGTTAACTATAGCTGGGAATGCAGGGGTGGGGGCAGGCTCACCCCAGGCCCCTCACTGCCCATTTCTGTTGGCTCCACCAAAACCAATTCCTTTCCTTTCTTTAGAGGAGCTCAAACGTGGCTGACCATTGTTCTCAGGACAATTTATTATTATTATTATTTCATTGGCTCACTGGCTCTCAGACATGAAGCAACACTCTGAATCCTGAAGTCTTGTGTTTTGATGTCAAGGAGATGGGTTCCACCAAATCTCAGGTCTAGAGGGAAAAATGCTAAAAGGTACAGTTTGCACTTAGACAAAATGTTCAGAGGCTGAAAATAGCTCTCTCCACTCATAGATCCTAGGGATCCACATTATGCTATGCTCTTTGAAAAACCCCAAACCCCAAACCTTTTGACTACTGCTTTGAAATAAATATAACTGGACCTTTGTATTGGAAAAAGAAGAAGCAGCTCTTTAGAGCTCAGTCATCTCAAAGGCAATGGTGTGTGTGTGTGTATGTGTGTTCAGGGGTCCATTTATGAGGGGAACAGCCCAAGAGGGAAAGGTCTTACACACCTGCCCACACATTTGAAAGATGGGAAGTGCAAGAGATGGCAAACACAGGACTTTCTTAAGAATGGTGTTTTAAGAGTTGGAGACAAGTAAATGTAGATGGTATGGAGCCCCCTGACAGTCCAATTCCCAGGACCCGGGCATATCATGACCCTCAATGTATTTTGATTGAATGAATGAAAGATGACAAATCACCCAGTGGTGATCCCCTAGCCTCTGTGGCTGCAATGAGATTTGATGTTTACTCATGGAAAAGGCACCCTCCTTGTTCTCTTCCTTACATCTGCAGGAAGCAGAGTTCATCCTGGTATTAACTCCATTTTGCAGATGAACAAGCAGAGAAGCCAAGCACCCTGCTGAGCGAGGACCCATAACAGATTCATTTCCTAACTCCCGGTCCCCGTGTTCTGGACCTTGATGTTTTTCTTTCTTGGTTCCTGGAGTCATCCCTGCACAGCTCAGAAAACTCTCAAGGTCCAAAGTCAGGCCACAGCTTAAATCCTCTGCATAACACCCTACCGTGCGAACTTTCACCTACCTACCTCCAGCAACGGGGAACTTGCTATGATCTAAAGATCCATTTCCATTTTGGCCCATCAAGAAGTGGTGGGTCCCTAACAAGCCTAGACCCCTGATGCAAGTAGTGCTGGCTTTTGTTTAACTAGTTGTTGGTCAGCCGAGTTAACGAGCTGTGTCCTTGGTAGACAGACAGAACATGTCACTGGAACCTTTGACTGGAGCGCCATCCACTTTGGAAGATTCTCAGGCCACTTTGGGCTTTGTTTTCACTGGTTCCCAATAATTCCTTTAGATACCTGAGAGTGTCTCTGCCACATCTACTAGCAGGAAGTCACTGACTCCATGGGATAATGAGGGTCCCAGCCAAGTTCTGCAATTCCTGGTCCCTCGGCTTCTCTGCCTGTGGAATGGGCCTGGTGAGGACTTAAGGGCCCTAAAGAGTCTTTTAGAACATATGCCCCTGGTCAGGATGATGGTGATGACAATGGTGATCACCCAAATTCCCAGGGAAGTTCTACTTTTCAATTCCCGTATTATTTGGTCTTCATGGCAGCCATCTGAGTGCAGGGAGTTTGGGACAATCAGGGGGAGAAGGAAGTCCTCTGCTCAGTGGATGTCTCTCTCAGCGTCCTCTCCTCCCTGTGGTCCTGTGGAGTTGTCGTGAATAACAGCCAAAGCCGCTATGGATAATCACAAGGACCCAGGATCAATACAGGTTTCCTCATTTGATGTGAAGAGATAACCTGTCATCACAGTGAACATGTAATGAGCCATTTCTACAGTGAGGTTATTACACAAAGTCCTCCAAATGTATATCTTCAACTAACTCTCATACCTCTCTTAGGAAGAATTGTTATCTCCATTTTGCAGATGAAGAAACTGAGGTTCAGACCAATTAGCGGCAGGGACAGGAGCCAGGATGTGAACCTAGCCTGTAGACGCTGAATTCACAACCCTTGATCAGTGATGCCCCACGCGCATCACCTCCCACTAAGAACAAACCCAAAGCACACACCCACAAAACCTTCCAACTGGCCTTGGCTAGAGGTCACAGAACCTACTCCTGAAGGTCTGCCTGTGGTGGGCGTGAGACACACTGGCAGCTGCCCACAGAGTAGGGGCCGCCTCGGGCTGTTGGCTGCCCTTTTTGAAGAACTAGACTCCCACACATTCTTCACCCACCACCAACTCTCCTCTACTTCTTTCCAGATTAATGGCAGGAGGGTGGGGGGCGGTGCACAGAAAGTGTTTGTTGCCCATAAAAATTAACTTGGAGAAGATGGCATCAGTAACCTCTTTATAGGCTCAAGCACCAGCCTGGATAAGGAGATTCTATCCGTGAAGATAGGCTCATGAATATTACCATTTATTACTTTTACCTTCTTATGAAAATTTGTTATCATGTGTCTTTTTTATTCTCCTGATTCTCTCTTACTACTTGCCACTTGTTACTTGTCCACTTGTGTCCTTCTTTTATTCATCTCTCTTCCTATTTTTTATCCAGTGCTAGTATATCTTGTATTTAACCCTCAAGAATTGGTTCAAATGACACCTCCTCCAGGAAGCCCTCCATGATGTCTCTAGGCAATTTAGCAATTCCTCTGGCTGTCCCTTGTGTACACTTTTATAACAGTGCTTAGAAAGCTGTCATTATTTATTCAAACTTCTCATCTCCCTCACTAGGTTGTAAGTCCCTGGAGAAAAGAACCTGTGTATCTCACAGCCCAGCAAGTGCTTGGCACCTCATAGGTGCCCATATAATACAGAAGGAAGGGATGCTTCTTAAGCTTTCTGTCTCATGGGACTTTAAAACAATAATAATAATTGAAAATCCTTTGCAGAGATGGTGATACATATTTTGCAAAATGTCACTCTCAAGCATCTTGAGAACCTTTCTGGGGCTTCTATCTTTTAGAAGTTTTTGGCTGACCTTTCCTGCCTCCATCTTTCTGAGGGAAATCCCACACAACACAGAGAGGCAACTCAAATGCAAGATGATGCCTGAGGCTTGGATTGGAGTGAAAGTGCATCCCAAGGGTTCTCTGGCCTTTGGAGACTATGGCTCCTGAAAATTTTTCTTGGGCTTTACAGGAATTACAGGGAGTTGCTTCATGTCAGACACACAAATTCTTAAAGACATAGTCACCTTGGCTAGTGGATCATCCCAGAGTTTAAAAGGGGCCTCTTCCTCTCAGGAGCAAAGAACTCTCATTGAGCTTCTTATAACCTAATTATCTAACCACCAGGGAAGCTCCAACTTATCTAATGCTACCAGCAAAAGAGCAAATCACTGCAATATAAGGTGAACCCATAACCCTTTCCTTGCATTTTGAAGGCCTTTCCGGCCCACGGACATTGAGACAATAAATACTGAAACCACCACTTCAGGGCAGTGTGTGACAGAAAACAAGAGTGATTTTTAAAAGTAGTCCTCTAGTAAGATGGGAAAAACTCAGCCCAGAAAGTGGTGGAAACTCATATCTTAACGAAGACAGAGAAGCCCAGAGCCCAGAGGAGAGTATGTGGGAAGAGTGAAAACTTACATAAAATTTTCCTAGGAAAAGGGCTGGATTGAAATAATCAAAATATAATGTATAAGCACACTTTTCCTAAAATAAAAAACACTAGGTCACTGATACTCTTATCATTCAAATGCAGTTCAAACTTTCCTAGCCTTCCAAACCCTTCCAAACACGGTTATTGCGTGGAAGAAATCTTGGGACAGAAAGGGAATTTGGGAAAGACAATGGGAAGGATAAGAATTAATCACTCAGAGTTGCAAATGCAGATGCTTTTATTGAGTCCTGCCTTAGCCAGAAGCAGATTCTTCCTCTGACAGGCTCACCAGCTGGGGTCTCAAAGCTCTACCGATTTTGGTAAATGTGAGTAAGCATCTTAAATTGCTTCGGAGATCAGTTGTACCCCCCCCCCCCATTCTCCCAAACAGGGTCAAGTTCCTAACATATCTATATGTACAAATGCCTTCTATTTTTTTATACTCTTCAAGAGAGAAGGAAAATAACAATAATAGTGATTGATATTACTGATTGCTACTAAATGTCTTCCCTGGAAAGTCTGATCCATGGTCATGGACCAAGGGGAGAAGATGCTTGGCTTACTTCGGGTTCAATATTCTGCTGTTACCTACTTGGTTTCAAAGAGAAAGATGTTGGAAGCAGGGACCAAAATATTCAAGGTGTGCTACACACACCGACGGGCTTGTCAGATCAACTGTCTGGGGACCAGGGCATCTCGGGAGAAGAAAATGACATAAACCAACTCATTACAGGGCAGCCAAATCCACCTGACAGCTTCCTTATACTTGCCAAGTGCCACACAGACCTTGCTGATGAGAAGGAAACTGAGGCATCCCACAGGGGTCAGAGTTAGGGCAAAGGTCAGTCTTGGTTGAGACAGAGGCAGGTTGAAAGCACTTACGTCGGAGGATCTCCCGTTGCTTTCGGACGTACCAGGTGTACAGGGCAGCGCGCTTCTGGGTCTTCATGGGGGTGCCTTTGTTGAGATGTTGGGAGAGGTGTGATTGGTTCAGGCCGGTGACATCCACCACTTCCCTTTGGGGGATGTTGTGCTGTTGCATGTAGCCCTTGATCATTTTGGCAGCCCTCCACGGGTCTTCGCTAGACAGATTAAGCAGAGGGTTAGGATGCTGGTGGAAGAGGTAGGGGACAAATATCCTCCTTCTAGAGATTTTACTTAAACTCTGTGCAAAACTCTGACCTTCCCCTATTTCTCCTCCTGCCCAAGTTACATCCTGGGGAGAGAGGCAAGACCGAAATAGGGTCTGGACAAAAGAGGAGATGAAAGCTGCCCTATAGTGTACTCCATCCCTTTCAACTGAGATGGGGAGCATGAAGAGGAAGATGCTTTCCTTGCTTCGGTAATAGGAAAGCAA
Source organism: Moschus berezovskii (assembly GCF_049115385.1). Classification (NCBI taxonomy): domain Eukaryota; kingdom Metazoa; phylum Chordata; class Mammalia; order Artiodactyla; family Moschidae; genus Moschus; species Moschus berezovskii. The sequence continues at coordinate 26,010,961 of NC_142479.1, forward strand.
GCCCATCACTCTCTTTCTGGAAGCAGAAAGAAAAGTTCCTGGGTGTTTCTTTTCGTTTTTGTTTTACATTTTTGTTTGTTTTGCTTTCCTTCACTTTCCTAGAATGTGAGAGATTTTAAAGGAAGAGGCACACCAGAGAGCAGAGGGATCATTCGCTTGTGACTAGGCTGGTTGATCCCCACGATAGGCGGTAGCATCTCTAAATTCACCTGGACTTCTCCACATCACCCCCCTCTGGGGTGGGCGTCTCCGCTTCTTGCGTATAAAATGGCAGTAAAACATAAGTGACCACCTCCCGAGAAGCAAGGAGGACGTCTTGGCCAAATGTTAAACAGTTTTCAGAGTTTCAGAAAACTTTTAAGAAATGATGTTCCTCCCCTGAGGGGCTGAGGAATCACTGCATTGATGTGAAGCAAATAAAGTTAAAACAAAAAATTCTTCACAGCCCCGCCTCCCAAATAAGACCACACAGACGGTCGGATAATTTCAATTTCTGAATAAGATGTGAATGATTCCAAATGCCACTTTCTTTCTAGATTCTTACATTTCTCCTCGACTAGGGTAAGAGTGTCTGGAAGTTAATCTTTCTTATAAATTTCAAGCTTGGGGTAAGAACTCAAACTTTTCATTTAAGTGTTTTCATTTAAACTTTTCATTGAAGTTCATTTCATTCATAAACACAGATAATGTAATAAAACTTCTTTAGAACAACGTATTAGTGCCTCTGAATTTATTCCAAATGTTTTCAACTTTGCCAGTATCTTTTCCTGCTTATTGAATAGGTGGCTTAAAAATGAGCAATCTAATTGAAAACAAAAATTAAGAGACGAGTGCACAGTATAGAATGAAAATATTCATGAAGCAATACATCCATATATATTATTTGTTTAAGGCAGCTACATCATTAACTTAAAAAAAACCAGCATCCCCTTATGGTATGTTTATGTATATAATAGCCTGGTAAAACTTGAAAAAAATGAAGGGAATAATTAGTTTCAGAGGCAACAATAAGCAAAATTTCAGAGGGCAAAACAGAGGGCAAAAAACAGATACAGTTGAAGTAAGTGATTTATTTCTAGATGATGTCTATGTCAACTGAAATCACGTTTGTTAATGAGTTTTTTAACCTAGTAACTAGATTTTTGTAAGCATTTGAAAAATTTGGATTATTTTAGCAAGTCTTTGATATTAAATTTATGAGAACACAAGTTTTGATAGAGATGTTTTTGATAAATGCAAACTCAAAATTACACATATATTTCTCAAGTATTTATAAACGTACTTCCAAGTAATACAACAATATTTAAGTAAAAACAGGAACAAAAAATGAACTGCGTCCATTTCAAACATGGATAATTCACCTTGAGTAAGAGAAAAGTAATGTAACATTTTGAACATGCCCGTGTAAACATCAGCACTCATTTTAAAAGTTTATTTCTGCTAAATACTTGCACAGATATTTTTAGAGTAAAAAACACCTTCAACAGATACCAACAACAGCTTTGAAAGTTAGAAAAAGTATTTGGGTTTTTAAAGGTAATGCTGCTTCGACAGATGCTTTAACATTTTTGGTTTTGTTTAAATTTTTTACTAGTATTTGTTTTGTGTGTTTAAGAAATCTAACTGAAATAGTGTAATGTTCTGAGAGCAAATAATTCCGTGGAGAAAGTGAATGAGCTTAACGACTGGAAAGTTTTAAAACAAAAAACAAAAGGCCAGGGAAACCATATAAACGATAGCAAATCTTTCAGCCGGGATTGAAGACCAGAGCTGGGGATAAGTAAGATGGCGTAGTTACACCTTTATAGCTCTGACCACAGAATTCTCATGGATTTACCGGGAAGGGCCCCAAGTGTCGGTTACGTTTTGAAATTTTAAAATAACAGCCAGTGATCTGGGGTTCGCAACCCCGGTAAACACACGGGAGAAGGGCGCTCGGCATTGTCCTCAGGGCGCAGGTGTCAAGCGCCCGACCTCGGCGCCCGCCTGGTCGGCCCAGCACGCTCCTTTCCAAACAATACCACGAACCGAGAGTCCCTGACCCCGGCTCCGATCGCCGCTATTTCTTCGTTAAGAAGCCTCCACCCGGGTTTCCTGGGGAGCAACCAACTTTCCAACTTTTCCCCGCGCGCGCCCGTCTAGAGCCGGGGCCGGCACCGGAGCGCGCAGCCCCGACCCGCTTTTCAGGCCTCTCTCTTCTTGGAGATGGAAAGAGCGGCTAGCCTCTCCCCAAAGTGACCTGTCCTGTTCTTTTCTTTCCGCCTTAGAGGAGCAGGGTGGACCAAAAGGGGAGTGCGCGCGTCTGGCGTGTAGCAGCCAACTGCTCAGTGACCGGGAGACCACTAGCGATTTCTTGAAAAATTACTTTAATCAAGTCTGACCACTCCTGAAGGTAGGGGAGGGAAGTTAGCAGCCGCTGGGGGAAAGGAGGAGAAACCTTAGGGCCTGTCCTGTGTGTCCCACCCCCGCCCCGGGTGGGGGTCTTGGGCCCCCTAGCCTGGCTCCCCGCCCCCTGGAGCCCGGAGCTCTGCGCAGCGAAGAGAGCTGAGGTCCGGAGCCCAGGGCCGGGCCTGGCTCTCCGCCCGCCCGGCCTGCGGTGTCGGCGATCTCCGGGGCAGCCGGGATCCGGCGCGGGGGCTCGGGGCGGCTGTCCTCGGAGGTCCAGGCAGCCCGGTGCGTGTGTGCTGGGAGCCGCGAACAGCCCCTCGCGTCCGCTTTCTGATTTCCTTCCCCCTCGAAGCCGCGTTTACAACTTCACCAATGAATAACCCGCCTCCCCGTTCAACCTAATCACGACTTTTTGTGTATCTTTCTGTTGATGATTTATAGAAATAAATTAATAACACCCTAACTCCACGTGCTTCAGTTTATATTACATCTCTGCCACGTCTAACCCGGCGCGGGGCTGGGTGCCGAGGGACGCCCCAGGTTCTTCTTCCAAAACCCCGCTGGAAGGCGGGTGCCTGCGGCCAGGCGGATGGGCCTAGGCCCCGCGGGCCCCGGTGGCCGGCGGCCGGACATTGGCGGTTCCTCCCGGCCCGGGGTCAATCTCCGGGCCGCCCCGGCGACCCAGCCGCTCTCTTCTGACCCCTTTCACCTTCCTGCACCCCTAGCCGGGTCCGGGGAAAAACCGCCGCCAAGGGGGCAACCGCCAGGCAAGAAAGACCTCAAACCTAACTAACTGTAGCAACAGACTTTCGGGAAGTTAGAAAAAAAAAAAAAAAATCTAGAAATCCCCCTGATTGTTTTGCTAGAGAGTAAGCCTCCGGGTCCCCAGGTAGCAAATCCAAATGCAAGGTCATATCGCATCCCAAACGGCCACTGCGGGCGGGTGACCCGGGTTGCCCCGGTCCCGGGCGCAACTCCGGCCCTGGCCCTGCCTGGGGACTGCGGCGCTGGAGGGTCCGAGGCCAAGCGAGGGTCTCGGTCCCAGAGCAGCCTGGCTGGGAGCGACGCGCGGTGTAAGGGAACCGCTCGGCTCCTTGAATAATTAGTAAAAAGCTGTCAAAGCCCTAGGCCGCTCGGAAAGGCTTAGCAAACCACTCGGGGCCGGGAGACAGACCGCCGGGCTGCCGGCCTGCCTGGATTCCCCGGGGACTCCGGGGTGTCAGCGGCGAGATCCGGGAACGCCCTCCTTTCTCCCACCAAATCCACCGCGAACTGGAGGCTTGGACGCCCTGATCCCTTGCTTGCTAGAGACGCGGTTTCATTGCCCCTTGCGAGTCTACTCCGACCCGACAACGTGCAAATATTTCCTTTCGCAGATCTAAAAGGGCTTTGGGGATTCCGGATAACCTCGGGGCCTTGCTCCGGCGCTGCAGACCAGAGCGCCCATCGGAGAAGGCGCCCGCCAGATCCCGGCCCCGGAGCCGCCGCTCCCTCTGCAGAGAGCCGCAGGACGCCGCGCCCCACGCCGATTCGGCAGAGGCGGCACCCCGGGAGAAGTGCTTGTGGCCTGGGGTTGCTGCGGGCCCGGAGCCTCGGCACCGGGCAATCGCCGAGGTTTCCGTGCGCCCACTCGCACCTTCGGCCGCGTGGGCAAGAGCTCTGCAAGCTCGGTTCTCCCAGGCCGAACCCCAACCCAGCCGGGAGGGCCCCGCCGGTCCAGGGCGCTGGGCTGGGCAGGAATTCATGAAGTTTCGGGGCTCGGGCCGTCAGATTGAGGCGCTGGGAGGGGTCCAGGTGTTGGGAGAAAAGCGGAGCGCCCCCCGGGGGACTTCTCTGGTGGGAACCAGGCTTGGCAACAGAAGTCAAGGGCCGTGTGGCTCGGCCACGGGGCCCGGGGCTCCGGGTGTTCAGGCGCCCCTCCGCACCTCGGCCCGCGCCTACCTGAGCATCCGGTCCACCTCCGCCCGCTGCTCCGCCGCCTCCTCGGTGTTGAGCGCTTGCAGCTCCTTGAGGATGGGAGGGGTATCATAGTCGTCCCCGTCCTCGGAGCCCTCGTCTCCAGACAGGCGGCCCTTGGCGTGGCCGTTCGTGAGAGTATGGAAGACCGGCTTGGTGTCCGGCTCGGCCCCGCTCCCAGGGGACAGGGGCAGCGTCTCCAGCTTCACCCCGAAACTCGGGGACGGCAGCAACTCCTCCAAGGCCTGGATCAACACCTCCTTGGTGACCCCGGAGCTCAGCAGGGCGCTCAGGAGTTCTTGCTGGAGCGACGTGAGCTTGGACACCATTTTCCAAGGACAGAGAAAGAAGGGGGTGAGGGGGTGGGCGGGTGGGTGCCAGAGAGCAGGGTGGAGGGGAGTTTCACAAGCGAACCCCAAGTCCAGGAACCCCCCCCACCCTTCAGCCTCCAGACACCTGTTACTCCCCGGGGTCCCGGAGTCTCCTCCGAGAGGAGTCAGAAAACTTCTAACATGCCATGATCGCCACCATTAGGCCATATAAGATATGCAAATTAGCGGGAGGGCCCTGCTTTCGGCAAGATGCAAATGGTCCCCGGGGGGGGGGCGGGGGAGGGGAACCGAGAGAGTGAGACTGTTCGAGGCAGACCGAGAGCCCGAGACCCGAGCTGGGAGCCGGGATGCTAGGGTCCAGGGTGTTCACGCCGGGGGGCTAAAGAGAGTCTAGTACCGCTTCCGTGTGTCAGCCAAACTTCAGCTGACCTTTGGACTCGTTAAACAAGTAGCTTGCAGCCTGGTGTGCAAGGCGCCGGGACTTTTCCACTCGCTGCTTTAAGTCCGGAGAGAAGGAGAAACTGCGCTCGGGGGCTCAGGTGAGAGCTGGAGGAAGCTGGGGTGCTCTTGGGAGAAGCAGACGGAGGAGGGGGGCCCTCGCACGCGTCCCGACCAACCTGCAAGCGGTGGGCCCGGAGAGCCGAGCGGGCGGAGGAAGAAACTGACCGCAGGGGAGTGGACGCGGAGACCCGGGGAAAGAGGGGCGTGTTGGGAGGGGGTGAGTGTGGAATGCGGGGTGGGTGGCGGGCACCAAGTTCTACCTGGGTTACCGATTTGCCGACCCCAGGCCTTCCGGCGCCGGGGCTGGTGGCTTGGATTTGCAGAACTGTCTGCCCCAGAGCGTAGGCCAGCGGGAAGGAGGCCGGGAGAACCCTTGGGAAGAGGAGGCGCCGACTAACCGGGTGCAGCGGGGCCTCACGTGCACCCAGCCCGGCCAAGCCGCTTTAAAACCCAGAGTATCAAAGCGCGCTTTCCGGGCAAAACTGGGATTGAGGGGCCTCCTTTCTGTCAGTGAAACCTGTCTGGACAGTTGAAGCCACACGTCTTCTGGGAGCACTGATTTCTGGTTTATTCGCAGCTCCAGGACACAGCGGTTCCCGGGGCCAGAAACTGATCTCTGCGGACGCGAGGTCAAGGCGGCGGTGGCTGGCGACTCCCACGCCAAGTTGGGAAGGGGCCGACCAAGCCAGCGAGGGACAGAAGTGATTGTTCACGCCGGCCCGGCCCAGGGAGGAAGCTGGGAACCTCTCAGCGCTCTCAGAGTTTCACCTGCATCTCCCCGAGGCGCTCGGGGGGAGGAAGGAAGCAGGAGGTGCGCCCGACCTCCAGGCTGCCCAGGACCTGCAGAAGACCCAGGGCAACAGGGGCTTTTTAGGACCCATGACTCACAGTACCATAGTTCCTGGGGCAGAGGACACCTCCTTCCCCTCTCTAAGTCTCAGGTTCATCACCTAAGAAATACTGAAACCTAACGGCCAGAGGATGCAGCATTGTGTACATTGAATGAGCCCACCTGTGAAACCCTGTATTCCAGGAACAGTGTTAACACTTTTCTGAGAAGGCAGGAAGCCGGTTCCTAGTAGGAAAATCTAGCCCTTTGGGAGGTTTAGGATTCTCAGAACCACGCAGATTCAGCGCTGGGCTTGGAGGGACTGGGAGCTTAGGGACAAACATTCAGAATGAGCAGGGAATTTGCGAAGGAGCTTCTAAGCAAAGTCTCCCCCCTTTCCCACCTTTTAAAGACAGGAGGAAGAGGAGTAGGAGTGGGAGTGGGGAGGGTCATCAGATCTGTCTGCTTGGTTCAGGTACCAGGGCTGAAACCCAGATGTGGTTGATCCAAGTCAGGCGGCTGAGGAGCTTGTTGTTGTTTAGACCCTAAGTCGTGTCCCACTCTTTTGCGATTCCATGGACAGTAGGCCTGCCAGGCTCCTCTGTCCATGGGATTTCCCAGGCAAGAATACTGGAGTGGGTAGCCATTTCCTTCTTCAGGGGATTTTTCCCGCTTGAGGGATTGAACCCGTGTCTGCTGCATTGGCAGGCAGATTCTTTACCACTGAGCCACCAGGGAAGCCCTGCTAAGGAGCTAGGTTGACTTTTTAAAATATAGGGTTTGCTCTGCACTCCTGGACCACCCACGAGAAAAGGGTGATTGTGTGCACGGAGCTCTGGGTGACCTTTACAGCATCTCAGTGTCTTTCCCCGAGAAAGGGGTAAGAAGTTCATAGAAACGAGGGCTCTTCATTTCACCTCATTGTCTTGGAGTTTGTTGTGACATATGGCACCTCCTTGCCCCTCACAGTTCAGCCCATTGGGAGAACATTTTTTGCCTCCCCAGCTCCCCTCAGCAAGGATAATGAAGTGTTCTGAGTAAATGTCCCTGGAGAACAATCGCTTTTTTTCTCTGTCTCTCACTTGCTATCATGATAGAAGCAGTCAAGTGTAATGAAGATCAGTTTCTGTGTTTAGCTGGGAAAACCCATTAAAAAACCAGCCATCACTTCCCTTTTAACAACAAAGCTTTGGTTTGTAGTTCCGACTGCTGTGTGCCCAGTCTGACTCTCAAGCTTCCTTATCTCTCAAAATTCAGGTGTCAGCAAACCCATTCTTCCCCCCACCCCAGCCAATGGAAACACACAGAATGTTGCCCAGAGTACAGGGATTTCCTATGTGTGTCCAGGTAATCTGACTATTCAAAGCTAGCAGCCTCCTGTAACCCTCTTGCTCAGGTATTGGTGTATACCACCTGATGCAATATGGGTGCTAACCAAGTAACTGCAACTATAGATCTGTGGGCAGACCCGTTATCTATCTCTTCATATGGAAATTTAGAAAGAAAAAGTGTAAGGATCCCAGCAGAGGGTCCTTCAGGATGTGGGTCACAAATGCTCACCAAATGAATTATTTCATAAAACACTTTGGTTAGGCTTCCTCCAAACAGAGGAAGCCAGACATAACTGAAATACTCTTGTTTATGTTTCACACAGGATAAATTAATGATGGACTGACACAGTAGCCCCGTTTTAAAGAACTGGGAAAAGAAGACGTAGGACATTTTAAAGAGGTGGCTTTGGAGCTACCGTAATAAGTTAATAGAAGGATTGAGATTGGGGCTCAGAATTTTCGAGTAGGGCTTTAGGATGAAAGAGAAAGGGCTCCAGTTTTATTGCGTTGGGAGATGGGAAGTTGAAAGGGGGGGATTCTGCTGTGATTCCTCAGCAGAGAATAAAGAGCAGATGTTGGCGTCAAACAGATCTAAATGCGGGTTCTGCAATCTGCTTAACCAGCTGTGCAACTGGGATAAGCTTGCATTACATAAGCTTCTGAGCCTCAGTTTCCTTAGGTAGCAAATGATCCTAATACTCTACTGTGTTTTTGTGAAGGTAAAAGAATAATGAGTTAGTAACTGCAGGTTCAAGTGTCTGACATGTTTAGAAACAGACAGCCCATCATGAAAACATGCAAAGAAGTAAGGCAGCTGATCTTCTGGGGCTCTTTTATTCCCAGCTTTTTTTTTTTTTTTTTGAGTTACTGAATTTAAGGAGACCAGATTAGGTTCTTCTACTCAAACAATGAATCCACTCGTTCACACCCCAAGATTTTTCTATGGGAAATGTAGTCCATGATCCAAGATAATTTAAAATCCAGTTGGCTCATTAGTCTATGAAAGTTTTCTGGGCACCGTCTTGGAAATTTCACAGAATGTCACTTGTGGTTCCCATGGACTCGGTCTCTCCCGTAACTTCACAGCCTAGGTGATCCTGCTTTCCTGCCCTTATGCACACAGTCTTCTTCCTACTTTCCACAGTTCTCCTGATTTGCTTACAGCTGGGAGAACCCAATCCTCCCTGTTCTCTGATGCTCCCTTCTCCACATTGATTCAGGAGAGTCTCTAGAAAGTCTCAAAATGAAAGCATCTCTAGAGTTAAGCATGAATACTGCCCTGTCCTAGTCTGAAAGAGGCTGGAAGCCTTATTGTTAAGAGAGCAGTGTTGTAGCCTAGAGAGCATTCTAGACTGTGGCATTAGAGCCTGAGTTTCCATCTCTGGATACAAAAGTCTTCTCTGGATAACTCTTCACCTCCCCAAAAGGCTTGGCTGGGCACCTTCTCTGATTCTGCTTTTGAAAGATGGCCACTTGGTCTGAATGGCCATTTAAGTTCCTGATCTTTTCCATGATTTGAAATTCCAGAATGACCACGTTGTCCGTTTCTGGACTTTTGGGCAGATGATACCTGAGCTCAGACTGGAGTAGTACTAGATATGGGACACTGTGGAAAGTAAACTCCAAGAAGATGGAAACCGTCTTATGACTTACTCTTCAATGTCCGGAGAGGTGTCTGATCCATAAAGATGCTCAATGAAACCTTGTTGAATAAATGAGCAAGTAATCATTCCTCCACAATACCTTTAAGAGTGATTTTTGTGTCCTTATTTATACTTGATTTTTCTAGTTGTCAGCATGGAAGCTGTAGTTTAAATACCTTTCCCAGACCCAAATGGGTATATGATGTGTGACTCCATTTATATAAAGTTAAAAAGCAGGAAAAACTAATCCATGGTGATAGAGGTTAAAATTGAGGCTACTTGGGACCTCCCTGGTGGTCCAGTGGTTAAAACTTCGCCTTCCAATGTAGGGGGTGCAGGTTTGATCCCTGGTTGGAGAGCTAAGATCCCACATGCCTCGCGGTCAAAAATACCGAAACATAAAACAGAAGCAACACTAACAAATTCAATGAAGACTTTTACAATGGTCTTAAAAAAAAAAATTGAGGTTACTTTGGGGGATGTATTCACAGGAATGGGTAATGAGGGAGCTTTCTGGGATGCTGGGACAGTTCTCTGTCTTGATCAGGATGGTGGATACATCATCAGGTTACACACTTTGGATTTGTGGATGTTGCTATAAATTGAAACTTTGTTAATGTTAGCTACTCAGTCATGTCTGACTCTTTGCAACCCCATGGACTGTAGCCCATCAGGCTCCTCCATCCATAGGATTTTTCCAGGCAAGAATACTGGAGTGGGTCGCTATTTCCTTCTCCAGGTGATCTTCCTGACCCAGGGATTGAACCTTGGTCTCCTGCATTTCAAGCAGACTCCACTGTCTCAGCCACTGGGGAAGCTCAAATGATAACTTGGTAAAAAGTATATAATTCCAAAGCATAAAATATAAACAGTGGCAGGCACCTCCTCACTGCCCACTTGTTTACAGTTGCTGCATGGCCCTATACACCCTTTCCCATTTGTCATGTACAGTTTATCACCATTGAGACTTACAGACTAGCATATTTCAGGGATGGGCAAACTTTTTCCATAAAGGGCTGGATTGTAACACACTGGTAAAGAACCTGCTTGCCAGTGCAGGAGATGCAAGAAACTCGGGTTTGATCCCTGGGTTGGGAAGATCCCCTGGAGTAGGAGTTGGCAACCCACTCCAATATTCCTTCTTGGAAAATTCCATGGACAGAGGAGCCGGGTGGACTACCATCCATGGGTTCTCAAAGGGTCAGACATGACTGAGCACATCAGTGTGTTAGCAAGTGTTTTAGGCTTTTGAGGCTTATAATCTCATCACAACTGCTCAATTCTGCTGTCATAGACAATACACAAATGAATTGTGTGGCTCTGTACCAATAAAGCTACTTACAAAAGCAATTGGATGGACTTCACTGGTGATCCAGTGGTTAAAAATCCACCTGGCAATGCAGGACACAGCAAAACAAAACCAAAAAACAATTGACTGGCTGGATTTAGCCTGTGGGCTACAGTTTTGCCAAAGCTCGGATAAAACTATATATCTGAAAGAGACCTGAGAGGCATCTCACTTCACTTCTGCGTCTTTGGGACGAGGAAACAGATTCAGGGAGGAGAAATGACTTTCCCAAGAGATATTAGCACAGATCACCTGAGAGATCCTGGATTTGGAATCGAATAGAGCAGCTGTTTGTGGGTGTGGCTTTGGGAAAGTTACTTAATTTGAATCTTTATATAAGCACCATATGTCAATGGTGATAATAGTGGAATTTCTATCTCCTAGAGTTATTGGAAGGATTAAATTAGATAACACAGAAAAACACCTTGTAGGGGGCTTGGATTTGGTTTCCAATGAAGTGTTTTCTTAATCATAGCACACAGATCAAGGGCTCCTTCCTGCCTCCCTTCCTTCCCTCCTCCTAAAGCACACCTTCTAGGCTAAGTTCACTGACAGACACAACCAAGGGTCTACTACCTGTGAAGTCCTCCGGGGACAGCTGCAAGCTTGGGACAAGTGGCTCCAGGAGGATGTCAGATCCTACCACCCCAGCCCTCAGCTTCCTTTCTAGAAATCCCTTCCAGCTCTGCGCTTTTATTTCCCCAAACAAGCTGCTATCAGATGATCTTTGCCAGGAAAACTCCTAAGGGTAGAGGACATTTCTCTCATTTGATTCAACAACCCACCTCCTTCTTGCCGGGTCATTTTTAGAAATAGGGTGTTCCCAGGAGCTTGTAAAAGATTAAATTAAAAACGAGCAACCTAGTATGATATTAAACAATAAATACTACACCTGGCATAGACAGCCTTCACTCCAGAGCAATAATCTAGCCCTTCTACTACACCCATGAAAAGTGAGGTTGGCAGGGGGCCCGGAACACAGCAGGGGCTGTATAAGTGTTTATTGAATCAATGATATGGGCCAGGCTAGTGTTTGGAAAAGAAAGAAAGGCAATACCCTTTACTAAGTTTTCCTGGAATCTGTTTTCAGATTAATAGTCAAAGAATGGTTGGTGAGGGATCCTCCTGGTACTCTCCTCTGTATTCTTCCCGCAAACCTGTGAGCTAGGCAGCACCAGTCCTGCTTTAATGATGAAGAAATAGAGGCTCTAAAAGGGTAAATACTGGCCCAAGGGCCCACAAATGGTTAAGGAGTGGAACCTTGGCCTTGAACTGAGGACTCCCTGGTGCTCCATTAAGTACCTTCCTTCTGGTCCTTTGCATCTTCCAAACCCAAACAGGATGGGAGAGACAGGGCATAGAGAAGCACCCTAAACAGTTTCAGGCAGAGAAATCTTGTGATGTGTTAGAGAGAGAAAGGTCAAAGTCTTTCCTGTCTAAGGTGATTCCAGCCACATAAAGAACTCTAACATTTGTACAGTGTTTTATGGTGTTCAAAGAGCTTTCTCCTTTCATTTGATCCTCAAGACAGTCTCACAAAGAAGGCAAGGCAGGCATTAGTATTCACATTTCACAGACGAGGAAACCGAGGCTCAGAGAGGAAAAAAGACCCACCGAAGATTCCAGTACCACTCTCTATTGACCCAAGTCTTCTGAAGCTGGACTCTACAGTGCTCTCCACAATATTGTGTTTGTGCAGTGATGAGATTAGCACAAGGCACAGCCCAGAACAGATACAAGATTTAAGGATTAGGTAAAAAGAGTTACCCCCCCATTCAAAAGTTGGTTTAAAGCTCAACATTCAGAAAACTAAGATCATGGCATCTGGTCCTATCACTTCATGGGAAATAGACGGGGAAACAGTGGAAACAGTGGCTGACTTTGTTTTCCTGGGCTTTAAAATCACTGCAGATGGTGATTGCAGCCTTGAAATTAAAAGATGCTTACTCCTTGGAAGAAAAGTTATGGCCTACCTAGACAGCGTATTAAAAAGCAGAGACATTACTTTGTCAACAAAGATCTGTCTAGTCAAGGCTATGGTTTTTCCAGTGGTCATGTATGGATGTGAGAGTTGGACTGTGAAGAAAGCTGATCGCCGAAGAATTGATGCTTTTGAACTGTGGTGTTGGAGAAGACTCTTGAGAGTCACTTGGACTGCAAGGAGATCCAACCCATCCATCCTAAAGGAGATCAGTCCTGGGTGTTCATTGGAAGAACTGATGTTGAAGCTGAAACTCCAATACTTTGGCCACCTGATGTGAAGAACTGACTCAATGGAAAAGACCCTGATGCTGGGAAAGATTGAAGGCAGGAGGAGAAGGGGATGACAAAGGATGAGATGGTTGGATGGCATTACCGACTTGATGCACATGGGTTTGGGTGGACTTCGGGAGCTGCTGATGGACAAGGAGGCCTGGCGTGCTGTGGTTCATGGGGTCACAAAGAGTCGGACATGACTGAACTGACTGACTAGTCCTGAAGTCATGCTCAAGTGATGGAAAAGCTGGGACGGTGTCAGGAAAGATATGGGGCCCAGGCCACGAGACAGGAGCCACTACCCACTTGGTGTGCCACCCTGTTTCTCTCCACCTGTGTCTCCTCTTCTTCCACGGTGGACACACCCCTGCTCTGCGGGTGGTGTCTGGTCAGGTCAGTGACATGATCTTAGACATGAGTGGCCACTGGGCCTCAGCTAAGGGATGAGCAAGGTCTTCAATGCTAGGTGACCAGACACAGACCCTGCTCCCAGGCCTGGGGGTGAAGAGCACACAGGGCTGCTGAATCAATGCAGCAAATATTTATTGAGCACCTACTGGATGCTGGGCACTTTGGAAGCTGTCTAGTCATGCAGAGATGAATGTGATTTCATTGCTGCTTTGAAAGTGTTGGTTTATAATGGGAGAGACAGACACATATACACATATTTCTCTTCTTTGGATTAAAAAATGTTTTGTTGAATTATTTTATGTTGTTTTTGGTCACACCGTGTGACATGTGGGATCTTAGTTTTCTGATCAGTGATCTAACCTGTGTCATCTGCAGTGGAAGCAGAGTCTTAACCACTAGACCACCAGGGAAATCCCATATACTCCTATTGCTAGACAGGGTGGAACAGGCTTTGCAATAAGCATGGTGCTGATCGCTCTGCATAAAGCATCTCATTTATTCTTCATAACGGCCCTGTGAGATAAAACTATTCCTTTGACTTTTAGTTTTCTCCATTTGTGCTCAGAAAGCTCAAGATTTACACTGAGATCTTGTGTTGCCTAGCTTCACACATTTTCTGTACTTGTCGAGATGCAGCAACGAAAGGGAACTCAGGGTAGGGCTTGGAATCAGGCTGATGTGAGTTTGTAACCTGTCTCTCCTGCTTCCCAGATGTGACCCTGGGCAAGCTGCCACTCGGAACCTCAGTTTCTTCATCGGTCAAAAGGAAAACAGTGTAGAATTTGGCAGAAAAGATAAATATGTAAACCACTTGGCACAACGAATAAATAGAAGCAAATGCTAATAATAATAGGGGAATCAGCCCAGTTCTGTGGGGACTCAGAGCATTTGAAAGGTAAGTAGAATTTTGACAAGAACTCAGAACACATTTCAGGCAGAAAGAATTATTAAGCAAAGGCTTGCAGGCGTGAAAATAGGTGAGGAGGTGATGGGGGCAGAGGGCAAGCTGAGTTGTCTGGACCATGGAGGGATCTTGCTAATGATGACGCTGGGAAGTTAGGGAGGACTGATATGAGCAAACACTGGATGCCATGCCCGGGGGTCTGAACCTTTTTCCTTAGGCAATGTGTGTGTGTGCGTGCATGCTCAGTCATGTCCGACTCTCCGTGAGCCCATGGCCTGTGTGGACTGTAGACTGTCAGGCTCCTCTGTCTGTGGAATTTTCCTAACAAGTACACTGGAGTGGGTTGCCATTTCCTACTTCAGGGGATCTTCCCAACCCAGGGAGGATCCTTTCTAGGGTGGGTTTGAGGCTCCAGCTGCAGGCCCCACCAGTCCTGTTTCTTCCCAACTCCCATCCAGCAACCACCGCCCTCCTCGCCACCCTTAGGGAGCCTGATATAGGCACAGAGAGGTGGGGAGAACATGCTGGAGCCTCACGGCACTGCAGGGACATGACAGTGGCCATCCCTGACCCAGGCTGACAGTGTCTGTCTGCCATGGGTTGGAGCTGAGGCCCTAGGAGGAAGAGCTGCTTGGCTTGACTTCCACAGCCTCAGCTGGGGCATCGTGCATTGGTCCAGCAGCTGGGCAAGGGGGAAACTGGCAGCTGGTGGGCTGTGCGCCCAGGTGTGTACTGAGTCACAGGCTGGGGTTCCCAGACAGTAACCTGTTATCTTCCCTCTCCCCCAAGGGAATGAGGCATTAAATAGCAAATAAAAAATAAACAGGGAGGGAGAAGACAGAGAGAGGGAGGCAGAGAGTGAGGGGGAATGTCCCCAAGATCCCGCTGGACAGAGGCAGCGTGCGTTCTCCCTGCCCGGCCTTTGCCCAGACCTCAGCCTGGTAAGAATGTTCTGTCACAGTCCGTGGGCTGGACCTTGGCCTCTTTCCACACATTCAGAATCACCGGCTAATGAAGTGGATATTGTTTTCTGGTCCATCTCTCTCACCCGATGGCTAGTTCCCCTCCATGGGCCTCGCTCAGCAGTGGTGTCAGGAGTGATATAGAGGCTGACCGTTTCCCATCACTGTCCCACACACCTCATTAACTCCTCCTTGCAGCTGGAGGTGACCATTACGGATTAGAAAAGCCAGCGGGCTCTTCAGAGAGCAGAGGACCCGCGGTTTCCCAGAAGTTCCTGACCCATGTGTTCTCTCCCGTAAGACATGGGAGGTGACCTTCTGAGTTATAGAGCCATCGGAACAAAGGCACGTCTGCAGCTCTTAGAGAATCACTTTTTTTTTTTTAAATAAGAGACTTGCCTTTAAAAGCAGAGGATTAGGTTTGAAACTTACAAAAACAAACTAGTGAATGTAACAAAAAAGAATCAGATTCACTGAATCAGAGAAGGAACTAGTGGTTACAAGTGGAGAGATGGAAGAGCGAAGGAGCAATAAAAGGGTAGGGAATTAAGAGGCAGAAACTCTCAGACATAAATTAAACTATAAGGATACACTGTACAACACAGGGAATCTAGCATATTTTTTGCCATAGATGGGGAAGTAGTGGAAACAGTGTTAGACTTTATTTTGGGGGGCTCCAAAAATCACTGAAGATGCTGATTACAGCCTCAAAATTAAAAGATGCTTACTCCTTGGAAGGAAAGTTATGACCAACCTAGATAGTATATTAAAAAGCAGAGACGTTACTTTGCCAACCGTCTAGTCAAGGCTGTGGTTTTTTCCGTGGTCATGTATGGATGTGAGAGTTGGACTGTGAAGAAAGCTGATCGCCCAAGAATTGATGCTTTTGAACTGTGGTGCTGGAGAAGACTCTTGAGAGTCCCTTGGACTGCAAGGAGATCCAACCAGTCCATTCTAAAGGAGATCAATCCTGGGTGTTCATTGGAAGGACTGATGCTGAAGCTGAAACTCCAATACTTTGGCCACCTCATGCGAAGAGTTGACTCACTGGAAAAGACTCTGATGATGGGAGGGATTGGGGGCAGGAGGAGAAGGGGACGACAGAGAATGAGATGGCTGGATGGCATCACTGACTCTATGGACATGAGTTTGAGTGAACTCCGGGAGTTGGTGATGGACAGGGAGGCCTGGCGTGCTGTGATTCATGGGGTCGCAAAGAGTTGGACACAACTGAGCAACTGAACTGAACTGAACTGAAAATGATTAGGGGACTTCCCTGGTGGTCCAGTGGTTAAGACTTCGCTGACCAAATCAGGGGGTGTGGGTTCAATCCCCAGTTGGGGGGCTAATATCCCACATGTCTTGCAGCCAAAAAACCAAAACATGAAACAGAAGCAATCCTATAACAAATTCAATAAAATCTTTAAAATGGTACACATTAAAAAAAACTTTGAAAAATTATTAATACTATAAATTTATGTATATTTTAAGTTAAGTATATATATTAACTTAAAGTTAAGTCATGTATATTCTTAAGTTATGTATGCTGCTGCTAAGTCACTTCAGTCGTGTCCGACTCTGTGCGACCCCATAGGCAGCCCACCAGGCTCTCCTGTCCCTGGGATTCTCCAGGCAAGACCACTGGAGAGGGTTGCCACTTTCTTCTCCAATGCATGAAAGTGAAAAGTGAAAGTGAAGTCACTCAGTCGTGTCCAACTCTTAGCGACCCCATGGACTGCAGCCCACCAGGCTCCTCCGTCCATGGGATTTTCCAGGCAAGAGTACCGGAGTGGGGTGCTATTGCCTTCTCTGTAAGTTATGTATATTCTACCACAATAAAAACTTAGAAAAATAAAGAAGAATGAGACGAGAGCACTTCAATGTGGAATAAAAGAATATTTTTTTGGAATCAAAGAACACCAAAAAAAAAAAAAGAATACAAAATTACTTTACAAAATTACACCAGAGGAACCCTGAAGCATTATCTATTGAAAGGAATGTCTCTGTTTCAAATTTGATCTAGCCCTGGCACTGGGAGGCATGTGATACTTGTTGGGTGAAGGAAAAAGTGAAAACGGTGTATTTTCATGACAGTCCTGTGATGAGTCAAGGTGGATGGTGTCTCTGGAAGTGAAGTGCCTGGTCGCACAGTGCAGAAGCCAGTGGCAACGCCGTGTCCTCCACTGTCACCTTTCTCCAAGCCATCTTTTCATCTCCTCCGAGATCTACCACTTGCCAAGACGCTCTGGTGAAGTCATCCTGTGAGGACAATGGTCTGTACTGAGCACGTCCAAGAAGGCAGGTGTGGTGCTGGGCCCGGGTTGCGGCGCAGTACGGGGCTGCCAAACCAGCCCTGCCCTCAGGAACGGCCCGGCCCGGCCACCTGCTCCTGGCATCCCAAGAGCCCCACTCCCTGGTCCTGAAGCTCTTCATTTTCTCTGTGGTCTCCTATGGCTCATTAGTAAACATTGTTTTCTATTCTATGTGAGTATTCACTTAAAAAAATTTTTTTTTTCTAAGTTACAAAACTAATAAACATCACCCTGTGATCCAGCAATTTGACTTTTGGGGGGATATACCCCAAAGAACTGAAAGCGGGGACATTCGCACAAAAAAGTTCACAGCAGCACTATCACGATGGCTGCAGAGTGGGGAGTTCCCTGGCAGTCCAGTGCTTAGAACTCAGCGCTCTCACTGCTGAGGGCCCAGGTTCATTGGCTGGTCCAGAAACCAAGATCCCACAAACCATGCAGGATGACAAAAAGAAGAAGAAGAAAAAAAAACAGCGAACATGTGGAAGTAACCCAAGGGGCCAAAGCAGATGGATGGATAAGCAAACTGTGGTGTCCACATATAGTGGAATATTTTTCAGCTTTGAAAAAGGAAGGGGATTCTGGCAAATGCTACAACAGAGATGGACCTTGAGGGCACTATGCTAAGTGGAAGAAGTCAGTCCCAGGAGGACGAATACTGTACGATTCCACCAGAGGAGATGCGGAGAACACTCAACCCCACGGAGCGAGAAACAGCGACGGTTTCGAGGCAGGGTGGGGGTGGTGGGAGTGGGGAAGGTGCAGTTAGTGTGTGATGGGTGCAAAGGTTCAGTCTGGCTGGATGAAAAACGTTCTAGAGAAAGATGGTGGTGATGGTTACACGACACTGTGGATGCACGTGATGCCACTGAAAGGTACATTTAAGAACGATTAAGATGATACATCTTGTTTGTTTTACCACAATGTTTAAGAACTTAACAGACATTGCTGAACAGAAAACAATCAAAACTGGATAAAGCAGAAAGAGAGGCTCCTTTCTTACCTGTTCACTACCTGCTTCCCAATCCCCAACTCTCTCTTTCTCTAAGCATTTGCTGTTCAGTTTACCTGCTTCCTGCATGCATGCTCACACTGGGGGTGTGTGTGTGTGTGTGTGTGTCTGTGTGTGTTTGTGTGTATACTTAAAAAAACCAAACCAAGGTCCCTGGTTCCCTCATTTCTGTTGTATACTCCTCAAGGGCTGTCCAGAGGAGACCTCAAGCCCACAGGCAGCGGGGACAGATTGCCGCGTTTGAATTTCCATTCCATCCTGTGACAAGGGACTAAGGGACTTAACCTCTCTGGAGCTCAGTTTCTGCTTCTGAAAATGGGTACATTATTAAACCTTGGTCTCTGGAAGTTTCTCCCTTGACCTGGACTCTGAGAGCAATCAGGGCTCAGGGAAGTCTGCAAACAGGGAAGGCGGGGGAGGACCTTCCAGGAGGTGGTAAACGCCTATTTACAACATGTGTTTCATCTTTCCGCAGAGGGTCTAGCTAAGAACAAGTTATCTTTATCTCTCCAGCAATCGAGAGCAGCTGTTACAATACCGATATCCTTTTCAAAACAGCAGATCCTTGGAGTGAAAATTCATATTTCAAACTTTAAGAAGAGGTGACAGAGCAGTATCCAGAAAATATCTAGGACCCGGAGCACATGGGTTGGTAATATTAGGAAGATACTGGGGTAGTGGATTATGTGAAGCACTTGGAGTCAAGGTGCCCAAGTTCAAATTCCACCTTATAGAAACAAATAACCTTGAGTCATACAAACTGTAATGCTGCAAGCCTCAGGTTCCTTGCCCAGAAAGAGGGCATCATATTTCATATTATATAGGATTACTGTGCGGATTAAACTGCCATAGTATGCAAAAGTGCTTTGCAAACCATACAGCTCTTAAGCAAGTGTAAATGATTATTACTGACTTATTATGATAATGGATTTATGTCAATGTTTTGCCAGAGGCTCATGCAGTAGCAGAATCTCTTTTTTATTTTTCAAGAATGAAAATAATTTTTTGTTGTTGTTGTTCTTGGTAATATATAATCGTTTAAAAAATTACAGCAAAATGAAAAAGTACAAGTTTCAATAATCATAGCTGCTGTTGACACTTTGAAATCCTTATTATTTGGAGAGATTTCAATAGATTAAATGAGAAAAAAAGTTTCAAACACTTTTATAGCATGACCCTAGTAATAGCTCATAAATTACTCCCAATCAAGTATTAGTGATGAGAAGAAACCTGCAAGTTACTAATTAACACCATATGAGACTTCCCTGGTGGCACAGTGGATAGGAATCTGCCTGCAGGAGATATGGGTTCAATCCCTGGTCTGGGAAGATCCCACACATCTCAGAACAGTACCAAAGCTCACGTAACATAGCTACTGACACCCGCATGTTTGAGCCTGTGCTCTCCAACAAGAGAAGCCACCGCAGTGAGAAGCCTGCCTACCACCAGAGAGTAGCCCCTGCGGGCCGCAACTAGAGAAAATCCCATACAGCAATGAAGACCCAGAACAGCCAAAAGTAAAATAAATGAGCAAACAAAAATTTTTTAAAAATAAGATGATATGATCTTTTAAGATTTGTATAATCTGGAAATTCTATCAATTATTTATATAGAAGTTTCATGTATTTATATTATAGTAATGTACTAGTTAGGACCTAGGTTCAACCTGGGTAAAAATGGATATAACAGTGTAAATTCATAGTTTTGGTGCAGATTAGATTAGAGAATGCACAGTGTTGTCACAAACTGAGCCTTCATAAATGTTAGTTGTCACTACTGTCAATAACAATATATTAAGGTTATTTTGTTTCCTGTTTCTGATGACAGTTAGTAGTTGATCTGACTAATCTGTGATCACCTGAGGTAAAGTAGTAAAATTCTCAATTTACAAGGTTTGAAGGTAGAACAGAGGAAGAGATGATTGTATGAAGACTCTTTGAAAGTCAGGAGTGGTGGGTGGTAACGGACAGGTAGTCAGGCTGGGTGACGGTCCTGGGACTTCTAACCTGTGGTTACCACTGTGGCTTGTTTGGTCTAAACTTTAACCACTATACTGAGATTTCACGTGACTTTCTCCCTATCTTCTGGTCCAAAGCTGCTTTGGTGCTACTGCTGGATTTGCTAATATGTGAAGAAATAGTACTTTTTACCCCTCTGCCAAAGATGGGAAATATTACAGGAACTATCTCATAATTCAGAGCAGAAAAAATTTCTTCCATTTAATCTAATTCTACAGTCTTTCCCCATCCCTATCAGATAGGAGTTGTTAACACTTGGTACATGCAAAGCTTGGGAGAGAATGGAGACAGGTTTTTGAAGTTTTAAAGTTACTTTTGAAGTTTTGGGGAGAATGGATGCATGTATCTATATGGCTGAATCCCTTTGCTGTCCACCTGAAATGATCACAACATTCTGAGTAGGCTATTATACTCCAATACAAAATAAAAAGTTAAAAACAATAAAAATGAAATGTTAAAAAAATTTTTTTAATGGTTAAAATATTGGGAAAAAAAGTTACTTTTTCACTTTTGCTATCACAGGAAATTTCTTCTGTATCATGGAAAACACACACCTCTCCCAGTTTGCAATGAATAGTGTAAATAACATTTGTGACTTTAACCACAACAAAAATGTGCCACCTTTTTGGTGGTCTTTGAGGTTTACCTTTCAAAAACTATTTCAAGGAGCTAAGTTTTGTTTTTTTTCTCTGATCACTGCTGACTGACTAAGGACTCCAGGCTGTTTACATGGGAGAGCTTTAGATACGGTTATTTGTGTGGCATTGTATCAAGTCCTTCAAATATTTGCCGGGAGGTTTGGTGGAAAATGTCTAGGCCAGTGCAAACACTGCCGGCCCCAGAGAAATCCAGGCGGCTCAGAGGACCATTCCAGAACCTGTGCTCTGTCGTATTGTCCCTACAAGGAGACCCTCTGCACCTCTGTCGGACAGAATGAGCCCATTAAAGAGCCCTATATGGGTTCACGTCATGAGAGTCTCCTGATTTAGCCACCGCTGGATTTGTTCATTCCTCATCTGTGAGAGGTCCGGTGGAAAGCCGTTGACCTCACAGTCAGGCAAGCTGAGCACCAGTCCTCCATCTGCTGGGCCACTTACTTGCTGGGCCACTTTGGCAAGTCACTGGCCCACTCTGGGCTCTGATTTTCTTAATATTAAAAGGAGAAGACTGAACAAAATGAGCTCTAAGATCCCTTTGTTTGAGCCTATCTATAAGGGCTTCCCTGCTGCCTCAGACAGTCAAGAATCTGCCAGCAATGCAGGACACTGGGGTTCAACCCCTGGGTGGGGAAGATCCCCTAGAGAAGGAAATGGCAACCCACTCCAGTATTCTTGCCTGGAGAATTCCATGGACGGAGGAGCCTGGCGGGCTATAGTCCACAGGGTCACAAAGAGTCAGACGGGACTTAGTGACTAAACAGCAACAATCTTTCTATAAAGTACCTCTTGGGTGTAGTCATTGAACCAGGCCAGCAGCAGACGATACAAAGAAAAATAGATTCTTTGTCTTCAGAAAGTTTGATTGAATGTTTAAACTCTTTTATTAATTTCTCAGCTCCCAGCAGTTCCCTACAAGCTCACAATCTCAGAGGGTATACATGGGCACATAATAAATTATTTATTGATATATTACAATGCATGTTGAAATAACACTGTCTGTTTCCCTGAAATAATATTGTCTGTACACTCTGAATTTTTGTACAGGTGACCACACACTCAGAAGGCCAATGTATGAATAAATCAATCTATAATAACAGTTACGTTTATGTGTAACAATGGCCATAATTTATTAAGCACCTACTATGTACCAAGCTCTTTGTTGGTACTTTAAAATTTTGAGCTCAAGAATTCTCACAACAGTCTTGTAAGGTAAGCCGTGTTATCTCCACTTTACACACAAGGAAAACAAGACTTTTAAGAGGTAAAGAAACCAGCCCAACTTCATATTTATATTAAGAAGCTACACGTTTGGCTCTGTGTTTCCAGAGTCAGGTCTCCTAGCCCTGAACCTCTTGCTTTGGGTGTAATGTTCTGCATTTTATGAAGTGTCTATATATATATATATATATATATATATATATATATATATGCATGTATATATGCTTTCAGATTTGAAGATGAGGAGATTAAAGCATAGAGAGCCGGGGTGGGATGGCAGAGGTTTTGGGGAAGGGAGGTTCAAGAAGGAAGAAATATATGTATACTTACTTATGGCTGATTCACACTGTTGTGTGGAAGAAACCAATACAACATTGTCAAGGAATTATCATCCAATTAAAAATAAAACAATAATAATTTTAGAAAAGCATAGAGAGCTTAAATGTCGTGCCCCCAAATCCCTTGATTAGTGAGTGGCAAATATGGGATTCCAAACCAGGTGTTCTGACTCTAAAAACCAGAGCTTCCCCTCCTTGCCACATCACTTGTGCGTTGATGCCTGACTTGCTTCTCTATAGGATTTTCTGAACTGCCCACTTCCAGGTGGGGCCAGCATGCCACATGTATCTTCCCCTTCCTACTGTTTATACACGGCTTCCTATTTCCTTCCTCAAACCTACTTTTCCTCCAATCTCCCAGTTCTATAAACGGTATGTCCATCTTTCTACTGTTTCATGCCTCCAAACAAGAAGGCATCCCTGTCCCTGACACCTGTATCTTACCCTTCAGCAACCCCTGTTGGATCTTCCTTTAGAGTAAACCCAGAATCTGGTCCCTTCCTGGCACCTCCATCAACACCCCCTCCATCATCCCAGGCATCTTTCCTATTGTCTAATCTGGTCCCCCTGCTTCGTCTATTCTCTACCAAGCAGCCAAGGAGTTTTCGTTCAATCAAAAGGTAATGTTTGGACATCCCCTGTGGTCCAGTGGTTAAGAATTCACGTGCCAATGTGGGGGACATGGGTTCGATCCCTGGAAGACTCTATATGCTGTGGGGCAACTAAAACTGTGCATCACTACTGAAGCCTGCGCACGTATAGCCTGAGCTCCGCAACAAGAGAAACTTCCACCACGAGAAGCCTGTGCACAGCAATTAGAGAAATTTTATGTGCAACCAAAATAAAAAAAAATAAATAAAAATTTAAAAAGCGATCATCATGTTGTTCTCTGCTTCTATATATACAGTGGCTTCCTGTCTTACTCAGAGCAAAAGCCTGATGGAAGGTACTTGACTCCAGCCACAGGGTCTCCTTGCTGTTCCTGGAAACTGCCAGACACGTCCCTGCCCCAGGGCCTTTGCACTTGCTCTTTCCCTGCCCTGGGGTATTTTCCCCAAAGATCTCTCCCTCAAGTCTCTACTGATTTGTCATCTTCTCTGTGAGGCTTTTCTTGCTCATCCTTAATAAAACTGTAGCCCACCCCCTATTTTATACTCTCAAGCCCATTCCCTGGCCTTTTTTTCTTCTTCTCCAAAGCATTTATCATTATCTGACAAGTCATGTGCTGAACTACTTAATCCGGTTTATTGTCTGCTTTCTCAACACTAAGCCCCAGGAAGGCAGGGATTCCTTTTTTTTGGTGGTGGTGTGGGGGGCTAGGTCAGGCTCATTCTCTGTTGGTAGAATCTCCTAGTGCCACCTGGGCAGCCCGTATAATCCCAGAATCTAGAACAATGTCTGGCACGTAGTGGTCCCCCATAAGTGTTTTGTGAATGAATGAAAAACTCCCCTGGTGTTTGAATTTCAGTCCTACCTGGTTTCATCTTTTCACCATCTGCAGAGCAGATCATTTTTATCTCAGTCACATGGCCATTCTTCCGAGGTATGGTTCAATTATCACTGCCTTTTCACCCGAGCCCAGCTCCTACCCAAGAAGCTCTCCCAAGAGGCTTGGGTGATGCGTGGCGCTACTGGGAACTTCCAGACTAACCTGCGTTCTGTGATTGTAACAAGGGACGTTGACTTGGGCATTGTCCTAGACTCCTGGATGCTCCCTTCTCCTACAACACTCTCATGTTTAGGAGTCACCCAGCTACTGAAGGCCAACCATTCTGCTTGTTGAATGATAATTACTCAAATGTTGCCTGGTCATATGGGAAATGTTCAGCCACAAAGACAGAGAGTGAATCAGGCAAGAAAAAAACCTCACATGAATACCCATCATTTCCCCTCCTCTCTAAAGGGGTAAATGCCCTCGAAAGAGCCCCTGCATTTCTAGATTGAAGAGAGAGGGCAGGAGAACAGGAGGAGAGGCAAGGCCATTCATTTTGTAATTTGTGAAAAACGAGTCACTGATACAAGTTTCTGCCTGAGATATTGCATGATAGGATTGTCATTCAAAATTTCTTTAGGGGTGACGCTGTTGATTAAAAATGAAGCATGCACTTAATTTTGTGAATGAGGAAACAGACATCAAGGAACTGTTGTATTTGCCTTCATCTACCTGAAGTGCCCCTGACCATCTCTGGAGGAGTGTGTCATCATGAAATTACCCAGCAGTGAGAGAGAGAGGAAGAAGTAAAACTCATTATTCAAGCCCTCCAACCCCACCCTAGTGTTGAGTCATGGCTGGGAGCAGAGAAGGCAGGGCTGGGAAGAACTTTAGAAGTGGCATCAGAGATCTAGCTGGAATGGTTCCTAGAGATTTCGAGAGCAAGCTTAGTGGTCCCTGGCACATGGGGGCAGGGCAGAGGGGATAATGACTCTGGATCCTGGTCACATGGGGAGTTCATGACTGGAGAAGAGCCAGAATGCTCCCATCATCAGGTGCCACATGGAGCCATGTCTAGGGTCTCCTTAAATGACCTCGGTGACCAGCCGGTCTCATATCCTCATTTTCCAGATGAGGAAACAGAGACCAGTAAGGCAGAAAGAGCAGTGAGGCCAAGAAGGATATTTTAAAATGGACCTTCACCCCTTCGGGTTCTTTTGAGTTTATTTAAGCAGGCCTTGCAGTTCTTTCTGTCCTTCAGTGTCAGAGTAACTGATCCATCAATTCTGTCTAGTCTCTGAGGAAATGATCTTGAACTTGAAAATCAAATGCCTAAATTCACTGGACCAAGTTAGTTTCTTGTACTGTCCCTTCTGTTCCATGCCAGTGTTTCTGCCCAGGAGTGGGGTCAGTTTGGTCAGAGCAGAGGGAAGTATAGGGTACTCTCCCAGGGCCATCACTTAACAATAAGAAAAGGAATGTCCTGCCGATCAATGAACTCCAGATAGGTGAAGCGCAAGCTGGGGAGCTGGAAGAAGATTCAAGGAGCCATGGGAATTGTAAACACGCTTTATTTTGGGGTGGTTGATGCAGCGGCCGGGGACTTTCCGAGTGGCCTTATTTAGCACTGCCAACAGAAGCGGCGACTCTCCAAAGAGTTGTATAATGGTGCACCTGTACCATATCCTGTATGAGTCCATTTATCACATAAGCATGCTAAGTCATTGTCTACAGGAAATGAGGCAAGAAAGCCTGACTGCCGCCATCTTGGAGAGCCTGACTGCCGCCATCTTGGCCTGGTAATGCTCCCCCACAGAGGGATACCTAGGACAGGCTCCCCAGAGCAGACTCTCCCAGTGTTCTTGGCATACAGCAGGTGCTTAGCAGGTGATTGTTGGATTACCCCAGTAGATGCCATGCTGGAAAACTTGCAAGCTATCGATTTCACCATTGGCCAATGGATGAACTTACCCATCACTCAAATACTCTACGTCTAGAATTATACTCAGAGTTGTGTAATAGTCAAGAGATATATGTGTGTTTTTATTCTGACCTTCATGGGTCTGGAAATCTTGTTCAGAAGTCAGTTCCATCACACGTGACACAAATTGAGCAAAATATGCGACAGTTCCCATGTAAGACCATGTAACGGAGAAGACTGTGGGAGTGGATGTAAAAGCAATTTTTTAAAAATTAATTATTTTTTATTTTTGGCTGAGCTGGGTTTTCATTACTATGCACAGGCTTTCTCTAGTTGCAGTGAGCAGGGGCTACTCTCTAGTAATAGTTTGTGGGCTTTTCATTGAGGTGGCTTCTCTTGTTGCGGAGAATGGGCCTTAGGGTATGTGGGCTTCAACAGTTGCCTCACATGGTCTTATTTGCCCTGTGGCATGAGGAATCTTCCCGGACCAGGGATCAAACCTGTGTCCCCTGCATTGGCAGGCAGATTCTTAATCACTGGACCATCACAGAAGTCTCAGCAATGTCTCTACATTGTTGTGCTGATGTAACACTGTGTGCATGCTAAGTCATGTCAGACTCTTTGTGACCCTGTGGATTGTAACCCTCTGGACTCCTCTGTCCATGGGATTCCCCAGGCAAGAATAATGGAGTGGGTTGCCATTTCCTCTTCAATCCCAAACCAGAGATCGAACCCAAGTCTCCTGTGTCTCCTGCACTGCAGGCGAATTCTTTACTGCTTGAACCATTGGGGAAACCTGATGTAATAGTGATGGGTTTCCCTTGTAGCTCAGTTGTTAAAGAATCTGCCTACAATGTGGGAGAACTGGATTTGATCCCTGAGTTGGGAAGATCCCCTGGAGAAGGGAACGGCTACCCACTCCAGTATTCTTGCCTGGAGAATTCCATGGACAGAGGAGCCTGGTGGGCTACAGTCCATTGGGTCTCAAAGAGTCAGACAGAAGACTAACACACTTTACTTTTCAGGGCTGAGTCAAACTGCAATGATTTTCATGGGCAAAACAAACACAGTCTGGCAAGCATGGGGTCGCAAAAAGTCGGACCCGACTGAGCGACTTTCACTCAGTAATAAAGATCACCATCATCATCATAGATGCCTTTCTCTGAGCAGTCAATGAAGCTACTACTAAGTACCTGCTACTTAGTAGCACACGCTAATTACTTTACAGATGTTGTCTCATTTAATCTGCCTAACGACCCTAACAGGCTAATATTACCCCCTGTCTGAGGTCGCATAGCCACAGAAGCTAGAATTTGAACCTGAGTCCGTCTTGCTCCAAAGCCACGTTCTTGGTGTTGACACCCACAACACGCACTCAGCCTTCTGCCCTACTTTAGGCCTGTGTGTGTGTGGCTTCTTTAAATATGACTCTAAGGCAACCCACTCCAGTACTCTTGCCTGGAAGATCTCATGAACACAGGAGTGTGGTAGGTTACAGTCCGTGGGATCGTGAAGAGTCCAGCACGACTGAGCGACTTCACTTTCACACATTGGAGAAGGAAATGGCAACCCACTCCAGTGTTTTTGCCTGGAGAATCCCAGGGATGAGGGAGCCTGGTGGGCTGCTGTCTATGGGGTTGCACAGAGTCGGACACGACTGAAGTGACTTAGCAGCAAGACCTTTTAAACTCTCTCCCCACCAACAGGCCACCATATCTTTCCAGACCAGTGGCTCTCAAACTCACACAAAAGGGTCCAGACAAGTGAGAGAAGAAGGGGAACTGGCCGAAACCTGGGGCTCCTTTGCTTCCACCCTGTTTGAGAGTGGGGCGCACAAGCCGACACTGTCCCAGCATCACCCCCGCTGCTCTGCCCCATCTGTGCCCCTGACCCTCCTGTTTTCCTCTGTGCAGACTTGCTCTCGTGAGGTCTGCCTGAAATGCCAGGAATAAAGTTGTCTCTAAAGCCAACTCTCCTTGATTTTACCTTAGGGCACGCCTCTCACCCTGTTCCTCACCCAGGTGTGTTTCCCTGGGGGTGGATTCAGGTCCTATGGGTGCCCAGTAACTTCTCCCCTCTAGGACTGTGCCTGGGAGCTGCAGCTCTCCTGTTCTGTTCTCGGGGCCTCTGGCAATTAGGTGCTGGATTACTTTGTTTCTTCTTATTTTTTGGCTCTGCCGCGTGGCCTGCAGGATTTTAGTTCCCTGACCAGGTATCTTCCCCCTGCAGTGGAAGCTCGGAGTCCTTACCACTGGATCACTAGGGAGGCCCCTGTGTGCTGGATTTCAGTTCCACCCTCTCCTGCTCCTGTGGTCACACAGTCTCCAGGTTAATGTGGTAGGACACTAAGAGGACAAACCCATTCGACCTCCTCAAATCACTGCGTTGGCTTCTGGAGACATTGCAGTGAAAATCACCCTACAGAGACAACTAAAGGAAATCAACCCCGAATGTTCATCGGAAGGACTGATACTAAAGCTGAAGCTTCAATACTGTGGCCAACTCGTTAGAAAAGACCCTGATGCTGGGAGAGACTGAAGGCAGGAGGAGAAGGGGTGACAGAGAATGGGATGGTTGGATGGCATCACCGACTCAATGGGTATGAGTTTGAGCAGGCTCTGGGAGATGGTGAAGGACAGGGGTGCTGCAGTGCTTGGGGTGGCAAAGAGGCGGACACGCCTGAGCGACTGAACGATGACCACTGCCACCACTGCTGTGACTGCCACTCTCGCAGTGCCTGCTACCACTGTTCTCGCTACCACTACTTCCACCATCACTGCTGGCAGCTGTAGCTGTGACCACTGTTAATACCAGCACCACCAGACTTCCTCCTACCTCTACTGTCATCGCCACCGCTCCTACCATCATTAATCGGTTGGTGGTTTAGTCCCTAAATCGTATCCAACTCTTTGCAAGCCCATGAACTATAGCCCGCCAGGCTCCTCTGTCCATGGGATTCTCCAGGCAAGAATACTGCAGTGTGTTGCCATTTCCTTCTCCAGGGGATCTTCCCGACCCAGGGGTCAAACCCAGGTCTCCTGCATTGCAGGCAGCTTCTTTACCAACTGAGCTATGCGGGAAGCCCGCCGTTGGTACCTCCATTACTATTTATTACAATTACTACTACTGCCCCTGTTATGGCTGGCTGCTGTCGCCAAAGACTTGTGTGCCTGACTCAGGGTATTTTACTTAAATTGCCTCATTCCATTCTCACAGCAATCCTTGAGGTAGGAAATACCCCCATCCTTATTTTACAGATAAGATAACTAAGCCTTGAAGAGACCCATGAGTTGTCAGAATTTCCACTGCTGCTAAGAGGCGAGTCAGGCTCTGAATCCGAATCGTCTGACTTTTGGAGCCCACGCACTTCATCCCTGGGCTCGGTGGTCTGCCGGGTGAGGAGGTAACACGAGCATTGCAGTCAGGGAGGCCTGGGTTAGACGCCCCACCTAGGTGGGTAACAGGCAAGTTAGTCTTCCCTGTAAAATGGGAGTTTCCCTGACATGTACAGGGTTCTTTTGAGGATTAAATGAGAGGATGTATATAAAACACGTAACAGAGAAGCTACACATAATCTACCCTGATTCCCAGGGAGCCTAGCAGACCTTCTATCTCTGACACTCCGCCCACAGCCAACAATAGGTCCTCTACAAACGTTTGCAGAATGACTCACTCTCCACTGAGGCCATACAAACTATGCGTTAATCATTCATTTGTTCACTCACTCATCACACAATTATTGAGTACCTACTGTATGCCAGGCACAGCGCTCAGATCGTGGGGGATAGAACGTGAGGAAAGCAGATATGGTCACTGCCCTGGCAGACCATGCGCTGGTGGGATTTTCTGTGTGCAGGCTCCAGGGTCTGCAAAGGCCAGTGTGGACAGGGAGGCACAGAACAGCTAGGTGGTGGCACCACAGGTGGTGGTGGTGGTGGTTTAGTCGCTAAGTCGTGTCCGACTCTTTGCAACCCCATGGCCTATAGCTTGCCAGGCTCCACTGCTCATGGAATTCTCCAGGCAAGAATATTGGAGTGGGTTGCCATTTCCTTCTCCAGGGGATCTTCCCAACCCAGGAATTGAACCCAGGTCTCCTGCATTGCAGGCGGATTCTTTACTAACTGAGCTATGAGGGAAGCCAGGTCAAATAACGTCTTAGGAGACTGGGAAATGGAGAGCTGAAAGGGAGAGAACTCCCATCAAAGGAAAGAGAAATTCTGCTGGTGGATGGATCAGGCAAATCTTGTCAAGGGAAAGGAAGTGGCCAAAGGTAGCAGCCCAGAGACGCATGCCAGGTGACTGGTGCCTCTTCGAGGGTACTAACCTATTCTCCGATAGCAGTTTCATTGAAGAGGAGGCACCGGGATGGTGGAGGTGACTTCAGAATTGGTAAGGGACAGATTACTAACCAAGAGAAAAAACTCCTATCTCATGCCAGGCACTGGACTGGACTCTAATTCTTGCCACTCACAAATGGGCCCCCACTTCACAGATGAGAACACTGAGGCTCCAGACAGTCAGTGACTTACTCAAGTTACGGAATGCGGATGTCAGCATGGAAACCTGGATCCACTTTTTTCCAAAGCCCAGACTCTTTCCATCATGGGACACGTTGTCTCTTTCTTTTACTGAGGAGGCAGGAGGCCCAGGGAACTCTCCTCCCTCAGATCTGGTCCCCCAGGCAAGAGGAGTGGTCTCAAGCAGTGTTTCCTGTGACCTAAGGGAATGGCAACGTCTTCCATATGAAGGAAGCAGTGCTTGGCACCGCATAGGGCCATTGATGGAACGAGGTCAAGGCCATTGGGCAGTGTGGGGAGTGAAAGGCTGTGGAGAACAGCAGTTAGTATCAGGCGGACTTTGGCTTGAATCTCAGTTGGGCCATTTTTTTTTTAACCTCTTTAAGCCTCAGTTTCCTCCTCTGTAAAGTAGAAGGTAAACTCATGGTACTTATTGTAGGATTAAATCAGTTACTACAAGAAGAGCTTCTGCAATGCATGTATACGGTAAGCACCCGATGTGTATTACTAGTTATCAGTGCTTTTTTTTTTTAGTTCTTTGTTTATTTACTGTTTATTTTTGGTCTGCACTGAGTCTCTGTTGCTGCGTGTGGGCTTTTTCTAGTTGCAGTGAGTGGGCTTTTCCTTGCAGTGGCCGCACTTGTGGAGCTCAAGAGAGGGTGCCGGAGGGTGGAGGTTTCCGTAGTTGAGGCCCACGGGCTCAGTAGTTGAGGTGCACGGGCTTGCTGGCCCACAGGATGTGGGATCTTCCCAGACCAGGGATCAAACCCGTGTCCCCTGCTTGGGCAGGTAGAGTCTTACCCACTGGACCACCAGAGAAGTGCTATGACTGTTCTTTTACTAGAAGGACCTAGCACCATGCTTGGTCCTCAGGATGCAGCTAGCTGCTCGGCTTCCTTTTTTCTTGGGCCTGACAACATTCTGGCCACCATACCCCTTACCCGAGTCAAGTGGGTGCTTGGTGAGCTTATGCATTTTTATAAGGTTCTGTTTTTTCGTGTGATGCTCCAGTGCCGTTGGACACGTCAGCTCCTGACCTTTCAGCCGGTGGAGCGCTTCCCATAAACAGAGCCGTAAAAGCCCACCGGTTTTCTCCTTGGCACTTGGTGCTCTCCCTCTGTCCTTCACCATTTGAATAGTGACGTCATATTCCAACATCCTCTCACCTCTGCTGAAAAAGTCCTCCCCGTGATTCCCTCCTGAGCACTCAGCAGTCCCCGGAGGGGAAGTTGTGGTTCCAACAAGGTGCAAGCATCATGAAACCGAGACAGAACTGGTGGGGTGGAGAAGTTACTCAAACGTAGGAGACAGAGAAAAACACCTACGTGCATTTATAAAGCCCCCGTCAGTGACCAAGTCAGGTTTTTTTGTTTGTTTGTTTTTGAGGCTTGCTGTTAAGACCTTGGCATGAAAACATTTAAGAACATATAAGTAGAATAAAACATCCACTCATTTCCTCCCCTAAATGCTAGGCCAACGACTTTCCTCTGTGACTGCTTTCAAGTTTTCAAACATTTTTATCTATTTTATTTTGGCTGCGCTGGGTTTCCCTATCCATGTTGCATAAGCTTCTCTTGCTGCGGAGCCTGGGCTCTAGGTCGAGCGGGCTCAGTAGTGTCCTGAAGGCTCTAGATCAAGTGGACTCAGTAGTGGTATCCCGTCGGCTTCATTGCCCGTGGCACATGGGATCTTAGTTCCCCAACCAGAAACCCACGTCCCAAGCATTGAAAGGCAGATACTTAACCACTGGATCACCAGGGAAGTCTCTGCTTTCAGTTTTTACACATATTTTTATGGATATTATAATCAAACTGTGGGTTTAATTTGGAGTCCTTCTCTGATCCCATAACGTTCTTTCAGGAAGGCCTCTTTCACCTCGCTGAAACCTCTTCACGCTCACCGTGGAGGTCATGGCATCATGTTTCACTCCTGACACTCACCGCTCGGGTGTCTGGGTCCCAAGTAATCCTGGGCGTGAGCGGAACACAGCCTTTGCTTCAAGCCTGGGTTCCTCCATTTATTAGGCATTCAGTGATCGCTTAGTGCTCCGAGCCTTGCTTTCCACATCTGTGATGGAGGCGTTGTGAGCTTTGGAAGGCTGTCCAGACCTGTGAGAGAACCGTTTCAACAAATAACAGCTAGCAAGGGAGATGTGCTGTGGTTAACTTATTGTGGGATAGTTTTAAATGACACCAAGTTGGACATCTTCTATAGATTTTCTTTTCCTTTTGATTTTTTTTTGATAATTTGGCCCAATTTCTTTTGATAATTTAGACCTCTTTGTGGCTTTTGATATGCCATGTCAATTTGCCTTCTGGAAAGCTGCTACGAATTCACAGAGTTGACAGTGTAACCTGTATTTGATCCCAAGTTAGCAGAAAAGGAAGGTGCGGGGACAGTAACGTCAGTAATGCAGCTCAGCAATAGGCAGGTTCTTTAGGAACCAAGATGCTGCAGTTAATGGAATTTTGATGTTGGAAGCTAGCAACTGGCAAGACGATGTGGAGGTTGTGGAAGTTAGGCAGGGCATAGTTTTAGACCAACCAAAGGCAGACGTTTACCGTCTGGGTATTTGTTAAAACATGTACTCCAGTTGTTGTTGTTCAGCTGCTAAGTCATGTCTGACTCTTTGCGACCCCATGGACTGCAGCACACCAGGCTCCCCTGTCCTTCACTATCTCCCGGAGTTTGCTCAAATGCATGTCCATTGTGTCGGTGATCGTACCTGACCATCTCATCCTCTGTCACCCCCTTCTCCTTTTATATTCAGTCTTTCCCAGGATCAGGGTCTTTTCCAACGAGTCAGCTCTTCACATCAGGTGGCAAAGTACTGGACCTTCAGCTTCAGCATCAGTCCCAGTAGGGTTCAAGGATCTGATGTCAGAATGCGTCTCTTCCCCAAATACACACTGCTATGTTTAAAATGGATAACCAACAAGGACCCGTTATGTCGCACAAGGAACTCTACTCAGTATTATGTGGTAGCTGGATGGGAAGGGAGTTTTGGGGGAGACCGGATAGATGTATATATGGCTGAATCCCTTCACCGTTCACCTGAAACTGTCACAACATGGTCAATCAGCTGTGCCCCAATACAAAGTAAACAGTTTAAAAATAAACAGAAAAGAGGTCTCCTCCCTCATTGTATTTCTGGCATGGGGTGGGGGGAAAGTCTAAACAAAATTTCTGCTTAAACCTCTGTGGGGAGTTAAACTGCTCCATGGAAGTGGTTCCACTTATCGATTCTTTGTTTTATAATACACTAAAGCTATTGCTTTGCTGGTTTTTATTTTGAATTTTTACTTGAGTTTTATTTTTTAGTTTCTGCCCAGCCAGACTGTAAACCTCAGTGCACAAGTACCATTTGGCTATTTGGGGGATGGAAAATTCGGTCCTACGAAATTTTCACTGATGAACAGAACACTGAGTTGAGAACTGCTTGATCTGGGTTCAGGACCTCATTCTCTAGTTACCTTCCAGTGTGATTTGGGGGCAATTTCCCCTTTCCCAAATTCTGATGCTTCCCTCCATGAAGACTTACTGCTGTAGGGGTCATGCTACAGGTGACTGATGGAAATATAGCCCTTGGACCAGAGTCTCCTTAAATTATTTTTCATAATGTCCTTGGTGGTCCAGTGGTTAAGATCCTGCACTTCTAATGCAAGAGATGGGGGCTCTAACCCTGCTCAGGGAGCTAAGATTCCACATGACAAGCAGCACAGCCAGAAACAAACAAATAAATAAAATTATTTTTCATTTCTAATTGCTAAAATGATCTGAATTCCCAAGTTCAAGGGCACTTCTTGACTCTGCCCCATCCATCATTATTCACCTATACTATTCCATAGTCCCATGGGAACTTCTGGAGGAATCCACACCTTTATATTGAAGATACTGAACTACATAATATTGAAGGTCTCCATCTAGGTCTTATTTCCAAAAATGATTTGGAGAATGTTGGAACTGACCCAGGAAAAACACCTGGGCATTGAAAAGTAGTTAGGTCATTATTTCTTAAGTTTGATTTACAAAAATGATAACTAGAAACAAGCCAGTGTCCAACACTAGGGGATAGTTAAGTAAATTGTGGCACATTCACATCATAAAATATTTTGGGGGCCATTAAAAACATAAGAGCTTGAAAGAACATGGAAAAAGACTTCTGGGATAATGTTCAGACAATAAAATCAAGTATGACGTCAATTAAGTACTAAAAACATGCCTGTGTATAGAAAAGAAAACTGGAAGGAAATATCCAAAATGCCTTAATGATTTCTTTTTTCTGGGTCTGTGTATTCATATTTTGATTTTACTTTTTATTTCTTTTTAAATTTTCTTGGCCATGGGGTATGTGGGGTCTTAATTCCCCAACCAAGGATCAAACCCACACCCTTGCATTAGAAGTGTGGAGTCTAACCACTGTACCCCCAGGAAAGTCCTGGTATTCAGATTTTGGTTGATTTTATTTTTTTTCAAATTTTGATGTGAGAGTTGGACTGTGAAGAAGGCTGATTGCCGAAGAATCGATGCTTTTGAACTGTGGTGTTGGAGAAGACTCTTGAGAGTCCCTTATACTGCAAGGAGATCCAACCAGTCCATTCTAAAGGAGATCAACCCTGGATGTTCATTGGAGGGACTGATGCTAAAGCTGAAACTGCAATACTTTGGCCACCTCATGCGACGAGTTGACTCACTGGAAAAGACTGTGATGCTGGGAAAGGTTGGGGGCGGGAGGAGAAGGGGACGACAGAGAATGAGATGGCTGGAGGGCATCACCGACTCTGTGGACATGAGTTTGAGTGTACTCCGGGGGTTGGTGATGGACAGGGAGGCCTGGCGTGCTGTGATTCATGGGGTCACGGAGAGTCGGACACGACTGAGCGACTGAACAACAACAACAACAACAAAAATATTTTACTAAATTTTATATAATTTATTTCTATTTTTAATCAGAAAAATTTTATTCAGGCCTTATAAAAATGTTGAGACTAATCTAATCAGGAATCAAATTATTCCAAAGTTTAAAATTTTTCTAATGCTAGAAGGTAAGGTAAGAATAATCAATGATGACATTAAAGTAAATATGTGGATGAGGAAAATGGGCAAAAATTTCCCCTTTTTACAAAAATAAAACTGCTTGGCAAGATATATTGAGAGTATTTTGAATCTGAGTCAGAGAACGTGGGTTCAAACCCCAGTAGAATTCTGGCTGAATGACCTTGAGCATAGTTAACTAATATTTCTAGCTGTCGGTTTCTTCATTTATAAAATGTATCTCTCAGGATTGTTGTAAAATCAAATGAGATAATGTCTGTAGAACTCTTCTGTACAATGTTCAGTTTGGTAGAGAAGACTAATAACTGGGGGAGAAAAAGGGAAGGGGCCCTTCCTTGCTTTCCTTTGAAGGAATATAGCAAGAGTTTTCAACCTGTGGGTCCTGGTCCATTTAATGGGATATAAAGTCAATTTGTAGGTTCACAGACAGAAACCAGTGGTTCTTCAAAGAATATGTTTGAAAATGCCAGCGGATGGCAGAGTAATGTTATTTTTTGTGAAGTATACACACCAGATTATGATGTAAAACATATATCTTACTGCCCTGAGGACCTAAGATGACTGAGAGGGCTGGAGAGTCTTTTGCTTTGAGGTCAATACCCTTGGGGAGACCAGAATAGCACAGGCCCCTTTCTCGTGTTTGCTGCATGAAACTCAACAGAACCTACGTCTGGTGGCTCGTGAGTTAGTTTCAGGAGGAGAGGGGAAGTTAAAGTGGGGGAGGGTTTATGCTACTGCCTGTAGTGAAATATTGACGGGTGTAACCTGCTCTTCCATTTGTAAATCTTTTTGCACATATGATCCATCCTTCCTTCCTTCTTTCCAAAAGAAACTTATTAGGCAGTCAGTGATGTGGCCTGAATTGCCTGCCCCTCAAATATACATGTTGAAACTCTAACCCTCAAGATGACTACATTTGGAGATTTGGAACTTTCAAGAAATAATGAAAATTAAAAGAAGTCAGAAGAGTAGAGCCCTAATCTAATATAACTGGGGTCCTTATAAGAAGATGAGGGCTTCCCAGGTGGCGCAGTGGTAAAGAATCTACCTGCCAATGCAAGAGACACAAGATATGCAGGTTTGATCCTTGGGTTGGGAAGATCCCCTGGAGTAGGAAATGGCAACCCACTCCAGTATTCTTTGCCTGAAGAATCCCATGGATAGAGGAGCCCGGCAGGCTACAGTCCATGGGGTTGCAAAGAGTCAGACATGACAGAGCTTGAGCTATCCTCTAAGAAGATGAAAAGAAACCAGGGATAAACACAGAGAGAAAAGGCCTTGTGATGACACAGGAAGAAGGAGGCTGTCTACAAATCAAGGAGAGAGGCCTTGAGAGAAATCAAACCTGCTGACATATTGTTCCTTGGATTTCCAGCCTCCAGAACTGTGAGAAAATAATGTTTCTGTTGCTTAAGACACTCAGTCAGTGGTATTTTGTTACAGAAACTCTAGCAAACTTATACACTGCTATGTGCTACATGTGGTCCTAGGTGCTGGGGTGGGTGGGGGGCGGGGTGGTGGTGGTCCAGAGATGAAAAGATCAGGTCCTTGTCTTTCTGGAGACAGATACACAAATCATCATTTACAAGGCAATGTGTTAATTGCAGTGTGATACTGAATGCTGTTTAAGGTTCAAAGGGGCTCAAAGGTAAGTGTCTCTAAGTCTTCCCAAGGGAACAGGGGCAGTGTCTCAGAGGAGGAAATTCTAGAGGCTTTTTCATTCACCCTATTTTCTGACACATTTTTTTTTCCTTTTTGGCTACACATGCTCTTTGCTGGGGTGCTAGGATTCTTCTCATTGTGACTCACTGGTTTAGTTGCCCTGAGGACTGCAGGATCTTAGCTCCTCAATCAGGGATTGAACTCTCATCCTCTGCACTGGAAGGCAGATTCTTAACCACTGGATGACCAGGGTAATCTCTCCGACACAGTTAATACCAGGTCAAAGCGCACATTTCTGATTTGGATGCCTTTATTTCCAATCTCTGACTATACCAATAGCAGACACAAGGTCTCAGATTGAAGGTGTACCGGTGATACCTTCACGGGAAAGGCTATGGTCTTTAAGGAACAAGTGGAGGGGCCACCAGAGGCTCTGACTGAGGGGCATTCAGAACTAAGGTAGGTTGTCAAACGCAGGGAAGGCCCAGAAATGAGAGAGGCAGCTCACAAAGACACGACCCTCTCTCTGCACAGGGGATTGATCCTTGCCCTCTCCATACATGGTCCCCTGTAAGCTTGTAGAGAATTTTCTTCATGAGTGATGTGTCCCACACCTACCCCACCTTGGAAGTTTCTAGCTTTAGATGGCAAAGCCTGGAATCACTTCCAACATCCTACTCCAAACCTTTATTCTCGACATGAAGGACCTGCAAGCTCTTTCTGTAAAGGGCAAGATGGTGAATATTTTTGGCTTTGAACATGCTATGGTCTAGCCAACTGATGGACTTGGCCATTGTAGTATAAAAGTGGCCGTAGTTAATCTATAAACAAACTCACGTGGCTGTGTACCAACAAGACTTTACTTACAGACACTGAAATTTGAATTTTACCTAATTTTCTTGTCATGAAATGTTATTTTTTGTTTGTTTTCTTTTCAACCATCCAAAAATGTGCAAACCATTCTCAACTCATGGGTGTCCAAACCAGAGGGCTATAGTTTCCCTGCCCTTGACTTAACGTGGTCACATACATCTTTCATGAATGTGATGACTTCTTTTTCCCCCAAGTGAATCCAGGAAGTCCTGATAGTATCAAAGAGAAGGTTAAGGATGGTTGAGCTTGCTTTACAGCTCTTGAGCCTTCACAGATCAGTTCTGAAGTTCTCCTTGATAATAGTCCAAGAGGATTTTATTAAAAGGACATATGCCCATATTCTATTTCATTATTTATTGATTTATTTTGGCTACACCGGGTCTTCCTTGAGGTACAAGGGCTCATCGTTGAGGTGTGCTGGCTTTCTCTAGTTACGATCCATAACAGAGGCAGGGGGCTTCTCTTGTTGCCTCGCAGAGTGTAAGATATTAGCTCCCCCAGCAGGGATTGAACCCCTGTCCGCCGCATTGGAAGGCAGATTCTTAAGCACTGAGCCAGCTGGGGAAGTCCCCTCATCCCTATATTTCCATAAATGCATTTAAAATATACTAGGAGCATTTGCATAGAGACTTGGGTCAACTCTTCCCCTGGCTGGGCCTTGGTTTCCCATTTGTAAACTGATCTAGACAACCTCTCAGGCTCCCTCTCCAAAATTCCAGTGTCCCCAGAAGAGCTACCTCCATTCCCACTCCCACGCTACCACTCTTGTGCTCTGCCTCTGATCATGCACTTGGGGTCTGTTGCCTCTGAGGCACTCTGCTCAGCTTAGCTGCTTTCCCCCTGTTAATCTTTAAGAAAGCAGTATTAGTCACTCAGTCGTGTTTGACTCTTTGTGACCCCATGGACTGCAGCCCTCCAGGCTCCTCTGTTTATGGGATTCTCCAGGTAAGAATATTGGAGTGGGTTTCCATGCTCTTCTCCAGGGGATCTTTTCTAAGAAAGAAAGGATAAGATATACAGAATTGGAGGGCTGAGGCTTTTGCATCTTTCTTGGCAGCAACTCTTGGGTGGCTCCTTCGAGGAACTTACTTCCTCATCTTTGTTCCCTTTCCCAGCCTATTTCAAAGAGCCCTTTGGAGAACTTGCTGTCAGAGTTGGCATGCCCATCCCCAGGGGGAATGGGGCAGACTCCAGGTACCCAGCAGCTCCAGGCTGGCTCAGGGGACCCCATCTCAGTTTCTCTGGCAGGAAGTGACTATGACCTGAGGGCCCCAGACACTGTTTATAGGCCACAATCATTGCCAGCAAAGAAAAATGCCCAGGGCAATGTAATTAAATGTAAATGAGATTATTACTGAAACAAGGGTTTTTGTTGCTGTTTTTGTGTTTTTCATTCTGTAAGAAAAAAATCCCACGGAGTCAGAGTAGCAGAGTTAAGGAGCTCTCACTCAGAGCACCCCAGCTATATGATAACCGATAGGCAGATGGCCACCCCTTTTCATCACAATTTCCCCCTCTGGCCAGCACCATACTAAGAAGTCAGGCATTCACGCCCTGTCTGGGACGGTATCTCAAAACCAGGTGGACTCAGAGGAACCAGAGAGGCTGAAGTCTGGGTCAATATCTTCTGATTAGTACTGCAGAGACACTGGGGATGTGGGAGAGGATGGGGTCCTTGGGCCTCTGAGTATGCATGCCTGAAGGAGGCTGCCTTGGGTACACTTCTGCTTGAAAACTCAGAAAAAAAAAAAAGTGTTAGCGTTAGTTCCTAGAGAGGGAAATGAGTGCCCTGCAAGGAAATACATTGAAGTTTCCTGTGGTTAACCCAGGGAAATAGTTGGTTCTTCCTTCTCCTGTCACCTAGGATACTATGAACAGACTTTCACCCTAACCACACACGTTTCCGGTCTGCATTTTCCTGTGGCCTTTGAACTCTCAGCTTTGAGAGCCTGGATCTTTTCTTTGTCTCTTATACGTTGTTGCTCTTTTTCAGTCTCTCAATACCAACCCACATGCTGTGTGTCCACAGCACAGGGTCTGTCTTGGGTTAAATCCTTGCTAGTCGGAGTGTGGTCTGTGGACCAGTGGCACTGGAATCCCTGGGAGCTTGTTAAAAATGCAGAACCTCAGGCCCTATCCCAAACCTTCTTAATCAGAATCTGCATTTTAAACACCACCCTGCGTGATCTGTGGTCGGTTACTATCTGAGAAGCACTGGATTCAGTTCAGTTCAGTCGCTCAGTCGTGTCCGACTCTTTGCGACCCCATGAATCACAGCACGCCAGGCCTCCCTGTCCATCACCAACTCCCGGAGTTCATTCAAACTCATGTCCTCTGAGTCAGTGATACTATCCAGCCATCTCATTCTCTGTCGTCCCCTTCTCCTCCTGCCCCCAATCCTTCCTAGCGTCAGAGTCTTTTCCAGTGAGTCAACTCGTCGCATGAGGTGACCAAAGTATTGGAGTTTCAGCTTTAGCCTCAGTCCTTCCAATGAACACCCAGGACTGATCTCCTTTAGGATGGACTGGCTGGATCTCCTTGCAGTCCAGAACAGGTATTTGCTGAGTGTATATGACGGTCCTAGTGTTGCTGACACTATTTGCCACTGTCTTGATGTGCAATTTTTTAAGTTTTAATTTAAAAAGATTTTTTATGGCCACACCACATGCAGGATTCTAGTTCCCTGATCAGATCAGGGATCAAACCAGCTCTCCGCTGCATTGGGAGGACAGAATCTTAACCACCGGCCAGCCAGAGAATTCCCTCATTGGTGTGCAATTTTTAGTAAGCAATTGAACAGTCTTGGGCCTCAACTGCTTTTGTGAAGTGAA
This sequence comes from Moschus berezovskii, assembly GCF_049115385.1. Classification (NCBI taxonomy): domain Eukaryota; kingdom Metazoa; phylum Chordata; class Mammalia; order Artiodactyla; family Moschidae; genus Moschus; species Moschus berezovskii. The sequence continues at coordinate 26,051,670 of NC_142479.1, forward strand.
GTGAAATCGCTCAGTCGTGTCTGCTCTTTGCAACCCCATGGACTGTAGCCCACCAGGCTCTTTCATCCATGGAATTTTCTAGGCAAGAGTACTGGAGTGGGTTGCCATTTCCTTCTCCAGGGGATCTTCCCGACCCAGGGATTGAACACGCATTGTGGGCAGACACTTTACCGTCTGAGCCACAAGGGAATCAACCCAACTGCCTTTGGACTAGATCACATAGGACAAAAACAATTTGAAGCAGAACTTTACAGAACTATGGTTTTCCCTGGTGGCTCAGACAATAAGGAATCTGCCTGCAGTGTGGGAAACTTGGGTTTGACCCCTGGGTTGGGAAGATCCCCTGGAGAAGGGAATGATTACCCACTCCAGTATTCTTGCCTGGAGAATTCCACACATACAGGAGCCTGGCAGGTTAAGTCCAAGGGGTCACAAAGAGTCGGACACGACTGAGCGAATTTCACTTTCACTTACAGAACTATAGGATGAACCAGGCGTGAGCCCTGACTTCAGGGGGTTTTGATTACAGTGATGAAGATGAAAAATATGTGCAAGCAGTGATAATACAAAGTGAAAAGTGGCAGGTGCCCCAAGAGACGTGCAGAGCAGGGGCTCTGGGCTTCAGAGAAAGAGCAGGCTCCTGCAGGTTTGTTCTAAGTTCTGCCCTTCTGTGGCTTCAAGGGGAAAATGAATTTCATGTGGTAGGGCTTGCTGAGACACCTTATACTTTACAAGCTACCATGAAGTGAGGTCCAAAAATGCTGCTCCCACTGTTCAGGAGAAAGGGGAATTTTGAAAAGTATTATTATTTTAGATGTAATCCCATAGACTGACTTATTGGTATGAACCAGAATTTTTTTGTTTGTTTGTTTGTTTTGGCCACCGTGTGGCATGTGGGATCTTAGTTCCCTGACCAGGGATTGAACTCATACCCCCTGCAGTCGAAGTGCAGAGTCTTAACCACTGGACCACCAGGGAAGTTCCAGAAGGGAAATTGTTTAGGAGGAATGCCAAAGATTCTAAGTAGGAGAATAAATGAAAATAAAATGAAAAAAAATCACAGAAAAGTTTCCATTTTATCCATGTTTCGTATCATCCAGACTGTGAGGGTTTGGAGAGCCCTCATCCTGTTCAGCTCTGTGTCCCCTGGTGGCTCAGATGGTAAAGAATCCACGTGCAGTGCAGGAGACCCAGGTTCAATCCCTGGATCGGGAAGGTCCCCTGGAGAAGGGAATGGCAACCCACTCCAGTATTCTTGCCTGGAGAATCCCCTGGACAGAGGAGCCTGGTGGGCTACAGTCCATGGGGTTGCAAAGAGTCAGGCAGAAAACTAGCACACTTTACTTTTCAGGGCTGAGTCAAACTGCAATGATTTTCATGGGAGAAACAAACAGAGCCTTCTCTGGGGTAGTTTCAGGGCAGTATAAATAAAAATCCTATAATATAGCAAATTAATATCCTGTCTTCATTCTAGAAAGGCAGATTGTAGAAACTATTTCCTTCAGTTGCTCAGGCTTGCATGGGAATTTTCTGAGGACCAGTCTTCCTCCTATATAAGCCTTGCACATTTCTTTTTTTTTGATTAAGGCTATATTATATACTGCTTAATACATACACATTTTTATAAACCTTGTATTTTATATTGGAGTGTAGCTGATTAACAATGTTATGATAGTTTCAGGTAGACAGCAAAGGAACTCAGTCATACCTATACGTGTATCTATCCTCCCCCAAACTCTCCTCTCACCTAAGCCTTGCACATTTCTAACACCCATGAAGAAGAGCTCATCAGTAATGTGCCTTGACATTGGACAGCTAGCATTGTTGGGAATAAATTGCAATACACAGAAAGCTCTTTAGAACAATTCTTTGGGTCTTCTAATACGCCATAAGTTGGGTCAATAGAATTGCTTCCATTTTGAATAACACAAAAAGATATATTTTCTGACTATTGTCACCAAATGTAACTGGGAGAGAACCTTGGTTCATGTGCCAAGCAAGATGTGTCCACTAGAGTCACTGAACCCTATGTCTTATTTCCATATGTCTAAGAAAGATGGCGGAGAAGGCAATGGCACTCCACTCCAGTACTCTTGCCTGGAAAATCCCATGGATGGAGGTGCCTGGTAGGCTGCAGTCCATGGGGTTTCGAAGAGTTGGACATGATTGAGTGACTTCACTTTCACTTTTCACTTTCATGCATTGGAGAAGGAAATGGCAACCCACTCCAGTGTTCTTGCCTGGAGAATCCCAGGGACAGAGAAACCTGGTGGGCTGCCGTCTATGGGGTTGCACAGAGTCGGACACGACTGAAGCGACTTAGCTGCAGCAGCAGCAGGAAAGATGGACAAGGTTCTTGGATTTCTATTTCTGATGTCAAGCTTCTCCTTTGAGTACATGGAAAAACTCATGCATATGGAATCTAGAAAGTTGGTACTGATGAACCTATTTGCAGGGAAACAATGGACATGCAGACCTAGAGAACAGACTCGTGGACCCAGTAGGGGAAGAAGAGGTTTGGACGAATTGAGAGAGTAGCATGGAAACATATATATTATCACATGTGAAAGAGAGAGCCAGTGGGAATGTGCTGTGTGACACAGGGAGCTCAACCCAGTGCTCTGTGACAACCTAGAGGGGTGGGATGGGGTGGGAGACGGGAGGGAGGTTCAAGAGGGAGGGGACATGTGTATACCTGTGGCTGATTCGTGATGCATGGCAGAAACCGGCTCAATATTGTAAAGCAATTATCCCCCAATAAAAAATATTATTTAAAAAAGTATAGACTTTAGAGCTGGAGGAATCTTGCATATCATTCATCAGAATGAAATTTCTGGAAATGTCTGGTTAATGAGATTGACTGACATGGCCTTGTTTCTCTACAAATTCATAGAAAATCTGGATTAAGTAGGACAAAAATTTTCCCTCAAAGACACTGTCGAGATTGTAAGAAAGAACTAAAGAGAAGGGTTCAGAGTTAGCATAGTAAGTAGGCACCGACCTTGGTGACCGACAGGGCTCTCAGGCTCAGAGACAGGCTAGGGAGGCTAAGCTTCAGCACTGAGCGAAGGCACAGAAGAAAGCTGAGCATAAGGGAGGTGAATTCTAAGCGTTCCTCTGTATCCGAATGGGGACTGGAGAGTTGCTCGCCAACTTAGGGAATTTACCAGGAGTCTTAACACGCACCTGGGACTCTGGATGGAAGAGCAGATGCTCATGAGCAAGTGTAAACCCAAGCCAGGGTCATATGTCAGTGTGGAGTTTGAATTGATAATAGCCAGGTGCTGCAGTCTAAGAACCAGTCTGAACCAGCAAAATCACTAGGGTCCTAGAAGAGTCATACGTGAAACTGCACGAAAGATAATCACTGCTGAAGATGAGACCACGATGAAAACTCACAAACGACATTAGGAACCGAAGCACCAGGAGGGAGAGTTAACAGAAAAAAATAAATGGGAGCATTTGTATCTGTAATACAAAGCTATCGATAATAGAACATTCTGGAAAAGACTATAAAATGTGTGTGTTTAAAATATTTAAAGAGGTAAAAGGCTAAGAAAGGGGCACAGTTTTTAGTATTTAGAATAAGGGTGTCTGAAAAAACGGACTTTTTAATAATGAAAAATATAGGTCATTGAAACCAAAAACTTAATAAACTGGTCAGATGATAAAAAAGCTACAAATGAAAAGAAAATTAGTGATATGAAATGTGGAACTAAGGAAATCACCCAAAATGAAACATAGTTAAGTAAAGAGAAATATGTTATGGAAGGAGGTTAAGAGACATAACATATAGAATGAGAAGGTCCAACATACTTTTAATAGAGATTTTAAAAGAGAGTCTAGAGGAAATTTAGAAATGGCAATATTTAAAGGGATCCTGGCTTCGAAATTTGGAAAAAAGATATATGAGTTCTTGGATTAAAGGAGTATATTGAGTCACATGCAAGATAAATAAAAACAACTATACACATAGACACATCAGCATAATGAAGCTGCAGAAGTAACATAGAACAAAACACAAAAATGTTAAAAGCTATGTTTGTTAAATGTTAGAAGTGTGAAAAGGTATGAATACAAACACGTTTCCTATATAGCAACGTCAGACTGAAACGAGACCTCTTATTAGCCACCAAATGTGTCAGAACACAGTGGAAATAATCTTTAAAGTGCAAAGGAAGAATACTCATTGGTGTATATATTTATACCCAGCTGAACTATTATTCAAGAGAGATGGCAAGATAATGACATTTTCAAGCAAAGACAGAGTTTATCATCATAAACTGCTACTGGAGGGACTACTGAAGGATGTGCTTCAAGAAGTGAGTTGAGCCCAGATAGAAGGAGGTGCCTTGCAAGAAGCAATATGAGCAAAAATAAAATATATATGTAAGCCCATTGCTATATCTAAATAATCATCAGCTACAAAAATTTTAAAGTAATTTTAGAGGTTTAAAAATAAAGCTAAAATACTAAGACACAATAGGAATTTAGTAAGAACAGTTAAAATGTTCTAAGTCTTTCTATTTGGGGATGAGAAGTTAGAGATACTGGTAAACTTTATAGTCATTAAAGAAAGTATTTACATTAAAATTTTAAGGGTTCCTACAAGAAGAATGGAAATAAAGTGGAAAACTTCCAAACCAAACCAAAGAAGATACAGTCAATTTGGGTAGAATGCATAAAAAGAAGCGATTGAAAGAAAACGCAAAATAAAATGGTAGAAATTATTTCATCAGTATCAGTAATCATGACAACTCTAATTGGAGGAAACTTAAAATTTCTGAACACACAAACACGAGACGCTGGGCGCTGTTGTGTTGCAGACTAGTGGGTTGGACTAAAGGGACAAACAAAGTGGATGACAATGGAGAATCCCAGTGCTCTCGGGCAGAAGGAGGGGCGCCTCCCTTTCAGTCTGTAGGGAGAAGGTTGCAGAAGACTTCCTGAAGGCGGCGACCCTTTAGCTGCATCCTGGGGGATGAGTAAGAAGGCAGAAGGGATAGGAAGGGTGTGCCAGGGAACGGTTACAGCAGGTGCGAAGTCATGAAAGTGTGAGAGAGCAAGGAATGCTCTGGTCCAACCTTCTTTTTGAACCTGAACTTCTGAACAGGTAAGGAGACGGTCCCAAGGTCACCCATCTGGTTAGGAACAGAGCCAGGATTTGGACCCAAGACTCCCACCTCCTCGAACACCCCCTCGCTACTGTACCACGGTGCCTTAGGTGTGCAGCAGGAGGTTCGGTGACTGCATATCGTTGAGATTCCAGCCGACTTGGGTGTGGGGGCTGGCTGTATCTCTGGCTTATCCTGGGCTGGAGCAGAGCCAGGAACTGGGCAGTTTCCAGAGCTGAGCAGTCCAGCTCACCCCAAGGAAGCCATGGCACCGATGCCCAGTTTAATCATTAACTCCAAGTTCACAGGGCTGGAGCTGGAATGCACAGGACCTGGGGAGCAGTCTGGGTCTCCAGGGAGCTAAGAGAAAGATGGCTCTTGAGATGAGAAGGGACTCAAGTTTATTTTATTATTTATTTTATTTTTGGCTGCACTGGAACTTCGTTGCGGGGCACAGGCTTCTACAATTGTTGGCAGGAGGGCTTCTCTAGTTGTGGGACGTGGGCTCTAGAAGGCATGGGCTCAACAGCTGCAGCACAAGGGTTTAGCTGCAGCATGTGGGATCTTAATTCCCTGACCAGGGATTGAACCTTGACCCCCTGCACTGGGAGCATGGAGTCTTATCCACTGGACCACCAGGAAAGTCCCAGAAACCAAGTTTAGACCGTGGTCTTTTGTCCCTGAATGGGTCTATACTCCGGGTTCAGGAATAAGTGTTTTTGCTGTTCCTCTCCATTTTGTTCCGGAGAAGGCAATGGCAAGCCACTCCAGTACTGTTGCCTAGAAAATCCCACGGATGGAGGAGCCTGGTAGGCTGCAGTCCGTGGGGTCGCTAAGGGTTGGACATGACCGAGCGACTTCACTTTCACACATTGGAGAAGGAAATGGCAACCCACTCCAGTGTTCTTGCCTGGAGAATCCCAGGGACGGGAGAGCCTGATGGGCTTCTGTCTATGGGGTCACACAGAGTCGGACACGACTGAAGTGACTTAGCAGCAGCAGCTCCATTTTGTTGGAGTTTACTTATCATCTTGTTAACTTGATTTCAGAATCCCTGTCAATATTCACAATATATCATACTTGCCTCTGCTGCAGCCCTTACCCTGCACAGTAAGTCTTTACACATCCATCTACCCCAATAAACCGCAACCTCCCAGAGGGCAGGACTCAGTCTTTTAACTTAGTATCCTTGGTGTCTGGCAGAGCCTGGTACAAAGTAGGTGCTCATTGTTTGCTGACTGGTTAAATAGATGATAGCCTTCCCTGATAGCTCAGTTGGTAAAGAACCCAAAGCAGGAGACCCCGGTTCGATTCCTGGGTCAAACTATTCCTGAATAGATGAGGCCTTAATTCTGCATAAAGGTGTTCCAAAGCACATGACTTTTTTTTTTTTAATTAAAAGAAATGGAGAGTGACTTTGCATAAAAAGTTCAACAGAGGTTCACAAATATTTCTTAGGATATTCCGTGCTATCTTCATATATTACAGAGTCAAGATGAGGTCCACTGGTCTAAATGGATGAAATGTTGCTAAGGAGTTAAGTCTTCTCCCCTTTCCCGGTTACTGTTTAGGTGACAGCAGAGCATATTGAAGGTTGCTTGGGCACATTAGGGAGAGGGGTGTTCTTTAAGCATGAAAGTGAAAGGGTTAGCTACTTAGTTGGGTCTGACTCTTTGCGACCCCATGGACTATAACCCGCCAGGCTCCTCCATCCTTGGAATTCTCCAGGCAAGACTACTGGAGTGGGTCACCATTCCCTTCTCCAGGGGATCTTTCCGAGCTAGGGGTCAAACCCAAGTCTCAAGCATGAGGTGACATTTTTTACTGAGGAGACAAAAGCCCCGTGGAGGGCAAATTCCACCAGCAAGATAAAGCTAACTGCTCCTTATAATTTCTGAAAGCCTGCAGTTGGGAAGATTGCATTTGCAGTGGCATCACCAAGCCCTGAGGACACAGCTGTAAAGAAACTTCTGGATTCCATCGAAGAAACGTTCCAATGGAAAGGCAGATACAGGAGGTGGCAACATTTCCGTTTCTTTCTGGTGAACCTGATTTTCCTGATCTGTAAGATAGAGGCGGTCATCTCTTTTTCATGAGGCACTTGTTGAGATTAAATGGAATGCTGGCAAAGGAGCCTTGGTTCCTAGAAAATGCTCAGTCATGGCGCAAACATCTTTTCTCTATTTTTGAAAGTAAGAATCCTGAACGTGTATAGAACCAGAGATGTGGAAATAAATTCTGCTGTTAGAGACCATATGACTGGTGACCAGGGATTCAGCAGCCCCATCCAGAAGGGATAGAGTCATTCTGCTTACTACTGGCTTCCAGTGCAAACATCTGCTGATGGTGTAGTCGAGCCAGCCCTGGAGGATGCTGGGAGAAGACACGTTCCTTGCAGGAACAGTCGCTGTCCCGGAAAAGCCAGCTTGCCTGGTTGGGGTTGAGCCAGAAAGACTGACTCTCACCCTAGCAAATTCTCTTTCACTCCAAGGTCCTGGATACAGTGGGAAGACTGCCCAACGTCACGGAGCCTCCTTCTGTACCAACCTCTGGGTCCTCGCTGCTGCTGCTGCTGCTAAGTCACTTCAGTCGTGTCCGACTCTGTGTGACCCCATAGACGGAAGCCCACCAGGCTCCCCCGTCCCTGGGATTCTCCAGGCAAGAACACTGGAGTGGGTTGCCGTTTCCTTCTCCAATGTGTGAAAGTGAAAAGTGAAAGTGAAGTCGTTCAGTCGTGTCCGACCCCTAGCGACCCCACGGACTGCAGCCTACCAGGCTCCTCCATCCATGGGATTCTCCAGGCAAGAGTACTGGAGTGGCTTGCCATTGCCTTCCCCGTGGGTCCTCGCTGGTGGGTCGCAAATAATCGAATCAGTTTGCCTGCATCTCTTTCTACCACCTGTAAGCTCTCAGAGACCTGTAAGCTCTTTAGAGTTTCCAGTGGGTGGGGATTGTGGTGTGAATTAATTCAGAAAAGACCTAGGCTTAGATCCCTCCAGCTTCCCACCTGCTCTAGGTCCCAGCATCATCTGAGCACCCCTGGTCACCTGGTTTCTTTCCCCTTGGCCTTTCCATTTCTCTCCATTGTTCCAAAGAACTGAGGTGAAATGAGAAGTCAATTGCCAAGGGAGATCCTCTCCTGGGGAAAATTTCCTGTTTCTGCCTACGGGCATGAAGACCCTGGGTGGGAAGGCCAGTGCGGGGCACTCTCCCAGAACCAGCCCTGGGGTGACAGGTGCAGGCTGTACCCACCCTTTTATGGTGTGTGTGTGTGGGGGGCGGTGGTGGGGAAGGAGAGGGTTTAAAAGAGGAGGAGGAAGAAGAAATACTGTATAGAGACCCCAAGGCTGCTCCATTACTCCAAGCCTGCCCCTACCCGAAACTGTAGTCTCCACCAAGTCCCAGAGAGGGAGGGAGAGGCAGAGAGCTGGGGGTGGGGGAGAAAGAGACGGAGAGGGGGAATCAAAGAAAATTGCAAAAGTCAATGGCCTGGAACCAGAGGCAGCCTCAGCAACTGCAGTGTGACTTTGATTCCCCTATCATAACCCTGAATTAAAAATTCAGGCAATTATCTGCATGGCTTCCTTCTGATTAGAACGAGCCGGAGCCTCATTAATGCATCGGCACAGAGGAAAGCCATTAGGGTCTGTGAAATGGAATGTTTCTCTGAGAACAGGTTCCGCTTGATGTAGAATACCCAGCAAAAAGAAATTTCACACATTTTTGAGCTCAGAGTCACAGGACGGCACCCTGCTTCAGGGCTGCAGACCCTGCCACAGTCGTCTCCTCTCAGCTGGTTCTGGGTGAAAGCCACCTTTGTTTCCCAGCCTTCTCTGGTACCTCCATCCGCTGGAGTTGTGTGTGCTGGTGTGTGTGTGTGAGGGAGTTGAGGGGCCAGAAGGGACTTCCTGGCTGTCCTGAGACATTGAGTCAGACTGGATGCCTGAGCTCAGAGTCCTTGAGCCGTGAGGAGCCCTGGAACTTTGGGGGGATTCACTGCCCTCCTTTGCTAGAAGAACCAGAAGCAGGTTTGTTGGGGGCAGTGAAGGTCCGAGACTCCAGAAAAGATCAGTGTATCTGCATGTTCCCAAGAGTCCTGGCACTTTCATGACCCGTATACTGACTTGGGCATCCCAAGGTGGCCCAAGCAGGATCTGGGGAAGCTGAGCCAGCCTTGGGGGCTTGTTGCTTAGAAAGGGGTGAAGGATTAGCATTAAGGAGGGCACCGTTTATTCATTGCTTATTCTGTGAGCTGGAAGCTTCCAGAGATGCAAATCTACCATCCTGTGCCTAAGGGGGTTAAAAAAAAAAGTGAAGTGTTAGTCACTCAGTCTTGTCCAGCTCTTTGCGACCCCATGGACTGTAGCCCGCCAGCCTCCTCTATCCATGGAATTCTCCAGGCCAGAATACGGGAGTGGGTAGCCATCTTCTTCAGGGGATCTTCCTGACCCAGGGATCGAACCTGGTCTCCTGCATTGCAGGCAGATTCTTTCCTTACTGAGCCACCAGGGAAGCATCCACACAATAACTGGCATTCAGAGGCTCTCATGAACCCCCTCTTTAGGATTTCTAGGGTGCAGCTCCCTTCTTCAAATGACTGTGCATTGCTTACAGGAGAACCCAAGAGCAGTTTTCCAAAGTGACCACCCTTGCTGCCCTGGTAAGTTCATCTCTTGGGCTTGACCCTATGTCCTCTAGGTTTTCTTCAAGTTGGTGGATGGGACTTGGGTTCCCCCAGATCGACAGCTCAACATTCCTCTAATACAGGGATTCTGGGGACACCAAACATTTATCCTTGGGATAAGCTACATAAAGTAACCTCTTTAGGAGAAAAGCCAATCTGACATGATGAGGACTAGAAAATCGTGAAAAGGTTTTTGTAGGAAGAAAACTAGTCATGGTCATTAAGGTGCCAACCAAGAAAGCATTTTCCTTCAAAGTATTGGAACAAGCCACCTTATTCTCCTGGCACACCTGTCCACTATTCAGGGTTAAAAAACCAGGGCCAAGTGTCTGTGCAAAGCTATAAACACAGCCAGACGGTCGTGAGAATAATCGAGTCGATGTGTCAATGACACAATTTGTACCAACGGCGCCCCCTACTGGACAACAGAAACACTAGGCAACCCGCGGTCATTCAAGTTTTTCAGAATGTTTCCAGTTCCATCCCACGTTGGAGGGGACATTCCTGGTCACCAGGGAGTTTTTCTACAGCATGTTTTCAATAATGCGGACAGTTTTATGGGTGTCAGACTCCTTGAGGTTACCTCAACCTCTAAGACAAACAAGATGCTTGGTGATTCAACCATGTTCCTTTGTGGGTTCTGAGTGTCTGTTTTTTTCTAACTCTTTGCTCTCCTTGGACCAACACTCGCCAGAGTTAAACAGAGTTGAGAATGAGTTGTGACCACGGATGATCCTCATGTAAAGGGCTGACCTAAAGGCACCCGGGGTCTTGGGTGGCTGGAGGTTATCTCTCGAGCCTCACCGGCTGGTATGGGAGTGAAAGGGACTGGCCAAAGGTCAGGAATGTGGGCCTTCTGGAGAGGGAAGCCACTCCACCAGCTTCACGGCCGAGCCTTTCTCTCTGTCGCTGCAAAGAATCAAATCTCAGCCTTTGCACCTTAGCCCCGTCTGCTGCATTCCTCAATATTTTAAACACAGACCCTCTGCTCAGTCCGACCATCCCTTTCTTGCCAAGAGAACACAGTCTCTACCTTTGAACCTTGTCACTCCTTATTCGTTCCACGAATGTTTTCTCTGGACAACTGTTCTGTGCCAGACATTGTTCCAGGAAGGGAAGCTATAGCACTAAACGTGAAACAGAAAGGCTCTGATGTTCTCGTTGGGGATGCTGTGCTGCGCTGTGCTAGGTCGCTCAGTTGTGTCTGACTGTGCAACCCTATGGACTGCAGCCCACCAGGTTCCCCTGTCCATGGGATTCTCCAGGCAAGAATACTGGAATTGGTTGCCTTGCCCTCCTCCAGGGGATCTTCCCGATCCAGAGATGGAACCCAGGTCTCCTGCATTGCAGGCAGATTCTTTACCGTCTGAGCCCCCAGGGAAGCCCCTCGTTTGGGGATACAATTATAGAAAGACAAGTGTGAGTGAGCGGTGTAAGTGCTGCGAAGAAGCCAGGCTGGGAGAGAGGGGGAGAGGGAGGGTGGCTGCTTCACCGGGGGAGGGAGCGTCTCTCTGCAAAGCCCTTTGGAAAAGCTTCGTGCTCCGTCCACACTGGTGATCTGTCTGCTTTCTCTCCTTTTAAACCAGGACTGCCTCTCCCGTGAAACTTCCCCAGTTCATGTTCCCTCTCCAGTGACTCTGCCCTTCAGCTCATCTCTGCTCAAGCTTCTTCCTTCTCAGAAAGATGTTCGATGATCTTAGCTTGTGATCTCCTGGAGAAAAAGGGTCCTGTCTTCCACTTCTCTGCTTTGCTACCAGGGCAGGTGGCGGTAGGGGAGGCGATGTGGAGACAAGCATGTCTACTCTGTGCTAAAAACACTCACGCATTCCTTCCTCTAGTCCTCACAAAACTTCTGCAGACTCTGGCTTATTGTCCACATTTTATAAACAAGGAAAGTGGGGCTTTGTTTATCCCAGGGCACACAACCAGTGAGTGGTGGAACTGGGGCCTGAACCCTGATCTTTTTAGCATCGTGGTCTGTACTCTTCCCACCCCGGAGCCTATCTGTGAAGTATTCCTGCGGTGGCGTCTGTGAGCGATGCGTACAAGGAAGGGATAAGCTTTGTTCTCTCATCGAAGAGCTGTGCAAAAAAAGCGAGACGCTCCTGCCCCTGTATCTCGGGTTGGAGATTCTTCCTTCACTGTGTTACAACCAGGTAACCACAGGCACCTCCCTTCCCCTTCCAGGGGCTCATGACTTGTCTTTGTAAGTTAAGATTAGGCTACAGGTGGCTCAGACAGTAAAGAATCTGCCTGCAGTGCAGGAGACCCAGGTTCGATCCCTGGGTCAGGAAGATCCCCTGGAGGAGGGCATGCCAACCCACTCCAGTATTCTTGCCTAGAGAATCCCATGGACAGAAGAGCCTGGCGGGCTATGGTCCATGGGAGCCCAAAGAGTCAGACAGGACTGAGTGACTAACACTTCACACATGACCTCCCAGCTCTGACATTCTAAGGAATGTCATCTTCTTCAAGGAATGGGATAGGATGGGTTTTGGGGAGAAGTTACCGACTTTACTGCATCAAACATGGTTTTTTAACATTAAGAGACAGAAACATAACAGGGTGTGTTCATTCAATTAAAATTCAACATGTATTGAATAACTACTCCCTGCCAGACCATGGCATGTGCTGAGGATACAGAAATACTTTGTAAACACTGTCCTTTACCCTGGCCCATATGTAAAGGGAAAGACAGATATGACACGAAACTATCACAACGACAGCAGCTGATAGCTCACATGGAACCCACCCTTGCCAGAAATTGTTCTGAGCACTTGAAACTTTTCACTCATTTTAATCTTCCCAACAAACTAGGAGGTGAGTATTATTTTTATCCCTACTTTACAAGTGAGTAAACTGAGGTACAAAGAAGGGTGCATGCTGAAGAGGTATTGAGAGCATTGATAATGCATGAATAGAGCATATTTTTAAAAAAAGATTTCTTTGATGTGGATCCTTTTTAAAGCCTTTATTGAATCAGTTGCAATATTGCTTCTGCATATAAATATTGCTATTTATGTGTTGGTTTTTTGGCTGTGAGTCATGCGGAATCTCGGCTGCCTGACCCAGGACGGAACCCACACCCCCAGCATTGGAAGGTGAAGTCTCAACCACTGGAGCTCCAGGGAAGTCCCAAATGGTGCTTATTGACAGGGCCTAAGATGTCAAGATGAGGATAGGCTGTCATCCTGCACTGTTAACAGCTGATTTTGTCCCCCTGAAAGTGAAAGTGTTGCTCAGTCGTGTCCAACTCTTTGCGACCCCATGGACTGTAGCGCGCCAGGTTCCTCTGTCCATGGGATTTCCCAGGCAAGAATAATGGAGTGGGTTGCCACATTTCCTTCTCCAGGGGATCTTCCTGACCCAGGGGTCAAACCCACATCTCCTGCATTGCAGGCAGATTCTTTACCATCTGAGCCACCAGGGCAGCCACTGGTTATTCCTTACCTGACCCTTCTGTCACTTGGGATCAGCAACACACGTCCAGCTGGAGGAAGGGGTTTTCTGCAGTGAGCAGGGAAGGCATTAGGGTTTTGAAACTGAAAATCTGTAGCCGTCAAGTCACATGGAATAAACTGGGTGAATTACAGCCAGTTTCCTGTCCACTGAGAAGGGAAGTAAGAAGAGGAAAGAGGCAAGCATGGATGCTCTGGGAAGTCGAGCACTAGCCCCTGCACCCACCTGAGACAGACGTGCGGTGGGTCCTGGGGATCAGACCTCTCCCTGGGCCGTGACGTGGTGAAAGCAAGGGTGCCCTGTGCTTGAGGGCAATTGGAAGGAGATGGGCTCTTAGCTCTGCAAGAGCTGACCACCGTGGCCAGCACGGTGCACAGAGCAGAATGAATGTCCATCTTCCTAGGAGTAGGATAGAAGGAATAAGAGGATCACTGGACACAGGGCCTTCTAGAGTGGGAACCAGAGAAAATGCTGCCTCAGGACCAAGTGAGGAGTGGATGTCTTGTGGCTGCTGAAGAGAGGCGGTGGGGTATAGAGGCCAGGATGGGGGCACCTCCGAGGCAGGGGGTTCTGTCTGCTTTGCTCATTGCTCCATCCCGAGGTAACAACAATCCACCAACGTTCGTTAAATGAAGGAACGAACCATCTAGATGGCTGCCTCTAGAATCAAGCTGTTGGGTTTCATACCTCGGCTCTGCCTTTTACTCCCTGTGTCATCCTTGCATACGTCTCTTCCCTTCTCTGTGTCTCACCTGTAAAATGGGGATAAAAATAGTGCAGATCAATACTGATCTAAGACAAAGAGAGAGAATGCCTCTGAAGCACTGTTGGGTGCAGCACATGGACTCAGGAGGATTTGCTCTGAGTAATAGCGGCCCCTGCCTCCATCCTTGCCCTGCACCTTATACTGCCCTCAACTCCAACACCACCCTGAGCTTAGACACAACCTTGAAGGAAAGATGAGGACTCTGGTATTGGCTAAGATCAAGTTCAAACCATCACGATATAATAGAGACTCCTAATACTCCTAAAGACATGAAGTTAAGTGTTTTAATTTGAAACAGTTATTTTTCTTGCACAATGAATTTTGTAGCCTGATAATCATATTCAAGATAAATGCAAGCCTGTGAAGAATCAGGTGTCCCTCCGAGAGCCTGGCTAGCATTTAAATTAAATTTGCTTTCTTCCTTGCAGATATGTTGACTCACAGAACAACCTTACTTGTCTTTCTAGAAAAAGCCCAGTCCTTCAGGTGAGTTATTGTTTGCAAGTGCTGCTAACAGAAACTAACTTTAAGGCAAAGAGGTCAAGTCTAGGAAACAGAACTCTGTCCTTCCTTGCAAAAGCACTGGACTTTCCTGACGAAATTCAGTATCAAGGGTTTTATTTCTTGTTAAGATATGTTCCCCTGAAGGTGAGTGATAAATATTATCATCAATTTTTTGTTAAAAAAACCCTATCTGTATTTAACCTGACTTCCCACTTATCTAAAGGCCAATAAGTGACTGTCTGTCTTATTTTCCCAAGTTGTATGCATTTTTAATACCGAAAGCCTCATATCCTGGGAAACCTTCTCAGTTCCAGGCAAACAAAAATTCTCTAAATGTCCCAGATAATCTGTAAATGCCAATGACAAACCAGGGAGACTTGTCAGCCCAAGGAAGTGTCTGCAGTTGTTGTTGTTGTTAATGAGCAAGAAAATTTACTCATTTCAAACCAGAAGAGCTCACCTCAGGGAGGAAAATCAAAACTGATCCCCTGGGGGCAATTTCCACTCTGCTGACTATCGGTAAGCCTGGCCCTGGAGACCCTGCAAAGGGGGATACAGCCTGCCTGCCTCGATAATAAGGAAATGGGATGCAGACAGAAGACCACGTCAAATGGAGGCCACCAGACAATGCTGCAAACCCTCGCCTTGGCATTCTTCCTGTCAAGTCCCTCACTTTTGCTCAGACTCTCAATCCCTCCATGAACCCAGCCACAGTGCAGGGCAGTTTCCATGTCTCCAACCAGCCACAGCGCAGGGCGGTTTCCACATCTCCAAGTCACCATCCAGTCCGTCTGCCTGTGCAGAGCCCTGGGGTTCGTCCACAAGCAAGAGGAACCCAGGCACGGTGGTTCCCCTCAGGACACACGGAGTGGCTGCCCCAAGCCTCTGTGTGTGTCTCTCCCTCAGACCAAGTGTCTCTTGCTGTTTCTCTGGCATCCTCAGACCTGACGGAATTAGTCCACTGCTTGCAGAGCGAGCTTCTGGTCACAGAGAATGTGGCACAGCCTGTTTCTGCACATCATGGGGGAGAGTGAGGACCCATCTGGACTGTGGGTGTTTGGCTCCGAGGTTGGATTCCTGAGGCCACAGGGCTCCTTCCATGAGTCAGGGTCTCTCGTGAAATTGCAGTCGAGATGTTGGTGGGGCTGCATCACCTGAAGGCTTGACTGGGGCTGGAGGTCTTTGACTGCTTTCAAGACAGCTCATCACATGGCTGTTGACTGGAGGCCTCAGTTCCTCACCATAGCACCTCTTGATGGGGCTGCCTGGGTGTCTTTATGAGATGAGAGCGTCCCCCAAAGTCAGTGACCCAAGAGACAGAAAGCAAGAGGGAAGCCATGGAATGCCCACACACCCCTCCCCACTGCCTTTTAAAAAATATTTATTTACTTATTTGGCTTTGATGGGTCTTAGTTGCGGCATGCAGGTTCAGTTGCCCCGTGGCTTGTGGGATCTTAATTCACTGACCAGGCATCAGAACCTGCATCCCCTGCATTGCAAGGCAGATTCTGAACAGCTGGACCACCAGGGAAGTCCCCACAGTGCCTTCTAAGACCCAATCATGGGCTTCCCTGGTGGCTCAGTGGTAAAGAATCCACCTGCCAATGCAAGCGACATGGGTTCAATCCCTGATCCGGGAAGATCCCACATGCTGCGGAGCAGCTAAACGTGTGCCCTGCAATTATTGATTCTGTGCCCAGAGCCCAAGAACTGCAATTATGGAAGTCCATGTGCTCCAGGCTCTGCAGCAAGAGAAGCCACCAAAATGAGAAGCCTGCATATTGTAGCTAGAGAGTAGCCCCTGCTCACAGAAACTAGAGGAAAGCCCACATAACAAGGAAGACCCAGAGCAATCAAAAATAAAATAAAATAAATTTTTTAAAGACCCAATCATGCACCATCATTTCCTCCACATTCATTTGCTAGAAGAAAGCCATCAAGTCCAGCCTCACTCAAGGGGAGGGGGAGATCGGGAGGAAAAAATATCAAAGGATTTGTGCACATAGTTAAAAATCACTGTTTCCCTAAACATTAAAGGACCATGGATGAATTCCCACAAAAGTTGGTTTTGGTAGTCACATGGAAGGAAAAGCACAGATTTCAAGTCAAATTTGAGGTTGATCCAAGGCTTTGCTTCTTTTCGGTTTGTGGGATTTGGGGCAAAATGATCATCTCTAAACTTTAGTGTCTTCCTTTATAAAATGAAGATAATAGTAATTCTCTCACTGACTTACTATAATAATTAAATGAGATGACCTACCGAGGCACAGATTCAAATTGTACAGGGTACTATGCTCTTATAAATTGACACGGCGCTCTTTAAGGAAAGAGAAGGCAAAGTTACAATTAGATGTTAGGTGTAAAATGAACATTTATTTAGACTTAGAAATGATCAAAAAGTAACACATTTTCAAAGCTGATAAATACTACAACTATCAAAAAACCTAGAAAAATGACAACTAAAAAATTCAGTTACCTAAGCATACCTCTTTAAAATATCATCTTTCCTACATTTGGACTGCACATTTTTTGACCACTTCTCAACATGACAAAGATTTTGTAATATTTTCCATAGTCTGGAGAGAAAGATAATCAGTCTTTGATTCAGCCTTACAATTCATTATTAGTAATATTAGGCACTTCTTCAGGGTTGTTGTCAAGTGTGGAAAACTTCTATCATGTGTCTCTTATAGAGGTGCTTGCTGCTACTGCTGCTAAGTCGCTTCAGTCATGTCCTGCTGCTGCTAAGTCCCCCATCCCTGGGATTCTCCAGGCAAGAACACTGGAGTGGGTTGCCATTTCCTTCTCCAATGCATGAAAATGAAAAGTGAAAGTGAAGTCGCTCAGTCGTGCCCGACCCTTAGCGACCCCATGGACTGCAGCCTACCAGGCTCCTCCATCCATGGGATTTTCCAGGCAAGAGTACTGGAGTGGGTTGCCATTGCCTTCTCTTATAGAGGTGCTCAGGGCACGTCAAAGCATCTTGTGTAATGAATTGATGGCACCTGTCACCCAGGACCATTAGAGGGGTCTGCACAAGGGAGGGGCTTAAAGCACCAGCCTCGCTGTTTATCTTCCCCTGGAAGCAGGTGTGCGTGTGGCAGGGAGGCTGGCACATACTAGGTGCTCAGGAAATGGGAAAAGCGTGGAGACAACCGTCATTCTCTTTCTCCATTGCCCCAGGCAAAGCCAGAGACTCCTCATCTTGATTGCATCTTCTTTCTTCTGCAGGCGCTCCTCCAGGGCCCCTCAGAAGGCAGGGACACAAACACAGCCCTTGTTATGATGGAGTGGAATGAACACTGGGCTCAGAATGGAAAGACCTGGGTCTGAGTCCTGACTGTATCACTTACCAGCTGAGAAATTACCCAACCTCTCTGTGTGTCATTCTCCTCATCTCTAGGGTGAACGCTGCTATGCCAGCTCCGTGGGTTGTTGCAGAGATTAATGGCAGGCTATAAGAAAAAGGGCTTTGTAAATTGTAAGCAACTTCACTAAGGTAAAGTGCTTATTTTGATGTCTGGAAGTTACTGAGGAGCCAGTTTGGACACTATCCAATGTGTCAAAATCTTGAATTCTTTGTTCTCTGTGGTCGCAAGGAGCTGGAAATTCAAAATGGACTTTCATCAAATTTGTCACAAAGACCAGGATAGCAAAACAGTCCACTCTTTCCATAGAAGGGTTTTGAGTCCCAGCTAGCGCCGTAATCTGTGCTAGAGATGAGAGTTCAAAGACAGACAAGGCACACTCCTGGCCCTTTGTGGATGGGTAGATGGAATCCCAGACAGACATCTGCAGGTTACAGCCTCAGCCTCGCTGTGTCTCAGAGCCTCCTTCTGCCAAGGGGTGTGGCTAAATGCCCAAAGGGCGTGGGAACTGATGGGTGGACGCTTGCAGATCGCGGAGAATCCTTGCGCAGGTGTCCCACAGAACCATTAGAGAGTTGCAGGGAGGCCCTGCCGAGACTGACTGTTCTTGGGGGAATTTTCAGGAAGCTTTGAAGTGCCGCCAGGGCAAGGGAGGCTGCCCCATCCTGGAGGTGCATTCACTTGTAATTTACTCCTCCACGTGGGCTCTGGAGCGCCAGTCTCATAAATACATCACCCACGCAGCCCTGCCCTGTGTAAAGGAAGATGGACAGAGGTGGGGGGGGGCAGAGAAAGAGGAATCCCTAAATTAAGAAGGTCCCTGGGAGTCGCTGGCCTACAGACACGAGCGATCCCCCTGAGTCTCTCTCCTTGAAGCAGAAATATTTCCAACTAAGATCACAGACTCCCTTGTCATAAAATCAATGAAACCACAAGGGAAAATGACCTCTCGCTTGACTGCACCAGAGATATCTCAAACGGAGTCATTTCCCCTCCTGCAGAAGCAAGGGTGTTGGGGCTCGGAACTGGCATCCAGGCTCTGCTGTGGAGAATTTGAGGTGAAAAGGCAATCAGGTAGATTGGGAGCTTACTTACTTGTTTTACTTGCTGTGTTTTAGGATGGTTTCTGAGCAACCCCTTCAGGGGAGACTTTTTCCTGGGGTCAGACCTGGGTCCAAGCTCCAGCTCCTCTAATTTCTGGCTGGGTGTCTTTGGGCAAAGTGGAATCTCATCCCGGTTTCCTCATCTAGTAAAAAAAAAAAACAAAGAGGATGATACTGTAAGATCTCCCTGCTCCACAGCAGAGGTGACAAGGCCAAGAGGTAAGTCTATGCAAATGCCTTTAAAGCACCAAGTTCTTGATAATTAACAGGTTTTATTATTAAAAGGTAAAAGCTAGACTTCCCTGGTGGTCCAGTGGATAGAAATCTTCCTTGCAAGGCAGGGGACATGGGTTCAATCCCTGGTGGGGGAACTAAGATCCCACATTCCTCGGAGAAATTAAGCCCACACGCCACAACTAGAGAGTCCATGTGCCACAATGAAAGATCCTGCATGATGTAACAAAAATCTTGCATGCTGCAACTAAGACCTAACACAGCCAAATAAATAAATATTAAAAAAAAAAAAAAAAAAAGACAGAAGCACCAAATCCTGACAGTGTCCCTGGTAGAACTTCCTATGCTGCAAGGGACAGAGAACCTGTCTCAAACTAGCTCAAACCACTTGGAGCTATTACAACTTCTGCAACTGAAAAGGGCTGGATAGGATTGATTCAGGTGAAGATTACATTCAAGCAATGTCACCAAGGACCAGCTCTTCCCCATCCCCGCAGGGACTGCAAACCTCACATCTTAACAGGATGTCATCCAGAGGAAGGGAGGTCCTTTGTCCACTAACTTCGAAGTGAGAGGCTCTTCTCTTTCCAAACTCTGCACACGGATCAAATTTCATCAGCTGTCTTTACACTGTCGTCGTTCAGTCACTAAGTCGTGTCTGACTCTTTTTGACCCCCTGGACTACAGCACACCAGGCTTCCCTGCCTTTCACTATCCTCCAGAGTTTGCTCAAAGTCATGTCCACTGAGTCAGTCACGCCATCCAACCATCTCATCCTGTCGCCCCTTCTCCTCCCACCTCAGTCTTTCCCAGCATCAGGTCTTTTCTCTTTACATAGCGAGGGGATAAAACACACCGATCGGCTGAAGAAGATCAAGGCCCATTCCTAGATGTGAGTGGCAGGACCACAATGCCAACCAAACCACATTTGAAGGAGTTATTTTATCAGAAGTAAAACGAGTGGATGCTGAGTTGTAAAAACAGCATCAATCCAGTACAGTCCATGCTCTTCAACTACTCAATAGCCACACTCACCTATATCCCCATAAATATATCTTCAAAAATACCCACTCTCTACATAAACACAAGCAACCTCTTTTCCTAAAAGGACGAGGCACAGTTTCACCCAGTCTGGTTCTCTGGAACAGAACCTTGCAAATGGAACTCTTTTGGTCCTATGTGGTCCAGTGAGGCGAAAAGGTTGTATTTAGCCACTGTTATGCACTCCGTAAACTGTAATGGAGAGAGAACAGAGTAATCACAGTAAAAAGTCTCATTTGGAAAAGAAAAGAACAAGAAACAACTCTCAGTGGTCACTGTCCTTGCATAACCCACGTCATATTGCACAGAAACCATATGGATGTCCTGCCCTGAGAACAAGTATGTATCTGCCCCAGGTCTGCCCTGTGGAAGGCTCCCCTTTGCCCTTTGCCCTCTGTGACTCCTGCCTGTCACTTTGGAAAAGCCTCTTCTGTGAATTGTCCTTTATGGACCATATGATGTGTGCATCGTGAAGGACGCCCCTTTGGGGGACTGTGCTGTTTTAGCAGCCCTCTTGCTGTGATGTGAATTTGGGGCCTGGAGATCCTTCTCACAGACCATTGTGGGACAGGTTTGAGGTTTCTTTGCCAAAATGATGCCCTTAAAAAGTTAATGGTCTG
Organism: Moschus berezovskii; assembly: GCF_049115385.1. Classification (NCBI taxonomy): domain Eukaryota; kingdom Metazoa; phylum Chordata; class Mammalia; order Artiodactyla; family Moschidae; genus Moschus; species Moschus berezovskii. The sequence continues at coordinate 26,072,563 of NC_142479.1, forward strand.
AAACCTATAAGACTCTGATGAAAGAAATTGAAGATGACATAAACAGATGTATGGATGTGAGAGTTGGACTGTGAAGAAAGCTGATCGCTGAAGAATTGATGCTTTTGAACTGTGGTGTTGGAGAAGACTCTTGAGAGTCCCTTGGACTGCAAGGAGATCCAACCAGTCCATCCTAAAGGAGATCAGTCCTGGATGTTCATTGGAAGGACTGATGCTAAAGCTGAAACTCCAATACTTTGGCCGCCTCATGGGAAGAGTTGACTCATTGGAAAAGACTCTGATGCTGGGAGGGATTGGGGGCAGGAGGAGAGGGGGATGACAGAAGATGAGATGGTTGGATGCCATCACCGACTTGATGGACATGGGTTTGAGTGAACTCCAGGAGTTGGTGATGGTCAGGGAAGCCTGGTGTGTTGCAGTCCATGAAGTCGTGAAGAGTCGGATACGACTGAGTGAACTGAACCAACCCAAGGCAATCTATAGATTCAATACAATATCTGTCAAATTATAGTGGCATTTTATGTTTTATTCTAAAATGTTTCTTTTTACATTTAGATTTGTTAAGTCATATGAATAAATTTTTCTGTATTATGAGGTAGGAGTTTGAGATTCATTTTTTCCCATATGCATAGCCCATTGAAAATGAATTAGATTGCAAATTTGGCCTAATCCAGACACTAAATCCTTTCTGAACAATTCTCACAGAATCCTAGTTGAAATGAACCAATTAATGAATCATTTAAAATTAATTGGATGAATCATTTTTTGCACATCTCATATTTGCTAGTTTAGCTAAGTTAGTAAGGGAAGACCCTTCAGAACTGACAAATTTGAGCTCAAATCTGATAAATGAAAGGATGCCAGCCACGAGCAGAGTTGGGGAAGAAAATTCCAGGAAGAAGAAACAAGTCGGTAGGTAAAACTTGATACATTCAAGGAATGAGAAGGCCAGTGGGGCTGAAGTGTGATGCTGCAGAGAATCGCAGGGGCTCACTCTTTCAAATGTGAGGTCAAAGGAAAAAGAAGCAGACTGTGGTCACCACGAGACAGTGGAGCAATGCCTGAGGTTCTGAGGGAAGTTCTCTCTATCTAGAGTGAGGGCGCAGGGACTTCCCTGCGGGTCCAGTGGCTAAGACTCCTCACTCCCGATGCAGGGTCCTGGGTTCCATTCCTGGTCAGGGATCTAGATCCCGCATGCCGCAACTAAGGGTTCAAAAGCTGCAGCTAAAGATCCCGCATGCTGCAACTGAGACCCAGTGCAGCCAAATAAAAATGGAAGAAAGGAGAAGAAAGGAAAAACGACGGAGGGCACAATGAAAATATTTCAGACTCATGAGAACTCAGAAATTTTACCTATAAAGCAAGTTCTCTTAGGTTCTTTATATCACAGTCTACTCCAACAGGCAAGGACAAGAAAAGGACAACAGCGGCTGACCTGGGAAGACCACATGGACCACACCACTGTGACGGCAGTGTGATTTCCCTGGAAAACACTCTCCAGGCCCCAGCCGCTTTGGAAGAGGTTTGTATTTTCAGCTTCCGCCTGTCCCCCTTCCAGTCCGTGTTCCACAGTGTCACTCAAGCAAACTTGATCGAGTTTTAACATCTATCAGTTTAAACATCCTCCAATCATTCCCCATAAGTTTCAGAATAAAATCCAACTTTCAGTGTGATAGGAAAGTCCCTTGTTATTGACCCCTGCCCATCACTCACACTCTGGAAGGCTGCTCATACCCTCTAATCCAGGCGTCGGTCATCCACACACTTCTTACAACTCTCTGCCACTTTGCAGCCTTCATGCCTGCTCCTCTCTCTCTGCAAGGAAACCCTTCTTCCCCTCCTTTCCCTGGTAGATTCTTCGTTGGTATTCGGGGAAACTTCCTTCACCACCTTGTGTTCCCCTCCTCCCACCACTGGTTCAAGTCCCCTTGGTTTTACCCCCGGGATTTCTCTGCGTTACTTAACCTCTAGTACCAATCTGCCTGTTGAATTCTTTGTTTATTTACTCTTCTCCTCACTATATGATAATCTCCTTGAGAGTAGGAGATTATTTTAATCATTACGGAAGTTTCTCTGATGGCTTCTCTGTAGTTAGCCTGCTTAGGTTAAAATTTCTGCTGCAAGACAGCAAGATCAGACTTATGGACAGGGGTGGGGAGGAGGAAGGAGAGGGTGGGATGAATGGAGAGAGTAGTGTGGAAACATATCCCTTCTCCAGGGGATCTTCCGAACCCAAGGATCGAACTCAGGTCTCCCACGTTGCAGGCGGATTCTTTACCAGCTGAGCCATAAGGGAAGCCCAAGAATACTGGAGTGGGTAGCCTATCCCTTCTCCAGCAGGTCTTCCTGACCCAGGAATCGAACCGGGGTCTCCTGCATTGCAGGCAGATACTTTACCAACTGAGCTATGAGGGAAGCCCCAATATATATGCTGCTGCTGCTGCTGCGTCACTTCAGTTGTGTCCGACTCTGTGTGACCCCATAGACGGAAGCCCACCAGGCTCCCCTGTCCCTGGGATTCTCCAGGCAAGAACACTGGAGTGGGTTGCCATTTCCTTCTCCAATGTGGTAAAGTGAAAAGTGAAAGTGAAGTCGCTCAGTCGTGTCTGACCCGTAGCAACCCCACGGACTGCAGCCCACCAGGCTCCTCCATCCATGGGGTTTTCTAGGCAAGAGTACTGGAGTGGCTTGCTATTGCCTTCTCTGCAATATATATGCTACTGTTTGTCAAATGGAGAGGCAATGGGAATTTGCGGTATGACTCCAGGAACTCAAATGAGGCTCTGTTACAACCTAGAGGGGCGGGAAGGGGTGGGAGGTGGGAGGGAGGTTCAAGTGAGAGGGGACAGATGTATGCCTATGGCTGATTCATGCTGATGTATAGCAGAAACCAACACAATACTGTAAATCCATTATCCTTCCATTAAAAATAAATTTAAAAAATTCTTACGGCTGTGTTGTCTTGGGAACCCTGAGTCTGTTTCCTCACTTGCCAATAGATGTAGTATCTTTATCTGCAAACAGGAGGTGCTCAGTAGGGTGTGCGGAATGAATCCAGACAGATGGGCAGAGTTCCAGGGTGGGCACCTCTCGGCAGGGGAGGGTGACTCACTCCAGTCAATTTTGATTCCTCCCCTCCCTTCCAAGGAGGAGGGCTCAACTTCCTCTCAAGGACCGTTATGCCTTGTGAGGACTGTGAGGAAAATCTGAAAAATGCAGGCTCTGTTCTTGTTCACCCTTATCCATGGGTTGACCTAAGGAATTCAGGATATTTCAGAGGGCAGAAATTTCCCAAACGCGTCACTGTCTGACCATTCTTAAGAGGCTGTCTATCTAAGGTGTTACTTTGGGATTCAAATTTCCCAAGATGTGGACGTCTTAATGAGAGGCTGCTGGGAGGAAGTGAAGGGATTGAGTACCTATGCTACAGATGGTAAAACCTCACGTTGTCTTCAAACTCCTCAGAGCCCAGGAACTCACATAAGTTGTCAGGAATCTACCGAGAAGAGGTCCCTGGCTCCCAGGTGCCCCCTCTCCTCCAGCTAAATGATTCTTCTCTTTTTGTTCTTATGGCGGGGGCAACATCCCCATGGGGCCTTTCTACTTTGAATGAGTTTCTAGAAGCAAGAGAGAGTTGACCCTTCTCAGTGTAGTCACAAGATATGAAGCAGAGTCAAGAATGGATTGCATGGACGTCTCTGCTGATCCAGTGGCTAAGCCTCTGGGCTCCCAATGCAGGGGGCCTGGGTTCGATCCCTGGTCAGGGAGCTAGATCCCACATGCTACAACTAAGAGCTCATGTGCTGCAACTAAAGCTTCCGCACGCCACAACTAAGGTGCAATGCAGAAAAAAAAAAAAGGATTGTGAATTGGTACATGAAGATTCATATGAAGATTATTCACAACAGTCCCAAAGTAGAAATCACCAGAATACCCATCAGTGAATGAACGGATACATAAAAGCAGAAAAAGGAATGAAGTACTGACCCATGCTTCAACATGGAGGACGCTTGAGGGCCTCATGCTAAGTGAAAGAAGCCAGACACAAAAGACTACATGTTATATGATTCCCCTTATGTGAAATGTCCAGAGTAGGTTAATCTGTAGAGACAGAAAGTAGGTTAATGATTGCTTAGGCCTGGGGGAAGGGGTGGACGTTGGGAGCAATGATGAGTGGCTGAGGGGTTCTTTGGGAGGTGATGAAAATGTTCTAATATCGATTGTAGTGAAGGTCGCACAACTCTGTGAATAGACTGAAAACCATTGAATTGTGAACTTTAAATATGTGAACTGTATCTTAATAAGTGAAAGTGTTAGTCATTCAGTCTTGTCTGACTCTTTGCGACTCCATGGGTCGTAGCCCGCCAGGCTCCTCTATCCGTGGAATTCTTTAGGGAAGAATACTGGAGTGGGTTGCCATTCCCTTCTCCAGGGGGTCTTCCTGATCCAGGGATTGAACTCAGGTCTCCTGCACTGCAGGCAGATTCTTTACCGTCTGAGCCACCAGGAAAGTCTGTATCTCAGTAAAGCTGTTAAAGAGATGTGGATCTCGGGAAAGAAACGAATGGCTTCTGTCACCTATGTGCTCTTCCATGTATTGACTCCTGCAAGCAGTCATTTTGTAGGGAAAGAAACAAGATCCTAACGGTGGGTTTGAGACAGATTGCTGACCATCAGTTCTTCCTTTCCCCGCTCAGCAGACAACAGTCAAGTATCAGAGTGGGCTGCAGCTGGGTAGTCTTTAACACTCACTTTTGCATTCTGAGTTTCTCCTTTTCCTTCCTTCTTTCTTCTTCTCTTCAGGGACCCCACTGTCTTGCAAGGGGACGAGGTGGACCACAGCTTAGATCACAGAACTGGGACAGCCAGTCTGTCTGGAAAGGGCATTGAGTACAACACTGATTCAGGGAACTTCAAGTGCATGTGGATTCAAGATGGTCCTTCAGCTTTTCTCTACTCAAGATGCTGTAAAGGTGGTCCCTGACTGTAGAAAGCTTGTGGTCAAGCAGGGAGATTGGCCAGTTTGTGTCGAAAAAGAGCTCAGAATGCAGGTAAAATTCCTGCCTTCTTCTGGATGAGATATTAAACTTGAGGCAGCCCACAGGAGGTTAGTTATGGCCAGGAGGTACAGCACTAATCTTTTCATGTTTGTTCAACATGGAAAACTTGATTTTCTTACAAATGAACACTATTTTCTGTCAAATTGTACAATGAGATTGTGCACCTCAAAGCAATGTTGATCCAGTTTACTTTAAAAGCTAGGAGACATAGGGGAAAGCGGCATTCAACCCAAGGAAAGCCACAGAGTATTCCAAACTGCTGGAGTATTCCAGAAGTTTGCCTTGATTCCATAAGAGGTATGACAGGGCAGGAAAAGCTGGATGCATGCAATGACATGGAGCAAACCAGGGAGTTGAGTTAACCATTAGGGCTTTGGACCCCAAAGACCATGTCACACTACAGACGTTGAGATTGTGCTGTAATACTTGCTGACTTGTTTCATGTTGCTTTCATATCCCTTGAAGTATGCCAGCCAAAATTCTAGTATTTGACATAGCTGAGAGAGCCAGCGATTACCTACTTATTTCCTAAAGTCCCTTCTGATTAAGATTGCTAGGTAAAATACAGGAAGGGCTTCTCTGGTGGCTCAGACAATAAAGAATAAGCCTGCAACGCAGGACACCTGGGTTCAATCCCTGGGTCAGGAAGAGCCTCTGGAGAAAGGAATGGCAACCCACTTCAATCTTCTTGCCTGAAAAATCCTGTGTCGGGGGTGTTTTTTGCCTTTTAAACCTGATTGTTCTTATTTTTTAACTTCTCATTTTGCATTGGGATACAGCTGATTAATAGGGCTTCCCTGGTGGCTCAGATGATAAAGAACCCACCTGGAATGCAGGAGACTTGGGTTCAGAGAAAGGAATGGCTACCCACTTCAATATTCTTGCCTGAAAATCCCAGCCTGTGGGGTTGCAAAGAACTGACAACTGAGCAACTAACACTTACTTACTTAAATTAAAGGCAATCCAGTTAAATTTGAATTTCAGAGAAACGAGTAATTTTTTAGTGTGTTTCCATGCAATATTTGTTGATCTGAAATTCAAGATTAACTGGGAGTCTTCTATTTTTGTCTGCTAAATCTGGCAACCTTACCTGATTCCCTTCTAGTCACCAAAAAAATGATAAATGCAGCCCCACTTCAGGGCTAATATTTTGTGATGTGCGCCATCTAGTGGTTACACGAACACAGAGGAAACCAGGAACCGTCTCTTAAGAAACAACTTGAAAACTGCAAACCAGAAAGCTGAAGAGAAACAACTAGGCTTTAATTTTTTTAATTCTTAAAAAAAGTTTTTTTACTTACTTCTTTGGGTGTGGTGTCTGTGATCAGGTCAACCCCTTAAAATGTCCAGCAAATATCTGAAATCCTTGGTAAACTGGCCAATGTTTAAACAGCAAGCCTCGCTGGCCTGAGGACCTGGGCTCTTCTGTTAGCACCTAAAGGCAAATACACAGTCTTGTCCTGGTCTGTTGTGGTTCCCAGCGTTCCTGGTGATGCTTTACAACAAGCATGTGGCATCCAGCCATATCCATCAAGTACAGTAAATGTCAGGCTGGTGCAATTTTATTAAACCCAGCCAGGCCTGCATGAAGACTCGAGGAAGCAAATATTTCCTGTTTACTATTTTACCAAGAGGGTACAGGGTAAGTGCCACAGGGAACTGGTCCCATCTGATGGGCCTCTAGCTGCACATTGCTATCATTTTGGGTGTTTTTTGCTTTTAAACCTAATTGTTTTTATTTTTTTAGCTTTTTATTTTGTATTGGGATATAGCCAATTAACAGGGCTTCCCTGGTGGCTCAGATAATAAAGAATCCACCTGGAATGCAGGAGACCTGTGTTTGATACCCTGGGTTGGGAAGATCCACTGGAGAAAGGAATGGCTACCCACTCTAGTATTCAGGGCTCAAGAACTCCACGGACAGAGGAGCCAAGCGGGCTACAGTCCATGGGGTCACAAAGAGTTGGACATGACTGAGCACACGTGCACGCATCGTCAATTGATAACGTCGACTTAAGAAATAGTCACAACCTAAAAGCTATGTTTTATTTGGTGGGAATTTTTAGGACTTCAGGCCTGGGGAGACAGCATCTCAAGTGACCCTGAAAGAACTGTTCCAAGGAGGAGGTGGTGGGGAGGAGTCAGATTATATAGAAGTTTGCAATGGGAGGGGAGGGGGTGCTGGAAGGTGGGGAGGTGGGGGGGATGTGGGAGGGCAGTTAGTCTGAAAATCAAAAGATTATTGTTAAGGAAAACCAGATATCTCAAGTTAAGGAATTTAGTGCTTTTCTGTGTATGGGAAGATGGCCAGAGTTTGGGCTTACTGAAATCGTGCCTTTCAGATGCATCTCAGTTATCTGGGGCCAGTATCCAGCGTGTTCACATCCCCTCAGCTCCTTCGTGCTCACTGTAGGGAGTGGCTGCAGCTCTAACTTTGCCAGATAGCAGGCATTGTTCTTTCTGGTTGCCCTCGGGGCTCAGAAATTCACTTTTGGAGGGCCGGAATGGCTGATGCCTGTGACATCCTTATTTATTGACATGGAAGTCCTCCATTTCTCAATAGTCTTGTTTCAGATGGACAACTCAGCCAAAACATGCATGTATCCATTCTCACTGGGTGGTGCTAGTGGTAAAGAACCTGCCTGCCAAAGCAGGAGACATAAGAGACGTGGGTTCGATCCCTGGGTTGGGAAGAGCCCCTGGAGGAGGAAGTGGCAACCCACTCCAGGATTCTTGCTGGAGAATCCCATGGACAGAGGAGCCTGGTGGGCTATAGTCCATGGGGTCGCAAAGAGTCAGACACGACTGAGTGACAGCCATCTCACCTGGGGTGTTTTCAAAAGTCCCAGTGCCTGTGCCTTCCCCCTTCAGCCTCTGTCTTTCCCTTCTCTTCCCTTGCCCCTCCTGTTCCTCTTTTTCTCCTGATTCAATCATGTGAGTTTATGCATCCATGTGGGATTACTCTAAAGGCAAAGCCGACAACAGTAAAAGATGGTCAGATTTCCGAAAACTGAAATCAGACTTCAACCTAGAACGTGAGATATTTTACGGACAAAACCTCAGCATATTCACTGAGGCCCTTCCTGTGTTCCTTTGCTTTACAGACCAGGCTGAAAGGCAAAGGAGCTTCCCTGCTGCCAATTCAGTGTCTGTGGTTCTGTGATTTCATCACAAATACTCCTTATGAAATGATATAGAAACTCCACTGGCAGTTTAGCCTGGGAGAAAATTCCAGAGCTCAATTTGTTCTTTGAATAGGTTTTAGAATAAACTGGAGGGGGAGAAAGAATTTGGGGGACAGAAATTTAATTTCATAATACCCTCCAAATGGACAAGGTGTCTCTATCATTATAACAATTTTAATAGTGAAAACTAATACCTGCAATTTTTGACGGTCCCTCATTGATCAGGGTGCTTTGCACACGCACTATCCTCTTTAACTCTCAGAGCAACCTAGGTGGCTGGGGACAATATCCCCATATTGCATGTGTGTGTGCTAAGTCGCTTCAGTCATGTCTGACTCTTTGTGACCCTATGGACTGTAGCCCGCCAGGCTCCTCTGTTCATGGGATTCTCCAGGCAAGAATACTGGAGTGGGTTGCTCTGCCCTTCTCCAGGGGAATCTTCCTGATCCAGGGATTGAACTTGCATCTCTTACATCTCCTGTATTGATAGAAGGGTTCCTTGATAACTCAGCTAGTAAAAAAATCCAGCTGCAATGCAGGAGACCATGGTTCGATTTCTGGGTTGGGAAGATCTGCTGGAGAAGGGATAGGCTACCCACTCTAGTATTCTTGGGCTTCCCTTGTGGCTCAGCTGGTAAAGAATCTGCCTGCAATGTGGGAGACCTGGGTTAGATCCCTGGGTTGGGAAGTATTCTGGCCTGGAGAATTCCATGGACTGCATAGTCCATGGGGTCGCAAAGAGTTGGACATGACTGAGCGACTTTCACTTCACCACTAGCGCCAACTGGGAAGCCCTTATTACGCACAAGCTAACTGAGGCTCAGGATTGGTGTAAATATTTCCTGCAAGGACACAGCTGGTGAGCGGCACAGCTGTTTTTCACACCCAGCATTCTCTGATTGCAAATCCTGGGCTCTTCCTGCTCTGATATTCTGCCAAGACTACAATGCATAGTTCTGCAGATTCCTTTGCCTTTTGGCTCAGGCTTGTGATGGAGAGCTCTCTGCCAAGTCACTCACATGTCAATGACACTCCATTGCCAGCCACAGCCGCCCAGTATGTTAAGGCCCTTGAAACCAGATTTTCAAAAATATTCACTTCCTTCTGACTGGCTCAAGAAAGTCAAAAGGCGGTTTCCAGTTTTTATGACACTTACCTTTGGGTAGCTGAGTCACCTTGGGAAGTCTTATTGGGGTTTTGGTGAGGATATTAAATAAAGGCTATCTCTAAGGATCTGTGGAGCCCTCCTTGGAAAGATAAACAGGAAACAATCATTGGTGAAAGGAATAGTGGGGATATACCAACCCAGAAACCGTGTTGCAGAATCAATTAATTCCTCCTGTTTGAAGGCCCCTCATGCTGAAATGTCACCTCCTCTGGGAAGCCTTCTGGGATCTGCCTCTGTCCCAGGCCCATGTCCTGCTCCCACACTGCCATTGACACTGGCCTCTGCTCGCCTCACACACAGCAATCAGAAGAGGGAGTGTGTGCATATACATCTCTTTCTCTGAGCAGAGCTGGTCTAGATTGGTGCAGGCTTCCAGAGTGAATCCATGGGTGTCCAGAGGAAGGGGTCCCAGGGAGTAGGCATAGGTTTGCTGGAAGGAGGCACTTTCGTCCGACTTTGCTTGGTGAGTCAGGGTCACATGGATTAGTCCTGGGGAGGGTTTTGAAAAGCTTTATGGTGTCCTGGTATGGTCAACCTTGTCTATATCACAGCCTGTGGTTTTTCGGAGCACACTAGATTTTCCCAAGCACATTTAGCCTCTCCTCTGTGATCTGTCACAGGACTTAACACACTTAATCTTTCATTCAACAAGTTTTTCTTGAGAGCTTGTTAGGGACCAGGCACTGTGCTGGGTGCTGGGATCAGTAATAAACAAATCTGGACTTCCCCCGTGGTCCAGCGGTTAAGACTCAGTGCTCTCAGTGCAGGGAGAACAGATTTGATCCCTGGTCATGGCACTTTCACACATTGGAGAAGGAAATGGCAACCCACTCCAGTGTTCTTGCCTGGAGAATCCCAGGGACGGGGGAGCCTGGTGGGCTGCTGTCTATGGGGTCACACAGAGTCGGACACGACTGAAGTGACTTAGCAGCAGCAGCAGCATCATGGCACTAAGTTCCAGCATGCCACAGGGCACAGCCAAATAATAATAATAATAATAGAACTATCAGGGCTCCTGTCCCATGCAGCTTACTGACAGGGGGAAGGCTTACAATCACCTGGACTGAAATGTCTCCCACAGGACACCAAGAGAAACAGACTAAGTTGTATCTACTTTTTAACATTTTCACTTTATGGTTCAGTTTATTATGTAGTCCACACATCATAAAGTGCACCCTTTTAAAGTGGACAGTTCGATGGTTTTAGTATATTCACGAGGTTGTGCAACCATCACCACTATCTAATAGCAGATCGTTTTCATCAGGTCCGCTATAAACCTCATGCCCACCAGCATTCACTGGTCGCCCTCCCCGCCCCCAATCTCTGGAAACCGTTAATCTGCTTCCTGTCCTCTGGGTTTGCCTTTTCCAGACATTTCACGTAAATGAGATCGTGCAATGACGTGGTCTTCTGTGACTGACTTCTTTCACTTAGTGTAACATTTCCGAGGTTCATCCATGTTGGACCAGGGCTCCATTCCTTTTTATGGCCAATATTACCCCACTCTGAATATTCAGCCTTCTGTTTGTGCAGCCATTGGTGGCTCAGTTCAGTTCAGTCCCTCAGTTGTGTCTGATTCTGCAACCCCAGGGACTGCAGCACACCAGGCTTCCCTATCCATCACCAATTCCTGGAGCTTGTTCAAAGCATGTCCATCGAATCAGTGATGCCATCCAACCATCCTATCTCATCTTCTTCTGTCTTCAATCTTCCCCAGCATCAGGGTCTTTTCCAATGAGTCAGTTCTTTGCATCAAGTGGCCAAAGTATCAGAGTTTCAGCTTCAGCATCAGTCCTTCCAATGAATATTCAGGGTTGATTTCCTTTAGGAATGACTGGTTTGATCTCCTTTCAGTCCAAGGGACTCTCAAGAGTCTTCTTCAGCACCATAGTTCATGGGTGGCTAGACTGTTACTTTTTAAAAAAACTCCGTTTACATTGAATGTAATTGTTCAGAAGGTAGGATTTTTGTGTGCCAATTTGCTATTCAATTTCTATCTGCCATACCTTTTTTTGCGCCATGCTGCATGTGGGCTCTCAGTTCCCCGAGCAGGGGTTGAACCCACACTGCTCGCTTGAAAATATAAGAACTTAAAAAAGAAAAATTTAATCTATTTATTTATTTTTGGTTGTGCTGAGTCTTCATTGCTGTGAGGGCTTTTCTCCAGTTGTTACGAGTGGGAGGCTGCTCTCTGGCTGCAGTGCAGAAGCTCATTTTGCGGCTTCTCTTGTCGTGGGGCACCGGCTGTAAGATGCTCGGGCTTCAGTAGCTGCGGCCCGCGGGCTGTGTGTCGTGACTCCCCGGCTCTAGAGCACGGGCCCAACAGTTGTGGAGCACGAACTTAGTTGCTCCCCACGTGTGGGGTCTTCCCAGATCAGGGGTTGAACCCATGTCTCCTGCCCTGGCAGGCAGATTCTTCGCCACTGAGCCACCTGGAAAGCCGCGGAAGTACAAAATCGTAACCCCTGGATTGCCGGGGAGCCCAGGGACAGTTGCTTTTGAAGTCTGTTCTTCGGCGCCTTCCTGCCCCCTCTGACCCGGCCCTCTTGCCTGTCTCTCTCCTTCCCCGCTTCCCTCCCTGTTCCCGTTTTTCTCTCTCCAGTGCTTGTTATTCCACACATTATGAGCCCTGTGATTAAACATCTCATAAAGGTTCCAATCTGAGGGACCATTTAAAAACTGCTAAGTAAATGCTGTATTTTGAAATAGTTTTAGGTGTGTAGGAAGGCTGCGGAGATAGTAGAGAATTCCCAGACACCCATCCCCCAGTTTTCCGCACTGTTAACATCTTACCTGCTGTGGAACGTTTGTTCCAACTAAGGAGTCAGCGTTGTTACCTTGCTATTGACTAAACTCTGCACTGTATTCAGATTTCGCTGTCCTTTCCCTGATGGCCATTCCCTGTCCTGCGATCCCACCCGGGACACCTCGCTGCGTTTAATGATCATTGTCTCGGTAGACTCCGCTCATCTGTGATGGTATCGCAGGCTCCCCTGTTTCTGGTGACCTGGGTGGCTTTACTGGGGCCGTTCTTGGTGGAATGGCCCTACATTGGGGTTGATCTGATTTTTTTCTCATGGTTAGGCAGGGGATTATGGGTTTGGGGCAGGGGGATGACCACTGAGGTGACATAAATTGCTGAAAAGCCCCAGAACTAAGAAAGGAGACTAGATTTTTCAGAATTATTCCCAAAAAAGCAGGGAAACTTGACTTTGAACACCTTCAAATGGTAGGAGTGTTGTGTGGAAGGATTCCCTGATCTTTTTTCCAAAGAGACTGATAGGCTGCCTGTCCTCGGGGTGACGAAGAAGCGAGTCTTCATCTGACATGTGAGCACAATGCAACACGAGGTCTCTTTCTCTCCTGTCGGCTCTACAGCGTGGCCTTCGCTGAGTCAAGCCCTCTTTCTTGGTGTCTGTAGGATTGGGAAGTTCAGACCAACGAAAACTCCAGGGCCTCTTCGCACTGCGGCAGTTTATACTCTGAGAGATGACCCATCGGTCCCCGCAACATCTGAGCGATTTCCAAAATTTGGCTTCCTGCTCTTTCATGTCAGTCGCAGGCTGTTTGTATTCAGCTGTATCTTGTTCCCAAAGGATAAGCCCACCACAATCCTATTTTTTAAAAATTTTATCTCCTGATTCATGTGTCTGTTTGTTTCTGTCTGGCTGTGTGGGGCCTTCACTGCTGTGCTGCTTCTCTGCTGTTGTGCCGAACGGGGGCTCCTTTCTAGTTGCGGTGCCTGGGCCTCTCCTTGCGGTGGCTTCTCTTGGTGCGGAACCCAGGCTCTAGGCACATGGACTCAGTAATTATGGCTCGAGGGCTTAGCTGCTGTGTGGCATGTGGGATCCTCCGGGCCCAGGGATCGAACCCATGTCCCCTGAACTGCAAGGCAGGCCCTCAACCACTGGATGGCCAGTGAAGCCCTCAATTCCATTTTTTAAATGTTTCTTGCAGACAAGCACACTGAAAAAAACCAACCCAGCCTTGGCCCCCAAGCCACACTGAGGAGCCCGGTGAGCATCCCATAGCAGCAGTGCCTGCGGAGTGGGGGGCCCACACCAGTCTCCCTGCTCCCCTGCTGACACAGCACGAGGCCCAGAGGAGGGTCACAGGCACATCCACACGCAGCACAGTGCTGGACGCTCTTCACCCCAAGGGGCTGTTTTGGTTCAGCAGCTCCCGGGGCTCGAATAAGTTAATCACTGATGATGAGAGATTAATTTGTAACTGAACGGCAGACAAGATAGTTCAGGCTCTGGTGGGGCAGCACTGAACTGTGAAGTGGGCATGTCTCAGAAGCTTGGCGCGGAGGCTGAGAACTTCGGATCCACACCGCTTCCTAGAGGCCATCCCCATCCCCCCAAAGGGAGGAGTGGTGTGCCAAAGACTCTCCCTTCCTCTCTGCAGCCTGTGTGCTGGCCTTAGAAAACCTGTCCAGGCACCAGCCAGGCTCAATAGCAAAGTTCAGCTTATTTTTTAAAGTTATTTATTTTTAAAGGTATTTATTTGATCCATCAGTTAAATACATCTTTTTGAAGTCTTTTTTTTTTTTTTTAGTGTTTATTTGGCTGCACTGGGTGGCAGGCAGCACGTGGATCTTCAATCTTCTTTGTGGCCTGGGGCTCTTTAGTTGATCTTTAGCTACAACATGTGAACCCTTTAGTTTTGGCATGTGGGATTTAGTTCCCGGACCAGGGATCGAACCTAGTGCCCCTGCGTTGGGAGCACAGAGTCTTAGCCACTGGACTACCAGGGAAGTCCCTAAAGTCCAGTTTGAAAAACCCAGATAAGGAGGAGTGTCTGCTTACCAACCCAGCCGAGGCCTGTGGGCCAAACCTTGTGGGAAGGGAGGCGAGGAGGAGATGAGTAAGGAGAGAGGAGGCGATGGAAGAATGTGGAAGGATGGATGGGCCCTCAGGGTAGGAGGTGTGGGTAGTGACAGATGTTTCCTACAGCCTGAAGCCCCAGCTTGTGGACTGCGGTCACTCCAGGAAAGCCAGGTCTTTGAGGGTCTGCCTTCCCATCCCAAGAGCATCCCCTCTGTCATTCCCAACCTTAGCTCCCACCCCCACCCCCCATTGTGGGCCCAGGAAAGACACGTGAGTCATGACACGCTGGTGCCCTGGGGCCTGACACCTGTGCTCCAAACATCACTTCTATATCTATCAAGTCAAGCGACCCTTTCCTGACACCCTGGACATCCAGGGCCACAGATGTCGGCTGTGGGTTCTGCCATTTGCCAGTTTGAGCCATCTCTTCTTTCTAGCCAGGACAGTTTGGAATTCTTAAGTCAAGCCTACTTATCAAGGAAGGCCCTGGCATTAGTTCTCTGATGGCCTTGGGCTCAGAAGGCTATTCTTTAATGCCACAGTCTCAGCAGAGAAAGAAGATAAGAAAAAGTGAGTGGAACCCAAAGTAGGAATGGGGCCTGCATTAAAAAAGGGGTGCAGAGGAAATTCTCTGTGGGCTGCTGAAATGTGGGTTTCCTACCCAGAAGGCTCTGGAGCTCAGTTGAGTAGTGGGTGAGGGATTGTAGTTCCTTGACCAGGGCTCACACCCAGGTCACAGCAGTGACAGCGCCCAGTCCTAACCACTGGACCACCAGGGAATTCCCTGTGCTTATTTTCTACCGGGAACTCAGTTCCTGTCATTTGGGTTCAGTCCGCTGCCCTTGCCCACGAGTGCGCCCCCTGCAGTCTCCTGTCTCTTTTGCTTCGTGCTGTTCCTTCCACCTGTGAGGTCCTTCTCTCCTTTTCCATGTCACTCACTTTGATCAAGACCTGACTGAGGCATCATTTCCACCAGAAAGCCTTCATGAGCCTTCAGGATGGCCCTCAGTTCCCTCTCTCTAGTATCCAGGCTTCCTTAGTATCTGTGGCTTCTCAACCATGATGGGGGGCTTGGAATCACATGGGGCACCTTGCTAAACATACAAATACTAGATGCCTGGGTAAACTTGGAAAACTGTATTCCTTCTTTTTTTTTTTAATTTTTAAAATGAATTTGGCTGTGTTGGGTCTTAGCTGCAGCCCTCAGGCTCTTCGTTGCCATGCCTGGGCTTGTGGTGTGTGGATTAGATGCCCTGTGGCATGTGGGACCTTAGATCCCTGACTAGGGATCGAACCTGCGTCCCCTGCATTGGAAGGCAGATTCTTAATCACTGGACCACCAGGGAAACCCTGGGAAGCTGTATTTTTATTAGTCTTCATGCGTGTTTTGGATGCCAGGCCAGGGTTGCCTGTCTTCTCTAGTCTTTGTCCCCGGGGCCTGGGCACAGGGCTGAAGTCACGCAGAATGCATGTCCCTGTGCCCAGACGGCCCCTGTGGTTGTTGTTCAGTTGCTGAGTTGTGTCCGACTCTGTGATCCCATGGATTGTAGACCACCAGGCTCCTCTGTCCTCTACTGTCTCTCAGAGTTAGCTCAAATTCGTGTCCATTGAGTTGGTGATACTATCTAACCATCTCATCCTCTCCCCTCTTCTCCCTGGCAGAAAGGGCTGCAGAAATGCAAGACCCACGCCCTTTCTTTCACACTCCATTCATAGTTCCTGCCCCAGATGCTGTGCTGGGGATCCGAGAGCAAAACCCAACATAGTCTGCCTCACACAGCTGACAATCTGGTCAGAGAGACAGATGAACCAAATTACCTACACACATCTTAGTGCAAAGTACAACATGAACTTTATAGAGGGAAAGCAGAGCTGCTCTGCGAACCTGTAACAGGGACTTTATCATCACCTGGGAGGTCAGGGAAGGCGGGGTGGAGCCCTGCGTGAAGGGTAGTGGGGAGCAGTCCCACTGGGTTCTTCCCAGTGGTCTTTTGGAAATTGACTGGGAGGCATTGGGGTGTCCAAGCCCCTCCAGATGCTGAGATGGTTTCCAGAAGGAGATATCTCCACATTCACCCCGTGACCTTGCTTTGATTCTGCCTTTCTGCTCTCTCTTCTTGCCATGAGCTCTGGAAAATGGTGTATTTGTAAGCAGGGGTTAGGCCTGTATCTCCACACAGGGGCTGTCTGCTAACATATGCAATGATGTTGCTGAATTTCTAAAAAGTTCACCTCTCTCTGACCCAACATAATCATGTCATGTACTGGACACGTGGCTTGGCTAGGGAAAGACAGGTTCACCTCCAAAGTCCCTCCCCACTCCTCAGCGGAGCACCCTTGTGCAGTGAGCAGCATGGGCGACCTTCCGTGGTGGGCTTGCTGCCATCTCAAGCAGGACATTCTGGCTGTTTGGCTCTCCCTTGTAGCTGGAAGATTCCCTTTATCCCAGAAGGAGATAATTACATCCTCTGTGACCATAACTCTATTTGGTCATTTAGACAAAAATTTATATGTATTTTCTGGAGGACTGGGTGATTTTCTTATCTGAATTGAAAAATGGCTTTCTTTAAGTATGATCCAAGAGAGCTCTTTCATATGGTAATTCACACACACACTCTGGCGGATAAGCCCTAGACTTGGCAGAAGGTTCAAAGCAGAAATTGTGTTCAGATGAGGCCCGTGGATGTTTTGATCTGATTTGCTTTTGCCACTGATGTTGGGATGATTCTGGCCTCTGAGTGGCAGTGGGCCTCAAAAACCTGGTAAAGGGAAATCTTTTTAAAGAAAGTCCGAACCATGTGGAGTGAGTGGAGGAGTCCTTGTTATATTTTGGAGACGGAAAAAGAAGCATTTTCTGGTGGAAGGAGCTCATGTCGCAAGCTGGCTAAGCTGGAGTGGCCCTAGAGAGGCAGCTCATCTAGATCCTTCCTGTTACCAGTGGGGAAACAGAGGCTCGGAGAGAGAACGTGGATTTGCTTAGGTCACCGACTGGGTGGCAGAGCCAGGCTGACCCCTCACAGGCACTTCCTTTTGCACCGGAACCCCGTCGATGGCCAGCAGTGGCCAGTGTGAGCATGGAATGAACTATGTGGGTGACTGTGTGTACGGAAGGGGAGGGGGGACGCGTGGGCTGGAAGACAGGGTGTCTCACCAGGTCTAGTGGGACCCCCTCCTCTTTCAGATATGGGAAGCCGCTTTTCCCACTTAGGAAGGCTTAAGGATAAGCGTCACCTACAGGATGGGACGTGGGTTTCCCTAGTGGCTCAGATGGTAAAAAATCTGCCTGCAATGCAGAAGACGCAGGAGATGCGTGTTCGATCCCTGGGTTGGGGAGATCCCCTGAAGAAGGGAGTGGCTTTCCACTCTGGTATTCTTGCCTGGAGAATCCCATGGACAGAGGAGCCTGGCAGGCTACAGTCCATGGGGCCGCAAAGAGTCGGACACGACTGAGCGACTAACACTCCTGCTAGTACTCCAGGAGAGGACACCGGGAATAGAGCGGGAGCTGGGAGGGAAAAGAGGAAGGGGGACGTGCGTCTTACGGACACCAGAGAAGGCACATGTGAACCACGTGCTACGTGACCACTTCACAAACGGCTGTGGTACTACTTTGAGCTGGAGGAGGACCGGGTGTCATCAGAGTGATATGCTCCCTCGGGCACCGTGTCTTTCCATGTCTGACCTGTGTGAAGACACTTCTGGTTGTGCAGATAACTCGAACTTCCTGAGCACCCACTATTTGAGCAACCTCGTGAGTGCTCAGAAGAGAATAGCATCTCTCAGTAGAGATCCTGCGAAGGAAAGGGGCCGAGGAAGGGTACATGCTTTCTCCTTCAATTCCCTTAACGATAACTTCAAAAGGTATGATTCTCCCTACCTACCAGATGAGGAAACAGAGAGGCTATGTTTCCTGCCCACGTCACACAGCTCAACAGCTGCAAAGCCCGACTCCCGTGGTTCTGTTTCCACCAGCGTACCTCCCCTCAGCTTCTGCTGAAAATGCCTTTCCGTGCCTCCAGGCCCTGCCGCCCCTCCCCAGAGGACATGCAACAGACACGGTCGCAGAGCGCCTTTGAGCGAGGCGGGGTGCCTCGTGCATAAGCTCTGATGTGGGGAGGCATGTGTTGGTGGCTCAAGCATTTGAGAATGCTGTAAGAGGGAGTCTCTCTCCCCAAAAGGCAAGATCGGCAGACACTGGGGGACACACCTGGGTGTGTTAGTTTTTCACTCCAAGACCAGCTTGTTTGCAGCAGGCCCAAGTTCCACCGGTATGCCAGGACCCAGTTCTGATGGAGACTTAGAAAGTCAGCATACACATCTCCACTGAGGCTGATCCTTCTTAGGCCTGAGAAATCCAGGGACATCTTTTTTCCTGCTCTTGTCTTCTGGTTCCTCTGCTTCTGGTGATGAGCAGGGACAGCTTGGAATGAAGGCCTTCATCATTCCTGTTGTGAAACTGTCCCAAGATTTTGGCAACTGTTTTTTTTTTTTTAATCAATATTCATTTCTCTAGTGAATTTCAACAAGATTAACTCTAAAAAAAATAAAATTTAATATTTCCATTCCCTGTGAAGGGTGTTGGTGAATCTGGAAAGAGAAGTTCCAAAGATGAAATTGCCTACCTCGGAAGGGCGCAAGCAGGAGTCCTGACTAGGGTGAGGGTGAGGAGACCTACGCTGCGGTCCTGATCCCTCCTGCTGCCTGTGTGTCTTGGGCAAGTTGCTTGACCTCTCTGGGTCTCCATGCTTGCTAAGGACTCTTTCGGTGCAAATATTATTACAAATAAGGAAAGAATCCTCTCAATTGTGTAGTTCCTTTGTAGTGCCGACTTGCACACATTTGCCATGGACAATGGTACTTGAGTTATTTCCAACGGTGACTCTGCCTGTGGCTTTGGTAGATCCATCAGGCTGTAGCGTGCATGCTCAGTCGCTTCAGCCATGTCCGACTCTTTGCGACCCTATGGTCTGTACCCTGCCAGGCTCCTTTGTCCATGGGATTCTCCAGGCAAGAATATTGGAGTGGGTTGCCATTTCCTCTTCCAGGGGATCTTCCCGACTCAGGGAATCAATCCTGAATCTCCTGAATCTCAAGTAGATTCTTTACTCACTGAGCCACCTAGAGTCATATGCATTTTACATTGTAAAAATACTTCCCATTTGCTTAAGTTAAAATCCTGGACATAAAACATGTGCACACATTTCATGGTCTAAAGATATTGAAATCATATAGTGTCTGTTCTCTTATCATTGTGGAATTATGTTAGACATCCATATCAAAAGATTGTTTTATGTCCCTGACTATGTTCCAGTGTCTCCTAATTTATAGTCCATGGGAACTTGAATAGAATTTATATCCTACTGTGGTGTGAAAATTGTGTACATCTTAATTATGTTGGAAAAAAAAATCCTAGAGGTGAAATGGTATGTCCAAATTGCTCTGAATTGTAGCCTCAAAACTAGAGAACCAGACCATGTGGTCCAAACTCCTGAGTTTATAGGTGTGAGGGCCCAGCATCAAGGAAGGAAGAACCCCAGGACTCAGGGAGCATTTGAATAGAAGTGAAGCTAGAACCCGGGTACCATCACGCTCAGTCTAGGGTTTCACTTGTGTCCTCTCTGTATGCATAAAATCGAATAAAAGCCAACTGGAAGAGTAAAAGGATTAAAAATATCAGACTGTAATCTTAAAAACAACTTTAACCCGGGTAAATACAGGCCCAGAGATTTTTATTTATATTCTCAGTTTAACACGCATCAAAACCCCGTTGTCTTCAGACACCGCTATGGACATTCTATTTGCATTTCCTGAAGCCACCCCGGTAAGCAACTCTGAAATAAATTAAAAAGAGTGGTCAAGCCTGAATGCACACCGAGGTTTCCATGTGCTCAGCTCAGCAGATTCAGGTATGACCCCTACAGAGCTTGGACTCTGGACTGGCACTAACATTCTCTACGCTCAATGACCATTTCACACAATGAATTCATCTGTGTAATTGTGCTTAGCTGTCCCCAGATTAACTCCATGTTTGCATGAAGATCAAAATGCTTACTTTAAAAAGTTTGGTTTTCTTCCATTTCTGTCTTATCTGGGGAGGTATTCATGCTTGGAATTTCTTGGGCTTTTCTTTTTCGAATCTCTTCTAGGGATTGAGACTGTGAGGGTGTGTGTGTGTATGTGTGTGGTAGAGGTGCTTTACCTTTTATTGTTCTTTTTTAGAACAACCGGCAATCATTCTTCACTGTTTTGATGTCCTCTTGTCAAAGGCAAACCAGCACGTTGGGAGCTTAAAGTGGGTGGCAGCATTCTTGATTGCCTCCACTCCCAGATCCTACATTAGTTAGGATTCTAGAATTCTGCTTTATTAAACGTTTTTATCCTGGGTTACAACGTACGTAAAGAGAACGCACCGGAAGTGTGCCTTTCGGTGCACTTTTAAATGTGTCTGTGCCTCTGCTTTGCTTATACCTTTACTTACTCTTTGGCGCCACTCGGTAGTGAAACATCCGTCCTGAGTGTTCCCAAAGGCTGCCACACTGCGCAGGGTGGAGGCCGCGGTTTGGCGTTGCTGGGAGGGCGGTGGTATGATTGGAGTCAAGAGGATTTGCTCACCACTGTTTCACCTCGCTTGCACCCTAGGCACAAGTTCTGGGAGGGAGCCTGGAAGGCACACTGTGCTTTCGCTTGCCATGGGGATCAACACGGAAGAGGGAGATGTTTGAAGGGGGTGGGGTGTTGCCACTTAATCATTACCACTGCTGACATCAGTGAAAAGCAGGTATTGCTGCCTGGACACCTGCAATGAGTAGAAAGGAGGCTGGATTCGTATTAAGTGTTAGGATGAGGTAGGGATGGGCAGAATATAAAACTGAGAAGGGGGAGCAGAGTGACCTGTATTTCAGCTTCAGTGTACGGTTGATTTTTGTGGTCAAAGGGTCCAAACTGCCCTGGTTATTTCCAAACAATATCAGGAGAGGAGCGGTTGTGTTTTCCAGCACCCCGGTGGGTGCCCAGGACATGAGGCAGCCTTGCGGACAAATATGTCCTTCCCTGAAATAGGAAGCCAACTATTTACTTACGCAAATAACACTAGAAAAGGGCTTTATAAGCAGAGTTGCAGCACCTGAGCTTTGGACGAAACCCTAGATTTGTCTCAAAAACTTCCTTCCGGAGGAAGGAAAGTCCTGAGACTCTTAGGTGGAGCACTGGCTCAAACAACAATTTAAATCAAGTACAGCCTCCACAGTCTCCAGGTTGAACCTGCCCAGACAAAAACCCTCGAGACAGCTTCCGAACAAAGGTGACAACACTACCATTTCAACCCGTACGGGCATCACAACCTGGTTTCAGTATTCACTGTGTGAAATTAAAAAATCATATATATAGAGAGAGTTTAAAAAATAAAATTCCCCTTTAAATCCTATGAATTTTCATCTTATTCACTTTCTCACCCCCTTCCTTGGTCACACTCCTGTGGCAAAACCACGACCCTGGTTAGATCTGACTCTCCACTCACTTAGCTCCTGACCTCCATGTACCTGAATGAGGTTTGAGAAAAGCACACAGCCAGGCTGGCAGCTCACACTTCAGATTCACGACCTCAGACCTCGATGGTGCCTTAGTGGTGTTAGGCAACCGTATGATGCACCCCTAGCCAATGTATGTTGCTATATATCCCACTCAATCCCACTGAGTGAATGGATTAAATAAATAAACTTTATTTAGGGTCCTGTTGATGCTATAGTTATGCTTGTCCGAGTTTAAAAGTGAATTTTATTTCAGAAACTTTTTTTTAAAGTGCATACTGGCCTTGGCATATTACCGGGTCAAAGAGATGTGTAGTGAAAAACGCACTAAATCCAGAATCAGGAGACAAAGTTTCCATCATTTTGCCACTAGCTCTTGGTATTCATCTGGGCAAGCCACTGATCACTTCTGACACTTGGTTTATTTCTTTTTTTTTTTTAAATTGAGGTGTGGTTGATTTACAACATTGTTCTTAACACTGGTTTCAGATATGCAGAAAGGTAACTCAGTTTTATATATATATATATAATTTTTTGGATTCTCTTCCGTTCCAGGCTATTATAAGATATTGAATATTAAGAAAAAGTAAAGTGAGCATGGTTCTTGTACCCAGAAGACGTACATTCCAGGCCAAGCCCTGCCACTTTCTAGCTGGATGGCCCTGAGGGTCATTCTTCCTCCGTGGGACTCGGTCTCCTCTGAGTGGGGCAGCTGGACCAGGACTCTGAAAGGTGGAGAGTCTCTCTGGGTGTCGGTTGTATGAGTGAGATGAGGTCCCTACTTTCTGCTGGAGTTCACAGATCCATGATTCTTCCAGCCAAGCAAGCCCACAGCTGGGTGTCAATCAGGGGAGGGAGACAAGAGGTCACTGACATTTAAAGGAACCAAGGAGAAACACCGGCAGGAGGACGCGTCTCCTCTTTTTTGGTCTCTGGTTTTGATTTCTGGTCCTGCAG
The DNA here is from genome assembly GCF_049115385.1 of Moschus berezovskii. Lineage (NCBI taxonomy): Eukaryota > Metazoa > Chordata > Mammalia > Artiodactyla > Moschidae > Moschus > Moschus berezovskii. Next base: position 26,095,291 of record NC_142479.1, read on the forward strand.
CTGGAATGAGTTTCCAAAGTACACAGACCTCTCACACTAAAAGCAAACAGTGACTTTAAAGGTGACATTGGACTGGGGTTCAAGGACCCGGATTCTAACCCAACTCTGTCGCTGACCCTTGGCCCCACCCTCTTCTTGGGCCTCAGTTTCTCCATCTGTTTAATGAATAAGTTTGTGTCCTTCTGTTGCTGTTTAGCCACCAAGTTGTGTCCGACTCTGCAACACCATGGACTGTAGCCCACCAGGCTCCTCTGTCCATGAGATTTTCCAAGCAAGAGTACTGGAGTGGGTTGTCATTTTCTCCTCCAGGGGAATCTCCTTCACCCAGGGAGGGGACCCACATCTCCTGCTTAGCAGGGGGATTCTTTACCACTGAGCCATCAGGAAAGAACCTGATGTATTCTAAGGATTTTTTAAAAATATTTATTTATTTATATTTATTTCTTTGGCTACACCAGGTCTTAGCTGTGGCACGAAGGATTTTTGATTTTCATTGCGGCAAGCAGACTCTTACTTGCAGCATGTGGGATCTAGCTCCCAGACCAGGCATCAAACCTATTTCCCCTGCATTGGGAGTGCAGAGGCTTAGCCACTGGACTACCCCACCAGGGAAGTCCCCAAGTGTCCTAAACTTTTATCTGGCCTCTGCTATTTCCCAGCACTGGTGGCATCTTTCCCCCCTTTTAAACTTGCCTGTTGTGTGTCAAATCAGAATTGGCACAGCATCAGCACGTTTATGGTTTTACAAGCCCTGAAAGATGCTTTGCAATTAAATGATGAAGTCATTGGAGTATTGCATGGAAACACAAAGGTCTTGAACAAGGGTAGGACTTTGGAACTGTAAGAGGAAAGGAAAGGCATTCGTGGTAGAAACACCTGTCCTTGATCTTAAAACTGCTGGACCAGTGACCACAGACTGAGGGAGACCCACAGTTTTGGGAATACTGTCTGGCACTTTCCCCTAGGATGTGGTATAAGGGGCAGTTTGGGTGCTACTTGGGGAATTCAATAAAACAAATCAAACTCTCCAGGGAAAAGACCATTTCAAATATCTTTCAGTCTTCCCTGTTCCTTTAAGAGGCCAGTTGTGGGGCTCGGGCATTTTAGTAACTCTCAAACCTTTGCTATTGTGTCCCTCTATCCCCACTTTTTCCTAAACAGAGCTCAGGCTTGGAATCTTTACCAGTCTAGAATTTGATAATATTGTCTTGCTTCACTGCATTTTATATTTTGTGGTTACTTTCCATGAGTGGAAGTTGGTATTATTTTTCCATTTATCTTAAAAGACATGTATTTAAGTTAAAAAAAAAGATCTGATTTCTATAAAATTATTAAGGAATAGCGTGTATTCTACACAGATACTACAACACAGGGCCGCTAGTCCCTGGGATTTGGTGGGTAGCATTCCCATAGGGGAAGGTTTTCTGGATACCACAATAGTGCTTATAATGCCATTTAGATCTACTGGGTAACTCAGCTTTTGGTCTTTTTAAAATCAATGTTTATCTTTTCCTGATTAATTTGTGCAAAACCTGGAACTACACAAAAACATGTAGAATAAAAGGAGAAAATACTTTTAAAAAATATATGGAATAGAATGAAAAATCATTCACTGTCTCTCTATTCAGAAATAAACACTCTGAGTATGTTTGAAAGTTTTTCTTCCTCAGAGCACCAGCATAGCCATTATTATAATGTATATGTTTTATTTTTGTAGCCTATTTTGCTGCCCTAACATATAACATAAATGCGACCCCACACCATTCAAGACTCTTTATAAACATCTTAAATGGCTATAAGGTCTTTAACACAGAGAAGCCCCACAGTGGATTTAACCGTTCCCCAGCTGCTGGGTTATGTCCAATTTTGTCTATTAAAATGTGATGGATAGTTTTATGCATGTTTTGCCTGCATTTGGGTTTCTTATATTTTTTTTTTATTAGAGTATAGTCGATTTGCAATGTGGTGTTAGTTTCAAGCATACAGCAAAGTGAATTGGATCAGTTATACATATACATATATCCACTGTTTTTTCAGATTCTTTTCCCATATGAGTCATTACATAGTATTAAGTACAGTCTCCTGTGATATATGGTAGGTGTTGCTTGGACTTTGGGTGGTTTCTTAAAAATAATTCAAGAAGTGGCATTCCTAGGTGGGAAGATTTTTAAGGCTTTTGGGATACATATTGCTAAGCTTTTTCTAAAAGCTTGGGAACCTGAAGCTACTCTGATCTGAACCGATGTGATTGAACACACTCAGGTTTGTGCATGTAAGGTGGCCTTGTTATTAGAAAGAGCTCAGACTGGGCCACTTCGGGCCAGTTACCGAAACTTACCCCTTCCTGCTCAAGCAGGTCTGACTAGCCCCTCCCCCATCCATAATTCAAGAGCAAGTTTTCTTCACAGCTAGGCTCTCAAGTGTTCATATTTTGGCTCAAAAAGTACATGTGTCATGAACTTCACCATATGTGATTCTTCGTCATGTAAAGGGATCAACAACTGTTTTTTTCTGTTTTTGGCTGTGCCAGGTCTTAGCTGTGGCACGAGGGATCTTCCACCTTCAGTCTAGCACATCGGATCTAGTTCCCTGACCAGAGATGAAACGTGGGCCCCTACACTGGAACGTGGACTCTTAGCCACTGGACCACCAGACAGATTCCAGTAACTGTCGATTTTTGTTGAGGAATCTCCGTACTGTTTTTCACAGTGGTTGCACCAGTCTGCACCCCCACAAACAGGGACCAAGGGTTCTCATTTCCCCATATCCTTGCCAACACTTGTTATTTGCTTCTCTTTGATGATAGGTAAGAGGTGTGCAAAGGTATCTCATTGTGGTTCTGATTCCCTTGATGATTAGTGATGTTGAGCATCTTGCTGCTGCTGCTGCTGAGTCACTTCAGTCGTGTCCGACTCTGTGTGACCCCATAGACGGAAGCCCACCAGGCTCCCCCGTCCCTGGGATTCTCCAGGCAAGAACACTGGAGTGGGTTGCCATTTCCTTCTCCAATGTGTGAAAGTGAAAAGTGAAAGTGAAGTCGCTCAGTCGTGTCCGACCCTTAGCGATCCCACGGACTGCAGCCTACCAGGCTCCTCCATCCATGGGATTTTCTAGGCAAGAGTACTGGAGTGGCTTGCCATTGCCTTCTCCGGTTGAGCATCTTATCAAGTGTTTATTGGCCTTGTGTATCTTTCTTGGAAAAATGTCTATTCAGGTCCTCTCCCCATTTTTAAACTGGGTGACAGTGAAAGTCACTCAGTCATGTCCGACTCTTTGTGACCCCATGGACTGTAGCCTGCCAGGCTCCTCTGTCCATGGAATTCTCCAGGCCAGAATACTGGAGTGGGTAGTCAGCCATTCCCTTCTCCAGGGGAACTTCCCAACCCAGGGATCAAACCCAGGTCTCCTGCATTGCAGGTGGATCCTTTACTGTCTGAGCCACCAGGGAAGCCCAATTCAGAGGACCTTTGAAGTGGGATTGGGCTTCAGGTCTCTTCAGGTCCTCTGCCCATTTTTAAATTGGGTAGTTGGTTTTTATGATGTTGAATTATGAGTTCTTTGCATATTTTGGATATTAACTCCTTGCTAAATATATCATTCTTGCGAATGGAAATATGTCCTTCCATTAGGATATATTTTCATTTTGTCGATAGCGTCCTTTGTTATGTAAAAGCTTTTCAGTTTGATGCAGCCTCATTTGTTTACTTTTGCTCTTTTTTCCATTGCTTGAGGAGACATACCTGAAAAAAAAAAATACTGCCTTTGTTTTCTTCTAAAAGTTTCATGGTTTCAGGTCTTACATTTGTCATTAATCTGTTTTGAGCTTATTTTTGTGCATGGTGTGAGAAAGTGGTCCAATGTGTTCATTTTGCAGGTAACTGTCCAGATTTTACCGTATCATTGGTCACCTCTGGGAGTTCATCTATCGACACCAGGTAACCCTTCTCGGGTAACCCTTCTCTGTGCCCGACTTGGGGAGGTGTGTTTGTGCCTCGCAGGTAAGACGGGGCGCAGCAGCCTTCAAACCTAAGAATGAGATACATTTGGGATATGTTGGCCTTTAACCTTCTTTCGTAAGTCGAAGTTCTCATTATTTTCCTCCTCCGTGCCAACAGAATAAAATGCAAAACCACTCACCACCGTTAACAGAGCCCTCTCCTTTTCACTTGGCTGTGTCCTAGCTTCCCTGTGCTCTGTTCTGGAACACTTTTCCACTAAAATGAGCTCTGTGTTCTAAGAAAACGTCCTGTCCCCAAATTCCTGTCTGTCTTATCCCTTCCAAGCCTTGCCCAGGCAGTCACCTCTGGCTGCTTCGTGTCACTGTCCCACTTCACCCCCACGTTGCCTGACAATCTCTGCAATGCTGAGCTCAAGTCCCACATCCTAGAAGCTTCTGGAAGCCAGCATCGGGCTTTGGCATTAAACAGCCTGCGTTCAAACTCCAGTTCTGTCCCAGACAGGGCAGCTGTAAATATGTTACTCAGTGTTTCTGAGCCTCAGTTTCCTGATCTGTGAAAAAAAAAAAGAGAGGGGGGGGGATATGTACTTCACAGTTTTAAAGGTTAAATGAGACGATGTGAGTGAAACTGCCTGGTATGGAAGGGACTGTCCAGAACTATTTGACTATTGATGGAATTCCCCTCCTGGACAAGTTGGATTTACTCTCCCTTTTCTGCAGTTCCAGAGCATTCTGTACCTCACTCCTGCCCTGATGAGAGATTTCAGTGTTTGTGAGGTGGGATCGGAAGCTTATTTTACTCCCCTTGGTATCTGCCCTGAGGCCTTTAGCATAATACTTGTGCTCAAAAAGTAAAATTAAATTGAACCAACTCTTGGGATTTTGCTCTTTTTTTCTGTGACATTCGTTCCAACAGCCTCTGAGTCTGAAGTCAGTGAAGCTGCCCGATTTTTTGGGGGTGCTCTGGCCCCACCAGTCTGCTCAAGGGACGTCTCCACATAAAGGCCTCATAAGCCCCTGCACTTCCTGTGCACACCCCCCCTACAGTAGGAGCAGCGGTTCTCAGCCGGGGCGCTTTTGCTCCCCAGGGGATGTTTGGCAGTGGCTGGAGGTGTTTTGGGTTGTCACACAAGAGTGGAGGGGGCTCCTCCTGGTGCCAGTAGAGATCATGGATGCTGCGAAACATCCCACGTCCACAGGGCAGTCGCCATACGAGGAATTATCCTGCCCCAAGTGTCGACAGCACTGAGGCTGGGAAACCAGAACGAGAGGGAAGCTTGTGTAAGGCAGTGAGGCCGTGGCACCTGTCTGCTCACAGCCCTCTCAAGGCTCCCATCTTCCCAGAGTAAAATCTGCCGTTCTCACACCTCCCCTTTCTCTCTCCTACAGCTTTATTGAGATTATAATCTACACAGAACCCATCCTTCTAACATGTAAAATCCAGTGACTTTTAGTAATCAGTCACGTTTCCATCACCACCACGGATTTCATTTTTTTATTGGTGTATTTATTTTTTAAAAACATTCTATTCATTTATTTTCGGCTGTGCTGGGTTTTCGTTGCTGAGAGGGCTTTTCTGTGGTTGCAGTGAGCAGGGCTCCTCTCCAGTTGGGATGTGCGGGCTTCCCAGGGCAGTGGCTTCTCTTGTTGCGGAGCACGGGCTCTAGGTGCCCGGGCTTCCGTCGTGGTGGCTCGTGGGCTCAGTAGTTGCAGCTCCCGGGCTCTACAGCACAGGCTCAGTAGTTGGCACGTGGGCTTAGTTGCTCCCCGGCATGTGGGATCTTCCCAAATTGGGGATTGAACCCACGTCTCCTGCATTGGCAGGCAGATTCTTTACCACTGAGCCACCAGGGAAGCCTTCACCATGGATTTTGGAATACTGTGATTATTCCTCCCAAGAAAACCCACCCACACCCCCTAAGCCATCAGTTCCCAGACTCCCCTTCCCCCTAAGTCCCAGGCAAGCACTGGTCTACTTTCTGTCTACAGAGTTGCCTGTTCGAGACATTTCACATAAGTGGAATCATACAGTATGTGTGTGTATGGTTCCTTTCTTACCGACTCCTTTCACTCAGAGTAGTTTTCAAGGTCCACTCATGCTGTAGCACGAATCAGTGTGTCATTCTTTTCACAGACTAACACTCTATGGCAATGATTTACCACATCTTATTTATCCCTCCAATAGTCGATGGACATTTGGGTTGTTTCTACTTTGGGGCCATCGTGAAGAGTGCTGCATGAACATTTGTATATAAGTATTTTTTTGTGTGTGAACATGTTTTCATTTCTCTTGGGTGTGCATCTAAGTGGTTGGGTGATCTGGGAACTCTACATGTAACCTTTTGAGGAGTTGCCTGGCTGCTTTCCCCTCCCTTTTCTCTAAGGATACACATCTGACCAACCACTGCAGGGTGCGGTTCTTCCGCCTGAATGCGCGTCTTCCTCTGTCTCCAGACTTCTTGCCTGGACGGCCCCAGTGCCTCCTAATGGGGACCCCCAGAGAAACAGGGACCCCAAGGCACCTCCTGCACCCTCTCTGGAGGCTGGCCCGGGCATCAGCCTTTCTGATGCTCCCCAGGTGTCGGCAGTGGACAGCCTAGTGGGAGAACCACAGTGCCTCCTTCCCTCTAATCGGTCATCACCCTGCCACCCGAACGGCTTTTTCTAAACTAAATCTGATCGTATCACCCACACGCTTCTCGAAACCCCTCTTTGGCTCCCCCACAATAAAATCTGAACACCCCGGGATGTGCACAGGTTTCTGTGATCTCCATCTGCCCACCTCCCGGTCTTTCCTCCTTTCCCTTCCTGATTCAGGGTGCAGGCACACCCGGCCAGGCTGAGCCGCGCACGCTTTCTTCCATGTGCCTGCTCACCACACGTCTGTGCCCCTTCTCCACAGCCTTGTCCATCTTTCCAGCCTCCTCTGGCAAGTCTTGCCTGACTGCTTCCCTGGGGACCTGGCTCAGGCTGAGTGAGTCTCCCTTTGGGCAGCCTTCCCTCCCCATGTGTCATCCTGTGTTCACTGGCCTCGCGTCTGTCAGGGCCAGGGCTGGTATGTCATCTCTCTCTGCACCCTCCACCTGCTGACACCCAGGTGGCGTTTGTCTGTCTGGGTTGGTGGGAAGGGTGAAGAGGTAAAGCCTGCTGACCCACGGGGGCAGGGACCAGGGAGGCGATCCTACCACCTGCCCAGCAGTCCACTCCCGAGTCCCAACAGGAGCCCTGGGGCAGCCAGCAGGCTGCTCAGCGGCCTCCCTGCCTGGACCCGTGAGTCCCCACGCCTTCCACCCTGCATCTGCACCCAGCTGCATCTCCTGCCCCGAGACGTGGCCAGCAGGAAAGGGAGAGGGGGGCCGGGTGGGACAGTCCTTTTGCAGCTAAAGGCCAAGTACCCCAGCGCAGAGATAAATCAGATGCTTCTACTTTCAAAGGGCCCCAGTGGAGTGGAACGTCCCTTCTCTCGTCTTTGGCCATAAACCTCCAGGCTCAAGAAGTTAATTGCTCTCTGCTGGAGAAGCTATAAAGAGCAGGGCTCATCAACGGTCAGCAGAGAACACAGGCTGGACTGACCCCCTGGGTGTGGCCCTGGCTGCAGGCGCCCCGCCTATTCAACCTCCTGGGCCTCCCCCCCCGGGATGGGCTGCACTGTCTCTGGGGGACCGTTGGAGGTTGCAGGCCTTGACTGCTGGCGCTGGAGGCCCCCGGGGAGTTTGCGCCCTGTAAATCCTGGGCTCTTTTCTGCAGCTCCGTCTACGCGGACGCCACTTCACTTGCACGTCACTGTGGGCGACTCCCTTCCCCTCTCGGGTTCGTGGTTCCCTCTCAGGTTCAGGGATGGGGTGGGGTGGACCAGGTGACCCTGAGGGCAGCTGTCAACTCCAGTGTCACAGATAGTCCCACCTGAGTGCAAAGCTGTATGAAGTCTTCCTCTTGGGGCCTGAGTTGTTAGGAAAACTATAGTTGGGAAGATCGGAGCCAAACACAGCAAAAAAATAGCAAACTTGAAAGTAACTCCTCTTTGTATTTTCATTTGTTCTACATCCGGCCTCTGCACACACCAGGGGAGAACAGCACTGGATGAAGCATCTCCCAGACCTGAGTTCTGCTCCTGCTCTGACAGGCAGTGCCCTCTGGGGCAAGTCACTTTCCCCTCCGTAGGCCTCAGTTTTCTGATGGGAAAATGGGGACACTCATATCTCTACCTGTCATTCAAGAGACAGACGCTGAGAGTCTCCTGTAGGCGTGGCCTAGCCCCAGGTTGGGGAGGAGACAGAAGGTGGGTGAGATGTGATGCGAACTCGCAAGGAACTCCAGGTCGAGCCAGGAGACAGCCACATAAACGATTGTGGTCCACGATAGTGAGAGATGCAAGAATCGTAGTAAAAAGAACGACTAGAGCCGGCATTCAGCAAGGGCTTCTCAGTGCTGGGCTCTCTGCTAGGGGTTTGCTTGTTGCATTCAGTCCTGTATCGACCCTACAAGCTGACACCACAAACATCCTTGTTTCACAGGTGCTCAGGAAAGGTGCCCTAGAGGAAAGGGTGCGTGTGTCTGTCGAGACATGTGGTGTGTGCAGGAGCTTGTAATGCACAGTCTGAAGGGTGAACCAAGGCCTGGGCCCACAGGAGCCCATACAGCTGGAGCCCATGTGGGGCTGGGTGGGTTGGGGGGCTGGTGATGACAGGGAGGTGGGGGAGCAGCCATGAGGGCTCTTGTAAGCCATGTGAAGGGGTGAGGAAGGCCCCGGGGAACCAGCTTGGTGGCCGGTGGTTCGGAGAATAGGTTGAGCAGGCTGAGAAAGGAGATTGGAGCCCCACAGACCTGCCAGGGACTGAAGGCCCTCTTGGAGAATGTTGTCATAGTTATCCTGAAGAGGTGAGGACCTGAGCTGGGGGCTGGAGGGCAGAGGGAGCTGATGGCCTAAGCGGGTGACCATGCATCATGGGGGCAGAGGGTGGTCAAGGCCAGTGGGGTCATGTACCAGGTGGGCTTCTGGAAAGCTGGAACCAGGTTCCAGGTTCACTGCCAGAATGACCACTGGCCCACCCTCCATCTCAGCTGTCAGCACGTGGGGAAGGACCCAGAGGTGGAGAAGGATCAAGCCTTCCTGGCCTGGCAAGGATTCTGCAGAACAAAGATGGCAGGAGGCCAGACCTTACAGAAAAAGTACTTTATGGACATTTGTTAAACAGAAAAATAAAAAACTCCTTTTCTTCCTCTTACAGCTTATATTCATTTCCTCTTAAATACGAGGTGTTTAAAAGTCAGTACTAAATGTTCAATAATGATTAGCTGCATCTGAGATTCCCAAGCAAAAGGTGGAGTCAAGTGCCCTGTCTAGTCAAGAAAGTGAGGGCAGAACCAGACTTGTCTGGTGGGTCATCTGGCTACTGAACTTCCTGCTACAAAGTCCAAGAGTTAAAGAGGGTTGGGACTAGCATGAGGATAGAGGAGCAGTGGGATGCAGACCAGGGAGCACACACAGTCCTGCGGGAAGAGAAGAGTGTGGCAACGGGGCAAGGAGGCATGGCAGACCTGGGGGGAAGGATGGCGTGATCACTGTTTCTATTACTATACGTGGGTGGTTCAGCACCCGGCTGCCTGCTTGGGAAGGCACGGAGCTATCTCTCTGCCTCACACCACACAGGTCCCCCCAACCCCAAACTCTAACATCTATGAACAAGTACATATAAATCAACAAACAACTGGAAAACAATGTCCAACAGAGAACTGGATATGTTACAGGATACTGATGCTATGCTGCTGCTGCTGCTGCTGCTGTCACTTTAGTTGTGTCCAACTCTGTGCCACCCCATAGACGGCAGCCCATCAGGCTCCCCCATCCCTGGGATTCTCCAGGCAAGAACACTGGAGTGGGTTGCCATTTCCTTCTCCAATGCAGGAAAGTGAAAAGTGAAAGTGAAGTCACTCAGTCGTGTCTGACTCTTAGTGACCCCATGGACTGCAGCCTACCAGGCTCCTCCACCCACGGGATTTTAACTGATGCTATCAACTATTATCAACCATCGTTGAAGTCAGGTTTTAGAAGAATATTTAGTGCTCATGGTATATTTTCAGGTAAATGAAAGGCTACAAGGAAGTATACAGGTTATAACCACAGTTTTGTTGACTGTTTTCCCACAGTGTATCTGGAAGGGTGTTTTGTGCAGATACACATAGAGTGTTTGTGAATCCATATATATAGGGTATATCATGCACAGACGCATACCATATGCCACGAAACGTGTAACAATGGTAGGAATGATTTTTTTAGACAGTTTTTTTTCAAATCTTTATTGAATTTGTTACACTTTTTTTTTTTTTGGCCACCAGGCATGTGGGGTCTTAGCCTATGGACCAGGGATCGAGCCCTCCCCTGGAGGGCGAAGTCTTAACCACTGGACCACCAGGGAAGTCCTGATAATAGTGATAATCTCCACACATTTTTACTTACATATTTGCCGTTGTTGTCCAGTTGCCCAGTCGTGTCTAACTCTTTGCGACCCCATGGACTGCAGCACGCCAGGCCTCCCTGTCCCTCATCATCTCCCAGAGTCTGCCCAAGTTCATGTCCATTGAATCGGTGGTGCCATCCAACCTTCTCATCCTCTGTCACCCTCTTCTCCTTCTGCCTTCAAGCATACTTACATAGACTTACTGTTTTGTTTTTTCTTAAACTTCCACAACGAAGATTCATTACGTGTATAACATGAAAAATCGATAAATGTTATTTAGAAAATAAACCTAATATTAAAATGACTTAAACTCTTTGGTGAAGGAAAATGGAAACAGCTGGGGAAGCCTCCCTCTTGAAGGCTGGGCTGCAGTTGCCGGAGCAGCTCTGCTTCTTCTTGATGTCCTGTGACGGAATGACCAAACACGGCCATAAACTTCTGGAACCTGACACCGTGTGTAGGCTGTGTTTCTCTGGTGAGGGAACCTGCTGGCCCAGTCAAGGAACCTGCTCTTGTGTGACACCAGACAGTTGAGGGGTGACCCAGACCATCTCTCCATTTCCGGGATGGGGGCGGGGAATTAAGTTCATGGTTAGCATTTTCTCAATTAAAAATTTTCTTCTATAAAATGTTCTTAAACATTTGATGCCTGATGCTACTCTGATATATTAGCATCCAGTTTTGAGACTGTACCAGATTTAGTCCTTTTTTTTTTTAAGCTGCACTGGGTCTTCTTTGCAAAGCGCAGGCCGTTCACTGCGCCGTGGGGCCTTCTCTAGCTGCGGTGTACGGGCTTTGTTGGTTGTGAAGCACCGGCTCTAGAGCAGGCGGGCTCAGCAGTTACGATGCGCAGGCTTCTCTAGGTGGGGGCTCGCGGGCTCAGCTGCCCTGCAGCATGTGGGATCTTAGGCCTCCAACCAGGGACTGAGCCTGCACTGGAAGATAGATTCTTAACCACCGGACCACCAGGGAGATCCCACATTTATTCCTGATTATATACGTAACTATCTTAAGTTGATGGGCTTCCCTGGCAGCTCAGCTGGTAAAGAATCCACCTGCAAGGCAGGAGACCCCAGTTTGATCCTTGGGTCTGGAGGATGCCCTGGAGAAGGGATAGGCTACCCACTCCAGTATTTTGGCCTGGAGAATCCCATGGACTATGAAGAGTCACAAACAGCTGGACATGACTGAGCAGCTTTCACTTTCACACTAAGTTGATGTATCAACATTTCAGTATGCACTGGTTCTTGAAAGAATGAAGATTACAACAGCTGGGTGTCTGTTTTTCCTAAGTTCCTCTACGTGATTTCTGAAACATACCAGCTTGAGACCTCCTGTTGGTGTGTATTCTAAAGTAGTGCGCCTCACAGTTTGCTATAATTAGAATCATTTGTGCGATTTTAAACCTCCCCATGGCAAAAGTACACCCCAGAAAATGGGGAAGAAATGGAAACAGTGGCAGATTTTATTTTCTTGGGCTCCAAAATTGCTCCAGATGGTGACCACAGCCATGAAATTAAAAGACGCTCGCTCCTTGGAAGAAAAGCTATGACAAATCTAGACAATATATTAAAAAGCAGAAACATAATTTTGCCAACAAAGGTCTGTCTAGTCAAAGCTATGGTTTTTCCAGTAGTCATGTATGGATGTGAGAGTCGGACCATAAAGAAGGCTGAGCACACCAAAGAATTGATGCTTTCAAACTGTGGTGTTGGAGAAGACTCCTGAGAGTCCCTTGGACTGCAAGGATATCAAACCAGTCAATCCTAAAGGAAATTAACCTTGAATATTTATTGGAAGGACGGATGCTGAAGCTGAAGCTCCAATAGTTTGGCCACCTGATGTGAAGGCACATCATTAGAAAAGACGCTGATGCTGGGAAAGATCGAGGGCAGGAGGAGGAGAGGGCGACAGAGAATGAGATGGTGGGATGGCATCATGGACTCAATGAACTTGAGTCTGAGCAAACTCCGGGAGACAGTGAAGGACAGGGAAGCCTGGCGTGCTGTAGTCCATGGGGTCACAAAGAGCTGGACATGGCTTAGTGACTGACAACAACAGACCACTAAACTCAGAATCGGTATTTTTTTAAGTCCCCCAAGTAATTGCAATGTGCAGTCCAGTTTGAGAACCATTGTTCTAATGAAAGAAACATGAAATTCAGGCGCTGTAGCTCCTGAGCCTGAGAAACACAGCTTTGGCGAAAGGCCTGCGGCTAAATCATTTTGTGTCCTCTGTCTCCATCTGTTGGCCATTCCGCTACATTGCTATAGTTTACAGTTTGAGTTTCCAAGACATGCTGCTGCTTTTACCTTTAAGAATGTTTGTCAACTAACAAATATAACAAAAAGAGGAAGCAGTTTCACAGTTACAGAGAACAGACTAGTGGCAATCAATCAGGAAAGAGATGGGGGAGGGGCAAAATAGGAGTAGGAGATTAAAAGGTACAAACTGCTATGTATAAGATAAATAAGCCACAAGGATATATTGTCTATAGCTCAGGGTATATAGCCAACATTTTATAACAACGATAAATGCAGTATAACCTTCAAAGATTGTGAGTTACTATGTTGTACACCTGAAACTTATTATGTAAGTTTATTTATATATATAACATATATTATATATATTTATGCTTATTTATATATTATCATATAATATATGGTAGATATAAAAAATATCTCAACTTTTAAAAAAGAATATTTACTGAAAGAAATCAGAGAACCAAAACAGTTAAAACTTTTAAGTAACAGAAATAGCTGCAAAATATATTATTATTTGTAGTAGGATGATTTAAGTGTTAGAAAAAGAAGTAATGCATCTAGGATCTTTCCTGTGCTTGGCAAATAAAAAGCAACCAATGGGGAAAAGAATCCATCTGCAATGCAGGAGATGTAGGAGATGCAGTGTCGATCCCTGAGTTGGAAATATCCCCTAGAAGAGGGCATGGCAACCCACTCCAGTATTCTTGCCTGGAGAATCCCATGGACAGGGGAGCCTGGAGGGGCTACAGTCCATGGGGTCGAAAGAATCAGACACGACTGAGCGTAATAAATTTCCATCAAAGCCTTGCTTTAACTGTACCTATACATTTTGATATGTTATATTTTCATTTTTGTTAAGTTTCAAGTATTTTCTTATATGCTTTGAGACTTCCCCCTTTGACCTATGGATTAATTAGACGTATATTATTTAATTTCAAGTACTTAAGAGATTTCCTGGTGGTTGATTTCTGGCTTAATTCCATTATGGTCAGAGATCATAGTTGGCATAATTTCGACTCTTTCACATCTGTCCAGATTTGTTTCATGACGCAGAATATGGTCTAGCTGTTCTGTTGGTTACTGAGAAAGCAGTGAGTGCTGAAGTCTACAACAGTGATTGCTGACTTGTTGTATCTTTGTTTCATGTGTTTTGAAGTTATGTTGTTAGGTTCACAGCCATTTAGGATTGTTAGGCCTTGTCTATGACTTGACACTGTTCAGTTCAGTTCAGTTCAGTCGCTCAGTCATGTCCGACTCCCTGCAACCCCATGAATCACAGCCTCATGATTCCCCAGGCCTCCCTGTCCATCACCAACTCCCGGAGTTCACTCAAACTCAAGTCCATAGAGTCGGTGATGCCATCCAGCCGTCTCATTCTCTGTCGTCCCCTTCTCCTCCCACCCCCAACCTTTCCCAGCATCAGAGTCTTTTCCAGTGCGTCAACTCGTTTCATGAGATGACCAAAGTATTGCACTTTCAGCTTTAGCATCAGTCCTTCCAATGAACACCCAGGATTGATCTCTTTTAGAATGGACTGGTTGGATCTCCTTGCAACCTTTATGCAATTTCCCTGTTTATTCCTGATAAGTTTTCTTGCTCCAAAGTCTATTGTGTCTGATAGCATATAGCTACTCCAAATTTTTTTTTGATTAGTACTAATATTTGCATGGTATAGTTTTCTTTTTTTCCTTTTAAACTTTATGAATTTTAAATGGGCTTCTTATAAATAACATATAGTTAGATCTTGGATGGGCTTCCCAGGTGGCAGTAGTGGTAAAGAACCCGCTTGCTGGTGCAGGAGACATAAGCGACGTGGGTTCGATTCCTGGGTCGGGAAGATCCCCTAGAGAAGGAAATGGCAACCCACTTCAGTATTCTTGCCTGGAAAACCATGGACAGAGGAGCCTGGCAGGCTACAGTCCACAGGATCGCACAGAGTCAGACACGACTGAATCACTTAGCCTTAGCACAAATCTTGGGTATTTTTACAGTCTGACAATCTCTTTTAATTAGTATATTTAGACCGTTCAAACTTAATGTAATTGTTGATATGCTTGGATCTACTATTTTGGGTTTTCTATTTGTCCCCTGTGTTTTTCATTCCTGTCTTCTTCTGGATTATTTGAATAATTTTTAATACTCCACCTTAATCACCGAGTGAGTTTTTGAATGTCTCTTTTGTGTAATCTGTGTGTGTGCATGTGGTTTCTCTGCTGCTGCTGCTGCTAAGTTGCTTCAGTCATGTCAGACTCTGTGTGACCCCATAGATGGAAGCCCACCAGGCTCCCCCGTCCCTGGGATTCTCCAGGCAAGAACACTGGAGTGGGTTGCCATTTCCTTCTCCAATGCTTCAAAGTGAAAAGTGAAAGTGAAGTCACTCAGTCGTGTCCGACTCTAGCGACTACAAAATACTTAACTTTTCATAGGTTGTTTGGAATTAACATTTTATTGTTCAATTGAAATGTAGAAATCTTACTACCATATAGATCTCTTTACCCTACCTCTTTAGATGGTAATTTTTACGTGAATAACTGGGGCTTCCCAGGTGGCACAGTGGTAAAGACTCTGCCTGCCAACACAGAAGACATAAGCGATGAGGGTTCGATCCCTGGGTGGGGAAGCTCCCCTGGAGGAGGAAATGGCAACTCACTCCAGTATTCATGCCTGGAAAAGTCCATGGACAGAAAAGCCTCCTGGGTTACAGTCCAAGGGGGTCACACATATTCAGACCCGACTGAGCACACACACACATACATACCTATATTCACTGTAGACCCCCATCAGACAATATTAGAAGTTTGTATATGTTATGAAAAGCTTAAGATGAGAAAAAACAGTCTGTGGATCCAAATATTTTCCACATCTATTATTCTTCCTTCATTTCCAAAGCATCAAATTTCCCTCTGGTGTCATAGTTTTATCAATAAAATATTCCCACATCAAGAGGTCAAGTGAGAAAAACGCAGAGAGCAAGAGAAAGCAATGGGCTTCACTCCCTTGCTGTTGGGACCACACTTCCTCTGGTCAGAGAGAAGGGTTCCCCTCCCTGAAGCTTTAGGCACCTGCCTGGCTGTGACAGCCACGGCTGCATTGGGATAGCCAAGGGGCTGGGGTGGGAGGGGAGAGAAGCAACAAACAGGGGTGTCCCCCTCTCTCCCTGACCCACACAGTCCCTCATGCCCCATCCCAGGGCCAGAAATAGAGAGCTTCTCTGGGAGCTCTGTCTGCGTGGTGTGTGGGTCCAGGATTCTGTCTGTCTGGGGTGACAGCAGGGGGCAATAACAGCGAACTTACTGTTAGCTGGGCGGTGCTGAGTTCCCCTTTGCTTCCCTGGTCTTCCTGCTATGCTCTCCTTTTCGAGACAGAGGCTGCACGCATTGAGTCCCGGCACTCTAGCTGTGTTCAGTGGGAGCGAGAGGGTGGAATAGCACTGGAGTAAGAATGAGAGATGGATTTTTATATCACAAACAGAGCCACGGATTTACAAAGGCTGAAGAACGCGATGCACCCTCAGGGCACCCTCAGTTCAGTTCAGTCGCTCAGTCGTGTCTGACTGTGACCCCATGAACTGCAGCACGCCAGGCCTCCCTGTCCATCACCAACTCCGGGAGTTCACTCAAACTCATGTCCAAAGAGTCGGTGATGCCATCCAGTCATCTCATCCTCTGTTGTCCCCTTCTCCTCCTGCCCTCAATCTTTCCCAGCATCAGACTCTTTTCCAGTGAGTCAACTCTTTGAATGAGGTGGCAAAAGTATTGGAGCTTCAGCTTTAGCATCAGTCCTTCCAATGAACACCCAGGATTGATCTCCTTTAGAATGGACTGGTTGGATCTCCTTGCAGTCCAAGGGACTCTCAAGAGTCTTCTCCAACACCACAGTTCAAAAGCATCAATTCTTCGCCGCTCAGCTTTCTTCACGGTCCAACTCTCACATCCATACATGACCACGGGAAAAACCATAGCCTTGACTAGACGGACCTTTGTTGGCAAAGTAATGTCTCTGCTTTTTAATATGCTGTCCGGGTTGGTCATAACTTTCCTTCCAAGGAGTAAGCGTCTTTTAATTTCATTGCTGCAATCAGCATCTGCAGTGATTTTGCAGCCTCCCAAAATAAAGTCTGACACTGTTTCCGCTGTTTCCCCATCTATTTCCCATGAAGTGATGGGACTGGATGCCATGATCTTAGTTTTCTGAATGTTGAGCTTTAAGCCAACTTTTTCACTCTCCTCTTTCACTTTCATCAAGAGGCTTTTTAGTTCCTCTTCACTTTCTGCCATAAGGGTGGTGTCATCTGCATATCTGAGGTTATTGATATTTCTCCTGGCAATCTTGATTCCACCTTGTGCTTCTTCCAGCCCAGCGTTTCTCATGAGGTACTCTGCATATAAGTTAAATAAGAAGGGTGACAATATACAACCTTGATGTACTCCTTTTCCTATTTGGAACCAGTCTGTTGTTCCATGTCCAGTTCTAACTGTTGCTTCCTGACCTGCATACAGGTTTCTCAAGAGGCAGGTCAGGTGGTCTGGTATTCCCATCTCTTTCAGAATTTTCCACAGTTTATTGTGATCCACACAGTCAAAGGCTTTGGCATAGTCAATAAAGCAGAAATAGATGTTTTTCTGGAACTCTCTTGCTTTTTCCATGATCCATCGGATGTTGGCAATTTTATCTCTGGTTCCTCTGCCTCTTCCAAAACCTGCTTGAACATCTAGAAGTTCACAGTTCACGTATTGCTGAAGCCTGGCTTGGAGAATTTTGAGCATTACTTTACTAGCACCCTAACTGAGGATAAATTCTCTCCTTGCACACCCTCCCCCCTTACCCCCCCATCCTGCTCCGCCCAAGCACGGTGTGGTGGCTAAAAGTTAAATTCCTTGGTTTGAATTTTTACATCCATTTTTCCAGATGAACTTTAGAATCATTTTGCCATTAAAAGTAATTTGTTTATCTTGATAGGAATTTAGCTATATTTCTGGATTCAGAGAGACATAGTCTTTCTATAATTTTGGGTCCTTTTATCTAGGAACATGGTATATCTTCTCATTTTTAAAAAATGTCTTTTTCAATGACATTTTTAAAAATTTCAATTAAAAAATTTTTTTTCACAAAATCCTTGTGTTACAATTTGGTTAGATTACTCCTAATATTTTGTCACTACTGCGATGAGATCTTTTAAACATAAAATCTTATTGGTTATAGTTGATATATAGAAGAGCTATTGATTTTGGCCTAATTTGTAACCAGCTACCTTACAAAACTTTTGTTATTTTTGGAGTTGATTTTCTTGATTTTCTACAAATAAACGATTTGCGAATTCAGTCTCTCAGACTGGTGTTTTACAAATAATGCTAATTTGGAAACTCTGTTTGAAAAAACTTCAGAAAAATTCTGCTTTTGGTTTATTTAATCATATTGACCATCAAATCTTATACAATGTTAGGTAATAGTGGTGATGATGGACTTGTCTTGGTTGTGACTTTAGCAAAGTCATTCTTCAAGATAGAAATATTTCATGATGTTAATATCTTTTAAAATTATTTTTAAAGGAATTTTGATCAGAAAAGGACACTGAGTTTTATCAAACACTCTTTCATTATCCATAAAATGACCATTTGCATTTTCTTACTTGACCTATTAATGTGGTAATATTTTAATTCTAAATAACCTTCTAATTTAGAACTTCTAAATTAAAAAAAAACACCTGTGTTCCTACAGTCACTCCTAGTAGGTCACAGAATAGATTGCAGAGCAATTAATTCTCAAGGGAAGGGCTCTTCCCCAACACAGGTGCTTTTCTTTGAATTATGTCCCCGGAGAGGCCAGACCACCACTTCCCCCTGGTTACTGTTACTGGTGGCAGCACAAGGGTCCTTGGGAGTGTTGGGCAGAAATGGCAAATGAATTCTAGTTAGTTGCAAATTTGGCCCAATCCTAACATAATAATACTTTGGCCACCTGTATTATTTGGCGAAGAACTGACTCATTGGGAAAGACCCTGATGCTGGGAAAGACTGAAGGCAGGAGGAGAAGAGGATGACAGAGGATGAGATGGTTGGATGGCATCTCAATGGACATGAGTTTGAGTAAATTTTGGGAGCTGGTGATGGACAGGGAGGCATGGCCTGCTTTAGTCCATGGGGTCAAAGACAGTCGGATACAACTGAGCAACTGAACTGAACTGAACTGACTGAATATAACATCCTCATCCACTAGAGCTGAGCTTTAGTTTAGACCTGAGGACTCAAGGACTATACTGTTCTGTTCTGTTCAGTCGCTCAGTCATGTCCGACTCTTTGCAACCCCGGGGACTGTAGCCTACCAGGCTTCTCCATCCATGGGATTCTCCAGGCAAGAATACTGGAGTGGGTTACCATTTCCTTCTCCAGGGGATCTTGCCGACCCAGGGATCGAACCTGGGTCTCCCGCATTGGAGGCAGACGCGTTAACCTCTGAGCCACCAGGGAAGGACTATACTAGGAGCAGATTAGAAGCTCCTTCCCCAAGATCCCACTTCAAAGATCTTACCCTAATGAGGAGACTCCTCCCCAGTCAAGCCCAGGGAGGAAACTAAAGAAAAGGGTAACGAGGGCAGCGTCTGCTTTGTGCCAGCTCCAAGGCAATGCTTTACACGTGTTATGTGACCGACTCCTGAAACTCTATGAGGTAGTTATCCCCATTTTATTGATTAGAGGTCTAGAAACTTGCCCAAGGACATAATTACTAAGAAGAGTTGTTATTTAAAAAACGGGTGTAATTTCGAAGTTTGTGTAAACTGGATCTGTCATTTCTGAAGACTGGCCCTCAGGGATGGGTCATGAGGCAGAACTCACTTGTAGTCCTTTCCTTTGCCCATTAGGGATCTGTGGGGACCAACAGGGCCCATCCCACCCTGCTGGATCCAGGTTCACTACCTAGAAGTGCAGTCAGGGGATCCAGCTGTTCAATCAGCATCGTGAAAGTGCATGGTGTGTTGACACTGTTGTTGCCCAGTGCTCTGAAAATTCAAGGAAAACATCTGATTTTATTGAGTACCAAAAGTTGTTTTAAGAACTTTCCATGTATTAAAAATTTTCACTGTTATAACATCCCTATGAGGCAGGCACAATTATCCCCATTTCACAGATGAGAAAACCAGGCATGAGAGGTTAAGTAACATTCACAGGTGGAGAGCAGAGCCAGGATTTAAGCCTAGGCTCTCTAACCACTGCACTCTGTTAATGACATGAAGGCTGAATGAACCAGAGTAACTAGAACTCACTTAGTTGGTGGTGAGGTTCTGCTTCTGGTCTGGATTCACGCACAAATATCAAAATCAGGGAAGTCATTGCCCTGGTTTCCTCAACGAGGTTTCTGTCTAACCTCTCATCACTTTAGGGCACTGACTCTTACCATTAACTAAATCTGCAAGAGGTTACAGTGTGCATCTTTCTTGGGTTCTAGAAGTGGGTTTATAATTAGTGGGTTTCACAGGAAAGGTTGGAAGGTAAGTAATGTTTCCTAATGCTCTTGATTCAATGAGTTTGCTCTAGACTTCTGTGCCAAGCTGGCTCCTCCTCCAAATTTTTTCTTTTAAATATCAAGAGAAACATCAGTATCATATATCAAAAGAAAGTTCAGAATTCGGCATTCTGAATCAGAGCCAGACTTCCTACTGTTTCTGCAGCAAAATAAATCCTTTATTCTCTGGGTGGCTTCCATCCATGATGGCAGCTTTACTGAGCCTTCAGCCTGGGTGTACAGCCACAAAGTCACAGGGTGAAGAGAAGTAGCATCCGACCTGGACAGAAGCCCTCAGTCCACACTTATGGGATTTCTGCAAGTGCTTATTAGTCTTGGTTTCTTCCTGCATATGAACATTAACATCTGTTTTCAGAAACCTGGAAACCTCAGAGGCAGTGAAAGGTTTAGAAAGAAAAAATTTTATTCAAAGTAAGCAAATGGTAAGAGTGACTCAGCAAGGGAAGCCATTCAAAATCATTTCAGAGATATTTTATCAAGAAACCCATCAGTGAAAGCTCAAAGAACCAGGAATGAGTTATATATGGCATATTTTTACTTTTATGAAAACAGCAAGTAAACAAGCTGCTACTAAGAATATATTCCGTCAAGAAAAGGAAGTTCTAAGATTCAAGACAGGGTTGGTACAGGTTCAACTCAGTTCTATGGGCTCTATAACAATTCTTGCCCAGAAACCTCCCAAGAAAAGCAAGTCTAGAGAATGTTTTGTAAGGTAGTTTTTACTGTGCTGGTGATCTCACGCTTTGGAAATTGGTATTCTACCAACAAAAAAAAGTGAGACTTCAGCTATTTGAATACTCTGCTCCCTAGTCTATGCCTATATTCTAAACATATTTTCTGAACAAACAGCAAAATAGAAGGGAGAGAGTAACTTAAGGGTAAAGGAGAAAACAAGGACACATGGATGCTCTGAAATATGTATTTTAAGCTAAATAACTGTAGTTAAATAATATACTGCCAAATATTGTTAGCTGCTCAGTAATGTTTGACTCTTTGCGACCCCAGGGACTGTAGCCCACCAGGCTCTTCTGTCATTGGAATTCTCCAGGCAATAATACTGGTGTGGGTAGCCATTCTCTCCTCCAGGGAATCTTCCCAACCCAGGGATCAAACCTGGTCTCCAAGATTGCAGGTGGATTCTTTACTGTCTGAGTCGTAATATACTGCCAAAACTCACTCTATGTACCCTGATTCTTAACTATCCACATCAAGTGGAAGTGTGGCATCTTTTATCATGTATCTCTAAATTCCTGACTGAAATCACTTACAATAAAGTTGGTGGTCAAGAGACATATGCAGAATTTAAACATAATGTTTCAGTGAGAAACGACTTTTATAACTGCTTGGGCATTATCAAAATATAATCTAAAACCTCTCCTTATAATCATGTAAATTAAATAATCCTTGTTAAGGCACAAATCCAAAGGTAGTAAAATCACCAAAAATTCAGCATAGGGGACCACATTCTCCTAAGGAGCATTAGGAAATTCAAATAGAAGCTGATGTCATGGCCAGGCTGAAATGGACATGGGCCTCGGCCAGAGGGCCTTGAATGCCAGTTCATCTTTACAGGGCTGTGGGAAGGCATGGAGGGGGCTTCCAGGGGTGCCACTCGGGGAGCTCAGTGCAACAGCTGTTTATCAACCTGAAAGGAACCGATTCATATTTAAGCAACCAATGCAGCTGAACTAGCACGAACTGGCTGAACAGCAGCTCTGCTTGCAACTTTCTATAAATGCAACTTGACAAAAATGGTAGACTATGGGCACTCTGCTTTACATGAGTTTATTACAAAAGAAAAACAATTCCCAGAGATACAATATACAACATTCTAACTCCTAAATCCTTTTGCTTTTTTAATACTCTTCCGAGACCATTCTTCAGAACCCAAGCCTACTCAGTCCACAGGACAACCCAACTCCTTGGCTCCCAGGTGCACAAGTCAGAGGTTCCAGCAGCCACAGCCACAGTCAAGGCAGTGAATCTGCAATGTGGATGAACCCTCTGAGAAAAATTTCAATAGTTGCTAACCCATTCTAAATAAACAGTAAAAGGACTATTTCTGCCCGTAAGACTAAACCCCACACATCTGATGCTCAAGCTCAGGTCTTCTTTCCATCTGACACCTGGAAAGTATGGTAGAATATTCACCGACGGGTTAATCCTAAGAGTGCTACCTGAGACCCAGATGAGTCAAAATAAATGGTCAGGGTATCTTCTAAAAAGGCCACGATGGCCCTTTTGGCTGGGTCGCCAGCCAGTGCCTGGACACTGTTTATGTGCCCCAGGGCCGTTCTGACCATCTGGTCTCTTTCCTGCGGGTGGTGGGGTGCTCCGGTGTCATCTCTCTCCGTTCCTGATTTTAAAAACTGTAGGATATAGGACTGGACCATGTCCCCGTGCAGTTCGAGGGTTTCCCTGATGCAGGGCAGGTCTGAGGGGCTGGCCAAGCTCAGGAGGTGAATCAGCGCCTGGCAGATTTGGGTCCGCAGGCTGGCACAGTACTTGAACTCCAGAAAGTCTGTGGTGTCTTCGCTCTTCTGCAAGGCGGTGACCAGGGCATCCCAGATCTGAGCGTACTGCTCAACCGACCCATAATGCTCTCTCCTGCGGGGGACGGCCAGGGCGGCGGCCGATCTGATGCGCACTTTGAAGTTCTTGCATGATGTCACCACTGATGTCAGGGCGTCGTAGGCCTGGGAGGTCCACGGGGCTGTTTCTAGAAAGAATCCATAGTCATTAGAGCAAATGAAGGTTTAAAAGTAAGTGGGGGGAGGGGGGCTGAAGGAAGCACATACACTAGTGCTCAAGTTAGTCCTTCCATGCTTTCACTTAATTCTCACTTAAAAAGCGGGTCCTGCATTTTATTGCAAAGGAAGAGAAAATACTGTCTAGGCAGTGACTGGGGGACAGAGTACTCAGATTAACTGGAGGCTCAATTTCCTAATACTGAGAAGATGAGGCCCAGATTTCTGTCTTTGCTCCCTTCCTGTTGGCCCCAGAAAGTCAGCCAGCTTTATTCCTCATCAGAGCTACCACTCCCCGCTCCGTTTTGGGAGTTCTTATTCCTCAAGATGGGCAGCAGAGTAAAATGCAGCTTCCTTAACGCTCCCAGCCCTTCCCAACTCCTCTGCTGCCTCTGAAGACAGGCGGCAGATACCCAGTTTAGAGCACCAATGCCAAAGGCCACTTCAGGCTGCTTCCTTAGTGGGTGAAGCCACACGGCTCCCAGCTGACTGGTCTGCCTGGACGCTTCTGGTAGTACAGGGAGCAGAGAAAGACCTCCCTAAGGCGATGTAGGTTCTGCTGGTTCAGAAGAACGTCACCTCTCCAGGAAGACACCCTTGTGTTTCAGAAATGCTGGCAATTCAAGTGAGGGATCTGGAGGCTGTGATCCAGACCCCAGAGCAGCTAGCTATCAGCTGCTGATGATGTACCGAGGCTCAGGGTCTGTCATCCTTAGAGGCAGATCCGTCCCTGCCTGCAGCATTCCACACCGGGGCCAACATCTCCGGTGGGATTTCCAGTTAAACCCTCTTTCTCCCATGTCTGTTTCCCCTTTAACTTTTTTCCTGATTGCTAAAACAATGTATGCTCACTGCAGAAAATTTTGAAAAATAAAAGCAGAAAAGAATCCTACTTATCATCCCACTGAGAGACAATCACTGTCAATATTTAGGTTAATTTCCTTTCAGTCTTTTTTCTTCCCATTTATTGAGATATTACTGTAGAAACAATTTTCTTATCTCATTTTCATCTGCTTAACATCAGAACTATCTTCCCAGGTTATCAAAAACTTTCTGTAAATGTAATTTTAAATGGCAACACAATACCCCTTTAAATATATAGACCATGATTTACCTCACCTTTCCCTTAAACTGGGGTGTTCAGTAAAATACCATGAATAACAGTGTGGTTTTACTAATAATGGAGACTGATATGTACTGTCCAAAGAAGCCCTCCATCAGAGAGAAGAAGGAGACGTTCTTACCAAGGGGAAGAGCAGGATTTTTAAATACATTTCCCATCGCATAACAGGCATTCCATCGGACTTTCATGGCAGCCTCAATCAGAACAGTAGAAATCAGGGCCTGGATAGCCTCCTCAATGATTTCAGCAAATCTGGGTTTTTCTATATGAGAAGGTTGCAGAAAATGAAGCAAATTTCCAAGGGCTCGGACTGCATTGCTTTTAACCTGGAATAAGATGTAAAAGCATGAGAAATCTGTTTTGCCAAAATTATGTGTCAGAAAGTATAATTTTAGCTAAAAAAAAGAAAAAAAACCAAACAGGAGGCCCAAAACATCTTAAAGCAATGAGATAATGAAAAATGTAGCTTGTAAAGGTGCAAGTTCTTAGAACTCTGCAAGGTCTTGTGGGGTCAACATTCTGAGTCATCAGAGAGGTGAGGTTCTATAGCTCCTTGCCCTGATTTTTTTAATGTCAGATGGGACTTCAGAGAGGTCTATCTTCCTTGTTTTACAGAGATGGTGTGGAAGGCCCAGGGGCAAAAGGACACGGATGATTTGCAGCAAGGCCTGGAAAACCTAGGTTTCATAATTACAGTCCAATACTTTTCTGCCTAAAAGTATCTTAAACTTTGCAGCATAATAGCAACATCTGGGGAGTTTTAAGAAAACAAAAACTAATTCTGACTGAATTAACCTATGGTAGGGCTCCTCAGGTCTTCAGAACCACTGACTAAGTCAAGTACTTGGTTTGGGCCTGGTGCTATGCTAGGTGCTGTAATAAAAGGCATCAGGTGCTGTAATAAAAGGCATCTTGGAGTCCAGTGAGGTATATGGAATGATTTTCAGGTCACAGATGAGGAAACTCACCTTCAGAGAAGTTAAATAACGCACCAAAGGTCACTCAGCTACTAAAGGGCAAGCCAGGATTTGAACTTGGCTGATGTCTGCTGACCCTAAAGTGCACATCTACACTTTTAAAACTTAATAGTGTAACAGGGAATATTCAAAGCCAAGCTGCTCATCTTTCTGACTTGTCAATTCTACTAAGAGATTTTTGGAAAAAATAAGCATGGACTAGTCCTACAAATGGCACTGATATTTTTCATGAGATAGGAAGGAAACTGTACAAGTATGGAGGATACACTGTACACCCTGAGTACACTCTCAATCTCCTTTGAATAGGGATAAATCTGGTGAGACAGAACTGTAATACGCTAAGTGTCTAACTGAGAAATATGAGGCTGCGCTGTCAGTCTACCTTGTCTTTATCCTTGGAAGCATCTATAGCTGCCTGCAGCATCTTCAAGAGCAGGAGGCCTGAGAACTCTTCCTGGAAACTTGGGTCTGGTGTTTCCCTGTTCCATCCAAAGCAAGCAAAACATGTTAACCGTAAAACCCACCTGAACACACACATGTACAAATATACTCACTCAGTGTAATTACAGAAACAGCTCCACAGATCTGTTCAGATTATACTGAGAACTTATTTAGGGTTTACACCTTTTGATTTAGTAGGTCTACATCTAGGGATGTGACCAAAAAGGGTATCTCACAATGGAGATTTCACGCACAAAAATGTTCAATGCATATAAAAGCCTACACTAACACAAATGTTCAGTTACAGGGGAATGGCGAAATAATCAGCACACAGTGGTGACTGTGTAATAGCAAATAACAATTTATACAAAGTCTACAGAAGTCAGCGGAATGCTTATACATGTTACATGTATAGAGTGAAGGAACAAAAAGCAAGATACTTGTGCATGCGTAAGAGCAGTGGCCTCTGGAGAGGGAAATTAGGGGATAAAGCTGTGAATATATTACTTAAAAATACACAAATACAATATTTAAAAATACGGCAACTATTACTAAGGTTTTGATTTTCTACTTTTATAGTTTTCACATTTTCTATAATATGGATATATTACTTATATCAGCATACAGTATTTTTTATAGATATATATTAAAAACAGGTTACTCATAGTATATAAAACTAATATAATATAAATACATAATATAAAACAAAACAAAGCAGCATGACTGACTACATAATGTAAGGGAATTACTGCTAATTCCTTTCTGGTAGGATCAAAGATACCCTCTTGGGACCTTGGCCTCGGAAGTCAACCAGAGACAATGAGCTGAGTCACCTACATGTTGGCAATCAGAGTGTCGGTCAGGTTGCCGAGGGACCAGGCTGCTTTGGCCCGGACATTGAGAGACTTGTCCTGAAGTGACATCAATATTGCATTGGCTGTGTCTGCAACAAATATGACATCCTGTAAGGTAAACAAAACAAAACACTGTAGTTACCTTAAGAGTTCACACTGCCACCGTCAAAGTTCTCAAATTTGTTTTCAGATAAAGCTATATAAGCCTTTACCACAAACTTGTATTTGGAAATAAAAGTTCATTTAATCAATTTACTGTTTTCTTATATGACAATTTAGACGCTCATTAAAATTCCATAGGAAGGTCTCCCATGATTCTGATATGTGCCATTCACACTCAGGGAGACTACAGAGTTTGCTCTTGCGAACATCTTATAACCTGGCCTGTGACAATTATCTCTGAATCCTGCGCTTGGCTTAATGTCCACCTTGGGAAGAGATGTGGACAATGAAACACATTTCTAAGCACATCCTGTTCACTTACACACTTCTCAGTGAGATGAGGCTCACAAATAAGAGTGAATGAGAAATTTGTTTCTTTGTATTAAAATTTTATTAACTTTCTAAATTTTTACAATTGTATGGTACTATCCCATTTCACTTCTTTTTTTCGTTGTACAGTAATTTAAACATTCACTGGCCTAGGGTACTGTGCAGTGTGAAACATAGTTAAACGAACTACAGACATTAGCATATTTTAGTGGCAATTAAGGAAACCAGATTACAAACCAACTTAACCGCCTTTACCGTCCACTTCAGGAGCTGTCTATCACCAGAGAGTAATAGAATGACTATGAAGCGGCAGGGCGGAGCTATGTGGGCTCACTGACCTGTCTGAGACAAGGAAAAAGCACATAGACCCCGAGGGCTCGCGAGGTGGCGGCTTTCACTAAACGGTTCTTGCTGTCGTTCAGCCCCAGCAGCATCGTGATGCACAGGATCTGCCTGTCACTCTGCAATGGGAAAGGGACGCCAGGCAAAAGCCTGAGTGAAATAGTTGTGAGCCACTGCCTTCGACAAGTGACTGTGCTACGTCTGTGTTGAATCCACAGTCAGGGAGGTGAACACAACTGAGTCTTTGAGGCTAACTTGGCAGAGAACAAAGGTTCACCTCAGATCCAGTTAACATCAGAGGACCCACCCGAGGCAGGGCTCACAGAACCTCTACCACTGTGGGAATCAGGTCATTTTGTTCTCCTACTTTAATCATGCTCCCTTCCTTATAAAAACTAATTTATATAAATACAAATGGATGCAAATGCCATTAAGGGCTGAAGGAAGCAGCAGTCTAAACACAACGTGTGTTGGGCGCCAAACTAGGCATTTTCACATGCTTCATATTATCACGCACATCATTTCCATCTTACAGGTGATAAAACTAAGTTTTAGAGAAGTTAAGATAACCAAAGAGCTAGAAGGAAGAAGAGCTGCTAGGATTTAAACGAGCTAGGATTCAAATCCAAAGAACTAGGATTTTCTAACTTATAGATTTGAAATCCTAAAATGTGACTTCAAAGCCTCTGCTACTCTCCCTTCTCCCCTCTGCCTTCTAAGCACAGGGAGGAAAGCTGCCCTGAGACATTAAGATTTCAGTGCTATTCCCCCCTGCCCTCCACCGTATACTCAGGTAGAACATGCACCTTTTCCTCAGAGATGATGCTGAATACTGGTTCAAAAGAGTCAAAATCAAACTCAAGCTCTCATGCTCAGCATCACAAATTAAAGATGAGAAAACACCCGAAAGGTTACCGGCAGACTGCTGAAGGCTTCCGGCAAGATGGAAGACAGGGCGTCGCAGGCGCTGGCCTGCAGCGTCGGATGCTCTGCGTTCTGCAGGGCTCTGGGTAAAGGACCATTGAGCATCTCAGTCCAGAACGTCACCACCTGGAAGGGGCACAGTTATAAGTGCAGCCCGAGAGACAACGGTGGAGCCAGCACACCGCTCACACTACCACCAGGGCCAGAGAGATGGCGTGTTTTCCTTAAAGCAGTCGCTCACTGTAAACGCTTTCACCAGCACTTCCTAAGCAGAAAGGAAAGGAACTCAGGAAAGCAACTAATGAAACGCTTCCGCAGTCTGGGGCAGGGAGGCAGCGACAGTGACAGCAGTGTCGGGGACAAGGAGAGGACAGCAACAGTGTACACTCTGCAGAGCTTCCCATGCGCCAGGCGCTGTTCTACGTGCTTCCTACGCATCAACTCGCTGCATTTTAAAAAAATATGCATTCATTTAGGCTGTACTGAGTCTTAGTTGAGGCACCTGGGATCGTCTCTCGCTCGTGGCATGTGAATTCTTAGTTGAGGCATGTGGGATCTAGTGCTCTGACCAGGGACCAAACCCAGGCCCCCCACACTGGGAGCATGAAGTCTTAGCCACTGGACCACCAGGGAAGTCCCCCCATCAACTCTTTTTAATTTCAGCCCAACTAAATGAAGAATATACCATTATCTCCATTTTCGCACAAGGAAACTGAGGCACAGAGAGGTAACCTGCTAGTGGGCAGCAGCGCTGGACTAGAACCAGGTCAACTGACCCCCGGCCAGGCGCTCTTTCAACCTGCCCCACGGTGGGCACAGGGGTGGGAATTTCAGGGTGGCCCAGAGGCTGTGTGCCGGATCCAGAGAGGCAGAGCTGCGGCTGAGGCCTCCAGCCGCTGCTTCCAGTCTCTGCAGCCTCAGGCAGTCGCTGCACCTAAGTTTTGGTTCCTCTTCAGTAAAAGCAGGGCAAAGACTTGGCAGCAGTTTGTGTGATAATAAAATGTAAGACTGTGTAAAGTCTCTAGCACAGCGCTGGGTGAATAGTGGAGATTCTTCAACTGAACAATAGGCTCTGTTTTGAGTACTTTGAAGAATTTTCTCACTTCAATGCCCCTCAAGGGAGGCATCTGCTAGTGCCTTTAATGGTTTCCTTCTTAGGCCTTTAAAAACCCTGAAGAATCACGCCCCAGATGCAAATCTGTCTGGGGTTTTGGTGTCTTCATTTCCTCCCCATGGACCTAGTCCTAAATTTTGCCATATACCCATGTGCCAGTTCTTTCACCTCCACAATCCTATCACCCAGACCCCCAATCTGGGCCCTCCTGCCCCCAACCAGAAGACGACAGACAGGTATGGTTGCCAGCCTTCAAGATGGCCCCCAAGGATTCTCACCTCCTCATGTTTAGGAGGCCATCCCCTCCCACACTGACTTGGGCTGATCAATGAGGAACTTCCAAAGCTAAATCATAAAAATCCTATAGCTCTATCTTGCTCTCTCTTAATTAAATTGCTATAATGGTGGCCAGGGCATTACCTGTGGCTCGGTGGTAAAGAACCCGCTGTGGGAGACGCAGGAAACGTGGGTTCAACCCTGGGTCAGGAAGATACCCTGGAGTAGGAAATGGTAACCTACTCCAGTATTCTTGCATGGGAAATCCCACGGACAGAGGAGCCTGGCGGGCTACAGTTCTTAGGGTCACAAAAAGTGAGACACGACTTAGCAACTGAGCAAGGGTGGCCAGCTGCCTTGTGCAGAGAAGACTCCAGCAGCTCTCTGGGGAAGTCCTCAAGCGGAGGGCGTGAGTGAGGTCTGCCACCAGGCACACTAACCTGCAAGGTGTGTGGGTGAGTCAGACACCGCAGAAGAGGTGCCTCCCGCCCTTGTCAAACTCGGCTGACTGCAGCCCCCGCCAGCGTCCTGGCTGTGGTCTCATGAGACCTCAGCCAGAACCATCAGGTGAGCTGCTCCCAAATCCTGGCCCACAGAAACTATGTGACAGAATACATGCAGGATATGGCTTTAAGCTGCTAAGTGTTCAGGATAATTTATCAGTCAACAGTACACCAGTAATACAGGAAGTGTATCCTTTTTTGACATATGAAATAATACCGAAGTGAGTAGTTAAGAGTCGTGCCCAAAGTCACATGGAGCAAGAGAACAAGTGTGGATTAAACCCCAGGTCTGTCTGACGGCAAAGCTCAATACAACTCCCTGCAAATGGTGACACTTCAGTTTTGGTGACTGTCTAGGGAAGGACTAGGACATTCTTAATTCCCTGCAAGGATGACAGCAACTGGGAAGAGAAAAAGAATGGGCAGGCTGAGGAGGGCAGAGGGAGAAAACCTCACTCACGTTGAGCTGACTCTGCTTTTGGCACTAAGTGGAAGGTTTCTTTGGTGGGCTCACGAGTTCCTCCTCCAGAGAATAACTGGCACAGTGTGGGGGCAACACAAATAATCTAAGATCACAAAATCTAATGGAAATAGTGGGGAGAGGGGGCTGGCAGTGAAGGGGTTGAGGAAATTAAGATTCATTGAACATCTATTTGCCAGTTTTCACACCTCATTCCATCTTCCAAAAGTCCAGTGAGTCAAGGATTTTTATTCCTCTTTATAACAAGGAAATTATGTTCATAATATTCATTAAGTGGTTTAATCTCATGACTTTGTATTCCAAAACCTGGGCTCTTCCCAGCATTCCAGTCTGTCTCCTGGGCATACTGAGTAACAGAATTAGGTTTTGTGCAACAAAACTGGTTCTTCCATTGCTGGCTCTATGTTACACATGACCACATATTGAACTGCAAATAAAATGAAATGCAAATAAAACTCATCCTCAACTCTAAACCATGATTTCCGATACTGAAAGAAGCCAAACTCTCTGATACTTTCTCAAAATGAAAGTGACTGCAGCACCAAGGAAAGAGAACGCCACGGACGCGCACTCACTCACCAAGGGGACTGGGGCTCTCCCATCAGGCGCCACGGAAGAATCCGGTTTATGCTGGTGTATTAAGCTGGTGCCCAGTTCTTCCAGAAGCTGCCAAGATAAAAGAAACAGGAGAAATAATTTCCAATTGCTTTTCTTTCTTTCCTCAGCAACTCCTATCTCAGAGGCATTCTCAATAGGAGCACAATCACCAGGTATATTTTGTTAATTTATTACCAAATCAATTTTTTGGGTTTACATGTAGAGCTGAAAATAGAATGTATCACTTCCCTACCTGAAATGTCCTAAAGAAACTCAGAACTCATGGACATGTGACAGAGGAGAAGAACCTAAAAGGAGGAAAAGAAAAAAGCATATGGCTTTTAATGAAAATTACCTTCACTCCATGAAGCTGGACAGACGGATCTGCCTCCCCCAGGCACTTGCAAATCACCTCTCCAAGCTCCATCAAGTAGACTTGCGTCATCGAAAAGTAGCCCCTTGCCAGATGAGCCAACACCTGCAAAGAAAACAGGATTAACCCCGAGAACGGAATGCAGGACCACAAGATCCAAAAGTGTTCCAGTATTTCAGAAATCACTCACACTCAACAAGGGGCTTAAACCTCATGTTGAATAAAATGAAAAACAACCATAATCTTTATTTTATGACTAAAATCAACTATTATCATATAATTTTATGGTGTTTTATAATCTACAAAATGTGTTTAAGATTATCATTATTGTATCACTTAAGCCTGGGAACAATTTTTCCTTTTTTTTTTTAAATTTTTGGGAACAATTTTTCAAAGGCGGTATTAACTAAATATTCTAGCTGAAGAAACTATGACTGAAAAAGTTTAAGAGGTTGAAGTGTTGTGCATTAGTCTCTCAGTTGTGTCCAACTCTTTGTGATCCCATGGACTGTAGCCCACCAGACTCCTCTGTTAATGGAATTCTCCAGGCAAGAATACTGGAGTGGTTGCCATTTCCTTCTCCAGGGGATCTATCTTCCTGACCCAGAGATCGAACCCGGGTCTCCTGCACTGCAGGCAGATTCTTTTCCAACTGACCCACCAGGGAAGCCCTAAGAGGTTAAAGGACATGTGTAATATCAACCAGATAATCAGCAGCAGACCCCAAGACCAAACCTGTGTCTTAGGTCATACCTGAATACAGAAAAAACAAATACTTTAATCTAGGGTGGCTCTCTTTGAAGGAATAAATATTTTGTTGTCTCTAAGCAGATATAAGACCAAAGAGAAGTAAAGTAAACATTTAATTTTCAGATGCAGGTATCAAAGATTAACTCTATAATTTCTTTCAGAATTATTATTTAACCTATAACACCTATTGGCCATATAATACCTGAGATGACTAAAATGGCTTGCAACAAAAACGGATGAATCTGACATTTTACAACCAAGTCCCTCCACCTACCCCCCAAAAACAAAACAACAAAGCATTCACACCTAAAACATGAATTCATGCACAATTCCCACTAAAACCAATGACACATGGCTTGGTTTTACGTTATTTTCAGACTTACTCCTCATGAAGTAATCACCCTGTGAAGAAAGAATGTGTGTGTGTGCTAGGTCACTTCAGTTGTGTCTGACTCTTTGGGACCTGCTCCTCTGTTCAGGGATTCTCCAGGTGAGAATACTACAGTGGGCTGCCATGCCCTCCTCCAGGGAATCTTCCCAACCCAGGGATCAAACCTGTGTCTCTTGTGACTCCTGCATTGCAGGCAGATTCTTTACTGCTGAGCCACCAGGTAAGCCCCGTGAAGAAAGAATGACTACTTCCATTTCAGAGATGAGGAAATGAAACCTCCTACCTGCAAGGCCTCCAACCGCATGGGGAATGGTTCATAGATGCTTCCTCCTGCAGAACCAGCATCACTACCTGAACAGGAATCCTCCCTGGGCAGAACAACAATGGAAATGCAAAGTCGAATGAGCCAGCAGGGCTCTGAAGACAACTTTGGTGAGCTAACTGCTCCTTCTTCTACAAAGGGTCCTGAAGGCGCCTTCTTCCACCATTCAGGAGGACTGAGGTGAGGAGTGGCTGAGCTGCTGCTGCTGAGTCCGGAAGAACAGGGCTGTTGTAGAAGTAGCTGGACTTCAGGTAAAGGTGCGTGAGTGGACACTATGGCTCCCAACAGTGTGAGACTTGATACACGAACATTAACGTCTGTCAAAGGGAACAGTAAGAACCTATCACCATGGGAATGGTGACCATAGAGATCATAACTATCCCTGCAGGCAAATAACAATTATGACTTTCTTGTTCAACCTGAATCTAATTAAACCTCTCGACAGAAATTCCAGTTTACAGGAAACACATGTGTAAGTTAAACAACATCATAAGGAAAATATCCCACAAATTGAGGGTGAGACATACTATAAAGACAACTGAGGACTTCCCTGGTGTTCCAGTGGTTAAGAATCCACCTTCCAAAGTAGGGGACACAGGTTAGATCCCTGGTTGGGGAACCAAGATCCCATGTGACTTGAGCAACTAGGGAGACGTCCCCACACACCACAAAAAAGACCCAGTGCAGCCAAAAATGAAAAAAGACAATTGGTTAAGACCCTTCCAAAATCAATCATGAAAGAAAGAAAAGGAGTGGGGGGCCAATGTAGAGTCCAAAAGGCTAACGTGAGGGGGCAGGACAAGATGGCCCAGTAAGAAGATACGAGGCTCTCCTCTCAGAGGGACGAAAATGACAACCATGGAGAGCCACCATCTCGGAGAGCGACCTCATGACCAGCAGGAAAAACTTTCCACAACTTTTTTTTTTTTAAAAGCCATATTGGGACAAGTAGGAGGGGCAGAGACATGGTCTGGGAGAGACCTACACCCCTGAGTGCTACAAACCATAGGCAGGAGGGATTTCACAGCCTTAGAGGTCCTCCTGAGGAGTGAGGGTTCTGAACCCAAAGTTGGGCTCCCCAGCCCAGGGGACCTGCACCAGAAGATGATTCCCCCATAAAGCCTGGCTTTGAAAACCAGTGGGGCTTATGCCTGAGAGAAAGAGAGTCGGAGGGCCGTAGAGAATTGTGAATCCACTCCAAAAGGCTGTGCACAAAAACTCACTGGCTCCAGGTTATGGCACACAGACAGCAGTTTGAAAAGAAGCTTATCAAAGAAGGAGATTCACTGACTAATAATAAAGCATGCACCTGAGCGTTACTGAGAAGCTAGCGAGTGCCACTTTAAAAAAAAATTTTTTTTCCCCGTCTCTTTCTCTCTCTACTTAGCCAGGCACTGGCAGGTACCTGTTCTGACTCTCACCATCTGATTTCCTAGCATGCATCTGTGGCTCCCACCCAACACATGCTCATCTATTCAGTGCCCAGTTACAGCCAGCTGCACTGGGAGCCAACCCCATACACTAATATACCTGCAGCAAGTGCGGCCCAGGAGCAACAGAAGGGCAGCTGCCACTCACACAGGGGACACTCCTGGAGCATGTGGCTCTGGTGACCTGGGGAACCATACTACTGGGCCTCAGAGTTCACCTTCTACACCTAGCCACTCTACCAAGAACAGGAGATGCAGCTGATCTACCTGACACATACAAACAGAGGGTTAGGCAAAATAAGACGTCTCAATAAATTTAATAAGACTGAAATCATATCAAGCATCTTTTCAGACTAAAGTCCTATGAGACAAGAAATCAACTACTAGAAAAACACAAACAAGTGGAGTCTAAACAACATGCCACTAAACAACCAATGGTTTCATTGAAAAAAATAATAAAGGAATGCCTTGCGACAAGTGAAAATAGAAACGAAGTGTTTCAGAATCTACTGCACAAAGCAAAGGCTGTTCTAAAAGAGAAGTTCATAGCAATACAGGCCTGCCTCAGAAAGTAAGAAAAATCTCAAATAAACTACTTACCCTCATACCTAAAGGAACTAAAAAAAGAAAAACAAAACTCAAAGGGAAAATAAAGATCAGAGTAGAAATAAATAAAATGATACACACACACACACATACACAAAACAATAGAAAAGATCAATGAGACCAAAAACTGGTTCTCAAAAAGATAAACAAAATTGAAAAACCTTTAGCCAGACTCATCAAGAAAAATAGAGAGGGCCCGTATCAGTAAAAGAGCCTGAATAAAAGGGCCCAAACTGCAAAGAGTCAGACATGACTGAGCGACTGAACTGAAATCAATAAAATCAGAAACGAAAGAGAAGATACAACCAACACCACAAAAGATTATAAGAGATTGCTACAAACAGTTATATGCCAACAAACTGGACAACCAAGAAGAAATGGATAAATTTCTAAAAACATTCAATGACCAATTACTAGTAATGAAATCAAATCACTGATCAAAAAATTCCCCCCAAAACAAAAGCCCAGGACCAGATGGCTTCAAGGGTGAGGTAAATTCTACCAAACATTTAAAGAAGACTTAATACCAATCCTTCTCAAACTATTTTAAAAAAACTGAAGAGGAAGAAATGCTTCCACATTCACTCTATCAGGCCAACATTACCCTGATAGCAAAACTAGGTTTTATATTCCACTTCTTTCCAAAAAGAGGAAGATGTCTATCTGTCTATCCATTTTCTACTTATATCTAAAGACTATGAATTATTATATACCAGAGCAGAAGTGAAGAAGTGAAGTCAAAGTTGCTCAGTTGTGTCTGACTCTTTGCGACCCCCATGGACTATACAGTCCATGGAATTCTCCAGGCCAGAATACTGGAATGGGTTGCCTTTCCCTTCTCCAGGGGATCTTCCCAACCCAGGTATCGAACCCAGGTCTCCCTCATTGCGGGTGGATTCTTTACCAGCTGAGCCATGAGGGAAGCCCCACTGGAGCAGAACCCCTAGGATTTGCTCGGTCTTAATTCTAAAGGGATACTCTAGTCACTGCACTGATGCATTGAAAACGCATTGAATTTTACAGCTGATTTTCCAAGTTATTTCTTTCCAGTGGTGCCTATGGGGGCTTCAGAGATCAAAAGTAGGGTTATGGCGATAGTTGGCTCCCCTCAAGTTTGAGGATAATAAATAGAATTATCTTAGTGTTATAAAAATGTTCTGAATATTTTAAACTAGTAATCTAGATTTTATTGATATAAAGAAGCAATCAATTTCAAACTACCACCAACCTTTGTGGCGGATATAAGGCTTTATCTGGTTCCAGACTTTGGTCAGCAGGCTGAGTTTCAGACGGTTGTAAGGTGAATTTGATACCAAGTTTGCAAGACACTACAAAACACAAAGAGTAGCTCACTAATGGGCCTGATTAAGCTGCAGCACAGAGACAAAATTTAAAGCATTTAATTAAAAAACAAAAGTCTACATTCATTTGAAAATCAGTCTTTTTTTTCTTTTCCTTTTTTAAAGGGAAAAGGGCACTTGGTACAACTTAAACGAATTTTCTTAATAAATCATTTATTTGGACATACAAGAGTGTAGCGGTGATCAGATAAGTAGGAAGAACAGACTTCCAATCAGGTTACCTTTAATAAAATTATTTATATTCTTATAAATATAAGTCAATTTATTTATAAGTCAATTTATTTGTGGGCAACATAAACATTACACAAAACTGAAATAGAGAAACTGCCTCTGCCAATTCACTGATATCTTGGGACATTTACCTTAATTATCTGAGTGAGGGTCTGTGAGGATGATTCCGCCACCAAAGCTAACAAAAGACATCTGTGCAACTCTTTAATGCTGGAAGCGATCATTACGGAAAAGGGAGTGAAAGCCCTTTTGTGGTCACAGGTATCTTCAGCAACGGAAAGAAACTGCTTTGACCCTTCCAAGATGGCAGATAAAACTTGCAGGGCACAGGCACGTGTCTGAAATTTCAGAAGGATTCACATCAGTGAGTAAAAAATCAGGAGTCAAATCCCCTTCTTCCTATATATTCTTTTCATTTTCGAAGTATTTAAATCATTTTAATTAGACGAATAAAGGGAATGCAATTTCTATCAGGTCCTAAAAGTAGCTGTGGACTAAGGAGAGATAAGAAAGCCTTCTTCAGTGATCAATGCAAAGTAATAGAGGAAAACACAGAATAGGAAAAACAAGAGATCTTTTCAAGAAAATTAGAGATATCAAGGAACATTTCATGCAAAGAT
This sequence comes from Moschus berezovskii, assembly GCF_049115385.1. Lineage (NCBI taxonomy): Eukaryota > Metazoa > Chordata > Mammalia > Artiodactyla > Moschidae > Moschus > Moschus berezovskii. The sequence goes on from NC_142479.1 coordinate 26,132,447, forward strand.
GGGCTCGATAAAAGACAGAAATAGTATGGACCTAACAGAAGCAGAAGATATTAAGAAGAGGTGGCAAGAATACACAGAAAAACTGTACAAAAAAGATCTTCACGACGAAGATAATCATGATGACGTGATCACTCATCATCTTGGAATGTGAAGTCAAGTGGGCCTTAGAGAGCATCACTATGAACAAAGCTAGTGGAGGTGATGGAATTCCAATTGAGCTATTTCAAATCCTCAAAGATGATGCTGTGAAAGTGCTGCACTCAATATGCCAGCAAATTTGGAAAACTCAGCAGTGGCCATAGGACTGGAAAAGGTCAGTCTTCATTCCAATCCCAAAGAAACGGAATGCCAAAGAATGCTCAAACTACCGCACAATTGCACTCATCTCACACGCTAGTAAAGTCATGCTCAAAATTCAGCCAGGCTTCAGCAATATGTGAACCGTGAACTTCCAGATGTTCAAGCAGGTTTTAGAAAAGGCAGAGGAACCAGAGACAAATTGCCAACATCCGCTGGATCATGGAGAAAGCAAGAGAGTTCCAGAAAAACATCTATTTCTGCTTTATTGACTATGCCAAAGCCTTTGACTGTGTGGATCACAATAAACTGTGAAACATTCTGAAAGAGATGGGAATCCCAGACCACCTGACCTGCCTCTTGAGAAACCTGTATGCAGGTCAGGAAGCAACAGTTAGAACTGGACATGGAACAACAGACTGGTTCCAAATAGGAAAAGGAGTACGTCAAGGTTGTATATTGTCACCCTGCTTATTTAACTTATATGCAGAGTACATCATGAGGAACGCTGGGCTGGAAGAAGCACAAGCTGGAATCAAGATTGCAGGGAGAAATATCAATAACCTCAGATATGCAGATGACACCACTCTTATGGCAGAAAGTGAAGAAGAACTCAAAAGCCTCTTGATGAAAGTGAAAGAGGAGAGTGAAAAGGTTGGTTTGAAGCTCAACATTCAGAAAACGAAGATCATGGCATCTGGTCCCATCATTTCATGGGAAATAGATGGGGAAACAGTGGAAACAGTGTCAGACTTTATTTTTTTGGGCTCCAAAATCACTGCAGATGCTGATTGCAGCCATGAAATTAAAAGATGCTTACTCCTTGGAAGGAAAGTTATGACCAACCTAGATAGCATATTAAAAAGCAGAGACATCACTTTGCCAAAAAAGGTCCATCTAGTCAAGGCTATGGTTTTTCCCGTGGTCATGTATGGATGTGAGAGTTGGACTGTGAAGAAAGCTGATCACCGAAGAATTGATGCTTTTGAACTGTGGTGCTGGAGAAGAATCTCTAGAGTCCCTTGGACTGCAAGGAGATCCAACCAGTCCATTCTAAAGGAGATCAATCTTGGGTGTTCATTGGAAGGACTGATGCTAAAGCTGAAACTGCAATACTTTGGCCACTTCATGCGACAAGTTGACTCACTGGAAAAGAGTCTGATGCTAGGAGGGACTGGGGGTGGGAGGAGACGGGGATGACAGAGAATGAGAGGCTGGATGGCATCACCAACTTGATGGACATGAGTCTGAGTGAACTCCGGGAGTTGGTGATGGACAGGGAGGCCTGGTGTGCTGTGATTCATGGGGTCGCAAAGAGTCGGACACGACTGAGTGACTGAACTGAACTGAAGGCACTTGCCTCACTTAAAAAAAAAAAAAACAAACAACTTTAAATCACATTGCTGTTAGGTTTTCTTACTAGGAAGTAAGTCTAAGCTATACCATAGCATAAAAACCTAAAATCATGAGCATGAAAATAACTTAAGGACAAGAAGACTGGTTTAGTCAAACATAAAGCCAATGGACAAGAGCTAAGTCAACAACCTGTGGGGTGGAAAAAGATAGACCCATCTACGATCTGTTTCACATCAAAGTTCCTGAAGACGTTCTGCTTTACATTCTACCCTAAAGCATTCATGAACGCTCAGTGTCAATTAAATAGGATATTTGGAACTCCATGCATACTCAGCTTGGCAGACACCATTAGTGACCAACTTTCAGAAATATTCTTAGGTACAGAAAATAACACTACCTGCAGTAAAAACCTTTGATACTCAAAGAGATACTATTAAATATAACCTTATGGATGGAAGGAAAATACGTGCACCTCTTTCAGTGGACTGCTGTTATCTGTCAGGAATAGTGCCTTTGCATCAAGATTTTCTTTATAAGGTTAATTACTTTTAATTGGTACTCTGACGATTCTGCAGTATTAAAAATCAGAAAGGAAAAAATAAATGGAAAGAAAGCCAAATTTAACCAAAAAGGAATGTACGTGATAAATGCAGGACTACTAATGAAATAGTACTGTACCCTCTTTGGCCAGGTCACCCCAAAATGCCAATTGAAAAGACTTTTAAAAAGCAAGGAATCAACATTATAACTTTAGGATCTAATCTAAATATTTACTCAGTAAGAAGCACATCGGAGTTTGGTGTGAAAAAGGTTTTCCAGAAAATCTTCAACTATATTATCTCCAAATTGCTGTTATTGTTCAGGAGTTAAGTCGAAACAAATCATTTCTATGTTCCTTTTATAGAGTAGAATCATAAACAAAAAACAAAGTTTTTGCGAGAACAAATTTATAGTATAGCTGTATGAGTCTTTGGAATTAAGCATAATCACTTAAGAAAGTTAGGAAGCCGACAATGTGAGGAGAGTGGTGTGTGTTTGTGTGTATGGGGGAAACAGAGAGAGAGGGGGGGATCTCAAGCACAAGTCAGCTGATCCAAGAACTCTGATAAGGGGCTACCAAGACTTTTCTGTAAAGGGCCAGTAGTACAAATTTTATATTCTAGATTTTGCACACCACAGAGTCTTTGTTGCAACCACTCAACTCTGCTATGGCAGCACAGACACTGTATAAATAAATAAATGTTGCTGTTTTCAAATAAAATTTTTCTTTTGGACAGTGAAATCTAAATTTCATACAATTTTTGCATGTCACAAAATATTCTTTTTATTAAAAAACAATTAAAGCATTGAAAACCACTTAGCTCATAGATCATACAAAATCTGGTAGTGATCCAGATTCAGCCCATTGGCCATAGTCTGCCAACCCTCTGATTAGACGATTGGCTGGTCTTAACTGAAAAACGTAGATGTTATGCTAAAGAAACTGCCATTTTTTAAAAATGTAATTAAAATCTACAATTTCAAGAGCTCGCCAACCAAACAAAATTAAAAGCCAAGCTATAAGAAGAAACTAATACTCAAAAAGTTTTCAGCTCAATTAACTTTGCTTCCTAACTGGGAAAAAGCATTTGTAACTATCGGAGAAGGCAATGGCAAGCCACTCCAGGACTCTTGCCTGGAAAATCCCATGGATGGAGGAGCCTGGTAGGCTGCAGTCCGTGGGGTCGCTAAGGGTTGGACACGACTGAGCAACTTCACTTTCACTTCTCACTTTCACACACTGGAGAAGGAAATGGCAACCCACTCCAGTGTTCTTGTCTGGAGAATCCCAGGGATGGGGGAGCCTGGTGGGCTTCCATCTATGGGGTCACACAGAGTTGGACACGACTGAAGTGCCTTAGCAGCAGCAGCAGCAACTATCACAGATGAAAACAAAAGAATGTCACTGAGGGGCTTCCCTGGTGGCTCAGTGGTAAAGAACCCACCTGCCAATGCGGGAGACACAGTTTGGTCCACCTCCTGGTCCCGTATGATCCCACAGGCCTGTGCAGAGCAACTAAGCCTGTGCACCACATTGTCGAGCCTGTACCTAGAGCCCATGCTCTGCAACAAGAGCCGCCACCTGCGCACCGCAGCTAGAGAAGAGCCCCCACTCACCGCAACTGGAGAAAAGTCCACAAAGCAAAGAAGACTCAGTGAAGCCAAAGTAAGTAAATAAAATTATACATAAAATTCTTAGTATGTCAGTGACAACTGTGCTTCCAACTCAATCTAGCACAGGTTTGTATCAGAGCCGCCATGAACTCCAAACCATCATCAGTGTGCACTTCAGGAGAAGCTACGACACTACTGTCCTGTCATGTTTCACCCTGGCTGAGAGAAACTTCAGTCTATGATCTCCAACTCCATACTCAACAAGCACCCGAGAAAACGACCACTCAGTGTTTACACACGGCTGCACCTTTAAACCTAGCTCTCATCAATCCAGAATGCTATTCCAGTCCAATGACATGAACTAGTACTTTTAATTTTCACACATAACTTTCTAGCAGTCTTTCTAAAAAGCCTCTCTCACTGATAAAACACTTCTTACTATCATTAAACATTTTGAAAATAAAAAAGATATAAATATCATGAAAATTATGTCAACCTACTTTCTTCTGCATATTCTCAACTATTTACTGCAGTTCCCTTCAGCTAGAGGGTCTTTAAAAATATAAATACATATATATTTTTTCAATTTTTAGAGCAGTTTTCCTTCCAATTACTAGAATGGCCTCATTGGTTATTTACTTGCCACCATCATTTTCCATTTTTCTCCAGGTTCTCATCTGTTCATTATTCAGTCAGTCGGAAACATTTTCACCAGTTTAACTATTTAGTATAGAGAGTATCTGAAATTACCCTATAAACCATTTTTTGTGTTCATAATTGAGGCTAGTTTATTTTTCTTCACCCTATAAAAAATGTCGAAGGGTCATTTAGAAGTTTTCTTATATAGTAATTAGCTAATCAACAAGATGATCAAAGGGAGTTCCAATGTATTATGAATTGCTACCCTCCTCCTTGCTTTTAAGGGAAAAATTCTAAAAACAGAAAAGAAATAATACTATTGACCTCATTAAAACTATTTATTTTGAGAAAGTAAGTTGGTTATCTGAGGACATGAGATACCATTCAGCATGACTTTTTAATGTTCATTATCGTAAGAGGAATCTAAACAGCAGACTACTTTCCTTATCTGGGTAAAAAGCTAACTTCCAGAGAAGAGGCAAATATCTGAACAGCCATAGTTACCTTGCTGCAGTTATCCACGACTGCCAAGTTATTTCTTCTTCTTTTTCAAAACCAAGTTTTTCTCATTAAACTATGTATTACTATTTATTACATATGATTTGAAAACTACGGAAAAGTTGGAAGAAAAAAAACCACGTTGGGATCATAAAATTCTCTATCCAATACTTTCATAAAACATCATCCACATTCCCCAGCCTTACATATCTTTCATAACCACTATATATCAGGATATTCCAGTGAGTAGTTAAGCCATTTTGAAATTTTTTTCCACTGTAAACACCATGAAAGAAACGGAAGCACAGCTGCTTCAGTGAAGTTCCGAGAGGACACTGAAGCAGTAACTCAGTGTGCTCACGCTTCAAGCCAGCCCTGGGGCAGGAGACCTCAGCGTGGTCTCCCTCAGCCTGACAGTCACGAAGCCCTATCCTCCTATCCCCCTGCCCATCAAGCGCTTCTCAACTGAGGACTTGGGTCAGTATTAGGAAGAGCCTTGTTCTGATACGATCAGAAGGGGCAGAGGGAACAACAAAGACTTGAAAAGTCGTCCTAGTTGTAACACTTAGGATGTAAACGCTCTTACCTTTGGAGAAGGATCTTTTAACGTGAGAGTCATCAGGGACACAGACTGTGGGCTTCCAAGCTCCGGTGTATCAGGAACAAAGGCTGACCAGTAGCCATATAGAACTTTTTTTTCTATTGATTTTATAGTAGAAAGAAAACACGCTAATGCTCCTTGGCGAACTTTGGCTTGGTAAAACCTTTAACAACCAAAAGAAGGAAGAAAAAAGTCTTTTAATTGCTTTTAAAACATGAGCATGAGACGCTATTTTTTACAGGCAACTCAAATGATACAGTGGGAAATTCAGCATTCCACATAAGTCTGAAAGATGCCAACATATTTTTTTAATTATTTCAAAATGTGGTCAAAACATGTTAAAGCAATTTGTTTACATAACAAGTTAATAAGGTCGACAATTTTAAAAAAACCTACTAGCTAGTGAATAAGAGGGCAACAGTTTGATATCAGGAAATTAGTATACAATATGAGATACTCCAGAGTACCCATTCATCCAACAGACAGGTACTGACAATACCTAAGTACGTGCCAGGCACTGTGCTGAAGCTGGCAGACATAAACGAAGCTCCTGCCCTTGACAAGCTTATTATGGCAAAGAAAGTTAAAGAGACTTTAGCACAGTAACCAGAGATGAGTCACATAAGGGAGTGACTGGAATAGGGAGTCAGAAAAGGCTTCTCAGAGCGTGACCGTTGAGCTCACACAGAAGATGAGTAGTGGTTAATAAGGCAAGAGGCAAAACAAAAGAAAGAATAAACCCAGGCAGAGGAACCACATGGACAAAGGCAGAGGAGAGAACAATGCAAACTGCAGTAATGCAAAACCCACATAAATGAGAATCTTCAAGTTATAGCACATGCAGTAGCTCACATGGTTATGAGCTTACACACCCAACTCAGAATATAAAGCATAAAAACATAGCGAAATACTACTACCTCACTTTACTCTGCATGCCGCCTTCAGCATCAGAATAGTCTGACTCACTACTGCTGACCCTCTTCCAACTGCAAGAGCTGACGGGTGAAGAGACTTGTTCTTTTCCTGCAGCTCCACTTCCGGCTAACGGCAAACTCTGCGCACCCGGGGAGGAGGGGCACCGAGTGTCCCCTCTGTGCAGGCTCAGTCTGCCTGGGCCAGTGACTGGGGCTACTTCTCTTTCACCACTGGACTCCTCCTCCTCCTCCTCCTCCTCTCCGTGCTGGATTTTCTTCGCTTTTACTCTTGATTTTTTCTTTTTATTCTGATTTTAGGAGCAAATGAAAACATATACATGATAGCTGTTGGTAACTTCTCATTTGATAATTAGTATGTCCCCAACATGTAGTATGGACAAAGAAGAGGAGAAGAGAGAAAAGTGGCACTTACTCAACACTCTGTGTCAGGCACTACGCTAAGTGCTGACGCACACCTTACTGGACTGTAAGAAACAAGGTATGAAATACACAGGACAGAGCAAAACGTGTCACCTGGGTTTAAATACTATTGCTAGGGCAAATCATTTAGCCTCGCTGAGCTTGCACCTCCTCATCTGTTTAAGTACGGGCTAGTGCCACCTGCCTTGCAGGTTTTTCAACAAAGGTTCTGCAAGAGATTGAGGTCTACAGAAAATGACCTGGGTGACTGTCCTCTCAGTTCTCCCAAATAGGATACACAGTTGGTACCACTCTAGATGCCTAGGAGAAATGTGACTCCATTACATACAATCCATGTTTGAGGGCACTGGGACTGTGTAAATACAATGCAAACGCCAATGTCTTCCTTTCTTCTACTTCCTTCTCTCAGACATCCAGAGATCTTTGGAACCTGTGCCCTCCTCTGCACGCTCAAGGTCCCTAACCTCATCACTTCTACCCTGGATTATTACTGTGGCTCCAGACTTCCTACCCTTTTTACTTGCTACCACAGGGATTTTTCTGAAATGCAGATCTGATCATATCACTCCCCTACATAAGATTCTTCATTTCCACCACCTCTAAGGTAAAAACCCGACCTCCTCAGCACACATCTGAAAGACCCTTATGATTTGGCCTCTGCTACACACCTGCCCCACCTTCCCCTCTGCACACCTGACTCTCTAGGCCGCTGGTTAATGAACAGGCTGCATGCATTCACACTCCCCATGGTTGTTACCCATTGCTCTCTCCGGAAAAAACACTCTCCTTCCTTCTCTGTACTCATTCCCGAGGCTCAGCCGAGGCACTGTGCCTTTTAAAGAAGCACTCCTTACTCGTCTATTGGTTGCCCTGAGTGTACCCCGAGAATACCCTGTAGGTATTCTGATGAAAGAAATCATAAGATGGCAATACCGTTGTTCATTTATCCACCTTCACCTTCTCCCTCAAATTCCTAAATCCAGAGTCAACGAGCCTATGCTTAGCACAATGTAACAGGTGTTCAGTAAATGGTGAGTAAGTCAGTGAGTGAAATAATTTCTGATTATAAGCATTTCTCAGGTAATATACTTTTAGGTGTAACACCTAGGCCATGTATCTGTACAGTTCTCCAACAGAAACATGAGGGAGATGGCAGCTGTCTGGAAAGACCGGGAAATATGACAGTGGCAACAGAGGCCTATAATGTTTTCCAGCCAGTCTTTTGGAGAAAATGTCTGCTGAGCTGTGGTCCGGAGCATTTGAGGGGTGAGCATGACTGGCTATGGGCATAAAATGAATGCCCATTTTTAAAGCTGTTATACTGCCTAAACCACTTAGAAGTATTAAGATACTCTAACTGGTATTTTTAGCCATCTGATGAATTTAAACTTACTATGCTAAAAATCCTAAGCTAAAATAAAATTCAAGGTGAGCCTTGGCATAGCTTAATCTAAACAGACGTAAGCGTACCACAGCCGGGCGAGAAGTGCTGGACTCTGACTGCTGTGGCTGGATGGGTGGTCGTCCATCGTACTGAGGAAGCGGAGTCGGGTACAACACTGTGGGCATCTCTATGTTTAGTCCAGGGAGTCCATGGAACATGGATTTCTAATAAAGATTAAGGAGATACACACACAAAATGAATCATAAAACAATTCACCATATTCTGAATCACACAATGAACAACAGACTGATGTTTAAAAGCTTTACAAAGAAAACTAAAATGGGATAGAAAATAGATACCCTGAAGGTTTAGAGCTTAAAGAGGAGTTTAATCTCATCTAGTCCAGAGAGATCTGGTTTGGCTAGGTTTAACTTTAAATTTTATTTACTTATTACTTTCGCTTATTTAAAAAAATTATCCAATAAGTTTTACCTAATTATTTTATCTGTAATTTTTTAAAACTCATCTCTCATATCCATATCCAAATCTAGCTTTCTATGTATTTGGAAGCAGCAGAGATGGCACAGGAAAAAAATCAAAATTTCAGTCATGATAAAGCTAAGTTATCACACGTGGCTTTGACCTAGGACCACCACAAAGTTCTTATGTTTCTTTCCCAGTTGAAACGAAGACAGCTGGATCCTCAGAAAGATTGACCTGACTTTCCCACTGACTGGCAGGCTCAGAAGCCAAAGGATGACAGGCTAATGATACACGTCTTTTTTTTTGGCAGCACCTCACGGCATGTGGGATCCTAGTTTCCCAGCCAGGAATGGAATTCGGGCTCCCTGCATTGGAAATGTGGAGTCTTAACTGCTCTACTGCCAGGCAAGTCCCCCTAATGATACATATCTTGACTGGCCTGCCTACTACATGGGAGCTAAAGGCAAAGAGAATATCTGGTTCTTCTTCCAAGTCCAAACAGATTCAAGATAACCTAAAATAATCTCAGGTCATACCTCATTAACTAGGCCTGACAAAATTTTAGAATTTTGATAAATCTACTAAAGCAAGACTTATTCTTTTCAGTTCTTAATTTTAAATATGTTTGAAAATGAACATTTTATTCTTCTCTCTTAAAATCTGACATTCTAAAGCTGGCCTTGGAGTAAAGAGGTACGGCGGTCCTTATGACTGAGGTGTAAACAGGAAAGGCGCGAACCACAGTGGGGCCCTGGGGTTTAAAGAGGCAGCGCCCTACCTTCAGGACAGCCAGAAGGGCTCCCAGCTCCTCAGTCTGTGCAAGTTTCATCTTCCCACCATTCAGCAGAGACTGTATACCTTTTAAGGCATTTTGCAACAACTCGGGGGAGAAAGGAGAAAAAGTTAGAGTAAAGGAAATCTGTTTGTCCAGGGATCAACTTTCTAGCACTTTGTCGGATGGAAAAGAAAAGGCCTTTAGACAATTAAAAAAAAAAAACTTTAGATGTGGGAGGGGGAGAGAAAAGCAAAGAAGAGGATCCAGAGAAGAGAACTGATGATCGACTACCAATTATTTTCTAGAAGAATAGAGTGCTTTTATTGAGTACGAGTGGTCTTTTCGTACATGTTCCTAAGCTAGCATATACTAATGGTGAGAAAGGAAAAAAAAAAAGATGTTTAGTGGGAAGAATATGATAGGAATAAAAATGTGGTGGTGGAGATCAGAAACAGGAAATCTCTTTTATCATGTGGTAACCACAGGAGCTCTTTTATTTTATTATTATTTTTTTTTACAGCAGCTTTTAAAAGGAATGCATGTGGGAACAGGATTCTGGAGGGCAATTCTGATCAGGATTAACTTTTTGGCCAGTAATCTCATTTATAGGATTCTGTACTTAAGAAAAACACTCTACAGGGAGAGGATATGAACTGTTTAGAGTAGTAGAAACGCTGGAAAAAACTTTCATTTCCATCAGTTATGACAATGATTATTTAAGAAGCTAACCTTCTGCTACATATGAAACTTAACAATAACAGCAAGCACTTTCCCAAGTATTTTAAATGCTTTTAGATCACATACACCTCATAAGACCTCTACAAGGTAGTTATAACCTTTGTCCCATTCCAGAGATGAAGAACACATAGGCTCAAGATCTTGCCAAGGTCTCCCAGCCATAGCAGCTGCAAAGCATTAGGTACATCAACAGCTACTAAAAAGATCTTCAAGATGTATTAACTTTAAAAAGGAGAGCTGCAAAAGAGCACACTAAATATGATCCCATTTAAAATATGCTCATTTTTTAGAAATATGGGAAAAAAAACCTGGGGGCGTGGAGAACAAATTGCTCCCAGTAGTTTTATCTAAGCAGACTTTATATAAGAAATTTTCACCAGCTTTGATCTATAATTTTTGAAAAGTGTTATTGAATTTAAATCACTTCAATAAACTATCATCTTTGCATCAGATTTTTTAGAAAAGAAATAAAATACTACAGATTTTGTTGAAATCCACCCCTTTCCCTTCCATCTAAAAGACAGTCACTAGTCTGAAACCGTACAGCTTTTAAAGTCAGGAGTGGAAAAGTAGCTTTAAGAACTTAGAATTGCAAAACAAAAAACAATGGCAAAACAGAACAAACAAAAACAATTTCTTGTGATTTAAATTTGAAAGATGAAAGATGATTTCAGCCTTTTTAGGTTATAAACATTCCCCTTATGCATGTATCTCTAGACAAAACTAATACAGCAACCAAAGTAAACTCTTAACAGCAGCTTTCGTTCCAATGCTGCTTCTAGACATATCGGTAACCACCATAAGATTAGAGGTAGTCTCACCTACCATGCAGAACGTGATGTCATCCATGTCAGATGATTTTGGAGACTGTAAAGTGGTCAAGAAAACCTGGAAGCAGATATTTCGGTAGGGCTCCTCCAAGTACGGCTGTCCAGGCACACTAAAACACATACAGAGAAAGCAACTCAAAATGCAGTTACCTTTGAAATAGGGCTTGCAAAAGAGTAACAGTAACAGTACCACTGACTAATGGAATTGGGATATATCCTGAATCAAACTGTATTACAGAAGATTATGCACTTTGGTTAACTACTGCTGTGGACAGGGACAAAGCTGGAATGAGCAGGAAGAAGAATGGTTTCCACAGGGAAAAGTTACAGAAGTTTGTAGTGAAACAAGAACGAAGAAATCTTTTTTATTCTGATTTTCGGTTCTTAGAGGGAAATAATACAGATGTTCAGCTAGAATCACACCACTGGACCTGCCTCCTGAGCCACTGAACAATACGGCAATGTGGAGACAAGATATTACACACCAGTTCATGCTTGGGTTGCTCACTTTCTATTGCACGAATCCAGAACTGGGCAGCTGGTACTGGTTCTATTTTCTTTGAATAAATTGGCCATGACAGATGTATCTCACCAAAGCTTAAATTCATATGAATATATCTCTCTAAAAGACTTAATACAGTTACAATTTATACCAACAGAAAAATAAAACCTCGACACACTGCACATATTATCACTTTCACCATATTTTAGAAATAAGGCCCTAGCCTATTTTTTTCTTTACTTCTTTATGAGTTTTCTTTACAAGCAATGTTAAAATTAAAAATAAACAACATAAGATGCTCTTATTAGCAAAGAGCATGAGAAATGCAACATAGATTATTTTTCAAAGTTGACTCTGGCTTCAGACAGATTGCACCACCTACAAAGGGCCCATGAGAGGTCCTATCTTATCATAGCTTGGGAAATCTGATTGAATCCACATACCTGAGACATAAGTTTGCCATACAATGCACTGCAGCTCTCCTAACTTCAGGGTCCGACTGAGCCAAGTCGCTCAACTTCATCAAGAGTCCACTCTTGCCAAGCAAGTCTGGAAGGTACTGAAACAAAACCACAGCCAATGTTGGCCTAAGAAAAGCTGCTAGGAAAATATTATTTTTTGAACAGATTTCATTTTTTTTCAACTAAAGGGAATTTAAGTACCAAAAGACTAGTTGCTAGGTAAATCCTTCAGATAGGAATACAAAAATATGCCAAAAAACATCAGTAAGGATCAGTACTCTCAGCCAAGCCTGCTGCTGAAGCTCTCTCGTCTTGATTTGGCTGAACAGACCTTTCAAAGGAAAGACAGAACACAGTTTACCTTTTGACACTTTGAGCCATTGCAGTAAACCAGGGCTGCAAGAGCTTGGAGAATCTGCATGTGTGTCCAGGAACTGCACTGCTGAATAGCAGAAATAGTATATGCCAACAGAAAATCCAGGTTCTGCTCGTCAACAATCACCTATCAAGAGGAAAAAATATATATGATCTAACTTTTAAAAAAATATTCCTTTTCAGACTTGAATGCTTACCTGAATCAAGCTGTGTGAGAGAGAGCATGCATGTGTCCATATTTTTTGTCAGGAAGATCTGCTTTAGAGACCTTGAAAGTCTGATCCAGAGAACCTCCTCCTTGCCCCAGTGCCTGCTCCCTTCTTCCCCTTTACTCCTTCCACTCCAAATAGAACCTGGCAAAGTCCTTGTAACTTTTCCTTGAACTAACCAGACAGTGGCAGTTGTACATACACAGATGTTAAGTCTCGATCCACTGAAAAGACATTTTTTTTAATTTTTACAATGTTGTATTGGTTTCAACTATGTTTCTTTATACCTGGTAAATGCTTGGCAAACACACTGTGACTCAATATGCCTGCTTAATAGCTATTATGTCTCTGCTATAACATTTTCTGGGGAATATAACAGGAAGAAATGGCATATTCCTGTCCTTAAGGAGTTTGATTTTATTGGATAAAGTACACTAATCCAAGTATCAATTCATGGACAACTGAAATAAACTGTCTTCAAATGCCAGAAACTTGTTCAGGATTGTGGGTGCCATGCGTGATCAGGAACTTTTCTAACTGTCAGTGTTAGAAAGATGATATAGCTAAGAATGCACGTTTCCCAGGTGGTGGTGCTGCTGCTGCTGCTAAGTCGCTTCAATCGTGTCCGACCCTGTGCGACCCCACAGACAGCAGCCCACCAGGCTCCCGTCCCTGGGATTCTCCAGGTAAGAACAGGTGGTGCTAGTGGTAAAGAAACCAACTGCCAATGCAGGAGATAAAAGAGATGCAGGTTCGATCCCTGGATTGGAAGGATCCCCTGGAGAAGGAAATGGCAAGTCAGTCCAGAATTCTTGTCTGGAGAATCCCACGGACAGAGGAGCCTGGCAGGCTATAATCCATAGGGTCACAGTCCATAGAGTCGGACACGACTGAAGTGACTTATTAGCACACATAGCTAAGGATAGTCAATATTCAGACGCCACCACATTAGTCTGAAAAATTCTAAACTCTAAAACCATCTTATTTCATTTAGGAAGTCACATGTAGCAGACACAGTTGGCCACCTGTAGCATTCATCTCCTCCTTCCTTGCTGGCAGAGGACTGATCTTATTTGATGTCCACCTTTCCCAGATGAGACCTGAAGGTAAATCCCAATTCTGCTAAGACAGTGGTTTTCCATCAGTGGCGATTTTGTCCCCCAGGGAACACCTGGCAATGTCTGTAGACACTTTTGACTGTCACAGCTGGAGGGATGCCACTGGCATCTGGTGAGTAGAGGCCAGGATGCCGCTAAACATCTTCCAATGCACAGGACAATCCCTCATAACACAGATTTATCCAATCCAAAATATCAACAGTGCTGAAGATGAGAAACCCTGACAGAAGGGTTGAGCTGCATACTGTTAATCATTTAGGGAGCAGAAGTCCTCCAGGTGATTCTAATGAGCAGTAAAGGCTGAAATCCCTGGTTTAAGCCAATCATGGTAATTCAGACAGCTACAGAGGGGTCCTAATACCACCTAGGTCTCTCCAGCCTGATATCAGGGAAAATCTGCTGGAGAGTCTGGGGGGTAAGCGTCCTCATTCTTAAAATAAATAGTTCTTTTGCTTCTGCTGGGTGTTGTTTACTTATTTTCCATGGGATTCCTGGATTTTAGGCATCTTATGAGTGTGAGAGGTATTAGCTCAGGACAACCCATCCACTTAGCATGGCAGAATGGAAAGATGCCAGAAAGCTTCTTAATTATTCAGTGCCCTTAAAGCTGCATTCCTTGGGGCGTGTGATGCAAGAAGATTAAAAAAAAATTATTTAGCTATTCTGGGTTGTCGCTTCTGTTTCTTGCAAACAGAAGCACTTCAGATTACATAATGTTAGTTGATAAGTTTTGTGCTAACTACACTCAAATACTCATGTAGTAGTTTACAATAACAGCCTCAATTTTTTAACTGTTCCTAAAAAAGATACCAGGGATCTTTTTATCTAGGGCCCCACCGCCGCTAAGCAACTTCTTAGGTTAGATGACAAAAATAGTAGCTTTGGGAGAGGGAAAAAAATATTGATAGGAAAGAGGTTGGGGATATTTCAATTTATTCTTAGCTATACCTTTAGTCAAATATTAATACATCTTTCCTGAAAAATTCTAAGGTCTGGGGGCTTGAATATTGGTTTCCTTGAAACAGACAGACAGGAATCCCTCTGATGGACAAATGGCAGAATACTTTCTTTTTTTGGTCAGTTATATTTGTTTTAACGGAGAATGAGATGGCTGGATGGCATCACCGACTCTGTGAACATGAGTCTGAGTGTACTCCGGGAGTTGGTGATGGACAGGGAGGCCTGGCGTGCTGTGATTCATGGGGTCGCGGAGAGTCGGACATGACTGAGTGACTGAACTGAACTGATATTTGTTTTGATATAATTCTTAGTAAGGCAATTGTTTCTCATATTTGCACAGCTTTTGAAAAGACCAGCCTATCATTCTTACCACAGATGTAGTATCCCAAAGGCAGTTACTTATTCTCAAAATTCATGATCTGAATTCTACAGTTATCTACATGATTACCTGTAATGTGTTAAGTAAATGGTGGATAAGCTGAGACAGTTTGCTGACAAGATGATTCTGATTAAGAGGCACGAGTCGACACGCTTGGACAAGAAGAGTACTGACATCCTACAAAAAAACAAAAAAAAGACAATGAAAAGGTGCTACACCTATTAGTCAAGGGAAGACCCACCCCTAACAGCCAAATGAGAAACTAAAAGTGAACATTCACACTCAAAATGAGTTAAGATGAAATTTGAGGCAGAGAGTAGGATGACAGCATAAAAACAGCATGTGTTAAAAAAGAAGGAAAAGAATCAATGATTTTTATAGGGTCAAGGACGCCACAGAGTCTCTACATATGTAGAGACAGCACAAATAAAAAACCTAAGAAAGGATTCCAGATTATAATAGCACACACCAAAATTAAAAACACCAAAGGTAAGCAAACCAAATTTGCAATGCCACTGGGAAAATTAGAAATGACACGTGCATGAATTTAATGCAGTTAGAAAATCTTTTTTTTTTTTTTTAAAGGAAACTATCTCGAAATCACACCATTCATTCATCTCTTGCTGTTTATTGAACTAAAAGGCTCTGAGCACCTGCTTTGTGCCAGGTAGTGTGCCAAGTCTTTGGGCTCCAAACGTGAACATATTCCTGAACCTCAAAGAGCTCACAATCTAGCGAGGGAGACAGAAATACTGCTCACAAATAATTAAAGTGAATTAGGTGCTGAAAGAATTAACTGTAAATTCTATGGGGAAACAGTAATTAGGGAAGTCCTGTAGAGACAATTTTTAAACAGAACCTAGAATGATCTGAAGGATGAGTACAACTGCCGGACCAGGTTGTAAAGAAAATGCAAGCAAAGGGAACGGAGTGGGCAGGTCTGGAACAGCTGTAGGTGCAGTACCTGCCTGAGGAACGGCACTTTGCAAATGACTGCACACAAGGCACAAAAGCAAGAGTGACAGAAGACTGGAAAGGCACAAACTATACAAATAAAGCAAAAGTCTCCGACTCCTCCCTTAATTCCACTCTGCTCCCTGGTGACACAAACTATTACTGCATTGTAAACTGTCCCATACATTGTTTTGAACTCTTTGCATCTATAAATGTTTATTTATTTTCAAGCCCTCCCCACCCTATACTGGTCTCATACTGTAACTCTGCTTTGGTCAGTTACCAATATGCACTGAAGATCTTCCCAGGTCAGAGTTTCACTTTTCTAATGAGATTTCTTTCCCACAAAAGACCAGACCACTCTCGCAGGAGAGCAAATAATGGTTTGCAGAAGGGCTGCAGACAATAAGTTAGAGGAGACTGGTGAACAGTCCAGGAGAGTCATCTTGCCTAAGGCACTGGCAATGCAAATAAGAGAGCAGGAGATGGAACTGAGAAACATTTCCTAGATAAATTCTGAAGAATCCAGATTGGAAGGATGTGGAAGGAAGGAAAGGTGAAGAACCAGTGTCTGCACCTGTGTCCTATGTGACTGGGTGCACTCTATATGTTTGTATGCGTTTGGGCACGCGACAGATTGGGGATGGAGTGGGTGTATGGAGATAATGAACTAATTTTTGAGAACTGTCAAGTCTGAGATGCCTGTGAGCACCGGAAGACTGCTCATGACTGGGTTTACAGAATTTAGTAAGTAGTATCCAAGGCCTGATGCGTGTGAATAATATATACGAAAAGTACTTCTAAACAGGCAGAGAGGGTGGAACTAGCATGGCAGAACAGAAAATGGCCAAAACTCTTGAGACTTAGTTCTCATTCTAGTTCTGCCTTTTGCCAGCAATATTAGAGTGGACCCTTGTAAGCGTCCGTATATTTATCAATAAAATACACCTAATAACATCCAAGGTTCCAAAATCCCTGGAACTGTGCACGGTGAAGTGAAGAATGTGGTAGTAGGGAATTTTATACACACAGAGTTCCGAATGCGAGGAGCGGAGGGACGGGAAGGCGGCACCAGAGATGACCCCTGCGATGTTATCAGGGCACAAGTCAGCAGGCTGGAATTTTGAAGAAGCGACTTTACCAGGCACCGCAGTGTCTTCCAGAAAGAGGAGGCTAGAGACTGTACCACGGTCGGCGGGGGCAAACAAGCCTGGGACTAAGCACCGTGAAGCAAGGGTGGGAAAAGGCCACAGGCAGAGCTCCCTGAAGGGCGGGGCCCAGGCCAGCGGGCCTACCTCCGGGGCCACGCCGCTGCCCTGGCTGTAGGTCTCGGAGATGAGCTGGTCGAAGAGCAGGTGGATCTCCGTGCGGCCAGAACTGCTGTCATCCGGGCGAAGGGCGCAAAGCCTGGCCGACAGACAGCGAAACCCACACCCCTGCTCGAAGGGTGGCTCCCCCGGCGTCTCTGGCGGCGGCCCGCCTGGCAGGGAACCCGCGACTTGCGCCGCCGCCATCTTTCCTACGTAGGACAGCAGACAAACACTTCCGGGGCAGCCCCCGCCTCCGCGCGCCAGTTCCGGAAATCGCTGTTTCGGGTCGGAACCTGAGGTCGGAGGGGTTCTGAGACTACAGGATTCTGCCATGGAAACGAATCGTGAAAGCGTATCAGAAATTTTCAGGGAGACTGTTTCAGCGCCCGCCTCTCCTTGAACCCTGACTAAAAAGCGAGGACTGTATTTTTGTCCCTACCCCCCGGAGGGATTGTTATTGGGTGGGGCTGACATTCCCGTTTCGGGTTCGGCCTAAGATTGCAGAGGGGCCGCTGTGGATAGGAGTGGCGGAAACTGCTAGTTCGACATTCTTCTCTTCTTACATCCTATTGGAGCCCCTATTTTTTTTTTTTTCTCCAGACATAAAACCACCCTGAGTTAAGACTGTGTTCCCCAGTCTTCTTTGCAGCTGACCTTGAATCCTGTAGATCTTAAAGCAGCCTCACCACACAAAAGTAATTTGGGAGTTCAAACAACCATGTGAAATGTAACTTGCCTAAGGGTGACCTGGTTGAGATTGGACGCCCCAAGATTTCCTGAAACGTTGAAAGGAAGAAAAAGAAAATAGCCATTTGAAAAGAGGCGATCAAAATAAATAAACATTTAAAAGCGGTGAGCAGTTTTCAGTCACTGGACAGGTGAAGGCTTGAAATTTGTATTTGGGCAGACTGGGAAACGAACTCTAGGGATTTGAGTTATGCAACTATAAAACAAATTCTCACCTGTGACTCTTAGAGAAACCCCTCAAGTCGGCTAAATATATGTGTTTTAATAAAACACGTATGTAGTTGTGGGACTTCTCTGGTGGCCCAGTGGCTAAGACTCCATACTCCTAATGCTTGGAGCCTGGGTTCCATTCCTGGTCAGGGAACTAGATTCCAACGTGTTGAAACTAAAGTTTCCACATGCCACAACTGAAGAAAATCCTACATCTCCCTAAGAAGACTGAAGATCCCAAGTGCTGTAACTAAGACCTGTCACAGCCAAAGGAATAAATATATATATATATATATATATATATATATTTAAAAGCTAGTTCTCTGAAGCCTTTGGTTTTATTGTTTATTCTTGGGTAGTTTGTATACTTATGTATGTGTGTGATAATATGTTTCATACATACATATTATGTATGATATTCAGACATCTGCTCAGAGATAAGGTGCTGAGAACTAGTCACTGATGTTTTAGTTTGAATTCTAAAGCAGAGCCTCAAGTGAGGTCGATGTGTGAGTGATTTACTCAAGAATGAAGAGGAAAGGAAAATCTATACATAACATGTGCTATCAAGTTGTTGATTGCAAGGGGTGAATGATTGCTGAATCTTTGGGATGTTATGAGAAGGCTTATGGACTGGTCTCAGAAACCCTGTCCTGAGCAATGGAAGTGGGGAGCTTATATCTGCCAGCCTTTGACCTCTATTGTCAAGTGTTTCCCCACTAAGCATTAATTCTGCAGAGCTTCTGGGTTGAGCATGCATCTGTGTGTGGCAGTTCCTGCAGAAGTCTGCTGTTGCATATACAAAGAAGTTGAGGCAAAAGTGAGAGGTGTGAGCCAGTAGGGTCAGAAGCCTGACAATTTAGCTTGTGCTGAGCTAGTAGATGCAGCAGATAAGCTGGTTGCGATCCCTGGGTTGGGAAGATCCCCTGGAGAAGGCCATGGCAGCCTACTCCGATGTTCTTTCCTGGAGAATCCCCATGGACAGAGGAGTCTGGCAGGCTACAGTCCCAGTCCATGTGGTCGCAAAGAGTCAGGCACAACTGAGCGACTAAGCACAGCATATAGCAATAATTAGAATAAGATTGTAAGGCCAAGAATATTTGAAGCAGTGCATAAGAGATGTCCAACACACTGGGCAGAAGGAGGTGAGGCCTGGTCGTCACCATAGAGAAGGTGGAGTGAAAGAAACCATGGAAAGAACCAAGGTTTGATGTGGCTCATGTTAGGTTGACACGTGGGTGACCCACAATTCGTGTTATTCAAGACTGAACAACTCAGATGTTGTAAACCATACCAGTCTGTTGATTTCTGATGGAACATATCCTTTTGGATGGCAGTGTGGTTTCTCAAAGGAAATGAACATTCCTACTCCATGGTGATTACCAACTGAAGGAAACATATCAAACTCTCAGGGAGGGCTTTGAAACTTTTTGGAATTGGCTTGTATTTAGACAGTAACCTCCAAACTATGGAACTCAGAGCTTGACGAAAGCTCTCCTAAGAAAATCTCACACATCCTCACCTGTCCTCACCCTCAATATTTTTATAATCTTACAGTGACTGTGAGCCTTTAAAGGGTGCTAAGTTCACAGACATTTCCTTTTATAAACTCTGCATAAAGTGATCTGGAGCCTTATTCTGGAATTTAACTTTTTTTTTTAATTTAAAGGTTTTTTTCTTTTTTTGATGCAGATCTTTTTTTTTTTTTTAAGCATTTAAAAAATATATTTCTTTCCAGTTTTGGCTGCACTGAGTCTTCACTGCTGCATGCAGGCTCTCTCTAGTTGCGGTGAGCAGGGGCTATGCTTTGTCGTGGTGCACAGGCTTCTCATTGCAGTGGCTTCTCTTGTTGCAGAGCACAGGCTTTAGAGTGCAGGCCCGGTAATTGTGGCACATGGGCTTACTTGCTCCAAGGCATGTGGAATCTTCCCAGACTGGGAATTGAACTCATGTTCCCTGTATTGGCAGGCAGATTCTTTACAACTGGACCACCAGGGAAATCCTGATGTGGACTATTTTTTAAAGTCTTTATTGAATTTGTTACAATATTGCTTCTGTTTTATATATTTGACTCAGAGGCATGTAGGATTGTAGCTCCCTGACCAGGGATGGAATCTGCATCCTGCATTGGAAGGTGAAGTTTTAATCACTGAACTACCAAGGAAGTCTGTCACTTGTTTCACATTTTGGAACCCTGTTAACACTTTATTTTTTTCACCTCATTAGGGTCTGGATCATTTTAATGGCAGTAGGCTTTATTTTATTCCCTTCCCCCATGTCTAATTCACATCCTTACTACCTTCAGAACATTGACCATAATGTGGTTATCTTCTTTATTTACTTATTACCTGTTTCTTCTTCTAGAATGTAAGCTTTATTCATAAATACCATCTGCCTCGTTCGCTACTGTATCCTCATTGCTTGTGTACCACCTGGGATGTAACAGGCAATCTGCAATACCTGTTGACAGAATGAATGGATTCACTATTATTTATTCAGAGCCCCTATTTGCCATTTGTTGGTTAATGTGAAAATCAAATGTTCTGTATACTGTAAAGTTCTATAAACCTTAGGATTCAAATGAGGTGGATATTATTATTTCTCCCTTTTACAGCTGAAGAAAGTTTAAGTGGTTTGAAAGAAAATTTAAATGGTTTGTCAGGGGCTACGAAGGCAGTAAATTAGTCAACATCAGACTACGAACAACCTGGGCCAGTTGAATCTCTTTTTTTTCATATTTACTTTAATTTATTTATTGACTTGGCTGTGCTGGGTCAGTTGTAACACATGGGCTCTTTTGTCTTTGTTGTGGTTTGAGGGATCTCATTCCCTGATCAGGACTGAACCCAGGCCCCCTGCATTGGGAGCACAGAGTCTTAGTCATTGGATAGCCGGGAATGTCCCAGGACCAGTTGAATCTTAAGTCTGTGACTGAAAAACATAGATAAAAATTTTTAAGTCAATTTTAACCTCCCACATTTTGTAATGGGGAAAACAGGAGGTGGGGCGGCTGGTTTTAATATTGAGATAAACTCGGAGAGGCCAGGAAGGAGAATTAGCCTTGGGTTCTGTTCTAGAGTCTTAGAAAATTAGGACTAAGAGTCATCAGCCCATCAATTTGATAATAATAATGATCATTTAGTTAACATTTATTGGATGTTTCCCATGTGTTAGGCACTATTCAATGCACTTTACGTGAACTCACTGCTTTTATCCTTGCATCTCTATGAAGTATATACTGTTATATAGTGGAGGAAACTGAAGTACAGAAAGGTTAGGACATTTGCTGAAGGCCACACAGTTGTATGGTGGGCCTAGGTTTGAAATTCCAAGTTGGATCTCCTAACCACTATGCCGTAATGTATAGGACTTAAAGTTTGATGTGGCAATATACTTAAAGCCCTGACACTTGTCTGTTAGATGACTTTGAGCAAATTAATTTCTCCAGACTTCAGTGTCCTTAGATGTAAAGTGGTAGTGATAATAAGCGTAGTCACAAGGTTGTTGCAGGATAGATTAGATACTTGTGGGGTGTATAACACAGTCCTTGTTGAATAGCAAGTGCTCAACAGATGTCATCTATTCCCCATTGCCTCGTCTTCTTCCTTATCATCCCTCACCAAACAAATCAAGTACTGTGGGTACTTTTAATGATGATGATTTATTAAAAGAAACAAGTATTTTCTCTTCCCAACCGCATCCTTTGTCCACTCCATCCATAGGTCCCTGTCTTCATCTGCCTTCCTGGGCAAGGACCTTCGAAAATAGGAACTCTAGGAAGGAATGAACAATTACTAGAGAAAGGGAGCCCTTAGGGTAAGTCTTCATCCTGTGAAATGTACAAAACAATTATGCATGAGACCTGCCGTTTGGGAACCTGGATCCACAGAATACAATTGAGAGACATGATTTTCCAGTTCTGGGACTCAATAAGAACCTGCCAGAACCAACAAGGCCATAAATGCCCTAGGGATTCTGGGTGGATAAGACAAACAACACATTCTGAACACAAGTAGGTTATTTAAAAGTATGTTTTGATTCTGTTGTGTTTAACACAATTTGTAATCAAAACTGAATCCTGGTAGCTTTTTTTATTTTGCACTGTTTTCAATCGATAGCTACTGACAGTAAAGGATTTATCATGTGAAGCCTCTGAAATATTTTTATAGGAAAGGGACTCTTATCATTTACTATGGCAATGTCATCCAAGGCTTAAAATAAGCATACTCCTTGGTCATCAATTGTACACCTTAGAATTTATTCCAGATAATAACAGTGTGTACACCAATCAGTATTCACTACAGCCATATTAATGATATTAAAAATAAGTATGTTAAATGTGTGTTATGGAGCTTGCTAAGTATGCGAGCATACATGGTGGACACACACATGGAACACACATGAAGGGCATTAAAGATGATGGGATAGAAGCATCAGTGTTGATATTAGAAGTTGTTTACTAGCTATTTCTTTTTTTATTTAAATAGCTGTAGTGTACCACATGTGGGATCTTAATTCCCCAACCAGGGATCGAACCTGTGTCCTCTGCATTGGAACCATGGAATCTTAACCACTGAACTGCCAGGGAATTCTCTCACTAGCTATTTCTAAGTGAAATAATCAAGAAATCAAAATAGGTACACGATTATCTTGTTTTCACATAGATATTATACATGTGTGTTAATTGTTTAAAATATGCACCAAAGTGTTAAGCAAACATCATTTGGGGGTGGGTGATTTTTATCTTTTTTTTTCCTCTCAGATGAATAGTCTGATATTTCTCTAGGATATACCGGGTAATGAAATTATTTTAAATGAAATTATTTGGAAACCACCATCCTGGGATAGGTGCTTCTTTTTCTTGGGAAGGATGGGTGAAGAGGGAGAGGTCACAAGAGGTAGGCTTCTGTCTCATCTACTTCTGGGAAGTTCCATTAGGGCCAAGTGTACTGCCTGCCTGGCTTCAACATGGAATGAGGAAGCAGGGAAGGACCTGATGTTTTTACCTTAGCCTGAAACACAGATGTGGCCACAGCCATTGCTGACACAGCGCTCTTCTGGACCACAGTCCCAGTCGCCATTGCAGAGGTCAACACAGGTGCCTGCATTAGAACAGACCAGCTGAAAACTGCCGTGCTCTCAACACAGCTGTTAGGGAGGCCAGCCCATGATTAAGCAGCCAGTTCCACCTTCTTCGAGTTCAATACGTAATATAATTTATAAATGATTAATCACAGAATAATACCAACATCTTATATATTTCAGTGAAAAGCAATGCATTCACACAATCTCAACAAAGCAAGGCCTGTTTTAAAGAACAGAATAATTAGTTACTCCTGGCGCATACCCAGAGAAAAAGTGAAAAAGTGAAGTCTCTCAGTCATGTCTGACTCTTTGCGACCTCATGGCCTGTAGCCTACCAGGCTCCTCTGTCCATGGGATTTTCCAGGCAAGGGCACTGGAGTGGGTGGCCATTTCCTTCTCCAACCCAGAGAAAACCGTGAATCAAAAAGATGCATGCACCCCAATGTTCACTGCCACACTGTTTACAATAGCCAGGACATGGAAACAACCTAAATGTCCATCAACAGAGGAATGGATAAAGAAGCTGTGGCACATATATACAAAGGAATATTACTCAGCAATAAAAAAAAATAATGCCATTTGCAGCAGCATGGATGGACTGAGAGATTGTCATACTGAGTGAAGTAAGTCAGACACAGAAAGAGGAATATCATATGAAATCGCTTATATGTGGAATCTAAAAAAACAAGGGTACCAATGAACTCCTTTACAAAACAGAATGGATGTAGAAAACAAACTTAGGGTTATCAGAGGATAAGAGGGGAAGGGATAAATTGGGAGATAGGGATTCGCATATATACACACTGCTGTGTATAAAATAGGTAATAAGAACCTGCTGAATAGCACAGGGAACTCTACTCAATACTCTGTAATGGCCTATATGGGAAAAGAATCTTAAAAAAAAAAGAGTGTATTTATGTACATGCATAACTAATTCACTTTGTTGTACACTTGAAATTAACACAACATTGTAAATCAACTACACTCAAAAATTTTTTTGAAAAGGAGGATAACTGCATCTGTGGAGGGGAAGTGCAGAGAAGCCCACTTCACTGCCCTCACTTCTCTCTGCAAGGACAGGGGCAGAGAAGGGAAGACTTACACTAAGCTGAATGTCATCAAGGGTGCCCTGCAGTCACTCTGTGCAATGAGTCTGACTGGCCCCTTTTTACAGACATGGCAGCTGGGGTGCACTGAGGTGACTTTCCTACTAGTCATTACAGAAGTTGGATCCAACCCAGACTCTCTGGCCCCTAGGCCAAGCTCCCTCTGCCATCCCAGAGGGTGAAACTGACCCTGGCGTGAAGAGTCCATCTCCAGATTTCAAGGAGTCACTCCTGACCCAAGTGGAGGCTCCCCACACTCCCAGAGCCTCAAGGTTAGTCTTTGAGGACCAATGAAATAGGTCCAGGGAGCTGGTTAAGACCCTGCAAGTGTTTCTAACAAAATGTGTGCAGAGCTGTGGATGAATGTGTGCCATGCTTGGGTGGGTGACTCAGCCGTGATCAGGAGATTCTCCACCTGATTCTGTCTCTGAATGTCCCTGGGCCTTTGCTTTCTCAAAGGTAAAATGAAGTCCTTAGATCCAGGAGGGCTGGATGAAGTTCACTCTCCAATGTCAGCTCCGGTCGGTGGAGGTGACTGTTCTGATGCTGTGTGGGGAAGGCTGGATCGCCTTGTCCAGGTTCAAAGAGAGAGTGCTATAATTGATTAGCAATGTCTGATGATGTAAGATGGGAGCCTGGTGGGATGTCTACAATGTACTTGCAGACCTCAGAGAAAATCAATACAGCCCCTCCATGCTTTTATTAGCTGTTGATTTATGGTGAGAGAATGGGAGAATTCTTGTCTCCACTCACAGCAGTTTGGTCACTCATAAATACCTGTCGATTTCTTACTATGTACAAAGCACAGAGGTTAAGTTATACAGGAAGTATGGATATGTGGATTGGATTGGTCTGTTTAGTCGCTAAGTCATGTCTGACTCTTTGCCACCTCATGGACTGTAGCCTGCTAGGCTCCTCTGTCCATGGGGATTTCCCAGGCAGGAATACGAGAGTGGGTTGCCATTTCCTTCTCCAGGGGATCTTTCCAACCCAGGGATCAAATACGAGTCTCCTGTGTTGGCAGGCAGATTCTTTACCACTGCGAAGCCCATGGAGATGTAAGATTAGGTTATTCCTTTCCAGCAGCTTAGAGCCTCACAGTGGAGATAAAGTTTATGTTTAAAGTTCTAAAAGCAAAGCAGTATGTGACACATGTCCTGAGAGAGGTTTATCCAAAGGACTAAAGGGGCTTGCAGAAGAGAGGTTGTCACTTCCAGTGACTCAGGAAAGGTAAGTCTTGAAGTATGGGAATCTTTTAAAGGCAGAATTGAGAGGGAGGGTGGAGAAAAGAATTACTAGCAAAAATTCACAAGGGGAAAATGCAACAGGGCGGGACTAGGGAAAGGTGCATGAAGCACCCAGGACACAGCATTTAAGGAGGCCCTTGAGACCTCACTCTGAGAGTGAGCACCTCCTTCAATTGTGCACCCTAGGTGCCTTATCTCCTCACTCTTCACCCTGAAATACAAGGAATACAGGAAGAGTAGCAAACAGAAGGCTGGATAAGTACTAGGGAATAGTTGGAAGTCAAGGCACACAGGTAGGCAGCGCTTCCTTCCCCACCACTCAGTCATGTCTGACTCTTTGCAACCGCATGAACTGTAGCCCGCCAGGCTCCTCTGTTCACGGGATTCTCCAGGCAAGAATACTGGAGTGGGCTGTCATTTCCTTCTTCAGGGGATCTTCCCAACCCAGGGATCGAACCCAGGTGTCCCGAATCATAGGCAGATTCTTTACTGTCTGAGCTTCTAGAGAAGCCCACGGCAGGCAGGGGATGAAGTTACAGAGGGACCTAGGAATGAGATTTCACTTGGTAGGTCGAGAGAGAGGTGATGGCAGTTTACTTACAAAGATTAACTAGTGTGAGAGCACAGCATGGACCAGGATTCACCAAGCAGGCAACCTTCAGAAGAAAGAGAGGGGCAGGGAGAGCTGTCAGGAAGCCACTGCACTGGGCCGGGCGTGGAGTAATCAGGGCTGAAAAGGCAGTGTGACAGTGAGGCTCAGAAAGGAAGGAACATGTGTAAGAACCAGTTTCAAAGATGACTGGTATTTGGCAACCAACGGTAAGGGAAGAACAAAGAAGAGAGGGGCAAGAGTTTCCAATGACGTTTAGGGAGAAGAAGATACAGTGACGATAATCCAAGAGAGAAAAAAGCTGGAGAATTGATGGAATGGCAAGCAAAAAGATGCTGCAGAGCTTAAAGACTTTTAACCTTTAACTGGTTCCTCAAGACAGTTGTGAGGTTTGTTAAGAAGATCTGGGAGGTGGACTTCCCTTGTGGTCCAGTGGTCAAGACAGTACAATTTCATTGTGAGGAGCCTGGGTTCAATCCCTGGTCAGGGAACTAGATCTAACATGATACAACTAAAGACGCCGCAGGTTGCAACAAAGATGGAAGATCTTATGTGCGGCAGCTAAGACCTGGCACAGCCAAGTAAATAAATAAACACATGTGTGCTAGGTCACGTCAGTCATGTCTGACTCTTTGCGACCCTATGGACTGTAGCCCTCCAGACTCCTCTGTCCATGGGATTCTCCAGGCAAGAATACTGGAGTGGGTTGCCCTGCCCTCCTCCAGGGGATCTTCCCAACCCAGGGATCGAACCTGAGTCTCTTATGTTTCCTGCATTGGCAGGCGGGTTCTTTACCATTAGCGCCACCTGGGAAGCCCAAATAAGTAAATTAAAAAAAAAAAAATTTTTTTTAAGAAAAAAAAAAAAAAGGTGAAAAAGAAGATCTGGGAGAGTGGTAGGGGCAGCAATAGAGACTACAGTCAGCCTTCAGGGGATTAAGGGATGCGTCATGGGGAAGATGAGGCAGAGAATGAAGATTACTCCTTTGAGAATGTTGGCAGTAAAAGGAAAAGATGAATCATGTTTCACATATTTAAGAAAATATTTTCTGTAAGCAATCCAACTTATTTGTAGCAAGAGACAAAGAAACTGGTGGAGAGAGAGAGGCTGAGGAAATTGACAGAGGCCAATGAGAGGGCCAAAGTCTTCCCTTTTGGAGAGTCTAGACGGAGGGATGACTGGAAGAAAGGAGGGGAGAAAGTAAAAGCAGAAGCACAGAGATCCTGCAGTCAAGGTGGGTCCCTGCAGTGACTCCTTGCCTGGAATACCTTCCCCTCTCTCTTTCCTTCCCCTCCTTCTCCTGCACCCGCTGGCCCCCAAAGGCTTACATTCTGGCTCCTTCGTTCCAAAAAGACTGCCTTCTGCATGGACTCACCAAAAATTCTAAACGGTCTCACTGCAGCCTGAAGCTCCTGCACGACTGAGCTGAGGGTGACTAGGGTCACAAGCAGGAGGAAGCCTCCCAACTTCATGCTGCTGTCGGAGTGTCTTCGGATAAAAACGCAGCAAGGCTGAGAAGAGCAGAAATTTATCCTCTTCCACCCTCTGAGCTGGAATGAAAGGCCGGGCGGGGGTGGGACTAGGAGATGCGGGAGTCTAATCCCTGCCCAGAAGCTGACATTTCCTGAGAAAGGTGACACACACACCATGTGTACCTTGGGTAATGCCACATTGTTACCTAAGTCTCTGAGTCAAGGGAACACCCTCCTCTGACCGACATGTAAGTCTCCTAAACCAGGAGAGCAGTGATTGGCTGAGAAAGGGGGTGAACTGGAGTAGGGGAACTTTCATTCCCTCCTTCCTTTTTGAACACAAGTATCAGATGTCTTCTCTGGGCCAGGCACGTGCTGGGCATGAGGAATAGGTCCTGACAGTGATTACAACGTAGGAGCAGGGTGCTAGCTGGGGAAGCTACAGCTTGCTCTTCCCTTTCACCCCGCCCTGCTCTGGGCCCTGGCGTCTCTGGTATTGAAGGCAGGGAGGAGCGGTAAGACAGCCACAGGGGCACTCCTTGGACACCTGCTGGTGGCAAGAAGGTGACTCTAGTCTCCTTTGGGTGGGGTCTGCTTCTCTCTTCTGCTGAGGACCTAAGTAAAGGTGGTATGGTATGGTAGCCTTTGCCTGTATGATCAGTGTCATTTTCCTGGCATGGCATTCCACCTCATCCTGTCCACCTTCATTTCTGAGAACCCAGATTCCTGATACACGCGTTAAACTCTTCCAGAGTGTCTCTCATCATGAAGCACTGGGGTGAGGGAGGGCTACAGTAACCAACCAGCTAGGGAGTGAATTTCATTCCCCACTCCTCATCTAGAGGAGTGATTCTCTGAAACACACACTCCCCTTGGGTTTGGGAGGAATGGGCCCTCTTCCCTCCCCAGTGTTAGCGGGAATGGAGGGGAGGCATGTATGAATTTTGGTCATCAATACTGTGTCCTGTATGATCGCTATCGTAATGTGAGATGCGAATGACTGGACTGGTTGTTAATGGCAGGACCAGTTTATAGTCTCTTAGTATGGCCTTGGAGAGATGGCTGACTTCCCTTTAGAGAGTGCTGTACTCGATGTTTCACCAGGGGCCCTGGTTCCTGATTCTGGGGCTACAGGAAGAGATCTGCCCTGTTATCTCCATTTGTCACAGTTCTTGAAATACATCTGTCAGAGGTCCTTTGGGCAAACCATTGACCTCATTCATTGCGAATACCCCTAGGTGGGTTAAGGGCTACATTTATGGGTTATTCATCAAGCAATTTGGCAAATTACCAGAACTCAATCCTACCTATCCCAAAGGTAAGATTGGTTGCTGTCTAATTTCTGTAATAGTTCAGAGCCAAAAACTTTTAGAGATGCTAAACAGGGAAAAGAATATCACTCTATATGCAATTTCAATTTTTAAAATAGGCTAAAAAAATTTAACAACTGCTGTAAACTCAAAAGTATTGTTGAAATTAAATTCATTTCCTTTTAGATGTTCTCTTTTCTGATTTTATGTTGGGTTCCTTGTTTTGCTGGTGCTGAAAGTACATGCTTAGCTTGTCCTCTGGATTCCTTAAAGCTGAGCAGGGCCTTCGGAGCCTTGGTAATGAGGCCTCAGTCTTTCCTGGATTTGCCTTGGTGTGCAGCTATTTGGTGCTGTGAATTAAATAGACATTTAAGCCTTATAGGTCTAAAAAGTAAAAAAAATTTTTTGCTTTGTCACACACAAAAAATGTCAACAAAACCTGTATCTGAATAGAAGCCCACCGCAGATGTGAGCGAAGGGCATAACAACTTCTACATGCCATTTAGTGAACACTGGTTTTATTCCTGGCTTGGCTCCTTAAAGACCTCCTCATATTTAATTCTAATAAGGCTGTGAGGTGGTTTGCTGGTTAGGAGTCTGATTGCTGAAAGAGGAAATTAAGTATCAAAATGCAAAGGAGGCATCTCTGCTTCACTTTCACGTCTATTTCATCATTTTTTTCTCTGCTGACCATCTTTCTCAGTTTGTCAGATCACATGGTAGGGGGAATATGGCCTCCTTTGAGCCCACGAGTTCAAGATGAGTCCAGAAAGCGCTAGATTTTTCCCAATCCCAAATCTAAAATGCCAGGGGAGAGAATTTCCTTGCCCTGGTTTGAGTCAGTCACCTCTACCCCCTCAAACTAACAATACAAACAAAGTTGCTGAGGGCTCTGTCTGTGTTTGTGTGTGTGAGTGAGTGTGTGTGTGTGTTGGAGAGGGATTCAGGGAGCCAATGTATTTAGGAAGACAGACGGTATGGTTTCCAATACAGACAGGATTATTGCCATTTTACAGATGAGCAAACTAAGTCACGGAGAGGTTTAGTAACATTCCCCCAAACAGCATTTCAATGCAGAACCAAGCTTAAACTCCAAAGATAGTGCTTTTCTCTAGAACTCATTACCACCAGGTTAAGTCCAAATTCTTAGAAAATTTCCTCTATGTGGCACAGATAAATGAGCTTTTGAGGACACAGAATTCTACTTTACCTGCTGCTGCTACTGCTAAGTCACTTAGTCGTGTCCGACTCTGTGTGACCCCATAGACGGCAGCCCACCAGGCTCCCCCGTCCCTGGGATTCTCCAGGCAAGAACACTGGAGTGGGTTGCCATTTCCTTCTCCAATGTGTGAAAGTGAAAAGTGAAAGTGAAGTCGCTCAGTCGTGTCCGACTCTTAGCGACCCTATGGACTGCAGCCTACCAGGCTCCTCCGTCCATGGGATTTTCTAGGCAAGAGTACTGGAGTGGCTTGCCATTGCCTTCTCCGCTACCTCACCTAGCAGGTACTAATTGTCAAGCTTTCATTAGCAGAGCACACCAGCTCTGATCTAGAGAAGATTCTGAGCACACAGTCAGATCAAAGGGAGGGTTCATCCACTAGAACTGTAACTTTGATTTTAGGAGAGTTAAGGAACAACAGATGGCCCTTATTCCTGGCTGTTCACTCGGTCATTCCGAGGTTGTGAAAATAAGACCAATGTTTATATAGTACTGTAGGTAAGAAAGAGGACTCTAGAGTATGACAGATCCAATTTACATGTGGCTCCACTGCTTGCTAGCTGTGTGTCTTGAGAAAATTGCCTTCCTTTTCTGGGTTTTGCTTCCTCATCTGATAAGCAGGCATAGGCAACAACTCCTCACAGGGTTGTTGGACAGACTGATGTATATGGATTGATATGTATACAGTCCTCAGAACTGGCAGCTATATTATTGATTTCTGTGAAAGAGAATGTATGCCTTTCTATTTCCTATATTAGGGCACCTGCAGACAACTCAGGCCAAAGTGTATCAGTTCATTAAGGAAATATCAGTAAAGAAAGAGGAGTCAGAATCTTTCCATATTTTATTCTGCTGGAAATTATAGACTGAATCACGAAGAGACTCCAGGGCTTAAGCTGGTATTACTGTCAGTTCAGTGACTATCTGTGAGTTCATGACTCTGGTATGGAGGTCAGGAAGCTTAGCAGGTGACCAATTTCTGTCTAAAGAGTCATTAGCTAGAGGAGGGTCAGTTAAGTCACAGACAATCATCATTTTTCCAAAAGATGTTCAAGAGCCTGGCCAGTGTCTGGAAGGATTTGTCCCTACCCAAAGAGTTCCCGCTCCCAATAAGAGTTTTCGTAACATGATCAGCAACAATAGTGGCTTCTTATCAGCAATGACTGCTCAACATACCAGATCTGTTTTTCCCTGTGTTCTGCAGATATTAACTTAAGAATAGCACCTGCCCTACACTGTTGGAGTGAGAATTCAATTGAATAATTATATTTGGAACAGTGCCTGGAAGATAGCAAACACCCATTAAATGTTGCTGTTTTCAAGGATTCAAGAGAGTTTTGTTTTTAAAAGGAATCTTGCTTATAACTCAAGGAACCCAGGCTTAATTGTTAGAGTCACCACTGTCACCACTGACCTTGGATTAATTCATGCCTTCTCTATGGCTCAAGATTCCTCATCTCTAAGAAGGTTGTTAGTTTAAACCTCCACAGATGTGAGAGCCTTTCTGTTTATTTTTTCATTTATTTTTAAAATTTTGGCCTCATGGTATGTGGGATCTTAGTTCCTGATCAGGGACTGAACCCGTGCCCCCTGTACTGGAAGCATGGCATCTTAACCACTGGACCACCAGGGAAGTCCCCAGCAACTTTTCCTTTTAAAGGATGCTTCTCCTTTAAAAGAAAGGAACTCTGTGTTATTGATATTATTGGGCTTTCATTATATGACCAGCAAGATAGCTTGGTAAATACAGGTGTGTGCAGCAGCAAAGGAGGCTTGAGGAGTGCATTTGGAGGGCAAGCGTGTGAGCAGATGCAGAGGTGGCACTTGAGATGTCCCCCTGCACTTTTTCTTCCTATACAATGTGCCCCTTGATTTTCCCACTCCTTTCCCCTTCTTGCCTTTGTCCTAGGTCCGTGACTTCCTCCTCCTGATGGTAATAGGTAGTTGCTGATGTAACAGAAGGGAAAGGGACATGGCACAACTTTTGAAAGAATGACACAGTCCAAGGACACAACAGTATGAAAAGGCAAAAAGATAGCACACTGAGAGATGGACTTCCCAGGTCAGTAGGTGCCCAATATGCTACTGGAGATCACTGGAGAAATAACTCCAGAAAGAATGAAGAGACAGAGCCAAAGCTAAAAAAAATGCCCAGTTGTGGATGTGACTGGTGATGAAAGTAAAGTCCAATGTTGTAAAGACCAATATTGCATAGGAACCTGGAATGTTAGGTCCATGAATCAAGGTAAATTGGGAGTGGTCAAACAGGAGATGGCAAGAGGGAACGTTGACACTCTAGGAATCAATGAACTGAAATAAACTGGAATGGGTGAATTTAATTCAGATGACCATTACATCTACTCCTGTGGGCAAGAATCCCTTAGAAGAAACAGAGTAGCTCTCATAGTCAACAAAAGAGTCTAAAATGCAGTACTTGGGTATAATCTCAAAAACGACAGAACGATCTCTGTTTGTTTCCAAGGAAAACCATTCAATATCACAATAATCCAAGTCTGTGCCCCAAGCACTAATGCTGAAGAAGCTGAAGTTGAATGGTTCTATGAAGACCTACAAGACCTTCTAGAAATAATACCAAAAAAAGATGTCCTTTTCATCATAGGGGACTGTAGTGCAAAAATAGGAGTAATATGCAAGTTTGGCCTTGGAGTACAAAATGAAGCAGGGCAAAGGCTAACAGAGTTTTGCCAAGAGAACACATTGGTCATAGCAAACACTCCCTTCCAACAACACAAGAGATGACTCTACACATGGATATCACCAGATGGTCAATACTGAAATCAGATTAATTATATTCTTTGCAGCCAAAGATGGAGAAGCTCTATACAGTCAACAAAAATAGGACTGGGAGCTGACTGTGGCTTGGATCATGAACTCCTTATTGCCAAATTCACACTTAAATTGTATAAAGTGGGGAAAACCACTAAACCGTTCAGGTATGATCGAAATCAAATCCCTTATGATTATACAGTGGAAGTAACAAATAGATTTAAGGGACTAGATCTGATAGACAGGGTGCTTGATGAACTATGGACAGAGGTTCATGACATTGTATAAGAGATAGGGATCAAGACCATCCCCATGGAAAAGAAATGCAAAAAAGCAAAATGGCTGTCTGAGGAGGGCTTACAAATAGCCGTGAAAAGAAGAGAAGAGAAAACCAAAGGAGAAAAGGAAAGATATACCCATTTGAATGCAGAGTTCCAAAGAATAGCAAGGAAAGATAAGAAAGCTTTCCCCAGCTATCCTTGCAAAGAAATAGAGGAAAACAATAGAATGGGAAAGACTAGAGATCTCTTTAAGAAAATTAGATATACCAAGGGAACATTTCATGCAAAGATAGGCACAATAAAGGACAGAATTGGTATGGAACTAACAGAAGCAGAAAATATTAAGAAGAGGTGGGAAGAAAACACAGAAGAACTATACAAAAAAGATCTTCATGATTCAGAGAGCCACAATGGTGTGATCACTCACCTAGAGCCAGTCATCCTGGAATGTGAAGTCAAATGGGTCTTAGGAAGCATCACTATGAACAAAGTTAGTGGAGGTGATGGAATTCCAGTTGCACTATTTCAAATCCTAAAAAAAAATGATGTTAAAGTGCTGCACTGAATATGCCAGCAAATTTTGAAAGCTCAGCAGTGGCCACAGGACTGGAAAAGGTCAGTTTTTATTCCAATCCCAAAGAAAGGCAATGCCAAAGAATGTTCAAACTATTGCACAACTGCACGCATCTCACACGCCAGAAATTCTCCAAGCCAGGCTTCAACAGTACATAAACCAAGAACTTTCAGATGTTCAAGCTAGATTTAGAAAAGGCAGAGGAGAAGGCAATGGCAACCCAATCCAGTATTCTTGCCTGGAGAATCCCAGGGATGGCAGAGCCTGGTGGGCTGCCATCTATGGGGTCGCACAGAGTTGGACATGACTGAAGCGACTTAGCAACAGCAGCAGAAAAGGCAGAGGAACCAGAGATCAAATTGCCAACATTCATCGGATCATAGAAAAAGCAAGAGCGTTCCAGGAAAACATCAACTTCCGCTTTATTGACTATGCCAAGGCCTTGAACTGTGTGTATCACAACAAATTATGGAAAATTCTGAAAGAGATGGGAATAACAGAGCACCTGACCTGCCTACTGAGAAATATGTATGCAGGTCACAAAGCAACAGTTAGAACTGGACATGGAACAAGAGACTGATTCCAAACTGGTAAAGGAGTACGTCATGGCTGTATATTGTCACCCTGCTTATTTAACTTATATGCAGAATTCTTCATCCGAAATGCCAGGCTGGATGACGCACAAGCTGGAATCAAGATTGCCAGGAGAAATATCAATAACCTCAGATATGTAGATGACACACCCTTATGGCAGAAAGCAAAGAAGAACCAAAGATCCTCTTGATGAAAGTGAAAGAGGAGAGTGAAAAAGTTGGCTTAAAACTCAACATTCAGAAAACGAAGATCGTGGCATCTGGTCCCATCACTTCATGGCAAATAGATGGGGAAACAGTGACAGACTTTATTTTCTTGGGTTCCAAAATCACTGCGGATCATTGCAGTGATTACAGGTGACTGCAGCCATGAAATTAAAAGATACTTACTCCTTGGAAGAAAAGTTATGACAAACCTAAACAGCATACTAAAAAGCAGAGACATTACTTTGCTGGCAAAGGTCTGTCTAGTCAAAGTTATGGTTTTTCTGGTAGTCATGTAGGGATGTGAGAATTGGACCATAAAGAAGGCTGAACGCAGAAGAATTGACGCTTTTGAACTGTACTGTTGGAGAAGACTCTTGAGAATCCTTTGAACTTCAAAGAGATCGAACTGTCAATCCTAAAGGAAATCAGTCCTGAATATTCATTGGAAGAACTGATACTGAAGCTGAAACTCCAATAGTTTGGCCACATGATGCCAAGAACTGACTCATTGGAAAAGACCCTGATTCTGGGAAAGATTGAAGGCGGGAGGAAAAGGGGATGACAGAGGATGAGATGGTTGGATGGCATCACCAACTCAATGGACATGAGTTTGAGCAAGCTTGGGGATTGGTGATGGACAGGGAAGCCTGGTGTGCTGCAGCCCATAGGGTTGCAAAGAGTCAGACATGACTGAGTGACTGAACTGAACTGAATGAAGGACACAACATACACCAGTTAGAATCAAATGGGTCCAAGATGGCAGACAAGTGGACTTTGGTTAGACCTTGATCCTCAATCAGCAAGCTAAATGACACACCTAGAGGCACCAAGACAGTTCTAGTTCAGTTCAGTTCAGTTCAGTCGCTCAGTCGTGTCCAACTCTTTGCAACCCCATGAATTACAGCACGCCAGGCCTCCCTGTCCATCAGCAACTCCCGGAGTTCACTCAAACTCATGTCCATCGAGCTGGTGATGCCATCCAGCCATCTCATTCTCTGTCATCCCGGTCTCATCCCGCCCCCAACCTTTCCTAGCATCAGAGTCTTTTCCGGTGAGTCAACTCGTCGCATGAGGTGGCCAAAGTATTGGAGTTTCAGCTTTAGCATCAGTCCTTCCAATGAACACCCAGGATTGATCTCCTCTAGAATGGACTGGTTGGATCTCCTTGCAGTCCAAGGGATTCTCAAGAGTCTTCTCCAGCACCACAGTTCAAAATTATCGATTCTTCGGCGATCAGCTTTCTTCACAGTCCAACTCTCATATCCATACATGACCATGGGAAAAACCATAGCCTTGACTAGACGGACCTTTGTTGGCAAAGTAATGTCTCTGCTTTTTAATATGCTATCTAGGTAGGTCATAACTTTCCTTCCAAGTAGTAAGCGTCTTTTAATTTCATGGCTGCAATCAGCATCTGCAGTGATTTTGGAGCCCAAAAAAATAAAGTCTGACACTGCTTCCACTGTTTAGGCACTGTCAAAGGCCAAGGCGTGGGCACTGGCCCAGTTCCCGGAAATCTCCACCCCTTCCCAAAAATAGCTGGGGTAATCTCCCACTCATGAGCATATAAAATTACCCAGCCTATAAAAACTAACCTGCCACACTCACCCTCTGCGATGACCCACACTCTGTGGAGTGTGCTCCTCTCTAAATCGGAATAAATCAACTACTTACATATCACTTTGTCGCTTAGTGAATTCTTTCTGCAATGAGACATCAAGTACCTGAGCTTCTTTAGGTCCCGAAACCAGGAACAGGGCGGGGTTTTGGCTGGGTTTGAGTCCCAGTCACATGGGTTCAAGTCCCAAGCAGGATTTGGCTGGGTTCAAGTCCTGGCTGTTGGGACCAGCCCAACAACGAACTGACCTGAAGGAGCTGAAACTAGAGCCTATTATACAGAGTGAAGTAAGCCAGAAAAAAAAAAAACACCAATACAGTATACTAACGCATATATATGGAATTTAGAAAGATGGAAATGATAACCCTGTATACGAGACAGCAAAAGAGACACAGAGGTATAGAACAGTCTTTGGGACTCTGTGGGAGAGGGCGAGGGTGGGATGATTTGGGAGAATGGCATTGAAACATGTATATTATCATATGTGAAATGAATCGCCAGTTCAGGGTCGATGCATGTTACAGGATGCTCGGGGCTGGTGTGCGGGGATGACCCAGAGGGAAGATAAGGGGAGGAGGGAGGTGGGAGGGGGGTTCAGGAAGGGGAACTCATGTACACCCGGGGCAGATTCATGTCAATGTATGGCAAAACTAACCAATATAATATTGTAAAATAATTAGCCTCCAATTAAAAAAAAAGGTAAAAAAGAATAAGGAAAAAGAAGACTCAAATAAAGTGGGGATCAGGGGGCTGATGCCATTCACAAGTAAAAGCCCAGATCTTAATCCTTGCATGCCTTTTATTGCTAACATCTACTTGCTTGTTCGTGCTCTAGAGATATCTGTTGTTTGCAATCTCAGATCGGGGATAAAGATACACAATGCACAGTCCTCAATGTCATTTCTCAGCAACTCCCTCAAGGCTCTGGTTACGGGAACAGTCACTAATGGTTTTCCATCCGTCACATCAGTACTTCAACATCTTGGTTTCAAGATGTCTTTCCACAATGCACATTTTATTGCTTCCAGCCCTTTGACTGGAGGTGATGAGAAAGTCATTCTTATTTTTGAAAGAAGTCCTGTTAATTATAGTACAGGCCTGTGCAAAGCATATTCCCTACACTGGCCACATGGGTTCATGTGCCAAACAGGATTTTGGCTGGGTTCGAGTCCCAGCACACAGGTTCAAGGCCCAATCTGAGGTAAACAGTTTCACTGCGCGGACGCCCCAATCACCTTGCGAGTTTTGAGGGCAGGCCCTACAGCCATGTGTTGATGGTGGGGAGGATGATCGAACCCCTGCATTCACATCCTTCTGCTGAGTGGACTCTGCTTTGAGGACAATGCACATGGGCAGCAATGGGCTGTGAGTTATTCTCTCTGAGCCCTGCATCATGGAACCTGGATCAGGACACAGGTAACTGCAAGTGTAATCCCTGATAGGCAGCTGACCTTTCTGGATTAATCAGACCTGGGTTTAGCATTGAGTAATGGTGTTCTTTCAAATAAGCTTGTTCAGTTATCCACTCTCCAAAACAACATGCTTAGACCTTACAACGGAGAAGGCAATGGCAAGCCATTCCAGTACTCTTGCCTAGAAATCCCATGGACGGAGGAGCCTGGTGGGCTGCAGTCCGTGGGGTCGCTACGAGTCAGACATGACAGAGTGACTTCACTTTCACTTTCCACTTTCACACATTGGAGAAGGAAATGGCAACCCACTCCAGTGTTCTTGCCTGGAGAATCCCAGGGACGGGGGAGCCTGGTGGGCTGCCGTCTATGGGGTCACACGGAGTCGGACACGACTGAAGTGACTTAGCAGCAGCAGCAGCAGCAGAGCCAAAAGAAATAGCTTGTTCTGCCTAATCATCAAAACTACTAAAGAATGGAGGCCACTTTGAGTGAGAGAGGTGAAGAAGGTGGGAAGAAAGGGACCTGGTATATACTAGGCACTTCTATGTGCCAGATTTTGTAAACAGATGCACATTGATACATACATTTATTTTATTTATTTTTTTTGGAGGCTAATTACTTTACAATATTGTATTGGTTTTGCCATGCATTGACATGAATCCGCCACGGGTGTACATGCGTTCCAGTATTTTAAATGTATATAATTGTGTGTATGTGCTCAGCCGGTCAGTCATGTCTGACTCTTTGCAACCTCATTGACTGGGGCCTGGCAGGCTCCTCTGTCCATGGAATTTTCCAGGCAAGAATACTGGAGTGGGTTGCCATTTCCTCTGCCTGGGGATCTTCCCAGTCCAGGGATCAAACCTGCATCTCTTGCATTGGCAGGCAGATTCTTTAACACCAGGCCACCTGGGAAGCTCCAATATACATATAATTACATGTATATATAATTATATATATATACACACACATTATCTTCACTCCTTTTAAAGATCAAAAATACTCTCTCAAGGGTTATCTCCATTTCACACATGGAGAGCTAATCACTTTCCCAGATTCACACAACTTCTTAGTTAACCAAGTCTTTCTGACTTCAAATTCCAAGCTCTCTCCTCCACCCAACACTGTTTCTGCCTTTTCCTTACATATCGCCACTCTCTAGATTCTAGACCCAAATATTAATTCTACAGGGCTCGAGGCTTGACCTAAGAATGGGCACCGGTACCTTCTCGTTTCCCCCAACCTCCATGGAACTCTAGAATTCTCTCCTGAGTCACATAACCTGAACTGCTAATAAGGAGAAATTCCCTTCAGTAAATTAAGTTTCATGCCATGCTCAGGTGAAAGGAAAGCCCCATATCTGAGTATAATAGCTGTTTTCCCTCCTTCTACCTTGTACAGAATGCTCATGCCCCCTTTTACTACAGGTTCTCAGAAATGTGGGCCTAGTTTTTCCACCTGCCAATGCATGAGACATGGGTTCAATCTCTAGTCTGGGAAGATTCCACATGCTGTGGAGCAACTAAGCCCATGGGCTGCAACTGCTGAGTCTGCGCTCCAGAGCCCAGAGCCACAACTAATGAGCCCGAGTGCTACTGCTGCTGGTTCCCAAAATACCACTCGGAGGAAAACTTGCCTGCTGCTCAAGAATACCCATCTTCGATTTCACATAGATGATGAAAAAACATAACTGACTTAAGCCTGTAAAATTTGCAGATTTATTTGTTCCGACAGCTATTTAATACACTGTGAACTCTAGTCACATCACTCCTTTTTAATTTTTTTATTTTGACCACATGACATGCAGGATGGTTCCCCGACCAAGAATCAAACCTCAGCCTCTGCAGTGAAAGCACTGAACCATAACTACTAGGCCACTGGAGAACTCCCCTGTATCACATCACTCTTGACAAATCCATTTAATCTCTTGCCGCATGCTCCCCGCCACAGCTCCCCCAACCAATCGACATACACACACACTCTACTCCTAAAGATATTTTGGGGGGAGGGTGGAAATTCCAATTTCTTGAAGTCACTTATTTTTCCTGAATAATGGTGGTGGTGCAACCATTACAGAATACTGCATTCTTATTGCATTTAAGACATGCCAGCCTGTGCTATAATTCAGATGTGATTTCTTTCCTTCCTTATAGGCTATGAGACTAAGGACTTTGGAGTGACCACGTTGTGCATTTTATTGGCCTAGGAGAGGGAGTATTTGTGAGCCCTGGGATTTCAGCTTGAGATTGAGAAAGTGAAGCTCAGTGAAGGGGAGAAAAGGGTAAGGTAGATAAATATTTTGGAATTGGACCAGCTGGAAATAAGTATAGATTTCTGGGCTACCAGTGACTTTCCATTGCACAAATCCAAATGTACCAGCCAGCAAGCAGCTGCTTCTCCAGGTAGCATCACGTAGGCTTTAGGCTCCAGGGACATTGCAATCCACTGTCAACTGAGATAGTGCTATTCTCACAACTCAACGTTAGAGGTTCCCTCTCCTTCCCCTCCCCGCATTATGCAGCATGTGGGATCTTAGTTCCCAGACCAGGGATGGACCAGCACTCCCTGCAGTGGAAACACTTGAAGCATGGAGTCTTAACCCCTGAACTGCCAGGGAAGTCCCAGAGGTTCCCTCTTTATCTCTCAAAGTTTCAGGAGGACACAGTACCCATACCCTTTCTGTTAGGGACTGTTTGGTTATCTTTGCCCTAAGACTACGTAATTGCTCCAGGTCTTTCAAGCTCTGATGGCTTTCCTGATAGCTCAGTTGGTAAAGAATCCACCTGCAATGTAGGAGACATTGGTTCGATTCCTGGGTTAGGAACATCCCCTGGAGAAGGGATAGACTACCCACTTCAGTATTCTTGGGCTTCCCTTGTGGCTCAACTAGGAAAGAATCCACCTGCAATGTGGGAGACTGGTTTCGATCACTGGGTTGGTAAGATCCCCTGGAGAAGGGAACAGCTATCCCCTGCAGTATTCTGGCCTGGAAAATTCCATGGATTGTATCGTCCTTGGGGTCGCAAAGAGTTGGATGCAACTGAGCAACTTTCAGTTTCATATTTCAAGCTCTTGGTGGCCCAAATGGTAGCACAGATCCTGTAGCAAGTCACTAACCAAGTGCTATGAAACCCTGCTGTGTCAGTTCCTAAGGCCTCAAATACTATGAGTGCTTCCCGCTATAGGAGCGTGGTGAGTACAGTAGCTTTCAAAGTGGTTGGTTGGAATTAAATTTTCAGACTGACAGGGGAGACTAGCAGGCTGCAGTCCATAGGGTCGCACAGAGTCGGACACAACTGAAGTAACTTAGCACGCACATGCATCCTGCATTTTTGAATGTAGTATAGTGAGAACCCCCATGGACAGAGGAGCCTGGGGTTGCAAAGAGTTGGACATGACTGAGCGACTAAGCAAGCACAGCGCAGCACATAGTATAAGCAAAAGAAGGAGTTTTGGAGCCCCTAAAACCTGAATTTAAACGCAGGCTCTACCACATCCTGGCTATATGGCCCTGACAATCTCTCTACATTTCTCCATCAAGAGTTAGAGGCTCAGCATACGCAACTCCTGGGGTTGTTGTAAGGATAAGGAACTAACACTGGGGAAGTATCTGACATGAATAATATATCAAATAAAATATTTTCCTTCTCCTCTAAATGTTTCCTTACCCTTAGTTGGATTTTAAACTCCTAAAGGCAAGAGGCTATCCTTTGCGACCTCTCTGGAGCATCTGTTACTATGAAAAGAACCACAGGTTTGAGAGCTGCCCTGAGGAGCTAGGCTTGGATATCCAATATGGCGGCCATTAGCCACCTGTGGCAAGTGAGCACTTGAAATGTGGCTTGTGCAACCAAGGGGCAGGAGAGTTTTACCTTTATTTAATCAGCTGTTGAGTCATTTAAGTTTAGTTTTAGAAACAGATACTCAGCTTAGTCATTGGAAACATTTAAGCATATTTGGAACAAATTTGGTACTTGAATCTTCTTTTTCAACTGTACATTTTATGAAATCTAAATGAGATACACTATAAATGCAAAATGCACACTGGACTTCAAAGATTTAGTGTGAAAAAAAGAAGGCAAAATCTCTCACTAATTTTTTTTTTTTGCACTGGCAACCTGTGAATGTTGAGCTAAACAATAATTTTACCTATTAAAAGAAAAAGAAAAGAATTTAGTTGTCAGTCACTATTTTGGGCATCATCCTCCAGACCAGGGGTCCAACAAGGCCCTCAGCTACTCTACCATCTCCAGAGATCATTTGTTTTGGAGTGTGCTAGCTTTCCATTTCGTGTGCCCTGCTCAGAGGTTCCCATGGGAAGTGCTATTTAGACTACATGACTGGCCTCATCCAAGTTTCAGCGTGTGTGGTAGACCACAGGAACTTTGGCTGGAGTCCCAAAGTGAGGTGAGATGGGGCTTGGAGCCAATCCTAAGGAAGCAGGAGGCATGCACTTTGAGGAGAGAAAGTGGGTGGGGACGGTGGCAAGGAGGTAAAGAAGTAAACATAGACAATGGTAGCTGGGATTTCATCTGCGGGGTGGATGGTAGCTGGATTGAAATATGGAGTCATAGGGCCTCTCTGGTGGTCCAGTGGTTAAGATTTTGCCTCCAATGCAGGTGGTACATTGTGGATCCCTGGTCAGGGAACTAAGATCCAACATGCCTTGGGGCCAAAAAACCAAGCCATAAAACAGAAGCAATATTGTAACCAATTCAATAAAGACTTTAAAACAAGTAAGCCAGAAAGAAAAACATCAATACAGTATACTAACGCATATATATGGAATTTAGAAAGATGGTAACCTTAACCCTGTATACAAGACAACAAAAGGGACATAGGTGTATAGAACAGTCTTTGGGACTCTGCGGGAGAGGGTGAAGCTGGAATGATTTGGGAGAATGGCATTGAAGCTTGTATATTATCATATGTGAAATGAATCACCAGTCCAGGTTTGACGCATGATACAGGATGCTTGGGGCTGGTGCATGGGGATGACCTGGAGGGAGGATATGGGGAGGAGGGAGGTGGGAGGGGGGTTCAAGAAGGGGAACACATGTACACCCGGGGCGGATTCGTGTCAATGTATGGCAAAACCAACCAATGTATTATTGTAAAGTAATTAGCCTCCAATAAAAAATAAAAAAATTAAAAAAAAATAAAAATAAAAAAGGGTCCACATCAAAAAACCTTTTAAAAAAAATCTCAAAAAAAAAAAAAAAGGAAATCAAGGCAAAGTTTTGTGACAAGTAGAGAGATTCAGTAGCAAGGGAGACTTCTACCCACTGGAGATAACAATTAGAGAAGTCTTTGATGGATAAAAAGGGGTGTTATCCAGACTGTATGAGGAGGCAAGTTAAGCATTAGTCATGACTGACTCTTTGCGACATCGTGGACTATAACCGCCAGGCTCCTCTGTCCATGGGATTCTCCGGGCAAGAATACTGGAGTGGGTTGCCACTTCTTTCTCCAGAGGATCTTCCTGACCCAGGGATCAGACCCCCGTCTCGTGCTTGGCAGGCAGGTTCTTTACCACTGAGCCACCAGGAAAGCAGGGAACCCATACAGCAGAGTGCTGCTGCTGCTAAGTCACTTCAGTTGTGTCCGACTCTGTGCGACCCCATAGACGGCAGCCCACCAGGCTCCCCCGTCCCTGGGATTCTCCAGGCAAGAATACTGGAGTGGGTTGCCATTTCCTTCTCCAATGCATGAAAGTGGAAAGTGAAAATTGAAAGTGAAGTCGCTTAGTTGTGTCCGACTCTTAGTGACCCCATGGACTGCAACCTACCAAGCTCCTCCATCCGTG
Source organism: Moschus berezovskii (assembly GCF_049115385.1). Lineage (NCBI taxonomy): Eukaryota > Metazoa > Chordata > Mammalia > Artiodactyla > Moschidae > Moschus > Moschus berezovskii. The sequence continues at coordinate 26,176,109 of NC_142479.1, forward strand.
GGATTTTCCAGGCAAGAGTACTGGAGTGGGGTGCCACTGCCTTCTCCATAAAGCAGAGTAAATGTGTACAAATATACAGGGATAAGAAAAGGAGGGAATTTCTATTACAAGTGGCAAACTTGCCACTTTTTTCTTTCTAAAAATTATTGATTTATTTTTGGCTCCATCAGGCCTTCATCATGGCTCTTGGGTCTTTGTTGCGGCTGGTGGGCGTCTCTCTAGTTTAGGCACGTAAGCTCCAGACTGGCATGTGGGACCTTAGTTCTCTGAGCAGGAATTGAACCCATATCCCTCACATTAGAAGGCAGATTCTTAACCACCAGATCACCAACAAAGTCCCACAGCTCTTTTCTTAATGGAATATGTGGTGGGAAAGATGGTGAGACTGGAATGGTGGAGGTTGGAGTGAGAGGTCGATGACATGGGTGTTTGAAGAAAGAAGTGTGACATTGTCATCTTGGTGGTCGGGAGAGGGAATTTCCTGGGGGGGATGTGTGGATAGATATCCAGGCAGTTTTGAGTGCCTGGGCTGGTCCCAGGAAAAAGGATGAGGAGGAAACAGATCATGAATTGTGATGGATAATGAAGAAGAGAGAAGGTCCGTGGATTGGGGTTAAATACTCGTTTGCAGTGGAGGTCCTAACGTAAGTGAATTAGAAATCTTACATAGAAAGAATGACTCAGGTTGGATAATGCCATAGAAATCATTTTATTCAGAAAAAACATAATTTTAGAAGCAGTCATGCCATGAACCATCAAACAATTGCCAGAATTCAACACTTAAAACTGAGTTATTTTGGATCCACATCCTGTGATCCTGGGGTTCTGGAAAAGACAGCAAGAAAGCACAGATCTCAGAATAAAGATGACATTTGGAAACAATTACTGAAGGAGGCCAAGGTTCATTTATCATCCGAACGGACAGTGAGGTCCAGATCCTAAAACAAAAATATAATTATGTTACTTTCCAGAAATTCCTGCTCTTTGCTACCAACCAGCTTTCTATACATGCCACCCAGACACTAGCAGAGGGGTAGCTGGAGTCCCTTCTGGACTGGCAAAGGCCAGCAGGGACTCAGCCTCCCTGTAAGTAGCTCCGCTCTACTCACAGGGACCTGGCAAGATTTTCCACAACCATTGCTGCAGCATTTTTGGCCCGGGGGACAGGATCCATCTCCTGTGCAGCTTTCAGCACAAGTTCCAACCATTCCTTCTGGCACTCTTGGACACGTTCCAGGTCTCTGTTCTGCTGAAAGACAAAACAGACTTTCCATAACCCAAGCTGGCTCTATAGAAGGGAATGGGACCCAGTGCTGAGAGATAGAGAGCTTAAGAGTTTCACTTCCTGAGGGACCTCTAGCCTCTTCCCTTCTTGATGTCCCCAGTCATCCCCCTTTCTCAACTTTGGAGGCACACAGGACTGCTTTGTCTATGGGAAAACACACTGATGACCAACCGCTATAGCATCTTGGGAGAAGAGGAGAGAGCCTTGCCACTAACCACCTTCTTTTTGTTCCAGTTGAAACTAGATAATTAAGTCCCAGATCACAGTGCCAGCTTCCCACCAATTCTACACGCCTTCAGGTGCCAATGAACACTGAGTCCCACAGTGAGAAAAATCATCCGACCATCAGCAGCATCATTCTAGTACAGGGTTCTGATGACTGTATTTGGAAAGAAATAGCAGATGAAAGACAAAAGGCCAGGTTTCAAGTTTTTAAAAGGGAGCTCCCTGGCAGTCCAGTGGTCAGGACTCGGAACTCTCACTGCCATGGCCTGGTTTCAATCCTTGGTCGGGGAACTAAGATCCCCAGTCCAGTATCCAGTGCTACTCAAACTGGGTCCCATGGCCGGCAGGATCAGCATTCCCTAGGAGCTTGTTAGAAATTTGATTCTTGGGCGCCACCCCAGACCTACTGAAACTCTAGGGTTGGGGCAGAGCAATCTGGATTTAATAAGCCTTCCACCCGGAGAAGGCAATGGCAAGCCACTCCAGTACTCTTGCCTGGAAAATCCCATGGATGGAGGAGCCTGGTGGGCTGCAGTCCATGGGGTCACTAGGGGTCGGACACAACTGAGCGACTTCACTTTCACACATTGGAGAAGGAAATGGCAACCCACTCCAGTGTTCTTGCCTGGAGAATCCCAGGGACGGGGGAGCCTGGTGGGCTGCCGTCTATGGGGTCACACAGAGTCAGACCTGACTGAAGTGACTTAGCAGCAGCAAGCCTTCCACCCAGGCTATTCTTACACATGTAGGTATTGGAGAAACTCTTCTGTATATCATCCCCCAAAACAGTCTACAGTATTGAGTTGCTGCTGCTGCTGCTAAGTCGCTTCAGTCGTGTCCGACTCTGTGCGACCCTATAGATGGCAGCCCACCAGGCTCCCCCGTCCCCGGGATTCTCCAGGCAAGAACACTGGAGTGGGTTACTATTTCCTTCTCCAATGCATGAAATTGAAAAGTGAAAGTGAAGTCGCTCAGTCATGCCCGACTCTTAGTGACCCCATGGACTGCAGCCCACCAGGCTTCTCCATCCATGGGATTGTCCAGGCAAGAGTACTGGAGTGGGGTGCCATTGCCTTCTCCGACAATACTGAGTTAGGGGCATGGAAAATGCAGGCTGGATATTACTCTTGTGCATCAGGTGAAATGAGGGTCGACAATTCTCTGCTCCGTGTTGGGCAGAGACCTCCTGATCTGTGAGATTCCCTTACATACTCCTCCATCACACACACACCCCCTAAAAAACATCCAAGTGTGGTCCTTGAGCCTGAGACAATGGAGAGGTGTGTTAACAAGCTGTTCTTTGGATTACACATGCAGTCTTAACACTATAGTCTCCCTAGTTCCCAGGCCACTTTGTTGGTTGGTTGCACTGCATAGCATGTGGGATCTTATTTCCCCAACCAGTGGTTGAACCCGCAAACCCCTGCATGGGAAGCTCAGAGTCTTAACCACTGGACCACCAGGGAAGTCCCTCTCAGGCCACTTTGATGCACCCACCAAAAATTACAGCAGCAATGCTCAACCCTAGCCTTAAGAAAATAAGGGAATTGAAGATCCTATGGGGAAAGAGCACCTGCCCGCCACTGCTGGCAAGTATCAGCCTAGAACGTGAGGTAAATGGGACAATGCACAGAGTAGTTTATGATAAGCTTTAGCCATCAAGATGTATTAAAATAGAAAAATATTAAAATAGCCATATTGAGAAATATCACAAGTTGCAGAATAATACATGTGATATCATGGGGTTGCAAAGAGTCAGACACGACTGAGCAACTGAACTGAACTGAACTGATAATATTTATATAACAGTATGTGTAACTCTATCACACTTATGAAATCACATATGTATAAACTTATAAAAACAAGCAAGAAGAGATTGAAGACCAAATCAAGTTCATTATGACCTCTGGAAAGGGAAGAATGGAATGGGAAAAAAGATACTTGTTCAAGTGGTTTCAAGTGTCTTTGACGTGTTTATCTAGTGGGAGAGGGTGAGGGTGGGATGATTTGAGAGAATGACATTGAAACATGTATGTTGTCATATGTGAAATGAATCAGCAGTTCAGGGTCAATGCATGTTACAGGATACTCAGGGCTGGTGTGTGGGGATGACCCAGAGGGAGGATAAAGGGAGGAGGGAGGTGAGAGGGGGGTTCAGGAGGGGGAACTCATGTACACCTGGGGCGAATTCATGTCAATGTATGGCAAAACCAACCAATATAATATTGTAAAATAAAAAAAAATTAAAAAAAAAAGAAAAAAAATAAAGATATGAAGCAAATATGGAAAAATGTTAAAAAAAAAAAAAGAGACGAGAGGATTAGCCTAGGCAGGTGTACATACTGGTGAACTGAATGAATGGACCTGAGTGTCACACTGGTGTGTTTGGGTGTGAGACTTCAGCTAACTTGTTCATAACCGTGTTCTTTCCAGCCCTTGTGGAAGAATAATTTGGTACCCGAACGTTATTTACTTTTGTTTTAAGAGTATTTCCAGCCTTTTCAAGTTTTCAAATACTTCTAAAGCAAGATATTATCAATCTGTCTTCATGGTCTTCTAGACTTGGGAGACGGGGCATCTTTTCCTACTCTGTCAGAGGCTCTTTTGGCCCCACCATAGCAGCCTCCTCTCTCTGTGTGCAGTGGATCTGAGAGCCATTGTCCTAGCAGGGCTGAGCATTCAGTGGGTCAGGGACGTGGAAGCCTTGCAGCTCTTACCTCGCCGGTCCTGGGTGGGTGAGCAGACATGGCCACATCCATTGCTGACACACTGACTTCCTGCCGGACAGTCCCGGTGTCCTTGGCATTGGTCCAAGCAGATACCTGTCCCTAAAGAAAATCCAGCGGAAAACTGTTAAGCCTGGCAGGATAGCAGGGGAGGGCTGTGAGAAGGTTTGCTTGTTTTAAACTTTTATTCAATTCAAAAAATATAGACAAGCTATCTACATATTTTGCATGATCATGAAAGTAGTATATTTCAAAAGTTTTAAAACAAAAAGTACTCAACCATATAAAGTAAAAAGGAAGTCTCTCTTTCCCCCAAACTGTTCAGCCCATTTCCCAGGAAATATCTCCTATTTCCTGTAGCTCCTTCTGGAATCTTCTCTGCGCAAATATAAAGGCAAACACACCAATAATGCACAGATGTACACACACAATGCAAGGAGATGTTTGTCTATTAAATTACAAATACGTGGCATGAGACTATACATATTTTTGGTATTGAAAGATGTCTTCATTAGGCAATTTAGCAATGTATATCAAAAGCTTTCAAATGTAATTTGGTCATTCCATGTTTAGGAATTTATCCTATGAAATGTGATTTAACTCAAGGACATTCATCTTGTATTTGTTATTAAAAAAATAACTCAAAACGATAGATTATCTGATTCTTCAATAGTAGAAGAGGACATGGAAATAAGGCATATCCACATACTGGGAAACAATGAAGCTTTTAAAAATGTGTGATAGAATTGTGTTTATTGATTAGGGATGGTCTATGACGCCATATTTGTAAAAATCATATATCCTGGATTTTTGTTGGTTTGTTTGTATGTCTGTCTCTGCTACTATGAGATCTTTAAAGAGGCAGATCTCCGCTTTGCTATCTCCCAGCACTCAGCACAGTTCCAGGCATGCAGTAACCACAAAAATCAACATCTGTTCCCTGTGAAATATGAAAAAATAAAATGTGTGCGTATGAAATATGGAAGCTTTTACTGTAAATGCTAACATGGTTATCTGAGTAATGGGATCGTGGATCATTTATCTTTCTAATTAGTAGTATTTCTGAGTTTTTTTTTATAACAAACATTATAAGTTGTATAACAAAATAAAAGAAGGAGTTTCAAAAAGTTAGGACACAGCTCTGTGACATGCTTTTCCCTCCGGAAGGACAAGCCTGAATGTGGAGACGGTGGGAATTAACCATCTAAGGAGGGAAGTTGGGGCAGAGCTAAGCACACAGTATCTCCCTGGGTTGTGTGGGGTTTGGGGACCTGGGCAGGGCTAGTGTTTTTACCTGATGTGCGGACTGGAGAGCAGACACGACTGCATCCCTTCCTGATACATCGTTCTCCAGCCCCACAGTCCCAGTTTCCTTGGCAGTGTTGCACACAGATTCCTAACATCAGAAAAGGATCAGTGAGTTGGTGGGAATGTAAATTAGTACAGCCACTGTGGAGAACAGGATGGAGGTCACTGTAACCAGTGGCCTTTTGGTTCAAAGGAAAGCCTCCTCTTTAAGCGACTTGGCTGAATTTGCTGCTTGTGCTTCTAGAGTCACATGGCTCAGTGGTAAAGAATCCTCCTGCCAATGCAGGAGATGAAAGAGACACGGGTTTGATCCCTGGTCAAGGAACTAAGATCCCACATACCTTCTGGCCAAAAAAACCCCAACATAAAACAGAAGCAATGTTATAACAAATTCAATAAAGACTGATTATTTAAAATAATCTTCTAAAAAATAATTTAAAAAAAGAAAGAAAATCACTCAGAGGAACAAAGGTTTGATCTAAGGATCTTGCTTGAGGGCAAAGTGGGGAAAAATTGGGGATATAACTTGTTAAGGGACCTCTCAAATTTTCTTCTGATGCCGCTGCGCAGAGAATTGAGCAGAATGGTTGCTAGGGAGATGGCGGCAGGGGTGGGGGTGGGGTGGGGTACGGGGTAGGATGCCCTGAAAGAGTGAGCCAAATTAAAGGGAATGTGCAACCAGAGCCTTTTTAGGGGATGGGGAATGGGGTCCCAGAAGTAGAGGGCAAGAGGAGGAAATGTCAAGTCCCGGCAGCCTGCAGGGAAATGGACATCTCTGATCAACAGTGAGACTGGCACCCCTGTGGCTTTGAGAAACCAAGCTGATGTGGGCACCAGCTCACCACCAGTGAGTTTGGCTGGGAGACCTTGGCTTGGGGTTCTGGTCAGAGGCCCCCAGGCCTGACGGGAGGAGAGTTCAGGTCCCACGTTTCCAGCTCCTGGCTCCTGTCTCAAGGATGGTCTAACCTTGCACACCTTAATTCTCTGGTCTGGTGGGACTGTTCCATAAATGAGCTCATCTCCTGTAAGATTTCCAGAGCTTTCCCATTAAAGGAAGAGAAGAGCAAGTAATCCCTGCGAAAGCGCTGCAAGTTGAGTCTGTGTGCTCTCACCAGCTTCCTGTAGCATCTATTTCTTCTCCAGGATAGATTTGTCATTTGTGATGTGGAGTTTCTTACACAAAGAAAGTCATCTGAGAGTAGAGACTGATCCACAGCCAGCAGACTATGTGTCAAAGCTGAGTCTCACCTGTTCCTTTCCAATTTTTATTCCATTTCCCTCTTCTGGGTGACCCGAATTAAATTAGCCTTGTTTAGAGGGATAAAAGGTGTCGGTGGAGTGGACACTAAGATTCTTTTTGCTTGTCCCAGCTTCCATGAGTTCAGGCACAGGGTGGCCCCATGCAAGGAGTCACTGGTTATCTGAGCACATATGCTTTGCCAGAAGTTTATACTGTGAAAATGCGTTAAGGAAACCTAACTCAAAATCAGAGTGGGCATGGGAGGAGAGTTTGGGGGAGAATGGATACATGCATACGTGTGGCTGAGTCTCTTTGCTGCCTACTGTAATATTCAGTTCAGTTCAGTTCAGTTCAGTCGCTCAGTCGTGTCCGACTCTCCACGACCCCATGAATCACAGCACGCCAGGCCTCCCTGTCCATCACCAACTCCCGGAGTTCACTCAAACTCATGTCCATCGAGTCGGTGATGCCATCCAGCCATCTCATTCTCGGTCGTCCCCTTCTCCTCCCGCCCCCAATCCCTCCCAGCATCAGAGTCTTTTCCAGTGAGTCAACTCGTCGCATGAGGTGGCCAAAGTATTGCAGTTTCAGCTTTAGCATTGCTAATCAGCTATTGTGTTGTGTTAGTTGCTCTGTCCTGTCTGACTCTTTGCAACTCCACAGACTATAGTTCTCCAGGCTCCTCTGTCTGTGGAATTCTCCAGGTAAGAATACTGGAGTGGGTTGCCATGGCCTCCTTCAGAGATCTTCCCAACCCAGGGATCGAACCCAGGTCTCCCGGATTGCAGGCAGATTCTTTACTGTTTGAGCCACCTGGGATTCCAATCAGCTATATTCTAATACAAAATAAAAAGTTCAGAAAACAAATAGAGTGAGGAGACCACGAAGGGAGGGCTCGCACACAGATACCACTCAAGGCAGCTTGTGTTCTCCAGCAGGAAAGAGGAAGATTTCCCGTTGGCTGACAATTGGGAGCCGCCCTTGCCTGCAGCCAATGAGAAGCCACCACCACTTCGGAGTTTCACTTTCCTCCGATGAACTGTTCAAAACAACCCTTCCCAACTTTCTCCTGTGCTCTATAAAAGTGCTGCTCTGCTTTGCTCTCCTGACTTGCCTCTAGTTTACCACATTTTTCTTGTCTCCAATTCTAAGTCCTCTGCTAATTCTCAAAAAAACTTGATTTTGCTGGCTGAATTGCTTACCATTTTCTTGTAAAAGGCTGACAATACTGTATAAAGTCATATATTTCATTTAGTCCTCACACAATGCAGTAACCGAGATATCATTTTCTGGGTTTCCTTGATGTGGAACTGAGGGTAATAAAATATTACATACGGACTTCTCTGGCGGTGCAGTGGACGGGCGTCCGCCTGTCAATGCATGAGATATGTGTTCTTATCACTGGTGGGGGAAGGTCCCACATGCCATGAAACAAGGAAGCCCATGCACCACAACTGCTGGGTCTGTGTGCTAGAGCCCAAGAGTGACAGCTAATGCACTGGCGTGCTGCAACTACTGAAGCCTGAGCACTGAGAGCCCCTGCTCTGCAACAAGAGAAGCCACGACAATGAGAAGCCCACACACCACAGCTAGAGAAAACCCATGCAAAGCAAAGAAGACCCAGTGCTGTCAAAAATAAAATAAATAAAGCAATGAATTTTTTTAATTACATGCCTTTCCCCAGGGCCCCCAGAACAACATTTTGAAATAAATTCCTAGTTGCATAAGGGGTTGCCTTACTTACAGTGTTTCCTGTTACGCCATTCTTTTCCCTACTGTTAATTTTTTAAGAAAGTACGTGCTGTGGTCAGGACCAAATACAGATCTACATTAGCTCATTGAGCCATCACCATATCCTCTGACATAGGTGTTGACCCATATCACAGCAGAGGAACTTGAAATTCAGTAACTTGCCCTGAACCCCACATTGGTGAGCTGCAGAGGTAGAATTTGAAGTTTCTGGAGCCTTGCCTTCCGCTTCCATCTATGCCAAGAACAGACCTGGGGTCAATCCTGACTCAGCCACTCACTGGTTTTATAACCATGAGCAATTTATGGTCACTTAGACCCAAGAAACTTCAGTTTCTTCATCCAGCATAATAAGGAGATATGTAAAATCTAGTGAGAAGAACCAGCATTGAAGTATTGCTTAGAATAGCAACAGTAAACAAAATCCCACCTGAAATGTTCACTAGAAGGTGATTTACTGAGGTGATATGCTGCTGCTGCTGCTGCTAAGTCACTTCAGTCGTGTCCGACTCTGTGTGACCCCATAGACGGAAGCCCACCAGGCTCCCCCGTCCCTGGGATTCTCCAGGCAAGAACACTGGAGTGGGTTGCCATTTCCTTCTCCAATGTGTGAAAGTGAAAAGTGAAAGTGAAGTCGCTCAGTCGTGTCCGACCCTTAGCGACCCCACGGACTGCAGCCTACCAGGCTCCTCCATCCATGGGATTTTCTAGGCAAGAGTACTGGAGTGGCTTGCCATTGCCTTCTCCGTGAGGTGATATAGTATATCTTATATGGTGGGATAGAGTAAATTTAGTTAAATAAATAAATTTGTTAAATTTAATAATTAAATATGTGAAATAAAGTAAAATTAACTATATTAAGTGTTGACAGTGAAAGATGTTCCCATAAAACTTAAGTGACAGAAAAGTATGGGGTGACTTTTGGGGGTTAAAAATATAATAATGGTGAACTGAAGGGAAGTGAAGTTGCTCAGTCGTGTCCGACTCTTTGCGACCCCATGGACTGTAGCCTACCAGGCTCCTCCATCCGTGGGATTCTCCAGGCAAGAGTACTGGAGTGGGTTGCCATTTCCTTCTCCAAGGATCTTCCGAACCCAGGGATTGAACCCGGGTCTCCCACATTGGAGGCAGACGCTTTAACCTCTGAGCCCCTCTTCCCATAATAATAAGGATAAATATTATTAATATTTAATAAATGTAAATAATAAGTATAATGCTGTAGAAATGTTCATTATTTTCTAGGCAGTCAAAATATTATGATTATATAAGAATTGTGAGAGAGCTTATTCTTAGGTAGATTGATAAGGAGTTTGGGGCTCTCCAGGAGGAGAAAAGGACAAACTTTTTTTTTTTACATTTCTGTGTCTTAATCACATAAGTTGTTTTTGCTTAACCTCTAAGATTTCTCCTTTTATTAATAACCTTATTAATAAATAACCTCCTTATTTCTCCTCTATTTCTCCTAAGACTAACTTTCATTAAGCCCAGAGCTAATGGTCTTTTGGGGGGTTCCAAAATCACTGCAGATGGTGACTGCAGCCATGAAATTAAAAGGTGCTTGTTCCTTGGAAGAAAAGTTATGACCAATTTAGGCAGCCTATTAAAAAGCAGAGACTTTACTTTGCCAACAAAGGTCTGTCTAGTCAAAGCTATAGTTTTTCCAATAGTCATTATGGATGTGAGAGTTGGACCATAAAGAAAACTGAGTGCCAAAGAATTGATGCTTTTGAACTGTGGTGTTGGAGAAGACTCTTGAGAGTCTTTTGGACTTCAAGGAGATCCAACCAGTCCATCCTAAAGGAGATCAGTCCTAAGTGTTCATTGGAAGGACTGAAGTTGAAGTTGAAACTCCAATACTTTGGCCACCTGATACGAAGAGCTGACTCATTTGAAAAGACCCTGATGCTGGGAAAGATTGAGGGCAGGAGGAAAAGGGGACGACAGAGGATGAGATAGACATGACTTGATGGACATGAGTTTGAGTAAACTCCGGGAGTTGGTGATGGACAGAGAGGCCTGGCGTGCTCTAGTCCAATGGGTTGCAAAGAGTCGGACACGACTGAGCAACTGAACTGAATGGTTACACAACACACAAGCACATCTTGGTCAAGAAGAAGAAGAAGAAGTGAAGTCACTCAGTCGTGTCCGACTCTTTGCGACCCCATGGACTGTAGCCTACCAGGCTCCTCCATCCGTGGGATTCTCCAGGCAAGAGTACTGGAGTGGGTTGCCATTTCCTTCTCCAGGGGATCTTCCGAACCCAGGGATCGAACCTGGGTCTCCCGCATTGGAGGCAGATGCTTTAACCTCTGAGCCCCTAGGGAAGCCCAACGGTATGTTTTTTCTTAAGCTCTGTACTGATGATTATATAAAACAATGTATCTTGCCTGAGGACGTGTTTCTCCTTCTTAACAAAAACCTTCTGACTGATCCTGTTCTCTTAAGATGCCTACTGTGGGAGTGAGTTTGGTAAGACCTTTCTATTGTTAGTAACCAATGCAAAAAAAGTATATAAAGCCCCACTCAAACTAGTAAGCGGGACACTCTCTACCTGCTTCTGATGTCTATGTCAGAAGCGTTCCCTATCACTTTTTCACTGTAATAAAGCTCTGCTACACAAAAGCTGAGTGATCAAGCCTTGTCTCTGGCCCTGGATCAAAATTCTCTTCTATGGACGCCACAGATCCTACACCGTTCACCATAAGCTATCAATTGTTCAGTCACTAAGTCATGTCCAACTCTTTTTGACTCCATGGACTGTAGCCCGCCAGGCTCCTCTGTCCTGGGATTTCCCAGGTAAGAATAGTGGAGTGGGCTGCCATTTCCTTCTCCAGGGGTTTCTCCCAGACCAGGGATCAAACCTGTGTATTCTGCATTGGGAGGCAGACTCTTTACCACTGAGACACCAGGGAAGTCATAAAAGCATACCATATATACATATGTAAAACAATTATATCATAATCATAGTGTATATGTATATATGCATACACATATATATAGGCTCATAATTAGTTTCTGATTTTTATATAACGAGTATGACTTATAAAAAAAAAAAAGGAAATGATTAAGGGTCTTTTTAAGGGATCTTTATTGATGAGATGCTGGGCACCTGGCCCTCTGACATGTTTTCCCCCTATAAGGGCAAGAGTGGAGGAAGGGGCCCCAAGAACATTGATGGGTTTCTGTCAGCAGCACAGTTTTGAAAAGGCCAGGCAGGGCTAGCCTGGCACACCTGGTGAGGGATCCAGGCAGGGCTCTTTGTCTTACCTATTGATTCTTCCAGTGTGGGGGAGCAGACCCGGTTACAGCCTTTGCTGACGCACCGTCTTCCAGCTCCACAGTCCTGATCTCTGAAGCACTGGGACTCACAGATGCCTGCGAGAGAAGATGCATCAAAAACTTCAGTCTCAGAAGTAGGTGCTAGGAAGGGCTGCAGCAGAGAATAAATGGAACCCTTCTTAAGAGGCAGCATCTGCATTTTATCACTTTAACAAATTATGTAATTTACAAAATGTCTACTATGGCAAAAAAGTTCACAATCTATACAGAATTTTACAGCTTAAAGACTGCTTTCACAGTGTACACGACCTAACGGAGATGATATTATTCAGAGATGCTGCTCCCATGTATCTTTTCGTTCCTGATTCTTCCTAGTTTCTGGCTTTCCAATCCCCACCCACAACCACCACCTCATCGAGTCAGTGGCAACCTCTGCTTTGTGGGGAAGGCACACCAGCCTGAAATAAAAAGGCCGGGGTTTGGCAGTGAGCTTTGAATTAGGCTTTGTTGAATTAGACAACAGGCTCTGCTGAGAGAGAAACGATTTTCTAAATTTCAGAAGCGCCTCTTTACTTATACAAGGCTTAGAAATCTGAGCAGAAAGAAGACGCTGGAGGTTATGTGAATTCTCATCCCATAGAAAATAGGAAAGTCCTTATGGTCAATGAGGAAGAGAGGGTAAGGTAGGGGGCATCAGAAAGGAAGGAGAGAGTGGGGAGGCAGAGAGAGAGGGAGGGAGAAAGAGGAGGAGAAAGGGAGAAAATATTCATGGAAACAAACATAAACTTGACCTTTTTGTTTCACTCCTAAGAAACGTATTCTACAGGAAACATTTCCACTGATGGACAAAACTATAAAATCACGTTCATTATACCATCCTGGGCAACAGCAAAAAAATGTCAAGCAAATAAAACGACCATCAAATGGGAACTGGTTAAATGAATTAAAGTAAATGTATTCACTAGTCATCAGTTCAGTTCAGTTGCTCAGTCGTGTTCGACTCTTTGCGACCCCATGAACCGCAGCACACCAGGCCTCCCTGTCCAACACCAACTCCCGGAGTTCACTCAAACTCATGTCCATCGAGTTGGTGATGCCATCCAGCCATCTCATTCTCTGTCGTCCCCGTCTCCTCCCAGCCCCAATCCCTCCCAGCATCAGAGTCTTTTCCAGAGAGTCAACTCGTCGCTATAACCCTAAAATTATGGAATCTGTCTGGGTGGACACGGGAAAATATCCACAACTCATGTTAAATTGTAAAAGACATATGTTCATGCAGGGCTTCCCTGGTGGCTCAGATGGTAAAGAATCTGCCTGCAATGTGAGTTTGATCCCTGGGTTGGGAAGATCCCCTGGAGGAGGGCAGGGCAACACACTCCAGTATTCTTGCCTGGAGAATCCCTGCAGACAGAGGAGCCTGGCGGTCTACAGTTGCGAAGAATCAGACACAACTGAGTGACTAAGCATAGCACAGCACATATGTCATGCATGATAGGATACTTTATACAAGTGAATAGGATATATGCTAATTTGGAGGCCACAATAGAGGGCTTGTGCTCATTTCAGTATGGTTCACAGACAGAGCCAGGTTCTCTCTCATTGTCTATGTGGCTACAGGTAAGTCTTTTCACTACTGTAAGCCTTGGTTCCCTTGTATGTATAACAATATCTGTTACTACTTTACTTCCGAGATTTAAAAGCAACAATCTCAGAACATGCCTGGAAAATAGCAGGAACTCAGAATTTGATGTTTCTTCCCACAGTGACTATGTATCTGTCAAGGAATCAGTTAATGCACGAGGTTGGTAAATCCTTCCAGACACCAAGTATTGTCAAATAGTAGACACTGCCAGTTTTCAAACACACGTGGAAACTGCTGCACTCAGTAAATTACTCAACAGTTTAACAGCATCACTGAGTTAACTGGGTAATCAACCACCATGCAGACTGCCTGACACTTTTTACATAATTCCATTGTGCTCATGGGGCGATTTTGAACATTTGAATCCAAACACTTTAAAGTGTTCAGGTCTCTAGGTTGGACTGAAGGCTTGTTAATTGTCCTCTGAACAGAGACCAAGGTGAAAACAGGGGAGGGCCCATGGCAAGGCTGGGATTTCACTGGAGATTTCTGGACTCCGGATAGCCTGGTTTTTCATAATCACATGAGAGTGATGCCCCCTTTCGATGAAGGGCATCTCTGAAATGGCGCATGTGTGGCTCCCACACTGCCAGGGTCTTTTTCTACCATTTAGTGAGCCCTTGGCAACCCACTCCAGTAGTCTTGCCAGGAAAATGCCGTGGACAGAGAAGCCTGGCACGCTACAGTCCATGGGGTCGCAACGAGTCAGACACGACTGAGGACTTCACTTTTTCTCCTTCACTTTGTTATCGCACCAGTTCTAGGCAAGTGACTCACATCCGTGATCTCATTATTTTTCACAGGATCACTAGGAGATGGGCCTTCTTAATCTCAGTGTACGGAAACTGAGACTCTGGGAGCTTGAGTAACTTCCACAAGACCCCAGAGCTAGAAAAAAGCAGACACAGAATCTGGGAAGTCTGCTTCGAAAGAAAGATTTGAAAAGAAGCTTCCTTGTTACCGCTGCCACCTCTCTGTAGCACTAACATCTGTGTTCACCCACGATCCAGGATGGAAGGAGCAGAAAGCTGCTTCAATCAGAAGATCTTCTCAGGATGGCGCTTTGGACCCTGGCTAAGGGAAGGGAGGGGGCTGTGGAGGAAGGCAGCCAGCCAGACGGGGAAATCCCACTGGGACAGGGCCCACTTGCTCCAGTTGGGACTTTCAGAAAAAAGAACAGAACACACCACACCAGATGCGGGTCCTTTCTGTTCAGCGTTCTGTGCCTTGAGGAAATGAAGAATGAGACAGAAGTGGGTAAATGATGACGAAGAGTTCCTCCTGCAGGGAGGCTATAGAAAAGTATTCAGAGTTTTTCAAGTTGAGGGCACCAGCTTTGCCATGTGTTAAGAGGTCACATAACTTTTCTGAGCTCAAATTTCTATGTCTAGGAAATGAGTGTGACATGACAACTTAAAGATGCTATGAGGAATCAAGGCACTCAGATTTCCCCCTCACCCACTCCACCCAGGGCCGCCATGTATGGTTCCACAGGTTGTGCACTGCACAATTCTGTCTGGTGACCGGAAGAGCAGGACTGTAGTCCACCCCATCTGCATCCTGAAGCCTTCCACCTGGGCACTGCCTCCACCCAGAGAGAAGGGCGATGTTTCCATATGGATAAAGGTATTTGGCCACCAAACTGAGCACCCGCTGGACTCTGTCCACTGTAAGGCCTTTTACTCATTCCCACAAAGGTGGCCTTTGAGCTAGTGGTGATTTCCATCCATCCTGACTCGCTCAGCCAAAAGCCAAGTGGATGTCTGTCTGTGCTAATGCTCCCTCCCGACCAAGGGAGCCTCGGGGAAGGTGCATATCTGGCACTGATCCTTCACTTGTTTCTGGGCTACCATTTATTGAGCACTGACTAAGTGCCAGGCACCTGGCTACATATTTAGCACAATCTCATTTAATCCTCGGAGAAGGCAATGGCACCCCACTCCAGTACTCTTGCCTGGAAAATGCCATGGATGGAGGAGCCTGGTAGGCTGCAGTCCATGGGGTCTCTAAGAGTTGGACACCACTGAGCGACTTCACTTTGACTCTTCACTTTCATGCATTGGAGAAGGAAATGGCAACCCACTCCAGTGTTCTTGCCTGGAGAATCCCAGGGACGGGGGAGCCTGATGGGCTGCCATCTATGGGGTCGCATAGAGTCGGACACGACTGAAGCAACTTAGCAGCAGCAGCAGCATTTAATCCTTCGAATGACCCTGTGAGATAGGGACTATTATCCTTGTTTTAGGATGAGTAACTTGCTCCCAACTCAGAGCTGGGAAAAGGAGGGGCCAGGGTTTGAATGCGGTCTGTGTGACTGCGAGCCTCCTCATTACCCTCTACTGCTGCGAAGCCTCTCTGGAGCTAGCAGCCATGTTCTCATGTGAGCCGGGACAGTGATGTCAGCTCCAGGACCGGCCTTCCCCATCAGAAGCCCCAGGGCCTCCTGTCCTAGCTCTGCAGAGAGGGGCTGTGCGGGTCAGGAGGGGAGTCCCAGGGGAAGCCCCATCAGCCAGCCAGACGTGGGGAAACATCTGCCCTGGGACAGAGGCGGCTGCTCCAGTTCACCTTGCAGAGAACAGGACAAAATCTGAGCAGGAAGGAGATGTCCTAAGCGGGCAGCATGGCTCTGAGAATGAGTCAGAATGTGGCCAGCAGCTGCCACGCCAGGGACACACACTTGTGGCCACTTCATGCAAAGATGCAGGGTGGGTTTTTTCCTTATAGTTTAAATATGGAGGAAAATACAGGCCACATGGATAACGTCCCTTCCTTGTTACTTCTTTGGGACGCAGTGTGATCATTTGGGAAGTACTCTGGCATTGGGTATGAAGAGACTGCTGCTGCCTTAACTGCCTGATATAGGAGGAGCACATTATCTCCCTGAGGCCCAGTATCCAAGCACTTGAAATGCAGGTAATAAGATTTACTTCTTGAAGTTGTAATGAAGATAAAATGCAAAAGCAGGTCTACAGACATTTCTACCCTATCCCCTTTAGCCAGTACTGTGTTATGATTTGGAGAAGGAAATGGCAACCCACTCCAGTACCCTTGCCTAGAAAATCCCATGGACGGAGGACTGGGCAGGTCATGCAATGGTCAGTGGCAGCCAGCAGATGGCGCCACGGTAGCTCACACTACAGACCTAGCTCCCAAGCCAGGCACCCCGGCATCTCCCTTCCTGGAGCTGGGGCACTGTTAAGGCACCCCTTGGTGTCACTGTCTGCATTGTAAGCCAGGTGACTTAAAGAAGAGGGTGGGCACAAATCTCGGTAAAATGAGAAAGAGGAACAAAATATATTTGGTTCATTATTAAGTTTCCTCATCTGGAAAATGGAAGTGAGATGAATACCTACATCTTTCATACCTAAAGTTCTCAAGATTAAACAAAAGAATGAACTTTGAAAAGACCTGACACAGAGGGGTTGCCAAATATGAGTTTTCCCCTCTTTTCCTATTCTTTGGGATGCCAACTCATTGCAAAGGATCATTGAAATAATCCCTAAGAATTGTATTTCATAAACATCACTCATGTTGTTTTAAAATTGCGTGTAGTTTAAAACAATAAATTAATATGAAATTATTATCATTGTCAAACAGTGAAAACTTAAACTACCTGCAACATTTTAAAGTTCATGAAACTTTTTGACCTAAACAATACATCCTTAGAAAATAAAATTAGCCAAGTATGTTTGAATTTAAAAAAATAAGCAAACACACATGCCCTTTGAGTCAGCAATATCACTTCTAGGAATGTTTCCTAAGGAAAGAATCAAGTTATACATGTAAAGATTTAGTTCCAAGGGGATCCTTTGATAGAAAAGTATTAGAGAATTTGAAAAGTCCATTGATTAAGGATTAGTAAACAAAATGTGGTATATTTACAATAAAAATGATTTGAAGTCTTAAAAAAAATAAAGTTGTATAACACATGCCCAAGCTTGTGGTGAACTATTCACTACATATTACTGAGTGTTAAAAGATAAAGGAAAATTTAAAAATATATTTGTGGAGGGTGATGCCATGATTGTTTGGCACCATACCCCCTGAATATATATTTGGAAGAATATGAATATACATGTAACTCTGTTTATCTCCGGATAATAAGATTACAGGCACGTCTTTCATCAGTTTGTTCTGTGCAGGCATGTTAAGTTGTCCTACTCTTTGCGACCCTATGGACTGTATTCTCCATTCAATCCAGGGATTGAACCTATATCTCTTATGTCTCCTGCATTGGCGGGTGGGTTCTTTACTACTAGTACCACTTGGGAAGCACAATTTGTTCTGTAGTTCCTGACTTTTCTGTAGTAAGTATGTGTTTCACGTGAAAAATGAAGATTCAGTAGTGGTCTGTGGAAAGAGTCTATGAAATTGCTATATGCTGTGACAGTCTACCTATTAAAAATCAGGGAGGACAAAGAAAAGAACATATGAAAAGCAGAGTAAGCTTGGTAAGTAACTTAACTTGATTCAGGGGAAATGAAAGGATATTGCTTAACGTCAGCTGCTGGGGGCAGAGTGGAGACGAAGGAAAGGAGGAAATTAGCTAATTTTATTATGTGTGTAACTCATAGTAGGAAACCTATAGATGATAATTAAAAAAAGAGGGGGACCAAAGGGAAGACTCTTGAGAGTCCCATGGACTGCAAGATCACACCAGTCAATACTAAAGGAAATCAACCCTGAATATTCATTGGAAGGACTGATGCTGAAGCTGAAGTTCCAACACTTTGGGTACCCGATGTGAAGAGTCAACTCATTAGAAAAGACCCTGAGTCTGGGAAAGATTGAGGGCAAGAGGAGAAGGGGGTACAGAGGATGAGATGGTTGGATGGCATCACCAACTCAATGGAGTTTGAGTAAACTCTGGGAGATAGTGAAGAACAAGCAAACCTGGCACGAGCAGTCCATGGGGTTGCAAAGAGTTGGACACAACTTAGCAACTGGACAATAGCAAAAGGTAGTACTCTAGGGTCTTGGTATAAGGTAACTATCAGAACAAAACCCACAACGCTTTATAAATGCAAAGCATGCAGTAAGAGACAGGGAAAAGGAGCGATAGAAGACACAAATAAAATAGGCTATATAATCAGTGACTATACATCTGATAAATATATTCGCAACAGGAAATAAAATAGCAACCAAGAAAGGTAAGACAAACCTCATGTATCTCTTTCAGAGATGTATATAAAAATAATATGTAATAAAATGATGTCCAGAATTTTCTTGAAAATATCAGGGGATGAGGGAAGGTGGGTGGGATTAGATTTGAAATAAGGATGACCATATGTTGATAATGGTTGAAACTGGGTGATGGGTACATGGCCTCTCATTCCACAATGTGTCTGCTTTGCATGAAGAATTTCCCAAGATAAAAAGTGACACTTAAATCTGCTTAGGGACATTCAAAATACCGTAATGAGTAAAAAAATGTGCAATCACTAACATGTCCATACACAGACAGAGAGTAAGTGTGGAAAGATTAACAATGATGTTTCTCTGGGTGATGATATTGTGGGTGTCACTTATATGGTTATGTAGTTTTAGCTGTAGAGTCTTGTTTTGCAACCATAAATATATATTTGGGGGGAGAGGATAAAAAGAAGAGTTGTTCTTAAAAAGAAGTGCCCAGGCTGAAAAAAGTTGACAATTAAGAATGCAATGAGATCGTGATGGAAGAGTCCTAAAGGTCTCCTTTTTAAAAATATTTTATGATGAAAGCGTTCAAAATCATACTCAAGAGCTAATTACTACTGAACAATTGTTGAAAAGTTGGGCAGAACAAAGCATTTATTTCTGATGGGACCAGGACATCATGCAGGGCTCTCAGCCTTACTTGCTTGCAGGGCTGGTGAGCACACGTGGCCACAGCCATTGCTGACGCACTTCTCTCCTGCCGCACAATCCTGGTCTTCTCGGCACTGCTCCACACAGATACCTTCATGGTTAGAAAAGACTGGATTGAGACACTTAAGCTAAATAAACACTTATAAATGACCATGGCATGACAACAGCTGCGTATACTTAGATCTAGGACTTCGCTATTTAAATATGATCTGACATAGAACCTCATCTGACCCTTCTAGGAAATAATAGCTGAGGTATTTGCAGGGGTATTTGGAGAAATGCCTTAGGACTGAAGTCTTCGAAGGAAAGAAAGATGCAAGGATAGCAGGTTAATGGTAACCCCAATGATCTTTAACCAGTAGGTTTTATTTTTGGTATTTTATAGATGAGGCCATTGAGAGATTGTCTGGTCCATGGCAGAGTTGAGTCCAGTTCTTTGCCTTTAAAGCACATGCGCCTTTTTCTATACAATTCAGTGAAATTAACCTTGAATATAGAGTTGAGCCCCTAAAGGTCCAGAAATTATTTCTGAAGCAAGTAGAGGATTTGCTGCTGCTAAGTCACTTCAGTCGTGTCTGACTCTGTGTGACCCCATAGACGGAAGCCCACCAGGCTCCCCCGTCCCTGGGATTCTCCAGGCAAGAACACTGGAGTGGGTTGCCATTTCCTTCTCCAATGTGTGAAAGTGGAAAGTGAAAAGTGAAAGTGAAGTCGCTCAGTCGTGTCCCCGACCCTTAGCGACCTCACGGACTGCAGCCTACCAGGCTCCTCCATCCATGGGATTTTCTAGGCAAGAGTACTGGAGTGGCTTGCCATTGCCTTCTCCGAGTAGAGGATTTACTGGATTCTAATCCCTAAAGAAGGTCTCAATGTGACTTTTTGATACTCATAGAGACAGAATTTAAAGATGGAGGCAGCCCTGGAAGCTGCATCAAAACCTTTGGCAAAAGAACAACATCTCATCCAACAATCACATCAGCACCACCAAGGGAATTCTCACTGTGGGTCCTGCCACGGGGTTGACCTGCCTCTGCCCCCTCACGATTCATCTCTTTCCAGCTCACTTTATCATCTGTACCTGGGTGACTGAGGTATGGCCTGGGCAAGTGAAGAGAGGCTGGACTAGACAAGTGACTCCAGATACAATGATTATCATAAACACCTCAGGCATTCCGGCATCAGAACACAACATTCACTTAAGTCTTCCAGGACAGAGCAGGGTGGAGAAAGTCAGGACTCACCTGCTCTCATCAGCGGGGAGCAGGTTCGCCGACAGCCGTCCTGGATGCACTGTTTTCCTCTCCCACAGTCCCTGTCTTCACCGCACTCGCTGCTGCAGATGGCTGATGAGCGGAAACATGTGGTTAAAATCTCTTCTCTTACAACCTCAAAATAAATACTTCAAATGCCTTTATAATACCATTCAAAAGCCATCAGTTCCCTAGAAATACATGTATCTAGTTATGTGCAGAAAACTACACAATATGACAAAAAAAAAATTTTAACTATCTTATGAATGCAGAGAGATGCCATGTTCTTGGATGAAAAGATATGGTGTTCTAGAGATATCAGTTTCTTTCCCAAATTGAAATTTAATACAGTCCCAGTCAAAATTGTAGAAGGATTGGTCACAAAAAGGCATAAGCTGACTCTGAAATTTTATATGAAAGTTCACCACAACCAACAATTATCAAGATAAGAATCGAGATAAGTTTAGCAAACTTGCAGGTCTGAAATGTTGTTGGATGAACGGGGCTCTCTGTATGAAAAAAAAGAAAACTTATCTCCTACCTCACACCACACAACAAATCTGTTCAAGTGAGTTAATAGATTTAACAGAAAGGTATAGCAATAAAGCTTCTAGAAAATGCTATAAAAGGTAGCGTCAGGACCTTGAGATAGGCAAATATTTCTTAAATCTTACAGAAATGTTACTGGCCATGAAAATAGGTAGTGTAAGGTCTAAAGAACGGGCGCCACAGGCTGTAAGAAAAATAGCCCAGACACTGAAGAAAAGTAACAGGCTTTAATAGCAGTGCGCTCTCGGGTAGAACCCACTGACCGCAAGAGTGGCCACGAGGAGTTCTGCCCCGAACAAAGGCAGAGTGCGATTTTTATGTCTTCAGGGCAGGAAGTGACATCATATAACCTGGACAGGCCTAAATAAGGAAAAGCTCGGGAACGCGAGATTGTGAATGGTCAGCTAGTCGAGGTGGCGAGACCAGGCTGGTCACTCTGGAGGTCAGGAAGGAGCGCAGATCTCGGCAGAGGGTTATTACGTCAGAGATTCTTCAGCGGTTTGGCGGGACTTTTTCCCTCCGGTGGGAGATGAAGAGGGGAAGAAGGAGCCAAGATGGCCACCAGGAAGGGGAAGCCAAGAAGGCCACCAGGGTCCGACCTTACAGGTAGATGTTATCTCATTTAAATTATGAACTTTTCTTCATTGAATGACAACATTAAGATAGAGAAATACAAGCCTGATTGAGAGAAAATGTTTATAATACACATATACAACAAACAAGTTGGATCCGGAATTCCTTACAAGTCAATAGTAACAATTCATAACCTAAGAGAAAAACGGGGAAAGGATTGAGCAGACACTTTATAAAGGAGATAACTGGAAGCTGTGAGACAAAAATCGTATCAGATTCTGGGAAGGTGGTTATAATTGTGCAGATTGGCATAGTTTTGGAAACTTCTAGAATCTCCCCATAAAAACAGAGCAATCAAAATAGCACAATTCAAAACACATAGACAACAGACCTGTAGAACAAGATATCCCCTCAACCTCCAAAACATGAGTGGGTGGAAGGAGACAAAACATCATCTTCCACCAGACCAATGAGGTGTCTGCATCTGTGCAGAAATCTGAGGAAAGCAATAAGGTGACTGGTGGAGAAGCCTGGGGACATCATTCCTATCAGAACTTTCTAAGGAACCCACTAGAGGTTGACTGTCAGCCAACCAAAGTAGTGGAGAGATATGAAAACTGGGAGTAGTAAGGTCATTAAATACATACTTACAGAAGAATTAAGACTAAATAATGTTCTATGAAGACAGTCTATGAACTATCTATATGCGGTGACAATATCCCTATTAAATATCAGGAAGGACCAAGGAAAGAACATATGAAAAGCAGAGTAAGCTTGATAAGTATCTTAACAAG
The DNA here is from genome assembly GCF_049115385.1 of Moschus berezovskii. Lineage (NCBI taxonomy): Eukaryota > Metazoa > Chordata > Mammalia > Artiodactyla > Moschidae > Moschus > Moschus berezovskii. Next base: position 26,198,576 of record NC_142479.1, read on the forward strand.
ATTCAGTGCCAATGCAGGATATTGCTTAAGCTTAACTGTTGGAGATAGGGAATTGGAGAGGAATAAAAGAAAGAAATGAATTATTTTAATTATTTACTAAGAAAATTAGAGATTCCTAGAGAACATTTCCGGAGAAGGCAATGGCAAGCCACTCCAGTACTCTTGCCTAGAAAATCCCATGGATGGAGGAGCCTGGTAGGCTGCAGTCCGTGGGATCACTAAGGGTCGGACACGACTGAGCGACTTCACTTTCACTTTTCACTTTCACACATTGGAGAAGGAAATGGCAACCCACTCCAGTGTTCTTGCCTGGAGAATCCCAGGGAAGGGGGAGCCTGGTGGGCTTCCGTCTAAGGGGTCACACAGAGTCGGACACGACTGAAGTGACTCAGCAGCAGCAGCAGCAGAGAACATTTCATGCAAAGATGGGCTCGATAAAGGACAGAAATGGTATGGACCTAAGAGAAGCAGAAGATATTCAGAAGAGGTGGCAAGAATACACAGAAGAACTGTACAAAAAAGATCTTCACGACCAAGATAGTCACGATAACGTGATCACTGACCTAGAGCCAGATATCTTGGAATGTGAAGTCAAGTGGGCCTTAGAAAGCATTACTATAAACAAAGCTAGTGGAGGTGATGGAATTCCAGTTGAGCTATTTCAAATCTTGAAAAATGATGCTGTGAAAGTGCTGCACTCAATATGCCAGCAAATTTGGAAAACTCATCAGTGGCCACAGGACTGGAAAAGGTCAGTCTTCATTCCAATCCCAAAGAAAGACAGTGCCAAAGAATGCTCAAACTACCGCACAATTGCACTCATCTCACACGCTAGTAAAGTCATGCTCAAAATTCTCCAAGTCAGGCTTCAGCAATATGTGAACCGTGAACTCCCAGATGTTCAAGCAAGTTTTAGAAAAGGCAGAGGCACCAGAGATCAAATTGGCAACATCCGCTGAATCATGGAGAAAGCAAGAGAGTTCCAGTAAAACATCTATTTCTGCTTCATTGACTATGCCAAAGCCTTTGACTGTGTGGATCACAATAAACTGTGGAACATTCTGAAAGAGATGGGAATACCAGACCACCTAACCTGCCTCTTGAGAAACCTGTATGCAGGTCATAAGCAACAGTCAGAACTGTACATGGAACAAGAGACTGGTTCCAAATAGGAAAAGGAGTATGTCAAGGCTGTATATTGTCACCCTGCTTATTTAACTTATATGCAGAGTACATCATGAGGAACGCTGGGCTGGAAGAAGCACAAGCTGGAATCAAGATTGCTGGGAGAAATATCAATAACCTCAGATATGCAGATGACACCACCCTTATGGCAGAAAGTGAAGAGGAACTCAAAAGCCTCTTGATGAAAGTGAAAGAGGAGAGTGAAAAGGTTGGCTTGAAGCTCAACATTCAGAAAAGAAAGATCATGGCATCTGGTCCCATCACTTCATGGGAAATAAATGGGAAAACAGTGGAGACAGTGTCAGACTTTATTTTTGGGGGCTCCAAAATCACTTCGGATGCTGATTGTAGCCATGAAATTAAAAGACACTTACTCCTTGGAAGGAAAGTTATGACCAACCTAGATAGCATATTAAAAAGCAGAGACATTACTTTGCCAAACAAGGTCCGTCTAGTCAAGGCTATGGTTTTTCCCGTGGTCATGTATGGATGTGAGAGTTGGACTGTGAAGAAAGCTGATCGCTGAAGAATTGATGCTTTTGAACTGTGGTGCTGGAGAAGAATCTTGAGAGTCCCTTGGACTGCAAGGAGATCCAACCAGTCCATTCTAAAGGAGATCAATCCTGGGTGTTCATTGGAGGGACTGATGCTAAAGCTGAAACTGCAATACTTTGGCCACCTCATGCAATGAGTTGACTCACTGGAAAAGACTCTGCTGCTGGGAAAAGTTGGGGGCGGGAAGAGAAGGGGACGACAGAGAATGAGATGGCTGGATGGCATCATCGACTCTATGGAGATGAGTTTGAGTGAACTCCGGGAGTTGGTGATGGACAGGGAGGCCTGGCGTGCTGTGATTCATGGGGTCGCAAAGAGTCAGACACGACTGAGTGACTGAACTGAACTGATTGCTATAGTATTATTTACTATTAGTCGTAGTAGGAAATCTATAGGCAATAATAAATAAAGGGTGGGGACCATGGCTAGTACTCTAAGGTCTTGATATAAGGTACCTATTAGAAAAAAAAAAAAACTTAAAGCTTTCTAAATGCAAAACGTATAATAAGAGAGAGGGAAAGGGGTAGACAGGTTGCACAAATAAAATAGGTTATATAATGAAAGACTATGTGTCTAACAAATACATCTACAACAATACATAAAATAACAACCAAGCAGGTGAGATAAACCTTATACATCTCTTTTACAGATACATGTAGAACACATGTAGAATGTAATAAAATAATGCCTGGAATCTGAAAATAACAGGAATGGGGGAAGTGAGTGGGATTAGACAAGAAGGAAGAAAGACCACACATTGACAGTGGTTGGGTGACGGGTACATGGTGTATCATTATACCAATCTGTCTGCTTTGTACATAGATTTCCCATAAAGGAAGTTAAAACTGAAATGTGCTGAGGGATGGCTAAATATCTTAATGAGTTAAAAATGTTCAATCACTAACATGTCCGTACACATGGACAGAGTAAGTGTGGAATGACCAACAATGATGTTTTTCTGGGTAATGGTAGTTTCTATAGCTTTGGTTGTAGAGTCTTGCTTTCCAACCATAGATATATTTTAGGGGAGTGGTAAAGTGGCTGGAGAAGACTCTTGAGGGTCCCTTGGACGGCAAGGAGATCCAACCAGTCCATTCTGGGGGAGATCAATCCTGGGTGTTCATTGGAAGGACTGATGCTAAAGCTGAAACTGCAATACTTTGGCCACCTCATGCGACGAGTTGACTCACTGGAAAAGACTGATGCTGGGAGTGATTGGGGGCAGGAGGAGACGGGGACGACAGAGAATGAGATGGCTGGATGGCATCACCGACTCGATGGACATGAGTTTGAGTGAACTCCAGGAGCTGGTGATGGACAGGGAGGCCTGGCGTGCTGTGATTCATGGGGTCACAAAGAGTTGGACATGACTGAATGACTGAACTGAAATGAACTGAAAGTGACTGTGCTGGAAAAAATTGAGAAGGACTGAATGCAATGGTACCATGATGAAGGAGTTCAAAGAACACCCATCCTTTTAATGTTTTATGTTGAAAACATTCAAAACCATACTCAAGAGAAATTATTATTGAACATTTGTTGAAAGATTGGGAAGGACCAAGTACATAATCCTTTTAAGCCCAGGACATCGGGCAGGGCGTTCAGCCTTACTTGCTTGCGGAGCTGGTGAGCACACGTGGCCACAGCCATTGCTGACGCACTTCTCTCCTGCTGCACAGTCCGGGTCTTCTCGGCACTGCTCCACACAGATACCTTCACGATCAGAAAAGACTGGGTTGAGACACTTAAATACCACAAATATTTACATTGTAAATGACCATGACCTAATAATATCAGGATACACTTTGATCTAGGTCTCCATTGTTTAAACATGATCTCATAGAGAACCTCATCTGACCCTTCCATCAAATAATATCTGAAGGAATTGCAGGAATATTTGGATTTGAATTCAGGGACATTTCCTTTTAAAGCACATGTCCCTTTTGCTATACAACTCAGTGAAATTAACCTTGAATACAGAGTGGAGCCCCTAAAGGTCAAGAAATTATTTCAGATGAGAATTTATTGGATTCAGATTCCTGAAAAAGGTCTCACTCAGTGTGGCTCTTTGATACTCCTAGAGACAGAGTTTAAAGATGGAGGCAGCCCTGGATGCTGATCAAAGACTTGGGCAAAAGAATAACACCTCCACCACGAATCACATCACCACCGCCAAGAGAATTCTCACTGTAGTTCCTGCCACAGGGTTGACCTGCCTCTGCCATCCACATTATGAATCTCTTCCAATCTCACTTTTATACTCTGTAAACGGAGGTTGTCTGGTGTTGTGGTTTGAGCAAGTAAAGAGAGGCTAGACTAGATGCTGCTGCTAAGTCACTTCAGTCGTGTCCGACTCTGTGTGACCCCATAGACGGAAGCCCACCAGGCTCCCCCTTCCCTGGGATTCTCCAGGCAAGAACACTGGAGTGGGTTGCCATTTCCTTCTCCAATGTGTGAAAGTGAAAAGTGAAAGTGAAGTCGCTCAGTCGTGTCCGACCCTTAGCGACCCCACAGACTGCAGCCTACCAGGCTCCTCCATCCATGGGATTTTCTAGGCAAGAGTACTGGAGTGGCTTGCCATTCATTCATCTTTAAAATGAACTCCAGATAGTAGGACCTGTTCAGGCCTAATTACTCAGCTTCTCCAGGGTTGAGCCTATACATGTATATTTTAATGAGGGCTCCAGCTGATGCTGATGCTGAGATGGACTAGAGATTCTTCCAGAGCCAGTATGTCTGACATTTTAGGATTTCATCAGCTTTTGCCAATTTGTGGAGGAAGGTTGGGGACCACAACTCTTCATCAATATCCAATCATTCATTCATTTGTTCATGGTTCATTTACTCATTTATTCATTCCCTTGTTTCTAATTCATTAGCTTATTCTAAGAAAAATATCAACTCTGTGTAAGGAACAAGACTAGATGTTTCAGGAAATTGGGATGTTTAGTTTTCATATCAACAGGGCAGATTAAAACTAGGATGGGAACTCAAGTTTGCTTTGAAATAACAACAATTCGCATAGTAGTAAGTGACATGAGAAGGGGAATGCAAAGAGTAGATAGGAGTGGTTTAGTGATTACTGTGCTAGAGAATTAGCAGGGATTTGAACTCACAAATAGAGTCACACACATTGACAAAGACCATCCAATGGGGAAAGAATGGGCTTTTCAATAAATGGTGCTGAGAAAATGGACATCCACACACAAACGAATAAATTGGAATTACTGCCTCAAATCATATGTATACATACATACCTACAGCATGGGCTTCCCTTGTGGCCCAGACAGAAAAGAATCTGCCTGCAATGTGAGAGACCTGGACTCAGTCCCTGAGTCAGGAAGATCCCCTGGAGAGGGCATGGCTACCCACTCCAGTATTTTTGCCTGGAGAATTCCATGGACAGAGGGGCCTGGCAGGCTACAGTCCATGGGGCCGGAAAGAGTCAGACAAGACTGAGTGAGAACACACACCCATACAGTATACACACACGTATACAAAAACTCACTCAAAATGGATCAAAGACCTAAATGTAAGACTATAAAGCTCACAGGAGGAAACATAGGTGTAAATCTTTGTGATCTTGGATCGGGCAACGGTTTCTTAAATATGACACCTAAGACAAAAGCAAAAAAAGAGGCATATAAGTCGGCCTTCAAAAAGTTAAAGTCTCTTGTGCATTAAAAAACACTGTCAAGAAAATGGAAAGAAAATCCACAGAGTGGGAGAAACTATTTGCAAATCATATGTCTGTTAAGGGTCAAATATCTAAAACATGCTTCTAAGGAGTCTCAGTGGTGAAGAATCTGACTACAGTGCAGGAGACACGGGTTGGTTCCCTGGGTTAGGAAGATCCCCTGGAGAAGGAAATGGCAATCCACCCTAGTATTCTTGCCTGGGAAATCCCATGAACAGTGGAGCCTGGGGGGGCTAGAGTCCAGGCGGTTGCAAAAGGGTCGGACACATCTTAGCAACTAAACAACGACAACAATCCAGAATATATAATGAATTCTTACAATTCAGCAAGAAAAGGACAAACACTCCCATCTTGCAAAGGTAGGGCTTGAATAGACATTTCTTGAACAGATTATATACAAATGAACATTAAGCATATGAAAAAGCACCCAATATCATTAATCACTAGCGAAATGCAAGTTGAAACCACAATGAGGTATCACAGTAAGATATCCCACAATCACTATGATGGCTATAATTAATAGTCAGGTGTCAACAAGTGTTGGAAAGGATGTGGGAGGAATGAGAACTCTCACAGATTGATGTTGGGTAAACTGGTGCAGGCTTTGTGGAAAACAGAGCTTGGCAGTTCCTCAAGAAATTTATCATAGACTTGCCACATGACTCAACAATTCTACTCCTTGCAAATCCACCCAAGGAAACTGAAAGCATGTTCGCACAAAAATTTATACACAAATGCTCATGGCAGCATAACTTGCTTACTAGCCACAAAGTAGAAATAACATAAATGTCCATCAACTGATGAATGTATAAATCATACCTGGTAGAACTATATGATCCAGCCATAAAAAGGAATGGAGTACTGATAGATGCTACAATTTAGATAAACTTTGAAAAGGTTGAAGAAGCCAGACACAAAAGCCCACATTATTATATAATTTCCTTTACATGAATTATCTATATAGAAAAATGCTTCGAAGATGGAAAGTGGACCAGAAGGGGGTGGGGGGAGGAAAGAACAGGGTGTGTGGCAATGGGTATGGGCTTTCTTTAGGGGGTGATGAATGGTCTGCAATTAGATGGTTATGATGGCTGCACAATGTTGTGAATATATTAAAAACCACTGAGTGGTACACCTTAAAATGGTAAGTTTTATCTCAGTAAACACACACAGGCAAACACAGAGCTTGAGGCCTCAGAGAGCCTGATTTAATTGGTCTAGCTGAGGGTCTTGGCATTGGTGTTCTTAATACACTTCTGGGGGTGATTCTAAAGTATTGGCAGAGCCTCTTCCTACCCAAAATGTGGTCCGTAGGCCAGCATCATCAGCATCACTTAGAAGCTTGTTAAAAATGTAGAATTTTGGACCCCATCCCAGACCTGAATCACAGTCTGCAGTTTAACAGGATTCTTGGGTAATTCCTGTCATATTAAAGTTTGAGAACTACTGCACTAGTCTAGAAGAACTGAGTGTGTCCATTATGTTTATGATGGAAATAGTACAATGGGACTTTGAAGGATTAAGGAGATTTCCACAGTCAGGATTGGGGAGGTTGTCACATATGAGAACATATTTACATTTTGAGGATATCAGTCGCCTGATTAGAGCTGCACTTTGGGAAGAATAATCTCACATTCAAGCATAGTGTTGGCTGGAATTCAACACACAACATGTGTTTTAGGGGAGAAAGAATTCCAAGAGTATTGCAAGGGTCCAGGTATGTAACTAGGGTGGTGGCAATCAGATTGCAAAGGCTATAAGAGAAACTGTGAAAGAAGATTTTACAAAGTCTGGTCATTGATTCTATGAGGGGAGCAAGATAGCAAGAGAAATCATCTTTGGCTGTGAAAGTGTAGGAAAAGAAAGCCAAAGGCGCAGAAAAGGAAGAGCAAAGAGAGAAGCCATGGAAGAGGGTTTCAGACTGAAAAATCATGAACAGTGGCAGATTCTGCAGAGATACCAAGAAGGCTAACTATTGAAGAAGATTATTAGATTGTCAACCAGGAAGATATTGATGCTTTGGGAGAGTGAAGTGGGGGGATAATTGATGGGGGGGATATTGGTGGTGATTATAGTGGTGGCGGTGGTTGAAGCAATATTAGAAGGGCTCAGGTGTGATTGGTAACTGTCAAGAAAGACAGAAAACAGAAGTGGGTTCAGAAGCAGGTTTCTCAACAATGCAGAAATGTATTTGTTTGTAGGTAGAAGCAAATGGAGAGAAGAGGGTAGAGATGCTGGGAACAGACCCAGAAGCTGATGCAGCAGAGTCAGAGGGGGAGGTGAGGGCAGTGCAAATGGAGAGGTTGGTCTTTGGAGAAAGGGAGAGAGGAGGTCAGCAGATACAGAGGGATGCTGGCATGGGGATTTGTTCGGAAAATTAAAGTGTCCCCCAGTGTCTCCTTACGTGGACTGTTCTCCATGTTTACCCATCCCCGCTCCTTCCCCTCTTTAGACTGCACACGACAGCCCTAGATTTCCCACTTCCTGACTCTCTTGTTCTGAGAGGTGGGACAAGACTTACCAATTGCCTGGAGCCCTGTGTTGAGGGTGAGAAGACTGGCCAGGAGGAAGAGGCCGCCCAACTTCATGTTGCTAGTTGAGGCCATCGTGTGCAGGTGATGCAGCAAGGCTCAGGCAGCTGAGATTTATACGCTGCTGGACAGAGAGCCTGGCCTGTGTTCAAGGCCACCATTGGCATATAGGAAACTTGAAACTTGGACCTCTGCCAAGCAGCTGACTTTGCTGGGAAAAAAAGAACCAAAAATAAATAAATAAATAAAATAAAAACCCTCACAAACTCTGTGTGGTGTTGGGCAATGTTTGTTTTCCAAGCAAGTTCTTTGAGACATGGTTCTCAGTGTAATTAAAAAAAAAACCTATCAGATGAGAAAGCGAGAGATGTGAGGGCGGGTGAAGGAGACAGTGACAGAAGATAGATGAATATAGATGGACAGACAGATAGACAGATATAGAGAAGCCATGCCGTGCCCAGTGGCTTCAGTCGTGTCCGACTCTTTGCTGGCCCATGGACTGTAGCCTGCCAGGCTCCTCTGTCCATGGGATTCTCCAAGCGAGAATACTGGAGTGGGTTGCCATTTTCTCCTCCAGGAGATCTTCCCAATGCAGGGATGGAACCAGAGCCTCATGCACTGCAGGCAGATTCTTTAGTATATGAGCCACCACGGAAGCTCATAGATAGAAGAGGTAACTCAACAACCTCTGGTGTGCAAGGTGCTTTCCTCTTTAAGCATCACAACTGAGGTACCACAAGGTTAAATAGCTTGCTTGAGGTCACGGAGCTACTAAATGGGGTTCAGACTCAGATATTACTGGCTTCGTGTTTCATGACTTCTTTCCTATAACCCTCTGTCTCTGCATCAGCACCTGGGCCTAAATATTGCATTGCATTGGATGATACCGTGAAGGGACACATCGTTCTCCTTCTTCCCTAAAGGCGGTGCTAACTATTTGTGCATCTATATGCTTGTAGATGTATGTAGATGTAGACTGATAGATGCATGAGAGTGCAGAAAAATTCCGGAACAATGACCTCTCAAGTAGTACCAGCACTCACCTCCTCTTAGGAGTAACAGAGTGAGTTGGGGGGTTTAGGTACTCAAGAGGTCTTTAGTGTCAACTGAAATAAGACTAAGGTAAGGAGGATACATTGACATATTACTTGTACAATTAACAATGAATGACGGAAGAAAGAAAAACTCCCTAATATACAGAGACTGGACTGGAGAGTTGCAAGACTAGTGTCAGGAAGTACTGTTAGGAGGGCTTATTAAAAATATTATATTGCAACGTAGAGAAACATATCTATCCAATCTGTCTCCCATACCCCTGACCTCCCCTAAACTCTTTGATACTGTATTTACCCTACAGGACTTAAGAATCCACCAATTAGTGCTCCTTGTGATGGACTATGAAGAAAGCTGAGCGCCAAAGAATTGATGCTTTTGAACTGTGGTGCTGGAGAAGGCTCTTGAGAGTCCCTTGGACTGCAAGGAGATCCAACCAGTCCATTCTAAAGGAGATCAATCCTGGGTGTTCATTGGAAGGACCGATGCTAAAGCTGAAACTCCAATACTTTGGCCACCTGATGCCAAGAGTTGACTCACTGGAAAAGACTCTGATGCTGGGAGGGATTGGGGGCGGGAGGAGAAGGGGATGACAGAGAATGAGATGGCTGGATGGCATCACCAACTCGATGGACATGAGTTTGAGTGAACTCCGGGAGTTGGTGATGGACAGGGAGGCCTGGCGTGCTGTGATTCATGGGGTTGCAAAGAATCAGACACGACTGAGCGACTGAACTGAACTGAACTGTGATGCTGGGTGAGAGATGAACAAACTTGTCCCTGGATGCCAAGACCTCTTTCTTCAGTCTGGGTGCCACTGAAAGTCATTTACTCTCTCTTCTCACCTTCACAAATTCAGAAGAAATAAAATTGGAATCCTTCTTGTGCAATCAGTCAAAAAAATAGCTGAGCCAAGTCTCATGCATAAACAAGTTTTGGCTCTCACCTCTTGCCCCAGCTGTCCTGCGCAGAAAGTACCACGGTAGGTTAGAATGCCTCAACTTTTGCTTTCTTCATCTGGGAAGATGGGACACTAGGGAGATGAAAACCCAGATGCTCATTCTAGTAAATCACATGGTTATAAATCAGTGCAAACTCCTCTCCGCTTTTGATTTCTCTTTCTAACCCTTTCAATACCTCGAAGTACCCTCACTCTGATCTCTGTCAATAGCATCTACTGGAAAAACCTGCATTGTTGGAGACACCTATGGACTTTATGCTTCCCTGCACCAAAGTACCACCCAGCAGGGATGGGTTCCACCATAAACTCATGATCAACAGCTTCAACGATGCCCTGCAATTTTAGTACAATTTCAACACAAGCTCCCACTCTTCATAAAGTGAAGTGAAGTGAAAGTCACTCAGTCGTGTCTGACTCTTCGTGACCCCATGGACTATATAGTCCATGGAATTCTCCAGACCAGAATACTGGAGAGGGTAGCCTTTCCCTTCTCCAGGGGATCTTCCCAACCCAGGGATCAAACCCAGGTCTCCCACATTGCAGGTGGATTCTTTACCAGCTGAGCCGCAAGGAAAACCCATTCTTTATCAGGATTATTAAAAATCTTGTCCATGTTTCTCAAACCTCAGTCTCTTCCAGTCCTTCATACTCAGAAGTTAACCTCAACTCCTCTACAGGAAAAAAATTTGAACTACTAAATCAATTTCTTTAAGAGATGTAAGACACTTAGTGGCAAAGTGCCTCTGTTAAGATACCTTTTGGTGAACAATTTTCCCACCCCATAGGGTGGATTTCTGCAGGTTCTCTGGGTGCAGCACCAAACTGACCATGATTCCATGAATCTGATCTTGCCTTCTCCAAGAAGGTCCATATCTCATCCCTGGGGGTAAGGATGCCTTGGGCACTCTATCTTAGTCCTAGAATTTGTGGCTGTTTCTTATATCTGCCACCCTCATACTTTTTAGAATTCTCTTTACTCCTGCTAGTCAGTCCCTCAGTCAACAAAAGAATCCAAAATGCAGTACTTGGGTGCAGTCTCAAAAACAACAGAATGATCTCAGTTTGTTTCCAAGGCAAACCATTCAACATCAGAGTAATCTAAGTCAACGCCTCAACTACTGATGCCAAAGAAGCTTACGTTGACCAGTTCTATGAAGACCTACAACTTCTAGAACTAACACCAAAAAAAAAAAAAAAATGTCCTTTTCATCACAGGAGATTGGAATGCAAAAGTAGGAAGTCAAGAGATACCTGGGATAACAGGCAAGTTTGGCCTTGGAGTACAAAATGAAGCCGGGTGAAGGCCAACAGTTTTGTCAAGAGACCATGCTGATCATAGCAAACACAATTTTCCAACAACACAAGAGATGACTCTACGTATGGACATTACCAGATATCTGTTCGACATGAAAATCAAATTGACTATGTTCTTTGTAGTCAAAGATGGAGAAACTCCATCAGTTCAGTTCAGTTCAGTTCAGTCGCTCAGTCGTGTCCGACTCTCCGCGACCCCATGAATCACAGCACGCCAGGCCTCCCTGTCCATCACCAACTCCCGGAGTTCACTCAAACTCATGTCCATCGAGTCGGTGATGCCATCCAGCCATCTCATTCTCCGTCGTCCCCTTCTCCTCCCGCCCCCAACCTTTCCCAGCATCACAGTCTTTTCCAGTGAGTCAACTCGTCGCATGAGGTGGCCAAAGTATTGCAGTTTCAGCTTTAGCATCAGTCCGTCCAATGAACATCCAGGATTGATCTCCTCTAGAATGGACTGGTTGGATCTCCTTGCAGTATAAGGGACTCTCAAGAGTCTTCTCCAACACCACAGTTCAAAAGCATCGATTCTTCGGCGATCAGCCTTCTTCACAGTCCAACTCTCACATCCATACATGACCACGGGAAAAACCATTGCCTTGACTAGACGGACCTTGGTTGGCAAAGTAATGTCTCTGCTTTTTAATATATTATCAAGGTTGGTCATAACTTTCCTTCCAAGGAGCAAGCGTCTTTTAATTTCATGGCTGCAATCAGCATCTGCAGTGATTTTGGAGCCCAAAAAAACGAAGTCTGACACTGTTTCCACTGTTTTTCCATCTATTTCCCATGAAGTGACGGGACCAGATGCCATGATCTTTGTTTTCTGAATGTTGAGCTTCAAGCCAACCTTTTCACTCTCCTCTTTCACTTTCATCAAGAGGCTTTTGAGTTCCTCTTCACTTTCTGCCATAAGGGTGGTGTCATCTGCATATCTGAGGTGATTGATATTTCTCCCGGCAATCTTGATTCCAGCTTGTGCTTCTTCCAGCCCAGCGTTCCTCATGATGTACTCTGCATATAAGTTAAATAAGCAAGATGACAATATACAACCTTGACGTACACCTTTTCCTATTTGGAACCAGTCTGTTGTTCCATGTCCAGTTCTAACAGTTGCTTCCTGACCTGCATACAGGTTTCTCAAGAGGCAGGTCAGGTGGTCTGGGATTCCCATCTCTTTCAGAATGTTCCACAGAGAAACTCCATACAATCAATAAATACAAGACCTGGAGCTAACTGTGGCTCAGATTATCATTTCCTTATTGCAAAATTCAGGCTTAACTTGAAGAAAGTAGGGAAAACCAAGAGACCATTCAGGCATGATCTAAATTAAATCCCTTATGATATGCAGTGGAGATGATGAATAGATTCAAAAGATTAGATCTGATAGACAGAGTGTCTGAAGAACTATGGATCAAGGTTCGTAACATTGTACAGGAGGCAGTGACCAAACCCATCTCAAAGAAAAAGATGTACAAGAAGGTGAAGTGGTTGTCTGAGTAGGCTTTACAAATAGGAAAGAAGAGAAGTGAGGCAAGGAAAAAAGGGATAGATATACCCAACTGAATGTGAAGATCCAGAGAATAGCAAGGAGAGACAAGAAAGCCTTTTTACGTGAATAATGCAAAGAAATAGAGGGAAAAGATAGAATGGGAAAGACCAGAGATCTCTTCAAGAAATTTGAGATATCAAGGGAACATTTCACATAAGGATGGGCACAATAAAGGACAGAAAAGGTAAGGACCTGACAGAAGCAGAAGAGATTAAGAAGAGGTGGCAAAAATATTCAGAACAATTATACAGGAAAGGTCTTAATGACCCAGATAAACTCAATGGTGTGGTCACTCACCTAGAACCAGACATCCTGCAGTGTGAAGTCAAATGGGCCTTTGGAAGTACTACTACCAACAGAGCTAATGGAAGTGATGAAATTCCAGCTGAGCTATTTAAAATTCTAAAGGATGATGCTGTTAATGTGCTGCACTCAATATGTCAGCAAATTTGGAAAACTCAACAGTGGCCACAACTGGAAAAGTTCAGTTTTCATTCCAATTCCAAAGAAAGGCAATGTCAAAGACTATTCAAACTACATACAAATTTTCTCATTTCAATGCTAACAAGGTTATGCTCAAAATCCTTCTAGCTAGGCTTTAGCAGGACATGAACTGAGAGCTTTCATATGTAAAAGGTGGGTTTAGAAACTGTAACGGGACCAGAGATCAAATTGTCAAAATTTGTTGGACGATGGAGAAAGCAAGGAAATTCCAGAAAAACATATACTTCTGCTTCATTTACTACGCTAGATCCTTTGACTGTGTGGATCACAACAAACTGTGGAAAATTCTTTAAAGAGATGGAAGTATCAGAACACTTTACCTGTCTCATGAGAAACTTGTATGGGGCTCAAGAAGCAACAGTCAGGACCAGACATGGAACAACTAAATGACTGGTTCAAAATTGGGAAAGGGGTACATCAAGACTGTATATTGTCATTCTGCTTATTTAACTTATATGAAGAGTACAGCATGTGAAATGCTGGGTTGGATGAGTCACAAGCTAGAATCAAGATTGCTGGGAGAAATATCAACAACCTCTGATATGCAGTTGATACCACTCTAATGGCAGAAAGTGAAGAGCAACTAAAAAGTCTCTTGACAAGGGTGAAATATGAGAGTGGAAAAAGCTGGCTTGAAACTCAATATTAAAAAGAAGACTAAAACCAAACGGCATCTAGTCCTATCACTTCATGGCAAATAGAAGAGGAAAAAGTGGAAACAGTGACATGTTTTATTTTCCTGGGCTCCAAAACCACTGTGTATGGTAACTGCAGCCAGGAAATTAAAAGATGCTTGCTCCTTGGAAGGAAGGCTATGATGAACCTAGACAGCATACTAAAAAGCAGACATATCACTGCCCAGAAAGGCTCATATAATCAAGTTCAGTTCAGTTGCTCGCTCTACGATCCCATGAACTGCAGCACTCCAGGCCTCCCTGTCCATCACCAACTCCCAGAGTTTACTCAAACTCGTGTCCATCGAGTTGGTGATGCCAACTCAGTCATCTCACCCTCTGTCATCCCCTTCTCCTCCTGCCTTCAATCTTTCCAGCATCAGGGTCTTTTCACATGAGTCAGTTCTTTGCCTCAGGTGGCCAAAGTATTGGAGTTTCAGTTTCAGGATCAGTCCTTCCAATGAATATTCAGGACTGATTTCCTTTAGGATGGACTGTGGTTTTTCCAGTAGTCATGTATGAATGTGAGAGTTGGACTATAAAGAACACGAAGCACCAAAGAATTGATGCTTTCAAAACATGGCATTAGAGAAGACTCTTGAGAGTCCCTTGGACTTCAAGGAGATCAAATTAGTCAATACCAAAACGTATGAACCCTGAATATTTGTTGGAAGGGCTGATGCTGAAGCTGAAACTCCAATACTTTGGCCACCTGAGGGGAAGAGCTGACTCATTGGAAAAAACCCTGATGCTGGGAGAGATTGAGGGCGGGAGGAGAAGGGGGCAGCAAAGGAGGAGATGATTAGGTAGCATCACTGACTCAATGGATGTGAATTTGAGCAAACTCTTGGAGGGAGACAGTGGAGGACAGAGGAGCCTGGCGTGTTGCAATCCATGGGGTCGCAAAGAGTTGTACACAACTTAGCGTCTGAACAACAGCAAAGTAAATGCTTTGTTACTCTAACCCCTCTTGCAGTGAGTCATTCTTTATATTAAACTTACTCTGTTCAAGTAACTGAATGGTCCCTTTCTCCTGGTTGAATCCAGATTGGTACCCTACCAAGGCTAACTCAAGAACTAAATAACCTGGAAGTCCTATATCTCTTAAAAAATTGTACCAGCAGCTTAAATGTTGTTGTTTTTTTTTTCTGTAAAGGAGGAGGCAAGGACATCTGCCAAGTGTGAGGGACTGAAAGAGATTGACGTTTAAGAAACACGGACAAGATTTTCAATAGTCCTTTGCAAGACTGAGAGTTTGTGTTGAAATTGTACTAAAATCTCAGGGCAAAGTTGAAGTTCTATATGAAGCTGTTGATCATGAATTTATGGTGGAACCCATCCCTGCTGGGTGGTACTTTGGTGCAGGGACTCGTAAAGTCCATAGTTAGGGGTCTCCAACAATGGGGGTTTGCCAGTAGGTGCTATTGACAGAGGCCAGAGTTAGGGTACTTCAAGGTAAAGAGGTTAGAAAGAGAAATAGAAAGCAGAGAGGAGTTTACATTGATTTTCAACCAGGTGATTTACTAGAATGAACATCTGAGTTTTAATTCATCACACCAGAGCCTTGTCTTCCCAGAGAAAGTGAAAGTTTGGGCATTCTAACCCCAATGTGGTACATTCTGTGCAGGACAGCTGGGGCAGGGAAGGAAAGCCAAAACTTGTTTACACATGAGAGCTGGCTCAGGTATTTTTTCGACTGATTGCACAAGAAGAATTCCAGTGAAGCTGGGAAGAGTGAGTAAATGCTTTTCAGTGGCACTCAGACTGCAGAAAGAGGGCTGCCATCCAGGGACAGGTTTGTTCATCTCTTTCCCAGCAACAAAAGGAGAGTTGATGGATTCATACGTCCTGTAGGGTAAACACAGTTTCAGAGAGTTTAAGGCAAGTCAGGGGTATGAGAGACAGATTGGGTAGATAACGTTTCTCTATGTTGCAATATACGTTTAATAAGCCCTCCTAACTGCACTTCCTGACCCTCGTTGTGCAACTCTTCAACCTAGTCTCCATATTTTAGGGAGTTTTTCTCTCTTTTGTCCTTAATTGTTAATTGTGCAAGTGATATATGAATGTCTCTTCCTTACCTTAGTCTTATATCAGTCGACATTAAAGACCCCTTGATCTCTTAAGCCCCCAACTCACTCAGCTATTCCTAAGAGGTGTGCTGTTTCTACTTGAGAGGTTATTGTTCCAGAATTTTTCTGCTACATGTGTATAGATGCACAAATATTTAGCACCGCCTTAGGAAAGGGAGAAAACAGGTGTGTCCCTTCACAGTATCATCCGATGCAATACAACATTTAGACCCAGGTGCGGATGCAGAGACAGAGGGTTACAGGAAAGGAGTCATGAAACACGAAGCCAATAATATCTGAGTCTGAACCCCATTTAGTATCTTTGTAACCTCAAACAAAAGAGTTGGGGATGCCAGCCCACCTTACCTGTCTCCTGAGAAACCTGTATGGGACTCAAGAAGCAACAGTCAGAACTAGACATGGAACAACTGACTTATTCAAAATTGGGGAAAGAGTATGTTAAGGCTGTATATTGTTACCCTGCTTGTTTAACTTATATGAAGAGTACAGCATGTGAAATGCTGGGTTGGATGAGTCACAAGCTAGAATCAAGATTGCTGAGAGAAATATCAACAACCTCTGATATGCAGTTGATACCCCTCTAATGGCAGAAAGTGACGAGAAACTAGAGAGCTTCTTGATGAGGGTGAAAGAGGAGAGTGAAAAAGTTGGCTTAACACTCAATATTCAACCAGTTGAGTTTGGTTGGCAACCAGTCCCATGAAGTATGGCAAATACACGGAGAAAAAAATGGAATCAGTGACAGGTTTTATTGGGGCGGGGGGGCTCCAAAATCACTTTGGAAAATTCTGAAAGAGAATACCAGACCACCTGACCTGCCTCTTGAGAAACCTGTATGCTGGTCAGGAAGCTACAGTTAGAACTGGACATGGAACAGCAGACTGGTTCCAAATAGGAAAAGGAGTGCATCAAGGCTGTGTATTGTCATCCTGCTTATTTAACTTATATGCAGAGTACATCATGAGGAATGCTGGACTGGAAGAAGCACAAGCTGGAATCAAGATTGCCGGGAGAAATATCAATAACCTCAGATATGCAGATGACATCACCCTTATGGCAGAAAGTGAAGAGGAACTCAAAAGCCTCTTGATGAAAATGAAAGAGGAGAGTGAAAAAGTTGGCTTAAAGCTCACCATTCAGAAAACTAAGATCATGACATCTGGTCCAATCACTTCATGTCAAATAGATGCGGAAACAGTGGAAACAGTGTCAGACTTTATTTTGGGGGGCTCCAAAATCACTGCAGATGCTGATTGCAGCCATGAAATTAAAAGACGCTTACTCCTTGGAAAGAAAGTTATGATCAACCTAGACAGCATATTGAAAAGCAGAGACGTCACTTTGCCAACCAAGTTCGTCTAACCATAACTATGGTTTTTCCAGTAGTCATGTACAGATGTGAGAGCTGGACCATGGAGAAGATTCAGCACCAAAGAATTGATGCTTTGGAATCATGATGCTGGAGAAGACTCTTGAGAGTCCCTTGGACTGCAAGGAGATCAAACCAGTCAATCCAAAAGGAAATCAACCCTGAATATTCATTGGAAGGACTAATGCTGAAGCTGAAACTCCAATGTTTTGGCCACTTGACACAATAAGCAGACTCACTGATGCTGGGAAAGACTGAGGACAGGAAAGATGGGGTGGGGACAGATGATGCCATGATAGGATGGCATCACTGACTCAATGGACATGAATCTTAGCATACTCCAGGAGACAGTGAAGGACAGGGAAACCTGGTGTGCTGCAGCCCATGGGGTCACTAAGAATTGGACACAGCTTAGTGACTGAGCAACAACCTCAAGCAAGCTATTGAATCTTGTCATACCTCAGCCATGATGCTTAAAGAGGAAAGCATTTTGCACACAGAGGTTGTTGAGTTACCTCTTCTGTATGTCATCTATCTTCTCTTCTCTCATTGTCTTTCCCTTTCTCCCTCCCTTCGCTTCTCTCTCTCATCTGATCCATTTATTTATTACTAAGGAGATATAGCCCCCTTGTCTCAAAAGCTGGTTTGGAAAACAAACATTGCCCAGCACCACAAAGTTTGTGGGTTTGTTTTTTCCCAGAAAAGTTAACTGCTTGACAAAGTCCAGGATTCACGTTACCTAAATGTTGACAGTGGCCATGAACTCTGGCCCAGCCCTCTGTTCAGGAGGGTTATAAATCTCAGCTGCTTGGGTCTGCTCCATCATCAGTACCCAAAGGCCTCAATTAGCAACATGAAGTTGGGCGGTCTCTTCCTCCTGGCCAGTCTCCTCACCCTCAACATAAGGCTCCAGGCAATTGGTAAGTCTTGTCCCACCTCTCAGAACAAGAGAGTCAGGAAGTGGGAAATCTAGGACTGTCATGTGCAGTCTAAAGAGGGGAGGGAATGGGATGGGTAAACATGGAGAACGGTCCACATGAAGAGACCCTGAGGGACACTTTAATTTTCCCCACGAGTCCCCATGTGTCTGCTGACCTCCTCTCTCCCTTTCTCCAAAGGCCAACCTCTCCATTTGCACTGCCCTCACCTCCCCCTCTGACTCTGCTGCATCAGCTTCTGGGTCTCTCCCCAGTATTTCTAACCCTCTTTTCTCCATTTGATTCTGCTGCTGCTGCTGCTAAGTCGCTTCAGTCATGTCCAACTCTGTGCGACCCCATAGACAGCAGCCCACTAGGCTCCCCCATCCCTGGGATTCTCCAGGCAAGAACACTGGAGTGGGTTGCCATTTCCTTCTCCAATGTGTGAAAGTGAAAGTGAAGTCGCTTAGTCGTGTTCGAATCTTAGCTACCCCATGGACTGCAGCCTACCAGGCTCCTCCACCCATGGGATTTTCCAGGCAAGAGTACTGGAGTGGGGTGCCATTGCCTTCTCCCCATTTGATTCTACCTACAAGCAAATAAATTCCCACATTGTTGAGACATTTTTCTGAACCCTCTTCTGTCTTCTCTTTCTCTTTCTTCCACACCACTGACCCCTGCGCCCTTCCAATATATCTTCAACCACCACCAATACAGTCATCACTGATACCAACCCCCCACCCGCACCCCACACTCCACTCTCCAAAAGCAGCAATACCTTCTCGGTTGACAATCTAAGAATTTTTCTCAGTTGTCAATCTCCTTGGTATCTCTGAAGAACTGACATTGTTCAGGATCTTTTCAGTCTGAAACTCTCACTGATGGCTTCTCTCTTTGCTCTTCCTTTTCTATGCCTTTGGCTTTCTTTTATTTCTACCAATACCCACCCCCAACTTTATTGGCTCACAGTCAAACATGATTTCTCTGGTTGCCTTGCTCCTGCCTTGAGCTTAGTCACTAAGTCGTGTCCCACTCTTTGAGACCCCATGGACTGTAGCCCACCAGGCTCCTCTGTCCACGGGATTTTTCCAGGCAAGAATACTGGAGTGGGTTGCCATTTCCTCCTCCAGTGGATCTTCCCAACCCAGGGATTGAATCCATGTCTCCTGCATTGGCAGGTGGATTTTTCACTATTGCGTCATCTGGGAAGACTGCTCCTCCCACTCCTACGTAATCAATGGCCAGTCTTTGTGAAATCTTTCACAACTTCTCTTACAGTCTTTCCAAACTGACCTGTACCACCCTAGTCACATACCTGGACCCTTGCAATACTCTTGGAACTCTCTCTCATCTAAAACACGTATTGTATGTTGAATTCCAGCCAACTCTGTGCATGAATGTGAGATTGTTCTTCCCAAAGTGCAACTCTAATCAGGTGACTGATTTCCTCAAAATGCAAATCTGTTCTCTTCTGTGATGACCTCCCCAACTCCTGCCTGTGGAAATCTCCTTAATCCTTGAAAGCCCCACTGTACTGGCTATTTCCACCATAAGCATAATGAACATACTCATTCTTTCTAGATTAGGCAGTAGTTCTCAAACTTTAATATGATAGGAATCATCCAAGGATTCTGTTAAATTATGGATTGTGATTCATGTCTGGAGTGGGGCCCAAGATTACGAGTTCTTAACAAGCCTCACGGTGATGCTAATAACCCTGGCCAACAGACCACATTCTAGGTAGAAGAGACTCTGCCAGCACTTTTGAGTCACCCCAAAAAGCTTGTTAAAAGAGACTAATGCTAACATCCTCTGCTCAGGTTCTCTGAGGTCTCTAGCTTTCTCTGTGTGGGGTGTGTGTACTTACTGAGATAAAATTACCATTTTAAGGTGTACCACTCAGTGGTTTTGGTACATTCACATTGTTGGGCAGCCATCACCATTCATCACCCCCAGAAGAGATCCCATACCATGATCCAACTCTCTCTTCTGAACTTCCCCCACCCCCGGCAACCTCTAATCTACTTTCCATCTCTAAGCACTTTTCTATTCTAGCTATTTCATATTAAGGAACTCATTTAATAATATGGTCTTTTGTGTCTGGCTTCTTTCACTATTTTCAAGGTTCATTTAAGTTGTAGCATCTGTCAGTACTCCAGTCTTTTTCATGGTTGGATTGTGTAGATCTACCAGATATGATTTATACATTCATCAGTTGATGGACACTTGGGTGATTTCTACTTTGTGGCTAGTATGAAGTTAATGTTGCTACGAGCACTCATGTGCAAATTTTTGTGTGAACATGTTTTCAACTCTGTAGGGTAAAATTGCTAGAGTGGACATAGTCACGTAGCAAGTCTATGTTTGATTTTTTGAGGAGCTGCCAAGCTGTTTTCCACAGAGCCTGCACCAATTTAACCGCGATCAACCAGTGAGAGTTCCAATTGCTCCCATATCGTTGCCAACATTTGCTGAAACCTGACATTTGATTATAGCCATCATAGCAATTGAAAAGTGGTATCCCATTGGGGTTGCAATTCACATTTTCCCAGTGACTAATGATGTTGGACTCTTTTTCATATACTTAATGATCATTTGCATGTGATGTATTCAAGAAATAGCTATTCAAGTCCTCCTTTTGCAAAATAGAAGTGTTTGTCCTTTTCTTGATGAGTTGTAGGAATTCATGATATATTCTGGATATTAGACTGTTATTAGATGCATGATTTGCAAATATTTTCTCCTATTCTATGATTTATCCTTTCATTTACATGATAGTGTCTGGCTTCTTTAACGGACAAAAGTCATTAATTTTATGAAGTGCAACTTCTTTACCTCTTTCGTTGCTGTGTTTTGGGTCATTTTTAAGAAATCATTGCCCAATTCAAGGTCACAAAGATTCACACTGATGATTCCTTCTAAGAGTTTTATAGTTTTAGCTCTTTTAGTCAGGTCTTTGATCCATTTTGAATGATTTTTTTGTGTATGTAGGTATGTATACTATGTATGTATGCATTTATGGTTTGAGATGGTAATCCAAATTTATTTTTTGGCATGTGGATGTCTATTTGTCCCAGCATCATTTGTTGAAAAAAAAAATCCCATTCTTTCCCCCACTGAACGGTCTTTGTCAGTGTGTGTGTGTGTGTGTGTGTGTGTGTTTAAATCCCAGCTAATTCTCCAGCACAGTCATGGTTAAACCACTCCTCTCCACTCTTTTCAGTACCTCTGTCATGTCACTTTCTATCAAACATGTTTAACGTTGTGAATTAGTCTGTTGAGAGCAAACTTTGATTTCCCATCCTGATTATTTCTGCCTTGCTGATATGAAACCTGACTCATACCTCTATTTCTTCAAATATCTAGTCCCTGTTCTTTACACATATAGTAGGTACTTCTTAAAGAATAAGTTGATGAATTAGAAACAAGGGAATGAATGAGTAAATAAACCATGAATGAATCAACAAATGGCTGAATATTAATAAAGGGTAGTGATCCCCAACCTTCCTCCACAAATGGGCAACAGCTTATGAAATCCTAAAATGTCAGAGACCTGCTGTCTCTGGGAGAATCTCTACTCCAGCTCAGCATCAGCGTCATGTGGAGCCTGTATAGGCTCAACCTTGGAGAACCTGAGTAATCAGGTCTGGACCAGGTCCTACTCTCTGTAGTTCATTTGAAAGCTCCCAGATGATTCTGATCATCAGCCACATTTGAGAGTCACTCATCTAGTCCAACCTCTCTTTACTTGCTCAAGCCACACACAAGACAACCCCCATTTACAGACGATAACATGGACACGGAATGAGATTCATTGCGAGGGTGGCAGGAGCAGGTCAACCACTGGCAGGCACCACAGTGAGAATCCTCTTGTAGGTGGTGATATGCTTGTTGGTTGCAAAGTTCTTTTGCCCAAGACTTTGAAGCAGCTTTGAGGGTCTGCTTCCATCTTTAAACTCTATCTCTATGAGTATCAAGACTAGAATCCAATAAGTGCTTCCATCAGAAATAATTTCTTTGCTCATGTATGGCAGAAACACAATATTGTAAAGCAATTAATCTTCAATTAAAAATAAATATTAAAAAAGAATAGTTTCTTGACCTTTGGGGGCTCAACTCTGTATTCGAGGTTAATTTCACTGAGTTGCATAACACAAGGGACATGTACATTAACGGTAAACAACCCTGAATTCAAATCCGAATAACCCAGATCTTATTTACTGGAAGGGTCGGATGAGGTTCTATTGAAGCTCATGTTTACACAGTGAAGTCCTAGATCAAAGTGTATCCTGATGTTAATAGGTCACGGTCATTTACAAGATAAATATTCATGGTATTTAAGTGTCTCAACCCAGTCTTTTCTGATCGTGAAGGTATCTGTGTGGAGCAGTGCCGAGAAGACCAGGATTGCGCAGCAGGAGAGAAGTGCGTCAGCAATGGCAGTGGCCACGTGTGCTCACCAGCTCCGCAAGCAAGTAAGGCTGAGCGCCCTGCCCGAATTCCTCAGCTCAGCAGGGATATGCTTGGTCTTGCCCAGCCTTCCAACTGCTTGGCATACACACAGCCGAGCAGCTCAGTTACCTTGTGCTAAGTCCTCTGAGTACTACCTACTACCTGCGTGCTAAGTCTCCTCAGTCACGTCCCCCTCTGTGTGACCCTGTGGACTGTAGCCCGCCAGGCTCCTCTGTCCGTGGGATCCTCCAGGCAAGAGTACTGGGGAGGGTTGCCATGCCCTGCTAGTCCCCATTTTCATGTCTCTCCAGTACTTGGGATAGCTGACAATCCATTCTTAGTAGGTTCCTCAGGAAGCTCCCACGGAAACCACGTCCCCAGTCGTCTCGATCAGTCGCTGCATCGCTTCCCACAGATTTCTGCACAGAGGGAGACGCCTCACTGCTCTGGGGGAGTTTACTGCTGTGTCTCCTTTCATCCGCTCATATTTTGGAGTTTGAGGGGACACATTGTTCCGCAGTTTCGTTGTCTACGTGTTTTAAATGTTATTTTGATAGCTTTGTGGGTTTTTACAGGGAGATTTTAGAGAACTCAAAAACGTATGCAATCTACACAATTAAAACCATTTTTCCAGAATCTGACATTATTTTTATTGAACAACTTCTTTTGCCTTTATGAATTGTCTGCTTGATCCTTTTGCCCATTTTTCTGTTACATTATCAATTGTTACTGTTAATTTATAAGGAATTCTGGATGCAAGTTTTTTGTTATATGCATGGATTATAAACAGTTTCTGCTAATGTGGCTTTCTTTTCACTCTCTTAATGCTGTCATTCAATTAAAAAACATTCCTAATTTTAATGAGATTCCATCTACCTATCTGTTTTAATGGTCAGTAATACTTCTGTGATATTTAAGAAATACTTGCCTATCCCGAGATCATAAAGCTATCTGTTATAGTATCTGCTAGAAGCTTTATTGCTTTACCTTTTACTTAGGTCTATAACCTATCTGGAACAGATTTTATTGTGTGGTATGAGAAGAGACACGGAGAATGCAATGGCAAGCCACTCCAGTACTATTGCCTAGAAAATCCCATGGATGGAAAGCCTGGTAGGCTGCAGTCCGTGGGGTCGCTAAGGGTCAGACACGACTGAGCGACTTCACTTTCACTTTTCACTTTCACACATTGGAGAAGGAAACGGCACCCCACTCCAGTGTTCTTGCCTGGAGAATCCCAGGGACAGGGGAGCCTAGTGGGCTGCCGTCTATGGGGTCACACAGAGTCGGACACTACTGAAGTGACTTAGCAGAAGCAGCAGCATGAGAAGAGACAAGATTCCTTTAAAAAATATATATGTGAACAATCCAGTTAACCCAATTGCATTTCAGTTCTGCAGTTTTGCTTAATATTATCTTGTTTTCTTGATTATTGTTGGTTTGGGGGAAACCATATAAACTTTTAGAATAAGCTTATCTATTTTTGTGAAAAATTCTTCTATGATTTTGACTGGGATAGTATTATCTTTATTGGGGTGGGGGAACTGACATGTTTATGACACAATCTTTTCATTCAGAAACATGGCGTCTCTCTCCATTTATAAGATAGCTAATTTTTTTTCTTAGTAGTATCATATATTTTTCTGCACATAATTGGTTAGATTCATTTTTTGAATGTTATTGTAAAGGCATTTAACTTATTTATTTTCAAACTCAAGACTTCAAAGCCTTTAACCACATCTTTGCTCATGTCAGGCATCTGTGTGAATGAGTGCAGAGAAGACAGGGACTGCGGCGTAGAAAAAGAGTGCCTCCACGTTGGCTGCCGGCGCATCTGCCTGCCTCTAGCTACTCCGGGTGAGTCCTGACTTCTCCACCACTGTCTGTCCTGCAACAGTTAGGAGCTTGGCATTGTCTAGAGTTGCACAATGGTGTGGTCGCCCAGAGAAACACTGGAATGCCTGAGGTGTCTCTCTGTTCTTGCCGTTTGAGCAAAAGGCTGGTCACCATACCCTTTCTCCCTACAATGTGAAGTCTGGGAATGATGAAAAAAAAATCTCATTTAATTTTGCACAAGGAATGTTTACTTATTACAGAAAAGTCAGGAAGTACGGGACAAACTGATGGCAAGATGTGCCTATTATCGTATTACTGGGAGATAAACATGGTTATGTGTATGTTCATATCCTTCCACGTATATTTTCTGGAGGTAAGGCCTTTGCACCACAATGAAGATCCCACATGCTGCAATTACCAACAGACGGAGCCAAAAAGAAAAAAAGAATGGAAGGAAGGAAAGAAGATTTTTAAAAAAGAGAGAGCAAGAGAAGAACTGGATGGGAGTTGGCGAGCTAAGAATGGGTGGAATACAAGCCCTAGGAAAGAGAATAGCATATGCAAAGGTCCTGAGGCAAAAATGAGGATCATACATTTGAGATGAGAAAAGAAGATTGGTGTGCCTGGAGCTTCAAAACAAGGGAGCAGCCTGAGCCTCAGCAGACAGGCAGGGACCCAATTATGCGGCATTTGACAGGACATGCTACAAGGATTTTGGATTTTATTCTGGGTATAATGGGACGCTTTGGAGGGTTTTCAGGTGGTTGCAGTGGAGAATGGAAGGGATGCAGAAAGAATAGAAGTGGAGAGACCTAGTGGAGCATATTGTGGTCGTCAGGGCAGGGGATAAGGACAATTTCTATTGGCATGAGTTTTTTCATGTCTGCAGGTAAAGTTTGTGTGTAGGAATGTATTGCAGTTACTTCGATTTTTAAATGAATATTCAGTAAAGCAACAAATTAAAAACATAGCTTACCAGTGGATAAAGAAAATGTGGTACATATATACAAAGGAATATTACTCAGTCATAAAAAAGAATGAAATGATACTATTTGTACTAACATAGATGGACCCAAAGTCTATCATACTGAATGAAGTATGTCACACAGAGAATAAGAAATATCATATGGCATCCCTTAGATGTGATATCTAAAAAGACATGATGCAAATGAGCTTATTTACAAAACAGAAGTTGCCTCACAGACTGAGAGAATGAACTTATGGCTTCTGGGTGAAAGGGGAAAAGGGATAGTTAGGGAGTTTGGGATGAACAGGTACATACTGCTATATTTTAAATGCGTAGCCAACAAGGACCTACTGTATAGCACAGGGAACTGTGCTCAGTGTATGTGGCAAGCTGGATGGGAGGGAGGGGAGTTTGAAGGAGAATGGATACATGTGTTTGTATATGTATGGCTGAGTCCCTTTGCTGACCTCCTAAAACTATCACAACATTGTTAACGGGCTATTCAGTTCAGTTCAGTTCAATTCAGTCGCTCAGTCGTGTCCGACTCTCCGCGACCCCATGAATCACAGCACGCCAGGCCTCCCTGTCCATCACCAACTCCCGGAGTACACTCAAACTCATGTCCACAGAATCAGTGATGCCATCCAGCCATCTCATTCTCTGTTGTCCCCTTCTCTTCCCGCCCCCAACCTTTCCCAGCATCAGAGTCTTTTCCAGTGAGTCAACTCGTCGCATGAGGTGGCCAAAGTATTGCAGTTTCAGCTTTAGCATCAGTCCCTCCAATAAACATCCAGGATTGATCTCCTTTAGAATGGACTGGTTGGATCTCCTTGCAGTATAAGGGACTCTCAAGAGTCTTCTCCAACACCACAGTTCAAAAGCATCGATTCTTCAGCGATCAGCTTTCTTCACAGTCCAACTCTCACATCCATACATGACCACGGGAAAAACCATTGCCTTGACTAGACGGACCTTGGTAGGCAAAGTAATGTCTCTGCTTTTTAATATACTATCAAGGTTGGTCATAACTTTCCTTCCAAGGAGCAAGCGTCTTTTAATTTCATGGCTGCAATCAGCTGAGTGCTTAATCAAGTAGAACAGATCAATCTTAAACAATCAGTCCCATTTAAATTTTTGTGAATTAAATTTTGACAAAAAATTTTACCCAGTCTAACACTCAGAACCTTCCAAAGTAATGCACTCCTGTAAATATAACAAATTAAAATTTTGACTATAGCAAAATCAAGTTGTGTTAAACATGTCAATATTCTCTGTTAACTTAGCCAAGTTCTCTTACATCTCTCAACTCAAAATCACAAGCACAAAATAAATTGTTTAATTACACATTTTATATTAGAATTACAAGGATAATCTGCTATGCACCCTAAGAGGCCATTAAAAAATGTAAGTGCTCTAAGTTCAAAATTATATACATGATTCCAGCGATTACAAATATATGGGAATTCCCTGGTGGTTCAGTGGTTAAGACTCAGCACTTTCATTGCAGAGAGCCTGGGTTCAATCCCTGGTTGGGGAACTAAGATCCAGCAACTAGCATAGAGCTGCTAAAGCAACCAAAAAACTTTTAATTAATCCCTATATCTGATTATTAATATTTTGGACCTGATTTATATATTTTTTAAATTAATTAATGAATTTTTTATTAACTTATTTGGCTGAGTTGAGTCTTAGTTGGTCCGCAGGATCTTCCTTGCATCATGTGGGATCTTTCCTTTAGCGTACAGACTCTAGTTGGGTCGTGTGGGCTTAGTTGCTCCAAGGCATGTGGAATCTTAGCTCTCCGCCTAGAACTGAGCCCGCGTTCCCTGTATTACAAGGTGGATTCTTAACCACTGGACCATCAGGGAAGTCCCCACATCTTTCTGTGTTTAATTACCACCTTTGTGAGGCTTACCCACTAAGGTGCAGCGTTACTATCTTACACAAATTGAGATTACTGGCCCAATTTTATATGATCCCCACCGGCTCATCATCCCAGCACTGGAGGATGCTTACTGGCCAAAACGGACTTCTGACCTGGGTTTGTGCACTTCAAGTGTGATTCTCTCCACCATAACTGGGTACACAGAACTCTACTTTAATACTCAAAATGGCAACAGGAGGCTTGGAATTCACATCTTTTAAATAGGGTTGATGTCTTCTAAGTTCTGATTAGACCCTCGAGTGCTTCTTCTGTGTGACTTGTGTAGACAGAAGCCAGCACCTTCACTGAGGGTGTAGCAAACATTCCTAACGGCTATGCTAGACTTTTTGCAGGTCTTTAGCTCTTTCAGGACATTTATTACCCTCCCCTCTGGCACTAAAGACACTTGAAACCAATCCATCCATCCTTTAGATCCTTCTGTAATTCTCTGTGATCTGTGTGGATGGAATCCTTCTAAGGTTACAGCTGATGCCCTGCAGCAATTTCTTACCACATAATTCAGTTCTGAATGCCTGTGAGCATCTTCTTGATGCTCAGTCTTGACTCCAGGTCCCTGGTTGGATTCTGCATACCCACCAAGCACTCATCCGCTTCTGAAGCAAATCCTGAGGTTATGCGGATGAGAGTTTGGACAGGGGTGGTGGTGGAGAAGCCAAAGTCGCTGGAATTGAGAGAGATTTTGAGGCAGTTGACAAGATTTGTTGATAGGATTTGTTGATAGATTGGATGGATGCATCAGGGAGAGGCGTTTCAAGGGTGACTTACTGTTTTCATCTGGAGCAGCTTGGAGGATGGAGGTTCCATTCCTGAGGAGGGGGCTCGGAGAAGGAACGCAGCTGCGGTAGTCATAGCTCCACATTCAGGGGAGGCTCGATATCCACCCAGCTCCCCGCAGGCCCGAGCACCCCAGTAACTCAGGAGGAGCCCGACCTGCATGGCGGCGGGGGTGAATGGCCACGGTTTGCCATTTGTGGAGCCTGTTCTGCAGAGGTCGTCAGTGGCCCCTTCTGTGCCCACCCCCTCCCTGCCCTTCACCCCTGCACTCCCACCCGTCCTTCCTGGGGACCCCTGGTCTCCCCACCTCCTCACTCACTCTAGTCCCTTTGGCTTTGAGATTTGAGCTTCCATCCCATTTTAGTGTGGATGGAGCTGCAGATAACCGCTTTTCCGATGGGATTTGTGTGAGCCCAAGAGCACAGGGGTGCTAAGGACTGGAGTTTGGAAGAGGAGGAGCCATCCAGGGAGGAAATGGCCTTGACCAGGGCAGCTGTGGGCTCTGAGAACAGACTGTGCTCTTTTCCTGACTTTGCCCCTGACAGTAGGTGGCCGTCCCCTCCCCACCACGAAACTCAGGGATGGACAGAGACCTCTGACCTCTGATGTCGAAGAGCATCCTTCCTGCACAGGAGTTCAGGGTCGAGGCTGACAGCCACAGTGTGCCTTCCCCAAGGACTGCGGTGGAGGGCGTGCGCTGGGCCACACTGGTGTCCCTGAGGCCCTTCTGCAGTCTGTGTGCAGTGAGGCACGGCCAGACTGGCATCAGCCTCTGCCTCCTGCCTGCCTCCCTTTCCTCCTCACGCCCGCAGAGCACTGCCCTGTGCCTGTCTCTGTCTTTAGTTGAGGAGGTGGTGAGGCGGATGGGCAGATTTCCAAGGTCAGTTTTATCCCAGGTGTCAAGGATAAGGGTCAGGCAGCATCTAAAGAGACTGTAGGACTTCAGTGTTGGGGTGCATGCATTGGGGACAGAGCATGGATTTTGGAGGGGCGCACAGATTTGAGGGGGGAGCACGAGGAGGTTGACAGGTGGACAGACAAGTGCATGTTTTGAATGGCAGAGACCTGGGGAAGGGTGAGCTGCTCTGCCCACTTGGATGAGGGGGTGATGAGATGACCTCGATGCGCACCGCAGCTCTGCACACGCAAACAGAGGGTCTCCCCACGGCGTCTGTATTCACACTGCTCCTCTTGTTTAAGGACCCTGAACTGGGGTCACTGTTTGTCCTCCTCCTGATTCTAACTACACCCCCATCATTCCACTATTTACATCTACTCCTATTGAAATGTTTACAAGGCCCCAGATACACAGTAAATACCACAGAAGTGTCTGTAATTTCAAAGAAATGATCAGGCTGTCTTCAAGAGAACCAATTTAAGCCACCAGTCCCTTTCTGCAGCATGGATTTATTTCAAGACCTGAGCGCCTGCAAGGGGACGACAGATTCTGGCCGGTTGCCACAGTCTCCTCTGGCCCCGGAAGGTGGAGCTTCATGGCAAAGCTTCAGGAGAGCACAGCCCATCAGAGCAGGAGCACGGAAATGCACGCACAGGCGCTCATTCGGCCAGGACTCGCCCAGGGCCCATCTGGGCTGAGGGAGCTGGCTGGGGAGGGGAGGGGGCTCTGCAGCCTCTTCTCATGATTCCTCGACTCTGAAGGTCCCACTGCTCCCAGCTCACTTGGATGTTTGGTCCAGGTATTCGATGTGCTTCTGCACCCAGGCCTGGCCTGGGTCGGCACAGATGGATCGCCCACTTCTGGTCTGGAAGCTGAGGAGCAAAAAGGAGATGAACAATGGAGAGTCAGCAGGCAAAGAAGAGTCCGTCCCACCACCCCAGCCTCTCCCGCCACCCTCACCAGCAGCTGCCTCCTGTGTCACTCCCACCCCACCCCACTCTTGTCACTGTTCCTAGAGACTCCGCCACCCCTTCCCTCTCCCAGCCCTACTGGTTTTGAGATTGCACTCTTTCCATTGTTGGGGGGCTGTATCTATATGACCCCTGGCTGGGGTACTGGTCCTTCAATAATTTTCCACACGGGAGAGGGGGATTGCCATTGACATGTAGGAGAAACGGCAGGTTATCAGCTGGTTCTGCCACACTTAGGGCTGTAAGATGCTGGAAACTTCTCCAGCATCTTAAGAGAAAGCTTCGACCTCTATCTGCACCCCCACAGCCCCTGAGGAGGGGTGGGGGAGTGTAGGGCAGGACATGAGACAGTAGCATCTGACAGGAAATGTTCTGATCTTCCTCCTCCCCACCCCACCCCCTTTTTAAAAATCTTTCGGTTGCGCTCCCAGGCATGTGGGATCTTAGTTCTAAAGCCAGGGGTGGAACCAGTGGCTCTGGCAGCACAGAGTCTTAACCCCTGGACCACCAGGAAGCCCCCTCCCAGCCCTTAAATTGTCCCCCTCTGAGACATCTCCTCCCTCCCACTGCCAGCCCCTCGCAGCCTCATCTCCCAAACCCTCCCCAGGGCTGGGATGGGACTCTGTGATCCTAGTGTTTCAAATTTCTGATTGTCCTCAGGATTCAGAAATGAGAAATCAGAATTCCTAGAAAATCTCAAATCATAAATTATCTCATATTTGTCTTTTTAAAAAAATTGAGATATAAATGGATGTATAACATTGATTTCAGTTTAGCTGTACTGTATGTTTAAATTTTTTAAATTTTCATTTTATTTGAAATTACTTTATTTAAATTTTATTTTATTTTGAAGTATAGCTTCTTTACAATGTTGTGTTAGTTTGTATATTTTTTGCAGCACTTTATAAAAATAATGTAACTACACAGTAAACAGTGAAACATTTTTTGCTGATAGGGTGTTTTTTTTTAAGTTTCAGAGGTTTTCTGTAAAAATAAATAAATCCAAGGTAATAATAAATGATGTTTCTATGTATAGTGACAAGATGATAGACTCGGTAACACATTGAATGTTCTCTAGCAGATAGAAACAGTTGATAATAGAAAACATGAAGAGAGGGTCCATTAACACAAAGTAAAGGGTTAATGAAAATCATTTAAAAATTGAAAAAAAGTGCTTTAACTATTTGATATTTAAAATATTTAAAATTTATCATTCAAAAGTAAAAAATTTAAACATAGGAAGCATTGAGACTTCTCTGGTGATTCAGTGGTTAAGATGCCACACTCCCAATGGGGCCCAAGTTTGATCCCTAGTCAAGGAACTAGATCCCACATGCTGAAATGAAGACCTACTGCAGCCAAATAAATAAAACAAACAAAAAAATCTGAACAAACAAAATAAAACACAGGAAACGTTAGTTGCAAGCTATTTGTAGTCTTTACTTTCCTTTGTTTAGCCTCAAATATTTCAGACATAGAACATTTTTTCCATATTGGGTTAGCCAAATTGTTGAAAGTATGTCAAAATGCATTTTCAAGTTGGAACTTGAATACTAAATGTTTCATATAATCTCATTTCTTATTTTAATGATGGACATGGCTTGTCTGCTTCTCCTGAATTTAGTTTCTCCTTTCAAATTGGTGTTGCTTTGGCAAATTTAGATTTTACAGAAAAGTTAGCCAATGCTTCTGCTGTCATGTCCTAGCATTCCGTGACATTTACACATTGACTCTGTGTATTTCTTCTGTCAAAGCATTTACAAAAAACTATCACCTTCAGCAATTATTCAAACCCAAGGTAACTGAACGTTATGGGCAATGTCAGTGAACGTTATTATTCAAATAACATATCCACATCTCTGAGCAAGAATCACAGTTGGAGTTGCTCATTTAAGGACATAATTTGTTTCTCCCAACTTGTTCTTTCTTGAAAAACCACTTATATGATTGTGAAAGTATATGAGTTTTACAAACTCATTAGCATTTCTTAGCTGTGAACTCACACTTTTACCGGCGCAATGGTCTCAAGCTGCCGGATGGGGATAACCTCTCCCTTAACTGCTCCCAGTCACTCCACATGCTGATCTTAACCTTAAACTCCACATGCCAAGTGTTTACCACTTTTGTTCCTGATATCAGCAAATTCCTTTAAGTCAGTAACATCTCTCTGTTGAGTGTCATGCAGTATTCTATCAGAGAATCAGAATACTTTTTTCCATTTTCTCAATTGCTCTACTGAGTTTTGGGGGGGCTTGTAATTTAGAAAAAAGCATATAATTTCCTGAGAAATATAATTTCCCACATGAAGATGCTAGTGGATGCCTAGGGTGGGCCACAGCAGAGGGGGGGACTGTTCCCCTGCATCTGAGAGGACCCTCTCTCACAGATCTGGCAGCGGCAGACACTGCTAGAAATTGGACGTTTTCTTGGCTCAGAGGAGCAGGGCCTTGGCTAGGAGTCACGAAAGCTCCACTAGTCCTTGTTTCTTCTCCTGAAAGCTGTGTGACTCCAGGCAGGACGCCCACCCTTTCTGAACCTTTGTCCCTAAAATGGCAAATAGTAGCCTTAGGGCAATTACTGTGCAAACTGATATTTATACAGATGATTGTTTTGTGCAGTAAAGGCCTTATTACCCCCACGGAACAGACAAGAAAGCCGTGGGTCAGGAAAACTTGACAAAGCACAGAAGGTCACAGGCTGGCCAGAGCAGAGCTTCCAGATCCAGGCTCCCGGGGAGAGATGGTCTGCCTCTGCCCCCAGTGCACTCCAGCGTGTTGCCTGAGCAAGTGGCACAGAGTCGGCGTTTTATGTGTATATGGGATAGATCCTCCCTTGAGATGCTGGGCAGAGCAGCTGCAGCTCCAGGTCGGGCATGGGATCACCAGGGTCAACACTGATGCACTTACCACCAGTCTGGACCCAGACAGCCATTCTGTGGGTCATTTTCAGTACAATGTTCAAAAACATTACCTGTGCTAGACAGCATTCCATCATGAAATAGGCTTGTATTGGATGATGTTCCCTGACTGTCAGCTAAGGTGAGTTCTGATGGGCGAGGCTAAGCTGTGGTGTCTGGGAGGTTAGGTGCATTATATGCATTTTCAACTTCTGGTATTTTCCATTTCCGGTGCGTTTATCGGGAGGTAATCCCCTCGTGAGGCAAGGAAGATGTGCGCTGAGACTCTACTACAGGCCTGGCACCTGGCTTAGTTCCTGATGTGACTCGTCTCCCTTCCTCACAACCATCCTTTGAGAAGCTATCAGTGATCACATTTGCAGATGAGAAGTCATATGACAATAACTGAAATTATTGGAAAGTAGTGAAAAGCTCTTTTGCAGTCAAAATTCCTGGAAAGTAGCTGTCAAATATGCCATTTGATATAGTAGGGTGTCAAATGACAGTCCTAGCATGGAATGTTGTTCAGTCCGATTTTGGTTGACATTCAGCCCAGGAGAATTGTTTCCTGGGAAGCTTCCTCCCAGGTCCCTCTGTGCCACCTCCTCCCCGGGCTCCAGACCCCTGCAGAGAGGCAGGCAGGCCTGTGGAGGGCAGTGAGCTGGGATCAGGACACTGGGGGTTTAGCCCTGCCTCTTTCAGAGTCAGCTGCTGCCTCCTCTTCCTGTGGCACAGGTGTTTAGTGAGAGCTCAGTACACAGCTCTGTGCCGTGTACACACTGGACAGGTCTTGCAGGGAGAGGAGGGAAGCTGACCCAGCTGTCTCAGGCTCAGATTCCCCCGACCACGTGGACCACAGCTGGGTGTGGCAGGCAGTGTGGACCCTGGAGCCTGGGCAGGGATCCCTGTCTAAGGGGACAGCACCTCCACCTCAGTCCCAGTTGGAGGTGAGCTAGTGGAAACTTGGGCTCATGTCTGCTTGGTCTTCCATATTTGTGAAAGAAATGGGCAATAGGGATTTTTTTTAAGGTTTCCAGTTTTTCAGTGTTGGCAACCATCCAAATATGGTCAAACCCCATCTAAGCCGTGAAGAGAGCATGATCCTTTGTGGGTTCCTCTTGCCCAGATTCTGCTCCTGCCTGGAGGCTGCTGAGCAGACACGCAGAGGGCTCTGGGTCAGCTTCTTGAGGCTGGGGCCCAAAGGCCAGGAAGGCTGTTTTCAGAGGCAGGTTTTCCCCACCCGAGGGGAGGCAGAAGTGAGCCTCAACCAGAAATGGGGAGACACCCTCGGGAAAGACACTCTCTGTTTATCAGGAACCCCAGACCATGTTTTCTAGACCACATACACCTCCTCACTGCAGCTCCACACCCTGCCCACCCCCACCTTCAGTCTCTGTGTTCTCATTGTTCAGAGCAATAAGAGTAGCAGGTCTCACCTTCATTGGCCTCCGAGTGCAGGACAGCAAGAGTGAGGAGGAAGGCCAGGGTAGCCAGGCTGACCCTCATCGTTCTGGGTGCCGACCAGCAACAGGAATGGGGCTGGGCTGAGGACTCCTGGATTTTCTGGCTTCTTGAAATCTTATAAATTTTATAAGTTGCTGCTCAGGAAGTCAAAACATACAAAAATTTAAGGTTGTGTGGCAGTTTTGATTCTTGGGAGTTGTAATCAATGCTGCTGTGCAGTGCATGTGCTCAGTTGTGTCTAACTCTTTGTGACTCTGGGGACTGTAGCCCACCAGGCTCCTCTGTCCATGGAATCTTCCAGGTGAGAATACTGGAGTCGGTGGCCATTTCCTCCTCCAGGGGATCTTCCTGATCCAGGGATCAAACCTGCATCTTTTATCTCTCCTGAATTGGCAGGCAGATTTTTTTTTCTTTTTTTTTTTAATGTAGATTTATTTATTTTAATTGGAGGCTAATTACTTTAAAATATTGTAGTGGTTTTGCCATACATTGACATTAATACTAACAATGAGAAAACAGAAAGAGAAATTAAGGAAACAATCCCATTCACCATGGCAATGAAAAGAATAAAATACTTAGGAATATATCTACCTAAAGAAACAAAAGACCTATATATGGAAAACTATAAAACACTGATGAAAGAAATCAAAGAGGACACAAACAGATGAAGAAATATACCATGTTCATGGATTGGAAGAATCAATATAGTGAAAATGAGTATACTATCCAAAGCAATCTATAGATTCAATGCAATCCCTATCAAGCTACCAACGGTATTTTTCAGAGAACTAGAACAAATAATTTCACAATTTGTATGGAAATACAAAAAACCTCGAATAGCCAAAGCAATCTTGAGAAAGAAGAATGAAACTGGAGGAATCAACCTGCCTGACTTCAGGCTCTACTACAAAGCTGCAGTCATCAAGACAGTATGGTACTGGCATAAAGACAGAAATATAGATCAATGGAACAAAATAGAAAGCCCAGAGGTAAATCCACACACCTATGGACACCTTATCTTTGACAAAGGAGGCAAGAATATTCAATGGAGAAAAGACAATCTCTTTAACAAGTGGTGCTGGGAAAACTGGTCAACCACTTGTAAAAGAAAGAAAACAGGCAGATTATTTACCAACTGTGCCTCCTGGGAAGCCCTGTGACCAATGACATACCTAAAATATGAGAACTCAATCAATTTAGACAAAGAAAAGAGGAAGGCAGAGAGTGACCCTGACTTTCACATTTGGCTGATGTCTTGAGGGTGGTGGTGGGGGAGGCCTGGAGACCAGGAGCTGTGTCAGAAATGGCCCCCCTCTCCCGGTCTCCCTTGAGAGCCTGGTTAAGCCCCCTCGGTGAGCCTGATCTCAGGTGTGGACCGTGAGCTCAGAGGCCAGGTGACTGTCTCAGGATCAGCAGCTCTGGCCTGATGCCGAAGAGGGATGTGGGGGTGAGTGCAGGGTTCACCCCGAGCACAAGGTCCAGGCTTGATGGGGGCTGGGGAGGGAGCAGGGTCCAGGGGCGTCCTGGGACAGCTGGGCCTCACCAGCCAGGGTGGACTGGAAACCTTCACCTATGTGGAACAGAAGGGTCCTGCCCCCTGCCCAGCCCAGGGAGCTTCATCAGACCCTTAGTTACCCAGGCAGGGGCCTGGGCTCTCTGCTCAGCCAGGCCAGCCTCCAAGACAAGACTGAGAGACAGTTTCTTCTGGACTGAGCTGGGGGAGCCAGAGGCAGGGCAGTGTTGTCCACAGAATACAGCTGTGTCTTGTCACCCTAAGTGTGTGCTGCAGGGGCCGTGCTCAGGATGCCAGGATGGCTTAGTGACCGAGACAGAAGGTGCCAACCATCCTGGGTGCCTGGGACCAAGGAGGTTCCTGGGATTTGGGACTTTCAGTGCTGACACAGGGGTGATTGGTTATCCTACTAGGAGGTCAGGCAGGAGTGACTGTCCCTACCTCCAATCCCACCACATTCAGATCAGGCACCTGTGTGGTTTTTTCCCATTTCTTTTCATTGTGATTACAATACATATAATGTAGAATTTGCCATCATAAACATTTTAAGGGTACAGTTCAGTGGTGTATCTTCAGTGGTGTTAAGTACATTCATACATTGTGCAGCCAACCCCCATCCATCCACAGAACTTTTTTCATCTTGCAAAACAGAAACTCTATTTCATTCAGCGGTGACTTCTCACTCTCCCTCCCCAAGCTGCTGGCAATCACTATTCTACTTTCTGTTTCTGTGAATTTGACTATTCTAGGTACCTCACACGTGAGTGGAATCATGCAGAGTTTGTCTTTTGGTGACTGGCTTTTTTTCTCTTAGTATAATGTCTTCAAGGTTCATCCATTTTGGAGCATATGTCAGAATTGCCTTTCTAAGCCTGAATATTATTGCACTGTCTATATACCATGTTTTGCATGTCCATACATCTGCTCATGGACACGGGCTGCTTCCACATTGAAGCTATGGTAAATAAATGCTGATATGTATGTGGCCATACAAATACCTCTTTAATATCCTGTTTTCAATTTTTTTTTAATTTTCAATTTATTCATTTTTTAATTGAAGGATAATTGCTTTACAGAGTTGTGTTGGTTTCTGCCAAACATCAACATGAATCAGCCATAGGCATACATATGTCCCCTCCCTCTTGACCCTTCTCCCACCTTCCTCCCCATCCCACCCCTCTAGGTTGTTATAGAGCCCTGGTTCAAGTTTCCTGAGTCACACAGCAAATTCTCACTGGCTATCTGTTTTACATATGGTAATATAAGTTTCCATGTTACTATCTCCATACATCCCACCATCTTGTTCTTCACCCCGTTTTCTTTTCTTTTTTTGGCCTATACATACATAACTGGGATGGTTGGGTCATATGATAAATCTATTTTAAATTTTTTCAGGAACTACCACACTGTTCTACCACCATTGCATCATTTTATATCCCCATCAACACTATACAAAAGTTCCAATTCCTCCACATCCTCACTAACATTTGTTATTTTCTGTATCTTTGAGAGTAGCCATACTAATGGTGTGGGGTGATAGCTTGTGGTGTTAAGTATCTGTGTTTTTATCAGTTTTACATAATAGGGTTCCAATTTGTTCGCAAAGAAAATGTCCCCTACTGAAAGGAAAAAAGTTAACCCCCTGTTCTTATGGAAAGATCAGTAACTTTTGATCTGGTCAGAGGCATTGTTTCAAGCCCAGGAGGTCACCACTTACAAGCTATGGGAACTTTTGGGTAATTTTGTTAAGCTTTCAAAGCTTTGCATGCTTACTGAAAGGTGTATGTGTTGACAGTGAGGTCCAGCTGCTCATCACTCAAAAGCCACTGAAGAGGCCAGGTTGGTGGAAAGTAAAATTTGCTTTGTTTTGGATGCCAGCAACCAGCAAGAATGGACATCTGTCCAAAGGCCACCTCCCCACCACTGACAATCAGTGAGCAAAAGCTTTTATAGACAGAGGGAGGCAGATAGATGCAGATATAGCACAGGCAGCTCTGACAGTCATCTTGAAATTGTCCTCAGTGGTTTGACCAGTGTCATCTTGATTATTTTCAGTTCAGTTCAGTTCACTCACTCAGTTGTGTCTGACTCTTTGTGACCCCATGAATCGTAGCACGCCAGGCCTTCCTGTCCATCACCAACTCCTTGAGTTTACTCATACTCATGTCCATCGAGTCGGCGATGCCATCCAGCCATCTCATTCTCTGTCATCCCCTTCTCATCCTGCCCCCAATCCCTCCCAGCATCAGGGTCTTTTCCATTGAGTCAACTCTTCGCATCAGGTGACCAAAGTATTGGAGTTTCAGCTTTAGCATCAGTCCTTCCAGTGAACACCCAGAACTGATCTCCTTTAGAATGGACTGGTTGGATCTCCTTGCAGTCCAAGTGCTAGAGATCAAAGCATTTGTTCACAGATTTTCCAGCCCACATTTCCTCAGATGTCCATTGCTGCCAGAGATGGAAGTGGAGTTAGTCCAGCTTCACTTGCCCTAGCTGCACCCATGCTGACTTGCAGTGTACACTTCCTTTTCAAAGTGCCAACAAAGGATTTCTTACCAAGAATTGCATAGACATAGAATCTTGCCCTTAACAGAGGTGGATGACCCCTCTCAAGTTCATGGAATCCATCTTCTTTACTATTCCTTTTTGGAAAGTCAAAAAAGCGTTGAAGACGGAAACTGAGGGTAACTGGAGGGGAATATTTTAATCACAGTGTTGATGTCATGCTGTCAGTTGCACAACCCAGGGCTGTCAACACCCTTTGGTTAACAGAGGGATTTTCAGAGTATCCTCACGAATAGCTCCGTTTCTCCATCGGTTGGAAACACTTCTGATGAAATTGCTTGTTCTTTGAGGTCCTTCTGAAGAAATGATTTCCTAGTTAGAGGGTGGCCAGGAGCTGGTATTGCAGCAGGCCTCCTTCAAGGACAGATAGATCTGTGAGGTGTGTGCTAACTGCTGCTCCCCCACAGAGCAGAAGGTGCTGATGTTCTTTCACAACTGATCTGACCACACAGATGTGATATCAATGACAATGCCACCAGCGGTCCGGGTCAGAAATAGCCCTCACCATCTGGGCTGGAAGATCCACTTCTAAGACGGCTTTCTCCATCACATGCGCCACATGCCTGGGCTTGGAATTTCACTGGAGCTGTG
Source organism: Moschus berezovskii (assembly GCF_049115385.1). NCBI lineage: Eukaryota > Metazoa > Chordata > Mammalia > Artiodactyla > Moschidae > Moschus > Moschus berezovskii. The sequence continues at coordinate 26,237,853 of NC_142479.1, forward strand.
TCCATATGGCCCTTCTAGATGGCAGTCTTAGGGCTCAAAGATGAGTGTTCCAGATGAATAGGGAGAATCTGTCTGGGTTTTTATGACTTAGTCACAGAAGTCCTATTGTATCTCTTGCATCATAATCGACTGGTCAAAGCTGTCACAAGCCTGATCAGATTCAAGGAGAGGAGAAATAGATCCCTGCCTCTTCTTGGCAGGAGTGTCAAAGAAATCATGGCTGTGTTTTAAAACCACTATAGTATCATTTTATCTGTAAATGTTTCTATAAGCTTATTTTTTACTTATTTAAAAATTTAATTTAAATATAGTTGATTTACAACATCATGTAAGTTTCAGGTGTTCAGCACAGTGCTTCGGTTGTATTAGCTTCTTGTTGCTGCTTTAACAAGTGACCCTCAATCTTAATGGCCTAGAGCAACACAGATGTATTCTCTCACCATGCTGGAAGTCAGAAGTTTGAAATGGGTCTCTACTGGGTTGAAATCAAGGTATCTGCAAGGCTGCCTCCTTTTTTTGGAGGCTCTATGGAAAGATCCACTTTCTTGTCTTTTTTGACCTCTAGAAGTTGCGCCACATCCCTTATCTGTAGCCAGCAATGGACAGTCAAATCTTTCTCACATTGCATCACTCCGACACTGACAGTCTTCCTACCTGGTAGAATCCTGGTAATGACGCTGGGTCATGCAGATAACCCAGGATAATCTCCCTATTTCAAAATCAGTTGATGTCTATCTTGAGTCCTCTTTTCTGTGGAATGTAACATATTCACTGATTACAGTGATTAGGACATGGCCTCTGAGAGAAGGGTTATTATTCTGCCTACTCCTACTTCAGTCTATATCTTAAAAAAAAAAGAATTAAAAAAGTACAGTCACAGTACCATTGCTTATTGGCCATCTGTATGTACTCTTCCCTGAAATGTCTGTTTATGACTTTGGTCCACTTTTTAATTGAATTATTCATTCATTTGTTTAAGGTAGAATTTTGAGAGTTCTTTATATATTCCAAATACAAGTGCTTTGTCAAATAAGTCTTTTGAAGAGCAAAACTTTAAAATTGATGTGCTCCAATTTTATCAATTTTTCCATTTATGGGTTGTGCTTTGGGTATCAAATTTGAGAACTTTTTCCCCTTGTCTTAGGTCTAGAAGATGTTGCTCCTATTTTTTTTTCCTAAAAGTTTTGTCATTTTATGTTTTACATTTAGGTTCATGATCCATTTTGAGTTATTTTTTATGTGTAAGGTATGAAATTAAGGTCAAGTTTTCTTGGTTTTGTTTTTTTGTTTGCTTTTGGTCTATAGATGTCCACTTACTTTGGTACCATTTCTTAAAAAGTTTATTCTTTCTCCATTATTCCTTCTATAGATGTTTGCTAGAATTTGCTTTTGAAGGCTATGAGAATTTTGGTAGGGAGGAAGACTTAAATTACTTAATAGAAATAATTCCTTAATAGATATAAGACCATTCATATATTCCATATATTTTTGTTACATAGTCTTCTCATGTCAGTAAATTATATTTCTGATAAGGGCGAAAGGGACTATACTCCAAAGAAACAACAAAATTTAGCAAGCATGTACCAGTCTGAGCTGGGAGAGAAACTTGGGTCTGGATTTTGAGGGTGACTTGATCAAGGATGAAGCACAAGCAGGAGTCAAGATTGCCAGGATAAATATCAATAACCTCATATATGCAGATGACACCACCCTTATGGCAGAAAGCAAAGAGGAAATAAAGAGCCCCTTGATGAAAGTTAAAGAGGAGAGTGAAAAAGCTGGTTTAAAAGTCAACATTTGAAAAGCAAATATCATAGCATCTAGGCCTATCACTTCATGGCAAACAGATGGGGAAACAATGGAAACAGTGACAGACTTTATTTCTTGGGCTCCAAAATCACTGCAGATGGTGACTGCAGTCATAACATTAAAAGACGCTTGCTCCTTAGAAGAAAATCTATGACCAACCTAGACAGAATATTAAAAAGCAGAAATATCACTTTGCCAACAAAGGTCTGTCTAGTCAAAGCTATGGCTTTTCCAGTAGTCACATATGGATGTGAGAGGTGTACCATAAAGAAAGCTGAGTGCCAAAGAATTGATGCTTTTGAACTGTGGTGTTGGAGAAGACTCTTGAGAATCCCTTGGACTGCAAGGAGATCCAACCAGTCCATCCTAAGGGAAATCAGTCCTGAACATTCATTGGAAGGGCTGATGTTGAAGCTGAAGCTTCACTACTTTGGCCACCTGATGCAAAGAACTGACTCATTGGAAAAGACCTTGATGCTGGGAAAGACTGAAGGCAGGAGGAGAAGTAGACAACAGAGGACGAAATGGTTGGATGGCATCACCAACTCAATGGACATGAGTTTGAGCAAGCTCCAGGAGTTGGTGATGGACAGGGACACCTGGTGTGCTGCAGTCCATGGCGTCACAAAAAGTCAGACACGGTTGTGTGACTGAACTGAACTAAACTGATCAAGGAAGCTGGAACACAAGAATGGATTAGGGGGAGCTTATTGGCTTGGGGACACTCTTTCTGGATATAGGCTATAACTTCCTGGCAAGGATCACAGAGATTGGTGCAATTTTGCACCCAGGAAATCTTCAGAATCCCGGCAAAGGCAATGGCTCATGATGAGTGAAGTTAAAATACTTGAATTGCCATGACAGGTGGAGAAGACCACCTATTTTCTCCAGGTGGAAGACCTGGAGAAATGGGCATGGTAGAGTAGATATACCATGTGAGGCTGAAAGATCCTCCAAATTATGTTCTATGGAAAGTCCCAGAAAGCACATTATTCATCAAAGCCATCAGGATTGGCTGGTGAGACAGGGATCAGCATCAGTGGTATTTCTCCTTTTCCAGCTAGGACTGAGGGTAGGAGTGGCTGATACAGAACTTCGCCCATTGATAGCAGTGAGGATAATGCCCTCCCTCCTTTTGAATCTTCAGGATTATATCTCTCACCATGTTGTAAAACTGTTAGCCATTATGTCTTCAGATCCATTTGCTGTCTCATTCTGTCTCTTCTCATTTTGAGATTCTAATTAACCAAATGGCAGGTGCCCTGCTCTAGCCTCTGTGTGCTCTTACCCTCTCTTTTGTATTTTTCATTCTCCTGCTCCCCCATGCTTCATTTTGATATGCTTGAACTTGACTGATATTTCTTCAGTTGAGTTTAATCTACTCTGAGGTTTTATTTCCATTTCTGCATTTTTTGGATCTGAAATCTATATTTTAACTCTTACATATTTGCAACAATACTCATGGTAGTTTCCAGTTCCTCACCAAAAAGCTCAAATTTCTTTGTCAGGCATTTGTGGCATCAGCATCTGGGATTGTATTTAAAAACATTTTAGGGTTTGAGATTTTCTAAATGACCCAGGTGACAGGGGCTGGCCTCCTCTTTGTTCAAGTGGGTGGTTTTCTTCTCATTTATTTTTCCTCCCATCAGCCCAGACAGAGGATGGTTTCTTGCAGTCTCTTCACTTGGGCAGCACTGGACTTTGTTTTCCTCCAGCCCAGCAAGGATGTGAAAGGTTCAGTTCATCTTCTCAGCCACCTCTTCTGAATTGCAAACATCCTCAGTCTAGAAGAGACTTCACTGCCAGGCTCAAATTTCTGGATTTCTGTCATCTCTGGATAGAAAGAGCTTCTTGATGACGGTGAAAGAGGAGAGTGAAAAAAATAGCTTAAAACTCAAAATTCAAAATACTAAGATCATGGCATCCAGTCCCATCACTTCATGGCAAATAGATGGAGAAAAAGTGGAAACAGTGACAGATTTTATTTTCTTGGCTTCCAAAATCACTGCAGATGGTGGCTTCAGCCTTGAAATTAAAAGACTCTTGCTCTTTGGAATAAAAGCTATGACCAACCTAGATAGCATATTAAAAAGCAGAGACATCACTTTGCCAACAAAGGTCCATATAGTCAAAACTGGTTTTTCCAGTAGCCATGTACGGATGTGAGAGTTGGACAATAAAGAAGGTTGAGTGCCAAAGAATTGATGCTTTTGGACTGTGGAGCTGGATAAGACTCTTGAGAGTCCCTTGGACAATAAGGAGATCAACCAGTCAATCCTAAAGGAAATCAGTCCTGAATATTCACTGGAAGGACTGATGCTGAAGCTGAAGCTCCAATACTTTGGCCACTTGATGTGAAGAGCCAACTCTGGAAAAGACCCTGATGCTGGGAAAGATGGAAGGCAAGAGGAAAAGGGGATGACAGAGGAAGAGAGGGTTGGATGGCATCAGCAATTTTAAGGACAGGAGTTTGAGCAAACTCTGGGAGGTAGTGAAGGACAAGGAAGCCTGGAGTGCTGCAGTCCATGGGGTTGCAAAGAGTCAGAAACGACTTAGTGACTGACAGCAACAACATCCTTTCTGGGGTCTTTAAGCAACAATTCCTTACTTCTGACTTGCTGAGGTAGGCTGTCTCTTGCCAGAGTATTATGCATTCTTCGTAAATCTGATTCATATGGAGCACTGAGTGACAAATTCCTAGTGTTTAAGAGTGTGGGGCTTGCTCTAGTCTGCAGTTTTGATCACATTACCAATTATATGACCTGGACAATCTCCAATCTCACTGAAACTCTGTTTCTTCATTTGTCAAAGGGTGATAATCAGAGTACACACAACACAGTGATTTTGGAGAACAGACCATGCATGTAAACCCCTTAGTGACTAGAGAGGTTTAGTGTGCACATAAGAATCGTTCAATTGCCAATTTGCTTGGTTCCTTATGGGGAAAGAGGAAAGTGAAAAAGTTGGCTTAAAACTCAACATTCAAAAAACAAAGATCATGGCATCTGGTCCCATCACTCCATAGCTAATAGATGGAAAAACAATGAAAACAGTGACAGACTTTATTTCTTGGGCTCCAAAATCACTGCAGATGGTGACTGCAGCCATAACATTAAAAGACGCTTGTTCCTTGGAAGAAAAGCATAGACAGCAACCTAGATAGCATATTAAAAAGCAGAGACATTACTTTGCCAACAAAGTTCCCTCTAGTCAAAGCTATGGTTTTTCCAGTAGTCATGGATGGATGTGAGAATTGGACTATAAAGAAAACTGAGCACCAAAGAATTGATACTTTTGAACTGTGGTGTTGGAGAAGATTCTTGAGAGTCCCTTGGACTGCAGGGAGATCAAACCAGTCAATCCTAAAGGAAATCAGTCCTGAATATTCATTGGAAGGACTGATGCTGAAACTGAAAATCCGATGCTTTGGCCACCTGATGTGAAGAACTGACTCATTGGAAAAGACCATGATGCTGGGAAAGATTGAGGGCGAGAGGAAAAGGGGACGACAGAGGATGAGATGGTTGAATGGCATCACCGACTCAATGGACATGAGTCTGAGCAAGCTCTGGGAGTTGGTGATGGACAGGGAACCCTGGCATGCTGCAGTCCATGGGGTTGCAAAGAGTTGGACACGACTGAGAGACTGAACTGAACTGACTTATGAGGAAATTGTTTCTCCAGATGTGGGACCAGGAGTTGGTATCACCCAGGGATCAGCTTGGGCTTCCCTGGTGGTTCAGATGATAAAGAATTCACCTGCAATGTGGGAGACCTGGGCTCGATCCCTGGGTTGGGAAGATCTCCTGGAGGAGGGCATGGCAACCCACTCCAATATTGCTGCTAGGAGAATCCCCATGGACAGTGGAGCCTGGCAGGCTACAGTCCAGGGGGTCACAAAGAATCAGAAATGACTGAGCAATGAATCACAGTACACAGAATAAGGATCAGGCTTAGCTGTTTCCTTTCCATGTGACAGATTTCTCTCTGAAGTGAATGATAACAGCCTTCTTCCATATAGCAGGATGCCCTGATGGACTCCCACAATTGCCCTAAGTGTATAAATGTGACATGCGAAAACACCACTAGGTCTCAAAAAGGATAAGCCAAACTTAACCACACCCTGATGGAAAGAACAGAATTGGAAAGCCTGGAGGTACAAGGGTGGTGAAACTCAAGATTATCTTTCCAGTAATTTGTCTATTTGTTGAATACTCACCATAGACCTGCAAGTCTAGATTTAACGCTTTAGGAGGGTCAGCAGCTTTAAAAATGGCCATATTCTTTGATCCAGAAATTCTATTTTTCAGAATCTATTTTATGGAAATTAACTCACAAATGGGGAAAATTTTAAGGACAGTGGTTTTCTTGTGGTAGTTTATCTATGATCACATAATTAATAGCCAACTATATAGTCTACCTTGCTGGACTGGTAAACTGATAGACATAGTGGTTAATGTTTAAGAGTCTAATGCCAGCCTCTTAAACAAATAGAATGATATGAAAAGACTTGATTTTTATTATTACATATGAATAAACAAGATGCAAAAATAAAATCCTGGGAAGATGAGAAAAACAGAAAGAAATAAACCTACTTTATATGCCGATCCACTCCTCACCCCTTGTCCCATAGGCTGTCTCTTCTCCACAAGCCTGGCCTGTCTCTAGGAAGGAGGAATGATTCTGATATTATACCAGGGTAAGAACACATGATCATCAACAAATTTTTGACGGATCTGGAGAGAAATGAGAGAAACGGCAGGCACTGAGATGTCTGCCCTAACCATGAGGAAGTGGCAATCAAGAGCCCCAGAAAAGCCAGGTCAATTTCTTTCCCCCTTGGAGGGTGGCCGGCCAGAAGTTGGTGGAGATGTTAGTGCTCAGGGCTGCGGAGTAGGGCACAAAATGAACCAAGTAAATTAAGCATTTCTTCTTGAACGTGAATTACTGTTTTGAATCTCTGGCTGTCTTGTTCTCAGTCTCTGGCTCCCTCTTCAGGGAATATAGACATTGGGTCAGGGAGCCCTTGTTTCATCTCTTTTGGGGAAATTCATCTGGTCCACAGAGACAATTGCCAGCAAGATGCCACTTTCTGTACATCACCCAAAGGGTGGAGCTCCTTAGGAGAGCCAAGGGACTCTGTCATTTTGTTCATCCTAGGAACCAACTGGACCTGGCATTTGCATCTTATTAGTGAATGCATTAGACCTCAATTTTCCCCACTAACAATGGGTCTACCAGATCCAGAGACAAGATAGTTAAAACTTCCTGAGAAGTTTAGGAAACAGCTCAGAATGTTTTAAAACCTTCTGTGAAGTTCTTTGCTTTCATGTGAGAAATCTCAACCATTGAGTTTAAGTGATGTGGTTTAGACATCTGTCCAGAGCATTGAGAAGCAATTCTAAAAGAAAGGACGGATGAGAGTCTTGTGATACAGACAAGACTCATGAGCTGAGGGATGTAGTAAGGAGATGGTTGACCAGGGCAGCGTGGGGAACTCATCAGTGATGGGCAGGTAGAGGGCAAAATCAAGATAGACTGGGGTAAGTGCTGCTGCCTCCATCCTTTGGGAGTCCATCCTGTATCACTGTCCCTTTATAGGCAACTCTAGAGCATGAGAAGCTGGAGGCTGGGCGTGACCAGAGAGGAAGTTGCTGCATGGTGTCTTGTTATGAGTTGCACATGTTGGGGTCACTGGGGTCATATGGAGGTTCAGAGCATCCAAGAAGAGCTCAATTGTTCATTCGTTGGGGCTGATTGACTGGAAAGGTTTTGGCCAGTGACAGGAAGTGAGATGATGTTAGTGTCAGAGCCATAAGGACATGGAAAGATCTACAGATTAATAGTTCCTCCCACAGGGCAGATCTGATGCTCTGCTGCAGCTGTTCTGATCACAGAGGGTGACATCCACGGGTGATGACACAGCACCCTGAGCACACAAGTCCCACTGAAAACCGCATCCTGGGTGAAAGGGACCATGACATCATGTTGCTCGGACCACTTCTGAGGAAATGATTCATGAAAAAGAAGGTGGGGGAGCCAGGAGTTGCTGTCTCTAAGGGACGAAGCTTAGCTGGTCTTCTACCACGAACAGAGCTTTATGGATCATTCTATTCCCTTTTGCCTTTCTCGGAGCAGACATTTCTAATGTTCTTCACAGGTGTTTTGACTGTGACATTTCTACTGATGCTGTAGAGTCTTCAGTAGCCTGAACTGTGTTTGATCAAAACTCAGATGGACAGAATGGAATTGGGGAAGTCTGGGACTTGACAGACTTGACACGATAGATAAAGTCGGCTTTTAAATCACTGTTTCATTCATCAAATATTCACCAGTCCCTACAATATGCCATTAAAATCTTGTTTAACAGTTGGGTATATAAATGAGTGAACATTAGACATGGGGTGTCTCTATAAATCAGGAACCCTAAATGTCCTTACATTTTGGCCCAGAAAGTCTACAGCTAGGAAAATATCCTATGGGGGAAAAAAACCTCATTTGTTGAGAAAGTTTTATGCATATAGATATTTGGTGAAGCATATTTATAGAAATTAAAAATAAAAAACAGTCCAAATGTGCTACAGTAGTGCATGACAATATTAATACACTAGGCAGATGGATGAGGAAATTAGGCAGCTCTTAAAAATACTGGGATGATTTGGAAAAGTCTTGTACTGTTAAGTGTAAATAAGAAAAATAAAAATTTGCATTCATATCATGGCTACAATTATGTCCCTTCCCTTTCCCATATACACGATAAAAAGAGATAAAAAGCAAGTAAGTAAATGGAACTATCATAAGCCTAGGGGAAAATGCACTTGAAAGAAACAAGCCAAATTAATAGTCATTAGGTTTGGATAATAGAACTTTTCCTACCTTTGAGTGAGTGAGTGAAGAGTGAGTGAAGTCGCTCAGTCGTGTCCGACTCTTTGCGACCCCATGGACTGTAGCCCACAAGGCTCCTCCGTCCATGGGATTTTCCAGGCAAGAGTACTGGAGTGGGCTGCCATTTCCTTCTCCAGGAGATCTTCCCGACCCAGGGATTGAACCCAGGTATCCTGCATTGTAGGCAGATGCTTTACCATCTGAGCCACCAGGGAAGCCCCCTTTCCTACCTTTAGGAAAAGACATTTTATTCAGACTGTGCCTAAGTTCATTTATGCCACAATAAGACAGGAAGAATGTAGACGAAACCCTCCCAGCTCCACATCCTTACTTTCATTTGCCATGCTGCCTACCCAACTTTCAGAAGTGAAACAATTCTTTACTCTTTTCTGTATTTTATATATATTTAAAATCAGTTTTAACTACTTTTGAGAGCATTCTACAGTCAAAATTACAAATTACGATTTTTAAAAAGCCCAACTAGAATTTCAAACACTAGCAACATTGCTTTTTCTCCACTCCTGTGAGACTCCTTCTTATGCAGTGGGTGAGACTTTTTGAGACGATATGATGCCTGAGTAGCAGCAGCTATTTCCCCACCATGAGGTGACAAGCCTAAAGAAGAAAAGCCAACAAACTGTTGAGGGAAGGGGAGATATTTTAAGAAGAGTCATTAATGATGTCACTGAGGTTCTAGACAAACCCTAGAAATGCCTTGACTTTACAATAAGGAAACAGGGAATGTTCTAGGATTCTTTAATAGCAAGGACTTCCTCTAAAATTTATTTACTTCCACAGTTTCTAAGGGCAAATTACTACAAGAGGTGAATTTGTTATCATATTTAGTTGGAAGTCATCTTTTAATTGTTTTAAATAAGCTGTGACAAACTGTTATACAGATGACCTTATCATTGTGGTTACGTCCATAGCGTACCTCTCTGGTGGAGAGTTTTTCTGTTTAAAGGGTAGCAACAGTTTAAGGGTCATCATATTAGCTCCCAGTTAGCCCAGAGAGAAGGTTTTGTAGGTCTTCATAAAACTGTTCAGCTTCTTCAGCATCAGTGGTTGGGGCATAGACTTGGATTACTGTGATATTGAATGGTTTTCCTTGGAAATGAACCGAGATCACTCTGTCATTTTTGAAATGCAAGTAATGGCTTTTGGACTCTTTTCTTGACTATGAGGGCTACTCCATTTCTTCTAAGGGATTCTTGCCCACAGTGGTAGATATAATGATCATCTGAATTAAATTCGCCCATTCCCATCCATTTGAGTTCACTGATTCCTAAAATGTCAATGTTCACTCTTGGCACCTCCTGTTTGACCACTTCTAATATACCTTGATTCATGGACCTAACATTCCAGGTTCCTATACAATATTGTTCTCTACAGCATCTGACTTTCACCACCAGACACATCCACAATTGGGCGTCATTTCCACTTTGGCTCAGCCTCTTCATTCCTTCTGGAGTTATTTCTCTGCTCTTCTCCAGCACTTTGGGCATCTACCGACCTGAGGGGTTCACCTTTCAGTGTCATATCTTTATGCTTTCTCATACTGTTCATGGGGTTTTCAAGGCAAGAATGTTGAAGTGGTTTGCCATTCCTTTCTCCAAACCAAGGACTAGCTATTTTGTGTCCGTCAGCCTGTTGATGGTGATGTCTGCAGGCACTTGCCTGGACTGTACTTATGTGGGAGCCCCACAGATATTTCACAACTGGAGCCAGTGTTGAAGCTGGACCAGCCATTAAGGTTCTTATTATAAGTGTAAGATGAACCTCAACAACCATCAGGGGACTTTGAAAGACAAGGTTTGTTACTCAGAATCACAGAGGGTACGCAGCATGGCTGCGGCTGCACAGCAAAGTCTCAGAGAGGGAGAGCTCAGACCTGGGGCTCTGCCTTTGCTGGGGTGAGGGTGGGGTGCCCAGGGTTTTGCAGGTTCACTATTGGTGAATTTAAAAGATAAGAGAGAAAGTGTGGAAGGGAAAAGTGAAGCCACGCAAATGGTCAGTTATCTAGGTCATCCAGAACTTTCTAAAAGGGGAACTTCATGGATAGGGCAGCCTGGCCCGTTGTCTAGTTCTATATCAGGTGATGTGCTTATTCAAGATGGATATCTTTGAAATGGATGCTTCACAATCAAAAGCTTAAGGTAGAATGTTTGAGGAATGAGCCAAAGTCTGAAAGGCCAGGCTCACTCCGGCCCCTTCAGCAGCTAAGTATTCCCCAGTTCTCTTTCCCCACCCAGGGTGTGGTTTTAGCTTGGGGTGGGAGGTGGGCTTCTCAAGACTCCGTGGTATTATCGTCTAGGTCAGAGCTGTGTTGTCGGGATAGCTGAGGGGGGGGTCCCAGAAGGTTCAGTTCTGTGGGGAGATGCTTGGTGTACTGACCTGCTCTTGTGAGAAAGCACCACATAATCTTGTCACAGGGTCACACCAGCCTCTCACCTCCTCTCACTGGGGAAACCATTTCCCCATCAAGTAAGCAACACGACCGTTCTTGCAAATATGCTGAGCCTTTGTGGTGACCCAAAGCTTTCCTGGCTTCTGCCACTCACAGCATGATACCAATGCTGTGATAAAAAATACAGCCCCCACCTCGGCCTCCACAAGTTTCCGTCCTCTAGTGTCCCAAGGCTGCCTATAAAGAGAGGACACAGCTCAGACCCCAGCAGGAGGCTGCAGCTTCAAGTCTCCGAGTCCGGCTCCACTGACCCCACCTGACCCTCTCACCTGCCTGGCGTCATGGAGGTCCCCGGGGCCGCCCTGGCTGTCGTGCTGCTCACCGCGGCCCTCTCAGCCCACACCTGCTCTGCCACCCGTGAGTCCGTCTTCCCTTCCTTTAGGCCTGTTCCCCACTCTCTGGTCGGGGCTTGGGCCAGAGAGCCGAAGTCTTTCACCTGAGCCCTTAAGTAGAGAGCTTTGGAGAGATTTTAGCCACTATTTACTGAGCAGAACTTTCCTTCCCAGGGTGGTTTTTAGCAATTCTATTCTCTGGCTCTGAGAGACAGTGGGAGGAAAGCCCATTTTATGGATTCCTGGGAAAATGAGGCCCAGGTGGAATTCTGACAAAAGCTGGAATCTGTGTCCAGTGGGCTCCCACTGATGTGGCCTTTGCTTTTCTCAAGAAGCCAGTGGAGACACCCCAGGGAGAGAGAGAGTAAAAAAAGCTTGTTCGGAAAACTAAATTCTTCACAGAGAGACGTGGAAACCCCAAACCAAGACAGACAAAGCATGTGAAATGCCACAAGAGAGACACAGAAATAAAAATGTCAAGGGAAAGAAGAAATGCCCCCACCTCCCCCACCCCCAGCGCGGTCTCCTGCAGGTCTGCCTGACCCTCGAGGGGCAACTGGCTGCTTTTCCCCCTGAACAAGGACTTACCACGGTCTGTTCCATCTCTCACAGCTGGTGCCAATACCCCGACCGACTGCTGCTTCTCCTTCGTCTCCCGGCAGATACCGCGCAAACTCGTGGACGACTATTATGAGACCAGCAGCCAGTGCTCCAAGCCCGGTGTGATGTAAGGGCCAGCCTTCCTGCCCACCCTGGGGAAGGAGCCTGGGGGTCTGGCCTGAGGCACCTCCTTGGAGCTCAGGACACCAGGGGGCCCCCTGCCGTGTTTTCTCACCTGGTTTGGCGCCTGCAGAGGGTCCTGGGGGTTCTGCCCCTGGGCAGAGGGAGGAGAGGGAAGGGGTGACAGCAGGAAGCCATCCTCGCTCTCATTTGCCAAACAACGATGCTAGATTTCCGAGGGGACCCCCATAGGAGACCCAGGATGGTCTGTGAACCCCAGGGTGAAGGAGACATGATTTGAGCATGTGGGCAGGCCCTGAGATGTCCGGGGCAGAAGGAGGGACGGGTCCTTGGGGGCCCAGGATCCCCCCAGCTGCACTCACCGGTGTGTAACCCTTCCACTCCTCTCCACAGCTTCAAGACCAAAAGAGGCCGGCAGGTCTGTGCCGATCCCAGTGAGGCCTGGGTCCAGGAATACATCACCGACCTGGAGCTGAATCCCTGAGTGGCCTGGGTGCGGCAGGGAAGATGTTCCGTCTATGGACAGTCGGGGAAGCAGGGCAATGACCCTGGGACTCCAAAAGGCACCTCTTCTGTGGGTCGCAGCCCACCCCCGGCCACTCACTGGGGCCCTCCCTCACTTTAATGTCTCCTATTTAACTTTTGCATTTCTTTCCACCGTGGAAGCGTGTGACGTCGTGAACATCTGCTCTGGCCCCTGTCGCCCTCTTCCCCGACCCCTCCCTTTCCTCCGTAATTGTCCGCATGCGGATCACTCGGTGTGATTGGCGCTCTCCTGGCAGCAGCCGTATCATAATGCTGGTGAATGGTTTTGCCCAGGACTGTGATTCAAAACATGGAAGGTAATCCAGCCGTTTCCTTGTGGTGACTCTTGATTTTGCTTTTCTAGCAGCCAGAATGGGAGAAGGCAATGGCAACCCACTCCAGTACTCTTGCCTGGAAAATGCCATGGGTGGAGGAGCTTGGTAGGCTGTAGTCCATGGGGTCGCGAAGAGTCGGACACGACTGAGCGACTTCACTTTCACTTTTCACTTTCATGCATTGGAGAAGGAAATGGCAACCCACTCCAGTGTTCTTGCCTGGAGAATCCCAGAGACGGGGGAGCCTGGTGGGCTATCATCTATGGGGTCGCACAGAGTCGGACACGACTGAAGTGACTTAGCAGCAGCAGCGGCAGCAGCAGCAGCAGCCAGAATCACAGATTGAGACTAATACAGCCGGTGGGGGGGTGGCGGGCGGGGGCGGGGAGAGAGTAGGGAAATATGAAAAGGGGCTGGCAACGAGGAAGGAAAAACATCCTGGAACAAGAACACCAGACATTCCCCTGGAGATACTGTCCAGGAAAATTATTACCGGCACATTAATTTTTAAAATTTATTTTTATTTTTTAAAAGTATTTCTTTCTTTATTTTTGGTCATGTGGGGTCTTAGTTGCAGTGTGTGGGCTCAGTAGTTAAAACACAAGGACTTGTTTGTTCCATAGCGTGTGGGATCTTAGTTCCTTGACCAGGGATCCCTGTATTGGAAGGTGGATTATTCACCAGTGAACCGCCCGGGAAGTCCTGACGTGTTATTTTATAACCAAATCATAATTTACCTACTTAAATGAAAACCAAGGTGGTGTGTATTTGTGCACACAATTGCATTTTTGTATATGATTTCCTCAAGATAAAGGCTCACACTTGTTGAGGGCTTATCGAATGCTAGGTTTTATGATCAGTGCTTATAGTAGTGCTGTGCTAAGTGATCACCTTGGTGATCCTGCAGTCTAACCCTGCAGTCCAACCCTGCCTGCAGTCTAACAAGAACACCCCACCTGCCAGTTGATGGAGAGCCTTGTTCACCTCCCCCACTGTTCTGCACTCTGCTTTTTGGGGGAATATTCTTCAAGCCTATATCTGAGCTGAGACTTGGGGTCTAGAGTGGCCAAAGTTAAATTAAAAAATATGGGGTGAAGAATTCTTTAGCATAAGGATGTCCCGTGCAATTGTTGGGACATACTTATACAAAAATTATTTGTTGGGTATCTGAAGTTCAATTTTAACTAGGATTACTGTATTCTACCCGGTGACCCTACTTGGGGTGCACACCTCTCATTAAGGCTGCCTGTTTCCTGTTGAAGTTGGGTCCCTAAGGATTGGCTTGAATGCAAATACTTTTCAACATTGAATTTACATTAGAATCACTTGGTGGCTGTTGTTTAGTTGCTAAGTCGTGACTGACTCTTTGCGACCCCATGGACTGTAGCCTGCCAGGCTCCTCTATCCATGGGATTCTCCAGGCAAGAATACTGGAGTGGGTTGCCATGCCCTTCTCCAGGGGATCTTCCCAACCCATCAATTGAACCCATATCTCCTGCACGGCAGGCAGATTCTTTACTGCTGAGTCACCGGAGAAGCCTCAGAATCACGTGGGAGAACTTTCTGAAAACTTCATTGCTAGGAGCTCGCCTCCAAATTTAAGGCTCTAATGAGATCTAGGTGAAACCTGGGCATCAGTAATTTTAAAATGTTAATAATGCACACCCAGTTTGAGAAGTCACATTTGGGTGTAGTCTTAGCCTGTTTTTGGCTGGTCTTGGGGTTTCAGAGGTGGTACAGCTCTCTTCCAGTTTTTCAAGGCTACTGATCTGTTTTTATTGTCAGGTTCATTGGATAGTTAATTAGCAGAAAATCTGTCAGCTACTGACACACATCACCTCTGCTTACAGTCCATTCAAATTAGTCACAAGAGACAAAATCCATCTGCCATGTAGGGAAACATATGGACTACTAATATTCAGGGAGCACTAATATCTCTGCCAGTTACTGTCAACAAGAGGTTTACCGATGAAAGCGGCGGTCCGAGGTGAACTTTTCTTTTGGCCACACTAGGTGGCTAGCAGGATCTTAGTTCCCCAACCAGGGAATTGAACCTTCATTCTCTGCAGGAAGAACTGAGTCCCAACTGCTGGGACACCAGGGAACTCCTGACCAATGTGAACCTGCAGTCTATGCAGGTACTTTCAGCTGCCCATATGAAAGGCATATTCCATATTCAGAGTTTTAAATTAATATCATTGACATCTTTTCACCCAGTACATTTCTATCAATACTTCATCCTTTTCAGTGGTTCTGTATTTATTATGTGACTGTACTCTGTTCTTTTTGTTTGTTTGTTAGTTTGTTTTTGGCTGCCCTGGGTCTTTGCTGCTGAGAGCAGGCTTTCTCTAGTTGGAGCCATCGGGGGCTTCTCTTCATCACGGTGCACAGGCTTCTCATTGCAGTGGCTTCTCTTGTTGTGGAGCGTGGGCTCTAGGCTTATGGGCGAAGCTTATGGGCTTCAGTAGGTGTAGCAGACAGGCTCAGGAGTTGTGGCTCGCGGGCTTAGCTGCTCCTTGGCATGTGGGGTCCTCCCAGACCAGGATCGAACCCTTGTCCCCTGCATTGGCGGTCGGATTCTTATCCACTGTGCCACCAGGGAAGTGCACGTGCTGTGATGTTTTAAACTGTTCTCTTTCTCTCTCTTTTTGATGAATATATTTTTTCTTTCATTGTTTTTGCGAGCTGGGCTGCAAAGAACATCTATGTGCCTTCAACTTTATATCTTTAGATAGTGTTTCTTGAAATAGGTTCCTCAAAATTAGGTTGAAGAGTTTGTACGTTTTAAAATTTGCTAGAAATTGTCAGTATGCTTCAAAAATGCTGAACATCAAAATTCCACTTTTTAATACTAAAAAATAGAGTACTAGTGCTAAGTAGCTTCAGTCCTACCCGACTCTTTGCAACCCTGTGGAATGTAGCCCACAAGGCTCCTCAGTCCATGGGATTTTCCAGGCAAGAACACTGGAGTGGGTTGCCATGCCCTCTTCCAGAGTATCTTCCTGACCCAGGGATCAAACCCTATCTCATGTCTCCTGCATTGGCGGGTGGGTTCTTTACTACTAATGTCACCTGGGAAATAGAGTTTAAAACAAAACAAAGTAAGTAGGGCTTAACAAAAATTAATACACATTTGCATTTCTCATAAGCATGTAGAATTTCTCCCTCTGGAGTTTTACAACAGAGACTCTGATTTAGCCTAACTTTCTTATTTTGAAAAACATAATCTAGGCCAGGACTCAGGAAAGTTTTCCATGAAGGGTCAGATAGTGAACGTTTCGGGCTTTGCAGGCATACAGACTCAGCTGCAAGTATTCAACTCTGCCATAGTAATGGGAAAGCAGTCATAAACATACCATATGAAATGGAATGGGTACGGCTGTGTTCCTCTGAAATTTTATTTACAAAAGCAGGGATTGTGTTGGATTTAAAGAAATTTGTTTTTGGCAGTGCCACATGGCATATAGGGATCTTAGTTCCCAAACCAGGGATCAAACTGGTGGCCCCTGCAGTGGAAGCTTGGAGTCAAAACCACTGGATTGCCAGAGAAGTCATGGTATTGTGCTGGATTTGTTCTGAGGACTGTAGTTTGCTAACCCTGATCAAGATAATTGATCTAATAAATCATTTGTCCTTCATCATAGAAGTCTTATTGCTTGTATTGGCTGATTATCTTTTTCTTCTCTAATGTTAGCCGCTGATTTTGTCAAGTCATGAATTATAGGAAAATAATATCCAGGTTTCATGTTTATTGCCACATGGATCTTATTAAGAAGAGTGGTAAATCCTTATTGACTAATTCTGTAGTTTTTGGTCTTTTGGCTTCATGTAAATCACTTGGGAATTTGGGAGAAAATCTATATCCCAGATCCTAAGAAATTCGATTGTGACCATATTAAACAACTCTGCCAGATGGTTCTGGGCTGCTTGGAGAAATGCTGATATCAGCTTGCATTTTGGTTATATTATTTATTAGCTGTAAGACTGTGGGTGAGTTGTTTTAGCTCTCCGAGCTAACATTTTTGCTTCTCTCAAATGGGGATACTTGACTCTTAGTGAAATTGTTAGAACTTAGAGAACAATATATAGTTCTTAAGAAAGCATGATTTAGGAGAAAAATAGACTTCAATGCATGAATATATATCAAGAATGAATTTACCTAAAGCATAGATTATACACTAGGTGCACTCCAGTATTCTTGCCTGGGAAATCCCACGAACAGAGTCGCCTGAGGGGCTACAGTCAATGGGGTCTCAAAGAGGTGGGCATGACTTACTGACTAAACAACAGCAGAAACTGTGTCACTACTCTTCTAAGACCCTGACTACCAAAATCTCACTTGTTACGATAAAAATAGAGTTTAAAACAAAACAGAATAAATAGGAACAAAAATTAATATACATTTGCATTTCTTATAAGAAATGCCTTGTCAGTTTCCATAGGGAGAAATAGAATTTTCCCTTAAATATAAAGGCAGTTTAAATGCAGGTGAGGGACTTTCCTGGTGGTGCAGTGGTTGAGACTCCACACTTCCAGGGCAGGGGGCACAGGTTTGATCCCTGGTTGGGGAACTAAGATCCCACATGCCAAGCGGTATGGCCGAAAAACAAACAAAAACAGAAAAAGAAAATGCAGATGAGAAAAATGAGTTTACTAAAAAGTACAATCCTGGTTGTTCATTGGAGGGACTGATGCTAAAGCTGAAACTGCAATACTTTGGCCACCTCATGTGACGAGTTGACTCACTGGAAAAGACTCTGATGCTGGGAAAGGTTGGGGGCGGGAGGAGAAGGGGACGACGGAGAATGAGATGGCTGGATGGCATCACCGACTCTGTGGACATGAGTTTGAGTGACCTCTGGGAGTTGGTGATGGACAGGGAGGCCTGGCGTGCTGTGGTTCATGGGGTCGCGGAGAGTCGGACACGACTGAGTGACTGAACTGAACTGAAAAAGTACAAACAAATTTCTAGAAACATCTGGACTGTCTGAAGGGCAGAAACGTAAGTGGAAGTTGTAGGATGCCATCCTCAAGTATTTTTGGAGGGGAAGGTTATATCTTGGCGTTCAGAATGGCAGATAACAGGTGAAACTGATTGAGAACATTTTAGGGATATCCTCATGAACCCGCATAAATGACCAAGGGAGACAGGAGCCTGGAATGGTCTGGGATGGGGATGACCAGCCAGTGAAAGAGAATTTAAATGCAAATTTGCCCTCATTCTGATGCACAGACAGGTGAGGCCACAGGACATTGGGGTTATAAGATGTACAAGAGCAGTGCTGGTGACCAGGACACACAGATACAAAGGACCATACTGAGCAAGTAAGTGGGAGGATCCCAGTGGAAAGAAGAGATAAAACGTGCAGCAGTCAAGTCCAGTTCATCATTTTTGCCGGAATCTTTGAGAGACCAAGTTGCCTCCTCTTTCTCAGGGAAAGTCTGAATTGAGGTTGCAGTCCCAGAGCCCATCTCCTAACTGTATTCTAACTGCTCATCATTCCAGGACAGCAGTTGGCATTTCCCAACTCATGTCACCCACATCCCAAGGATCAGGGTCACTCTCCCGGAGTTAGGCATCCGGTCCTTCTAGATGTCTGTGTGCTGCCTTGGAATGAGGTATCCGCACCCTTGCTCCTGCTCCTTTGGAGTCTTGCCCTAATAAAGGCTACTGCAACAGGCCTCCTTTGTGCTACATAGTCATTCACATTTTTTGCTTGACCAAAATCATATTTACAGAACACTTGAGAGAATATTCTCATGCCTTCTGCGCTGTCTAGAGACAGAGACATGGGAGGAGGAAAGGAGCTGGCTGGGAGGAATGTGCCGCTGATCTACTGGTTTCCTAAGTGTCCTGTATTCACGGGCCAACTGAAGAGCGCACATATGGTCCTGCTAGCCAAAGCAGGTCCGCCAGAATGCCTAAGTGGAAAGAAGGACGCAGCCTGAATAATGCCATAGAAGCAGTTTATTTTGGACACAAGCTCTTTAGAAAGCAATCATTCCACCATTTTAGATATTCATCTTCCAGGGCTCCAATTCCAGGAATAGCAAATAGCCAGGAATGTTTTGTCACCATGCCAAGCGTCGAATTCATGGATTCATGAGAAATCTTCTGGTGCTGGTCTCCAGGCATGCTCAATAAACCTCCAGTCCAGCTTTCCCACGGCTGCCAGAATCACCCTTCTAAAATACAGATTTGATCATGACGTTAACTGTGCATGGGCTTCCCTGGTAGCTCAGCTGGTAAAGAATTTGCCTGCAATGCAGGAGACCCCAGTTCGATTCCTGGGTTGGGAAGAGCTGCTGGAGAAAGGATAGGCTACCCACTCCAGTATTCTTGGGCTTCCCTGGTGGCTCAGCTGGTAAACAATCCGCCTGCAATGTGGGATCCCTGGGTTGGGAAGATCCCCTGAAGAAGGGAACGGCTACCCGCCTCCATTATTCTGACTTGGAGAATTCCATGGGCTATTCCATGGGGTCGCAAAGAGTCGGACACGACTGCGCGACTTTCACATTCACTTAACTGTGCTTAGAAACATCCAGCAGTTTACCAAAACCTTCAGCCGGAAGCTCTTTCCTCACTGAACTCTGGCATGGATGACCCTCCACCATCCCCTTGAGATGTACAACCTCTTTCTACCACCATCACCTCCCCATCTCCAATGGAGGACCCACACTCCTTCCATCCTCTCAACTGCCCTGTCCTCCTCCAGCTAATTCTGCATCCTTTATGCTTCCTCAATGATCTCCACTCTCCGACAACTTTCCCAGTCTCTCTCCCTCAAGGCAAAGCCAATAACTTCTCTCTTTGCTCCCACAGATCTTAGGCAAGCTATATATGAAGCACTCTTCACACCAGACTGTAATTATTCATCTAGGTATGTCTCCCTCACCCTGTTGTTCTTGTCTTTTTATTGCAACTCTAGCATCACACCTGCCTGACACGGGAGATACTCCGTCCCATGGGGTTCCCTTTCCCTTCCTTCCTCCTCCAAGGATGACCCATTTCCAGGAAAACTTTAGCCCCTTTGCAAGGGTGGGGGCGAGAAGAAGGAAAGTGGGATGCCCTTGGTTAAGAGTAACCTGTGAAAGAATTCCCTGGTGGTTCAGTGGTTAAGAATCCAACTTCCAATGGAGGGGACCAAGGTTTGATCTCTGGTTGGAGAACTAAGATCCCACATGCCCTGGGGAAACTACGCTGGCACGCTGCAACAAGAGAGAAGCCCAAACACCACAACAAAAATGCTACATGTGGTAATTGACTCGATGCAGCCAAAAGAAATAAATATATATATTTTAAATGACCTGTGCATCTAGGATCATGGATACATATCTCATCTGAACTCATCAGGGCTCTCCTGGGATAGGGCTCCTCTTCAAGAGGCCTTAGATGAGGCCAGCTGTCTCCAGCCTCTTGGAGTTTTCCAGGTTCCCATGTGCAGTGGACATGTGAGCAGCCGTCTGTTCCAGCAAAGTCCGCTGGGGTGCTCTTGGTACCGTTGGCCAGCTCTTGGCTGATCTGTACTCACCTTGAAGACAGGCTTTTTGCAGATGTAGCCACATCCATTGCTGCAGCATTTCATTCCCTTGGGACAGGAATCATCTCCTGAGCACTCATTAAGACAAATCCCCGGAGAATTTTTGGGCACCTCTGGGCAGAATCCAGGTCTCTGCCGTCCTAAAACAAAAAACAAGGTGGTTTTTGTGGAGCCTGGAATGCAGACAGACAGGTTTGAGAACTGAGGCTGAGAGTCTGAACCCTCGTCACTGGCCGGACTCCCACCTCTTGCACTGCTTCCTTTGTGCTCTGGGCTCCTCCTTCCGCCTCCACTGCTCCCCTCTCACTCTTAAGCCCAGAGTCGGTGCCTTCAGAGAGAGTTCTTCCTGCTCCCAAAGCTACCCAGACTCAGAAGACAAGAAACCTGTACAGTCATGGCCCTCTTTTTCTTGCTTCGTAAGAAGATCTTAGAGAAGTCCCTGCTTACAGAGAGCTCTGTCTCTGCACTCACATACCCTGTGTTTGCTCTCCAGGTTCCTCTGCAGTCCCACTTCTAGGCACGTGTCCTAACTAGAGAGAACCTTACACTTTACCCACAACTTTTGTAAAATTAAATTATTTCTTTTTAATTGGAAGATAATTGCTTTACAATATTGTGTTGGTTTCTGCCAAATATCAACATGAGTCAGCCATAGGTGTACCTATGCCCCCTCCATCTTGAACCTCCCTACCCATCCCACCCCGTCTAGATTGTAACAGAGCCCAGTTTGAATTCCCTGAGTCATAAAGCAAATTCCCATTGGCTCTCTATTTATCTATTTTACCAACAGATGGGTTGGTAATCAGATCCAACCCAATCTGATAAAGGGAATTGAAAACAGGATAAATGCTCATTTAGATCAAAAGAAATGTGTCTGATCAATGTTGACTCTCCACTCTGCAGTGGGGACACAGCTGCTTCCAGGCCAAACCATCTCCAAGTCTAACACTGGTCTCTGAGCCTTCTCTGCTGTCAGGAAGGATTCACTTCAGCACCCTCACCTTTGATAGGGGGTCCCTGAGCACAGGCCACCTCCAGCCCCATGATGATGAAAGCCACCAGAACGAAAATGGTGCCTGTCTTCATGTTGGCCTCTGGTGTGGTGCAGGGGCAGATCCCTGCCCCAATTTATACCCTCAGTGTCGTCAGAAAGGAGGGTGGGGCAGGAGGCAGTAAAGCAGGAAGAGTATCAAATAGAAGCTCTCCAGAAAGTGCCCTCAGAAGTTCTAATTTATTGTTCTATTTCACAACTGGTTTCTTAGACTTGGGAATGGTTTCTTGGATATGCAAATACCAAACTGGAGAGTTTGGGAATACTTTTTAACCCTTCATTTATTACTTCATCACAACTTGGCCCTGGTTTCCCTGGTGCCTTTGAGGGACTGTGGTCAAAGTGTTGCAGGAAGGGGGACCACCTCCAGGGTCCGAAAGTGAACTCTTGTCTAAGACTTGAAAATGAGTTGCCTGAGGAGACACACGTGCTGGCAAAGCAAGAGACTTTACTGGCAAGTGATGCCCAGGGGTAGAGCAGGAGCGTAAGGGAAACCAGGATCACTGCTCTGCCCCTTGACTCGCAGTCCTGGGTTCTATGGTGATGGCGTGAGTTTCCAGATGGTCTGGCCAATCATTCTGACTCTAGCTTCTTCCTGGTGACACAAGATGAATTTCAGTGAGGAGGATTCTGAGAGGTAGGTAGGACTTGTAGTGCCTCCTTTTGTCTTTTTCCGAATTCTCCCTGTTGGTGATGGTGTGTTAGTTCCTTGTTCCTTTACCAGGACCTCCTGTCTTAAAACAAGTCATGCAAACGGTTGCTATAGTGCCTGGCTAGGGTGGGTGACTTCGGTCAACATTTCCCTAATGACTCTTCCCCGAGACACTTCATACTCAAGCTACTTCTTGGGAATTGGGGTGGAGGTTTCTTTCTTCCATAACTACTTCCAGCTGAGAATGAGTATACTCCTGCCTAAAAACTAGCATTCACCCTCATAGTAAGAGCAATTTAGCTTGAAACTGTCAGAGATGAAACAGGGGCCAAACAGGAGGGCTAACAGGATAGTCATCACAGGGCCCGGAAAAAGAAGGCAAAATTTGGGGTGAGGACTGCAGGATGTATAACTTTCTTCTGATTGGTGGCTGGTGAGGTAACAGGGTGGTGCTCCAGGAATCTTGCATTCAGCCTAAAGTTACCATCCCTCACCTGGGTGGGGGCTTAAGTTCAGCAGAAGAGCTCAAAGATATTGTTAAGCATATTCCTTGAGTAGGAGCAAGGACCTGTCCCCAAGTAAGAACCACTTGACTGGTCCACCTCTGTTTCTGCATTCCCTCCCTTCCCTGATTAGTAATTGTCTGAATCTGCCCTTTGGGACTCAGAGAAGGTCAAGGAGGCAGAATAAAGCTTATATCCTACAAACAAGAAATGGGACACAGAAAGGATTTGTACTTCAGAATCCCAGAGTCTTGCTCAGTTTTAATTCAGAGAACTGAACAACTATAGTTCTGATAACTTCCTGTCAAAATAGAGGATAGTTCTGCCTCAATTTGGAAAATAGACACTGAATTGAAAGTATGTCTGAGTTCCAAGTCCCGGATCTGAGTCTTGTTTAAATAAAATCTCAGTCCCTTGGTCTGCCATTTTGATGTAACAGATCCAATCAGAAGTAGTTGGAGGAGTAATAACTAGAATTTTAGTAGACAAAATAAATCTCCTTCCTTTTCAGAAGACTAAACCTGAAACCCAGTCTGGACCTGGCACTTTGCAGGTACTTGTAGCCAAGTAACCAGTTGTCTAGTTTTATATAAGTAGGTTTTAACTTTTAACGTGGTATCAACACATAGATAACAGGTGTTTTTGGTCATCATACATGGCTCTTGTTTTTGTTAATGTACAATCTAAAGTAATTTCCTTTATCTAGAAAAGTAATAGTTACAAGAGGAACCCTTTAAAAAGTAAAGTTGCTAGCTGCCAGCAGACATCATTTTGAGAATGTCCAGTGGCACCCAAGACTGACACAGCTCAGAAAACTCTTAGCAATGCAAGGACTTGTCTGAAATTGCACTCATAGTGTCACCTAGTAATTTCCTTGGATGTTGACCCACAGCTATTCCATTATGACTTTCGACTGTAATATTCTCCTTAATAGCCAAAGCAGATGTCACCATTAACAATGTTGGTGTTTCTCTAGGTATGAGAAGATGCAAGAAGTAGGACCCATAAAATAGCCTCCTGAAAATGTCTAACTATCTGAAGGCCAATTCTGCCGGCTTTTCCCAGAGCACGGAGGGCCTCATTCCTGATGGCCACACTGAACTCCTTTCAGGGGTGTTGAAGGTCAGAAGTTGCAGTGATCATAATTTAATCTTTGCAGAGGTAGATGGCAAGTGCCAGTTTCCAACTGGAAGGACCCCTTCATGATCATAAATTTGGGGGGGTTGCCTTTCGTGACTATTTCATCCCATGATGCTAAGAATGCTCAAAATTCAGAAAACTAAGATCATGGCATCTGGTCCCATCACTTCATGGCAAATAGATGGGAGACAGGGGAAACAGTGTCAGACTTTACATTTTGGGGCTCAAAAATCACTGCAGATGGTGATTGCAGCCATGAAATTAAAAGACACTTACTCCTTGGAAGGAAAGTTATGACCAATCTTGATAGTATATTAAAAAGCAGAGACATTACTTTGCCAACCAAGGTCCGTCTAGTCAAGGCTATGGTTTTTCCAGTGATCATGTATGGATGTGAGAGTTGGACTGTGAAGAAAGCTGATCACCGAAGAATTGATGCTTTTGAACTGTGGTGCTGGAGAAGAATCTTGAGAGTCCCTTGGACTGCAAGGAGATCAACCAGTCCATTCTAAAGGAGATCAATCCTGGGTGTTCATTGGAAGGACTGATGCTGAAGCTGAAGCCCCAATACTTTGACCATATTATGTGAAGAGTTGACTCACTGGAAAAGACCTTGATGCTAGGAGGAACTGGGGACAGGAGGAGAAGGGGACGATAGAGAATGAGATGGCTGGATGGCATCACCGACTCGACGGACATGAGTTTGGGTAAACTCTGTGAGTTGGTGATGGACAGGGAGGCCTGGCGTGCTGTGATTCATGGGGTCGCAAAGAGTCAGACACAACTGAGCAACTGAACTGAACTGAACTGAGTGTATCCCAGGTCGTTTGACTTAGTCTGTTCTGTACCAATCCTTACCTTTCAGGCAAATTGTATTTTGGCATTGTCCATAAGGCACACAACCCAGTTTTCTAGTGTTACTACACTGATTATCTTTAATATGATTTAATTGCTCCCAACATAGAGGAGATTTTACATTTCAATTACATAGCCTAGTGTTATCTACATAAATCCATCCCATAATTGTGAGAGATTTTATTCCTTGGCTGAAACTTTGCTGTTGCTCTGATTTAGTTTGAGAAATCAGACAGAAGAAAACTTATATTTACGGCCAGGGTCAGAGCAGACATTATTAATTGGCTAGGTGAAATGATTCCATCTAGTGATATCAAAGTGATCTGAACATGACTATAAGTTTTTAAGGTAAATTTCATCAGGGCCAACCAGTTAGAGCCTTGGAGTGGAGAAATTCACCAAGGAAACCCAGAAGTACTAGACAGAAGTAATTGGGCAGAAACCCAACAATTGGATTGATTTCTAAAACTAGCATGGGATCAGGCCTAAGATCAAAAAACATTCGATTCATATACAAGGGTCCAAGAAGTCAAGAAAACCTTATAAATGATCATGCAAGTCAGGCTGAGGATCTTGGGGAGCTGTCTACTTCTGATAGTGTCTTCTTCTCGTCCTGGTGTGAGTGGAGTTTCTCCTCTGAGAGTCATTTTAAGGTAATTTTGAAGTCAGTCTTTCTCTCCATAGGTAAGTCCAGTGCAAGGGCCCTTTGTGAGTGGAAATTAATTCAAAAGTCAATTTCTTTCAGTTTCACTGTGCATGAGATAACAATGCCTTAGAGACAGATAAGGGTCCTTCCATCCAAGTTGGAGGTAGTCCTTTAAATTATGCCTTTTTCAGTATGCATACTCCTCTGGTTCCAAGTCATGGGGCATCTGATACAGTTTAGCACTATGGTGTGAAAGCTGTATTTATCCAGAAGTCCTTTCTATAAATCTTCTTGACAAAGAAGCACTTTGCAAAAGCATCAGAATAAAATCATAACTGTCTATGATGACAAACGACTTAAGAAGGCATGTTTAAAATCTGATTACAATGCAATTGACAAAGTAACTTGATTACTTCTGTGACAAACAACACTTGCAGATAATAACTAGAATTATGACCAATAGCATTTTACCAGGACATGTCAGAATTTTAGGAACTTCACATAATTTTTAGAATATTTATATTAGTAACATTTACCATACAATATAACCTAAAGTGACTTATTACTCCTTTGGTAATACTTTCCATGTAACTTAACATACCAAATGAAGCTAATTAGTTTAATAAATCTCTTTGGGATGTTTCTGGGGCCTTTCAAAGTATCCCAAAGTTAGCTAGAAGTCAAGAGGACTTCATTAGAATTTGATTCAGGAAGTTTTGTTAAAAATATCCCAAGAGTTTAGAACATTGTCAGATAGAATCATAGATCACTGTGAAACTGTGGTTATTCTCTTAGCCAGCGCTGGTGGGAATGTAAGTTAGCTTGCTGATATGTTACAGTGAGCATAAACTGAGGCTCAAGGTCTAGTGGAAATCAACTCTGCCATTTTGGCCCTAGTTGGTTCTACCAGTTTCATCATATCCTGTGGATGTCCTTCTTTTAAACGTTGTGCCCTGCCCCCTTCCCTCCTGTTTCATTCCCCCCTCAGAAACTTTACTCCCGGACTCTTACGGGAAGCATGAACACTGCTTACGGGAAGAAGGGCATTAACACTGCCTGCGAAGGAGTAAAAATCTCTGGATGCCAGATCTACGGACCCCAGGGGCAGGACAACTGCTTGTTTTAATCTGTATGGGCTGGAATTCTCATGTAGCCATCATCTTGATGTGGAACTGTTGGAAGTGCTTCCATAACCTTTCTATGAATCTCTTAATGATGAAGTGTTTTTTGGAACAGCATCAGAGTATGAATGTGAATGTGTCAGTTGCTCAGTTGTGTTCAACTCTTTCAAGTCCATGGACTTTAGCCCACCAGGCTCCTCCATCCTTGAAATTCTCCAGGCAAGAATACTGGAATGGGTTGCCATTCCCTTCTCCAGGGGATCTTTCCGACCCAGGGATCAAACCTGAGTCTCCCGCATTGCAGGCAGATTCTTTACCATCTGAGCCACCAGGGAAGCCCACAAAAGTGTCTAAAAAGGATAAAAGACTTAAAAGACATGGTTAAACATATGATTACAGTGTAATCAATAAAGAAACTTGGTTACAGTAACCAGAATTATGAATGATTATATTTAACCTAACATAGTGGAGCAATGGTAAAGAATCTGCCTGCCAATACGGGAGACACAAGAGATGTGGGTTCAATCCCTAGGTCCAGAAAATCCCTCGAGTAGGAAATGGAAACCCACTCCAGTATTCTTGCCTGGGAAATCCTACAGTCAGAGGTGCCTGACAGGCTACAGTTCATGGGGTCGCAGAGTCAGACACAACAGAGCTCAAGCAAGCACAAGCACAAGAACCAAATAATCCGAGTTAAATATTCCCTTTAAGATACCTTGTTGTTGGTTTTCAGCTGCTAAAGCCTGGTGTGCTGTGATTCATGGGGTTGCAAAGTCGGACACGACTGAGCGACTGAACTGAACTGAAGTTGTGTCTGACTCTTTGTGATCCCATGGACCGCAACACACCAGGCTTCCCTCTCCTTTACTGCCTCCTGGAGTTTGCTCAAACTCATGTCCATGGAGTCAATGATGTCATCCAATCATCTCATCCTCTGTCACCCTTTCTCCTCATGCCTTCAATCTTTCCCACCATCAGGGTCTTTCCCAACGTGTTGGCTGTTTGCATCAGCTTCAGCATCAGTCCTTCCAATGAACATTCAGGGTTGATTTCCTTTAGGATTGGCTGGTTTGATCTCCTTTCTGTCCAAGGTACTCTCAAGAGCCTTCTCCAGCACCACAACTTGAAAACATCAATTCCTCGGCACTGAACCTTTTTTATGGTCCAACCCTCACATTTGTACTTGACTACTGAAAAAACCATAGCTTAGACTACAGTTAATTCCATATTTGGTATCATTGATCAGTTCAGGAAAATTCAAGATCTAAAAGGGAAAATCAGTTTTAAAGTGTAACTCACAACATTGTTGTGTACCTGCTTCTGGGTGCTGATGTTCAGGGACTACCACTCCATCCCCAAGACCATTCCTAGCCTTTGTCAGCAAAGTGATGTCTCTGCTTTTTAATATGCTGTCTAGGTTTGTCATAGCTTTCCTTCCAAGGAGCAAGTGCCTTTTAATTTCATGGCTGCAATCACCATCTGCAGTGACTGTGGAGCCCAAGAAAATAAAATTGGTTGCTGCTTCCATTTCTTCCCCTTCTATTTGCCACGAAGTAATGAGACTGGATGCCATGATCTTAATTTTTATAATATTGAGTTTCAATAGTAACCAGATTTCAACCAGCTGTTTCACTCTCCTTGTTGATCCCCATGAAGAGGCTCTTTAGTTCCTCTTCACTTTCTGCCTTTAGAGTGGTATTGTCTGCATATCTGAGGCTGTAGATATTTCTCCTGGCAGTACTGGTTCCTGCTTGTGATTCATCCAGCCCGGTATGCAAGATACTTCAGGAGCCCTCTAAATTATCCCAAATTTAACTGGAAATAAAAAGAACTTTAATTAAAATTTGATATTTGGGACACTTGTCAAGAAGTTTTAAAAGCACGTGGTCAAATAAGATCTTTAATCACTGTGAGACAATACTTATTCCTTATTGAAAGTAACAAGAGGTCGCAAAAGCAAATACAAATTGTTTAAAGGCAAATAAACCCAAAATCTGTTGTTGAAAGCAGCATTTCTAGAATGCTTTGGAGGGAGAAACCAAATTCAGTCTTGTTCTAGCCCATTCCTAACAAAATCCATTTACCCAACTAAATTCAATCTGACCTTAGAAAATCCTGATTGTTTGTTACTCTTTTTAGAACTTTTTCATTTCTCAATCTACTAGGACTTGTTCCCTCAGGGTCAGAAAGCCATTCGATCAAGCTTGCTTTTACTAACTGTATATGCAAAAAAACTAGTTTTGAAACCAGTTTTAGAGAGTTTCTTCTAAACCAACTTTATCTTATGTCTAAACAAAATGGTGACCACACAATGTTACCCCATGTCACAAGGCAGAATAGCCATCACAAATCACAACACAGAACTCGAAGTATAAAGTATACACACACTGAGCTGTCCTCATCAGACATTTCCTAAAATATAAGACTGCAGTCTCTCAGGAAACCTCCTTCAGAGACACGAACTTCAGATCCAAGTATGAACAGAGTACATAGAAATATCTCAGGTCTTTAGATTTCAAAGGGAGGAAAGGAGGCCAGGTTGAAAGAAGAATGGGGTGGTAGAGGGACTAAAGCGATGCCCTTACAGACACCTGGTGGCCACTTGCAGATGCAAGGTGTTATGAGACTTTCCCCTGGGCTTCCGGGAAGGGAGGATGGGAACTCAACCCTACCTGAAACTAGAGGCCAGATACCAGACCTGAGGCAGAATTAGAGTTCTCTGCCCACCAGAGGTGATCAGGTGAAAACCCTCAGATCAGGCTGAGGCCCTCCAGCCAGACTCCTGTGTCCAGGACCAAGACAGAAGAAAAAATAGGAGGATAGGAAAGACTGAAAAGCAGAAGAGAGAGGGAAGGGGAAAGAGGTCAATAAAATCTCCTGTTCCTTCCCTGGTCAAGGCGCTCTGGCCAGTCATCCACGTCAGGAGGAGACCAGAGACAAAATGGCCCCGTTGTGGCCACTGGATCTGGTCCATCACTGGGTGAGCTGGTCTCCGAGGACCCCAAGTGGTCAGGATGTCAGTTGTAGTGAAGAAGAGATCCCACCAGAGTCGCCATTTGTTGCAGGAAGGGAAACCTCTTCCAGGGTCTGAGAGCGGGCTCTTATTTAACATTCAGAAATGGATTATCTGAGGAGACACACAGGCTGACAGAGCAAGAGTCTTTATTGGAAAAGGACACCCAGATATAGAGCCGAAGGGCAAGGGAACCCAGGGGGACTGGCTCCCAATCTCAGAGTTTGTGGTAATGGGGTTGGTTTCTGGGTTGTCTCTGGCTAATCATTCTGACTCAGGGTTCTTCCTGGTCCTTCCTGTCCGTGCCTCACACAGCCAAGATAGACTCCAGTGAAAAGGATTCTGGGAGGTTAGCAGGACATTTGGGCTGGCAGCTCATCCCTCCTTTTGACCTTTCCTGAATTCTTCCAGTTAGTGGTGGCTTGTAGTTCTGAGTTCCTTACCAGTACCTCCTGTTGTAAGAAAACTCATGCAAGGGGCTACTGTTTTGCCTGGCCAAGTTGGGTGACTCCTCTATCACTGCCATTGGAAATTCCACACCAGTGGATCTGTGGTGGGTTTGAAGTGTTTACAAGGAATGACATTCTTTGAATTTCACTTTCTTCCTCTGTGACATGGGGATGCCCGTGGAAGCAACTCCACAGGCTTGTGAGCCTTCAGTGAGTGTACTTTACATGATTCATATAAAGTGCAAGTGCTGGACCTGCCAGACAATTTTATGCTTAATAAAGGTCAAGTATTGTCATTATTATTGTAGAGTCTCTCTTTAATAATCTTGCAGCAGCTGTTCTTGCAATGCCTATTCAGCAAGACATTACAGGCCTTAATTATGCTTCGCTTCTTATTGGAAACTCAAAGTACTACAATAACAAGCGGATTATATTGTGTTATACAATTTCTCTAGTTAAATTCCTTTTCTGTGCGGAGTATTCACTGCCTCATAGTCCCAATTGAGATACATCCCAAGGGGAGGATGAGACTAGAAGCTTCAACTAGTCCATTAAAAAGAGGGGAGGGATAAATGAGGAGGTTGAGATTAACAGATACACACTACTGTATATAAAATAAATAAACAACAGGGACCTACTGTATAGCACAGGGAACTCTTTTCCATGCTTTGTAATACCTATATTAGTCACTTTGTCATGGCCAACTCTTTGTAACCCCATGGACTGTAGCCTACCAGGCTCCTCTGTCCATGGAATTCTCCAGGCAAGAGTACTGAAGTGGGTGGTTAATCCCTTCTCCAGGGGACCTTCCTGACCCAGGGATCAGACCTAGGGATCAAATCCCAGTCTCCCGCATTCCTGGATTCTTTACTATTTGAGCCAATACTTAAGATAGAAAAGAAACTGAAAAAGAATAGACATTTGTATACATGTTTTGTCAAGAGAATGCACTGGTCATAGCAAACACCCTCTTCCAACAACACAAGAGAAGACTCTACACATGGACATCACCAGATGGTCAACACCGAAATCAGATTGATTATATTCTTTGCAACAAAAGATGGAGAAGCTGTATACAGGTAGCGAAAACAAGACCAGGAGCTGACTGTGGCTCAGATCATGAACTCCTTATTGCAAAATTCAGACTTAAATTGAAGAAAGTAGGGAAAACCACTCGACCATTCAGATATGACCTCAATCAGATCCCTTATGATTATACAGTGGAAGTGAGAAATAGATTTAAGGGACTAGATCTGATTGATAGAGTGCCTGATGAACTCTGGACGGAGGTTCGTGACATTGTCCAGGAGACAGGGACCAAGACCATCCCCATGGAAAAGAAATGCAGAAGAGCGAAATGGCTGTCTGAGGAGGCCTTACAAATAGCTGTGAAAAGAAGAGAGGTGAAAAGTAAAGGAGAAAAGGAAAGATATAAGCATCTCAATGCAGAGTTCCAAAGAATAGCAAGGAGAGATAAGAAAGACTTCCTCAGTGATCAATGCAAAGAAATAAAGGAAAACAACAGAATAGGAAAAACAAGAGACCTCTTCAAGAAAATTAGAGATTCCAAGGGAACATTTCATGCAAAGATGGGCTCGATAAAGGACAGAAATGGTATGGACCTAACAGAAGCAGAAGATATTAAGAAGAGGTGGCAGGAATACACAGAAGAACTGTACAAAAAAGATCTTCACGACCAAGATAGTCACGATAACGTGATCACTGACCTAGAGCCAGACATCTTGGAATGTGAAGTCAAGTGGGCCTTAGAAAGCATCACTACTAACAAAGCTAGTGGAGGTGATGGAATTCCAGTTGAGCTATTTCAAGTCTTGAAAGATGATGCTGTGAAAGTGCTGCACTCAATATGCCAGCAGATTTGGAAAACTCAGCAGTGGCCACAGGACTGGAAGAAGTCAGTCTTCATTCCAATCCCAAAGAAAGGTAATTCCAAAGAATGCTCAAACTACCGCACAATTGCACTCATCTCACACGCTAGTAAAGTCATGCTCAAAATTCTCCAAGCCAGGCTTCAGCAGTATGTGAACCGTGAGCTCCCAGATGTTCAGGGAGGTTTTAGAAAAGGCAGAGGCACCAGAGATCAAATTGCCAACATCCACTGGATCATGGAGAAAGCAAGAGAGTTTCAGAAAAACATCTATTTCTGCTTCATTGACTATGCCAAAGCCTTTGACTGTGTGGATCACAATAAACTGTGGAACATTCTGAAAGAGATGGGAATCCCAGACCACCCTGACCTGCCTCTTGAGAAACCTGTATGCAGGTCAGGAAGCAACAGTTAGAACTGGACATGGAACAACAGACTGGTTCCAAATAGGAAAAGGTGTACATCAAGGTTGTATGTTGTCACCTTGCTTATTTAACTTATATGCAGAGTACATCATGAGGAACGCTGGGCTGGAAGAAGCACAAGCTGGAATCAAGATTGCTGGGAGAAATATCAATCACCTCAGATATGCAGATGACACCACCCTTATGGCAGAAAGTGAAGAGGAACTCAAAAGCCTCTTGATGAAAGTGAAAGAGGAGAGTGAAAGGGTTGGCTTGAAGCTCAACATTCAGAAAACAAAGATCATGGCATCTGGTCCCATCACTTCATGGGAAATAGATGGGGAAACAGTGGAAACAGTGTCAGACTTTATTTTTTTGGGCTCCAAAATCACTGCAGATGCTGATTGCAGCCATGAAATTAAAAGACGCTTGCTCCTTGGAAGGAAAGTTATGACCAACCTTGATAGTATATTAAAAAGCAGAGACATTACTTTGCCAACCAAGGTCCGTCTAGTCAAGGCAATGGTTTTTCCCGTGGTCATGTATGGATGTGAGAGTTGGACTGTGAAGAAAGCTGATCGCCGAAGAATCGATGCTTTTGAACTGTGGTGTTGGAGAAGACTCTTGAGAGTCCCTTATACTGCAAGGAGATCCAACCAGTCCATTCTAGAGGAGATCAATTCTGGATGTTCATTGGAAGGACTGATGCTAAAGCTGAAACTGCAATACTTTGGCCACCTCATACGACGAGTTGACTCACTGGAAAAGACTCTGATGCTGGGAAGGGTTGGGGGCAGGAGGAGAAGGGGACGACGGAGAATGAGATGGCTGGATGGCATCACTGACTCTGTGGACATGAGTTTGAGTGTACTCCAGGAGTTGGTGATGGACAGGGAGGCCTGGCTTGCTGTGGTTCATGGGGTCGCGGAGAGTCGGACATGACTAAGCGACTGAACTGAATTGATAACATGTATAACCACTTTGCTGTACACCTAGAAGTAACACAGCATTGTAAATCAACTATACTTCAAGAAAAACATAAATAAATAAAATTTTAAAAAATTTAACTTGGGAAGCAAGGCTATAAATGTAGTGGATCAGTATGTGAGAAATCCATGTCTCTTTGCTGTGGAAGGAAGTGTAGATTGTATGGTCTCTTTTTTTTTCTCTTTCAGCTTTATTGATATATAATTGACATACCTTAGAGAGAGGGGGAGAAAGAGACTGTACATGTTAAAGGTGTAACATTTAATGATGTGACTTACATCCATCTTGAAATGATTATCACCCTAAGTTGAGTGGACATCTCTCATCTCATAGAGATACAACAGTGGAGAAATGTAAGAAAATGTTTCTGCTTGTGATGAGAACTCTTAAGATTGTCTGTCTTAACCACATTCACCGTTTACATGTAGTGGTCTTAGTTATCTTTACATATTGTATATTATATATATACATATATATAAGGTTGTATATTGTCACCCTGCTTATTTAACTTACATGCAGAGTACATCATGAGGAACACTGGGCTGGAAGAAGCACAAGCTAGAATCAAGATTGCTGGGAGAAATATCAATAACCTCAGATATGCAGATGACACCACCCTTATGGAAGAAAGTGAAGAGGAACTCAAAAGCCTCTTTATGAAAGTGAAAGAGGAGAGTGAAAAGGTTGGCTTGAAGCTCAACATTCAGAAAACAAAGATCATGGCATCTGGTCCCATCATTTCATGGGAAATAGATGGAAAGACAGTGGAAACAGTGTCAGACTTTAGTTTTTTGGGCTCCAAAATCACTGCAGATGCTGATTGCAGCCATGAAATTAAAAGACACTTACTCCTTGGAAGGAAAGTTATGACCAACCTTGATAGTATATTAAAAAGCAGAGACATTACTTTGCCAACAAGGTCTGTCTAGTCAAGGCTATGGTTTTTCCCGTGGTCATGGATGGATGTGAGAGTTGGACTGTGAAGAAAGCTGATCACCGAAGAATTGATGCTTTTGAACTGTGGTGCTGGAGAAGACTCTTGAGAGTCCCTTGTACCGCAAGGAGATCCAACCAGTCCATTCTAAGGGAGATCGATCCTGGGTGTTCATTGGAAGGACTGATGTTAAAGCTGAAGCTGCAATACTTTGGCCACCTCATGCGACGTGTTGACTCACTGGAAGAGTCTGATGCTGGGAGGGATTGGGGGTGGGAGGAGACAGGGACGACCGAGAATGAGATGGCTGGATGGCATCACCGACTCGATGGACATGAGTTTGAGTGAACTCCGGGAGTTGGTGATGGACAGGGAGGCCTGGTGTGCTTAATTCATGGGGCCGCAAAGAGTCGGACACGACTGAGTGACTGAACTGAACTGAACTGATACATATATATAAAGAAGCATTTCACAGCAAATTATTTGATAACCAAGAAATCCCCAAACCTGCTAAATGTCAAAATTTGAAGCTTAAGTAAATTATAAACCATTCATATAACAGAATTTTAGATAGTAGCTAGTTTTTAAAAAGAAAAGAGGTTGCTAACCTAAAAAAGAGTCCCTTGGACTGCAAGGAGATCCAACCAGTCCATTCTAAAGGAGATCAGTCCTGGGTGTTCATTGGAAGGACTGATGCTAAAGCTGAAACTCCAATACTTTGGCCACCTCATGCGACGAGTTGACTCACTGGAAAAGACTCTGATGCTGGGAAGGATTGGGGGCAGGAGAAGGGGACGACAGAGAATGAGATGGCTGGATGGCATCACCGACTCGATGCACATGAGTTTGAGTGAACTCCGGGAGTTGGTGATGGACAGGGAGGCCTGGCGTGCTGTGATTCATGGGTCGCAAAGAGTCAGACACGACTGAGCGACTGAACTGAACTGAACTGAACCTAAAAAATGCTCTGAGACATAACATTACATGAATAAAGCAAAATAATGCATATAACTATTTCTGCAAAAAAAAGTATATATTTGTGTATATACATATATGTGTACATAAAAGCATAGGAAAAGGGCATGGGAAAATACACAGCAAATTGGTAATTTGATTACTTCCTAGAAGGTTACTCTGGATATATCTGTATTGTTGGAATTATTTACCACAATCAAGTGTTGTTTGAAAATGAACTTTGACAGATTATGTTAACTCAGTGGTGGTGGTCAAGTCTAGCTCACTTTTTGAGAAGGATTTGAGAGACCTCTCTTTGCCAACAGTGCTGCTCCAAAGGACTCTCCTGCAAGCTGTTTGGAGCTGTGCAGCCCTGGCCCCACAATCATGGCTACAGTATACAGCATCCTGGGGTCCAGCCAGCCATCTTGGGTTTGGATCTGAGCTTCCCCTTTGCTGTGCTGCATGGGGCCATTGATCTCCACCCCGGACTGAGCTCCCTCCCAGGGAACCCTGGTCCCTCCTTCAGACCAAAGAGTCATTCCTGGGGGCTTGTACCCTTTGAACATGCTGAGATTCCCAGATGCTAATGTGAGCTCTCTGCCTGAGACGGACAGGCTGAGTCCTCCTTTCTTGGCTGACTTAGTCTTTCCCTGCTCTTAGGGTAGCAGGCTTCCCCACAGAAGGTCCTAAGGTGCTTATCTGAGGTCTGACCACCAAGGACAAAGTCACTTTCTCTTCATTCCCACAGTCATTCAAGTTTAACCTGCATATGCCTCTTTCAAAGATTTTGTAATTGGGATGGGAAGGTGGGTGGGCTCCTTCCACAGGCCCCTGAGGAGGCGTTCGTGTCCTTCTCCTATAGTTCTGCTCATGTAGGTCACCCACACATCTTTTTCTCCAGGAACTTCTTGGTATGGAGCAGGGCAGCCTCAGAGACCACCAGTCATCAAGATAGACCATGTCTCTCAACTCTCAAGGGCTCCAGCCTGCTTGTGATCTTGCAACATCCATCCCCTTAGATGACTGATTTCACTACCATCGTGGTTCCACCCTCATGCCTAGGGGAGGCTCCAAAGCGTACACTTACCATCCTTGAGTAACTGGACCTGCTGGAGACCCCAGATGGGCCCTGACAATGCCTAGCTTCATAATTTCAGCTCTCACTGTGAAATTCTAAGTTACATGGAGAGAATTCTTTTCTTTGACCATGGCTCCTAAAGGCACCAGGGAAACCAGAGCCAAGTTGTGATGGAGCAATGAAAGAAAGGCTAAAAAATGTTCCCAAACTCTCTGGTTTGGTGTTTGCATTCCCAAGAAACCATTTCCTTGTCTGAGAAAACAGTTGTGAAATAGAACAAGGAAACTAGAATATCCTAGGACACTCCCTTGAGAGCTTATATTTTAATCCTCTTCCTGCTCCACTGCCTATCACCTCACCCTCCTTTCTGTTGACAGTGAGAGTATAAATTGGGGCTGGGCTCGGCCCCTGCACCACACCAGAGGCCAACATGAAGACAGGCACCGTCTTTGTTCTGCTGGCTTTCGTCGTCATGGGGCTGGAGGTGGCCTGGGCTCAGGTGTCTCTTGTCAAAGGTGAGAGTGCTGAGGGGACCCTAGCTGACAGCAGAGAAGGCTCAGAGCCCAGTGTTAGACCTGAGGGTAGTTTTGCCTGGAAGCAACCAGGTCCCCACAGCAGAGTGGGGAGTTGGCATTGATTAGATGCATTTTCTTTGATCTAAATGAGCACTCATCCTGTGTATCCCATTCTCCCTATCAGACTGGGTTGGGTCTCATTAATGGGGGTAAAGGGTACGTTTTCTCTCTAGTTAGGAACTGTGCCTTGTGTGTGGGACCCCAGAGGAAGTTGGGAGACAAATGGAGTGTGTGAGGCAGGGGATGATGATCTCTGTAAGCAGAGGCTTTTCCAGAATCTTCTTATAAGGTGGGAAGAAGAGGGTTATGACTGTGCAGGTTTCTTATCTTCTGAGACCGTGCAGCCTTCAGAGAAAGGAGAGCTTTCTCCTAAGGCCCAGACTGTGGACTTCATGAGAGAGGAGCCGTGGAGGCTCGGGGAGGAGTTCAGAGCTCAAAGGAAGCAATGGAACTGGTAGCAGTCCTGCCCGTGATGGAGGCATCAGGCCTCCAGCATCAGTCCTCAGGCCTGTCTTAGTGACTGTTCCATACTCCAAACACCGTCCTGTGTTTCAGAACAAGAGAAAGTTGGATTCTGCCCAGAGGTGCCCAAAGGTACTCTGGGAACTTGTGTGGAATTGTGCTCAGGAGACGATTCCTGTCCTGAGGGAATGAAATGCTGCAGCAATGGATGTGGTCATGTCTGCAAAACGGCTGTCTTCAGAGTGAGTACAAGTCAGGCAAGAGCTGGCCAAGGGGTGCACCCGACTCTCCAGTGGACTTGGCTCACACGTCCACCGCCAGGAGAGTCTGGAAAACTCCCAGAGAAAGGGGCTGGAAACATGGCAGGACAGCTGGCCACATTATCTGAGGCCTCCTCCTAAAAGAGGAGCCCTATCCCAGGACAACGCTGATGGGTTCGGTTGAGACAAGTATCCATGATATAGATTCACAGATCATTCTTAACCAAGGTTTTCTCACTTTATTTCTTCTTCCTCACCAAAGGGATTTGACCCTTCCTGGAAAATGGAACATCCCGGGAGGAGGAAGGAAGGGAAAGGGAATCCCTAGGAATTGAGTATCTCCTGTGTCAGGCATGCATTTTGTGGGAATTGAAACAAAAAGACAGATACAACTGGATAAATGAGACAGACATAGATAAACAATCTAGGGTGACCAGTGCTTTGCACAGATTTCTCGTACAATCTGTGGGAGAAAGAGAGGGGTTATGTGCTTTACCTTGAGGGAGAGAGATTGAGAAAGCTGTCAGATAGTAGAGAACATTGAGTGAGAGAATACAGGGTGCAGAAAGTTAGCAGGAGGAAAGCAGGGCAGGTGAGAGGGTGGGAGGAGTATGGGTCCTCCACTGGAGATGAGGAAGTGCTGGTAGTAAGAAGGGGCTGCAGCATCTCAGGGGGATGGTGGAGGGTCATCCATGTCAGAGTCCAGTGAGGGGAGAGCGCTTCCTGCTGAAGAGTTTGGTAAACTACTGGATGTTTCTAAGCACGCTTCCCTGGTGGCTCAGAGGTTAAAGCGTCTGCCTCCAATGCAGGAGACCCGGGTTCGATCCCTGGGTCGGGAAGATCCCCTGGAGGAGGAAACGGTAATCCACTCCAGTATTCTTACCTGGAGAATCCCATGGACGGAGAAGCCCGGTAGGTTACAGTCCACGGGGTCGCAAAGAGTCGGACACGACTGAGCGACGGAACGGAACGGAATGTCATGATCAAATTTATATTTTTAGGAGGTTGGCTCTGGTGGCCGTGTGAAATCTGACTGAACGGTTATTGAGCATGCCTGAAGAACAGCACCTGAAAATTTCTTATGAATCCATGAACAAGATGCTTGGCATAACAAGACTTCCATATCCATTCCTTGTTCTTTCCTTTGCCTGGAATTGTAGCCTTGGAGGATAAAGATCTAAAATGGCACAATGGCTGCTTTCTAAAAAATACATGTTCAAAATAAACTAAATCTGTGGCATAGTTTGGGCTGTGTCCATCTTTTCATTTAGGCATTCTGGTGGATCTTCTTTGGTTAGCAGGACCATATGTGTGCTCTGTAGTGGGCCCATGAATACAAGGCACTCAGAAAACCAATAGATCAGACCCAAGTTCCTCCCAGCTAGCTCCTTTCCTCCTTCCACATCTCTGTCTCTAGACAGGGCAGAAGGCACGAGAATGTTTTCTCAAGCGTCCTGTGAAGATGATTTTGTCAAACAACAAAACGAATGAGAATGTAGCACCTAGGAGGCCTATTGCAGCAGCTTTTATTAGGGCAAGACTCCAGAGGGGTAGGAGCGGGAGCAAGGGTGGGATACTCCATTCTAAGGCAGCACAGCGACATCTAGCAGGTTGCCTAACTCTGGGAGAGCCATCCTGTTGCCTGGGATGTGGGTGACATGAATTGGAAAGTGCCAGCGGCTATCTTTAAGTGATTTGAAGTAAGGGTACAGTTAGGAGATAAACTCTGAGGATGTAGCCTTCCATTCAGACTTCCCTGAGACATAAGCTAAATCTTAGTCTCCCAACGATTCTGACAAAAATGATGGACGGGACTGACTTTATCTCTCCCAAGAATCGAGTTCTCAGTTCACTTCTCTCCATCAAGATTCCTCCACTTAGCCTGATAAGTATGAAATGTGGTCTTCCGTATCTGTGTCTCCCTGTCACCAGCATTGCTCTTGTACATCTCATAACACCAATGTCACGTGGCCTCATCTGTCTGTGCAGAGGAATGAAGGCACATTAGCATTGAAATCTTCTGTCACTGTCATGTCATCCTCATCTCAAACCCTTCCAGTCTCCTTTATGAGACTCGTCATTTATGGGGGTTCATGAGCATACCTCTAAAACGTTTCCAATCAATTTCACCATTTATCTGCCATTCTGATTGCCAAAGTATGACCTTCCTTGGCAAAGATACTGGAGGATGGCCTCCTACAACTTCCACTTACGTCTCTCCCCTTCAGGTAGTGCAGATATCCCTAGAAAGTTGTTTGTGCTTTTTAGTAAACTTCTCATTTTTCTCACCTGCATTTAAACTGCCTTTATATTTAAGGGAAAACTCTATGTCTCCCTATAGAAATTGATAAGGCCCAGATAACGCAAGACTCACATTCCAGATTTGGAACTCAGCAATATTTCCAATACAGTGTCAATTCTCCAAATTGAGGCAGAACTATGCCCCATTTTAGCAGGTGGCCATATCTGTCTCCTCCCAGTTCTCTGAATTGAAACTGAGCTGGATTGTTTGGGGATCCAGAGTACAAGTGTTTTCTATGTTACTTGTTTGTTGGGTATAGGCTTCATTCAGCCTCTCTGACCTTCTCTGAGTTCTCTGAGTTCCACTGGGCAGATTCAAACACTCACTAATCAGGGAAGGGAGAGGGAAAATAGGGAAGGAGCAGTCAGGGATGGTACAGTCTTAAGGTATTTTTCAAGTTATTTTTCAAGTAGCATCCATAGCAATATCTTTGAGTTCTCCTGCAGGAACTAAGGCCTTCAACCAGAAAGGGGATAACTTCAGCACAAGATTCCTAGAGCACCACCCTGTTACCTCACCACTAGCCAATCAGAAGAAGACTTTCTTCTGCAGTCCTCACCCCAAATTCTGCCTTCTTTTCCTGAGTCCTGCTAAAATCATCTTTTTAGGCCTCCTGTTTGGCCCTTATCTGTTTCAACTGCTTACAAGGTTCATATCTGACAGGGTCCAACAGTTTCAGGCCAAATCGTTACTAGAAGGATGAATGCTGGTTTGGGACCCAGAATACCTCGTTTTGGATCAAGGGGAAAGAGACTTCTACCCTGCTAGGCAGGCCTACGCCCACTCTCAGCAGGAAGTAGTTTTAGAAGAAAGAGACCTCCGCCCCAATTCCCAGAAAGAATCTGGAGTATGAAATCTCTCTGCAGAAGTTGTTAGGAGAAATACTGACTGAAACTGTCCACTCTGGCCAGGAAAGGTAGTAACCACTTCCACGAATTATCTTACAACAAGAGAGCCTAGTAAGGAACTCAGAGCTAACAAGCTGCCACCAACATGAAGATTTCAGGAAAGGTCAAAAGGAGGGAGGAGATGCCTGTCCAAATGTCCTGCCAACCTCCCCGAATCCTCCTCACTGGAATCCATCTTAGCTGAGCAATGCCTGCACTATCAGGAAGGACCCTGAGTTGGAATGATTAGCCAGAGACAATCTGGAAACTAACGTCATTACCATAAAACTCGAGACTGCGAGTCACATGGCAGAGCAGTTCTGGTTTCCTTTACCCTGTGGTTCTCCACCTGGGTACCCCTTTCCAATGAAGTCTCTCGCTTTGTCAGCACGTGTCTCAATTCATTTCCAAGTGTTAGACAAGAGCCCACTCTCAGGCCCCGGAAGGGATCCACTTTTCTGCAATCGTGGGGTCCTGAAAAATCCCCAAGATGTTTTTCATGCTCCTGGAAATGAGGAGCAATTTAACTGTCTGGTTAAAACATTATTTCTTCATGAAAAACAAAACAAGATGATGCCCTTATAAAAAGTGGGCTTCTGGGACTGGAGTGACAATCACAAATGTGGGGATCTATTAAATTCTCGTGACATATTACCATTTGAACACATCAGGTGTCTGCAGCAGCCATGAGGTATAAATGAACAATTAAGTGAGAAGACTGAGTGGAGACCTTGGGAATTCCTAGATGTTCTGTAATTGAGCAGGATCCCAGGGAGCCGTCCCAGTACAGAACCTTCCCCCCTATCCTCTGCTTTAGCTCTTCTGAATTGGATACAAATTAGTGACTAAACAACAATGAAGTACTCAGATGATAGTACCTGATGCACCTTTCTTGAGTTGTTTTACACAAGGTAAAATCATCCCCAAAGGGAATAGATTGATTACTTAATGACCATGAGCACATAGTCCCCAGGCATACAGGAACCTTGGGATTGACAGTGTTCAACCCTGTGACACCCTCACCATCAACCAGTCAGAGAAATGTGCATGAGTCAATCACATACCCTGGGACTCTCCTCACCTTGCCTTTTAAAAGGCTTTGCTGAAACCCATCAAGAAGTTCAGGTTTTTTGAGCACTAGCTGTCCCAGAATTCTTTGTGTAGCACCTTACAATAAACACTACACATTCCTTCACAACAATCCAGGCCACATTCAAGGGAGAAGATTCAAATTTTGGTTTGGTAATACTCAGTCTGCAAAACCCACCCATCAATACTCGCCGCCATCAAAGTTTTATTCCTAATTTTTTTTTCAGAATGGTATATGAGCTGCCTCTATGTTCAGACTCCTAAATTTGCTGAAACTCAATTATTCCTGGAATTTCATATTCCACAGGGTCATTTTCCATCCCTGCCAAATCTTTTAAACATCCAACTGTTGCTCAGCTCCCTAGTCCCAGATCTTGTTCGTGTTTCATGTTTGTCATCTTTGTCCTATTTTATGAAGAGCCCAGAATGAACATTAAGACATAGTGTTCACAGCATGAGCTCTTACTAGGTTAGAGATGATGAAATTTAAAAAGTCAGATGTCACAGACCTGACCATCTCCTTAACACCTGTGGGCCTGCTGCCTTTCTGCATGACTTTAAGTGTGTAATAGATAATATTTGGAGGGATTCACAAGGAGTTCTCCCTCTCTCCCTTGCTTCCTTACACTCACACCCATTCCCCTGTGTCGACTAGAAAGATGCACAGTGTGAGAGTTTCGAGTTAAGTTTTATTTGGGACAAAATGAGGACTGCAGCCGAGGAGACAGCACCTCAGACAGCTCTGAGAAACTGCTCCAAAGAGACAGTGGGGAAAGGTCAATATATATGATTTTGGTGAAGGGGGAGTTCAATGCAATTAAGCACTCATTTTACAAAAGGTTTTCTGCTGGTCACGAGGAGCCGATGTCATCATGAAGGGATTTACTCCTTTTCTAGATATGGAAAGATGCAAATGATGGGATTATGAAATCAGTTCCTGAAAATATCTAACTATCTAAAGACTTGTTCCACCAGATTCCCTGGAGCACAGAGTGCCTCACTCCACCCTGAACTCCCTTAGCGGGTATTGAAGCTCAACAGC
The DNA here is from genome assembly GCF_049115385.1 of Moschus berezovskii. NCBI lineage: Eukaryota > Metazoa > Chordata > Mammalia > Artiodactyla > Moschidae > Moschus > Moschus berezovskii. The sequence goes on from NC_142479.1 coordinate 26,280,783, forward strand.
TGCAGCAGCGCAGGGTTCCATCTCCTCAGAGGCAGATGGCAAATGCCCTTGTTGTTATTGTTCAGTCACTAGCAATGCTCTTGCCAAATGCCAATTTTTAATTTTCAATCAACTGGGCTTCCCTGGTGGGTCAGCTGGTAAAGAATCTGCCTGCAATGTGGGAGACCTCGGTTCGATCCCTGGGTTGGAAAATTCCTCTGGAGAAGGGAACGGCTACCCACTCCAGTATTCTGGCCGGGAGAATTCCATGGACAGAATAGTCCATGGGGTCACAAAGAGTCAGACACAACTGCATGAATTTTCACTCACTCACTTAAGCAATTATAAACCCAGACTCACCGGCCTTGGGGGAGGGTGAACTCAGCTTAGAGAAGCAAATCAACTGAGTTCCTCAGCAGGATTTCCTTGCGAGTCTACATACTAGTCCTGAAAGCACAGGTTTTCCATTTCAAGGTCTGGGATTTGGGGTAGAAAGGATTTGGGTGGAGGTGAGGGGATGGGAATAATGCCGAGCCCGCAAAGATAGTTTGAAGATCCTGTCAACTACAGATCAGCGCAGGTGGTAAAGTATCTGCCTGCCAGTGCAGGAGACTCAAGAGACACGGGTTTGGGTCAGGAAGATCCCCTGGAGTAGAAAATAGCAACCCACTCCAATATTCTTGCCTAGAAAAGTCCACAGACAGAAGAACCGGCAGGCTATGATCCATGGTGTCGCAAACTGCACACACTCAAGGGCATTTGCCATCTGCCTCTTCCAGGAATGAATCCCATGCTGCTGCAGCTGTTGATCTTTGATATGCCCTGAAGGGAGTTCAGGGTGGAGAACAGGAATGAGGCACTTTGTACTCCGGGAAAACTGGTGGAACAGCTCTTTAGATAATTAGATATTTTCAGGAACAGATTTCATGATTTCAGTCCTTGCATCTCCTCACCCTTTATGGTGACATCAGCCCCTGGTGACCAGCAGAAAGCCTTTTGTAAGGTAAGTGCTTGATTGCATGAGCTCCCCCTTCGCCAAAATCATGTGTATTGACCTTCCCCCTCTACTTCCCCCCGAGCAGTCTCTCAGAGCTATCTGCAGTGCTGTCTCCCAGGCTGCAGTCCTCATTTTGTCCCAAATAAAACTTAACTCAACTCTCAAGTTGTACATCTTTCTTAGGTCGGTGCTCCATAAAGTGTCAATAGAATAAATTAATGAAAAATAAATAGTCACACATGGACACACATAGAGAAATACAACAATAAAAAAAAAAAAACAGTAAGTTCTAAAAGTTTCAGAGAGAAAACCACAACTGCCTATGAAAGAGTCAGATGAAGTTCAGAATTCTCAGCAGCAATTCTAACCATCAAGATAATGAAAATATATTCTCAAAGCATAAAGAAAATATTTATGCATAGAGTATTATATCCAGGAAAGTGATCACTTAAATGGGAGAACAAAATTAAGATAATCCTCAGGCATCTGAAGCCAAAAAGTCCTTTTTTGAAAACACTCTTGGAGTAAATATTTCAGCAAGGAAAGGAGAAAAAGTCAGAAGGATGATTCAGATTCATGGGTGGTAAGGGTGAGTTTACAGCTTACTAATAGATGGAAATTTTTTTAAAGTACAAGCATACAATCCAGAACTGAAATTCTATTTGGGATCTACGTGGCTATTGAGTAGTTTGGGGTTGGGGGCATGAGCACAAAGAGACATGAGGGCAAGCTAAGGCAATGCCCTTGTTCTGGGAAAGGTGCAAGCATTAATAATGCTTAAAAACTCAACAGGGGTAAATTCCAGAAGAATAAAATTAGAAGTATGAAGTTTAAATTACCAGATGAAAAATTTAACCTAGTTAATGGAAAGAGTAAAGAAAAACAAACAAACAAACAAAAAAAAAGCAATAAGAAAGTATGATAAATAAGAAACATGAAATATGGTGACAGGATAAATCCTAGTTTACCAGTTAGGGCCATAAACATAAATAGGTTAAACTTACTGATCAGAATGTAGGGAATATGCTATGCACAGGCCTGCTCTATAATTAACAGGGCTTCTTTGAAAAATAAGAATGACTTTCTCATCACCCCCAGGCGAAGGGCTGGGAGCAGTAAAAAGTACATCGTGGAAAAACATCTTGAAAACAAGATGTTGAAGTACTGATGTGACTGATGGAAATTAGTGACTGTTCCCATAACCAGAGCCTTGCGGGAGTTGCTGAGAAATGACACTGAGGACTGTGCATTGTATATCTTTATCTCCGATCTGAGATTGTAAACAACAGATATCTCAAGAGCTCGAGGAAGTCGATGTTAGCAATAAAAGGCATGCAAGGATTAAGATCTGGGCTTTTGCCTGCAAATGAGTCTTATTTTTCCTTATTCTTCTGTGGCACTTCTCCCTTGGGTTGGTTTGTTGTTGGGCTGGTCCCGACACAGAAGACCTCTCAAATTGAATAAAATGAATTTAAGTCAAGCAAAATACTGCTTTAAGAAACACATGAAAAAGGTCTAATAGTATGTCTTATAGAGAAGGAAATTTTACTGGACAAATAGGAACTAAAAGAACACTGAATTATCAATTTTGATATTTAGCAAAAATATTTTAATATCAAACATATAAAGGAAAAAGGATATTATTTAATGTTCAAAGGAATGATAAATTAAGATGATTGTGAACACAGGCACATATACTCCTAAAATTATTACTTGACATATATACAAAGAAATAACTGATAAAAGAAAAGAAATACATGAATAAATTATTTTAGTTGGACATTTATCAAATCCCTCTCAGAAATTAATGAATAATAAGACAAAAATAATGAAAAATAAAGACAAATTAAATCATAAAGATTAACAAATTCAAACTAGTAGATAATAGACAACTTTACACTCGACAACAGAGAAGATAATTTTTTTTTCTTTTTCAGTGTTTATAGGACATTCACCAAAATCAAACAAGTACTAGGCCACAAAGAAATTCAAAACCTATTCCTGATATTATAAACTATATTATCTAGCTGCAATGCAAAAAAAATAAAAATTCTTAGAGTCTTCCAGAAAATAGAAGAGGAAACACTTCCTAACTCATTCTATGAAGTCAATATTATGCTAATATCAAAGCTAGATAAAGACATTACAAGAAAAGAAAATTAAAGGCCAATATCCCTTATAAAAATAAATGCAAAAATCCTAAAAAAAATAAAATACTAGCCAAGTGATTTCAATAGCATCGTAAAGGGATTATGCACCATCACCTAGTAGGATTTATCTTAAGAAGGCATTGGTGGTGAAAATCAATAAATATAATGCACCACATTAATAGAATAAGGGAAGAAACAACACATCATCATCTAAACTGATGCACAAAAAGGATTTGACAAAACCTACCAACTTGATGGACATGAGTTTGAGTGAACTCCGGAGTTGGTGATGGGCAGGGAGGCCTGGCATGCTGTGATTCATGGGGTCGCAGAGTCGGACATGACTGAGCGACTGAACTGAACTGAACACTCTTTAATGATAAAAATACTAAGAAAACTAGGAATAGAAGTGAATTTTCTCAACACAATAGATGGAATTCATGAAAAATTCACAGCTAACATCATATTCAATAATAAATGACTAAAAGCTTTCCTTCCAAGACCAGGAAAAAGACAAGGGTTTCTGCTTTCACTGTTGCTATTCAACTGGAACTTCTAGCCACAGAAATGATGCAAGAAAAAGAAATAAAAAGCATGAAAGTTGGGGAAAAAAAAGAAATAAAACTACCTCTATTTGAAGATGACATGATTCTATACATAGAAAATCACAAAGAATTTACAAAAATTCTACAAGAGGCAAAAAATAAATTCAATGAAGTTCAGGTCAGTACACAAAGCATTTCATCAGCAATGAAAAATCCATAAAAGAAACTAAGCAAACAATTTCATCTACAATAGGGTCCAAAAGAATAAAATACCGAGAAATATTTAACCTAGGAGGCTATTAACTGTTTCACCACTGAATGCCAGATTTCCATCCTAGGAGACTAACAACCTTCTTATTGCCTTTGGCTTCTAACTAGATCAATTCATGAAACCCAGATTCCTGCCATTTCCCTGAGCATAGTTGCCCTGTATCCACTCCTGACACCAGTTTCATCCACAATAAGCCCTTTTAGATACAGACAAAAGAAGTCAATTCTGACTAAGTTGAGACAACAGGAATTTTGTTATTACACAGCTCATAGAAAAAACAGGAAAGACTGGTGAATCAGGTTTAGGAACAGATTAAGAAACCATATAAGGCCGGTAGCAGAGGACATAGCCAAGTTCAGCTCACAGCCACAATCTGGTTGCTGGCACCTCTGCCACTGTGATTTGTTTTGGACTATCCCTAAGTCACAGTGCCATTCCCTATAGATCCACATCATCAGAGAGAAGCAATATAATTCCAAGCCCTATTTGTCAGGGAGTAGGAACGAAGTATCTGGGCCTTGCCAACCTCCAGAGGGAAAAACAGAGTTTCTCTTAAATATAAAGGCAGCTTAAATGCGGGTGAGGGACTTTCCTGGTGGTCCCATGATTAAGACTTCGTGCCTGCAGGGCAGGGGGAACGAGCTCAATCTGTAGTAGGGGAACTAAGGCCTCACATGCAGCAGAGCACACACCCCCAGCCCCTGCCGAAAAAGAAAAAGTAAATGCAGGTGAGAAAAATGAGAAGCTTACTAAAAAGCACAAAAACTTTCTAGGGGCATCTGGACTACCCGGAAGGGAGAAACCTAAGTGGAAGTTATAAGATGCCATCCTCAAATATCTTTGCAGGGGAAGATCATTCAGCATGGCAGATAAATGTTTGAGAACATTTTAGTGGTATGGTCGTGAACCCCCATAAATGACCAAGGGAGACAGGAGCATGGAATCCTTTGAAATGGGAATGGCCAGCCACTGAAAGATGATTTCCAGGCTAGTATGCCCTCATTTCGATGCACAGACTGGTGAGGCCATGGGGTACTGGGGTTCTAAGATGTGCTGTATGAGAAGCGAGCGCGGCGCTGGTGACAGAGACGTACAGATATGGAAGAGTAGACTCGGCAGGCAAAGTAGGGGGATCTCAGTGGGAAGACGTGAACAGAGAGCTGGAAGAGAGAAAGCTTGCAAGCAGACAGTCCAGACTATCATTTTGCCAGAATCTTTGGGAGACCAAGTTTTATCCTCTTCCTCCGGGAAAGTCTGAATCCAAAGCTCCATCCGCAAAGCCTTTCTCATAACTGTATCCTGACTCCAAATCACTCCAAGACAAGCGCTGGCATTTCCCAACTCATATCATCCCAAGTTCCACATGCCAAGGATCAGGCTACCTCTCTTAGAGTCAGGCATCAAGTCCCGATAGATGTTGGTGCCTTGCCTTCGAATAGGGTATCCCTGCACTGCTCCTTCCAAGTCTTGCCCTAATAAAGTCTGCTCTAACAGGCCTGCTATGTGCTACATAGTCACAGTTATTTATTTTTTATGCTTGACCAAAATCATATTCACAGAACACTTGAAAAGATATTCTCAGACCTTCTACCCTGTCTAGGTACATAGAGATAAAAGTGAAAGTGTTTGCTGCTCAGTCATGTCTAACTCATTGCGACCCTGTGGACTGTAGCTCGCCAGGCTCCTTTGGAGGAATGAGACTAAGGGGTTTGGGGACTGAAATTAGGTTGGGGGGACTTGCCTCTGGTCTATTCGTATCCTGAGTGTCCTGTATTCATGGGCCCACTGCAGTATACACATGTCCTGTTAAGCCACGGAGGGGCTACCAGAATGCCTACATGGAAAGAAGGACACAGCCCAAACTATGCGACAGATTTAGTTTATTTTCCACACAGGCTCTTTAGAAGGCAGTCATCCCAACATTTTAGATCTTCATCTTCCAGGGCTACAATTCCAGGCATAGAAAAGAGTCGGAAATGGGTGTAAAAGTCTTGTAGTTATGACAAGCATCGAATTCATGGATTTGTGAGAAATCTTCTGGGGCTGGTCTCCAGGCATGCTCAATAAACCTTCTGTCCAACTTTCCCGTGGCCACCAGAGCCACCCTTCTAAAATACAAATTTGATCATGACATTAATTGTGCTTAGAAATATCCAGCAGTCTACCAAACTCTTCAGCAAGAAGCTCATTCCTCTCTGGGCTCTGGCATGGATTACCCTCCACCACCCTCCGAGATATTACAGTCCCTTCCTCCCACCATCACTTTCTCTTCTCCACTGGGGCATGTCGACACTCCTCCCACTCTCTCAGCTGCCCTGCCTTCCTCCTGCTGTCTTCATGCATCCTTTATGCTCTCCCTTGACGTTCTCTACTCTCTGACAACTTTCCCAATCTCTCTCCTCCCAGGCAAACTCAATAACTCCTCTCTTTGATCCCACAGATCTCAGGCGAACTCTCTTTGGGGCACTCCTTACACTAGGTTGCAATTATTTATCGAGAGCTGTCTCCTGAACGATGTTGTTCTTGTCTTTTTACTTCAATTCCAGCACAACGTGTGCCTGACACAGGAGATACTCCGTCCCTTGGGGTTCCTTTTCCCTTTCTTCCTCCTCCCAGGAGGACCCATTTTCCGGAAGCGTTAAGCCCCTTTGGTGAGGGAGGAGAAGGAAAGTGAGAAACTCCCGGTGAAGACTGACCTGTGCATCTAGGGTCACAGATAATTTTCTCAACTGAACCCATCAAGGCTGTCTTGGGGTAGGGCTCCTCTTCTAAGAGAAGACTTCAGATAATGCAACCAGTTGTCCTTTTGCCATGTTTCTAGCCCCTTTTTCCCGGAATCTTCCAGACTCTCACATGCAGTGGGCATGTGAGCAGCCCTCTGCACCAGCAAAGTGCCCTGGGGAGTCATGTGCATCCTTGGCCAGTGCATGGTTGATTTGTACTCACTCTGAAGACAGCCGTCTTGCAGACATGACCACACCCATTGCTGCAGCATTTCATTCCTTTGGGACAGGAATCGTCTCCTGAGCACATTTCAGCACAAGTTCCCAGAGTGCCTTTGGGCACCTCTGGGCAGAATCCAGATCTCTGTTGTCCTGAAACACAGGATGATTTCGTGCAGTCTGGAATGGTCACCAAGACAGGCTTGAGAACGGCTGCTGGAGCCCTTAAGCCCTCAGCGCTGGCAAGACTCCTTCCTCAGCCTTGACGTCTCCACTCTCACTCTTCAGCCCACGGTCTGGCCTTAGCAGAAAGTTCTCCCTGCTCCAAAGTCTGCACGGTCTCAGAGGACAAGAAACCTTCCCAGTCACAACCCTCTTTTTCCTGCCTTATAAGAAGATCTTAGAGAAGTCTCTGCTCACAGAGATCTCCAGCTCCCCACTCATGTGTGTGAGTCCCATATGTGTTTGTCCCATAGCTCTCTGTGGAGTCCCACATCTGGGCAAAGGTCCTAATAGAGAGAACCCTACACTTGACCCACGACTTCCAATCAGACCCAACCCAATCTGATAAGGACCATGGGAAACTCTCATTTAGATCAAGGGAAATGCATGAGGGGACGCAGTTGCTTCCAGGCCAAACCATTCCCACTTTTAGCAGTGGGCTCTGAGCCTTCTCTGCTGTCAGCTAGGGTCCCCTCAGCACCCTCACCTTTGACAGGAGACTTCTGAGCCCAGGTCACCTCCAGCCCCATGATGACGAAAGCCAGCAGAACAAAGATGGTGCCTGTCTTCATGTTGGCCTCTGGTGTGGTGAAGGGGCAGAGCCCAGCTATAATTTATACTCTCATTGCCACCAGAAAGGAGGGTGGGGTGGGAGGCAGTAGAGCAGGAAGAGGATTAAAATATAAGCTCTCAAGGGAGTGTCCTAGGATATTCTAATTTCCTTGTTCTATTTCACAACTGGTTTCTCAGACTAGGTAATTGGTTCTAGGAGAGGTGAATATTAAACTGGACAGCTCAGGAACATGTTTTAGCTCTTCATTCATTGCTCCATTACTTCTTGGTCCTGATTTCCCTGGTGCCTCTAGGAACCACAGCCAAATAAAAGAATTTCTCTCTGTAAATTATATTATCAGAATAAGAGCTTAAGCTAGGTGTTGTTTTTCAGGGCCCGTCTGGGGTCTCCTGCAGCTCCAGTTACACAAGGATGGTGAACGCATGCTTTGGAACTGCCCCCATGGCTGAGGGTGGGACCACAGTGATAGTGAAGTCATTCATCTAAGGGGATGGATGTTCAAGACCACGAGTTGGGCAGGGCCCTTGGGAGTTGTGAGGCGTGGTCAATCTTGGTGTCTGGTGGTCTCTGAGGCTACCCTGCTTCATACCAAGAAGTTTCTGGAGAGAAGGTTGTATGGGTGCCCTACATGAGCAGAACTACAGAAGAAAGACATGAAAGAGTCCTCAGGGGGTTGTGTAAGGAGCCTAGCCCACTTTCCCATCCCAATTACAAAATCCCTGAGAGAGGTATATACAGATAAACCCCCAATGACAGTGGGAGTGAAGAGAAAGTCTGCTTTGTCCTTGGTGACCAGACGTCAGACAAGCACCTTAAGACCTCCTGTGGGGAGGCCTGGGCAGAGAAAGACTAAGTCAGCCAAGAGCGGGGCTCAGCCTGTCCATCTCAGGCAGTGAGTTCACATTAGCATCTCAGAATCTCTGCCGGTTCAAAGGGCACAAGCCCCCAGGAATGACTCCTTAGTCTGAAAGAGGGACCAGGGTCCCCTGAGAGGGAGCTCAGTCGAGGGTGGAGATCAATGATCCCACACAGCACAGACCATAGCAAAGGGCAAGCCCAGATCCAAACCCAAGATGGCTGGCTGGACCCCAGGCTGCTACATATTGTGGCCTTGATCATGGGGCCAGGGCTGGACAGCTCCAAAGAGCTTGCAGGAGCATTCTCTGCTGCTGCTGCTGCTAAGTCACTTCAGTCGTGTCCGACTCTGTGTGACCCCATAGACGGAAGCCCCCCAGGCTCCCCTGTCCCTGGGATTCTCCAGGCAAGAACACTGGAGTGGGTTGCCATTTCCTTCTCCAATGTGTGAAAGTGGAAAGTGAAAAGTGAAAGTGAAGTCGCTCAGTCATGTCCGACCCTTAGCGACCCCACGGACTGCAGCCTACCAGGCTCCTCCATCCATGGGACTTTCTAGGCAAGAGTACTGGAGTGGCTTGCCATTGCCTTCTCCGGGAGCATTCTCTGGAGCAGCACTATTGGCAAGGAGAGGACTCCTGAATATCTCCCCCAAAATGACCGAGATACAATGACTATCCCTGAGTTAACATAATCTGTCAAAGTTCATTTTCACACAACAAACACATGATTGTGGTAAATAATTCCAACAATACAGATATATCCTAAGTAACCTTCTAGGAAGCAATCAGTATGACCAGTTTGCTTTGTATTTTTCAAAGCTCTTTTCCTATGCTTTTACATATATTTATAAGTGTGTATACAAACACATACTTTTTTTTGTAGAAATGAAGTTATATGTTTTATTTGCTTTATTCAGTTAATGTGATGTCTTGGAGAGTTTTCCAGGTTAGTATCTTTAAAAAAAAATAGCTACTGTTTAAAATTCCATTTTATGAATGGTTTATAATTTATTTGGACAAACTTCAATTGTTAAGACATTTAGCAGGTTTGGGGTTTTTTGTCATCAAACAATTTCATGTGGATATGCAAGGAGATCCAACCAGTCCATTCTAAAGGAGATCAATCCTGGGTGTTCATTGGAGGGACTGATGCTAAAGCTGAAACTCCAATACTTTGGCCACCTCATGCGACGAGTTGACTCACTGGAAAAGACTCTGATGCTGGGAAGGATTGGGGGTGGGAAGAGAAGGGGACGGCAGAGAATGAGATGGCTGGATGGCATCACCGACTTGATGGACATGAGTTTGAGTGAACTCCGGGAGTTGGTGATGGACAGGGAGGCCTGGCATGCTGTGATTCATGGGGTCTCAAGGGGTTGGACACGACTGAGTGACTGAACTGAACTGAACTGATGTATCATTTACTTTGCAATGCTTATATAAATATACACACACAATTATATATCACACATATACATATAATTATATACACAATTATATATCAGCATTTCCCCAGAATAGATGCCTAAACATGAAAATACAAATGATTCAAAGGAGCCATCTCCTGAAAAGATGCAAGATATTTGCCAAATTGTCCTCCAAAAAGACTATGCAATTTATGGTTCAGATCTCCTGGATGTTCTTTGGAAGGACTGATGCTAAAGCTGAAACTCCAATACTTTGGCCACCTCATGTGAAGAGTTGACTCACTGGAAAAGACTCTGATGCTGGGAGGGATTGGGGGTGGGAGGAGAAGGGGACGGCAGAGAATGAGATGGCTGGATGGCATCACCGACTTGATGGACATGAGTTTTAGTGAACTCCGGGAGTTGGTGATGGACAGGGAGGCCTGGCGTGCTGTGATTCATGGGGTCGCAAAGGGTCGATCACGACTGAGCGACTGAACTGAACTGAACTGAATACACATATATGTATATCTCACACTTCATAAAGTGACGTGAAGTAAAAGTCACTCAGTCGTGTCTGACTCTTTGCGACCCATGGACTATACAGTCCATGGAATTCTCCAAGTCAGAATACTGGAGTGGGTAGCCTTTTCCTTCTCCAAGGGATCTTCCCAACCCATGGTTCTTACGCAGGTCTTCCGCATTGCAGGCGGATTCTTTACAGCAGAGCCACAAGGGAAGCTCAAGAATACTGAGTGGGTAGCCTTTCCTTTCTCCAGGGGATCTTCCGGACCCAGGAATTGAACTGGGGTCTCCTGCATTGCAGGCAGATTCTTCACCAAGTGAGCTGTCAGGGAAGGCTTAAGTACAGGTGATTTATAACGTTGTGTTAGTTTGCTGAGTCACAGCAAAGTGACTCAGTTATACATAGCTGTTGTTGTGTTAGTCACTAGGTACTGTCCAACTCTTTGTGATCCCATGGATTGTAGCCTGCCAGGCTTCTCTGTCCTTGGGATTTCCCAAGCAAGACTACAGGAGTGGGTCACCGTTTCTTTCACCAGGGATCTTTCTGACCCGGGGATTGAACCCACACCTCTTGCATTTGCAGGTGTGTTCTTTACCACTAAGCCATCAGGCAAGCCATTATACATATACGTACATACCTGTTCTTTTCAAATGCTTTTCCATTACAGGTTATTACAAGATATGGAATACAGTTCCCTGTGCTATACAGTAGGTCTTTGTTGTTTATCTATTTTCTATATAGTAGTAATTATCAAACTCCTAATTTATCCCTCTTCCCTTAAATTTTTAATGGACTATTTCAAGCTGTGTAGTCCCATACTCACCTTGGCATGCATCCAAATTGGGAATATGAGGCAAAGAATTCTCACTGCAGTAAAGGAACTTAATTGACAGAAATTATATAACACAATATAATTTGCTTGCTACTCTAGCACTTCAAGCTTCCAGTACGAAGCAAAGGAAAATCATGGTCTATAATGTCTTGTTGACTACTCATTGTAATAACAGATGTTGCAAGGTTATGAAGGAGTGACTTTTTTCCGAGAATTATAACAATACTTGACCTTTATCAAGCACATGATTGTCTGGTAGGTCCTGGGTTTATACTTTATACCCATTATCTCACTGAAGGCTCTCAAGCCTGTGGGGTTGCTTCCACTGATATCTCCATGTCCCAGATGAAGAAATGAGACTCAAAGAAGTGATGCCTTAGGAACACTTCAAAACCACCCCAGAATCACTGCTGTGGAATCTCCAAGGGTGGGGTCCAGAAAACCTCCCCAGATGCTGTTCATGAACCTGAAAATGAGGAGTACTTTACCTACCTGATTAAAATCTTGATTTCTTTGTGAAAAACAAAACAAAATGATGTTCCTATAAAAAGTGGATTTCTGGTACTCAAGTGACAGTCACAAACTTGGGGATTTGCTAAGTTCTCATGACACATTATCATTTGAAAAGACCAGGTGTCTGCAGCATTCGTAAGACACAAATGAACAATTAAAGGAGAAGACTGAGCGGAAACCTTGGGAATTCCTAGATGTCCTCCTGAGTCTGAGCCAGGACCCCGTGGGGGCTTCCCTAGACAAACCCTTCCCCTATATCCTCTGCTTTGGCTCCTTTCCAAGTGAGTGAGTGCTCAGTCATGTCTGACTCTTTGCGACTCCATGGGCTGTAGCCCACCAGGCTCCTCTGTCCGTGGGATTTCCCAGGCAAGAATACTGGAGTTGGTTGCCCTTTCCTTCTCCTGGGGATCTCCCCAACCCAGGGATCAAACCTGTGTCTCCTGCATTGGCAGGTGGATTCTGTACCACTGTGCCATCTAGGAAGCCCCAGCTCCGCTCCAAACTACCCAGAGAATAGTATCTGATGCACATTTCCTGAGTTGCTTTACACAGGCTAAAATCACCACCAACAGGAATAAATTAACTATTTAATGACCATGAGCACATAGTCCCCAGGCCTATGGGAGCCTCAGGGTTGATAATATTAACCTCTGTAACACCCTCACCATTAACCAATGAATTGTGCACGAGCTGATCACAATCCCACCCCTGGGACTCCCCTCCTCACCTTGCCTTTTAAAGGGTTTTGCTGATATCCATCGGGAAGTTCAGATTTTTTGAGCGCTTCTTGTCCCGTCCTTGTATGGCACCTCACATTGAACACTGCACTTTCCTTCCCCATAACCTGGTGTCTGTAGATTGGCTTTACTACGTGCAAGGGAGCCACCCAAGTTTTGGTTCCGTTACTCTCAGTCTGTAAATATGTTTGGGGAACCACTGACTGAAACCACCACCCTGGCCAGGCACCATAGTAACCACTTATATAAGTTATCTGTTTTTTTAACTCTTTATTTTGTATTGGGCTATAGCCAATTAACAATGTTGTGGTAGTTTCAGGTGAACAGCAAAGGGACTCAGCCATTCATATACTTGTATCAATTCTGCGTGAGTTATCTTAAACAGGAGATCTTGATGAGGAAGGTGGAACTAACAAGTTACTACCAAACAGAAGCATTTGAGAACGGTAAAGGGAGGGAGGAGATGTCAGTCCAAATGTCCTGCCAACCTCCCAGAATCCTTCTCACTGGAATCCATCTTGGCTGAGTGATATGCGTGCCACTAAGGACCTTGAATCAGAGTGATTGGCCAGCGACAACCCAGAAGCTAACGCAATTACCATAAAACCTAAGACTTCGAGTCATGTGGCAGAGAAATTCTCCTGGGTCCCTTACCCTGCTGCTCTCTGCCCCCAAAATCTCTCGCTTTGTCAGCAGGTGTCTCCTTAGATAGTTCATTTCTGTGTGTTAGACAGAACCCAATGTCAGGCCCTGAAAGGGGTCTGCCTTTCCGGCAACAAACCCACCTGTTGTACTTGCAGCTATCAAAGTTGTATTTCATTTTTTTTTTTTTCAGGATGACACAAGAGACCTTGAGACTGCAGCAGCTTCTGTGTTCAGTCTCCTGAATTTTCTGGAATTCTATTTTTCCTACAATTTCATATTCCAGAGAGTCATTTCCCAACGCTGTCAAATCCTTTAAACACCCAACTGCATGCTCAGCCCCCAGCCCCAGATCTTGTTCATGTTATATCTTTGTCATCTTTATCCTGTTTCATTAAGAGCCAAGAATGAACACCAAGGCATTGTGTAACAGAGCATGAGACCTTGTTAGGTCAGAGATGATGAAATTTAAAAAGTCAGATGGCACAGATCTGACCAAAGACATCTTTTCAACACCTGTGGGCCTGCTGCCTTGCATAACTTTAAGTGTGGAACAGATAATATTTGGAGGAATTTGCAAGGTGCCTTCCTTCCCTCCCTTACTTCCTTATTCTCACACCCATTTCCCTGGTTGCAAGCAGTCAATTATAAACTCGACTCCCTGGCCTTGGGGGGAGGGTGGACACAGCTTCGAGAAGCAAGTCAGCGGAATTCCTCAGGGGATTTTCCTTCAGACTGGACTCACTAGTTCTGAAAGCACAGGCTTCCTATTTCCAGATCTGGGCTTTGGTGGGAGAATAGGATTTGGGTGGAGGTGGGAGTATGGGAATAAGGCCAAGCCCTGAAAGAAACCAGACATACGGTTGATAGCATAAATGATAGATGTGTTTTTAAAAGTCATGCTTTAAGAGCTAGCTTTCCTCCCACATATTGGGAGAGAAAAATAAGATGTATGCTGGTGAGAGAATAAAAGAAATATGTGAGCTGAAAAATGAGCCATCTGAGAATGGCCTTCATGGGGTCTCATCCCTGCACGGGAAGAGGGTAGACTGCAGATAGAGTTGGCAGGGCGAAGGAACAACCCAGGAAGGCTGTCAGCCTTTCCAAGAAGCCTGCTGGGCTCAGAGGTGCTTCAGTTCAGTTCAGTCGCTCAGTCGTGTCCGACTCTTCGCGACCCCATGAATCACAGCACGCCAGGCCTCCCTGTCCATCACCAACTCCTGGAGTTCACTCAAACTCATGTCCACAGAGTCGGTAATGCCATCCAGCCATCTCATTCCCCGAGGTGCTTAGGCTGCGTCAAATGGGGCAGAGTCCCGAACCAGACTTGGAATGCTGTGACGGGACTCCTGGGTCTGTGAAGGCTGAATATGCAAAGGGTGACCATGCAAACTCAGAACAGCTGTGTGGCCACTGGCCCTGTCATCAGGAAGAGCTGTGGTTTCTTTCGCCCTCCGCAGTTCAAGTCACATCCTTGGCTCCCGCTAGCTCAGCTCCTGGCCTCCTAGGAGGAAAATGCCTGTGTCATAAGAACATAGAAGATTATAGAAGATTCTGAGGACTGGAGTGAGGTAGTGAGGGGACACAAAATTTGCCTAAATAAGAACAGGAGGTAACAGCTTTCCTGCCGTCTAGAGAGGGAGACAGGAGTGAGAAGGGGCAGACGCTGCAGGAAAGCAGAAAAAACAGGCTAGGCATCCAGTGGCTCCCAACCCCCATCCTGCCTCATCTGTTCTGGCCCCTACCCAGAAACCCAGAGAAACCTCCACCAGACAGTCTTGAAAGCAGATACAAGCTCCCTGGCCTCTGGATGAGAAAAGGAAGTTGTATGAAAACAGAGGGGGAAATCCAAGTCTGACATTGCACAACAGGTGAAGTCCCACGTTGCCCCAGCACAAGGAGTCTGTGCTCTCATCTGTAATTCCCTAGTAAAGCATTTCTTCACAAGGGTGTTCAGGCTTCCTGCCATCTTCCCTGCTGATCCAGCCTCAGTGGAGTGGAGTCTCCTCCCTTCCAACTTGCTCAGGGGCAGGGAGGTGTAGGGAAAGGGCTCCAAGGGGAGGGAGGAAATCTGGATCCTGGCCCTAACCCTGCCTTCTCTCTAATAATGAAACCGTGATGAGCCATGACTCTGCTCTGGGCTTCTTTAGACAAAGGAGAGGGTGGATTCCTCCCAGTTAGGAATGCAAGACACCCAGAGGCCCCCGGGAGTCTGGAGAAGAATCAAGACTCCTCTTAATGTGATGGGTGTGGAATCATTGGTGAAGCTTTGGCCCTCATACTCAGCTGCTGAAGCAGCATTTCTTTTTTTAGATGCCTCCCCTCATTATACCTCTTCACCCTAGAATGTGTCCACTTTACCCTGGGTTTCTCCTATGCGGAAGTTTGTCTCACTTTCAGTTTTCAAACTTCAAATAAACTTGAAGTTTGTCGTTCAGTCGCTCTGTTGTGTCTGACTCTTTGCAACCCCACCAGGCTTCCCTGTCCTATTTCCCAGAGTTTGCTCAGACTCATGTCCATTGAGTCAATGATGCCATCCTACCACCTAATCCTCTGCTGCTCCCTTCTCCTCCTGCTCTCAATCTTTCCCAGCATTAGGGTCTTTTCCAGTGAGATGGCTCTTCACATCAGGTGACCAAAGTATTCGAGCTTCAGCTTCAGCATCAGTCCTTCCAGTGAATAGTCAGGGTTGATTTCCTTTAGGATTGACCAGGTTGATCTCCTTGCAGTCCTCGGGACTCTCAAGAGTCTTCTCCAGCACCATAGTTTGAAAGCATCAGTTCTTTGGCACTCTGTCTTCTTTATGGTCCAACTCTCACATCCGTACATGACTATTGGGAAAACCATTACTTCTTTCTAGAATGTTCCATTCTCTTCTACACTGAGCAGGGTTGGGGTGGGGGGGGGGGTCATTGTGAATGACTCTGATATTGGTGATTGTATTCACTTCCTACTGCTGCTGTAACAAATCACACACATTTAGTGTCCTAAAACAGCTCACAGTTACTCTTAAGCTTCTGGAAGTCAGAAGTCCACAATCTGATTCACTGAGCTGAAACCAAGGGGGCTGTGTTCCTTTTGGAAGTTTAAGGAGAAAACCATTTTCTTCCCTTTTCCACCTTCTAGAATTGCATTCTTTTTGTAGTCCTTGGCTAATGGTCTCTTCCTCCATCTTCAAAGTCAGCAGTATGGTATCTTGCTTTTGTTTTCATATTGTGTTCTCTTCTGTGATCAGATCTTCTGTCCCTCTTATAAGGACACATAAGACTAGATTTAAACTCTAGACAAATAACCCAGGATAATCTCAAGATTTTTAACTTGATCACATCTACAAAGTCCTTTTTACCATATGAAGCAATATTCACAGCTTCTGGAATTAGGATGTGAACATCTTGGGGGCCATTATTCAGACTACCACAGTGATCTATACCTTGTCTTGGGCTTGGGGACCATGGATTTTCTCTTCCAACCCCTTCCCTCAGACTAGTGTTGTGTATCTTTTGCCAAAGACCATGTCCTTTCCTTCCAGGCCACCCCAACTTCTCTTTTCATTCTCTTTAGGCCCTGAGAATATCTGTCCAATGAAAATTTCTACAATGGAGGAAATGTTCTATATCTGTACCATACAACATGGCAGCCATAAGGCACATGGCTCAAGTGCTGGCGAGCACTTGAAATGTAACTAGTGCAGACTTCCCTGGTGGTCCAGTGCTTAAGAATTCACCTGTCAATGCGGGGGACACAGGTTCGATTCCTAGTCCGAGAGGATTTCACATGCTGTGCAGCAGCTGAGCTCATGAGCCACAACTGCTGAGGTTGCGCTCCTTAGAACCCAAGGTCCACAACAAGAGAAGCCATCACAGTCAGAAACCCTCATACCACCATGGCAGAGTAACCCCCACTCACTGCAGCTAAAGAACATCTACACCAGCAATGAAGACCCAGAACAGCCAAAAACTAAATTAAGTAATTAATGTTTAAGAATGTGACAAGTGTAACTGAGGCACTGAACTTTATTCATTATTTTTATTTTTGGTTGTGCTGGTGTCATTGCCGAGTGAGGGCTTTTTCTAGTTACAACGAGCGGGGGCTACTCTCTAGTTGTGATGTGCAGGCTTCTCATTGCAGTGGCTTCTCTTGTGGCAGAGCATGGGCTCTACGCATGCAGACTTCAGTAGTTCCGGCTCTCTGGCCTCGTTGCTCCATGGCATGGGGAATCTTCCTGGACCAGAGCTCAAACCATGCCTTCTGCATTGGCAGGCATACTCCTATCCACTCTACCATAGGAAAGTCCAGAACTTTAATTTTCTTTTAATTGAAATTACATTTAATTGACATTTAAATAGTCACTTGCAGCTCGTGGTGACATATTGGATAGCTCAGATGTAGGAAGATCAAAAGTAGAAGGCAAGACCAGTCAGGTTCTTGGCTTCTAGCTTCTTCTCATACCTTTTGGGATCAATTCAGCCCCCCAACATCCTTCTCTCAGTCCCTGCAGAATCTGAAGGAGGTTTCTACAGGAACTCTGGGATGATGGGAGTGACTGAGGGCAGGCAAGGCAGGGAATTGTGTCTGTTGGCCCCAGAGAAATACATAGTCTCAGTTCTGCTTTTCCATCACACTAAGAACACTCAAACAAGAAATGCAAATCAAAACCACAATGAGGTATCCCTTTACTCTGGTCAGAATGACCATCATCACAAAGTCTACAAGTAATAAATGCCGGAGAGGAAGTGGAGAAAAGCGGACCCTCTTACACTGTTAGTGGGGATGTAAATCAGTGCAGAGACTATGGAAAACAGTACGAAGGTTTCTCAAAAAACTAAAAATAGAATTGCCATATGACCCAGCAATCCCACTCCTGGGTGTATGTCTGAAAAAGATGAAAAGCTTAATTTGAAAAGGTACATGCACCCAGGGTTCACAGCAACACTATTTATAGGTTCTGCAGATTAGGATGTGAACATCTTGGGGGACATTATTCAGCCTACCATGGCTATTTACAATAGCCAAGACATGAGCAACCTAAATGTCCATCAACAGTTGAATGGAAAAAGAAGATGTGGTACATATATACAATAGAATACTCAGTTCAGTTCAGTTCAGTTCAGTCGCTCAGTCGTGTCCGACTCTCCGCGACCCCATGAATCACAGCACGCCAGGCCTCCTGTCCATCACCAACTCCCGGAGTACACTCAAACTCATGTCCACAGAGTCGGTGATGCCATCCAGCCATCTCATTCTCCGTCGTCCCCTTCTCCTCCCGCCCCCAACCTTTCCCAGCATCAGAGTCTTTTCCAGTGAGTCAACTCGTCACATGAGGTGGCCAAAGTATTGCAGTTTCAGCTTTAGCAACAGTCCCTTCAATGAACATCCAGGATTGATCTCCTTTAGAATGGACTGGTTGGATCTCCTTGCAGTATAAGGGACTCTCAAGAGTCTTCTCCAACACCACAGTTCAAAAGCATCGATTCTTCGGCGATCAGCATTCTTCACAGTCCAACTCTCACATCCATACATGACCACGGGAAAAACCATTGCCTTGACAATAGAATACTACTCAGCCATAAAAAGAGTGAAATATTGCCATTTGCAACATCGTGGATAGACCTAGAGATTATCACACTAAGTGAAGTCAGATGGAGAAAGACAAATACTCCATGTGATCACATGTATGTGGAATCTAAAAAAAAATAATAAGACAAATGAACTTATTTATAAAACAGAAACAGACTCACAGACATAGAAAACAAACTTATGGTTACCAAAAGGTGAGGGGAGAGAGAGGAGGGATAAATTAGGAGTACGGGATTAACAGAAATACACTACTATATATAAAATAGCTAACCAACAAGGATTTACTATATAAGACAAGAAATTATATTAATTATCCTGTAATAACTGATAATGGAAAAGAGAAATTATATATATGTATAACAAATTATATATATACATATATGTATATATATGTACAATATGAATCACTTTGCTGTACACCTGAAACCCAATACTATAAACCAACCATAGTTCAGTAAGAAAGAACACAAGCAATTTTGAGGTAGCCCCCTCTTTACCCTACTTATACAATGAGTTGTCCTTTTGGGGACCACAGTGGCATATCATGGAGCTCAGAAAAGGGAACTAACCTGGGGCTTGGCACTGGCCTTGACACTTTCTGGGTGGCCTTGACAAGTTACTTCTCATTTCCTATTCCTCAGTTTCCATAATACGATAGGGCTGGACCAGATTGTCTGAGAGTTTCCTCCCAGCTTATGGATCAAGACTTAATTGTGCATATAATTCTATTTCAGCCCATGATCTCTCTGACTCATGTCATGGGAATGCTTGATTGAAGGACTGTCATGGAGAAATGGCCTTGGATTATTCCCACCACACTCCAGAACCAAATCTGACATTTATTCTTTTTTTTTTTTAATGGTTTTAAGTTGCTGGGTTTTTTCTTTTTTTTTTTATTGTGTTTTATTTTATTTTTTAAAATTTATTTATTTTAATTGGAGGCTAATTACTTTACAATATTGTATTGGTTTTGCCATACATTGGCATGAATCTGCCACGGGTGTACTTGTGTTCCTCTTCCTGAACCCCTCTCCCACCTCCCATCCTTCTGGGTCATCCCAGTGCACCAGCCCCGAGCATCCTGTATCATACATCAAACCTGGACTGGCGATTTGTTTCACATATGATAATATACATATTTCAATGCCATTCTCCCATATCATCCCACCCTCGCCCTCTCCCACAGAGTCGAAAAGACTATTCTATACATCTGTGTCTCTTTTGCTGCCTCATGTACAGGGTTATCATTACAATCTTTCTAAATTCCATATATATGCGTTAGTATACTGTATTGGTATTTTTCTTTCTGGCTTACTTCACTCTGTATAATAGGCTCTAGTTTCAACCACCTCATTAGAACTGATTCAAATGTATTCTTTTTAATTGCTGAGTAATACTCCATTGTGTATATATACCACAGCTTTCTTATCCATTCGTCTGCAGATGGATATCTAGGTTGCTTCCGTGTCCTGGATATTATAAACAGTGCTGCAATGAACATTGGAGTACATGTGTCTCTTTCGATTCTGGTTTCCTCGGTGTGTATGCCCAGAAGTGGGATTGCTGGGTCATATGGCAGTTCTGTTTCCAGTTTTTTAAGGAATTTCCACACTGTTCTCCATAGTGGCTGTACTAGTTTGCATTCCCACCAACAGTGTAAGAGAGTTCCCTTTTATCCACACCCTCTCCAGCATTTATTGCTTGTAGACTTTTTGATAGCAGTCATCCTGACTGGCGTGAGATGGTACCTCATTCTGGTTTTGATTTGCATTTCTCTGATAATGAGGGATGTTGAGCATCTTTTCATGTGTTTGTTAGCCATCTGTATGTCTTCTTTGGAGAAATGTCTGTTTAGTTCTTTGGCCCATTTTTTGATTGGGTGGTTTATTTTTCTGGAATTGAGCTGCAGGAGTTGCTTGTATATTTTTGAGATTAATTCTTTGTCAGTTGCTTCATTTGCTATTATTTTCTCCCATTCTGAAGGCTGTCTTTTCACCTTGCTTATAGTTTTCTTGAGTCCCAGAAGAAGAAGACAAAAAGAAAGACCATGAGAAAATACTTGAGGAGATAATAGTTGAAAACTTGCCTAAAATGGGGAAGGAAATAATCACCCAAGTCCAAGAAACCCAGTGAGTCCCAAACAGGATAAACCCAAGGCTAAATACCCCAAGACACATATTAATCAAGTTAACAAAGATCAAACACAAAGAACAAATATTAAAAGCAGCAAGGGAAAAACAACACACGAGGGGATTCCCATAAGGATAATAGCTGATTTTTCAATAGAAACTCTTCAGGCCAGGAGGGAATGGTAGGCATACTTAAAGTGTTAAAATAAAATAACCTACAGCCCAGATTACTGTACCCAGCAAGGATCTCATTCAAATATGAAAGAGAAATCAAAAGCTTTACAGACATGCAAAAGCTGAGAGAATTCAGCATCACCAAACCAGCTCTCCAACAAATGCTGAAGGACCTTCTCTAGACAGGAAGCACAGAAAGGGTGTATAAACTCGAACCGAAAACAACAAAGTAAATGGCAACAGGATCATACTTATCAATAATTACCTTAAGTGTAAATGGGTTGAATGCCCCAACCAAAGACAAATACTGGCTGAATGGATACAAAAACAAGACCCCTCTATATGCTGTCTACAAGAGACCCACCTCAAAACAAGGGACACATACAGATTGAAAGTGAAGGGCTAGAAAAAGATATTCCACACAAATAAAGACCAAAAGAAAGCAGGAGTAGCAATACTCATATCAGATAAGATAGATTTTAAAACAAAGGCTGTGAAAAGGGACAAAGAAGGACACTACATAATGATCAAAGGATCAATCCAAGAAGAAGCTATAACAATTATAAATATATATGCACCCAACATAGGAGCACCACAGTATGTAAGACAAATGCTAACAAGTATGAAAGGGGAAATTAACAATAACACAATAATAGTGGGAGACTTTAATACCCCACCCACACCTATGGATAGATCAACTAAACAGAAAATTAACAAGGAAACACAAATGTTAAATGATACAATAGACCAGTTAGACCTGATTGATATCTATAGGACATTTCACCCCAAAACAATGAATTTCACCTTTTTCTCAAGCACACACGGAACCTTCTCCAGAATAGATCACATTCTGGGCCATAAATCTAGCCTTAGCAAATTCAAAAAATTGGAATCATTTCAAGCATCTTTTCTGACCACAATGCAGTAAGATTAAATCTCAATTACAGGAGAAAAACTATTAAAAATTCCAACATATGGAGGCTGAACAACACGCTGCTGAATAATGAACAAATCATAGAAGAAATAAAAAAAGAACTCAAAATATGCATAGAAATGAATGAAAATGAAAACACAACAACCCCAAACCTGTGGGACACTGTAAAAGCAGTGCTAAGGGGAAGGTTCATAGCAATACAGGCATACCTCAAGAAACAAGAAAAAAGTCAACTAAATAACATAACTCTACACTTAAAGCAACTAGAAAAGGAAGAAATGAAGAACCCCAGGGTTAGTAGAAGGAAAGAAATCTTTAAAATTAAGGCAGAAATAAATGCAAAAGAAACAAAAGAGACCATAGCAAAAATCAACAAAACCAAAAGCTGGTTCTTTGAGAAGGTAAATAAAACTGACAAACCACTAGCCAGACTCATCAAGAAACAAAGGGAGAAAAACCAAATCAATAAAATTAGAAATGAAAATGGAGAGATCACAACAGACAACACAGAAATACAAAGGATCATAAGAGACTGCTATCAGCAATTATATGCCAATAAAATGGACAACTTGGAAGAAATGGACAAATTCTTAGAAAAGTACAACTTTCCAAAACTGAACCAGGAAGAAATAGAAAATCTTAACAGACCCATCACAAACATGGAAATTGAAACTGTAATCAGAAATCTTCCAGCAAACAAAAGCCCAGGTCCAGACGGCTTCACAGCTGAATTCTACCAAAAATTTAGAGGAGAGCTAACACCTATCCTACTCAAACTCTTCCAGAAAATTGCAGAGGAAGGTAAACTTCCAAACTCATTCTATGAGGCCACCATCACCCTAATACCAAAACCTGACAAAGATGCCACAAAAAAAGAAAACTACAGGCCAATATCACTGATGAACATAGATGCAAAAATCCTTAACAAAATTCTAGCAATCAGAATCCAACAACACATTGAAAATATCATACATCATGACTAAGTGGGCTTTATCCCAGGGATGCAAGGATTCTTCAATATCCACAAATCTATCAATGTAATATACCACATTAACAAAATGAAAAATAAAAATCATCTGATTATCTCAATAGATGCAGAGAAAGCCTTTGACAAAATTCAACATCCATTTATGATAAAAACCCTCCAGAAGGTGGGAGCAGAAGGAACATAATAAACATAGTAAAACATTCCTCAACATAATAAAAGCTATATATGACAAACCCACAGCAAATATTATCCTCAATGGTGAAAAACTGAAAGCGTTTCCCCTAAAGTCAGGAACAAGACAAGGGTGCCCACTCTCAGCACTACTATTCAACATAGTTTTGGAAGTTTTGGCCACAGTAATCAGAGCAGAAAAAGACATAAAAGGAATCCAAATTGGAAAAGAAGAAGTAAAACTCTCACTGTTTGCAGATGACATGATCCTCTACACAGAAAACCCTAAAGACTCTACCAGAAAATTACTAGAGCTAATCAATAAATATAGTAAAGTTGCAGGATATAAAATCAACACACAGAAATCCCTTGCATTCCAATACACTCAGTTCAGTTCAGTTCAGTTTAGTCACTCAGTTGTGTCCAACTCTTTGCGACCCCATGAACCACAGCACGCCAGGCCTCCCTGTCCATCACCAACTACCGGAGTTCACTCAAACTCATGTCCATCGAGTCGGTGATGCCATCCAGCCATCTCATTCTCTGTCGTCCCCGTCTCCTCCTACCCCCAATCCCTCCTAGCATCAGACTCTTTTCCAATGAGCCAACACGTCGCATGAGGTGGCCAAAGTATTGGAGTTTCAGCTTTAGCATCAGTCCTTCCAATGAACACCCAGGACTGATCTCCTTTCTAATGGATTGGTTGGATCTCCTTGCAGTCCAAGGGACTCTCAAGAGTCTTCTCCAACACCACAGTTCAAAAGCATCAATTCTTCGGTGATCAGCTTTCTTCACGGTCCAACTCTCACAACCATACATGACCACGGGAAAAACCACAGCCTTGACTAGACGGACCTTTGTTGGCAAAGTAATCTCTCTGCTTTTTAATATGCTATCTAGGCTGGTCATAACTTTCCTTCCAAGGAGTAAGCGTCTTTTAATTTCATGGCTGCAATCAGCATCCACAGTGATTTTGGAGCCCCAAAAAATAAAGTCTGACATGTTTCCACTGTTTCCCATCTATTTCCCATGAAGTGATGGGACCAGATGCCATGATCTTTGTTTTCTGAATGTTGAGCTTCAAGCCAACCTTTTCACTCTCCTCTTTCACTTTCATCAAGAGGCCTTTGAGTTCCTCTTCACTTTCTTCCATAAGGGTGGTGTCATCCGCATATCTGAGGTTATTGATATTTCTCCCAGCAATCTTGATTCCAGCTTGTGCTTCTCCAGCCCAGCGTTCCTCATGATGTACTCTGCATATAAGTTAAATAAGCAGGGTGACAATATACAGCCTTGACGTACTCCTTTCCCTATTTGGAACCAGTCTGTTGTTCCATGTCCAGTTCTAACTGTTGCTTCCTGACCTGCATACAGGTTTCTCAAGAGGCAGGTCAGGTGGTCTGGTATTCCCATCTCTTTCAGAATGTTCCACAGTTCATTGTGATCCACACAGTCAAAGGCTTTGGCATAGTCAATGAAGCAGAAATAGATGCTTTTCTGGAACTCTCTTGCTTTCTCCATAATCCAGCGGATGTTGGCAATTTGATCTCTGGTGCCTCTGCCTTTTCTAAAACCTACCTTGAACATCTGGAAGTTCACGATTCACATATTGTTGAAGCCTAGCTTGGAGAACTTTGAGCATGACTTTACAAGCATGTGAGATGAGTGCAATTGTGCGGTAGTTTGAGCATTCTTTGGCATTCCCTTTATTTGGGATTGGAATGAAGACTGACCTCTTCCAGTCCTGTGGCCACTACTGAGTTTTCCAAATTTGCTGGCATATTGAGTGAAGCACTTTCACAGCATCATCTTTCAGGATTTGAAATAGCTCAATTGGAATTCCATCACCTCCACTAGCTTAGAGGTCTGACAGAATGTGGTCCACTGGAGAAGGGAATGGCAAATCACTTCAGTATACTTGCCTTGAGAACCCCATGAACAGTATCTAACTGTAAGACCAGAAATTATAAAACTCCTAGAGGAGAACATAGGCAAAACACTCTCCGACATAAATCACAGGAGGATCCTCCATGACCCACCTCCCAGAATATTGGAAATAAAAGCAAAAATAAACAAATGGGACCTAATTAAAATTAAAAGCTTCTGACATTTATTCTTTTGCCCTTGTGACAACAGTTTGCATTTGCTTTGGCTCTAGGTCCACTAATTTAATCTGCCTGATGACCCTGGGAGGATAGACATCATGACCCTTTTTAAGTGAAAAATCTGAGGCTCAGAGAGAGAAAGAGAGAATCTTCCAGGTACCAGGCCCCCTAATGCACACTTTGCATATCACCTCATAACAGCCCTTCAAAGTGAATCATATTACTCCCATTTTACAGGTGTGAAAACTGAGGTCCAATAAGACAATGAAACAAGAAACTGAGTTCTTGTTCGCGGAGCTGAAAATTGAACTTCACAAATTCATAAACACTCACACAGGCAAAGTTTATTTTAAAGGATAGAAATACAAACCTCTCAGCATAGACTAACTGAAAGGTGGTATGAAAAGCCCTCAAAAGGTGGGAATAACAGCCGTTTATATCTTTATTAGAACTCATCTGTTTCATTTTTGGTTGGCTTGGGGCCAGATGTATGTAATTTCTGACCAATCAGTTTGAAAGTTGGACTGTCCAGTTTGTCATTTTTATGGCTTTCTTTTGGCTCCCAGTTTCTCAGTCTTCCCACACATTGCCATCCCTTGACCCTTTTCCAAGACCCCAGACCATTACTTAGGGACCAGAAGTATGTTTAAGAGTCAATGGTCCACCTGGAGGTTTTTTCCCTTGATAAACTGGATAAGCAGTTAATGATTGTCTTGTCCTGGGTCTGAATGTTTTATAACCCTCCAGACCAGGGAGGCCTTCCTCTGAATGCCTAGAAACTGGTACAAAGAGTTTAGCTTTATGTTGAAGAAGTGAGATGTTTACTTGAGAAGGAAAAAAATTGAAATTAAAAAAATAAAAGGAACCGAGGTCTCAGAGTCCTATACAGTCTAGCAATTTCTGCTTCAACAAGATGACTTTCTTAATCATAGTGAGGAATGAGGGCCCATTTTTCTGACTCTGAACTACTTCATCTTCTAGCTACCATCTCTGAACTATTTATAACTTCCCTGCAAGATGTTCCACAGAAGCACAGTTGTCTTTTTGAATCATCCTTTCATGGTGCTCCCCCAGCAGACATGCAAGCCTTAACAGGTCACCTCACCTTTGAGCCTCTATGCCCTCATTGGTAAAATTGAGAATAATAGTCCCTACTTCATAAGGTGTTAAAATCCTCCTTGCTAAAAGTATTAAGTGAGGTTTGTATCTTTAGACATTTTACCCCCATATTCCATCCTCAGTAATTGTTCATTCTTATTGTATTTGGAAACTGTAGTTTGTCCCTATTCATAATACCAGGCAATTCCCTTTACTACAAATCAAATTAAAGCACAAAGAAACAGTCTATATTTTTTTAAGTTTTATTACAAAAACACTTGAAATCAGTTGCATTATCCATGTATTCAACAATAGCAGAGGAACAGTGGTGGCAGACCATCCCCATGGGGGACATGTGTCCTTTGGTAAAACAAACATAAATAAAGGGAAACAATACCAAATACAGTAATAACACAGCACAGAATAAAAAAATTAAATTAAGAAAAGGAACAGGGTCTGCTGAGGGGAGTCGTGAGCATGGAGAGGGTGCATCTCGCTGAGAAGCGTTGGGTTCAGATGACCTTTCCTGAAGAACACCTGCCCTGGGGCTCGGAACAACTCAGTTCAATTCAAGGTCATCCATGTACTCCTGGACCCAGGGCTCACTGGGGTTGGCACAGACCTGCCTGCCCTTTTTGGTCTGGAATCTGTGGAACCAAGAGTGGACAGGTGAGAATCCCTTGGGACCTTGCCCGTGTTGGGTATCTCCTCATCCTTAGCTCATGTTGCACAGCCTAGTGGGGGACTGCTGGAACCTGATTCCTTGTAACTTCCTCCCTGGGGTTTAGCTCTGGCCTCTTGGGTTACCCAGATTAGGAACCCATGTGTTTTGCAATCAATGCAGATGTAACTTTCCCATTCATTTCCTGCTATCCCCGTCAGTGACTTTTCCACGTGTTTTGTAAGCGTGCTTTAAGGAAACCGCTCGCATCTCCTGTCATCTTTATGATTTTACTGCTTAATCGCTCCCCCCACCCCAAATAGATCCCCTTCTTTAATCCTGCCATCACCCTTGCCTCCCTGAAAAGCCCAAGTTTGATACTCACACCACGCCTGGCTGGGAGCAGAGGCTGCTGGTCTCAAAGTAGTCAGTCACAAAGTTGCGAGGGATCTTCCGCAGGGTGTAAGAGAAGCAGCAGGCCGTGGGAGGGTCTGAGCCCACTGGAAAGAAAGGCCGAGGTGAGACCGAAGTTCTACAAGGAGTTCTTCGTTTTAGCTTCTAGTCATAGATATTCAAGGGACATTCCTGTATATCTACCAGATCCCCCAACATGGTCCCTTCTATTCAAGCCCACCCACTCGGAGTAGAAGTCTTATTCTGAACAGAGGATCCTAGAGATGAAAGAATTCTACAAGGTTGAAGCTGGATTGGGTCTCAGATCACGTCTTTAACTCCTTTCATTTTACAGATGGAGAAACTAAGGCACTCAGAGAGACAGGGACTTGCTTAAGCCAGCCTATGAGTTGCTCTTTCTTATGAAAACAGGAACTTGAATTTACTAGGCTCTGCATTTAACAGCAGGCTACTTAGAGATCTCCCTGGCTCCTTTTCGCCCCATCTCCAAATGCTACTGTTAGACCAGCACCAACTAGAAAAGTCAGTTTTCTCTACATTCTGACTTGGGGGCTGCGGGAAAGGTGGACTTACTTGGTGCCGAGAGCACCGGAGAGCAGAAGGCAGCCGTGAGCACGAGGAGGGACAGGACAGTCACGCAGAGCTTCATGGTCTTGGCAGAGGAGAGATTCGCCTGGAGCTTGGACTGCAGCACCCAGAAGCTTCAGAACCCTTCTGTGTCCTGTGCTGAGCCTGGGCTGGGAACCCCTCTTTATAGGAACTCTGAGGCCTGGGACAGAGGTGAGGGCATTGGAGGGCGAGTGGAATTTCCAGGGTACAGATGATGTCATGGTGCCGAGAGGGAAACCAAAGCTGGCTGACAGCGAGGAGCTCTGCACAGCTTTCTCTTCCTCAGTGGTGTCATCACAGAGGAAAGCGGAGGGAGGTGGGGGAGAAAAGAAGTGGGTTGAACCCTGGAGGGAAGTGGTACACCAGACACAGTGACTGAGACTTGGGGGGAGAATCGCAAGCCCGAGAGGAAAGATGGAACCTTCACACCTGCTAGCGGGGGCTCGTAGATAAGAACCATCCTGCTCTCAGTGGTTAGACCTCCAGAAGCTAGAGACTTCATGTCAGGGCGGCCGCAGGCCTGGCCCCAAGAAGGAAGAGGAAGCCAGGATTCCACGTCCTGTTGCAGGGCCTCCTTCGGCTAGGCAGAGTGACTTTAGCCCCCTGTATATTTCCTTGGGCATAAAGAAAGAGTCCAGCATTGAATGTGCAGAAGGCTGCAACAGAAGTTCAGCTTCAGCATAGTGGACATTCACTATGTGCCAGACGCTGGGCAAGCTGCCCTATACATGCAAGGCATCTTTAACTGCATAACATCCACCTAACCCTAAGCAGGGGTCTGATGACTCCTCAGGCAATGAGGATCAGAAAGCAGAGCAGAGACCGCTGATAATCTCAAGGCCACGATTTGGACTGAGATTCACCTGACCCTAAAATCTATTTTCTTTCCACCCTGCCACCTCCAGGACACATCTAGAAGGTGACCACAGAGAGACAGAAATCGCTGGCCACCTTGCAGCCATGCCAAATGCAAAGACCCAGGGTTGAATGCAGGAAAGAAGTGTGGATCATCTGTCCTAGAACAAGAATGGAATGTGAAAGAAATCAAGCTTTCCTTGTGCTCCCTTGAGCCAGTAACAGAAAGGAAAATGAATTTAGGAGGACACCCAGATAAAGAAAGTTCCTCCATTATTGGGACTTCCCTGGTGGTCCAGCTGACTAAGACTCCACACTCCCAATTCCGGGGGCCTGGGTTCAATTCCTGGTCAGGAAACTAGATCCCACATGCCGCAACTAAGACCTGGGGCAGCCAAGTAAATAAATAAATAAATATTTTTTAAATACATAAAAAGCTTTTAAAAGAATATTCCTACATTATAAAAAAGGAATTGGATATACTTGGCAATGAATTCATCTATGTTACAGATTAAGTATATAATCTAATTGTGTGGTGTTCCACAGTCATCCAATTCCTGGCATTCATGTAAAGCCCTGCCTGGTGCAGCAGCTGCTGTGGGCCTGAAAGTGACTATGTGAAGTTTCCAAAGGCCAGGAATACAGTAGTGCATGAATTGGGAAAGTTAGAGTCATAGGATCAAGACCACTACCCACCTTTAGCTCAATCACCTCTGACCCCCTGCTCACCCCCTCTTCCACATTGCCACCTGACTCCCTCTGCTTTGAAAAACAATGAAGAGTGAAAAGAGGGAGCCAGGCCTCCTGGGAACTGTAGCAATATAGCAGAGAAGGAGTCAGAGCATCTTGGAGAATCTGAGTCACTAAATACGGTTCAATGTCACCCTACTTCATCACTCTCCCTGCTCCCTGTCCCCACCACCTACACAGGCACCCAGGCTGTACTTCTTTCCTTTAACCTTTCTGTCCTCTCCCCTTTCTTTCTGTGAGTCTTGCTTCAAATGTTCTGATCTTCACCAAGACCCCCATCCCCAGCTCTAACAGTCTATGATCCCTGATATCTATTGTAAGTATCTCTCAAGGTCTCTCCTGGTTGATGGAGTTTCAACTTCACCCATCTTTTTTGCTTCAAGAACAGGCAGATGTGTCTTATAGCACCTGGAATCTACACAGACTTTGTTATCCGTGGCATTTCCATTCACCCCAAGTCACCTGCTCTCTGTCAGGGCAGACAGAGCTGAATGAAGCTCCATCCCCGCCCTCAAAGAGTTCTTAGCCAATAAGTGATGGTGACAGTGAAGAAATAACTATCTCTTAAGACAGAATATGGTACATCTCATGTCAGAGGTAGAAGCAAAATGTCAGAGAGCCCAAAGTGTGGAGAAGACCACCCCTTGGGTATAAATGAATCATTCCAAGTCAAGGCTAAATCCACAGTGCACTAAGGAAGAGCCCTTGACGTGGAGACCTCAGTCTAAATGAGTGGGGGAATGCTAGTCTTCAAGCCATGGAAGGCTTATGAAGATGCATAAGAAGAATGATAAGAATAGGTGATTAGCCACACAATGAATTTGACTGTTGATTTTTGCCTCCTAGCCTTGATTTGATCTTTGGCTAATGCAGGTAAAAATGTTTTTATTCATTAATACTGCGTTCACACCAGTGAAAGCTTCACACAGAGCATACAAAGGCTTGTGTCAACATGTTTAGCTAAATTAATGGCCTCCAAGATTTATACACTGAGGTCTTTTTTAAGTAATAATCGACTACACAGTCCATGGAATTCTCCAGGCCAGAATACTGGAGTGGGTAGTCTTTTCCTTTTCCAGGGGATCTTCCCAACCCAAGGATCGAACCCAGGTCTCCAATACTGCAGCCGGATTCTTTACCAGCTGAGCCACAAGGGAAGCCCAATAATCAATAGAGAATGATAACAAATGCCTTTTGTATGCACAACCAAAAAATTGCTCTTCTCTCGAGAACCTTCCCTGACCTCTCTTGCAACTGATTTCTGTATCTCCCTCTGTGCTCCTCCATTGCATCATCTATAATATGTCTGTCTACTTGATTGTCTCCTCCCCTATAAAGGGAGCTCCTTGAGGCAGAAATTGTGTTCTGCTTTTCTCTGTGTATACAGCAGGTGTTTAATAAACACTTGGTTAATAAGTGCCCAAAGGTGCCCAAACTTTTAATTTAAGGGGGTGTGATGGGTAACATGAACTCAGGATGTGAACTCAAAGTAGCCAAATGAACTGGGCATTTGACACTTTAACCAGAATGTTTCTGGTGGGGGGGGGGTTGTTTTGTTTTCTAATTTTATTTATTTATTTTTGGCTGTGCTGGGTCTTCACTGCTGGGAGGGCTTTTTACTTCTAGTTGTGGCGCGTGGGTTTCTCTTGTCGCGGAGCACAGGCTCTAGGCTTCAGTAGTTGCAGCTCCCGGCTCTAGAGCACAGGCTCAGTAGTTGAGGGGCACAGGCTCAGTGGCTCCGCGACACGTGGGATCCTCCAGGATCAGGGATCAAACCCGTGTCTCCTGCATTGGCAGGTGGATTCTTTACCACTCAGCCACCAGGGCAGCCCCTATTCAGAATGTTTTGATGGAATAGTAACTCTCCTGCTCGCCCTCCCTCAACCCACATGCCCAGTGGTTTTATGGTGAGGGATCCTATTCCAGGACTCAACTCTTCCCAGGTCAGGCATGTCAGAAGTGACAGTGAGAGTCAACCACGGTTCCGGGGGACCACGTCCTCGGTATGCGCCCACAGTGCATACCGTGAGCTGCCCCCTCACTCCTGAGCAGGGAAGCTCTCCACTTCCCCCTCACTGGTGCTGATAAGAGGTTTCCCCTCCCACGCCCCCCACTGCTTCCCTTCACTGCCACAGCTCTCGAAACTCCATCCGGGGAACTTTCACATCTGTTTTGTCATTTTGTCCTCCCAGCTTCCCAAGGCTGAAAGCAAGACCTCGGACCACAGCCATCACATGACCTTACAAAAGTCCTAGTACTTTTAGTGTGGATTTCCCTCAACACTTTTGATTTCCCTCAACACTTCTATGTCTGATTTTATCTGAGTCCAATCTGTTTCTCTATGCCTCAGATTAGGAAGGAAGACCTAGAGAAGTAAAAAAAAAAAAAAAGAAACAACTTGATTAAGGTTACATAGGATATATGTCAAGACTCAGTTTCTTATAACTCCTGGTCCGGAGATGACCAAACCTCTTTGGCAGGTGTGGCCTTCTGAGACACTTGTGGCAAGTCTCTGTAGGTGCCAGACTCTCAGGAGAAATTACAAAAGCTCCTTCCTGCTGAGGAGCCAAAAGCAGAGGTGGTCAATCCCAACATTCTCAGCTTTTGTTAAAGGGGAGGGCCGAGATGCGAGTGTAGGGGAGACCACTGGGTGCCAAGACCAAGATCACTAGCTGCTAGGAGGCAGAGTGTCCAGAACTAGAGAAATCCTTGTGAGTGAATGTTGAGACTGCAAAGCCATGCTGAGCTAGGATATGTGATCATTCCGCCAAGATCATAAACCAAGAAGAGGTGAATCCTTTGGTCTGGCCAACATGGTAGCCCAACTCCTTGGTGGGAATGGGAGCAGAAAAGGGATTGTAGATTGAAAAAGTAGGGACACAATTATCCCAAGTGCAGGGTTCAGGGTGGAGTCCACAGAATAGTAGCTGGTTGAAGCTGTCCATCAGTGCCTCTTCTTAAAGTAGAAAAGTGCCTTCACAACTATCCGCAGCCTGCTGTTTAGCTGTCAGAGGTGAACGGCAGTGACTTCAGGCGATGTCAGCTTCCTGAGAGGAGTTTATTTGGCGATTTCACGAAGAAAACTTTCAGAATTCCTTCTGAAGCATCTTTCTTCCTTCAGATGACACTTCTACATCTGTTTCAAGTTCTTTCCAGGCTGGTCACGGGGCACATCCAGAAATAGAATAAAATGATTTAGTAAAACTGTGTTGGGGACCTACTATGTGACAGGCATTGGGTATACACGTTAAAGGATTTCAAAAAAGATAATGCTTAATTTTTCAAAAATTCATTTCAGTTTGCTTTTCTTTTTCACGGTATATACATGGTTACTGTACAAAATTTAGAAAATATTGGAAGGCAGAAATAAGAAAACAAAAATTATCCAGCATTCTGTATGTGGTTTTGCATGTTATTATTGTTACTTAATATCCTTTATGGAACCAGTGTATCTTATTGTTGTTACTCTACATTCTTCCATGTTATTAAAGTTATTCAAAGTTAGCATTCATGATGTTTCATTGTGTGAGAATATCAAACTTTTATACCAAAATTTATATTTAACCATTCTGTTACTTAGCCCCCTCAGGTTGTTCTAACTTTATTCTAGATGTAGCTGAGACTTGAAGGATGATTAACCAGGAAAAAAGTGTGAGAGTGGGGTCATTCAGGAAAAGAACAAGAGACTTGTACTTTTTAAAATATATAAAATAGATTACTTGAAGTATTTCAGTTATAATGATAATAGTAACGAACACATAGCACTTAACATGAGCCAGTCATGCTCCAAGCCTTTATACATACTCATGTATCTCACTAATTTCAATCCTAAAAGAAATTAGTCCTGAAAATTCATTGGAAGGACTGATACGAGAGCTGTAACTCCAATATTTTGGCCACCTGATGTAAAGAACTGACTCATTGGAAAAGACCCTAATGCTGGGAAAGATTGAAGGCAGGAGGAGAAGGGGACGACAGAGGATGGGATGGTTGAGTGGCATCACCGACTCGATGGACATGAGTTTGAGAAAGGTCTGGGAGTTGGTGATGGACAGGGAGGCCTGGCGTGCTGCGGGCCATGGGGTCGCAAAGAGTCAGACACAACTGAGCGACTGAACTGAATGTAGTTCATCCTCACAGCAGTCCTCTGAAATAGGTACTGTTATTATCCCCTTTCACACATGAGAAAACTGACGCTCAAAGAGGTAAGGAACCCACCAAAGAACACAGAGCTCATACAAGATAAATTTGGAAATGACTCCAGAGCATAAATAAATCAAAATGAGTATGTGCTTATTATAAACTGGTGTCAAAAGCTTAACTGCCAGAGTTGTGTTATTATGATGTAAAATTTCTTTCAGTTTTGCATTTTGCATGTCTTTAAACAGTGCAAGTCATGGATTTCTCTCTTTTCCATAGAAAATTAAGGGAGTTAAATAGTGGTTTCCTTTATCTGTTCTAAATACTAAGCTCTGCAGCTGTCATGGGATATAATAGAACTTATAGTATTTCACTCTGCCCTGTGATCTACAGGAAGGGGAAATTGTGCTTTACTGAGTGACACTTCATTCATAAAAAGCAGAGCGGAGACCTGCACTTTTAAGGAATCGCCTGCAGTTCAAGAGTACTGAGTCTTTGTTTCCAGGAAGTCTGAAGGTGGCAAGATATGAGGCAAGGGGAAAGAGAAGTCAGGTCAGAGAGGGGAAGCTTCCATTTCATGCTGGAAACAGTGTAGACTCTTTGAAGGGTTTTCAACAGAGACAGAGGCTGACTTGAACAAAATCATTTTAAATGCCTTGTGATGGACAGATTGAACAGAGGCAAAAACTGGAGGGGAAAAAACAATTGACAGGACACTCTTACAGCTGTCATGGCAAGAAGTGATGAGGGCCTGCCTAACACAGAGGCCATGGGAAAGTGAGAAGCAGATACACTCAGTTTCAAGTATACAGCAGAGTCTGTGGCTGAATAGATGCGGGAGATGAGGAGGAGGGAGGAGTCAAGGGTGACTGCCAGGTTTCTGGTTTGGAAGCTTGGTAAGAGGGCATG
The DNA here is from genome assembly GCF_049115385.1 of Moschus berezovskii. Taxonomy (NCBI): domain Eukaryota; kingdom Metazoa; phylum Chordata; class Mammalia; order Artiodactyla; family Moschidae; genus Moschus; species Moschus berezovskii. Next base: position 26,315,487 of record NC_142479.1, read on the forward strand.
GTCTTTACTGAGTTACAGAGGGAGGAGCAGGCGGACAGGTGGAAGGATCTAATCCAGTACCAAGATGTGCGCCCCGCTTTCTCTGCATGTGCAGACACACACCACACACACACAAACACACGAAGGCCAGAGGCAAATGACAAGAGGAACTCAAGACAGGATAGGGTCTGGCTGCAGAAAGAAGGGACTGCATTGATGAGATACTGTCTCTCCAGGATGCTAGAAAGGGGCCCTCAGGATACTGTCTCTGCCCGTGTGAAAGGCAGGGCCAAGCCTGCTGCAGTGTGACTCTGAACCACAGCTGAAAACAGCAGACCAAGGCTGGGCAGAACAAGGGTGTCGTTATCAGTGAGCCCCTCCATGGAGCCACTGCTGCCAGAGGGAAAGAGCTGAGATTGATATCTGGGGATGTAGAGCTGCGGGGCTGGAAACCGGAAGGAAACCAATCCGTCGGGGCCAGGGCACAGGAAGCATGGAGGAGGTGAGCAGAGAAGGACGAGGCAGAGTGTTGCAGAGCCTGGATTATTCAGCCAGAATTCCCTGTACTCTTGGCTGGGGATGTTCTGCTGGACCGAAGTGGGGCCTCAAAGAGGCTGGAATGAGCTAGAAACTTTGCACTCAAATCAAACCCCTCCATGCTGAAAGATCCACCAGGTTGACTGTTGGCTACTTTCTGGCTTCACCACCTATGAGATCTTGGGTAGCCCCCAAAATCAAGACCTTGACACCACGGCCTTTCTGAGCCTTTATATCAGTATTTCAATTCCATAGTAAGACTTTGGGCATAATACATGCTGTCAGTCAAATCAATGAATCATTTGTTCACCAAATACTTATTAAGGCATTGTGGTTATTGCTGGAGATGCACTGTTAATTAATGCAGGTACTGAAATGTAAGGGCTTACTGGTGGCTCATTGGTAAAGAATCTGCCTGCCAATGCAGAAGACGTGTGTTTGATCCCTAGGTCAGGAAGATCCCCTAGAGAAGGAAATGGCAACTCACTCCAGTATTCTTGCCTGGAAAACCCGATGGACAGCGGAGCCTGGAGGGCTACAGCCCATGGGGTTGCGAAAGAGTTGGACACGACTTAGCAACTAAACAATAAAAACAGCTGAAATGTGAAGCGGACTAATTCTAACTCTGTGATCCTGGACAAGTCATTTCACCTGGGAACATCAATTTACCAACTAGGAAATTTCTGAGACCCTTCCAGCTCAATCACCCTACAGCTTCCTTACATTATTCATTCAATATGTACATATGAAGCATGCACTTTGTATACAAGTATATTTTTTTCTGATTCACATAAAAACATATATGACCAAGAACTGTTACCTAAGAATTGGTGTTTTTGAACTGTGGTGCTGAAGAAGACTCTTGAGAGTCCCTTGCACTGCAAGGAGATCCAACCAGTCCATTCTAAAGGAGATCAATCCTGGGTGTTCATTGGAAGGACTGATGCTAAAGCTGAAACTGCAATACTTTGGCCACCTCATGCAATGAGCTGACTCACTGGAAAAGACTCTGATGCTGGGAGGGATTGTGGGCAAGAGGAGAAGGGGACGACAGAGAATGAGATGGTTGGATGGCATCACCGGCTCTATGGACATGAGTTTGAGTGAACTCCGGAAGTTGGTGATGGACAGGGAGGCCTGGCGTGCTGTGATTCATGGGGTTGCAAAGAGTCGGACACAACTGAGCGACTGAACTGAACTGAGGACTGGTATGAAAAATCTTACAAACATATAATCACTAAGATAGAATTTTATATTCAATAAATCACCTTTATTAAAAAGAACAAAATTATAAGAATTAGAGGTTATGTCAGAAAATTAACCATTTTATAATCACCGTGTGCTAGAATTTTATTTAAATCCACAAAGACATGGCATGAATTTGGTTTAAAATCAACAGGACATGCAATAGGCGCATGAAAAGATTCTCAACATCACTTATTTTTAGAGAAATGCAAATCAAAATCACAATGAGGTATCACCTCACACTGATCAGAATGGTCATAATTAAAATGTCTACAAATAATAAATGCTGAGGGAGTATGGAGAAAAGGGAACCCTCCTATACTGCTGGTGGATATAAACTGGTACACCACCATGGAAAACAATATGGAGTTTCCTTAAATAATGAAAAATAGAGCTATCACATGATCCAGCCATCCCATTCCTGGACATAAATCTGGAAAAGATGAGAACTCTAATTTGAAAAGATATATAAACCCCAGTGTTTAAGCAGCACTGTTTACAATAGCCGGGACACAAGAGCAACCTAAATGTCCATTGACAGATGCATGGATAAAGAAATAATGCCATTTGCAGCAACATGGATGGACCTAGAGATTGTCACACTAAGTCAAGTAAGTCAGAGAAAGACAAATATCATATGATATTACAGACATGTGGAATCTAGATACTTGTTGACAAAATAGAAACAGAGTCACAGACGTAGAAAACAAATTTATGATTACCAAAAGGGAACAGGAAGAGGGACAGATTAAGAGTTTTGGATTAGCAGAAACAAACTCTATAAAATAGATAAACAACAAGGACCTACTTACAGCACAGGAAACTATATGCAACATCTTGGAGTGAACCTTAATGGAAAAGAATATGGAAGAATATAAATAACTGAATCACTTGGCTGTACATCAGAAATGAATGCAACATTGTAAGTCAACTATACTTCAATAAAAAAAAATATTTTTAATTTTTCAATAAAATTTTTTTAATTTTAAATTAAAATTAAAGAAGACATTCCAAAGAAGACATACAGATGAAAAGATGCTCAACATCACTCATTATCAGAGAAATGCAAATCAAAACCACAATGAGGTACCATCTCACGCCAGTCAGGATGGCTGCTATCCAAAAGTCTACAAGCAATAAATGCTGGGGAGGGTGTGGAGAAAAGGGAACCCTCTTACACTGTTGGTAGGAATGCAAACTAGTACAGCCACTATAGAGAATGGTGTGGAGATTCCTTTAAAAATCGGAAATAGAACTGCCATATGACCCTGCAATCCCACTTCTGGGCATACACACCGAGGAAACCAGAATCGAAAGAGACACATGTACTCCAATGTTCATCGCAGCACTGTTTATAATAGCGAGGACATGGAAGCAACCTAGATGTCCATCTGCAGACGAATGGATAAGAAAGCTGTGGTACATATACACAATGGAGTATTACTGAGCCATTAAAAAGACTGCATTTGAATCAGTTCTAATGAGGTGGATGAAACTGGAGCCTGTTATACAGAGTAAAGTAAGCCAGAAAGAAAAACACCAATAAAATTATACTAATGCATATATATGGAATTTAGAAAGATAGTAATGATAACCCTGTTTGCGAGACAGCAAAAGACACACAGATGTATAGAACAGTCTTTTCGACTCTGTGGGAGAGGGCGAGGGTGGGATGATATGGGAGAATGGCACTGAAACATGTGTATTATCATATGTGAAACGAATCGCCAGTCCAGGTTCAATGCATGATACAGGTTGCTCGGGGCTGGTGCACTGGGATAACTCAGAGGGATGGGATGGGGAGGGAGGTGGAAGGGGGGTTCAGAATGGGGGACACATGTACACCCATGGCTGATTCATGTCAATGTATGGCAAAACCAATACAATATTGTAAAGTAAAAATATATAAATAAATTAATTAAATTAAGTAAATGAAAATAAATTTGCTTTAAAATAAAAAATAAGTAAAATCAACAGAACATCTTCTAAGTTTGTGAAGGGACAGCTTCCTAGATAACTAATTATTGCCCAATGTGGAAAGTGCAGTAATGGTAGAGGGAGATAATCAGAAATGTGATTGATTCAGCAGTTTCCATTTCCTCCTTCTCACCCTCCTCAACTCAAATTCGTCCACTTTCAGAAACTGAATCACGAGTGTGAAGGGGGTTCCCCAAAGAGTAAAGAAGGGAATGAAATTCGAGGAATCGATTGAGGACTGGGGCAGAGCGGGGAAGGTGTGAGGAGGAGGCATTGTCTATGACTAGAGTTTCCAATGAAGCTCTAGATAGACGTCATTGGTGATAGACTCCATTTTTTTTTAATTGACAGTAACAAAGAAAGACAGCTGCATGCTACAGCCCCAGTGAAATCTGATATTGCCCCAAATCTTGCCTTTGCTTCACCTCCCTCAGGACCAGCATCAGGAATCATAGCGATGGATGGAAACACAGCTCATGTGTTTTAAGAGTTAACTGTACAGACATAGGAAGGACAGAATTCCTAAGGTGTGGTCTCAATTGGCTTATGTCTTATTTCCTCCATTATTCTAGCTCCTTTGGGAGAATTCAAAGCCCTCTTGGACTGACCCAAATTTAACTTCTTCACTCATATTTGCTCCTCCATCCTGCAACTGAATCAAAACAACTCACTGCTCTCTCTGACCCAGCAATTTCACACCTGTGGCTCTGCATCAGCTGGTCAAGTCATCTATAGTCACATTGTCTATATATGTTCAAATCCTGTGTCACTTTCAAGACCCAATAATTCTATCCCTTCGGTGACACCTTTCCCTATCCTCTCAAGGAAGCCTATGACTCCCTCCTCCTCTTGTTCTGAGCTTTCTTATATTTATCTCCTAAGAATTTTAGCACTTTCTGCTAAGTGCTATGGTTGCCTGTTTATACTCTACCTGCTCCTATTAGACTGGGGGCATCTAGAGGATAAAGATTGTTAAAAAATATAAACCATAATTTAAAAGAAAAAATATATATACAGTGTATATGCTATATATGCATATATATATTTGTATATATAGTCAGCAAAAACAAGATCAGTTCAGTTAGTCAGTCAGTTCAGTCGCTCAGTCGTGTTCGACTCTCCACAACCCCATGAATCACAGCACGCCAGGCCTCCCTGTCCATCACCAACTCCTGGAGTTCACTCAAACTCATGTCCACAGAGTTGGTGATGCCATCCAGCCATCTCATTCTCTGTCGTCCCCTTCTCCTCCCGCCCCCAACCTTTCCCAGCATCAGACTCTTTTCCAGTGAGTCAACTCGTCGCATGAGGTGGCCAAAGTATTGGAGTTTCAGCTTTACCATCAGTCCTTCCAATGAACACCCAGGATCGATCTCCCTTAGAATGGACTGGTTGGATCTCCTTGTGGTACAAGGGACTCTCAAGAGTCTTCTCCAACACCACAGTTCAAAAGCATCAATTCTTCGGCAATGAGCTTTCTTCACAGTCCAACTCTCACATCCATACATGACCACGGGAAAAACCATAGCCTTGACTAGACGGACCTTGGTTGGCAAAGTAATGTCTCTGCTTTTTAATATATTATCAAGGTTGGTCATAACTTTCCTTCCAAGGAGTAAGCGTCTTTTAATTTCATGGCTGCAATCAGCATCCGTAGTGATTTTGGAGCCCCCAAAAATAAAGTCTGACACTGTTTCCACTGTTTTTCCACCTATTTCCCATGAAGCGATGGGACCAGATGCCATGATCTTTGTTTTCTGAATGTTGAGCTTCAAGCCAACCTTTTCACTCTCCTCTTTCACTTTCATCAAGAGGCTCTTTAGTTCTTCTTCTCTTTCTGCCACAAGGGTGGTGTCATTTGCATATCTGAGATTATTGATATTTCTCCTGGCAATCTTGATTCCAGCTTGTGCTTCTTCCAGCCCAGCGTTCCTCATGATGATATCAGGAGCTGACTATTGCTCAGATCATGAACTTGTTATTACAAAATTCAACTGACTTAAACTGAAGAAAGTAGGAAAAATCACTAGGACATTCGGGTATGACCTAAATCAAATTCCTTACGATTATACAGTGGAAGTAACAAATAGATTCAAGGGATTAGATTTGATAGAGTGCCTGAAGAGCTATGGACGGAGGTTCATAACGTTCTATAGGAGTTGGTGATCAAAAACATCGCCAAGAAAAAGAAATGCAAAAAGTCAAAATGGTTGTCAGAGGAGGCCTTACAAATAGTTGAGAGAAGAAGAAAAGTGAAAGGCAAAGGAGAAAAGGAAAGGTACACCCATCTGAATGGAGAGTTACAAAGAATAGCAAGAAGAGATAAGAAAGCCTTCCTCAGTGATCAGTGCAAAGAAATACAGGAGAACAACAGAATGGAAAAAACTAGAGATCTCTTCAGGAAAATTAGAGATAAAATACCAAGGGGACATTTCATGCAAAGATGGGTACAATAAAGGACAGAAACGGCATGGACCTAACAGAAGCAGAGGATATTAAGAAGAGGTGGCAAGAATACACAGAAGAACTGTACACAAAAAATCTTCATGACCCAGATAGTCACGATGGTGTGATCACTCACCTAGAGCCAGACATCTTGGAATGTGAAGTCAAGTGGGCCTTAGGAAGCATCACTACGAATAAAGCTAGTGGAGGTGATGAAATTTCAGCTGAGCTATTTCAAATCCGAGAAGATGATGCTGTGAAAGTGCTGCACTCAATATGCCAGCAAATTTGGAAACTTTAGCAGTGGCCACAGGACTGGAAAAGGTCAGTTTTCATTCCAATCCCAAAGAAAGGCAATGCCAAAGAATGCTCAAACTACTGCACAATTGCACTCATCTCACACGCTGGTAAAGTCATGCTCAAAATTCTCCAAGCCAGGCTTTAGCAATACGTGAACCGTGAACCAGATGTTCAAGCTGGTTTTAGAAAAGGCAGAGGAACCAGAGATCAAATTGCCAACATCTGTTGGATCATAGAAAAAGCAAGAGAGTTCCAGAAAAACTACTTCTGCTTCATTGACTATGCCAAAGCCTTTGACTGTGTGGATCACAGCAAGCTAGAAAATTCTTAAAGAGATTGGAATAGCAGATCACCTTACTGGCCTCCTGAGAAACCTGTATGCAGGTCAAGAAGCAACAGTTAGAACAAGACATGCAACAATGGACTAGCTCCAAATTGAGAAAGGAGTATGTCAAGTCTATATATTGTCACCCTGCTTATTTAACTTAGATGCAAAGTACATCATGCGAAATGCTGGGCTGGATGAAGTGCAAGCTGGAATCAAGATTTCTGGAAAAAACATCAATAATCTCAGATATGCAGATGACACCCCCTTTATGGCAGAAAGTGAAGAAGAACTAAAGAGCCCCTTAATGAAAGTGGAAGAGGAGAGTGAAAAATCTGGCTTAAATCTCAGCATTAAAAAAACTAAGATCATGGCATCCAGTCCCATTACTTTATGGCAAATAGATGGGGAAACAATGGAAATAGTGACAGACTTTATTTTGGGGGGCTCCAAAATCACTTCAGATGGTGACTACAGCCATGAAATTAAAAGACGCTTGCTCCTTAGAAGAAAAGCTATCACAAACTTAGACAGCATATTAAAAAGCAGAGACATTACTTTGCTGACAAAGGTCTGTATAGTCAAAGCTATGGTTTTTCCAGTTGTCATATATGGATGTGAGAGTTGGACCATAAATAAGGCTGAGCACTGAAGAATTGATGCTTTTCAACTGTGGTGTTGAAGAAGAGTCTTGAGAGTCCCTTGGACAGCAAGGAGATCAAACTAGTCAATTCTAAAGGAAATCAATCCTGAATATTCATTGGAGGGACTGATACTGAGGCTGAAGCTCCAATAGTTCGGCCTGCTGCTGCTGCTGCTAAGTCGCTTCAGTCGTGTCCGACTCTGTGCGACCCCATAGACAGAAGCCCACCAGGCTCCCTGTCCCTGGGATTCTCCAGGCAAGAGTTTGGCCACCTAATGTGAAGAACTGACTCACTGGAAAAGACCCTGATGCTGGGAATGATTGAAGGCAGGAGGAGTAGGGGATGACAGGGGACAAGATGGTTGGATGGCATCACCAACTCAATGGACACGAGTCTGAGCAAGTTCTGGGAGATGGTGAAGGACAGGGAAGACTGGCGTGCTACAGTCTATGGGGTTGCAAAGAGTTGGACATGACTGAGTGACTAAACAACAATGATATACATGTCTGTATCAGTGGGCTTACCAGGTGGCTCAGTGGGAAAGAATCTGCTACCAAGCAGGAGATGTGGGTCTGATCTTTGGGTCAGAAAGATCCCCTGGAGAAGAAAATGGCAACCCACTCCAGTATTCTTGCCTGGGAATTTCCATGGACAGATGAGCCTGGCGGGCTTACAGTCCATGAGATCACAAAAGAGTCGAATAGAACTTAGCAGCTAAAGGACAGCATATGTATAACTGAGTCACTTTCTGAGTACAGCAGAAATTAACACAATATTGTAAAGCAATTATATCAGTAACATGTTTCAAAAGATCATTGGAAAGAACTAAATCTATCTCTCAATGTAAAAATGTGATTTATACAGTAAGTGCCCATTAGTTATCCATTTTATGTGCATGCGTGTGTGCTCCGTCGTTTCAGTCATCTCTGCTCCAGGGGATCTTCCCAGTCCAGGAATCGAACCTGCATCTCCTGCATCCCCTGTGTTGCAGACAGATTCTTCACCATCTGAACCATCAGAGGTGGCCTATGCCCACTAATAATAATAAAATAATACAGGACAGAAAAGAAAATATATGTCTGGCTGAGAAAGTAGACCCTTTCACACCACTGAAAGTATGAGTTGAAAAGAATAGGAAAGGAAAACTGCTCTGAATTTGGCATTACTGATGTTCCTCAAGGAATGCCAAATTCAGACTTATATTCCTGAAGGGCTTCCCAAGTGGTGCTAGTAGTAAAGAACCCCCCTTCAAAGAGTCGGACAAGACTGAAGCGACTTAGCATGAGCACGATGTTCCTCAAAATAATTTGGAGAAATGGAAATCAAGACTTCATTTCAGCAAAGGTATTAGAAAGAAACCTTAGTATATTTATCCAAAAATTCTTTCAAGTTGAACAACTGACAACAACCTACTTTCCAACTGATTGTACTGTAAATGCTTTAAGACAGAATGTGTCCATAAATCTGTGGGCTGACCAGGAAGGCAATACATTTTTACTACCAAAAAATATGAGAAAATTCCAGAAAAAGAGGAAAACAAAATTAATCATCCATTCATCTGTCACACAACTATAAGTACTATTGATGCTTTGAGCATTTATTTCTAATGCTTTTTGTTCTTTCCATGCCTAGATCATATATATGTGTGTGTCTGCACATATTTGTATGATTCTGTATATGATTAGTACTAATGTATTGAGTACTAATTAGTACATTTAATATAACTAGTACATTTTTTATCATACTTTTTGACAACTGAGGTTTTGATTATGTTTTTGCTACTTTATTTAGTTTAATGGTTTAGTAAGAAACATTCCAGTGGACATAGCCTAACTTACTTTATCATCCCCTGATAGAGAAAAATTTATGTTTCCTTATTTTGAGTTGTGACACTGGGGTCAGCACCTTCCTCTCTGAAGACACCTCCGTATTTGGGCTTGTTTCTTCAGAATGCTTTCTTAGAAATGTGATCTCTAGATTAGTGGGCATAAATATTTTTAGGCTCCTGACATATTAACGCCCACATCTAATTTTCCTCTCTGATTTTCAACTAGCGCTTAACCCAGTGGCCCTGGTCACTCAGTGACTGCTTGATGAATGGACAAATGACAGAAACATGACCTCAGACCTCCTGGTCCTCTGGCGGGAATTCCTTAATTCAGTTCCTTCCATCCAAAGAGGCTTGTGCCACCTTCCAGGGCAACATCGCACCTGCCCTATTGGTGTGGTTAGAGCAACTGAAGAAGCACAGCACTTGCAGTTCTGTGGAAAGGTCTGGGATGGAGAATTCATTAGAGGCAGGGACCAGATAGGAATAGCCCTGGGTGGACATACACCCTCTCCGGATGCTCACAGGGGAAACCATTTCCTCACATGAAACCAGAACAAGTCATGCGTTGCGGGCTGACACTTATAGCTGAGAGAAGCTATTCTTGGATATCCTGAGGCCCTGTGGTTGTCGGGGACCCTGAGTTGTGCAACACTCCGCGTGAAAGCACCGCTATGTTTAAAATTTTCCCTCCTCACCCCCAGATTCCACTTCCCCATCTGCCAGGGCTGCCTTTATAAAGAGCCAGGGAGATGGCCTCCCACTGCAGAAGGACAGAGGCAGCAGCAAGCACCGAGTCCCACCTCGGCTCCACTGACGCTCAAGCCCACACTCCATCTCTCAGCATCATGAAGGCGCCCGTGGCTGCTCTCGCCGTTCTCCTCTGCGCCATGGCCCTCTGCAGCCAGGTCTTCTCGGCACCATGTGAGTCTGGGTGGTAGTTGAGGGGGTCCCCACGCCAATCTTGTGGCCTTGAGAGCCCCCAAGAAAAGACAGAGAGCCTCTTTAAGGGTTGCAAAACATCTTGGCTATTCTCTTCAAGATTTTTAATCTTTTTAAAGGGAACCTCAGATCTAGAGCCAGGGTGAGGGAGTTATAGTCCCATTTTACAGATGGCAAAACTGAGACCTAAACAAATGAACTTGTAAGAGGCAGAGTCCAAATCTGGTTACTGCCCAGTGGTGTTAGTTTTCCACTAACCCTTCCTAGGTCTCCCCAAGAATTTGTTCTTTGGATGTCTTATGAGAGACATCCAAAAGCTTTTTTCTTTTGCTGGGATGTGACTTCTTATTTAGGCATTAAGTAGTGTCTAATTCTTTTGCGACCCTGTAGACTGTAGCCCAACAGGCTCCTCTGTCCTGGCAATTCCCAGGCAAAAAATACCGGAGTGGGGTGCCATTTCCTTTTCCAGAGGATCTTCCCAACCCAGGGATCGAACTCGCATCTCTTGTGTTTCCTGCATTGGCAGGTGGGTTCTTTACCACTGGGCCAAAGGCTAAATGATTTCCTGACCCAGACACAAATTCCTGAAGGGAGATGTGGTAAGAGAGAGCCCACAGTGAAGAGTCAAAAAGGAAGAAGCGTTCAGACAGAAATGAAAGACAGAGAAAGGGAAATTTCTAGGCAAAAATCCCCAGCACCTCCCAATGACCGGTCTCCCAGTCTGCACCCTGAGCGGGGCTGTTTCTCTCCCTGTGAGTCTTCCTCACCCTCTCACAGATCACGGGTCCCGCCTTTTCATCTGAACTATGACTCAAGCTCATTCTGTCCCTTCCTCCACAGTTGGCGCTGACACCCCAACGGCCTGCTGCTTCTCCTATACTGCCCGGCAGCTTCCTCGCAAATTCGTAGCTGACTATTTTGAGACCAGCAGCCAGTGCTCCAAGCCTGGCGTCATGTACGTGCCAGTCTTCCTGCCCACCTCTGGGGAGAGGGGGGATTTGGGGGTGGAGAGTGGGGGCGGGGGTCAGCAGCCAAAGCCACAGACAGGCCAAGGGGGCCATCTTGGGAGGCCCAGCCCTCCAGGGCTTATCAAATATATAGGACCTGCGTCTCTGAGGGGTGACCTGACCTGGCCAGGCTTACAGAGTCTGGGAGGGCTGAGCTGCTCAGGACAGAGAGTTGGGGGTGAGGGGGGCCCAGGATCCCCACCCCCTGCTGCATTCCACAGTGTGTAATCCTTCAACTCCTCTCTACAGCTTCCAGACCAAAAGAGGCCGGGAGCTCTGTGCCGACCCCAGTGAGGACTGGGTCCAGGAATACATCACCGACCTGGAGCTGAATCTCTGAGTGGCCCGGAAGCTTTGAGGAGCCCAGTGACCTCAGGGGCCCGACTGAGCAGCAGGGGTCTGAGCCTTGGGAGCACCCCTGTCACCTCCATAGCTACCTCTCCTGTATGCTGGTTGTTGTCAAACAGCCACACTCTGGGACTTGTCCCTAATTTAAATTGCAACTTATTTATATATACTATTTAATATTTGTAATTTACTGGGGTCTGGGACTGTTTGCTCCAAGAGGTCCCGAGATACCTTTTCACCAGCCTTCCCGCCGCCCCTTCACTTGCACTGTGGAGACAGCTGAGCGACTGTCACCAGCTTGTTCTAGACAGAGATGGCACCAATGCCTCCAGACCAACATTGTGCACTGGATGTTTCTGTTCAGTGCTGTGTTCAGCCCAGCGAAATAATAAAGATGCTCTTTTGGAAAGTAAACTAGCTTCGAGTTTGGTTTTGTTTATCTGGAAAATTAGAATCATTGGTTGACTTTCTCTGAAAGACAAACATCATATGATATCATTCATATATGGAATCTAAAAAATATGGTACACATGAACCTACTTACAAAACATGAACTGAGCCACAGATACAGAAAACAAACATGATTACCAAGGGGGAAAGGGGTGGGGGATAAATTGGGAGACTGGTATTGATAAATGCATACTACTATATATAAAAGATAACTAGTAAGATCCTACTTTATAGCATCAGTTCAGTTCAGTTCAGTTCAGTCTCTCAGTCATGTCCGACTCTCCGCGACCCCATGAATCACAGCACGCCAGGCCTCCCTGTCCATCACCAACTCCCGGAGTTCACTCAAACTCCTGTCCACAGAGTTGGTGATGCCATCCAGCCATCTCATTCTCTGTCGTCCCCGTCTCCTCCCGCCCCCAACCTTTCCTAGCATCAGAGTCTTTTCCAGTGAGTCAACTCGTCGCATGAGATGGCCAAAGTATTGCAGTTTCAGCTTTAGCATCAGTCCTTCCAATGAACACCCAGGATTGATCTCCGCATAGAGAACTTTTATTCTGTGCTCTGTAATGACCTGTATCTGACTCTTTGCGACCCTATGGACCCATCAGGCTCCTCTGTACATGGGATTTTCCAGGCAAAAATACTGGAGTAGGTAGCTGTGCCCTCCTCCAGGGGAATCTTCCTGACCCAGGGATCAAACCCGCATCTTCTGTGGCTCCTGCATTGCAGGCAGATTCTTTATGGCTAGCACCGCCTGGGAAGCCTGGATATGTTTATATGTATGGCTAATTCACTTTGCTATACAGCAGAAACTAACACAACATTGTAAATCAAGTATACTCCAGTTAAAAAAATTCATTTTAAAAAAAGAATCACTGGTTGAAAGACATAGTAAGTTAAAGAATAGGAAGATGGGAAATGGAGGGAAGTTGAGAAAGATGGAGAGGGGGGCTATGTGCCATAGAGCTACTCTGTTTAACAGTTGTGTTGAACGATGGTGACTGCCATATAGATAAAAGAAGGATGCTGCAACCATCAAGCCGTCACTTTACAGCTGCCCTGACAGTGAGCCCTGAGGGAACTCAGGATAGAAGCATGATGCCCAGCATCTAGCCATCAACAACTGCAGTCACCCCAACAGTTCACCTTGAAGAGACTCAGACAGCAGAGGTGTACATCAAAGGAATGATTTCAGGGAGCCCACCCTCTTGCCTCTCCCCATACATACAAAAGGACTAAATTCCTTAACTTGAGATATCTGGTTTTCTTTCATTAGCAGTACTCTTTGGATGTCCCAGCTACCTGGTCTTTGCTGCAAAAACTCCTTTGTGTATATCCTCCTCACCTTGCCTCTGCAGAGCAGTCTCTCCCAGTTATCTGAGACACTGCACCCTGGGCTTAAGTGCTCAGTTTTGTCCACCAATAAATCTCAACTCTCCACTTGTAGATGGTGCATTTTTTTCAGTTAACACACTGGAGACACATTTCCAGAACACTGAAATTGTGAGTATTTTATGTATCAAATAGTAATGTACACTAATGGATGCCATTAAGAAGAGTCTCTGTAGTGCATATTACAGTGAATCAAACTTTCTCAATAACAACAGCTAACATATGAGACGTACTCCAGGCTGAGGGCTTTTTCTGCTGTGTTCATTTGATCCTCACAATGAAATAATATAGCATAAGTGCTGTTAAATTCTCATTTGACAGAACAGTAAACTGAGGCCGCGGGGTAGAGAGGTTAAGCAACTTGGACGAGATCACACAGCAAGTAAACAGCACCATTGAGTTCTAGATTCTGAGGTAACTAGAGACTTTGCTCTTCATCACTAACCAGGTTATTTCCCCAAATGCAATTCACCCGTATTCAAATTGCAAGCAATGACTGTTTAAGCCACTTACATCAGAATTTTCCAGGTATTTCCGAGAATTGCTACATTTACTAAGCTTATCAACCATCCCACATGCATGTTGACAGCTGAGAACCAAAGAAATAGTCAGTAGAATTCAGCTCTCTTTCCCAAATGTGCTGTATATCTGCATAGGGTAACAGATAGAGTGTACATTCTTTTCCTAGAATCCATGATCCACAAAACAAATGACTAATGTTAGAGAAGGAAAAGACAACCAGCCTACATGTGGAACAGAATTCTGTTTATAGGTGAAAGCTCAGTTATCTAATAGATTGCCGGTTTTATAGTTACAGCTACAAGAAATGTACCCTGAACTACAGTCCTGTTTGTAGAAGGAGAAATTCAGAAGACTTGTGTGAAAATCAAACAGATATCAATTTTTATGACCCACAATCATTTCATTTTACTGAAAATAATCTAATTTTCATACCCAAATTAACTTAGAACTGTAGTGATCAAACTTTAGAGTACAATTCAACATTACTATTAAGCAAACATTAAGATGCCTATACTATTGGAACAAAACATTGTTTATGCTGATTCCATTTCTAAGAATCTATTTTGAAGCAACACAACCAGAGGTCAGGAATATACAGAAACAATGATATTCTTTGCAGCATGGTTTGCAAACATCAAACAAATGGAAACAACCACTAAACCAGCAGAAGATAAAATCAGTAGAGAAATTAGATGTCCACCAATACAATATTCAGTGGTTAGTAAAAAAGATAACACACGTCTATATCTGTGGAAATTGTCTATAATATTAGGTGCAAAAGATATCTGTTTACCTCTAGTAAACGCAAGGGTACTCTACACATATGCTACAAAACTAAACATATAGGACAACATTATTTTTACTTTTAGCAACCGTAAGCACATATTTGCAAAGGCATATTTGGAAAGATACATATCAAATAGCTAACTATGGTGGTTTCTTAGAGGAAATGGAATTTTCATTTTCTGTACTTTTTTCATGTAGAAATTTTTATTTTTTTATTTTAAAGTTTTTATTTAATTTGTTACAAATTGCTTCTGTTTTACGTTTTGGTTTTATGGCTGTGAGACATGGGGGATCTTAACTCCCTGACCAGGGATCGAACAAACCCACACCCCTGTACTGAAAGGCGAAGTCTTAACCACTGGACCACCAGTCTGTCATTTTTAATTTGGTTTATTTTTTGATACACATGTATTGCTCACCTTTCCAGTCTCATTTTTGATCATCAGCTACCCTTTTAGGTATCAAATCATAATGTCCATTAATGGATACCATTAATGGATACACCCATGGGTGGATGGAATATCATCCATCCATCAAAACTACTTTCTGGCTGGGACTCTAAGTTGACACAAAGAAAACAGAGCTCAGCTGAGCTCACAGTCTTGATGTCATAATGGTTTCTTTAAAAATTAATTAATGTAAATATTTATTTATTTTGGTTGCACTGGGTCTTCATTGCTGCCCACAGGCTTTTCCCTCGTTGCAGTAGGTGGGGGCTACCTCTTCGTTAAAGTTCATGGCTTCTCACTGCAGTTGCAGAGCACAAGCTCTAGGCGCACAGGCTTCAGCAGTTGTGGCCCATGGGTTTGGTGGCTTGGTGGTGTGTGAAATCTTCCTGGACTAGGGATCAAACCTATGTCCCTTCTTAGACAGGTGGATTCTTATCCACTGTATCACCAGGGAAGTCTTCATAATGGCTTTAACCAAATGAGAACAATGCAAGGAACAAGCCCTTTCACCCAAGGCTTTCCTATGACACACACACACACATACACACACGTGCACACACATGGAGCTCCTCTCAGAAAACCTTTTACAATCCCCTTCCTTTAAGAAATGCCCCGTTCCCCTAAAACGGAACTGGCCAACCCATGACAAGTGTGAAGATTCTGTCAGGAGAGCAGGAGGAACACCTTTGTCCCCAGAGAAGCAGTGGAGGTGTCACCATTTCTTTTCCATTGGCTTCCAGCATCTGAGGACAAACAAAATCTGCTTGTTTATGCTGAACTGCTTCTCACGGTCTGGAAGCCCAAAGGCAAACAGAAGCACAGTTGTGCCCACTATTCCCTCAATACAAGTGTTGTGAGCAAAGATTCTAAGGACAACAAGGAAAGCTGAGAGCATGAGAACTGCACTGTTAACCGACTCATAGGGCATTTCAGAGTCCAAGGCTTGACTGAGACCCTTGGTCAGCCTTTCTGGTTGACCTCCCTGGGAACTGTCCTCCTTGGACACACATGTGTGCTGAAGAAGAGCCCTTTCCTGGGGACAGCCAACTTCTTGACCATGTGAGTTAGGAGCCTAGAGTTTGCCCTAGGTGTTGAATAGCTATTTTGGAGTGATCTTGTAGTTTCTCTGGCAAGTAACACCCTTCTAGTAACAGCAGGCTTCTGATCTCTTTGCTTCTGATCAATTCCATGAGCTCAATAACCCAAAAGACAGAGCTTGTCTAGTCATATATCTTTCATTTTACCTGGGGTTGAGAACGTGTGTCTCCTAGCACGGCCCTCAAAACTACAGTCACCCCTACACCCCTACCTCTAGCCATGGGCTGGGAGACCTCTGCCTCTATCTTGGCCCCTGCAGAAATGGGGCAACATGCAGAAGTGATGAATATTTGATGCCCAAAGCTACCTCTTACCTGCTCCTTTACAAGCAGGTGATTGTCTACTTCAAATAAGCAAATGTTTCACAGGTTTCAGAGGTGAGGAGGGGGACTTAGGACCCAATCAGAGCCCAGATTTCTCTCCTGTTAAGTCTCTCACCTCCTTGTCTCTATTCACATTAACTTTTTTTAAACATTTATTTTGTATCGGGGTAATGGATGTGAGAGTTGGACTGTGAAGAAAGCTGAGCGCCGAAGAATTGATGCTTTTGAACTGTGGTGCTGGAGAAGACGCTTGAGAGTCCCTTGGACTGCAAGGAGATCCAACCAGTCCATTCTAGAAGAGATCAATCCTGGGTGTTCATTGGAAGGACTGATGTTAAAACTGAAACTCCAATACTTTGACCACCTCATGCGACGAGTTGACTCACTGGAAAAGACTCTGATGCTGGGAGGGATTGGAGGCGGGAGGAGACGGGGACGACAGAGAATGAGATGGCTGGATGGCATCACCGACTCGATGGACATGAGTTTGAGTGAACTCCGGGAGCTGGTGATGGACAGGGAGGCCTGGCGTGCTGTGATTCATGGTGTCACAGAGAGTCGGACACGACTGAGCGACTGAACTGAACTGAACTGAACTGAAAGCCTATTAATAATGTTGTGATAGATTCAGGTGCACTAGAGTCAGCAGAGGGACTAATGTGTTCATTCTCCCAAATTCCCTTCCATCCAGGCTGCCACAAAACACTGAGAAGTGTCCTCTGTGCCTCACAGTATGTCCTTGTTCGTTATCCACTTTAAATAAAACAGTCTAATCACATTGATTTTAGATTGAAGTAGAAATATCTGCATTCACAGCCCTTTGAGACTCCAGATTACTGACAACAGTTGTCAGGCTTTAAAGCCCTTTCTGGGCTTCCCACTTGGCACTAGAGGTAAACAACCTGCCTGCCAAAGCAAGAGACGTAGGAGCCATGGTTCGATCCCTGAGTCAGAAAGATTCCCCTGGAGGAGGAAATGGCAACCAACTCCAGTATTCTTGCCTGGAGAATCCCCATGGACAGAGGAGCCTGGCGGGCAGCAGTCCATGAGGCCACAAAGAGTCGGACACTGAGCAACTAAGCACAGCACAGCAGAGCACATACATAGAAATCACTGGGTTCTCTCGGTTTGACTGACATGTCAGAAATCCAACTCCTAACCAGCTGCTGTGGCTGAGGGGATGGGTTTCATTGATCTGCTTAAGCTGATTAAGGTTGTTGTTCAGTCACTAACTCAGGTCCAACTCTTTGCGATCCCAAGGACTGCAGCACGCCAGGCTTCCCTGTCCTTCACTGTCTCTAGGAGTTTGCTCAATCAAACTCATGTCCATTGAGTCAGTGATGCCATCCAACCATCTCATCCTCTGTTGCCTGCTTCTCCTGTCCTCAATCTTTCCCAGCATCAGGGTCCTTTCTAATGAGTTGGATCTTCATATCAGGTGGTAAAAGTACTGGAGCTTCAGCTTCAGCATCAGTCCTTCCAATGAATATTCAGAACTGATTTCCTTTAGGATGGACTGGTTGGATGTCTTTGCAGTCCAAGGGACTCTCAAGAGTCTTCTCCAGCACCACAACTTGAAAGCATTAATTCTTCAGTGCTCAGCCTTCTCTTCCCAACTCTCATATCCATACATGACTACTGGAAAAACCATACCCTGGACTGCGGCTGAATTTCACATAAACTTAAAACCTGAGAACTTTGAGGTAGAGTGGCTTCCCAAAGGAACCGTGGGCTTCTGGTATCAAGAAGGATGTAGAGTAGATGGTGGTCAGGAAAAACATGTCTTTTGTCTTTTTCCTGTCTTTTTTTTTTCTCTTTCTTGAGATAACAACACTAACACTTAAGGTGTGATAAATATTTTTCCCTTTGCTGTCTAGATTAGAAACTGTTAGTCTTCCCCCTTCCTGAATGACTTAATTTTTAACAAGATGCTGATTTGTGTATTTCCTGTTGCTCTGTAAATGACTATTGCCCAAATCTGAGACGTTAAGTTCTTCATGGTGGCAAAGTCACAACCCCAAAATAGGCCTAGTGTTCATTCCAGAACATGCTAAGAGGGTTAGAACTGGTCCTGCCACAAACACTGCCCACCCTGCTTTGTAAAAGCAGAAGATGGGGGAAGGTGGCAAACAAGAGAACTCTCAGAATAATGAGTCATCATTACTGAAATTGCCCATATTGAGGAAGAGAGAAGAATCCTTTATTATTAAATCAACCAAGGGGTAGATGACTGGAGACACATTATCCTTGCTGCTTCTATTCTCCCTCCTTCCTGGGAACAGCATCCACAAAAAATGTTAAATGGAACTGACCACCTCCCCAGACCCAACATGGGTTCTGATTAAAATAAGTCAATTTGCATCTTGGGTATTTTTTTAAGCTTATCATTAGAATGTAAGTATTTCCCGTGTCATCATATTGTTTGAAAAGGTTGCCTAATAGCAAACCAAGTGAAGATACCATAATTTTCTTTACCATCTTTGTATTGTAAACATCTTAAATTATGCCTGTTTCTTTTTCTTTTTCTCCTTTCAAACTTCTTTTTAAATTTATTTTTAACTGGTGGATAATTGCTTTACGGTGTTGCATTGGTTTCTGCCTTACGACAATGTGAATCAGCCATAAGTCTACATATACCCCCTCCCTCTTCAGCCTCCTTCCTGCCCCACCCCCATCTTACCCCTCAGGTCACAGAGCACCAGGCTGAGCCCCTTGTGCTGTTCAGCAGCTTCTCACCAGCTACCTATTTCACACATGGCAGTGCATATATGTCAATGCTAGTCTCTCAATTCGTCCCACCCTCTCCTTTCTCTGCTTTGACCACAAGTCCATTCTCTACCTCTGTGTCTATATTCCTGCCCTGCAAACAGGTTCATCAGTACCATTTTTCTAGATTCCATATATATGCATTAACATATGATGTTTTTCTCTTTCTGACTAGGTCTAATTTTAAGTTGTCATGAATATGCTGGGGACAAAATATTCTTATGCATAAACCTTTCTTCCATATTTAAATGTGTTTTTACATTTTTTAAATTAATTTATTTATTTTAATTGGAGGATAATTACTTTACAATATTGTGACGTTTTTTGTCATCCATCCACATGAATCAAAAGAGAAATTAACAGTAACACAATAATAGTTGGGGACTTTAAAACCCCACTCACACCTATGGACAGATCAACCAAACAAAAAAATTAACAAGGAAACACAAGCTTTAAATGATACAGTGGACCAGTTGGACCTAATTGATATCTACAGGGTTTTTCACTCCGAAATATTGGATGTCACCTTTTTCTCAAGTGCACCCGGGACATTGTCCAGGATAGATCACATCCTGGAGTACAAATCTAGCCTTGGTAAATTTAAAAAATTAAATGTGTTTACACAGGAAATTTATTCCTCAACATGGATTATCTTGGTCAAAGGTTAAGATCATTTTAAGGTTCCTTATGTACGTTAGCACCATTCCCAGATGATGCTAGTGGTAAAGAAATTCACCTGCCAAAGCAGGAGATGCAAGAAAAGCAGGTTGGATCCCTGGGTCAGGAAGATCCCCTGGAGGAGGAAATGGCAACCCACTCCAGGATTCTTGCCTGAAAACTTCCATGGACAGAGGAGCCTGGCAGGCTACAGTCCATGGGGTCACAGAAAGTCGGACATGACTGAGTGACTGAACATACACACATACATAACATGTCTTTGCTCTCTGTGTATTGAGGCCCTGGATAAATCTCTCTTGAACTAGAGGATGTCTGAAAGGCGTCCCACCCTCTCATTCCTGCAGCCCAGTTTTGGATCATACAACTCTGCCTACCTGGGTGTGGTTTAAAGTGAGGTGCGTTGCTCGAGACTCATGGCGTCACTGCAAATGCCACGTCTTTGCCATGAGAACAGCTGTGGAACAACAAAAGTTTCTGCTGGGGGAAACTATGACTGCAGGGCTTCTAATGAGAAGGAACCAACTAAGTGTGGTCCCAGGATGACACGCATATCTCACCTCCTCTCGCTGTGGAAACCACTTCCCTGTAAACAGCCCCAATTAAGTGAGCACTTGAACTATTCTTGCAAATACCCTGAGCCCTGTGGTTACCCAAGACCCCTCTTGCGTATACAAGTCAACAAGGCACCACTGTGCTTAATAACTTCCTCTCTCGTCACCCCCAGTTTCTATCTCCCCATGGCCCGTGGCTTAGGTCTTAAGAGTAGGGGACATCGCTTGGACCCCAGAAGGGGGCAATAGCGAGTAGTTCTGGCCCTCACTGCCCTCCTCCCCATGGCCCTCTGCTCTCAGGCCTCCTCTTGTGGGTGTCTTCTCGCTGCCTTTTGCTGTTGACCCCCGAGTCCTGGCTCAGGTCAGAGCACATCACCAAAGCTCTACGTACAGAGGTACCAAATGAAATACAGGATGTCCCAGTGGATTTTCAAAATGCTTTGGGCTATCTGTTTAGGGGGGCGTTTCTTTCTGGAGGAGCTGTAGATTTCTATTCTATACAATTCTATTCACCCAGAAGATGGGGTGGGGGCTTGTCCTATTGTGGGACAAGGAAAATTGAGTGGGTTTTCTACAGGAGGCAGAATCCAGGCTCAGTTGCTTCCCAGGCATCAGCTGAGTAGTAAAGTCACCTCATTGCTACTTTATAGGTGATTTACAGAGTTAGCCTCTCGCTGGAAAAATCTTTTCTTAGATCAGATTGAAAGTGAAAGTGGCAGTCACTCAGTCCGTGCCCAACTCTTTGGGACCCCATGGACTATAGCTCACCAGGCTCCCCTGTCCATGGGATCCTCCAGTCAAGCATACTGGAGTCGGTTGCCATTCCCTTCTCCAGGGTATCTTCCTGACCCAGGGATCGAACTCAGACCTCCTGCACTGCAGGAAGATTCTTTACCATCTGAGCCACCAGGGAAGCCCAAACAGAACTGAAACAAGAGGCAGACCATTCAGTTAGCTACCTTCCCTGCAGAGGGAGATAGAGACCAAACCTAAGATTAGAGTAAAACTAAGTGATCGAGGAATTCATCCAAGATGGTGACTCAGGGAGATCCTGAATGCACCTCTTCCCACAGACACACTGAATCTATAGGTACATATTGAACAATTTCCTCTGCAAAAAGACCTGAAAACTAGCTGAGCAGCTACTTCACATCAGCAAACAAGAGCCACAGTGAAGAGCACAGCAAGATGGCAGACTAAAAAGACCTTGTGCTTACCTCCTCTCACGGGAACACCAAAATTACAACTACTTACAGAACACCTATCAATGAAAGAGACTGGAACTTACCAGAAAAGATCTTCTCCAACTAAATACATAAAGAAGGAATAGCAAGACAGGAAGTGAGGAGTCACGGCATAGTCAAGGGCCACACACCCAGGTGGGCAACCCACAAACAGGAGAAGAATTACAAGCACAGAGGTTCTCCCCAAGGAGGGAAGGGTCTGAGCCCCACATCAGGCTCCCCAGGCCAGCGGTCCTGGGCCGGGAAGACGAGACCCCAGAACGTTTGTCTTTGAAGGCCTGTGGGGCTTACTTTTGGGAGTCCCAGAGAGTTGTGGGAAATAGAGTCTCCACTTTTAAAGGGTGCACGCAAAAATCTCACCTGCTCCAGGATCACAGCAGAAGCAGTCGTTTGACAGTAGCCTGAGGCAGACCTACCTGCTGATCTTGGAGAGTCTCCCAGAGACGCAGGAGGCAACTGCAGCTCATCCTGGGGACACAGACACTGGCAGCAGCCATTGTGGGGGAGTCCATTCTACCTGGACTGCTGCTGGTAAGCACCATTTGGAATCTTCCCCTCCAGCCTATTAGCCTTAGGATCCAGCCCCATCCATGCCCACCAGCCCATAGGCACCAATACTGGGACATCTCAGGCCAAGCTACTAATTGGGCAGGGACACAGCCCCACTTACCACCAGATAGGCTGCCTTAAGACTGCCTGAGCACATGGCCTTCTCTGAACATGGCCCTGCCCACCAGAGGGCCCAGGACCCAGCCCTACACACCAGTGAGCAGGCGTCAAGTCTGGGACCCCCAGAGTCCTATAGCCAGAGACCCCGGAACCCAGCTCCACCCCAAGGTGGGCAGGCAATAGCCTCAGAACCCCCGGTCCCTCCCTCTAGTAAGCCCGCTCTAGACCTGTCTCACCCACCAGTGGGTTAACACAAGCCCCCGGAAAACCTCAGCCCTGGGCCTGTGGGTCCAGCCCACTCACCAGCAGGCCAGCAACAGACCTCAGACCAGCTGGGCCCCAGTCCCGCCCACCAGAGAGCCGGCTCTAAACTCAGCACCAGCCTCCCCTACCAGTGGGCCAACATTGGCCCTGGGACTGACCAGGCTCAGGCCCTGCCACCAGCATGGCAACACTAGCTTCAGGATACCCTAGACCCCACAACCAGCTGTGTCAGAATTCTGTCCTGCCCACCAGCAGTCAGACTCCAGTTCTGGAACTCTTGGACCCTGCAGCCAGACCCTAGGACCCAACTCTGTCCACTTGTGGGCAACCACTAGCCCTAGGACCTGAATTCACCCTCTGGTGGGTGGGCACCAGCCTGGGGATCTCCTGCACCCCAACTTTGCCCACCAGTGAGCCAGCATTAACACCAGGGTCCCCCAGGGTTCTGCAGCCAGCCTGACACTTGACTCTGCCCTATGACTGGGCCCCACCAAGAACTGACTGTCAGCCTCTACACAAGGCAGGGCATGGCAATCAACAGACCAAGAGCCAGCTAAGCCTGCTGGACTACCACTGCTACTGACTACTAGCAGCCCACCGCGACAGAAGGATCCAAGCAGCCCACAGAGGGGAAATGCCTATAGAACATAGCTCTAGTGACCAGGGGGGACGTGCTGTTGGGACTCCTGGGACATCTACAAAAGGCCACTTCTTCAAGGTCAGGAAACATAACCAACTTACCAGATACATAGAAACAAGAACAGCAAGGTAGACAAAATGAGATGACAATGGAACATATTCCAAACAAAGGAACAAGATAAAATTTCAGAAGAAAGTGAAGTGGAGATAGCCGATCTACTCAAGAAATAGTTCAAGGTCATGATTGTAAAGATGATCAGAGAACTTAGGAGAAGAAGGGACAAACAGGGAGAAGTTAGAAGTTTTAACAAAGAGAAAATATAAACAACAACCAGAGATAAAGAATACAATAGCTGAAGTGAAAACTACACTAGAAGGAAGCGGCAATAGACTAAATGATACACAGGAATGAGTCAGCCATCCAGAAGAGAGTGGTGGAAATCACTGAAGATTAAAAAAAAGAATAAAGAGAAGAGAGTTTAAGAGACCTCTGGAACAACATCAAGCATAATCACACGTGCATTATATGGGTCCCACAAGGAGACCAGAGAAAGAAAAGGGCAGAGAACATTTGTGTTCGGTTACTCGGTCGTGTCTGACTCTTTGTGACCCCAGGGACTATAGCCTGTCAGGCTCTTCTGTCCATGGGATTCTCCAAGCAAGAATACTGGAATGTGTTGCCATTTCCTTCTCCAGGGGAACTTCCTGAACCAGGGTTCACACCTGTGTCTCTTGCATTGTCAGGTGGGTTTGTTACCACTAGCACCACCCAGGAAGTACTGCAGATAACATATCTGAAGACATAATAGCTGAAAACTTCCACAGCCTGGGAAAGGAAATGGACACCCGAGTCTAGGAATCACAGATCTCAAACAGGATCAGCCCAAAGAGAACCACATCATCAGTTCAGTACAGTTCAGTTCAGTCACTCAGTCGTGTCCAACTCTTTGCGACCCCATGAATCACAGCACGCCAGGCCTCCCTGTCCATCACCAACTCCCGGAGTTCACTCAAACTCATGTCCATCGAGTTGGTGATGCCATCCAGCCATCTCATTCTCTGTCATCCCCGTTTCCTCCCGCCCCCAATCCCTCCCAGCATCAGAGTCTTTTCTAGTGAGTCAACTCGTTGCATGAGGTGGCCAAAGTATTGCAGTTTCAGCTTTAGCATAAGTCCTTCCAATGAACACCCAGGATTGGTCTCCTCTAGAATGGACTGGTTGGATCTCCTTGCAGTGCAAGGGACTCTCAAGAGTCTTATCCAGCACCACAGTTCAAAAGCATCAATTCTTTGGCGATCAGCTTTCTTCACAGTCCAACCCTCACATCCATACATGACCACGGGAAAAGCCTTGACTAGATGGACCTTTGTTGGCAAAGTAATGTCTCTGCTTTTTAATATGCTATCTAGGTTGGTCATAACTTTCCTTCCAAGGAGTAAGCGTCTTTTAATTTCATGGCTGCAATCACCATCTGCACTGATTTTGGATCCCAAAAAACTAAAGTCTGATACTGCTTCCACTGTTTCCCCATCTATTTCCCATGAAGTGATGGGACCAGATGCCATGATCTTTGTTTTCTGAATGTTGAGCCTCAAGTCAACCTTTTCACTCTCCTCTTTCACTTTCATCAAGAGGCTTTTGAGTTCCTCTTCACTTTCTGCCATAAGGGTGGTGTCATCTGCATATCTGAGGTGATTGATATTTCTCCCGGCAATCTTGATTCCAGCTTGTGCTTCTTCCAGCCCAGCGTTCCTCATGATGTACTCTGCATACAAGTTAAATAAACAGGGTGACAGTATACAACCTTGACATACTCCTTTTCCTATTGGAACCAGTCTGTCGTTCCATGTCCAGTTCTAACTGTTGCTTCCTGACCTGCATACAGATTTCTCAAGAGGCAGGTCAGGTGGTCTGGTATTCCCATCTCTTTCAGAATTATCCACAGTTTATTGTGATCCACACAGTCAAAGGCTTTGGCATAGTCAATGAAGCAGAAATAGATGTTTTTCTGGAACTCTCTTGCTTTCTCCATGATCCAGCGGATGTTGGCAATTTGATCTCTGGTTCCTCTGCCTTTTCTAAAACCTCCCTGAACATCTGGGAGCTCACGGTTCACATATTGCTGAAGTCTGGCTTGGAGAATTTTGAGCATGACTTTACTAGTGTGTGAGATGAGTGCAATTGTGCGGTAGTTTCAGCATTCTTTGGCATTCCCTTTCTTTGGGATTTGAATGAAGACTGACCTTTTCCAGTCCTGTGGCCACTACTGAGTTTTCCAAATTTGCTGGCATATTGAGTGCAGCACTTTCACAGCATCATCTTTCAGGATTTGAAATAGCTCAACTGGAATTCCATCACCTCCACTAGCTTTGTTTGTAGTGATGCTCTCTAAGGCCCACTTGACTTCACATTCCAAGATGTCTGACTCCAGGTGAGTGATCACGCCATTGTGATTATCTTGGTCGTGAAGATCTTTTTTGTACAGTTCTTCTGTGTATTCTTGCCACCTCTTCTTAATATCTTCTGCTTCTGTTAGGTCCATACCATTTCTGTCCTTTATCGAGCCCATCTTTGCATGAAATGTTCCCTTGGAATCTCTAATTTTCTTGAAGAGATCTCTTGTTTTTCCTGTTCTGTTGTTTTCCTCTATTTCTTTGCATTGATCACTGAGGAAGGCTTTCTTATCTCTCCTTGCTATTCTTTGGAACTCTGCATTCAGATGCTTATATCTTTCCTTTTCTCCTTTGCTTTTCGCTTCTCTTCTTTTCACAGCTATTTGTCAGGCCTCCTCAGACAGCCATTTTGCTTTTTTGCATTTCTTTTCCCTGAAGATGGTCTTGGTCCCTGTCTCCTGTACAATGTCATGAACCTCCGTCCAGAGTTCATCAGGCACTCTATCAGATCTAGTCCCTTAAATCTATTTCTCACTTCCACTGTATAATCATAAGGGATTTGATTTAGGTCATATCTGAATGGTCTAGTGGTTTTCCCTACTTTCTTCAATTTCAGTCTGAATTTGGCAATAAGGAGTTCATGATCTGAGCCACAGTCAGCTCCTGGTCTTGTTTTTGCTAACTGTATAGAGCTTCTCCATCTTTGGCTGCAAAGAATATAATCAATCTGATTTCGGTGTTGACCATCTGGTGATGTCCATGTGTAGAGTCTTCTCTTCTGTTGTTGGAAGAGGGTGTTTGCTATGACCAGTGTGTTCTCTTGGCAAAACTCTATTAGCCTTTGCCCTGCTTCATTTTGTGCTCCAAGGCCCAATTTGCCTGTTACTCCAGGTGTTTCTTAACTTCCTACTTTTGCATTCCAGTCCCCTATTATGGAAAGGACATCTTTTTTGGGTGTTAGTTCTAAAAGGTCTTGTAGGTCTTCATAGAACCGTTCAACTTCGGCTTCTTCAGCATAACACATTGTAATTAAAATGGCAAAAATTAAAGAGAATATTAAAAGCTGCATTGACAAAGCAATATGTTATACACAAAGGAACTCCCATAGGCTTTCAGTGGACTTCTCAGCAGAAACTCCACAGGCCAGAAGGGAGTGGAATAATATATTTAAAATGATGAAAGGGGAAAATCTACAACCAAGAATCACTCTACCTGAAAGTCTTTCATTTCGATTTGATGCAGAGATCAAGTTTTACAGACAAGCAAAATCTAAAAGAGTTTAATGCCACCAAACCGGCTTTACAAGAAATGTTAAAGCGACATCTGTAAGCAAAAAAGCCATAAATAGAAACATGAAAACTGTGAAAGGAAAAGGCTCATCAGTAAAAGCAAATATATAGCAAAGGTAGTAAATTAACCATGTACAAAGCTAGTTATTGTTGTTTAGTTACTATATTGTGTCGGACTCTTTTGCAGTGCCATAGATTGTAGCCCACCAGGCTCTTCTGTCTATGGGATTTCCCAGGCAAGAATACTGGAGTGGGTTGCCATTTCCTTCTCCAAGGGATCTTCCCAACCCAGAGACTGAACCCATGTCTCTTGCACTGGCAGGTGGATTCTTTACCACCAAGCCACCAGGAAGCCTGTACTAAGCTAGTAGGAAGGTTAAAAGACAGAAGTAGTAAAATCATCCATATCTACAATAAGCAGTTTAAGGCATAAACAAAACAATTAGATGTAAACTATGATATCAAGATCAGTAATCATGAAGGGAAGAGAGTAAAAATGGAGGGTTGCTAAAATGTGCTTAAAACTGAGAGATCGGCAACTTAAAATATAATATATATATATAGATTGCTATTTATAAACCTCAGAGTAACCACAAACCAAAAATCTATAATACACACACACACACAAACTACTAGCGTTCATCACTGAATTCAGTAAAGTTGCAGGATACAAAATTAATATACAGAAATCTGTTGCATTTCTATACACTAATAGTGAACTATTAGAAAGAAATTAAGGAAGCAATTCCACTTACAATCCATCAGAAAGAATACGATACCTAGGAATAAACCTACCTAAGAAAGTAGAAGATCTGTATTTGGAAAACTGTAAGACACTGATGAAAGACATCGAACACAAACAGATGAAAAGATACCATGTTATTGATGATTAATTGGAAAAATTAATATTGTTACAATGACCATGTTCCCCAAGGCAATATGCAGATTCAAGGCAATCCCTATGAAAACACCAATGACAATTTTGACAGAACTAGAACAAATATTTTTTAAATTATATGGAAAAAATTAAGTCTCTGAATAGCCAAAGGAATCTTGAGAAAGAACAGAGCTGAAGGACTATACTACATCACTACAATAATCAAAACAATATGATACTGGTCAAGTGAAGGTGAGCATCTGTCCAAAGGCCAGCTCTCCCCTCACTGGCAACCAGTGGGGCAAGAGCTCTCATAGACAGGAGAGGGCTACATGCAGGAGCAGCACCGTCAGCTCTAACAGTCATCTTCAAATTGCTCATCAGTGGTCTGCCCAGCATCATCTTGGTTGTTTCAGGTACACTTCACCTTCAGTTCCAAGGTTTGCTCTTTCCCGTTTCTCTGAGGCCAGTTCTCGGAACTGTGGCAGTTTATGTCACAGTCTGGTCATCATGTAGTTAACTTCTTTACCTGCTGTTTTGGAATCTATAGGACAGCTCCCAGGATACGGCTCAGAATATTATCTACAGCCCTTGAGAAGGAACCAAAGATCCTTGACTATGCTCGAGGACTACGTTATTAATTTTTGGTCTCCTTTGACTGTTTTCCTTTGTTTCTGCATTTCCCACTTCTCTGATTAAACTTATTCTTTGCCTAAAATTTTCCACAGACTAAAGGCAGGCAGGGGACACGGCAGGGTGACGGGGGAGGGGAAGGGCAAAGGCCATAGGGCCCTGCTGTTTCCCTACAGGAAGAGAACAAGAACGCTCTTTGACATAAATCGTAGCAATATTTTTTTTTGGATCTGTCTCCTTCAGCCAAGGAAACAAAACCAAAAATAAACAAGTGGGACTTGATTAAACTTAGAAGTTTTTACACAGCAAAGGAAACTATCAGAAGAATGAAAGGATAACCTACTGAATGGGAGAAAGTATTTGCAAGTGATTTGACTACTCGGTAAAGAGTTAATATCCAAAATATATAAACAGCCCATGCAACTCAACAATGAACGAACAATCCAATTAAAAAATGAGCAGAAAACATTTTTCCAAGAAGACATCAGATGGCCAACAGGAACATAAAAAGATGTTCAACACTGCCAGTTATCAGGAATGTGAATTGAAACCACAGTGAGTTATAACCTCGCACTGGTCAGAATGGCTGTCTTCAAATAGACCACAAGTAACAGATTTTGGTAAGGATATGGAGAAAAGGAAACTCTTGAACACTGTTGCTGGGATTGAACATTGATGCAGTCACTGTGGAAAATAGTATGGGGGTTCCTCAAAAAACAAAACTAGAACTACCACATGATCCAACAATTCCACTCCTGGGTATACATCAGGAAAAAGAGAAAACACTAATCTGAAAAGATACATGCAACCCAGTGTTCATAGCAGCTTTATTTACAATAGACAAGGTATGAAAACCGGAGAAGGCAATGGCAAGCCACTCCAGTACTATTGCCTAGAAAGTCCCATGGATGGAGGAGCCTGGTGGGCTGCAGTCCGTGGGGTCGCTAAGGGTCGGACATGACTGAACGACTTCACTTTCACTTTTCACTTTCATGCATTGGAGAAGGAAATGGCAACCCACTCCAGTGTTCTTGCCTGGAGAATCCCAGGGACGGGGGAGCCTGGTGGGCTGCCGTCTATGGGGTCACACAGAGTCAGACACGACTGAAGTGACTTAGCAGCAGCAGCAGCAGGTATGAAAACAACCTAACTGTCTTCAGTCTTTAAATAGATGAATGGATAAGAGTATGTGGTTATATGCATACAATGAAATGTTACTCAGTCATTAAAAAAGAATGAAATTTTCTCAATTGCAATAACAAGGATGAACTTGGAGGGCATTATGTTTAGTAAAATAAGTCAGATAAAGAAAAACAAATACTGTGTGTTATCTCTTATGTATCGGATATAACAAATAAATTAGTCAATAGCAAGGAAAGGAATCAGACTCACAGATATAAAGAACTAACTAGTGGTTACCAGTAGGGAGTGGGAACAGAGGAGCAAGATGAGGGAGACAATGAAGAGATGCAAGTATATGTAAAATAAATAAGCTACAGGTATATACAGCATAGAGAATGCAATCAATATGTTACAATAGCTATGTGCATGCTAGGTTGCTTCAGTCATGTCCGACTCTGTGCAACCCTATGGACTGTAGCCGGCCAGGCTCCTCTGTCCATGGGATTCTCCAGGCAAGAATACTGGAGTGGGTTGCCAAGTCCTCCTCCAGGGGATCTTCCCAACCCTGGGATCAAACCTGCGTCTCTTATATTTCCTGCATTGGTAGGCAGATTCTTTAGAACTAGCACAGCCTAGGAAGCCCCATAATAGCTATAAATGGAGTATAATTTATAAAAATTTTGAATCACCACATTGCTCACCTGAAACTAATGCAGTCTTGTAAAAATATCTCAATTATTTTTCAAGTGCCTCATGAGAGGGGGATAGGAGAGTCTGAAATGTGGTCTGGCCATTAACCTCGACCTCAGCGTGACCACCCACAGTCAGGAGGGAACACACAAACTAGGAGCTTCTCCCCAAGAAGCAAAAGACTTGCAACTCAACAACTGAGAACTTTAACCTGAAACGTTCTTAGCCTGACTTTTAAGAACTGCCCTTGAGAAATGAGGTCTCTAAACATCTGGCTTCGAAAACCAAGGGGGCATGTGTCCACGAGACCCAAAGCGCTGTAGCAGACTGAGAGATGCCTCTTAAGGGGCTCCTGAGGCAAACTCACTCACCCCAGGACCCAGCACAGAAGCACCAGGCTTGATGACAAAACCACAGGGTCATTCATCGTGAAGCAGCGGCCTGAGGGGCCGGCCGCCGGGATAGTCTCCAGGACAGGGCATGGTGAAACCACTTTGCTCTCTTCCTGCTCTCTGCCAAAGCCAGTCGTCAGCACTGGGTTTTTTGTGGTGGTGGCGGTGGTTCTGTTTTTCCCTCGGCCGATGACGTCTTTACCCTCCAACCAGTGGGCGCCATCTTTGTGCTCATCCCCGCCACACTCCAGGACACGTGAGTCCCCCCAGAGAAGGGCTTTTACACACACACCTGGTGCCCAAGTTTTTCCATCTGGTGTCCGGGCTTTGCAGCTGCTTCTGGGGGATGCCCCATGAACACCTGACTCCAGTGGCCACAGGGGCTTGCATTCCTGGGTCCCTCCAGACGATAACAATCAGGGGAAACAGGCTGCCAGCCTCAGGGCACAGCATGAACAGTTCGCTGAAACAGAGCAGCCTCTCTGTGAA
This sequence comes from Moschus berezovskii, assembly GCF_049115385.1. Classification (NCBI taxonomy): domain Eukaryota; kingdom Metazoa; phylum Chordata; class Mammalia; order Artiodactyla; family Moschidae; genus Moschus; species Moschus berezovskii. Next base: position 26,346,784 of record NC_142479.1, read on the forward strand.
AGTGCCCTGCTGGCTTCCCCTCAGGCCTCGGCCCGAGGGCCGGGCTTTAGGTTTGAAACACATCTAGAGGCAACATCAGAGAAGGCAATGGCAAGCCACTCCAGTACTCTTGCCTAGAAAATCCCATGGACTGAGGAGCCTGGTAGTCTGCAGTCCATGGGGTCGCAAAGAGTCTGACATGGCTGAGCAACTTTACTTTCACTTTTCACTTTCACACATTGGAGAAGGAGATGGCAACCCACTCCAGTGTTCTTGCCTGGAGAATCCCAGGGAAGGGGGAGCCTGGTGGGCTTCCGTCTATGGGGTCGCTACGAGTCAGACATGACTGAGCGACTTCACTTTTCACTTTCACACATTGGAGAAGGAAATGGCAACCCACTCCAGTGTTCTTGCCTGGAGAATTCCAGGGAAGGGGGAGCCTGGTGGGCTTCCGTCTATGGGGTCACACAGAGTCGGACATGACTGAAGTGACTTAGCAGCAGCAGCAGCAGTGCATCATCTGTATGATTCGGGTAAATTCATTCTTGTTATACATTCATGCACTGGAGTCTGTGCTGTGTGCTGTGCGGAGTGGCTCAGTCGAGTCTGACTCTCTGTGTCCCTGTGGAAGGTAGCCAGCCAGGCTCCTCCATCCATGGGATTCTCCAGGCAAAGATACTGGAGTGGATTGCCATTCCCTTCTCTGGGGGATCTTCCTGACCCAGGGATCGAACCCAGGTCTCCTGCATTGCAGGCAGATTCTTTATCATCTGAGTCACTAGGGAAGCCCAAGAATTATATATCGTTCTTTAAATCCTAACAATTCCACCAAGAGCTAAGTATCCCCATTTGATAGAGGTCGGGAAGATCCCCTGGAGAAGGAAATTGTAACCCACTCCAGTATTCTTGCCTGGAGAATCCCATGGACGGAGAAGCCTGGTAGGCTACAGTCCACGGGGTCGCAAAGAATCGGACACAACTGAGCGACGGGATGGACGGACGGAAACATGTTGCTGGATCAGAGAATTGAAACAATTCACCCACTGTCATATAGCTAATAAATAATATAACTGAAATGCAAGCCAATATCAGCATTTCTCCAAGCAGCCCAGAACCATCTGGCAGGGTTTAAAATAGTCACAATCGAATTTCTTGAATTTGGATCTGGGGAATCTAGATTTTTTTCCCAAATTCCCAAGTGATTTACATGAAGCCAAAAGACCAAAAATCACAGAATCAGTCAATAGAATTTACCACTCTTCTTAATAAGATGCACGTGGCAATAGACATGTTCAGTTCAGTTCAGTCGCTCAGTCGTGTCCGACTCTTTGCGACCCCATGAATCACAGCACACCAGGCCTCCCTGTCCATCACCAACTCCCAGAGTTCACTCAAACTCATGTCCATCGAGTTGGTGATGCCATCCAGCCATCTCATTCTCTGTCGTCCCCGTCTCCTCCCACCCCCAATCCTTCCTAGCATCAGACTCTTTTCCAGTGAGTCAACTCTCACATGAGGTGGCCAAAGTATTGGAGTTTCAGCTTTAGCATCAGTCCTTCCAATGAACACCCAGGATTGATTTCCTTTAGAATGGACTGGTTGGATCTCCTTGCAGTCCAAGGGACTCTCATGTTACCTGAATATAATTTTCTTAGAATCCATGGATCCACAAAATCAATGGCTAACATTAGAGAAGAAAAAAATAATCAGCTGATATATGCAACAAGACTTCTATGATGAAGGACAGATGATTTATTAGATCAATTATCTAGATCAGGTTTAGCAGACTACAATCCTCAGAACAAATCCAGCACAAAGCCATGACTTCTCTGGTGGTCCAGTGGTTAAGACTCCAAGCTTCAGGGTGCAGAGGCCACCAGCTTGATTCCTGGTTGGGGAACTAAGATCCCTATATGCCATGTGTCGTGGCCAAAAAAAAGTTTGAAAATCCAACACGATTTCTGTGTTTACAAATAGAGTTTCAGAGGAACACAACCATGCCCATTTCATCCCATAGAGTCTGTGGGTGCTTTCCCATTACTATGGCTGCTGCAATGGCAAGCCACTCCAGTACTATTGCCTAGAAAATCCCATGGATGGAGGAGCCTGGTAGGCTGCAGTCCGTGGGGTCGCTAAGGGTCGGACACGACTGAGCGACTTCACTTTCACTTTTCACTTTCACACGTTGGAGAAGGAAATGGCAACCCACTCCAGTGTTCTTGCCTGGAGAATCCCAGGGATGGGGGAGCCTGGTGGGCTTCCGTCTATGGGGTCACACAGAGTCGGACACGACTGAAGTGACTTAGCAGCAGCAGCAGCAGCAGAGCTGAATAATTGCTACTGAGTCTGTATGCCTGCAAAGCCCAAAACATTAATCATCTGACCCTTCATGGAAAACTCTCCTGAGTCCTGGCCTAGATTATGTTTTTAAGAATAAGAAAGTTAGACTAAATCAGAGTCTGTTATAAAATTCAAGAGGGAGAAATTCTGCATGCTTATGAGAAATGCAAATGTACATTACTTTTTGTTAAGCCCTACTCACTTTGTTTTGTTTTAAAATCTCTATTTTCCCAGGTGGCATGAGTGGTTTAAAAAAACAAAACAAAACCCACCCACTTGCCAATGCAGGAGACACAAGAGACGAGGGTTCAACCCCTGGGTCAGGAAGATCCTCTGGAGGAGGGCGTGGCAAACCCACTCTGGTATTCTTGCCTGGAGATTCTCGTGAACAGACAAACCTGGTGGGCTACAGTCCCCAGGTTCACAGAGTCAGACATGACTGAAGCGACTTAACACTAGCACTTTATTTTTTTAGTATTAAAAAGTGGAATTTTTATGTGAAGCATTTTTGAAGCATAGTGACAATTTCTAGCAAATTTTAAAATGTACAAAGTCTTCAATCTATTTCAGGGAATCTATTTCAAGAAACACTATGTAAAGATATAAAGGTGTAGGCACACAGGTCTTTGCAGACCTGTTAGTGAAAGCAAGGAAAGAGAAACAAATTCATCAAAAAAAAAAAAGAGAGAGAGACAGAACAGTTTAAAACATCACAGCACATGCACTTCCCTAGTGGCACAGTGGATAAGAATCCGACCACCAATGCAGGGGACAAGGGTTCGATCCTGGTCTGGGAGGACCCCACATGCCAAGGAGCAGCAAAGCCCACGAGCCACAACTCCTGAGCCTGTCTGCTACACCTACTGAAGCCCATAAGCTTCGCCCATAAGCCTAGAGCCCACGCGCCTCAACAAGAGAAGCCACTGCAATGAGAAGCCTATGCACCGTGATGAAGAGAAGCCCCCGATGGCTCCAACTAGAGAAAGCCTGCTCTCAGCAGCAAAGACCCAGGGCAGCCAAAAACAAACTAACAAACAGTGCACAGCGTTCTAAATTTTAAAAATACAGTACACCCACATAGTAAGTATGAAACCACTGAGAAGGATGAAGTATTGATAGAAATGTGCTGAGTGAAAAGATGTCAATGATATTAATTTAAAACTCTGAATATGGAGTATGCCTTTCATATGGGCAGCTGTAAATTCCTGCATAGACTGCAGGTTCACATTGGTGGAGTTCCCTGGTGGCCCAGTGGTTGGGACTCAGTTCTTACTGCCAAGAACATAGGTTCAGTCTCTGACTGGAGAACTAAGATCCCGCTAGCCACCTGGTGTATCCGAAAAAAAGTTCACCTTGGAAGGTCCCCTTTCACTGGTTAACCTCTTGTTGAAAGTAACTGGCAGAGATGTTCAGTTCAGTTCAGTTCAGTTCACTTCAGTCGCTCAGTCGTGTCCGACTCTCCGCAACCCCATGAATCACAGCACACCAGGCCTCCCTGTCCATCACCAACTCCCAGAGTTCACTCAAACTCATGTCCACAGAGTCGGTGATGCGATGTTAGCACTCCCTAAACATTAACAGCCTACATGTTTCCCTACACTGCAGATGCATTGGTCTCCTGTGACTACTTCTGGTCAATGGACTGTAAGCAGAGGTGATGTGTGTCACTTCTGGGCCAGGACAGTTAAAAGGAGCATTCCTTTTCTGTCTCCTTCTTTCTCATTCCAGAATCAATAGTTGCAAGATGTAAGCAGCCTGGATTCCTGAGTCTACCTAGAGGCAAGCCACTCTAGGGTCAGTACTACTCAAATATGGTTCATGGACCAGCAGCATCAGCGTCACCTCAAAGTCCATGAGAAAAGCAGAGTTGAGCCGGACCCAGACACGTAGCATCAGAGTCTCCCGCGTGGGACCAGGACTCGGTGCTTAGACAGGCCCTCCAGGTGGCTCTGGTGCACACTCAGTTTTGAGAACCAGTGGCCTGACCTACGTCAGATCTGGTGCCAGCGAGAAGCTTTTATATTGTTAATCCATCAGGGAATGGTTTGACTCAGCTATAGTCTGTCCTATCCTAACTGTCTTATCTTATATTTTGGCCACCTGATATGAAGAACTGACTCATGGGAAAAGACCCTGATGTTGGGAAAGATTAAAGGCAGGAGGAGAAGGGGATGACAGAGGATGAGATGGCTGGATGGAATCACCAACTTGATTGATATGAGTTTGAGCAGTCTTCGGGAGTTGGTGATGGACAGGGAGGCCTGGTGTGCTGCAGTCCATGGGGTTGCAAAGAGTCAGACATGACTGAGCGACTGGACTGAACTGAACTGAACTGATCCTAACGGTTACAGAAAATAAGCATAAAATGCTGAACTTTTCTTCCACCATCCTTAACATCATTTGGGCAGATCCCATAACCTTCTGGCCACATTCAGTAATTAAAATTCTTTCAGTTTAAAACCCCAAATTTGATCTCATTTCCACTTCTCACCCCTTCCACTCCTCCCACTGGTGCAAATCAGGCTTAGAGGTTTTGGAGCAAGATAAGACTTTAGGTGGTCCTGGACCCCTTCCCCTCCTTTCTTTTAAAGGCCTAATTCTTCTGGTGTGTTGGGGAGAAGGCAGTCTACATGGGATGATAATGGAATAAAGAGAACTTCTTGTAAATGCACACAGATATAGTCCCTGTTCCCTTCTGCTTGTTTTCTCTGCCTCTCTTTTTAATACCAACAAGCCACTGATGCTCTCTTGGGCAGCACATGCATTTCTTTGCATGGAGGTGTTCCGTGGGTCCTTTCTTTGCCTAGTTCCCTGATGTCAGCACCCCACTCTTGCCTGCATCCTTCACCTCTCCCTCTGCCCACACCACTGGCAGCACAGCTGGGCCTTTGCTAGCCTGAGGACATTTAAAAAAAGGCTCCCTCTTGGAGCACACCTGGCCCTGTGTTGGGTGTAAGACTATACAGGTGACGTGCAGGCTGGATTTCAGCGTCCTTTGCCCACACAGTCTGGGACCTTTATGGCTATCAACCCTGAGACCATCTCACCAGCACATGTCATTAAAGACCCTTCAAGCAGTAGACCTACGATTGTTAGGATGACCATTTTGAGAGTCAAAGAGTATACTATTAGTAATATTCCGGCATAACCAGCAAAAACGGGGTCTTCTTCAGACAAGGTGGGATATATAATTCCCCAATCTGTGTGGTGTCAATGAGAAGAAGGCTCAAGCTCCAGAACCTTCCATCAGTTCAGTTCAGTTCAGTCGCTCAGTCATGTCCAACTCTCTGCGACCCCATGAATCACAGCACACCAGGCCTCCCTGTCCATCACCAACTCCCGGAGTACACTCAAACTCATGTCCACAGAGTCGGTGATGCCATCCAGCCATCTCATTCTCTGTCGTCCCCTTCTCCTCCCGCCCCCAACATTTCCCAGCATCAGAGTCTTTTCCAGTGAGTCAACTCGTCGCATGAGGTGGCCAAAGTATTGCAGTTTCAGCTTTAGCATCAGTCTTTCCAATGAACACCCAGGATTGATCTCCTTTAGAATGGACTGGTTGGATCTCCTTGCAGTCCAAGGGACTCTCAAGAGTCTTCTCCAACACCACAGTTCAAAAGCATCAATTCTTCGGCGATCAGCTTTCTTCACAGTCCAACTCTCACATCCATACATGACCACGGGAAAAACCATTGCCTTGACTAGACGCACTGCCATATTTAAAACGGATAACCACAAAAGACCGACTGTATGGCCCAGGGAATTCTGCTCAATGTTATGTGGCAGGCAAGATGGGAGGGTGGTTTGGGGCAGAATGGATACATGCATGTATGTATGGCTGAATCCTTTTGCTGTCTGCCCGAAACCATCACAACACTGTTAATCAGCTATAGCCCAATAAAGAATTCAGAGTGTTTTTTGAAAAAAAAAACAAAAAGTTCCAGAACCTTCCACAAGTTGGTTTGACAAGAGGAAGTTCACTCCATGTGATGGGAGCATAGCTGCCGCCACACTCCTTTCTCTCCCTGTCTCTTATGTCAGTCTCTTTTCTCCTGCTCAGTCTGGCTCAGGAAGTGGACAAGCTCATTCTACATCTGCAGGAAGAAGAAAGAGTGGCCCATCTGCTGGGTTCCACCTTTGTGAGGAGAGATCATTACCTCTTCTCTTGAAACCCCACAAAGGCATTTCGAGGGGGGGTGGGGACTGCAAGCAAGCCCACTACGGTTGATGTCCTAGGATGAAGCCCTCAAATTGAAGGGAGATCAGAAGTTCAGAAAGAAACATGGTTTATGGTGATGCTTTAAAGACCACTGGATCAAGTTTGCTGTTTTTTCTTTTTATTCTGGATCAAGTTTTGCCTGAAGATAATCTACTTCTTGAAACTTTAGTTATGAGAACTATTAATAACAAGTTCCCTTTATCATTAGTTAAGTCAGACTGAGCCAGCTTTTCTGATTTGTTGTTGTTCAATACCTCAGTCATGTTCGACTTTTTGCAACCCTATGGACTGCAGCACCCCAGACCTCCCTGTCCTTCATTAATTCCCAGAGCTTGCTCAGACTCATGTCCATTGAGTTGGTGATGCAACCCAACCATATCATCCTCTGTCATCCCAAACTGACAAAGGTCCGTCTAGTCAAGGCTATGGTTTTTCCTGTGGTCATGTATGGATGTGAGAGTTGGACTATGAAGAAAGCTGATCACCGAAAAATTGATGCTTTTGAACTGTGGTGCTGGATAAGACTCTTGAGAGTCCCTTGGACTGCAAGGAGATCCAACCAGTCCATTCTAAAGGAGATCAATCCTGGGTGTTCATTGGAAGGACTGATGCTAAAGATGAAACTCCAATACTCTGGCCACCTCATGGGACGAGTTGACTCACTGGAAAAGAGTCTGATGCTAGGAGGGATTGGGGGTGGGAGGAGACGGGGACGACAGAGAATGAGATGGCTGGATGGCATCACCGACCCGATGGACATGAGTCTGAGTGAACTCCGGGAGTTGGTGATGGACAGAGAGGCCTGGCGTGCTGTGATTCATGGGGTCGCAAAGAGTCGGACACGACTGAGTGACTGAACTGAACTGAACAGTGCTGTAGGCAGCAGATCCCAAAAGTGGCCTTGGCTGAGGGCAGTAGCTGAAGTCAAAGTCAGGGAGGACATCTCCAACCAGCATAACAGCTGGTCACCCCCATGACTTCTTTTATATTCTCACCAAGGTGAGAATCTGCCTACCAAGTTTGCATCATAAAGGAAAATGCAGAATGTTGAGGACTGATTGCTTCATGCATACATCAGCAAAGCCCTTTAAGAAAGAGACTAATTCACCTTGAAACTGACTCCTCCGATAGCAGAGAAGGAAAAAAAAATTAGTTTGCTTAAGAGAAACCTTTTCTGCTTGCTGACTGAGAATCAGTCAGCAGAATTCTGGAAAAGCAGAATTCTCCCGTCCAAGCTAATGTTAGTAGAAGCAGAAATGACAGGATGGGAGACTAGAAAGGAACAAAAGTGGAATCCATAAACAGCCCTGTTCATCCTGTTCCCAGAGCCCTCATCCTGTGAACAAAATGAACCCTCCTGTTCCCTGTGAGGAGGCAGGGAGCTGATTAGGGCAAACTCCACGCCTGTGGCATCATTTCATCAGCAGAGGGCAGTGTGGAGCCCAGAGCCAATTACATTGGGGAGAGGGCTGTGGTGGGGAAACGGGGCGCCCAGAGCTCCCAGCACTGTGCTATGAGAAAGGAGGAGTCCTAAATCCCTGTTCTAAAAGTAACAGTAGCTGACTGATTTTCTGCTAATTAACCATCCAACGGACTTTACCAAAAAACAGATCAGAAGCCTTGAAAAACTGGAAGGGAGTTGTATTTCCTCTGAAACCCCAAGACCAGCCTATGACTACACCCCAACATCAGTTCTCAAACTAGCTGTACATTAACATTTTAAAATTACTGATGCCCAGGTTTCACCTAGATCTCACTAAATCCTTAACTTTAGAGGCGAGCTCCTGGCAATGAAGTTTTTAGAAAGCGCCCCCTGGACTTGTCTGGTAGTCCAGTGGTTTAGAATCCAGCTGCCAATGCAGGGAACACAGGCTTGATCCCTGCTTCAGAAAGATTCCACATGCTGAGGAGCAACTGAGCCTGTTTGCCACAACTATTGAGTACAAGGTCTAGAGCCTACATGCCACAACGAGTGAAGCCCGTGCACGAAAGTAGGAGAAGCCGCCCCAATGAGAGGAGCTTCCCAGTGGCGCTAGTGGTAAAGAACCCTCTTGGCAATGCAGAAGACATAAGAGACGAGGGTTCAATCCCTGGGTCAGGAAGATCCCCTGGAGGAGGGCATGGCAACCCACTCCAGAATTCTTACCAGGAGCCTGGCGGGCTACAGTCCATGGGGTTGCAAAGAGTCGGACATGACTGAGTGACTTAGCAGGAGGCAGGCACCTCTGTGAGAAGCCTGTGCACTGCATCAAAGACCCAGGGCAGCTAAAATCAATTAATTTGTTAAAAACTAAAAAGCTCCCCCAAATGATTCTAATGTGAATTCAAGGTTGAAAAGCACTACTCTGCCTTCAAACCAGTCCTGGGTTACTCAACTCCAACAGGAAATAGGCAGCCTTTATGAGAAATGTGCACCCCAAGTAGTGTTAGCAGGTAAAATACAGGAATCCCAGTTAAAACTGAATCTCAGATACACAACAAATAATTTTTGTACAAGCATGTCTCCGCAATTGCATGGGAGATCCTTATACTAAAGAATTCTTCCCCTATAATTAGATTTAACTCTGACTACTCTAGCTCCCAAACCTCAGCTCAGATGTGGCTTGAAGAACATTCCCCCACAAAGCAGAGTGTGAACAATGGAGAAGGCGAACAAAGCTCTCAGTCAACTGGCGGCCAGGGGATCCTTGCTAGACTGCAGGTAGGGTTAGCTAGACTATCACCAAGGCAAGCACTCAGCACAGCACTACTGTAAGCACTTAGCATCAAACCCAGCACTCAATAAAGCCTCAACAAGAGTTAGCCATCATTTTGAGGAAATCATTCATGAAAACACATTTGTGTGTACAAATACACATCACCTTGGTATTCATTTAAGTAGGAAAACTTCCTAGACCATATCAATTATGATTTGGTTGTAAAATAATGTGTTAGGGCTTCCCTGGTGGTTCAGTGGTTAAGAATCTGCCTTCCAATTCAGGGGCCACAAGTTCGTTCCCTAGTCAGGGAACTAAGATGGCACATGCCAGGGGTTAACTAAGCCCTGGAACCTCAACTAAAGAGCCCTTGTGCTGCAACTAAGACCCAACACAGTTAAAAATATAAACAATTTTTAATATAGATACATGAAAATCTTTTTACTTAAAATTATTTTTTAATTTTAACAAAAAAGTGTCAGTTTCAACTTTCCAGGACAGCATCTCCAGGGGAATGTCTGGTGTTCTTGTTCTAGGATGCTTTTTCTCTCTCATGGTTTCTGCCTCTTTTCATACTCCCCTACTTTCCCCCAGTATTAGTCTCAATCTGTGATTCTGGCTGCTAGAAAAGCAAAATCAAGAGTCACCACAAGGAAACGGCTGGTTTACCTTCCATGTTTTGAATCACAGTCCTGGGCAAAACCATTCACCAGCATTATGATACGGCTGCTGCCAGGAGAGCGCCAATCACACCGAGTGATCCGCGTGCGGACAGTTACGGAGGAAAGGGAGGGGTGGTGGGGAGAGGGCGACGGGGGCCAGAGCAGATGTTCACGACGTCACACGCTTCCACGGTGGAAAGAAATGCAAAAGTTAAATAGGAGACATTAAAGTGAGGGAGGGCCCCAGTGAGTGGCCGGGGGTGGGCTGAGACCCACAGAAGAGGTGCCTTTTGGAGTCCCAGGGTCATTGCCCTGCTTCCCCGACTGTCCATAGACGGAACATCTTCCCTGCCGCGCCCAGGCCACTCAGGGATTCAGCTCCAGGTCGGTGATGTATTCCTGGACCCAGTCCTCACTGGGGTCGGCACAGACCTGCCGGCCTCTTTTGGTCTTGAAGCTGTGGAGAGGAGTGGAAGGGTTACACACCGGTGAGTGCAGCTGGTGGGGGGATCCTGGGCCCCCAAGGACCCGTCCCTCCTTCTGCCCCGGACATCTCAGGGCCTGCCCACATGCTCAAATCATGTCTCCTTCACCCTGGGGTTCACAGACCATCCTGGGTCTCCTATGGGGGTCCCCTCGGAAATCTAGCATCGTTGTTTGGCAAATGAGAGAGAGGATGGCTTCCTGCTGTCACCCCTTCCCTCTCCTCCCTCTGCCCAAGGGCAGAACCCCCAGGACCCTCTGCAGGCACCAAACCAGGTGAGAAAACACGGCAGGGGGCCCCCTGGTGTCCTGAGCTCCAAGGAGGTGCCTCAGGCCAGACCCCCAGGCTCCTTCCCCAGGGCGGGCAGGAAGGCTGACTCTTACATGACGCCAGGCTTGGAGCACTGGCTGCTGGTCTCATAATAGTCATCCACGAATTTGCGTGGGATCTGTCGGGAGACGAAGGAGAAGCAGCAGGCAGTTGGGGTGTTGGCACCAACTGTGAGAGATGAAACAGACCATGGTAAGTCCTTGTTCAGGGGGAAAGGCAGCCAGCTGCCCCTCGAGGGTCAGGCAGACCTGCAGGAGACAGCGCTGGGGTGGGGGGATGGGGGCGGGGGAATCCAGGAGGAAGTGGTGTTATTTCAACTGGATTCCAGAGGAGAGCAAAGGCTACACTGGGAGACCACTGGACACAGATTCCAGCTTTTGTCAGAATCCCACCTGGGCCTCATTTTCCCAGGAATCCATAAAATGGGCCTCCCCACCACTCTCTTCGAGCCAGAGAATAGAATTGCTAAAAACACCCTGGGAAGGAAAGTTCTGCCCAGTAAATAGTGGCTAAAATCTCTCCAAAGCTCTCTACTTAAGGGCTCAGGTAAAAGACTTTGGCTCCTGGCCCAAGCCCCGGCCAGAGAGTGGGGGACGGGCCTAAAGGAAGGGAAGACGAACTCACGGGTGGCAGAGCAGGTGTGGGCTGAGAGGGCCACGGTGAGCAGCAGGACAGCCAGGGCGGCCCCGGGGACCTCCATGACGCCGGGGAGGTGAGAGGGTCAGGTGGGGCCAGTGGAGCTGGACTCGGAGACTTGAAGTTGCAGCCTCCTGCTGGGGTCTGAGCTGTCTCCTCTCTTTATAGGCAGCCTTGGGACACTAGAGGACGGAAACTTGTGGAGGCCGAGGCGGGGGCTGTATTTTTTATCACAGCGTTGGTATCATGCTGTGAGTGGCAGAAGCCGGGAAAGCTTTGGGTCACCACAAAGGCTCAGCATATTTGCAAGAACTGTCGTGTTGCTTACTTGATGGGGAAATGGTTTCCCCAGTGAGAGGAGGTGTGAGGCTGGTGTGACCCTGTGACAAGGTTATGTGGTGCTTTTTCACAAGAGCAGGTCAGTACACCAAGCATCTCCCCACAGAACTGAACCTTCTGGGACCCCCCCCTCAGCTGCCCCCACAACACAGCTCTGACCTAGACGATAATACCACGGAGTCTTGAGAAGTCCCCCCTCAAGCTAAAAACACACCCTGGGTGGGGACAGCAGATCTGGGGAATACTCAGCTGCAGAAGGGGTCGGAGTGAGGCTGGCCTTTCAGACTTTGGCTCATTCCTCAAACATTCTACCTTAAGCTTTTGATTGTGAGGCATCCATTTCAAAGATATCTACCTTGAATAAGCACATCACCCAATACAGAACTTGACAATGAGCCAGACTGCCCTACCCATGAAGTTCCCCTTTTAGAAAGTTCTGAATGACCTAGATAACTGACCATTTGCGTGGCTTCACTTTTCCCTTCCACACTTTATCTCTTATCTTTTAAATTCACCAATAAAGAGTGAACCTGCAAAACCCTGGGCACCCCACCCTCACCCCAGCAAAGGCAGAGCCCCAGGTCTGAGCTCTCTTTCTGTGAGACCTTGCTGTGTGGCCTCAGCAGTTCCATGCACCCTCCAGGACAGTGAGTAACAAACCTTGTCTTTTCAAAGTCCCCTGATGGTTGTTGCTGAGGTGTGTGTTGCAATCATAATAAGAACCACAATGGCTGATGCAGCTTCAACATTGGCTCCAGTTGTGAAATGTCAGTGGGGCTCCCACAAAAAATACAGCCCAGGTAAGTGTCTGCAGACGTCACCATCAACAGACTGAGACTAACAGAAGACCGCTGCTCTCTGGGTTAGCTGGACTAACTGGGAGCTAATATACTGAGCTTTAAAATGTTGTTACTCTTTGAACAGCAAAGCTCTCTGCCAGGGAGCTATCCTATGGACATAAGCACAGTGATGAGGTTGTATGCATAATAGTGTTTGTCACAGCTTATTTATAATAGTTAAAAGATGGCTTACAAATAAGTAATGGTTTCACCTCTTGTAATAATAATTCAGCTTTAGAAACTGTGAAAGCAAAGAAATTTTACTTTCTTTAAATAACCAGGACATTTCCTATTTCCTTATCAAGGAAAATCAAGGAGAAATTTCCAGGGTTTGTCTGGTAGCTCACTGGCATCATTAAAGACTCTTTAACATCTCCCCTTCCCACATTATTTTGTCAGATTTTCTTCTTTGGGCTTTCACCTCATGGTGGTAACATGGCTGCTGTGTTCAGGCATCAGTTCAGTTCAGTTGGGTCGCTCAGCTGTCTCTGACTCTTTGTGACCCCATGAACTACAGCATGCCAGCCTTCCCTGTCCATCACCAACTCCTAGAGCTTGCTCAAACTCATGTTCATCAAGTCGGTGATGCCAACCATCTCATCCTCTGTCATCCCCTTCTCCCCTCGCCTTCAATCTTTCCCAGCATCAGGGTCTTTTCCAAGGAGTCAGTTCTTCACATCAGGTGGCCAAAGTATTGGAGTTTCAGCTTCACCATCAGTCCTTCCAATGAATATTTAGGATTGATTTCCTTTAGGATGGACTGGTTGGATCTCCTTGCAATCCCAGGGACTCTCAAGAGTCTCCTCCAACACCACACTTTGAAAGCATCAGTTCTCCGGTTCTCAGCTTTCTTTCTCGTCCAACTCTCACATCCATACATGACTACTGAGAAAACCATAGCTTTGACTAGAGGGAACTTTGTTGGCAAAGTAAGGTCTCTGCTTTTTAATATTCTGTCTAGGTTGGTCATAGCTTTTCTTCCAAGGAGTAAGTGTCTTTTTATTTCATGGCTGCAGTCACCATCTGCACTGATTTTGGAGCCCAAAAATATAAAGTCATGGTTTCCACTGCTTCCCCATCTATTTGCCATGAAGTGATGGGACCAGATGCCATGATCTTAGTTTTCTGAATGTTGAGTTTTAAGCCAACTCTTTCACTCTCCTCTTTCACCTTCATCAAGAGGCTCTTTAGTTCTTCACTTTCTGCCATAAGGGTGGTGTCATCTGCATATCTGAGGTTGATATTTCTCTCAGCAATCTTGATTCCAGCTTGTGCTTCTTCCAGCCCAGCATTTCTCATGATGTACTCTGCATATAAGTTAAATAAGCAGGGTGACCATATACAGCCTTGACATACTCCTTTCCCTATTTGGAACTAGTCTGTTTCTCCATGTCCAGTTCTAACTGTTGCTTCCCAACCTGCATACAGATTTCCCAAGAGTCAGATCAGGTGGTCTGGTATTCCCATCTCTTGAATTTTCCAGAGTTTGTTCTGATCCACACAGTTAAAACTGGACATGGAACAACAGACTGGTTCAAAATAGGAAAAGGAGTATGTTAAGGCTGTATAGTGTCACCCTGCTTATTTAACTTATATGCAGAGTACATCATGAGAAACGCTGGGCTGGATGAAGCACAAGCTGGAATCAAGATTGCTGGGAGAAATATCAATAACCTCAGATATGCAGATGACACCACCCTTATGGCAGAAAGTGAAGAGGAACTAAAGAACCTCTTGATGAAAGTGAAAGAGGAGAGTGAAAAAGTTGGCTTAAAGCTCAACATTCAGAAAACTAAGATCACGGCATCTGGTCCCATCATTTCATGGCAAATAGATGGGGAAACAGTGGAAACAGGAGCTGACTCTATTTTTGGGGGCTCCAAAATCAGTGCAGATGTTGATTGCAGCCATGAAATTAAAAGATGCTTACTCCTTGAAAGGAAAATTATGACCAACCTAGACAGCGTATTAAAAAGCAGAGACATTACTTTGCCAACTTTGTCCGTCTAGTCAGGGCTATGGTTTTTCCAGTAGTCATGCGTGGATGTGAGAGTTGAACTATAAAGAAAGCTGAGTGGCAAAGAATTGATGCTTTTGAACTGTGGTGTTAGAGAAGGCTCTTGAGAGTCCCTTGGACTGCAAGGAGATCCAACCAGTCCATTCTAAAGGAGATCAGTCCTGGGTGTTCATTGGAAGGACTGATGTTGAAGCTGAAACTCCAATATTTTGGCCACCTGATGCAAAGAGCTAACTCATTTGAAAAGACCCTGATGTTGAGAAAGATTGAAGGCAGGAGGAGAAGGGGACGACAGAGGATGAGATGGTTGGGTGGCATCACCGACTCAATGGACATGAATTTGGGTAAACTCCGGGAGTTGGTGATAGACAGGGAAGCCTGGCGTGCTGTGGTTCACGGGGTCGCCAAGAGTTGTACATGACTGAGCGACTGAACTGACACAGTCAAAGGTTTTGGTGTAGTCAATAAAGCAAAAGTAGATGATTTTCTTGAACTCTCTTGCTTTTTCAATGATCCAGCGCATGTTGGCAATTTGATCTCTGGTTCCTCTGCCTTTTCTAAATCCAGCTTGAACATCTGGAAGTTCTCGGTTCATATACTATTGAAGCCTCGCTTGGAGAATTTTGAGCATTACTTTGCTAGTGTGTGAGATGAGTGCAATTGTGCAGTAGTTTGAGCATTTTTGTCATTCACTTTCTTTGGGATTGGAATGCAAACTGACCTTTTCCAGTCCTGTGGCCACAACTGAGTTTTCCAAATTTGCTGGCATATTGAGTGCAGCACTTTCACAGCATCAACTTTTAAAATTTGAAATAACGACTGGAATTCCATTACCTCCACTATCTTTGTTTACAGTGATGCTTCCTAAGGCCCACTTGACTTCACATTCCAGGATGTCTGGCTCTGATTGATCATACCATCATGATTATCTTTTGGGGGGTTCATGAAGATCTTTTTTGTACAGTGCTTCTGTTCTGTGTATTCTTGCCACCTCATCTTAATATCTTCTGCTTCTATTAGGTTCATACCATTTCTGTCCTTTATTGTGCCCATCTTTGCATGAAATGTTCCCTTGGTATTTCTAATTCTCTCGAAGAGATCTTTAGTCTTTTCCATTCTGTTGTTTTCCTCTATTTCTTTGCACTGATCACTGAGAAAGGCTTTCTTATTTCTCCTTGTTATTCTTTGGAACTCTGCATTCACATGGGCATATCTTTCCTTTTCTCCTTTGCCTTTCACTTCTCTTCTTCTCTCAGCTGTTTGTAAGGCCTCCTCAGACAACCATTTTGCCTTTTTGTATTTCTTTTTCTTGGGGATGGTCTTGATCCCTGCCTCCTGTTCAATGTCATGAACCTCCATCCATAGTTCATCATGCACTCTATCAGATCTAATCCCTTGAATCTGTTTCTCACTTCTACTATATAATTGTAAGAGATTTGATTTAGGTCATACTTGAATGGTCTAGTGGTTTTCCCTACTTTCTTCAATTTAAGTCTGAATCTGGCAATAAGGAGTTCATGATCTGAGCCACAGTAAGCTCCTGGTCTTGTTTTTGCTAACTGTATACAGCTTCTCCATCTTTGGCTGCAAAGAATATAACCAGTCTGATTTCAGTGTTGACCATCTGGTGATGTCCATGTGTAGAGTCTTCTCTTGTGTTGCTCAGGCATCAGGTCTTCACAAAAAGTCTCATCCACAGGTATAGGAGGGAGTCTCAGAGAAGTAGAGAAAAGGCAGTGTTACTACTGCTTTTAATTTTTTTTAACATAATTTGTGATGCTAGCTATAGTTTACCCTCAAAGTAGTAAAAATTAATTTTAAGTATATAGAAAATACAAAACTATTGTTTCATTTCTGAAAGTTGGGTAGGCAGCATGGCAACTGTAAGAATGTGTTTTCATCTACATTCTTCCTGTCTTATTGTGGCATAAATGAATTCTGAGGCATAATCTAAATGCAATGTCTTTGCCTAAAGGTAGGAAAAGTTCTGTTACCCAAACTTAACCACTACTAACTTGGTTTATTTCTTTCAAGTGCAGTTTTCCCTAGGCTTTTGATAGTTTCATTTACTTGCTTTTTACCAGGGGAAGGGACATAATTGTAGTCATGATATGGATGCAATTTTGTAGTTTTCTTATTTATACTTAACATTATGAGACTTTTCCAAATCATTCCAGTATTTTTAAGAGCTGCTTAATTTACTCATCCATCAGCATAGTGCATTAATATTATCATGTGCTACTGTAGCGCATTTGGACTGTTTTATATTTTTATTTACTATAAATACACTGCACCAAATATCTATATGCATAAAACTTTTCGACAAATGAGGTGTTTTCCAATAGGATATTTTTCTAGTTGTAGACTTTCTGAGCCAAAAAATAAAGACATTTAGGGCACCTGATCTATAGAGACACCCTATGTCTAATGTGCATCCATTTCTATACCCAGCTGTTAAACAAGATGATGGCATATTGTGGGGACTGGTGAATGTTTGATGAATGGAAAGAGTGGATTTAAAAGCTGACTTCATCTACCATGGTCATGTCTGTAGCCCAGACTTCCCCAATTCCGTTCTGTCCATCTGAGTCTGGATCAAACACGGCTCAGGCTACTGAAGACTCTACAGCATCAGTAGAAATGTCACAGTCAAAACACCTGTAAAGAACATTAGAAATGTCTGCTCCGAGAAAGGCAAAAGGGAATGGTATGATCCATAAAGCTCTGTTCGTGGTAGAAGACCAGCTAAGCTTGGTCCCTTAAAGATAGCAACTCCTGGCTCCCCCACCTTCTTTTTTGTGAATCATTTCCTCAGAAGTGGTCCGAGCAACATGATGTCATGGTCCCTTTCACCCAGGATGCGGTTTTCAGTGGTACTTGTGTGCTCAGGGTGCTGTGGCATCACCCGTGGGTGTCACCCTCTGTGATCAGAACAGCTGCAGCAGAGCATCAGATCTGCCCTGTGGGAGGAACTATTAATCTGTAGATCTTTCCATGTCCTTACGGCTCTGACACTAACATCATCTCACTTCCTGTCACTGGCCAAAACTTTTCCAGCCAATCAGCCCCAACAAATGAGCAACTGGGCTCTTCTTGGATGCTCTGAACATCTGTATGACCCCAGGGACACCAACATGTGCAACTCATAACAAGACACCGTGCAGCAACTTCCCCTCTGGTCACGCCCAGCCTCCAGCTTCTCATGCTCTAGAGTTGCCTATAAAGGGACAAGGATACAGGATGGACTCCGAAAGGATGGAGGCAACAGCACTTACCCCATTCCATCTGACTTTGCCCTCTTCCTGCACATCATCAATGATTTCCCCACGCAAGTTCCTACACTGCCCTAGTCAACCATCTCCTCACCACAAGCCTCAGTTCACGAGTCTTGTCTGTATCACAAGACTCAACCCTCACCCTTTCTTCCTTTTCGAATTGCTCTGGACAGATATCTAAACCACATCACTTAAGCCTATGGTTGAGATTCCCCACATGAAAGCAAAAAACTTCACAGAAGATTTCAAAATGCTCCGAGCTATTTCCCAAACTTCACAAGAACTTGTAGCTAGCGTAGATAGGCAGAAGAGGACTAACACCCACTTTTAGTGGAGAAAATTGAGGTCTAATGCATTTATTCAGTTCAGTTCAGTCACTCAATAATGTCCGACTCTTTGTGACCCATCGACTGCAGCATGCCAGGCTTCCCTGTCCATCACCAACTCCCAAAGCTTGCTCAAACTCATGTCCATCAAGTTGGTGATGCCGTCCAACCATCTCAACCTCTGTTGTCCCCTTCTCCTGCTTTCAATCTTTCCCAGCATCAGGGTCTTTTCCAAAGAGTCAGTTCTTTGCATCAGGTGGCCAAAGTATAGTTTCAGCATTCATTAACAAGATGCAAATGCGAGGTCCGTTGGCTCCCAGGATGAGCCAAATGACAGAGTCCCTCGATTCTCACAAGGAGCTCCACCCTTTGGATGATGTACAGAAGGTGGTATCTTGCTGGCAATTGTCTCTGTGGACCAGATGAAGTTCCCCCGAAAGAGACGAAACAAGGGCTCCCTGCTCCAATAGCTGTATTCCCTGAAGAGGGAGCCAGAGACTGAGAACAAGACAGGCAGAGATTCAAAACAGGAATTCAAATTAAAGAAGAAATGCTGTTTCCTTGGTTCATTTTGTGCCCTACTCTGCAGCCCTGAGCACTAACATCTCCACCAAGTTCTGGCTGGCCGCCCTCCTGGGGGGAAGAAATCGACCTGGCTTTGCTGGGGCTCTTGACTGCCACTTCCTCAGGGTTAGGGTAGTCACCTCAGTGCTGCTGTTTCTCTTATTTCTGTCCAGATTCGCCACAAATTTGTTGATGATCATGGTAGTACCCACAGCCAGTGCTGCTACCCTGGTATCATGTCAGGATCATGCCTGCTTCCTAGAGACAGGCAAGGCTTGTGGAGGAAGACAACCCATGGGACATGGGATGAAGAGCAGATAAGCACAGATAGCAAGTCTATTTCTTTCTGTTTTTTCCTCTTCCCAGGATGTTTTCTGCATCTTGCTTTTTAATATTTAATATTAAAAATCAAGTCTGTAATGGGCCTAGGGAACAAACATATGGTACCACAGAGGAAAGGAGAATGGGATGGATTGGGAGACTGGGATGGACATATATACACTGCTATGTATAAAATAGATAACTATTCCAAATCTACTGTATAGCACAGGGAAATCTACTCGATGCTCTGTGGTGACCTAAATGGGAAGGAAATTAAAAAAGAGGGCACATATGTAAACACATAGGAGATTCACTTTGCTATACAGTAGAAGCTAACACAACATTGTAAAGAAACTATAGTCCCATAAAAATTAATGCTAAAAAAATTAAGCCTATTCTTGTCATTCTATCTGTTTAAGAGGCTGGCATTAGGATCCTATACATTAGCCTTTATGTCTATCAGTGGGTTTACTCTATTATTCCAACACCGCAGAGTATGTAGTTTAGTGTCAATTATTTTATCATAGATAAGCTACCCCAAATAACACTGTCTTTAAATTTTTCCCCATTTATGAGTTCATTTCCATGAGATAGATTCTGAAAAACAGAATTTCTGGTTCAGAGTATAGACATTTTTACATCTGCTGACCCTCATCCAGCGTTAAATCCAGACTTCATTGTAGGGCTGCAATGATTATTTGACAAATAGACCAGTTACAGGAAAGCTAATCTTGACTTTCACCATCCTTGTACCTCCAGGCTTTCCAATTCTGTTCTTTCCATCTAGGAAGTGGTTAAGCTCAGCGTATCCTTCTTGAGGCCCAGTGGAACTTTTACACGTCACATTTAGACACTTAGGACAATTGTGGGAGTCTATCAGGGCACCCTGCTCTGTGGAAGAAGGCTGTGATCACTCACTTCAGAGAGACATCTGTCACATGGAAAGGAAACAGCTAAGACTGATCCCTGGGCGATGCCAACTTCTGGTCCCCCACCTGAAGAAACAACTTTCTCATAAACACCAAGCAAATGGGTAACTGAACGATGTGGTACGTGCTTCCTAAGCTCCTCTAGTAGTCAAAGGCAGCTCTGGGTGGTACAACTCACGTGACATGACTGCAGTTAAAATTCCACCATAGACACCTCTGACTTTTACATTCCCACAGCCCAGGGCATCTAGAAAAAGGAGAGAAGACAGCTCACATCCCAGAAGGAGACAGGCAGAAGTGAGTTCCCAAGCCCCTTCTCAGCTCTGCCCACTCTCTTCCGCCTGCCTGTCCAGCATCCTGAAGGTCCTCGTGGCTGCTGTCTTTGTCCCTCTCTGCACTGTGGCCCTCCGCTCCTATGCACGAGCTAAGTCTGCTATCTGCTCTCCATTATCAGTTGCTACTCATATCTAGTCCAAAGTCCAGCCCGAGTGCTGTGGCTTAAGAACCCTCATGTGAAATTAAAGAACATTGAATGGGGTTTCAAAAAGGACATGGTTGCTTTTTTCAAGAAGCTTTCAAAGGAGTGTATTGATTTGCACTGCAGGTTGGAGTTAAGAGAGGTTTTATCCTACTTTTTAGGTGAGAAACTTGAAGTCTAACATGTTTGCTTGTTAGCATGAGGTAGAAGGGGCTTCCTCGGTGGCTCCGTGGTAAAGAACCTTGCCTGCAATGCAGGAGATGCTTGAGATGCTGGTTTGATCCCTGGGTTGGAAAGATCCCCTGGAGAAGGGCATGGCAACCCACTCCAGGATTCTTGCCTGGAGAATCCCGTGCACTGAGGAGCCTGGCAGGCTACAGTCCACAGGGTCGCAAAGAGTCAGACACTACTGAAGGGACTGAGCACGCACAGAATCCAGGTCTACTGCTGTTGGTAAGTTTCAGAATCCCACTTCAGTGATTCCCAAGTTGTGAAAATCAGCCCTACTTTAACTCAACTATCTTATGCTTTGGGCTTCCCTGGTGGCTCAGTGGTAAAGAATCCACCTGCAATGCCTCAGTCACAGGAGACTTGGGTTCGATCCCTGGGTTGGGAATTTCCCCTGGAGGAGGGCATAGCAACCCACTTCAGTAGTTTTGCCTGGAGAATCCCACAGACAAAGGATCCCGTTGGGCTATAGTCTATGGGGTCACGAAGAGTCAGATATGACAGAAGTGACTTAGCATGCACTTATGCTTTAATTGATCAGGAAAACATTTCCACAAAGGAAGCTGGGAGTAGGGAGTAGACTATCTAGGGTTTAGCTCCCTACAGAGAAAGATAAGACCAAATGAAGAGACAAGTCCAAAGACAAGACTAGGGATATTAATGAGAAACTAGCAAATGAAAGAATCAAATTATTTCTAGTTTCCTTCGCCCAGCATGTATTCCTGACCCTCTGGGGCTTGCCTTTGCTCCTGAGTAACTGTTATTCTTGTTCCTGTACAGAAAGGGTTTACACCCCACCCACTTGCTGCTTCACCTACATCTCCGGGAAAATCCCCCACGGAAACGTGGTTAACTATTTTAAGACCAGCAGCAACTGCCCCAGACCTGGTATCATGGAAGTGTCAGTCCTCTTGTTCAACCCTGTGGAGACTCAGGGTGTGGAGGCAGGGGTTAGGGGTATCCCTAGGGGTCAGAGCAGGGAGCAGACCTCAGGAGCACCAGTTCATGACAAAGGGTCATCCTGAGAAGGTGCTCAGCACTCTTGGGGCCTTTTGTGCATACAGGACACAGGGAGAGGTCACTGGGCTGTCTCCTGACATGGGATGAGGGCTGCAGGGAGCCAGGGAGGATGTGGCCAGAAGTAGAGGAAGAGAGGAAAGGAAGGAGCAGCAGAAAGGAGGTGGCCTGAGGTTATCTCCGTAAATCCTACAGGGATGAAGATGCAGAGGCCAAGGGTGGTCAAAACCATCCCTACTCATTCTCTGTATTATACGTCTGCCCTCTCCACAGCTTCCTCACCAGAAGGGGCCGATATGTCTGTCAATCCTGCTGACAGCTGGGTCCAGAAATACATCAGGGGCCTGAAAAAGAGCCTCTGAGTGGTCCAGAAGGAACCCGTTGAAATGTGGGTAGAGATTGGGCCTCAGGGACCTGAACCAGGGGACTGCAAGCCCCAAAGTTCCCTCTCCCATGAGTCCCTCTCCCCCCCACTCACCACATTCTGGAAACTTTCTTTACTTTAGTTAAACTACTGAAATGTTGTAAATCATTTTGTTCATTTGATGCTTTCTCTGAGAAATCCTGTGACGCCCTCTCATTCCCAAGCCCCTTCCCAGTCAATCACACGGAGGCTAATGGGTAATGATTTACACTATGTCTCTGGGTAGACCTTGAACCACATCCATCAACAGATGCTTATTGAGTTTTTCTGAGACTTTTCCTCTGTTAAAAATGTCAGAATAATAAAGATTCTTTTTGTTTCTTAAATATATTTTAAACTTCTGGCTTCACTTTTTCTTTTCCCCTTGACAAATCAGTTTCATTGGTTGGAAAGAATAAGAAAGAATGCTTAGAGGCATCTGAGCAGAAAGGGAAGTCAAGAGAATGAGGATAAGTGTCACTCCAACCACACCAGCTTTATACCAGAGAAATACTTCTTGAAGCCTTTGACTGTGTGGATCACAAGAAACTGTGGAAAATTCTGAAAGAGATGGGAATACCAGACCACCTGACCTGCCTCTTGAGAAACCTATATGCAGGTCAGGAAGCAACAGTTAGAACTGGACATGGAACAACAGACTGGTTCCAAATAGGAAAAGGAGTACGTCAGGCTGTATATTGTCACCCTGCTTATTTAACTTATATGCAGAGTACATCATGAGGAACGCTGGGCTGGAAGAAGCACAAGCTGGAATCAAGATTGCAGGGAGAAATATCAATAACCTCAGATATGCAGATGACACCACCCTTATGGCAGTAAGTAAAGAAGAACTAAAAAGCCTCTTGATAGAAGTCAAAGAGGGAGTGAAAAGGTTGGCTTAAAGCTCAACATTCAGAAAACTAAGATCATGGCATCTGGTCCCATTACTTCATGGGAAATAGATGGGGAAACAGTGGAAACAGTGGCAGACTTAATTTTGGGGGGCTCCAAAATCACTGCAGATGCTGATTGCAGCCATGGAATTAAAAGACGCTACTCCTTGGAAGGAAAGTTATGACCAACCTAGATAGCATATTAAAAAGCAGTGACATTACTTTGCCAACAAAGATCCGTCTAGTCAAGGCTATGGTTTTTCCAGTAGTCATGTATGGATGTGAGAGTTGGACTATAAAGAAAGCTGATCACCGAAGAACTGATGCTTTTGAACTGTGGTGTTGGAGAAGACTCTAGAGAGTCCCTTGGACTGCAAGGAGATCCAACCAGTCCATTCTAAAAGAGATCAGTCCTGGGTGTTCATTGGAAGGACTGATGCTAAAGCTGAAACTCCAATACTTTGGCCACCTCATGCGACGAGTTGACTCACTGGAAAAGACTCTGATGCTGGGAAAGGTTGGGGGCGGGAGGAGAAGGGGACGACAGAGAATGAGGTGGCTGGATGGCATCACCGACTCGATGGACATGAGTTTGAGTGAACTCCGGGAGTTGGTGATGGACAGGGAGGCCTGGCGTGCTGTGATTCATGGGGTCGCAAAGTGTTGGACACGATTGAGCGACTGAACTGAACTGAACTGAGTCCAGAAAAAAAGCAAAGGATTAAAAACAAATGCAAACTAACGTGCACCAAGGAAATTCATCACTTAAATAACACCAAAGCAAAACATTCAATCATGTGTATTTATGCATCTTCATAAATTCAGCTTTATTATGAACAAGGACTAAGAGCTTTTGAGGACTTACTATGAACCACGATCTATACTAAGGGATTTACATGCATAGTCTATTCTTCAAAATCACTGTGCTGTGTGTACTCTGAGTGTCTCCCTTTGACAATGAGAAACAGTTTCAGTGAGCTTGTCCAAAGTCACACAGCTAGTAATGCCGCGGTCAAACCTGCAGATGAAATCAAGACCCACACTCTCAACTTAACACTAAGAAATTGTCTCTCACAGTTCCACCTGAAGCATATTTACCAGGAATGCACAATTCCCTGGCAGGAGACAGACTACCTCAGTGAGCCAGAAGTGAGTTGTTGGTTAAAGAAAGGATAGAAATCCAGAGATAGCCTGAGACTGAGACCTCTTCTAGACTGAGGATGTTGGCAATTCAGAAGAGGTGGCTAAGAATGTGAGCTGAACCTTTCTCAGCCTTGCTGGACTGGTGGAGAACAAAGTGCAGGGTTGCCCAAATGAAGGGATTCTGGAGCTGTCCTGGCTGCAAAATTGCACCAACCTCTGGGACCCTTACCAGGAAGTATAGCCTACATCCAGAAAGAGTACTCCTATATCTATTAAGGAAATAACATCAGTAATTTAAATCCTTTGCAACAAAAAGAAATAATCTTCATACCTAGTTGGATTCAAAAGCACACATTTGGCTTCAAACATTTATTGCCAAGATAATGGAGAGAGAATAATCTTTTTACCAAATGATGCCAGAAAAACTAGACATCCACAGACCAAAGACAAATAAAACAAAGACATCTTGACCTTCACACCTTACACACAAGAATTAACTCAAAATGGATCATGGACTTAAATATAAAATATAAAACCACAAAACTTTTATGGAAAAAAAAATGAGAAAATCTTCTGGACCTAAGACAAAGCAAAAAGTTCTCAGATTTGACATCTAAAACATAACTCATAGAGGGAAATATCTTAAATTGGACCTCACCAATTTTAAACTTTTGTTCTTCAAAAGACCCTGTGAAGAAGATAAGACAAACTATAGAAAGGGAGAGAAGTCTGCAAACCACATGTTTAACAAAGCACTTATATTTGGAATATATAAAGAGCACTCAAATCTTAACATTAAACAAACAAATGAACAATCCAATTAGAAAATGGATCAAAGTCATGAACAGACATTTCAGTGAAGGATATATACAGATGGCAGATAAGCAGTGGTGGTGCGATTGTGTTTTTTTAATCTTTATTTTTTTAAGATATAGACTGAAGTAGTGCAGTAGACAGAATAATGACCCCTCTCTCAAAGAGGCCACTCTGGAATCTCTGGAAACTGTGAATATGTTACATTACACAGCACTGAGAAATCAAAATAGCCTTCAACTGATTTTGAGATAAGGAGATTAGCCTGGGTTATCTGTATGACCCAGTGTCATCACAAGGGTCCTCATAAGGATAGGAGTGTCAGTGTCTGAGTGATGCAATGTGAGGAAGACTTGAAGGGCCATTGCTGGCTACAGAGAAGGAACATGGCGCAACCTCTAGAAGTCTAAATAGGCAAGAAAGTAGATCATCCCTTGTGTGTGCATGCTAAGTTGCTTCAGTTGTGTCCAATTCTTTGCAACTCTATGGACTGTAGCCCGCCAGGCTCCTCTGTCCATGGGGATTCTCCAGGCAAGAATACTGGAGTGGACTGCCGTTTCCTTCTCCAGGGGATCTTCTCAATCCAGCGATCCAACACGCATCCTTCGTGTCTCCTGCATTGGCAGGCAGGTTCTTTAGCACTAGCGTCCCCTGGGAAGCCCCAAATAGCAGAGGAGGGCATCCCTCCAAAAGCGAAGGCAGCTTTGCAGATACCTTGATTTTAACCCAGTGAGACTCATTTCAGACTTCTGACCTCCAGAACTGTAACAGAATACATTTAAATTGTTTTAAACCACTAAGTTTGGGGTCATTTGTTACAGCAGCAACAAAAAGCAAATACAACTGAATCACTGTGCTGTACACTGAAACTTACGTGATACAGTAAATCAATTCTCCTTAAATTTTTTAAATAAATAAAAATAAAAAATAAGAAACTAATACAAATACTTGTAGATAAAATGATACTATAGTGGTTTTAAAACATGGCCAAGATTTCTTGGACACTCCTCTCATGCAGAAACAGAGATCTAGGTCCCCTCTCCTTGAATCTGATCAGGCTTGTGACCTGCTTTGACCAGTTGATTATGGTAGAAGAGATACAATAGGACTTCTGTGACTAAGTCATAAAAAGTCAGGCAGCTTCTACCTTATTCACCTGGAACACTCATCTTTGAGCCCTAAGACTGCCATCTAGAAGGGCCATATGTACACAGCTCCAGTGAAATTCCAAGCCCAGGCACCTCATGTGACCGAGGAAGCCGTCTTAGAAGTGGATATTCCAGCCCTGGACTGCTGGTGGCATCATCGTTGGTATCACATCTGTGTGGTCAGATCAGTTGTGAAAGAACATCAGCACCTTCTGCTCTGCGGGGGAGCAGCAGTTAGCACACACTTCACAGATCTATCTGTCCTTGAAGGAGGCCTGCTGCAATACCAGCTCCTGGCCTCCCTCTAACTAGGAAATCATTTCTTCAGAGGAACCTCAAAGAACAAGCAATTTCATCAGAAGTGTTTCCAGCCGATGGAGAAACTGAGCTATTCATGCAGATACTCTGAACATCCCTCTGTTAACCAAAGGGTGTTGACAGCCCTGGGTTGTGCAACTGACAGCATGACATCAACACTGCGATTAAAATATTCCCCTCCAGTCACCCCCGTTTCCATCTTTCAATGCAATGAGGCTTTCTCTCTATAAAGAAAAATGCCAATGGCTTGAACCCAAGAAGGAAGTCATTCTTTCCAGAGGGTCCAGGCTATCATATTCTACCAAGTGGTTCAGAAAGGAAGAGCAAGGGAGGTTAATTTTACTTTATAGATGAGATGATTGAGGCCAAATTCACTGAATAATTGGCAAGAGATATACTCCAGGTCTATTTATTTCTCATTGGGCCAGTTAAGTTCAGATTCATGTTAGTTACGCCCGAAAGCCCTGTTGTCTTGGTGACATAAGAGATAGCCCAGGTTTGATCCCTGTTATTTTTAGTGACATCATGGGCTAGATGAAATTCCCTCCCTGCAGAGATGGTAGGCCAGATAAGGCATTTACCTGTACTGGTTCATTTAGTCCTCAAAATATTACTAATGATGCAAATTTTATTGCACCCCCAGTTGATAGAGGAGGAAATGAAAGTTCAGAGAGTTTAGTTAACTTCCTTATGGCTTGTGCTGCTAGCAATGCTGTGTAGATAGCAATGTTGGATAAACCTGGGTCCATCCGTGTCCCATGGTCTTAACCATCAG
The DNA here is from genome assembly GCF_049115385.1 of Moschus berezovskii. NCBI lineage: Eukaryota > Metazoa > Chordata > Mammalia > Artiodactyla > Moschidae > Moschus > Moschus berezovskii. The sequence continues at coordinate 26,373,956 of NC_142479.1, forward strand.
ATCCCTGTCTCTCAAGGTGTGGTTCCACCTGAAACAGTTTTAACCTGACATTCCCTGTTTCATGAACCCCTGTTTCAGTTGGTACTCTGCTTGCAGTTGGCCAAGAGATCATCCTCTTGGGTGGTCAAAGTAAGATGATTCAAGTCCCTCTCCCCACTATGGCAGCTTGGCTTTACGCTTGCTTATCAAACCAGTCAGAGTACAGGCGAAGTCTCTCTGTTTGCCATCCCTCTCCTTTCCCCTTACTCCTCCTCAGGTACCTTCAGGGCACATCAGCAAGTATACTGTCTATGTTGAATCTACCTAGGTTTTGAGACGACTCCCTCTATCCTTCATGGCACCTCCCATCTCTACAAACATTTCGCTTGGTCTTCTCTCATCTGCATTTTGGGAGTGGTGAAGCAATAACATTCCCTGCCCGGGGCAATGATTCTTTCCCCTCTCTTCAATCTCCAGCTCCAGTAGTCTGGAAGGATGAAAAGAGATACAGGGATAGTCCTGCCATCTCCAGGGGATGTTGTCTCTGGAAGGGATATATGGAATTGTCTTTTTGGGGTGAGACAACAGTTTTGTGCAGGATGAATTCCCAACCAACATCTTATTAAATTACATAGAAAATTTCAGGAAGATGGAGGCCAGTGACACTGCCTTGTCCTGGAAAATAAAGAAGAATTACTCATAAGGTTACAGTAGAACTCTGCAACTTAGGAAATCACAAGTATGGCCCCAGCTTTTGGAAAGATATACCCAACTTGTGTAATGGTTAATATTCTTCACATATCAAAAGTTTAGAAAAATAACAAACATATTACATACCTAAGTGTATAGAACACACAATTTTGCTTTTAAAAGAAATTAAAATATTTCCTTTTCCTTTTCTCATTATTTTTCCTTACTACTATTAGTCCATCTAGAGGAGGTTTGATGGCACTGAATATAGCAGGTAGCCAGGGAGCTTGAGGTGAAAATGAAGAGTGACCTCCATGCCAGTCTCCCATCTCCAGACAAGGTCATGGCTCCATCCACATCAGAACATTTACATTTACTTCCTCAGACATCTCACTATTTTTTCTCTTATGTCCAAAGGCTTGTACACAAATGTTTGTACAAGTTTCATTCAAATACCCCCAAATTTCATTCCAAATAGAACTCAAATATCTTTCAAGTGGTGGATGGATAAACAAATTGTGGTGCTGTTATTCTGCTACAACATACATTCTTAAAAATCACTGCAATATGAGAAATTGTGCAATAAAAACCATAGGGCTTCAGGGAAATGGGGTTGGGACACAACACTCAAATACTTCCTCAATGATACACTGGAAAAACTAGGACTCTAATAAAATAGTGGCACAACTTTATATATGTGAAATAGTTAACATAAATACTACAGTAAATATGACACTTTGAAAAAACCCCAAAGTTTGCTTGTGGAAGTGAGAGTCAGGGGATTGCAGCTCGTAAGCTATTGTGAAGTGGTAGAAGGAGGGTTGTCTACAATCAGAAGCTTGTAATTCGAGCTATGGATGGGTATGGCTCATAACATACACAATGAACTAAGGTAGATGGTAGGCATCTGAGTGTGTGTGTGTGTGTGTGTGTGCACATGCATGCTGTAGTAATATATACCTATGAGGCCTGTTCACCTAGTGTTTTTCACAGATAAAATCACATGTAAGCAAATGGAGTAACTTTTTTTATGCTCAAATTGTTTCCTAATGTGTCAATCATATTAGAATAAATTCACATTTTCTAAAGAAGTATTATAGCAGAACTGACTATCCATTCACACAGTGGTATATTACTCAGCAACAAAAAGGAGTCAACAACTGATTCATGCAAAAATGTGGATTCATGTCACCAGCATAACATTAAGAATGCAGACGGAAAAGGCTGCAGATTGAATTATTCCACTAGGATGAAACTATAAGGACAGAAATCTGATCAGTGAGCAGGATGAGTCAAGAGATGGGAATTTCATCAGAGACACTGAAAACCTTTAAAAAGTATCAAAGAGGAATGTTAAAAATGAAAAATAAGACCTTATAAGTGAAGGGTACGTTAGCTAGGCTGACACCAGACTAGACAGAGCAAAGAACCAGTAGAATTGAAGATAGAGCAATAGAAAATATCTAATTAAGATACCAAAAGTGAAAAAAATGTTGAAAATAAGAAGAGTGCATTCAAGATATGTAGAAAAATATCAAATAAAGAAATAAATATGTATGTTTGTTGGAGTATCAGAAAGGGTGAGAGAGTTAGGAAGCAAAGAGGTCGAAGACATTAAACTACAGATCCACAAAGCTCAGGAGTCCCGAGCAAGATAAATACAAAAAAGACAACAGCTAAGCACAATAGAATCAACTCCAGAAAATGCAAATACCGTATACGTATTCATGTGTACATGGGACATTAACCAAAACACACTATATCTGGGCCAAGAAACAAGTCTCAATAAATATCCAAGAATTAAAAAAACACAGAGTATATTCTCTGACCATAGTAGAATCAATTTGATCTAATTGATCTAATTAGAAATCAATAATAATAAAACATATAGAAAACACTCAAATATTTGGAAATAATGCAATTTTAAATTACTCATGGGGCAAAGATAAAAATCACAAGAGAAACAAGAAAATATTTTGAACTGAATGATGATAAAAACACATGATATAAAAACCTGTCATTTTGAAGCTAAAGCAGACCTACAAAAGAATTTAGAGCTTTTAATAGTCCTAGTCAAAAACCAGAAAGATATGGAAAAATTGAAATAAATCTTTCACCTTAAGAAGCTAGGAAGAACTCAGCAAGTTAAGCCCAAAGTAAGTTCATGGAAGAAAAGAATAAGATTGACAAGCAATGAAACAGAAATCAGAAAAGAGAAAAATCAGCGAAGTTAAAAATTGGTCATTTGGAAAGATTAATGAAATTGATAAATCTTGTTGTTTCTCATACTTTTCTCATTGGGTCCCTCATAAATTTCCCATTAGAGACCAGCAGCTTATCCTTCTATCCTGATGCTATGTCCGAGCCAGTCCTCCTGACTGTCCATGGGAGGGAGATCCTGAAGGACATGGAGTGGGCACAGTCCACAAAGCACAGACAGGTGGGCAAGGAAACATCCTGGAAAGGACCAGCCCCCTGGGGCCCTGCTAGGTGTGTAGGACACAGGAGAAGAAGCAGCTCGGAAGCTTCTTCACACTCCCTGGGGAGGTTCCGCTTAGGCCCAGGGCCTACAAGGGGTCAAGGAAGAGCTACCTTTGTGCAGAAGACAGGAAGTCAGTCCCCATGAGCAATGAAACAAATGTCTAGGGGATCTTGGGGATTGAGGAAATATTTCTCACTCTGAAATTAGACTGAATCTGAGCTCCCCAGCACAGAGAGAAACAGGGGGTTGAAAGGGAAAGAATCCCACAGATATTCTGCTCCTGAACTGTTTCTCTTTTATGCATTTTTTTTCCTTTTACCGCTGTTTCCTCCCTATAAGAGACAGTAAAGTCTGTGCCAACCCCAGCAAGGTATGAATCCAGGAATACATCAGCAATTGGAATTAGACCCCAGAGGGGTCTACAATCAGCAGGGAAAGAGCTAGAGACGTGAACAGATTGGCTACAGGGACCTGAGCCAGGTGAGGTCCCTGCAATCTCACGCTCCACTTCCCGACAAACTCTAGGGCTCAGTTTCCCTTTGTGTTAAATGTATGTATGCTATGTTCTGGTTGTAATTCCTTTCCAACTTCAAATTGCATTATTTACAAAATGTACTGAGAGATCATGGCCTGCTCTCACATCCCCTCATCTTGTCCCGTTCGGTCACACAGGGATTTCAGCGCCTGCGATCAGCTGGGTCCGGGGCAGACACTTAAGACATTTATCAAACCAGCAATATTTATTGACTATGTATACCCAGCTGTGGATTCTGGATTTGGAAAGAATAAAGTTGCCCTTCCTTCCATCCTCCTGTGTGTCTCCCTCTGAATTTAATTAAATATTAAATTTGAGAGTATTAGTATTAGAGAGGATGTAGAACGACTGATGATACCCACATGCTGCTGCCGTCACTGTGACTAGGTCCTGTGGCTTTGGAAAATGCTGCTGTCATCCTGTATAGTAAAAGTGTTACCAAAAGAGTGTGTGGGGTCCAGCTGCTCACTGCTCAAAAGCCAGTAAACAGGCCAGGTGGGTGGAAAGGAAAGCTTACTTTATTTCAGATCCTGGCAACTGCATGGAGGGAGGTGGGGCTAGGCAGACATCTGTCCAAAGGCTGACTCCCCATCACCAGGAACCAGTGGAGCAAGAGCTCTTATTCAGAAGGAGGGGACTCTTTGTAGAAACAGCACAGTCAGCTCTGACAGTCGTCTTCAAATTGGTCATCGGTGGTGTGACCAATGTCATCTTGGTTGTTTTAGGTACAGTTAATCTTCAGTTCCAGGGTTGGTTTGTTTCCACTTCTTTGAGGTCGGTTCTCAGAATTGTGGCAGCTTACGTGGTGGGTACAGTCTGGGTCATCATGTAATTGAAGTTTTCCACGTGGGGTTTCAGTATCCATAAGGTAGCTCACAAGATATGGTTCAAAATATTAGCTGCAGTCCTTGGGGAGGAACTGCTGCTGCTGCTAAGTCACTTCAGTCGTGTTCGACTCTGTGCGACCCCACAGAGGGCAGCCCACCAGGCTCTCCCATCCCTGGGATTCTCCAGGCAAGAACACTGGAGGGAGTTGCCGTTTCCTTCTCCAATGCATGAAAGTGAAAAGTGAAAGTGAAGTCACTCAGTCATGTCTGACTCTTAGTGACCCTGTGGACTGCGGCCTACCAGGCTCCTCTGTCCATGGGATTTTCCAGGCAAGAGTACTAGAGTGGGTTGCCACTGCCTTCTCCGAGTAGGAACTAAAGGTCCTTAACTATGCTTAATTACTACATTATTATTATTTGGTCTCCTTTGACAGTTTTCCTCTGTTTTTGTGTTTCTCATTTCTTGGATTAAACTCATTCTTTGACTAAAGTTTTCCACAAACAAAAGGCAGGCAAAGAACATGGGTGGGGGGCAATGACCATAGGGTCCTGCTCCATTTCAAAAGTGTATTTAGCCAAGGACCTAGCATATCTGCTCCTAAATACATCCCCCAAATACCCTTGCACATGTACACTGGGGAATACGCACAAGAATACTCACAGCAGCCCTGCTGGCATTAGCAGAAATAAATTAATAAAATCAATTATTAGCAAAAATTTAAATGGGAAAATGAAAAATACATCATGATATAGTCACATACTGAAATACTGCCAAGAGTGAAAGAAAATGTACTACAGCTAGTCACAGTAATATAGGTGAATTTTCAGAAGCATAATGTTGAGAAAAAATGCTATGAGAGAATACATATAATGATTCTACTCATATAAAGTTCAAAAATACACAAAACTACAAATAGATTGATTAAGATTCAAGTATACTTGGTGAAACTGCAATAGGGAAGAAAGTTTGTATTCTCACACAAGTTAACCACTAAAGGGATATTGCTTGTAAGCTTAAATTATTCACAATGACCCATCTTTGGGATCCTTGGCTCCCATGTCATGATCATCAAGCTAAAATACCTTTGTTTAGCTCATAGGAGACTTCCAGACCATGCCCCACCTGTGGACGGCTGCCAGACAGGAGAAATTAACACATCTCCTTCGGAATCTGACCAAAACCAGTACCTTATTCCCTCCTCTTTTAGTGTAAAAGAAGGCTGAATTCTAACTCAGGAAAGATGGTTCTTTGGGACGCTAGTCCACAATCTTCTCCTTCTGTGGGTTTTCTGCACAGAGTCACTATTCCTTGCCCCAGCAACTTATCTCTTGATTAATTGGCCCATTTTGGGGTGAGCAATACAAGCTTGGACTCGGTAACAAAATCACAGGAAAAGCAAGAGTATAGCATAGACTATGTTTGGGAGAGAGATTGGTTGGAGGAAAAGGGAAAAGGGACAGAATTGCAGAGGGGCACATAGGGTAGTGGGTGCAGGGATATTTGTTATGCTGTTTTTCTTCATTCTCAATCTTTGTTTTGTGCCTGTGTGTGTGTGTGTGTGACTCAGTTGTGTCTTACTATTTGAGACCCCATGGACTATAGCCTGCCAGACTCCTCTGAACATGGAATTTTCCAGGCAAGAATATATACTGGAGTGGGTAACCATTCCCTTCTCCAGGGGATCTTCCCAACCCAGGGATCAAACCCACATCTCCTGCATTGCGGGCAGATATCTGGAGCCACCAGGGAAGCCCTATTTAATGCCTACTCAATACTAAATAAAAGCAATCACAAAGCCATAACAATCAGGTTATAGAAAAGAACATTTAGTATGACCCCATTTTTCGTTTAAACGTATATGTGTTTAATATGTATAATGATTATATATAGAAAAATGACTAGAAAATTGCACATCAAAATATGAATAGTACTAAACAATTAGTTTTTTCTTATAGTTTGATTTTCTTAAAAAGTCTGTAAGAATTATACACCATTTTTGTTAAAAAGTTACTTTCAGTCACATATAGAATTTGATAATGAAGTGATATTGCTCATAATATGTCAAAGCATGGGATATGAAATTGATATTTTTGTGTATGATCCCAGCTCAGAGAAAGCATGCAGAGGCAAAAGAAAAAGATAACATCTAAAAGTGATACTGTGTGAACACATAGAATTTCTGTTTAATTCATTTTGATTAAGTATTTTCTATTGCTAAAGCTGAAACTGCAATACTTTGGCCACCTCATGCGACAAGTTGACTCACTGGAAAAGACTCTGATGCTGGGAAAGGTTGGGGGCGGGAGGAGAAGGGGACGACAGAGAATGAGATGGCTGGATGGCATCACTGACTCTGTGGACATGAGTTTGAGTGAACTCTGGGAGTTGGTGATGGACAGGGAGACCTGACGTGCTGTGATTCATTGGGTCGTGGAGAGTCGAACATGACTGAGCGACTGAACTGAACTGAACTGAACTGAATCTCCTTCATAGCACTACTTTTTCAATAATAAATCATGATGAAAGCTTTTTGTTTGTCTCGTTTTAAGAAGGATGAGCCAGGGAATTCCCTGGTGGTCCAGTGGTTAGGATTCTGCTCTCTCACTGTGGAGGCCCCGGGTTCAATAGTTGGTTGGGGAACTAAGATCCCACAAGCTGTGCAGTATGGCCCCAAAAAAGAAGAAGAATGTGCCAAAAGCCTACTGCTTACTTAAACTTTCAGAGGACTCTATGCATCTTGCTCATGGCTTAATCTCTGGCGCCTAGAAGTGCTCTACTCACAGGATGCATTCAATAATTATTTATAGAAAAAATGAAAGAGTAAATGAGAGAATTGATGAATAAACAAGTGGAAGGGATAAAGCACAACACTTGGTCTCCAATATTTATTTGTCCCTTCTCTGTCCATGACAGTCGAAAAGGGCATAATTTCCATGGATGAGAAGAAATTGAAGCCCAAGATGGGTAGGAGATTGTATGGTGTTTCATTCCTTGGCTTGGATGAAGTCCTTTCTAGCAGCCCAGACACCTTAGAGACTGATTATCTTGTGGATTCTTAGGAGGCAGGGAGGTTGTAAAATATAAGAGGAACAAACAGCAACTCAGTTTCCAAAAAAAAGGAAGTGGAAAGAAGAAGGATTCCATGAACTTGAGAGGGGTCATCCACCTCTGTCATGGGCAAGATTCTATGCCTTTGCAGTTCTTGGTAAGAAATCCTTTGTTGGCACTTTGAAAAGGAAGTGTACTCTGCAAGTCAGCATGAGTGCAGCTAGGGCAAGCGAGGCTGGACCAACTTCAATTCCTTCTCTGGCAGCAATGAACTGCTGAGGAACTGTGGGCTGGAAGAAGCTGTGAGCAAAGGCTCTGATCTCTAGGATTTAATAAACTTTCTCCAGCTGGGAAAACAATAAAACTCAGGAAACTAATGTACTGTCTACTGTGGGCTGGCACATTATCCCATGTGCCAGTGCAAAAAACAAAAACTTTACACCCCCAAATGTTACCCAGCCTTAATCCTCCCCAGACCTCCTGCCTCACTCCAGCCCTTCTTTTCTGAGGAGAGAAGTAGGGTCAGTTATGCAAGAATAAAGCTTCAGGAGGAGGGTGTATGCTGTTTACAAAAGCATGGAAGGTAGATAACTGAGCGTTACCAGGAACTTAGATTCAAGAGCTGAGGACTTGGCACAGAGACACAAGCGATGATATGAATGAATCAGCTTCTCCCTCCTCCTGCCCATGTGTGTCCCCCACCTCCCCCACATCTGATGCTCTGCTCACCAAGGGACAAAGGCCAGTGTCGGCCACCTGCCCCGTCCTGGTGCACACCCAGGAGCCCACAATCAGGAGGGAGGACAAAGGCAGCCATCAGAGGCATCCACTACATGCATCTCCATCTCTCTGAGCTTAAAAAGAACGGGGAGAGGCCCTGCTCCCCACTGGGCTCTGGTTTGCTGGGAGAAATCAGGCAGCTCAGATCCTCTCCATCCACCTACAGGGGGGAGACTGAAGTCTCAGGGGAAGGAATCCACAGTCTTCTCTTCCTATCTTCCCTTAAAGCAACTGACAAGAGCTCTTGTTACATCCACCCACCTATTCTCCAGGATACAGCTTCCTTCAGGGCCCACATGGATGAAATGGAAAGTAAGCTGTTGAGTGACCAGACAGAAAGGACCTGGACAATGGCCCTCACCTCCCTTCTCTTCAGTCACCTACTCATCTCTCTATTCCTCAAATGCCCCAAACCCATTCCTCCTCTAGGTCTTGGCCTTGCTGTTCCCACTCCTAGGACACATCTCCCCCAATCTCCCCCGAGCAAGTCTGGCTCATCCTCAACAAGCCAGCCCCAGTGGAAGAGACACTCCCTCTGAAGAGGCTCCCCTGACTGGCTTGTTAAGCAACCTCCACTCAACCCTCGGGTCTATCAGAACACCTTAGTTTATCCTCTTCCTAACTTTTAATGCCATCTCCTACCCCCTGTTTGTCTGATTCTCCACTATAATTTGAGCATCTAAAAAGCAGAAGCCTTCTTTTCTTTTCTGCCTTAGTATCCCCAGGTTGTAGAAAGTATCTGGCATGCAGAAGTTCAATAAAGATCAGTTCAGTTCAGTCACTCAGTCATGCCCAACTCTGCGAGCCCATGAACTGCAGCACACTAGTCTTCCCTATCCATCACCAATTCCCAGAGCTTGCTCAGACTCAAGTCCATCAATCGGTGATACCATCCAACTGTCTCATCCTCTGTCGTCCCCTTCTCCTCCTGCCTTCAATTTTTCCCAGCATCAGGGTCTTTTCCAATGAGTCAGCTCTTTCCATCAGGTGGCCAAAAGATTCCAGTTTCAGCTTCAGCATCAGTCCTTCCAATGAATATTCAGGACTGATTTCATTTAGGATGGACTGGTTGGATCTCCTTGCAGTCCAAGGGACTCTCAAGAGTCCTCCAACACCACAGTTCAAAAGCATCAACTTTTTGGCACTCAGCTTTCTTTACAGTCCAACTCTCACAACCATACATAACTAGTGGAAAAATATTAGCTTTGACTAGATGGACCTTTGTTGACAAAGTAATGTCTCTGCTTTTTAATATGATGTCTAAGTTGGTCATAACTTTCCTTCCAAGGAGTATCTTTTTATTTCATGGCTGCAGTCACCATCTGCACTGATTTTGGAGCCCCAAAAATAAAGCCTGCCACTGTTTCCACTGTTTCTCCATCTATTTGCCATGAAGAAATGGGACCAGATGCCATGATCTCAGTTTTCTGAATGTTGAGCTTTAAGCCAACTTTTTCACTCTCCTCTTTCACTTTCATCAAGAGGCTCTTTAGTTCTTCTTCTCTTTCTGCCATAAGGGTGGTGTCATCTGCATATCTGAGGTTATTGATATTTCTCCCAGAAATCTTGATTCCAGCTTGTGCTTCATCCAGTCCAGCATTTCTCATGATGTACTCTGTATATAAGTTAAATAAGCAGGGAGACAATATACAGCCTTGACATACTCCTTTCCCGATTTGGAACCAGTCTGTTGTTCCATGTCCAGTTCTACCTGTTGCTTCCTGACCTGCATACAGATTTCTCAATAGGCAGGTCAGGTGGTCTGGTATTCACATCTCTTTCAGAATTTTCCAGTTTGTTGTAATCCACACAGTCAAAGACTTTGGCATAGTCAATAAAGCAGAAGTAGATGTTTATCTGGAACTCTCTTGCTTTTTCGATGATCCAGCAGATACTGCCAATTTGACCTCTGGTTCCTCTGCTTTTTCTAGATCCAGCTTGAACATCTGAAAGTTCACAGTTCACATACTGTTGAAGCCTGGCTTGGAGAACTTTAAGCATCACTTTGCTAGTGTGTGAGATGAGTGCATTTGTGTGGTAGTTTGAACATTCTTTGGCATTGCCTTTCTTTGGGATTGCAATGAAAACTGACCTTTTCCAGTCCTGTGGCCACTGCTGAGTTTTCCAAATTTGCTGGCATATTTGGAAAATATTTGAGTGCATCACTTTCACAGCATCATCTTTTAGGATTTGAAATAGCTCAACTTGAATTCCATCCCCTACGCTTGCTTTGTTCTTAGTGATTCTTCCTAAGGCCCACTTGACTTCACATTCCAGGACAGCTGTCTCTAGATGAGTGATCACACCATCGTGGTTATCTGGGTCATGAAGATCTTCTTTGTACAGTTCTTCTGTGTATTCTTGCCACCTCTTCTTAATATCTTCTGCTTCTGTTAGGTCCATGCCATTTCTGTCCTTTATTGTGCCCATCTCTGCATGTAGTGTTCCCTTGGTATATCTAACTTTCTTGAAGAGATATCTAGTCTTTCCCATTCTATTGTTTTCCTCTGTTTCTTTGCACTGATCACTGAGGAAGGCTTTCCTATCTCTCCTTGTTATTCTTTGGAACTCTGCATTCAGATGGGTGTATCTTTCCTTTTCTCCTTTGCTTTTCACATGTTTTCTTCTCTCAGCTATTTGTAAGGCCCTCTCGGACAAACATTTTGCCTTTTTGCATTTCTTTTTCTTGGGGATGGTCTTGATCACTGCCTTCTGTACAGTGTCACGAACCTCCATCCATAGTTCTTCAGGCACTCTATCAAATCTAATCCCTTGAATCCATTTGTCACTTCCACTATATAATCATAATAAGAGACATGATTTAGGTCATACCTGAATGGTCTAGTGGTTTTCCCTACTTTCTTCAATTTCAGTCTGAATTTGGCAATGAGTTCATGATCTGAGCCACAGTCAACTCCTAGTCTTATTTTTGCTGACTGTATAGAGCTTCTCCATCTTTGGCTGCAAAGAATATAATCAATCTGATTTGGGTATTAACTATCTGGTGAATGGTCAATCAATGTTAACCATTTATCTATTTATATTTAATCAGTAAACATAGATTAAAAATTAAATTTAAAACAATTTTAAAAATTAAAAAATAAGGTTAAATTTTTAAAATCTACTGAATGAATTAACCTCAGCGCTCAGGAAGGTCTCAGTGCAGACACCTAAGGGAGATTTCACTCACTTACATTGTTAGATTACACACACCTTTCAGAAATCATGCTGCTGCTGCTGCTGCTAAGTCACTTCAGTTGTATCTGTCTCTGTGCGACCCCATAGATGGCAGCCCACCAGGCTCCACCATCCCTGGGATCCTCCAGGCAAGAACACTGGAGTGGGTTGCAATTTCCTTCTCCAATGCATGACAGTGAAAAGTAAAAGTGAAGAAAGCATGCAAAGCTTTAAAAGCTACATGAAATTACTCAAAAGTTCCCATAGCTTGTAAGTGGTGGACTCTGCTACCTAAAACAATGCCTCAGACTAGATCCAAAGTTTCTGCTCTTTCCATTAGAACAGGGGGTTAACGTTTTTGCCTTTTAGTGGGAAACTTTTTTTTTTTTTTTTTGGACAACAAACTGGAACACTACTATGTAAAACTGACAAAAACACAGGTACTTAACACCTCGAACCAACACACCACATCATTAGTATGGCTACTCTCAGAGATACAGGAAATAACAGTCCCATATCCCAGGAACCCTCTTCAGTTCTGTTCAGTTCAGTCGTGTCTGACTCTGCGACCCCATGGACTGCAGCACATCAGGTCTCCCTGACCATCAGCAACTCTTGGAGTTTACTCAAACTCTTGTCCATTGAGTCAGTGATGCCATCCAACCATCTCATCCTCTGTTGTCCCCTTCTCCTCCTGCCTTCAAACTTTCCCAGCATCAGGGCCTTTTCAAATGAGTCAGCTCTTCACATCAGGTGGCCAAAGGATTGGAGCTTCACCTTCAACATCAGTCCTTCCAATGAACATTCAGGACTGATTTCCTTTAGGATGGACTGGTTGGATCTCCTTGCAGTCCAAGGGACTCTCAAGAGTCTTCTCCAACACCACAGTTCAAAAGCATCAATTCTTTGACGCTCAGCTTTCTTTATAGTCCAACTCTCACATCTGTGCATGACTACTGGAAAAGCTATAACCTTGACTAGACAGACCTTTGTTTGCAAAGTAATGTCTCTGCTTTTTAATATGCTGTCTAGGTTGGTCATAACTTTCCTTTCAAGGAGTAAGCGTCTTTTAATTTCATGGCTGCAGTCACCATCTGCACTGATTTTGGAGCCCCAAAAATAGAGTCAGCTCCTGTTTCCACTGTTTCCCCATCTATTTGCCATGAAGTGATGGAACCGGATGCCATAATGTTAGTTTTCTGAATGTTGAGCTTTAAGCCAACTTTTTCACTCTCCTCTTTCACTTTCATCAAGAGGCTCTTTAGTTCTTCTTCTCTTTCTGCCATAAGGGTGGTGTCATCTGCATATCTGAGGTTATTGATATTTCTCCCAGCTATCTTGATTCCAGCTTGTGCTTCATGCAGCCTAGCTTTTCACATGATGTACTCTGCATATAAGTTAAATAAGCAGGGAGACAATATATAGCCTTGACATACTCCTTTCCTGATTTGGAACCAGTCTGTTGTTCCATGTCCAGTTCTAACTGTAGCTTCCTGACCTGCGTACAGATTTTGCAAGAGGCAGGTCAGGAGGTCTGGTATTCCCATCTCTTTCAGAATTTTCCACAGTTTATTGTGATCCACACAGTCAAAGTGTTGACTATTGGCGTGGTCAATAAAGCAGAAATAGATGTTTTTCTGGAACTCTCTTGCTTTTTCGATGATCCAGAGGATGTTGGCAATTTGATCTCTGGTTCCTCTGCCTTTTCTAAAACCAGCTTGAACATCTGTAATTTCACAGTTCACATATTGTTGAAACCTGGCTTGGAGAATTTTGAGCGTTACTTTGCTAGCATGTGAGATGAGTGCAATTGTGTGGTAGTTTCAGCATTCTTTGGCATTGCCTTTCTTTGGGATTGGAATGAAAACAGACCTTTTCCAGTCCTGTGGCCACTGTGGAGCTTTCCAAATTTGCTGGAACCCTCTTACCCAGGCAAACCAGGGTGGTTGGCACCTTCCATCTCAGTCACTAAACCATCCTGGCATCCTGAGCACGGCCCCTGCAACACACATTAGGGTGATAAGACACAACTGTATTCTGTGGACAACACTGCCCTGCCTCTGGCTCCCTCAGCTCAGTCCAGAAGAAACTGTCTCTCAGTCTTGTCCTGGAGGCCGGCCTGGCTGAGCAGAGAGCCCAGGCCCCTGCCTGGTTAGCTAAGGGTCTGATGAAGCTCCCTGGGCTGGGCAGGGGGCAGGGCCCTTCAGTTCCACATAGGTGAAGGTTTCCAGTCCACCCTGGCTGGTGAGGCCCAGCTGTCCCAGGACACCCCTGGACCCTGCTCCCCACCCCAGCCCCCATCAGGCCTGGACCTTGTGCTCGGGGTGAATCTTGCACTCACCCCCACATCTGTCTCTGGCGTTGGGCCAGAGCTGCTGATCCTGAGACAGTCACCCGGCCTCTGAGCTCATGGTCCACACCTGAGTTCGGGCTCACCAAGGGGGCTTAACCAGGCTCCCAGGAGAGACCAGGAGAGGGGGGCCGTTTCTGACACAGCTCCTGGTCTCCAGGCCTCCCCCACTACCACCCTCAAGACATCAGCCAAACGTGAAAGCCAGGGTCACTCTCTGCCTTCCTCTTTTGTCTAAATTGACTGAGTTCTCATAATTTACATATGTCATTAGTCACAATTCCAAAGCATCAAAACTGCCAGGCAACCTTAAATTTTTGGATCTTGTGACTTCCTGAGCAGCAACTTTTTATGAAGGAGGCTCAGAGCCCAGATTTCAAGGAGCCAGAGAACCCAGGAGTCCTCAGCCCAGCCCTGTTCCTGTTGCTCATCGGCACACAGAATGATGAGGGTCAGCCTGGCTACCCTGGCCTTCCTCCTCACTCTTGCCCTCCTGCACTCAGAGGCCAATGAAGGTGAGATCTGCTACTCTCATTGCTCTGAACAACGAGAACACAGGGGCTGGAGACTGAAGGTGGGGGTTGGCAGGGTGTGGGGCTGCAGTGAGGAGCTGCTGTGGGTGGTCTGGAAAACGTGGTCTGGGGTTCTTGCAAAACAGTGTCTTTTCCGAGGGTGTCTCCCCATATCTGGTCGGGGCTCACTTCTGCCTCCCCTCGGGTGGGGAAAACCTCTGAAAACAGCCTTCCTGGCCTTTGGGCCCCAGCCTCGAGAAGCTGACCCAGAGCCCTCCAGGTATCTGTTCAGTTGCCTCCAGGCAGGAGCAGAATCTGGGCGAGAGGAACCCACAAAGGATCACGCTCTCTGCACAGCTTATATGGGGTTTAACCATCTTTGGATGGTTGCCAACATTGAAAAACTGGAAACGTTAAAAATCCCTATTGCCCATTTCTTTCACAAATATGGAAGACCAAGCAGACATGAGCCCGAGTTTCCACTAGCTCACCTCCAACTAGGACTGAGGTGGAGGTGCTGTCCCCTTAGACAGGGGGCGCTTCCCAGGCCTCAGGGTCCACACTGCCCGCCACACCCAGCTGTGGTCCGCGTGGTCGGGGGAATCTGAGCCTGAGACACCCGGGTCAGCTTCCCTCCTCTCCCTGCAAGACCTGTCCAGTGTGTACACGCACAGAGCCATGTACTGAGCTCTCAGTAAACACCTGTGCCACAGGAAGAGGAGGTAGCAGCTGACTCTGAAAGAGGCAGGGCTAAACCCCCAGTGTCCTGATCCCAGCTCACTGCCCTCAACAGGCCTGCCTGCCTCTCTGCAGGGGGCTGGAGCCCGGGGAGAAGGTGGCACAGAGGGACCTGGGAGGAGGCTTCCCAGGAAACAACTCCCCTGAGCTGAATTTCTTTTCTTTTTTTTTTTAACTTTTATTTTTGTATTGGGGTATAGATGATTAACAAACAACGTTGTCACAGTTTCAGGCGAACAGGGAAGGGACTCAGCCATACATATACACGCATCCATTCTCTCCTAAACTCTTCTCCCATCTCCGTAACATTGAGCAGAGTTCCCTGTGCTATACAGTAGGTCATTATTGGTTATCCATTTTAAATATAGCGGTATGTACATGTCCATCTCAAACTCTCTAACTGTCGCTTCCCCTATCCTTCCCTCCTGGCAACCCTAAGTTCATTCTCTAAGTCTGTGAGTCTCTGTTTTATAAGTTCATTTGTATCATTTATTTTTAGACTTTGTGTATAAGGGATGTCAAATGATATTTCTCCTCTATCTGACTTACTTCATTTAGTATGTTGCTGTTGCTGCTGTTCAGTTGCCCAGTCGTGTCCAGCTCTTTGCGACCCCATGGACTGCAGCACACCAGGCCACCCTGTCCCGCACCATCTCCCAGAGTTTTCCCAAGTTCATTCAGTAGGGTAACCTCTAAATCCACACACGTTGCTGCAAATGGTATCATTTCATTCTTTTGAAAGGCTTAGTAATATTCCACTGTATACATGTACCACATCTTCTTTACCCATTCCCCTATCAATAGACATTTAGATTGCTTACAAGTTTTGGCTATTGTAAACAGTTCTCCTGAGTTGAATTTCAACTGAAATCGGAGACCAAACAATACTGCACACTAGGACTCCTGTTTGACATCCTGCTAGTTCAATGGATGATGGCTGTTTTCTAGGAATTTTTACTGCAAAAGAGCTTTTCACTACTTTCCAATAATTTCAGTTATTGTCATATGACTTCTTATCTGCAAACGGGATCACTGATAGCTTCTCAAAGGGTAGTTGTGAGGAATGGAGATGAGCCACATCAGGAACTAAGCCAGGCACCAGACCTGTAGTAGAGTCTCAGTACACATCTTCCTTGCCTCACGAGGGGGTTACCTCCCGATAAACACACCGGAAATGGAAAATACCGGAAGTTGAAAATGCATACACTGCACCTAACCTCCCAGACACCACAGCTTAGCCTCACCCATCAGAACTCACCTTAGCCGACAGTCGGGGAACGTCATCCAACACAAGCCTATTTCATGATGGAATGCTGTCTAGCACAGGTAATGTTTTCGAACACTGTACTGAAAATACCCACAGAATGGCTGTCTGGGTCCAGAGTTGTGGTAAGTGCATCAGTGTTGACCCTGGTGAGCCCATGCCCGACCTGGAGCTGCAGCTGCTCTGCCCAGCATCTCAAGAGAGATCTATCCCGTATACAGATAAAACGCTGACTCTGTGCCACTTGTTCAGACAACATGCTGGAGGGCACTGGGGGCAGAGGCAGACCATCTCTCCCCGGGAGCCTGGATCTGGAAGCTCTGCTCTGGCCAGCCTGTGACCTTCTGTGCTTTGTCTAGTTTTCCTGACCCACGGCTTCCTCGTCTGTTCTGTGAGGATAATAAGGTCTTCACTGCACAAAGCAATCATCAGTATAAATATCTGTTTGCACAGTAATTGCCCTAAGGCTACTATTTGCCATTTTAGGGACAAAGGTTCAGAAAGGGTGGGCGTCCTGTCTGGAGTCATACAGCTTTCAGGAGAAGAAACAAGGACAAATTGAACTTTCAAGACTCCTAGCCAAGGCCTTGCTCCTCTGAGCCGAGCAAACGTCCCACTTCTAGCAGCACCCCCACCCCTACCCAGACCTGTGAGGGAGGGTCCTCTCAGATGCAGGGAACAGTCCCGCCCTGCTGTGGCCCACCCTGGACATCCACTAGCATTTTCATGTGGGAATTCTTCTCAGCATTTCTCAGGAAATGATATGTTTTTTCTAAATTCCAAGTCCCAAGAAAACTCAGTTGAGCAATTGGGGAAAACGGGCAAAAGTATTCTAATTCTCTTGATGGAATAAAGCTTAACATTCAACAGACAGATGTCACTGATTTAAAGGAATTTGCTGACATCAGGCGTGAAAGCAGGAAACATTTGGCACAGGGAGTTAAGGTTAAGATCAGCATGTGGGGTGATGTGGACTGGAGCACACACAGGAGAACTGGTCTTGATCCAGCTTCTTGAGACCATTGCCCCATTACACATGGGAGTTCACATCTCTGTCTGCTGCTAAGAAATGCTAATAAGTTTGTAAAATTTATACACTTTCACAATCACTCAGCTGTGTCTGACTCTTTGCAACCCCATGGACTGTAGCCCACAGGCTCCTCTGTCCATGGGGATTCTCCAGGCAAGAAAACAAATTCAGGAGAAGCAGACTAGATATGTCCATCATTAAAATAGGAAATTAGCTCATATGAAGGAAGAATTTAGGACCCAAACTCCAAATGAAAATGCATTTAGACATACTTCCAACAGTTGGGCCAATCCAGTATGGAAAAAATGTTCTATGGGATTATTTGCTACAAAACAAAGGTAAAGACTACAAGCAGTTTGCAACTGATGCTTCCTGTGTTTTAAATTTTTATTTTTGAATGAGAACTTTAAATATTTTAAATAATTGTTGCACTTTTTTTGGTTTTTAAATGATTTTCATTGGCCCTTTATTTTGTGTTAATGTTCCCATCTTTTCATGTTTTTATTATCAACTGTCTTTAGCTGCTGCTGCTGCTGCTGCTGCTAAGTCACTTCAGTCGTGTCCGACTCTGTGTGACCCCATAGACAGCAGCCCACCAGGCTCCCCCGTCCCTGGGATTCTCCAGGCAAGAACACTGAAGTGGGTTGCCATTTCCTTCTCCAATGTGTGAAAGTGAAAAGTGAAAGTGAAGTCGCTCAGTCATGTCTGACTCGTAGCGACCCCATGGACTGCAGCCTACCAGGCTCCTCTGTCCATGGGATTTTCTAGGCAAGAGTACTGGAGTGGCTTGCCATTGCCTTCTCCGTAGAGAACATTAATGTGTTACTGAGTTTATAATCTTATCACCAGATTAGCCTCCAATTAAAATAAAACAAATAATAATAATCTTGTCACCATACATAGAAACATCTCTTATTGTAACTTTGAATTTATTTTTACAGAAAACTTTTTTTTTGAAAAAAAAAAAACCTTCATAGAAAAATGATTCACTGTTTACTGTGTAGTCACATTATTTTTAAAACATGAGAATAAGGTGTTATATATTAAAAAATCACCTAACACAACACTGTAAATCCACTATACTTCAAAATAAAATAAAACTTTAAAAATGAAAAAACATTTAATATGTAGTACAACCTAAAATGATTTATATCGCATTTTTTAAGAGATGAATATAGAATAATTTACGATCTGAGAATTTCCAGGAACTCTGATTTCTTATTCCCGAATCCTGAGGACAACCAGATATTTGAAACACTAGGACCACAGAATCCCATCCCAGCCCTGGGAGGGTCTGGAGGAGAGGATGGGAGCGGCTGGAGAGGCAGACGGAGGGAGGAGACGTCTCAGAGGAGGACAGTTTAAGCGGGGATAGGGGGTGGTTGGGGGCCCCGCAAGGAGCCTCCCTCATCGTCCAGTAGTTAAGACTCTGTGTTGCCAATGCAGGGGCTGCTGGTTCTATCTCTGGTCAAGGAACCCAGATCCCACTCGCGGTGTGGCTTAGACAAAAGATTTTTTAAAAGGTGGAGGGAGGAGGAAGACCGGCCATCTCCTGCCAGGCGCTCCCATCTCCTGTCTCCCTCCCCTCCTCAGGGGCTGTGGGGAATGCAGACAGAGGTCTAAGCTTTCTCATGGAGATGCTTCCAGCATCTTACAGTCCTCTACCCTGCAGAACCAGCTGATAACCTGCATGCTTGCTGTTTCACCTTGGTAACAAGGAGAATCCCACTGTCTCTGGTGAAAAATTATCAAAGGACCAGTGACAAGTGCCCCCAGCCAGGGGTCATGTAAGTACAGCGCCCCCAACAATGGAAAGAGTGCAATCTCAAGAACCAGTAGGGGTAGGAGAGGGAAGGGGTGGCGGGAGTCTCTAGGAACAGTGACAAGAGTGGGGTGGGGTGGGAGTGACACAGGAGGCAGCTGCTGGTGGGGGTGGCGGGAGAGGCTGGGGTGGTGGGACGGACTCTTCTTTGCCTGCTGACTCTCCATTGCTCATCTTCTCCTTCTTGCTCCTCAGCTTCCAGACCAGAAGTGGGCGATCCATCTGTGCCGACCCAGGCCAGGCCTGGGTGCAGAAGCACATCGAATACCTGGACCAAATGTCCAAGTGAGCTGGGAGCAGTGGGACCTTCAGAGTCAAGGAATCATGAGAAGAGGCTGCAGAGCCCCCTCCCCTCCCCAGCCAGCTCCCTCAGCCCAGATGGGCCCTGGGCGAGTCCTGGCCCGAATGAGCGCCCATGCGTGCATTTCCGTGCTCCTGCTCTGATGGGCTGTGCTCTCCTGAAGCTTTGCTGTGATGCTCCGCCTTCTGGGGCCAGAGGAGACTGTGGCCCCTGGCCAGCATCTGTCGTCCCCTTGCAGGTGCTCAGGTCTTGAAATAAATCTGTGCTGCAGAAAGGGACTGGTGGCTTGAATTGGTTCTCTCGCAGACAGCCTGATCATTTCTTTGAAATTACAGACACTTCTGTGGTATTTACTGTGTATCTAGGGCCTTGTAAACATTTCAATAGGAGTAGATGTAAATAGTGGAATGATGGGGGTGTAGTTAGAATCAGGAGGAGGACAAACAGCGACCCCAGTTCAGGGTCCTTAAACAAGAAGAGCGGTGTGAATACAGACACCCATGGGGAGACCCTCTGTTTGCGTGTGCAGAGCTGCGGTGCGCATTGAGCTCACCTCGTCACCCTCTCGTCCAATTGGGCAGAGCAGCTCACCTTTCCAAGAAAGCCCTTCCCCAGGTCTCTGCCATTCAAAACATGTACTTGTCTGTCCACCTGTCAACCTCCTCGTGCTCCCCCCTCAAATCTGTGCGCCCCCCCAAAATCCATGCTCTGTCCCCAAAGCATGCACCCCAACACTGAAGTCCTACAGTCTCCTTAGATGCTGCCTGACCCTTATCCTTGACACCTGGGGTAAAACTGACCTTGGAAATCTGCCCATCCGCCTCACCACCTCCTCAACTAAAGACAGAGGCAGGTACAGGGCAGTGCTCTGCGGGTGTGAGGAGGAAAAGGAGGCAGGCAGGAGGCGGAGGCTGATGCCAGTCTGGCCGTGCCTCACTGTACACAGACTGCAGAAGGGCCTCAGGGACACCAGTGTGGCCCAGCGCACGCCCTCCACCGCAGTCCTTGGGGAAGGCACACCGTGGCTGTCGGCCTCCACCCTGAACTCCTGTGCAGGAAGGATGGTGTTTGACACCAGAGGTCTCTGTCCATCCCTGAGTTTCGTGGTGGGGAGGGGACAGCCACCTACTGTCAGGGGCAAAGTCAGGAAAAGAGCACAGTCTGTTCTCAGAGCCCACAGCTGCCCTGGTCAAGGCCATTTCCTCCCTGGATGGCCCTTCCTCTTCCAAACTCCAGTCCTTAGCACCCCTGTGCTCTTGGGCTCATACAAATCCCATCGGAAAAGTGGTTATCTGCACCTCCATCCACACTAAAATGGGATGGAAGCTCAAATCTCAAAGCCAAAGGGACTAGAGTGAGTGAGGAGGTGGGGAGACCGGGGGTCCCCAGGAAGGACGGGCGGGAGTGCAGGGATGAAGGGCAGGGAGGGGGTGGGCACAGAAGGGGCCACTGACGACCTCTGCAGAACAGGCTCCACAAGTGGCAAACTGTGGCCGTTCACCACCGCCGCCATGCAGGTCGGACTCCTCCTGAGTTACTGGGGTGCTCAGGCCTGCAGGGAGCTGGGTGGATACCGAGCATCCCCTGAATGTGGAGCTATGACTACCGCAGCTGCGTTCCTTCTCCGAGCCCCCTCCTCAGGAATGGAACCTCCATCCTCCAAGCTGCTCCAGATGAAAACAGGAAGTCACCCTTGAAACACCTCTCCCTGACCCATGCATCCATATCTATCAACAAATCTTATCAACAAATCCTGTCAACTCTCTCAAAACCTCTCTCAATTCCAGCCACTGTGGCTTTTCCACCCCAGTCTAAGCTCTCTTCCGCATGACCTCAGGATGTGCCTCAGAAGCAGGTGAGAGCTTGGCCTGTTCGTAGAATCCAACCAGGCACCTGGAGTCAAGGCGGAGCATCAGAAAGACCACAGGCATTCAGAACTGAATTATGTGGGAAGAAATTGCTGCAGGGCTTCAGCTGTAACCTTAGAAGGAGATGCAAGATTCCAGCCACACAGATCACAGAGAATTACAGAAGGATCTAAAGGACTGGTGGATTGGCTTAAAGTGTCCTTTTCACTTTCATGCATTGGAGAAGGAAATGGCAACCCACTCCAGGGTTCTTGCCTGGAGAATCCCAGAAACGGCGGAGCCTGGTGGGCTGCCATCTATGGGGTCACACAGAGTCGGACACGACTGAAGTGACTTAGCAGCAGTGGCAGCAGGGCCAAAGGGGAGGGTAATGAATGTCCTGAAAGAGCTAAAGACAGGAGAAAAGTCTAGCATAGCCATTAGGAATGTGTGCTACACCCTCAGTGAAGGTGCTGGCTTCTGTCTACACAAGTCACACAGAAGGATCACTGGAGTGTCTAGTTAGAACCGAGACGACACCAACCGTGTTTTGTTTCGTTGTGTTGTGGTTTTCTTTCTTTTTTTTTTCAGCGGTGCTGTGCCGCATACGGCCCCCTGCAGTGGGAGCACAGAGTCAACTACTGGACTGCCAGGGAAGTCCCCCAAACCAACCCTTTTTAAAAGATGTGAGTTCCAAGCCTCCTGTTGTCATTTTGACTATTAAAGTAGAGCTGTGTGTACCCAGGCATACTGTAGAGATGATCACACTTGAAATGCACAGGCCTGACTCTCAAGTCTCTGTTGGCCAATGAGCACTCCCCCATGCGAGGTTAGTAGGGACTGGGGGAGACTGCAGCAATGTAGCATGGATACGCCCCTCCCAAATGGGCATGTGTTCCAGTAACTGGCTAAGCGGGAAGAGAGTGTGCAGAATTAAGGACCTACAGTCCAGTCCATGGAAATTGGACTCATTCCCTTTAAGAAACCTGAAGCCACAGGGCGTCCCTTGTAGCTCAGTTGGTAAAGAATCTGCCTGCAATGCAGGAGACCTGGGTTTGATTACTGGGTCGAGAAGATCCCCTGGAGAAGGAAATGGCAACCCACTTCAGTATTCTTGCCTGGAGAATCCTCATGGACAGAGGAGCCTGGCAAGATTACAGTCCATGGGGTCGCAAGAGTCGGACACGACTTAGTGACTAAACCACCACCAATGCTAGGATGGTGATCTGGTGGCAATTACATATAATTAGCCCGTTCCGTTCCATCGCTCAGTCGTGTCCGACTCTTTGCGACCCCGTGGACTGTAGCCTACCAGGCTTCTCCGTCCATGGGATTCTCCAGGCAAGAATACTGGAGCAGGTTACCGTTTCCTTCTCCAGGGGATCTTCCCGACCCAGGGATCGAACCCGGGTCTCCCACATTGGAGGCAGATGCTTTAACCTCTGAGCCACCAGGGTAATCTCAATTTCATAAGATAATAACTCTGTAAGTTAAGAGTTACAGAGTTAACCGATAAGCCTCCAGAAGCTTACAATTAAACATTGATAGTATAGTGTAAATCAGGCCAGGAATGTTAATGTTCATATGCAAAGATGAGTTACAGGCTTATAATCATTTGAATCATGTATATAATCTGGAACTTTAGAGCACTTATAATATATTTTTAAATGATCTCTTAGAGTACATAACAGATTATTCATGTGATTCCAGTATTAAATGTGTAATTAAATAATTTATTTTTGCTTGTGATTTTGAGCTGAGAGGTAGATATAAGAGAACTTGGCTAAGTTAACAAAGAACATTGGAGTATTTAACACAACTTGATTTTCCTATAGTCCTAAGTTTAATTTGCTGTTTTTATAGGAGTGAAGTGCTTTGGAAGATTCTGAGTGGTAGATTGGGCATGGAGAATACTCTTAAAAATTTAATGTGCTAAGTCACGTCTGTTGTGTCCAACCCTGTGACCCCATGTAGCCCGCCAGGCTCCTCTGTCCATGGGATTTCCCAGGCAAGAATACTGGAGTGGGTAGCCATTACCTCCTCCAGGGGATCTTCCCAACCCAGGTATCAAACCCAAGTCTCTTACATATCCTGCATTGGCAGGCAGGTTCTTTACCACTAGCACCAACTGGGAAGCCTAAAATCCAGTATATTAAATTAATTAAAACAGCTTAAATTATTTACAAAAATTTAATCCACAAAGTTTTAAACAGGATTGACTGTTTAAGGCTTGTCTATTCTACTTAATTAAGCATTCATCAAGGACTTAAATTTTGCTAGTTTTATAAATAGGATAAGATGGGTGAGGCATGGGAAGCTATATTTTTAATTTGTTGCTCTACTGAATATTCATTTAAAAATCAAAGTAACTGCAATAGCTTCCGACACACAAAACTTTACCTGCAGACATGAAACAAACTCACACCGATCGAAGTCATCTTCATCTCTTGCCCTGATGACCAAAATATGTTCTATCAGTCTCTCCACTTCCATTCTTCCTACATGCCCTCTGTTCTTCACTACGCCACCTGAGAATCATACCTTTTAGCCACCACACCATTAAACCACCATACCTGCCAACAGAATCAAATCCAAAATCTTTATCAGCATGTCCTGCCAAATGGCCCATCACTGGGACCCTGCCTGTCTCCTGAGGCTCAACCTGCTCCCTCATCTTGATGCTCCAGCCACACAGACATTCTTTTGTCACCTCAAACACACAAACCTCATTTTTTTGCCTCAGGGCCTTTGCATATGCTATTCCCCATCTCCTAGGGCTTCTATTCCACCCACTGTTAGCTACCCAACTCTCATCCATCCTTTCAGTTCAGTTCAGTCGCTCAGTCGTGTCCGACTCTCCGCGACCCCATGAATCACAGCACGCCAGGCCTCCCTGTCCATCACCAACTCCCGGAGTTCACTCAAACTCATGTGCACAGAGTTGGTGATGCCATCCAGCCATCTCATTCTCTGTCATCCCCTTCTACTCCCGCCCCCAACCTTTCCCAGCATCAGAGTCTTTTCCAGTGAGTCAACTCGTCGCATGAGGTGGCCAAAGTATTACAGTTTCAGCTTTAGCATCAGTCCTTCCAATGAACACCCAGGATTGAACTCCTTTAGAATGGACTGGTTGGATCTCCTTGCAGTCCAAGGGACTCTCAAGAGTCTTCTCCAACACCACAGTTCAAAAGCATCAATTCTTCGGTGCTCAGCTTTCTTCACAGTCCAACTCTCACATCCATACATGACCACGGGAAAAACCATAGCCTTGACTAGACGGACCTTGGTTGGCAAAGTAATGTCTCTGCTTTTTAATATACTATCAAGGTTGGTCATAACTTTCCTTCCAAGGAGTAGGCATCTTTTAATTTCATGGCTGCAATCAGCATCTGCAGTGATTTTGGACTCAGTTAAAGACTCTTCTTAGAGCAGCCTTGTGTTAACCTCTAGTATAAGTTTGGTCTCCAGCGACATAGTTTCATAAAAATCCTAGAAATAACACATTATAGCTCTCATCACAACTTGTAACTGTGTCTTTATTATATGATACTATTTCATGAATGGCTTTCTCCCTCACAAGACAGTTCCACGAGGCCAAGTAGCACTGAGTAGGTGAATTAGGAGAGGCAAACTCTTTGCTGATGGCCCAGACATCATCTCCCCAGCCCTGCCTTTGCTATAAACATGGACTGGAAATTCCCCGATGGTTCAGTGGTAAGGACTCTGCACTCTCGCTGCCAAGGGCTTGGGGTTCAGTCCCTGGTTAGGGAACTAAGACTCCACAAGCCATGTGGTGCAGCCAAAAATAAAAAATAAAGTACAGTTTTTTAATGGGCTGGATCAGTAGGTTTCTATCAGACTTTCAGGTTAGGGGGTCTCCAACCTACGGTCTAGGAGCTAAATCCAGCTGCTGCCTGTTTGTTAATAAAGCTTTATTGGAACACAGCCATGCTCATTTGTTTTCATGTGGCCTTTGACTGCTTTTGATATACAAACAAGAGCTGGGCAGGTGTGACAGAGACTTTGTGGGGCCCATTCTCCTCTTTCACTTTCATCAAGAGGCTCTTTAGTTCTTCTTCACTTTCTGCCATAAGGGTGGTGTCATCCGCATATCTGAGGTTATTGATATTTCTCCCAGCAATCTTGATTCCAGCTTGTGCTTCATAGAGCCCAGCATTTCACATGATGTATTTTGCATATAAGTTAAATAAGCAGGGTGACAATATACAGCCTTGATGTACTCCTTTCCCAATTTGGAACCAGTCTGTTGTTCCATGTCCAGTTCTAACTGTTGCTTCCCAATTGGGAACCAGTCTATTGTTCAATGTTCAGTTCTGTTGCTTCTTGACCTACATACAGATTTCTCAGGAGGCAGGTCAGGTGGTCTGGTATTCCCATCTCCTTAAGAATTTTCCACAGTTTGTTGTTATCTACATTGTGGACACACCCAAAACATGCCTCACGTTTTGCCATTCCTACGCCTTTGTCTGAAAGGGTGAGCTCTAGAATCAGAAGACCTCTGTTTGAATCCCAGCTTTGCCCCCTTTCTAGCTGTGTGAGCAAATTACGTCATAGCTCTGAGCCTCTGTATCCTCATCTGTAAAAGGGGATGACAGCTCTACCAATGTCACAGGGCTGCAGTGAGGAAATAATTGTAAATATTTTCAAAATAGTAAGTGCTTCCTGTCTTACGACAACTATCACCCCTGTTGGCAGTTACCTTTGAGTAGAATGTTCCTCTGTCTTTCTCTGCATTTTAAAATCTAATACAGTCTCAGTCTACTTTCTGAGACCCAGGCCAAATGCCATCCCTTTCATGAATTTTCCTCCGCATTCTAATCTAAGGAGTTCTCTCTTGCTTTCCTCTGAAATCCTCACTGAACACTGAGGCCCCACAACTCTGGACAGCCGGGAGTTTCTCAGTTCTCTTCATCTCTTCCCCCAACTAGAATAAAAGCATCTTTACTAATACTTACAGTAATCCTTCTTAACAAAGATGTGTTTAATTAAAAGAAATAAGCATAAACCTCCTAACAAAGAAAATCTCTGGTCCAAATAGCATCACTGGTGATGTCGACCAAACACTTAAAGAAGAATTAACACACCAAACTCTTCCAAAAGACGAGAGGAAGGGCTACTTCCCAACTCACTCTATGGAGGCAGGATCACCCTGATCTCTGAACGTATTTTCACACAAAAGCTTGTACATGAATACTGTTTATAGCAGCACTATTCTTAATACCCACAAATTATGAAACAACCCAAGAGTCCATCAGGTGATGAATGGACACACAATATGAGATATAGCCATACAGTGGAATGTTCCAGCATGGAAGAACCTTGAAAACTTTATGTTAAGTGAAAGGAGTCAGACACAAAAACAACATATAGAATGATTCCCTTCACACATGAAACATCCAGAATAGATAAGTCTATAGAGACAGAATGCAAATTAGTGATTGGCAGGGGCTGGGGGAGAGGAAAAAGAGAGTGGGTTGTCACTGAATATTGTAATACCTTTGCATGTGTGTGTGTGTTTTTCTTATCATTTTCTTTTTAATTTGATTTGTTATGGTCATGCATATTGCAACCAAAGAAAGACAATGCCAAAGAATGCTCAAACTACCCCACAACTGCACTCATCTCACATGCTAGTAACTGCTGCTGCTGCTGCTAAGTCACTTCAGTTATGTCCAACTCTGTGCGACCCCATGAGCTGCAGCCCACCAGGCTCCTCCGTCCATGGGATTTTCCAAGCAAGAGTACTGTAGTGGGGTGCCATTGCCTTCTCCACACACACTAGTAAAGTAATGATCAAAATTCTCCAAGCCAGGCTTCAGCAATATGTGAACCGTGAACTTCCAGATGTTCAAGCAGGTTTTAGAAAAGGCAGAGGCACCAGAGATCAAATTGCCAACATCTGCTGGATCATGGAAAAAGCAAGAGAGTTCCAGAAAAACATCTATTTCTGCTTCATTGACTATGCCAAAGCCTTTGACTGTGTGGATCACAATAAACTGTGGAAAATTCTGAAAGAGATGGGCATACCAGACTACCCAACCTGCCTCTTGAGAAACCTGTATAGAAGAACTAAAAAGCCTCTTGATGAAAGTGAAAGAGGAGAGTAAAAAAGTTGGTTTAAAGCTCAACATTCAGAAAACTAAGATCATGGCATCCGGTCCCATCACTTCATGGGAAATAGATGGGAAAACAGTGGAAACAGTGGCTGACTTTATTTTGGGGGGCTCCGAAATCACTGCGGATGGTGATTGCAGCCATAAAATTAAAAGACGCTTACTCCCTGGAAGGAAAGTTATCACCAACCTAAACTGCATATTAAAAAACAGAGACATTACTTTGTCAACAAGGGTTTTTCCAGTAGTTATGATGGATGTGAGAGTTGGACTATAAAGAAAGCTGAGCACCAAAGAATTGATGCTTTTGAACTGTGGTGTTGGAGAAGACTCTTGAGAGTCCCTTGAACTGCAATGAGGTCCAACCAGTCCATCCTAAAGGAGATCAGTCCTGGGTGTTCATTGGAAGGACTAATGCTGAAGCTGAAACTCCAATACTTCGGCCACCTGATGCAAAGAGCTGACTCACTGGAAAAGACCCTGATGCTGGGAAAGATTGAGGGCAGGAGGTGAAGGGGACGACAGAACATGAGATGGTTGGATGGCATCACCGACTTGATGGACATGAGTTTGGGTGAACTCCGGGAGTTAGTGATGGACAGGGAGGCCTGGCATGCTGCGGTTCATGGGGTTGCAAAGAGGCAGACACGACTGAGCGACTGAACTAAAACTAAATATTGCAACCGTGTGAAACTACTACATGTTGTTGTTGCTTAGTTTCCAAGTCGTGTCCGACTCTTTTGCAGCCCAATGCCACGTAACTTGCAGAATCTCAGTTCCCTGACCATTGACTGAACCCACGCCCCCTGCAGTGGAAGCATGGAGTCCTAACCACTGGCCCACCAGGGAATTCCCTGTAACACCTTTTGGAGTGATGAAAATCTTCTGGAACTAGATAGAGGTGATGGTTACACAAACTGTGAATGTACTAAATGCCACTAAATTTCACATTTTAAAATGATTAACGCAATTAATATTGTGTTATGTGAGTTTTACCTCAATAACAACAACAAAAAGCAAAAAGCCTCCTCTTGAATGAGGAACTATTATTTTGCTTTCAGCAAACCTATAAAGATGAGGCAATCTTTATTGTCCAAAGAGGAAATTATCAGTTAGCTTTTACTTATAACAAGTCACCCTAAAATTTAGTAGATTAAAGCAAGCGTTAACAAGATACCCCTGCACACCTATTAGAATGGTGAAAATCCAGAACAGTACCAGTATCAGATGCTGACAAGGATGTGGAACAACTGAAATTTCCATCCATAGCTGATGGGAATGCAAAATGGTACAGCCACTTTGGAAGAAAATGTAGAGATTTCTTACAGAATTAAATATACTCTTACCATGCAATCCAGTAATTATGCTTCCTGGTATTTTCCCAAAGGAGCTGAAAACTTATGTCCACCCAAAAACCAGTACACAGATGTTTATAGTAACTTTATTCATAATTTCCAAACTTGGTAGCAACCAAGATGTCCTTCAGTAGGTGAATGGGTAAATAAACTGTGTTACCTCCGGACAATGGAACATTCAGTGCTAAAGCACATGAGCCATAAAAAGACAAGGAGGAATTTTCAAAGCATATTACATATCTTAAAAGTGCAGTCTCAATAGGCCAGCACTTTTCAAGTCTCTGTTTGCGTGACACATTCTATTATCTCATTTACCAAGAAGCCAATCTGAAAATGCTGCATACTGCATGATTCCAACTAAATGACATTCTGGAAAAGGCAAGACTATGGAGACAGTGAAGAGATCTGTGGTTGCCAGCTGGGGGTGAGTGGATGGGTGCTGGGGAAGATGAGTGAGCAGCGCAGAGGATTTTTAGGGCAGTGGAAACACTATGTGTGGTACCATATTGATAGATGCCCATAATTACAATTTGCCCAAACCTATAGGATATACACACCAAGAGTGAACTGCAATGTAAACTGTAAACTTTGCAGACTCACAGAGCATGAACTCCTGGTTGCCAGTAGGGAAGGATGGGGGGAAGGGATAGTTAGGGAGTTTGGGTTGGACATGTAATCACTGCTATATTTAAAATGGATAACCAACAAGGACCTCCTGTGTAGTACATGGAACTCTGCTCAATGTTATGTGGCAGCCTGGATGGAAGGAGAATTTGGGGGAGAATGGACACATGTATGTGTACGGCTGAATCCCTTCACTGTTCACCTGAAACCATCATATTATTGTTAATTGGCTATATTAAAAAAAAAAAACAACTATGGCCTTTGGGTGATTATGATGTGTCAGTGTAGGTTCACCAGTTGTGACAAATGTACCACTCTGATGAGGGCTATTGAAAATGGGGAGACTGTGTCTTTGCAGGTAGAGTGTATACAGGAAACATCTATACTTCCCTTCAGTTTTGCTATGAATCTAAAACTGTTCTTTTATGGTTCTGCTGGTCTGAGGCAATTCAGCTGGGGTTCAATGGTCTAGGATGATCTCTCACCAGGGACAGCTCTCCACATGGTCACTCAACCTTTGAGAGGCTATCGTGGGCTGGTACACATAAAGGCATAAAGGTTCCTGGCAGAAAACACAAGTCTCAACAGGTCAGCTGTTTTCAAGTCTCTGTACGATACGTTCTATTATCTCATTTACCAAAGCCTTATAGCCAAGACCAGAGTATGGGACGCGAATTCCCACATGCATGTATACTTGGTGGGGGGGATTTTTGCAGCCCTTTTTGTACATAAGCTACCAAAGGGAAGAAGAAGTTAAATATCTGAACCAAGACCTAATCTCTAACAGCCAAGCTAGAGTTAGGAGAAGTGTTTTGTACAAAAGGGAAGCCTCTCTATTTGACTTAATATCACCAAAGCATATAGGAAATAAATGGTCAGACGGTATCTGAGGAACTCCGTCCATGTGTGGCCACAGAATGGTTTCAATTCTACACTGTAGAACAGACTTCAGCTATGGAATCTTGAATGCAATATTATTGTTTGGGTTTGCTGTATTTTTCTAAAGAGGGTGTGGGCCCCGTCTTGTAGACATCAAGGAAAACAAGAAGACAAGTTGGTTGGATCTGCTATTCCTCTTACAACTTAAAAAGAAAGATTTTCCTGTGTGCGATAGTGACATAGATTAAGATCATGCATGTGGAAGAAAAATGCACACAAAGGTTATTTACAAACACAGATATTTACAGTAAGGACATGGAGGATGTGGCCACCTGCCTCTGCGGAGCCTGGGTGTCTAACATTTACACGACCCACAGCAAGAATCCATAGGAGGCACCCATGTCAGGTGTGCCAATATTCAAAACATAAATGAGTGAACAAATTTAAAAGAACACTGAACTGCTTAA
Source organism: Moschus berezovskii (assembly GCF_049115385.1). NCBI lineage: Eukaryota > Metazoa > Chordata > Mammalia > Artiodactyla > Moschidae > Moschus > Moschus berezovskii. Next base: position 26,404,798 of record NC_142479.1, read on the forward strand.
TATTGCAACCATATGAAAGTAATGCATGTTGTCGCTGTTCAGTTGCTAAGTCGTATCCGACTCTTTTCAACCCCGTCGACTGAAGCCCGCCAGACTCCTCTGTCCATGGGATTTCCCAGGCAAGAATACTGTGGTGGGTTGCCATTTCCTTCTCCAGGGGATCTTCCCCACCCAGGGATCAAACCCACGTCTCCTGCATTGGCAGGCAGATTCTTTACCACTGAGCCACATAAGGAAGCCCGAAACTATTGCATATACAGCCCTAATTCAGGAGTCTATCACCATAGACTGGAGCCCAAAAAAGTGGCAAGAAATTGAACACAGAGCATTTCGGGGGAACAACCCTTTGTTTTACAAGAAAGTATGGTTCTCACACCATCTGAGAGGAAAGATTTTGACAAGTTAGTTGGCTTGTCTTTTCTCTCATCTAAAGTCTTCTGCAGCTCAAATCTTTCCTGCAGTCCAAAGGGGTATCTTTGTCCAGTGTTGGCAGTGGTAACCCATCAGCCTCCACAGCTTTTGGATTCAGGTGCATTTCCTTCCAAAGACATAGAGCAGGAGAGGTGAAAAAGCATTTTCCCTGGAGGCAAGAACAGTGCTTGTCACTAGAATGGATGTTTAGTGTTGCAGATCATGCCAAGCCAGTCCTGAGGACCACATACCAGGAGACTGAGGTGTTTTCTGTGTTCTCTGATGAATTTATTTAGTGTGTGCTTTGGGCTTCCCTGGTAGCTCAGACAGTAAAGTGTCTGCCTACAATGCAAGAGACCTGGGTTCGATCCCTGGGTCAGGAAGATCCCCTGGAGAAGGAAATGGCAACCCACTCCAGTATTCATGCCTGGAAAATCCCATGGACCGGGGAGCCTGGTTGGCTACAGTCCATGGGGTCGCAAAGAGTCAGACACGACTGAGCGACTTCACTTCACTTCACTTACTGTATAGAAAGGGCTTCCCAGGTGGCCCTAGTGGTAAAGAACCCACCTGCCAGTGCAGAAGACTTAAGAAATTCAGAATTCAATCCCTGGATCGGGAAGATCCCCTTGAGGAGGGTATGGCAACCCACTCCAGTATTCATGGCTGGAGAATCCCATGGACAGAGGAGTCTGGTGGGCTACAGTCCGTGGGGTCACAAAGAGTTGTACACGACTGAAATAACTTAGCACAGCACAGCACACTATGATATGAAGAGTCTCCAAAGCAAGGGATCCAATAGGGTTCCCCACTGTCTGCATTTTAAAGGAGTACCAGTCCTGATGCTTTGAAAGTTGGGATGTGCTAGGCAGGTGATAACCACTGTCCCAATATGTCAACCTACTGCATGCTTTGTGTCAGAGTTGCCTCGAAGGACATGACTTACACAGGCTCTGGATGGAACAGTTTACTCAAGAAGAGAAGAGACAGAGCAAGATCAGCTTCAACAGTGAGGGTCAGTCCCCCCACACCCAGCCAGTGGGTGCCATCTTGCAGTTGACTTAGGGCAATGATTTGCATGCTCCCTCTTGGGCTACAAGCGAAGGGCCATTTCCCTCCCCACCAGGAACAGATAGTAGTGGGGTTGGCCTGGTGCCCTATGTGATTACAAGCTTAAGCAAAACAAAGGAGCATACGCTGAGTCCAGAACAGAGTAAGATAATCCCACACAAGGAAATAAGCCCAGAACAGCTGTGCAGCACTTTATCTCTGGGGAAAGAAGTGTTCCAGCCCCAAGACCTCTCTTCTGTGGCCCTGAAGGAGTTGAAAGATTGCATAGACTAGAATGCTTTTCCCAATGCAGTGTGCAGCTGGCCTGAGGGAAAACTAGATCACTACCTCGCCTTTGCGTGGGACTCAAGGTATTTAACTTGAATTCAAGGTACCCTCCTTATTTCCTTACTTCCATACCTTCCTTACACAGCCATCAGAGAAGGCCAGACACCTGGGATGATTTCATTTGGAAACTACAGGTACTCTGGTATTGGAGAAGACTCTTAAGAATCCCTTGGACAGCAAGGAGACCAAACCAGTCAATCCTAAAGGAAATCAACCTCGAATACTCATTGGAAGAACTGATGCTGAAACTGAAGCTCCAACACTTTGGCCACCTGATACAAAGAGCCAACTCATTGGAAAAGACCCTGATGCTGGGAAAGGTTGAGGGCAGGAGGAGAAGAGGGCAACAGAGGATGAGATGGTTGGATAACATCATCGACTCAATGGACATGAGTTTGAGCAAACTCCAGGAGATAGTGAAGGACAGGGAAGCCTGGCATGCTGCAGTCCATGGGGTCACAAAGAATCGGACATGACTGAGCAACTAAACAGCAAGAAGAAAGGAACAGCAAGCAGTGCAGGGAAAACCCACTTGAGGCCTCTCTCCTGAAAAGGGAGCAGTGCATCTGTGCATTCAGCACCATCCTGAGATTTCAAGACCTGCCCAGGATACAGACACAGAACACACGGAGTGACGAGAAAGGAGTGATGGGGGAGTTGAGGGTAACGGCAGACAATTGCCATAGGCCAACTGCAGGTCTGAGAAAGCAGGTGGGCCATCTTAGCTCAAATATGCTGACACTGTAATAGTACAGGGCAGCTCAGCTTCTGCTAGACAAACAGGTTATGCAAGCCTGGGTCCCGGGATGTGGCAAGACCAGTGTTTACAGGCAGAAATGACAGGGCAGTTGGTATTTCTGCAAGGGAAGAAGCTGCCGGGTATGCTAGGCAGTATTGTGAAATATAGTAAGCGCTTCACGTAGTAAACATCCCATCTCAAAGGAAGTGCCTATAACGCGGTTTCAGAGTATAGTAAGTGTTTAGAAAGCACCGGCTGTTGTTATCATCAGCCCCGGAAGACCCCTGAGATTGGAGCAGCTTACAGGGAGCAGAGCACAGCCTGCTCCCTCAACCATGCCAAGCTGAGTAACAGATAGAGGGGATGCTTCAATGTCAACAATGATGCTTGGTGGCATAGGAAAGGAAAATCCATAAAAGACTCAGCAAGTACACGAAAACCACTCGATTAAAAATAAATAAATTTTAAAAAAAAGAAAGAAACACCACTATATTGTGAAATCGGATGTGTGTCTTCATTGCTTCCTTTTGCTGAAAGGATATGCATTCAGTGCTCATCAGACACTTCTTACACTACTTCCCACCCATCAGCCCCCTCGCTTCCTCCGGCCACCACTAAGCAACCAGTCCTGTACAGGCCTTGCCCAGCTCCATGGAGGGGCAGCCTGGCAGCATCTCACCTTTCACAGCCTTCATCTCATCATGCATGCCATTCCTTTCCTGAATCAGGGAGTCTCTGATGCTGAGATAGAGAACCTGCAGGAAACTACTTGGTACTCAGCACCGAGATGCTGCCGCCTGGGTGCTGGGCAAGGACTCACGATGACAGAGACTTGGAAGTCACTGGGGGGCACCCGTAGCAAAGGAGAAAGTCAGCGGGCACACGGATAGAATGGCTCATCCCGTGGGGGTCAGCCAGGCTCTCCCCTCAGCCACAACAGAGCTAGTGCAACAAGCCCTTGGCTGTGGTGGCAAGGATAGAGGTTATGCATGGGCCAAACAGTGTGGCTCTCTCTCATCAAGGCCCATTTAACTATGGCTGCTGCTGAATTCATAACCTTCCAGCAGAAGTGGACGTCAAGTCTCAATATGGCAGCCACGTCCAAGGAGAAAACATAGCCATACAGTGGCATGTTGATTATCTTGGACGTCTGCCAACCTGCAAGGGAGAAGAAGCCAACCTTAGCAGGATTGACACTTATTCCCGATGTGGGGTTTTTCAGTACCAGCAGTACCTTTGCCAGTCCAATGGTCCAAGGACTTAGAGAATGTCTGATCACTCAGTGTGGTACGTGCACAAGATGGCCTCGGGTCAAGGGTTCCATTTCACAAATGGTGTGAGTCAGTGGGCATTTGGGATCCACTTGGTGTTACCATATACTGAAACAGATAAGAGAATGGTGAGGGGTTAATAATTTAGCTGAAGTGAAAACAAACATCAGGGTTGGGACTTCTCCAGAATGCAGTGTATGCATGGGAGTGAAGGCTGTTAGATGATGCCATGTCCCCGGTGGCTAAAACACACAGGAATCAAGGGGTTGGCCTCCATCTTCATATTTCCAGTCATCTATTTGTGATTCCCATCCCTGAAACATTAGACTCTGCTGGATTTCCAGGGAGATGGGAGAGGTGGAGATGAACTAGTGTGAGTGCACAGTATGGGTTCTACTGAACCTGAAAGAACGTGTGTGTGTGTGTGCGCGCGCGCGGGCTCAGTCACTCAGTCATGTCCAACTCTTTGCGACCCCATAGACTAATACAACCAGCTTGAAGCAAGCTTTGTGATGGATTAGACATAATAAAGGCACAGACACCTTGGAGGGAAGCAAGGGGCAGACTGTATTGTGTATTACGTCACATCCTGGCAGCCTCACCCTTTACCTCAGCCACTGCTCAGTCACCACTTTTCTTGCATTAATGTAAGCTTCATGCAGGTGTCTTACCTCATAACTCTAGCTTCCCATGGGGCTTCTCTGATTCTGAGGCATGGAATATGTGAAAGAATGTAACAGACACTCATGAGCAAACCAGAAGTGTGAGGAAATTAGTGTTTGTATGTATGGAGTCTAGGAGATGGTACAGTTCCCTGTCTGCAGGCAACGAATAGAGGCAGACATAGAGGATCATGCCGACACAGGCGGGAAGGAGAAGGCGGGGCCAATTGGGAGAGTGGCTCTGACGCATGTACATCACCATGCATAAAATAGCTGGCTAGTGAGAAGCTGCTACGTAACACATGGAGCTCAGCTCGGTGCTCTGTGACTGATGGCCTAGTCGGGTAGGGTGGAGTGGGAGGGGGGCTCAAAGGGCGGGGATATATGTATAACTACAGCTGATCACAGCAGACACTAACAGAATTTTGTAAAGCAAATATACTCCAATAATAAAATTAATATTTGAAATCCACCCCTAGCCAATGAAGTCTTGCTCTCACCACAGTTTAACACAGTGCTGTGTAACAAACCACTTGAAGCCTAGTAGTAGGAAGTGACAACAGCGGTATTCTACTCACAAATTCTGCGGGTCAGAAATGCACACAGGGCACAGCCCGGATGGCCTGTCTCTGCTTCATGTTGCCTGGGGCATGCCTGGGAAGACACGAAAAGCAAGAAATGACCCAAAGGGATGGGGGGCCATCTGGAGCAGGGCTGTCCAGTGAAAATACAATGCAAGTTGCAAGTTGTTGCTGTTGTATTCTCTAAGTCGTATCCACTCCTTGCGACCCCATGGACTGTAGCCCACCAGGCTCCTCTGTCCCTGGGATTTCCCAGGCGAAAATACTGGAATGGGTTGCCATTTCCTTCTCCAGGGGATCTGCCCACCTACAGATCAAAGCCACGTCTCCTGCATTGGCAAGTGGATTCTTTACTGCTGAACCCCAGGGAAGCCCATATAGTGTTTTACATAGTGTCAAATACACAGGAGAAAAATTAAGACAAGAAATTTGGGCAGTGGGAGGTTATAATTTTAGATAGAATGTCACAGAAAGATTAACCAGAAATCTAACACTTGAATGAGGAGTTGAAGGAGGTTAGGGAGAAAGTAAAACTTTTCTCCCAAAAAAGTTATCGAAGGGAAGAGTAATGTAAGAAGCAGGAACAGAAATCTCTGAGCCAGCCTGAATAATCAAAGCAAAACGAGTGAGGGGAAGAGTAATAGGACCTGAAAACAGAGCATGAACAGGGACCAGATCACATAGGAGCTTGTAGGCTAGGAGAAGGATTGGGCTTTACACTAGGTTGGGATGGAGGATTAAAAAGCCATCAGTGGGTTTTAAATAGGATTGACTTGGCTGATGTATATTTTAACAGGATCACCCAGGCTGCAATGTTGAGGATGAACCGAAAAGGGGCAAGGGCAGAGGAAGAAGACACATCAGGAGGTTTTTGCAAGAATCCTGGTGAGAGACAAGAGTGGCGTGGACCAGGTGGAGAGAGAAGATATGGTGAGGGACAATAAGGTTCTGGACACATTTTTGAAAGTAGACCCACCCCAGTATTTTTAACAGGTCAGATGTGGAGACGAAACAGAGCAGTCAAGGGTTAAGATCCTACGTGAGGAGTCACATGACCAGGTTCACATGTTAGAGCACCCTGATAACAGGCAGTTTGCGCCCTTGAATGGGGTGAACTCCCAAGGAAAACATTCTGATGAGAGGATTCAGTGTCCCTCCTAGAGGAAGGATCCTTCATAAACTAGTTCCTCCCTTTGCCTGTGCCCAGTGGGCAGCTGGGGAAGCCTCATGTTATCCTCACCCCTTCTTCCTGTTGCCTTCTCAGCCTCCTTCCCTTTATTTAGAAATAGCGTGTTATCTATTATACAACCCAGGAAAGCGTTCTGATCTCTGCCCTGTGACTTCCCGCTCCTCCTCTTTCTATAAATACAAGGGCAGAGCAGAGATCCAGGAGAGTCGGAGAGAGCCCCGAAGTCCTCAGTCTGATCCACTGTCTGCACCAGGAAGATGAAGACCTCCATAGCTGCCCTCCCCTTCCTCATCCTCACTGCCCAGGCTGCAATTGGTGAGTTCAGTGAGCCTTCTCCCAGGTGGGCTGGTGGGTGGTAACTTACAGACCAGGGAGGAGACGCAGAGGGACACCTTTGTCCCAACATGGATATAGCCCCGGTTTTAAAAGCAGTAGCAGCAGGTATGGACCTCTCCCTGCAGCCGTTGGTCCCTGGGGAAAGCAGCATACAGCTGACTGGACCCACCTGGGGAAACAGTTCTCTCCCTTTCATGACCAGAATTATCTGACACTTTCTTTTAGCTGACATAGGAGCATTATGGGAGAGATCAAGAAAACTGTAGAAAAATTACAGATCTGTAGAAAGAAGTATAGACTTTCACAATGTTAGAACTATCCTATGCCCTCTAGTGTAAAACTCTCATTTCAGAGAGAAATTGGACAAGCCAGACAAGTGACTCACTCAAGTGTACCTAATCATCTTATTTATTTATGTAACAAATAGATATCTAGTATTTCCTATGCGCAAGCAGGCACTGTTCTAAGTGTCTCATAGATATTAATATATTGGATCCTCCTGACAATGCTGTAGGGTAGACTATCAGCAAACTATATGGATTTACTTATTATTATTATTAATTACTCTCTTACAAGCAAGAGAACTGAGGCATAGGAACCCTAGATAACTTTCTCAAGATCACACAGCCATACGTGGTGGCATTAGGTTACAAGCTAGTTAGGAAGCTGTTATGGGAAGACAACACCCATCTAAGACTTAGTTTTGCAAGCCCCACACATATCATATTAAGCATACTGAAGTGTATACACATGCCTCGTTTAATATAATTCATATGCAACTACATAAGAATGAGCTAAATTTTAGTTATGCTTGCCTAATTATTCTAGTACAGGTCCACAATCCATTTATCCAAATCTTTGGGACTAGATGTATTTTGGAACGCAGATTTTTTTTCAGGTTTTAAAAAGGCAATGCAGTATGACCCAGCAATTCCATTTCTTCTTGAAATAGCCAACAGAACTGAAAGTAGATACATGAAAGAGATACCTATACAACCTTGCTAATAACAGCTTAATTTCTAATTGCCAAAAGGAGGAAGCAACCCAAGTGTCCATTGACAAACAAATGGATTGGAAAACAGGGTGTGTGTATATATATAGAGAGAGTATTATTCAGCCTTAAAAAATAAGGGAATTCTGCCATGTGCCACAACATGGGCAAACACTGAAGACATGATGATAGATGAGATAAGCCAGTCACGAAAGGACAAATAATATGATTCCACTCTTATGAGGTACTTTAAAAGAGTCAAATTCAGAGAGAAAGTAGAATGGCAGTGGCTCAGGGTTTAGGGAAGGGGGAAATGGGGAGCTATTGTGTAATGCGTACAGAGTTTCAGCTTTCAAGATGAAAAAAGTTCCATGGATGGATTGTGGTAAGTTGCACAATATGAGAAGGTACTTAATGCTATTGAACTGCACACTTCGAGATGATTAAAATTGTAAAGTTTATCTTATTTACATTATGTATGTGCTGACTCTTGGTTTATTAGCAACTGCAGACTAAACCCAGATTGCTGCCTATATAGCTCTTGGTACTTCGGTTGACAGCTCTTAAATGTACAAAATCACCTCCAGTTCACCTCAAGCCACGAATATCCCCATCTTCAAGTCTGCCTGCTAGAAATTTTGCTTTTCCTGATTGTGATTTTTGTAACATTTTATCTCAGACAATTGTACTTTTTGACAATTTGAGGAAAATAAAAATTACCTGAAAAACGGCCTGACCCGCTGCATTGCAGACATGCAATCCTTGCAAAGATCGTAAATGACAGTTGTGAATATTCAGATATGATTATCTTTTCCTATCCATGTTCTGAAGGCAGGGAGATAGTGAACAAATGATTATATCAGAGACTTTTTTATTTATAAGATCTAATATAAAACCACTACTTGCAACTTTTTATCTGAATGTTGCCTGTTTAATATATTTTTTTTAAAGTTTAAAAGAGTTTTCTATCTATTGTTAATATCAATTGGATAACATTTTGTCAAGTGTTATTTTTTTCTGATTGCTAATTTGATGCTAGCTGGAATTCAAGAAATGACAGTGAACTTATTCAAATAAAGAAATATTCTAGTAATTTTTTTTAAATTGTAAACTTTGCATTATGTACATTCTATCACATTCTAAAAGAATATATTTTTTAAAAGGTAACACATACCTGGACATTACTTAACATCCCTGGCAGAGTCTGAGAAACACACATTAACCAAACACAGTCATATTTCTGCAGCAAACACATTCGTACTAAAGGAGTAAATAAAGCCTGTAAATAGCCTCACTTCACTTTTGGTGATGTTGCGTCACCAGATCAGTTATAGAAAAATTTTTACTGTTTCCAGAGCCCCGTGAATTCCAGAAATGTGTAGAAAGCATGGTGCATTGGATCACATTATGGAACTATTCAACTGATCTACTCGTGTTGGATGTGCAGTTAGCTTTTTGTATTCAAAGTCAATAGAATGTTTTCCTGTCTCAAACTTTTTCAAAAGTTCCCTGAAAAGTCTCAGGACCTCGATAGAGAAAATGGGCTTGGAGGCAGATCTGGGCCAATGGTTCATTATCCTTGCCTCCCTAGCAGGAGATGGGGTTGAGGAATGAGAGAGATGGAGATGTTGAAACGATGTTGCTTCCCAGTAATTTTTCTTCCCTTCTCTACTGTTTCTCTCAAATGGAAGACATGATGTCAAACCTGAAGTTTGATCTCTCAAGGCCAAACCGGAATCATCACTCAATGTCTCAAGGAGGTAAAGTTTTGTTATGGCATATGTTTTAAAACAGCTAGCAGGTACAAATTGGCTCAAAGACTTCAACCCACCTCGTTTATAGGCCCTGAGAGGGGTCCTGAGGGTGGTGAACATCTCCAAGGGAGTTCAGGATGGGCTGTGGGTCCATAGATGGCCTCTTTCAGAGATGACCTCTATTCCACCTGGCAGTCCCAAGAGTTGGCTCACTGGGGGGAGAGGGGAAGGGTGCTCTCTGACGCCTCCTGCAGGCCTCAGCGCCTCCTTCTTCTGGGAGAAATGCTCCTGCTCTGTCATGGCCCTGCCTGGATGCCCTCAGACACACAGCTCAGCCCTGGGGAGCCTGAAACGTCTCTGGCAAGGAGAGGCCAGCAGGTACTGGAAGAGAAGGAAAACATCCCTTTCCAGTCCTGAACCTTCAGGACTTCCCTGGTGGTCCAGTGGTTAAGAATCCGCCTGCCAATGCAGGACACACAGGTTCCATTCTTGCTCCAGGAAGATTCCACATGACTCCCCGCAAAGAAGAGTAGCCCCTGCTCGCTGTAACTGGAGAAAGTCCGTGTGCAGCAACACAGACCTAGCACAGCCAAAGATAATTAATTTTTTTTAAAGCCCTGCACCTTCTCACTCTTCCAAGTAGGTGAGAAAAAAGGTGGAAAGGATGCAGTTTTCATCAGTTTTGTTTGTTTAGTTGCTAAGTTGGGTCCAACTCTTTCGCCACCCCAAGGACTGTAGCCCACCAGGCTCCTCTGCCTATGGGGTTTCCCAAGCAAGGATACAGGAGAGGGTTGCGGTTTCCTTCTGCAAGTTTTCCTCCCACTCAACCCTTAAGTGATGCTTTCTCTTCTTGCAGGCTTTCACCGGCCCACGGACTGCTGCATGTCTTACACCCCACGAAACATCCGGTGTGTGTTCATGGAAAACTATATAGACACGAGCAGTGCGTGCTCCCGGCCAGCTGTCATGTAAGTGTGCCAAGCTCACTGGCCATCGCTGGGGGCAGAGCGGAGAGGGGAAGGGGTGGCACCCGAGGAATGGATGTCCAGGAAAGTCCCACCCTCTGGATCCTGCCAGGTCAGCAGAAGCATGTGTCCTCAGTAGGATCCTGCAGGGCACCAGGTATGAGATGCTCCCAGTGAAAAGGGAAGCTAGGGAAGGAAGGTGAGAGCGGGAGGGAGGCTGCCCAAGGAAACTCTCTGAGTCGCTGAGGGTGTCAGAGCCTGAGGGAGGGTCTCAGAGAGAAGCTGCTCTGAACTCCTGCAGCAGAGAAAGGGAAGAACTGGCTGGGCTGTCGGGGCGAGGCGCAGGGGGGATGGGGCTCCCTTCCCCCATTTGCTGAAGCCTCTTCTGTTTGTAATCTCTTCCCCCCACCTTCTCCCCAGCTTCCTCACCAAGAAGGGGCAGCGTGTCTGTGCTGATCCTAACAATGAGGGAGTTCAGAAATGCAAGTCGGAGCTGCCGCTGGGGTCAGCTGTCGGAGGACCTGAGATGGCTCTTGCTTGAGCGGGGACGCCTGGACCCAGCTCCCTCTCCTCCGTCTCTCTTGCCCCACCGTCCTCACTGGAGGGCCCTGGCCTGAATTACTTTTTAAAAGGCAACAGTTACTGTTCTGTTCTGATTCCAAAAGCAACACATTCATCAAGAGTATCCGATTTGACTTCACTCCAACTTTTAGAGGGAAAAGATTGTGTAGGAATTGCTGAACTTTGGATTCGTGGGGTTTTTTTATGGTGGGGGTTCTGAACAAGATATCATAGTGCAAGCTTTTTTAAACTAAAAACATGACATTCAAATTCAGACTTAGTATGTGTATTTAACCCATTAATCACTAAACTGATTCAAAGATCATCTGAGGAACAGAGGTTTATATAGTTATTGGAGATGGCATTCTGAAATGTTTGTTAGAGAAAAACAAATTCAAATCCTAGAGGGCAATAAATCTGTAATTTTGGGGATTATCTTTTCTACTAGACAGCAAACCTTTGGATCTGTGCTTAACAATAAAATTACAAATCAGTCTCAGTCAACAAGCAGTTTCATGAATTCTGGGTGCTGGTCAACAGTATATAGACCATCAATCAAATGTACATTTCCCATACAGATTAAGGAATCCTGGGTGAGTCCTTCAGACAGTGCTCCAATATGACATTGAAAGGCCTATCCTCATCCTTTTGCCTTAATGCTATGCTTTGGATTCTTTTATTTCTTACCAGATATAATTTCCTGAATGATATCTCCTCTAAAGTTAAAGGACATTGGAAAAACACTTAAAACTAAAGTTAATATCAATTTTAGATTCATATCTATTAAAGCATATACATTTCTATTTATAATTAGTAAATCAATCAACTCTTGCATAAAATTCAGAAATAAAGGCCTGAATTCTAAACAACAACTCATTTTTTTTTTTTATTCAAAAAATGTTTAAGATTTTTTTCCAGGCCAAGTTGGCAGAGTAGAAAGGCCCTGAATTCACCTCCCCTCATGAACACACCAAAATCACAACTTGGCTAAGAAGTTTGTTCGGCTTTTCCGTAAGACGGTATAGAAAAACCAAAACGAACATTTTGGCCAACCCACTACTTGCAGAGCAACTATCAATGGAAAAAAATAAAAACAAACAGAACCTACCAACAAGAAAATATCTTTTACAACCAAAGATGTTAAAAGAGGAATCACAACAATACGGTGCTGGCTTGGAGCAGACTCATGATCCGTCAAGTCCCATATTCCCGGGTGGGTTTCCCAGATGGCGCTAGTGGTAAAGAATCCACCTGCCAACGCAGGAGAAGCAAGAGACTCAGGTTCACTCCCTGGGTCGGGACGATCTTCTGGAGTAAGAAATGGAAAACCACTCCAGTATTCTTGCCTGGAGAATTCCATGGACAGACGAGTCTGGCAGGCTACAGTCCATGGGGCCTCAAAGAATTGGACACAACTGAGCACACCCCCATATTCACCCTTATAGGTGGCCCACAGACTAGAGAATGCTTATATTGCAAAGGTTCTCCAACAAGAGTGAGAGGTCTGAGCTTCACTTCAGGCTCCCCAGCTCAGGGGCCCTGCACTGGGAAGATAAGCCCCCAGAGTATTTGACTTTGAAGGCCAGCAGGGCTTATAATGGGAAAGATTGAGGGCAAGAAGAGAAGGGGGCAACGGAGGATGAGATGGTTGGATGGCATCACTAACTCAATGGACATGAGTTTGAGCAAACTCCAGGAGATAGGGAAGCCCAAGGAAGCCTGGCGTACTGCAGCCCATGGGCTCGCAAAGAGTCAGACACAGCTGAGCAACTAAACAACAACAGCAACAGGGCTTAATTTTGGCAGTCCCAGAGAACTGGAGGAACAGAAACTTCACTCTGAAAGAGAACACACACAAAATCTTGCAGCCTCTAGGACTCAGAGAAAAAGCAGTATTTGATAGGAGCCTGGGATCAAACCTCCCTGCTGATCTTGGAGGGTCTCGCCAAGAGGCAGGACTCAGCTGCAGCTCACCCTGAGGACACAGACACTGGCGACAGCTGTCCTTGGGAACTCCTACTGCCACATGGACACCTCGCAGTGGGCACCATTGTGGAATCCTTCCTCTAGCTTATTGCCCCCAGAGCCAGCCAGGCCTGGTCCAACAGCTTGTAAGAACCAGTGCTGGCTTGTCTCAGGCCAAGCAACTAACTGGGCAGGAACACAGCCTCCCTCACCATCAGTAGACAGGCTTCCTTAAGACCCCATTGAGCACACAGTTGCCTCTGGACATGACCCAACCCACCCAAAGTCCCAGAATCCAGCTCCACCCACCAGTGGCAACCGCATGGCTTACAGAACCAACCTGTCCCCCAAGGGGCCAGACCCTACTTTGGGACCACCGGGGCCTCAGTCCTGAGCACTCGTAGGCTGACACAAGCTTTGGGACAACCTGAACTTGTACCCAACTGTGTCAGAAACCACTCCACCTCACCAACACTAACGATCTGACACCAACTCTAGGACCCCTGAGCCCTGCAACCAGACTCCAGGACTCAGCTCTCCCTGCCAATATTCTGGCACTAACCCCAGGACCTGGCTTTACCACCACTCGGTGGGCCACAGCCCCCAGAGTCTTCTAGTCTTGAGTCCACCCACCATGGAGCCAGCACTAGCCCCAGGGCCCCTGGAGTTCTGCAGTCAGATGCCTTGTGACCAGACCCCAGTAACCAGCAGCCAGCAGCCTCTATACTAGGAAGTGCCTGGTAAATAAACAGACCAGGGTCAACCAAGCCTATCAAACCACCCACATAGCTTGCCACAACAAAAGGAACCACACAGCCCTCATGGGGGGAGTCCCCAGAGCTTGCAGCTTGGACGACAAGAGGGGTGTGCACTTCTGGGGTGCACAGGACATCTCCTGTGGAAAGCCATTTCTCCAAGGTTAGGAAATGCAACTCACATACCAGACGCATAGAAATACCAACAGCAACTTAGGCAAAATGAGGTGCCAGAGGAACATGCCCCAGACGCAGGAATAAGATGAAACCTAAGAAGAACTAGGTAAAGTGGTGAAAACAAGAAAAGAGAACTAAGCGAGCTGAAGATGGGCAGTCTACCTGAGAAAAAGTTCAGGGTGTGGATCACGCATGCATGTGTGCTAAGTTGCTGCAGTGATGTCTGACTCTTTGCTACCCTATGGACCGCAGCCCGCCAGGCTCCCCTGTCCATCAGGTTTTCCAGGCAAGAATGCTGGAGTGGGTTGCCATGCCCTCCTCCGAGAGATCTTCCCCACCCAGGGATCAAGCCCGAGTCTCCTGCATTGGCTGGTAGGTTCTTTTTAGCGCTAGCATCACCTGGGAAGCCCAGTGACCGTAACAGTGATTAAAGAACTTGGGAGAAGAATGGATGCACAGAGCGAGAAGTTAGAAGTCTTTAACAAAGAGTTAAAAAGAGATGACAAAAACAGCCAATAAAGTAAAAAGTACGCTAGAAGGAATCAGCAATAGATTCAATGACACAGAGGAATGGGTCAGCCATTTGGAAGGAGGAGGTAATAGACATAACTGATGCCCAATTCTCTCTCTGGCCCATGATCCCCTCTGGAAGACTCCCACGGCAGATACCCTTCTTTATTTAGAGAACTGTACTTGCAGCTTGGTCCTGGGTCGAACCTCTGACTGTCCAAAAGTGGGGACTGGCAAGGTCCTTACTTGTTTTTTGGGCCCAAGATTCTTCTCCCAACACCTCCCAACTGATCTTTGGCTTCCCTGGGGTCCTACTGGAAAAATGTTTTCTCGAGGATCTTCTCCATCACCTATGTAAAGATATAAGTTTTTCAGCCACTTCGTGCGTTGCCATCAAATTGACAAAGGTCCTTTATATAGAACAGAAATTTCTCACCTTATGGTTAGCTTTCTGTCATCTTTTCTGATCCTTTACTGTTACTATGAGTTTGTTTTTTTTTTGTGAAAACTTTTATATTTGGAATTAGCCAGCTGGACTCAGTTCCAGTCAGTCAGTCAGTTCAGTCGCTCAGTCGTGTCCGACTCTTTGCGACCCCATGAATCACAGCACGCCAGGCCTCCCTGTCCATCACCAACTCCCGGAGTTCACTCAAACTCATGTCCATCGAGTCGGTGATGCCATCCAGCCATCTCATTCTCTGTCATCCCCGTTTTCTCCCACCCACAATCCCTCCTAGCATCAGTCTCTTTTCCAGTGAGTCAACTCATCGCATGAGGTGGCCAAAGTATTGGAGTTTCAGCTTTAGCATCAGTCCTTCCAATGAACACCCAGGACTGATCTCCTTTAGAATGGACTGGTTGGATCTCCTTGCTGTCCAAGGGACTCTCAAGAGTCTTCTCCAGCACCACAGTTCAAAAGCATCAATTCTTCGGCAATCAGCTTTACATCCTAGTCAGAAGCCAGCTTTCTTCTCTCCATCAGGCCTGATCAGGGTGTTGACCTTAGCCACGTCAATGTCATAGAGCTTCTTCCCAGCCTATTGAATCCAGTGCTTGTTGGCCTCGACAGCCACAATGAACACCAGTGTGTTTTGGTCTTCTGTTTTCTTCTTGGCTGACTCGGACTGAGGGAGAATTTGATGATGTCATAGCGGTCAAATTCATTTCTCCTAGGGCAGTCTTCCAAGGATATTCGGGCTGCCTCCTGAGCTGCAGTGTTTTGGGCTGCCTTTTTTGTGAATCTTAGCCACAGTTTTTGTGGCTGTGGACGCCTTTCAACACTGCCTTCAGAGCCTTTGCTCTGGCTTGGGTTTTGAAAGGGGCAGGGGCTTCCTTCTTCACCTTTGGCACCATCTTTGTGAAAAGCTGAATTTATTTTTAATGTGCCTTTTATTTTCCCACTTATTCTGTCATTTCAATGGAGTTGGGGGAAGGAAAAGAGGCAGCACAGATGCTAAGAGTTCTGGCCTGTATTTTGGCCCCTGTATGATCTTTCCTATTGCTCTCATTACTTAGGGTGTCCACAGAAGCTTTTGACTTCTCTCGAGCTATTTTTTGGTTTTTTGTTTGTTTATTTTTTGTTTTGTTTTGTTTTGTTGTTTTAGCAGAGAAAGATTTATTGCAAGGTCATGAAAAGAGACAAGCTGATTCATGCCCTAAAAAGCCTTGAGCTCCCCAAAGGGTTTCGGCAAAGCATTTAAAAAAGTCGGGTGAGCGCGGGGAGGGTTGCAGGGTATGTGATCAGATTGTGCACAATTCTCTGATTGGCTGATGATGAGAGAACAGGGTGGTGTCACAAGGGTTAACTTTACCAGGACTTAGGCTTCAAAAGTCCTTAGGCGTTTGAACTGTGGTGCTGGAGAAGACTCTTCAAGAGTCCCTTGCACTGCAAGGAAATCCAACCAGTCAATCCTAAAGGAAATCAGTCCTGAATATTCATTGGAGAGACTGATGCTGAACCTGAAACTCCAATACTTTGGCCACCTGATTCAAAGAGCTGACTCCTTGGAAAAGACCCTGACGCTGGGAAAGATTGAAGGCAGGAGGAGAAGGGGATGACAGAGGATGAGACGGTTGGATGGCATCACCAACTCGATGGACGTGAGTTTGAGTAGGCTCTGGGAGTTGGTGATGGACAGAGAAGCCTGGCGTGCTGTGATCCATGGGGTCACAAAGAGGAGGACACAACTGAGCGACTGAATTGAGGCTCCAGGAGGCCTGGGGCTATGAGCTCCTGGTCATCCCGTAGGCAACATCTTCCATCTGATGAGGAGTTTTCACACCTGTAAAACAACTCAGGAAATGTGTATCAGATACTATTATATAGGTACTTCAGAGAAGAGCTAAAGCAGAGGATATGGGTGACAAGTCTGTCCTGAGAAGGCCCCAGAGGGTCCTGCTTGGTTATCATTCCCCCCTTTTCTTTGATACTCTTGAGATTTTGTTTCAGAGGCTTGAAGATCTCAAAGAACTATTGGAGTAAAGCAATGCTAGCCCTAAGGGCAATGTGTGTGGTTTTGCTGGGTCCTCCGGCTGGCTGACTTGCCAGCTCAGTAGAGTGAACCGGGGAGCACAGACCACCTGGGCTGTAGGCCAGGTGCCTCCTGATCAAGGCTTTGGTTCACAACAATGGCAGCTGAAAAGAAATGAGGGGTGAAATGAGACTCTCCTTCCTGACCGAGCACCCGGTCAATCACAGCTGTTCTCTGAGCTCTTTGAGGAGACAACGCAAAGTTGTGTAAAGTCAGTTACTTAATACTGTCTTTTCACGGTTCCTCAAAAATAACGTGTTTGTTCTCTTTTGTTTCCTTGCTCTCTGTGGCGACTCCGCAAAATGCCCCCTGCTCTCAACCCTCCCAGCAAAACTCAATCCACTTAGATGCCACCATAAAATCTTCCCTCACTGTCCCAGTCAGATCACCCCTCTCCCTTTCTCTAGAATCCTGAAACAGATATTTATCATCACTCGGGCAGACAATGATTGACTGTGCTGTGCTGTGCTTAGTCGCTCAGTCATGGCTCTTTGCGACCCCAGGGACTGTAGTCCACCAGGTTCCTCTGTCCCTGGGATTCTCCAGGCAAGAATCCTGGAGTGGGTTGCCATTTTCTTCTCCACAGGATCCCCTGGACCCACGGATTGAACCCGCACTCTTGCACTGGCAGGAGGATTCTTTATTGGTGAGCCACCAGGGAAGCCCTGGAAAAAGTTTAAACATGCTCAGTAAGTCTGACAACCAATTTTTTAATTTTTAAAAGTAAAAATATTGGGACTACCCTAGTGGTCCCATGGTTAAGATTGCATGCTCTTTGCATTTGTGCTTTTTTAATAAAATTCTTTTTTAGAAATAAAAAAAAAAAAAAGAACCACTGCATGAAATATAACTATAATGAGGTCTGAGACCACACCTCGTTAACCTCCAAATTTCCCTCCTACTCCTAGGATATGGCAAAAATCCAATAAACTATGTAATAAATGACACATATGTGTAAAATTTCCATATTTGATAATCATTATAACAACTACAGTGATTAACACTATATCAACAAATAGTTGAAAGACATATTTATTCATTTGACATTCATTCTGTTATCAAACATGTATTAGGTGCCCACTATCTACCAATTATCAGGCTAGGGATTGTTGATACATTGATGTGCCCTATTCTGCAATATAAACATTTAAAATCGTCTTTCAATTAGTCATGCTTAGGGCTTCCCTGGTGGTTCAGATGGTAAAAAAACCTGCAATGCAGGTGACCCAGGTTCAATCCCTAAGTCAGGAAGACCCCCTGGAGAAGGAAATGGCCACCTTTTTGCCTAGAGAATTATTCTTGCTTGGAGAATCCCATGGACAGAGGAGCCTGGTGGGCTACAGTCCATGGGGTTGCAAAGAGTCGGACACAACTGAGTGACAAACACACAGTTAATTAAAATATGGAAAACCAGTAAGAGTTCTCCAGCAAAAAAAAAAAAGATTGCATGCTCCCTATGCAGGAGGCATGGTTTCCACCCCTCGAGGGGGAACTAAGATCCCACTTACTATGTGGTGTGGGGGGAAAAGAAAGTAAAAATTTTACAAGTGCAAAATAGCTAGAAAAACATGTGCTTTAAAGTTGTAAAAAATATATATATACATTTAATATTTCACTTTTAGAACCATAGACAAGATTTTTAAAGTAATGTAGCTCACACCCTTTTCTCTTGAAATGGATCAGGGCTGGGGCAGAGGGCCCACTTGATTATGGACGGTGGGGTCTGTATTTGTCACAAACAAGTGACGTAGCAAAGAAGTAAACATATTAAGGGTCCCACCCACCCTTTCAGTATTATTCAAGTTTTTAAAATCAATGCAAACGTGTTGATTTGAAAAACATTTTTTTAACATTTTTTAAAAGGCACTCCTGTATACTCACCAGTGGGCCATAGAAGAACCTTTAAGGTCTCTGATTATGTTGCCACCAAAGTCCATTCACCCCACTGTTTTGTAATTTTCATTTACTTTTTTGAGTTCCCTCTTCAAGCTATGAGGTCAGGGTCACTTCCAGGCTGAGTCCATGATATTAGGACAAAGAAGGGATGTGGTCACTAAACCCATTCTCTCTTCCCACTGGGCACATAGATAATCTATATTTTTCTTACCTTTGCCGTTAAGCTGGAGTCAGCCCTGGAGTGTAAGTGAAAGTAATTTATACTATTTCCAGAAATAGGCCATGAAAATCTGCCCATCCTCCTCTGCTTCTCCCCTTTGGCAGCAAACGTGGAGGCTCCTTTTTTGAAAATCTTCGCAAGATAGAAGATGTGAAAAGTATCATCAAGAGGGAAAAGAATTGCAGAAAGAAGAGGCAAAAAACCTCTCAAAAATTAAAAGGCAAAGAAAAATGAGTGTTTTCTAAGTAAATTACAAATTAAGATTCTGCTTACTCCTAATTTTTACTGTTCAGCCATTTTTCTTTTTTTTAATTAATTAATTTATTTTAATTGGAGGCTAATTACTTTACAATATTGTAGTGGTTTTCACCATACATTGACATGAATCAGCCATGGGTGTACATATGTTCCCCATCCTGAACCCCTCACCCACCTCCATCCCCATCACATCCCAGCCATTTCTCTTGATCTTAGCTCTCTGATTCCATACATTCCAGAGTGTTCAATGGATTTGTAACTATTAAATAAAAATAGCTGTCATTTATTAAATCGTGTAAAAGTGTTAAAATTAAATTTTATTGATAAAAAAATGGGTGCATGAAAAAACCTTGCCCAGCTCATACACACACACACACACACACACCCAACTGCTGACCTACCGCAGACTGTGACATGAGCAAGAAATAAACCTTCATTTAATGATTCCCCTGAGATTTATGGGTTGTTTATTATAGCAGTGAGCATATCCAGGTTAATGTAGGTAGGAACTCAATAACTGCTTGAAAAACAAAGACTCTCCTCTAGAGATCCAAGCAACAACTTGGCAGGTAGGCTAGTCTCCACAAAAACAACTCACATTCTTGTCCCAACTCACATTCTTCCCAGAAACAGCTTGTTTCCTTACATTGTTGCTGATGACAATTTCTATCCCTTGACTCCAGGCATTTAAACAGTGTTATTATAGACAACAATACAGAAAATTTCGAATAAATGACAGCCTTGGCACCCAACCATGAGAATTCAGCTATTTCCTGTGAGATATACATACTTAGACCAGTTCAATTCATCCTTCTTCTGAAACATATACTTACAGGAATTTCCTCAATGGTCCAGTGGTTAAGAATCTACCCTGCAATGCAAGGGATACATGTTCGATCCCTGGTTGAATAACTAAGATTCTGCAGAGCAACTGAGCCCACGAACCACAGCTAGAGATTCCATATGCTGCAAGGAAGGTTCTGCATGCTGCAACTAAGACCCAACGCAGCCAAATAAATATTTTTTAAGTAAATAAATAAAACATATACTTAAAGATCATTTGCTATCTTCTAGGCCTGGACAATCGCATGGACAGAGCAGCCTGGTGGGCTGCAGTCCATAGGGTTGCTACTAGTCAGACACGACTGAGCGACTTCACTTTCACTTTTCACTTTCACGCATTGGAGAAGGAAATGGCAACCCACTCCAGTGTTCTTGCCTGGAGAATCCCAGGGACGGGGGAGCCGGTGGGCTGCTGTCTATGGGGTTGCACAGAGTCGGACACGACTGAAGTGACTTAGCAGCAGCAGCAGGCCTGCCCTGCCTCAATGAGTGGAGGAGAGAAGATGGAAATAGCCTTCTAACCACAAAAGCAAGAAGAATGGGGCAAGGGCCCCCCTTGCAAGAGCATGGTCAAGGCCACTGGATTGAGAGATGGAAGAGTGGATTGGTCCTGCATCCAAATCATTTCATGAATGTGAGTGCGTCTCTGCCCTTCCTGAGTCCCAATTCCTCCTTTATAAATGGCCCATGTAGACAGATCTAAGGGCATAGCACCGAGCTGCCCCTTCACAGAAAGCACATCAGTCATATGATCCACGGATGCGGCTTCAGAACAGTTTCCAGCACTGAGCTCCAGGTCACTGCTAGTCCAAGAAACCTGCTAGCTGCCTGCCAGAGTCCCTTGGACTACAAAGAGATCCAACCAGTCCATCCTAAAGGAAATCAATCCTGACTATTCATTGGAAGGACTGATGCTGAAGCTGAAACTCCAATACTTATGGCCACCTGAAGTGAAGAACTGACTCATTGGAAAAGACCCTGATGCTGGGAAAGATTGAAGGCAGGAGAAGGGGGTGACCGATGATGACATGGTTGGATGGCATCACCGACTCAATGGAGATGAGTTTGGGTAAACTCCAGGAGTTGGTGATGGACAGGGAGGCCTGGTGTGCTGCAGTCCATGGGGTTGCAAAGAGTCAGACATGACTGAGTGACTGAACTGAACTGAACCCCAAATAAGGCGTCCTCTAGGTTCCCATTAAGCTTCTCTGTCACGAAGCCAGAAACCGGAAGAAGGTCCCAAAGAGGTCTACTCCCTGAACTCAGAAATGTCTCAGACTAAAGGTTTTATAGAGAAGTCAAACCAAGCAGGATGATTTTAGAGACACTTGATTGGGACTCCCGTGGTTCTTCTCCATAGCATAGTACTTAAGAACACGGACTTGGAAGACTTCCCTAGTGGTCCAGTGGCTAAGACTCCATGCTCCTAATGCAGGGGACCTAGGTTCCATCCCTTTGTCAAGAAACTAGGTCCCACATGCCACAGTTGAAAATTCTTCATGCCACAGCTAAATATCTCATGTGCCACTATGAAGATTGAAGATGCTGGGTGCTGCAACTGTGTGCTGCAATTTGACTCAGTACAGCCAAATAATTAGATAAATATTTTTTTAAGAAAAGAACATAGACTTGGGAGCCAGACTACCTGATCGGAGTTTGAAGCCTGATTTCACGTATCAACTGTCAGAGCTTGGGCAAGTTATGGACGCTTTTTGTGCCTCAGTTTCCTCAACTGGTAATATAAGGCTTAAAATGCCTCATATTCATGAAGCATTTGGGACAACAGCTAGTGTGTATTAAAGTGTGTGTGTGTGCACCTGAGGTTGCCTCAGTCATGTCCAACTGTTTGCAACCCTGTGGACTGTATCGTCTGTCCATGGGATTCTCCAGGCAAGAATACTGGAGCGGGTTGCCATGCCCTCCTCCAGGGGATGTTCCTGATCCAGGGGTCAAACCCACGTCTCTTATGTCTCCTGTATTGACAAGTGGGTTCTTTACCACTAGCACCACCTGGGAAGCCCCATATTAAAGTAAAAAGCTTGTTAAATAAATTACCTACTGAGTACCATGGCACTTCTTCACCCCCAGGGGACAGTGAAGGAGTGAGGATGAGATTGGGAGCCAAAGGTTCTGCTGAAGAGCTTATGCGAGGATTTCCAAGACTGGAGACATTATCCTGTTACCCCATATCCCCTCTGACCTCTGGCCCCCATACAGCCTTGTTCTGGGGCCTGGAACCAGAACTAGGTACAGGACACATCCCAGCCTTGAGATCTTGAGCTGAGGCTGAGCCAGTCTCCCCTCCCCACTGGGCTTGTGTTATTTCTATGACTAAGGAAAGGCTTATGTCAGAGGGTTAAACAGGGCTTCCCAAGTTGATCAGTGGTAAAGAATCCTCCTGCCAATGCAGGAGATTCAGAAGACGTGGGTTCGATCCTTGGGTCAGGAAGATCCCCTGGAGTAGGACATGGCAACACACTCCAGTATTCTTGCCTGGAGAATCCCATGGACAGAGGAGCCTGGTGGGCTACAGTCCATGGGGTCACAAAGAGTCAGATATGACTGTGTGACTGAGCGTGGGATAAAAAATTAAAAAATCATAGCTAAAATGTGGCAATAGAAAGGGTTAAACATATTCCCACTAAAGTGGAGGTCAATTTCCTCTCTGAAATCTTGGCTCTCCAGGCTTTCTGCACTCCACCCTCAACACATGTGCAGGATGTGAAATCTCTGAGGGATCTACTGCTTCCTATTTCCCTTGGAAATCCTAGTTCCCTTACTGAAAAAAAAAAAAAATTGTCTCGATGAATATTTCTGAAAACTTCCGAAGCCCCTACCAGCCTACCTGTCCTCCTGCCGCTGTTCCTCCACGGGAGGATGAAGGTCTCCATGGTGGCCGTCTCCTTCCTCCTCCTCCTCCTCAGCATCACTGTGGCCCTTGGGTCCAAGAATGAATCCTCTTCAAGTGAGTGCAACACGTTCCAACCTAGTCCCTATGGGATAGCAAGCAGGAGCCAGGTTGCTGGGATACGAAGAGAAAGGGGCTCCAGAAGGAGGTCTAGTGTCTTCTTTTCTTTATTACTGAAATATAGTTGCTGTGGGCTCCCCAGGTGGCTCAGTGGTAAAGAATCTGCCTGCCAAGCAGGAGATGTGGGTTTAATCCCTGGATAGGGGAGATCCCCTCGAGGAAGACATGGCAACCCACTCCAGTGTTATTGCCTGGAGAATCCCACGGACAGAGAAACCTGGCCGGTTACAATCCAGGGGTCGCAAAGAGTCAGATACTATTTAGCGACTAAATAACAATATCATTGCTATACAAAATTGTATAGACTTCCCAGGTGGCGCCAGTGGTAAAGAACCCCACTGCCAGTGCGGGAGATGCAAGAGACGGGCTGGATCCCTGGGTGGGGAAGATCCCCTGGAAGAGGATACGGCAACCCACTCTGGTACTCTTGCCTGGGAAATCCCATGGACAGAGGAGTCTGGTGGGCTACAGTCCATGGGGTCACAAAGAGTCAGACACAACTGAAGTAACTTAGCATGCATGCATATACAAGGTTGTGTTACTTAAGGTGTTTAATATAGTGATTCATAATTCTTAAAGATCATATTCAATTTATAGTTATAAAAGATTGACTGTATTCCCTGTGTTGTATTGTAGCTTATTTTATACTTAATTGTTTGTACCTCTTAATCACCTAGCCCAACTTTGCCCCTCCCCTTTCCTTCTCGCTACTGGTAAATACTATTGTTCTCTATCTGTGAATCTATTTCTTTTTTGTTCTATTCATTTATTTGTTGTGCTTTTTAGATTCGATATATGATACTGTGTTTATTTCTCTCTGACTTATTTCACTTAGCATGTTACATTGCTGTGGAAGTCACTCAGTCATGTCCTACTCTTTGCAACCCCATGGATACAGTCCGTGGAATTCTCTAGGCCAGAATACTGAAATGGGTAGCCTTTCCCTTTTACAGGGGATCTTCCCAATCCAGAGATCAAACCCAATTCTCCCGCATTGCAGGCAGATTCTTTACCAGCTGAGCCACAAGGGAAGCCCAAGAATACTGGAGTGGGTAGCCTATCCCTTCTCCAGAGGATCTTCCCAGCCCAGGAATCGAACCAGGGTCTCCTGCATTGCAGGTGGATTCTTTACCAACCAAACTATCAGGGAATCACTTAGCATAATGCCCTCCAAGTCCAACCAGGTGGCTGCGAATGGCAATATTTCATTCTTTTTATGGCTGAGCAGTATTCCATTGTGTCTGGTGTCCTCTTAAACTGGTTTTATCCTCACGTTGCCCAGGACCAGTCCCCTCCCTGCCAACACCATGCAGTGAGGCCAGGCTATCTCTTCACTCCCTCCATGCCTCTCTCTTTGCCATTAAACTAAAGACAGGCCCATCCCATTTGGGCTCATTATCCCCCAGGAGACTGGGGAGACGTGTTTGGGACCTTCAAGGTCACTTTGTCCCTTTACCCCCTGGGATTTGGGTCCAGGCTGCTTCCAGGGTCTCCCTACCCCATGAGTGCAGCATCACTTAGGTATGTACTTGGGGGAAAGGAACAGTTGTGGGGGGGCCCCCTAGGCCACCATTTTTCAGCTTGTTTCTTCAGAAGAGTTGCCTTTACAGGCAACCCAAGCTATTCCTCACTCTGCAATTTTGCCTTGTTTCCTTTATAGAAACTGAGGGGAAACATAGAAGGCTGTTGAAATAAAGCTAGACTAAACTGGGTGGAATGGGGACGGTTTGCTTTGCTTATCTGAGGAGTCACTGGGCAGCTCAGAGGAATGCAGTGACAGAGTTCTCAAGGACCAGGGGGTCCCTTATTCCACTCTTTAGGGGGTGAGAGTGCTGCTGGAGATGGCACTGAATAAGACGACCAGCCCTTCCCTTGCCACCCAAGCACCTTGGTGATCCTGAGCCCATCGATGTGCACTCCCACATTTCTGTCCAGGTTGGTCGCATAACATGATGGCCCCAATCACTGCACCCCCTACCTGCAAGGCCCTTGATCTGAAACCCCTCCCCTGCAGCCCCCATAATTCAGTCTTGGTGTGACATTGTTGTCACCCCCTTGCACCTCCTACAAGAGCCATGAAATTTCAGAATCAAAAAATAACTGATAAACACAGTGATTTTCAGTGTTTTAGATCAGGAAAATTTTTCTTCAAGCAAAATCTTACACAGGAGGCCCAAAATGTAAAACAGGGGAAAAAGGCAGATGGGGTCTTATACCCATGACTCAGCTCCCACAGGGAGCTGTGTGTAAGATGCAGTCACCCGCCTTGTTCACAGATAAGGAGACGTGGGGGGTGATGGGTGCAAAGCCAGCAGAGGCTGGGTGGGGTTAGATCTGGGAGTCCCAGCTCCCTGGACATTGTCCGTGGGGCTTGGTGTGGGCATCCTGCCCTCTTGGCAGGGCGTGGGTTCAGTGGGGATCAGGCAGGATGGGGGCACTGGAAGGGATAGGAACTGCATTCCCAATCCTATTGGGATTGTTTCCCCCTAATATCCCTTCTCCCCAGGGATGCTGTGTGCTCGCTGAAATCTGGACTTTGCTGCTCTTCCATCCAGAGTTCAAAGTCATCAGCCAGTCCTTTGGGGATGGGGTGGCAATTGTGGTGGTCTATGCGCAGGTTGGAAAAGAATTTCCAGACATGAGGCAGAATGAGAGAATAGAGTTTACTAGAGCAGGAGATGCTGTTAGACCAGTGGGCTGGCTCAAGACAGAGACAGTGCCTTTCGTGGGCTGGTAGCCAATTTTTATAGCCTCAAGACAAAGAAACTTCCTGCTAGAAGGGTGGTATTAGGTGGTTGGTTAGGATGCTGTAGGATGGGTATTTTTGTCTAATGTGGGGTCAGGGAGCTAACCGGTTTAGAGCAGGGGGACTCGTGACAACACAGCTTCCCCAGTTGTTTAGACGGTAAAGAATCTGCCTGTAATGCAGGAGACCTGGGTTTGATCCCTGGGTCAGGGAAGGTCCCCTGGAGA
The DNA here is from genome assembly GCF_049115385.1 of Moschus berezovskii. Lineage (NCBI taxonomy): Eukaryota > Metazoa > Chordata > Mammalia > Artiodactyla > Moschidae > Moschus > Moschus berezovskii. Next base: position 26,430,812 of record NC_142479.1, read on the forward strand.
AGGGAATGGGAAACCCACTCCAGTAGTCTGGCCTGGAGGATTCCATGGACAGGGGAGACTGGCGGGCTACAGTCCATGGGGTGACTTTGGTAAAGGACTCCACGGGGGTGAGAGAAAGGGAGGCAGGGTGATCAGTGATGAAGTAGGAGAGAAAGAGGAGCCTGGGGATTAGCCTGAGAGGGAGGCCAGAGGACTGAGCTTTTTCTACAGCCCTCTCTCTGAATTCTGGGGTGCTCTCCTTCCTTCCCTCCTGCACCCCCTAGGGCTCCAGAGGCAGCCAGCACCCCGCATCTTTAACTAGCACCCTGATCTCAGCTTCTCTCCCCTTTTTCTCCTCAGGAGGACCTTACCACCCCGCTGAGTGCTGCCTCTCCTACGTGAGCCGGGCAGTGCCCCGGCAGCGCATTTCAAGCTATTATGAGACCAGCAGCCAGTGCTCCAAGCCTGGGATCGTGTAGGTGGCACCCACACACCGCCCTGGGGGAGAGGGAGCCCGTAGGGCTGGGAGCACGGTGGGGGGGGAGGGGGAAGAACGCAGGATGGGTGCTCCCCAGAGTGCTCTCAGGTGTGTCCATAGAGAAAAGCAGCATGGGGTGGGGTGGGGGTAAGCAGACTTGGGGTTCCGGGGCCGTCGGGGGGGCCTGCTGGGGCGAGGAGGAAGCTGGGCCCATGGATGAGGGTGTGGGGGGAGGGGAAGGGGGAGGAAAGGGACACTTCCTGGATGGGGCATGGAGACTGGATGGGTCTAAGGGGCCCTGGGGGGCTGGAGGGTGTATCTCAGAAAAGACGCTGGCCCTGGGCTGCCTCTAAGGAAGGGGAAACAGTCTGGGCGCGATGAGGAATCCTTGAAGAAGGAAGGGCCGGCTCTCGCTTCCTGGCTCCCAGAGCCTCGGTTGGTCATCCTTCTCCCGTCTTGTTCCACAGCTTCATCACCAAGAAGGGCCATTACATCTGTGCCAACCCCCGCGATGGCTGGGTCCGGGACTATATCAAGGAACTGGAGGAGTGAGCCAGAAGTAATGGAGAAGGACACAGCTTGGGATTTAAAGAGAGGGGGTTGAACCCCACTCCCCTCCTCCCAACTCAGCCCCAGCCGCCTCCTGGGAGCTGCCCTGACTTGAATTAAAGACCAGTCAGGCCCTTCCCTGCCCTCATTCATTTCTGCTAAATTTCCCGCTGGCAGCGGACTTGAGGACACTGGTGAGCCCAGTCACACACGCTCTGGCAGCAGCTCAGGGCGCCACCCTCAGCCTCATGCTTCACCCTGCAGAAGTCTGGCCAGAGCCTGGTGCAAAAAATATGGGTCAGGTCTGCCGTGGAGGTAGAGAGAAACTGAGCAGGAAGTGAGGAAGACACGCTGTGTAAAGGCTACCTTGAGACAGTAGCGACCACAACAAAGACAGATACTATTTTTGTAGCACCTCCATAGTCCAGGCTAAAGCCGTCTATGTGCATTCATTTATTTAAGCTTCACAAGGAAAGCTTGATTTTGCAGCTAAATCTTCATAAAGGCCTCTCTATTACAGTCAAAGTCCATAGTCTTTTTCTTACGCTGGTCCCAAGGCCTTTGTCCCCTGCTGGCTAAGATAGGAATGATTGATGGACAAATTTTATCCAATTCTTCCCCTTCTACATACACACATCAGGTTGCACTATATTGTTTTATTCATTTTTGTGTACTGTACAAGGCATAGCAAAAAGTCCGGCCCACATCAGGTGCTCAGGAAGTGGATGGATGAGTGGTAGATGCATGGATGGGTGGTGGATGGATGGGTGGATGCATAAATGGGCGGGTGGATAAATGGATGAATAGATCAGTGGACGGATGGATAGATGGGTGGATGGATGGATAGATGGATGGATGGATGGATAGATGGGTGGATGGATGGATGGATAGTGGATGGTGGATGAATGCGTGGATGGATGCATAAATGGATGGATGGATAGATGGGTGGATGGATGGATAGTGGATGGGTGGATAGATGGAATGAGAAAGGAATCAAGAGGAAGCTTATGCTCCAGCTGACCCCAAAGGCTCTCAGACCCATCTTCCAGGTTCCAGGCGCTCTGCACACACAGAGGAAGAGCGCACCCAGTGTAGGCACTGTGACCACCCTCCCTGGTCTCCAGCCCTCCACAAAGACCACAAGGGTGCCTGCACAGCAAAGGCACAGCAGGCTTCCTCACACCTCCTCTCCTCCACAAACAGAGGTTAAAGGGGTGTCTCATATACCTACCCCTCTACCCTCATAAAAAGCCACAGCTTTACCACCACTAACTGCCTTGAACCCACCAGGGCTAATTGCATTGCCTGTTTTCCCCTGTTTTATAAGCAGTCTTGCCAAACAGCAAGACCCACAAGGAGTTTTGACGTCCTTGTTTCCCCACGCCCCCCCGACAACTCCCATCTCCTGAAACACTCCCTCATGCCTCTAGAGGTCACAGTCCATCAAAGATCAAATCCCCTCTTTCACTTCTTCTCTGAAAGCTGCCTTCAGCCTGGAACAGGGTTCTGAGGCAGTCTGAAAAGAGAAGATACTGAAGGGCAGGTCCGTGTGCTCACGCTAAGTCATTTTGTAGCCCACCAAGCCCCTCTACTACAGTGGGTTGCCATGCCCTCCTCCAGGGTATCTTCCCGACCCAGGGATCAAACCTGCATCTCCTGCAACTCGCAGGCGGATTCTTTATCATCGAGCCGCCAGGGAAGCCCGAGGGGGCAGGTCCAGCTTTAGCCAAAGCCAAGGGTAGAAGCTGGAACTCTGGAACCCAGAAGCAGGTTGTCAGGTTCACCATGTTGGATGGCCCTCTGCTGGCCATGATTGGCCGCGGTGGCAGATTGGATTAACCCACACTGAGGGCACCCAGGCTTCCCAGGTGCCGCTAGGGGTAAAGAACTCGCCTGCCAATGCCGGAGACCTAAGAGAAGGTGGTTTGATCCCTGGGTTAGAAAGATCCCCTGGAAGAGGATATGGCAACCCACTCCAGTATTCTTGCCTGGAGAGTCCGAAGGACAGAGGAGCCTGGTGGGCTACAGTCCATGGGGTCGCAAATAGCTGGACATGACTGAAGAGACTTTACCCACACGCACGAGGGCACCCAGGAGGGATCAGCCGATTAGACCTGAAACTGGTTCCCAGTCCAAGGTCCAAAGAGGTAAATGAGAGCATCGACAAATGAGACAAACATTTCAGCAAACAGGGACCCAAAGATCCGGCACTTTAGGAATTGGGGGAAGAGTATTAGTGGCATAATCTGCAACAAGCAAGTGTGAGTTCCACCGTGTGTCCTTGGACAGAGGGCGAGGGGAACATTCTTTTCCGAGGTCACCGAACCCTACCCTTGCCTCAGCCTGTGCTCTCTCTAACCCTGCTTTCTGTTTGCCTCCCAAAGACCGATCACCTGGGGAAAAGGTCAGTTCAACCCTCCCTCTTCTTTCACAAAGTAGAGATGAGGGCAGGGAACATGATGAAGCCACACAGATTCTGTTTTCAGGACTGCCTCTCTGGCTCCATGGTAAAGAATCCACCTGCCAATGAAGGAGACGTAGGTTCAATCCCTGGGTCGAGAAGATCCCCCGGAGGAAGGAATGGCAACCCACTATAGTATTCTGCCCTGGAGAATCCCACAGAGGAGCCTGGTGGGTTACACAGTCCAGGGGGCCACAGAGAGTCGAGTCAACTTAGCGACTAAACAGCATCTGCCTCCTACACATGTGAGATTTATTTAGCCTCTCTAAGCCTCAGGGGCCTCATGAGAAAAATGGGAATAAAGTCTCAACTCCCCTTTGTGAAGTTTAAGTAAAATAGGGCCTGAAGGGAGCTGACACCCAGCATTTGTTCTCCACACCTTCTCTTTCTCTTTTCCTTCACGCAGATGCAAATATTAGCAAACTCAACTGTGCACCAGACCCTGCCCTCCACTGCCCTCCCTTTCAGCAAACACCAGGGAGGACCGTCGTCTCTCCTGCTCCACCCACTCTGAAGTGGTCAGAGTCCAGAGAGCTGAGGGCCCTGCGTGGACGACCAGCAAGGAAGGAGACTGTGTCCGCCCGGCCTCCCCTGAGCCTGACTGCCCACTGAGAGGATGAAGGTCTCCGTGGCTGCCCTCTTTCTCATCCTCACCGTCACTTCTGCCGTTCACAGTCAGCCAAGTAAGTCCACCTCTCCCTGGAGGGTGACACTGAGGAAAGGGAACAGAAAGCGGGCAGCGAGGTGATGCCAAGAGTGCTCTCAGGTCTCTATCATCAGCCCCAGGTCCCTCCCCGCCTGCACCCAGAGCTGCTGCGCACCGGCCCCTTGTAAGCAGAGCTGAGCTGTGGTCCAGAGCTACTGGGGTTGGGCAGTTTCAGGAAGCTGGGTCAAGGTCACATCAGGAGTCCTGAGGACACAGCAGGAATGATCATTTAGGAGGAAGAGCCAATGAAGGAGCAGAAGGGACAATCATAAACGTATGTGATCAGGAGGAAGGCGAGGCAAGTGGGTGGGAAAAGCCATGCCCTGGTAGGGCAGGACCGAAGGAGTCAGGGAGGCCGGTGGAGGGACATCTGGGGCTAAGCCCAAGACAGGGAGTCTGAAGCTAGACACCCCTTGCTGACAGGGTCTGTTGTGGATTTCTGGGACTCTCATGGCAGCCAAGAGATGCCCCAACGGGATGCCCACATGTGCCATTTGAGGATTGCCGGACCCCTGTCTCCGTCTCCCAGCCTAGGGCTAAAAGAAGTTTGTAGAAAAGAGAAAAGGGGTTGAAGGAGATTGAAAGGCTTTGGAGCCATGAGATGGATGCATGGGCTCTGCCTCTACCAGCGTTTGTGAGGGCTGGTGACCGGAAAGGGACGAGGGATTCAGTACATACCTGCCTTCAAAGGCCCCAGTCCTTCCTTTCTCCCTAAGGCTGCCCTTGGCACATAGTCTGGCTGGATTCTGCCTTTGTGAACACTTGAGGGAACGAGGGTCACACACACCGTGTAATCTGCCACACACTCTCAGGACACCCCTGATCTTTGTAAACGTTGCCTTAGAGAACCAGGGTCACTGTGGTAGAGGTGCCTCCTGGGGGTGGGAGGGGGCAACAGTGCCCTTCGGGAATGTCAGACAGGAAGAAAAATGGCCCAGGCAAAGCATGGATCAGCCAAATGGTGCCCTGGAGACGTCTCAAGCTTTGCCACCTGCTGGACGCAAGCATCAGGGATTTGCACTCTGCAGGTCTGGGGGCTGGGGAAGGTGATATCCTTGAATGATGAGATGTCAGGGGAGCTCAAGGGAGACACAGCGCTACTAGCCAACCAAGTCTGGCCTCTGGGAGCGTCAGAGAGAGGGGGAGAGAGCACTTTCCAGGCCAGTAGAGTGGCCATTACTACCATTAGTTCTTTAAAAAATAAAAAGAAAAAGTTTTTATTTTGTATTGGAGTACAGCCATTAACAATGTTGTGATAGTTTCAGGTGGACAGCGAAGGAACTCAGCCATATGTATCCATGCATCCATTCTCCCTACCATCAGCTCCTCATCACAAGCGCTGACACTTTCCACGCCAGACTCTGAGTTAAGGGTTTTGCAAGCATTTTCTCAGCTCATCCTCACCACGATCCTAGGACATAACTTTTTTTTCTTATTATTGATTTATGTTTATTGAAGTATAGTTGATGTACAATGTTGTTAATTCCTGTTATACAGCAAAGTGATTTGGTTGTACACATCTATATGCCTTCTTTTTAAATATTGTTTCGTCATGGTGTGTCATAGGATATTCTGTTACTTGCAGAATAATTGTTTTACAATGTGTGTTAGTTTCTGCTGTCCAACACTGTGTATCAGCTGTATGTCTGCACACATCCTCGCCCTCTTGGGCCTCCCTCCTGCCCCTCTATTCATCACAGAGCACCTAGCTGACGCCCTAGGTTATATAGCAGCTTCCCACTAGCTAGCTGTTTTACACATGATAGCGTATATATGTCAAGGCCTGCCTTCTCCTTCCCCTACTGTGTAGGACGGAGCTTTCTTACCTTCATTTAATGGGTGAAGACATCCAGAGAGGTTAAGAAATTTGCCCGTGATGCAAGTCATTTAGTCAAGGCTCCAACCCATGCTGTCTGGCCCCAGAACTTAAATACAAGCCTTTTCCCCTTGCCCTGACTTCTCCTGCTCATCCCTGTATCTCAGCCTCCCCCCGACCTCAGCTTCTCTGGTGCCTCTAGGACAGAATCCGGGCTCCCCAACACAGTTCAGAAGGGGTGCAGCCCTCCCCGCCCTCTTTAATATCCTCTTCCTACTTCTTCCTTCCCACCTTGCACTGCGGCTCCTGGAACTGCTCCATCCTCCCAGACGCTCTGGGCTTCCCCCACCTCAGGCCTCCATATATTTCTCTCTTCCAGATCCCATGACCCTTCTGTCTGCCTAAGTCCTGCTCGTTCCTTAGGAATCCGCTCAGACACCACCTGCTGCGGGACTTCTTCCTCAACCACCCAGGCTGGGTTAGGCGCTCCTCGTCCTGTTCCCATAGCCCCTTGCAACAAATTCTACTCTATCCCAGACCACATTCTCCTGTAGTGTTTATCTTTTCACTTTGCTTTTTCATCCAGACTGGTCTGTAAGGTACACAAGAGTAGCGACTGTATCTTCCACATGTTCTAACCCCCATAGAGCCTGGCTTGTAATAGGAGCTCAATACATGTTTGCCCAGTGAAGTTCATCAGCAAATGTGAATCCCCCAGTCCTTTGTACTTCATGAAGCTCAGTCCAGAGGCTGAAAGATCTACAGAAGATTCATCTTTTTCACTTGTCTGTTACCCATCAAGCTACCATCAATCCCTGCTGACAGATGGCTTTGCCATCAGAAGAACGGACAAAATGCAAGAGATGGGAGATGGAGGTGGGCAGCCACGGGCTCCCTCTCTGCCTTCTTAACTCAGCTTTCAATGTCATTCGCTCAGAAATCCCTGAGTCAGTGAACCCCCCACCCACCTGCTGCCTGAAGTATCATGAGAAAGTATTGCCAAGAAAACTGGTGGTGGGATACAGACCGGCCCTCAACTGTCACCTGCCGGCAATCATGTAAGCACCGTCCTGCAGACATTTACAGGGAGCGGGAAGGGGAGCCCAAGGCTGGATCGGGGCACGCAGAACCAAGTCTCTGTGCTAGAACAGGGGAGTAGCAGTTAAGGGACCTGGGCTTTGACTCTCACGGGACAGGCCTGGGTTTTGTTCTAGACTTTGCCACTTACAGAGGCACGTGACTGGTTCATGTGTTCCAAGAGATGGTGGCCATGATGGAACATGAGCCCGAGGGTCTAGGCTGAATGGAGAAGGGCTGAAAGAAGAGATGATGAGGTCTAGAGGCCAGAGAGGGGGCTTTTTGAGGGGACCCAGACAGGGGGAGGCCTAGGGAGGTGGTACAGGGCATGAGGCAAGCCCCTGGTGAGCTAGAAGTGGGGGCGTGTGGACTAGACCCCTAACTGCTCCGGGGCCCCTGACGGTCTAACTCTGCCCCCACAGCTTCATCACCAAGCGGAAACGAGAGATCTGTACCAACCCCGATGACGACTGGGTCCAAGAGTACATCGAGGATCCCAGACTTCCTCTGCAGCCTCCCAGGAGGTTGGCCTAGGTTAACGTCGCCAGATGGGCGGAAGGTCAAGCCCAGATCCACAACTCACCATGGTGGTCAGGCCTCCAACGGAGCCCAAGTTCGACAGGGGGTTGGGGTAACCCTGTGAAAACGCAGGCAACCTTCTGGTCTGAATGACAAGAGTCACATTCAGAGAAACAGGCCAGAGATTCAAAAAAGTAAAGCATTTCAAATATATTCTCAGTCTCCGGAGGAAATGCCAAGGTTGAGGGAGAAGGGCAGGGATACATTCTTAACGCTCAGCACAGCACTTTCACATACTCTTCCTTGTCTTGCTTTCACACCCTCACCTCCCTCCAATGAGCCAGCCCATCCTGAATGATCACGTCCCACTTCCCAACAGCCAAACCACCTCTGGCTCTCTCTGGCCTCCCGCTCATAAAGAGACTCACGGGACTCTTGACTTTTCCTGTCCACCCTTATCCTTTTTCTAGATCTCTTTTTTCTTCTATTATGCTTTTCTTTTGAAACCTAACCTTTTGGGACTTCCCTGGTGGTCCAGTGGCTAGGACTCCATGCTCCCAGTGCAGGGGACCCAGGTTCAATCCCTGGTCAGGGGACTAGATCCCACCCACTACAACTAAAAAAACCCCTATGCCACAACGAAGACCCAAGGCAGTCAAATAAACAAAAATTAAAAACAAAAAACCTAACCTTTTCTTATGGGAATAGTCAAATGCTAATGATTTTTGTCCCTGTAGCTGAGGCTTTGCTGAATTCCCCGATATTGAGTCTTCCCCAGGGTGATGTGGGTGCAGATGGTGCTGAAACAAAACAGGAGGTGTAAATCCCTGGGTCCCTCCCACTGCAAGCTTTGTAGGACAGGGAAGGGCATTTGGCTAGGCTGGGGGTAAAAATCCTGGTCCAAAACTCAACCATTCAGTAAACACACTTCCCTTTACTGACAACTTTGTTTCTAACTCCCTGCCTCCTTTCTGCTGGGATGGCAGAAACTTAACCTCAGTTTTTTCAGGGTCTTCACATTCCCCCGAGAAATTTCTCCATTTGGGGAACTGGAGCTTTTACATGGCACCGAGGTCAGAGGTGGGGATCTTCCCTGGTGCCTCAGATGATAAAGAATCTGCCTGTAATGCAGAAGACCTGGCTTTGATTCCTGGGTTAAGAAAGATTCCCCTGGAGAAGGTAATGGCTTTCTATGCCAGTATTCTTGCCTGGAGAATTCCATAGATGGAGGAGCCTGGCAGGTGACAGTCCATGGATCACTAAGAGTAGGATGTGACTGAGTGACTAACACTTTCACTTTATTCTTTTTCCAGACCTGAATTATTTTTTAACCCTCCTCCCTACCTCTCTGTCCCCAGCTCAACAATAGGGAGTGGACTCAGACAAAATCCAACATTCCCCCAAAATGGTGTTGTGAAGGCAAAGCAAAGTCAGGCAACTAAAGCTGTATGCTGCTGCTGCTGCTGCTGCTAAGTTGCTTCAGTCGTGTCTGACTCTGTACGACCCCACAGACGGCAGCCCACCAGGCTCCCCCCGTCCCTGGGATTCTCCAGGCAAGAACACTGGAGTGGGCTGCCATTTCCTTCTCCAATGCATGAAAGTGAAAAGTGAAAATGAAGTCGCTCAGTCGTGTCCGACTCTTAGCGACCCCATGGACTGCAGCCCACCAGGCTCCTTCGTCCATGGGATTTTCCAGGCAAGAATACTGGAGTGGGGTACCATTGCCTTCTCCGAAAGCTATATAGAGAAACGAATTTGGTGAACTGATCATTGGGAAGACTGGTCTTCCAATGACTTGGAGTCTGCTAAACTGATGCTAAAGCTGAAATTCCAATACTTTGGCCACCTCATGCGACAAGTTGACTCTGGAAAAGACTCTGATGCTGGGAGGGATTGGGGGCAGGAGGAGACGGGGACGACAGAGAATGAGATGGCTGGATGGCATCACCAACTCGATGGACATGAGTTTGAGTGAACTCCGGGAGTTGGTGATGGAATGGACAGGGAGGCCTGGCATGCTGTGATGCATGGGATCGCAAAGAGTCGGACACGACTGAGCGAGTGAACTGAACTGAACTGAAACTGACCCAAGCCTGCCCCCAGTGGCCCCCAGTGGTACTACATCATCCTGCCTGCCTGCCCCCCAAACCCAACTGAAGCTAACCCACCCAGATGCCACCTGACCCCAGCTGACCAATCACTCTCTCTTAGATGAACTTCGGACCTGAGAAACCGGCCATGGAGCATTGTCCCAAGGGAAGAGGTCTTTGAACTCGTCCAGTGAAACCCCTGGAGCTGCCCTGTGCCTCCTCCAGGCTTGGAGGTTTGGCTAGCCTCAGTTCCATGAGATGCCCCAGCATTCTTCCCACTATTCCTGTTTCCTTTGTCTGTTTGTTTGAATTCCTAAAGGATCATGGTGGCATTTAGCACCTCTGCAATAACTTTTCGCTGGTTTAGGTCAGTTCTGTTGTGTGTGTGTTCACATGTACCCAACATTTTTACTGTATTTAAGTGTACAGTTCAGTGGCACTGAGTACTTCCACGTTGTCATGCAACCATCACCACTATCCAGCTCCAGAACTTTTTCCTCACCCCAGACTGAAACCTCTCTTCCCCCTAAACAATAACTCCCCCCTCCTCCCTTCCCTCAGCCCTTAGGAACCACTATTCTACTTTCCATCACTATGACTTGATTCCTCTAGGTACCTCTTATAAATGGAATCATAGAGTATTCGACCTTGCGACGAGTTGACTCATTGGAAAAGAGTCTGATGTTAGGAGGGATTGGGGGTAGGAGGAGACGGGGACGGCAGAGAATGAGATGGCTAGATGGCATCACCGACTCGATGGACATGAGTTTGAGTGAACTCCGGGAGTTGGTGATGGACAGAGAGGCCTTGCGTGCTGTGGTTCATGGGGTCGCAAAGAGTCCGACACGACTAAGCGACTGAACTGAACTGAACTGAACTGTCTTATTTCACGTAGCACAATGTTTTCAAAATGTATCCATGTTGTCAAGATTTCTTTCCTTGCTAGGCCTGAATGATATTTCATTGTCTGTATCTACCCTGTTTTGTTCATTCATTAATCTGTCCACGGGTGTCTGGGTACACCCTTTTCTTTACACGAGCTCGAGTTAGCAGGTCTTAGCTTCTGTCATTTGTGCAAAAGCACTTTAACTCCTGTACTGACCTGTCAATCACCACACTGGCCAGGCAGGAGCTTGGGGCAGGTAAGGGCCTCAAACTCTGACCCTCCCCTTCGTCCCAGACAGAGGTCAGTGCTTCCTTCTCGTCCCTCCCAGGCTGTGAGCTCCTACTTCTGGATCCAGGGATTTCTCTCCACAATTCCTGCAATCAAAGCTAACTGTAATCAAACATCCTCTAGGAGCTCACAGCCCAGGGATGACAGAATCACTGACAGATACAACATAGCCAGGCTGGACCTTTGCTTGCCGGAGCCCGAGTGAACATGGAGAACATGGCTTGGACTGACACAGGAGCCAGACCATGTTCGGTGTGTACAGCCAAGCAGGAGGTTTCAAAGTGCTTAGCCAGCGCCAGGGTCAAAATCAGTGATTGAAAGGCCTGAGGGACAAGCTGAGGCTGAAAACAGGAAGCACAGGCCAGAGCCAGGATTCTAGCAAGCTGGAATGGAAATGTCATTATGTGTCTTTTTTTTTTTTTTAATCTATCAAAAGAGTTCAGAGTTGAGATGTCAGTCCAAAAATCTAATTGAAAAATCTGTATACAAAGTTAAATTCTCATTCCAACACATAATAATAAAACTTGCCAGAAACTCCCAGTGGTTCAGAACCAAAACTAACTTATCTCAGGTGCGATCAACTGTTTTGTTGTTGTTGTTTGGGTTTTTTATTTGTTTTTTCTTGGAGTATAATTGCTTTACAACATCGTGTTAGTTTCTGCTGTACAATGAAGTGAATCAGCTGTAATCAGCTGTACGTATACATACATCCCCTTCCTCTTGAAACTCTCTCCCATCCCAACCCCATCCCACCCTCTAGATCATCACAGAGCACTAAGCTGAGCTCCCGGTGTTGCACAGGTTTCCACCATCTGTCTATTTCATACATGGTCATGTATTTATGTCAAACCTAAACTCCCAGTTCATCCCACCCTCCCCTTCCCCCTCTGTGTCCATCAAAGGGCTATTCCTATCTTTCCAAGGTAGATAAATGCCTGGCTTTTAACATAACACGAATGCACACAGAGCCACACACAGGAAAGACCTCCTCATTCTGACCCATAGGCATCTCCCAGCCGTGATCAGCCTGATCAATCAAAGTGATTCATCCACATTAATGTATGCCTAGCCAGATTATCGGAGAAGGCAATGGCACCCCACTCCAGTACTCTTGCCTGGAAAATCCCATGGATGGAGGAGCCTGGTGGGCTACAGTCCATGGGGTCGCTAAGAGTCGGACACGACTGAGTGACTTCACTTTCACTTTTCACTTTCATGCATTGGAGAAGGAAATACCCACTCCAGTGTTCTTGCCTGGAGAATCCCAGGGACAGGGGAGCCTGGTGGGCTGCCATCTATGGGGTTGCACAGAGTCGGACACGACTGAAGGGACTTAGCAGCAGCAGCAGCCAGCTTATGTGACTGTAAGCCTTGTGGAACCAAGGTGACTGGTAGCGGGTGGACAATAAGGCCTGGAATAGCAGGGTTTCCACTCATCTGTCAGAGAAAAGGGTAGAAAGGGGTGAAGGCCACACACAGCAACATGAGGGGACCAGTGGGTGGGACAGGAAGGGAAGAAAGGGAGGAAGCAGCCCTGGGCAGTACAAGGAGCACTCTACCTGGCATCTAGGAGCCTGGCCAGCACATCCCTTCTCATGGATCCCCTCTGCATGCCATCCCCCCTGTGCGCCATGAGACTTTAGACCAGATGACCAGATGTCCTGCGGCTAGCTCTGGCTGGCCTGTAAGAAATGCTACTCAGCCTTCGAGGCAGCCTCCCGAGGCCAGCCAGCAGGGCAAGCGTTTCCCCTCTGTAGGGAAGAACGCACGTGTGCACACATGTGTGCAAGCAGCCACTGAGCGTCCTCAGCAGCCTGAACGAGGATCTGCGGGACACAGTCGATGCGCTGGTTTAAAAGCTTTGTCTCGGGACTTCCCAGGCAGTCCAGTAGCTAAGTCTCCACTCACAATGCAGGGGGCCTTGGTTCGACCCCTGGTGGGGGTGCTAGACCCCACATGGCACGACTAAGAGTTCGCAGATTGAAATTTTAGATCCCCCAGGCCACAGATGCAGGGGGGAAAAAAACTAAATTAAAAAAAATAAAAGCATTGTCTCCACACTCAGACAAATCCAGGTTCAGATCCCAACTCTGTCTCTTAACTGTGATGGTAAAATGTCGCTATTCTGTTATCAGCTAGGACGAGAATCCCTCTCCTGCAGGGAAAAAGATCAGGTTTAGAAAATGTGTTGCAACCCCAGTGAAGGCAAGAAATGCCCCCCAGGACATGGATGTGTGTATGCGCGCATGTGTGTGGGTGTGTGTGTGTGTGTGTGAGCCGCTCAGTCATGTCCGACTCTTCGCAACCCCATGGAGCCCGCCAGGCTCCTCTGTCCATGGAATTCTCCAGGCAAGGATAGACTGGGGTAAGATTTCAAAGGGAGGGATGAAGTCACTCTGAGTGAGCCAAGAAAAGGGACCATTTGGTCTTTGAAAGCCAGAGGTGGGACACAGGGCCAGCGTCCTTGGATCAGAGACCAAAACCTGTGAAGTAAGTCATCAGGGATTCATAGAAGTCTTGTGGAAGCTTTGATCGCCCCTAGACTGCAGAACTGCAGGAGTGGAAAGACTTCCAGGCAGCTCTCAAGATCAGGGAGGTGACCCACTTTAGGTGGGGTGGTGAGGAAAGGCATTACCAAGGAGGTGACGTGCCCCTTGAGAACTCAATGACCGGCAGGAATCAGCCACGCCGGGACCGGGGGAACGAAACTTTGCAGGCAGGACTTCCGCAGTAGTCCAGCGGTTAACAACCCACCTGCTAATGCAGGGGACACAGGTTCGATCCCTCGTCCAGGAAGATCCCACATGCCTCAGGGCAACTAAGCCGTGCTCAAAAGCAACGAAGAGTAGCCCTGGCTCCCTATAACAAGAGAAAGCCCATGTGCAGCAACAAAGACCTAAAGGAGACACAAATAGATAAAACTTCCCAGGCAGAGGGCACAACCAGGGCAAAGCCCTAGGCTGGGGACAGACCTGCTAGAGCAGAGGTGAGGAGAAGGCCAACATGAGCCGTGAGAAAGTTAAAGGCATGGAGGGAGTGCTGTGTGAGCCAGGGTGAGGAGCGTGCAGTTCATTTCAAGGGAGGTGGAAAGCCATCCGGGACATTTTTAAGCAGCTGAGGGAGAGCATCTGATTGACCTTTGAAGAATCACCTGCACAGACAGGGATTCCTGGGGGGCGAGGGAGACCCCCGCAGCAGTCCCAGCTACAGGGGACGGTGACTTGGACCAGAGAGGAAGTGGTGGTGGCTGAGGAGATTAGGGACATCTCGGGGGACAGAATTGAAAATTCATACTGAGAAAGATGGGCTTGAGCTGTTGGTGCAATTTATAGAAACGGGGACGTCTGGGAAAGAGTAAATTGAGGTGGGGGATCAAGAGTTCTGTTTGGCCCGTGTCTATTTTGAGGTGCTGGTTAGGTGTCCTTGAGGCGGTGTTGAGAAGGAAGTTGGCTATGGGAGTCTGCAAGGCCAGGGAATGGTCAAGCTAGAGTACATAAAACCCCAGGGCCAGACGGAGTCAGTCGGGGAGCGTGTGCAGCAGGTAATGAGTAATGAGCTCGGGGGCGTTCAAACATTTAGAGAACAGAGCAGGAGTGACACACAGACGGACTGGGACAGCAGCCAGGGAGATGGCAGGAAAACCCAGGGGGCGTGGTAACTAATAAGCCAAGAAAAGCACTGAATCAAGAGACAGTTATCAAATGTGCTCAGGGCTGCCAAGAGATAAAGGAATAGCAGAGAGGGGCTTCCCTGGTAGTCCGGGAGCTAAGACTCCACATTCCCAACGCAGGCAGCCTGGGTCCGACCCCTGGTCAGGGAACTGGATCCCTCAGACTGCAACTAAGACCCAGCACAGCCCAATAAATATTTTTTTAAAAAGAAGAATAGAGAAAAGATCTTTGGAGTTGAAAGGTCATGGGCTTCTCTGGTGGCTCAGAGGGTAAAGAATCTGCCCGCAATGCAGGAGACCTGGGTTTGATCCCTGGGTGGGCAAGATCCCCTGGAGATGAGGATGGCTACCCCACTCCAGTATTCTTGCCTGGAAGATTCCGTGGACAGAGGAGCCTGGCGGGCTACAGTCCAGGGGGTCGCAAAGAGTCAGAAACGACTGAGCGACTAACACTTGCACTTTTTTCCTTTTGAAGGTCATCCATGAGTCAGTAAGTCTCAGGTGAAAATAGTGATAGAAGCCCAACCAAAGGGGTAGGGGAAGAACAGAGGTTGTGGAAGGGTGGCCCAGAACACTGCAGAGGCAGCTCCAGGAAGATCTTTTCTATGAAGGGAGCCAAACTTAGGTCAAGAGCCAGAAGGTTGGAGGCAGGATTTTTAAAGATGTGAGCATCTAAAGAAGGTTTATGTGTTGACGTGTGACGTATTCAACCTCTCGGAGATGCAGCTTTTCTTTGCTATGAAATGAAGACTGAAACACCAGCGATCACAGGTTACTAGGGGATTCACACCGGTTAATGTGTTAAGAGGCCGCAGCGCTAGGCCTGCCCCGCAGCTCGGATTCAGAGCCTGTGAGCTCCCCTCCCAAGCGAGAAGGCACAAGGCCAGCAGGTTCTCCCTGGTGGGGCGAGAGGACAGCCCTCGGTTCCTACATTCCAATTGCGATGGAGGAGGAGAAGCTGGTGGGTGGAAGGCAACCAGGTTGTTAACAGCAGGCCTGAGAAATTGCATGGGCCCCTTTATGTTCGCCCTAAACACACACTCAGAGCTTCCTCTTCTGCTGGCATTCTTCCCAGAAAGGAGCCTTCCGCCCCAGACCCTACAATGTGGATTTCTCGTCTGAACCACAGAACATGAGCAGCTTGAGTGGCTATTTGGTCAACTTTCCCAGGAGTGATGCCAAGGAGAAAGGCTCGTCCTTTACCTCCGGTGCAGGTCTTTGAACCCAGCTGAAAGGGCTGCCTAGAGGGCAGGGACCACCACTTCTAATTTACTCTGCTCCCACCGCCGACGCCCCCATCCCCTGTCCAGGGGAGGGGTTGGAGGCGTTTACTAAAAGTCTATTTGTGAAATTCACACTAAGGGGGGGACAAGGGGAGGGAAGGGAGTAACACTCGTGTTCAGAAGTCAGTGTGAGAGACCCCTTCTGACTGCCAGTCAGGGGGTCAGGGCAAGGATGTGTCACCATGGAGATGGTATTTTAAATAAGGTTCCCAGAGGTTAAGCGTTTGCAGGCACTGAAAAGGGATTCTAGACTGACTTGATCTTAGAAAAATTGGAGGGCAGCGCCACCCAGTGGTTAAAAAACACAGTGACGTATTTTCTTGGGCTCCAAAATCACTCTGGACAGTGACTGCAGCCACGAAATAAAAGACATTTGTTCCTTGGGGAAAAAGTCATGACAAACTTAGCGTATTAAAAAGCAGAGACATCATTTTACTGACAAAGATCCGTATCACCAAAGCTATGGTTTTTCCAGTAGTCATGTATGGATATAAAAGGTTGGACCATCAAGAAGGCTGAGCGCCGAGGAACTAATTCTTTTGAATTGTGGTACAGGAGAAGACTCTTGAGAGTCCTTTGGACTGCAAGGAGATCAAATCACTCAATCCTAAAGGAAATCAACTCTGAATATTCATTGGAAGAACTGATGCAGAAGTTGAAGCTCCAATACTTTGGTCACCTGATGCAAAGAGCCGACTAATTGGAAAAGACCCTGATGCTGGGAAAGATTGAGGGCAAGAGAGGGGTCAGCAGAGGATGAGATGGTTGGATGGCATCACCAACTCAATGGACATGAATTTGAGCAAACTCTGGAATGTGGTAAAGGACAGAGAAGCCTGGAGTGCTGCCGTTCATGGGGTTGCAAAGAGTTGGACACGACTTAGTGACTGAACTACAACAAGCCCCTGTGTATTCTTAAAGGGCTATCACACATGGTTGTGTCCAGGAAGACCCTCCTGTGCGTTAGATCCGCCACTCAGAGGCCCCTCATGTTGCCCACCTCTTCCAGATTTCTCTCTACCCTTTTACAGGGAGCTGAGGCTTCCAGTTCACATCAAGGCAGAACAGATAAAAGATCCTGCTCTCAGGGAACTTGCATTTTAGTGGGGAAAAAGACTGTACACAAATACACACAACGTCAAGTGGTGATAAGTTCTCTAAGAAGAATAAAGCAGAGCAAAGGTGCTGGAAAGAGGGGCAGAAGACAGCGCTGTACTATTCGATAGGACCCCCACACCCCACCCAAAAGAACAGTTTAACATAAACTTGTCTCCCTAGAGAATCTTCTACTTCCAGCCTGGAGGACTGAGTATCTGATCCATCTGCAAACAGATGCTGCAAACTCAGAAAATCTTTTTTAAAAAAATACAGTTGTGAGCATGAGAGATTGTATAAAAGAAGGTGGATTTTGGAGGGATGTTGAAAGCGGGAGCAACAGGCATGCAGTTCCTAACTTTTGTGGCTTTGACCTGAGGTCAGCTGCAGTTGCTGCTGGGGATACCACAGGGCTGGCTAAAATTCTGGTGAGAGAGTCTCTGGTCTTTCTGGTCAGATGAACCAGAGGAAGGAGTCTGAGATAAAAGTGACCACTGGAGAATGAGGAGAATCCCAGAAAGAAAACAAATCAGTGAAAGGGAATCCCAAATTCTTTATACAACCTTAGCCCAGTTTTTAGCCCTGAGGGCATGGCAACCCACCCCAGTATTCTTGCCTGGAAAATCCCCATGGACAAAGGGGCCTGGTGGGCTACAGTCCATGGCGTTGCAAAGAGTCTGACATGACTGAAGCTACTTAGTGTGCACACACCTGGACAGAACTTACTTGAGGAAAACTGAAAGCTGCTCATAGCTGAAACTTCAAGAACTGAACTAAGAGCCTAGCCACCATCCTCTGCAGGCAGGAAGCTCACAGTTTGGTTTTGTTGTTATTGTAGTAGTTGTTTTGACGGGAAGATGATTTAAATTTAGTGGGGAGCCCTCGCTTTTGTTTTTTTAAAGATGATCTGCATTGGCCAGTAAAACGCTTCTGTTTTATGTTACTCAGCCATAAAGAGGAACAAATGAGAGTCAGTTGTGCTGAAGTGAATGAACCTAGAGCCTGTCATACAAAGTGAAGTAAGTTAGAATATGTGAAAGTCGTTCAGTCGTGTCTGACTCTTTGCGACCTCATGGACTATACAGTCCACGGAATTCTCCAGGCCACAATACTGGAGTGGGTATCCTTTCCCTTCTCCAGGGGCTCTTTCCAACCCAGGGATCGAACCCAGGTCTCCTGCATTGCAGGCGGATTGTTTACCAGCTGAGCCACCAGGGAAGCCCAAGTTAGAAAGAGAAAAACAAATATCATATATTGTGGAATCTAGAAAAATGGTACTGATGAACCTGTTTGCAGGGCATAAATAAAACGCAAACATAGAAAAGACTTGTGAACATAGCCAGGGAAGGGGAGGGTGGGACAAGTTGAGAGAGCAGCACTGAAGCATATACATTACTGTAGGTAAAGCAGAGAGCTAATGAGAAGCTTCTGTATAAAACAGGGAGCTCAACACAGAGCTCTGTGACAATCTAGAGGGCTGGGACAGGGTGGGGTGTACGGAGGTTCAAGAGAGAACCTTGTGGCTGGTTCACACTGTACGGCAGAAACCAACACAACATTCTAAAGCAATTATCCTCCAATTCAAAATGTTTTAAATAATTTTTAAATCCTTCCATTTTTAATTTTCTTTTACTGTTTTTATTTTTTCCTCTTTTGCCCCTAATTCTCAGGTTGATACAGAAAATAGATCTATCTCTTGGATAAAATCAGTGTTAGGATGATTTTTGACATTTATATTCAAAATATATTATTACAGAGAAAACTGGTTATACACTTTTTCCTGCTGATTTATGTACTTTGAAAATATCATTTTATTTGATCCAAGACAATAAAATACAGAAATAAAATTTAACACTATGTCTACTCAAAATAATGAACAGATCTGGTAGCCATGGGTCAACATCCCACACAGTGATTGCCCCTCTCTGCATGAGGCGTGCATTCTCCAGCTGGCCTATTTCACTCTTTCAGATGACTGCATGGACTCGATGGGCATTTGAGTCTGTGTGCCGTGTCCCTTGCTTTAGTCCACCACAACATGTCCACAGCTAATGACTGAAGTTGAGTCCTGGCTCTCTCAAAGAGAAAAGCTGTGTCCAGGCATTTCTGCATAATTTCTGACTATCCCAACTATCCTATCTCTGCAGAAAAAGCAGCAGTGAAAAGTGGAGGGCAAGAAACTCCTGATGACATTGTTTGAGCCTCTGGATCAAGCCAGACCTGAAGCAGGAAGCTGCTTGCACTGTCCAGTTCCATGAACCATTATGTTTCTTTTTTGAGTAAGCTCATTTAAGCTAGATTTCTGCCACTTAAGCCAAAAATTAGTACCTCCAAAAATTAGACCAGATAAGCTTCAGAGTGAATGTGGTCCCTCATATTACCGAAAGGACAGAGATGTGGCTGCACTTGGAGATGACACAAAAACAGAGGTGGGAAAAGCCACTTTCTCCAAAACTCATACTGGAGGGTTAACTTAGAAAGGGAAAAGTTTGTCTAGGAATTGGCAAGGCTGAGGCATTGCTCTGGCAAGCAGTGAGCTAGATTACACTGTAATGGTATAATCTGAGATGCAGTGGGATTGCCTGGGAGAAGAGGAGATGGTGGCAAGGAACTTGCAGTCAAGATGAGGATCCTTGTCCTTCACCAGGGTCATGTGCCTGTCATCCTCCTAGTTGGCACCTCAATTTAGGAGCCAGGAACATTGCTTTTACATGCTAGCACCTTTAGGAAACTAACACACCAGCTGGTACTATCCATTCCCACCATCCTGAGAGATGGAAAGTTTTGGAAAAGAGGAAGTGAGAGTATTATGGATTATGGGGAATTTCCTGGAGAGGCCAGGCTTGAAGTAGACACTTAAATGAGGGTTCCTGGAAACAGAGTCTTCAAGGGGCCTTCCAGCCCATATCTGCCACAGTCCAGCTCTCATCCTGACCTCTGCAGACCAACTTCTCCCTCTGCAGTGTTGCCTGTGGGGTACCAGTGGGATGTGCCCTACTCCTCAGTGGGGTCCAGAAGTAGTTGTCTGCTCAGAAGCTCTCTGATGACCCCAGAAGGCCATCCTAGCCTTTAGCTAAGGCCTGCTGGGGACAGGGACCTCCCAGGTGAAGGTCTGTCCTCCCATCCAGCAGCCACAGCCTGCTTCCCCAGGTCAGTCCAGCCAGCCTTTTCCAAGTCCTTTCTGAATCAATCCAACTTGCCCTGCTTTGCACTAGGCTAGGAACCAAGATGACCTCTGATCTTGGGCATCCTTGTATGAAACCAAGGCTCCAGTTCGAGGTTCTCTGCTCCCGGGACACCTGATTAAAGTTGGTGCAACCTGAATGTCACAGCCTTGTGGAAGTCCAGACCCCACCCCCAAGATTTCCTTCTATTCCTTTGGCCGGTTTTCTCCCTCTCCAACTGCCCTCCCCAATCGGGAGTCCCACACAGGTTTAGCAGCAGCTATTATCATACTGGATCTTCTCCTTGGCAAACCAGTTGCTTTCCCAGCTCAAAAAGAAGGCAGGGCCAGTGCCTCCTTGGAAGGAGGAAGGCATAGAGTAAGGACAGCTGGAGAACCTGGAAACGCTGCCCCTTCTACTCCAAGAGTGGCAGAAGAGTAGAGGGCGGGACCTCAGGGTGAACGAGGGGAGAGAAGTTTGTCATACGATTCTCCCTTCAGACCAGAGGCTGGGGGCACACCTGAACTCAGAGGAGCCTGTGTGCAGCCTTAGTCACTGTGATGCATACATGCAGAGGGACACACCGCCCAGCAAACCACTGAGAGATGCAGTATGAATGGATTTCACAGACAT
Source organism: Moschus berezovskii (assembly GCF_049115385.1). Taxonomy (NCBI): domain Eukaryota; kingdom Metazoa; phylum Chordata; class Mammalia; order Artiodactyla; family Moschidae; genus Moschus; species Moschus berezovskii. The sequence continues at coordinate 26,451,506 of NC_142479.1, forward strand.
CATCTGGAGCAAAACAGTCAGACTCATGAGGGTAAATACTCTTGCCCATTCATGTGAAATTCAAGAACAGTCAAAACAATCGTAGAGGGACTTCCCTGATGATTCAGTGGTTAAGACTTCACCTTCCAAGGCAGGGGGTGCAGGTCTGATCCCTGGGAGGGGACCTAAGATCCCACATGTCTTCAGGCCAGAAAACCAAAACAGAAACAATGTTGTAACAAATTCAACAAAGACTTTTTAAAAATGATCCACTTCCAAAAAAATCTTTAAAAAAAGAAAACAGTCATAGATATCAAATAGTGGTTACTTTTAGGGAATTCACTGCAAAACAAAAAATGTGAGGGAGGGAAATCCCTCGTGGTCCAGTGGTTAGGACTCTGCACTTCCACTACCAGTGGCCAGGGTTCGACCCCTGTTCAAGGAATTAAGATTCCACAAGCCCTGTGGCATGGCGAAAAAAGAGACAGAACAAGAGAGAAACTTCTGAGGAGCTGAAAATGTTCTTTATCTGGGTCTGGGTGATGACTGCACACGCATATCCATGCGCCAAAATTCATCAAGCTGTAAGATGCACACACTTAGCTCTATGCAAGCCACACCTCGATAATTCCTTTTAATTTTTTATTTCATTTTTTGGCTGTGCTGGGTCTTCGCCAGTGCTTGGACTTTTCTCTAGCTGTGGTGAGCAGGGGCCACTCTCTCGCTGCAGTACGCGGGCTTCTCATTGCAGTGGCCTCTCTTGTTTCGGAGCACAAGCTACAGAATGCATGGACTTCAGTAGTTGTGGTTCACAGGCTCTGGAGCACAGGCTCAGGAGTTAGGGTGCACAGGCTCAGCAGCATGTGGGATCTTCCCGAACCAGGGACCGAAGCTGTGTCTCCTGTATTGGCAGGCAGATTCCCCACCACTTAGCCACCAGGGAAGCCCCTCAATAATATTTTTAATAAGGAGCTGGGGGAACAGTAAAGCAGAGATAGCAGTTCTGTACTATCCTCTTGGGAACTGTGTATCTACCAAGCAAAGGGCAGCTGGGATTGCAGAGGGAGCTGACGTCACCAGACTGTCTGGCTCTACTCTGCTGCTTCCGTAGCATATTCTATACTGTAATCTACATGGCATTTTTAAATGGGAAACGGGGGATGGGGAGGAGATGGGGAAATGCTGAAGAGGGGCGTGACCCTCTTAAGGACTAATCCAGGCTACCAAATCTACACACATGCAAATGCAGGACACATCTCTCTAGGAGTGAACAGGGGAAGGGAGCACTGTTGGAAGACAGACTGCCACATTTTACTCCCTGTTAGGATATTCAGGGATATTTTCCTATTTCTGTCCCCTCTTCCCTTCCCTGGGTCAAGCAGCTAGTGTGCGCCATGCAGCTCCTGCAGCCCTCCCAGGGGAGAGTTGATGCAGGGCAGAGAGCAAAACTGGGGGTCTCTTGCTCTGTATTTCCCGAGCCTCCTGTAAATGTGTTATCATACTTTCATAATTTATAAAGACCACAACAAGATGAGAGACTCTGTGCCTCAGAGAAGCAGACCTCTCAGTTAGCTAGATGTTTATCTCAGGAAGAACTTGAACGAACCCAGATTCTCACCTCTTCCCATGCACCGAACGTCACTAACACCGTTCACCAGCGGTATCTGTTCTCTGTGACTAGTGGTGCCCCTTCACCAAGATGTCTGCTTGACTGCTCATAACCCTCAGCCGATAATCACACATACCCTGGCTTCCCTCCCACTTCTTTAGAGCAACTGTGCAGAGTGACTGAGAGGCTGGCTCCCGGGCTACAGTCCTCAGTTAGTCCCTGAATGAAAGCTGAAGTCACAGCTCACACACTGTGTCTTTTCCTTTGGGCCGACAGGGGAGACCCCAAAGAAGAAGGGCTGTGAAGAACATTCAGACAGACAGCCCAAGTCCTGGGGAAGGTCTCTGTGTCCTCAAGTGAACCCCAGACTATCGGAACACCACCACACACCCCAGTCCACACTAACCCCAGGGAGGAAGGCTCAGCAGTAACTGGTGGTGACAGGTCACCAAATGGGGGCCCCAATGCCTGGTACACCCCCTCAGAAAGGTGACCTCAAAGCTTCCCACCAGGCCAGCAGCAGGGCAGGATAAAAATACATCTCAGACCAGGTTATAGTGGTAAAGTTCTCTTTCCTATAACCCTGAGTCTGTAACTTAGATTCCAGCCACAACTCTAGGTGCTTCTGCATTACTTGAATCAGTTTTTTTTTAATTAATTAATTTATTTTTTATTGGAGGCAAATTATTTTACAATATTATATTGGCTGGTTTTGCCATACATTGACATGAATTCACCCCAGGTGTACATAAGTTCCCCCTCCTGAACCCCCCTCCCACCTCCCTCCTCCCTTTATCCTCCCTCTGGGTCATCCCCACACACCAGCTCCGAGCATCCTATAACTTGCATTGACCCTGAACTGGTGATTCGTTTCACATATGACAACATACATGTTTCAATGCCATTCTCCCAAATCATCCCAACCTCACCCTCACCCTCTCCCACAGAGTCCCAAAGACTGTTCTATACATCTGTGTATCTTTTGCTGTCTCGTATACAGAGTTATCATTTGCATCTGCAGACGAATGGATAAGAAAGCTTTGGTACATATACACAATGGAGTATTATTCAGCCATTAAAAAGAATGCATTTGAATCAGTTCTAATGAGGTGGATGAAACTTGAGCCTATTATACAGAGTGAAGTAAGCCAGAAAGAAAAACATCAATACAGTATACTAACGCATATATATGGAATTTAGAAAGAATCAGTTTTAATGATCTGAATGTTTTCTGTGTTTGAGTTTTACTTGCATCATTTCCCTTCATTCTTGTTACCCTGTGTCTCCAGCATGGAGACCTACAAGGAGGAGTCCGCTGGAGGTGCTCCCACCCTGGCTTCCCTGAGGCATTGGTCTGCCCACAGATGCCCTTAACCCTTCATCCTGAGGGTGGACCACAGTGGGACCACTAGCTGCCTCCCTCCTGGGCTCACAGAGCAGCCTGAGGCCCCTGGCTACATAACTGACAGGGTGCCTCCCCCACCTCCTTCTTGCCTTACTACAGAGCAGAGTCCCTGCCAGGACCACCATCCCACCCTCACCCCCCAGGGGATAGGAGGGGGAAGGGAGGGGCCCAAGCTCAGAAAACCCCCCACTGCCTAGCCAGCCCTGGCCTCGCTCATTCTTGTCTGCTTATAGCTCACAATGGCTGGGGAACCGTCCTCCCAGTCTTGCCTGGAAGCCTGAAATAGAAATTCTGAGTCATGAGCGTGCCTCCAGTTCCCCTTTTCTAGGTGGAGTCCTCCTCAGCTCTTTCTAAGAAGCCTCCGTTCTCAAACCCACTTGTGACCCACAACCCAATCACAGCCCAGCTCCAAGAAGCAAGGGGTGGGGCAGTGGGAAATGGAAAGGAAAATCACACTCAGAGACTATCTTGTTATGTGTCAGGTACCTTACAGCTCAGTTCAGTTCAGTTGCTCAGTCGTGTCTGACTCTTTGCGACCCCATGGACTGCAGCATGCCAGGCCTCCCTGTCCATCACCAACTCCCAAAGTTTACTCAAACTCATGTCCACCGAGTTGGTGATGTCATCCAACCATCTCATCCTCTGTCATCGCCTTCTCCTCCCACCCTCAATATTTCCCAGCATCAGGGTCTTTTCCAATGAGTCAGGTCTTCACATCAGGTGGCCAAATTATTGGAGTTTCAGCTTCAGCATCAGTCCTTCCAATGAATATTCAGGACTGATTTCCTTTATGATTGACTGCTTTGATCTCCTTGCAGTCCAAGAGACTCTCAAGAGTCTTCTCCAACACCACAGTTCAAAAGCATCAATTCTTCTGACGCTCAGCATCCTTTATGTCTCTTAATCCTAACATCTACCCTGTACGGCAGGGATTTTAGCCATAGGGCATACAAGAAAACCATGGATAATTCAGAATTCAAGCAACTTGCTCCAACACACCTAGCTAGTCAGTAACCAAGCCAAAATTCAAATCTATGTCTGTCTGATGCCAAGGCTCCCAAAAGGACCAATCAACGCCTGATCCACCCTCCCTGTGGTCTCTATGGGCCATCGTCATAGCATCTACACGCCAGCTCAATGTCCACGTCTACTAGCTGAGGAAGGCCCTATGCCCCCACTGTTTCTCCATCTCCAAGGCCACAACGGAGAAATCTTTCTGGTCCAGCTCATCCTTTTAATCCAGGCTACATGACCACTGGCTGGCCCTCTACAGCAAGCCCCTGCCTCCCTGCCCCAGGACCAACCCCCAGAAAGATGGGAATGCTGGGGAATTCATCCTGAGGAGCCCTTGATCAATGATAGACCTGCGCTGGTGGGCAAATCATTCAGCTTCTCACTCCACACCATGTCCCAGAGGTCCCTGGAGGACTTTGAGTCCAAGGTGCCCCATTATGATGGCTTGTTGTTGTTTAGTTGCTCCGTCATGTCCAACACTGTGTGACCCCATGGATGGTAGCCCGCCAGGCTCCTCTGTCCATGGGAGTCTCCACGCAAGAATACTGGAGTGGGTTGCCATTTCCTTCTCCAGGGGATCTTCCCAACTCAGGGATCAAACCCATAGTCTCTTGCTTTGGCAGGCAGATTCTTTACTGCTGAGCTACCAGGGAAGTGCATTTACAAAGGTAATCTGTTCAGTAAAGAACCCTGCAGGGGCATTCTTACTTTTTATGCTCCATTTCTCTGTGTCCCTCCTGGAAATTCCTGGAATCACCTCCCAGGGAAGTTGTTGCTCAGTAGCCAAGTCATGTCCAACTCTTCCAAACCTCATGGACTACAGCACACCAGGCTTCCCTGTCCCTCACCACCTCCCGGGGTTTGCCCAAGCCCAGTGAAGTACTTGCACTCAAATCCATATCTTGTATTCTGTTTGCGGGGGAGACCAACCTCAGAGAAGTGTGTGAGAAAGAAAAGTCAAGGACAATGACTCCTAGGTTGTTGGCCTGAGCAGTAGAGCTTCATCATCTTAGGTTAAGCAGCTACTTAACCTGAGCACCTGCCTTACACATTCAGCTGGGCCCATGACATGGAACATGCCGATCAACTATCCCAGCTCCAGCGTGTCCTGCACAGGATCAGCCCCATATTACCAATAAGGAAACAGGCGCGATTAAGTTCACCCCTTTGCCCAGGGTCAAACAGCTAGTAAGTGGTGGAACTGGCTTTCAAGGAGCTGAGGGAAGTAGCAAGTTCACACTGCTTTGGCCTGGGCCCAAATCCTGGGGTCCTGACGATCCCTAATTACCAGGAGCCAGCCCCTCACTCCCAACAGGAAAATTCCCCTTTCCTCACAATAGAGATTCTTTTTTCTTTTTTATGATAAGTATTTGATGTTTATTCCAGGTGTGCATTATGCCTTTTTTTTCTCTTCTCATTTTTAATTATTTTATTGGAGTATAGATGCTTTACAATGTTGAGTCATTTTCTGCTGTACAGCAAAGTGAATCAGCTGGACACACATATCCCCTTCCTCTTAAACCTGCCTCCCAGCACCTGCATCCCACCCCTCCAGGTCATCAGCGCCGAGATGAGCTCCCTGTGCAATACAGCAGCTTCCCTCTCGCTATTTTACGCACAGTGGTGTCCATACGCCAATCCTAATCTCTCAGTTCATCTCATCCTTCTCGGCCCCTGTGTCCGCACATCTGTTCTACTGTTGAGATTCTGAATGGTGCTACCCCTCACCTTTTCACTGATGGAAAAAGGGAGGCAAGAGGGAAAGAAAAGAGAGAGAGACCAAAAGTACAAAGGGGAGACGAGAATAAACAAGATCATATCAGCTGGTCTGTAGTGAGTGCTTCAGTTCAGTTCAGTTCAGTCACTCAGTTGTGTCCGACTGTTTGCAACCCCATGAATCACAACACACCAAGCCTCCCTGTCCATGACCAACTCCCGGAGTTCATGCAAACTCATGTCCATCTGTGCTAAATCCTATTCAATCCTTTATGTTATCTCAGAGAATCTTGCCAAAGCCATAGGGGAAGAATTGTTTAAAATTATTCCCTATTTAACATAAGGGGGCAAAGGACAAGTTCAACAGAACAGTAAAGAGAAAATCCACCCACCTGACGTCCTGGTGGCCTGGGTCTAGCCCCACTGCCCTGTGACTCAACCTCCATACTTTCCATTTCTTTTCTTTTCTTTCTTTCTTTCTAATTTTTTAACAAAACCATTCCACATCCTACTCTCTGAGCCTTTCCTACCTGGTCCCTGGGAGGGAAATTAATCCTCATAAAGAGGACTGAAGGCTACTCTCCTGGTAGTCCAATGGCTGAGACTCCACACTCCCAATGCAGGGGGCCCAGATCTAATACCAGGTCAGGGAACTAGATCCCACACGCCACAGCAAAGGTCGAAGATCCCGTGTGCCCCAAGTAAGACCTGGCACAGTCAAATAAATAAAGAGTTTTGTTGTTTTGTTTTTTGTTTTTTTTTAAAAAAAGAGACTGAAGCTACAAGTCACAGGACAGCTACATGACAGAAAAGGGAGGGTCCCTTGTGCTCTCAGCCGCACCAAAAGGGCTTTGCAGAGACAGATGCTCTGCATATCTGCAGCACTGAGGCCGGAGAGCAGCCTGTGTGTCTGCAACCCAACAGGGTGGTTTTGTGGCTGGAGAGTGGTGCTCATCTGCAACAGCGGGGTGACCTTTACCGTGCATCACGCGGCAGTGTCAAAAACAGACATGCCACCACTTAGCTACACCCGCAAAGACGGATGTTCTCTTTGTTCTTGGGATCTGATCCCACACTGGAAGACCCATTCCCTCCAAGGATGGATGATGGGAAACCCTCTCCAAGAAGGCCTGGGGATGCAGGGGGCACTGAAGCAGCCTGGAGGCCCTGGCTGAGGGTGAGGGGCGTGGCTCTCACCCTGCGGGTTCCGGTTTCTGCCTGTGGAGCTGTCATCTCACCTTGCTCTAAGCTCCAGGACTCGCGGTCCGCTCACTGGGCATGGTGGCCGGAGCCCCTGGTCCCTCGCTTGCAGCCTCTGCCCCACCCCGTTCTCTTGGACCTGAGTCTCAGCGTGTCCTCCCTCCTTTTTAAGCCTCCAACCTGGCAGGTTCTGCTCTGGGGTCATCTGGAGCCTCACCAAAATATCCCCAAAACTGGTTCCCTCCAGCATCTCAGCCACTGCAAGCTGTCAGGAAGCTCAGCCCATCCACATGCCCTTGTGAGAACTGAAGGCTGGGGCTGGATCCTGCCACCTCTCCCCTCCAGTTCCCAGCTTCCACTGAATTCTCTCTTCCTTCACACGCAGGGCCCTCATCTCCCCCAAAGTAACCCCTCTGTGAGTTATTGGGTGTTAACAGACGTTTACTGGAAATTTGGGCATAAGATAGGTTCTGAATGTAGCCAGAATAATTCGAGTGAGAACTTAAAATTAGGTATTAGGGACTTCCCGGTGGTCCAGTGGCTAGGACTCTGTGCTCCCAATACAGGGTGTCTGATCCCCGTTCAATCCCTGGTCAGGCAACTGGATTCCACATGCCACAACTAAGAGTTCATATGCTGCAACTAAGAGTTTCATTGCAGCAACTACAGATCCCATGTGCTGCAATAAAGATTGAAGAGCCTGCGTGCTGTAACTAAGACTCAGCACAGCCAAACAAATAAATTTTAAAATAAATAAATAAAAAATAAAATGAGATATTAGCCATAAAAATCCCTACTTTAAAAATCCACTGGCCAGAGACTTCTCTGGTAGTCCACCGGTTAAGACTCTGCCTGCCAATGTAGGGAACACATGTTTGATCCCTGGTTCCAGAAGACGTCACATACCACAGGCAACTAAACACCATGGGGCAACTAAGCCCCAACTACTGAAGCCCCCGCATCGCAGTGAAGAGTGGCCCCTGCTCACCTCAGCTAGAGAAAGCCTGGGTACAGCAATAAAGACCCAATACGGCCAAAAATAGATAGCTAGATAGATAGACAAAAAAAATTTTTTTAATCCACTGTCCATTTCCTGACAGAAACAATCAATCTCTTCCTGGCCTGACGTTCTTCCCAAGACCTGGGACCCTTGGGCATCTCCCCTCTGCTCCCTCACAACTCCACACCGGCTCTCACACTGACCATGAAAAACTCTCAAAACTATTTCTTTCTTTTGCAGAAAAGTTAGCCCTCTCTGGATAACAGAGGTAGGGTGGGGTAAGGCAGGGAGTCTCCCCTTTTTTAATCAAACATGCCCATCATGCACCTGTTCCCCAAACCCAAAAGTAATTCCCTCCTTAAGAAGATTTTTGCCCTCATTTTAGACCAATCAGCTCAACTTTAACCAGCTCTCCTGAGACAATAGTTTTGTACTGCCTCTCACATTTTTGTGAATCCTCACAGTGAAAAGTAGGCAGCATTATTATCCCCATTTCACAGACAAGGAAACTGAGGCTCAGAAAAGTTAAAGCACACAGCCAGTGAGTGAATCAACATCCAGGCAAGAACTTGAACCCAGGCGGGACTTACTCTAAACTCTGTGCCCTCCACCACTGCCCGCTCCTTGAAGGAGTGGATGTTTCTGTAGCTGGGAGGAAAACCCCATTTTTTTAAAAAAAAACCCATTTTTAAACCAATTTCCAAGCGGCGGGAAAGGCCGGTGTGCTGCAGAGTCACGTGTGGAGACAGGAGATAAGAACCCCTGATGCTGGGGTCATGCCAGCCTCACAGAGCAGCTTCCAGCACTCCTGCTTCTTCCTGAGTCAGGCTCTTCCTTGACCAGAGTCACCACCATGAACACCAGGGCAAGTCCCGTCCTGCAAACAGTCACCTTGGGGCCGACCACACCATCTCCAGACATCAAATCTACAGAGAGGCGCTGCAGACTCGAGGCTCTCCCAGACTACCTAATCACCGTGCACCCCTGGCAGGCAGGCACCATGCCCTTTCACCTCTACCTAGCAAGGGGCCAAGCCCAGGGGGCCACCAATTCCAACCACCACTGTCTCTTCCCTCCCTCATGAGAAGAGGCCACCCTGCCTTCAGTGACCATGTGCGCAGCTGCAGCTATTCGCGGAGCAGCTGCTGTGTGCCAGGCACTGTACACAGTGACCTCCTCTCATCTTTCCAGTCCCAGGACTCAGTAGCAGTCAGCCCGTTTTACAGATGAGCAGACCATCTAGCAAGATCACAGCAGTTTCTTGAACGTTCACAGCTTCAGCAGCAGAAGCTGGAATTTGAAACTAAGCTTGTGCAACTACAAAGCCGGTGCAGTTTCCACTACGCAACACTGTCTATTGGAGGAGATAGTAATCCGCTCCTCCTTTCCCAGGGTCCAGACATCATTCTTCTTCTAGGGGAAGGCACAGAAGGCTGTGTTTTGGGGATCAAAGCACGATTCCAAAAGCCAACGCAACTGGTGGGACGAGGGATTCGGTGAGAGATTACAGCAAGGATGAGCCTCTGGGTGAGTCGTCCCAGTCCCGTGAGACCTGCATCCCTCATTGGACTTAGAGATTAAAGAGACTCTAAGACCGAGCCTGAAATGCCAAGGGACTCCTGGGCACTTCCTGCCAGATGACTCTTTATAAACTGACAGAAAATGCACATGATACTAAATTCTGAAGATACAAAAATAGTATCCCTCTGGTGGGGAGGAATAAATTGGGAGTTTAGGATTGACATATACACTCTATTACGTTTAAAATAGATAATCAACAAGGACAGGGAACTCCGCTCTATATTCTGTAATAACCTAAATGGGAAAAGATTTTGAAAAAGAACAGATACGTGTATGTGTTTAACTGAATCACTTTGTTGAACACACGAAACACAACATCGTTAATCAACTGCTGTTGTTCAGTCGCTAAGTCTTGTCCTTCTCTTTGCGACTGCAGCACAGTAGGCTTCCCTGTCCTTCACCCTCTCCTGGAGCTTGCTCAAACTCATGTCCATTGATGCCATCCAACCGTCTCATCCTCTCTCGTCCCCTTCCCCTCCTGCCTTAAATCTTTCCCAGCATCAGAGTCTTTTCCAATGAGTCAGTTCTCCGCATCAGGTGGCCAAAGTATTGGAGCTTCAGCATCAGTCCTTCCAGTGAAAATTCAGGACTGGTTTTCTTTAGGATGGACTAGTTTGATTTCCTTGCAATCCAAGGAACTCTCAAGAGTCTTCTCCAACACCACAGTTCAAAAGCATCAATTCTTAGGCACTCAGCCTTCTTCATGGTACAACTCTCAAATCCATAAATGACAACTGGAAAAACCATTGCTTTGACTATATAGACGTTTGTCAGCAAAGTGGTACCCCAATATAAAATTAAAATTTTTAAAAAAATCAAGCAAGTTGGGTGAAGGAGTCATGTAAAAGAGGTAATTTTTTTACCAGAAACTGAAAATAAATGCTACAATAATTTTGAATGGTTATATTGTTTAAAATAATACATGTTGGGGCTTCCCTGGTACTCCACTGGTTAATACTCAACGTTTCCAATGCCGGGAGCCTGGGTTCAATCCCTGGTCAGGGAGTTAAGAGCCCACATGCTGTGGCCAAAAAATAAATTATAATAATAAATTTTAAAAGAATGACTCATGTCAATTTTTCAAAATGTACTTTTGTCCTAAATAAACTCACATTTTTCTTTTTGGCTCTGCCATGCAGTATGTAGGGTGTTAGTTCTCCTACCATGGATTGAACCCCTTACCCCTTGCATTAACAGCTTGGAATCTTAACCACTGGACTGCCAGGGAAGTCCCTAAACTCATGTTTTAAGTGTCTGAAAGCTTAAAAAAAAAAAAGCACTGCCCCTCTTACCCCTACCCCCAGGCCTCCTTTGCATTGCCTTTTCTGATAGGAAGGGAAAGTAATTACTACTAGTTCCCCACGAGCCTCCAAAAGAGAATCTGTACATTTACAAACATACATGAGTTTTATTTTTTCACACACATGTAGCACACTTCAAAAGCTACTCTGTTTCTTGCCTGTTGTATCTTAGAGATCATTTCATAACTGCATATAAAGAACTGCATCATTCTTTTTAGTAGCTGCCTAAAATTCCACTGGAGAAGAAAATGGCATCCCACTCCAGTACTCTTGCCTGGAAAATCCCATGAACAGAGGAGCCTGGTAGGCTGCAGTCCATGGGGTCGCGAAGAGTCGGACACGACTGAGCGACTTCACTTTCACTTTTCACTTTCATGCATTGGAGAAGGAAATGGCAGCCCACTCCAGTGTTCTTGCCTGGAGAATCCCAGGGATGGGGGAGCCTGGTGGGCTGCCGTCTATGGGGTCGCACAGAGTCAGACACGACTGAAGTGACTTAGCAGCAAAATTCCATTATATGGAAGTGCCAGATTAATCAGACACTTGCATGCTCAGGCCCTTCAGTTGATTTCAACTCTTTGCAACCCTATGGACTGTAGCCCACCAGGCTCTTCTGTCCATGGAATCCTCCAGGCAAGAATACTGAAGTGGATTGCCATGCCCTCTTCCAGGGGATCTTCTCAACCCAGGAATCGAACAAACATCTCCTGCAGCTCCTGCATTGCAGGCAGATTCTTTACCACTGAGTCATGGGGGAAGCCCCAGTCAGCCCCTTCCTGATGGACAATGAAGCTGTCTGCAGCCTTCATTATTACAAACCATGACTATATTGTAGATATTAGTTTGTGCCCATGTGCATATGAATGTAAGATCAATTCCTAGAAGTAGAATTGCTGCTGCTCATTAAATACAATATGCACTTTAAAAATTCTAATGGATTTTGCCAAGCAACCCTCCTGAGAGGTGGCAGTGTGTGTAGACCACCAACAGTGAAAGCGCAGAGAGTGCTTTCCATATGAGGAATGACTGTTAGCTGCAAGAGACGAGCTGAGGGCAGACAGGCAGGCCCGTCCCTGGCCAGACATTCATCCTAGGACAAGTGACAAAGATGAGGCAACACCACCAACAGGCAAGCCACCCATTTCACAGATGACAAAACAGGCACTGGGAATTGACGAGCTTCACCCAGGGTCATGGCCTGGGTCCCTGCGAGCATGGGGCATTTTCCAGACAACATCTGTTTCACCCTCTGATCTCAGCTCTGATCTCTTGTGCTGACTTAGCAAAAACTTGGAGAACCAGCTCCTTTCTACTGTGAACTGAAAGTAGCTGAGCCACCCACATATTTCAGGGTTTTCTGAGTCACTGTATTCCCCTCTACAAGAAACCGGGACCTGCTCCCACACACACACACACACACACACACACACAATCACCCAGGGGCTGTTTCCAACCATCATGGGGCCCACAGAGCCCTGACCATTCATAGCTCCAAGGTGAGTAGCAGTGATTATCCTGGACATTCATCCACCAGCCTAAAGAACCAAAAAGCTCAACAGACCCTCTCCGTGGTGACCACTAGGTGGAGGGCAGTGAGGACTGGAAAGAAGTGAGCCAGGAGTGTTCTCATTAGCCATTCTGGAGACAGAAATAAGCACGGCAAAAATAGTTCTCCATCTTTGTACTTGGAAAGTACCTCACACCCACTAACTCACCCCACTTCACAGAAGTTCCCTGAGTTATACCAGGCAGGGATTCTTATATTCACAGTCCCCGTTTGAGAGCTGTTAAAAAGGAGCTATGACTTCCCTACTGCTAGAGAGGTAAAGAGACCAGAGGCAGAACCTAGGATTCAGAGGCTTAATCCTGACCACATCCTGTTGTGCACTTGTGGTGAGCAATCTCCTGCAATACACGTCCACAAAAACCATCCCTTGTCTGCCCGCATGCAAAGCAAGTCACTCTGTCCCTGGAAATGTTGTTAGAGGCCCCCCAGTGCATGGATAGACATGAATTCCTTTCTCTGAGTCCTCGTCTTTGTTTCAGCGCCATAGATACATCCTTTGTATGTACATTCAAGAAGACTCTTGGGATATTTCTAATGGATGGGTTTGCACTCTATCAAGTGCCTGGTATGGCCTCTGGAGCGTGAAAGTGAAGTCTCTCAGTCATGTCCAACTCTTTGCGACCCCATGGACTGTAGCCTACCAGGCTCCAGTCAAGAATTTTCCAGGCAAGAGTACTGGAGTGGGTTGCTATTTCCTTCTCCAGGGAATCTTCCCAACCCAGGGATCAAACCCAGGTCTCCCGCACTGCAAGCAGACGCTTTACCATCTGAGCCAATGGTGCTGAATAAAAAATGTGTTTCTTCAGGGTCTTCCCTGGTGATCCAGTGGTTAAGACTCCACTGTTCCAATGCAGAGGACACAGGTTCCATCCCTGCTCAGGGGATTAGGATCCTACATGCCACACAGACCAAAAAGAAAGGCTTTTTTAGTGTGTTTCTTCTGCTCTATTTAAAATAGATAACCGACAAGGACCTACAGCTCTAGCACAGGGAACTCTGCTCACTGTTTTGAGGTAGCCTGGATGGGAGGGGAGTTTGAGGGAGAAGGGATACATGTATATGTATGCCTAGTCCCTTCACCGTTCACCAGAAACTGTTACAACATTGTTAATCAGCTATACTCCAAGACAAAATAAAAGGTTTTGGCTTTTTTTTTAAGTGTGTCTCTTGGTTGGCCGAAAGGATAGATAGATGAATGGACAGATGGAGAGATGAATGGATGGATGGTTGGGTGGAGTACTGGTTTAACATGTTTCCATGTTTGTTTTTTAACTTCCTTACACAGTATCCATTCTCCCTTCCAAATATCATTCTGATATCCTTTTGTGGACTTATTTCTCCTCCAGGGTATACAGTCTCAGGGACACTGCAAATCCCAGAGTTCTATCCTCTCCCAGCGAAGAAGCAAGCAAATGACACCAGCTTGGCTGTTTACCCTCCCTCCCCTAAGGACTATGAATCTTTAATAGATTGAGATGTGGACAGGAAAAATGGCTGGGGCATATTTATTTCAACAGTGGTACCCTGATGAGACTGTCCAGTAGTACTGCCGCCCAAATACCCTGGTTTCTCACTTGCCCTGTTTCCGAGTCAGGTTCTCCAATGCACTATCCACTCTGTGAACTACTCAACATTGCCCCGAGGACAGTACCCTCCTGCTTAAGTTAGCCAGAGTTGTTTTCTACACTAAGAAAAAAAGAATTCTATTTTTTACTATTTTATTTATTTTTGGCTGTGCTGGATTTTCATTGCCATGAGGGCTTTTTTTCTCTAGTTGCACAGGCGGGGGCTGCCCTCAAGGTGCAGTGCACGGGCTTCTCATTGTGGTGGCTTCTCTTGTTGAGGAGCATGGGCTCTAGGGCACGTGGGCTTCAATAGTTGCGGCACGTGGGCTCAGTAGTTGTGGCTCCTGGGCTATAGGGCACAGGCTCAGGAGCTGTGGTGCAAGGGCTTAGTAGTCACACAGCACGTGGGATCTTCCTGGACCAGGGATCGAACCCGTGTTTCCTACATTGGCAGGTAGATTCTTAACCACTGAGCCACCAGGGAAGCCCCGAAGAAGTTTACATGTCACAGACGTAGAAATGAATGGAAAGGTGGGAGGGGTGGAGAAAGGGAAGGAGTGAAGGAGGGAGTGAAGTGAAAGGAGCAACCAGTGCTGCCCACGCAAGGACTTCATGAGCTAAGTAGTAAGGTGAATCCCGGGCCTTGGTGAGTCCCGGGCCTTGGAAGGATGGGAAGGAAGGAGAGATGATAAGATAACCCCTCAGCCTTAGCTGCAGGAGAAGTGATGCGAATCGATTTTAGGGGCAAAAGAACACGTACCCCCAACTCTCCTCCAGAATACTACAAATCCTCTAGTTTTGTGTCTTTCAACCGAGAACGGCCTCAGAAACAATACTGTCAAACCTCCACTCCCTAGATGAGGAAACGGAGGGCCCCAAAGGGCAGGGGTCTGCCAACATCTCACAAAGAGGTCTGGAGCTGAACTGGGGCCAGAGCCCAGATCTCCTAAATCCCTGTCTCCCGCTCTTGTCACTGCCCAGAGCTGCCTCTGTCAGGAGTGACTAAGGTGCAGAATTTCCAAATCCCATTTTGAGAAAATTCCCCAAGGGGATTTCCTCGCGAATGCCTCAGGAGGTCCTAAGGTCCCTCTCTCTGTGGCCTGAACACTCTGCGGCTAGGGGTGAGTTGAGGGCAGGTTGGAAAACAAACAGGAGACTGCAGACCCCCCAGCCCCAGGCATGGCTGCGACAGGCAAGAGGTCAAGGGGCGTCTCAGAACCAGCTCTTAAAAGGGGGTAGAATCCAGACCGCAGTCACAGAGCCCTGTGAGATTCTGAAACTTGTCTTGCTTCCTTTGCCAGTCCGTCTGTGAAACTTTGAAAAAGGGGTCTGTGTGCTGGCCTGCAGGGCCAGCCAGGAAAGGGGAAGTGGGGACCAGGTCTCACCCAGCGGCCAGGCTCAGCGAACGAGAAATCCAGGGCCTGAATCTGAAATCTGCCACACAGAAGGCAGGAAAGGTCAAGGCAGGCCTGAGTCATCATCATTTTTTGTGTGATTTCTGCCTAATAACGAAACAACGCCTGAAATATCTAACAATGCCTAAAATATCCAGCACAGTGCTGAACAGCTAGTGGAAAATCACCGTCAATTTCCCTCGCCTGCCGCCATGTCTCCTGACACTGAGCTGAGATGAATACCTCCCCTGGGTGGGGGTAGGGTCGGGGGCCAGGTACCATAAGGGAGGAAATTCTGGGGCCTGACATTTGGGAGAACAGAGAGAAGGCATTGCTTTCTTTATGTGCCGGTGCCAGGATTGGTGATGGGGGGTCAACTGGTTGCCTCTTTTCATCCTCTGGGGTGTCCCAGGAGCTAAGAGTCTCTGGCCTGTTCCTAGAAAGAAAACCGAAGTGTAGACGAGTTAACAACTCGACTAAAGACATACAGAGAGTAAATGATCTGTTTGATTTCAGCCCCAAGTTTGTCCCCGCCTTCGCCAGGCTTTCTCCTAGGGTCTAGGGATAGTGGAAGGGGGCTCAGAAAGTGCACGCAGAGAAAAGGGAAGCCTTCGACAAACACCCAGAGTAAAACAAAGAACAGACTCCCAAGTGTCAGGAGGAGGAGGCCCTGAAATTGCCCCATCCCCCATCCCCAGCAGTTTTGGAAGAACGGATCCTTTTCTCCAGGCCTCGATGCCCCACCTCCAGGGCGCCTTGTGGTGGGCCCCTCTAGTCCCACCCCCCCAATCTGCCCCGAAGCTAAAGGGGTGAGCACAGGAGCAAACACAGCGCCTGTGGTCTCCAGCGACAGTAAACAAGCGGGGTGCACACAGCCCCTGTCCTGTGTGGTGAAGGTGCGAGCAGAGGGGAGGCTGAGAAGCTGCAGCCCTTCAACCTCGCTGTGGTTGAACCCGGGGAACGTGTGTCATGGTCGGTGCCCTGACAGTGAAATGTACCAGGGGATGGGGAAGGGAAGGGCGGCCCAGAATAGAATGACAGGCGAGCAAACCGCAGCTGGGCCAACAGGCGATACTATGCAGGGCCCCCTGGGGCTCCTGAGCACGAGGCTTTCTCCCCCGTTTATTTGATTAACGACCTTCATTCCGCCTCCATGACCTTCCCTGAGTTCCATTGGGCAGATTCAGGCAGTTGTTAATTAGGGAAAGGAAGGGATGAGAGACCAGGGAGAAACAGTCAAGAGCAGCCTTGGGGCAAGGTCCTGGTTCCCCATCAAGGGACACACACAGTATCTTTGAGCTGTTCTGCAGATACTGAAACCCTCTGCAGGAGGAAGAAGAATGGCCTGCTGCCCACAAGCCTGGAGACCCCAGACCCGATGGACCTGAAGGATGATGATGCTGACTCCTCAACTCACCACCAACCCATCAGAAGAACATCCAAGAGCTGACCACGCGCTCTTTCAACAACTCCTATAAAACTTCTCACTATCTTCCCCAAGTGATTTCGAAGGCATTAGCCTGCTGTGGCCCCATTTGCCTGGAAAAGCGATAAATCGATTCTTTTCTACCTCACAAAAAGTTCTGTCTCGGAGATTCAGCACCAGTATACAGAGAAGCTGAGCTTTTGGCATCAAAGGCCAGGGCAGGATGGAGCAGGAAAACTCTTGAGTAGGGGTTCAGATCCTGCTCCCACCTGGGCAAACCCCCTGCATCAACTGGGAGGCCTCCCCTCCATCTTCACACTGCTGCCCCTACAGGCCTCCACCCTCACCAACTGAGCACCTAGCCCATGGCGGCCCTGTTGACACAGCGGGAGACAGCAGCACACTGGCTCAAGCGGGAGATATTCACTCGTGTTAACGAGGGCAAAGAAGAGAAACACAATCAGAGAGCAAATCGCCCATGTGTTGCCTTGCTGATTGGTCTCTCAGTCGTGTCCAACTCTTTTGAGACCCCATGGACTGCAGCCCGCCAGGCTCCTCTGTCCAAGGAGGTTCCCAGGCAAGAATACTGGGGTGGGTTGCCATTCCCTTCACCAGGGGATCTTCCCGATCCAGGGATGGAACCTGTGTCTCCTGCCTCGGCAGGCGGATTGTTCACCACTGAGCCATCAGGGAAGCCCCTCTCTAACTTGTAAATGGAGACAATTAAGGCTCATCCGGAGGAAATGACTTTGCTGCCGCTTCTCTCAGGGCCCCGATTGGGATTCCTAGAGGATGGAGGGAATTTCCCTGCTCTGGACATTTTTCCTTTTTTCTTTTTTTAATGTCCACCAGAAAAGCCAGAGCCGCTCCCCACACAGTCACGGGGGCGGGGAACTCCAGGTCAGAGCAAAGCTTCGGAATCCAGAGGAGATGGGGTTTCACTTTCTTTGCCTGCCTTTGGTTTCCTAACGTCACAGTGTTAGGCTGGGCAGGCGGCCAGTTTACTACAGAAAGAGAAAAGGAAAGATTGGGCCAGGAGGGCCGAGGAGGGGCATACTCGGCTGGGGGCAGTATGCGTCTGGTTTCTTTCAGGACAGAGAACCAGCTCTCTGAACTGAGAGGCCCATCAAGGATCCTGCTGGGTCTATGAAGCTCTTACACGCAAAATGATGTGTGCGCGTGTGTGTGTCGGGCTCCACGTGTTTGTGGAAAGCGTTCACAGCTTTCATCAGATTCTTAGCATCCACACCTCCCTTCGTCCCCCCGCCGGGCTCCGCCTCTCCGCCCGCGGCCCACTCTCGGCGGCCGCCCCTTCGTCCCCGCGGTCGGGGGAGGCGCCCGTCCGGCCTAGACCGAGGGGCCAGGGTGGAGGGCGCGGTCCGGACGGAAGGAGGGGCGTCCAGCGGGAAGGGGGCGAGCCGCGCGTTCCTCTGCATCCCGCGGTGGGCCTCGCCCGCGGGCTGGTCCGGGCAAAGGGGAGGGGCGGGGTGCGAACAAGAGGCCGGGGGCATCGCAGGTCCCCTTGCGGGGGACGGGGGTGGAACACACAGGGGGCGACGCATAGGTGCCCGTATCCTTCCCCATTCCCTGTGCCCGCGGTGGGGTGCGGACGCGGCGGGGCTCCGGACAAAAAATAAAACAAAAACAAAAAACAAAAAAAAGGGATGCTTAAAGAGCTCGATTCCCCCAAAAAGGAAGCAACCAATCTCTCACTACAGATGAAGAAACTTAGTGCCAGACAAAGTAAGCCGCTTGCTCCAAGCCAGGATTAATAATACAGCCGAGTTTTGAATGTGGGAGGCTACAGCGTCTTAATCAAGACGCTGTAAGAAGGTATCAAGAGCAACCGAGCATTAATGTATTTATTTTTAATATTTTTATTATTAATTTATTTAGTTGGCTGCTCCAGATCCTGGTTGTGGCAAGAATGATCTTTAATTCCAGCCTGCCAGCGCTTAGCTGGGGCAGGTGGAGTCTAGTACCCTGACCAGGGATGGGACCCAGGCCCTTCCTTGGAAGTGCAGAGTCTTAGCCACTGCACCACCAGGGAAGCCCCTAAACCAGCTTTAATTTAGCATCAGTCATGTCCAAGACATTTCTTGGAACTCAGGGAAAGGATGAAATAAACAAACTGGAAAAAAAAGCATAAGACGTTGTTACTATATCCAGGAAGTGAAACAAGAGAAATGAAAAGATGACTCACAAAAAGGAGTCTGTTTTCCCTTGTTCTGGGTTGGCTCCCCCCTCCGCCACCCACAAACAGAAGCTCCAGAGGGCAGGCCTTTGACTGGCTCACTCGGCGTCCCAAGAGAGGGTTGCCTGGCTCCCAGCAATTGTCAGTGACAATTTGTGGAAGGAGCGGTGTTGGCTAAGCACACTGGCAGGGCACAAAGAGGCATCTTCATGACATTTGTACCTCCCCTGTTCCCTAAGCACATCCGCCATCATTTCCCTAGATCCTCTCAGCCACCTGTGTGCTGGGTCAAACGGGCAGGCAGTCCTGGTTTTCAGGAACATAAAATGCTGAGCGAGTCTTAATGACAGTTGCCATTCATTGGGCACTCACCCTGTACCAGGTACCAAACTGTTCACACAGGTGTTTTGATTTCCTCCTGGAATCAGTACCTTTGAGCCACAGATACACTGACTCCATGAGTCCAAACTCTGATTTCGCACAGGAGAAAGGGCAGAAGTGAGTTACAACTGGGTTCTTCTCTCTCCTCTGCAACCCCACAATCCACTGGATCCACCGAAAGGGAAGAAAATACTCCTGACATGCCCACTGCTATTCCTGCTTAGCAACCAGCCCTGCAACTACATCCCCATTTCCATGACCACTTATATACAGACAGGCACACATACACAGCAGAAAGGTTCACTAGGATTTTAAAATGGGGATGAATTTGGTCCATCTGTGGTTCCCACATCTCCATCCTCAGCTCGTGTTCCAACTCAGCAGATTTGGTATCCAGGAAAGTACTTTCCTTTCTTCCTGAAAGAGGGAAACTGAGATTGAGGAAAGGCAACAGAAATGGAGCTCACGTGGGAAAACTGAGCCTTAGCAAAACTTTCAGGATTTCTCTAGAAAGAATGCAGTGTGGTAGAAAGCTAGGAACCCAGACAGACTTCGGTTCCATGTTGAATTCTACCACTTTAGGCTATGTGACCTTAAGCAGGTCATTTAACCTCTCTAAGCCTCACTGACCCCTGCTTAAAATTTGTCTCTGTAATAAATTCAGGCTTCCCTGGTAGCTCAGTAGTAAAGAATCCACCTCCAGTTCAGGAGACACAGGTTCAATCCCTGGGTCAGGAAGACCCCTGGAGAAGGAAATGGCTTGGCAACTCACTCTAGTGCACTAGTCTCACTAGTGCCTGGGACATCCCATGGACAGAGGAGCCTGCGGGCTACAGTCCATAGAGTCGATTTAGTGACTAAACAGCTACAATAAAGTTCACTAATCCATATCAACGGTAGGAGTGGGGGGGTCTGGTTTAAATCAGTGAAAAATCTACAGTATAGAATATCCTTAAAGGGACTGACTTACTGTTTATCCTTAAAGGGACTTACTTACTGCCATTTTCCTACTGTCAATATGATGATAATAGCTAATAACATCAGCTAATGTTATGAAGTACTTAACAGGAATTGTGCTAAGACCTTTACAAGCGTGAGCATATTATGGGATCTTAATTGTCTCAACAGCTGTGGTAGGAGCCAGTATCATTATCCCTGACTTATAGATGAGGAAACCGAGACCAGGCAGATGAAGTAACTTGTAGGAAGCTACCTGGCTCATAAATGAGAAAAACACCAAAGTGCCTGCTCTTAACCACTAGGCCACACAGCCTCCCATGTGTTTGGGGACTAAGGGGATTCTGTGAAGGGAGCAATTCAAACAGGCAGATCATTTTGTGTAGATGGTTGGATGTTTCTTAAGTGCTTGCAGTTTATTTATTTAAATGACATGGGCTATGCTTTCCAAAATTGTGTTTTCTATTGCTAATTGACTAATAGGTCATTAGGTAATAAGAGGATTCTTGTAGGTTTAGAACAATAACAGCTGGCACCTAGAGAGGATGAACAGCTTAACTTAATGTGGGTCAGTGGGAAGGGCTTGACCCTGGTTGTCAGAAGTACTTGGTTCATAAACTGGTGCAGTCACTAAAGAGAACACTATAGAGGTTCCTTATAAAACTGAAAATAGAGTTGCCATACGATCCAGAAGTTCCACTCCTGGGCATATATCCAGAAAAGATGACAACTCTAATTTGAAAAGATACATGCACCTCAATGTTCATAACCGCACTATTTACAATAGCCAAGACAAAGAAGCAACCTAAGTGTCCACTGACAGATGAATGAAAAAGATGTGGTACATATATGCAGTGGATAAAAGAAGAACGAAATATTGCTATTCTGCTTCAATACGGATGGATGTAAAGACAATCAGACTAAGTGAAGTAAGTCAGATATCTTAGATTATACTAAGTCAGAGAAAGACAGATATTATGTGATATAAATTATATGTGCAATCTAAAAAATGATACAAATGAACTTACTGACAAAACAGAAACAGACTCACAGACATAGAAAACAAACTTATGGTTCTCAAAGGAAAAGGGCAGAGATAGAGGTAAATTAGAAGTCTGGAATTAACAGATAAACACTACTATATATAAAACAGAGAAACAACAAGATCTACTGTACAGCACAGGGAACTATGTTCAATAACTTATAATGACCTATAATGGAAAAGAATCTGAAAAAGAATATACAATGTGTGTGTGTGTGTGTGTGTGCTCAGTCATGTCCAACTTCTTTGTGACCCCATGGACTGTAGCCCACCAGGCTCATCTGTCCATGGAATTTCTCAGGCAAAAAATACTGGAGTGGGTATTCATTCCCTCCTCCAGGGGATCTTCCCAACCCAAGGATCAAACCTGAGTCTTTTACATTCCCTGCATTGGCAAGCAGATTCTTTACCACTGTGCCACCTGAGAAGCCCATATGTATATACAGATAGATAGAAATTTATCTATACATATATATTTGAGTCACTTTGCTGTACACCTAAATTTAACACAATTTGTAAATCAACTATGGTTCATTTTTTAAGTCAGTCTGAAAAAAAAGAAATACTTAGGTTCAAGCCCCATTTCCTGCTGTGTGATCTTAGGACCTTAATGACCTCTTCTTGAGGCTTAATGTTCACTTCTATAAAAGGAGAATAATAACCATCCTGCCTCAAAGTCTTCAAAAGGAAGAAAAGAGACAAGTTCTCCCCCTTCTGGGTGATTCAGTCCCCCTCAGCCGCCAAGTTACCATGTGTGACAGTAGCTAGGGAGAAACATCCTTGGTATACGATTGCATTTTTACAATTACACTTTTTTAAAATGTGTTTCCTTTGTCACTGTCAACAGACTCTTTTAAATAATTCAGAAGTCAACTTCAGCCCAGGCCAAACTGTCACTAATTCTGAATTACCCAAATAGGAATTGATGAACATCGACTGTATCTAATGCTTTGAAACAGAAGGAGGAACTCGGGTCTAATCCAGACCACCACTTAGGTTCAGTTTCAAGGATGCCCCAGTGCCGCATCTCATCACGATGAGCAGTACTTCATGGACGGAGCCCTGCAGTGGGAACCGGGGCACCCGGGGTCCCACCTGGTCGTTCTGCCCCTCCTCCTGCCCCGGGAGAAGCTGCTTCCGGACCTCTCGGAGGACCAGGGAGCGCCCGGGCAGATAAAGCCCAGGCAGTCTGCGGTGGAAGAGATTTTCTGCCACCGCGGCTTGTGCTGGCTCTGCTCGAGGGCCAAGAGGGAAGTGATGAGCTCACTCTGGATGTGAAGGCCGTGAGAAGAGCAGGAGACACACACACTCACTCAACAAACACACACACACACTCATACACACATATATTTCCGGAGGCTATTTCAGTTTTCTTTTCCGTTTTGTGCAATTTCACTTATGATATCAGCAGCAGTAGTGGCTGCTATTTGGAAACTCCCCGAGCGGGGGCGCCCCATCTGCCGGCTCGCCTCCCTATAAAGGGCCGCCTGGCGCCCTGTAAAGGGCCAGCCCGAGCTGCAGAGGATCAGCACGTGGATCGCCGCAGCCTCTGCCCACAGCTACCATGAAGGTCTCCGCCGCTGCCCTCGCTGTCCTGCTGACGGTGGCCGCCCTCTGCGCTCCTGCGTCTGCCTCCCCATGTAAGTCCAAGTCCTGACTGCCACAGCCCCCGGGGGCCAGCCCTTAGATTCACCCGGATCTCACCCTCTTTTCTTTCCTTTTTATATATTAAAATATATATATATTTATTTTTATGTATTTATTTTGGCTGTGCTGGGTCTTCATTGCTGCATGGGCTCTTCTCCAGTTCCAGTAAGCAGGGGGCTACTCTCTAGTTGCAGTGCTTTGCATTCCAGTGGCTTCTCTTGTTGCGGAGCGCAGGCTCTAGGGTGCCTGGGCTCAGTACTTGCGGCTCCTGGGCTCTAGAGCAAACTCAGTAGTTGTGGCGCCCGGGTTTAGTTGCCCCAAGGCTATGTGTGATCGTCCAAGACCAGGGGTTGAATGTGTGTCTCTTGCATTAGCAGGCAGATTGGTTACCACTAAGGCACCAGGGAAGCCCTCGCCCTCTTTTCAATTGCAGCGTTTATACCATCCGACTCCTATGATTTATATTCTTCCGCATTGCTTTACTCAGACGTCCAGTTGTCCGGGATAGATCTCTAAGCCACTTCATGGCAGGGACCCCTCTGATCAATTTGTCTGTATCCTCAAGGTCTACACCCCAAGCCGCAGGTGCTCACCGAGTGTGGACTGGGGTTCAGTTCAGTTTAGTTCAGTCGCTTAGTCGTGTCAGACTCTTTGCGACCCCATGAATCACAGCAGGCCAGGCCTCCCTGTCCATCACCAACTCCCGGAGTTCACTCAAACTCATGTCCATCGTGTCGGTGATGCCATCCAGCCATCTCATTCTCTGTCGTCCCCTTCTCCTCCTGCCCCCAATCCCTCCCAGCATCAAGGTCTTTTCCAGTGAGTCAACTTGTTGCATGAGGTGGCCAAAGTATTGGAGTTTCAGCTTCAGCATCAGTCCTTCCAATGAGCACCCAGGACTGATCTCCTTTAGAATGGACTGGTTGGATCTCCTTGCAGTCCAAGGGACTCTCAAGAGTCTTCTCCAACACCACATTTCAAAAGCATCAATTCTTTGGCGATCAGCTTTCTTCACAGTCCAACTCTCACATCCATACATGACTAACAGGCAAAGGCTGCTCGAGCTGACCTGTAAACACAACTGACTCATGTCTGTCATCACCAGCCGGGTTTCTAAGAAGTTTCTAAGCACTTGACTAAAGCCCTCCTGGGACAGTCATATTTTCCCCATTTCATAGATTTAAAGAACAGATAACAAAACCTAATTAAATGTCCACTATGGGTCAAGTATTGTGCTGATTGCCTTGCATATCTCATCTTACTTAATATTCGCATCATGGGGTCGCGGAGAGTCGGACACGACTGAGCGACTGAACTGAACTGAACTGAACTGAATCTTTGAGTAGCTGTTCTTGACAGTCCAGAAAGGTTAAGTAACCTGTTCAGGGTCATGCGGCTAGGAAGTAAGAAAAGTAGTGTTCAAACCCAGTTCTTCTTGGCTCTGAAACACTACTACTCTGT
Organism: Moschus berezovskii; assembly: GCF_049115385.1. NCBI lineage: Eukaryota > Metazoa > Chordata > Mammalia > Artiodactyla > Moschidae > Moschus > Moschus berezovskii. The sequence continues at coordinate 26,475,945 of NC_142479.1, forward strand.
TCAGAAATGGCAACTGACCCTTCCCGGGGGCATCCTGAATTCACTGACCAACAAAAATCCTCCTTCTCGCAGTTAGAGTTAGAGGCTCCCACAATGCAGTATGCATCTTCAGGCCCTTCTTTGGTGTCCTGGCTGAGTCATGAAGTCTGAGTTTTAAAAACCTCCCCACAACCCAGCCTAGGTCTCAAAGAAAGCAAGTTCCGAATCCACCGAGAATCCTAGGAGGGCAAGAATAAGGGTGGAGGAACCAAGGCCAGCCCAGAGGAGACCCAGCCTGCCCTGAGAGCCCAAGGCATGCGGTTGTGGTGTAGAAAGAGGAGGCCAGCTGGCCTCAAGGGTTAGGTGAGAGAATCCCCACTCTGGCACTGTGTGTCCACGGCTAAGTGTCTTTACCTCTCTGAGCTTCAGTTTCAGCCAAAGCAGGAAACTAGTCTGCTGGAGGTAAAGCCTCTCAAGCGCCCGGCGCAGTACCCAGTGTGCACTGGCAATGGATCCAGGAGTCTCCTTCTTTCCTTCCCCCAGATGCCTCGGACACCACACCCTGCTGCTTTGCCTACCTCTCACGCCCGCTGCCCCGCACCCACGTCCAGGAATATTTCTACACCAGCAGCAAGTGCTCCATGGCAGCAGTTGTGTGAGTCTCAGCCCCGTGGAACCCTCGGGGTGTGGGGGGCGGAGGGAGGGAAAACTGCCCCAGAATCAGTCTCCCCTGGCAGGAACCCTCAGAGAGGGTGCCGCATCCATTCCCACCCATCCTCCAGCTGCTCAAATAGCTGTGGTTCTGCCCTCTCTGGATTCAGATTCCCCAGCTATATGGAACAAGCTAGACAACCTGTTCCTGGAGGAACCCCCCCGATTCTGATGGGCTAGGTTAGCTCTCTGATCTTTATGGATGTGACTGTTACTTGAACCTGGTCTGCAACGTGCCTGGGTGGAGAAGATCGACTCATACATCCCTTTCCAGAAAAGGACCCCACAGTCCCCCACATCCTGCCCCCAATCAAAGCCATCCACAACCTCAGAGGAACTAGAGAGGAGAGGTCATAAGTCAAGGTCCTAGCTGCAGCATGTTAAAAACAAAAAAAGTTATTGATTGATGAAGAAAAAATAATGAAACGAGATTCTCCTTTAAACACGCAAGCTATGACGTTTGGAAAAATTATAATTCTTGCTACCTAGGAAGTTCCTGCTGTGTGTCAAATATCTTACATGCATTAGCTCTACATTGGATCATAGCATCCCTGACAGGTATGAAGAATTCTCTCCACGTTTCAGAGAGTGAAACTGAGACCCAGAGAGTTTCGGTGACTTGCTCAAGGTTGCGCAGTAAATGAGGGAGGGAGCCTGTCTCTGGAGCCTCCTCTTTCTACGCTAGTAAGATCATTAGCGATAGTTGTTTACAGAGTTTAAGAATGAAAATGGGGCAATCGTGAAGTTTTCTGTATAATGATGACTTTGTTGTTGTTTGGGTGGTGTTGTTTTTTTTTTAATATTTACTTATTTGTTGGGCCGTACCGGGTCTTAGCTGCTGGCCCACAGGATCCTTTTAGTTGCAGCATGCCAACTGTTAGTTGTGACATGTGGGATCTAGTTCCCTAACCAAGGATGGAGCTGGGGCTTCTGCACTGGGAGCGTGGAGTCTTACCCACTGGACCACCCATGATGAAGTTTTTTAATCCAAAAATTCCTGCGGCACTGGCCAAGTGGTAGGATTCAGAGTTGTAGGTATTCAGAGTTGGCCTTTGGTCCTGATGAATTCTTCAGATTATTGCTATACTATATATTTGCTATTTAGTACTACTAATTTTATTTCCAAAAGCAAGTATTTTTCAGACGGAAAAGCAAAACAGAAACACCTTCTTTGAGCACTGACTTGTACAGGCAGAGAGGAGTAAACTGCCACCCCTGCCTTCCGGGACTCAGTTAGATGCAGCAATGACCAGGACACCCTACATAAGAAATGACAAAAGGAAAGGGAACACACAGCTCTTCGGGGCACAGCTAAGAGAAGGGATTTAGGGCAAGTTTGCACTGTTTGACTTGGGATCGGACTGAGGGACGGGGTGTATCGGGCAGCAGGGATGTTGCCAGATCTCTCTTTAGGTTTTTTTAGAGTCTCCGTGTAGAAAAGCATTGAGGGCCTCAAGGGTCAGCACAAAGAATCAAAAGTGTGAAATGAGCTAGAACAGGGAAAGTCTAGACAAGAGGGGTCCAGTGGAGAGGTTGTCCGCATGAGTGGTACTGAGGTTGAAGAGGACTTGGAGGGAAGGAGAGACAGGGGTGAGGAAACTTCCGAGGTGGAATCAGCAAGCCTGGGAGGTGATGTGAGGTCGGGAACAAGGAAGAGAGAGGGCTTGAGGGTGACGCTGAGGTTTCAGCCCACACGTGGAGAAGGGTGAAGCGTGGAGCCCCCTAAAGTCCCAAGGAAGAGCTGTTTTAAAAGGAAAGGACTGGGACTTCCCTGGTGGTCCAGTGGTGAAGACTCTGTGCTTCCAATGCAGGGGGCCTGGGCTCCATCCTTGATAGGAGAACTGAGATCCCAGGAAGGTGGGATGAATTAGGAGATTCGGTTCGACATAAATATCCATGTGTGAAATAGAGAGCTAGTGGGAACTGCTGTGTAGCACAGGGAGCTCAGCTCGATGCTCCGTGACAACCTAGAGGGTGGGGTGGTGGGGCGGGGGGAAGCCCAAGCAGGAGAGGATATATGTATGCTTAGAGCTGATTCACTTCATTGTACAGCAGAAACTAACACAACCTTGTAAAGCAGTTATACTCCAATTTAAAAAGGAAAAGGCGAAGGTGCCATGCCAGCACCATGACCCTGTGGAAGTGTCCAGCAGGGAGTGTGAGCTGAAGGGTTAGGAGCTGAGGAAACAGGGCTGGGGCTGGAGGTGTGGCAGTTTTTTTAAGGAGGAGGGGGTCTTCTGATGTCAGAGTGGCATTTCGACCATCTCGGCTGCTCCAGCCAATCTGCCTTCCCTGGAACCCCAGTTCTTCCACTTAGTAGCTGTGTGAGCTCGGGCTCGCCACTTAACCTCTCTGAGCCTCAATTTCTTTGTCTGCAAAGTGGAGGAGAATAGAGGTATTTCCCTCCCTGGGTCAAAGTGAGAATAATAAAGAGAAAAATGAGATTAGACTATCTCTTGGCACACAGGTAGGTGCCTGGTAGGTGTTAACTAATCATCTTTCTCCCCACAAATGTATTCTTAGATACATAGAAGTGACAAGTGAAACTTGATGAACGAATGCAATTCATCCAGTCACTAACTCTTTCAATAAACATTCATTAGGCACCAACGGTGTGCCACACCCGGGGCCAGAGACTTGAGGGAGCGCACGGGAGGAAAGGAGCGCGATGCTCTCCTCCTCCCCAGGAGGAGCAGCTGAAGGTGGAGGGTAGTCGGGCCAAGACAGGGTCCCCACGGAGGCGGGGGGCACGGGGAGAGATGGCCTGGCAAGGGAGGCTGCCGTCCAGTCTCACATTCATCAGGGAGGAGCGGGAGGCCAGGGCACCCCGCCCTCCAGATGGCGGTTTCCTGGCCTTTAATTTCCTGGCCACCAGCCAGCGGGGCCGAGGAGAGGGGACAGTGAGCCGGCAGGATTTCCTGTATGACACCTGGCTGGCCCAGAGCAGAGTCTGCATCGGAAGCTCCCTCACCACCCCAAGCAAGAAGACAACTCAGAACAGCCCTCTGCTCGATTTCTCGTCTCTGCACGCCGAGAAAGGGAGAGAAAGAGAGGTGATGGGGTGCTCAGAGTGCAGCTCAGAGAAGGCAAAGCAACTCCCCTGAGAGCACATGCTCCCCATGGCAGAGCAGGAAAAGGGGCCAGGAGATCCTCATCCATCAGACAACCCAAGCCTTCACTTTGTCTGAAAAAAATCCCAGAAAGACGCAGGAAAGCGTCCCACAGGAGAAGGCAAAGTGAGAAAGGTGCCGGGAGGCAGGGCGAGGTGGAGAGGAAACTGAACGAACTGGCGGCCCTGCCGGCCCCTTCCCTGGTGCCTCAGTGGAAAAGAACCCGCCTGCCAAGCAGGAGATGCAGGTTCAATCCCTGGGTCGGGAAGATCCCCTGGAGAAGGGCATGGCAACCCACTCCAGTATTCTTGCCTGGAGAATCCCGTGGACAGAGGAGCCTGGCGGGCTACAGTCCATGAGGTTGCAAAAGAGTCAGACACAACTTCGCTACTAAACAGCAATAACTCAAGAAGCACTGCTGGCCAGGCCCGGGGCATCCCCCAGAGAGAAACAACCTCCCAGCGAATTGGCAGGGCAGGCAGCTGGACGGAGCCCACGGTCCCCAGGCTGCAAGCCCTCCAACTGATACCATCGACACCTGTTGACTGGCCTCCACATCCTGGTCGGTTAATTGCTTTGACAAGTGTTCATACCTCAGGGCCCTCAACCTCTCCAAGCCACCTCATCCACTACCAGGACCTCTAGTCTCATGTTGCTCTGATCCACCCTAAAACAGAGGCCCCACAGAACCCCAGTAACAACACATATATGGTATTTTCCAAAACTCATTCACACTCACTTATCTCATCTGAGCTTCACAGCAATTGTGCAAAGTAGGAATTATTTCTCTCCATATTTTAGAGGCAAATGTAGACTCAGAGGCCCTAAGTGATTTGCCCAAGGTGATCTAACCAGTGAGTGGTGATCTGAAGACTCACTTGAGTCCTTCTTCTGTTCACCCACAGACGGGTTCCTTCGTTGAGTGTCTATGTGTGGCGGGCGCTGTGTTACCTAAAACCACACCGCACGTTTGTTCTGCCACCTCGTCTCCCACTTAGTCAGCCGTGACTCAGTTCTGGAGGGTGCCTCTTTTTCTCTGCGTCTTCAGCAGCCAGCACAGGTTCTGAAACAGGAAGTGCTGAGAAAAGGCTAGAGGTTGACCAGCTCAACCCTGGGCACCTCGAGCCCCGTATTCCCTGAGCTCTGCAGGGTACATGTGTTTGTACAGGAGCGTGGGGGTTACAGTGTGCACACAGCTGCTTCTGGCTTGTAGCCCTTTGACCCAACAGAAGAGAAAACATCCTTTCCTTGAAAGCTACAAACACAATCGTGGAGCTCCGAAAATAACCCGCCCGGTAACATTTCCTCCCGGCCTCAGTCCCCCTCATTCCCAAACCTGGCTGTCTCCACACTGACCAGGTCCCCTCTCTTGTCTCCCGCAGCTTTATCACCAGAAAGAACCGCCAGGTGTGCGCCAACCCAGAGAAGAAGTGGGTGCGAGAGTACATCAACACTTTTGAGTTGAGCTAGGGTAGAGGACGCCTTGAACCTGAACTTGTGCCAACTCTGCTTCTTGCTCTTTTCCTAAGCAGCTTGGGAGGCTCCCCTGCAGTGCCCTCCTCCCACCGTCTCCTGGGAGGGCACAGATTCCACCCCACGCAGCAGCAGCTACTATAAAAGCTCCCCAGTGTTCCTGGGGCTGTGCCCTCGTGCACAGGAGGTCTCTGAGCTCCGAGCTCCAGAGCCCTTGCCCAGCCACCGCTCTACAGTCAGAAAGGATGTCGGCGTCTCTGGAGGGGAAGGAGGGTGGGAGACTGGGCTCCTCCAGTCATGTCCCGTGGCCAGAGCCCCCATCTCGGCCCCTCACTGGGGAGGGCTGGACTGGCAAATGTGAATAAGCTTTTCATTAAAATTCTCCAAGCAGTTGCAAAGCTGACTCTTGGTTTGATTTCCTCTCCAGAACCGCCCCCTCCCTCGTGAGCCAAGCCTTGGATCCAGGGCTTGTCCCATTGGGTGTCCAGCCTGGATCTGGGGGCTGTGAGCAGAGCCAGGGGAGCAGGCTCTGTGAGAAGGCACGTGGGCAGGACAGGGCAGATAAAGTGACCAGTGGCTTTTCTACTCTGAGCGAAGACCACAGTCACTATCTCCCAGCCCCGGAGCCTCAAGAGTTTCTGTCCCTCCCTGCCTCACCCCTTCCTGTTTCCCGACCATGGTTGGCCCTTCCACCTACTCTGCTGGCTCCCACCCAAGCCCACCCAACCCCTTACCTGCAGTGGGTTTCTTTAAGCCCCTGGAATTGGTTTTCATCCCATCCCTCCCAAACACCTCAGTTCTTTCAAATAAAGAGAAGGGGGGATTTTGTGGTTTTCTGCAACAGTACCAGCACTTTGCAGGTGGGAGTATTCCAACTTTCCCATTGATGTTTTCTTTCCCGTGAACCTGTCTTAGCAAAATATATCTTCATCATTAGAGCAGGCATTAACTGAGTGCTCACTCTGTGCCAGGCACTGCCAGCCCCTTACATCCACCATCCTTCATCCTCATAACCCTTTGGGACAGGTAGCATTACTAACCATGTTTATAGTGGGGGGAAACCCTTGGCAGGAGATGGAAATAACTTGCCCAAGGCCCCAGAGCAAAAAAAAAAAGGGGGGGGGTGGGAGGGGTACAATGACCACCAGGTCCAAGGCCCAGTGCCAAAGCTGACGTTTTCTTTCTCTTACACCTTTAATCCGCAAAATTTCAAACCGACTGAAATTTACAAGAATATACTTTCCATCTAGATTCAAATATTACTTTATCTATGACCTTTATCTGTGCATATGTGTGCATGTGTGACACACGTGTGTCATATGGATGGTTGGCATACACATTTTTTTTCTGAAATAAATGTTGCAGATGAGATATCATTTCCTCCTTAACAGTTTGTATACATCTCCCAGTAACAAGACATTCTTCAGAACCACAGAATGAATAGCACTTAACACTGGTAAGGGATTAATTTCTCACATACCATCCATGATCAAATCCTCACAACTGTTCAGTAACGCCCTTTATACTCATTATTTTTTTTAATCCAAGATCCAATTACAAGTACATATTGAATTTAGCTAACATGTCCTTAACAGACTTTGTCTTTAAGTACATTGTTATTTTCGTAGGAATTCAGATTGGATTTTTGTAGAATCTTTTTTAAGAGGGTTTTGTCTGCTTCTTCATAAGCAGATTCAGCTTGAATATTTTCGGCAGAAAACCACAAGGTGACGCTGTCTTCCTTAACATGGTGCATCAGGGCACAGGATGTCCATTTACTGGAAGTGATAGCCCAGTCGGAGGACTAAGTGGCTGCGGTTTCTTAGAGGGAGCTGCCCACTGGGTGCCCACTGTGTGCCGAGCGCTGTGGTGCGGTGTAGCAATCACTGCAAACAATAGAAGGAATTCTCTGTGGTACAAATGACACAGAACCTTCAACCAGAAGCAGTGGCTCAGCAAGCAGGACTCTACAGCCGGGGGCTGCTGGTGGCAATGCAAGCTGATGGACTTTGAGATAAAATCTGTAAAGGGATGCCATTTCTACTTACCAGTGTTAATTGAGTGTCTGTCCACATGTGCATTTTTATTATTGCTGTTCATATATTTTTTTAATAGTTCAAGGGTTTCTTTTACTTTTATTTTTTAATTTTTGGCAGCACCATACAGCATGTGGGATCTTAGTTTCCCAACCAGGGCTCGAACCTGTGTCACCTGCAGAGCAAACATGGAGTCTTAACCACCGGATCATGTTAGGAAAATTTAAATGGAGGTAGTCTTGTTCAGGCTTCAGATTGCTGTCATTTGGGACTTCCCAGCGTTCAAATCTGGATGCAGGTTTTCAGTCCAAGTTTGTGATATATATGCTATCACCTTTTCCTGTTGTTTTTATTTTTCTTTTAATGACTGTATATTGAAATTAAGCCAAACAATTCTCTATTAAATATTGGAATTGCATATTGTGTGTTTGTATCAAGTGGTTTCTTTTGTTAACAAAGCCATCAAACCTAAAACAAAAGTAAAACTTTTAGCAAAACAGACCACCAGGGAAGTCCTCATATAGTTTTAAAAACTCACATTTTTTTCTAAAATGAAATAAAATAAATGTGTTCGTGAACAACAACCAAAAGAGTTCTATCTCTTGCTGCCAAAGGAGGGGGTACGTGCATGATTGGGAGAAGGGATAGTTAAGGAGTTTGGGATGGACATGTACACATGGCTATATTTAAAATGGATAACCAACAAGGACCTCCTGTATAGCACAGGAACTCTGCTCAGTGTTGTGTGGCAGCCTGGATGGGAGGGGAGTTTAGGGGAGAATGGACACGTGTATACGTATGGCTGAGACCCTTCACTGTTCACCTGAAACCATCACACCATTGTTTGTTTTTTAATTATATTTATTTTAATTGGTGGCTAATTACTTTACAATATTGTAGTGGTTTTTGCAAGACATTGATATGAATCAGCCTTGGGTGTACATCTGTTCCCCATCCTGAACCCCCACTCCCACGTCCCTCCCCATCCCATCCCTCAGGGTCATCCCAGTGCACCAGCCCTGAATGCCCTGTCTCATGCATCAAACCTGGACTGGCGATCTATTTCACATATGGTAATATACATGTTTCAATGCTATTCTCTCAAATCATCCCACCCTCGCCTTCTCCCACAGAGTCCAAAAGTCTGTTCTTTTTTTTTTTTTACAGTTAAAAGTATTGTTATTAAAAAAGCACAAATGCAAAGAAATGAACAGAGGAAAATTTATGCGTCGAACCTGGACTGGTCACTTATGATAATATACATGCTACAATTCCATTCTCCCCAATCATTCCACCTTCACCCTCTCCCACAGAGTCCCAAAGACTGTTCTAAATGCCTATGTCTCTTTTGCAGTCTCTTATACAGGGTTCAGGTTACCATTTTTCTAAATTCCATATATATGCGTTAATATACGGTATTGATGTTCTTCTTTCTGGCTTACTTCACTCTGTATAATTGGCTCCAATTTCATCCACCTCATTAAAACTGATTCAAATGCATTCTTTTTGATGGCTGAGAAATACTCCATTGTGTATATGTACCAAAGCTTTCTTATCCATTCATCTGCAGATGGACATCTAGGTTGCTTCCATGTCCTGGCTATTATAAACAGTGCTGCAATGAACATTGGAGTACATGTGTCTCTTTCAATTCTGGTTTCCTCGGTGTGTATGCCCAGGAGTGCGATCGCTGGATCATATGGCAGTTCTATTTCCAGTTTTCTGAGGACAAAAGTCTGTTCTTTACATCTGTGTCTCTTTTGCTGTCTTGCAAATAGGGTCATCATTGCCATCTTTCTAAATTCCATATATATGCATTAATATACTATATTGGCACACCATTTTTTGTTAATTGGCTATACCCCAATACAAAATGAAAAGTTTTCGGAAATTTTTTTAAAAAAAATAAACACTTCAGAGGAGACAAAAAAATAACAAGGGCTCCATGAGCCTGAGGTTCATTAAGTGCTTTGACTTTCTTTTCTAATTTATACCTCGCCACTGCTCCTCGAGCTCGCCAGGCAGGCATGGCTTTCCTCCTTTCAGATGAGGAAAGTGAAGCTCCCCGGGGGAAAGCGACTGGCCCAAGCTATAGGCCAGTAGATGCCAGGGCTGGGGCTCCAGAGTAGAACCAGAGTGTTCCATGCACCTAGGTGATCTTCTCACTCAACATTCGGAGGCTTCTAGCTCTAGAAGCCCAGACACCTCACCAGTCCCTCTTGCGCCACAGACGACAGGTCTCCCCGAGCTCTGCCCCAACTCTCACAAGGGAGCAGTCCCTGTAGTCCCCCCTCACCCAGGTTCCCTCTGCCCGCCCCCCAGGAGAAGAAGATGGCCTACGAAAAATCAGTCGACATCTCTGACATCAACAGGGCGATGTTCAACTGCCCATGGCTGGAATATCCAGGAAGGACCAAAGGTGAGGTTAGAATGGACAGGAGTGGAGTCGGGGATAGGGACCTGAAAAGGAAAGCTCCCTGGACCCCACTCCCAGGCAGGAGTCCGGGTGATGCCAGCAAATCTATGGGAAGAGTCAGGGAGGATCCTTGGGTACTTTCAAGGCACCGTACACCCCTCAAGGTAGGTTTCCAGGGCCCTCTAAGGTGGGATGTCTCTGTGACTCCCCAGCTTCTGCTTCCTCATCTGCTCTGCACTCTCTCAACTCCAAGGTTTCAAGGTGTTCCTCTTGCCCTCCCCTCATCTGTCTGGCTACCTCTCCTACTTGCACTGAAGACTCAGCTTGTGGATAATCTCTGGAAACCCTCCCTGCTCCTCCCCACCAGGTTAGGGCCCCTCATCGAGACCACCTATGCCTTTATCCATCCTCACATTTATTTCCCTTTGTTAATCTCCAGGAAACGGTTCTGTCTCACCAGTAGACCAGTGGTTCCCAAAATATGTTCCCAGGACCAGCAGCATCAGTATCTTGTCAGAAATGCAACTTCTCAGGACTTACCTGGCGATCTAGGGGTTCGATCCCTGGTCAGGCAACTAAGATCCCACATGCTGTGTGCACCGCACCCCCCCCCCACCACTGAAAAAGTGAATTCTCAGACCGCACCCCAGAGTTACTCTGGGGATGAGTCTTCATCTGGGGATAAGGAAATCTGTATTTTAACAAGCCCTCCAGGAACTTCCTTGGTGGTCCAGTAGTTAAGACTCTGCTTCCACTGCAAAGCAGGGCACGGGTTCAATCCCTGGTCAGGGAATTAAGATCCCACATGCCACTCAGCATACCCAAAACACGCAAACAAAAAACAAGATCTCCAGTTTTTTCTAGGGCCACTCAAGTTTTTGAGAACCACTAACCATTTTTACATTAGAATCCTTTAAGAAGCTTTCTAAAATGCCTAGGTCCCTTCCTCAGACAATCTGATTCAATTAATCTGATGCAGGACTGAAGCATGTTAAAAAATTCCCTCAAATAATTCTAATATGCAGCCAGGGAGGAGAACCACTCTGCCAGACCAGTGTGTCTCCAATTTCAACATTCGTAGGAATCCTACTCAAATAAAGATCCTGACTTGGTAGGTCTGGGTGGAGCTGGAGGGTCTGCATTTCTGAGAAGCTCCCAGGCTATGGTAATCCTGCTATTCCACAGACAAAGATGCCAGAAACGTCCGAGTCCCTCAAGGACAGGAATTATGGCTTCTTTACCTGCCTGGTGCCTGATACCGGGTTCCCTAAATGCTGCTGCTACTGCTAAATCACTTTAGTCGTGTCCGACTCTGTGTGACCCCATAGATGGAAGCCCACCAGGCTCCCCTGTCCCTGGGATTCTCCAGGCAAGAACACTGGAGTGGGTTGCCATTCCCTTCTCCAATGTGTGAAAGTGAAAAGTGAAAGTGAATTCGCTCAGTCGTGTCCGACCCTTAGCGACCCCACGGACTGCAGCCTACCGGGCTCCTCCATCCATGGGATTTTCTAGGCAAGAGTACTGGAGGGGCTTGCCATTGCCTTCTCCGAAATGCTAATGCTCGATAAATGATGCCCAGAAGGACAGCTCTTCAACTCACCCTTGTCCATGCGGTCTCCTTTGCACCACAGAACTCAGAAGAGCTGCAGCTCCTGTCCTACTGCCCTTGTCCTGTCATCAGGTAAGACCCCTGACTTCCGCCACCCTAGGAGCCTTGTTGAAGGAGGAGGGGCAGCAGACCATCCCTTCCCATTAAGGCTAGTTCATAGAACCCTGTGGGCTTCCCTGGTGGCTCAGATGGTAAAGAATCCACCTGCAATGCAGGAGACCTGGGTCTGATCCCTGGGTCGGGAAGATCCCCTGGAGAATGGAATGGCCACCCACTCCAGTATTCTTGCCTGGAGAATACCATGGACAGGGGAGCCTGGCGGGTTATAGTCCATGTGGCTGCAGAGAGTCGGACACGACTTAGTGACTAACACACACGCATACTTAGAAGTCTACTCTCACGACTGGGGCTGCCACTAACTCTGTGTGACCTTGGACAAGTGACTTTCCCTCCCTGAACCGCAGGAGTAGCCTCTGTCACAAGTCAACCTCTGCCCCGCTCCCTTTGTCGAGTGGCTATGAGATAGCATATGTAAGGTTTTGACTGTGCAGGCAGTTGCTTAATCATGAGTTATTTTTGAATTTCAGACAATGAATATTTTTCAACATGCCTATGTCCTACATATTGCCTTCATTGCCTGGAATCGAAATTCAATGGGACATCCTGGGGTTTTTGTTTGTGCTTAACTGATTTATTTGACTGTGCTGGGTCTTGGTTGTGGCATGTGGGATTTAGTTCCCTGACCAGGGATTGACCACCACCACCCCCACCGCCGGGTCCCCTGCAATGAAAGCTTGGAATCATAGCCACTGGACCACCAGGGAAGTCTAAATCCTGTTTTTTATGTGCTTGGTCCTTACAAGATCTTACAACCCTACTTATGTGAGTCAATGGCCCATTTTCTGAAGTCACGACAATCACCTGCGAACTCATTATGATCCTCTCAGTCACCCCACGGGGAACCACTAGCCGAAGTCATTTTTCAGAGAGTTGTAGAGACAGGAAGGCTTGAGAAGAGACAAGAATGAATCAAATCTTCAGAGAAACCCGCTGACCCATCTAAAACCCTTGGCTACAGCCAGAACTGCAGTTTCACAGGTGTCTCAGATTGTTTGAAGAAGCCCTGTTTTTCCAATGAAGCTATTAAGCTCCATGAGGAACGATAAGTGTCTCCCCAGCACCGAGCATTTGGCACCTAGTGGGTGTGGGTGCTCAATGAAAATCTGTTGAAAGTCCGAGTGAATGAACAGGGGCCCCAAATACCCCTCTCTTTACTCCACATCTGCCCGGCCCCTGGCCTTTCCATCTCCTTGCCCAGACGACTTCTTTTTTTTTTAGTTGTACAAGGTCTTCATTGCTCCACACGGGCTTTCTCTAGCTAAGGGAAGTGAGAGCTGCTGCCCACTGTGGGCTTCTCACTGTGGTGGCTCCTCTTGTTGCGGCTCATGGGCTCTAGAGTGCAGGCTCTGTACTTGTGGCAGATGGGCTTAGTTGCTCCTTGGTATGTGGGATCTTCCCGGACCAGGGATCGAGCCTGTGTCCCCGGCATTGGCAGGCAGATTCTTATCCACTGGACCACCAGGAAGTCCCCAGATGACTTTCTCAAAGTCCTTTGAAATTCTAAACTAACTGAACTGTGGACAGTTGTCCCTTGGTATCCACAGGGGATACCAAACTCCACAGATACTCCAGTCCGTTGTATAAAATGGAATGCTGTTTGCATGTAGCCTACACACATCCTCTCTAGATTATTTATAATACCTGATACTATGCAAATGGTATGTAAACAGTTACCAGGTACATGGCAAATTCAAGTTTTGCTTTTTGGAACTTCTTATAATTTTTTTTTGCAAATATTTTGAACCCATGGTTGGTTGAACCCATGGATGTGGAACCTGTGGACACGGAATACCAACTGTACTCAGATCAATTTACAGACCAACAATGGTTTCCAAATCTTTATGTCATTAGTCCTTCACTAGCACCTTGGGAGGGGTACAGAGCAAGGATGATTAGCCCCATTTGCAGATGAGAAGACTGAGACCTTGGTAGGGTAAAGTCACTTGCCTGAGCCACACAGTTGGTTAGGAGCTGGCTGTGTCTTCAGGACGAGAGGCTGAAGGGTGTTTCCCTCGTCTAGTCCCTTCTTACCCTGGCCCTCTTCCTGGATGAGAAATGTCCCCTGTGGCTGCTCTGCCACTCACACCCGCCTCCAGGCACCAAAAGAAGAGTTTCCCCCAAGTCCGGAGTGCTGGAGGGAGCACCCGAGCAAGCCAAATGCCGTACCTTACTGCTACTACAAGAAGCCCGAGATCTACACGCACTGGTATACCCTGTATGACCGCAGCAAGGAACGGGAGGCCCAGAAGACACTGCGGAAGCTGAGAGACCACCCCAGGTGTGCTTCGCCCCTTCCTGCTCTCCACGCCCTCCCCATCTTCCAGGAAAGGACGGAAAGAGAAGAAAGGGGTGGAGTGGGGCAAATCAGCCTGCAGACCCCAGAGGAGACCCTGAGCTGGGCTGAGGACCAGAGGCAGAGGAGAGTCTGTGAAGGAGGGAGGATGGGAACGAGGGGACCAGGGCTGCCCGTGTGATTTCTCCCACAGGAACCTCAAGGAGGCTACCCTCAGCCAAAAGCTCCATCTCCCCATGAGCAAGCTGGCTCTCAGGTCTCCAGTGGAGTCCAAGACCTTAGACCCTGCTGGGGAACCCCTGAAGTGGCAAAGGCTAAAGGTCAGGGGCCATGGTGGGGACCAGGGCAGAATGGGGAGACTCTTTCTGAGGATGCCTCTACCTCGGGCTCACACCATTCCTCCCTCAGACCCTGCCGGCAAAATGGAGCCGGGAGGAGGAGAGTGGATTGGGTGAGCTCCTTCCACTTTGAAAGAAGCGTGGTAGAACTGTATTTGTCCCTTTCTTCCCTTCCGCTGGCTTCCCTGGATGGGCAGGAACTCACGGAAAGCCTGAAATCTCCCAGGGAGGATGAGCAGCTCTACGCAGCACAGGTGAGAAGTGGCAAGGGTGGAGGGGTGTGGTCACAGGCCAGGTAGGAGTCGGCGAGGAGAAAGATGCTAGAGGTGGAGGGCAGGGAGGGAGTGACGTTCCAAGAACAACCTCTAGAAGGTGGCAGCTTGCGGCGGTGGTGTCCAAGCTCTCCTCCTTTTCCTCTCCCCCTGTTCCTGCAGGCTCTGGGGTGCCTGGGGGTCAGAGACAAGTTTGTCATGGACGCACTGTGGCAGGTGGTGAGTCTTGGGCTGCACGGAGTCCAGGAGAGGAGGACACGGGGCCCGCGGTCTTGGCAGAGCCTTGGCACCTGAGCACAGACAAGGCCCACCAGAGTCAAGGACGATAGGTCCGGTGCCGGGAGGAGGCAGCCACCTTGTGCGGCGTGTGCCCAGCTCATGCCCTTGGCTTCTTTAAAGGACAGCTTGATCTTAAAGGATGGGCAAAGGGGGATCTGCAGATCCCCTTTGTCTGACAGAGACGTTGACTTTGGGGGTGGGGTGGGCTGTGTTCTTACCCATCATCTCGTTTAAATCTTTTGATACTAGAACTAGGTAGCAGTAGCTGCATTTTTCTAATGAGAAGATGAAGGCTCTGAGAGGCCAGGTGACCTGCCCTAGGCCTCACGGCTATCAGACACCAGACAGGGATGTGACAAAAGTCTTACTCATAAGTTACTGTCCTTCCATCGCATCACCCTGCCTGCACCCTGTGTTTGAGCATAAACAGGTCCCTCTCTAGGCCTCGGTTTCCTCATCTGTAAAAGGAAAAGTTAAGCTGAGATGATCCTCAAAGCTCCTGATATTCCACCACCTTACGTCATGTTCCCACCCCCTACCTCTTAAATCAGGCCCAAGCTGGTCCAGAGGAATTGAAGTATGAGGCCTGTCGAACCCTGGCCATCCTGGGTGAGTAGGTCCTCCCCTGGGTGGGAGTAGGGGCAGATGAAGAAGGAGGCAGTGTAGCTGCAATCCACCTTTAGGGAAGGATGGAAGGGAGTGGACGGCACCCCCACTGCAACCTAGGCATTGGCAGGTCTGGGAATTATCCAAGGGAATGTTGGGCAGAGAGAGGAAGGTGGGCTGGAAAGGGAGAAGAGGTGGGAGGGAGACAGAGAGCGGGCTCTGGGGACTGCAGCCAAGCTCAGCCAGCTGCTCTGGTGTCCTGGGGGGACGGCGACCAAGGGACCTAAGTGGTGAGGACACAGTGGAGTCAGCTGGAGTCTGGCAGAGAGGAGCTGCCCTGGAGGCTCCGCCCTGACCTGAGGCTCCTCCCTGTCCAGGATGCCTGAAAAAGCACGTGGTCCAGACTCTCATCAAGAAGTTGAAGGGGCAAAATGAGGGGCAGAGGATGGATACTCTGATAGCACTTCGGGCGGCTCTGAACTCCTGGGCTGCTGTCCCCAGAGATCAGGTGACTTGGGGGGAAGAGTCAGTCCCCAGATAGGTCATCAACAGTGCTGGCTGGGGGTTAAGCTGGGGAGAAGGTAACCTAGCTCCTCGCTCTGATGAGGGCGATGATGTCCTTGTGGAGTCCCCTGCGGAATAGGTTCCCTGGACAGGATCATTGGTGTAGCTCCTGAACTGGTCATACTACCTCTGAAAAGCCAGCTTTCAGAGTTGTCATTTGTCCTTCTCTAAAAGGGACATGGTAGTTATAGCACCGTTGAGAAGATTGAATGAGGTAACATATGTAAAGCACCTACTTCAAAGCCTAGATTATTTTCATATATATATTTATTTGGCTGTTCAGTTCAGTTCAGTTCAGTCGCTCAGTCGTGTCCGACTCTCCGCGACCCCATGAATCACAGCACGCCAGGCCTCCCTGTCCATCACCAACTCCCGGAGTACACTCAAACTCATGTCCACAGAGTCGGTGATGCCATCCAGCCATCTCATTCTCCGTCGTCCCCTTCTCCTCCCGCCCCCAACCTTTCCCAGCATCAGAGTCTTTTCCAGTGAGTCAACTCGTCTCATGAGGTGGCCAAAGTATTGGAGCTTCAGCTTTAGCATCAGTCCCTCCAATGAACATCCAGGATTGATCTCCTTTAGAATGGACTGGTTGGATCTCCTTGCAGTATAAGGGACTCTCAAGAGTCTTCTCCAACACCACAGTTCAAAAGCATCGATTCTTCGGCGATCAGCTTTCTTCACAGTCCAACTCTCACATCCATACATGACCACGGGAAAAACCATTGCCTTGACTAGACGGACCTTGGTTGGCAAAGTAATGTCTCTGCTTTTTAATATACTATCAAGGTTGGTCATAACTTTCCTTCCAAGGAGCAAGCGTCTTTTAATTTCATGGCTGCAATCAGCATCTGCAGTGATTTTGGAGCCCAAAAAAACAAAGTCTGACACTGTTTCCACTGTTTTTCCATCTATTTCCCATGAAGTGATGGGACCAGATGCCATGATCTTTGTTTTCTGAATGTTGAGCTTCAAGCCAACCTTTTCACTCTCCTCTTTCACTTTCATCAAGAGGCTTTTGAGTTCCTCTTCACTTTCTGCCATAAGGGTAGTGTCATCTGCATATCTGAGGTTATTGATATTTCTCCCAGCAATCTTGATTCCAGCTTGTGCTTCTTCCAGCCCAGCGTTCCTCATGATGTACTCTGCATATAAGTTAAATAAGCAAGGTGACAATATACAACCTTGACGCACTCCTTTTCCTATTTGGAACCAGTCTGTTGTTCCATGACCGGTTCTAACTGTTGCTTCCTGACCTGCATACAGGTTTCTCAAGAGGCAGGTCAGGTGGTCTGGGATTCCCATCTCTTTCAGAATGTTCCACAGTTTATTGTGATCCACACAGTCAAAGGCTTTGGCATAGTCAATGAAGCAGAAATAGATGTTTTTCTGGAACTCTCTTGCTTTCTCCATGATCCAGCGGATGTTGGCAATTTGATCTCTGGTGCCTCTGCCTTTTCTAAAACCTGCTTGAACATCTGGGAGTTCACGGTTTACATACTGCTGAAGCCTGGCTTGGAGAATTTTGAGCATGACTTTACTAGCGTGTGAGATGAGTGCAATTGTGCGGTAGTTTGAGCATTCTTTGGCATTGCCTTTCTTTGGGATTGGAATGAAGACTGACCTCTTCCAGTCCTGTGGCCACTGCTGAGTTTTCCAAATCTGCTGGCATATTGAGTGCAGCACTTTCACAGCATCATCTTTCAAGACTTGAAATAGCTCAACTGGAATTCCATCACCACCACTAGCTTTGTTCGTAGTGATGCTTTCTAAGGCCCACTTGACTTCACATTCCAAGATGTCTGGCTCTAGGTCAGTGATCACATTATCGTGACTATCTTGGTCGTGAAGATCTTTTTTGTACAGTTCTTCTGTGTATTCCTGCCACCTCTTCTTAATATCTTCTGCTTCTGTTAGGTCCATACCATTTCTGTCCTTTATCGAGCCCATCTTTGCATGAAAAGTTCCCTTGGAATCTCTAATTTTCTTGAAGAGGTCTCTTGTTTTTCCTATTCTGTTGTTTTCCTCTATTTCTTTGCATTGATCACTGAGGAAGGCTTTCTTATCTCTCCTTGCTATTCTTTGGAACTCTGCATTCAGATGCTTATATCTTTCCTTTTCTCCTTTGCTTTTCGCCTCTCTTCTTTTTACAGCTATTTGTAAGGCCTCCTCAGACAGCCATTTTGCTCTTTTGCATTTCTTTTCCATGGGGATGGTCTTGGTCCCTGTCTCCTGTACAATGTCACGAACCTCCGTCCAGAGTTCATCAGGCACTCTATCAATCAGATCTAGTCCCTTAAATCTATTTCTCACTTCCACTGCATAATCATAAGGGATTTGATTGAGGTCATATCTGAATGGTCTAGTGGTTTTCCCTACTTTCTTCAATTTAAGTCTGAACTTCGCAATAAGGAGTTCATGATCTGAGCCACAGTCAGCTCCTGGTCTTGTTTTCGCTAACTGTATACAGCTTCTCCATCTTTGGTTGCAAAGAATATAATCAATCTGATTTCGGTGTTGACCATCTGGTGATGTCCATGTGTAGAGTCTTATTTGTGCCATGCAAACTCTCAGCTGTGGCATGTGGGGTCTAGTTCCCCATTCAGGGACTGAACCTGGGCCCACTGCACTGGGAGCGTGGAGTGTTAGCCACTGGTCTGCCATGGAAGTCCCAGTGCCTGTGCTCTTTCAGTGACCACGCATCAATATTATCATCATCCTTAAAATAACCTATAAAAGGAAAACCTCTGCCCAGAGAGGACAGGGACCAAGAAAGTCTGCTGACACTGCTGCTAAGTCACTTCAGTCGTGTCCGACTCTGTGTGACCCCATAGACGGCAGTCCACCAGGCTCTGCCGTCCGTGGGATTCTCCAGGCAAGAGCACTACTTGAGATTTTTCCCCTTTCAGTTCAGTTCAGTTCAGTCGCTCAGTCGTGTCCGACTCTCCGCGACCCCATGAATCACAGCACGCCAGGCCTCCCTGTCCATCACCAACTCCCGGAGTTCACTCAAACTCATGTCCACAGAGTCAGTGATGCCATCCAGCCAGCTCATTCTCTGTTGTCCCCTTCTCCTCCCGCCCCCAACCTTTCCCAGCATCAGAGTCTTTTCCAGTGAGTCAACTCGTCGCATGAGGTGGCCAAAGTATTGGAGTTTCAGCTTTAGCATCAGTCCTTCCAATGAACACCCAGGATTGTCTCCTTTAGAATGGACTGGTTGGATCTCCTTGCAGTTCAAGGGACTCTCAAGAGTCTTCTCCAGCACCACAGTTCAAAAGCATCAATTCTTCAGCAATCAGCTTTCTTCACAGTCCAACTCTCACATCCATACATGACCACGGGAAAAACCATAGCCTTGACCAGACAGACCTTGGTTGGCAAAGTAATGTCTCTGCTTTTTAATATACTATCAAGATTGGTCATAACTTTCCTTCCAAGGAGTAAGCGTCTTTTAATTTCATGGCTGCAATCAGCATCTGCAGTGATTTTGGAGCCCAAAGAAATAAAGTCTGACACTGTTTCCACTGTTTTTCCATCTATTTCCCATGAAGTGATGGGACCAGATGCCATGATCTTTGTTTTCTGAATGTTGAGCTTCAAGCCAACCTCTTCACTCTCCTCTTGCACTTTCATCAATAGGCTTTTGAGTTCCTCTTCACTTTCTGCCATAGGGTAGTATCATCTGCATATCTGAGGTGATTGATATTTCTCCCAGCAATCTTGATTCCAGCTTGTGTTTCTTCCAGCCCAGCGTTCCTCATGATGTACTCTGCATATAAGTTAAATAAGCAAGGTGACAATATACAGCCTTGACGTACTCCTTTTCCTATTTGGAACCAGTCTGTTGTTCCATGTCCAGTTCTAACTGTTGCTTCCTGACCTGCATACAGGTTTCTCAAGAGGCAGGTCAGGTGGTCTGGTATTCCCATCTCTTTCAGAATTTTCCACAGTTTATTGTGATCCACACAGTCAAAGGCTTTGGCATAGTCAATGAAGCAGAAATAGATGTTTTTCTGGAACTCTCTTGCTTTCTCCATGATCCAGCGGATGTTGGCAATTTGATCTCTGGTGCCTCTGCCTTTTCTAAAACCTGTCTGAACATCTGGAAGTTCACGGTTCACATACTGCTGAAGCCTGGCTTGGAGAATTTTGAGCATGACTTTACTAGCATGTGAGATGAGTGCAATCGTGCGGTAGTTTCAGCATTCTTTGGCATTGCCTTTCTTTGGGATTGGAATGAAGACTGACCTCTTCCAGTCCTGTGGCCACTGCTGAGTTTTCCAAATTTGCTGGCATATTGAGTGCAGCACTTTCACAGCATCATCTTTCAAGATTTGAAATAGCTCAATTGGAATTCCATCACCTCCACTAGCTTTGTTCGTAGTGATTCTTTCTAAGGCCCACTTGACTTCACATTCCAAGATGTCTGGCTCTAGGTGAGTGATCACGTTATCGTGACTATCTTGGTTGTGAAGATCTTTTTTGTACAGTTCTTCTGTGTATTCTTGCCACCTCTTCTTAATATCTTCTGCTTCTGTTAGGTCCATACCATTTCTGTCCTTTATCAAGCCCATCTTTGCATGTTCCCTTGGAATCTCTAATTTTCTTGAAGAGATCTCTTGTTTTTCCTATTCTGTTGTTTTCCTCTATTTCTTTGCATTGATCACTGAGGAAGGCTTTCTTATCTCTCCTTGCTATTCTTTGGAACTCTGCATTCAGATGCTTATATCTTTCCTTTTCTCCTTTGCTTTTTGCTTCTCTTCTTTTCACAGCTATTTGTAAGGCCTCCTCAGACAGCCTTTTTGCTTTTTTGCATTTCTTTTCCATGGGGATGGTCTTGGTACCTATCTCCTGTACAATGTCATGAACTTCCGTTCACAGTTCATCAGGCACTCTATCTATCAGATCTAGTCGCTTAAATCTATTTCTCACTTCCACTGTATAATCATAAGGGATTTGATTTAGGTCATATCTGAATGGTCTAGTGGGTTTCCCTGCTGCTGCTGCTAAGTCACTTCAGTCGTGTCCGACTCTGTGTGACCCCATAGATGGAAGCCCACCAGGCTCCTCCGTCCCTGGGATTCTCCAGACAAGAACACTGGAGTGGGTTGCCATTTCCTTCTCCAATGTGAAAGTGAAAAGTGAAAGTGAAGTCGCTCAGTCGTGTCCGACCCTTAGCGACCCCACGGACTGCAGCCTACCAGGCTCCTCCATCCATGGGATTTTCTAGGCAAGAGTACTGGAGTGGCTTGCCATTGCCTTCTCCGAGTGGGTTTCCCTACTTTCTTCAATTTCAGTCTGAATTTGGCAATAAGGAGTTCATGATCTGAGCCACAGTCAGCTCCTGGTCTTGTTTTTGCTAACTGTATACAGCTTCTCCATCTTTGGCTGCAAAGAATATAATCAGTCTGATTTCGGTGTTGACCATCTGGTGATGTCCATGTGTAGAGTCTTCTCTTGTGTTGTTGGAAGAGGGTGTTTGCTATGACCAGTGCGTTCTCTTGACAAAACTCTATTAGCCTTTGCCCTGCTTCATTCCTTGCTCCAAGGCCAAATTTGCCGGATACTCCAGGTGTTTCTTGACTTCCTACTTTTGCATTCCAGTCCCCTATAATGAAAAGGACATCTTTTTTGGGTGTTAATTGTAAAAGGTCTTGTAAGTCTTCATAGAACCGTTCAACTTCGGCTTCTTCAGCGTTACTGGTTGGGGCATAGACCTGGATTACTGTAATATTGAATGGTTCGCCTTGGAAACGAACAGAAATCATTCTGTCGGTTTTAAGATTGCCTCCAAGTACTGCATTTCGGACTCTTTTGTTGACCATGATGGCTACTCCATTTCTTCTAAGGGATTCCTGCCCACAGTAGTAGATAAAATGGTCATCTGAGTTAAATTCACCCATTCTAGTCCATTTTAATTCACTGATTCCTAGAATGTCAATGTTCACTCTTGACATCTCCTGTTTGACCACTTCCAATTTGCCTTGATTCATGGACCTAACATTCCAGGTTCCTATGCAATATTGCTCTTTACAGTACCGGACCTTGCTTCTATCACCGGTCACATCCACAACTGGGTATTGGTTTTGCTTTTGCTCCATCCCTTTATTCCTTCTAGAGTTACTTCTCCACTGAGCTCCAGGAGCATACTGGGCACCTACTGACCTGGGGAATTCCTCATTCAGTATCCTGTCATTTTGCCCTTTGATACTGTTCATGGGGTTCTCAAGGCAAGTATACTGAAGTGGTTTGCTATTCCCTTCTCCAGTGGACCATTGGGCTGTGGTCCATGTGATCAGATCGACTAGTTTCCTGTGATTATGATTTCAGTGTGTCTGCCCTCTGAGGCCCCCTCAATACCTACCGTCTTAGTTGGGTTTCTCTTACCTTGGGCGTGGGGTATGTCTTCACAGCTGCTCCAAGAAAGTGCAGCCGCTGTACCTTACCTTGGACGAGGGGTATCTCCTCAAGGCTGCCCCTCCTGACCTTGAACGTGGAGTAGCCCCTCTCGGCCCTCCTGCGCCCGCGCAGCCACCGCCTATTGGACGTGGGGTAGCTCCTCTCAGCCGCACCTCTTTGTGTGGTCGGTTGCGCCGCCGGGGCCGGCGTCTCTCGTGTCTTTGACCCCGTCACTGCTTCATGTGAAATAGAATTCATTACATCCCCTTACTCAACAAACATGTATTGAACAGCTATCATGGGCCAGACATCATCTGAGGCCCTTGGGATATGTCAGCAAACCAAAGCGGGCAGAGATCTCAGCTTTTGGTGGAGCTTACATTTTAGTGGGGTGAGGGGAGGGGGGAGGCGAGACACGTGAAAGTGAAAGTCACTCAGTTCATGTCCGACTCTGCGACCCCATGGACTATACAGTCCATGGAATTCTCCAGGCCAGAATACTGGAGTGGGTAGCCTTTCCCTTCCCCAGGGGATCTTCCCAACCCAGGGATCGAACCTAGGTCTCCCGCATTGCGGGCAGATTCTTTATCAGCTGAGCCACAGCTGGGGAGACACGTAATAACCAACAAATTTCATTATATGGTATGTTAGATACAGCAAGTGCAATGGAAGAATTATGTAGAGGGATGAGAGTGATCAGGATGAAAAGGGATGAGAATGATCAGGAATGCTGAGTGCAGAGGAATGAGTTGCAATTTTAAACACGGAGGGGAGGAGGGAGGTGGGAGGGGGGTTCAGGAGGGGGAACTTATGTAAACCCGGGGCGAATTCATGTCAATGTATGGCAAAACCAACCAATATAATATTGTAAAATAATTTGCCTCCAATAAAAAATTAATTAAAAAAATAAATAAAATTAAAAAAAAATAAATAAACACGGAGGACAGGGAAGGCCTCATGTAGAAGTCATCGTTTGAGCTCAAGCACAAAGGTGAGGGGTGAGCCTTGCAGATATCTGAGAGAAGGCATTCCCAGCAAAGGAAGAATCAAGGCAAAGTCCCAAAGGCAGGGGCAGGCTAGGTATGGGCAAGGAACAGCAAGGAGGCCTTGTGACAGAAGTGGACTGGGAACAGAGAAAGCAGGAGGAAACGAAGTTGGGTCAAAGACATTAACAGGAAACTAGAGCATATGTGACCTTCTGGATGACTTTAAGTACTTGAGCTTTTCTTCTGAGTGGAATAGGTTTTTGAACAAAGCAATGATGTGATCTAACTTATGTTTCAAAAGTTCACTCTGGGGGACTTCCCTGGTGGTCCAGTGGTTAAGAATCTGTGCTCCCAGTCCCAGGGGCCTGGGTTCAACCCCTGGTTGATCCCTGGTCGGGGAACTAAGATTCCTCATGTGGAACAGTGGCCAAAAAAAAAAAAGGTTCACTCTGACTGCTATGTTGAAGAAAAATGGGCAGGGGATAAAAGGCAAAAGTGGAAGCAGAGAGACCAGTTAGGAGTTGTTAAAGCATTTGGCTTGAAGCTCAGCATTCAGAAAACGAAGATCATGGCATCTGGTCCCATCACTTCATGGGAAATAGATGGGAAAACAGTGGAAACAGTGTCAGACTTTATTTCTTTGGGCTCCAAAATCACTGCAGATGCTGATTGCAGCCAGGAAATTAAAAGAAGCTTACTCCTTGGAAGGAAAGTTATGACCAACCTAGACAGTATATTAAAAAGCAGAGACATTACTTTGCCAACAAAGGTCCGTCTAGTCAAGGCTATGGTTTTTCCCGTGGTCATGTATGGATGTGAGAGTTGGACTGTGAAGAAAGCTGATCGCCGAAGAATTGATGCGTTTGAACTGTGGTGCTGGAGAAGACTCTTGAGAGTCCCTTGGACTGCAAGGAGATCCAACCAGTCCACTCTAAGGGAGATCAATCCTGGGTGTACATTGGAGGGACTGATGCTAAAGCTGAAACTCCAATACTTTGGCCACCTCATGCAACAAGTTGACTCACTGGAAAAGAGTCTGATGCTAGGAGGGATTGGGGGTGGGAGGAGACGGGGACGACAGAGAATGAGATGGCTGGATGGCATCACCGACTTGATGGACATGAGTTTGAGTGAACTCCGGGAGTTGGTGATGGACAGGGAGGCCTGGCGTGCTGTGGTTCATGGGGTCGCAAAGAGTCGGACATGACTGAGCGACTGAACTCAACTGAACTGAAAGCAATCCTTGTAAGACACGATGGTGGCTTGGACTATAGTGGTTGCAGTGAGGTTGGCAAGCAGTTATTAAGTTCTGAATATGTATATATGTATTAATATTTGTTGATTTGTTTTGGCTGTGTCGGGTCTTAGTTGAGGCATGCAGGATCTTGTAGTTGCAGCATGTGGGATCTAGTTCCCTGAACAGGGATCAAACCCAGGCCCCCTTCACTGGGAGTGTGGAGTCTCAGCCACTGGACCACAAAGGGAAATCCCCTGCATATATTTTTAAAGTAACACTCTGATAGGTTAAATGTGAGCTGTAAGAGAAAGCGAGGCAACAAGGAGGAAGGCGAGGCTTCTGGCCTCGAAACTGAAAGGACGGAGTTGTCATCAACTAAGATGGAGAATGAGCTTCCCTGGTAGCTCAGTTGGTAAAGAATTCGCCTGCAATGCAGGAGACCCCAGTTCGATCCCTGGGTCGGGAAGATCCCCTGGAGACGGGATCGGCTACCCACTCCAGTATTCTTGGGCTTCCTTGTGGCTCAGCTGGTAAAGACTACCGGCATGCCAGAGACCTGGGTTCAGTGAAACCTGGGTTCTAACCCCGGGTTGGGAAGATCCCCTGGAGAAGGGAAAGGCTACCCACTCCAGTATTCTGACCTGGAGAATCCCATGGACTGTATAGTTCATGGGGACATGACCGAGCAACTTTCACTTCACTTCAAGATGGAGAAAGGTGCACATGGAACAGGCTTGGAGGCAATATCAGAAGTCCAATTTTGGACAAGTTATGTTTGTGATGTCTTCTGGACATCCAAAGGAAACAACAAATAAGTAGCTGGATTTACAATTTGGAGTTCAGAAGCCTGAACTAGTGGAAGAAATCTATGAGTTGTCAGCATATAGGTAGCATATCATGTCATTCAACAAGATGAGATCACTAAGAACCAAGAATCAAGCCTTGGGGCACCCCAGTGTTAAGAGGTCAGAGATAGGAGGAAGAACCAGTAAATACTAAGAAGTAGCCAACAGGTTGGAGAAGGCAATGGCAAGCCACTCCAGTACTGTTGCCTGGAAAATCCCATGGATGGAGGAGCCTGGTAGGCTGCAGTCCGTGGGGTCGCTAAGGGTCAGACACAACTGAGTGACTTCACTTTCACTTTTCACTTTCACACATTGGAGAAGGAAATGGCAACCCACTCCAGTGTTCTTGCCTGGAGAATCCCAGGGACGGGGGAGCCTGGTGGGCTTCCGTCTATGGGGTCACACAGAGTCAGACACGACTGAAGTGACTTAGCAGCAGCAGCAGCAGCCAACAGGTAGGAAGACAACCAATAGTATGGTATTCTGAAAATCATGTAAAGAACATTTATCAAGGAAAGGAGACAAATCAACCATATCAAATAATATAATGGATTTAACCACGTGGGGATCATTGATTATCTTAACAAGAACTATTCTGGTGGGGCAGTGAAAGTCTGAATGGAGTAGGGTTAAGAGAAAATGGGAAGAAGTGCAAGATGGCAAGAATGGGCAACTGTCCAAGTTTTCCTGGATAAAGCTGTAGTCAGCAGCAGGGGTAAGTTCTAGAAAAAGGAAAAACAGCAGCATGTTTCAGTGCTGAGGAGTAACGATCCAGTTGTTAGGAAAATGATCATTTTGAAGAGGGTGGGAAGAGTTGTGCAGCCATGTTCTTGAGAAGATGAGAAGGGATGAGGGCAAACACATAGGAGATTGACTTCATTTTCTTCAATATTTTTGTTTGTTTAGCTGCACCAGGTCTTAGCTGTGGCATGCGGGATCTTTAGTTGCGTGTGGACTCTTGGTTGCAGCATGTGGGATCTAGTTTCCTGACCAGAGATCAAACCCGGGCCCCCGACAATGGGAGCGTGCAGTCCTAGCCACCAGACCACCAGGAAAGTCCCCAGGACTGACTTTTTTAGATAGATGGTCATGGTCCACAGTAATGTGGAAAGGAAGGAACATGGGTGCAGGTGTAGAAAGTTGGACAGACAAGTGGTGGTGTCTCTGGAACTTCTTTTCTAGCTGCTTTTATTTTGCTCAGTAAAGTAGGAAGCAAGGTCATCAACTTAAGAGAATAGAGGAAGAAGTGTTAGAGGGTCCAGAGGAAGGAATATGAATTAGGAAGGTGGGAAAGAGAACTGCCCAGAGAAAAGCAGTCTGACCATTAGCATCATTAAGGGTCTACATAAGCTTTGTGTTCATATACTTCAAGCAAGATTAGTCATCATAACTTTGATTTCCTCTGGAAAGTGCAGGCAGAGTCGGTGGAGAGTTGAGTACAATAAAGAGCGGGTAAGGAGTTCAGGGACCATGGAGTTGAAGCTGGGTAAAAAGGGAAGAAAGTGAGGAGGAGGGTAAGGTTGCTCAATGAATTGTTAGTCTTCGTGCAGTCCAACAATTTTTTAATAGAGAGATTTAATAGCATTAAATATACAAAAAACATTCACTTTCATTTTTATTTATAAGGATTTGAAAGTAAAGAATATACAAAAAACATTCACTTTCATTTTTATTTATAAGGATTTGAAAGTAAAGAATATAAAAGTTACAGATAAATTCTTTCATTAAGAAAAGTTTAAAAAATAAAAAAGCAATGGAGATAACACAATATGCCTAAGTGATAGATCTGACCATGTACTTTTATAAACCCTCACAATCCCCCACATATACATCTATACTTACATAAAAGAACTCATCTTCTATGTAATAGCCAAGTAAAAACTTCCAATTCCTGTTTAGAAGAATTCAATTAACAATAGGAATAAATAAAAGCACTCTGACCACACTACACAAATGTAAGGAACTTTTATAGACAATTTACGATAGAAAAAATACATTAATAACTAACCCACATATAGATTCACACGCAGGTAATGAAATAAGTTCAAAGTAAAGCTATTTAATATACTCCTTTTAAAAAATTAATTGGCATAGAGTTGCTTTACAATGTTACGTTTTCACTGTACAGCAAAGTGAATCAGTCATTCATATATATTGTTGTTTAGTCAACAAACTTGGACAAAACATGTCCAACTCTTTGGCAGCTCCATGGACTGCAGCCCACCAGGCTTCTCTGTCCATTGGATTTTCCAGGCAAGAATACTGGAGTGGGTTGCCATTTCCCTTTCCAGGGGATCTTCCCAGCCCAGGGATCGAACCCATGTCTCCTGCATTGGCGGGCAAGTTCTTTACCACTGGGCCACCAGGGAAGCCCCGTACGTACTGTTTCGGATTTCCTTCCCACTTAGGTCATCACACGGCACTGGGTAGAGCTCCCTGTGCGGTACAGTAGGTATAATAACTGCTGACATCAGAGCACAGCCAGAAAGACAGGAGGCGAGGGGGTCGGAGAGGAGTTGCGGTCACGGGCGACGATGAGGGCTCTCTGTGGGAATTAACGAGTGACACAGCGCCAAGGACAGGTTATGGGAGGAGAGGCGTTGGGCCTACAACCTGTATATTTTTTTCAAATGCCAAGAACTGAGGCAGCAGAGGTATTAGAGAGAGTGACGCTGGCCCAGCCACCAGAAAAAGTCCCAGAGAAGTGCAAGGACGTGAGCTGGGAGCAAGCAGATGGCAGCAAGAAGAAGGGAAGTGGGTGAACTAAGCTCTTGACAGGAGATTCCTTCCAGGGAAGAGGGAGAATGGTCTGGAAGTGGTCATGACTGGCCCTGCTAACAAAGCCTGGCCAGAGACCTAGTCCAACCGCCCTGTCTCCCTCTCCAGAGGCCTCAGGTGGAGGATGAAGAGAAGCTGGTGCTGGCGCTGCTGACGCTGATAGAGAAGTCAGGGCACAAGGCGGCGGCGGAGGCGGCCCTGTGCTTGGGGTTCCTGAGGCCCTACAGCAACGTGGCCCGAGAGCGCTTGCTACAGAGCCTGTGTCAAGGGCCGAAGACCCAGCAGATGAAGGTGTGAGGGGCGGGGGGCGGGCTCCCTGGGGAGCCCTGGGGAAGCGGTGCTGACTCCGGTGGGCTCTGGACCCTGTCATCTTCATCCCAGAGAAAAGCATCTTCAGCAGGGAGCACCGCAGGGTCCTCCGTGTGTTTCTGAATATGAATGTGGGTCACGTGGGCCCAAGTGTACACAGATCTGTGTATATTCCATTCATTCATGAACTTGCTCTCTCACTCATGAGGCCAAGGGGGAGGAGAAAGGACTCTGCCTGTTTCCTACAAGTTCTAGCCCTCAAGCACGCTTGGCCATCCAGATGCCTCTTGGTCTGGTATACCCCACCCCGCCCTGCCCACTCCCACAGGCACTCACTGTGCTGGTCAAGATAATGGGAGTACACTCAGCCACAGTTGTCAGGAGCATCCTGGACCAGCTGTCCTGTTCCAGCGTCCTGGAGGTAAGCTCTCAACCGCCTAGTACCCTTCCTGCTCCAGCACAAGGATGTGCTGGGGGATGAGGAAGGTGGTCTGTCCTTTGTGTCTGCCCTCAGCACCGTTTTGAAGCCACCCAGATGCTCAAGGCCATTGGGCTGGAACGGATCCAGGCACATGGTCTGGAAGAACTCACATTTGACCTACTCAGGAGGAAGACATATAACGAACCCTTCTTCGTAAGTGAGACCAACACTCCCAAGCCCAGGCAGCCCAAACCTGTCTCTTCACCTTTCTCTAAAGGACTCCTACCCTGTCTTGGATCCCACCACACTGCCCCCCAAAGTTCAGTTCAGTTTAGTTCAGTCACTCAGTTGTGTCCAACTCTTTGCAACTCAATGGACTGCAGCAAGCCAGGCTTCCCTGTCCATCACCAACTCCCAGAGCTGGCTCAAATTCACGTCCATCGAGTCAGTGATGCCATCCAACCGTCTCATCCTCTATCATCCCCTTCTCCTCCTGCCTTCAATCTTTCCCAACATTAGGGTCTTTTCCAACGAGTCGCTTCTTCATATCAGGTAGCCAAAGTATTGGAGCTTCAGGTTCAGCATCAGTCCTTCCAATGAATATTCAGGACTGATTTCCTTTAGGAATGACTGGTTTGATCTCCTTGCAGTTCAAGGGAATCTCAAGAGTCTTCTCCAACGCCGTAGTTCAAAAGCATCAATTCTTCAGCACTCAGCTTTCTTTATTGTCCAACTCTCACATCCATACATGACTAATGGAAAAACCATAACTTTGACTATGCGAACCTTTGTCAGTGAAGTAATGTTTCTGCTTTTTAATGCTGTTTAGGTTGGTCATAGCTTTCTTCCAAGGAGCAACTGTCTTTTGATTTTGTGACTGCAGTCACCATCTGCAGTGATTTTGGCACCCAAGAAAATAACGTCTGTCATTGTTTCCATTGTTCCCCCATCTATTTGCCATGAACTGATAGGACTGGATGCCATGATCTTAGTTTTTTGAATGTTGAGTTTTAAGCCAACTTTTTCACTCTCCTCTTGACTTTCTTCAATAGGCTCTTCAGTTCCTCCTTGCTTTCTGTCATAAGGGTGGTGTCATCAGCATATCTGAGGTTATTGATATTTCTCCTGGCAATCTTGATTCCAGCTTGTGCTTCATCCAGTCCAGCATTTCGTATGATGTACTCTGCATATAAATTAAATAAGCAAGGTAACAAAATACAGCCTTGACATACTCCTTTCCCAATTTGGAACCAGTCCGTTATTTCACGTCTGGTTCTAAGTGTTGCTTCCTGACCTGCATACAGGTTTCTCAGGAGGCAGGTCAGGTGGTCTGGTATTCCCATGTCTTTAAGAATTCTCCACAAATTTCTTGTGATCCACACAGTCAAAGGCTTTGGCATAGTCAATGAAGCAGAAGTAAGTGTTTTTCTGGAATTCTCTTGCTTTTTCTATGATCCAACGGATGTTGGAAATTTGATCTCTGGTTCCTCTGCCTTTTCTAAATCCAGTTCGAACATCTGGAAGTTCTCAGTTCACATACTGTTGAACTTAGCTTGGAGAATTTTCAGCATTACTTTACTAGCATGTGAGATGAGTGCAATTGTGCAGTAGTTTGAACATTCTTTGTCATTGCCTTTCTTTGGGATTGGAATGAACATTTTCCAGTCCTGTGGCCACTGCTGAGTTTTCCAAATTTGCTGGTATGTTGAGTGCAGCACTTTCACAACATCATCTTTTGGGATTTGAAATAGCTCAGCTAGAATTCCATCACCTATACTTTGTTCGTAGTGATGCCTCCCAAGGCCCTCTTGACTTCACACTCCAGGATGTCTGGCTCCAGATAACACCATCATGGTTCTCTGGGTCATTCAGATCTTTTTAGTATGGTTTTGTGTATGCACGTCCCCCAAAGTGTGCGTCACATTCACCAGAACATAGCTCCTGTCTCCAAGCCATCTGGCCTTTGTGTGGGCACTGCCCACTGGTAAATAGCTCCTCTCTCTCTGCCTATTAAAATAGGCAGAGCAGCCCAGATAACACTTCCTATGGGAAGCTTTCCAATCACCACCAACAGAATCACCCTGCCTTCCCCTGCATTCCCTGGCTTTTACCTTTCTTAGAGCTTGCTACAAAGCCAGCCACAGAACTGCTAAAGACATTTTTCTTTTTTTTAAAGACATTTTTCTAAGCTGTGAATCAGATCACGGCTCACCTCTGCAAAGAACTTCTCAGTTACTCTCCAAGCTCTCAGGAGGGCTTACATAGCCCTTCACCACCCAAGGCCTGCCTGCCTCTCCAGCTGCACCACACTTGTGCCCAGCCACGCACCAGCAGTGCTTAGGAGCACCCTGTCCTGACTTATACCCGTGGTCGCAGTGTAATTGCTCACTGTCCCACTCTGAAGACTCTGAATGGTCACCTAGCTAAACTGACCTCTCTTCTGTTCCCTAACCTCTCTGTGCTCTCTCCTGCCTCCAGGCTTTTGTACCTGCTCTCCCTCTGCCCAGGGAAGTTGGCCCCCATCCTCTCAGCCTGGTTAACTCCTACTCATGCTTCAGGTTTCAGCTGCAGCATCACTTCCTCCAGGAAGTCTTCCTGGTACCCAGACTGAGCTAGGAGACCCTCCTATTGTCCATACATTTAGTTCAGGAGTCTGACTGCCTGTTCACTTGTCTGCTTCCCCCACCAGACTGTGAGCTCCCTGAGGCAAGGACCATACACACAGCACAAAGTAAAGACTCAATGAAGGCTGATGGTCCAGTGGTTAAGACTTCACCTTCCAGTGCAGGGGTTGTGGGTTCAGTCCCTGGTCAGGGAGCTAGGATCCCACGTGTCTTGCAGCCAAAAAACCAAAATGTGAAACAGAAACAATACTGTAACAAATTCAATAAAAGGCTAAAAAATGGTTCAGGTCAAAAAAAAAAAAAAAGTTTGGGAAGCACCTAAGACCACAACCCTGAGTCCTTGTCTGCCTTAACCTCTCTTCAGGCCATGAGGCAGGCTGTTGCTGAAACTGTGCAAGAGCTCAAGATGAAGCCCATGATGTTGAACTTGGTGGAGGCGTGAGTGGCTTGGGCTGGGAGCTGCCAGGGCCAAATCCTAGGCTGTGGGAAGGGGACAGAGGGTCAGTGAGAGCTGAGAAGCTACTGCCTGTTCTCAGATCGCACTGCCCAGGCCACTAGCCAAGTCACTCTTTGACCTCTGGGCTTTTCTTCATCTGTAAAAAGGGGCTGGTAATACCTACCACTCAGAGTTGCTATTTAAAGCTCAAGTTAAGATGAGGACTTGGAAGGGATTTGTAAAAGGTAAAGTTCTGAACAAATGCAAGTCCTGATCATCACTCAGTGACCCTTGGAAAACTGTTGTACTGACCTTACCCCTCCCAGTCCCTTTCCTGACCCAAGAAACAAGAAGGGGACGTTAATGAAATTAACATCACTCATCAGCTTTATGCCTGAGTCACTTTGGACTGTAAAAAGCAGCCAGTCTTCCTCCCCTTCCCCTTAACTGGACCACAACACACTCATTCCCTTCTCTTCAGGCAGCTGATAAGCTCAAATGCCACGGCACGCCAGGAAGCAGTCATCTCTCTGGTAAGGCCAGCTCCGCGACTCTGACCAGATGTGTTGATGGCCAGGGGAGTGGGCAGTCCAGGAGAGCTACTGAGTGGAAGAAAGGGCTGTAAAGTGTGAGGAGGTGGTTTGCCAGCTTTTTTATTTTAGACTTCCCACCCTACCAGGAGTTCAGGGAAAGCTTTTCTGCAGGACTGGAGCTGGGTAGGAGAAGGGACAGGTGAAGGGTGTGAGGGGCACTGCTCAGATGTAACAGAAACTATCTTGACTCTTCTGGTGAAAAGAATTATACCGGAACCCAATGCAGAGGCAGGCCCTCAAAGGTAAGGAAGCAGCTGGGAAGCCACATCTCCTGTCCAGGCACAGGGTCATCACGAGGGCACTAGGATGGAAGAGAGCGTTGACAGGGCGTCTTCCTGGGCCGGCTACTGAGGTGCCCTCATCCTGCCTCTGCCAGAGCGTCCTGGGGATCCGCAGCCCACAGGTGTTCCACTTGGTCCTGGACATGCTGGATGTGGAGAAGAACGCATCTGTGAAGAAGAGTGTGAGGCGTCCCAGCCCTCCTCTTCCTCCAGCCTCTCCCACTACCCTCACACCACATGCCCTCCGCCGGCGGGGAGGGGAGGGGGCATAAGCCCTTAGACATTGTCCTTTGACCTCAGTCCCTGGGACCCAGAGTGACCTTTGGCCAGAACTCCCTTCCCCTCTCCCAGGGCTGACCTGAAGGAGCCAGCCACAGGGCCTTTGTTTCAATGCAGCTACAAGAAACATTAATTCTTTTGGCCTCCATTGATCCCTGGATCCAAAACAAGCTAAAGAACAAGGTTCTCTTTGTATGTGAGATGCCAAAGACTAGCACGAAGATGGAGTTCACAAGGTTCCGGAAAGAGCCTGAGAAACCTGAAGAGTCAAATATCCAAGACTTTCAACGTACAGAGCTGAACCCCTTGTTTCTTACAAAGTCCAGTGCCACGTTAGACCAACAGAAAAAGCTAAACCCCCAGAAAGGGTCTGATACCCCTGGCTTCCTACCCTCTTTCTCTATATCTCCCAAACACAAGTCACAGGGGTCCTGGACACAAGGGATCAGAAAACAGCTCCAGATCTTTGCTGAGACCCGCAACTAGGTCAGTTGTTTAGGTAGAGTCCCTGCTCTTTCCTTAAGGGTGCTTCTCAGGCTCGCCTGAGAAAATGATCAGTACTTATCTTCCATGAATAAATGAGCATCTCTCTACCTACCATGATGGTTCCCTTCTTCGTGAGCTGCACTGAAACACAGATCTCCTCACTCCTGGCTGGGCCTTCCTTGCTCTCAGCCACATGTCCCTTCCACGAGACAAACCTGCTCTGGATGGCCAGCCTGCCTTCCTACATCAAGTCCTTTGCACCCAAAATGTGATGACAAAGCCAGAGCTGAGCCTCTGTGCAGAGGGGGCTGCTGAGGAGGAAAATGGGAGAAAGTCCTGGAGAGCTTGGCTCTTGGACCATTTCCTCTTACTAACTTGTCCCTCCCACCCCCTATTTCCCTATTGGTGGTCAAGAGATAGATTAGGCTTAACTAAGACCAACCATCTTCTCCACTGTCTCTTCTCTCACACCTGCTTTCCAATTCCCTTAGGGTCACTCCTTCTGACAGACTATTTACTCTCTAAGAAGTGCCTTAGTGCCTCCCTCATTTTATGAAATGCTTCAGTTTTCCTTGGCAAATAGGACTGGTCACACCAATCCCAACAAGCTATGTCCTCCATTAAAAGGAAAAGCCCAGACTCTGGAGTCAGACAAATCTGAAATCAAGTCCCAGGGCCCATCACTCATTTGATCTTCGACTGTGGAGAAGTTTATTGAACCGTCCTCACCTACAAAATGAAGGGAATAATGCATACTACTTCTGAGGGCTCTTAGGATACATGTGTATGTGCGAAGTCGCTTCAGTCGTGTCCCACTCTTTGCGACCCTATGGACCGCAGCCTGCCAGGCTCCTCTGACCGGGGTTCTCCAGGCAAGAATATTGGAGTGGGTTGCCATGCCCTCCTCCAGGGGATCTTCCCGACCCGAGGATTGAACCCGCCTCTCTCACGTCTCCTGCCTTGGCAGACAGGTTCTTTACCACTAGCACCACCTGGCTAGTGCCACCTGGGAAGTCAGAATCACACAAAACCTACTGGTGCCTGGTTTCCCACAGAAGGCGCTCAGTGGAGATTTCTTTTCTCTACTCATCTCTTCAGTGTTGTCATGTGAGCCCGTGACCCCCAGAGATTTAAAAAGCTCTGCTACCTTCACTTACCCCTCCCATCTTATCAAGCGGTCTAATGAGGGGTCAAGTTCTTCCCACTGAGCAGGAAAGGCCAAAGTGGAAAAAAAGTTCCCTTCCACTGCCTCACATTCCAGGTTCCAGAGTAGTCCAGTTATTCTGAATCCAGCATGGTGTATGTCACTGAGACTTATCTGCCCACCTACCCTGCTGCTGCTGCTAAGTCGCTTCAGTCGTGTCCGACTCTGTGCGACCCCATAGATGGCAGCCCACCAGGCTCCCCCGTCCCTGGGATTCTCCAGGCAAGAACACTGGAGTGGGTTGCCATTTCCTTCTCCAATGTGTGAAAGTGAAAAGTGAAAGTGAAGTCGCTCAGTCATGTCCGACTCATAGCGATCCCATGGACTGGAGCCTACCAGGCTCCTCCATCCATGGGATTTTCTAGGCAAGAGTATTGGAGTGGCTTGCCATTGCCTTCTCCGGCCCACCTGCCCTACCACTTATAAATTCATGCTTCGCTTTACAGAATTCTAAGTAAAAACCATAGGAATAGTATCACTATTCTGGGGTATAAACAACACTGCCTCTAATAGTGTGGCACAAAGGCCAAAGATGGAAAAAGGATCTTTTCCTTTTTTGTCCACTCTGCAGTTTTGCACCAGTGAGCATCCTAACCTAAATTTCCCTGGGCCTTAACAGTGGGTACAAGTGACTACAAGTGAAAAGTGAAAGCGGGCTTCCCTGGTGGCTCAGACGGCAAATAATCTGCCTGAAATGAAAGAGCCTGGGGTTTGATCCCTGGGTCAGGAAGATCCCCTGAAGAAAAGAATGGCTACCCACTCCAGTATTCTTGCCTGGAGAATTCCATGGACGGAGGAGTCTGGCAGGCTACAGTCCGTGGGGTCACAAAGAGTTGGATATAACTGAGAACTAACATTCTTACACTTTAACATCCTGTGGGTACAAAATGAGTCCTTAACTGTATACTTCAGGCTCTCCACTCCTGCAAAGTTCTGCCCACAGATCTCCAATCCTTCCTCTTTCATACTTCTGGATCTCTCCAGGGGGTGTCTCATTATTCAGCCAAACACCACAGTCTCTGCTCAGCAGGCCCGCCATCCTAATTCCACCAGCCCTCACCAGATTTAAGACAGCACTGAGCATAAAGGTCTGCATACAGCGTCTACTGTCTGGTGGACCATCCACTTTCCAGTCTTCCCAGTACTAGAGCTACCTAGAGCCAGTGTTGTTAGAAACATGCTTAGTCCAAGCTGGGGCAACTTCTCTGAGGCCTGAACTGCCCACGCTTCTCAGCCATCCGGATCTGCTGGGACTGATTTTGGACACCATCCAAAATGTAAGACCCCTCCTTTCTCTCCTCCCTTTCTAATGGGATCTCTAGATACTCCCACAAATGGGGGGTGGGGGAAGGATTCTACCTCTTCAAACATTTCTCACCCGTCTCTGTGTTGTCACTGAAATCTGGCTCTTGAACTGGCCTCTTCCTGAAACGGCAGATGTTCCTCCTCCTGCATTCCTTCCAATGTCACGATGTCCTGTCATTGTTTCCCTGAGGGTCTTGGTTCCGACTAGCTCCCCCACCTTCTGCCCACTTCCCTATTTCCTCTCATTCACTGCCTGAATCTTAAGTCTTGCTATCACCATCCCTATGGACAACCGTCTTGACACCTCAGCTCCTCGGTCCCTAAGCTCAGCTACAAAGGCTTTTCCCTTCCAGTTACTCCAGCTACCCATTTCTGTGGCCACACTTGGCCCTTGTCACTCCCAGGAATGGCTCCATCTCCAAAATACTCATGAACACCTGTAATGTTTTCTGACCCAAGTCTCCCATCTATCCAGCTCTTTTTATCCCCACTGCCAGTCCTCTGAATCTCATCAATCAATAACCCTAAGCTCTTGAATTTCCTACATTCTGTTAGCCAGCCCCCTCTTATGTATAAATTTCTACTCAGCCCCGATCCCATCCATCAACCACTCTCCTCACTGGTCTCATATTTCCACTAGCATCTTTCTCCCTGACTAGTAAAACTCCCAACCCTGAATCAAATTGCCTCTGATCCTATAACCGGGTTGCTGATTATGGTGGAGAGAATTCACACACCCGCAGACTGGTTCCCCCAAAATACTTGCCTCCTATCTTACTGAGTCCTTATTGCTCTCTGGCAATTTTATGGGTGCTGAGTGACAACACTTTCCTATTTCCTACAAGTTATGTTCTCTGTTCTCGTCACATTTCCTACAGTCTCTTGAAACTTTCTATCACATTACCTCCTCAGCTCTTAGTAGACCATTATTTCTATTCTGGGAGAAAAAAAAAAAAAGACATCAGATGAAAATTACCCCAAATATTTGCCATCTCTGCTCTAAGAATCCTTATGCACAGTAGTTAATTTAAGAGCACAGGCACTAAGGCCAGATACTCTAGTCAGTATCTGACCTCTGTAACTTAACTAGAGATGTGATACTGGGTAAGTTGCTTAACTTTTCAGAGCCTGTCCCTTCCAGCAGCAATCAAAATCATTTACACCACTCACCTCTCCTGTGATTTCATTTTCAAAGGGAGTATTTTTCCCTATACCTCTTGACCTCACAGCATTGTTACGAGAATTAAATGAGTTAACACACACCGATTTCTTATTAAGTGCTTGGTACATAGTAAGCTCCCAATAAATGTTAGTCATTTGTTACTCCTTTTATCAGCATCTGTACTTATTCTTACCTCCGATTACAATGCAAGAAGAACTCCTCCTCTTCCGAGGCAAAACCCTCCAGTGTTCTGGATGCCATTCCTTCAAGGAATTTAAATACCAATTATCCCCACTTACTTCCAAGTAGTTCACAAACATGATCAATTCCCACCCATCTTAAAAATGAAAACCCATATCCCTGGTCTACATGTCTCCCCTTCTTACCTCATCCTACTTCTAACCACCCTTCATAATCAAGGCTCTTAAATCGTCGTTCACATCACCTGTCTCCATTTCTGTATTATTTATTACCCTACTTCAGTCTGGGTTCAGTTTTCTACCAAAACCACTTTTGCTAAGGCAGTGATTCTCAGAAGGGGTAATTCCTCCCCACCCCCTTGGCCCCACCGGCAGGGGGCATTTGGTAATGTCCAGAGACACATTTGGTTGTCACAACTGGGGATTGCTACTGGTGTCTTATAGAGGGCAGGGATGCAGCTACATCCTACAAAGTAGAGGGGAGCCCCCACAACAAACAATTACCCAACCCAAAATGTGAGTGGCACCAAGGTTCCTGAGCAAAGATAATTTACAACTCCATGTTGCTATACATAACGCATGTTTTCTACAGTGAAAGTCAAAGTCGCTCAGTCGTGTCCTGCTCTTTGCGGCCCCATGGACTATATACTTCAGGCCATAAGTCCATGGAATTCTCCAGGCCAGAATACTGGAGAGGGTAGCCTTTCCCTTCTCCAGGGGATCTTCCCAACCCAGGATCAAACCCAGGTTTGATTGAACCCAGGTCTCCGGCATTGCAGGCAGATTCTTTCCCAGCTCAGCCACAAGTGAAGCCCAAGAATATTGAGGTGGGTGGCCTATCCCATCTCCAGTGGATCTTCCATACCCAGGAATCAAACCGGGGTCTCCTGCCTTGCAGGCGGATTCTTTCCCAAGTGAGCTATCAGGGAAGCCCCTAGTCTTTATATAGCTTGGCCAACTTGAGCACATGACACCAGTAGTTTTTCTCTCCTTGAAATCCACTCTTGCCTTGGGTTCCACAGACACCTCACTGGTCATTCAGTCTGCTTCCATATCTTCTATTATCTCTGAGATTTTGGTGTTTCTCAGGGTTTCATCCTAGGCTCTTCTCTCTCTACAGTCTCCAAAACCATCAGAATCAAATGGGGCTTTTGATTTTTAAATGTGCCAGGCCTCATAGATTCCATTGTTTTGGATTGGAGCCCAGACATCTTTCGCCTTGTAAAAAAGTTCCTAGCTAATTCTAGTATTCACTGAGAATGGAAAAACCACTACTGTCTTGCTTTGTCACATCCACTTTCATTACCATCTATACATGAATGACTCAAATCTGTAATAGATTCATTTAGTCAGTATTTACTGAGTACCTACCTATTCTGTGTCTGATACTGTTCTAGGCACTGGGGTAGAACAGTGATCAAGAGAAGAGGCTCCCTACTCTCCTGGAGCTTACATTCTAACGGAGAAAAATTAACCACAAAAAGATTTCATGTAGTGCCAAGTACTATAATGCCATTACAAGAGGTGATGTGAGTGTGACTGGAAGAGGAAGTATTGTAGATAGGAAGGCCAGCAAAGGCCTGGGAGGGAGGGTGGAATGTGACCCAACATTGTGGTGAAAAGCAGTCAGTCACGTACACATGAGGAAAGAGAATCTGAGACAAACCACATAGAGAGACACTAAAGCAGAAGCACATTTGGTACCATTAAGAACGAGGACTGCTATGGTTAAGGAAGGCTAATATGGATAAATGTTCTATAATGAGGTCACAGAGACAAAGGCCAGATCACACAGGGCTCTGGAAGCCAAGGTAAGGAATTTATAGCCTACATACAATAGGAGGTCACTGAAAGGGCTTTACAGTGACATGTCTCTACATGACATACAATACTGTTGGCTACTGTATGAAAAATGGTTTTTAGAGGTGCAAGACTGTAGGGGGAGGGGGCCTATTAATGGGCTAATTGCACTTACCAGAGACTATAGCTCATACTAGGATTACAACTAGGAATATAAAGATGGTTTCAAGGCTAGATTTTAGAGGCAGAATTAAAAGGACTTGCAAGATTAGAATGAGTAAAAGAAATCAAATCTAAGTTGTTAAGTTTTCTATCTGATCCAACCTGGATGGATAGTGAAGACTGAGATAAGGAATACTAGGAAGAGAGAAACTGGAGATGTTCTGTCTGGTCCCAGCAGAGTCTTCAAAAAAGTTATGTTCAACACAACATAGTGGAAAGGTCAAGGAGGCAGCTGGATATAACCGAGAGTTAAGGGAAGACAGAACTGGAGACACAAATTTGGTGTAGTCATCACCATATTACCATCGGATTTAAAGACTCAGCCTGAATGAGTTCACCCAGGATAAAAGTGAGTGTAAACAGAAGAAAGGGGATCAGAACAAGCTGAGAAACTTTTAACATGTAAAGAGCAAGAAGTTAGCAAAGGGAAAGATAAAAAAAGAAGTTAGGGAGGGAGGTGGGAGGGGGGTTCAGGCTGGGGAACACGTATACACCCGTGGTGGATTCATGTCGATGTATGCAAAACCAATACAATATTTTAAAGTAATTAGCCTCCAATTAAAATAAATACATGTATATTAAAGGAAAAAAAAGTTAGCGAAGGAGAAAGCAGTCAGTAAGGAATCACTGGAGAATACTGTTGAATTCTGCTGTTCTCTTGAGCTGCCACCTGATATTTTGGCCACCTGATGCGACGAACTGACCCACTGGAAAAGACCCTGATGCTGGGAAAGACTGAAGGCAGGAGAAGGGGACAACAGACGATGAGATGGTTGGATGGCATCACTGACTCGGTGGATATGAGTTTGAGCAAGCTCCAGGAGTTGATGACGGACAGGGAGACCTGGCGTGCTGCAGTCCATGGGGTCACAGAGTCAAACACGACTGAGCCACTGAACTGGAGTTGCAGACTTGCACACCCAGTGGCCTATTGAATGTATCTATGTGAAAGTTTCACAAGTGTCAAAAATTCTGTTACCCACAACTGAAATCATTTCCTTCATCTTACTGTTTCCTTTTCCAGTGTTTCCTAAAATTTTAATAAGCAGCACATCTACCCTATTGCCCCAAGTAAAAGAAATGCAAAAAAGCAAAACGGCTGTCTGAGGAGGCCTTACAAATAGCTGTGAAAAGAAGAGAAACGAAAAGCAAAGGAGAAAAGGAAAGATACACCCATTTGAACGCAGAGTTCCAAAGAATAGCAAGGAGAGATAAGAAAGCCTTCCTCAGTGATCAATGCAAAGAAATAGAGGAAAACAATAGAATGGGAAAGACAAGAGATCTCAAGAAAATTGGAGATACCAAAACATTTCATGCAAAGATGGGCTCAATAAAGGACAGAAATGGTAGGGACCGAAGAGAAGCAGAAGATATTAAGAATAGGTGGCAAGAATACACAGAAGAACTGTACAGAAAAGATCTTCATGACCCAGATAATCACGATGGTGTGATCACTCACCTAGAGCCAGACATCTTGGAATGTGAAGTCAAGTGGGCCTTAGGAAGCATCACTAAGAACAAAGCTAATGGAGGTGATGAATTCCAGTTGAGCTATTTAAAATCCTGAAAGATGATGCTGTGAAAGTGCTGCACTCATTATGTCAGCAAATGTGGAAAACTCAGCAGTGCCCAGTTTTCATTCCAATCCCAAAGAAAGGCAATGCCAAAGAATGATCAAACTACCGCACAATTGAACTCATCTCACACACTAGTAAAGTAATGCTCAAAATTCTCCAAGCCAACCTTCAGCAATCCGTGAACCATGAACTTCCAGATGTTCAAGCTGGCTTTAGAAAAGGCAGAGGAACCAGAGATCAAATTTCCAACATCCACTGGATCATGGAAAAAGCAAGAGAGTTCCAGAAAAACATCTATTTCTGCTTTATTGACTATGCCAAAGCCTTTGACTGTGTGGATCACAACAAACCGTGGAAAATTCTGAGATGGGAATACCAGA
Organism: Moschus berezovskii; assembly: GCF_049115385.1. Classification (NCBI taxonomy): domain Eukaryota; kingdom Metazoa; phylum Chordata; class Mammalia; order Artiodactyla; family Moschidae; genus Moschus; species Moschus berezovskii. The sequence goes on from NC_142479.1 coordinate 26,517,275, forward strand.
GCACCTGACCTGCTTCTTGAGAAACCTGTATGCAGGTCAGGAAGCAAGTTAGAACTGGACATGGAACAACAGACTGGTTCCAAATAGGAAAGGGAGTATGTCAAGGCTGTATACTGTCACCCTGCTTATTTAACTTATATGCAGAGTACATCATGAGAAACGCTGGGCTGGAGGAAGCACAAGCTGGAATCAAGACTGCCGGGAGAAATATCAATAACCTCAGATATGCAGATGACACCACCTTATGGCAGAAAGTGAAGAACTAAAGGGCCTCTTGATGAAAGTGAGAGTGAAAAGGTTGGCTTAAAGCTCAACATTCAGAAAACTAAGATCATGGCATCCAGTCCCATCACTTCATGGCAAACAGATGGGGAAACAGTGGCTGACTTTATTTTTCTGGCCTCCAAAATCACTGTAGATGGTGATTGCAGCCATGAAATCAAGACGCTTACTCCTTGGAAGAAAAGTTATGACCAACCTAGACAGCATATTAAAAAGCAGAGACATCACTTTGTCAACAAAGGTCCATCTAGTCAAGGCTTGGTTTTTCCCGTGGTCATGTATGGATGTGAGAGTTGGACCGTGAAGAAAGCTGATCGCCGAAGAATTGATGCTTCTGTACTGTGGTGTTGCAGAAGACTCGTCCCTTGGACTGCAAGGAGATTCAACCAGTCCATCCTAAAGGAAATCAGTCCTGAAGTTCATTGGAAGAACTGATGTTGAAGCTGAAACTCCAATACTGTGGCCACCTGGTGCAAAGAGCTGACTCATCTGAAAAGACCCTGATGCTGGGAAAGACTGAGGGCAGGAGGAGAAGGGGATGACGGAGGATGAGATGGCTGGATGGCATCACTGACACAACGGACATGGGTTTGTTGGACTTCAGGAGTTGGTGATGGACAGGGAGGCCTGGTGTGCTGCGGTTCATGGGGTCGCAAAGAGTCGGACATGACTGAGCAACTGAACTGGTATTGATACATCTACCCAACTAACTGCTCAGGCCAGAAACCTGACTCTTCTTCCCCGACTACTTCTGACATCCAGCCAAATCTCGTCAAACTCCCCCCATCATTTCTCAAATCTATTACCTCCTCCTTGTCCAGTCACTATCTGAGCTCAGACCATAATCATCTCTCACCTGGTGTACCACTGTCTCCAATCCAACCTCTCTACAAGGCAGCCAGAATTATCTTTCAGTTTATGCCACTCAGGTCAGGCCACTCTCCTGCTTAAAATGTTTTAATGATGCTTCCATATGGAGGTAAGAGGAAAATGAAATGCAAGGCCCTTATCATAGAGCTGGTTTACCTCTCCAACTTAACTTTTGCATGCCTATTCTTAAATTCCTTCTTCCAATCACAATCCACTACATACACTTTTCTAGCAAATAGCCTGTTCTTCAATCTGTTAACTCTTGACTTGTTCATGTCAGTTTTCTTCTGGGAACATCATTTCCTCACCCCAGCGTCTTTACTTAACCAATTCCTAGTCTTCTTTCAATACTCATCAAGCCTTCCCAATCCTACTTGACTGGGTTAAATATCCTTTCAACCAGCCATCAAAGCACCTTGCATTTATTCTTACTGGAGCACTTATCAAACTATATACTATCTGTTTGCTTCATAAGCAGTATGTCCAGCATCGATGCAGTGCCTTATTCTTGGTAAGGGCAGGAAAATATTTTAAAGAATGTCAAATAACATGCTATGTACATTGATATCTTAACGCTGGTTTGTCAAACCCTAACTCTTCTACCTAGCTCTTGTACCTCCATATTCCCAGCATCTAGAACACTCCCCTAAATAAATGATTCTCAGCTGTAAACTGACTATATCAAAATCACTTGGTGATCTTAAAGTAAGATTCCCAGCTCTACCTCCCAACATCCCACCAATTTCTAATCCAGCAGACCTGGGGTGAGGCCTAGGAATCTGGAATTTTCACAATCTCCTCGGATGGTTCAGACACACAATCACGCTTGGAAACTACTATTTTTAACGGAGTAGGAGATCAATAAATATTGTTGGAAGTAACATTTTAATTTCATGAAGTAGAATTCATTTCCTAATTCTTTAGGGTTCAAGTCTGCTGCAATTGCACCCTAAGTGTGACAGAACAATGCACTCATGTACAAAAGTCCACAAAACAAGCATTCTTTATTGCAGTATTACAAAACACTTTCCATTTTGGCAATATTTTACAACGCACTTAGCTTCAAGAGTTGAGAAGGAGAAGGCTGGAAACTATTAAGGGGGATATTTCAACTGACATTTCTAAAAGAAAAATTGTCCCCACCCTCCCACCCAAATAAAAATTCAAATGTCACTTAATTTCACTACCCAAGAAGAGGCCACGAGGAAAGCAGCAGGCAAAACTCTGGCAATTTCTCTATGGATCATGTCAGAGACAAAGGAACATTCAAAATAGTCATCAGTACGGTCGGTTGCGCTGATCATTTCTGTAGTCGTTTCTAGGAATGAAAAATAAAGAGCCAGACTAAATTCTAATTTTCTACCAAGAGGGAGTATCAGACACTTCTTCAGGATGCTGTTGACTAGCATCTGCTTGACAAATTTCTGTAAGGATGACAATATGCCTAGCATATTTCTCTACTCCTAGAAAGTGCTTACGATATGTCTAATTTATCAGCTTTAAGACGCACAAAGTTCCTAGAAGCTCTGCTATGACCAATTCTCTTAAAAAATTTTCCATCTAGAATAAAGACTCTAAACCACTATGGTATTTCAGGTTGGAGACCTTGCCATTCCAGCACTCTAAAAAGAGTAGATTATTGAAATAGGCAAGCAAACACCTCCATGTAAGAATTCTGGATCTGCAACTTAGTATGTGATCTTGGAAAAGTTACCTAACATTTCTTACTCCATAAAATGGAAAGTACATCTACCTCTGGGGTTGACAGACTGGAACTCCAGCATACAAAGACACTTTCACATGATTTGCCACACACTAAGAAGTATTCGGTAGATAATAATTACTAATAGGTAACAATTATTCAGTGATTACCATCGCCAGCTGAAATATAATCTAATACAACTCCACAAAACAGGGTTAAATACCATTAGTCCTATTTTACAGATAAGACTATGATGCTCCAAACGGTTAAGTAACTTGCTTAAAATCATACAGCTAGTTAAGTGGTGGAGGCAGGATTTCAAAGAAGATAGTCTTGTCTCCAATCTCTGTGCTCTTAACTCTATGCTATACTAATTCTGGCTGTCCTATACGCTTTCTGATAAGGAGAAGCTTAGTACAGTAATTGAAGTTATTATGCATCACTGGTTACTCAACTCTTTCATGTGTATCGCACACTCCCATCAGTACCACCAGTGATTTTTAACCTGGAAAAGGTGTAACAATCTCCAAAGAAACAACTTCTAGGTAGCAGGTGTGACTGAAAAAGCACACCCCTATAAAAGGTATGCTTGCCCCTCACTTACATTAAGAATCCCTGATTCACAGTTTCAAATCATCTCTCAATCTCAATTATCTTTAGCTATAAGAAAGAATGCACACATCATACATTATTCAAATACAAAGATCACAAGTAAGAATTTCCAAAACAAAATTTTTGGAAATTACTAAGTAGGGAACTAAATGGATCTTCTCCATCCTAAGTGAAAGAGCTGACAATGGGAAACTCAAGTTATAAAAAACTGGACAAGAAAATGTGATGAAAGGGGCTTAGATTCTAAAATCTAGGAACAGTGAGAGAGAAACGTTAGCAAATACATTCTAATACTCACCTTCCTCCCATCTTGCCTCCATAGCCACCTCGGTCTCCTCCGTAGCCTCCACCTCGGTCTCCTCCATAGCCACCACCACTCCTGTCTCCTCCGTAGCCTCCACTTCGGTCCCCACCGTAGCCACCGCTACTACCACGGTCTCCTCCATAACCCCCCCCACTTCGGTCTCCACCATAGCCTCCTCGGTCTCCACCATAGCCTCCTCGGTCTCCTCCATAGCCGCCGCCTCGGTCTCCACCATAGCCACCGCCTCGATCTCCTCCATAGCCGCCGCCACGGTCTCCACCATAGCCGCCGCCACTTCGGTCTCCTCCATAGCCGCCACTTCGGTCTCCTCCATAGCCGCCACTTCGGTCTCCTCCATAGCCGCCTCCTCGGTCCCCACCATAGCCACCTCCTCGGTCCCCACCGTAACCACCCCCACTTCTGTCTCCACCATAGCCACCCCCACTTCTGTCTCCTCCGTAGCCACCGCTGCCACTTCTGTCTCCACCATAGCCACCCCCACTTCTGTCTGCACCGTAGCCGCCTCGGTCTCCACCTCTGCCCCCACGGCCTCTGTAGCCCCTCTCTCCACCGTAGCCTCTTCCCCGGAAATCTGCAAGGTAGAAATGAAAACCAGTAAGGCCAGCAGAATCATGGAAAGCCTCCTTAATGCTAGTCAGAAGATCAGAAGCAGGCAGATGCCATGAAGGCTGACCCTACCTCCTCCTGAGGGACGGGAGTCCTCTGGTCTGGGCTCATTGCACTGATTGCAAGAATTCCTTCGAGCAAAGTTCATATTTCCACATGACCTGAGAAGGAAGGAAAATAAAATGCTCAACAGTTTCCAATGGATTCAGAACCCCCTCTTGCACCTTCCAAATCGAATTCCAACTCCTACATCCACCAAAATAAATGGGATACTTACGGATTAGGGCAAACCCAGTCCCCACTTTTGGGGTCTCCACCTCTCCCCTGAAAGCCTCCACGACCTCTATATCCTCCACGACCTGGGGTAAGTAAAGAGGAGGGAAGAATCAGTAGCAGATATTAACAAAGCACAGGAAAAGCACCAGACGAAAGAACTGTTTATCAGTAACTGGGCAGCTCCCCCAAAATTAACCTCTTACGGCAGGACTCCATGATTTTTTGATTTGGGGCTTTACTTATTCAGTCAACGTAGGAAATATGGAAGAAGCTCCAAGGCGTACATTATAGTTCAAATAATGCACTAAAAATCTTCAAAGTCCATTTTCTACAGTACCCTCCTCAGTTTGAGAATCTCAGTGATAAAGATTAGGTGAGAAAACATATTCCAAACTTAAGACACAACAGAAATAAACAAGTTGGCAGTAACTGTATTAGGGAACTCACAAACGGGTCAGATTAACTACCAAATTAGATATCAGTTAAACAACTGCCTCCTAATTTCCAAGTGAAACAAACTGCATTATATAGCTTTCCAAAGGGATTTCTAGAAACTTTTACCATCACTTTCTTAGTTGTTATGACACTTTATTTACCTAATCTTCTATTCTGTATCTCACTTTAAGACAGAAAATCTAAACCCTTTTGTAACATCCAAGCCCGTGAACAACAAGAATCTTACCTCGTCGCCCACCTCCACTTCCACCTCCTCTCAGGAACTCAGGTCTTCTGGTGGCAAAGGACACTTTAATGATATTGCCATGGAATTCTTTTCCTTAAAAAAAAAAAAAAAATGAAAATAGTTTTGAAGAAATGCTACTCCACATCTCCACCTCTCAACAAAATACAAAGCTGCTTTGGAAATTTTAAGTTTCAGAGAAACTGACATGTTCTCACAGAAATTCAAACACAGTAGCATTCAAGAGTCAAGGTAACTGTACTAGAACATGACACAATCTACTGAATAGAACAGATTTGTCATGGGGAAACAGTCATTTCTTACTAAGCAAAAAAAGCTCGTGTCTAATCATTTTTACATGAAAAAAGCCAATGAATGTAGTATGCTACCATTTCTTTTTTTAAGGGAATGACAGAGAGAGAGTGTGTGTGTGTGTGTGTGCATGCATGCATATGCACACATATGCCCACATATGCCCACTTATACACTGACTATTGTTGCTTAAAAGGTAGAAAGGAAACTCATTTTTTACCATATACTCTTGGTAAAGTTTGAAGTAGTATCTTTAAAAATAATGTGTGCATTTGTGATTATTTATACATAATATTCTGCTGTCCCAGGGCCTTAATGACAAAAATTATCCTTTTCACTTTATATATTAAACAAGAGAACAGACATATCAGAAAAAGGTGCCCAAGGATTCATAAAACAGTTATAAATCTAGGAGTCTTAGACCTCTCAGCAAAACTCTAATTACTGTGACTGGCAACCTTCCACAATGTCAAATGGTATAGCAAGCTCTTTTACATAGGAAACAAACCATAGATAAATACTTTAAAAGCTCTACAAAGACCTGGTAATTAAGATCTGAACTATGGAGTTTCTGGTAAGAGGCTCATCTGCCCTATGAGGGAAAAACACAGTAACTGTTTTAACATATTATAAGCTAAATAGTTTTATGATTCACAGAAACTACGAAACAAACAGAAAAATGAGGGAGGATGGACCTGGCCTTTCAAAAGCAAGGTGATGAGATCTGCTTAGTGCAAAAAATTAAAAGGCAATTATGTATTGGAAGACACAGGTGCAATAATCTTGGAACTGGGAGAAACCACAAGTGCCTATCAATCAGGCACAATTTACTTCTTCAAAGACAGTGCAGCCTGATTGCCATCACCGACTCGATGGACGTGAGTTTGAGTGAACTCCGGGAGTTGGTTATGGACAGGGAGGCCTGGCGTGCTGTGATTCATGGGGTCGCAAAGAGTCGGACACGACTGAGCTCTAACTCTGCACTTCTGTGATCCTGGAAATTACTTGTCTTCTCTGTGCCTGAGTTTCATCATCTGTAAGACGTTAATAAAAGTGTACATCTTACAGGGTTACTGTGAAGATCTGAGTTAATGCACATAAAGTTCTTAGAACTGTGCCTAGCTCATAAACTAGAGTAAACATGCAGTGTTATTCTCCTGCATTGGCAAGTGGGTTCTTCACCACTAGCGCCACCTACAAGGTAAAACATTACAAGGGAATAGGAAGCCCCATTACAAGGTATAACAAAAACAATAAATCTACAACATGCAGAAATGACTGTGATAAGACGTCAAGGAAAAAAAGCAAATAAAAGCATGAGACAAAACTACATTTGAAGTAGAATGATAAACCTATTTTTAAAATACATTTTAAAAAACTGAGAGAAATACCAGTAGTTTTCTCGCTTTACTCCTTTCTTCTACTTTTTCATATTTTCTTATTTTCAGGGGAAAAAAAGTCTTATTGTACAAGTCTTCTAAGTACATATTAACATCGCATTTGAAGGGAAATTAACCTAAATTTTAAAATAATATAGTCAACCAGGCCAACCCTTTACATTTCTATGAGGGTGGCCTCAAGCACAAAGTATGACGTTAGGAAATATTTTAGACAAAGAAACAGTTCATCTCACTTCTAAAGGTATGTAAGAATTCTGGCCTGTATTCTCAATAGAATATCTAAGAAAATAAACATGAAGATAATCATTGTCTACCAGAACATACTTTGACTTCAAGACCAGAAAACATTTATCAAAACCACACACTGAAAGTAAATGAATGAGGTATACCATCAAACCAGTCAATGGCTGCCTTAGCTGAAGGAGGGTCATCAAACGATACTGTTGCCTCCCCTTTTGGCTTTCCTGTGTCCTTGTCTGTGTATAGATTTATCATTGGTTTTCCAGTCTTCTTATTTGTCTGAGGAACAAACAAGCTGGTGTTAGTATTTTAAGAAAAAGTGATGAACCACACAGATAATTAAAAAATTTATTTTTTTAAAGGAATTCTCATATCCATACTATAAATACTACCAACTTAACATTAAAATGAAGTTATCTGTAGGTTCTGAAAAGGAAAATTCTAAAATACATTAAGTGAAAACCAAACTATAAAAATGATACACATTATACTGTTTTATCTATATATAACTTCTTCAAACCCACAAAAAAATAAACATAATGCTTCATATAAACATTCACCTTGTAAAACCAAAAAAAAAAAAAAAAAACAGGAAGAACGTTCACCAAGCAAATAGATTACCATTAAGGCATACACATTGGATTTGGCTGAGAAGGGAGTGGAAGATAAGAATTTTTACTTTTCAAAACTATGTGAATTTTTTTTTACATATTTAATGTGTTAATAATAATTTCTTAAGAAATGTTTGCTCCCCAAAAAGGGGATTAAAAAAAAATAATTCAAGTAATTCCATAGACACCTAAAAAAAACCTTATTTCAGGCAAATGCCACAATCTACTAACACTGCTCTAAATGCCGCTTTCTAGTTGAAGATGAAAATATATGCATGAAACAGACAGTGCACAAGACACTTAAGTACAATAAAGTTATGAAATAAAGCATTATTATATTGGGAAAATATATAGCAGACATTAAATACCAACATAAAAAGTTGTTAGTAATAACCTGGGTTTTCATATGTTGGTATTTCAGAATATAAAAATGTTCACACAATTTCATTTGGTTCTCACAATTTTAGGAGGCAGGCAGAGACTATGTTTAGAGTACTAAGATTGAAAACCAAAGCTGTAGAAGGCTGCAGAAAGGTAAACACAAGCAAGGAATAAAATCTTTACGTATTTAGCAAATTCAGCAAAGGCCTACAGCCAGGGGTGAGCACATGCATCAGGGAATTTTAAGAAACAAGTGATACTGGAGTGTGGACTTCTTACGTAATCTATGTATCTTAACCAGAATATGTTAATAATTATGAGATTTTCAACATAAGCCAACTTCTTACTCACCTTGATGATTCCTATTTGCTTGAAGAACTCCCCCACTTGATCTGTAGACACACCCTCCCCAAGTCCTTGTACAAAGATTGTGTTGTTATCTGAATTATCAGATTCTGAATCTAAAGGAAAAAATATATATATATATGATTAATTTTATATACTGCTTAGGTTTAACTACATCCTGTTTAGTAACCAAGAACAGTAATTTATTGTTCAATATTCAACTACTTCTGTGACCAAAAGGAAGAAGGACCAATATAGGAAACCTCTTATGATAAACACGCAAAATGGTCACAGTAGTTGTTTGGTAGGTCAATTCTTGCAACTAAATTTCATGAGAAGTGGCTCAAGTCCACACTCTGCCAAATACACAGACCAATTAAGGAAGATCTTATAAATCTTACTCTTCAAATTCAGATACAGGACTCAAGTTCAGAAAGAGATGAAGAAAGTTAGTACAAAGAAGCATTCCTTTCTTTGGAGGGCTTTAATTCTTTCTGGCTAATCAATACTTTTAAGGTTCTCTGGTAGAAATTCCCCAAATCTGACACTCTGGACTTCCAAGCAGCCAAGCAGAATTGCTCATTTCCCATTCATTGTAATAAGCTTTATATATACCAGAGGGTATAAATAAGAGACAAATGATACTGGAGTGTGGACTTCTTATGTAATCTATGTATCTTAATCAGAATATGTTAATACTCATGAGATTATTAGGGGCACCTTGACACACACCTTACCTTACTCACATACTTTTGGATTAGTACAACAAAGTAAGAAAGATGTACAAAAATTCAGTCCATCAAAGGATAATTCAGAATTTGACATCCATATACAGTACTTTAGCATCTTAATAAAAACAAAAGTTCTGATTTCAATATATATTAAAATTTTTAACTCAAATTTTTAGTATCTAAATCATAACTTTAAAAGGCTCCAGGTAGCCATGAACCTCATTTGAAAATAAAAAGGCACATGAAATCAGTGACCTCTGCCCAGAATGACAATTCTCTCATATATGATTTCAGGTTTCTTAGGCTCATTAAGAAGACTATTAATCCAACATATTTTCTTCAACACAGCTATTCCACTTCTAATTCCCCAATGATACGAATCCTCTTGATTTGTAGTCATTAAATAGATAATGCTAATGAGCAATACAAAATCAAGTGTTTCTTCACAAAAGCAAGAGGAGGGAGCAGGGGAAAGCACAAATAGCTATTTTCCTTAGGAAACTTTCCAAACCCCTTGAATTTTTCCTGCTGGAACATCTTTAAAAGTGAAGCTTAATCAAAACTTCCTCCTGTACTAACTCCTCCAAACACACATATTCTTCCTTTGAAAAAATGGAAAACTAACATTTCGTTAATGGCAAAGTCACAAACTATTATAAACCTTACCAGCATCTGGTCTGGGTCCATAATCCCTGTGACCTAAAGGAAAAGAAAAGAGAAAGAAAAAGCAAGCTATTTAAGGCGACTCATTAGAAATCATTCAAAACAGTAATAATAACCAAGGCATGAAAAGTCAATACTTTCAAAATCCTTGTAAGTAACCATCACAGATTTACAAAGTAAATATTTAAATTAAGTTTTACTAGAAGTTTAAGAAATCAAGATGAATGTCAATATTCCCTTAAGCTTGTCCCAGACGGCACCAGCCACTTTGGCATTATGCTAGTATCACTTTTGTTAAGCTCTGGTTGTGAAGGCTGATTGGAAAACCCTAGTAATTTAAAAACACCATGTCAGCTACCTTTATTAAAACGTTATTGACAAAATCCAGTGACGGTCTCATTCATTGGTCACCACAGACTCTCATGCAAATTCACTGTGTAGAAACCCATTGGACTATTTGAGATCAACTTTGTCTTTTTAATATTTTGAGATAAATATGTATATAATTTTTTTAAGCACACAACACACACCAGCCTCAACAGAATAAGAAAGGGCTTAGACTACATCTGCGGGATATTGGTGGCTTTTAGATTTATATAGCATTTCCACTGAAACATTTTGGGATACTCAGCACTTACCACCAAAATTTTTGAAGCCACCGCGGTCACCACCACTGCAGAGGAAAAATTGAAGAAATGATTTCTTCCTTAAGTCTCTAATGTGCTGAGCCCTGGGCTCAATCTACACTTAACTGTCTCAAGCAGAGTGCCCAGGAAAACAGTAGCACCTCTAACTTTCCAGTAAATTTCATTTCACAGACTTCAAAATGTTGTTTTCATCTAAATGTTTTCCCAAGGATCTATTTCCACAAGGGTGCCTTTTCAAGAGCATTACAGAACATATCTAACATACTCTTACTTTAAAATCTTCCCAACCCCAAGCCAAAGGGATACTATTCAAATCAACTTAAACTGAAGACACAACAGGAAGAATGCTAAACTATAGCAAACATTCTTTCCAAGCGGATATTTTTGCTAAATATGAGAAAAAGGAAAAGGACTAGAAGAATATAAAGCAAGGTTAAAATTTTGACAGAATGGGAGAGGAAAAAGTTTGAGCACTATGTTCTACTGTGATATCAAACAGTGGGTTTTATGAGATGAGGAAAAAAGAGAGGTACAAATACACACAAAAGTGAGACTGAATGAAAGCAGTCTTTAAAATTCAAATCATTCAGATACCTAGCAAAATGAGCACCAGCAGAAAGTATTTAACTTTAAACTGCCATATGCTAGATCTCATCACAAAACTGCTGAAATTCAAGCTACCCAGTGCTCTGCACACCAATCAGGAGACTATGTCAGAGAGAATGCTACATACTCCGCAAGAAATGACTTTAAGTGGCAATTTCCACTGCCAGTAAGTCAATGCCCCTTGTGTGCATAGCTTTATATAAGAAATCTCTTATCAAGGAACTCTTTAAATATTCATACATTAAAAGCTTGTTTCTCTTAACTGAACCATGTAATCCTCTTAAGATTCATGTGCTGATATGGACATAAAAATAATCAAAAAGTTTTCAGATGGTGATACCTAATTTTCTACTACTACTCATCTTCTACTATATCCCAAGAAACTAGTCCAATATACTAATGTCCTTTTAATAATAACCCTGCCCTCGAGACGGGTTTTCTGAGCCATCCTGAGAAAAATCACTCTGAAAAATTCTGAAAGAATTTTTTAAGTCTGTTCTAACTACCTTGATGTTAAAAAAAAAAAAATTCCCTTGCAACTGGTAGACAGTTATAGATACAAGCATCTCAATTTGCTATTAATTTTTATTTGATACCCAGGAAATCTAAAAAGGAGAATAAGCCTATTTCAAGGCTATGTAGACAAAGTGAAGCTCAGGTCTTTCGTGTGCATAGTTTCCTACCGAGTTATCTAAGACCTCTCTTTCAGAGCATTACCCAAGCCCTCCTGTCAACCCATACTTCTAAATGGCCTTTTTATCACTGCTTAACTCTTTAGGGAAAGGAAGCCAAACAGAGTTCTGAGATTAAACTGCTAAAAATCTTATTAGAAATAAGATCTCTCAGATTTCTTCAAAGATGATCATTAGAAATGATGAGAAAGGAACTAGTGAAAATATAAAGTCCATATTCCTATGTCAGGACATCAAAACACCCAGGATAAAGTTGTTGCTGTTTTTTAGAAATTTTTCACAACTAAGTGCTAGAAGAGATACCACTGAATTATTTTGCCGTCACCTTAACCAAGAACCAAACTGTTTATATATGGCTGCAGTGGGGGGAAAATACACAATTTCATAAATCATCTAGTTCCCATAATACCTATTCTGGCCAGCAATACAACTTTGAACAAATAAAGAGGGAAAAAAAAGGACATACTACCTGTAAAATATAAAGGATATAAAATAAATATTTGAATAGGTTTATAATTTCCTATTCCTCCATATAATAATAATTAAACTTAAGTCATCATTACTGAGCACTTTGAAAATTCAACATTACTGAACACTTCAAACACATTGGCCATAAATATGGAAACAGTGTAAGTATATTAAATATAAGTACCAGTCTTCAAATTAAGAGACTCAGAGTATACAGTCTTAACTATCACTAATCAATCTTGAAAACACAGACCAGTCAGTAATTGTCCATTGGCTTCTGTTTCCTCTTTCACAAAACTAAGGGTCTACACCAGGGATCCCCAACCTCCAGGCCATGAACCAGTACCTCCTGTCAGATTAGCAGCAGCATTAGACTAGAAATAAAGTATACAATAAATGTAATGCACTTCAATCATCCCCAAACCATCCCCCTAATTCCCAGTCCATGGAAAAACTGTCCTCCATGAAGTCAGTCCCTGGTACCTAAAAGGCTGGGGATCGCTGGTCTACATCCTTCTTATCTGAAAGGTGGTCTACGGAACAGCAACAAAGGCAGAGCCTAGAAGTGTCTCAGAAAAGCAAGAGCACCCAGATCCATTGAATCAGAATCTACTTTTTAGTAAGATCCCCAAGGAGTTCATATGTATATTACAGTTAGTGAAGCACTGGTCTAGATAACCTATAATTTTATGTGGGGCTTTCTTTCAATTTCCAATATTTCAACACTTTTCTTTCCTTATTAAGAAAGTTCAATTAATTACAGTTCCTTACTAGGAAACATATTATATTAAATACAGTAAACAAACCTCAGATAGTACCACTACCAAATCACTTACAGAAGACAGGCCTTTGGTTACGAATCTTTCTTTCAAGTCTACAGTCAAGTTACAAGTCCCTTTTCTATAAACTAAGTTAAGGCCTCACTAGCAAATTAAGACACAAAGGCACATGAACATCTGAGTCAAGATGTTGCCACAACAAATTTTTTCTCCTCCCAGAAAAAGCAAAACTGTACACACAAAGAATTCCTGAAGAATGTTTTAAAGTAAAGAAGTAGAGGTATTTACTGGAGACATAAAATAACCATACTCAAATTTATGACTGAGTGTCCCCTGCATAAGAAAATCAACTGTATATTCTTGACTCAACTACTGAAATGGTTGTCCCAGGTTGAAAATGACGAGAAGCCTACTTAAGGGTAGACTGAGGGTTCCTTCACTGTTAGAGCATTACATATTTAGAGAAGACATCAGATTTAACTTCAGGTGCTTGTCAAGAAAGAAAATGTTCTTCGACAGAATCTCTATTTCCAAAATTTAATTTTTAAAACTCCAAATATATCTATATTCAAGGACTAAAACTTCCAAAAAGTAACAAGACAATACAGGAATCTTTATTCCCAGAAAACTCAATACCCAGAGAGAAAAAGCAACTCAGCTAAAAGTTGAAAAAGATCAGTTCTTAAAAAAACTATGTTTGATTTTTCATACCAGTAGTCCAGAATGTAATTTTTTGGATATGAAGACTAACATTCAGTTCAGTTGCTCAGTTGTGTCTGACTTTTTGTGACCCCATGGACTGCAGCACACCAGACTAATATTAATTCCAAGTGGATTTAGATCCCATTTCTCAACAGTAGCTGTATTTGTGTTTTTTTTTTAAAGATCTTTTTGATATGGACCATTTTAAAAATCTTTACTGAATTTGTTACAATATTATTTCTGTTTTGTTTTGGTTTCTCAGCCACAAGGCATGTGGGATCTTTGCTCCCCAACCAGGAATGAACTTGTACCCCCTACACTGGAAGAAGTCCTAACCACCAAACTACAGGGAAGTTTCAGTATTTATGTTCTATTTCCTCCCATTCCCTATAGGTGTGGTAAAAAGGCTTTCTGGATTCAGCACTTATCAACATTTCAGAAGGCCAAGAATCTATCATTCTAGGGCTGCACTGTCCAATACAGCATTTATTAGCCATATGTAGCTGTTTGTTGACCTTCTGAAATATGGAGAATCTAAATTGACATGTACTCTAAATGTAAAATACAAAACGGATTTCAAAGTCTTAGTATGAAAAAAAGAATGTGCAATATCTCAATTTTTATACTGATAATGTATTTTTGATATATTAGAATAAATAAAATTTATTATTAAAATTAACTTCACTTGCTTATTTTTTAAATGTAGCTACTAGAAAATCTTAAATTACATACGTAGCTCACTGTTGACCCGCATTATGTTTCTACTGGGCAGCACTGTCTGGGCTATCACTAGCACACATGCACATTTCCAAGCAAGCTATTCAAAAACTCTTAAGAACATTCAAAATTCAAGATAACTTTTTGAGACTTGAGATGTGAAAGCCTAAAACACTACTTAATGTGATGACATACTAATAATGGAAAATGATTATCTAGTTTTAGTAATTTTGCAATGTGTTCACTGCAATGATAAAGTTAAAAACACAGAAAAATTATGGCCTTAAGCTTCTAGTACACTAGAAGGTCAGTGGTATTTTATTTGGTTCGTACAAAAATAATTGTGGTTTTGCATTGTTGGAACTTTGCCATTTGATACTGGAATGCACTCTTAAATAAATAAATGTGATTATGTTATACAACACTTTAATGTACATTTCTCACTATGTTTTTTTGCTAATGAATTATTATTTGCTGTCTATTTTACATTTATTTTAGACTAGGAAAATGATGTTAGGCAAAAGGCAAGTTCAGGCAATTTTCTTATTCAAAATGTGTCGTAAAGCAGCAGAGACAACTCATGACATCAACAACACATGTGGCCCAGGAATTGCTAACGAACACATTAGTGCAGAGGTGGTCAAGATGTTTTGCAAAGGAAATGAAAGCCTTGAAGATGAGGAGTGCGTGGCTGGCTATCAGAAGTTGACAACGACCAACTGAGGATCATCAAAGCTGATCCTCTTACAACTACATGAGAAGTTGCTGAAGAACTCAACATTGACCATTCTATGGTTACTAGGCAGTTGAAGCAAACTGGAAAGGTGAAAAAGCTTGATAAGTAGATGCCTCATAAGCTGACCGCGAATAAAAACAAATCATTTTGAAGTGTCATCAACTCTTACGCAACAACAAACCATTTCTCAATGGAATTGTGATGTACGTCGTCGAACAGTGGATTTTACATGACAACTGGAGACAACCAGTTCAGTGGATGGACTGAGGAATAGCTTCAAAGCACTTCCCAAGTCAAACTTGGACCAAAAAGGGCCATGGTCACTATTTGGTAGCCTGCTGCCCATCTGATCCACTGTAGCTTTCTGAATCCCAGCAAAACCATTACATCTGAGAAGTATGCCCAGCAAACTGATAGGATGCACTGAAAACTGCAATGCCTGCAGCTGGCACTGGTCAACAGAAAAGGCCCGACCACACATCACACAACCAACGCTTCAAAAGTTGAATGAATTAGGCAACAAAGTTTTGCCTTATCTGCCACATTCTCCTGACCTCCTGCCAATCAATTACCACTTCTTCAAGCATCTCAACAACTTTTTGCAGGGAAAATTGCTTCCATAACCAGTAGAAGGCAGAAAATGCTTTCCAAGCCTTCACTGAATTCGGAAGCATGTATTTTTATGCTACAGTAATAAACAAACTTATATGTTGTTGCCAAAAATGGTTGATTGTAATGGCTTCTACTTTGATTAATAAAGATGTGTTCAAACCTAGTTATAATGATTTAAAATTCAGTTCAAAACCGCAATTACATTTGCACCAACCTAATAGAGGACAATTAGAAATTCAATCTTTTTTGCTCCAAGTGCTTTTCCAAAGAAAATCATTGTTTCCTAGTCTTCACCTGTTTCTCTTTGTAACTGCAAAGTTCACAGATCTCTTTGGTCCGAATTCTTCCTGCAGTCAAGCAACAACCTGAGTCTAAGAATGTCCCATCCTTTACCACCCACCCCACCTTCACCAGAAAACTGTGCCCCTTCTTTAATTATAAACCCAACTAATGTCAGATATTCTTCAAACAGCCCTGAAAGGGTATTTTCAACTTGTTATTTTTAAATAAGATGATTACAAACACAAATGGGAATGTTAATGAAGACTAACAAAAGATGTTTGGGTATTTTGGTACTTAAATGTAAAACCAAGTACAGGAAAGCAAGCCCTGAAACTGGGCCCTTTTTTTTTTTTTCAATACTTTACTCCTGTAAGTAAGCTAAAAAATCACATCCTGAACAAGATATTGTGACACATGAAAACTACATGAACTTCACATTTCAGTACCCATAAATTAAGTTTTATTGGAACAAAACCATGTTTATTCATTTACATAATGTACTGCTCTGGTGCTAC
The DNA here is from genome assembly GCF_049115385.1 of Moschus berezovskii. NCBI lineage: Eukaryota > Metazoa > Chordata > Mammalia > Artiodactyla > Moschidae > Moschus > Moschus berezovskii. The sequence continues at coordinate 26,534,066 of NC_142479.1, forward strand.
AGAGCAGAGCTGAGCAACTGCAACAGAAAACACGTGGCCTGCAAATCCTAAATTACTTATTATGTGGCCATTCACACAAAGTTTGCCAACCCAATATAGAAAGTAAACATAATCAACTACATAAATTTCTTAAAAAGGTCTTTTATGTACATTCCATTTACTAGTGGGGTGGGAATGGGGCAGAGGGGAGGGAGGGAGTGTATGTGTATATATAGACAGCAACTGGGCAAAGCCCCTCCCCACCCCCAAATTCTACCCTGACCTGAACCAGACATTTTGACCTAATATATACTGGGCTTGTATATAAGATTTTGTTTGAAGAGCTTCTAAGGTTAAATAAAAGTTTTGAAAATAAAAAATTTAGCTCATGATTCAATACCTGGGCCAAAAATTATACTGAAATATGTTGCCAAAGAGTTATCAACTTTTGGCTTAAAACACCTGGGTTGGTTAAGATACGGATCTTCCCTCCTTTATCAGGAAAGGTCCTTCAACTCTTTGACTCTAAGATAAGTCATCTACCAAAGTTGAAAACATATTTTTAAAGACTTCCCTACTCTCCTTCTAAAAAGTGGGATTCTACTATTCTCAGACAGACACAATTTAACAGGTAATCTATACATATAATTATAACTGCCTTATGAAGAAAATTAAACTTATGATATACTGTGAAACATATAGCATCCCAAGGCAGCCAATTATCTAAAACAGGGGTTCCCAACCCCCAGGATCTAATGCATGATGATCTTAAGTGGAGCTGATATAATAATAATAAAGTGCACAATAAATGTAAAACACTTGAATCATCCCAAAAGCATCCCCCTCCAATCCCAGTCCGTTGAAAAATTGTCTTCCACAAAACCAGTCCCTGGTGCCAAAAAGGTTGGGGACCACTGATCTAAAACATATTACCTGGAAAAGCATGTAACCTGTTAATTATCCTGTCTGAGATGCTGTTTGAGGGGTGAAAGCTATGGATAGAGAAAGCACTGTATCACTGTACACTGTTCATTTGAATCCACATGATGGTACAGTATCCTCTTTGATAATGAAGAGGCATACAACATAGTTGCTTTACCTTAATACATTGACTTTGGCTATTAATCAAAACTCTTAATGTTTAAGTCTTATAAATGTTTTTCAAATATGTTTAGACTTTGAATTTGTTAGATCAAAGCACTGTACACTAAACAGAAAAAGTCAGTGAGATAGAATTCCTGGCTCAATTGAAAAATTAACAGTGCTATATGTAACTGATTTTCTCAGGTTACCTCAGGGAACAGACACTCAGTCCCTAAGAAGCAAGAGTACTGATGTATTATTGTCAGTTAACATGCTGCTGACAATTTTAATTCTCAAAGAACACAAATTATCCTTTAAGCCTGTATATTTTATACATGAAATTTGCAATGTACAAATTTCATCTGAAGACAGTAAGTGCCAACTATTTTCTCATTCCTGCTTTTAGAGCAAAAGTGCTAAATTTACAGATATACTTGAAAGTAATTTTAAAACCAGCTTTCATAACATGCCATAAGTAAATACCAAAACCTGGTAACACTAACAATAAAAAAAAGGAAAGCTGAATTAAAAAAAAGGAAAGCTGAATTAAAAAGTCATTCCTTTTTCACAGCTTAGTCTAGACAAAATACACAATGGTATGTGACACTGTACTAATTATTTCAGTAATTATTTACTTAAAAATAGGAACAAAAAATAGTTCAGTTACATACAATCTTTCTCTCCTCTGCCAACCTCAACTTTATACTCTATTGCTTTCTAATATTTTCCCATCCCAAGGGGATTCAAGATTAAAGAACAGCCTCTCTACCTTCCAATCTAGAATTCTAAACTTACCTTTTATTTTCTACAGATTCAAACACTTGGATTTCCCAGAGTCATCTTTTAAATGAGTTTAGAGTCTATAGCTCTGGCATGAAAAACATAGTTGAGTGGTTTAACCACATTGTAGTAGGGGACTTTTCTCCACTAGTTTTAATACCACAAAAACTGCTAAGAAAACCTATTTTGAGGTAATTTATGTGACATCTTAACACTGAAAATAAAATTTGAATTTCTGTCCTCTTGTCTAGAACATAATCTCTTTTTTAGGCATCTTAACGAAATCAGATAATGGAATCAAACCGGCTAAATCATAAAAAAAAAAGAAAAAGAAATGTAGGCATCTGTACCTAAAAACTTACCTGGATCCTGTCATAGGACCTCTTCCATCCTTGTCATATCCCCCACGCCCTCTACCTCCTCCCTGTGACCCGCCATATCCTCTATTATCTTCTCCATACCTACTCACATCACGACGGTCATCTACAGAAAAGAAAATTCATACAAACACACATGAGTAACTTGAAATTTCGGACAAAGGCTTTCCACAACACAGTCCTAAATGGCTCTTTAAATCACCTGTGACCTTCAGAAAATGGCACCTGTGCACAAAACTCGAATGCAAGTCACCATAATACAATCTGGAATTAAATGCATGAGAATTATACCTGTTTCGAATTCCATTCTACCAAAGTCAGACAGCAAAATGGTGACATACCTATCACCTTTTGATGTGATGGCAACATGAAATAGTTTAAGTACATTAGGTACAGAACCCTAGTTAATTAAAAGGACACCCTAATCTTAAAAGCTCCTTTTTTTCATGTCCAAAGTATCTGAATGTAAATAAAACACAGATAAGGAATAACCAGATTTTCAAACTGAGAAATATTAGTGAATATATTCACTGAATAAGGTATTTAGTGAATGAACTTTCTCTTTTCCTCAGTTGCTAAGCCATTCATTCAACTAGTCAACAAATATTTATTAAGCAGATACAAAATGAGAAGGCAGGACTTCTGCCCTTAAAGCATTCATTTTTATGGCTAGTCAGATTCTTAACATACCACAATAAAGATAAAGTGGTATGATGTTAAAGAAGGTTAATATAGGATCATTCTTTTCTCAAATCACATACAGCACCACCACCAAAAAAAGAACTGGTAGCGTGAACTTCCCTGCTGTGGTACAGTGGTTAAGGTTCCATGCTTCCACTGCAGGGGGCAAGGGTTCAATCCCTGGTTAGGAACCTAAGATTCCACATGCCTCATGGTGCAGCCAAAAAATACAAAATCTTCAAATTAAAAAAAAAAGGCAGGAGCAGCATTGTCAATTGATCACTTTACTGAGAAAACAAAGGAAATTTTTAAATAAGCCAGCAAAAAAAAAAAAAAAAATTACATGACCATTTGGAGTCTCCAAGAAGTTCAGAAGTATCAATCTAAGAAACTAACTTTGATGGATATGAGAGAGAACATATGTTCAAGGTCACTCCAAATTTTTACAGTTGAAATCTGTAATTTGTATTGGGTCTTTCAAAACAAAGATCAACATACAAACAATTCCCTGAAGGTTTAAAAAAAAAAAAAAGGTCAGCATATCTTACCTTGTGTGTGGTGGCTGTAATTTTCCCTTTGTGAATGGTAGGACTGCTGGTTTTGATTATAGGAATCATGCTGCTGATCATAATTTGACTGCTCATCATAAGAGCCTTGATGTTGATCATAGCCTGACTGCTGGTCATATGAATCTTGTTGACCATAGTCTGACTGGTCATATGAAGGTGCTCTTCCACCTTGGCTAAAATAGAGATAAACAACTTAAGTGACCTTACGGGACTGTTTACTGTAGTTAAGCTGACTGAGTGACTGCTGTAAGACCTCAACCACATTTACTACTCCTTTCTGGTGAAAATCATCCAGTTTTTGTATCTAGAGAATCTTATCACCAATGGAATGACTTTCAAACAATTTTACTTTCACTTAAGAGGTGTCGCATTATGAGAAAAAGCACACACCTTTGAAAACTATAGAAAACCAAGAAAATCGTATTCAATACTATTTTGGGGACTATTTTTTTTATCTTTAAAACCTTATCATTAGTATACTCTTCTAAGCATCTCCGATAGTGCAAAATATTGCTAGTAGAAAATAGCAATAAATCATTCAGATTTTTAGTCTGCTGAGTAGGAAGAAGGAACTTGCTTTGTGATGCCACTTTTTAACTGAAAAGAAGCCTAACTATCAAAGAAGACTGCTTTATTATCTCTGGCAATTAAAAAAAAAATTCTAAGCAGGTTCAGCAATATGGTTACTAATTACTTGCTCTCAGGATAGGAGTGTTGAAAGAAATACTTCATTGGATTTGAGTTCTAATATTTTGAGTTACAAAAAAAAAAAAGAGAGGGTGGGAACAAAAATGGCTTCCCATCTTAATAGTCACATCTTATTCTGCATCAAAGGATCAAAACATCTAATAAAGATCAGTATGGTCCCCAACTCCCTGTCCAAAGCACGTCAACAATGGTCAGAATCCTAAAATTTCCTTGAGAATGACTTAAACCAAATCTAACATTTCTCTTTGGTCCACCCTTAGATGTCTCATTTCCAAACATGTATCCTTATAAAAAGATTCTCCTTAAATGTAAAACTAGCCAACAGGACTTGAAGAACCTTCTAATGTAACATGCTTTCTGGATAGTATTCCCTATGCTTGTATTCCATTTCTACTTTTCAAAGCACTCTCCTATCTATTAAGACTGATAAATGTGATCTCATATATCTTTCCCTAATTTTTTCCCCCAATGCTTTTAACTGAATTTCACTTAGAATGATTTCTTTCCTTCAGAGACAAAAAAATACTAGTGACTTCAATTTCTGTCTCACTTTTTAGCTGTGTAACTTGCAAGGCTATACAATCTTAACAACTTCTCTTTAGACTTTTAATAATTACTGACACTATCTCATACTGGTAATTAAAACAGAATCAATTACATTACGGAACGCAAAAGCATTTCACAAACTGTAAAGCACAGTAAAAAAAAAGTTGCTATTATTAAAATTAATATCAAGGACAGACCCCTCAAATCCAAAAATCATTAAAAAAAAAAAAAGACCTGTAAAACTGCTAATATTCACCTACCTATATTAACAATTAAAACATTTTTTAAGGTATCTGAAATATGGGATAGTTTTTGGCACTTTTTCTTTAATATTTTTGTCCCTGAAAAGGTAAGACACTAAAATGGTTAAAAAAATAAAATGGAAATAAAAAGTAAATATTGGTAAGTCTTTATAGGCAGTTTTTTTATTTCATCTCAAGTATAAAGCAGAGGTCCAAATTTTACTTTTTAACATTTAAATTATGTGCATTCATTTAGAGCTGAACTAATTTTATAAGTAACACATGAAAAGAACAAAATTTCAACTGATAATTTCCACATTCTTTGTAACACAAAACTATGAAATTCATACTTCATCAACACTTCTCTGAAAAAAGTGTTTAAAGCAAGGACTTTTTAGTGAAAACTGTTTAATACCCAAAGTGTTCTTTTCACTTTCCAACACAACCTAAGTACTTTACTATTTCCTTACCCTCCTGATGATTCCATATTTTGCTGTCCCTGGTTATTATAAGATTGCTGGCTGTATGAGCTCTGCTTTTGATTATCATAACCACCGTAGGACTGTGAATAACCTAAAGATTGAATGGATACACATTTAGGAAAGGTTCTGATTTTTTAACTTCTAAAACAGTAAATTTAACATATCAGTCCAACCTGATTGGTTTTGTCCATAACCGGAGTAGCCGCTATAGTTCTGTCCGTATGAAGTGTCAGTAGTTTGTCCATAGCCAGGATAGCTCTGAAATTTAGATAAATACAAGTTTCATCGCATATTTAAGATTAAAACTATTTATAAAGAACTCAATTTATATTTAACCTACTTGTGATGCTTGTCCATAACCTTGGCTGCCTTGATTTCCATAGGAAGAATAACTGTAAAAGAAAGACGTACTACTTGAAAGGTACGTGCTAGAATTTAAAAGCTTAAAGAACTCTATCCTTATTTTCAACTTTCTCTCAAATACAAGCTTCTTTCCTGAAAAATGGTCAATCTGCCTACCCCTTAGAGTCTAAACTGAAAGGTGATAACTATAAAGACTGTCAAAGACATAAATGAAGTCATTCTGAGACCTCTTGAATGTCAATCACCAGAAGTTTTGCTTTGACAATCTCCCACAAAAAAAACTTCACCACACCTAAGACCCAACACTGCCCAAGATAAAAATGAAAATAAGCTTACTGTGAAAAAAAAAAAAAACTTTACCACTAGAGCTAGAAAATCCCAAGAGAATTATGCTTGGAAGGGTGGGAGGCTAGGGATAGAAAGGAATGACTACATGGTAGCAAGACCCATAATAAACATGTGAAGCAGAAAAAAAAAAAAGCCTCTAAGTCAGAGCTTCAGTCAATTTAACTGTGCTTTGACAGATTAATTTCTTCCTACCATTTACCTTAACTTGCCTTTAAGATCCTAGAAAAGGCACAGTGTGGCACTAAATGTCCAATTTTTAGTGCCTCAGGAATAGAGATACGTGTATCTTCAGAGCACCGTCACAGAGTAAAAGCATATTGTATCCCCAGTGTTACAGCACAGCCTGGCATATAGTTTTTGACTGAATGAATACATGTAGCTTCCTCAGATTTGAACTTTCTTTAATGTTATTGTATATAAGCTTTAACAAGTCAGAAATAAACTTTCTGAATATATGCCAAAGAAAAATAAAACACTTGACAAATAAATTATTTGTTTAGAGCTATCAAGTACTAAAAGAATTCCTTAACTTTATAAAATATATTTCACTGAATAAACATTTGCCAGTTGCCTACTACGAGGGTCTATCCTATGAGAATAAAAAAGTCAAATCAGTTTTGTTTTCATTAAGCTTAAAACTCGATGACAGAAAATATCTGAGATGCTCTCCTGAAAATCTCACACTGGGCTGCAAAACATTTATAGTACAAGTTGAAGGCTGTATTTCTGTTAAGCAAGAGAATCCTACTACATGTGAATGTATTCACATAAAAACAGACTTTTTATTGTAAGCATGGCAAGCCTTTTAAAAACACTAAACATTTCTATCATAGCGCTTCAAGAAAATCCACTCAAAAAACAACACGTTAGCATATTATATACAATCCAAAAACTGCTTTTTCTAAGAAGCTTAGTTCAACCGCTTAAATCCTTTAAATAATGATTTCTGCTGAAAACTTTCTTAAAGAAAACAATCTTTACAATACCTGTGATATTTGTTTTTATCTCTAGGGGGCATCTGTATTTACTAATTCAAACAGCCTCTTAAAAAAAAGAAAACTATTTTACAGCACAATGTACCTAGGCCAACTCTTTCCCCTCGACAAGCTAATATTTAACGCTTTAAGACGTCAAGATACCAAATCTCAAGAGGGACATCTGACTAAATACATCTTTTTTCTCAGTCTACTCATTCATGGTATTATTGAAATGTGCATATACTTTACCTTTGCTGCTCACCCCCAGACTGACCGTAACTTCCAGAATCTAAAACACATAAAAAGAATGTTTAATCTTATTTAAAAGTAGGCTTCTCTCAAAGGCTGACTTTAGCTCTTACAGATCAAATGTCATAAGAAAATATTATAAAAAGTAACTACAGAAGGAAAACTAGAAGCTAAAAATACAGTGCAAGGAAAAATCTGTCAACAGTATTGGCGATTTACAGTAATCTCTCTGAAAACAACTACTCTACAAATATGTCCTGATGTCACAAAAATCAAGTAAATATATGAGAAACAATCAGTGAAAAACCCATCCTTTTAACAAAAACTCAAAATATATTATCTTTATATACAAAAAGACATCTGTTAAAACTCATCAGGATAAAAAAAGGAAAATACACACTCTAAGAATATACACCACTCCCTTGGATTAGACTGGATTGGATTGCTCTGGCTGTCAGCAACAAAAAGATCTCTGAAGACTTGGTAAACAGCTAAGTCAGCTCTTTAACCCCAACTTTATCAAAGCTTTCAGGTTTTGGGGCAATAAGTATATATCCTTTGGGATTCTCCTCAGATTCAAATGAATGACCTAACTTTATTAGTGATGAGTAAGAGAAGAATTGGGGATTCCCATGTGGCACAGTGGTCAAAAATCCGCCTGCCAATGCAAGAGTTGCAAGTTTGACCCCTGGGTCTGGAAGATCCCCTGGAGAATGCAATGGCAACCCACTCCAGTACTCTTCCCTGGGAAATCCTATGGACAAGGAGCCTGGCGGGCTACAGTCCACAGCATCATCACAGGAGTCAGATACGACTTAGCTACCAGAAAAGAGAAGAACTGGGCTTCCCTGGTAGCTAACCGAGGTGGAAAAAAATTGTGCATCACTGCCCATAATACTCAGGTGGCGCTAGTGGTAAAGAACCTGCCTGCCAACGCAAGAGACATTAAGAGACATGTGTTCGATCCCTGGCTTGGGAAGAGCCCCTAGAGGAGGCATGGCAACCCACTCCAGTATTCTTGCCTGGAGAATTCGATGGATAGAGGAGCCTCATGGGCTGCAGTCTACAGGGTTGTAAAGAGTTGAACATGACTGAAGTGACTTAGCACACACAAGCCTGTAATAATAAAATGACTAGATTCGTAGCTAACAATCAAATAAGAAATATATGAAAAGAATATAGAATCTACCTGGATCATAAAAAGATTAGATGCATCTCAAAGACTAGATGTATCTAAAAGATTAGATGCTTCTATCAAATGGCAAAGGAAATTAGTTTCAACCAATTCAGAAACCAAAAAGGATTACAGTGGAAGGAGGGAGTGTACAAGTGAAACAAATATACAAACACTGGGGATATAAAAATTTAGGTTAAATTATATGCCAAGGCACTGATGTGGGTTCTCCCAGCAACAGAGTAGAGTACAATCTTATTATACTTTGGCTCAGGCAAGAATTATAGAAGTACACAGCGCACATGTTATACGTATTATACATGTTGTAGCAAGGAGAGATAAGAAAGCCTTCCTCAGTGATCAATGCAAAGAAATAGAGGAAAACAACAGAATAGGAAAAACAAGAGACCTCTTCAAGAAAATTAGAGAGTCCAAGGGAACATTTCATGCAAAGATGGGCTCGATAAAGGACAGAAATGGTATGGACCTAACAGAAGCAGAAGATATTAAGAAGAGGTGGCAGGAATACACAGAAGAACTGTACAAAAAAGATCTTAACGACCAAGATAGTCACGATAATGTGATCACTGACCTAGAGCCAGACATCTTGGAATGTGAAGTCAAGTGGGCCTTAGAAAGCATCACTACTAACAAAGCTAGTGGAGGTGATGGAATTCCAGTTGAGCTATTTCAAGTCTTGAAAGATGATGCTGTGAAAGTGCTGCACTCAATTTGCCAGCAGATTTGGAAAACTCAGCAGTGGCCACAGGACTGGAAGAGGTCAGTCTTCATTCCAATCCCAAAGAAAGGCAATGCCAAAGAATGCTCAAACTACCGCACAATTGCACTCATCTCACACGCTAGTAAAGTCATGCTCAAAATTCTCCAAGCCAGGCTTCAGCAGTATGTAAACCGTGAACTCCCAGATGTTCAAGCAGGTTTTAGAAAAGGCAGAGGAACCAGAGATCAAATTGCCAACATCCGCTGGATCATGGAGAAAGCAAGAGAGTTTCAGAAAAACATCTATTTCTGCTTCATTGACTATGCCAAAGCTTTTGACTGTGTGGATCACAATAAACTGTGGAAAATTCTGAAAGAGATGGGAATACCAGACCACCTGACCTGCCTCTTGAGAAACCTGTATGCAGGTCAGGAAGCAACAGTCAGAACTGGACATGGAACAACAGACTGGTTCCAAATAGGAAAAGGTGTACGTCAAGGTTGTATACTGTCACCTTGCTTATTTAACTTATATGCAGAGTACATCATGAGGAACGCTGGGCTGGAAGAAGCACAAGCTGGAATCAAGATTGCTGGGAGAAATATCAATAACCTCAGATATGCAGATGACACCACCCTTATGGCAGAAAGTGAAGAGGAACTCAAAAGCCTCTTGATGAAAGTGAAAGAGGAGAGTGAAAAGGTTGGCTTGAAGCTCAACATTCAGAAAACAAAGATCATGGTATCTGGTCCCATCACTTCATGGGAAATAGATGGAAAAACAGTGGAAACAGTGTCAGACTTTGTTTTTTTGGGCTCCAAAATCACTGCAGATGCTGATTGCAGCCATGAAATTAAAAGACGCTTGCTCCTTGGAAGGAAAGTTATGACCAACCTTGATAGTATATTAAAAAGCAGAGACATTACTTTGCCAACCAAGGTCCGTCTAGTCAAGGCAATGGTTTTTCCCGTGGTCATGTATGGATGTGAGAGTTGGACTGTGAAGAAAGCTGATCGCCGAAGAATCGATGCTTTTGAACTGTGGTGTTGGAGAAGACTCTTGAGAGTCCCTTATACTGCAAGGAGATCCAACCAGTCCATTCTAAAGGAGATCAATCCTGGATGTTCATTGGAGGGACTGATGCTAAAGCTGAAACTGCAATACTTTGGCCACCTCATGCGACGAGTTGACTCACTGGAAAAGACTCTGATGCTGGGAAAGGTTGGGGGCGGGAGGAGAAGGGGACGACGGAGAATGAGATGGCTGGATGGCATCACCGACTCTGTGGACATGAGTTTGAGTGAACTCCGGGAGTTGGTGATGGACAGGGAGGCCTGGCGTGCTGTGATTCATGGGGTCGCGGAGAGTCGGACACGACTGAGCGACTGAACTGAAGTATTAGACTCAACACAGTCACTTCTGCTCTGGGAAAGTGTAAATACAACTTCTTTAGCTGGCTGACTTTAAAACTCTAGAACATAGAAATAAGCATATCGACCAACAAGTCTCAGTTCAGTTCAGTCGCTCAGTCGTGTCTGACTCTTTGCGACCCCATGAATCACAGCACACCCTCCCTGTCCATCACCAACTCCCAGAGTTCACTCAAACTCCTGTCCATCGAGTCGGTGATGCCATTCAGCCATCTCATTCTCTGTCGTCCCCTTCTCCTCCTGCCCCCAATCCCTCCCAGCATCAGAGTCTTTTCCAGTGAGTCAACTCTTCACATGAGGTGGCCAAAGTATTGGAGTTTCAGCTTCAACATCAGTCCTTCCAATGAACACCCAGGATTGATCTCCTTTAGAATGGACTGGTTGGATCTCCTTACAGTCCAAGGAACTCTCAAGAGTCTTCTCTAACACCACAGTTCAAAAGCATCAATTCTTCGGCAATCAGCTTTCTTCACAGTCCAACTCTCACTTCCATACATGACCACTGGAAAAACGATAGCCTTGACTAGAAGGACCTTGGTTGGCAAAGTAATGTCTCTGCTTTTTAATATGCTATCTAGGTCGGTCATAACTTTTCTTCCAAGGATTAAGCATTTTTTAATTTCATTGCTGCAATCAGCATCCGCAGTGATTTTGGAGTCTAAAAAAATAAAACCTGACACTGCTTCCCCATCTATTTCCCATGAAGTGATGGGACCAGATGACATGATCTTAGTTTTCTGAATGTTGAGCTTTAAGCCAACTTTTTCACTCTCTTTCACTTTCATCAACAAGTCTAGCCCTTAGTATACTTGACTGAGAAGTATAGATGTTTTACATTCAGAGAAATCTATCAGTTTATAAACTGTATGACAAAAAATAAATTCTAAGGCATTTCAAACAACTGCTCATTATTAAGTACTTGGCACTTGAGCCTTCTATCTGGGCCCATGAATTATTCATAAGTGCTTTTACTTCTAAGTGTACAGGGTTTTGATACTCTTTGTGATTCTAATTATATTCCATTGCAACCAGAAAAGGTATTTTCTCTATTCTAGGTATCTGTCAGGATTTTGCTTTTCCCCTTGGTAAATACTTTCACTTTCATAAATGCTCCCTATGTGCTTGAAAAGAACTGCATTTTCTAAATGTTCAAAGAATTCTGTCTGTGAGATGCTTGTTAATTCTATCATTCCTATTCCTGTTTCGTCAACCTGATCTATTAATTACACAGAGAGGTATGTTTAAACTTAAAATTCCCTGTCTGACTGTATTTGTCAATTTCTTCTAACAGTGTTTTTTTTTGCTTCTTCATTTTGAGGCTATACTGTCAGGCACATAAAAGTACATATTTACACGTTCCTGGTGAATTTCCTTTTAACATTACATGACGATTATCATTAAAAATGTCCAAACTTTCTTTTGACTGGTAACTAAGCAATCTTCCTTTTGGTTAATGTTTGCCTGATCAGTCTTTTTCTATCTCTATATTTCTTAACATTTCTTCTTCTGATGCTTTAGAGATCTTCCCCGGTGGCTCAGATGGTAAAGAATCTGCCTGCAATGCAGAAGCTCGTGGTTCGATTCCTGGGTCAGAAAGATCCCCTGGAGAAGGGAATGCTTACCCACTCCAGTATTCTTGCCTGCATAACCCCATGGACAAAGGAGCCTGGCCGGCTACAGTCCGCAGGGTTGAGTCAGACATCACTGAGTGACTAACATTTTCATTTTTTGTATCATTTTTGAAAGCATATATCTAGATCAATTTTTCCCAATGTGGAAAAATCTCTCAATTGATGTTTTCATATTTTCACTATTGTTACTTTTTATTTATTCCTACTAGCCTATACTGGACTCCCTACTTACCAGGGTCTTTTTTTCCCCCAACTCCTTAGCTTCCTTCTACTGGATTTTCCTCTTTTCCCCCTTTACTGTTTTAGATGCTCAAATTCTGTTCTTGTAATAAGTTACCATTCATTAATTTAGAGATTATGTTCAATTTTTAACATACATTTTTGACAAAGTTCAAAATGATCTTCAACCTCCACTAGAATATAAGAATTTTAAAGCTATAATGCCAATTACAGCCTTCATCTATTATTGTGCGTCCACGTTTTCTTCTTTATCATTTGCTTCCACTGTAAAAACTCTAAATGTAATCATTTTAATCTTCAAGATTCCATACAGTCAATATTTTTATCTACAGCATTTACTTCCTCTGCATTTTTTTGCATCCTACTCCTCCCTTCTGGATTTCTTTTCATGAATTCCTTCAGTAAAGGCCTGAAAGTGGTATTGTCTTTTATTTGGACAAAAAATTCAAGGTCATACATTATTTTCCCTCTAAACGTCAAAGATCACTTTCACTATTTAGCAGCTTCTTAAAACTTAAAGAAATCTACCAATCTTACCATTTCCCTATTTCTTCTGATAGGTTTGTTACTGGTATTTCATAAATCCATAGTCTCACATTTATGTATCTGGGTATGAACTGATTTTTATGTCTCCTGTTTGAGACTACTGCTTCTTGATCCATCAATTTTGGAAAATTCTCAACTATCAATTACCATTTCTTCTTCTCGAACTCAGATGTATATCAGAGCTTCCCAATCTACTTTTCACGTTTCTTTGTTTTTTAACTTTCTGACTGCACTCCAGTCCATGTGGGATCTTAGTGCCCCAACAAGGGATCAAACCCACACCCACTGCATTGGAAGCGCCAAGTCTTAACCACTGGACCACCAGGGACAGTCCCTCCCACGTTTCTTAATCTCTCAATCTCCATTTTAACCTTCTGAATTGAATCCTGGGTAACTGTTAATTAAACCCCATCTATTTTCTACCTCACTAGTTATTTCTTCTGGCTAGGTCTATCTGCAATTCAACTCAGCCACTTTCTCCACCTCTAGAAGTTACACTTGGTTCCTTTTCAAATCTGTGTAACCTTTTTTCAAGTCTTGGTCTTAGGGCTGATTCCTTTTTAGGTTTTTAATAATTTTAAACCTATAATACTCTTGTCCAAACCATCTAATCAGGGGTTCAAATGCCATTTGTCACTCTCATTTTGGTGAAGTGTTTTCCAGAAATCTGCAATGTATTACTGTGAACTGCAAGGTTTTTCCTATAAAATTCCTAGTGACCCACGCTCCGAAATTTCCTCAGAAAAGGTTTTCATTTGCTTCTACTAAGAACCCCAAGATTATTACTGCCAGTCTAGAACCAACTTTTACATTAAATTTCTTGGCTTGCGGTTTCCTGGACCTCATAACTAGTTCAAATAAGCCCAGGTCCCAGGTTACAAATTCTTGGAAAAAGACTTTTTCTCCCTTTCTCAAGGCCCAGGTTTGTTATCTCCTATGCTGATACAAAGGTTTTTTTCTAGTTCATTCTTTCACTGAAGATACAGTCCTTTAAACATCCAGGGTTTATGTAAGAGTCTCAGTTCCCACTACAAGGCTCTAAAGGTCTCAAGGCTTCATCTCCTATGCTTAGTTACTTGAGCAATAAACTCCAACTCTCTGAATACTGTGACCTACACCCTCCTCTTCAGGGAAACCACCAAGTTAGCTCTATGCCTACCATGCTGGCTTCTACTTCACTTCTGGCAGCAGAAGCCCATCCTTTGTTTTATGTTAAACTCCCACATTTTTAGTTATTTGTAGACAGAATATTTGCAAGTTATCTTAGTCTGCCATATTGCCAAAAGAAGTATCTTGACTTTGTAACTTTTATAAGTGATATCAGATTTGACTTTAACTTCAAAGGTGTCAGCTAATATTTATCTGAGACTCTGACTCACAATATTTACAATTCTGACTTATTTATTATGTACATACTTATTTTACTAGATTTATAAATCTGTTTTGTCAGGCACCTAGAGTGGTTGAGTCAATCTGATAAATTTGTAGGTATAGTTTGGAATGTTTAACAGATTTACCTAAACTGAATGTTATTAGTTGTTTAGGAGGGAGTCTGCTCTGTTAAATTTATTAATTTAAACATTCATCAAGAATAAGTCAAAAACATCACTTCTATTTTTATACCAAGTCAAAAGTATTATTTTTATACACAAATTACAAAATGTACAAATATTATCTAACACTAAGTAGAACTTAATTCTAAATTTAGTTGACTTAATGTGGAAACAAGCAAATTATTAAATAGCTCTTTTTGACATGAAAGTCAATTTCAATATTAAAAACACTCAAATTACAAAACAAGGATGTGTACTGACTTGGTAATTTTGAAGATCAGTAATAATGCATTAACCAGCTCACACACTATTATGACACACTGAAAATCCTGTATTTTGCAAACAGTATACCTCTAAAATTTAATTCCCCATAAAAGCTACCCAGTCCTACGAAAATTAGCCACTGCTTTAAACCAATAATCACATTAAAAATCAAGACAGATCAATCGTTCCTAATGAGAACTATATCCACTGAAATGGTAAATTTCTCCATGAAGGTAGGAGAATCTTTTTTAAATCATAGAGAGGTTTCACATCCTTCTCAGAGTGTGTTTACATGTACCTCTGTGGAACTTTACCAGACTTCATTCCAAATTATGCACCTAATTAAATATACCCCAACATCCACTTTGGGGTAAGAAATTACTTCTCACTTGAGCAAGAATTAAAGAGATTAATTCTGTGCAATTAATACCCTCTTACATCAGGTAAATGCCCCTTTCCCCAAAAGATCAACATTCTGATTTAACATCCATGTTAATCTAAGGAATATCATTCCTTGGTCCAACCATTCTTGCTAACATAGTCTCCTCTTAGTCTGCTACTTTCTGTCACACATTTCCACCCTTCTGCACAACTGGATTACTTGGAGAAAAGGAATTTTTTTTTTTTTACTATCAACAGGTTCTCCCTTGGGAAAAAAATGTAAAATACTCTGACAGCAGTCATTTTCATCCCAATCACATGGCCTTCCGGGACGTGCTCTGCTTTTCCACCTCAATAGTAGGATCTAACTCTTATGATGGTTTCTAGTAAGTGGAAAGCTGATTCTGTCTTTGCAGCCTGCGATGTACCCAACAACAGAGGACCTTGTCTGGCACCTAAGAGTGCCAAATCAAGGGCAGATCTGGGTCTGCCAGAGGGAGAATAGATATATGCGTATCTATGGTTGAGTCCCTTTGCTGTTCACCTGAAACTACCACAACATTATTAATCGGCTATACTCCAATACGAAATAAAAAGTTTAAAGTCTAAATTAAAAAAAAAAAAAAAAAAAGAGTAGATCCACCTCCCAGACTGTATATTCTGCTTTAGCAGATCTAAATGGGCTGTCCTGATGAGACCAAGGCCTCTTTGTCTCCTCCACACAAGGCTGGGTGGGGGGTTGGGGGCGGAGGTGGGGGGGGTCCCTATCTTTTTAAGTGCTTGGTGAAAGACTACGTTTTGTTTGTATGTTTCACCGTAAATGCAACAAGCATCTACACGAGCCCATTAATAATAGACAAGGCTCACTTTCAAGCTCGTGAGGAGACAACTTTAGAGAAGATGACAGAGGAGGGCGAATCGAAAGCTGAATTAGATGCAAACACCCCCAACTCGAATCCGGGAGGTTACTACATGAATGATGACATGTAGGATTTCGTGTCAGGCAACATCCTTTTAAAAAGGGCTCCTAGAGCATCAAGGCCCGCACCTGATGAATGGGTGAGTCAGGAAGGCCCAGCTCCACTTCACGGATGGGGAAACTGAGGGACGAGACGGCGAGACGACTGGCCTGAGGCCTCGCTGAAAGATCTGAGGCGAAGCGGAGAACCAGAAGCACCGATTCTCTCCGGCTGATGCTCTAATCACGGGCTCCCCCCGCCCCTACGATGGCGCAGCGGCCTCCGCCCCCACCCCGATTCACACACCCTCCCCCGGGAGCGGCACGTCGCCTCAGGTTCCAAGGGCTGGGTCAAGAGACAGGGGGCTCGAGGCGCTCCCGCCGAGATTTGCAGACGAAGAGTGCTGGGAGCGTGCGTCCCTTCAGTCCAACATGGCGGCGGCCGCGGCCGCCCCCCCACCCCAGCCTCCCTCAGGGCCGGAGGCTTCCCTCGGGGCCGTCCGGTGGGCGGGAAGACGGCCCAACCCCGCCGGGCCCCTTCTCGCCGCTGCCGCTGCTCGCTGAAGCAGTCACCTACCCGACATGACTAACGGCCGCGGCGCGAAGCCCCCACAGCCCGCAGACAACAAGGTATACGAGAGCCAGGCGGCACGGCGGCCGGAGCTGTAGCGAGGGCGGCGCGGCGCGCTGGGCTCGACTGCGGGGCCTCGGCAGCCAATCAGAGGGCAGTGGGCGGTACGACAGCGCCGCGACTCGAGGGGTGACTCTGTGCTAGGACCGCCCTCCGACCTCGGAGGACTTCAGAATCCCTTCCCTTTCCCCCCTCCGTGGACGGTACCATTATTGAGAGGGAATTGAGGAGAGGAAGTACCAGGGCCGCGATAGGGACCGGGCGGAAGCTCAGCCTACCCGGTCCGTCCTGATTACAGTCCTGTTTCTTACTTGATCTGATCTAATTCGAGGTTAGGAAGCGAAAGAGAAGAGGCCTTATAAACTTAGGTTATATGGTTAGAAAAGGCCTTTCTTTCTCTCAGATTTCGAATGGTATGCCCTAGTTCAGTAGCTTTGGGCTGCTCACTGCTTGAAGCACCTGGGGGCGTCGGAAGTTGCTCCCAGACGGAAAGTCCGGACGGACCAAGTCGCCTCCCCGTTAACTACCTTGTCGAGTAATAGACTACGAGGTGATACTGGAACAAACGTATGCCTTCAGATAACACACAAGGGGGACTTTTCTGGCGGTCTGGTGGTTAGGACTCCGCGCTTCCAATGCAGGGAGCGCGAGTTTGATGCCTAGTGTGGGAGCTAAGATCCCATGTGACATGCTGCGGGCCCAAAAGGTTGGGGTGGGGGGGAATTCACGCACAAACTGAACCCTGAGGATGTGTCAGGATGAGGGAATCGAACTTTAGTTTTCAGTTCTGGGATAATAGCTAATTCTAATTGTCAGGCACCTTATATCATCTCATTTAATTATCACAATTGACTAATGAAATACTGTTCCCACCTTACAGACAAGAAGGCAAAATTCACTTGCCCTGAGTCACACAAATAGCCAATGCGGAATTGGAATTCCGGTAACCAGACACCACTGCCCGTGGGTCTGACCATTCTGTTGTACAGGCTAGAGGGGGCTCGAGGGGGCTCGAGCTCTCCAGAGTGAAATGAGGCTGTGAAAGCTCAGAGAGCACACGAGGACACTTTGTCCAAAGGCGACGTGACATCTGAGCCAAACTATAGGTGATGACTAGAAGCCAATCACTTCTCTAGAAGGGAAAAGTGCTTTTCACTAGTTATGAAGCAAATGATTCAATATGTCTGAAGTTTACCAGCAAGGGGAGTGTGGTAGGAGATGAAGCCAGAAGAGTAGGGGGCTAAAGAGCTGAGATCTTGTAAAGTTCATTACAGTTTGTGTTTTATCTTGAAGGTAGTGGGTACCTCCTGCCAGATGATTTTAAAGGAAGATCAGATTTGCATTTTCAGGCTGCAATAGGAAGACTGTATGAAGATGAAAGTGAAGTCGCTCAGTCGTGTCCAACTCTGCGGCCCCATGGACTGTAGCCCACCAGGCTCCTCCATCCATGGAATTTTCCAGGCAAGAGTACTGGAGTGGGTTGCCATTTCCTTCTCCAGGGGATCTTCCTGGGTGCCTAAGAGCAGAGAAACCAATTAGGTGACCAATGGAATAGTTCTGGTGAGGGATCATAGTGGCCTGGACTTAGGTTTTAACTGTGGGGATGGAGGTGAGTGAAAAGATTCCTGACGTACATAGGTAGAATGGGCAAGATTTGGTGACCCATTTGAGTGGGGAAAAAAGCGAGAAGTCTTGGGTAAATTCCACACTGGACAGGTGGATAGGTAGTCATTCGCTGTGACAGGAAGCAGAAGGAGGAGCATGTTGGGCTGGAGGTGGAGTGATTTGTTCAGAATTACTCCCTTCAGGACTCTCTTGCCTTCTGAGATGGCCCACAGTCTGTCTGTGGAGTGTGTTTCTTTCTAAATAAATCCACTTCTTTATACAAATATCACTTTGTATCTGAATTCTTTCCTAACAAAGCAAGAACCTCAGATTCACCAGGAAACATATGGGCAAAACCAGCTGGGAGAATTCAGGGCTAATTTTCAAGTTCAAGTTCCTCATGCTTATCACCTTGGCCTGTGCTGCCATGACATCATCATTAGGTGATGGAAGGTCATTGGAAGTGGGGCAATGTCACAGTCCAAGTGAATAGTGCCTTTTTCACTGGCATCTATGGCATATGGAACTTGTATGTCTTTGCTCTGATGTTCTTGTATGTGCCATAAGAACTATGAGAAGACCAGTCCAATGATTCAAGCAATCACAGTCACTAAAGGGTCACCTGGATTGGGATCACACAACAGAGAACAGATGGACAAAAGTACTTATGAAATAGTTAGTGCTAGAGACCGCTGTGACCATAGAATCTCAAGACAAATGCTGCCATTACTGTTAATATTTGGATGATAAATTCTTGTTGTAAAAGGGGAAAAAGAGAATTATTGCCTTCAGGTAAGAAAAGGAGGCAAAAGGTCATCTTTATTTATTATACTAGCAGTAAATGTGAGCTCTGCTCTGGATGTAGAGGGCCACAGAGCTCTATAGACAGGTCCAAAGAAGCAAGGTTAAAGGAAAAAAATTGTTTTTTTTTGAAAGACTTTTTAAAATGTGGACCATTTTCAAAGTATTGAATTGTCTCTATTTTTTGTTTTGTTTTTGTTTTTAGCCAGGAGGTATGTGGGATCTTAGCTCCCCAACCAGGTATTGAACCCGCACCCCTTATAACAGAAGGCAAAGTCAACCACTGGACCACCAGGGAAGTGGTGAATAAAAATTTCATGACTAAAAACGATGTAGCCATTCCGTTTATAGATCAAGGAAGGTAACCCAGAGGAGAAGTCAGGGAGGAGAGAATAGGGTTATTGCTGGTGGGGAGAGCAGAGGACAGGACTTCTAGGTTTTTCTTCCTCTTTTCACATTTTTTCAGAACTGAAGTATTTTAAGATATGGATAGGGCTTCCCTGGTGGCTCAGTGATAAAGAATCCAGCTGCTAATGCAGGAGCCACGGGGTCAATCCCTGGTCCAGGAAGGTCCCACATGTCGAGGAGCAACTAAGCCTGTGAGCCACAATTACTGAAGCCCGAGTTCCCTAGAGCCTGTGCTCCGAAACAAGAGAAGCCACCGCAACGTGAAACCCATGCACCACAACCAGAGAGTGGCCCCTGCGGGCCTCAACTAGAGAAAAGCTCGCACAACAGCAAAGACCCAGCACAGCCAAAAATTAATTAATTAATTAAAATTATTTTTTTAAATCTAAGAAAAGAGAGACGGATATACAGAAATTGTTGCTCATCATGGATCCCTTCATTTGTACTGTGATTCATGCATGCTTGCATTCATGCATTCTTCTCTCAGTTGCCATCTCCTGAGGTCTACTAGGTGTCAGGCCCTAGAAGGCCTAGAGATAGAGAAACAGGAAGCAGGGCAACTCCTGTCCTCCAGGAACTGCTTTCTCAGAAGAGGGACAGCAAAACCTGTGATTCCAATCAACTACTGAACATCCTAGAATCGGAGGGTGCAGAGGGTGCTCTGAAAACACAGAGGAAGAGTACCCAGCCCACGTGAAGGGTGGAGGGGTGATGAAAGAAGGCTTCCTGCAAGAGATGCTTCCTAAAATGAGCTTTGAGGAAAAAACAGGAATTAACTGGGGGCTGTATATCAGGAACTGGCAGAAAGGGCTGTCATTTGCAAACACCAGGGAAGAGCAAAGTTCTGGGAATTCTAAGTGATTCAGTCTGGCTGGTCTGTGGAGTTGCAGGGGTGGGGAATGGTGATAAGTGAAAGAAGTAGGCAGAAGCCACGTCTTGAAGATCCTGTGTGCCTTGTGGAGGAGTTTGGATGTTAAATTTAAAACAATAGGGAATTTCTGAGACATCTAATCAAAGGAGTGACATTTAATTTTTTATGTATATCCATTATCTCATTTAATCTGGACAGCCCTGTGAAATAGACATGCTGTTACGCACATTTTGTAGACTGAACACTGAAGCTTGGGAAAGTGAAATTGGATACCATGTTCACACAGTCAATGAAGAACAGAAGCACAGCCCACTACCAGGCCTTTGGGCCAAACTTGTTCTTCTTACAGTGTCTGTGGTCAGACAATTCTGTGAAACAGAGAACTCCTCCCAGCTCCGCATTGTTCTGGGCTTCTTTCCAGGGGTTCTTCTCTAATGCCAACAGACTTAAGATTGACTCCTGTACCCCCCTGCCGTCCAGGCTTTTGCCTGAGGATGATTATCTGCAACAAATTTAATCCTCACTCTGTGTATCTGCCGGCAGATTCTTTGTGTATTTAGGGGGCTTCTCAGGTGGCACTAGTGGTAAAGCACCTGCCTGTCAATGCAGAAGATGTAAGAGATGTTGGTTCGATCCCTGGGTCTGGAAGATCCCCTGGAGGAAGGCATGGCACCCACTTCAGATACACGACTGAAGCGACTTAGCATGCACACTGTACTTAGGGAAGACAGCAGGTGCTTTTGTTCTGCTAAATGCAGAATGTATCTGGGAAGGTCTTAGTACTGGGTCTGTTTCTGCCTGATCCATTCTTCGGGTCCTCATTTGGGGAGTTGAATACTGCAGGCCGGTATCAATTTCAGAGTTTCCTTTAGGTGGTAGCTTCCAGTTAGAATGGTTAGTGAGTATTTTGGTGGGAAATTAGGTAGTAGAAAAAAGGGAGGATCAGAACTTCCCTGGTAGTCCAGTGGCTAAGACTCCTTTCTGAGGGCTACTTCTCCCTCACCCCCTCCCTTCTCTATCTGCCACAGGGGGGTGTCTCTCCAGAGACCCAGTTTCCCTCGATGACCCTGGATCCTGGGCTCCTTCCCTTCATCCCTCCAGTCCATGGCTGGTAGAGTCTTCTTCCTATTGGTCGTTTCTAAGTTGCCTCCACCCAGTCTGGCTTCCCAACCCTTCCAGCACTGGAATAGAGCCTTGTAGGAAAATCCCATGGATGGAGGAGCCTGGTAGGCTGTAGTGCATGGGGTCGCTAAGGGTCGGACACGACTGAGCGACTTCACTTTCACTTTTTACTTTCACACACTGGAGAAGGAAATGGCAACCCACTCCAGTGTTCTTGCCTGGAGAATCCCAGGGACGGGGGAGCCTGGTGGGCTTCCGTCTATGGGGTCACACAGAGTCGGACACGACTGAAGTGACTTAGCAGCAGCAGCAGCAGCAGGATCCTGCAAGGACTATGATTTTACTCAGGATGAGAAGGGAAGCCAGTAGAGGGAGCCATTTAGCAAAGCGTCAACAGGGTCTGACCTGTTTTACCAGGATTACTCTGGCTGCTGTCTGGAGACCAGACTAGCGGGCAGGAGAGGAAGCAGGGAGAGGTTATTACTCCCACCAGAATAAAAACCAGACCACGGGGATCCTTTGCCACTTGCGAAATCCTGTGGAACTCAGAATTGTACCACGTAATTCAAGGCTTCCCTACCTGCTTGCTTAGAAGCCAACTTGTTCTGTCATTGGGTTGCATCGTTCATCTCTGAACACCCCCGGCACCTCGTATAGCACCTGAAACAGTAAACACCCAAAAAATGTGTGTGTGTGTGTGAGTGAGAGAGGGAGAACTTGTACTGAACGAATAAATAAAAGGCAAAAAAAAAAAAAGTGGCATGGTTTATCTACAAACTCCTCAATCTCAAAAACCATGTCTAGGACTTTCCTGCTTCCCCACAGAGCACAGAGTTAAGTGTTCAGTGAGTATTCGTTGAACACTCTAGGCCTGCTCTGTGCCAGGAGTCGTCATTGCCCACTGCCCACCCCTCGGAGGGGTCCCTGGAGCCCCACACCTCCAACCTTCCTAGAGAGCAAAACTCCCTCCCACAAAGACTAGGCTGACACTCCAGAGCAGAGCCGGGAGGTGGGTGTGTTTCTTGTGAGTGACTGGCTGCCCTGTCCTCTGGACAGAGGCAGGCCCTTCCTGTTTGGGGTGGAAAGGAACCAGACACTTTCCTGTTAGCAGGTCTTTTAAGCAAAGCCACAGATGCCAAACAGGTCCTGACCCAGATGCCTGGCGGTTAGACAGTCTTTATGTGGAAGGGAAGTGGGGCACATGGCCAGATTGGCCAGGCTTTTATTGTGTTCCTGGCAAGTCCCCTGGGCTGTGCTGTGAGTAAAAAACAAACCAGAAGAGTAAACCATGATGAAGGTTAGAGTTGATGGTGCGACTCTGAGTCAGGAAGCATTTGGGAGGGAATGTTCACATGATTGTCCTGCGGCAGGATGGGCTTGTGTATATCTAGTGGCTATGAGAGCATCTGAGTGTGAAACCCGTATGAAGAACATATGCATGTCCACTTATGTCCGTACAGCCAACCCCCACCGCTTGATAAAATTGAACAGCTATTAATTGTCTAGTTGGGCTTCCCTGGTGGCTCAGACTGTAAAGAATCCTCCTGCAATGTAGGAGAATCCTGGGTTCGATCCCTGGGTTGGGAAGATCCCCTGGAGGAGGGCATGGCAACTCACTCCAGTATTCTTAACTGAAGAATCCCCATGGACAGAGGAGCCTGGCAGGCTACAGTCCATGGGGTTGCAAAGAGTCGAACATAACGGAGCAACTAAGCACAGCATAGCACAGAAAAGGCAGGAATCATTATTGCCCCCCCCCTTTTTTAATTCTGGCCTTACTGGGTATTCTTTGCAGCACAGTAGCTCTCTAGTTGCGATTGCAGCACACAGGCTTAGTTGCCCAGCAACATGTGGGATCTTAGTTCCCCACCCAACCAGAAATCAAACTTGTGTGCCCTGCATTGGAAGGTGGGTTCTTAACCACCGGACCACCAGGGAAGTCTCCTATTGTCCCCTTTTTAAATGGCAGACACTCAGAGATTGGTTGATTTGCAAAGGTCAACAGAGTGTGAAGAAAGGCAAGACTCAAACCCAGGTCTGTGTTGCACAAAATTTCTTGCTTTTTGCAGTCCCTTAGGAGCATGGCATGTTTGCGTATGTACAGGGAATTAGAAAGGCAAGTATACTCTTGAATGTGACCCAGGATGATGAGACCACATCCATCTGTGTTGTAAAGAGGAAATTTCTCTTCAAGAGAAAGAAAGGGGGTTGCTAGAAAATCAGGGCTTCTAAAATTGACTCACAGCTTAAAATGCACAGAGGTCAATAAAGAGTCTACATGATCACAGTGAAGTCCTCACAACTCTGGGAAATGCGTCCTCTTCAGTTCTCCTAAGCTAATCTCACATCCTCATTATTCCTCTGATTACACCTATGATTGTGGTTTTCAGAGGTTGATCACTCCATTAGCACTTCTCTCCAGAGCCCAGAATTCCTTCTGATAGTATCTGCTTTGTGTTCTGCACACTTCCTGGGGAGGAGGAAGGGAGAGAGACTGTTTCTCATATTATGAAAAGGGAAACTGAGGCCCAGTGGGGCCTCTTCCAGGTCCACATCCTGACTGATTCAAGGGGTCCCGATCCGGAAGAGGACTCGATGGCCAGCTGCTGCCTTCTGACAGGGAGGAAGGAATGGCCGGATGGCCCCAGCATGAGTTCCTCAGAAGTCCTGTCTACTCTGGGAGGGCTAGGAGGCACTGCGGACCTGAAATGAGCCCCAGTCCAGGGATGGGGGATGGAAGTAGCTCTCTCTGAAGAGGAGCTATGGAAAGGACTAGTTGGGTCAGGAACCTGCTCAACCCAGATGGGGAGGGAGGGAATGAGAGAGCCAGAATCTGGGAAAGCCTAGAGATGTTTTCCTTTTTTTTTTTTTAATATTTATTTGGTCGTGTGGGTCTTAGCTGTGACACGTGGGGTCTTCCTGAAGCCGTGGGGGGTCTTTCACTGTGGTGCCTGGATTCTCTAGTTCTAGTGCGTGGGTTCAGTAGTTGTGGTGCCCGGGCATAGTTGCCATGAGGCATGTGGGATCCTAGTTCCTCCCCTGCTTTGCAAGGCAGATTCTTAACTATTGGACCACCAGGGAAGTTTCCTTGTTTTCCTCTTAAACATTGGATTCTAGTATTTAGTGATCCAGTAGATCTGGAGTAGAGCTCAGGAATCTGAGTTTTTAACAAGTATTTCCAGATGATTTAATGCAGGTGTTCAAGAACTCTATTTTAAAAAACCAACATCTACAATTGACTTTATGTATATACCTAAGTAAGTAGTTTTTTGTTTGTTTGTTTTTTTTTTTTTTTGGCCACTTGGCATGCGAGATCTTAGTTCCCTGACCCAAGATCAAACCGTGCCCTTTGAAATGGAACTAACCACTGGACTTCCAGGGAATTCACAAGAATTCCATTTTATAAATTTGAACTTGAGGCAGGATAATACAGTGTGTTCAAGGCCCAAGATCTGGAGCTATACTATCCAGACTTGAACCCCGGCTCCATTGTTAGATTTATGATCGTGGACAAGTGACATAATCTCTCTGTGTCTCACCTTCCTCATCTGTAAAATAAAGATGCTTGTGTGAGTAGCTATCTCATAAGGAAGCTGAAAATACACAATAAGATGATTTATGTAAGGTACATAGCACATACATGGTACATGTTAATTTCTCA
Organism: Moschus berezovskii; assembly: GCF_049115385.1. NCBI lineage: Eukaryota > Metazoa > Chordata > Mammalia > Artiodactyla > Moschidae > Moschus > Moschus berezovskii. The sequence continues at coordinate 26,559,447 of NC_142479.1, forward strand.
GCAAGCATTCAGTTCAGTTCAGTCGCTCAGTCGTGTCCAACTCTTTGCGACCCCATGAATCGCAACTCACCAGGCTTCCCTGTCCATCACCAACTCCCGGAGTTCACTCAAACTCATGTCCATCGAGTCAGTGATGCCATCCAGCCATCTCATCCTCTGTCGTCCCCTTCTCCTCCCCTTCTCCTCCCACCCCCAATCCCTCCCAGCATCAGAGTCTTTTCCAGTGAGTCAACTCTTCGCATGAGGTGGTCAAATTATTGGAGTTTCCACTTTAGCAGCAAGCATTAGCCATTATTATTGGTTCCAAATACTCCTTCCCACCTCCACCCCTACTCCCACCAGAGGAATAAATAATGGTATCAGATAAATAAATGGAATTGTCACCAGAGTATTAATTTGGATGTAGGTGATTTTGGTTCATGCTTTAAGAATTCCCGCTCCAAAGCCATTCTCCTGCCATCACTCTTCCGATACCCTTACTGTGGATACTCTTTCCAATAAACTGCTCTGCCTTTCTCATTTTCCTTTCCCCCTCAGTCTTCCTCTCACATGGCAAACCACCTTCCTTCACAGCATCCAAAGTATCCTCAAAATGTGTCCTGGAAAGTAAAAATATACAGCAAGTTCATTGTGGATGTGCATAGCCCCCTGGATTCCTGAAGATCATAGAATTTGGTGCTCTGAGATCTATGAGTAGGCTTCAGAGGCAGATGGGGAACTGAACTTCCTGCTACCCATGTACTAACCATGGAAACACACTGTCTTTCTGGGAAACAGACATATCCCGCACAAAGGCATGGTTGAAGCCCAGGGTGGATGTGGGGGTGGGGGTAGGAAGAAGCTTCTACACAAACTCTTGCAGACATTGCCAAGTCTGATGGCATCTCCAAGTGACCACAAGCAGAAGTGGAGTGGGGAGAGGTGAGGATGAGATGAAATAATCCAACCAAGGACACCAAGGGAGAGATTTCCCTGGTGGTCCAGTGGCTAAGACTCCATGCTCCCAATGCAGGGGGCCCATGTTCAATCATTGGTCAGGGGAACTAGATCCACATGCCACAACTAGAGTTCAAATGCCACATCTAAAGATCCTACATGCCACAACGAAGATAGATCCCCCGTGCAGCAACTAAGACCTGGCACAGCCAGAGAAGTAAACATATTTTTAATTTTTTTTTTTAAAGGACACAAAGGGAAAGCAGAGGAGGTCAATTTCCAAATGCAGAAATGGTGCTAGTGTTCAGGTCTCTGGACCAAGGCTAACCTGGGATGCAGAGAAAGCAGGGTCAGCTCTCCATGTGGCTGAGCCTATCTCCTTCCAGACCTTCAGACTCTGGAGAACTGCTGCTTCCTGCCTTCCCCTCTTCTGCCAGTTCAGCTGAATGGAGAACCCCAGGGATGTGCTGGAGGAAGGGATGACAAACATTCTGCCTGGAGAAAGAACTGGCAAACCTGGTGTTGATTCCAGCTTGGCCCTTTGTGTCCTTACCAACCGGTGCTCTTCAGAGCTTCCTGCCCCAAAGCAAAGCCACATCTGGTCTATCAAAGTCCATCTGTTGGTCAAGGACACCATATGCTATGTCATACCTGCAACCTTCTGACACTGCCTCCCACACACACTCTAGGATAGCCAGATAAAATAGAGGGTGCCCAGCTAAACCTGAATTTCAGATAAATAACTAATACTTTTTTAATATAAGCATGTCCCAAATATTGCATTGACACATCATTGTGGTTTTTTAGTCACTTAGTCCTGCCCAACACTTTTGTGACCCCATGGACTCTAGCCCACCAAGCTCCTCTGTCCATAGCATTTCCCAGGCAAGAATACTGAAGCAGGCTGCCATTTCCTTCTCCAGGGGATCTTCCTGACGCACAGATCGAACCCCCATCTCCTGCATTGTAGGCAGTTTCTTTACCGACGAACCACCAGGGAAGCATTCCAATATCATATATTAATGTATATATATATGGAATCTAGGACAATGGTACGGATGAATCCATTTTCAGGGCAGCAATGAAGATGCAGACATAGAAAAAAGACTTGTGGACACAGTGGAGGAAGCTGGGGGTGAGACGAACAGAGAGAGTGGCATGGAAACATATACATTACCATATGTATAATAGGTAGCCAGTGGGAATTTGCTACATGATTTAGGGAGCTCAAATCGGTGCTCTGTGACAACCTAGAGGAATAGGATGATGGGATGGGAAGTGAGAGGGAGGTTCAAGAGGGAGGGGACATATATATACCTATGGCCGATTCATATTAATGTATGGCAGAAACCAACACAATATTGTAAAGCAATTATCCTTCTATTAAATATAAATATTTTTTAAAAAGAAACAAAAAATGACTTGTTGCTACTCTGATACTCAAGCTACCCTTCTAGATTTAGCAACCCTTCTAAATTCTGAATCCTTCAGAATCTTCCTCCCCCAGGTTCACCCCAGGACTTTGCCTGAATCCGCTCTCTGTTCTTTCCTTAGCAGAGGACATTGGCTTCAGGCTGCCTGCTCTCTGAGGGTAAGACCCAGGCCTTTGTCCACCATCTCCGTTCCAGGTAGATATGCTCCCTACAGATGTGCACAAGGGCACCGGCCAAGAGTGAGCGAAGAAATCCACCCTCAACTCTTTGCCCCACAGTGCCCTCTCACGAACTGTGAGCCATTGAAGGGCGCTTTTTTCTTACTGATCTACCCAGAGGAACTCTTGCTTCTAATTGGTTCGCCCAGAATCAGTGCCCCGTCTTCATTGGCTGGTTGGTAGGTGGGCGGGGCCAATCTCCAAACAGTCCGCCCACAAGTACTCCTGTTTCTAAGTCCACTGAAGGAAATTCAAGAATCCTTCCATCCAAGTGGACTCTTTTCTAAATTCAGAGTGTTAGTTGCTCAGTCGTGTCCGACTCTTTGTAATTGCCTGGACCGTGCTTGCCTGACTCCTCTGCCTATGGAATTCTCCAAGCAAGAATTTTTACTGGAGTGGGTAGCCATTCCCTTCACGGGATCTTTTCAACCCAGGGATCAAACCTGAGTCTCCTGCATTGCAAGCAGATTCTTTACCGTCTGAGCCACCAGGGAATTCCCACCCCCACCCCCCCCCACCCCCCACCTCTTTCTAAACGATACAAAAATATCTTGTGTGCTACTGAGTCCCTAAACCTTAGGATAAGAACACTGCGTTACATTTGCTTGGATCTTAATAGATTCCAAATTACCTTTACACACATTAACTCGTCTAAACCCCACATCGACCCCCAGTGGTAGATATCACTGTGCCATTTGCTTTTTCAGTTCAGTTCAGTCAATCAGTCGTGTCCGACTCTTTGCGACTCCATGGACTGCAAAAGGCCAGGCTTCCCTGTCCTTCACCAACTCCCGGAGCTTGCTCAAACTCATGTCCATCCAGTCGGTGATGCCATCCAACCGTCTCATGCTCTGTCCTCTCCTTCTCCTCCTGCCTTCAGTCTTTCCCAGCATCAGGGTCTTTTCCAGTGAGTGAGTTCTTAGCATCAGGTGGCCAAAGTATTGGAGTTTCAGTCCTTCCAATGAATATTCAGGACTGATTTCCTTTAAGATTGACTGGTTTGATCTCCTTGCAGTCCAAGGGACTCCCAAGAGGCTTCTCCAACACCACAGTTCAAACACATTAATTCTTCGGCCCTCAGCCTTCTTTATGGTTCAACTCTCACATCCATACATGACTACTGGAAAACCCATAGCTTTGACTAGACTTTTTTTTTTACAGGTTAGCAAACCGAGCCTGGAAGAGAAACAGTAACCTGTCCGCAGTCACTAAGTTCAGTTCAGTTCAGTTCAGTCGCTCAGTCGTGTCCGACTCTCCGCGACCCCATGAATCACAGCACGCCAGGCCTCCCTGTCCATCACCAACTCCCGGAGTTCACTCAAACTCATGTCCACAGAGTCAGTGATGCCATCCAGCCATCTCATTCTCTGTCGTCCCCGTCTCCTCCCACCCCCAATCCCTCCCAGCATCAGAGTCTTTTCCAGTGAGTCAACTCGTCGCATGAGGTGGCCAAAGTATTGGAGTTTCAGCTTTAGCATCAGTCCTTCCAATGAACACCCAGGATTGATCTCCTTTAGAATGGACTGGCTGGATCTCCTTGCAGTCCCAGGGACTCTCAAGAGTCTTCTCCAGCACACACCGCAGTCACTAAGGCAGATAATAAAACCAGTTTACTGTGGCTTACTACGAGTTTGATTAAGCTTTTCACGTAAATCATCTCTCAACCCTTACTGCGATTGTGTGGGATATATTCATCTAGGCACTTTACACATTTTCTCGATCTTCAGGGGACTTTGCAAACTAAATATCATTCACTCTCATCTTATTAAGGAGAAAACGGACCTCTGCAGTCACAAAGTCGTAAGCTGCAGCCTACCATTTATAAAACGTGGACTTCATGATGCCAGGTCCGCTGCTCCTTTAGCTACAGGCATTGTTCTCTCATTAAATGCTGCTTATTATCACATGATATCGCTAGTCTATTTATCTTAATATCTTATTTACTGCTGAGAAAAAAATAGGTTCAGAGATGGTAAGTGACTTGCCCAAGACCACACAGCGAGCTGGTGGTGGCTGAGGCAGGATTCCCATCTGGAGCTCAAATTTAAGTCTTAAACTCCAGGAGTTGGTGGTGGACAGGGAGGCCTGGCGTGCTGCTGTCCAAGGGGTCACAAAGAGTCGGACACGACCGAGCGACTGAACTGAACTGACCCCAGCCCAGGGCTCCTTCTCTAACACCCCAGGGCCTCCGTCCCCGTTGGCCCAACTGAAACAATCGATGACCCTCGAGTAGGCCAAAATCCCTCTTCCTCGAAGTCTTAGGTAGCCACAACCGCCAGGAGAAGACGTTTCCTCCCCTGCCCTCCGCAGAGAGATCCGGATCCGCGCGGGGCGAGGCCACGCCGCCTGCGGAAGAGGCGCCTGTTAACGCAGCGGCGCGTTCCAGGAGGCGAGCCGGCTGGGTGGGGCCTGAGTGCCGGGGTCCCGCCCCTCTTCCCTCAGCCCTCGCCTCCAGGGCCGGAGACCTCGGATCCGTGGGCAGGCGCTGCAGGGCTGCACGACCTCGAAGCCGGCTCGCGACGAAGCGCCGTGGAGGAACCTCCCGGCGCTCGGAGCCGGGACATAGGCGAGCCCCTACGACCTTCCCCTCGGCGCTGGGCCGGCGCAGCGCTGGAGCGGCCGCGGGGGCCCGGTCGCGGCGGACCGACGGCCAGCTGCCCCGCGCCGCGTGCCCGGTGCCCCGCGCAGGGGCTGCGGCTACATGGCCGCGAGGGTCGGCCTGCTGCTCCGCGTCCTGCCGCTGCTGCTGTGGGGCGGCCTGGACGCCCAGCGCATAGGCCGGGAGCTGCGCCGGGAGGCGGAGGTACGCGGTGAGAGCCGGGCGGAGAGGGTCCGCGCGCTGGGGACCCGCCCGAACTTTGCAGTCGGGCCACCCAGCCGTCCCGTCTGCGCTGACCGTCGGCGTGACCCTCCCTTGTCCTCCACACCCTTCACACCTGCACGCGAAGAGCAGGGGGCAGCATTCTCTTCCCTCCCATCCCATCCCGAGCCCCCAAGCCGGGGCTGGAACCACGCGGACACGCGGATCCACACCGGGTTCCCAGGACACAGGGAAGGGGTCAGCGATAAAATGGGATAGACAGGCAAGAACTGAGGGAGAGGGGACTCCCACCCCCTAGTTTGGGGCGCAACCACTGTCCCTCACTGCCTAGGCTGGGGAGACTTAGCAGTTCATTCATCCGACGCCCAGAGCCCTCCCGAGTCAGTCGCTCCTGAGACTCCCAGACTGGTGGGGAGAGGGTCCCACTGGCTGGCCCCGACCGGGGACACGGGGAAGAGCTCTGGCTCCCTGAGCCGGGGCTGCCGCTGACCAGCTGAGGCCGGTGAGCGCCCAAGCTCAGAACTAGTTTCCCATCTCAAAATTGGGTAAGAGGAACACACTCTCGTTTTTTTTTTCTTTGCCCGGCATGTGGGATCTAAGTTCCTCAACTAAGGGTTGAACCTCGGCCCTTGACAATGAAGGCATGGAGTCCTAACCACTGGACCATGGCGGAATTCCCCAAAGTAGCATATTCTTTTTTAAAATAATAATAATAATTTTTTATTTGTTTGGTTTTGGCTGGGTCTTCTTTCCCTGGGTTTTCCTTGCTGAGCCGGGCTTCTCCCTAGTTTTGGGGAGCGGGGCTATTCTCTAGTTGTGTGCCGGCTTCTCCTGATTGCCTTGGCTTCTCCTGTTGCTGAGCACAGGATCTAGAGAGCGGAGAAGTGAGGGGGGCTTCAGCAGTTGCGCGGTTCCCAGGCGCTAGAGCGCTGTTGGTTCCCATGCATGAGGGATCTTCCTGGATCAGTGATGGAACCCATGCCACCTGCCTGGGCAGGCAGATTCTTTACCCCTGAGCCACCAGGGAAGCCCCAAGGGTAGCATACTCTTGAGTTGTTTCTAAGGAGCTTTAAACAATGCTTCAGGACTGAACTTGAGAAAGGTGGGTGGCGGGGCGGGAGTGACCCGTAAAGATTTCTCATCTCATTTTTCCTCCCTTGGACTCAACTGCTTGGTGTAGGTGGCACAAGGGGAACTTTTTGTGAAGTGGAGGTAGAGATGAATTGGGGGCATCTATCGTCTAGATAAAGGTGACTGTAATAATATATACCAGTTTCATTTCTTTCTTCCCCATAGAAGCATCTCTGTCTGTGTTTTTATCTCTTCCTTGGATTAGAGCTGACGTCTCTGCTATTTTAAGGAGTAGGGATCCAAGTTAGTTTTAAATGACTGAGCCCAGCACTCTGCCCTGAGACTCTTACTCCTCTAATAGCATCATTCCTGCCCTGAAACTGCCAGATACAAGCTTCTCAGTATCCCCACTCCCCTCCCCTAGAAGAGGGAGAATCTCCAAATGTAAGAAGCCTGCAGAATGAGGAGGGCCACCTCTGAACCGCTCTGCCTTCCACCAGCCGGCTCCCATCACTGCTCTGAAATATTTGGAAATGGCCCTGCTTCCTTGAGGGTCCTCTCTCCAACTCCTTCACTCCCTCCCCTTCTAAGCACTGGTCTCTTGCTCTGTGCTCTCTACTTTTGCACATCCGAGAATCACTTTGTTCTCTAACTTTCATGTCTTACAACATCAAGTGCAGAGTCCTTCTGACCCCAGGAGAAGGCTTCCATGGACCAAGCCAAGTCTTGTTAAGAGTCCACCCCACCTCCTCCCAAGTCCAGGTCCCAGACAATCCTTGGCAGGAGAATAGAGACTGTATCTCTGCTGCCCGTGGCTGTGGTGGCCCCAGATGGAGAGAATTTCATCTTGGGGTGTGCTTGGGAAACATAATATCTAGCAGACTCAGTCTCTTTCCGTCTGTTTAACATAATTGAAGGAAGGAGATTTTTTTGTTACCTCTGAGAACAAGCGATATTTTTAAAAACATGAAGAACTCTGGAAATGTGCAATAGGTGTGGTCCCTATATGCATAAATATATATGCAAATTGCATCATGTTGGTATGTCTATATGTGTTTCTGTATATGATCAATTGCATGGGCTTCAGTGTCAGACAGACCTATGTACAAAAAACCACAGGTAAATTATTTAACCTCTATAAGCATCAGTTTTCTTTTCTGTATAATGGGGTTAGTAATGCCTGTTCCACAAGAATACTGGAGTGGGTTGCCGCTCCCTTCTCCAGGGGATATTCCTGACCCAGGGATCAAACCCAGATCTCCTGCACTGCAAGCAGATTCTTTACCATCTGAGCCACCAGGGAAACAGAACTTCAAATTAAAGTCCTGGTTTGGTGACTAGGTCTCCTAGAGCAGTAACACAGGACAAAATACGTGAGGCAACTATTTTCAGCATTTGACAACAAGGCTATAATTCCTAAGAGATGGTACTACAGTTACTAATAGCTACGTTACAGATTACTTCACATTTCAGGGAAGTAAAAGAACCATTTATTGTGTTCATAGCTACTGTGGGTTAGAATTTCAAACAAGCCCCGTCGGGGCAGCTTGTCTGTGCTCTGCAGTGTCTGGAGATGGAACCATCTGAAGGCTGCTTACTCACCTGTCTGGCAGTTGCTGCTTGCTGTCAGCTGGGGGCCTCAGTTCCTCTCCATGTGGGCCTATCCACATGGTCTCTGCTTGTGGGCTAGTTTGGGTTACCTCCAAACATGGTGGTGGGGTCTCCAGGCTGAGTGTTGAGAGAGAGAGAAGAGTAAGAGAAGCAGAAGGTATATGTCTTTGTGACCTAGACTAAGAAGTTGCATGGCATCACTTCTTTTCGTTAAAGACTTTATTATTTACTTTGGCTGCGCTGGGTCTTCCTTGCAGTGTGCAAGCTCTGCGTTGCAGTGTGTGGGCTTCTCTAGTTGTGGTGCACTAGGGCACCCAGGCTCAGAACTTGTGGCACATGGGCTTTGTATGTGGGATCTTAGTTCTCCGACTGGGGACTGAACCCCAGGCCCCCTGCGTTGGGAGCACAGGGTCTTATCCACTGGACCACCAAGGAAGTTCCCATAGCATCACTTCTGCTCTGCTCCATTGACTGGAGCCCCAAGCCCCAGGTGGAGGGGAGGGAACTGAATCCCACAATTGGTGGGAGGGGTGTTGCAGTCACATCGTAAGCAGAGCATGGGAATGGGAGGTGTTGTGATCATTTAGGGAAATACAGCCATCCACAGACAGGAACCCGCCCAAAGGGAACGTCCTGATCACCCAGCTCCCTGCTCAGGTTCAGTTCCCTGACTGCAGTGCAGGGAGCCAGATCCCAAACAAAGCCCAGCAGTCCTGCTGAGCTCATAGGCAAAGGTCAAAGTTCTGGAGATGGAAGGAGAGGCACAGCGGAAACAAGCCGTGTGATCTTGAGCTTGTCGCGTCCCTTCTCCACTCTGCAGATTCCTTTTCTGTAAAACGAAGGAGTTACATTTCTGAAGTGACTTTTAAGGTTCTCTCCAGCACTAACCTTCTTTAACTTTGGTGTGTTTGTATGCCTGTGCCTCTGCGTGTATGTGTGTGTGTTTCATATTCCTATGGCCATGTCTATCCATCTGGATGTCTCTGTGTGCATTTTTTTTTAATTTAAAATTTTTGGCTGTACCGGGTCTTCCTTGCTGCATGGGCTTTCTCTAGTTTCAGTGATTGGGCCTGCTCTCTATTTGCAGTGCCAGAGCCTCTCATTGCAGTGGCTTCTCTTGTTCTAGAACACAGGCCCTAGGGCATCCAGGCTTCAGTATTTGTGGGCAGTTTTAGTTGCCCCGCAGCAGGTGGGTTCATCCTGGGCCAGGGATGGAACCCGTGTCCACTGCATTGGCAGGCAGATTCTTAACCACTGGACCACCAGGGAAGTCCTGTGTATATTCTCATGCCCGGCATGCATGGCTCTGTGTGTCCCCTGTGTGCAGACAAAGAAATAAAATCAAGGGTTTTCCGGAGTGGGCTTTGCCTGGGAGGGGTCTGACTGCTTACAAAGCTGCATTGTGAATGAGGTCATTGTTGCCCACTTAGGAAAAACCAGGGCTGAGTTGCCAGACGAGAGTTAATGAATGACATCACCACCCCGGCCCCCCTCCCGTTCCCAGCCAGGCCCTGTCCTGTTCTCGGGCAGCACAGACTGTCCCAAGGGATCTGTCTGTCTACCATGCATTGCTTGGACTTTCTTTAGAACAACCAGGCAGTGTGTCCAGGACCTGCCCTCCGTATCTGTGTATCTACTCCCAGTGCGCGGGTGCAACAGGGAGCTGGGTAATTTGTCTCTCCGGGGAGACTTTGGCGCTTCTGTAGAATATCCGCCCCCAGATGCAGTGTCTGTTTCTCATACCCCAGAGCCATTCGCCTGACTTCATGTGAGTCAGAAGCCCGGGTGTGGAAGCCGTTCCCAAGAGCTCTGCTCTGTGACTCACAGGGGGCACAAGAGGCTCTGCAGGGTCTCAGAGGACCAAGAGTTGATGGAAAAGCAGTTGTCAAGTCTGAAAAAAACAAGACACCTAGTGAAAGCTGGATGGTGGAAGCAGGGACGCACAAGAGAGAGACTATTGGACAACTCTTCCTAAACACAACTTTCGTTAGTGCATTCTTTGTTTTAATACTTTTATATTTATCTGGCTGTGGCAGGTCTTAGTTGCATTCAGGATCTTAATTCCTCATCCAGGGATCAAACCCAGGCCCTCTGCACTGGGAGTGTGGAGTCTTAGCCACCGGACACCAGGGAAGTTCCCAAGTTGGGACATTATTTTCTGCCTTAAACTTAACCCCACATCCAGTGAGGGCCGTGGCTCTGTACAGTCCTGTTATTTGACATTAGAAAAAACTACAAGATGAGATCTCGCTGGAGAGTGGGCAGCTAATGTTTTCCAACTTCCTTAAGGATGGAAAGTGAAAGAAAGCATGGGGATTACGGTAAGAGACATCTAGGTTATACCCAGACAGAACTTTGTGAATATTGAACCAGGGACAAGGGAAAGGAGGATTAGAGGAAGGGCATCAGAAGAGAAGGGGAGGTCTTCACCCAAAATAAAGGAACAGGGCCAAGCTGGTCCCACTGCCCTGATGCCTTCAGTAGGTTCCAGAAGTCAGAGCAAAAGCAATGAATTCTGGAAGCAGATGTTTGTCTTCGTGAAGAACACACTTGAGTGATGTAGAATACCTGTGGCTTGTCAGATGGCCCCTTTGGATGTCATGGGAGATGTGATCCCAGCCTCTTTCTTAAAAGCTGGAGTTCCCTGCCTAAGCAGCCTCTTCCCTCTGAGGAGAGGAGAGAGAAGGAATCTAGCTAGAAACGACCCCAGTTTTACCTTTTTTAATCTGAGGGCTGTCTCCCACGGGCCAGAGCAGGCTGGACCCTGGTCCTTCAGTTTTAAAGCATCTGAGTCACTTGTTTAAATGTGAAATAAGACTTCCTGGGATAGGTTTTCGAGAATTTGGATTCAAGTATGAGACCCTGTGGGCTTCCCTGGTGGCTCAGCTGGTAAAGAATCCGCCTGCAATGTGGGAGACCTGGGTTCAGTCCCTGGGTTGGAAAGATCCCCTGGAGGAGGACATGGCAAGCCACTCCAGTATTCTTGCCTGGAGAATCCCCATGGACAGAAGAGCCTGGAGGGCCTATAGTCCAGGGGGTTTCAAAGAGTCAGACACGACTGAGTGACTAAGCACAACACAGCATATGAGACACTGTACTCCCTTGAGACTTAATTTTCTCATTTTTAGAATGGGAGTAACAACACCTGTCCTGCCTATGTTCTTGCGAGGTAATTGTGACGCTCAAGGAAAGTGAGATGCCCTGAAAACTTTGCAATAGGCAAGAGCTCCCTGTGCTCCTGATGACCAGAAAATATGTTTATTCATGGGATGTGCCAAGAGAGGGCTTGGGTTTCCCAGAGGCTCTAGGGGGAAAGAACCTGCTTGCTGGTGCAGGAGACAGGAGAGACACAGGTTTGATTCTTGAGTTGGGAAGATCTGCTGGAGGAGGGCGTGGCAACGCACTCCAATATTCTTGCCTGGAGAATCCCATGGACAGAGGAGCCTGGCAGTCTATAGTCTGTAAGGTCACAAAGAGTCAGACACGACTGAAGCACCTTAGCATGCAGGCCAAGACAGAACATCAGCCATCACCCCCTGCATCTTGACTTAGCTAATAGGGCTACAGATGTATTGGGTGATAAGCACAATCACATAATCACTATAGAAAGATTAAAATCAAAAGGAAACATGAGAAGGAAAAGATCAGAGGTAAAGCAGTGTGGTTTCTTCATGAGCTTGACATTTTGCAATTTTCCAAGTTCTTTGTTTCATATTTGCTGCTGCAATTCTTTTTTAAATTGTTTATTTCTTTGGCTGTATCGGGTCTTAGCTGCCACACACGGGATCTTCGTTGCAGCCTGCTGGGTCTTTCGTTGCCGAGCAGACTTTTCTCTATTTGTGGCATTCGGGCTCAGTAGTTGTGGCTCACAGGCTTAGCTGCTCCGCGGCACATGGGATCTTAGTTCCCTGACCAGGGATCAAACCGGTGTCCCCTGCATTGTCAGCCAGATTCTTAACCAGTGGGCCACCAGAGAAGTCCTTGCAATTCTTTGATATGGAAGATGTCCCGGCCACTCTGTGGACATGAGAACTGATGGCTGGTCCCTCCTCAACTCATCTACCAAAGGTCCCTTCCAGCAATAAAGTTCCGTGTCTGTAAAGGGGAAAATAACATTTTTAATGACGCAACTATCATAAAACCTTCCCAAAGCTTCCTCTTACTGGATTTTCACAATGCTTCTGTGAAAAGCATAAGGCAGTATTTCTAACCCCATTTTATATTTGGGGGCACAGACAGGGTAAGTAACTGTCATATAGTTCACACAGCTAATCAGTTGCAGAGCAAGACTACAATAATAGAAGGAACTGGCGTAGATCTTAGCTCTAATCCAACCCCCTCACTTTATTTCTTTTAATATACATTTATTTGGCCGCACTTGGTTGCATCGTGTGGGGTCTGGTTTCCTGACCAGGGATCCAACCCAGGCCCCCTGCTTTGGGAGCATGGAGTCTTAGCCACTGGACCACCAGGGAGGTCTTGCAACCCCCTTGTTTTGTTGAAGAGGAAACTGAGACCAGAGAGGCACAGGACTTGCTTAAGGACACACAGTTCTCCGCAGCACCAGGAGTAAAGTTCAAGTGCTCAGTCCAGGGCCCTTGCCCTGCCCGGCTCATGACTCAGAGCTCTGGGATTCATTTGCTACAACTCACTGCTAGTCTTGCCCTGCTCAGAAATGGCCAGAACTTCCCCTTCCTTCAGGCACTGGGTGGGCTGGGCTCTACACACCCTCCCAGGACAAGTCAAGACAGATGAAGGACTCGAACCCCTCGAATTCTGACCCCTCTCAGCTTTCTGGGTCCGGGGAGAACCATTTTCCTTTTTCTCAGACATCATAGCCACTCCCAGGGCTTTACGGAGGCGACTCCCCAGGGAAGCGGCCCCAGCCCTGAGTAAGTGGGTGAGGCAGGCTGGCACAAACTTTGAGACCTGAGAGGGTGAATCATGGAGGCACACAGCCCTCCAGCTTCCTCTTCCTACAGCTCCAGCCCTGGGCTCCATGGGGGACATGACGGGGTGAGGACAGGGCAGAGAGAAAACCTGATGGTTGAACCGCGAGGAGGAGAGGAGCACTGGGGCATGGCCTCCGTGAAGGGGGATGGGGTGATCCCAGGTGCAGCTCAGGGAGAACCGAGAGCGCACAGCACAGCCCCCCAAGCCTACCTTTTCTCCTGGGGTCTCTCGGCCATGCTGTCACTTATGTGTGTGCATGCTAAGTCGCTTCAGTCGTGTCTGACTCTCTGTGACCCCATGGACTGTAGCCCGCCAGGCTCCTCTGTCCATGGGATTCTCCAGGCAAGAATGCTGGAGTGGGTTGCCATGCCTTCCTCCAGGGCATGTTTCTGAGCCAGGGATGGAAGCTGCTTCTCTTATGTCTCCTGCATTGGCAGGCAGGTTCTTTAGCGCCACCTGGGAAGCCCCTCCGGCCCTGCACCCCTGCTCCTTTTCCCAGGCAGAGAGGGGAGTTTCTCTCAGCTTTGCAGGAGGAAAACTGAGGCAGGGCAAAAGGAGCACACAGAACGGGGTGAGGGAGGCCTTCAGGAGCAGAGGGCATCTCAGCCCTGCCTCCTCCTCACCCTGAGATGTGGGCCTCCCTCCACTCGACAGAACTTGAGGACACTCAGTAGCCACTCCAGTACTATTGCCTAGAAAACCCCATGGATGGAGGAGCCTGGTAGGCTGCAGTCCGTGGGGTCGCTGAGGGTCGGACATGACTGAGCGACTTCACTTTCACTTTTCACTTTCACACATTGGAGAAGGAAATGGCAACCCACTCCAATGTTCTTGCCTGGAGAATCCCGGGGACAGGGGAGCCTGGTGGGCTTCCGTCTATGGGGTCACACAGAGTCGGACACGACTGAAGTGACTTAGCAGCAGCAGCAGCAGCAGCCTGTAACTAAAATATTTTAAAACATGTGCATATTAAACACCCCTGGAGGAGGAAATAGCAACCCACTCCAGTAGTCTTGCCTGGAGAATCCCACAGACAGGGGAGCCCGGCGGGCTACCATCCATGGGATTGCAAAGAGTGGGCCACGACTGAAGCGACTGAGCACGCATGCATACTAAACACAGAGTAACTATAAGGGAGTTCTGAAATCCTGAGAATCCCCATTGTAACATTTCGGTACTTTTATGGAAATACAAAGTGTCAGATTCTTAACATTTCTTTTACTCATTCTTTTGGTGTCTCTTGGCTGGTGTCCTGGATACTTGCGCGCTCTGCCTGCTGGAAATTCAGCTCTGCCTTGCAACCCACAGATTCCCAAAGAACAGGCAGCCCAGGACTTCCCCTCTGATAGACCCCTGCAAAAGCCTGCAGCCCCATCCTGCCCTCCACCCACCTTGCCTGCCAGAAGTACCAGGCGCTGGCAGCCCAGCCAGGAAACAGGAGACGCCGCTAGTCCACTTCCCCTCCTCCTCCCGCTCTGTCCAAGGCTTCGTAGTTCCAGAACCAGAGCCAACTCCCTGATAAGGGCTGGGTGGGTTTGGAGGGAGGAACACAGGGAGTGCCACCCTGTTAGCGTGTGACTCAGTCTCTCCCAGGTCACTCACTCAGCAAAACCACTTCGAAGGAAACATTAATTCTTCCCTGGCTTCCTGTAGAAAGCCACTCTGTCCACCCTCCCCAAGAGAGAGGGAAAAGGCACGGAAGACAACCAGGCACCTGGCTGGCATGAGACAAGTCTGAGATAGAGGGCCTGATTAACAGAGGCACAATTGCCTTGTTCAAAGCACTTCCTGTCTCATAGAGGGGTTGCCTTCCGAAAGTCTCTTGTTGATTTCCCCACTAAGGTCGATCAGCCAGATCAACTGTGTATTGCGTGTTCACTGTATACCAGACAACTATGCTAGATGGACACTGCTGTATTTAATCCTTCTGAGACTCCAGTAGAGTTATTTCTGTTCTCACACTGTGGGTGAAGAAATGGAGGCTCAGAGAGGTCCCTGGCCACACTCGGCAGAGCCATGGTGGGGAACAGATTCTTGATTCCAAGCCCAGAGGTTATTCTATAATGCCACACTAGTTTGAGCCATAAAGAGTCTTCCAGATTAAGCCCCTCAGTACAGTCGCTCAGTCATGTCTGACTGTGCGACCCCATGAATTTCAGCACGCCAGGCCTCCCTGTCCATCACCAACTCCCGGAGTTCACTCAAACTCATGTCCATTGAGTCGGTGATGCCATCCAGCCATCTCATTCTCTGTCGTCCCCTTCTCCTCCTGCCCCCAATCCCTCCCAGCATCAGAGTCTTTTCCAGTGAGTCAACTCATCGCATGAGTCAACTCGTCGCATGAGTCAACTCGTCACATGAGTCAACTCGTCGCATGAGGTGGCCAAAGTATTGGAGTTTCAGCTTTAGCATCAGTCCTTCTAATGACCACCCAGGATTGATCTCCTTTAGAATGGACTGGTTGGATCTCCTTGCAGTCCAAGGGACTCTCAAGAGTCTTCTCCAGCACCACAGTTCAAAAGCATCAAGTCTTCAGCAATCAGCTTTCTTTACAATCCAACTCTCACATCCATACATGACCACGGGAAAAACCATAGCCTTGACTAGACGGACCTTTGTTGGCAAAGTAATGTCTCTGCTTTTTAATATGCTATCTAGGTTGGTCATAACTTTCCTTCCAAGGAGTGAGCGTCTTTTAATTCCATGGCTGCAATCAGCATCTGCACTGATTTTGGATCCCAAAAAACTAAAGTCTGATACTGCTTCCATTGTTTCCCATGAAGTGATGGGACCAGATGCCATGATCTTTGTTTTCTGAATGTTGAGCTTCAAGCCAACCTTTTCACTCTCCACTTTCACTTTCATCAAGACGCTTTTTAGTTCCTCTTCACTTTCTGCCATAAGGGTGGTGTCATCTGCATATCTGAAGTTATTCATATTTCTCCCAGCAATCTTGATTCCAGCTTGTACTTCTTCCAGCCCAGCGTTCCTCATGATGTCTGCTGCATATAAGTTAAATAAGCAGGGTGACAATATACAACTTTGATGTACTCCTTTTCCTATTTTGAACCAGTCTGTTGTTTCATGTCCAGTTCTAACTGTTGCTTCCTTACCTGCATACAGGTTTCTCAAGAGGCAGGTCAGGTGCTCTGGTATTCCCATCTCTTTCAGAATTTTCCACAATTTATTGTGATCCACACAGTCAAAGGCTTTGGCATAGTCAATAAAGCAGAAATAGATGTTTTTCTGGAACTCTCTTGCTTTCTCCATGATCCAGCAGATATTGGCAATTTGATCTCTGGTGCCTCTGCCTTTTATAAAACCTGCTTGAACATCTGGGAGTTCACGGTTCACATATTGCTGAAGCCTGGCTTGGAGAATTTTGAGCATGACTTTACTAGCGTGTGAGATGAGTGCAATTGTGCGGTAGTTGGAGCATTCTTTGGCATTGCCTTTCTTTGGGATTGGAATGAAGACTGACCTTTTCCAGTCCTGTGCCCACTGCTGAGTTTTCCAAATTTGCTGGCATATTGTGTGCAGCACTTTCACAGCATCATCTTTCAGGATTTGAAATAGCTCAAATGGAATTCCATCACCTCCCCCTAGAGCTCCTTTAATCCAAGGTGCAACCCCAAACAGTGTACCTATGCAAAGAGACTGGAGGAGAAAATGGCAACCCACTCCAGTATTCTTGCCTGGGAAATCCCAAGGACAGAGGAGCCTGGCGGGCTACAGTCCATGGGGTCACTCGGACTCGAATTAGAGACTAAACCACCACCAACATGCAAAGAGAAAGAGGGAAACAATAGTGCTGAAATACCAATAAATTAGCACAGAAAAACAATAAAATGGACTTGGAAAGAGTCTGCCTAGAACAAGGGTTCCTTAGGGAACAGGGCTGTATTGAGCAGAGGATGCAGAGGTTGCTGGAGATCGAGGTAATGAAATCCACAAACAGGAGGCGGGATACCTGCAAAGGTCTAGGGGCTGCTTACTTAGTGTGGTTTTGTTCCCAGCTTGTACCTTTTCCTTGAAGCAACGGCTATGATTGGAGTTGATCTGAGTTAAGAAATACAGCAAAGAGAACAAGAAAGACAGAAAATTGTATCTGGATAGGTAGCATAGCAAAGAGGGATGAAATGAAGAGTCGATGTGTCTATATAAGAATTCAGGAGCTGAGGTGGCATTTTTTTTTTTAATCCATTGATGGGACTTAATCCATGAGAAGTGCAAACAGGAAGCCCAGTGCTGCATTCGCCTGAGGGGCTGGACTGGTGATAGGTATAGGCAGTGAGTCACATACTTCTCTCCACTGGCCTCTAAGAACTATATCCATGGACATCCCTGGTGGTCCAGTGGGTAAGACTCTGTGCTCCAGTGCAGGGGGCCTGGGTTTGATCCCTGGTCAGAGAATAAGAAATACAGCAAAGAGAACAAGAAAGACAGAAAATTGTATCTGGATAGGTAGCATAGCAAAGAGGGATGAAATGAAGAGTCGATGTGTCTATATAAGAATTCAGGAGCTGAGGTGGCATTTTTTTTTTTAATCCATTGATGGGACTTTATCCACGAGAAGGGCAAACAGGAAGCCCAGTGCTGCATTCGCCTGAGGGGTTGGACTGGTGATAGGTATAGGCAGTGAGTCACATACTTCTCTCCACTGGCCTCTAAGAACTATATCCATGGACATCCCTGGTGGTCCAGTGGGTAAGACTCTGTGCTCCAGTGCAGGGGGCCTGGGTTTGATCCCTGGTCAGAGAACCAGATCCCACATGCTGAAACTAAGAGTTCATAGGTGGCAACTAAAGATCTTGTGTGTTGTAGCTAAGACCCAGTGCCGCCAAATAAATAAACAATAAATTGTTTTAATCAATTAATTAAAAATGAACTATATCCAGCTCATCAGTGGTGGCCAGGAACTGAGTCCAGGTTCTGACTCTGATGCCAGGATTCTTTCTGCTATAGCTCATAGACTCGGTTAGGAATGAGGATGAACCTAGATATGAAGTCTGTGCCATGGACCCTGGGAGACTCAGGAAGGGGAAAGGGTGCTACACTGTGGGGAAAGCTGATGTTCATCTCTCCCCCAGGCATTCCTGGAGAAGTACGGATATCTCAGTGACCAGGGCCCCAGTAGTCCTTCTTCCATGCGATTCAGTAATGCCATCAGGTAAGGCAGAGGGACGTGGAAGACTTGGTGATGCTGGCGGGCAAAGCTTGGGTCACCTCTGCTTTCCTCCTAGAAGGCTGGTCTCCCACCTGTGCCCAGGAGATCGTGCTCATGGCTCCCTTCCCTGTCCCCCACCGTCTGCTATCTCCAGGGAAGTTCCCTGCCTTCCCCTGCACCAGCCAGCCTCCCCGCTGTAGTCCTTTATCTCAATTCCTCCTAACAGGGAGTTCCAGTGGGTGTCCCAGCTGCCCGTCAGTGGGGTGCTGGACCCCGCCACCCTACATCAGATGACGCGGCCCCGTTGTGGGGTGGCAGATACTGACAGCCAGATGCCTTGGACAGAGAGAGTCAGTGCCCTCTTTGCTGGACGCTGGGCCAAAATGAGGCGTAAGAAACGCTTTGCAAGGCAAGGTGAGTACTGTTAAAATCTAGGTGGGTTGGAATTCCCCAGTAGCCAGAAGAATACTTCTCAACCTTGGATCAGGCTCTGTCGATAACCTCTCTTCCTTAGGGAGGGCAACTGGGACCTCTCAACCCAAAGCTCATGTTTGTGAACACAGACATTTAAACCAGAATGATGCCTGCATTGATGAACTTTCATTGTGCAGGTATTTTCCAGAGCAAACCACATCAAGCCCACTTAATTCCTTCATCAATTTACTGTGTATGGCAGTTAAACCATCGCCGTTTTCTTTTATATTTGACTGAAGTAGTTTTCATCTGAATCCATTCTTTTTTCATAAGAATTATTCACCAAAGATGTGATTCATTGATCAGTTTTATGTTGGCCATGGTACTTTTTTTTTTTTACAGCATTATGAAAATACAATTCATGTACCATACAATTTACCCACTTAAAGTGAACAATTCAGTGATTTTTAGTATATTCACAGCATTGTGCAACAATTGCCACAATCTCATTTCAGAACATTTCCATCACCTCAAGAAGAAACCCCATCCCAACACGGAAGCAGTCTGTAACATTCCCCTGCCCCCCAGCTGTTGGTAACACTGATCAGGCTCCTTCCTGACTCTTTGAATTTGTCTATTTTACACATTTTCACGTCAAAGTTGCGATTGTACTTCTCTTTGTGTAGTTTTAGAATTTTTCTTCCCTTCTTTTTCCCCCTCCACTTTCTCCTTCTTTGTCCAAATCCAGTCTTCCAGGATCAGATGTTACAGATCTAAGATTTGTGAAGAAGATTTGGTTCTTGTCAATTCTTCATCAGTAACAAGTTTGACAGTGTGTAATTTTAACGTCTTGTCTGTACTAAGTCTAACTTTCTCTGATCAGTTTTTTGCAGTTTTCAAGATTTCTAACAAGACGAGCTTGCTCAGTCAGGTTCTCAGTTTGTTGTCTATTATTAATTTTACTATGAGCACTTAGGGCCATTGCCTCTTTTAATTTGCAGGAATGACTTTGGCTGACAATACCCGTTAGGAACAGAACAGAAGGCATGCTGTTTGTTTTTATTTCTTAGCTGATTTGTAAGGAAACTGGGCCGTTCCCCTCAGCTGTTGGAAGATGGGTGTTTCCAGGTGTTTGCCAATCCAGCTCCACTGCATCCACACGTGCGGCCCCTCCGGGTCCCCAGTACTGCCCGAATGCATTCCTGGTAGAACAGAGAGGAGCGGTGGGGGTCCGGACTCTGCGGTCAAGATGTCCTTGGAGTCAGCATGTTCTGCAGCCCCCCATGCTTCTGGACAGCAGAGGGGAGGGATGAGGCAGAATGGGGGAGCAGTGTGAGCTGCAGCAGCATCCCTGGATGGATCTGGGGCTCTGGGTTTAGTTGTGTGACCTGGGCTGTGTCACTTGGCTCTGTTTCCTCACCTGAAACATCTGTAAAGGAGAGGCCCTGATTACCAAGGGGAAGGGACTTGTGAGAATACAGTGGAAAATGGGGCCCCAGACAGTCTCAATAGCGACTCGTCCAGGCTAGAGCTGGTGTCCCAGGGAACTGAAGCGATGCCTCCTGGGCACTCAGGACACGACCTGAGCACAGGGATGCTGCCTCCAGGCAAGCATCTCATCTTCTCATGCCCCAAGGGAGGAACTGATGGAGTCCATTTCTCACTATCCAATTTGAAGCATTCTTTTTTTTTTTTAACTTTTTATCTTGTATTGGAGTATAGCCGAATAATAATGTTGTGATAGTTTCAGGTGAACAGAGAAGGGACTCTGCCATACATGCAAAGGGACTCAGACATACATATGCATGTATCCATTCTCCCCCAAACTCCCCTCCCACCCAGGCTGCCTTGTAACACTGAGCAGAGTTGCCTTTGCTATGCAGTACATCCTTGTTGGTTATCCATCTTAAACACAGCAGTGTGTCCATGAAACAAAGTGAAAGTGAGAGTCGCTCCGTCGTGTCCGACTCTGCGACCCCATGGACTATACAGTCCATGAATTCTCTAGGCCAGAATACTGGAGTAGGTAGCCTTTC
Source organism: Moschus berezovskii (assembly GCF_049115385.1). Classification (NCBI taxonomy): domain Eukaryota; kingdom Metazoa; phylum Chordata; class Mammalia; order Artiodactyla; family Moschidae; genus Moschus; species Moschus berezovskii. The sequence continues at coordinate 26,580,107 of NC_142479.1, forward strand.
CCTTCTCAAGGGGATCTTCCCAACCCAGGGATCTCCCTCATTGCTGGTGGACTCTTTACCATCTGAGCCACAGGGGAAGCCCCAGTGTGTCCATGTCCATCCCAAACTCCCTAACTATCTCATCCCCCCATCTTTCTCTGCAGCAACTGTAAGTTTGTTGTCTCTCTGTTTTGTCAATTCATTTGTATCATTTCTTTTTAGATCTACATATAAGGGATGCCATATGATCATTCTCCTCCTCTGTCTGAGTTACTTCACTCGGTATGACAATCTCTAGGTCCATCCGTGTTGCTGCAAATGACATTATTTCATTTTTATTAGTGGCTGAATAATAGTCCATCATGTATATGTACACCTTCTTTATCCATTCCTCTGTCAATGGACATTTAGGTTGCTTCCATGTCTTGGCTATTGTAAAAACTCCTGGAGCATTCCTTTTGAACATCAATCCAGGCACCTCCTTCTTCATCTCATTGCCTGACACTGTCCCCCTCTGTCCAGACAGCAGTGGCCAGACTAGACAGAGAATTAATTTCCCTCTGGTTCATAACATGCACCACAGCAGCTTGACTTCCTTTACCTCCTGGGTGGGAAGACATTCCCTAGAATGGAGCTGTGAGTGTGGCGGGCACTGAGCACTTCCTATGCCTTAGGAAAGAAAATGTAATAATTAATGGGCTTCCCTGGTGGCTCAGACAGTAGAGAATCTGCCTGTAATACAAGAGACCTGGGTTGGATCCCTGGGTTAGGAAGTTACCCTGAAGAAGGAGATGGCAACCCACTCCAGTATTCTTGCCTGGAGAATTCCATGGAGAGAGGAGCCTGGTGGGCTTCTGAGCCTTGATGATGTGCCAAGGATGGTTCTACATGGATTAAGTCATTTTATTCAATAACAACCGTATGAGATGGGTCCCCTTATCACCCTCAGTTTACAGATGGGGAAAAGGAGGGACCAAGAGCTTGGGCAGCTCTCCCAGAGCCACACAGTAGCCAAGGCTTCTTGTTATTGGGAGGATTAAGTGATCACCAGATGTGAAAAACCCCAGAATATGGGTAGGCGCATAAAAAATGATGTGGCCAGTGACTTTCCATGATGTGGATGAATGCTGTACTGATGAAGCTGGGCTCCAGGGTTGCCAGATAAAACACAGGATGCCCATTTAAATTTGAAGTTCAGATGAGCAACAAGTAATTGTTTTGTTTTCACATACTTATACTAAAAAGAAAGGTATTTGCTGTTTATCCAAAGTTCACATGGAACTAGATGTTCCATATTTTCCTTTTGCTGAATCCAGCAACCTCATTCCAAGCACCCAGTCCCCTCTGTGCCTACAGGCCTGATTTTCATGCTCCGGAAACCTCCCGGAGCTGATGCAGGTGAGGGCCCCAGGGGTGTGTCTGGGGTATAATAGGAAGGAGCGGGGATACTGACCGAGCGCCCGCCACATGCCAGGCAGCTTCGTGTTGCTTTTACATTTGCTTTTCCACTTTTACCAGGAGGTGAGCCTTACCAACCCCACTTTGCAAGTAAAGAAGCTTAGGCTTGGCAAGATTCAAATAATTTGATATTCGAGGCTGTAAGCAGAGGCACTGGGATGTTCACCCGTGTTCTCTCCATAGTATCCGTTCCCTGTTGGGAATCAGAACTTCAAGGTGCTCCCAGGCAAGGAGTCTAGCTCTCTGCCCTTCCCCATCTCTTTTTCCCTCCCTCCTCCTTTTTGGATTTTGTGGCAAAGGCGTAGGGGGTGTGATGCTAGGTGCGACTGGTGGCCTGAGGGTTGCCATGGAAACCAACCCTGCCTGGCCAGGAGTTTGGGATGGTGATCCAAAGTGGCCAGCCTGCTCCGAGGACACACACCTAGAAGAAGACAGCGGGTGAAGGTTCAGGCTGCTGGCCCGGTGGCTTCTTGCTCCCCTGCCCCTCCTGCAGCTCTGCTCCTTGGGACAATTGGTCATTTTCTCTCAATTCCCATTTCTGTTTGTCCTTCCTAGCCTCCCCACTTCTGGCCCACGGAGTGAGGGACTCCCCTTGCTGCAAAAAGGGGGTGGGGGAGAGGAAGGGGACAGTCCCTCCCCCCTACCATGGGGTGTGGAGTGGTGGAGAAGAGGGAAAGGGCGCTCAGCTCTTCTGCTCTCCCGAGAATTCAGGAGAATTTCAGCTCTTGCAGGGCCCCTGCTGTGATGCAAAGAAGCGATGTTTAGGCAAATTTATAAGCCTTGAGTCTTAGCCAGTGTGCCTGCTTATCAGTGTCAGGCCTGGGCTTAGGGCCAAGCTCCACTACTCACTCTTTTTTTTTCTTTTTTTGAGAGGTTTTATCGTTATTTTTTTCTGTTTTGTTTGTTGTTTTTTGGCCATGCCGTGCCACATTCAGGATCTTAGTTCCCCAACCGGGGATCAAACCCGTGCCCCCTGCGTGGGGAGGGCAGAGTCTTGATTCCTGGTTGAACGGGAGTCCCTACTCACTCATTCTGAGTCCCTTCCTCCTGGTCCATCTCTGCAAAACAGAGCAGAGAGATGGATAAGGAGATGGCCAAACACCCATGACTTCACGCCTTCTACCTGCTTCAGGCAAGGACAGCCCCAGGACAAAAGGACAGGAGGTCTGCGCCTTCACCTGGTCCCCCCTCCAAGGAGAGAGGGGGCTGTCCTCCAACACAGTTTGGCCTGTCCTGCCCACTCGTCAGCATGCTCCAGGAGGTCTGGTCCATCTGGGACAGGTGTGAGTGCTAAGTCACTTAGTCTTTGCGACCCCAAGGACTATAGCCCGCCAGGCTCCTCTGTCCATGGGATTCTCCAAGCAAGGGTATTGGAGTGGGTTGCTGTGCCCTCCTCCAGGGGATCTTCCTGACCTAGGGATCAAATCCGCATCTCTTACGTCTCCTGCATTGGCAGGCGCGTTCTTTACCACTAGAGCAGAACACTGAGACCCAAAAGACAGCGTGATTAAGACAACGTGCTTCTTGTGCACTCCCAGGAGGCCTGCCTCTGGGCTGAGAGTCTTCTTGGGAGTCACAATCTTAGTCCCTGAGCTTGCAGGACTCAGAAATAGCCCATGAAAAACTCCGGGAGCTGGACCTTCTGAGCACCCTGCTCCTGGGTGCCCAATGAGCTGCAGAGGGACTTGGTTGACTGGGGACTCAGGCAAGAGGCCAGAGTCTCTGGCTTAGGGGAGGAACTGCAGTTTGGGGCAAAGGAATAGGAACTCTTCGCTGAGTAGAAATGGAAAAATTTGTCTCGGTCAGTGACAAAACACACCCTTTGTTCTTATTTGTTTTCACCTCAGAGCTCTGCAGAGTCCCTGAGGAAGTGAGGGGGGAGGGCCGGGGGTCAGAGAAGGGCCTGAAATAAATGGGCCTTGTGGTCTCTTGTCAGCGGCAGGCCCGGGGCCACGGAAAAGGGGAGACAGCGGGAGAGTGGGGGTGGGGGAGAGGAAGGGGGAGGGGAGTCGCGCCTGCGGCCCCTATGGACCCCCTTCCTCCACCCCCACGTGGTAGGCAGGGGCTGGGATGTTCTACGAGCAAGAGGTGTGGCTCGGTTTTCAGGCTTAGTCCAGACGCTGCAGAAGGTGACCCCAGACTCGGCAGTCCTTGGGGTTGGGGACCCTTCCTGAGTCGAGGCTCCACATCCCCCATCACACGGAGACCTCCCCAGGCCAAGCCACTGGACTAGGGACTGTGCAGGATAAGGGTCGCTTGGTCAGTCTGAGAGCAGCGTCTCCACCAACGGGGGGCTTCCCGGGGCCAAGGCTGTGTCTCCTTCACCAGTTCAGGGTCTTCCCGGAGAAGGGCCCATCTCCCCATCCAAAGGGTCCCCAGGGCCAGCCCCAGGCTCTGCATTAGCTGTGACTGACGCAGCCTCTCTGGGTGGCAGGCAGCAAGTGGTACAAACGGCATCTCTCCTACCGCCTGGTGAACTGGCCCCAGCACCTGCCCGAGCCCGCGGTCCGGGGGGCCGTGCGTGCTGCCTTCCAGCTGTGGGGCAACGTCTCGGCGCTGGAGTTCTGGGAGGCCCCAGCCACAGGCCCCGCTGACATCCGCCTTGCTTTCTTCCAAGGGGACCACAACGACGGGCTGAGCAACGCCTTCGATGGCCCAGGTGCTGACACCGAGCCTCTCTCCTACAGGGCAGGAGGGAAACCCCCAACTGGGAGAGGCAATCTGGAGAGAAGGCAGTGGAGGGTTCCCTCCTCCCTTAGGCTTGGCCAGGCTGCAGCCCCCTCCAGGGAACCCTCAGTCTTCCCACCTGTAGAATGGGAACATGGTCCCTACTCTCTCAGGTACCACATGGCTGAAGGGTTGGTCACATGATGTTCTGCATGGAAAGTGTTTTGCAAACTCTGAGGAGTATTATCTCTACTGGGAGAGCCTCCTGGGGCCCTGTCCTCCATACTCTGCCTCTTGTCAGGCCGGTGCCTCTCTCGTTCTCCAGGAGTGGATGTTCCCTCAGGCCAAGGCTCTAAAAACACGTGGAGGCCACCACAGCCCCACCCCTGCTCTCCCAGCATCCACTGCTCAGTCACTGATGCAGGGCAAGGGACATTCTATCCCCTCCATGCCAACTGCTTCATACACTCACAGCCCAGACTCTTCTGTTTGGCCCCCAAACTAAAGGCTTACTGCCCTTTAGTTATAAACTGCCCTCATCCCGGTCTGCCCAGCACTGGCCTTCATGACCTGAATACAGGTTATCTGTGTATCTCCTCTCCACTAGGGAGGCAAGGAGACCTCATTAGACCCCTTCAGGACTTAAGCCCTTGTGTGGCCTGGGAGCTTGGGCCCCTACCTCCCCTGCACCCTCCTACTTTCCATCAAGCCCACTCTGAGCAAAACCCACTTCAAAGCCCTGCTCCTGGGACTCAGGGTAGGACTGGGAGAAATCCAGGCTTTACAAGAATCCACATGTACCACTCACATGTGCTTGCATGTAACTCCCTTCACCCATAATATCGCCATGAGACGCTGATAGCCGTACCCAGGTAGAGCCTGGTTGCTAAGACAGCAATGGACTGGGAGTCAGCTCTCTGATTTGAAACTGGTGTTCGTTTGAGTTTATGTCTTCTCCCTTTGAAACCTGCCCATCTGTCTTCCAGGATCATGGTGAGGGTTACACAGTAAGGGCTTATGTGGCTCAGAACAACTTGAGGCATGTTCAAAATTAGAAGCAAGTATCCCTCCTACTTTGGCTTCCCAGTTGGCACTAGAGGTAAAAAAAACCCACCTGCCAATCCAGGAGCTATAAGAGACGTGGGTTTGATCCCTGCCAGGAAGATTCCCTGGAGGAGGGCATGGCAACCCACTCCAGTGTTCTTGCCTGGAGAATCCCATGGACAGAGGAGCCTGGCGGGCTACAGTCCATAGGGTAACAAAGAATCAGACACGACTTAGCACGTGCCCGTGCCCATGCGCGCGCGCGCGCACACACACACACTCCTCCTCAAGGCAGCTCTCCATGCCCCAGGAGGTTCCCTCTAATGGCAACCTCCCAACTTTTGTTGGGAGGCCTCCCTTAACTCATTGTTGGGAGTCCCTGCTGGCCTGGGTTCCAAGAAGGCCATGTCAGAAGGACTTTCAATGGGCTTCTAAGCCAGCATCATTGCAGTACTGTTTGCTGACCCTTGGAGAAAGTGAATTCTGAAGGGGTAGGGCTCTAGAAACTACAAAACTGCATCTGGGCCCTGCTATAAGCTTGAGAATGACTGATCCAGCCCATCTACCTCTGCTCACGCCTATTACAAGCAGGGAAGCAGAGACCCACAGAGGGCCCTGGCAGAGGGAAGGCAAGAATAAATGAACGCAAGTATTGTTTTTCTTTAATTTTTCTTTTATTTTTTGGCTGCACTCAGGGGCATGCAGGCTCTTAGTTACCTTAGTTCTCTGACAGGAATCAAATCCTAACCAGTGGACTGCCAGGGAATTCCCCTATATATACTTCTTAATAAAGAAGCCTATCAGTTCAGTTCAGTCGCTCAGTCCTGTCCAACTCTTTGCGACCCCATGAATCACAGCACGCCAGGCCTCCCTGTCCATCACCAACTCCCGGAGTTCACTCAAACTCATGTCCAAAGAAGCCTATGCTGCTGCTGCTAAGTCACTTCAGTCGTGTCCGACTCTGTGCGACCCCATAGACGGAAGCCCACCAGGCTCCCCCGTCCCTGGGATTCTCCAGGCAAGAACACTGGAGTGGGTTGCCATTTCCTTCTCCAATGTGTGAAAGTGGAAAGTGAAAAGTGAAAGTGAAGTCGCTCAGTCGTGTCCGACCCTTAGCGACCCCACGGACTGCAGCCTACCAGGCTCCTCCATCCATGAGATTTTCTAGGCAATAGTACTGGAGTGGCTTGCCATTGCCTTCTCCGAAAGAAGCCTATACCTCCCCATAAACACACCCAGCACCCAGATGAAGAAACAACATTACCAATACCCCAGAAGTCTCATTACGCCCCCTTCTGGGGTAACCACTGATCCCTAATCCTAGATCTCTTCGAAAATAAGTAGTAGTTATTACCCACAGCTGGCTCTAAGTATTACATGTGACATACACATGCACTGTGTGGTGTGCTCAGTCGTGTCTGACTCTTTGCGACCCCATGGAATGTAGTCCTTCAGGCTCCTCTGTCCATGGGGATTCTCCAGGCAAGAACACTGGAGTGGGTTGCCATGCCCTTCTCCAGGTGATCTTCCCCGCCCAGAAATCGAACCCATGTCTTTTAGGTCTCCCGCATTGGCAGGCGGGTACTTTAGCACCACCTGGGAAACCATATGGGCTGTACATACATCCCTTTTTAATCTTCAGAACAGCCCCACGAGGATCGACTCTCTTAGTCAACATTCTCATTTCTCGGATCTAAAAGCTAAGACACAAAGGCCTTAAGCTATCTGCCCAGGTCACGGCAGCTAGGATAAGTGGTTAAAACCAGGACTGCAAGCCGGGCAGTTTGGCCCCATGCTCTTTGCACACCACGCTGCCTCCGAGGCGTCCAGACTCACAGCCTAGTCATCTGTTCGTTGGTCCACACTTCCGCCTCTGCCAGACTCAATTAGGAGGGAAATCACCCATCAGAAAAGCCCCCACACCCACGCCAGCGGCGTTTGCGCGGGGGCAGTGCGCGGCGGGGGCGGGGGTCGGAGCCGCCGGCCGCCCCTGACCCGCCTCGCCGCCTGCAGGGGGCGCCCTGGCGCACGCCTTCCTACCCCGCCGCGGGGAAGCGCACTTCGACCAAGACGAGCGCTGGTCCCTGAGCCGCCGGCGCGGCCGCAACCTGTTTGTGGTGCTGGCGCACGAGATCGGCCACACGCTCGGCCTGACCCACTCGGCCGCGCCGCGCGCGCTCATGGCGCCCTACTACAAGAGGCTGGGCCGCGACGCGCTGCTCAGCTGGGACGACGTGCTGGCCGTGCAGAGCCTGTATGGTGAGACCCTGCGGCGCGCACGCCCCTGCGCCCCTACCCCTCACCCGCCCCGGACCCCCAAGGCTCGGACGCCGGCTCTTCAAATAGGATTCCCCCCTCCTAAGCGCAGGAAACTTGCTTCCCCATCCCTGGTCCTTTCCGATCTGCAGCTTCAGGCTCCCCTCAAAGAAAAACCTCATCTCCCGCTCCGCTGCCTCCCTGCGCCGGGTCTCTAGCATCCCGACCCATTCCTGGGCACAGCTCTCCTCTGCGTTCCAATTGTCTGTTCCTGCCCAACCCCCGGGCCGCGCAGTTCCTCTCATACGCCTCCACCAACACCCCACCCCACCCCCATTATTCCTGCTCCCAGCTCCAGTGGCTCTTTTCGAAACTTTTGCCTCCAGGACGTTGATGTCCACTCTTCCCACCCAACCCCCCGGCCCCTCGCCCCTGAGCCTGGGTCTCTGCCTGGCGGTGGACTTAGACAAGGTCTTCCCGAGAATGAACTGACTCCTGCTCCTGCCCGGAGACTTATCTGGACCAAAGGCCTGCCTCGGCCTGGGGGGCTGCGTCCCTGAATTCATGGGGGCAGTGGACAGGGCCAGGATCCGTGGGATCAAGTCTCCATTTCATATCAGACTAGCAGTTGCTCATGGGCAAAGCATTTCCTCTGTTAGAATCCTCAATTTTACCTTAAAAAAAAGGAGGGGGGAATAATTTAGGCTCTGCGACTTCACTTTCACTTTTCACTTTCATGCATTGGAGAAGGAAATGGCAACCCACTCCAGTGTTCTTGCCTGGAGAATTCCAGGGACGGGGGAGCCTGGTGGGCTGCCGTCTGTGGGGTCGCCCAGAGTCGGACACGACTGACGCGACTTAGTAGCAGCAGCCACAGCTTACCCCCACAGGGCTGTTGTTCTAGTGCCTATGAACATGCTTTGAAGCCCAAGAAATCTACACAAGCATAATAATAGCAGCTGATATTTCATGAGTGTCTACCATAGGCCAGACACTTACACACCCAAGAAGTAAGTATCTTTTTATCCACAAATGAAGAGAATGGGGCTCAGAAAGTTTAGATAACTTGTCCAAGGTCACACAGCTAGGAAGGTGCAGACCAGGATTCAGGAACGAAGGCCAAATTCTAAGCTTGTCGAACTCTGCCTCATTCTCACAAGTGAAGTGCAGTGATGTAATTATCACTGCTGTCATCATCACAGCCTGGGCCCCTGAACTCTGCACTCCTACTATCTGCATTGTCCAGGACTCAACACCAACAACCAACAACTCTTAACCCGCACCACCCACCCCACCCCCCCCACCCCCCCCCCCCCCGCTCTCCTTCCCTGCACCTGTCAGATAATGAAATGAACCAAGGGGGAGGTCTTGAGCTCTCAACACCTCCCCCAACCAGTGTGTGTTCTTTCCTGCTTCCCTCCTCCTCCTCCCCCTACCAAGGGAAGCCCCAGGGGGGCTCAGTGGCCATCCAGCTGCCGGGAAAGCTGTTCACTGACTTTGAGGCCTGGGACCCCCTCAGACTCCAGGGAAGGCGCCCGGAAACCCGAGGTCCTAAATATTGCCATTCTTCCTTCGATGCCATCACTGTAGGTAAGATGGTCCCACCGGTGCCTCGCTTTCTTCTTTCCTCCCCCCAGCATCTCCAGGGATCTCCGGAACTGAAGTACAAGGTTGGGAGGGTGGCAATTATAAAATCCAGAAATCCCAAGTCACAAGCATTCCTCAGGGTAGCAAGCCCACGCCAAGCAAAACCCTGCTCCCTCCTGCACTTTCCCTTCTGTCCCAGCTGTGCACACGGCATCCTCTCTGCTGGGTCCGCTCTCATCAGTTTGGGAAACTGGGCTCTAGGGAAGCACCTTCCTTCCAGAGGCTGACGGTCACTGCTCAACTCTCTCTTGGCTCGGGGCAGACGGACAACAGCGCCTGTACGTTTTTCAAGAGAACCAGTTCTGGGAGGTGACAGCCGACGGCAACGTCTCAGAGCCCCGCCCACTGCGGGAAAGGTGGGCGGGGCTGCCCCCCCACATCGAGGCTGCAGCCGTGTCATTGGAGGATGGAGACTTCTACTTCTTCAAAGGTACCAACCCTGGGGCAGAGGAGAAAATTAAGTCCTAGAGGGGGAGGAATCTACCCAAGGTCAAAAGAGGGAAGGAGTCTCGATTGCCATCTGAACCTGCGGCCCCAGGAACTCGTCGAGGAGATTCCTCTAGTGATGGATTGGGAGGCACAGGTGCCAAGGTTGTCCCAGGAGAGAGGGTGGAAGCGTTTCAGAGACGAGGGAGGCAGAGGACAGCTCTGACCTCTGCAATACAGCACAAGAATGAACCTTCTGTAGAAGCCTAGCTGTGTGAGGCTGGGCCTGTCACTTAACTCATTGTTGTTCAGTAGCCAAGTCATGTCCAGCTGTTTGTGACCCCATGGACTGCAGCCCGCCAGGCTTCCCTGTCCTTCACTATCCCCCAGAGTTTGCTCAAACTCATGTCCATTGAGTAGGTGATGCCATCCAACCATCTCCTCTTCTGTCATCCGCTTCTCCTGCCCTCGATATTTCCCAGCATCAGGGTCTTTTCCGATGAGTCAGCTCCTCGCATCAGGTGGCCAAAGTATTGGAGCTTCAGTTTCAGCATCAGTCCTTCCAGTGAATATTCGGACTGATTTCCATTAGGATGGACTGGATGGATCTCCTTGCAGTCCAAGGGACTCTCAAGAGTCTTCTCCAGCACCGCTCTTGGAGCTTGAATTTGTTGAATGGGGAAGAGAATCCCTCAGCCTTGTTGGGAAAGGAGGATTAAAAGGACATAATGTCTGAGGAATGTGCAGTATATGACATGAGAAAAGTGTTTATTCATTGGTTCGACCAATCCTGAGTGCCTTCTGCACACTGGGTTGGAGGTGTTGGGATACTGTAGTGATCGAAACAAAAACCCCAGCCCTTACAGAACTGTTGGTAGTAATGACCTTGGAGAAAGCCCTTGGCCTTGCCGGAAGTCCTTACTCACCCGGGAGGGGGCGTGCTTCCCGGCAGCGGTGGGGAGGGTCCTTCAGCACTCCCGGCCCTCTGCTGACACCTGCTGGAAGTTGAGGCCACAGCAGTTCCTCCTCTGCGGTTTATCACTGATCTGTTTTGCATACTAACCACCTGGGGCTCCAATTTGATGGGGAGTAGGGGCGTGGAGGGACAGGGGTGGGGTACAGAACCAGAGGACGAGAGCCACCAACTCACCCTGGCTCTTCCAACATCCCACAGGGAGTCGATGCTGGAGGTTCCGGGGCCCCAAGCCGGTGTGGGGCTCCCCACAGCTGTGCCGGGAGGGGGGCCTGCCTCGCCACCCCGATGCTGCCTTCTTCTTCCCTCCTCTGCGCCGCCTCATCCTCTTCAAAGGCACTCGCTACTACGTGCTGGCCCGAGGAGGGCTGCAAGTGGAGCCCTACTACCCCCGAGGCCTGCAGGACTGGGGCGGTGTCCCCGAGGAGGTCAGTGGCGCCCTGCCCAGGCCCGACGGCTCCATCATCTTCTTCAGAGATGACCGCTACTGGCGCCTGGACCAGGCTAAACTCCAGACAACCACCTCAGGCCGCTGGGCCACAGAGCTGCCCTGGATGGGGTGCTGGCACGCCAACTCAGGGGGCGCCCTGTTCTGAAGACACCTCCCACCTCTTAGTGAGTGCCTTCATGGCCAATGTGTGTCCCCTGCCCCAAGGGCAGACAAGCCTCTGAGCCTCCCCGCAGAAGCCCAGGCAAGAAAGGTGGTCTGCGTTTGTTCCCTGGAGGATGTGTTTGTGCTGTCAAGACATTGCATTCGGGATCTCATTTCCCAAAACCCTTTCGCACTGCAGGAGAACTGCGGAGTCTTAACCACTGGACCACCAGGGAAGTCCCAAGACATTGACCATTGTGGGATCAACTCAATGAGAAGCTAAAAAGGGTCCCAGAGCCCATGGCCCTTTCCCCAGGGACTCATTCCTCCCCAGGCCTTGGGGATTTTGTCTCTGCCCCAAAGGTGCAGTTTCTGTCCCCAAGGCCACAGCACTGGACAACCAGGAAGGTTGCCAAACTCAGCGGAGAAGTTGGGACACTTTCCCAGACTGTCCCTTCCCCTCAGGACCTCCTGACTTGGTCCCTAGAGAACTGTGTCTTATTTAATCAGAGGCCCTGCCTGCAGGAAGCTTGTGTGGTTTGGGTACCTGAGTCTCAATCCTCAGGAGTCAGGACCCAGAACAAGGAGACCAATGCAGACCTGCTGGGCCCTGTTCTTTTTTTTGGCGGGGGAGGGTTGGAATAAAGAGGTGCCCTCAGCCAGTGGACCTGGAGCAGGGGAGCAGCTTCCTTGGACCAGTGTCCAGTGAAAGCAGGTGGGCGTGGATGCTGGGGAAGGGGCAACATGTTCTCCTTTGTCTTATCCGGGCCCAGTGTATATCCCAGTGTGCTGAGATGGGGAGAGAAGGCCTGCTGCTCTCTTCAAAAAGCAAAATGTCCATCGCCCACTCACCCTCCAGGCCAGATGGAGAACCCTGTGTGGCCGCAGGACGACAGGGGCCTCTCTGGAGGTCCGGCTGCTGCAGGCGCTGGGGGCCTCTGCAGACTGGCAGAGCCCCGGTGCTCACAATGGCCCCGTTGTCCTGGCCACACACGAAGCATTCCAGGAGCTCCCTCTAGCCGGCCAAGAATAGCTGGGATTCCTGGAGAAGGACCCAGCTCCCCTGCCTCCCTGTCTCCAGTCTCAGCAGGCTTCTGGGGCTAACTCTCTAGTCCTGCGCGCTCCACACCTGCCAGGGCCTCCTTGGCGCACACACTGACCGCGGTCAGAGCGGCCTTCCCGCGGGAGGGGAGGAAGGTCCGGCCAGCTTCAGCCCTCAGCTCCCAGTGGGCACTCCTGGCGCGGAGCCTGCCTTTTTTCTTCTCGGCGCGCGGTGGGGAGAATGGCCTTTGACTGCCCTTGGCTGCAAGGACTTGGCTCCGCCCGGAGCTGCAGGGAGGAGGCTCTCCGCCTGCCCTTTTCCCTCTGGCTTGAACCCGAGGAAAGGGCAAGGAGGGTTGATGTTTATCACGCTCACCAGGGTCCTCACCCCTCCAGGCACTGACACTTGGATCAGAGGCTTTATTGGAGGATTTGAGGGGAGGAGCAAGTTTCCCAGAGGGAGTTATTTACTTAAGGAGATGCCTCTGCCCACCGGGCCAGAAGGAATCTGAAATACCCAAGAGACAAGTGAGAGGGCTGTGGGCAGGGGACGGGAGTCAGGTGGGTAACGGGCACCGCGTGCTGACCAGGGAGGCTCTTGTTGCAGGAACGGACCTCCAGGTGATGATGTTGGGCTCCGCACTGATGACAGGTGGGGCCGCCCCATCGGGGATGCGCCTGCTGGTTTGCGCCAAGAGGGGGGGCGCCCTGGAAGGGCGGCTCTCCGGCACGTGATCGATGTCGGGGAAGAGAGGGGAGGGTTGCGGGCAGCTGGGATGGAGGCGAGGATGGAGGGCTACAGAGGCCGGGAGTGGTGGGGTTGGGGTTGGCGCTCAGGGGCCGCTGTGGGCAGGCCGCGCCTTCCCCAGGTCCGGGTGCTCCAGAACGCAATGCGCCACGTAGCTCGGCGAGCTGTGCAAGTTCCTGCACTTCTTGCAGAAAAGGATCTCGCAGCGCGCGCAGCCCCCGCTGCGCGGCCGCCGCCGGGGCGTCTCCAGCACGCAAGGCTCCTCGGGAGGGCTCCGCTTCCTGCGGGCGGGGACCGGGGCGCTCAGGGCACCGCGCCGGGCGCCCCGCGCATCCCGCCCCCGCCGCGGGGCGCGCCCTCACCTGTCGGCCGGCGCGGCTAGGCCGCCGAGCAGCGCCAGGGGGCTGAACCACCCCCAGAAGCCGCTGTCGGCGCGCCGCAGCAGCGCCACCTGCTGGGTGCTGGACTCCTGGCGCAGCGGGTAGTACGACACCGAGCCCCGCTCACGGCCCTCGCCGCCCTCCGCCTCCCCGCCGGCCTTGGCCTCGCCCTCGGCCGCGCTCTCCTCCGGCGGCCTCTCCTCGTCCGACTCCGACTCCGATTCCGACTCCTCCTCCGCGGCTTCGGCCTCCGCCTCTGCCTCCCTGGCCCGGGGCTCCTCCAGCTCCTTCTTCCTCCACAAGGGGGCCTTCACGCCTGCACGGGTGTTGGGGGGTGGGAGAGATCAGTGAAGGGCCTTCCCTGGTACCCTGACTGTGGCGCCTAACCCGACCCCCAAAAAAAGGCAGGCGCCCGAAGGACGTGCGTGAGATGCGCGGGGCCAGCAAGATTCCAAGAGAGGGTTTCCAGAGTGTGCAGGATTTTCTGGGCAAAGAGGGGCCTGATTTCCTAGGTTCCTGAACTTCCCAGCTGAAGAAGGTTCGGGGCAAGTCTGGTCGCTTCTGTCAAGCTCCGTTTCCCCATCTGTAAAATGGAGAGGAAACAGTGCCCATCTCAAGAGTTACTGAAAAGCAGGTATCAGATGGAGTTTGTGTGAAGCGCCTGGCCCAGGGCTGGGGCGTGGAGGGGGAAGCCAGCAACAAGCAAGTGCAATGAGGCATGAGCCCGGGAATGGTGGTTCATTGTCCGCTTCCTTCTAATTGGCCCGGGGTGGGGACTGATGTCTGTGCAGCAGTCAAGAATCAGGACGTGCCCCGATTGGAATTTTAATAGGTGGTTATCTATATTTTGTTTTCTGCATGGAACGGGATTTCCTTCTTCAAAATGGGCCTTGCCTTAAGAAAGCCCAGCGTCACTTGCGATGGGGTAGGCAAGCAGGAGAGCGCACAGCGCCTCTGCACGATTAGGAAAGGGCGCCTCCGATGCGCAGAACAATCCAGAAAAGTGGCCGGTATGGGCGGACTAAGTGGAAATCCACCCCTACCCCCCCCCCACACACACACATGCCGGGAAGACCAATTAGGAAAAGGCTTCTATTCTTCCTTCCAGGCTTGACCCCAACCTTGCCGGTTGGATTTCAGCCACCCCTGATCCTCCCCCTTGCTGTTCAGGGCACAAACTCCACAATCCCAAGCAGCAGTCCTGGCAGGCGGGAAGTTCCTGGGCTGACCTGAAAGTAACCTACCAGGAGGTGTCCACCACTCATTCAGCAGACACAGGCCCAGCCCCACCGTGCACCCTGCGGTCTGCTGGATCTGGGGAGCTAGACTTGCAAGGAAAAAAAAAGGAGGAGGGCAGGGAAGACACAGCTCCTGGGGTTTTCCCTAGAAAGGTCTAGAAAATTTTCCATTGATCCCTGCCCATCTTGTCTAAAGAGGCTGGAAACAGGGGAATGATAATAAAGTTAGTGTTCCAGCCCACATGGACTGAACACCAACTGCATGTAGTCACCTGGCTAACCACATCATGTCCTGCTGCTTCCTGACACTGTCTGGTAGGTGATGAGGCAGGTAAGAGAGGGGCCTTTGAATTTCAGCCAAGACTTTTGAAAGCTTTCCAAAAAGAAAGTTTTTTCAGAGATTCTACCAGTTCTTGGTATTGCTATAGGTGGAGAAACAAGATCCACCGTATTTTTTTTTTTCTGGCCAAGCCACATGGCTTGTGGGATCTTAGTTCCCAGATCAGGGATCAAATCTGTGCCCCCTGCAGTGGAAGTACAGAGTCCTAACCACTGGCCTCCCAGGCAGTCCCCAAGTTCAACTGTAATTTTATTTAGGAAAACACATTTAGACTTCTGACTGTGAAAGGCCAGACCTAGGGCACAGCCAGGAAGGGGTGCTGGGGATATGTGGGAAGGATGAGGAATTGGAGAGGGAGGTTGGGGCTTTGGGGGACAGGCTGTGGAGCTTGAACTCTGTCCTTCAGCAGTTGGGAAGCCTCTGGATATCTTGACACAGGGATGTGCTCAGAGCATCCTTCAGGATGTTTCCTCTCACAGAAGGAGACAGACAGAGACCCATGTAGGAGTCATTACAGTGGTCCAGGTCAGAGAAGACGAAGATCCAAACAGCAACAGATGAAGATGAGAGAGATGTCAAGAATATTCAGAAAAGAGAGAGGAGAGGGCTTGTATATGGATGGGTAACTGAGAAAAGGCTGGACTTCTACTCTGGGGTTGCCATGGTGATGAGCTTGTTGGTCCACCCTGGGGTCAAGAGACCCGTCCTGCAGCCCCACTCACCGTGTTTATCCATTCTCCCCAAAGTCGTGATGCCCTCTTCCCCTGATCAGGCAGAGGGATGGGACAGAGTTCCCATAGAGCTTGGTCTGGTCTCTAGGGCCTCTGCTGGATTACAAGGGGGCGGGGCTAGAATCTCAGCTGCCCATAGGATTCCACCCGCAGAATAACTGCCTTTTCTAGAACTTTCATTCCAAACCCAACCTTCTCTCTTGGGAAGGTATTAAAAGGGACAGAGAGTAACTTTGGGGCTTTCCAAGTGGCACTAGTGGTAAAGGACCCGCCTGCCAATGCAGGAGACATAGTGGAACGGTTCCATCCCTGTGTCAGAAAGATCCCCTGGAGGAGGGCATGGAAACCCATTCCAGTATTCTTGCCTGGAGAAGCCCATGGACAGGGGAGGCTGGTGAGCTACACACAGTCCACAGGGTCGCAAAGAGTCGGACTCACGCACACAGGTACAGAGTGACTTTGGCCCCCCACAGACTGGGGTCAATTCCCAGCTCTACCACATAAATGTAAAATCTGAGTGTTAGTAAATTATCTTTCTGACCCTCTGTCTCTTTTTCTGTGTGTCAGAGTCATGCAGTACCAGAGTTTAACCTGGCCCACTGAAAACACGTAAAGCATTATGTCTATCGGCATCACTATTTTCTCCCCTTCCCTTTCAGTTCAATCCCCATCCTTCCTCATCCCTGCTCCCTACCCCACCCACCTCCAGCTCATTGCCTTAGCTCCAAGGAGCAGAGGACACAGGTGTCAAGTTATAGGAAGCAGGGCTTGGGTAAGAGCCAGGGGTAGCTTCTGGGTGTTCGGTATGTGTGTGTGAAAGCTGGGGCTCAGGAAAGGAACAAAATAGAAACCTGGGAAACTCCTTTGCCCGGCCCGACAGTGGGGTGTGGTAGCAGAGTCAGTGGTATTCAGAGGGGCAGAGGATGCAAGCCCAGGTCTGGAGAGCCTGCATCTGATGTGATACAGTTGCTGAAGTCAAGGAGATCCCAGTCTGTTAGGGGAACATGACATGGTGCTCCAACCAGGTCTGAAGTGGGGGCATGGGTCTCTTCCTTCAGGCATCTCCCAGTTTGGTGGAGGCAGTTTGGTGGGATGTAGAACAAAGAGGGCAGACCAGCCTCCAAGAATCTCGAGGGGGTAACACTGTGAAGAACTGTAAAGAATCTAAAATTTTACCCTATGTGCCAGCTAGCAAGTTAACCCACTGTATTTTTCTAGGTGCTGGCAAAACACACGAGACTCTTGGGTTAGAGATAAAAGACCTCATTAGTGATGGCGCAGCAGCCTCGGCATACCTGTGTCATTTTCTCTTGGCCCACTGTCCCACGGGTGCTAGATAAGTACCTGCATATGCAGTGGTTTGCATTATAAGAGGAACCTGAGCTTAGGGAACCCTAATTTTTTTATACTGGGTAGTAACCAAACCTGTCTTTTACTCCGGAAGAAGACACTGTATCTTCCAAGGTTTTTCACTGTATAAACACCTTTGAAACACCTCTGCTTGTTCAGTTCAGTTCAGTTCAGTCGCTCAGTCGTGTCCGACTCTTTGCGACCCCATGAATCGCAGCACGCCAGCCTCCCTGTCCATCACCAGCTCCCGGAGATCACTCAAACTCATGTCCATCGAGTTGGTGATGCCATCCGTCCATCTCATTCTCTGTTGTCCCCATCTCCTCCCACCCCCAATCCCTCCCAGCATCAGAGTCTTTTCAAGTGAGTCAACTCATTGCATGAGGTGGCCAAAGTATTGGAGTTTCAGCTTCAGCATCAGTCCTTCCAATAAACACCCAGGATTGATCTCCTCTAGAATGGACTGGTTGGATCTCCTTGCAGTCCAAGGGACTCTCAAGAGCCTTCTCCAGCACCACAGTTCAAAAGCATCAATTCTTTGGCGCTCAGCTTTCTTCACAGTCCAACTCTCACATCCATACATGACCACGGGAAAAACCATAGCCTTGACAAGACGGACCTTGGTTGGCAAAGTAATGTCTCTGCTTTTTAATATGCTATGCTTGGAAGACATGCAAAAAATAGGAAAGACCCATGGACAACGGTCTTCTCCCCAAACCTGAATATTCTTACATTTACTAAAGGAGCTTATAGCCACCTTGGTTCTCTTTTTTAAATTTATTATTTATGGCTGTGCTGGGTCTTTGGTGCCGCGCCCAGGCTCTCTTTAGTTGCAGCAAGTAGGGGGGCTACTCTTCCTTGCAGAGCAGAAGCTTCTCCTTGCAGTGACTTCTCTTGTTGCAGAGCACAGGCTCTAGGGAGCACAGGCTTCGGTAGTTTGGCCTGCTGGCTTAGTTGCCCCGCAGCATGGAGGATCTCAGTTCACAGACCAGGGATTGAACTTATATCCCCTGCATTGGCATTGCCAGAAAGATTCCCAACCACTGGACCACCAGGGAAGCCCCTAGCCACCTTGGTTCTTGATTGGAAAGTTCAAAAGCTTACTCTGTCTAATTTAAAGAGCAGTGAGAGCTCACAGAATGGCTGGAAGACTTGACAGGTTCTCTCTTTGGGGCTGGGCCCATCTTCCCTAACTTCAAGAAAACTCTACCCATGAATAATACCTACACAAAATAGGATCCTATTAGCAAGAAAGGAAAAGAAACAGCTCCTCTGTCTTGGGGGTAACCAGCCTCTAGAATGGCTCCCAATGACCCTTGTCGCCTGGTAGTCACGCTGTTGTAGCCCCTTCCCATACGAAATAAGGCCGACCTGGGTCATTGATAGGATGTTGTGGGAAGTGACGGAGTGCGACTTTCAAGGCTACGTAATAAAAGACCCTGTGGCTTCTGTCTTGCTCCGTCTCTCTGGAGAAAGCCCACTGTCATGTCATGATGACACTCAGTCAACCCCATGGAAAGGTCCATCCATATACTGAGGGACTCAGGCCTCCTACCAGCTTCAGTTTTCTTATTCCCTCATCCATGAAATGGGTACAGCAATCATTATCTTGATGCCTTTAGAAGGTAACTGAAAGAAAATTACTTTCCAAAAGGTAAAGCAAAGTCCTATACAGAGACCCTATTTCCCTCTTCCTCATATTCTACCTGTCATTGCTACTCCTGAGATATATCAAGTATCCTCCTGCCTGGAGTTTTTTTTGGGTTGTCTGTTTGTCACAGCACAAGGCTTCAGGATCTTCGTTCCCCAAGCAGGGGTTGAACCCTGGGCCCCCGCAGAGGAAGTGCTGAGCTCTAACCACTGGACCACCAGGGAATTCCCCCACCTGGAGCATTTGCCCTGGCTGTTCCTTCTGCCAGGGTACCCTTCCAGCAGACATCTGCAGGGCTTGCTTCCTCGCTTCTCTCAAGTCCCTGCTCAAATATCACCGTATCAGTGAAGTCTTTCCTAGCCACCTTATAGAAAATCCCCCACCCCCACCCCATCTCCTGTACTCTTTCTGTTTTCTCCCTGGTATTTATCACCATCTGACTCACCACAGATTCATATGTTTATCTATCATCCATCACCCACCATCATGTAAGCAGCCTCCGTCAGGACGGAGGCTTCACTTACAGCTACATGAAAAGTGAAAATGTGAGTTGCTCAGTCTGACTCTTTGAGACCCCACGGAATATAGCCCACCAGCCTCCTCAGTTCATGGAATTCTCCAGACAAGAATACTGGAATGGGTAGCCGTTCCCTTCTCCAGGGGATCGTCCCGACCCAGGGACCAAACCCAGGTCTCCCACATTGCAGGCAGGTTCTTTACCGTTTGAGCCACAAGGGAAGCCCCTACAGCTACATCCTCACGCACTATAATAGCGCACGGCACACAGCAGGTCTGCAGGAAATATTGTTGAATGCATGCATCCCTGTGGCCATGGAGGAGGAACTGTGGCTGACAGCCCGCTCTGGAGGAGTCATGTGGGTAGAGTGGGGGATGGAGCGGGTTCTCCAGAGAAGGCGGGGATCACGGCACACAGCCAGAGCTGCTGGATGAAGCTGGGACCCCTCAGTCCTGACAGTCGGAGACTTCCCACATCCACGAATCCTCTCTTCCTCACAACGCCCCCGAGAGGGAGATATTATCATTCCCATTTCACAGGTGAGGCAAACAAAGGCACAGAAAAGACAGTATGTGAAGGTCACAAGGGGATTCAGGAAAGAGTCCAAGCCAGACTCGTGGCTCTGGACTCCATGGCTGTGTCTATTTCACCACTACAAGACAGTGCTCACTGAACTCTGAGGGGCACGGCACCTGCTGGCCCTGCTCCCCTCCTCCCATTTCCCAAAAGCCTCTACCGGGGTTGACCAAGGGAGCCATAAGCCAGCCCCAGCCTCTTCTTGGCTCCTTGGGCCCCAGACCAGCTGATGCTGGGAAGGGTTAACAAGGAGTGTTTGTAGCAGCCGCTGGTCTCCAAGGAGAGGAAAGCAAAGTGGAGAGGCCCACAGACAGCCAGACTCCGGGCCGGCTGGTGGGGGTGGGAGGCAGCTAGTGTGGCCTGTCTGGCCTAGGGGGGAGAGGAGTGTCTTCCCCTCCATCTATCCTGGGAGCCAGCGACCTCTGAGCAGATTGGGCAGCTGGGGAGTGAGGCCTCTTCAGGGCTAGCAAGTAGGAAAGTTCTGGCAGGGACTGAAGAATGTCAGGGGGTGGGGGCCCGGCCTGGCCCAGCCCACTGGCGACGGTGGTGGTGGCCAAAGGCAGACGCAAGTAGCAAAGCCGTCCCAGGCTCTCAGAGGGTGGAAGGGGACCCCTGAGTCAGGGGGAACCTGCCAAGGCCCCACAGGTGGCAGGAGTGAAGACGCAGCTGCGGCATAGTGGAGGTGCCCAGCCCGGCCATGTCCCAGCCTCGGCCCAGCAGGAGGAGACCTGGGACCCCGGGGCCTCTGGTACGCAGCATCCAGCCCTTTAAGTCCAGCGAGCAGTACCTAGAAGCCATGAAGGAGGACCTGGCTGAGTGGCTTCGGGATCTCTACGGACTGGACATCAGTGCAGCCAACTTCCTGCAGGTGCTGGAGACAGGCCTGGTGCTGTGCCAGCATGCCAACGCCATCACCGAGGCCGCCCTGGCCTTCCTGGCTGAGACACCTGCCCAAGCCCAGAGGCTTCCTCTGCCCCGGGCTGGGGTTTCCTGTAACGAAGCCGCCCAGCCTCGCACTTTCCAGGCCCGGGACAACATCTCCAACTTTATCCAGTGGTGTCGCAAGGAGATGGGCATCCAAGGTAATCCCCCTGGGTTCCCCCACCTCCCCCACCAAGATCCTTCTTCTGCCAGGCATCCATCTCCTCTCTGAGGCTCAGGCTGTCGGGGGTCAGGGGTCCTTCCAGATTTGCCTTGAGCAAGTTTCTCATTCCTTTTCATGCTTCAGTTTCCCCATCTTGTAGTAAATCCCCAATAAATCAATGCGTTGAATGAATGATTCCAGCACCTGTCTCTTTGTGGTCACACACAGGGCTGGGCAGTGAGTGCTGAGAGGACTGAGAACCAGAACTAAAAGAAGTTGTGGCCCAAGAGAGACAGCTGAAAAGATGTATAAATTACAGCCCAACTGAAAGAAACTCAAGTAGAGCTTCTGTGCTGGGGAGATGGGAGGAAACAGCCACCCGATGAGGCCTAGAAAGACCCAATAGAGAATGGAGATTTGAGCTGAGTCTTCGGGAATAAATAGAAGTTTGGTGGGCAGGGAGTTCTAGGCAGAGGGGGCCCGGAGAAGGCATGTGTTTTGGCTGCGGTGGAGTGGAGAGGAGGCAAGTGGACCCCAGCCAGTCTTGCTCGGGCTTTCGGGACTCAGGCAGTGACATATTAGCCTCCCTCATCACCTTGGCTCTGAACCCAGTGGCAGGGATGAAACTGAATGCTCACCAGGCCTTGGGGATGGGGCAGAGTGAGGGGTCAGGCCCCGCCCACTAGATGGTGGCCGCAACAGTATGGAGCAGGCTTGAGGCCTTGATAAAGGCTAGTGTTTTATGGGGCACTTACCACAGGCCAGACACTGACTGCAGACATATAGCTATCCCCACTACAACCCCATGAAACAGATTGCATTCCCATTTTACAGAAGCGGAGACTGAGGCTGGGACTAGCCCAGGGTCATGCAGCCGGTGGGTGGGAGCGTCGGGATTCCAAGCTTGCAGCCCGACTCTGGAGGCTGTACTCCACCCTGCCAGGTTATGCATGGGCTTGGGGGTTGAGTCTGGGGTACCTGGTGGTTACCGCAAGTGACAGGCCTGGGTGCTTCTTCCTGCTGAACCCATCCTGGCATACAGAGCAGAGAGAAGGGCAGGTGGAACTGGGTTCCTTCTCTTGGCTGCGTCCCCTCTTCCCGCCCCCACTTCTATTAGGCGGCCACCTGCTCTGCACGCAGTACCCGAGCAATTCTGCCACGACCCCTCCGAGGGACTGGCCTGACGCCAAGATCCTGAGATGCTAACCCCCATCCCATGCCAGCTTCTCAGCCCCACCCCCGCCCGGATTTAGGGTGGCCCACTCCAGTGTTCTTGCCTGGAGAATCCCAGGGACGGGGGAGCCTGGTGGGCTTCCGTCTATGGGGTCACACAGAGTCGGACACGACTGAAGTGACTTAGCAGCAGCAGCAGGTCTCTGCCACGCGCTGCGCTCTCTCCAGCGGGCTCAGGCTGCCTACCCTCCTCTCGCCCCGGGCCAGAGGTGCTGATGTTCGAGACGGAGGACCTGGTGTTGCGCAAGAACGTGAAGAACGTAGTGCTGTGCCTGCTGGAGCTGGGCCGCCGGGCCTGGCGCTTCGGCGTCGCGGCGCCCACCCTGGTGCGGCTGGAGGAGGAGATCGATGAGGAGCTGCGGCTGGAGCGGGCCCTGCCCCCGCCCGACACCCTGCCGCCGGAGCCCCCAGCGCGCGGGCCCTGCCACTTCCGCGACCTGGACCAGATGGTGAGGACTTGGCCCCGCCCATCGCCCCGCCCCGGTCCCGCCCCCGGTCCCGCCCCTGCAGGCCCCGCCCCCGGCCCCTCCCCCGCGCCAGGCCCCACCCCGACACTCCCCCACCCGGTGGTTTTTAGTTCAGTCGTGTCCACTCTGTGCCATTAGGAATCCAGCACCCTAGACCTCTCTCGTTTAAACCCCGTGGGCCGGTGGTTACAAAGCCAGACGCCAGCACCCTCTCTGACGGCTTGATTCAAGTCTTAGTTCACTGCTTTGCGGCTCTGTGACTTTGGGGCAGATTATTTGCCCTCTCTATGCCTCGGTTCCCTTTTCTGTACGGTGGGGATGCACCTTTCCCATGCCTACCATCCACGACCGCTGTGGGTCTTAGGTGAGCCTGTGCACGTGAAGCGCTCGGCCTGTGTCCCAAACAGCGGGTCCTGGGGTGGGAGTGAGCTGGGAACGACTATCCACTTCCACCGCCAAGGAATCGAGCTCAGGGAGGTTTCTTCATCTGCCCAAGGTATATAGTGCGGGGGAGGCAGTCAGACCCCAAGGTCCGCCTTAACCATCACAATCCTCGGCCCCTGTCAACTGACCCAGGAGAGCACTGAGCCATAGGTCACCACTCAAGGTCTTGTTCTCCTTGAATCATTAAAAGCCTTCTCTTCTTGCTTGTCAGCCCCCAGTCCTGACTCTGCAGAAGCCTTGGGGCTGGGGTCCGGGGGGGCAGGCAGGTGGCCCATTAAGTTTGACCAGGAGTTCAAGGGGAGCTTGGGTTCCTGAACCCAAGAGGGGAGGGCTGAACTCACTGCCCACTGACCGCCCGCAGGTTCAGAGCCTGGTGAGCCACTGCACATGCCCGGTTCAGTTCTCCATGGTCAAGGTGTCAGAAGGGAAGTACCGCGTGGGAGATTCCAACACCCTTATCTTCATTCGGGTAAATTTTGGGAGTGGGGGGGGGTGGAGGGAGCCCGGGGGGTCAGCAGGATCTGGCGTCCTGTGATGGGACTTTACCTAGGCCTGAAAGTGAGGAAAGGAGATCACCATCCACCCCTAGTTATCCATCAGAAGGCTTTCCCTCTCTCCTTCTGGGAATTCCAGAAGATTCCTGGCAAAGCTGGCAAGCATGTTCCCTGCTCCCATTAGGGCAGTTAGAAACAGCCCCCACCCCCATCTACCCCCACCTCAGCCTAGTTCGGGAGGGGGGTCTTCAGGCAGAAGTGGGGATGAAGGGTATGCCCACTTTCCCACCCACAGGCTTGGTCACAGCAAGGGTCCTGAGACCCAGCCCCCCAAGTCTGTGCCCCCTGTATGGCCCAGCCACGGGCCACCGCCCACATGCAGCTTCTGAGCACGGGCGTTCTGATGCTAGTACGGGTCTGGCCTGTGCCCCCTGTGAGCCCCCTGCCCATACCTGGCCCCCTCATCAGTAAGAGCCTGTGCCCAGGGGCACGGCTAAGACTTCTCCCTGGGCCAGGCCGCCCCTGGGGGCAGAGCCAGCTCCCTGGACCCTCGCCCCGCAGCCTGAGCCAAGAGCCCTGTGAAGTAGGTGGGGAAGGACTGTAGCACCTTGTTTCCTCTGAGGAAGTGGAGGCCTGAAGAGACTACGTGACCAGGAGTGGAGTTAGGCCAGGACTCCCGCGAACTCTTTAAACACACACCACAGAGCAAAGCCAGGGCCCTGTTTCTGATACAAACGGGTGCAGGTCTGAACCCCTTCCTGGTGAAGAGAGAGACGAGAGTCCGGGGCCAGACGACCCAGTGCTTGTGAGGTCCTGTGTCTCTCTGTGGGGCAACTTGCCGTTTGTCAGCTTGGCCTCCACCCTTGACATGTGTGATTCAACGCCAGTCACAGAAGGGTCTCGGGCTGCAACCACACACACATGTGTGTGTGCATGGATGCGAGCTTGGGCCGAAGGCCCACAGGCTGGTCCAGGGAGAGGGGACAAACTCACCCTGCCCTCCACCTCACCCTTGCCCCCTGCAGATCCTCCGGAACCACGTGATGGTGCGTGTGGGGGGCGGCTGGGACACACTTGGTCACTATCTGGACAAACATGACCCCTGCCGGTGCACGTCCCTCTGTGAGTCCCCTGAGAGCCCCTTCCCTATGACTCTGGGTTGGGAGGCCAGGAGCAGAGGCGGGAGGTAGGGGCAAGAGGTGTTCGAGGCGATGGAGAAAGGTGCCGTAGAAGGTACTGGTGTGGGTGGCATCTCAGCACTTGGGGGGAAAACCCGGGCAGCCATGGTGTAGTACCAGTTTACACCACAAGATGACGCCAAAGCCAAACACTCAAAATCAGCATTTGGTCACTGGCGCGGGCTTCCGTCTGTGGGGTCGCACAGAGTCGGACACGACTGAAGCGACTTAGCAGCAGCAGCAGCAGCAACATGTCGGCTGAGTTTAGGTTTGGCTCTGATGGAGGCACCAAGCAAGACTTGGAAGGGTCTTTGGTCTTCCCTTAATCTCCATCAGCACCTCAAGACATCCCAAATAAGCATGCAATCTAAGTAAAGGATGTGAACTTGCAATACAAATGCAGCTTTAAGCAAGTCCCCCACCTGGGCCCTCCAACCAGATTTCATACCCTAAACTCCTCCCGTGAGGAAATTCTGGTGTTATCACTGTCACAGTGGGTCCCAGAGTCTCTGAATGTGGGATTTAGGGTGGGGAGCAGCTGGGAGATGGAACTGTGAACCCCATCAGCAGGAGTTTAACCCTTTCCTCCTCTCCTCTCTCTGGGGTCTATGTTGGTAGCACACAAGACAGGCAGCTTCCTGCAGCCCCCTGCCCACCCTGTGCAGCATGAAGTGAGGGTGCAGGACAGGCCCTCGCAGCCCCAGCCTACGATGACCATCAGCCGCTCCCAGAGCCCACTGCCCCCGGTGGACTGGAAGACATACACCTCTTCAGGTCGAAAGCTGAGGCCCCCTGCCGTCTCTTCCCCCAGACCCCACCGTGAGCAGAGAGCCCGCCCAGGGATCCTCAGAGAGACAGCATCATTGCTGAGGTACTGGGGAGGGACAGGGCAGGGCCCTTTCCTGATTTGGAGTCCACATCCCCAGAGGCCACCCCAACCCAAGATAAGGGGAGCAGGTCTCCCAGCAGTGAGCCATCCAAGCAGTACCTCAGGTGTTCAGAACCTAAAAAAAGCACCCAGTACCTTTAGGATCATCTACTTATGTCATACATCATCCCATTTCACAGATGAGGAGGCTGAGTCCCATAAAAGGAAGAGACTTACCCAAGGCCTGTCTGTCCATTTCATGGTACAGCAGAAATGAAGACCCTCTCCACCCAAGACTGCTGACCTATAGTCATGGGATCTGAAGCAACTTGGGGCCCAGACCAGGCTGTTTTCTATCTGTTCCCCAAGGAATGGGGTGGGGGGAACAGGCTTAAACAGTATCTGCTCTAAGGAAGCATCTCTGGCAGTCATGGGGGAGAGGGAGTGTCTACTTCATTCAACATGAAGTCTGACGCCCTGGGAGTTCTGGCTGGGAGAAGGCCATCCCTTCCCAGAGCCAGGGGACTGGATTATATGATCCTGCAGTTTATGATTCATCCTTTCAGGTGCCAGGAGAAGTCGCTCGCCCCATCTCAGAGGCAGCTGCCAGCTGGGGACAACCTACCCAGCCCCCAGTCCTCACCCACTCTCAGGGGCCAAGACCCACTGTGTACCTCCTCGGGGAAGAGGGAGGAGAGACACCCCCCTGAAACCCCCTGGGGGAGGACTCCCACATCTTCGGTTCATGACAGGACGGACAGCCGGGGAACTCATGCCAGGACCCCCACCCCCCAGAGACTCCGAGCCCCTGAGGCCACGGCCAAAGGGACGCCAGCAAGAGGACTGTCTCCCCTGCCTCGTTCTCCCAACTCATCCAAGCCCACGGGCCCCAGGCAACCACCCTGGGGTGAGGCTGAGGGTGCTTCCTCGCAGCTCAGGGAGCCAGCACCTGTCTGCTCTCCATCCCCTGTCAAAGGATCCACCAAGATCTCTGTCCGGTTGCCCCCAGCACGCCCCCCCACTCCAGGAAGAGGCTTTGCAGGAACTGCAAGTGAAGGTCCCAGCACAGAACTGGAGAGAGGCCCCCTTCCATTAAAGGCCATCACTGGGGACCTGTCTGGGTCCAGACATGAGGAAGAGGGGCAGGAGGACCTGAAGCTGGACTTCCAGCTGACAGCAGAGGCTCGAGGGCCCCGGGGCCTGGGCCCACAGCACCAGGAGGGGAGGTGCACCCCCTTTCCATCAGGCAGAACCAAGGAACAAGGCATCCATCATGGCCTTGAGGAGGAGCTTTCAACCAACATGAAGCTGCTAGGAATGGCGGGTGCCCGCCCCCAGGGCGCTGGGTCTGTAGTCATTCCTCGCAGCGGCGTCTACGTGCCCAATCTGGGTGGGTGGTGGCCTGACCCTGGGGGTCTTTATGACAAAGTCATCCAAGAGCTGATTCAGGGCCCCCCACCCCTCCTTAAAGTGGACCTGGGAGCCTGGAAGGCAGCCCCTCCAGGCTCCCCTACACCAGTTGTAACTGCAGGTCCAGGAAGCCTCACAGGGAAACTGAGAGCCAAGGAGAGTGGGCTGAGGACAACGGCAAACCCAAGTGCCAAGGGCATCTGGACAAAGGTCCAAGGGGGACAGGACTGCCCAGCCCCTACAGTGTCTGCCAGCCTGGAGCCCCTCACACCTTCACCCTCTGACCCCAGTTCTGAGAGAGCCAAGGCATGCCCAAGCAAGGGCAAAAGAACACTCCGGAAGCCCCAGAGAATCCCATCCATCTACAAGCTGAAGCTGAGGCCCAGGATTCGGCCCCGAAGAGATCACAGGCCTGAGAAGCGGCCATCACGGATCCCCAAGCCATTGACCTACCTGCGCCTGGGTCCAGTCAGGGCACCACCCAAAGGCAGGCTGGTGAGAGCAGCCCTGGGCAGCAGGGGAGGGGAGGCAACCCTGATGGATGGAGCCTTGGCAGGGGAGGAGGAGGACGGAGAGGAGAGGAAAGAGCCAGACACCCCACTGGAGACCAGCTCCCCTCCTTCGGAGGGCCAGGAGCCCTGGCAGCTCGATCCAGTCCCCCTCTCACCTGAGGAGGAGTCCTGGGTCTGAGAAGATGCTTCTCCTCCCTGACCCCAAGGAGGGAAGTGAAAAGATGCCCATGCACTCCCAACTGCAGGAACAGAAGGGAAGGTCCCTCCTCTCAATACAGGGCCTTGGCCAGGAGAGGTTAGAAAGCAAATAGAGATTCAATCTGCTCAGTTGAGCAGAAAAGCAACCCATGAGTCGTATTCCAACTCCAGGATGGTGGGGCTACCCTCTCCCAAAACAGCTCCCCCAATTCCTGCACCCTCTTCTCTGGCCAGGCCCACTTCCACAACTCTTACGTTATTAAACATGAGAGGGTCTGCACCTGAACCCCCAGCTCTTGAGTCCACTCTATGACTGTGGTGATGCAGAAAGGTGGTTGGGGGGGGACGAGGAAGAGGAAGCTAGGGGGTGAGAGATGCTTCGCCTTTGGAGGTTCAGCCAATCTTGCCAGACAGCCCTTCTTTCCCAGAGCAGCTGTTGCATCAGCACCATGGACAGGGACAAGGTTGCCCCTTACAGGCTCCTGTGGGGCTTGGCGCTAGTGGTAAAGAATCCACCTGCCAACGCAGGAGACTAAGGGACATAGGTTCAATCCCTGGGTCTGGAAGATCCCTTGGAGTAGGGAATGGCAACCCAGACCAGTATCCTTGCCTGGAGAATCCTATGGACAGAAGAACCTGGTGGGCTACGGTCCATAAGGTCGCAGAGGAAGCAACTTAGCATGTGTGACTTCAAAACTCTACCCTGGTGGTTGGAAGCTGAGATCACTGAGTCAAGAGGGATGTTTGAGAGCATTCTTCAACACATCTATACCCCTGGAGTTAGCACCTCAGCCCTGAGTGGGAGGAAGACACAAAAGCAGAAGCTGGGCCTGAGTCCATTTATGAAAGTTTTCCCAAGAAGGTGGCAGAGAGAATGTTATCCTCTGAATGGTTTTGATCAGTAGGAGGGTTCCGAGGCAGGGTAGATGGAGAGAGATGAGTCCCAACGCTCCCTTTCCCTTTGTTCTCCTGGTTGACCTGAGCTTTAGGACTGAGGCCACCTCATCACCTGGAGCTCAGAAGGTAGACCCCGTAGGGAGCCCCTTCATCCCCATGGCAGGAACTGAGCCAACACCTTGGTACAGAAACGAGGGAAAACACTCCCTGATTTTTAATCTGACTT
Organism: Moschus berezovskii; assembly: GCF_049115385.1. Lineage (NCBI taxonomy): Eukaryota > Metazoa > Chordata > Mammalia > Artiodactyla > Moschidae > Moschus > Moschus berezovskii. The sequence goes on from NC_142479.1 coordinate 26,608,732, forward strand.
CCGATCACAGCGCAATGGGCGTCACGCACACTTCCAGACCCTGTGGTGGGAAACCCTGGGGAGGGGGGGGCAGGGAGGACACAGACTCAGAGTGGGAGCAGAAGGGATCAAAATAAAAGATCTGGGGTGTAGTGGGGGGTGCGTGAGGGGGGCCGGCCAGGCGATGCATTCCAACTGCTCCAATGGGGGCCAACCAGAAGCCTGGGTCCCTCACCCTCACTTCAGGTGCCCCAGAGCTGGGGGTAATGGCAACAGGGCAGGTGAGATGCTGCCCTCCCTCACCCATGCCCCTGGTGAGTCAGAGGGCAAGGATGTAGGGGAGAAAGGGGGCAGCCCCTCTTCTTTACCCTCCCGGCCACTCCATGGTGTGGGGGAGGGGAGCCACCTCCTCTGCTTCAGAGGGAGGCTCAGAGAGGGCGGGTCACTTGCCCAAAGTCACGCAGCACAGCAGGGACCGGAACCCTGATACTGGACTGCCCAAGGTGAGGGCAGTCACAGCGGAGCTGCGTTAGCCCCAGCAAGTGGAGGGGGCATCACCTGGGGAAGTGGAAAAATCAAAGTTTCCCTCTCACACTGGATCTGGATGATAAGTTCGCCACCCATGACCCTGTCCCCAGACTCCTCTCCATCACCACCCTGGGCTACCTGGTGTCCTGGTCTGTATGCCACAGCTCGGCTACCTCAGAGCTAGCTTGTTCTGTCTCTCTCCTAACAAGGGACCTCGCTATCCTCCCACCAGAGCAGGGCTGAGGGCTCAACCTCAAGACCTTGGCCCGGAGGCAGGGGGGCTCACACCATTTCTCCCGCCCTCCAAGTCCCCCAGTAATCTCCTCAGGCCTCTCCTAGTGTCTTCATTTCTTTTGTTATTTCTAAGTCGGTACAAAACTGACAGTGATCAGCTCTGGTGACGAGAGGTAGAAACTGGCCAGGCAGCTGGAGAAAACGGGGCGGAGTGGGTCAGGGCATAGTGTCACCAGGTGTTGGGACAAGGGGGCATCAGATCCCGAGGGCCTCCGTCTGGGGGTAGGGATGCCGGCATTATCGCCCCCAAGCACGGGAGCAGGGGGGTGCATAATTCTTTTTGTGGCTCTGCCCCTTCCCAGATTAATCAGGGTAGTCTGAGATTCAAGGCAGGCAGGGACTGGGGCAGTCAGCTTGAGGTCAGATGGGGAAATCAACAAGAGTCTTCCTTGAAATAACCTGACTGCCCCCCAACCCCGCCCACCACCAGCCCCTCCCCCCACAACCCCTACCTGGCAGACTACCCAACCCAGAAGGGAATAGAGAGCTGGAAGCTGGCATCGTGGGAATAAATCTATCATTTGGGGCATTCCCTCTCCACATTCTGTCAAGAAGAAAAAAAAAAATCTCTTTTTACCCAGGGGGTGAGCTGGCTTTAGGGTCAGGAAGGGGGTGAGGGGCACCCGGCAGGGACGGACCATCGAGTTAAGGCTGGAAGGTAGGTTGTTGTGTCTCTGGGGGGGCTGTTGGGCGGGGAGGTCTCCCTGGAAGGGGGAGAGCTCAGCCTTCTCCCCCTGACGGACCTTAGGACCTCAACCCTCGGACCCCAGTTGGGGTCCGCGGGCTACCCGCATCTCTCTGCCCTGTGCCGGTGATGCTGACGGTCAGAAGGCTGGCCTCACCAAGAAGCTGCCAGGATCCGCGACAAGGGGATGGACGAAATGAGAGCCCTGTGAACGAAGCTGGAAGGTGGAGAGGGTGGGAAACCAACAGACGCGTGGACGGACAGACAGACAGACACGGGGAAAGAAGACGCGGAGCGATGACAAGACACCACACACACTCTCTGGAGAAAACGGGTGTGTGGGGGGGGTGGCGGGCCCGGCCGAGGCAGCACCACCCCACCTGCATCCTGCGTGTCCCGCGCACGCACCCCGGTCCGGAGGGCGGGGCGCCTCTGGGGCCGGGCCGGCACCGCAGGAACTATAGCGCTAGAGGCGGCCGTCCCGGGCGGACGGGCGCGGGAGTGAGGACCGGGCGGTCACGGGGACGCTTCCTTTCGCCGCTCTCGGCCTCTCTCCCCGCTCCGCCCCGGGGGAGGTGCGCGGCTGCGGGGGCGTCGCAGGCCCCACGCTCGGCCGTCGGAGTTCTCCTCCCGGCCCGCGCCCAGCCGCCTCACATGACGGCGCAGCGGTTGCGACGCAGCGCGCCCTGGAAGCGCAGGGCGGCGTGCACGTGCTTGCAGCGCGCGCAGCCCACGCTCTTGAGCAGCTCGCTGAAGAGCAGCAGGATGTGCCAGTTGTACTTGGCCGAGCACTCCACGTAGCCGCACTTCCAGGTCTTGCGCACCAGGTGGGTCACGTTCCAGCGCGGGATCACGCGTCCCCGCTGCAGGTCCCGCTTGTTGCCCACGATGATGATGGGCGTCTCCGAGGTGCCGATCACCCTGCGGGGCGAGGTGGCAAGCCCGCTCAGCACCCCACCGTCTTTCGTCTCACAACCCCCGGACCTAAGGCTGTGCCTGATCCCTGTTACTGCTACCATCCCTCTGTTCCAGGCGCGGCGCTATGACTGGCATAAAAAAGACACGTTATTAATGTTCTCCCCGGGACTTCCCTGGTAGCCCAGTGGTTAAGACTCCTGCTCCCAATGCAGGGGCATGGGTTCGATCCCTAGTGGGGGAACTTACATCCAGCATGCAGTGGAGCATTCATAAGAATAATGTTCTCCCCATTATACAGACGAGGAAACAGGTTGGCTTAGTTATGCAGCCCTGGAAGTCTCCTTTCCGGAGCCTCTGATCTTAACTACTGCACTGGACTAGCCAGCCCATGGTAAGGCTCCCAAAAGGGGTTAACAGAAACAGGGACAGCAAAATGGCATGAGTGTGTGTGTAACTATATGTGTGGGAACTAGAGGTACTTGACCTGCCCCCACTTCCCGTACCCTCTTCACGGGAAGTGGCTGGCCCAGAGGCATCCACTTAAGTGGCAGTGGAGTGTATATCAGCCCCTCACCTCGTCTCTAGGATCTGCTGGCGGATGGTCTTGACGTACTCAAAGCTGTCAAAGCAGCAGATGTCGTAGACCAGGATGTAGGCGTGGACACTCCGGAGTCCCCTGCAACAGGCGTCTGCCCATTCCTACAACACCCCCAACCACAGCAAGGTCAGAGCAGCCATGAGGGCTCCGTGTGCCCCCTGCCACCTCCAGCGATATGCAGCACTCTCAACTGCCACTGCACCCTAAACCTTCCACACTCACCTGTCTCCAGGAGGCCAGGCCCAGGGCAGAATGCAAGTGCTCAGTGCTACACTTTTCCCACCTCCAAGCCAGGATAGGTCAGCTCACACTGTTTGACTTCCAGGGCCACTGTCTGTCCCATGCATGCCTGGAGCTGCGTTCTGTCTGGTCCCATTTTGTACCCCAATCTGTCCATCCAGCCCTTTGTTCGATTACATTTATTAAATGCCTCTAAGAGCCCAGCCTTGAGCTAGTTGTTGGACCTGTTGAAATCCTGTCTCCACAGGTCTCAGCACAGATGCCTCCTCCTCCTCCAAGAACCCTTCCTGCACTAAGGGACTATTCTTTTCATCTTCTATGTTCTTAGAACAGCGGCATGATACCTTGGTCAGAGCAACAGCTCTATACCTTCTCCATCCCCAAGCCCCCCATTCTGTTGTGAGCTCCTGAGAGGACCAGAATCCAGCTTTCCTCATTTTCACATACATCCTCCCCCTTCCCATCAGTGCCTCACACCTGTAGGCTCTTAGCAGGCTCCCGGATGGCACGGCCTAGGCTGGAGAACTCTCCATGGTCCTGAACCCCACTTGGACCCAATTTCTGCCTGTAACGCTGCCCTTAGATTGCTGCCTGAGGGGCCCCTTCTGCTTGCTTCACTCTGCCTTCAAGGTTGAGAAGAAGCAGCCCTGAGGTGAAAAAGGTTAAGACTGGATGCCTACTGGGGGCTGATTTAGACCAGGGCCCCAGGGCAGCTCCAGGGAGACGGAACTTCCTGAACACCAGTGGCAAATTCTCCTGGAAAGGGCTGCAGCTCAACTTGAACAGGCCCCTGGCAAGGCTGAGTGCACTAAAAGGAAGATTCCTTAAGAGATTAATTAGCCAATTAACCTGCCAGCAGATGAGAACTGCAAGGGCAGCAGAAGGCAGCCAATGTGTGGAAAGGAGGGGCTCCTGGAAGCTTGGCGAGGCAGAGACCTCCCAGGACAAGGAGGATGAGGGTTTTCTCTAGGAACCAGAGCCCAGGAAAAGACTAGAGGGAGGCACAGGCTGTCTCCGGCACCAGCTTATGAGGTGAACTTGGGTAGGGACCAGGCTTGGAGGACTGCAGCAGGCTCTACGCTGCAGAGAAGGATGAAAAGGGAGAGGCCTGGGTGACAGTGGGGGAGAGTTAAGTCTGACTCCAGACAAGCGCTTCCCAACTCAAAGGCTTAGAAGCTGCTGCAGTGGATTTCTCCAGGGGAATGATGTGGCATCTTTTGTTTGTGCTGAGTTTCAACTTTGGTGCGGTGGGGGGTGGGGGTGGGGGGTGGGGGAGATGTTGAGGACAAATCCAAAACCACAGGAAACCAGGAACTGGCTTCTCAGGCCAGGATAGACTGTAGTCCACTGGACATGGGGACCTCTGGGAGCTTGGGACCCCGCGTGTTCACCGTTCCTCCCCCATTCCACTGCAAGGAGTAGTAATCAGTGGGAAGTGGGAGGGGTAAGGAAACAGGCAGAGAGGGAACAGCTCTCTGCTGGGGAGAGGGAACAGCTGCCAGCCTTTGAGGGTGACAGTCCCACTGCTCCCCCCAACCCGCTACCTCCTTAAGGGGGCCCTCCAGGCTGCCTCACACCCACTCCTCTCTGGGGGTCCGAAGAGGCAGAGGAAGAAGGCTCCTGATTGGCTGGGTTGTCCCTTCACCCCTGATTGAAGGGAGCAAGCAAGAAAGCTCAGCCTGCCTTCCAGCTAGCTCCATGCAGCATTCCAGATGGTAAAGGGCCATCTTGGGGCTGTGTCAAGACAGAGAAGGAGCCATGGAAACTGAGTCCAGTTCCAAGGACATGGGAGCTGAGGGAGCCACCTGGATGCCAGCCATGCATTTGCTGCTCACTCCTTTGGTGCGTTGCACATACCCTCTAACCTCCACTCCCTTCTCTGATAGGAGGAGAGGGACCACAGAAGCAACAGCTGAGGCTCAGACCCTAGAAACACCGCCCTCCTAGGCTGGTTCTCATCTGGCATTGGGGAAGAATGTGTTCTTACTTTCAGACAGTAGTCACTGGGATTTCTACTGTTTGTTCCTTGGGGCATGCAGGATCCTGTCTCAGCATTTCTTGGCACCATGTCCCTTTCTTGTGCTCCAGGGGTGAAGTCTTAGACATCCTTGGAGAGTCCAAAACTTCCTGGGTCCACCAGGAAGAAAAAGGCCAATGATCCAACAGAAAGATGGGTGAAGGCATTGATAGTTTTCAGAAAAAGGAAAGCAAAGGCCCTTAAACATATGAAGAGATGCTCAACTTCGCTTATAATCAGAGATGTAAATAAAAAGTACACTGAGACTATCCTAGCTCATTTTTCAGACTATCAAAAATATAAAAGTTTGACAATACACTCTCTGGTGGCTTTAGGGAAACAAGCGCTCATGTAACGTCTCTCAAAGGAGCACAAAATATGCACCTTTATATTAGGTTGGCCAAAAAGTTTGTTTGGGTTTTTCCGTAATACCTTAGGGTTAGGGTTATCTGTTTATTTTAAGGGAAAACATGGACAAACTTTGGCTAACCCAACAGAAGGGCAGGGGAATGTGGCACCTTTCAGACTCCAATTGCATTTTTATTTGACCTAGCAATGCCATCTCTAGAAATTGATCCCATGCGTATACCTTCCTATGTACAACATGGGGGCTTCCCTGGTGGCTCAGACAGTAAAGAATCTGCCTGCAATGCAGGAGACCTGGGTTCGATCCTTGGGTCAGGAAGATCCCCTGGAGAAGGAAATGGCAACCCACTCCAGTATTCTTGCCTGCAGAATTTCATGGACCAAGGGGCACTGCAAAGAGTCGGACACAACTGAGGGACTAACACACACATGTACAACATGACTACTACAAGCCTATTCACTGTGGCATTGTTTTGAAGCAAAAATTTGGAAACAGCCCACCTGTCCAGCAAGAGGGGATTCCACATATATCTTTCCAATGGAATACAGTGTAGCCATGAAAAAAGAATGAAGAAGAAAAAAAACACTACAATATTGTAAAGTAACTAGCCTCCAATTAAAATAAATTAATAACAAAATAACAATACACAACATGAAAAAGTACAGCTAAAAACACTAAGACAAGTGAAAATAAATACTTAAAAATTTTTTTTTTAAATTAAAAAAAAAAAAAAACAGAATGAAGAAGAGATCTTTAAGTATGGATGTGCAAAGACCTCCAGGTTATAATGTCAAGCCAAAAAAAAAAAGGTGCACGATAGTTTTTTTTTTTTAATGCAAGAGGGGAGTGGAATAAGAAACCGTTTTCTTATTTGCATAAAGAAATACTGGAAGTATGAATTAAAAATCCAATGAGAATGGCTGTAAAGAGTGGAGCCAGAATCAGGGTGGAGAGGGCAGCAACAGGGCTGAGATTTCTGAGTGTGCTTTTTGTTTTTTTAAACATAAAGTTTGAGCTTTTAAATTGGATCTTACCAATTCCGAAATTGAAATTAAATGAAAACATACAATAAAATGTGAAAAAATAAACCCAGCTCAATGCACAGGACAGGGGCAGAAGCTGAGCTTTCACTCGGGCTACTGTTAGCCTCCTTTGGAGGAGAACGAGAACATCTGACCTAGAACCCACTGCCCTGACCACGGTGTTCCCCAGGGGTGAGGCGTGGACCAGGCTTTTGTCTTTGGTGCAGACACCCCTGGACCTGGGAGAGATTGGTGTCCCCGAGGTTGGGACAAGGCCCTCCTGCCTGGAGTTGCTGAGACAATGCCGAGTATGGGCCCCGCCACCCCCCCAGCCCCATCTGAGAAATTACTGCATTTGCATAGTGACAACTGGCCAAGCTATAGCCCCTGCCTTTGGGGCCTCCTCTGTGTTTGTCTTTCCTGGAGAAACTCTGCATTCTGGTCGGGGGCTTTTTCAATGAGCCAACCCAACCCCCTCTCAAGCCAGACCTAGAGAGAGGGAAGGAGGACCCGGGCCTGCAGGCGGGACCCTGTGAGCAGGGGCCCTGGGGGCAGCTGAACCCAACCCCAGAAGGAAAGGCTGCCCTGGGGGCCAGTTCTGAGGTCAGGGGACTGAGCATCCCTTAGGAGAACAGGCCCTTGAGCAAGAGACCTGGTCGGGGTCTCCGGCCTCTGAGTACGTACCTTTCCCAGGTCCCAGCCTTTTCTTCTACGGATGATGTGGGTCTGAGGCCATGGGAGGCAGAGCCCAGAATATTAACAGGCGTCTGGTGCTCTGTCTCTCCACTGCCCCTCACCTGCCCAGACCCCATGACCCCCACCTGACACACCTGGTGGGAGGGATGCCCCCATAAGGCTTGTCTGTTCTGTGTCCCCTCCCGTCATGACGGTCACCAGTGTAACTGCCTGCCTGTCTGTCTTCTCACCAGACTATGAGTTCCTCGAGAGCAAAACGTTCTCTGTTTTGAGCCCCATTCGACCCCAGTGCCCACCACAGGGCCGGGCACACATTGAAAGTGAAAGTGTTAGTCGCTCAGTCGTGTCCGACTCTTTGCGACTCCACTGTAGCCAGTCAGGCTCCTCCGTCCATGGAACTCTTCAGGCAAAAATGAGTGGGTTGCCATTCCCTTCTCCAGGGGATCTTCCCGACCCAGGGATCGAACCCGGGTCTCCTCAGTTGCAGGCGGATTCTTTACCACCTGAGCCACATTCCTCAAATATCTGTTGGATGAACCAGTGCACAAATGAATGGCATCCCGGCAAAGCTCTTAGCAGAGTGGCGGGTGGTGCAGCGCGGAGCTCTCAAAGCTGGCAGCAGGGTCAGCGCCCAGCCCCTCCTCCGCCCCGGTCCCGGTCCCGGGTCATGCCCCCCTACCTGCAGCGTGTTGACTGGGAAGGCGCTGATGGGCGGGAAGTCGAGGATCTGGAGGTCGTGCACGTGGCCGTTCATGACGACAGCAGGCAGGTAGAGGCGGCGGGCGGTGGTGGGCACGCAGACCTCGCTGAACTCGTTGTACAGGAACTGGCGCACGATGGCACTCTTGCCCACACCTCGCGCCCCCAGCACGGCCACCCGGTAGGTGGAGACCATGCCTCCCGCCCGGCTCCGCCACCGCGTCCTCGCCGCTGCCTGGGGCTCCCCCGGGCTGCATATTCCAGGGGCTGGGGGCTCAGCCACCGTCAGGACCCATCACTGCTGCCCCCTGCTTGCCCAGGGCCCTCTGCGGACTCCACCTGGCCTGTGGGGACGAGAGGCAGGCTTTGGTGGGCTGGCTTCTCCTGAGACAGATTTCCTGCACTTTTCCACCTCGGGGACCGTGCTGGAGCTGTTCCTACCACCTGGGACGTCCCACCCTCCTTTTTCCAGAGCTCCTATCCCATCTATCCAGAACCTCCACTTCCTCCCTTCTCCATGCCATCCATCCCACTAGTGGGAATCAGCTTTCTTGACTTGTGTTATGACCTGACTTTTGGCCAGTCTGACTCCCAAACCCCAGGCAAGGCTGCAGAGGGGAGTAGAAAGAGCACTAGCCTTGTTTCAAGCCCCGGCTTTCCCACGGAGCCCAGGATAAGACAACACTTTGCAGCCTCCTGGTCCTCAGGGGTGCGACCAGGCCAGGGTGTCTCAGTAGAGGTGCTCCTGGCATTTTCGTGAAGAGAGAATTCTTTACTGAGCAGGACATTTTACGTGCCTGGCTGCCAGGAGGTACTTGTCAGCAGCAGCCTCTTGGGACTATGATGACCCAAAGTGTGTTCCCCGCCACCTGCCACCTTCAACCCCTGCTGAGAACCCCTGGACTAGAGGATGGCTTTGGCTCTGGAGCGTGACACTTGTTGAGTGGTTACTCTAGGTCAGCACACCCAGGTGGTTATCTTTGCTGTTGTTCAGTGGCTAAGTCATGTCCGACTCTGCAACCCCATGGACTGCAGCACACCAGGCTTCCCTGCCCTCTACTATCTCCTGGAGTTTACTCAAATTCATGTCCATTGAGTCAGTGATGCTGTCTAACCATCTCATCCTCTGCCACCCCCTTCTCCTTTTGCCTTCAATCCTTACCAGCATCCAGGTCTTTTCCGGTGTTATCCATAGTCAATACAATATTCCCAGGTGGTAGCTATTCCCACTCCGGAGAGAAGGCTCAGAGGGAGGAAGACATGAGCCCAAGGCATGCAGCTGGGAAAGGCTTTCAACAATGTACTCCTTTCTACAATGTCGGAGTACTCCCAGCTTCCAAATTTAATGATTCTAGTTGGCGAAGGCCACAGGCCAAGGGCTGGGTCTAATTCTCTGGCAACCTTTGAGCTCAGCGGACCTGGCACACAGCAGGTGCCCAGGAAAGGGCTGCTGTGGGGTTGAACCTTGACATGGCTTCTTTAGCTCCTTGCTTGCTCAGTTTCCAGTGAGTTTAGTGTGGGAATAAGTCCCAGCTCTGATGTTCCCTAGCTGCGGGTCAGAGGGCAGATGGCCTGTCCAATCTGAGCCATGTTCTGCACACGTATAAAGTAGGGTCATGAGCCCCTACTTCTGAAATAATTCAAGGAAACCTCTTAGCCAGGTGCCTTCTCTTCCTGTGGAGGATGGTGACCAGGAAAGCAGGTACATATGCCTGAGACTTCCCATCTGCTAAATCGGTCCGGGGCAGATGGGTGTGCTGGGCTCTGGTAGGGCCACAGCCTGCAGCACGCGTGCACGCATTTTCTGTCGGCATGTGCCCTTTCCCCACACGTGCAGCTCACAGCTAAACGTCCCTCAGGCTGGCCTGGCTCAGAGGACCCCATCCATTGGTCATGGATGTGCACACACAGCAGAGTAAACCAAGGGCAGGATTCGGGGTGAGACCCACCAGCTTTGGATCCCCTGCTCTGCCCCTCACCTACAGTGTGATCTTGGGAAAGAGCCTTCACGGGGTGTTGTGAGGTTGAGTGTGCCCGGTGCCTGCATAGAGGAGGTGCTCACTAAACAGGGGCGAGGGGCCCTTCACTCATCAAAGGCTTTCCACAATCCCAGGGGAACCCCCTAGCCATCCCCGATGGGTCACTATGCACTGCTGCACTGTCTCTCACATGTATGCAGTGTGTGTGTGCAATCCTCCCCCTTTTTATTGAAGGTGAAAACAAACAAAGATTCAGGAGTGTGAAGACCATGTAGCCCGTTGAGCTATCGGTTAAGCCTAGGACCCTCATTCTCTTTCCTGCCCCATGCAGTGTCCTTTTCCCAACAAGGGCTTCTCTACTTCTGTGAGCTCCCAACGTGGGGAAGTCCCAGCTCCTCCTCCCCCTAAACCCCTCCAGGGCCCTGGGCCCCTCCTCAGGCATCCCTGGACCCTGTCAGCTTGGCAGAGAGCCTCAGCTGGGTTAATTACATAACCAGCACACGCTGGGGAGGGGGGCATCTTAGGGGAAGAAGAGAGGGCAAAGGGTGCGACAAGACTTCCGGCCTCCCCCTGGGTGTGGCAACTTAAGAGGTCTCTAGGCTGAACCCTACCTGCAGAATTCTCCTGGACAACATACTCCCTTGCCCTGAAATCAACCCTTTCTGGGGGAAGAGCTAGGGAATAAAAGCGGGACAACAGTGCTGGAGCCAAGGAGCAGGGTGCAGAGAGAGGCCCCTGGGTTGGGGACAGCCTCCTGGAGCCCAGCAGGCCCAAGTGTGGTCCCGTCCCTGACTCAGAGGTGACCAAGGGCCCCCTCCCGCTTCCCAGGCAGGGGTCCTGGGTCTGAGTGTTTATTAATCCAACATCCCCAGCAGCGGGGGGTGGGGTGGTGGTGGAAGAGGACTGTCCAGAGAAGCAGGGCCCAGGCACCCCTCAGCCTCCCTCCCCAAGGCCTGTGCTCTGCAGTGAGTCTGCAGACGGCGCCCGGGGACAGACACTGGGGCCAAAGCCTGCTTCTGGTTCCCCTGCCGGGGGCCCAGACACCTGAGTCCCAGCCCCAACCTGAGGGAGTGGGGAGGGAGGGGGTCGGTGGACCGAGGCACCACGTCGGCCCGCTGTTGCTGCCCATCACATTCTTGTGGGAGTGGGTGGGTGGGTGCGTGGGGGCGTCGGAGGATGCTGGGCTCCCGACGACCTGATTGGTGGGAGAGGAGGGGCGGGGGGAGGCCGGAGCCCTGCCGGCTCTCCGCCTCCAGCACCTTGCAGGCCCCCCCACCGCCCGCACCCGCGCTCACGTGGCCGCCCCGCGCCGCTTCCCTGCCAGCCCGCCGGCCCCCTCCTCCCTCCGCGTCCCTGGCCCCGTCGGCCCGGCCGGGCCCCCTCCACCCCCGCACCGACCCAGCCCGGCCCCGGCCCGCGCGCCTCCCGCCGCTTACCCGGGGCCGTCCTAGCTGCCCCCAGCCCGGGCGCGCCGGCCGGCCGGCGGGGCCGCGCTCCCCCCGGGCTCCGGCGCTGCCCCCTGGCTGGCTCCCCGGCCCGGGGGGAGAAAGGTGCGGGCGCCCCGGGAGGCCCAGTCGGGGCGGGCGCGGGGCAGGTGCTGGCCGCCGAGGGGGTAGCAAGCCTCCTCCGGCCCCGCTCTCCCTCCGGAGCGCGCCGCCCGCTCGCGCCGGGAGGAGGCGGCGGCGGCGGGCGCGGAGCGGGGCGGGGGGCGTGCCCGGCCGGCCTTCCGCTGGGTCCCTGAGCCCGCCGGCTGCACCGCGGCGGCCCGGGACCAATTCTTCCATCCCGAGCCTCGACCTTCACCCCTTCTGACTTCCCCTGCGTTGTGTTTAACTCCAACCCGGAGGGGCGGAGGAAAGGCACTGGAGGAGCCCTAAAGACTCTTGCTTCCACTTGCTTCTCTCCATATCCCGTCCCACCCCACAGTCCCACCCCCTCCACACACCCCAGGTTTAGGTCTCCCCTAACCCTTCCGCGTTCAGTTCTGGATGGGCGCCCACCGCGTGCTAGAGAGCATCGAGCCTCCTCTCCTCCACCCCGCAGGATGGTCACCGCCAAGGGTGGTCACTTTCACCCTTCACTGCCTCAGTAAGAGAAGAGCAGAGAGGCCAGCAAAGCAAACCTCATCCGCAGCCAGTGCATGACCTCCAGGCCCTGAAACGATTTCTCCCCTCTCCTGTCCAGACGGGGCGATGTCAGCGTCTGCCCGCGTCCAGGGCAGAATCGCCTGTATATTTATTCTAAAGAAATCGTGGTCAGGGTCATTGATCATAGGCAGCAAACATATGTGCCAGACCGTGGGCTCCCAGCTTTGCCTGTGTCTTCGAATTTGACCCTCCCAATACTACAAGGTAGATACTGTTTCCTCTGTTTTACAGGTGAGATAGTTGCGGCCGAGAGAGGCTGGGTGACTGGTCTTCAGTTCAGTTCAGTTCAGTCGCTCAGTCGTGTCCGACTCTTTGCGACCCCATGAATCACAGCAGGCCAGGCCTCCATGTCCATCACCAACTCCCGGAGTTCACTCAAACTCATGTCTATCGAGTCAGTGATGCCATCCAGCCATCTCATTCTCTGTCGTCCCCTTCTCCTCCCGCCCCCAATCCCTCCCAGCATCAGAGTCTTTTCCAGTGAGTCAACTCTTCGCATGAGGTGGCCAGAGTATTGGAGTTTCAGCTTTAGCATCAGTCCTTCCAATGAAGACCCCGGACTGATCTCCTTTAGAATGGACTGGCTGGATCTCCTTGCAGTCCAAGGGACTCTCAAGAGTCTTCTCCAGCACCACAGTTCAAAAGCATCAATTCTTCGGCGCTCAGCTTTCTTCACAGCCCAACTCTCACATCCATACATGACCACTGGAAAAACCATAGCCTTGACTAGACGGACCTTTGTTGGCAAAGTAATGTCTCTGCTTTTTAAAATGCTGTCTAGGTTGGTCTTAACTTTCCTTCCAAGGAGTAAGTGTCTTTTAATTTCATGGCTGTCTTACTGAAGTGTAAAATGCGGAATCAAAGATTGGGAGTCTGTAGCGGGGCAGCCACTGAGGATGAGGAACTTGGCCGATGCTCACAGTTTAACCCCGAGACCAGAGGCAGACACAAGGCACTCATGTGTGCCCTGTGTGCAAAGTCAAGATACCAAGGGCAGGGCAGAGGGAACTGGCCAAGCAGTGAGAAGAGTCAGCGGAGGCTTCAGGGGAGGCGACTTTCAAGGAAGGAGCCTTGAAAGAAGTAGAATTGGGGTGCCAGGGTGGGGAGGGCATGGACAAGGAAGGCTTCAGATCAGAGAAGCTGGGGGAGATTCCAGGGCTTTGAGAAGGGAGTACAGGAAGCAGACACAGGGGGCTGGAAATACAAGAGGAGGCTGAGAGGCTGGTTGACGTGAAGTCAGAAAGGCCTTGGTTGCCTGGTAAGGAGTTTGGATCTAGACCTGTCTGGGATGCATGGAACAGTTTTGAAGCAGGCCAGCAACCTGGTCAGCGATGCAGGTACAGGGAGGAGGAAGCTGGGAGAAATCTCTCAAGTGTTTTTACTCTCGGACCCAACATGGGGCCCATATGCACGTAGGCCCCAGCTTCCGCAAAGAACTGTTTTCCTCCTCCCTGAGGGCTGAGCACCCTCCCTGTTGCTGCCCTTCCCTCTCCTGTCCAGACAGAGAGCACAGTGGTTACAAGCCTGGGCTTCAGATCAAGCAGATCTGGATTTAGATCCTGGCCCTACCACTTACTCTGTGACTGAAGGCCAATTACTTGACCTCTCCGAACTCTATGCCTTATTTATCAAGTGGAGTTGTCCCCAAGGCACAAATGAGCCTGTGCTGTGTAGAGTCCACAGCGCAGTGTCTGGCATGGAGTCTCATTGTGTGACCTTTTGTTTTTCTTTTGTTTTACAGACACAGTCATTCAAAGGGGAGGCTGAACAACCCCCTGGGAAAGCATTTCTATTTATGCTAGGATGGCTCCCAGGTGCTGGGATAGGGTTTTGAGAGGGGTCAGGGCAGCAGCTAGAAGCAAATTCAGGGGCAAGAAGAGCACGGACCCCCTCCTCCAGTACCACTTTTGTTCTGGTGATATCAGGTTTACTGGCCCTATGGGATTGCAATGGGTTCAACCAATAGACTCTTAATTTGATTAAATCATCCAGGGCACTACCAGTCCCCCTAGCATTTCTGAAAATATTTCATCCTTACTCTGCCCAAGGATCTCAGAATTTGTCTACTCCCCCAAGTCCATTCTAGTTCTGTTTCAGCCCAAGGAAACCTAGAAACAAAAAAATCATTCAATGCTCACACACACTTTGCAGCCAGGCTTCTCAGAATTCTCAACTTAGCTCCACTAGGGAAACACAGAGCCACAGGTTCATTATGGGGCCTCACATTGGCTTGCAGTGATAAGTCATTTAAAACAATGTATGGATTGCTTCATATGTAAGCTGGAATCAAGATTGCCGGGAGAAATATCAATAACCTCAGATATGCAGATGACACCACCCTTATGGCAGAAAGTGAAGAACTAAAGAGCATTTTGATGCAAGTGAAAGAGGAGAGTGAAAAAGTTAAAGCTCAACATTAAAGAAAAAAAAAAAGATCATGGCATCCAGTCCCATCACTTCATGGCAAATAGATGGAGAAACAGTGGAAACAGTGGCTGACTTTTTGGGGCTCCAAAATCACCGCATATGCTGACTACAGCCATGAAATTAAAAGACATTTACTCCTTGGAAGAAAAGTTATGACCAATCTAGACAGCAATATTAAAAAGCAGAGACATTACTTTGCCAACAAAGGTCTGTCTCGTTAAGGCTATGATTTTTCCAGTAGTCATGTATGGATGTGAGAGTTGGACTATAAAGAAGGCTGAGCGCTGAAGAACTGATGCTTTTGAACTGTGGTGTTGGAGAAGACTCTTGAGAGTCCCTTGGACTGCAAGGAGATCAAACCAGTCAATCCTAAAGGAAATCAATCCTGAATATTCATTAGAAGGACTAATGCTGAAGCTGAAGCTCCAATGCGAAAAGATGACTCATTGGAAAAGACCCTGATGCTGGGAAAGATTGAAGGCAGAAGTAGAAGGGAACAACAAAGGATGAGATGGTTGGATGGCATCGGCGACTACATGCATGAGTTTGAGCAAGCTCGGGGAGTTGGTGATGGGCAGGGAAGCCTGGCGGGCTACAGTCCGTGGGGTCGCAGAGTCAGACATGACTGAGCGACTAAACAACATATATATATATATATATATATATATAGAGAGAGAGAGAGAGAGAGAGAGAGAGCACAAGAAAGAGTTTAATCTTTTTTACCACGCAGAATGCAAGATCTTAGTTCCCTCTCTAGGAATTGAACCCATGCCCTATGCAGTGGGAGCATGGAGTCTTAATCCCTGGATGGCCAGAGAAGTCCCTAAAGCATTATATCTTAAATCCCAACCCATTCAATTAATATAAAACGCAAATTTTGCCTGAATTTAAGATTTGGTTGGTTGTCATTTTGGTTCGCTGAGTCACCTTGGGCTAAGGATTGTAGGCTCCTAGGAGCCTGTTCACGCTTCTCTATGGTTAGGATCACCTTGGTGAAAAAACCCGACCTCTGTCTGTCCATAGCCTGTGGCTCCGGGTCAGCTGTAGACGCCTGAGGTGCAAACGTAAGACTCCAAGGGATGGGACGCGTGAACCCACCTACAGCATCTGAAGCCCAGAGGACAAGACCTGAACCTGGGACTCCACCCTTGCTCCCTCAGAGCTGAGGATCCCACTGGCTTTCAGAGGCTGTCTGGCCAGATCCTGGGGCCTTTAACAGTAAGTGGAGAGTGAATCAATCAAGAGAGGGGAAGTCAACGGCCAGACTTGAACATTCTCCTCTAACACCTACCCAGAGGGAGAAGGTGTGGAGTGGCGTTCTCTCAGTCCCCGAGTGTCGGGGCAGTCCTGTCTCAAAAGGATACTTCTGGAAATTAAGTCCATCTGGGTCTAAGCAATCCCCGAATTAGCCTTCCCCTTGTTGGCAGCATCCAGAACGGCGGGGCAAAAGCTAAATGAGAAACTGAGATGGCAAGTCTGGAGCCAACTCGGAAACTTTTCAAGAAACACCCTTGTTGCTAATAACATGTCTGGGGGCTGGTGGGGATTCTAGGATTAGTGTTCAGGAGATAGAAATGGGTAACAACGGGGGAGGTGTGATCTTCCCCAAGTGCCACACCAGGTATTAAAATAAACAGGCTCTCTTGCCTCCTGGAGCTGGAGGTGGCAGGGAAAAGAAATCTGGGTCCAAGCAAAACCAGAAAAAGCATCAATGCCTGTGGTGGGAGTAGGAAGGCTCCAACCCGGAGTCCTCAGCTCTTCTGTGGCCTCAGAAACAACGCACCTGAGAGCTCAGTGTTTCCTGCCTTGGCATTTGGTGGGAGGAGGAGGATCTCAGGTGACCTCAGATGGAGGTCTCTGGCCAGTGTGCCCTGATTCTGGAGACTGAACCGCACTGGGATGTAGGGGCTTAGCAAGGCTGGCCCTTGGCCTGGTGGCTCAGAAGAGTGGGATGAAGGGAAGCTGCAGTGAAGCAATAAAGACAGAGGAAGTCAGATGTGGCTTTACCTCCCCTCACCTGAAAAATGGGGATAACACTCTCAATTCACGGGACAGGCAGGCATCTTGTGCATCAGAGTGCTTTGCCATTTTTCAGCTGCCACAAGAATGCTGTTACTCCAGAAGAGGCAGTAGGCAAACAGGTGTCTTTCTCTGGCAGGGAGTCTCAACCCTGCACTTTTAGAAACACCTGGGGAATGTTTTGAAATGCAAGTTGTCCCAGGCCCTACCCAACTGGTAAGAACTGTCAGCCTTTCGTGAAAGCTCTGGGGTGTGATCAGTGTGCACCCAAGAGTTAAGAGCTTCTGCCCTAAGGGTTTTCTTGGCCAAAACTGACATTCTTACCTGATGAATCCAATCAGATCTCAGTAAGGCCTATCCCTCTTCTTATCTCTGACTCTGAACCTCCACAAAGACCACCCTGACTCCACTTCCCTGCCAGAGTTATTCCAGTTATTAGAACTCGGGCCAACTGTAGCCAGCATGTGGTGACAGCCCGAGTTTCTAGCTGCCAAAGGATAAAGTTTTCATGGTGTTTGAACATCCCCCTGAATAGAAGCAGTTACTGTGCAGAGCCCTGTGCATCTTCCCTACACTGTGACTGAGGCTCAGGGCATCTGGGCATGGGACCCCCTCAGCCTTGCTTCCCCACGCCAGGCTGTGGGAGACTTCAGAGGCTGTCCACTCATCAGAACCAGGGCCAGGGCCTCTGGCCCGACCATACCTGGCTCACGTGTCCCCAGCCACACAAATGCAGGTGGTTCGATCTGAACACCTTGGGAAGCTTTGATTGAAAGCAGCATTAATTCTATCCACTTGGGAACATGCAGGCCCCGGTGCAGATCCGAGACGCTTTTTATAAATGGATTAGTGAAATGTCCTGGGTAAGAGGATGCCGACGAGAAGCTCTTCTGGGCTCCTTCTGCCCCTGTGCCTGGCTGGCTGGCTGCCCCTGGCCCATCTGCTTGGGTCCTGGAGGGGACCTGCCAGGGAAGATGGACTGGCTCCTCGGAGCACTGCCTGCAGCTAGATGTCTGAGTGGTGATGGTGGTGGTGACGGCAGCGGGTGCAGGGAGACAGGAGCCTCTGGGGCATGTGATGCTTCCTCAGGCCCATCTCCACATTTCATCTGGCTAAACCCCCGGGAGGGCCGGGCAGCCAAAAGGCAAGCTCTAATAGCACGGTTATTAATACCCCATCCTTCCCTTGGCCCGCTGTGTTCTGTCCTCCAGTGTCAGTTCTGGGAACAAAGTACATAGCACAAACTTCATTTTGTGTAAATGAGAGTTTATTGACGAAGACAAAGTCAAGCTTCCCCCGCCCCCCACCCTCCCCCAGAACAGATCCCAACAACAAAAGAATGATAAGTTTTCTTAGGGCAACACTTACCCCCCACCCCTTCTCTCCAGTCTCAAGGTTGGCACTGCAGACACACAAAACAGGCTCGGGTGAGGGCAGACACTCAGGAATCTCTGACCAGCAAGAGTCCTGGGTGTGTGTGCGCTTGCCGTGCCCTTTGTGAGACGCCTGCTGACGGCACAGAAACAGGCTGCAGCGGTGGACAGGGGACTGCAGGGCAACCTCCACTGGTCCCCCGTTCGGCCAAGCTCAAAATGGGCCCCGAGGGACACTGTGGTGGAGGCAACAGGCTCTGTCTCCTCAGGAAAGGGATCCTTCCCGTGAAGCAGAATCCCTCCCCAGCTGCTCAGGGGCAAACCAGGAGGGCACCTCTCCAAGGAGCAGAGGGCTGGCAGACTGGCCGGGTCAGCTGAGAAATCCAGCTGTTGCCCATGACTGCCGGGGAGGCTGAGGAGCAGGGTTTCAGGGGCGAAGAGACATGTCTCGGTACCGCAGTGTCTCGTCTGCTTAACCTGCCACAAGCTCTGCCGCCTGGAACTGCAGTCTGCTTTGAGGCAAGAACACTGCATTTGGAGTGGGGCTCTTCTTCACTGCTTGCATCGCACTGTCTCCACAAGCAATCTCCCAACCACAGAACTTCACCCACCTGCTTTTCTACCCCACCTGGCACCCACCCCCACCCACCATCCTGTGCCACTTCCAGTTCTTCACATGCCTGCAGGATTCCTGGCCCTCACCCCAGGCATTCTTCTCGTGGAGAAGGTCAAGGCTTAAGAAACTGCTTTGGGGGCCTGCTCCCCGTAGCTTTCCAAGTGGCATGAGTCAGGGTCATTTCACTTGCAACACGGTTGCAGGGTAGTTTCTGCTGTTTTCTAGGGTTCCCCCTCTTGCACTCACTTTCAGGTCCAAGTCCCATGTAAGCTCTTGGACCCAGGCGCCTCTGATGAGAGCGGGGACATCTGAGAAGCAGTCTCAGTCATGGACCCTGAATCCCCTGGTGCTGGGCAGCAGCAGTGCCCACAGGTGAAACAGAGAAGCCTGCTAGACTGGTGTTCCGGGCTCAAGGCACTCTGACAGACCACACCCATATGTCCCGGGGGGCAGGGGTTCTCACGTTTCCCGATCTTTTGAGAGATGAAAAGGATGGCTTGGCCCTCTTGAGGTGATCTCAACTGCCTGGGAGCCTAAGAAACACAAGTGCCGAGCGGATCAGAAAGCCGAGGGATGACTGTGTGGCACCAGAAGCTCACTTCCTCCCCACACCCCTGCTGCTGGCCTCCAGCACTGAGGGTCCTCCATTCCGGCATCAGGGTTTACCTTCAAGTCCCTGGACAGAGACTCTGCAGCCACCAGATGCCAATGAATGGAGTGCCAGAATCTGCGTGGAATGTGAGGAGAGCCATAGGGAAGCAGGCACCGGAAAGGTAAGAGAAAGGCATTGAGGAAAGAAAGTCAACGAGAGGGTCCTGCAGTGAGAACAACTCTGACGGGGATTCGGAGACCCAGCCCCCACCTCTGCTACCGAACAGTCAACAGTCCTCCGGCAGTAACATCCTGTTTGTCTTTTATCTTTTTCTTTTTTAGAAAAACAAGGTTGGATGAGTTATTATTTCAAGTTTTAAGTCTGTTTCAACTCTAAAACCAAGATTTTAGATGTGAATTGGATCTGAGATTAGCGGGAGATGAGGTGAGGGCATTTTGATTTCTGAAATTCTTTCATCAGTGTTATTCACGGATCTGACCTCGGGAAAGGACTGGAGTAGTTCTCCTTCTCAGCCTCGGTGCCGTCAGGCCCCCTTTCCTACACCCTCCAGCACCATTCAAGGAAGACCACTACTCCTAGCTGCAGTGCATCAGAGGAGATGAAAACACAGGGCAGGAGGCATCACAGGAAAAGGGGTTTGGAGAGAAAAGAAAGTGATCAGCAACAAGGCTGCCACAGGGTGGCAAGAAAATGTCTCTCCCTCCAGCACTGTGCGGTTGTCTTAACGCTTCTCTCAGTTACACACTATTCCTTCCATATCTTACGTACAAAAATATAAAACAATAAAGTGCAGTTTGCGTTTCAGTGACACTTTTCCTTGCTTTAATATTTTTTTGTTGTCTTTTTCTGCTTTTGAAACGAGCTCTCGATTACAAAATATCAAACTACACTCAGAACTGCAGCCACTGTAAGGACAGCGTGCAGAAGCCCACAAGTACGGACAGAGAGCAGCAGGTGGCACGAGGTGGGAAGTGACTGAAGCAGTGGTTACAGACGGTCACAGGAAGCTAAAACTATCCAACAGGCGGTGCCCTAACATTAGCACAGGTTAGACTAGTCACTACCTTGGTGGTAGCCTTGGTATGTTCAGGTTCAGATTCTACATGGCGATAACAATTTCTTCCAGTTAAAGAGTTCTTGGCCTGCACCGATCACAGGGTGGCTGGAGGGCACCGGACCAGTCTATTAGTTTTTCAAAATGCTGTCGTAGACCTGATAGATGTACTGGGAGACCTCGGGAGCTCTACACTTCAGCGACAGCTGTGTGGAGGAAAAAGAGAAGGAAGATTATTAGCACAGAGGCTGGCATTCACTCAAAAGGTATCCAAGTACTCAGTTCAAGGAAAGCTCTTTCTGATACAAGAGGAGAAGGGCTTCTATTGTTGAGCAGCCAAACAAAGAGACCCTGCTGATAGGAGGTTCTGTGGGTTTTAGAATTTCAGTTTAATCAATCTCACGCTGTGCTGTGTTCCCACCCACATTCTCCGTGGGTCAGCGAAGTTAGGAAACAATTCACAGGAGACACTGTAGGGGACAGCTGCTCTCCTGCTGCGCCAGGGGTCACAGGACTATAACCACGTGAAGAGGGACGGGCTGAAGCCCTTAACCTGGCGCCTACTTCATCTCTCTGTTCCAACCTCTGTCTTCACGACAGTTATCTCAGTCCCAATTCAGAAGGATGGGTAACTAAGTAAAATAAAAGCAGGAGCTAGACAGCTCCAAGGAACTAGTCTTCCCTGTATTATATGGAAGACAGCATACACTGTGAGGGAATGAAGATAAGAACCAACATGGGCTTCCCTCGTAGCTCAGATGGTGAAGAATCTGTCTGCAGTGCAGACCTGGGTTCGATCCCTGGGTCGGGAAGATCTCCTGGAGAAGGAAATGGACAACCCACTTTGGTATCCTTTGCCTGGAAAATCCCATGGACAGAGGAGTCTGGTGGGCTGCAGTCCACGGGGTCGCAAAGAGTCAGGCACGACTGAGCGACTAACACTAATTAACACTAAAGAGACATTTACCGAGTGTAACTGCACCGTTTATGCCAACAGTGTTATCTTTCAGCTTCTGCCTCTTATTCAGGCTGGTCAGACGCTTCTCATACCACTCTACTTGTCTATTACCACCTCTTTATCTAATCTAACAATTAACAAATTAAAATGCTAAAAAGATTTCAATGCTGAACACTGAGATTTTCACTTTGTGGGTCATCAAGCGCAAAATTTAAACCTAGATTTGGACTCCTGAATTGTACCAGATTAGGCAAATTCACCAGATTCACAATAACGTTAACAAAAACAGCATATAAATTGCATTTAGAACCAGAAAATTTAATCCCTGTTTTTTGTATTACTGACATCATTGCTCATTTATTAAAGTAGATGAACAAAAGTTGTCTTTAATGATATATCACCATAAGATTTTACATTATCTTACCTCTTTATTGTCTTATTAGAGACTAACCGATTTAACCAAGTTCAAAGAGGGGAGAACATTTCTGGCAAAAATGTCAGGAAGATGATTGGTCAATCCCAAACTGCCTGAGAAAACTCACATCCTCAGAACTGAGATTTTAAAAATGCAAAACCAAGCCAAGCAAAAAGAACATCAAAAGAGGCTCTATTTAAAATTTACAGCTTTAATATGCATTCTCTAAGGCATTTCTAGAACTGCTGCTCGACATCCATCAGGAAGACAATTCTGATACATGTAAAACAAATGTATAACTAATTTTAGAATACAAATATAAATAGAAAACAGCTTTCTACTTTGGTCCAAGTTGCAGCTCTAGGCCTTTCCCTGACTTTCTGCTTCTCCTCCAGCCTCTCCACTGTCAGCGTTGCAGACAGTTCTCGTGGGAAAGTACGTGGGTTCAGAAGAGGAGGAAAGGAAGCTAAAAGGAGGAAGAACAGCCTAAGGGAGTGAACTCCCAGACTAAGGAGGGGGTAGTTCCTCCTCCCCCAAATACAGTTCTGTATTTTTTCACATCTTTGTAGCAGTATTGGAACTTCCAACCAGTTGGAGATCCACTATTGGTTCACTAGTGATAAGAGAATGCTGTCTTCCTCAGTAAAAGCCGAAGGTGGGCACTAGCAGGAGTCTAGACCCAGACAGTTTGAGCTGCTCTTTGGAGCGGGGAGGAGAGGGAGGGGAGGAGAGGGAGGGGAGGAGGGGAAGAAGAGGAGGAAGAAACTCTTTCTCTGGACTGTTCTATCACCTCCCTCCCCTGGACACCCCAGCCTTTAACAACCGGTTAAGTTTAGGGTTAAATCTTCATTCCTTGCTTTCCAACAAGTACAGTTAAAGACAAGCTGGAATACATTAAAAAAAAAAAAAGACAAGCTGGAACACATTCACTTTTTTTTTGCTAATTCCTAAAGAAAGCAAGAAGGAAATGTACATAAAAAAAGATGCTAAAAAATCTGATTTAGGACTCTGGTCTCATTTTATAAGGGAAAAGAGGTCTTTCCAGGATTTTAACTTTCGAAGCACTAACCTACTTATGTGTCACATCTTTAACACCAACCACTGAGGAATGCCACCCACCTAGACTCACCTGCCCTGCCTAGGTAATAAGCCAAGGACTCAAACATCTACTGCAGGTTCATGGCCTGGAACACATACTTCTTCACCCAGGAAGAAGTTATCTTTCCAGGTGAGACAGAGCTACTTAGAGATTATGATGGCTCCTCCCCCTGGGATAAACAAACCTTCTTAATGACATACAGTAAGGGGATGAAGGAAGTGATTTACCATGTCCTGTACTACTACTCCGGAGAAGGCAATGGCACCCCACTCCAGTACTCTTGCCAGGAAAATCCCATGGACGGAGGAGCCTGGCAGGCTGCAGTCCATGGGGTTGCTAAGAGTCGGACACAACTGAACAACTTCATTTTCACTTTTCAGTTTCATGCACTGAAGGAAATGGCAACCCACTCCAGTGTTCTTGCCTGGAGAATCCCGGGGACGGGGGAGCCTGGAGGGCTGCTCTCTGTGAGGTCGCACAGAGTCGGACACGACTGAAGCGACTTAGCAGCAGCAGCAGCAGCAGCAGTACTACTACTTGATCATCAAAAAACAAACAAACACCAAATTATTAATACATGCAATGACTTAAGACAGATGTCAAGGATATTATGCTAAGTGGGAAAAAAGTCTGAAAAGGATAGGAACTGAATTTATAGAACCCTCTCAAAATGACAAAATTATAGTAATGGGAAACAAACATATCAGTGATTCCCATGGGTTAGGCGTGGGGTGAGTCTGCAGCTATAAAGAGATAGCAAGGAGGAGTTTTTTCGTGGTGACAGAACAGTTCTGTTCCTGATCGTGGTGGTGATTATCACAAACGTGACAAGATTTCATAGTACTGTACACTCCTTAACCAAATAAAATAAAAATAATGATGTAAAAACTGGTGAATTGTACTATGGGTGTAAGATGTTCTCAATGAGGAAAATTCAGTGTAAGATATACGGGAACTCTATGTACCATTTAAAAAACTTTATGAGGGTCTTGAATTAGTTCCAAATAAAAAGCTTTTAAACATTTTAAATCAACTATGCGACTACTGAGAGGTCTTTCTCAAAATTCTCACTATCCTTAATGAATACAAAGAATACAGTTAGGAACTGTTTAGATATCTGAATTCTTAGCACACCTTACCTACCAACAACTTCTGTGATCTTAAACATGTTATTAATCATTCTGAACCTTGGTTTCCTTATCTGCAATCTAGGGGTAATCACGCTACTCTAATCTAGCTGAGATGGAATACTGCAGACAATAAAATAATGAAAGATAAAAAAAAACCCACACACAAATACACATATTTTGATAAAATTTCTAGGGAAGTAAATGGAGTTATTTTACAAGACCTGATTTTACAGTAAAAACCTGTCCCTCCAGAAGAGCAGACAGGGCTTTTCCTTTCTTGGGGAACTCAAGGAAAATGACAAGATGCTGCTGCTGCTGCTTAGTCGCTTCAGTCCTGTCCGACTCTGTGAGACCCCAGAGACAGCAGCCCACCAGGCTTCCCCATCCCTGGGATTCTCCAGGCAAGAACACTGGAGTGGGTGAATGACAGGATAGTTTCCTACAAAAAACGACAAAGGACTGGCTGCAGAGGAGATGGGGGGAGGAGTGTAGTTTATGGGGGAAGCCTGAAGTTTCTCAGCTCACAAATGCTTGGGCAAAAAAATCTAGTGAGGTGGGACGCAGTATCACTCACACAGACACACACTTGTCCAGTTTACTTCAAGGAAAACCAAGAATTTTCAATTCAGGGTGCTACTAATTCCTTGATGTATGCTAATGAACACACGCTTGCCTTAAAATTAAGGAATGGAGTCACAGACTTTTCTCGGCTAAATGGCTAAAAAGCTCACTTAATCTACTGAATATAAAGCTTTTATCAGTTATTCAATTATTGAACCTTATTTTTCTCATCACTTTCCTTTCCCCTCATTCTAAACAGTATACAAAAGCTTTGAACATAACAGAAGAATATGATATTTCCCCTATCCCAAGGGTTTTCTTACACTTTACAAAATGCAGATGACAAGCAGCATCTTACTGGGAGATGGCATTTTACAACGGTAAACAAATAGCCAGTGCCTAGGGTATTACGGCTGTGCTGATTAACAAAGTTTCCGGTTCCTCGCCTAAAAATAAGGCCAGGATTTCAATTTTAGTCCAGCGTGGCACTGAAGAAGTTTTCTAAAGTTCCCTTTCAGGCTATAAAAGGTGTGTCCCATTTTGCCTTAATTTTTCAACAAGCATTTAGGACATACAGTATCACTAAAGAGGCTCGTATGTACAGGGATTTTGATATCCTTACATCCAAAAGCAGGAATGAGCTTGAAATGAACTATGAAAACAATCCTCTTAGCGGCCTGTTACAGTATCACATGCACAGATACGCTAGATGAGCATTAACCAACACTGATGAAGTTGCAGGTTCTGCGAGCAGCTCTGTATATACCTGGAGGAGTCTGAGGTGCTCGAGCCGCCAGAGGCCTCTTCCTGGTGAATGGGGGCAGAACAAGGTCTTCTAAGAATGCAACTGGGGACTTTTTTGACTACTTGCTTTGGATATCAGGGGAGTGAAGCAACTCCACCAGGTCTTTCCTGGCAAATTTAAAAATACTAAGAAAAAAATGAAAGGGCTCTTACTGCCCTCCGTGAACCCATCTCACCCATTCTGAAAAAGGCCTTACCGTGTAATTCGGGTTTCCTGGTTGGATACGTAGCTCGGCCAAAATCCAGATGCCGTTAGTGAGCTTCAGAGATTGGTACAGCATGTCCTGCCCTTCCACATTCCTCTTGGCAATAGTATAAACATTGTTGTTTTGCAACTTGCTGGAAACAGTGTCTAGAAACAGATTCAAAATGCAACACCTTCAGTAAAAATATCCAACAAGGATGCCATGAGCCATGTGTGCTCAATTAGCCCCTGATAAGCGCCGTCACATGCATATTGTACACATTTCAGAAAGCCCTTCTCCCACAAGAGCAAAGCGTGAGCAAGCTCTTCAAGTACCTATGTACCACATTCCAGGCCAGAAAACGGAATAAGGTGCGACTAAGCATCAGAGTTTAAGAACTACCTGTGGAGATTATGGTGAGTCTAAGCCATTGGTACCTTAAACTATTACTAGGAGCTAGACAGGTAAAAAGGCACTGAAGTGGACAGAGGCAGAAATGGGTGAATGTCTGACTGCCATGTTGGGATTCACTTCTGGAACGTTGGTCCCAGATCCAAAGGGATACAAAGACTGACAACTGAATCCACAACAATACTTCCCAAGTCACTATGCCTACACCACGAGCCATTCTGGCCTCACGTGCCAGGATCAGAAAAGCGCCCAGTTGCAGAAATCCTGGAAATCAAATCTGTTAACCTTGTTTTTTTTAATTTTTTTTAAAGCAGGCAAATGATTTCTTAAGCCTCTGGGGAATATCATACCCAAAATTAATAACGAAACAAAGTGCCTCAACAAAAGTTTTTGAGAAAGACTGAAGTTGCGCAAAGATGATTATTCCATGGCCTGTAACCTCGACTGCCATTTCTGGTTAGAATGGAGACCTTTGTAGTCATCAACAAAGGATAAGAACAGGTTGGTGTTTGGGGTCTTTCTTGTGACTACATATAGCACCAGAGACATGACATTCTAGAATTAAAGGTCATTTCTCTCTCCTTGTTCTCTGACTGCTAACATGAGATGCTGCAGCACCAGAGAAACTTCAAGAACAAAGATGATAAACACCATTTCTTTGTTGATAGTTTATTACATTTGTTTCTAATAAGAATTAAATTACTCAAGAACTAAATTCTCCCCACATAAAAACCAGTCATACTCTATGGGAGAAGACTGCTGTGATGGACAGTCTTTCTATTCTCCTAGACGGTAAACCCTCTGAGCACAGGGATCCTAGAGTTTTTCATCACTGTGCTTCTCACAGTATCTGGGACACAATGAGTACCTGCCATCAATACCTGTGAATAAGCCTCTGACTCAGGTGTTGGAGATGCCGATATGTGCATAATGCCATAGGCATTAAAAAACATTATTTCAGACATTTCCCCAAAGAAATACAAATGGCCAACAGACACATGAAAAGATGCTCAACATCACTAACAGATAGTGATAATAGATAAATTCAAATCAAAACTAGAATGAGCCACCACCTCACACTAGTCAGAATGGCCATTATTTAAAAGTCGACAAATAAATGCTGGAGCGGATGTGGAAAAAAGAAAACTCTCCTACGCTATTGGTGGGAACGTAAATTGGTGCAGCCACTATGGAAAACAATATGGAGGTTCCTCAAAAAATGAAAAAGAGAATTACCATATGACCCAGCAATCCCACTTCTGGACAGATATCCAGATGAAATTATAATTAAAAAAGAAACATGCATTCCTATGTTCATAGCAGCACTATCCACAAAAGCCAAGATCGGCAAACAACCTAAATGTCTATCTATAGATGAATGGACAAAGAAGATGTGGTACATACAATGGAATGACTACTCAGCCATAAAAAAGAACAAAACAATGCTATTTGCTGCAACACAGATGGAACTAGAGATTATCACACTAAGTGACCTAAGTCAGAAAGATAAATACCATATTATATCGTATGTGACATATGTGTGGAATCTAAAATACGACACAAATGAACTTATCTATGAAACTGAAACAGATTCACAGACATAGAGAAAAGGCCTGTGGTTGCCATGGGCGAGGGAGGCAGGGGAGGAATGGGATGGGAGGTTTGGGTTAGCAGACACAGACTACTGTATACAGAACGGGTCAGCAACAAGGACCTACTGTGTAGTACAGGGAGCTATACTCGATATCCTGTGATAGACCATGGCGGGAAAAATGCAGAAACGTGTATGTGTATACACACAACGGAATCACTTTGTTGTATAGCATAAACTAACACAGTATTTAAATCAACTACATTTCAATTAAACAAACAAAACCAACTTTCTCTGGGGAGTTCTTTGGTGGTCTAAAGGTTAGGATTTGGAGCTTTCACTGCTGTGGCCCAGGTTCAATCCCTGGTCAGGAAACTGAAATCCCACACATAAGCTGTTCAGTTCAGTTCAGTTTAGTTCAGTCGCTCAGTCGTGTCCGACTCTCCGCGACCCCATGAATCACAGCACACCAGGCCTCCCTGTCCATCACCAACTCCCGGAGTTCACTCAAACTCATGTCCACAGAGTCGGTGATGCCATCCAGCCATCTCATTCTCTGTCGTCCCCTTCTCCTCCTGCCCCCAACCTTTCCCAGCATCAGAGTCTTTTGGGCTGCCAAAAAAAAAAATCTGCCAGAAAAACCTCACATCTGTTTGTTTAGTTATTTGAAGTACAGTTGATTTACAAAACTGTGTTTCAGGTGTTCAGCAAAATGATTCAGATATGTCCAAACATACATATGTGTGTGTGTGTATATACATATACTTTTAAATATTCTTTTCCATGACAGGTTATTATAAGATATTGAATATAGTTCCCTGTGCTATATATTAAATTCTTTTTATCTGTTTTATATATAGTAGTATGTATCACATGTATGGATGTGAGAGTTGGACTATAAAGAAAGCTGAGCACCAAAGAATTGACACTTTTGAACTGTGGTGTTGGAGAAGACTCTTGAGGGTCCCTTGGACTGCAAGGAGATCCAACCAGTTCATCCTAAAGGAGATCAGTCCTGAATATTCACTTGAAGAGCTGAAGCTGAAACTCCAATACTGTGGCCACCTGATTCGAAGAGTTGACTCATTTGAAAAGACCCTGATGCTGGGAAAGATTGAAGGCAGGAGGAAAAGGGGACAACAGACGATGAGACGGTTGGATGGCATCACTGACTTGATGGACATGAGTTTGAGCAAGCTCCGGGAGTTGGTGATGGACAGGGAAGCCTGGCGTGCTGTAGTTCATGGGGTCGCAAAGAGTTGAACATGACTGAGTGACTGAACTGAACTGATGTATCTGTTAATCCCATATTCTAATTTATCTCTCCTTCCCTTTTCCCCTCTGGTAACCATAATTTTGCTTTCTATGCTTGTGAGTGTAAAAACCATCTATTTAGATGTGGTCTAATTTTGGTCTTGCCCTGATGTCTTTCTTCCACATTCAACCCAGCAAGCGCTCAGGGCAGGAGGTACTAAAGCCCATTCATTAAACAACTGCATCACACTTGCTAAGTCACTTCAGTCGTGTCCGACTCTGTGTGACCCCATAGACGGAAGCCCACCAGGCTCCCCCGTCCCTGGGATTCTCCAGGCAAGAACACTGGAGTGGGTTGCCATTTCCTTCTCCAATGTGTGAAAGTGAAAAGTGAAAGTGAAGTCACTCAGTCGTGTCCGACCCTTAGCGACCCCACGGACTGCAGCCTACCAGGCTCCTCCGTCCATGGGATTTTCTAGGCAATAGTACTGGAGTGGCTTGCCATTGCCTTCTCCGATCATTGCATCACACTTAGTTATGGCTTAATTTCCCTCCTTTTATTTCCAGTTTCCACTAACACCAAGCAGAGTAGTTATAACTCAAGAATGGGTTCTCTCTGAGAAGCCAAAACATTTATCTCAAGGTCGTTACGCACAAGACTGAGGGAGGAGGGAGCTTCAATACACTTTTTCATCACCTTCTAGGGGGTCAGGCAGTTTTGGCTATCACCTTGGTTCCCACAATGAAGGGCTCTTGCAGCTCAGACTGAGTTGGTAGGCAACATCACCATCTGGAGTTTGGCTTACATCTTTTGACAGGACCATTTTTAACACGAGGAGGATTGCTTTAAGTTGTAAAAGCCATTCCCAAGTTTCAAGGTTCTCGCCCATTTCCAAGGAAACAGAAAATACACACGACAGGATCTTTTGTTGAAGTTTTACCGTGCTGCACAGGCGCATGTTCTAGACAATATATAGAGCAAGGCCCAGATGCCTACAGATATATCATGGTTTTAAGTAAGAGGCGACAGGCTAAGTAAGTGGTGATAGGCTAAAAAAGAGATGACAGGCTAAGAAATGGAAGAACCCAAACACACATACACACTCACCCACTCCAGAATTAAAAAACGTGGCCAACAGCCAGATGGAATAAGCAAGTTGAATGGATGTAACTTTAATGTGTTTGGAAGCATTCTGGTTAGGAACCTGGCTCTGCTCCTACTGAATGGCTGTTATCGTGATTTCTATCAGAATACTGCATGGAGGGAAGAGGGTTCTATAACATAACTATGTGTGAGTCAATTTTTCTGTCTGCATCACATAGCCTGTGAGATCTTAGTTCCCTGACCAGGGATTGAACCCACACCCCTGCACTGGAAGCGTGGAGTCTTAACCACTGGATGGCCAGGGAAGTCTGAGTCAATTTTTATAAACTTGAGATTGTAGGTTTGAGCTAGAGGGCTTGAAGGTGGTAGGATAACCAGACTCTGCTAAGTGAACTTATTAAGAATGGTAATGGGACTTCCCTGGGGGCAGAGTGGATAAGAATCTGCTTTCCAATGCAGGGAACATGGGTTGGATCCCAGGTCTGGAAGGATTCCACATGCTGCAACGTAACTAAGCCTGTGAGCCACAACTACGGAGCCCGTGAGCCACAACTGCTGAAGCCCATGCGTGCCCCAGAGTCTGAGCTCCGCAAGAGAAGCCATCGCAAGGAGAGGCTCATGCGATGCAATGAGGAGCATTTCCTGCTCGCCACAACCAGAGAAAGCCTACACACAGCAATGAAGATGCCGCGCAGCCAAATTAGAGAAAACAAAACAAAGAGAATGGCAACAGGAGCCAATGTCAAAAAGCTTCCCAGCCAGACTGGGACACACTTCTTGACAAAATGTCACAGTTCTTTGGGTTTGTTTATTTTTTAAACATATCCGAACTCCTGGGGAAATACGATGGAATCTTATAGCTGTGAGACTTGGAGAATGAGAATGTAATGTTAAGACACTGAGATCTGCCCTACAGGACAAGAGTTTTTATTAAAAGATCGTCAAATACGGTTACACATGCATTAAGATGTAATTTCTTTGGGTTCATTTGTCTCCTACCTCAGATCTGGCTTTGGGTCTGAGGCCTAAAATCTTAGAAGATGGGAATGTGGTCTTCCCTCCTTCATCTTCCTACTTTAGCTAAGGTTGCACCTCTTCCAGTAGCCGTAAGAGTGAAGAAGGTACTCAGAGAGCAGGGAGGGGGAACCTGCACATGGGACCCAGCTGTGGGACACAGTCATTAGCAAGTTGCAAACCACTGTGCCTGCTAAAAAGAACACCTTTAAAAAAAAAATCATTTGAACAACCAAACTGTATTTAAGCGCTGACTGGCAATGCACTTATATTATTTATGAAACGGGGAGAACCATGACCAAGCAAAGAAACAGAACTCACCCTCACCTAGTCCCTGTGCCTGAAGAAATATCTGTCCTTTATTAGATAGCCTAACTAGAAAATACAGATGCAACATGTCTCTGAGTTTTTCAAAGCAAAACAAGCACTTACTTTAAAAAACAGGTTTGTAGACCACTTGCCCGAAAGATTCTTTTCTGGATATGGCTGGAGATGCTGCTATTTCTTATATACTTAAGATAGTGGTCCCAGATATGACTAGTGCTAGGAAGCAAGGAGACCCATACAACTGGGTGCCTTTTCTGAACCAGTATTTTCCAGTATTCACACCACTAGTGACACATCATAAGCACACTATCATATACACCTTTCTGTTAAGAACTGATAAATTATTAAGGCTTACTAAGAGGGTTTCTTTTCTTCTTTCTTCTCTAGAAGAAATGGAAGAGCAGAAGTAAAAGCTCAATGCTAGGCTGGTCAGTACTTTAAGCCTGAGACTTCCTGTAGCCCTCAGAGTGTTAGCTCCATCTGTCAAATGTCTACTTTGGCACAGAAAAGCTATTTAAAGGGTTGGTGCTATTGTGATTAGGACAGATCAGCTGGAAAGAAGGTATTTTTAGCTCTCAACCCAGGGTGTTGAATCAGAAGGCACTAAACCTGAAAACGTTCATGTTAATTGAGCCCTCAGACTGGAAAGAAAAGGAAAGGTGGGGAAGGTACTCCAGACCTCGGGGTGGAGGCAGAGGAAAAGCTAGAACGGATTAGCTGCAGAAATGGTCTTGTAAGAGATTAGCAGTGATTCAGTGGGAAAGGATGGATGGCCTCGGGCTCCCGGAGAAGAGGACGTGGCTGGGAATTTTCCCTGGGCTCCGTGTGCTGCACCACCACAGAGCAGGGTGCCACTGGAGAACTGATTCGCTGGTATTTGGAGCACCCAAGGCAGGGAGGAACAGGCATGGGGCCATGGCTGAATTGTTCAAAACTGAATTTGTTCTGGGAAACTGTTTCTGTTTACATCAGAAGACATAGCTCCACTGGGAGAAAGGCCAGACACCTTTCCTTTGGCAAGATCACAAATGTACACCAAGGTTCGGCGCCTCCATCTGGAAGCAGGGGGATCTTCTTTATTAATCTGACAGGCCAGACTAAACCCCTCAATCATCCAAACTTCCATTTTCTTTTTTGAAAAATCATGTCCCCTTCACACCAGACCTCTGAGACCAAATCTGCTTTCCCAGGACTCTGGTCTTTCTCTGCTCTCTGTAGGCTAGAGTTTTCCTGATCATATATGTTCAAAGAACACTGGTTCTCTGTAAGACGTGAGCAATAAGCATTCTGTGATTTTAAATTCCAGAGGGAAAACATTCAGTTGATACTGAGTTACAGTGGTTTTCTCAGTGCAGGAGGCCTCAGCTTCTAGTGTGCTCATGCGCAATGGCAACTTCTAAGACAGGCACATCATACATTGTACTTTCCAATCTTATGACCACAGAACCCTTTTCTGAGAGACAAGTGTTCTCAGGAGTGTAATATATGAAATGACCTGGGACTGACCACACAAGGCTGACTATAATCCTAGCTATTAGCCACTTTGAGTTCTGCAACAGAAGTTTCCTGAAAAAGAGGTTAAAAAGTGGAAAACTGTCCAACCTCCCAACTCATCAAATGAGGCTTGTGGTAACTAACCAGTGAGCCTAGGAGAGACAGCAAACACTGTCAACTACTAGAACATGGCATAAAAAGCTGCTCAATTTAAATATGACTTTTATTTTTTAAAACTCAGCAAAAATCTGGTTTTAATAGCTACCTAACCAGTCAGGCTGAGAAACCTAGAAGGCACGTGGTATTCGTGAAGAGAATCAACAAACTGTCATGACAGTGGACATTACAGAAGACTGTCTTTCTCAAATACCTCTCCAAGGGATAAGGAGAAGCCTTGTAAGAAAAAAAATCTGCCTGGAACACAGAGGATGGACATGTCACAGAGCACACCCACTCCCTGCAAAAAAATTATTAGCAAAAATTTTTAAAGAACAAGTTGTAATTTGAAGCCAGTGAGTTGTTTTTCTTTCTGTCTGCCTCCTTCTCCCAGGGCAACACTCTAGCCACAGTGGGAGGGCAGCATGCCGGAAGGAGGAAGTGACAGGGAATGAAGAGAGGCAGCACTGACCAGGATCAGGGCTCACTCTCATTCAAACTCATAAAGTCTTATATTAACCTCAAGGAGAGACTGGGACAAAGGCAAGACCCTGAACAGCTGAGGGCTCCCTTCCATGCCTGAGGATGCATCAGTGAAACAAAGCCCCAGGCACTGCCAGCGGGTACTGTTTCTCCTCTCCGGTTCCCAGTCTGAAGTTCTAGTGTAATAATAAAACTAACTACTAAGGGGGCTATAACTTTTTAATGGTGATTAAGGAGGTGATATCGTCATATGACAGCTGACACAAGGAAAGAAAGAAAAAGGCCACCAATTAGGCTTTAATCAACTATGATGTACTCTTATTTAATAATAAACACAGGATTCCAAACAAGGATCTCAGACAGAGTCACTACTGAAGGCTGATGTAAGAGGACAAACAGTCCTTTTAATTCTTGGGAGAGCACATATCTTCAAGTGCCACTCTGTTCAAGTAACATGGCTGATCCATGTTCAACTACTGGACAATTGGGCATATGGATCCATTCTAGTTCTTAAATCTGTCAGCTTGCAGCTAATCTAGTGCCTACATCAAAACATCCCAAGTTTTTAATGAGAAGTCTGCAAAGTAATATACCCCTTACTCACTAGAAACAGGTAGCTGTGAAAAAAAGAGATAGGTAAAGAGAAGACAGAATTTTCAACTATCTAACTGAATATACTAAGATGAAAATGAAATTTAGAGTTATCACTCACCAGCATTTAAATGACATTCCTTAATCTGAAACTGAAGTTCATTTTCATTGGGAATATCCTTCCATGTCGCAAGGAAGACCTGGCGCTCTGTTCGGGGGAAGCAGAGGTAAAGGCTAGATGTGCACAATCTGGCAACAGTCTGACATCTAAGCCCTTGTACCATTTCTCCTTTGGAGTGCTGGCTCCAGCAGTACAGCCAGTGGCAGCCTGAGACTGGAGCCAATGCTTAGCTATGCAGAAGTGCTGCATTCCAGGTCAATGAATCCCTCATGAGTCGCACTAAGATACACTGGCAAAGACTTTACATCTAGGGTTGTTTTGGCTCCACAGTTTTCCTATTTAGGTGACTTTGGGTAAGTCTTGTGACCTTTCTGATCCTTAATTTCACCATATATTATACCTGCTACACTACCCAAACAGTGATTGTAAGAATCAAACCAATAAAATGCCAATACAACTTAATATGCATCAATATAAGCTAGTTTTATTAGCTGATGGTTTCCTAAGTAAGGGAAGACAGAAACATCAACTACCACATGGGGAGTACTAACAATTTATTATAATTTACTGAATTCACATCTTGAGACAGTAAGAACTCAGGACAGTGCTAAGTGCTAAAACCTGCACATATTATCTCATGTCATTAAAAAAACGATTTCAGATTTGTAAATGTGGAAACTGAAACTCAAAAAAATTAAGCATCTTGCTATAATCACGAGGCTAACAAACAGCCAAGCTGAGATTCCAATCCACATCTACTTGTCACCAAGCTAGTTACTGTCTGCTGTGGTGACTGCCTCACTCAGACAGTGGGCATTGTGATTTAAAGCCCTACAGCACAGCAAGATCAACTGTGACTCAGGCGAATACATAATTAGCAGTTATGAGAGCTTTAGAATAGCCATCCCCCATTTTTTTTAAACCTCAAGATAAACTGAACTTCTGGGGAATATGCTCTACCTGACGTTCAGAGGAAGGGCAAAGGTATATTTGGCAGGACAGGAGGACATGCTTACCCATTTTGCCATCTTCTACAAAAAGCACGTTGAGTGGGATGAGGCAGCTGAAGTAGAAGACATCAATATTGTTTTTCACAGCCACCTGCCAGGAAAGTAGGAAGGGAAAATTAGGACATCATAAGAAGGCAGGTAGGAGGGAAAGAACAGTTACTGTCTAGAAATATACCATCCAATTTCCTTCCTCTTTTAGGCAGTGCAGGAAACCCCAAATCAAGACACACCAGCCCATATACTGCAAAGCATGTCCCTACTTACTCCACTGTCAGCACCATCGACAACCTGCAACTCTGCCTCACTCCAGGAGGGATGAATTCCAGGCATAAATCCTATACCTGCAATAATCTACTCGGTTATTTTAGTAGTTGCTGCTGCTATCACTTACTAAGTACCTGTATTAACAGGTATTTCTAATCCTCATTATAACTCATTATATCCTCATAACTATCCCAACTATCTGGTGGCTCAGAGGTTAAAGCATCTGCCTCCAATGCGGGAGACCCAGGTTCGATCCCTGGGTTGGGAAGATCCCCTGGAGAAGGAAACGGTAACCCACTCCAGTATTCTTGCCTGGAGAATCCCATGGACGGAGAAGCCTGGTAGGCTACAGTCCACGGGGTCGCATAGAGTCGGATACGACTGAGCGATGGAACGGAACGGAACTATCCCAAAGTAGTAACTGGTACTCCCCTCTCATTTTCCTGATGAAGAACTGAAAGATTAAGTAACATTCAGGGCCACATTGTAAGCACACAGAAAAACCAGAATTCAAATACAAATTTGACTCTCCACTTTGATTTTTCTCTCTCCACAATAACTGGTGTCATAATGCCCTTACCTTTTTTCTGACATGAGTTTTAAAGTGCTTTCTTTTATACACTCTTACTTCCTAAGTCATATGGCTAGAAAAGTTTGGGTCAAACATGCGTAAATCTGATGACTCTAAGAAGGAAAAGCCTTTGAGTGAATGAAGAAATGAGTTTTCTTCTCACAGCACAAACTTCTGGATGTGCACAGGCTGTGATTCTACCGTGGCCTGCTCAATCCAGAGGAAGCTGTTTATATATTTTTTTAAAAGCTACAATAAGCATAATACTTGTGTTTAGGGGCAATATTGTTGGTGTCTCCATTCAGAAACAGACTATGCTGAGGCAGATTATAAGAAGCAAATATGTATGAGGGGAGACACAGGAGAAAAACTGCTTGAAATCACGCTTCCCACTGGTTACTTTCCTATCTATGTTCTTGGTGCCCCAGAAAAATATTTCTCTGGGTGAGTTTCACAGTCAGTAACCATGACTATTTCTCTTTAAAAAAATAAAGGTAAAAAGTGCTTATCTAGCACCACCATTCTCCTCCCACCTTCTTGGGGGCAAATGTCTACACTTATCAACTCATCTTCTCCACTTTAAACAGTAACTTTATTTCATCCTCCATAATTTGGTTTGGGTGTATCTACTTGATATCTTTCTACTCCTTCCCAGAACAATTTATCAAGTTATTTTCCTTGAAACTTGGGCATTACAGCTTTCAGTTACCAACCCCCAGGAGTTTCTAATCTCTATCACAGAATCTGATGCCCAAAATGCTGAGACAGCAGGAGTCCCCAAAAGCTTAAGTCTGGTGAATGCAAGCAGAATAACTAACCTCAGGAAAGAGGGACCTTAGACTTTAAGATGTACTAGAGCATCACTTCAAAAGATTATACCAGCTGCAAGTCTCTGGGAAAGAGGTATTTTCTAAGTCATCTGGTACTCAGCAGTTAAGAGAAGGGGAACGAACTCTTTATTTCAAATAAGGGCACTAAGAGACCTTGAGGGAGTGCCAGGCTCTGAAAAGGGCATTCAGAAGTGCAAACTGGAGGTGGTACAAGTGGGCTCGTGTGGGTTATATGTCCTCCAGGAGAAAATATTAATGGTTCTTAACCAAAGACTTATATTAGAATCATCTGGAGAGATTTTTCAAAACAGAATCTTTGACTCCATCCTGTATTTAAAAAACAAACAAACCAATTCCTAAATCTGGGAACTGGAACACCTAATTTTTTGAAGAAGTTTCTAAGAAGATCAACTAGACAAGTAATTAATTTAAAACAATGTTATCTAGGAGGTCCACTTGGGCTTATAAATAGCCTGTGCTTCTCAGGGAATCCTTAAACCAACTGGAGCCCTTTAACCACGCAAAAGATGTGAAAAGCTCTTCTAGGTCAGCAGTGCTAAACCATTCTGCCCTGAGGACCCTTTTGACAAACATATGAAAGTCAGGGACCTTCTTTTTACAAATTGTACATGCAATGTTTCCACCAAAACTAAAGTTTTAGGGGTTTCAGGAGACCCTAAAGCCTATCCCTGGGTTTCTGCTCTAGATAAATTCTCTGAGAAGCTGGCACACCCAAACTGGCGGCAGCAGACCCAGTGGTTCTGAACATGGACTCAGGGACCAGACCAG
The DNA here is from genome assembly GCF_049115385.1 of Moschus berezovskii. NCBI lineage: Eukaryota > Metazoa > Chordata > Mammalia > Artiodactyla > Moschidae > Moschus > Moschus berezovskii. The sequence goes on from NC_142479.1 coordinate 26,646,166, forward strand.
ACCACCTGACCAAGAGAGTCAAAAGCTGACTCTGTTCCTTACTAGCTGTGTGACCTAAGGCAGGAGTACACAGCTCAGTCTTTTGCTAAAGAACAGAAGTAACCACAGCACTAAACGCATGGGGTCGTTATGAGGCAAGTTAATATTTGCAGAGCACTTAGAATGGTGCCTGACTTACAGTTTAGTACCATTAACAAATGTTTCCTAAAGAAAAGTTCCCTCTTCTTTCACCATTTTCTACTGTACACTTTACTCAGAATTTTTCATAATTAAGGATAACCACATTAGACTTATCTGAAATCTTACACATGCTCAAATGAAGTATTACAACTATGCTAATGAGATATTAGGAGAGATTTTTTTAAGAAGGGCTTACTGGGAAACTGTTAGTTTAATGATTCCTCTTGCAACTGTGCTCCTGGTCAAACGCCATCTCCTTATAGGATCAACTGCACAGAGCACTCCTCGGAAGAAGTGGTTCATCTCTATTACATTAGCTCTTCAAAATCTGCATTTTGCAGCTCTCAAACTTTTACTCTTTTGTAGAGTAAATCATAGCCTGTAAAATGCAGGCTAGAGCTGCATTTATTTCAAATGTATATGGCTCCCTTGTATATGGCCCCTGCCTATCTTTCTAGTCCATTTCCTTAACGTCAAGCATATCAAAATAACTTCCTGCTCTCCAAACACTAATGATGTTCTTTCTGCTTAATATATTCTTTTCCTAAAGCTTCATCTGTCTGGAAAATATCTATTTAATCTGAAGATTTAGTTCAAGCTTGACAAGAATTTCTCAGGAATGTTCTAACTCCTCTCTATCGCATCCACACCATGAACTTCCACTGTAGCATAAATAAGCATTTATCTCTGCCTCACCCACAACACAACGGTCTCTCGCTCATGCAGGGGTTCTCATCTTCACTCACATCCCAGTGACTCAATAAATATTTGTTCCCTTTCATTAAAGGGAAGAAGCTGAGCAAATGGAATGAAACACTGGTTTCTCAACCTTTTTTTTTTTAAATCTTCCTATCACTCATAGGCAAAACATAATTTCACCACTAACACGGCTCATTAGGCATATGGATACATGATAGGGCAAAAGGATGACATGTGGGTTCACTTGGTTTCAAATCACTGAACTAAAATAGCATCTAGATGTAAACGAAGAATAACATAGGTGGTAGATCACAACCCAAAGAATACAAGAGTCTCTAAGAATATGCCAATAACTCTTCGGGAGTCCAGGCCAAAAAAAGAATCAAGGAAAACACAGTATGAAGCCGAAGCCAGTTCAATTATAACCCAGATGGCGGCTACTCTGAAATAGAACTGAGTAAACCTTATAGTACGATATTGATTGCTTCAGAGGGAGAAAGGGGAGTTTTGTTTTCTTATTTTGAAATTCACTATCCCAACAGGTACAGAGCAGAAAGACATAATCCAGACAAGCTGAAGAAGTACCTTCTAAGAGCTTTCTCAGTGATGTCCAGCCTGCCTATGGCAAATCAATTATCACATACATATCCAACTGCCTACTTAGTATCTTCACCTGGCTAACTAACAGATATCTCAAAACGAACATGTCCAAAACCAAATTCTTGATCTCCTCTCCTCATCCCTAAATGGAACCTCCTGCTGACTTTCCAAATCCAGTAAACTAAATACTGCAAAGCTTTCTATGGTGTCTCTGCTTCTGCACTCGTCTTCTCCACCTTCAACACCTAACTTCCCAGCCTCTTCTCAACACAGCATCAGAGTGATCTTAAAATGTAGGTCAGTTCAGAGATATCTCCGTGTTTGAGCCTCCAATGATTTCCCAAAGTTATAACTGCCTATGGTCAGATGCCTGTTACCTCTCTGCTGTCACATGCTGGGACTCTCGCATCAGCCATGGGAGCCAGCTGCTGTGCCTTGCACACCAGGCATGTTTCCTATCTCATAACCTTTTGTTGTTTCTTCTGTCTAAAATTCTCTCCCACCAGAAATATGCAAGGTTTATTTTGGCCTCCTTTAGGTCTTTGCTTTAACCAAGCATTATCTTCTTAAGCAGGTCTTCCATGACCAACGTTATTTATGAAATCATACCACCCAATCTCCACCTCCAGGACTCCCTAGCTCAGGCTCTGCTTTTTCTCTCATTGCTCTTTTCTGACACACATTTTTACTGATTTGTTGGTGCACGGCCTGTCCCTGTGCCACATAATGCACCTCCAGTAAAATGCAAGTTCCACAAGGCAGGGGATTTTTGTCTCTTGTTTACTACTCTATTCTCAGTTTCTGAAACAGTGACTGGCATAGAGTAAAGGCTCAGTAAGAATAATGACTGTAAAATACATGGCTCTAAGTTCCTGACAGCCACTGGGCTTGGACAAGACATTGAACTAAAGTTTCCAAAAGGATAGTACTTCTCAAGTTTTTCCCAGTGTACTTCCTTTAACAGAGGAAGAAAGAATGGACATATATACTGGGGTGGAGGTAGGGGTAAGGATCAGGATTAGGGGCACAGTATGAAGTAGCCCATAAGAACAAAATTTCTTTGAACTTCTGTGCTATCCCATAATGATCCAAGTGTTTTAATATGAAATGTGCTTCTTCACTTATCTTTAAACAAAACTGATGCTCCAGGAGAATACACCATGTGTATTCTTCAGCCTCAAGTACTTCCTAACAAGGTGGTTTTAAACACTGTGGGTCACGAACAATTGGTGGTTCTTAAAATTTGTCTATTGGGATGTAACTGGCATAAAAAAATATAACAGAAGGGACTTCCCTAGAGGTCCAGTGGTTAAGACTCATGCTTCCACTTCAGGGGACATGAGTTTGATTCCTGATGGAGGAAATTCCGCACAGTGTGGCCAAATAAGTAATAGAATAGAAAATGTCATAGTGTATCTCACTTAAGAGTAAGTAATGGCTCCTGAAACTGTTTCAGTTTTATGTACTGTATGTGTGAATACACTATGCAAAATGTACCTCTTATGTAAGCTGCAGCCAAAAACTATAAAAGCCTTAAATACTCACTCACCAAATTATAAGGCAAGCAGCGAGGAACTGGGCTCAGTGAGCTTAGGAACAGGGTGCACACCTCAATTTCTGCTCTGAGGATGCCTAAAGCAGATCCCAGATGGTACCAAGAACCAAACTGCCCAAATCCTGTGTTCCTCCGGTCTGCCACGAGCAACATGGGGACACAACAATATTAACTTGCTTCTCAGGGACATCAATAGGAAGAGCAAAAAGAAATGATTATGAGGCACTTGGAAAACACAAAAGCGGGCTAGAAATGCTTAATAATAATAATGAGTTTCACAAGTTACTTTCAGTGGCTGCTGGGGAAAGAGCAGCCTGTCAGCTTCAGCCTGTAACCAGCAATTAGTTTCTCTCCATAGTATAGAAAGCCTGCTGCAGGGGCTGCGGCCCCTTTTTGGCGGCACAGCTGGAGACAAGCAGGCTGAATTAATATTCTAACCTTGTTCCAGTGCGCTCAAAAGTACTATAAAAAGGTACGAGATGAACTCGGTCTGAACTCTAGCAAATGTGGCCTCTGTCTACACCTCTCCCCACAGATCACCACAGGAGGCACTGCCACAAGAAAATTCAAGTCAAGTGGTACACAGCTCACCTTTGAGAGTATATCATCTACTCTTCCGTGACGTCACTTCTGACCTTTCCCAGTCTCTGAGGAATTTTTTCCCCCTTTTTTCTTCCTCTCTATTTAACTTTAAGAAAGATTATTTGCAGGCTGGTCCAACCGAGGACCAGGCAGTGACGCCAACCATCACCAGTTGTCTGAGGAATGATGATTCAGATGTGTTTTAAGCACCACACTATATAGTCAACAGAGCCTAGAGGAATGGCTCTGAGTGACAGGTTTTTAATGATACTGCCTCCAACTGTGTGATATGTCATCTGAGACTCAAGCAGAAGAGGCTCTCTGCTAGCTGCTGGAGTTAAATCCACCTGCAGTGCTGCATTCCCAGTCAATGTGAAAAAATACCTACCATTTTTAGTTTAAATATGGTCTTCCACTTCAAACCCTATCGACCAATAAACTATTTGAGACCCCTCAGAGACATCCTGACAAAACAGGTCTATCTATAATATTTGACAGTGTCTGAATAGAGTTAAAAAATATAGCAGGAATAGGCATGCAACTCACCATGCGTGTGTGCTAAGTCTCTTTACTTGTGATCAACTCTTTGCGATCCAATGGACTGTGGCCCTCCTGGCTCCTCTGCCCATGGGGATTCTCCAGGCAAGAATACTGGAGTGGGTTGCCATACCCTTCTCCAGAGGATCTTCCTGACCCAGGGATCGAACCTGCCATCTCCTATGTCTCCTGCATTGCAGGTGGATTCTTTACCACTAGTGCCACCATCCACCAGAGAAAATGTCAATTTACTTTCCTCCAATGATTACATTTTAACTTGAAGAAGCATCTTTAGTTTACTTCCAAGGCTAAGATTCAACCAAGAACCCTCTATTTTTTTTCCTAGTGCACCCAACAGATCAGATGGACTGTATGGCAGTTGAACAGCCCTCAAAGAGTGCCTGTCTTCTGTTTATGATAGATAAAAGCCATACTTGTTTACTTTCACTGTTAAGAGTATGTGGCCAGTAGAGTCCTTTACGGGGAAGATTTGATAGGTTCCACTCGTCCCAATAAAAGCAGTAGCTTCAAAACCCTAATTTCTTGGGCAACAACTTGCACTTCAACATTTGATATTTCCAAGGCTAACTAATGTCTATCTGTACCTCTTTACAGAATAGAGGCTTTCAGAATAGAAAGGAAAGCTCTGAAGAGACCCCCGGATGATCTCTTGAACGATAAATCTTCTAGTAGTACTCTTAAGTACTGGGTACTTAAGAATGGCAAAGAGAACCTAAGAAACAAGCTCTCTTAGTGAGTCTTGTTTTTGAAAGGTGCTGCTGCTAAGTTGCTTCAGTTGTGCCCGATTCTGTGTGACCCCATAGATGGCAGCCCACCAGGCTCCTCCGTCCCTGGGATTCTCCAGGCAAGAATACGGGAGTGAGTTGCCATTTCCTTCTCCAATATATGCATGCTAAGTCGCTTCAGTCGTGCCCAACTCCGTGCAAACCCACGGAGAGCAGCCCACCAGGCTCCTCTGTCCACAGGACTCTCCAGGCAAGAATACTGGAGTGCGTTGCCATTTCCTTCTCCTTTTGAAAGGCAAGAAGAAACCAAAAGCTACTAAAGCTGATGTAGCTCTGACTCCTCCCAGAGTCCCCATTCTGTCATGCGATCTGCTTAATCTCAGTCTCAGAAACCTCCCACATGGTTTACACCATGAACTGGGATGTAGGCAGATTAAATTGCCAGAACACCAAAGAGAATATTAAGATGTAAAGAGGTACAGACAGACATTAGTTTAGAAGACTCTCGGATTAAACTGTTAAAAACTGGGCTTCCCTGGTGGCTCAGTGGTAAAGAATCCACCTGCCAATGCAGGAGACATGGGTTCTCCTGCATTCCTGGTTCAGAAAGATCCCACATGCCATGGAGCAACTAAGCCATATCTATTGAGTCCAAGCTCTAGCGCCTGGGAACTGCAATTCCTAAGCCCACATGCTACAGCCACTGAAGCCTGTGTGCCCTAGAGTCCGTGCTCCACAACAAGACACCACAATGAAAAGCCCGTGCATGGCAACAAAGAGTAGCCCCTGCTTGCCACAAGCCTGTGCAAAGCAATGAAGACCCAAAACAGCTGAAAATAAATAAATAAATACTATATATTAAAACAAGCAAACAAAAAGCTGTTAAAAACCTCTGATTTAGGCAGGAATAAATCAGAATGATGGTCTCCAAAAGCTGTATACACTAGAAGAACCCCAAAGCACAGTAGGGTTAGAACTATTGGAACCAAATTCGGTAATTCTCTGCAACTTAAGTTAGACTCTCCAGTACTGCTCTTAAAAAAAAAACCAAAAAAAACAGCATTCCAGTTTCCTTCAAAGCCATTTGGAAAAAAGTAGAAAGGTCACAATTTTCATGAAAGACTGCCTCTGTGAAGGGACTCTTTCAAGAAGCTTCTTTTCGAAGTCCACCCAAAGCCATCACTAAAGCCAGCTGAACTACAGAGTCAGGTTGAACTCAAACCCTTCAACTCTCAGGACAACCTCCAGTGCCAGCATGTGACACCTCATCCATCCCAAAATGAACTTCAGTTTAGGATTTCCAATCTTTTTACTGCTTACCTCTGAACTGATAAACAATCACACCCATTCCCCAAAAAGCAAATTCTTCTGATAGCACATGCAGAAATATCTGGAATTGGGAAGTGTTAGACCATTACGTTTAAATTTTTTTTTCCCTTTTAAAGGCAAAAGATAGACTGTTTTGAGTATTATTTGAAAAGAACTATTTTCTGAAAGTAAAGAATGAATGATGAGATTCATCCACGGGCCAAAGACATCCCTTTTTGCCCTTCCTTTCAAAATGTGCCTCCTTATCACTTTATTCCCATCAGAATTAGGAAACAGATAGGCTTCTTTCTGGTCTCCCAGAAACAGAGGTTTGCTCAGCTCCATTTCCTGTCAGATATCTGAACGATTCTGCTTTTCCCTGGGGCTCTGAGACACTTACAGAGCACCCTCGAAGTTTCCAAAGTTATTCTGAGAATATTACATAAATAATTTGATCGTATTAGAATAATGGTTTAATAGTTGTGTGGTGACAATTTGTTTTTATTTTGAAGTGGCACAAAAACATAGGTTAGTAACAGAAAAAGTTCCCTAAATGTTAGAACAGTCACATTTTCTATGATCCTAGTTATCGCCAAAGTCTTGGAAATAAGGTCCATTAATGTTCTGTGATCTTGCCTTTTGAAATATCAATGAACAGAGTAAAGAAAGCAGTAGCTTCTAATGTTTGCTGCCCACTTGAGAGAAAAATGAATTTGTGATTGTAGCCCTCAGATTAAATCAAGACCTGACCCACTGAGGTAAAAGGGTATTAAAGGGGCAGTGGGCAGACTGTAAGTCCACTAAGAAACAAGAGGCAGAGAGTGTGTTTAGGGACATCATTTGCTATGATGAGGAGATGGCCTTGCTAAGTCTGGTTCAAGAACTGGAGGCACCAGATACTTGTAAACACTTTCTTAAATGAAAGCAAAAAGATTTATCCAATAACAAATATATATATTAAACACCCACTGTGTGCCAGGCATTGTTCCAGGCACTCAGGGATAAGTCAGTAAAGAAAAAAAAAAAAACTAAGACAAAAACTGTTGCCCTTTTGAAGTCTGCGTTCCCGCTGGGAGGCGGTGGGTTGGGGCGGGGTGGGAGGGGGAGAGGCGAAAATGAATTAAGTGCAATAAACAGTATTTAAAATGGATAAGTGCTCTGGGGGTGGGGGGAGACATAAGGGTAAAGGGGATCAAGAATACTGGGAGTAGAGTGAGGTGGCCTTATCAGAAAGGTCCTTCTTTACCAAAGTCATGAAGGAGGCAATGAGTCAAGCAGATACGGCAACTGGGAGAAGGAACAGCCCACACGTGGGAAACAGTCAAAGGCCCTGAGGTGGCAGCATACCAGTCAGTCTGAGGATCCACAAGGAAGCCAGTGTGGCCAAGTGGACTGAGGCGAGCAGTAGCAGATGAAGTCAATGAGGTAGAGGTGAGGTGGAAGACATGGTTGGATCATACAGGGACTTGGGGACCATTGTTAGGACTTGGGCTTTTCTGCTTGGAAAGAATACCAAGGCAAGTTCTACACTAGTGATGTAAACACGTGTCTAACAGGGCACTGGTACAGCAAGAATTAAGAAACCACTGCAACTCTGTTAGGACCTGTGGAGAGGGTCATTGGCAGCTGTGTACCTCACAGGGACCACTGGGTCAAGAGAAGATGATGCTAAGATACACTGCATCTGTTCCTGCTCCAGGCAGCTTCCTCATTATTAGTTTTACATGTTAGACAAGATAAATCAGAAAACTCACAGCAAAGGTAATTTGATCAGTTTTCTGTCCATACAAAATCCACCTGCCATGCTATACTGATCAATCTGGTTAGCACCCAGAAACTTTTATCACAAGCCCCAGACACCCTCCTCCTCCAGCAGCCTTCAACAGAATTACTCTGTACAGTTTCAGCTGCCAGAAACAGCCAACAATATTTTCAGAGGCCTTTCAAGTCTTTCCAACAGGTAAGTTCCCCAAACCCAAGGTCTTACCTTAAACAGGTTCTGCCCAACCTACACAGACTCTAACCCTAAAAGCATGATCTCTTTTAGCCTTTATTAACAGCTCTGTGTACCTTGCTATGATGGGCTGATGTGCCCATGATTGCTGCTGTTGCACTACTGAATACTATTGACCATTAAAATGCACCATGATCTGTTTGCTATGCAGGGCTTACTGTTAAGACTTTAAAATACATTTTGTACATACTGTACTGAGCCACAAAATGGTGAAGAAAGGACTAATAAATTATCAGTTAAAGTTACTAGATATTCCACACCCCAGTCTGGTATGTCATGGGATTGAAGACACAAAGAAAACTCAATAGAAGAATAAACTTCAGCAATGAGAGTGAATGAACATTATTTTAAAATCCTGAGATGAAACTGATTTAGAATCTAACCTAGGTTCTAGCAAGTTAGAAATCAAGAGGGTTCACAGGTGTGCCTATGTACTGTCTGCTATATTATTTAACCTCAGCGTAGACAAAAAGCAGACATAGATGGCTGTCAGATGACTGGGCACATGGGTAGGTCATTGTGCAGAGATGTCATCTCTGGGTAGTTTTACCAGGGAATCAGTTCATAGACAGAAGGGGCAGAAACTATTGCCAGAAACACAGCATGAGCTATGGAATGAGCTATGGTTTGAGAAGTTTTGTGCTTTCATATCTGGAGTATCTGCCTTCCCACTCCTTCAGTGGAATGTTGCCACTAAGCCCAAGACCAAATTCACACACTTTTCAAAAATAAATGATGTTTTCCTTTGTCTCCAATGTAACTGAGTCTAACCACATTTACTAGTGTCTCCACTTTTGTTTTCCATTAAAATTAGAATAATAAAACTGACATTTATTTGCAGAATACAAACATAAGTCCTTCCACAAACTTAGGCTCTCCTGAAGTAGAATAAAAGGGAAGATGAATTCAGACAGGGTATATTTTCATTATAGGTCCACCTGACTGATTTTCAGGCCATGTGAGCCTTGATTCAGAGAGAAACTTATTGTATAAAACCTGATCTCAATACCATGAAACCTATGTATAACCTCACACTACAAAATTGTAAATAAAAGAAACTTTTCCAACCTCACTGAATATGACGCCACAGCAAAGTATTACGAGAGCTAAACATGAATGAGGGCAAGATATGGCTCTCAAGTGGGATTCAATCCAGTTTAGGAAAATCCCAGGGTGTTTCCTTTAATTCCAACCTATAATGTACCCCAAGGCTTTGTGCAAAAATTACGAGCCACAATGAGAACATAAGAACTATAAAGAGGTATACCTACTTTTTATTCAGAATTTGAAGTCCTCTACTGCATAAAGATCTATTTTCCAATCATCTAACTAGAAATACAAAACTAATTCAATTTTTATCAACTCTTGACTTACTAACATGATATAAAGATGGTTGAAATTTTAATAGATGAAACCCACAAATCACTTCTATTACCCTGCAGAACTATGTGAAATTTAGTATCATTTGGCCAAGCATGGGCTTCTATTACTTGGGTAATCATCTCACAGGCTCTTTTTAATGAGGACTAGTTCTCAAGCTGGGGTGTTTTAAGAACTGAATTCTGGGTTTTAGGAACAACTGTCTCCTACCATTGAAGCCAGATTTATAATTTGCTAGACCATGTCAGTCTATCAGGATACAGGATTTTTACCTACTGCTTATGTGTGGTTATTCAAGCGGGGCAGCTGCTACTGACAAACATATTCGTAGAAGAGGGTACCAGAGCCAGTAGTCCGAGTTCTGGTTATAGAAAGACAAAAGATGTTGTCTAGCAGAATCTTGATTATCTTGACAAAAAGGATAAGGAGGTTCTCTATAAGGCCAACTGAGTGAAAAAGGAACAATCTAGTATATAAGATACTCTACTTCTCAGATGAGATTAAAGGACACATTTACAGTACTGATGTGACAGGGAAAATGTATCAAAATTGAAATAGCAATCACGAAAAGCAATTTTCTCTTCTTTGGTGGTAAATATTTTCATCTTCCATAACCATTTCCTACAGGTTGTTAATGGAATATTTCAGATTCTCTCCTGTCTACAGCGGTTATTTTCAGCACTGGATCTATCTGTGACCTGGGAATCTCTTATAGTTTTCCTAAGATCCACCACTTCAAGGACTCAATGTCTGTTCAAGCAGCATGTGGTCCCATAAAAGCAACCAGAGTGCGCAGTCCTCAGCTCTGGATCCTGGAAGAGCAAAGGAAGCTTTAATACTGAACTTGTTTGGCTTGCACAACAGTCAAGACAAGTCAGTAAATGTCAAGCTGGTTTGCTTCCTTTGATGGAAGCTGCTTAAAAGGTCTTCCGTTTGGAAGCATTTACCAGTTTTTCTGGTACAATAGCTACAGCTGGGGCCTTCTGAGTGTGAACGGACATATGTAAGACATGAAATATCAGGGACAGGCACCATCTGCAACTGATTGTCTCATAGGCTGGGACTGCAATGTGGGAGTAGCAAGGGACAGAATTTTCTCAGGGCCATACACTGCCAAAAAAACAAAACAAAACAACCCCCACCCCTCCAAAAAAAAACCTCCTTTTGCTTAACAAAGATCTAAAAGACATGAATAAATGGGGTTATAAGACTGTGTCCTTTGCAGCTAGCATCCTTAGAACTTCCTGCCCTAATCATTCAAAGGTTAAATGAATAGAGTTGATGAATATTGTCTTGTTTTAGAAGGGACATTCAAATAAAAAACTGAGACATTATTTCTTTTCTGTAATTAATATCCATCCTCTTATTAAGCAACACTTAAGTGCGGTTTAAAGAGAATACAAAGATAGATAATAAAAAACCATATACACTAAAGGATCAATTATTTATCTACAGGTTAACCTCTAACCACAAAGAAGTACAGAAGGAAGGAAAGAAGGATTTTCATGAAAGTGTCATGAGACTTCAGGTAAAGATAGACTTAAAATCACATTTAAATTTTCTTTCTCCTGGAAGAATTCAGCCATAATTAAAAGGAAAAAAGAATTAAGGGTATAAGTTCACAAAGATGTGAAAGAAAAAAACACAGTAGCAACAAAATCTTGGTAACTGTAAAACAAATGCTGCTAGCAATAACACCACACAATTCTCAAGTAGCACCTCTGGAATTGTATGGAGGGGAAGTTAAAAGAAAGAGGATGAAGAAACTGAGTCTGAGATCCCCACACCACCCTGAGCTACCTACCTCAGCCCTTCAATAAAACTAAAACACTGATTCTTTCCCTTACTTTGAAGGGAATGCTAGACATGGCTGAGGGGTGATGGAGTAAGGGAATTTGTGCATACCGAGTGCTGAGACTCTCCAGTCCTCTTTCCCAGTTTAGCTCCCAGGAGGCTGGTAGAAAGCCTTTAAATTCTAAACAGGAGAGTCAAGGATAATTTTTGGAAGAATCAAGCCAGCTCCCAAAAGAAAGACATGAAAGTACAGACACAGAGGATTACAGATGTGTTCAGTGATGGGTGGGTGGAGGTCCTACCCTGGGTCTTACAGTTTAGAGGGCCATACTCTGATCTTCCTCTGGCCTCCTCAGAACCCTTCTACAGAAGAATCCATATGGCCAGAGACATGCCCAGGTAGAAAACACAGAATTTCCTAGCTAAAAAGCCCTAACACTGTTTCCAGGTCCTGTCTTAGATGCTTCTGCTGGTCACTTTTTCTGAGGGTCAGTAAACACATCCTCAGGCCCAAGGGATGGCCAAAGGCTGGACGTGGAATAGAAGAAGAGAAGGCTGTGAAACACGGTTCTCCAGTTGTATTCCTGAGTGAACAGAGGTGGAATTTTAGCAAAGAACCAAATGGAAATCCTAGAATTGAAAAGTACAGTATCTGAAATGAAAGTTATACTGGACAGATATACCAGAATGTTGCAGCCTATAAGAGTAAAGAGTCTGTATACTTAAAGACAGATCAATAGGAATTACCCATTCTGAAGAACAGAAAGAAAGAAAACAAAAACAACTGAAAACCAGCCTTAGGGGTTGAGGGGACAATCTGAGGGGACAATCAAGTAGTTACACGTGACAGTGGCGTGTGTATACTCAGTCGTGTCCAACTCTTTGCAACCCCATGGACTGCAGCCTGTCAAACTCCTTGGTCCATGGAATTTTTCAGGCAAGAAATACTTGCCTGAGTGGGTTGCCATTTTCCTTCTCTAGGGGATCCTCCAACCCAGGGATCAAACCTACATCTCTACTGCTCCTGCACAGGCAGGTAGATTCTTTACCACTTGTGCCACCTCAGAAGTGGAATTCTGATGGAAGGGAAGTGAGATACTGGGACTGAAAAAAAACTGAATAATAATAATAATAAAAAAAACCCACTTTCCTAAATTTGGGAGAAGCTATCAATTTACAGATCCAAGTTCAGTGAACCTGAAGCCACATAAATGTAATGAAAACACCAAGGTACATAACAGTCAAGCTGCTGAAAACCAAACATAAAAATGAAGGAACCCATAGATCAGCACTGCCCAACAGAACTTCCCATAATGACAGAAATGTTCCACTTCTGCACTGACCAATTCAGTAACCACCAGTCATGTGAACATTTGAATGTGGCTAATGCAACTGAGGAAATAAACTTTTTATTTTACTTTATTTTAATTAATTTCCATTTAGATAGCTGCATGTGGCTAAGGGTTAGTTTATTGAACAGGGTAGTTAAGGAGCCTTATGAGATATCAACCCATCATTAATATATGCACTTTACTGATTCAAACAAACAATAATAAATAAAAAAAAAACAAAAGTTTAAGACACGGAGATAATCAGAAACTTGAGCACTGACCAGGTATCTGATGTTAAGGAATTCTTGTTAAATTTTTAATGTGCACAATAGTTACTGTGGTTATGTTTTTAAAAAGAAACCGTTTTAAATATATACAATGAAATATTTACAGAGGAAATAACATGTCTAAGATTTGCTTCAAAATAATATGGGGCAGGAATATGCATAGGGAGCAAAGATGAAATGCTACTAACTTTGGATTGATTAATTATTGAAGCTGAGCGATGAGCACACAGGGACTCATTACATGATTGCTTACTTTTGTAGAGTTAAAATTTTTTCATAAAAAGTTTTTTGAAACTAGAGCAAAAAGAAGGACTTCCCTGGTGGTCCAGTGGTTAAGACTCTGCATATCCACTGCAGTGGGTGCAGGTTCAATCCCTGGTCAGGGGACTAAGAGCCTGCATGTCACGTGGTTATGGCAAAAAAAAAAAAAAAAAAAGTAGAGCAGAAGGAGATGGAAAATAGGACAAAAAGCAGAAGATTGGTCCAGGAAGGTTAACATTCAAAGAGCAAGACTTCCAATAAGAGAGACAATGAAATGAAAGGAGATCTACAAAAAAGAAAAGTTCCCAGAATTGAAGGATATGAGTTTCCACACTGAAAAAGCACAATAAAGACCTAGTGCAGTGGGTGAAAAAAGACACAAATCAAGGCACATCACTGTGAAATTCCAGAAGAGGGAAAAAAAGACACAAACCAAGGCACATCACTGTGAAATTCCAGAAGAGGGAAAAAAAGGACAGAAACCAAGGCACATCACTGTGAAATTCCAGAAGAGGGAAAAAAAGACACAAACCAAGGCACATCACTGTGAAATTCCAGAAGAGGGAAAAAAAGGACAGAAACCAAGGCACATCACTGTGAAATTCCAGAAGAGGGAAAAAAGGACAGAAACCAAGGCACATCACTGTGAAATTCCAGAAGAGGGAAAAAAGGACAGAAACCAAGGCACATCACTGTGAAATTCCAGAAGAGGGAAAAAAAGACACAAACCAAGGCACATCACTGTGAAATTCCAGAAGAGGGAAAAAAGGACAGAAACCAAGGCACATCACTGTGAAATTCCAGAAGAGGGAAAAAAGGACAGAAACCAAGGCACATCACTGTGGAATTCCAGAAGAGGGAAAAAAGGACAGAAACCAAGGCACATCACTGTGAAATTCCAGAAGAGGGAAAAAAGGACAGAAACCAAGGCACATCACTGTGGAATTCCAGAAGAGGGAAAAAAGGACAGAAACCAAGGCACATCACTGTGAAATTCCAGAAGAGGGAAAAAAGGACAGAAACCAAGGCACATCACTGTGAAATTCCAGAAGAGGGAAAAAAGGACAGAAACCAAGGCACATCACTGTGAAATTCCAAAAGAGGGAAAAAAAGACACAAACCAAGGCACATCACTGTGAAATTCCAGAAGAGGGAAAAAAAAGACACAAACCAAGGCACATCACTGTGAAATTCCAGAAGAGGGAAAAAAAGACACAAACCAAGGCACATCACTGTGAAATTCCAGAAGAGGGAAAAAAAAGACAGAAACCAAGGCACATCACTGTGAAATTCCAGAAGAGGGAAAAAAAAGACACAAACCAAAGCACATCACTGTGAAATTCCAGAAGAGGGAAAAAAAGAAACCAAGGCATATCACTGTGAAATTTCAGGAGAAGGGAAAACAAAGGACTGTACAAGCTTTCATTCAGAGAGAACATGGCACAGAAAAGGATCAAGAATCAGAATGACTTCAGACTAGGAGGAAAACTATTTCTAACCTAGAAAGATATACAGAAACCATCATATAAGTGTGAAGAAAAAAACGTTCTAAAACATGTCAAGTCGCTACCTGTTTAAAACTTTACACACCTATCCAATACTTTGGCCACCTGATGCGAAGAACTGACCCACTGAAAAGACACTGATGCTGGGAAACATTGAAGGAGGGAGGACAAGGCGACGACAGACGATGAGATGGTTGGATAGCATCAACGACACATTGATGATGGACAGGGAGGCCTGGCGTGCTGCAGTCCATAGGGCTGCAAAGAGTCGGACACAATTGTGTGGCTGAACTGAACCAAACACCTATTTTTAGGAAGCTACTGGAGTATGTTGTTCATCAAAATGAAGGAGTAAATCAAGGAAAGAAAACTACAAGAGGAGACCCAACATACAAGACAGATGAAGAGAATGAATCCTCAGGGCTATGATGAAGGGAGTTCACAGGATGACAGTTTCAGGTGTGGAAGAAAATCGTTCCAGATTAAAGCAGTCAAACGGCTCCCAAAGGAGACTTTAAGAGTGAAATCGGTAGGACTATTTTGAAATCTCACTGGCATTTGGGAATGAATGACAGTTAACACAAAAAATTAAGCAAACAGAGACAAGTCTTAATGGCTAAATATTTACTTACTTATAAAAAGTTTTATGGAAAAAAAAGTTTTATGGAGAAAAATAATCACACTATATATAGTTCAGCTCTGAGGAGTATATATAATCACAGTAACATGAACAACGGATACTAATTAAAGCAAATCCTAAGACAGTTTTATCAGGAAAATATGAGGATTGGGAATATGTACACAGATAATGGCTGTAAGAGAAGGGTGGGGACTCGGTTTTTCTTAGCTAACTCTAGAACTAGTTAACTCTAAACTATATATTCACAGACCTTAAAACTTGAAAGAAAGGGGTATCAACATTCTCACGGAAGTTCACAGCTTGGTGAAAAAGGAGGCCAAGCAAATGTAAGAACTCCACAGCATACATACAAAGACTGGGATGAACATGTTATGTCACGATTCTATTGTACTTTTGAAGACACTGACTTGAAGCAATAGTCACTTGCCAGGTGTCAAGTTTGAAGGAGTATATTGGGAAAATGTTCCTAAGCCACTTAACACAGATGAAATAGATGAAGTGAAAAGGATATCAAAGTCAGAGAAAGCTCTTTTAGACAAAATTCATTTAGACATTTGTTAAGGTTTTTGTTTTATTTAAACACAGGGAATCAATTCTCTTTTTTTTAAGGAATATAATATGTTAAACTCAAGAGAAACTCCCGCGGAGTGGGGGGGGAAGCTAAACTTTGTAACATTTATAAGTTGGATTCACAAAGGTCTTTGATAACCAACATTATTAGTGCAGTAGATTTTCTAGGTTCAAATTTCTACTAGGTATTTAATGTTCTCTCTGAGGTATAATCTATTTTACATTTTAAGAGAGAACAGCGTCTTTTTTTGTTCAAAAAGACCATAGGTCAAAAAGTAGTTTGACAATGTTTTTAATGAAAAGTTTCTGTACTAAATGCTATGTTATAGTTCTGGAGGCTAGTTTGTCTGTCCTATATATAGATATCAAATTAGCCAAAACAGCTAAAACTTGCATTGCTTCCCAAATTTCATTTCCTAAAACTCTTTTTTTCTTTTCTAATTTTATAGTCTGCAGTACTAGAAAAGTACTAATTTTTCCTGCATGAGCTCTTGAATTTAAACATATATATTTATAATGTTTAAATGCCAATCAATCTTTACCTGGCTTTATCTGGATCTTTATGGTCAAAGCCTACTGAGTTAAGATCTGACTCTATTCATACTGGGACAAGAGCAGAATAGAAGCTGAAAACTAAGGTAACCCACCATCTTCAGTTAATCATTAGTTTCAACTTCCACTAGCAGACATTAAATAGATGCTTAAGCTGAAACTGCAATACTCTGGCCACCTCATGCGACGAGTTGACTCACTGGAAAAGACTCTGATGCTGGGAAAGGTTGGGGGCGGGAGGAGAAGGGGACGACCGAGAATGAGATGGCTGAATGGCATCACTGACTCTGTGGACATGAGTTTGAGTGAACTCCGGGAGTTGGTGATGGACAGGGAGGCCTGGCGTGCTGTGATTCATGGGGTTGCGGAGAGTCGGACACGACTGAGCGACTGAACTGAACTGAACTGGAAAGGGGGAGAAACTTCATCTGTTTTCAAGTTTTTGCGTATCTTCTCCATTGGGCAATGCCAATTAAATGAGAAAATAGACATAATTATGACATCCTTGAAAGGAAAGAATCCATGGGAAAGAATGGAGAATCAGTAGCTGACTACAGATGGAAAATTTGTTTTCTCTAGAGAAGTTGAACTGCTTTATTACATTCTGTTTAGATGGAAAAATTATAAGTTTTTTTAAATGTCAGGTTTGTGAAAATGAAAACTTGCTAGTTCTAATGCGAGAGAAGGATTTGGACTAAGATTCAACCTCTTTTATGAGGGTTCCTGGACTTCCCTGGTGGTCTAGTAGTTAAGACTCTGGGCTTCCAATGCAAGAGACACCAGTTCAGTCCCTGGTTGGGGAACTAAGATCCCACATGCCATGCAGTCAAACAAACAAAAAGATCAACTCATGTGAGGGTTCTCATCTGGGATGTTCATTTTACTGAATGTGGAGTGGAAATGCAAATAGGGAAGTAAACTGACATTTATTCACAGTTCCCTTTTGGTTTTAAGAGGAGGAAATTTGCCCTGATTTCTGTGACCCAAATTCCTTTCCTACTTCTAAAGTAAAGCATTCTCGCACCCATGCTGACTGACCTCAAATATTTGGCTTGAGGCTCTGTGAGCCAACAGGAGGTTAGATTTCCATGAAAAGAGAGCAGATGTACATTTGGGTTAGTTACTTACTTTGGGATTCTATGTTGGAAAAGCCCCTCAACACATGAGTCTCATCATAGCAGCACAGCCAATCCTTCTGCACAGTAATCCTTGTTCTAATCTCCCAGACTGAGCCAAGTTACACTGACTCACTTACTGTCACTCTATATCATCAAACCCTTTGCTGAAAAAGCAGTCAACTACAAAGGCAGCAAGGTAATCAGTCAACTGGCAAGCAGGCCTGGTGTGTTGCTATTTTAACTACTTTGGAGAACATTAGTTTCAACTCTAAGTAATTTTATTGTTGATGTCTCACCACGAGTACTAGGATCCCACACTGGTATTTCCAAGACACTGAGCAATGAGATCCTACCTGTCTTGACCGCAAAGTGGAAGGTTGCTATTTTTTGTTCATCATTTAAAGCATATTTTGTAGTCTTACTCAGACTATTCTCTCAAGTTCTTGGTAGAAGGAGATGCCCAATCCTCTTAGTTGAGTCTATGTCAGTCACAGTACATCATTCCCTTTTTCTTTTTTTGTTAAATTGTGAGCTCACTTTCAGTAGAGATTTTCTTTTCAAATGGGAGTCCTGATGGCCTGAAAGTTCAAAATTGTTGCAAAAGGGCCATTTTTGCATTTGCTTCTGCCAGGTATCCTAGGTTCCATCAGTTCTGGTCCAACTTTACACTAATTTACTGGTTTGGAGAATTCTGTACTACGCAGTATAAATTCAGGCTCTGGATTTTTCACAAGAGGCCATCAGAACCCTGGTAAGAGAGAACTTTCTCCCATCACTTGCCTCTGTGGAAATGTGTTTCTAGTTCCCCTTTCACTGAGGGACGTGCCCTTCCAGGGGGTCCTTATGCAAAGCTCAGTTACAGTTCCCCATCTCAGGTCAGCCCAAGGTGGTCTCTTCTGTCCTTGTGAGCGTTAAAACCCTCAACTTCCAGGCTTGTATCTATATTTTATCCCTTCAGGTTGCTGTGGCTTCAATTTACATGCTTATTACTCTACCTTCATGTTGTTTAAACCCCAGAAGGCTTATTTCAAAGAGAAATTCAAAGTGATGCAAATGAAATGAAACTCTAAGCCAGGACTTAAGCATTCTAAAAATTCAGTATTTTCAAGATGGAGAGGCTCTTGTAGACATGATAAAGTTCTGAGCTCCTCCAAGCTGACGTTACACTTACTACATGCATATCATACAGACAACCTATTTATGGCAGTATGTTCAAAGATGACCTCCACATAGCTTTTCTGACTTCTACTCTTGCTGCTGCAGCTAAGTCGCTTCAGTCGTCTCCGACTCTGTGTGACCCCATAGATGGCAGCCCACCAGGCTCCCCCGTCCCTGGGATTCTCCAGGCAAGAACACACTGGAGTGGGTTGCCATTTCCTTCTCCAATGCATGAAAGTGAAAAGTGAAAGTGAAGTCGCTCAGTCGTGTGTGACTCTTAGCGACCCCATGGACTGCAGCGCACCAGGCTCTTCCGTCCGTGGGATTTTCCAGGCAAGAGTACTGGAGTGGTGTGCCATTACCTTCTTCAGGAAATCTACTCTTACAACGTTCAAATTCCCTTTTAGGAAAGTCTCAAGAAAAAAGTTTGTAAATAACACCTTGAAAAGTTTTTGTTTGTTGAGTTAAAAAAAATTAATAACTTTCTGTGTCAATGTATGACTTTTGTGTGTGTGTTTTAACGAAAAATAAGTCTTCTCCACAGAGTTATTTCAAACCTATTCCATGACTAAATCTGAGACGAGTTGCTTTACATATAAATAAAATAAAACTGGCAAGATATCAACCTGTACACCCAGAGTGAAGTAAAAGTCTAACCTGCAGGTTGTTCAGAGGCTCCATCTTCATGACCGGGCCCAAGGTGTTGAGGGGCAGGGAGACATCAATGCTCTGGTTTGGCATCAGTGGAGTATGGATGGCCAGAGGAGTGCTAGGGATGACACCAAAGCTAGAAGAGAGGGTGAAGAAATCCTAGAGGTTAATTAGGAGGCAGGATTTACACACATCTTTAGGTTTCAATGGCTTTTTATACAAGGAAACATAATTTTTAACAAAATTAAATGGAAGGAACAGCAGAAGCTAAAGTGCCCAATTCTAATTTGCTGTAACACTGGTTACCACATAACCTCTGTTTTCCATGAAATAGATCAGAGGAAGGCGAAAACATTCAGCAGCAGAGAACTGGTTAGTTAATGTCCTGATTCTAAAGTTTTCTTATGTTTATCATGCCACTAGAGGGGCAGGTTTGATAAACATCTTTTTTTTATACATCTGTCTTTAGATAATCCTTGGGCGAATACCCACCCTGCAAAGTACACTACTACTATTTTCACTAGCTTGATAACCTGCCCAGTCAGCCTACAGGATGATTTATGGTAACTCACTTTCTTTTCTCTTTGTTTACTTACATAGCATACAATCACTGGGAAAAAGCCACTCTAAGTAAAACAGAACTGACTGGCGTAAACATTCAAAACAATACTCCAAAGGACAAAAGACACGCTGTAGACTCAAACCTGGCCACTTTCTCAGCCTAAGGCAGGCAGTGAGTACCCACCACAGTTAGACTTCTTACAGAAGCCTGCATTATAATAATATAAGAATAGTAAAGAGCTAGGAAAAGTCTGAGTTTGAAGTCACATAAAAACAAAAATGTATGAAGGAAGACTGAAAGGGAAAAGCTGGGCCACAGGTATAACAAATGAACATCCTGATATAAATTTACATTAAATTTATGCTCTAATTAGCCTCTGGAAGAAAGATGAGATTATAACATAAAATAATTAAGAGTTTTTTAGGCAGCATCAATTTCAAGGGTCAAAGAACACCAGGAGAAACATTTTCCTTTTCCTAGATAAACTATAGAGTCCCAAGTGTAATAAATGATTTTGAGTAGACACATCAAATCATTTTGGTATTAACATCTATAGGTCAAAAACCATTCTGCCCTTTTGATCTTGCTCTCATGATTCATCTATGTGGAATACCATAGGGCATCTTAAAAAAAGGTTACCAGAACTAGTAAGTTTATTGAAGTTGCAAGATACAAGTTCAATATATAAAAATCAACGTATTTCTATATACTAGCAACCAAAAGTTAAAACATGCTATTTACTATAACGTCAAAACTATGAAACACTTAAATGCAACAATAGATGTGTAAGTTCTGTACATGAAAAATTATAAAATACAGTAGAGGGAAGTTAAAGATGTCCTACATAAATGGAGAGATAGGCTATGCTGATGGATTAGAAGACTCAGTATTGTTTGTTGTCCGTTCTTCCCCAAACTGATCTATATATTCCCTATACTTTCCACCAAAATCCAAGCAGAAAAAGACCCAGAATTGCCCAAAACAATTTTTGAAAAAGAACATAGTTGGAGGGTTTTCACTATATGTCTTCAAGATTTACTGCACAAAAAGACTTTACTTTGACTCTTACTTTACACCATACTGGGCTTCCCAGGTGGCGCTAATGGTAAAGAAGCCACCTGCCAATTCAAGAGATGAGGATTTCTGGGTCGGGAAGATCCCCTGGAGGAGGGCATGGCAACCTACTCCAGCACTCTTGCCTGGAAAATTCCATAGACAGAGAAGCCTGGTGGGCTACAATCCATGGGGCCATGAAGAGTCAGACACAACTGGATACTGCACATTACACCATATTATCTCACCAAAATTATCTCAAAATGAATTATAAAGGTGTAAGAGCTTTATTGATTGCCATTTCTATTAAAAAATTTTTTTTAATTGCATTAATAACTGTAGGTCAGGCAAAGATTTGATAAACAGAACACAAAAAGCAAAAGACTTAAAAAGGAGAAAATTGTAAAATAAACTGTGTTTAAACAAAAAAACCTGTTCCTTGAAAAACACTAAGAAAGTAAAAGTAAGCTACAGACTGGGGGAAGATATTTCTAAGGCATATAGCCTTATATGTACTTATGAAGTACTTACAGCCAGAAAATATAAAAAAACTTTACTACTTGATAATAGGACAAACAATTTTTTAAAAAAAAGAAAAAGGAATGATCTGAGAAGATACTTCACCAAAGAAGATATAAGATTAGTCAACAAGATTATGAAAACAATGCTCAGTACTGTTAGTTAGTAGAGAGATATTACTATACATCTACAAGAATGGCTAGCATTGGTGAGAACATGGAAGCTGGAACATCCACACTTACCATATGACCCAGCAATACCACTGCTAGGTATTTATCCAGAAAAAATGAAAACACAGTTCCACACAAAGACTTGTACATGAATATTCATAGGCGCTTTAGCCATGAAAGATAAAACTGGAAACAACCCCCACTTCTACCAACTGGTGAAAGTGTAAACAAATCGTGCTACAAGCGTCACTGGGATACCACTCAACAATAAACAGACTACTGAAACACCTCAAAGCATTATGCTAAGTGAAAGATATCTAATGCAAAAGACTCCAAACTATGTAATTTCATTTACAAAACATTACAGAAAAGGTGATTGTACTGGCAGAGACAGAGCTACAAAGAACAAGAGAAGAGACATCATAGTAAAAACAGTAAGAGACACAGAGAATAAAATATAAGAAAAAGCAAATAAAATAGAAATGAAGAAAAGATCACCACTCCTCATGAGGCACTCTAGTCAGAAGATCAAGTCTAAATCTAATTAAGCCTGTAGACCAATTTACATATCTTCAGCAAAATCTAGACTGTGGGAAACTCTACGGATAAAAGATCTAATTTCTTCTACAAATAAATTTTAAGGAAGAGAGAGGAGGAGGTTAAAAGGAAGAGAGAGGAGGTTAAGAGACTTAAGACATGGTACATATGGGGCCCAATGGGATCCTGTTCAGATAAAACAAGCTGGACAACAACACTAGAGAACTGCAATAATCTGCTAATGAGGTTAAAGAACTTAATAATATTAATGATGCTAAAGAACTTAATGTTAATGATAGTAAAGAACTTAATATTAATGATATTAAATAACCTAATAATATTAAACAATTTTTGAGTTTAATAATGGTGCTGCGGTTACGGGTTAAAAAAAAGGTCATGAGATACATATTCCAATATTTATAGATAAGAAAATATTAGGGAGAAAAATAGTACATATAACAGACAAAGTCAATAAATACATTAATTCTCCAAAGAAGAAAATATAAACAATGAACAGTACAAAAGGCTAAACACATAAACCCTGAAAACTTTCCAGAGATACAGGACTTCAAGGTACACACTGAAAAGGCACACCTTATTCCAGGAAAAACCGACTAACACTGATCAACACAGGGAGTATCCTAGAAAAATTACTGGACTTCAAAACTTTGGACAGTCAAACAAAATGATCAAATTACTTATACATACAGGGAAAAACCATGCTGGCAATGAGCCTTTCCTCAGGAATATTAAATGACAAACAACTTTGAAGTAAAACAGAGTCTTGAGCTTAAGTCAAGAATTTTCAAGCATATAAGTCATGATTTTGACCATGTAAGAATTCAAGGATTGTTAAGGCCTTGTTGAGGAACCAACTAGAAGACATACAAGAAATGATCATGGAAATGTAAATAAAAGGACTGGCAGCAAGCACAAACTCAAGAAGAAACAAAGATGAGGATAAAAGTGAAAGAAAAAATGTAGAAATGACAAAATGACAACTGACAAAAATGAAAAGGAGACAAGCAGGTGGAAAGTAGAATAAGCTCTCATCTGTCATAACTCTCTTCCCTATTATGGCAGAGAATTCACTGCTAAAAGCCTGCCTATATGTGATTATTCAGTTAACAGGTAGACTGTCTTCCATATTTTTTACAGCAGCCAAAGTCCATTCATTTTTCTCACCAAAATGTGGGCTCTAGACACACTGAAAGGGCACACCTTATTCCAGGAAAAACTGACAAACATTGGTCAACACTGGGAATATCCTAGAAAAATCACTGGAGTTGGAAAGTCAAAAAAAGTTTATACAGTCCATGGAATTCTCCAGGCCAGAAAACTGGAGTGGGTAGCCTTTCCCTTCTCCAGGGGATCTTCTCACCCCAGGGATCGAACCCAAGTTTTCCACATTGCAGGAGGATTATTTACCAGCTGAGCCACCAGGGAAGCCCAAGTTATAAACATTGGGCACACATTTGAGACACACATTTGTTTGTTTCATCACTCTAGCTTTAGTACCAAGAAATGTCTGGCACTCAGATGCAAAACAATTATTATTAACTGTATAAATGGATTTCAACTAAAAGTGTTTTTTTGGTAAACTGTGGTAATAAAGACATACTAGTTCTAGAATCCTTTACGGCAGTCAGTCAGTCCTGGTTTCCTTATTCCATATGGACAACCTTCTCGGCAGAATTCCCTAGGGCCTCCAGTGTTAAAGCTGACCACTGAAGAGATATACAAGAGCCTTCGCTCAGTCTACACAGAGCTTCTGCCAACACAAGAGTTTTTACCCACTGCTAAATGGAACACTCACTCGTTAGACACAAAGTACACTGCTGTCTCAGGATTGAGCTGGTGAACTCAGATTTCTTACCTATTCTTGTTAAACTGAATTGCAAAGTCTGTCATGTGCTGCAGAGCTTTGTTGGTGAAGTTCATTTCCATATAGATGTGCCCTTGGCGGTGAGTAAATGTTCCTGAAATCTCCAGGCCTTTAGCCTTTACTGCAGGCAGCCAGACCTAAATCACAGCATAAAGCCAAATGAAATAAGACAGGATTCATCTCACTGCTGTTTTTGAGTAAATAAAGATGAAATTAAGATTTCACTTCGTTAGGCATTTAAGGTGCTGAAATAAGCTTCATTTATAGGAGTTTCCCCTTCCTCTTCTGAATTTCCTTTTGAGCATGACATCAAGCGAGGCTGAGACTAGAAAGATATCAATGACACTAACCTAAATTAAAACTCTAAAACGGCGCACTAAGACGCATGAAAACCAAGTCTGAGCAATGGCACTCTAGAATCCACATGCAATACTAGTGGAAAAGGAGAGTAGGAGGAATACGAAGTAAAATGTTATGCCTTTTCCCCTCTGCTTTGAACTGCCTATCAGTTCAAAGCACTAGATTGATTTCAGTGCTGACAAGCAAGGTAATATTTTTAAACTAGAGAACAAAACATAAACACTTAATATTTCCAATTTTAAGTCTAATTATAAAAATGGTTAATAAGGGTGCTATGGCGCTTCTTATTGCTAGGTTTGAGGCCACCATTCATCTTCCTCATAAATTCTCTAGAACAAGGGCCGTAACCTTGGACTTATTATCAGTGGGAGTAATGCAAATGTTTAACGTTAAATAATTCAGGTCCTGTCCACTAAGGAAGTGTTGTTGTCACTTACAGCCTTAGGAGCCACATATCCACCAGGTGCCATGCCTATCCCCGTGGAGAGTTCAAACAGGTCATTCAGACCACTGCTGACCACAGCAGGAGTAGGGGAGGGAGCAAAGGTTGCAGGCACTGATGATGGGATGAAGGACTGTCCCACCTGCAGGGAATAAAAGGCAAGGGGAGCAGGGAGATCAGGAAGAACAGATTAATAGTCCTTAAAATGTTGCTATCTATTTTAATAGTTACTGGTAAATCAATAAGAACACACCATAATTACAATATTCTTAGGAGTTTAATTCATATATTCTTTGTCCTTTAAATCATCATGGTTATTTTTTCATCATTGAAAAGATACACACACTCTTTAGAAGTTCTATTGAGAGAGAGTAATCAGCAGGATCAGGAACACAGTAACCCAAGGTTTTTTCTATTTGTTTCCAATTTTAGCTTCCATGATTCTGTGCAAAAGGCCTACAGTATCCCCAGGAAACTCTCCTGGGGGAGACGGATACTCATACTCCCCAATTCTTTTACGAGGAGAGTCTCACTTGGAGTCCAGCCGTCTCTCAAGCTCTTTCTAGATGACAGAAGAGAATAAGGGTATTCTCTCATCAAGATGGGAGGTTCCATTTCCTTTGGCTCTTTACCATCAGGAAGACAAAGAACTCTGTAGACACCAGAGCGCCAATCCCTAAAGACACCCCTACAGCACATGTGGTGTATGGTTCCAAAGATTCCAAGTAACCCTACACTACTATCTACTCTTCTTAACACTGCTACAGTGGTTCTGGTGTACAGGGCTAGACAGCAGCGGTGGCTGGTCTGAGAAGGTGCGCATAGGAAAGGCATCAAACAGGGGGCAGCGCATCCCATGGTGAAAAAAACCGATGGCACTTACTGCCGGACTTCCTCCAATGCCCCCGCCAAGGTCACTGCCAAGCTGAAAGAGAGAAAGGAGAGAGAGGAGAGAAAGGTAGAGTTCATTTAGCTAAGTACTAGATGCCCATACAGAATGTGCAAATTGCTCTACCAAGTTTGCGGGGAACACATGCTATTCAACTTGACTCCCAAAGTCTAAAGAAATTCTAGATCGCAAAGAAATACATCCTAGGGGAACTAAGTAGGGGACATGATGATGTGTGGGAGTTTTGAGAAAACTTGGAAAGAAGATGGAGCTGGGACACCTCAGGGATGTTTCAGATCCAGTCTTTCCACTGGGATACACAGACACAAACCCAAACAGCATTTAAAGAATTTACATATTCCAAGAAGCTCTATCTCCAGGTAGTAATGTTTTGGAAATGTCTTATTTTTTAAAAGGAGATTTGAGGGGGAAAAAAGAAAATAAAAATGAAAATGTGCTTTGAACTACAAAACTTGCTGCCTCACTGAGAAAGTGGGGGCCAAACCAGTAGTGGACTGCAATTTCAAGCTCCAAAAATTACAGCTGGAACAAGAGGGATTTTCAGTTTAGAATTTTGCTAAGAAAGCAAATAGCTGGGTTAGGAAGATAGCCTACCTGGGGAGGAAGTGGGAAGGCTTGCCATTTTTCAACTCTCTCTCACAGCCAGTACAATTAAGAAGGAATGCTGTGATTTCTCTGAAGTAGATTATTTAAAAGGATGTTAGCTACTAGAGAATTAGATTAACGTAATTAGCTTGGTGACAGGAAAATAATTCCACATGGTCTTAGCTCTGCCTCCCCACCCCTCCTCAGGGCTCTGATATAATTCACCCTGAATTTCAGGACAAAAGTATTTAAAAGAACTGAAGCTGAAAACAGCTAGCATGAAGAAACATAAAACACACATATATGAAACTAATGGTGCTGTTGAAAAGGCCAACACCACTTTTTTTGTGTTACAATTTCACACTGCTGCTTCCCAAGTTCTCACTGTGTATCTAAAATTCATCTCTGAATCACCAAATGTCTTGTCTGCTTTACAAAACAGTTTCCTTTATTGTCATTTAGTGATAGAAACTTGGAGAGCTCAATGCTATGGATGTGTAAAAAAAAACTGTACTATCTTCAGGATTTGAGAGAGAGGATTTATTATCTTCTCAGTGAACAGATACATAAAACTGAGTTGTCAAATCTCAAAAATAATATATATATTGAAAAATAATGGGACTTATGACAACATTCTATTTCCATCATGGCAGGGGAAAAAAAAAAACCACTCAGGCAGGTGCTGCCTAACTGGCACAAATAAGCTTGCTCTGCAATAAGTTACAGAGCACTCCAAACCTCAGAGTCAACACTTTCAAAATCTGGTTTCTGAAGACTATGTAATGGTTGGACCTGGGACGAGAAATCACAGGCACAAACAGATGAAAAGGTCATCACAACCAAGACTCTGAGTGACTGGAAACATGACAGCAAACAGAAAGGACATTACACATCTGCCTTCTCCCTGTTCCTAGAACAGCCCGCATCCAGAGCATGAGAGTCCTTTTATTCAAACACACACTTACATAACGCTTGTTGGAGAAAAGGCACAATGGGGAATGTAAAGATCCCAGGTGACGGGGGGAATACATAGACGAACCAGATCCAGGCTTTGCAAACTAGCAGAAAAATAAACACGAATGCAAAACCATACAGAACATGCTAACACAAAAAAAGCAAAGTTCAAGAAAGAAGAGCCTCCTTTTGGCTGAAGAATAATGAAAAGATGCTTGTGAAATCACAGAAAACAAAAATAGGAGAGGTTATTTCTCAGAATGTACAAAGGTTAAAAATGTAGGAATAAAAGCATGATCCAGAAGAATGAGCAGTCTAAGCAGACTGGGGCACAGGGTAGACAGGTATAAAAAAAGAAAGAAGCCACAGAAAACAAATTTGCAAAAGCAAGCTGCTTATGTGAGGCCTTTAGTTTTCAATTTCTCCTTATGAAACTTGGAGGTTTCTTAGAATAAGAGCCAAGCATTCTAAGAGTATTAATAACTATCTCAATTTTGTTCTTATAACTATGGCTTTCAACCTTAAAGACAAAGTGGAATCAACCACCTTTGTGTGTATAGTGTGGGGAGCTGTTGTTTAGTTGCTAAGTCAAGTCTGATTCTTTGTGATCCCATGGACTGTAGCACATCGGGGGAAGGGGACTTTTAAAACCACTGATGCCCGAGTCTCAGTTCCAGAGTGATTTAATTGTTCTGAGGTGTAGCTTGGGCATCAGAATTTTAAAAAGTTGCCCTAGTGATTCCAATGTACAGACAAGGTTGAAAACCACTGCCTTAGAGAATTAACTATTATCTGGAGTCAGACAAGAGTTACCAGTTTAAAAATTACTTTGGAGCTATCTCCTAAATTGAAAAGGAAGCTAGAACTTGAGCAGAAAGAAAAGCCCTTTCTAAGGAAGACAATGATGCAGAATGTCTCATTTGTCCCAGTGCTGGCTTTGATCTGCTTTTATGACTTTCTGATGGGCTTACACATTCTCCCCACAGCCATTATCCTCCCTTCTGGGCTATCTCACAACTCATGTTTGATAGAGATGGAATTCTTTACGGACCTAGTTGGGACTTGATTGCAAGAAAAAAAAAAAAAAACACACTGGAAGAGAAACAGCAATATTATCAAAGATGCTAAATTCAATAAAAGGTATTGAGAAAAGGCACTCACTAGTGGTATTATTTCCAAAGGGAAAAAAGCCCATTTATAGCCCTTATTTTCTTAGATTTCATTCTTATTATATTTGAGAATTATATGAGTATTATCTTAGCAGGACAGGATCCAAATGTACTCTTCCCGCCCCCCACCCCGCCACCATGCTGCTTGTCAATTTTATTCAAAACCATATAAGAGAAACTGAAAAACAATTCTGACACTCCTCCATTTATGTTCAGCTGATCAGATACACCTGAGCTGCAACCCAGACTCAAGATCTCTGATCTTACAGAGAGACAGTGCAAGGGGTATTAACTAACTGGGCTATGTCCAGAGAGCACAAGTAAAGGACAATTTCAGTATGCTTCCTAACTAGCAAAACTATAGCTTATTCAGACTTTATTTGGCAGCCTTCCTTTTGACTGAAAAGTTTCTGAGAGAGGCTATCATCTTCCTCTGAAAATATGACACAGGTGACAGTACAGTGGCAGACAAGAGTAATAGGGAGCTGTCAGCAAGGATAGGAGCCAATTCCCCAGTGAGGGCTTCTCCTATCTACAGTGACAGGCAGGTTGAGGCAGATATTAATTGGTGGGTAGGCAGGGGTGGGGCAGGAGGGCTAGAAAGCCGAACTAAACAAAGCAATGTTGTTGTCATGTTAGCCTGAACCAGCCACTAATGTTTCAGTTCAGTTGCTGGTATTACCCTGAGTCAGACAAGAGTCACCTGTTTGGTAATACTTTCTAATCAGGTCAGGTACAAATCAATCAAACTGCACTTGTAAAAAATCAGTGATATCTGTTATCCAGTGAGCTAGGGGAGGTGAGTGAAAAGTAAGGTATGACTTTAATCTCAAATGCTGTATATGTTTTAAGTGGTCTTTTGGAGCTATTTCCCATTATTCCCAGGATTGCCTTAATGAGGCTGCTATTTTCTCCCTGGTGGTTCAGGCAGTAAAGAATTTGCCTGCAGTGAAGGAGGCCCAGGTTTGATGCCTGGTTCGGGGTTTGATGCCTGGTTCGGGAAGATCCCCTGGAGAAGGGAATGGCTACCCACTCCAGTGTTCTTGCCTGGAGAATTCCATGGACAGAGGAGCCTGGCGAGCTGCAGTCCACACAGTTGCAAAGAATCAAACATGACTGAGCAACTAACACTTTTTTATAGACCAACAAAATCAGTGTACAGGAAGATGAAGAAAGGAGAGGTGCCAATTTCAAGAAAAGAATATTTTAAATGCTGCAAATTAAACAGAATTTTCCTAAAGGTCTGTAGTTGATACCCATGTCTAAAATTTCTGCTAGTGGTAAAGCTTCCCCAGCCTCTAATCTAAATCACATTAAATGGCACATTAACAGTAACACTAACATTGGCTACTGCCAAAGAGTGGGGTGCTTCAGCATGTTTGAATTAGCTGAAACAGCTCAGTTCATGTTGAACTACATAATAATGTATTGCTTCACTGTTCATTCAGTAATTGGATGCAAAGCAGTGATTTCATGGTGACTTATTTTAATTTATGGGCTAAAGAGATTTCAGCATGGATACATGAGTTCTGCTGCAGAACCTGGTTGAGTCAAAAGTTTGAGAGCTGAGTTTGCATACCAAAAGGAAATTCCTTCATCCAATGGCAACATGCTTTAATAGCAGAAGTACAAAAACAGAACTTAAGACTGAGGTTCTGTAAGGCAACAAATCTGTCAGACTCTAAGAAAAGGATAAGTCTAGACATGGCCACCAAGTAGACTGAAAATAAAACAAAACACAAAACCCCATAAATGTCCACAAAGACTGATCTGGGTTAGTCCCCTTGACAAGGTCCATCTGACCAGTCTAAAGTATACCCCTCTGCTTCTGAATCTATGGAGCTGTCTGAGAATCTGAAGATATTCTCTTAATTAGAGGTAGAGATCTTAAACTCACACATTTCTTTGCTCCTTTCTGGAATGATTACCTCTTATGTGACACTTTCCAGAACTTATTTGATTGAACAGAGTCTAAGAAATGTTTCAGGGCATACAGTTTACCAATAGCTCTGCTAGGCAGGAATCAGAATGATGTAAAAATAGTACACAATGATTCCCATCACAAAGAAAACTTATACCAAAATCTTACTGGCATCAAAAATATCAATCTGTGTTTTTCCTATCAGTTTTAGATTTTAGTAGGCACACACCATCTCCGAGGTAAAGTATGGTTTTCAGCTGCTATGCTGAAAATTTTAATTTGATTTTTCACAAAGCTATTTAGAAAAGCACCATAAAATATAACTAATTGAACCAGTGAAAAGAATCTGTAACTGTGCCAAAGCTATCAGACAAACTCATGATGAGAACAGAACAGACTTGATGTGGACTAGCATAAAGGAGTTGAGATTATACAAAATCATCAGAAGACTCCTTCAGTTAAGTTCAGTCGCTCAGTTGTGTCCGACTCTTTGCGACCCCATGAATCACAGAACGCCAGGCCTCCCTGTCCATCCTTAGCTTGAAGGAAAAAAAAGTCTTATATCAAAAAAGAGGGTGATGTAATAGATTACTTTCTGAGATGGGACAGGGAATAGAATGTGACAAGAAATTCCTAGAATGGCCATTACTGGTCTCTAAGGTCAGGTATAACTCAATGTTCAATGTAGTAAAAGTCCACAGGAGCAGTTTTGCATCTGGTCTCATCTTCCTTTGCAGTAATTACTACTTGACTATGTACTTGTTCATAACTATATTCCCAATACATAGAATAGAGCCTGACACAGAATAAGCACTCAAATATTTATTGAGTGACTGAATGTTTCACTAACCATATAAGCAGCACTATTATTTCTTGGGGAGATAATTTTGAAATGAATCACTTCACTGGTGAAAATTATCACAAAGTGGATAGAAGGTTGACAAAATTGTTTCACTAACTGCTGAGAGCACCGTTATCTCCATCAACACTGCCAAAACATATGAATAGAACCAATTAAGGGAAAAAAATGACCCCATCCCCTCTATTCCCAACCAAAGCCAAAGTTTTTTCTAGAATCTGAATGTTACTGTCTGAGTGGTTTTGACTGTCAGTTTTCATCACAAGAATGCCCCATGCATCATTTTATTGCCTTGAAAGTACTTGCTTTATATCACAGCTCACCACCAAATAGCTAGGAACACAGGATTTTTGTGGCTCTACTTGAAAAAGGGTAAGATTAAGCAATCTTAATCCTTCTGCTGGGAGACAAATGTATAAACTTATTCAATCCCTCTTCTCATTAGTGAATATTTTTATTGTCTTTCTCAAACTTTCAAGTGCCTCCCAGTGGTAAGCTGGCTCAAATTCACATCAGTTCAGTTCAGTCGCTCAGTCATGTCCGACTCTTTGCGACACCATGAATCACAGCACGCCAGGCCTCTGTCCATCACCAACTCCCGGAGTTCACTCAAACTCATGTCCATCGAGTCGGTGATGCCATCCAGCCATCTCATTCTCTGTTGACCCCGTCTCCTCCCGCCCCCAATCCCTCCCAGCATCAGAGTCTTTTTCAGTGAGTCAACTAGTCGCATGAGGTGGCCAAAGTATTGGAGTTTCAGCTTTAGCATCAGTCCTTCCAATGAACACCCAGGACTGATCTCCTTTAGAGTGGACTGGTTGGATCTCCTTGCAGTCCAAGGGACTCTCAAGAGTCTTCTCCAGCACCACAGTTCAAAAGCATCAAGTCTTCGGCGCTCAGCTTTCTTCACAGTCCAACTCTCACATCCATACATGACCACTGGAAAAACCATAGCCTTGACTAGACGGATCTCTGTTGGCAAAGTAATGTCTCTGCTTTTTAATATGCTATCTAGGTTAATCATAACTTTCCTTCCAAGGAGTGAGTGTCTTTTAATTTCCTGGCTGCAATCAGCATCCGCAGTGATTTTGCAGCCCCCAAAAAAAGTCTGACACTGTTTCCACTGTTTCCCCATCTATTTCCCATGAAGTGATGGGACCAGAGGGCACCAAATCCCATGGACGCGGTAGCTAGGAGTTGGACACGACTGACGCGACTTAGCAGCAGCAGCAGGAGGTATATCATGGAAAGGCCTAGGGCAAGCAAGTCTTGTGTTTTATCTTAAAACATTCATACAATTTTACATTCTAAGCCTTAATACGGTGTGTTTATGTTGCTTGCCATAGAGTAATACTTAACACTGCAAGATGAGGAACCAGGTTTATCCTGCAGCTTCAGATGTACCCTATGCTCTGCTGTGTACTCCAGTTTGAGAAGGATCAAAGTTAAGTGAGACTGAACTCTATTACGGAAGATGACAATAACAAACGGCAGGAACCACAGGACACTGAAGGTGTGTATAAACTTTAAAGTTCTGAAAAAGTCCTGGGTTCAAAATCCTGAGACTTGCGAGCTATGTGTCCTTCAGTTATCTGTCAAATGAGACCCAGTACCAATTACCTTGCAGGCTTATTTTGAGGATTAGAAATTATAAAAGTTCTAGCACAGAGATTGGCACTTGGTATTTGGTAATTATTCCCCAAACGCCTGAGGCCAGCCTTCACGAAACCTATGCACTGATGAAAGAGACAGTGGTTACAAAAAGCCACTTAAGAATTTACCAGGCAAAACTGGGCTACAATTCACAAAGCTCTATCCACAACACTTCCAACTCTGAAACTTAAGTTCTTAAATCACAGCAAAATCTTTTCCAGAGGAAGAGAGATGAAGATGTAGCATGGATTTCCCATGGGCTAAAGAAACCTCAAAATCATTACTATAATCATGCATCAGTTAAAATATCTGAAAGGTAAATTCCTGTAAGAAACAGGTAGGATGTTCTGAAAAACATACACTGGAGTCTGGAAAAGGCAGTTTCTCCTCTCTCCTACTCTGTTCTAGCTGGGCACACTGCGAGCACATTTCTCTGGCAGGAAACCCTCTGTCAGCATAGAGAAAGGGCACTCTGGATGATGTTTCTTTTCCATTCTTGATATACAATAGCACCATTTTTCTAAACAGAGTAACACACAGCACCTTGGATGAAAAGAAGGCCACAATTTAGCCAAGGCCTCTGCTGATAGTCTGAAAATAATGGAAACAAATAATCAAGATTCAATTATCACTTCAGTGCTCCTTAGTGGGTATCACACTCACCAGCAAATGTTGTATCTATATAACGTGTATGCAAGGTTTACACACATGGGTGCTGGGTCATCTCCCATACTACACCGAACCAGAAGGGTCTGCACTGTCAGAAAAGCCACACTACCCAGGATGAGCAGTTTCTTAGATTTGGTAGCTGGGGCATCAAAAGACACCCATACAGCTTCTAAAACAAAGAAGCAAAAACTCCAATAACATTGAAATAGTATACTACACTGCTCTACACATAGAACAGATCAACCTCATAAGTTTCATTAACTGAAATTCATTCCACATCAAGCAGACAGTTAAGTTTATACTAACAGAAGGAAACTATGTTTTAAGCAAAAGAGAATACGCTAAAGGACAAGAAAAAACTAAGGAAGAAAGTGAAGAGTATATCAGAAATCCATTTTCATTTAAGTCCAGTGATATAGAAACATTTAAAAAAATCTGAAGCTCTGTCTACACCAATGATTTTCAAAGGTAAAGTGAAGTGAAAGTCGCTCAGTTGTGTCCAACTCTATGCAACCCCATGGACTATACAGTTCATGAAATTCTCCAGACCAGAATACTGGAGTAGGTAGCCTTCCCCTTCTCCAGGGGATCTTCCCAACACAGGGATTGACCCCAGGTCTCCTGCATTGCAGGAGGATTCTTTACCAGCTGAGCTACCAGGGAAACTCAATCGTTTCCAAAGACCTACCTCTAAAGAAAACAAACAAAAACAAACAAAAAAACACCCAAGAAAACAAACCAAATAACAACAAAAAAACACCATGTTAAGAATCACTTGGGAGGAATGGTGTGACGTGTGTGTTTTTTTTATTTTTAAAGTCACAGCTACATACCTATCTCACTCTGGTTTAAAAATGCTGCTGCTGCTGATGCTAAGTCACTTCAGTCATGTCCTACTCTGTGCGACCCCATAGACGGCAGCCCACCAGGCTCCCCCGTCCCTGGGATTCTCCAGGCAAGAACATTGGAGTGGGTTGCCATTTCCTTCTCCAATGCATGAAAGTGAAAAGTGAAAGTGAAGTTGCTCAATCGTGTCCGACTCTTAGCGACCCCATGGACTGCAGCCCACCAGGCTCCTCCATCCATAGGATTTTCCAGGCAAGAGTACTGGAGTGGGGTGCCATTGCCTTCTCCGGTTTAAGAATAGCAGCTGTTATATGAGTCACTATTATTGATGGACGAAGGCTGGAGCCTTCAGGTAGGTTGTAATAAATAATAATAATAATGAATGAATGGATTGACAAGTATTTCTTGAATGACAGCTCTAGAAAAGTCACAATTCACTAAATCTCAAAATTCTGTAAGTGTGATGATGAAAGAGGGCAAATAAAATCTAATGGGAGGTTCACCAAGATATGAAAATGGAAGAATAATCCTCTAGTGAATTTCAAGTTTTAAGAGGAACAGAAAATGGATAGATCATCTAAAATACAAGACAATTTTCAGTCTCCAATTATGGACCATAAGCAAGGGTAAAAGAACCCTGAGCAAGGGTAAAAGAACCCTGGGAATGAGCAACTAAATCTAAATTGGTCAAATTCAACCTTTGGCCAATTTCTGATAGGCTGGATCACCTAACAGAAAATCACAGCAAGAAAATGTCCTGGAGTTGGGGGTAAGGGGTAAGGTGGGGAGGGACAGAACAAAGGTAAATTCAGAGAGGACTGTTCTGGAGGAGGTGCCAAGACTCACCAGAATATAATTCTGTGGAAATCATTGTCTTGGCTTAAAGACCAATTTTTAAACTCTCTACCTAACTTCATCTGGAACTTCACTTGGCTTAATATTCTCAGTCTTGGCTGCAAAATTAAAACAACCTGGATATTAAAAAAAAACAAAACCAACATCGAAGAGAAGTGGACAACAGAGGACGAGATGGTTGGATGGTATCACTGACTCAATGGACATGAGTTTGAGCAAGTTCCGGGAGATGCTCAAGGACAGGGAAGCCTGATGTGCTGCAGTCCATGGGGTCGCAAAGAGTTAGACACGACTGAGCAACAACAGGGTCCTATCTCTCAGAAACTCTGTTTAATTGTTTTAGAGCTAGGTACAAACACTGCCAGTATATGTATTTTTTAAATACCAATTATGCAGCTAGAGTTGAGAACACAAAGCTTGGAATAAAAGGTAAGTAGCTGCTACGCTTCATGAGCAGCACACCACTGACCTCTATGGGTAAGGTTCTGTTAGAAACCAATGATAAAAGCAAGCAGAAACCTTGTGGAGAGCCTTTCTGAGATGAACACTGACGACGTAACCTGAGTGCTGCTTGCCGGACAATCACATATTAATAACTCTGATCCAGGCTACATTTTAAATGGGGACCTGGGTCAAATTCTACCATACCCAGCAACATTCTTCTTCCTAGAGAATAAAAGACAGACTTTTAACAAAATAACTTCAAGAGTTTCATGTCCTCCCTCAATGTGAGGCAGAGCAGGAGCCATCTTTCCAGGAATGGGTTTACTACTGAAGTCAGAGAAAAAGGCACAGAGGTTTATCAATAGCTATTCCAACACCAAAGCGAAGTGGTTCACAGTGATTACAGATGTTCCATGTCTTTATGATGCAAAATGTAGTCCGAAGACATGGATGTCTGTTAGAAATGAAGACTCCTAGGTCATACCCCAGACCAACAACAACTGTCTTGTTCAAGATCTCCATTTGATGTATGTACACGTTAATTTGAGGAGCACTGTTAAAAGGTAAGGATTCATTCAAGAAACAGCACTGTCTGTACAGATTAAGTAAAAACCCTGAGAACTATTTTCGTCTTTAAATTAGATAATTTACGCAAGAACAATAAAAGCTTTTTAAAAATGGCACAGACTACTGCTGCCACAGAAACTCGTCTTTCACACAACCAGATTTAGGTCTCTTCCTTGTGATGTTCTCTTAAAAGGAATCTTGGTTCTTTGAGTGAATATATATTTAACTGCAGACAGATCCAAAGCAAAAAGAAGGGCTTTTCCTCCTCATTCTGATTTCTGGGATATATTTGTATTGCAGAATAAGCTGAAGAAACCCACATGTAAACACTTTCTGGGGCTATAACACCAAGTATGCCATTTTAAATCTCAAAGTCAGAATAAGCTAAAATTTAGAGTTACAGGAAAATTACTGGGCTTACACAGCAACCCCTATATAATATTTAGACATTCAATTATAAAAACAGTTTATTCTCTGCCCCAAAGAGAATATCCTTTCCAAAACAAACAAGAAAAAGCCCACATGTGACTTAGTCTACTATAATCTAAGAAAGTTATAATCAATTTTCTTCCCGATGTAAACTTTCCAGAATTCTAACAGATGACTGGATTGGCTGCATAAAATATAAGGAAAAACTCACTGGTGTTAAGGACCAGCAAGAGCTAAGATAAAAAGAGTTAAGATACCAAGCCAAACGGAAATAATATTCTCTTTCCTTCCATGCTAAAGTGGGTCAAAAAACAAGAGGACAGAATCCTGGGCCAGGCATCATCGAAATACAGAGCCTCTTTCTCCCCTCTATCCTTCAAATTTAATTCACCATGTTGTAAACTTCTAGAGAAATAAGCAGGGTTGTTAAGGCATAAACGTGAGAAGGATTTAACATTTAACTTGCAGCTCATACGTCAACAGAATACGAAGAGCTGTTTCAATGTTTAGAAGGGATTTCTGGGAGTTTGCATGAATATTTCAATATTCATTTGTCAGTCTCCTGAGTCTAGAAAGGAGGCTACAGAGCAATGCAGGATATCACATGAGGAAGCCATTCAGTCAACTCTGTTCATTAAAGAGATCTGAATATGAAAAACAATGCTTATATTCCCAAGAAAGACAAAAGGAATGCTCATCTGTGTCACCATTAGCTACAGTCCAGAGCTTTGTCAGTATACAGACCCTGGAAGCAGTGCTTTCCACTAGTAAACTGTATCATCCACAGAGATATGATGGTAACCCTATCTCCTTAGACTCTCTGTCAGTCAAAAGTTAATGTACCTGTAGTGGCTGGTATAAATCCCAGACATAATAATGCTGTTCATAAAGTAGAAGAGAAAATGCCAGTATATGATGCAGAAAGGAAGGTTGTTCTGTTTATATAATCTCTGAGGACATAATATTTTTGTATCTAAGGCACTGCCTTTCAATTTCTAATGCGGAAAATAAATCAGTTTGTTGGGCATATATAGAGTCATCAGGTTGACAAACATCTTACTTGCAAGTGTCCTGCTAAAAAAGCTTCTCTAATTCCACCACAATTAAGTATCTAATTTGCAGGGAGCCATGTGATAAGACCTCTTATTTCTCTGGCCTCTCTACCCAGATGGAAGGTCATCCTTAATATTTCTTATGTATCCTGCACAGCAAAAGTAACTAATTGGCACATATTCACAGACACTTTGGACTTTGGAACCTTTTAGTATTAGAATCCTGGAAGCTAATTAAATTGGAAGTATGACAGTGTGGAGTGGGAGATGTGGATGGAGAAGAGGAAATAAAAGCAAATCAAGAAGTACTTTCCAGCTGTAAGAAAGACACATTAAAAAAAAAAAAAACCACAAATGGCTCAAATGTCTGCCTCAGAATCTTTCAGAATCAGATAAGGTATAAGCCAATAAAATATTGAAATAAAAAAAGGCAAAAGCTTGAAAGCCTCAAAGTAGGATGATCACTATGAGATCATTTAAATGATGTTCAGGTCAAAAGGGAAATTACAGCGGCTATCCAGAGTTAAGCAGCAGGAACAATAATAAGCTCTGGAAAGGCAACTAGGTTGGTTAAACACCAAAAGTTCTATTTAAAGGCAAGACAACAAAATAATCCTGTACACATGCAAATACTACCCATAAAGTATCATTTAATTCTCTAGAGACACAGAATCCTGTCCTTTATCAAAGGACATTGCTCTGCTTGTCATCTAGTTCTAAAAAGGTGAAAGATTTAACGTTCTTCAGCATATCAAGAATTAAAAATAGTTCCCAAAATTTAAAAACTAAAAGAATTTAAAAGAACTAAAAGAAAGAAGAAAGATGCTTACCAGACTATCTAGTCCTCCTCCCAAGAGATCCACTGCTCCCATCTGCATGGAAGATACTTGTGGCACATTGACTGGGGGACCAAGGTCAAGGTTTAAAAGATCCCCCAGAAGGTCACCTTGAGAAGGAATAACCTGAGGCTGCTCCAGGTTGGTAGCAGTGGTGGTGCCAACAGGGCTGTCACCTGCATCAGTGCTGCAAGGTACAAACAGAAAGAGGGGAACAGAGAAAAGTCAGTTTTAGCAGAGACTTGGTAACAAGGCAATGAGCCAATGTCATATGCTCTTATACAATATAACCTCTTCAATCAATTTTATATTATACTATATATACAACAACCTCATCAATCAATTTAATTGAGCACCTACTCTATAAGGGAACACTGTAATGAGGACTCTGGAGAAACATCCAAAAAAAGTAAGGGAGAAATATATTTCCTGTCTTCAAATAACTTACACTCGAACCAACCAACCCCAAAACCAGTATTACAAAACAAGTGAAAAGCACATTCACTGTGGAACAGCAGAAATGAGTATTGTGTGTCTGCACAATGACAGACTAGATGAGAAGTAGGTGGGGATGATTCCCAAAAGCTTCTGAGGATGGTTTTAGGGCTAGATTTTTAAGAATAGCATAGTTATAAGGAACTACCAGGGAGAGACCTTCCAAAAACGAAGGGATAGTTTGTGCAAAGGCATAGAAATAAACAATTTGACTTTTAGGGCCAGTGAAAAAATTATATTGGCAGGAGCAGACACTGTAAGATTTAGGGGAAATGAAGACAAGAAAAATACAACTCTGAAAACAGGTCTGGAGAGTTAATTTTTATACGATAGGCAATGCTGAATCACTTTTATTTGTTGAACAACACTAAAAATAACATTTAGAGAACATTATTCTAGCAGCTGTGTGTATAGTGGACTGCAGTTGGGAGAATGGACATGAAGTAATTGTTTAAAAAGGGAATAGTGAGTTTTAAGAAAGAACTAGTCCTTTTACCATTTCTTAGAACTCACTATTCCCTTTTTTACAGTATGGTGGCAGCAGCAGTTAAATTGATTACTCTTAGCTCATCTTCATGTCCACTTTCCCAACTTCAGTCCACTATACACACACCTGCTACAGTAACGTTCCAGACCTGTTTTCAGAGTTGTATATTCCTTGTCTTCACGTCCCCTAAATCTTACCAAGTGAAAAAGAAAAATCTCAAAAGAAAATTTCCAGCTCAGTTGGCTTCACTGTGAAGTATTCTAAACATTTATACAAAGAGTAA
Source organism: Moschus berezovskii (assembly GCF_049115385.1). Classification (NCBI taxonomy): domain Eukaryota; kingdom Metazoa; phylum Chordata; class Mammalia; order Artiodactyla; family Moschidae; genus Moschus; species Moschus berezovskii. Next base: position 26,686,176 of record NC_142479.1, read on the forward strand.
AACCAATTTTAGATAAACTTTAATAAAACAGAATAGAGAATGGCAACTGAAAAAATCTGAAAGAAGTTCAGTTTTGATTAGTAAGGAATTATTCCTAACTTTGGCTTCATAATATGATTTTTTTTTAAACTACTTACTTTTTAGAGATACCAATTAAAGTACTTATGAATGAAGTGATATGAGGTCTGAAATTTAAAATACTCAAGTTCCCTAAAAAAATTGTGGGGGTGATAAATGAAATAAAATTGGCAAAATACTGATGACTGTTGAAACTGAGTGTTGATTATGTTTTAACATTCTATCTGTGTGTTTTCTAAGACATAAAATAATTTTTTAAAAACAAAAAATATTCTGTAAAAATCCTATTAATAAACAAATGCTTTCTCTAAAAACCCTACATAGTTTTTTTAAATTATTTTTTATTGGCGTAAAGTTGCTTTACAATGTTTAGTTTCTGCTGTACAGGCAGAATGAATCAGCTGTATATTTACATTCATCCCCTCTTCCTAGTTAGGTTTTGACAATGCTTGAACAAAGAAGAATGAAGAATCAAACTCAGAAAAAAAAACAAAAACAAAGAAGCAAAAGACCAGTGATGCTCCTTATAAGAGAAATCTGGAGGGATAACAGGGAAAATTATATGTTGCCTTCAATTCTGTTAAGTTTCAAGGAAGAAAAACAAATAGGGAAGTTCAACAGACAGCTAAAGCCAAGGAATTGGCAGTCAGAGTTACAGAAGTAAACCCGGGAAGAAATTCATGCACACACTTCCAGTGAAATAAGCAGAGTAACACTGGGGGTTTTGTGGTAAGAATGGAGCGATTAGAGTAAGATGACGAGGAACAAGCTTTGGCTCCACTATTAACTAGTTGCGTGCATTGTCTTGGGCAAGTGACCACCTCTCTGAGGCAAAGTTTCCTCACCAATAAAATGATAACAAAACAAAGCACTCTATTTTAGGAAGGCTCAAATGAAGTGAGTGAAAGTCGCTTAGTCCTGTCCAACTCTTTGCCACCCATGGACTATACAGTTCATGTATTTCTCCAGGCCAGAATACTGGAGTGTGTAGCCTTTCCCTTCTTCAGGGGACCTTCCCAACCCAAGGATCGAACTCAGGTCTCCTACATTGCAGGTGGATTCTTTACTAGCTGAGCCACCAAGGAAACCCAAGAATACTGGAGTGGGTAGCCTATCCCTTCTCCAGGAGATCTTCCTGACCCAGGAATCAAACCAGGGTTTCTTGCGTTGCCGGCAGTTTCTTTACCAGCTGAGCTCCCAGTGAAGCTCCAAATGAAAACATGGTATAAACTGTAAAGTTTTGTAATATATCAGTGGTAACTCAGTTGTGCTATTTAAAATCCTAAAAGATGATGCTATTAAAGAACTGCACTCAAAATGTCAGCAAATTTGGAAAACTCAGCCATGGCCACAGGACTGGAAAAGGTTAGTTTTCCTTCCAGTCTCAAAGAAGGGCAGTGCCAAAGAATGTTCAAACTATGGCACAATTGCGCTCATTTCTCATGCTTGTAAGGTTATGCTCAAAATCCTTCAAGCTAGCCTTTAGCCTCAGTGAAGTAAGAACTTCCAGATGTACAAACTGGATTTAGAAAAGGCAGAGCAACCAGAGATCAGATTGCCAATATCACTGGATCATAGAGAAAGCAAGGGAATTCTAGAAAAATATCTACTTCTGCTTCACTGACTACACGTAAAAGTCTTTGACTACGTGGAACACATTAAACTGTGGAAGAGTCTTAAGAGAGATGAGAATACCAGACCACCTTACTGGCCTCCTGAGAAACCTGTATGTGGGTCAAGAAGCAACAGGTAGAACTGAACATGGAACAACAGACTGGTTCCAGATTGGGAAAGGAGTACGTCAAGGCTGTTTATTGTCAACCTGCTTATTTCACTTATATGCAGAGTACATCATGTGAAACGCCAGACTGGATGAAGCACAAGCTGGAATCAAGATTGTCAGGAGAAATATCAACAACCTCAGATATGCCGATGACACCACTCTAATGGCAGAAAGTGAAAAGGAACTAAAGGCCTCTTGCTTGAAGAAGGTGCAAGAGCTGGCTTAAAACTCAACATTCAAAAAACTAAGATCATGGCATCTGGTTCCATCACTTCATGGCAAATAGATGGGGATTAAATGGAAACAGTGGCAGATTTTATCTTCTTGGGCTCCAAAATTACTGTGGACTGTGATCCACATGACTGCAGCCATGAAATTAAAAGATGCTTGCTCCTTGGAAGGAAAGCTAAGACAAAGCTAAATAGCGTACTGAAAAGCAGAGACATCACTTTGACAACAAAGGTCCATATAGTCAATACTATGGCTTTTCCAGTAGTCATATGTGGATAAGTGAGCTGGACCATAAAGCAGGCTGATCGCTGAAGAATTGATGCTTTCGAACTATGGTGCTGATGAAGACTTGAGAATCCCTTGGACTGCAAGATCAAACCAGTCAATCCTAAAGGAAATCAACCCTGAATATTCACTGGAAGGACTGCTGCTGAAGCTGAAGCTCTAGTACTTTGGCCACCTGACGCAAAAAGTCAACTCACTGGAAAAGACCCTGATGGTGGAGAAGACTGAGGGCAGGAAGAGAAGGGGGTGACAGAGAATGAGATGGCTGGATGGCACCATTGATTCAATGGACATGAGTTTGCACAAACTCCAAGAGACAGTGAAGGACAGGGAAACCCAGCGTGCTGCAGTCCACAGGGTCACAAAGAGTCGGACACGACTTAGCGACTGACAGCAACCAAGACTTTTTTTTAGACATAATACTACTGCACATTTAATAGACTATACTATATAGCAGATGTAACTTTTGTATGCACTCAGAAATAACAACAAAAAAATTTGTGACTCCCTTTATCGCAGTGTTCTGCCTGTATATGTTTTTTACCAAGTTCTCAACTATGGGAAAATTTCCAGCCTCATCTTTTGGAGTCTTAAGCAACTTTCAAACTTTATCCATTCAGAAAGCTTTTACCACAATTTTCTAAAGGCATAATCTTACCAACCCTGAGATTAGAACTCAAAAATTTCTTTTATCCATTATATGTGTGGAGTCACTAGAATTCAGATGAAGCCCCCAAGTCAGCAGAACAGGTCTGCCAAATGCATAGCAAAGCTTAAGGAAGACCAACTTCATCTATACAAAGAATCACTTCTCAATCAAACCAAGTTTACCTGCTTACCTCCCATGATGTATTGGCAAGTGTTTGCGATGGATTCCATGACTTCCTTCCACAAAAGCATTGGGCGGCTTATGGTACACTGAGGCCAAAGAACCAATGTGGCAGATTAACTCATCCAGTAGAGTTGGCTCAATAAGATCTGTCTCCTCAGAAATCAGTGGCTTTTCAGACAAGACTACTTCTTTAGCTGTGACAGGATCAGTTGAGAGAAGGCGCCAATAAATATAGCCCCGGTCTCGAAGGTCAGGATTATCAGAATCCTAATGAAAAGGCAAACACAAGAACGTTTAAATTTAACTCTTTTCCATATAGAAACTCAAACTGCTGATTTATTATCAAGGTAATGCTGTAGCAATTTATGCAGGGTTGGCTGTTAGAAGATATTTAGACTAAATATGTTGTTAATATACTCATAATTCTGAAATCTCTAATGTTTCAAAGAATTTAAATATAAATTGAGGTTAGTTCTAAGACCCAAATTCAGAAAGGAAGTTGGGAAGAAGACAATAAAGTTTAACCCAAGAAAATTTAATTGCTTCAAATGGCCTTAGGACATAAAAATGTTTTTAACTGCTATAAAAATTAGCAGAATTATTCATGAAACACATCTTACATATATTTCACCCATACCTTCTTTCTTTATTCAAATATTAAGTATCTCCCATGGAGACACTGCCTAAGCCCTGGCAATAGAGACAACACATGGTGTCTGACTTCAAAGAGCTCAAAGAACATTAATTATTTATTAAAATATGAGAGGTGCTCTTATCTAAATAATAAAAAAAAACTGTTTAAGAGAGCATATAAAACTAAGTGCTTCTAAAAAGGGTGACGAATTTAGTGTCCTCATTTCTTTGTGTGGTGGTAAAAGTAATTTTATACATGATTGTGGCTAAGGAAAATTTATTATCAATACCACATCACAATTTAGAAATGAGTAATATAAAAATAAGTCTCCCCCAATCACCCAGCCCTCCCCTACCTTAACTCCCCCACCCCCCAGTACCCATCCAAGTGAATAGTGCACTATGAGCTCACACACACACATATATTCATTTTACACAAAACCAGTTTCATCCTATACTCCTCCTCATGCTGCTTTCCAGAGTGGCGCACACAGCTGTCATTTTCCACTGTATACACAGCAAGGCATCATTATTTACTAGTGTCCTACTGACGAACATTTAGATTGCTGCCTCTTTCTCCCTCCTTTATACTATTCAAAGAGGCAGTAAATATCCTGATATCTACGTCCGAGAGTCTGTCTATATGGTGGCATTCATCTACCCATTAATTGTTTCAGTGGTATTATGTTAAAGGCAACAATCAGTCCCATTTCAATTTCTGTATCTAAAACACACATACAAAAGTACTTCTTTAAAGTAGGCCAGGGTTTTCCCATGAGTCTGTACATAAGCAGATGAATTGGTTCATAATTTAGCCTCTTAAGGCACTTGCCATTCAGCTCAATACCAAAAGTGACCCACATTGCTTTTCATAGATTTTCTTAATCATATGTTGTTTTCAGTTCAGTTCAGTCACTCAGTCATGTCTGACTCCTTGCGACCCCATGAATCACAGCACGCCAGGCCTCCCTGTCCATCACCAACTCCCGGAGTTCACTCAAACTCATGTCCATCGGGTCGGTGATGCCATCCAGCCATCTCATTCTCTGTCGTCCCCTTCTCCTCCAGCCCCCAATCCTTCCCAGCATCAGAGTCTTTTCCAGTGAGTCAACTCGACGCATGAGGTGGCCAAAGTATTGGAGTTTCAGCTTTAGCATCAGTCCTTCCAATGAACACCCAGGATTGATCTCCTCTAGAATGGACTGGTTGGATCTCCTTGCAGTCCAAGGGATTCTCAAGAGTCTTCTCCAGCACCACAGTTCAAAAGCATCAATTCTTCGGTGATCAGCTTTCTTCACAGTCCAACTCTCACATCCATACATGACCACGAGAAAAACCATAGCCTTGACTAGACAGACCTTGGTTGGCAAAGTAATGTCTCTGCTTTTTAATATGCTATCTAGGTTAATCATAACTTTCCTTCCAAGGAGTAAGCGTCTTTTAATTTCATGGCTGCAATCAGCATCCGCAGTGATTTTGCAGCCCAAAAAATAAAGTCTGACATTGTTTCCACTGTTTCCCCATCTATTTGCACTCAAAATGGATTGCTGGTTAAAAACAAAAAAGAACACAAGAAACTGAGATACAAGCTAATACAGCATAAAAATGGTAAATTTTATCTCAAGTTAATCTTTAGGATATTCACAGGTTGCATTATTCTAAAAGAAATATACATATACACTCTTTACTTATATCAAACTATTTGTAGTATTTGAAATGCCATTAAAAAAAAGAAACTGACCATACCCAAATTAGATGCATTTGTTTTGCTGCATGTTGAAGCAGGAAGTTTGCTCCTGAGAAAGTGTTTATAAATAGTTGACTGAAATCTCCTTAGATTTTCATTTGGAAACAAAACTTGAATATTATAAAACATAAGTTGATTTTTTTTAAAGAGTAGAATACAAGTTTCTCTGAGTATCACATCAGGAAAGCAATCCCCATCCCAGCTTTTATTGATAATTAAAAGTTTTAATCTGTATACTCAGTCCCCAAAGCACGTCATTTAAAATCTGTACTAGTTATGCTTTTTATTACACAGTGAAAATGAATACTACACATCACTTAACTGGGAAAATTTTGTCTAGTAAGTTGTTAAATGTATTAAACTATACAACACAGTTTAATAATATAATCAAAGTAAAATTTTTTTACTTCAAATTATTTTTCTCATATCAGCTACATATTTAACCAAATAGCAAAAAAAAAAAAATTCCTGTGGAAATTCACAAAATACATACTTCTATGAAAAAAGCTTGAGTCCCCCCACAAATTCAAAACACTACAATAGGATAATTTCTAGAGATAGAATCAATGGATTAAAGGGGGTACATGCTATAAATCTTAACAATGATTTAAAAATTTAGTCCTATGAGAAATGAGAAAATGAGTACAAGTTTTTCATGACTGGAAGTTAAGAGTGGACAAGTACCTCCACTATCCTGAGGGCTGATCTGATAGGCCTACTATCAGCCGGCCTTCACTGCCTCACTGTTCAAATGGAAGCCATGATAAATCAGGCCCAGTCAAGGCTAATGACAAAAAAACAGAACCTTTAATGATTTTACAGTGCCATTATGTGTTTGGCGACTCAGAAAATTTTGTTTGGGATCTACTCTACTGCTACTCCGATAGGCCCTTGTGAGGATCTCAAGAAAATAATGTATTGCCCAAAATTTGAGAGTTTCCAAAACAATTTTTACCAGGCAAGCTCTAAAACAGCAATTCCTAAAACTATATCATGAGTCAACATTTTAACACACCAAGAAAGCCATTTAAAGTGCAGATTCCAGGGCTAAACCGGAGTTTCTGATTCATTATGTCAGAAGGCGGGGTCAAGGAATTTTTATTTTCAACAAGAAGTACAAGTGGTTTTGATGATGGCAGTTTCTAGCTCACAGATGGAAATACCAAGATGAAGACTTCTTTCTATGTACTAAAAAGGGTGATTAATTACTAAAGTTTGCACACTTCTCTGTGTATTCTTTATATTTCCTTTAAAATCATCAAAGTGAAAAAGAGATCTTATTAAAGGCATGAATTCAAGGGTTGTTCTTTTTTCATAATCAATAGTATTTCTAATTATACCACCATTTTACTTAAAAGTAGAAGCACAAAAATTTCACACATACTTTCCTGAATCCTCGGCATAGATAAAGAACAGGATTAAGTCTACTAAGAAGATAGAGGCGCAGTGGTAAAGAATCCACTTGCCAATGCAGGGGACACAAGAGACACGAGTTTGATCCCTAGGTCAGGAAGATCCCTTGGAGAAGGAAATGACAACCCGCTCCAGTATTCTTACCTAGAGAATCCCATGGACAGAGGTTTCAAACATCTGATATGGGAAAGAAAGCTAGTCAGATAAGCCATTCAGAGGGGCAGTTAACTACATACTTATGCATAAGAGAACCCAAGACTGGTTAGGATTTTTTTACAGGGTCTCCAAGAGAAGAAAATATATGATTAAATAAATAATTACTTTGATAAAAAACCCAAACAGGATAGTTTCTGATATACAACCTTTACTACAGGATGATGATACCAATGTAATTCAGTAAAAACAATTCTAATAAGGGTCAAATCCTTGTTAGATCCCCAGCTCTCTACTAATTTGGCTTGATTCAGTGGTACATTCCAACATCTGTAAGAACACAGGAAATTCTCCCTAACACTTAATCTCTCAGGTAAATTAACAAGAGTGAATCCGAACTCTGACAAGAACCTAAAATACAGGTTCTCTCCCGTGCTGCCTGTTAAAATACAAACACAGAGGACTTAAGAGAAAATGGAGATGAAGACAGGATTCAGAACTTGTGAACACAATGAAATCTACCAAGGACACTCGCTTGATTATGAAACTAGCCTTATCCATTCAGAGGTGACTGAAAAGGACCAAGGCCAAAAGTCTTTTTGGAGAACTGCTCTGACTCCATCTTAACAGAGATACAAATGGGTGGTCATGGGTCTAGACTAGGAAAGTTAGAATGCTCAATATAGATAATATTAATAATCACTGCCTTGATTATTATGGAAATTATTCTGCTTCAGGCAAAGAAAGATTCATAAAAGTTAACAACTCTCTGAAGAGCTCTTACAAATAAATTGCAAAAAATGTCTCTATTTCCAATGGGTATGAATGTCAAGTGGAGTCTCAGTAGTTAAGATGATTCTGACTATTCCACACATAGCTAAACACAGTCATCTTTAATTTGGCTGAGGAATGATTTCACACAATATGAGCTGAGACAGTCCCTTACCTTCTGAGTAATTCTAGGTGCTGAATGACCCAGCACTCTCATCTCTACCTATTCTCTTTCTTTTCTACTTATTGTGGTAACTTTCACAAGGGGCCAGATACTGCTGATGCTTTGAAATGTAGCCCTCAAGGGAGAGTTAAAACTTGAATAACAAAGGAAACATTGTAATAAACAGAAATTCTATGATTCTTGAAGAAAATGATATTTCCGAGAAAGCTAAGAGACTGTATAAGTGTGAATTTATCTGTGTTTAGGGGGTTTTCTTAAGTATTACACAAGCATTGCTAATGTCAAGTTTACTATTTTACCATCTAGAATAAACACCAGACATCTTTGGATTTGGTTAATTTAAATAAAAGCAGAGACATTACTTTGCCAACCAAGGGCCGTCTAGTCAAGGCTATGGTTTTTCCAGTGGTCATGTATGGATGTGAGAGTTGGACTGTGAAGAAAGTTGATCGCCGAAGAATTGATGCTTTTGAACCGTGGTGCTGGAGAAGACTCTTTAGAGTCCCTTGGACTGCAAGGAGATCCAACCAGTCCATTCTAAAGGAGATCAGTCCTGGGTGTTCATTGGAAGGACTGATGCTAAAGCTGAAACTCCAATACTTTGGCCACCTCATGCGTCGAGTTGACTCACTGGAAAAGACTCTGATGCTGGGAAAGGTTGGGGGCGGGAGGAGAAGGGGACGACAGAGAATGAGATGGCTGGATGGCATCACCGACCCGATGGACATGAGTTTGAGTGAACTCCGGGAGTTGGTGATGGACAGGGAGGGCTGGCGTGCTGTGATTCATGGGGTCACAAAGAGTCGGACACGACTGAGCGACTGAACTGAATTTATATAAAGCTCTTTCTTTTGTACAAAGCAGAGAGGCTCCAAAGCCTGTAACAAAAGCAGAAATGAGCTTCAAGGCCCTAAGATGAAGTCAAACACATTACTAATTTAATGGCAGTCACCCTGCAGTGTCTGTAATAAGCCCTACATGATTAAGAAGTGGCAATTTCTATTCAAAATAGCCCCCTGTAGATGACCTATTATACAATAATGTGAAAATGACTTCCTGTGTCCAACCTAACTGCTTTGATTCAAAAGATGACCAATTTCTGCCCTTAGTACCAAAACATGCCTGATCAGTGATGGACAACCTCCCATCCACTTTTCATGGACAGATGGTGAGCCATGGCCTGCCCTTGGCACCACAGGATCATATGAATGCTTCTTCAGACTAACTGTAATGGGGTCAAGTGCAAGCTTAGAGACGTGGGAAAACAGCATGCTCATTATTTGCTGGAGAAACGAAGAAAACAAGAGATACAAGGGGTGGGACAAGACACCTCTGTTTTCTGCGAAATGAATTTTACAATATCCTAACTCAACTACTATTGGTCAACTGCTCCATTAAAAGATAATCAAGCAGATAATTCTCAATAATGTTTACATGAATCAATAATCAGATAAGAAAATTATCTTAATTTTTAGCTTCAGGCCTTCTTTATGTTTGAGTTCACCAACTGTAAAACATTTGTATTTGAATCAAGTGTCAGAAAGTAGCCTCTGACTCTAGCTGTTTTCTTGGCTGTACTTTTTTCAGAGTTGTGTAGTATACTCTAAAAACAACTTATTTGGTAATGCTGTCTGCTTTACAGTATTCCATTAAGTATTCATATGCCTTATCTATTCGTCGAATTTCTTGTCCTTAAAATGGATTCCTGGCATTTCTAAAATTTGACACTGTCAGAGGAAAGAACTTTGCATTTAACATGTAGTAAATTATGTGCTTTGATCACTTAACAGATAAGGTACTGGCAACTACTCTAGGTTCACATTTGTGGTCTCAATTCAGAACTGCGATTCAAGGAGTGTACTAGGTATATACCTCAACTGTACTAATTACAATATTTACCATATCTAATCTTCCAATTGTGCTTGTTTTTGATATGAAATAAAGCTCACCAGAACAAAAAGTAAAACATAAAAATATAAAGAAAGATGACACCTCAGAACTAGGCAAAGTACTATAAAAGAGTTTCAAATTCTGAAATACACAACTGTAAAGAGACGAAAGAGGAAATGGTAAAATGAATATCTGAACAGTCTGCTAACGTCAGCCTGTTCTCAGATTCAATTAAGAACATCACTGGATCATGCTGGATTATCATGATACTAGTCACATTAGAAAAAGTAATTACTTTTATTTCTGTGTATCCAGCTTGGGGCCACATTCCTGAAATGAGAACCTTCCCTACGAAGACCAAATATAATTAAATTAATTAAATAATTAAGGGAACAGCTTTAGCACTTTAAAATTACTTTAAGAGAAAGCAACCCATCTAGAAGGCAGAACAGCACACATAAGATCTTTGTCAAAGCATCTACCATCTCTACAGGGTACTTCCATTTGAAAGCTGAAATTAAGTCCCTCAGAAGGAAGTACTGTGAGACCCGATGTCATCAGAAAGGCATGTCCTTCATTCACACTAAAGAGTCTATTCTAAGTTCAATTTTCATGAATTACCATTAAAACAGAAGTCAGTCAACTCATTTAAAAGTCATACAACCAGTTCTAATTCAGCAGAATATGTAAAAGATGCACTGTTTCGAAGGCGATGGCAACCCACTCCAGTACTCTTGCCTGGAAAATCCCATGGACGGAGGCGCCTGGTAGGCTGCAGTCCATGGGGTCGCAAAAAGTTGGACACGACTGAGCAACTTCACTTTCACTTCAAAGACTGTACTCTTTACATTCAAAACCTCCCCAAATGAACCTTCTTGGGAGAAGTTTTACAATTTCTAAGAATTTAAAACAAGACAAATCAACTCCATTCTTTTTCCAGATTTATTACCTGTGTTGCCAAACTCAAGACCTGCTGTACAAGCTCCTGTGTTTCTGACGGTTTCTTGAGAAACAGCTTCACTATGGCAGTGAGCAGAGTGAGCTGCACCTAAGCAAATTTAACAGATAAAGTGAAAGGTATATGCATTATTCCACACCATCAATTCCAAAGTGGTGTTTCCCCAAACATGACTTACTTACTACCAGGCCTTTCTGACTTTGATTAAAAGAAAGGTTGAAAACTCCACCAATATCAACAATAGCAGTCAAAGGTTTTCATCAACTGAAAACTCACTAGACTCCTATCTCCAAATTGCATTTTTGTCATCAAAAACTGCCTGTTTCTGACTCAGATAATCATCTATATTTCTTAAAGTACATGCTAACATGCTGATGGCAATAAAACTGGTTCCTGACCAAATTCCTTATTATTTACTTTCACCGAAAGTTACAACTTTAGGGGAATTGGAGAATCATTTATCATACTGAGGCAAGAGCCAAGACCATAGAATTATGCCAGATCACAATCAATTAAGAGTGGCTTGTTGAACCATGAAATTACTGGCTTGTATGTATTCCTTATCAGGGCCTGTTAAAATTACTATGATAGAATACATATATGAATTTCAATTTGCAGTGAGTATGACCACCAGGGGGAAAAGGTTTAATAATTTATCTGCTTCTCTGGGCCTTTGACTCAAAGGTCTCTCAAGGTCTCTCAATTTTGGTAGAGGACAGATAGAAGGTGGGAAGGAAGATTCTTTTTAAAATGCACATGCCAGCCTTCACCCCAACAAAAACTCCAGCTGTAACCGAGCCACAACCACTACTAACAGTAATGGAGAATCATCTTCAGGTGACAGAAAATTATAATTAACTATCGCTCTAAGACAGTAGTTGTCAAAGCATGGTTGTGGAACAGCAGTATCGCTCTAAGCCAGTTGTCAAAGCATGGTTTTGGAACAGCAGCAGCAGCAGAAGCATCACCACCCTGAACCTTGTAAAAATGAACCATCTCAGGCCTACTGAGTCAGAAACTCTAGTGTGGGTTCCAGCAACCTATAGCTTTAACAGGGTTAAATACCAGTGCTTAGGTGCTTCTACCAGAGAAGGCAATGGCAAGCCACTCCAGTACTCTTGCCTGGAAAATCCCATGGATGGAGGGGCCTGGTAGGCTGCAGTCCATGGGGTCGCTACGAGTCAGACATGACTGAGCGACTTTGCTTTCACTTTTCACTTTCACACATTGGAGAAGGAAATGGCAGCCCACTCCAGTGTTCTTGCCTGGAGAATCCCAGGGACTGGGGAGCCTGGTGGGCTGCCGTCTATGGGGTCACACAGAGTCGGACACGACTGAAGTGATTTAGCAGCAGCAGCAGGTGCTTCTACAGCTCATTAAAGTTTGAGAACCACTCATGTAAGCTAAACAGGCTTGTTCCAACAGATGTTAGCACGACTGAAAAAGCTCACCCCTTTTGGGAGAAAAATGAACATATACACACTATATATATACTACATACTACATATACATATATATATATAAGTTCAGACACACAAAACTGCTGAAATCCTCATCCAAACATCTATTTCATAAGGTATAGAAGAGAACTTACTTGGGTGCTTTCATCATGAAAACCCTCCAGGAAGCTCTCTAGTAACTCATCAGCATTGTCAATTCTTTCAGCGTATTCTCCCACAATCCAAATCATAGCTGCTCGAGCGTCTGGCTCATCCAGTGAATCTAAGTTCTCACACAGTGTGGCAATGATACTTTCATATCTGATGTAACAAAATGGACTATGGTTACTGAGGGCAAAACTGAGAACTGTATTTAATAATGAAGGCTAAAAGCAAAACCATGGACAAGGTATCCACACTTAATCAAGAAATTTAGAAACCCAACCCCTCTTTCCTGACAGAGTGGTAAAAGCATATCCTTTTTGCAAAAATACCATTTCTAGAATTAAAAAATATATATATAAAACATTTAAAAAACCACTACCTTGTTAAAATATTTCTTCTAATTTTGAGTCCACCATTAAACTAACTTAATTGTAAGTCACTTCATTTCATATGATCTTTAAAGATTAGTCAGAAGCCTCAGCACAACCTATCCTTATGATTATAAGGTAAAATGACACTTAGGATGCTTATATGATCTGCTCTTTTTTTTAATTGGAGGGTAACTGCATTACAGTGTTGTGATTTCTGCCATACAACAATGCAAATCAGTCTTAATTATACATATATCCCCTCCCCCTTGAACCTGCTTATTTCACTCTTTCAGATTCTTTAATTGCTTGCCTTCAAAAGCAAATCTGAAAAAGTATATGTTTCACAAACTAAGAGACCTCAACATGAAAATTTTCTGTGGAGTGAAAATGTAGATTTTGCATATCTTAATGGAAACAGATACCATACTTGAGAAAAGGTCTAAAACTCTGATAATTTATCATTACATGTTCTGTAATTTTCTAAAAGTACTAGGTAACATACAAAGTGAATAGTGAAACTGTCACCTTCCTGCATTTTATAATAGGGTGGCCATATTATTCAAACTGAGACATTTCTGAGAGTGAAAAGGGGGCACATTTATTAATTACGCTTGGTAAGAAGCATAAAATGGATTATGCCCAGACAACCTGGAATATATGAGTATCCGATTTAATAGTAACTTCATCACCAAAGAACCTGGTTAACTTTAAAAATATGCCAATCGACAATGCATATTCAGAGTTTCAATTCTTCTAAAAGTGATAAAACAGTAAAAATCAAATTTTAATCCCTGTGCTCACCAACTTACATGTTTCTGATTTTTAATAAAGCATTTAATTATGACCAAGTAATTCTTACCTAGCCAATCTCAAAGTGCCTTATTAAACATTTCCTAAATGATCTGAGGAAGAGGGGCAGAAGTATTTGGACATACTTGTTGGGGTATTTGCGGAAGATGTCCCTGATGACAACAATCGCCTCTTGGACCACATAATTTACTTTGGTTTGGATGAGATCAAGCAACGTGCTCACACAGCGCTCTGCAGATTGCTACAATGAAGAACATAATGAGAAGTCAGATATCTTCCCAATAACACAACCTTAACAAAAAAAAGTGGGGGTGGCGGGAAAGAACATCCAGGTACATCAACTAAACTAGATTAAAAGATGAGGCACTTAATTTGATCATACTGTATTAGACACAGGGTTATCTGATGGAGATGTACAGAAGTTCAAGATACACCCCAAATTTTACCATTACAGAAGAGTCAGTTCAAGTGAAAAAAATCATCTTGGATAGCCAGGATGACAGAAATGAGAAGAAAGCATAAGTCAAGGTATGAGGAAAGAGTAAGAATGACAGAATACACCAAAGGAGGAGGTCTTTATCTACAGTTCATGAATGAGCAAGACAGAGGGCATCTTTAAACCTCTTGAAATGAAACTGCTAAAATTCATTTGTGCAGACAAACATATTTTCCAGGAAGAGGGTCCACAGTTTTCATTGAATTTTCAAAGTGATCTGTGACTCAAAACACTCTAAGGAAAATTTGCCATCTTTTGGGCTATATAACTGAAAGTTTATGGAATTAGATAAATTTCAATTTTCCAGAGCCTACGGTTCAGCTATAAAACAACTGAACCATATATATTAGTCTTTTATTAATAAAAGGAATATGGAAGAATGCAAGTGACAAAACTAATGTATTGAAACAATAAATCATAGTTTTTAAAAGAAGGTAGCAGAAGAGAGATCCTAAAATCCAAGGACTGATTTTTCATATATTATATACTATAATGGGTAATTCCATTATATGCCTCCTGATAAGATGCAATAGGAAGTATACAGCATGACCTAAGAGGAATCCTTACCAAAAACAATGAACACGAATATTACCAAACCTCTAGATTTAACTGTCTAAAGGGGATGAAGGCATGAGATAAACATCACTAAAATACAACCAGCCAAATCTAGACTCTGGAAAATTCTACAAGTCTATCGATCTAGTTCCTTCAATAAATGGAACCCAAATAAATAAGCAAAGACTTAAGGGACATATTAACCAAATTCCATGTGTAGTTCTTTTGAGATTTTGATTTGAACAAGGCAACTGTATTTAGACAAAATTACGGAAAATTGAACATGGATTGGATAATTAATGAGATTAAGAATTAGTGTTAGTTGTTGAGTACAACTGAACTGATTGAACTGAACTGAACTGCTGAGTACAGTAGGACTTTTTAGAGGACTTATTAAATATATACACTGGACTACTTTAGTAAGACCATATCTGAGATATGCATTAAAATACAATAGTAACCCACTTCCTTGAAAGAGAAGGGAGAGGAAGTAGATCAATTGGAAACAACAATGAGTTGATATTTATTAAAGACAGATGGTGGGTACATGAGAGCTCATAAATCAATTTTACTTTAGTACATGCCTAAAAATTTCTGTAATAAAATCTTTTAAGGATATTATAATTTAAAACATTCCAAGTAATATAATAAAAACAAAACTGCATCTTGAAGTTATGTATATAAGGTCATATATATGATGATTCTGTATTCTTCTATGTAGTTTTTCCATTTTTGAATTACATCTTAATTCATTTTCAACTAGTAATTCCTGTGCCACTATTACAAGAGCAAAACAGTTGGGAAATTTGAAAAGAAAAAAAATTAGAAACGGTAAACACCAAGGAATGGAAGACTGCTGCTGCTGCTGCTGCTGCTAAGTCACTTCAGTCGTGTCCGACTCTGTGACCCCATAGACGGAAGCCCACCAGGCTCCCCCGTCCCTGGGATTCTCGAGGCAAGAACACTGGGGTGGGTTGCCATTTCCTTCTCCAATGTATAAAGTGAAAAGGGAAAGTGAAGTCGCTCAGTTGTGTCCGACCCTTAGCGACCCCACGGACTGCAGCCTACCAGGCTCCTCCATCCATGGGATTTTCTAGGCAAGAGTACTGGAGTGGCTTGCCATTGCCTTCTCCGGAAGTAGGAAATTTTAAATATGTAAGTCATGATAAATTATAAAGCATGTAAGGGCTAAATTATCAAGTTAGATAGTACAAATAAACTGCTCAGCGTAGGACTTGATAAAAAGCATACATTTACTAAGCCTTTAGTTTTAATATTATAAGATAAAGGCTATCTCCCATGATGCATCAACATTCAAAAATATTTAAGTCTAGGATAGTAACTTTCAAGCAAATTGTCATCTCACTCGTGTTGCTTTTGATAAAATTTTTAAAACTACCATTAAAGCAGTATGGCAGGTATTTCCCTGGTGGTCCAGTGATTGAAGAATCTGCCTTCCAATGTAGAGGACGCAGGTTCAATCCTTGGTAGGGGAACTAAGATCCCACATGCCAAAGGGCAACTAAGCCTGCGTGCACAAATACTGAGCTTTCATGTCACAACTAAGATCTGATGTAGCCAAAAAAAAAAAAGCAGTATGGCAGAGGAACAAAAGTAAATATCCAGTCGCTGTACGTAAAAAATAAGTCCAGAAACAAAGGCATTCAGACATATACAATTTGGTATGTGATTAAAAAAAAAAGGCAACATTCACAGCTGTAAGGAAAGGATCAAATGTTCTGGTGTTTGATCCCCATACTCTTTATCTTTAACCAAACCATTTCCATTAAAGTAGAAAATAATGGTGAATTTTATATAACTTTGAGGTGAACCATAAATTTCTGGGTGTGCCACTGAAGATATTGAGAGAAAACGGACAGAACTCACAAGCAAGTGCAAACCTCCACGCATCAAGCTGAGGAAAGAAGTGAAGCAAAAGGCAAGGGGAAGAGGGAGATACACGCAACTGAAAGCAGAATCCCAGGGACTACGAGGAGACACAAGAAGGTCTAAATGAACAATGCAAACAGAGGAAACAAAGAATGCTTAAGACTAGCGATCTCTTCAAGAAAACTGGAGATTCAGGGGAACTTAAAATTATGTCACCTCTAGAAGGGAAGAACAGGCACAGGAGAAAGCAGTGTTTTACTTTTAACTTCTATTATTTGATGATTTGATGGAGTAAATACACGTTTTATGTATGTATAAGACATAAGTTAGTACCTTATCTTGATCTACACAAATCAGAAATGATTTGCACGCCCTACAGCTTGTACTCCACAACAAAAGAAGCCACTGCAACAAGAAGCCCGAGTACTGTAAATACAGAGTGGCCATTACTCGCTGCAACTACAGAAAGCCTACACACAGCAACAAAGACCCACTGCAGCCAAAAGTAAAGACAACAAAGCGAGAAACACCTTAATCTTAACTTAGCAACTTCAGATCAGTTCAGCTGTCGCTCAGTCGTGTCCGACTCTTTGCGACCCCATGGCCCGTAGCACGCCAGGCTTCCCTGTCCATCACTAACTCTCAGAGCTTGCTCAAACTCATGTCCATCGAGTCGGTGATGCCATCCAACCATCTCGTCCTCTGTCGTCCCCTTCTCCTCCTGCCTTCAATCTTTCCCAGCATCAGGGTCTTTTCTAAGGCGTCAGTTCTTTGCATCAGGTGGCCAAAGTATTGGAGCTTCAACTTCAGCGTCAATCCTTCCAACGAATATTCAGGACTGATTTCCTTTAGGATGGACTGGTTGGATCTCCTTGCAGTCCAAGGGACTCTCAAGAGTCTTCACCAACACCATAGTTCAAAATCATCAATTCTTTGGCGCTCAGCTTTCTTTATAGTCCAACTCTCATATCCATACATGACTACTGGAGAAACCATACTTTTGACTAGACGGATCTTTGTTGGCAAAGTAGTCTCTCTGCTTTTTAATAAGCTGTCTAGGTTGGTCATAGCTTTTCTTCCAAGGAGCAAGCATCTTTTAATTTCATGGCTGCAGTCACCATCTGCAGTGATTTTGGAGCCCAAAAAATAAAGTCTGTCACTTTTTTCATTGCTTCCCCATCTATTTGCCATGAAGTAATGGGACCAGATTGATCTTAGTTTTCTGAATGTTGAGTTTTAAGCCAATTTTTTCACTCTCCTCTTTCACTTTCAAGAGGCTCTTTAGTGCTTCGCTTTTTGCCATAAGGGTGGTATCTTAATGACTTAGTGACTTAATCTCTCACAAACAAAATCAAACAAATAAATAAATCTCTCTCAAACAAAATTATTTTATTTGTAAGAAAAGGAGGACCAGGGTTTATTTCCTCCTTAAAGAAACAAGGGTATACTGTAAATATATACAGTTATGATTTGTCAATCATACCACAATAAAACTGGGAGAAGGGTCAGGTATGGAGTAAAATCTATTAAAACGGCAATTAAACAAAAAATTATAGACAAAAAGTATTAAAAAAACACAGTACTATGAGATTTCTTTTTCAGTGCTATTTATTGACTCAACAATTTATGCTTAACCTTTATTTTTTAAAAATTTTGATTGCTTTATTAAAATGTTCCTCATAGAATTCTTTACAAAAACATTATGTTCTAAAAAAGTCATTCAATAAATATCAAGACCTTCTATGTATAGGACATTGATGGAAAAAGCAAAGGAATCTGTGTTCCTGTTCCTTAAAGTGAAGTGAAGTCACTCAGTCGTGTCCGATTCTATGTGACCCCATGGACTGTAGCCTACCAGGCTCTTCCATCCATGGGATTTTTCAGGCAAGAATACTGGAGTGGGTTGCCATTTCCTTCTCCTTATGCTTAACCTTTAACCTAAACAACTTAATATGACAAAATTACAGTTTTTTCACCTCAGGCTACTTAAAGCAACAGAGAGACAACTGTACCTATAGTCATGATCGAAAAAAAAAAACACTCCAACTCTTAACAATACCCAAAGTTTACAACAGGCACTGTTCTCTTAGCTAAGCACCAAACCAAAATTCTTTTTTTCTCATCTGTCACATCCTTGAAACCAGCTACACATTAAAAAATGGTCAGGTGCCCTGAGAGGACGCAGCAGCTCAGTTTGTAAGTTACAGAGAAAGTCTATTATAATTGTGTCGCTGGTTCTTGCCCTTATCCCACAGATAGGCCAGTTAAAAACAAGCAGTTATGACCTCTCCTGCCCCAGTAACTGTGTCTGGACTAGGCAACTCTTTCCAACTAACAACTTTTATGATTGAAACAGTTCTAGGAAACGTTCTCAAGCAAATCCAAGTAACCTGAGATAAGGGAACACCAGCAAAAAGGCAGGATTCTTGAAGGCTGATCTTAAGTTTCCAGAGGAATTTCATACCTCACACACTCTCACATTCCCACCAGGGCATCTTGAGTCAAAGGAAGAAGTAAGAGCCACCAGAAGCTCATCTCTTCCAGAAAATGATGGATAACTTTCCCTTTAGTTACAGTAAACAGTACTAACAGCCTGTAAGAATCTAGAGGCTTTAAGAACACTTTCCAGTAATTCCAGGGATAAAAAAAAATTTCTTTTAACTTTGGAATGAGACTTTTTAGAGAGCACTGTCAGAGAGGTTAATAAGGCAATGACATTCAGGAAGTGAAAAGCACAAAATGACTCTTCTGCCATCAGAAAAGTTCTGAAAATTGTCTACACTTAGTACCATAAGTAGGCGGCTACTGCTCAGTGAGAAAAGAAAAAGACAAAAGTTAAGTATGTGAATGAAGTGTGGAGGAAAAAAAAAGATGGAATACACCAAGATCCAATAAACAGACTCTTCCATTTCTCAAATGAAGCAAAAGAAGCATGTATATTAAATATCTGAAGCCTCTGAACTGGCAGAACCAGGAGCAGAAACCAGGATGAATTAACTTCATGTTATAACAACTAGTCTACTAAATGACTTATCAGTGGCAACTATAGGAAATAGCACTGACAAAAATGAAAATAAGGAAGGCCAATTAGGAACCTGGCTTTCAGAGACACTTTTCTCTGACACAGAATCTGTTTCCTTCTGATCCTATGAAGCACTGGTCGTACTGTACAGATTATTTTAGAACTATCCTTGTGAAATCATATGGTCCAATCTGACTCAAAGCACTGCACACAGTCCAGTAGTAAGAACAAATATGGAACTCTGAATCTACAATATCACTGTGAACAGAAGCCATCATTAATTTCAACAAATTTCTGAGTGAGGAAAAATAAATGAAGGACTGATAAAGCAGAGTAATGTAAGTTGCAATCCTTAATATCTACTGGAAGATTTCAATCAAGCTAGAAAAAATCTGCCCTCTAAGACCACAGAGACACTCTTCAAGAGGACTTAACAAATAACAATCAACTCCCTGTCCTAAAGCAGAAACTTACTTGCTAGTCAACAGCCCTACCTACATGCACAGAAATCCTGACAACTTTCCTGTTATCTCATTCTTAATATAAGTGGGTAGCCGTTTACTATATACATGGTATGTGTGTGCTAAGTCACTTCAGTTATGTCTGACTGTGCAACTCTATCCAGCAGGCTCCTCTGTCCATGGGATTCTCAAGGCAAGACTATCGGAGTTGGTCGCCATGCCCTCTTCCAGGGCATTTTCCCAACTCAGGGATCGAACCTGTGTCTCTTACATCTCCTGCATTGGTAGGCTGGTTCTTTACTACTAGCATCACCTTATACATCTTAATTAAAAAACCATATATAGACATGCAACTATCACTGTAAAATATTCCAGAGAATTAAATTTAAACTTGAGAAACAAAATCAAAACTATAATTCACATCCCCAGAGATATAAGAAACTATTGCAACCACAAAAAAAGAATGCTATGAAAAAGTACTGACAACAAGAAAGAGCAGTGAAGGGAGGCTGCACAGAAAAATGGTTGTGCAGAAAATAAGCAAGCAGCCAGTCAGACTGGAATAAGCACTTGACAGAGGACTGGAAGACAGAAAGGCCTAAAACAAAGGAAAAGTTTTATAAATTTGATATTATGTTTGAAAAACTGGAAGAAGATAGGAATGCAATGAAGACATAATGAAATTTAAAAAAAGAAAGGCCATTATAAACTTCAGGGAAAAAAACAAGTCTCCATAAGAAAGAAAATACAATCATTTGTATTGTGTAGTTTCTACTTATTTACAGGCTAAGTTTTATAAGAGTCTAGTTGACAGAACAAGAAATAAAGATATTTCAACTTACAGAGATAATATAGGAACAAAAACCTCATGATGCAACTACACGGGAGAACAGAAGGGGAGAAACAGGAGTGATGGAGTATATGAACTAATTTATCTCATAGCAGAATGAGACAGATGAGACAGCAGAATGTAGACAATGTCTACAAATGGAAAATCAATAAATAAAAGCATAAGAATAATAGAGATATGGAAGTAATTAAAATAACTGTAACTATGAACAGAGTTAAAAACGATTCCCTTAGGAAAGAATGAGTTCAGGGATAGCTGCTTTTCGTTAAAAATTCCTTAATATTTTAACAATGGGCTTTATTAGTCTGATAAACTTAAAAATGTATTTTAAGGAAAGAGTAAAGAGAATACCCAGAATCCTATACTACCAAGCAACACTCACCTCCACCTTGATGGCACACCGCCCAATGGCTCGCACAGCTTTGCGCACAAAGTCAACATCCACCTCTGTGGCATACTCTTTCAGTTCAGCCAGAACCTGTTAAAAATCCATGAAGTGAACAACCATTAAGGATTCGCCAACAATTTTCAGGACTCGGTTTTTCTGAAGATCAGCTTTTACGATCTAAGTTACTAGATCTTAACTTGATTCTACTTTAAATCTGACCTGAGCAATGTTGGCTTGGGATGCCAAACGAATCATGATGTCCAATTTCTCTAGTTTCACATAGATGGGATCATTGTACTTCACAAAGAAAACTTTTATTTCCTGCTTCAAGATTTCAGGCCTGTGATGTATAGAAATACAAGGTAAGGAAGGTGAGGTATATATTGGTGTATCTTTCTGAGTCTGCATTAATACCCAACCTGTGCTTCTATCCTCTCCATCCACACTCCCCACTCAGTGAAAAAAACACCTCAGAATCTTCCTCTACACCCCTCTAACCAGATCTGTTTAGCAGACTATTTTTTTGCTTTTTAAGAGGCGAAGTATATACTGTCAAGAAGAATCAGTGGAAGAACAAC
This sequence comes from Moschus berezovskii, assembly GCF_049115385.1. Classification (NCBI taxonomy): domain Eukaryota; kingdom Metazoa; phylum Chordata; class Mammalia; order Artiodactyla; family Moschidae; genus Moschus; species Moschus berezovskii. The sequence continues at coordinate 26,708,159 of NC_142479.1, forward strand.
CTGATCTAAACTATGGCCTGAACCATATTAAGCAGACACTAGCTAGCATACTAACAGGTCCTTCAGAAAAGAAGCTAAATTATAAAGCAACACCAGGCATTCACTGTATTCATTTACTGTAGGAACACTCTAAAATCAACTGTCAGCCTCCTGACCCAGGGCAAGTTGCTCTACAATATTTTTATTTCTACACATTAAACAAAGCTTAATACAGTCCTTTTAAATACTGATATCATTAAGCTTAATTCAAAATTACAAACACTTTAATCACCAATTCATTTTTTTCCCAACCTTTTCTGGACAATTAGGTTGATGTTCCTCAGGGCGACGTATTGCACCTCTGGCTCCCCAGACAGCAAAGTGACAAGTGGAGGGGCCAACTTCTTCAGCAGCATATTATAGTAGTCAGAGTCCTTGGGTAGCAACTCTAAAAATTTCATTAGGACTTTTACTGCTGAAAGCACCACAGCTGAGTTGGCATGAGATAACCGGGGAGTTACCCGCTCACAGATGCTGAGGGCAGAAAATGAAAATTAGAATCTTAAATTACAATTTCTGTGCTCAATCCAGTCTCTAAAGTAATGCTGTCAGAGGTCCCATGGCCCAAGTATCAAGAAATTAGAGAATCAGTTAGAAAAGTCAAAACTCCATGCGTAGGTAAATTTGGGATTCAACACTGCAGACGCTTCATTACCAGCAAACTACAGGCAGAGCAGGGATACAAGAAGACTTTAGGAAACCAGCAATTAGGGACGTTCAAACTGGAAGGAAAATAGCCAATACCCCAAACACTTGAAGCTCACACCATTTACCTTCCTGTTTTATAGTTCTCTCTGTCTCCCCATATTATGTAAGGGCTCCCTGCCCCAAAGCCCATTTCTCCTCAACCTATAGGAAGTCAAATTAAGCATTCTGAGAGTTATTTCATAATGAAAGATATCAACCAATTGTGGCTGAAGTTTCATTATAAGATGCAGGAGGAGATGGACTGACAGGGAAAACTACCCAACCTGTTGTCTTCAGCATAATAAGGGAATCTTGAAGAGGGTTTTTGGTTGTTAACAACAACCAAATCTGGGAGAGGGTTTTTGATTGTTTAACAGCAATACCACTGCAGTATTCACCCAAGCTCATCCCCTTCTCCTCGTCCCAGTCACCTATACTTAAATGTCTCATAAAAATACAGGATATTTAATTATCTGTTGAGGGTTCTCCAGAAATTAACCTAATTTTGACAGCTCTTAGGCAATCTGGTTGGCTAGATGACTCAGTTAAGGATACGAGATTAAGTTAAGCTGTGTTTTTCTCCCTTCTTCCTATATCTACTCAGCAGACTTCCTGCCCTTCTTCAGGTCTTCATACAAATGCCACCTTTTCAAGGAGGTCTTCCCTAACCACCCAATATTTCTTAGATTTCTTCCTTTTTACTTTTTCTTGTTAGCACTTATCATCATCTGACCTATTATATGTTGGGTTATATACACATACTATATATATTTCTGCTCTATGCCTCAGAATAGATTTTCCATAAGAGCTATGAATTTAGTCTGTCCAGTGCTGTATTCTCAGAGCTTAGAACAATGCCTGGCATAAAGCATGGGCTCAAAAAAAAAAAAACATTTGCTTAGTAATTGTGAGGTATCAATGACCAAGAGAAAATAAAATTGTATGTAAAGTTCTTTCCAGGAGACATCTGCACTTTCAGTGATGGAAAGATACTATCAGGGTGAGTTTTGGTTAAATCCAGAGGGAACGATTTCCCAGACAAGCGAAGAACATTTATATTATAGCAGCTCGAGCTTCAGCCAAGTAAGGAAGGTTACTTACTACCTACCATAGTCAAAATGAGCCAACAATTCTTCAGAATTACTTTGCCAGAATTACAGTGCCTATATGCACAAAATGCTCAATGAAAATTTGATATAACTCCAATTCTGTACACCAAAATGTATGTATGTGTACATGAAATTTAGCAGTGAGTATCTGATAGCCAAAAAAAACTTGCAACACTAAAATGGTAGAGAGCTAAGCAGAACAATTCAGCTGTGCCTTTCAAATCTTCTCCACATACGTAATTTCCATACCTAATGGAAGACATCATACATACTGCAGGCTCCAATCCACTTTCTCTAGTACTAAATTACAGGTATAAGGCAACTCACTAACTATATCAAGCCACATACTAAGTATCTTAAAGAATGAGAATGGTCACTACAATGAAAGACACTCACAAACCTTTGCCAAGTGGCTAAGAAGTGCAGTATGGGAGATGTGAGAAGGTGATAAGGGCGATTTTTGCAGACCGTTTTAAGAGTACTGCTCAGAAAAGAAATGACAGATACACATCTCCTCTTAGCAAGACTTACTTTTGCATGGCTTACTCTGCTACCTAAAATGTTCCTAATTACAAAGAGAAAATACCACAAAGATAGCAATATCTATCCCATAAGTCACTGTTTTCTTTATTCCTAACGTAACAGACCCTTATTCTAATACAGACACATTAGAACTTACTGCACCAGGCAAGACTCCTAGATGCTACCCAGAAAAACAGACTGACCTCTGAGCCTCCCGGTCATCTTTAGGATTGTAATTAGATAGGCAGTCCAGTATGAAAATCTGGCCCCATTCGGTGCACTCATTCAGGGCTGTCAGTAGCTTATTAATGTTCTGTGGATTCAGATCGAGTAAGTTGCTGTTGGGGTGAGATTCACTGATTTCAGATAGTGCTGCTACAGCATTAGCCACCACCTGGGAAAAGAAGCAGATATGACCTTGATTTGTCAAGAACAGTACAACTATCTCTCTGAATCACTTCACAGATTTTAATTCATAACTGTTCCTGAACATTTTACCTAGTCATATACAAACAAATAAACTGCTTTCAAAACATGTATTATACCACTAATGATGGCTTATACAGCTTCCTTATGGTCAGGCAACTCAGAATTAAAACAATTCACATATTAGCAGAGAGTCACTCATGGTTTACTATTAAAACACCAATTTTAATAGTACTCAAACCACCTATAAAACTAAGACAAATGAACAGCTATAAAAGCAGTCACATTTAGGGACTTCCCTGGCAGTCCAATGGTTAGAACTCCGCGCTTCCAATGCAAAGGGCATGGGTTTAATCCCTGTTGGGGAACTAAGATTCTGAATGCCTTGTGGCCAAAAAAAAAGCAGTGAATTTTAATTTTGAAACGTATATTAGACAACAGAAAGAAGAATCTAGACCAAATAATTTTATGGGTGTAAGGCAGATAGGGAGGTGATCAGTTCAGTTCAGACTCTTAGTAGTGTCCAACTCTTTGCGACCCCATGGTCTGCAGCACGCCAGGCTTCCCTGTCCATCACCAACTCTGGGAGCTTGCTCAAACTCATGTCCATTGAGTCGGTAATGCCATCCAACCATCTCTTCCTCTGTCATCCCCTGCTCCTCCCGCCTTCAACCCTTTCAGCATCAGGGTCTTTTCCAAGGAGTCAGTTCCTCGCATCAGGTGGCCAAAGTATTGGAGTTTCAGCTTTAGCATCAGTCCTTCCAATGAATATTCTGGACTGATCTCCTTTAGTACTGACTGGTTTGATCTCCCTGTAGTCCAAGAGACTCTCAAGAGTCTTCTCCAATACCACAGTTCAAAAGCATCAATTCTTTGGTGCTCAGCTTCCCTATAGTCCAACTCCCCATAAGTGTCAGAATAAGAAAGTGTGACCTTGAAACCCTAGTTCACTGTAACAAGATGTTGGGAAAGCACATAAACTCTGTGAAGTTCCATTTCCTCAACTAAAAACTAGAGATAATTTAATCCACCTCAGAGATGAGCTTTAGTTTCAGGATAAAATCAGATGACATATAAGTGCTTTCTACAAAGCTTTAAGCAAAGTTAAGGTGGTAACAGCCTGTCCCAGCCAGGGATTGAACCCATGCCCCTTGCATTGGAAGTGAGGCATTTAACCACTGGACCACCAGGGAAGTCCCAAGCTATTGATTTTAACATCCACATCACTTGAGTATCTGCAGATTATCCCAGCATTTTACCTAGAAGATTAAATTCTAGAGAATATGATTTTTTAAATCAAACAATATACTTCTGACAGTACCCATTATTATGTAAAAGATAATGATGCCACAAACAGAAATCACCTTCAGCTACAATCTAGTGATCAGGTCAAAAAATTCCAAGATGAAAAAACCAATGGTTCACTTGGTAAGTATGGTTATGGATGTAATATTTTCTTGTTATTAAGACAAACCATGAAGGATTATCTAGTTCACCTATCTATCACACGGCAGCATGCATGAGGTTCTTTTCTGACAATTTTTGTTTACCAACCACACCATTAAGCAAAGGCTTTCATGAAAATTACGAAGCATAAAGAATGAAATAATAATCTCCATCACTCAGTGCTTTACATGCAAGGAAAAGACATATTTTCCCTGATATATTAGCCTGATATATTGCATGACAGGATAAAGGATCAAAATGTCACACTGGAAGACCAAATACCTGTTTTCCTTTCTTGCTGTCAACACCTGACCACTCTTAACCAGTTGCTCCAAAACAAATGTCCTGTCACTGACTTTCTGCCAGTTGCTTTTTCTTGTTAAAAAAATTTAAATATAAGGTCTGTTAACAGGAAACGTAAAAGGGGAGAATTGGGGGAATTACAAAAAGTAATGGAAAGGAAGATAACAGAAGGATACTGAACAGGATGAACAATTTAGAATTTCTCTGCTATCATCATACATAATTGGAAATTAAACCAAGTATATAATGCAGCTAATGAAGTGTATGGTCTGGTGGTAAAACAGGCAACTTTCACTTATCACATTAAAATAAGAAAAGAAACAGGGAAAACTAAACCTGATTAAAAGATCCAGAGATCAGATTACAGGATTATATTTAGAAAAGTCTGCACTGGGAAAAGAGGTCACCGCCAAATGGTCACGGAGCCAACAGCTGAACAGAGGAGATGCACCCCAATAACAAAACTCTGATGCTGGGAAAAGACTGAGGGCAGGAGGAGGAGGGGGACAGAGGATGAGATGGTTGGACGGACGGCATCACTGACTCAATGAACATGAGTTTGGGTAAACTCCAGAAGTTGGTGATGGACAGGGAGGCCTGGTGTGCTGTGGTTCATGGGGTCACAAAGAGACACGACTGAACAACTGAACTGAACAAAACTGTACCACTGTTCCTCTAAAATCCCTTCTATTCTATTAATACCTTTCCATTTTTATCTCCTAATCTTTACCTTCAGACTGCTAGATTTTTAAAAACATACTGAGGTGGATCCATAAAGTGTTGCTTAGAGTTCTCCTGGTCAGTAAGCGATGCTTCTCTTATGCTGCTGCTGCTAAGTTGCTTCAGTCGTGTCCGACTCTGTGTGACCCCATAGATGGCAGCCCACCAGGCTCCCCCATCCCTGGGATTCTCCAGGCAAGAACACTGCATTGGGTTGCCATTTCCTTCTCCAATGCATGAAAGTGAAAAGTGAAGTCGCTCAGTCGTGTCTGACTCTTAGCGATCCCATGACCTGCAGCTTACCAGGCTCCTCCGTCCATGGGATTTTTCCAGGCAAGAGTACTGGAGTGGGTTGCCATTTCCTTCTCCATCTCTTACACTAATGGAAACTTAAAATGAGCTAGTCACACTGAATCTCAAGAAGGCAAAGATTAACTTCAAGACAGTATAGCTGGATTATATAGGACAACTCACATGTCCTTGCATCTACGCTACAAAGGAACACATTCCATAACATAAAAAAACCCAAACAAACTGTTTTGAGTTCATCTTACCTCCCAATTACAGTCAATTCTGTTCTTTGGGAGCCTGCACCTAAATATTTCTCCTCCTATCTCACCTCCATCCCTGTAGACCTAATGAAACATGTATCCTTTATAGACACTAAACACAAACATATACATACATGCAAAAGCACGCACACACATGTATGTGTATAAATAAAATCACACTCAATACTAAACAAATCTCTCTCTGCCCTAACTACACACTTCCCTGCAATCTGACAGCTCCATATGGACCCATGAAGTCTGCAGAATTTTTTTTTAACATAAACAACTTGTGTTTTGACTTACCTTATACTATACTGAACTGATACTATACCTAATAGAATTGGACAAAGAAATGAAAGAGCAATAGCTAAAATTTATTGAACACTTACTATGCCATTTCAGTTCAGTTCAGTCGCTCAGTCGTGTCCGACTCTCCGCAACCCCATGAATCACGGCACGCCAGGCCTCCCTGTCCATCACCAACTCCCGGAGTTCACTCAAACTCATGTCCACAGAGTCAGTGATGCCATCCAGCCATCTCATTCTCTGTTGTCCCCTTCTCCTCCTGCCCCCAACCTTTCCCAGCATCAGAGTCTTTTCCAGTGAGTCAACTCATCGCATGAGGTGGCCAAAGTATTACAGTTTCAGCTTTAGCATCAGTCCTTCCAATGAACACCCATGATCGATCTCCCTTAGAATGGACTGGTTGGACCTCCTTGCGGTACAGGGGACTCTCAAGAGTCCTCTCCAACACCACAGTTCAAAAGCATCAATTCTTCGGCGATCAGCTTTCTTCACAGTCCAACTCTCCCATCCATACATGACCACGGGAAAAACCATAGCCTTGACTAGATGGACCTTTGTTGGCAAAGTAATGTCTCTGCTTTTTAATATATTATCAAGGTTGGTCATAACTTTCCTTCCAAGGAGTAAGCGTCTTTTAATTTCAATGCCACTTACCCTCACGCAATTCTAATGTAGTTGCTATCAAAATCTGCCTATTACAGATAAGAAAACAGGTTTTTAAAATGAATTTATAAATAGAGTTAGAGAAACTCAGTGAATTGGTTAATCAACACAACCCAAAAAGAGAAAATACTTGAATAGGAACGCATGGCCTGTATCTGATTCTAGTGTCTGAGTACTAATCACTCTGCCAACTGTATTTATAGAAGTCCCAAGAGCTGTGAAAGAAAAATCAAAGTTGGGCAGGATGATATAATCAAAATATTATTTCCTGGCAGATTTATACAAGGAGAAAAAGGTATTCTCTTACTTTACATATTTCAGAGATAATCACATCCTAGCAGCACTTAACAGGGCAAGATTTACTATCTGGCTATAAAACCTGATTTATAAGCTACTCCTATCATATACACAGAAATTCTGAGGGCATAAATTTGACCTCACTTTTTCTTTTTTTTAAAAGTAGCAAGCTGGAGCGGTGGATATTAATAAAATAAAAATGATCCTGTAAAAAAGAATGCTAGAAGGAAATCTAGAATTTCACTGGGAGTGGAGTATCACAGACAGAGGTTTTTTAAGAGGAATCTCTCACACATTTCCTTGTCCTTTTGAATGATTTCTCTAATTTCACTCACTTTCCTAGTTCCAGAACCCAAGAAAGACAGCACTTCTCGGTACAGTGATTTCCTCCTTTTAACTAAATCACTATTTAGAAGACTTTCATTCCTTGAACAATGACCTTCAAGGTCACACACTGAAAAAAACGCTTCAATTCTCATATTCAATTTACAATCCTTTTGGCTGCTGCCCCTTGAAGACTTGAATTGGAAGCAGTAGAAGAGCTAACCAAATCTATTATAATGAAATATATAGGTGATTTGTGTATTTTTATCCTCCTGAAAATCACCAACAGTTCAAAACCTCACTTTCTTCTTTATGGAGTTGCCTGAAATAACATGTTAAAGCACAGGGCATTTATTCTAAACAGGTTTCAGATATCATCATCTCCAAGGATATGACTATATGGTACCAGTTAATTTTAGAGCTCATGCTTTAATCCAAAGACACTGTCCAGACTGTCAACTAATAATACGCTGATTATATGACATTCTAAAGTTCTGTTTTCCCATCTTCTCCAGAATAAGAAAGTTGAATGAATACATCTACCTAGTAGAGTCAACACATCCCATTACAGCAACAAAGTCTGAATACATAGTAACAAGAAAGATTAAAAAGTTAGACTCAATGAAACTCATTACTTACTCAAGTGGCTTAAGATGTGTTCTGATGAAATGTAAATAAGCACAAAGCCAAAACACTACAAATAAATGTCTACATACATACAACAGGCACACCTAAGAGTTAAAAGGCAGAGAGTTACTTGGTCCACAGGCCCTAAAATCACATAAAAGAATGATGCAACATGAACAAAACAAAGAGTTTATTATCACACCATTTATCTTCTCCTCTTTTTGAGAATAAGTACTCCTCTGCCAAATTATAGCCTTGAGATCATTTTAAAAGGGACACTAAGAAATGAACAACCTGGGATCTTTTGGTACACAACTGAATTACAATATACAACAGATCCAGTTTTCCAGAAGTTGCCAACAAAAACTGCTCCAGTTACATCTTTGAACAATTCTTTTAAGAGTAATTCTGCAATGGTGCGTTAACTAATATTGTAGATAGACTTAAGCTTCCATTTGTAGATATGCTGTCCTCAGAAAATAATGTCTGGCTTTAAATAATGTATACCAAAAAAAAATTTTTTGTTAATAAAATTGCCACTGAAATATTAACCTTTCTGAAATCATTAAAAACCAGCACCATGACTGCTATACAGTAAGGAAAAGTTTGTTACCTTAAGAGCTTACTCTATATCAGATTGATGGTGAAGTGCTTTTCAAGCCCTCTGTCCTTTATCTTTCACAATGATCCCAGGATAGAAACTCTGTTTATAATCTCCATTTTGTAGATGAGGCTACTGAGATGTTCAGGAATATCATCAAGCTAAGAAAGGCAGACCAGGATACAAACCCAAGACTGAATGATTCCAGAGCCTGAGCTTTAACCCCCATGCTATAATACTGGGAAAGAAAAAAAAACCATTTCACAGTTACAAAGCACTTTTCTGTTTTGAGATACCTTGGCAAACAGTGAGTCAACTCTTATCCAAAGGAAGTGGGGAGCGCTTCTGAAAGTACTAGGCTCTGAGAACTCTAAGGACTCAAAGGAGGAACTTCCAGAGAAGGCGAGCGCTTTGGGACATCTGTGAAACGGCTGTCTTATTTTCATGTCATTTCAAATGTCATCTTTAGCAATATAAACGGAGAAGGCAATGGCACCCCAATCCAGTACTCTTGCCTGGAAAATCCCATGGACAGAGGAGCCTGGTAGGCTGCAGTACATGGGGTCACTAAGAGTCGGACACGACTGAGTGACTTCAGTTTCGACTTCACTTTCACTTTTCACTTTCATTCATTGGAGAAGGAAATGGCAGCCCACTCCAGTGTTCTTGCCTGGAGAATCCCAGGGATGGGGGAGCCTGGTGGGCTGCCGTCTATGGGGTCGCACAGAGTCGGACACGACTGAAGTGACTTAGCAGCAGCAGCAATATAAAACATTTTTCACCACTGTTCTAAGCACTTTACATGCTCTAACTCAATTAATTCTCAGAAGTCTGTGAAGTAAATTCTATTATCATCCTCCTACAAGGACTGAGTTGTATCTCCCCAAAATTCACATTTGAAAATCTGAAGTCCTAACCTCCCAAAACCTCATGTGACTATGTTTGGGGATAGGGTCTTTAGAGTGGAAATTAAGTTAAAATGAGGTCATTACAGTGGACCTTAATCCAATATAACTGGTGTCCTTAGAAGAATAAATTTGGATAGACACCTAAGGAGGGAGGATTATATGAAGAGAAGGGAGACGCCCATCTACAGGCCAAGAAGAGAGGCCTCAGAAGAAACTAAGCCTACTGACACCTTGAACTTGGACTTCTAGCCTTCAGAACTGGGAGAAAATAAACTGATGCTGTTCAAGCCAAAAAAAAAAAGAGAGAGTCAACTCTTTATAAGCGGAAATGACTGAATGCAATTTGGTATGCTGAATTGAATGCTGCAATAGCAAAAGGACATCTGTTTTGAAACAGGTGAAATAAAATCTGTACTTCAGTTTATAATAATGTACCAAAGTTAATTTCTTCGTTTTGACAAAGGTTCCATAATTGTATTTTAATACTGAGTAAACCTGTGTGAAGACAAAGCATATGAGAAGTTTCTGTATGGTCTTTGAAACTTTAAGTCTAAAAATCTACCCCCAAAAATGAGATTAAAAAAAAAAAACACCCTAAGTTAGAAATAATTTCTAAAATAAAAACTGACTATGATTAAAATTTCTAAGGTGAGAATACACATAAAAAGCTCTTCACAAAGCTTATCATAAAGGAAAACAAAGATAGTTTCCTTCCTCTGTAAATAAAGACAGAAAAGCACTAAGATCAACCAGTGGGCAGGCACACTTCTAACTAGGCAGCTGCCAATGATTCCACTTACTCAACCAAACACAACATTACTTACCAGGGGCATCCAGACAAAGACTGAAAGCTACCTGCTACATCATTCTTACCCACTGCCCACCACACATGCTGATACTCTCCCACGTGCCGATACTCTCCCACATGCCTAAAATTTGACCACCTCTGAAACTCCTCCATGGACACGGGGCATGAAGAGTATCATGCATTTCCAATTTCACTTCTGTATAATATTCTAAGTTTACAACTCTATTTATTAATATATGTCTAGGGATAAAAGAAATAATGTAATTAAAGTCCTAAATTGAGGTTATTAATAATTTTGCACAGCCCACAAGGACAACAAATATATTCTGACAAAAATCCTTCTCAAATTTACAAAGTGATCTAGAGAGACTTGAGTTTTTCATTATTTACCATCTCAGACTGACAGCAAACCACCACACACTAAAGGCCTAAATAAAAATTACAATAATTGGAAAGCATGTCATGTTAGGTCTATTCCTCAAGAATAGCTGCTGTTCATAAGGAGGAATGAATTTGAGTCAGTTCCAGTGAGGTGGATCAACCTAGACTCTTATACAGAGGGAAGAAAATCAGAAAGAGAAATAATGAATATTGTATATTAATGCATATATATGAAATCTAGAAAAATGGTACTGATGTACCCCGTTGCAGGGTGGGAACAGAGACTCAGACATAGAGATCAGACTCATGGACACAACAGGGGAAAGAGGGTGGGACAAACTGAGAATAGCACTGAAATATATACATTGCTGCTGCTAAGTTGCTTCAGTTGTGTGCAACCCCATAGACAGCAGCCCACCAGGCTCCCCCGTCCCTGGGATTCTCCAGGCAAGAACACTAGAGTGGGTTGCCATTTCCTTCTCCAATGCGTGAAAGTGAAGTCGCTCAGTTGTGTCCGACTAGTAGCGACCCCATGGACTGTAGCCCACCAGGCTCCTCTGTCCATGGCATTTTCTAGGCAAGAGTACTGGAGTGGCTTGCCATTGCCTTCTCCGAATATATACATTACCATATGTAAGACAGAGAGCGAACGGGAAGTTGCTGTGGAGCACAAGTGCTCAGCTTGGTGCTCTGTGACAACCTAAGAGGGGTGGGGTGGGGTGGGGTGGGAGGTGGGAAGGAGGCTCAAGAGGGAGGGGACATGTGTATACCTATGGCTGACTGATGTTGATGTTTGGCGGAAACCAACACAACATTGTAAAGCAATTATCCTCCAATTAAAAATTTAAAAAAATTTCCCCAGAAGAATAGCTACTGTTTATTAAGCATTTACTCTGTTATGCATCATTTAAATTTTTAAATAAATTATTCCTTCATGTTCAAAATAATCCAGTAAAACAGGCATTATTACCTGCTTTTATTTTTATTTTTCCAGATGAGGACACTGAAGCTCATTTTAAATAACAGGCTCAAGGCCACGCTTCTAGTAAGCAGCCAAGCCAGGACGCCAAACAGCAACCACTCTGGGCCCTAAATGCTGTGTGCTATTTCCATAACCCAAATTTTCACCACCTTAGCACTACTGACATTTTGGGATGGATAATGCTTGGCTGCAGAAGACTCCCTGTGCGCTGCAGGATGTTTAATGTATCCTTGAACCCTACTTACCAGATGTCAGTAGCAATCTTCCCATCAGCTGTGGCAACCAAAAGTGTTTCCCAACACGGCTGCATATCCTCAGGAGAGAATACCGCTACAAGCTGAGAACCACTGTCATAATCTCACGTGGCGTCTAACTGCTGGCTGCTGCTACTAAGTCACTTCAGTCGTGTCCGACTCTGTGTGACCCCATAGACGGAAGCCCACCAGGCTTCCCCTTCCCTGGGATTCTCCAGGCAAGAACACTGGAGTGGCTTGCCATTTCCTTCTCCAATGTGTGCAAGTGAAAAGTGAAAGTAAAGTCGCCCAGTCATGTCTGACCCTTAGCGACTCCACAGACTGCAACCTACCAGGCTCCTCCATCCATGGGATTTTCCAGGCAAGAGTACTGGAGTGGCTTGCCATTGCCTTCTCTGAACTGCTGGCTAGCACACGGTTAAAATACATACTTTTTCTAAGAAGAAAAGTGCTACTTTTCATAAGAGAGCTTTCCAGAATAAGTTTAAATTAAAAGAAGCTGAGGCAAAAAAAAAAGGGAGCTGGCAGTTTAACTAGAGCCTTTGCTGAAGGCCATACTGGGGCCAAGTTCTGATAGCATGCTGCTTGTGCAGAAAAACCCTCAACAAATGAAAAACGTCATTCTGGGGGTGTTGTTGCTGTTTTAACTAATCCAGTAGTTTGTACTCTAGCTGAGAGAACACAGCAATGGAAGAGGGACATTCCCAGGGCAGTTCTCAGAAAGATGACAGAACTGAGAAGGCTTCCAAGACAAGATCAAAGTGGCTAAGGCACGGAGTAAAAAGATTCAGGAGACCTGAATTCACAAACAAAAAGTAAAGCACATGTGGTGGGGCTGTCCAGGGAAGTCTCGGGAAGCAGATTCCAGTGTAAACATTAACAGAAATTGGAATATCTCAAAATGCCTCTGAGAGAGAAAAGAAAAATTGTAGTAAGAAGGGAAAATCCTAATGTGTGGACAAAAAGCTAGAGAAAAGTCACTATCACCCAAAAGTGCATCTTTCTTGCAAATATCAATTTACAGAGACTAGAACTTTCAAAATTCTGATATATATGAAGAAATCATGCGTTATCTTCCTCTTGCAGCAAACTGCTTTCTCATTCTAAATACATATTTACTTTCAACAAAATGGACTAATAAAATTGGCCTCTAAAGATAAGTTTAGATCTAATTCCTCAGAAAAGGTTTTACCATATGAACCTGTACAGATATCAAAGGGATCTGCTGCTGCTGCTGCTAAGTCGCTCCAGTCGTGTCTGACTCCGCGCGACCCCATAGACGGCCTCCCACCAGGCTCCCCTATCCCTGAGATTCTCTAGGCAAGAACACCGGAGTGGGTTACCATTTCCTTCTCCAATGCATGAAAGTGAAAAGTGAAAGTGAAGTCACTCAGTTGTGTCCGACTCAGCAACCCCATGGACTTGCAGCCTACCAGGCTCCTCCATCCATGGAATTTTCCAGGCAAGAGAACTGGAGTGGGGTGCCATTGCCTTCTCCGATCAAAGGGATCAGTACCTTTTAAATTAATAGTGTAGTGGAAATTCCCTGGAGGTCTAGTGGTTTCGACTCCATGCTCTCACTGCCAAGGGCCAGTGTTCAATCCCTGGTTAGGGAACTAAGTACATGGTGATGATATAGTGATGTACGTAGCTACTTTCCTGGTCGGGGAACTAAGATCCACAAGCAAGGCTCTGTCCACCAAAAAAGTAATCAGATTTTAGCTGACATTTTACCGTTTGATTTCAAAGTCATTTCTCCAGATGTTCTGGTACTTTCACATCTAGGATGCCCTTCTAAAGTGAGTTATAAGAAAACTACTCAGGTAGAACCAGGAAGCATCGATTCCTTCTGCAAGTGGTTCTAATAATGATGGTGTAGTGCTGCCACCATGTGGGGCAACTTCTGAAAAAGTAGAACAAAATTCTCCCTCAAGAGCAGTAAAACTGGACTCATACCTATCATGGGAATAAGAGGGTTCAGAGGATTTTCTTATTAAAATAGTCGTCAGATAATTAAGGCCTTTATTTGTTCAAAATTTTAACCATTTTCAGAAAACCAAACAGTCCTAAATATGTATACGCATATATGTGTTTAAATTATATCATGTATATACACACCCACAGAGGCAGTAATCACTGATGGGTACTGGGGCTCAGAACCAGGTTAGAATTCTGACCACAGTACCACTAGCTGAGTGAGGCTGGGATTATTCTTTAGCTTCTCCAAGTGAGAGTCCCTTGGACTGCAAGGAGATCCAACCAGTCCATCCTAAAGGAGATCAGCCCTGGGTGTTCACTGGTAGGACTGATGTTGAAGCTGAAACTCCAATACTTTGGCCACCTGATGTGAAGAGCTGACTCATTTGAAAAGACCCTGATGCTGGGAAAGATTGAGGGCAGGCGGAGAAGGGGAAGACAGAGGATGAGATGGTTGGATGGCATCACCAACTCAATGGACATGGTTTGGGTGGACTCCGGGAGTTGGTGATGGACAGGGAAGCCTGGCGTGTTGCAGTTCATGGGGTCGCAAAGAGTCAGACACGATTGAGCGACTGAACTGAACTGAAGTATACACTACTTGATCTCTATCATAGAATAACCTCTAATTCAGAATAACTTCTAGTTCAGAAGATAGGAGAACTACAAAAAAAAAAAGTTAGGTAAAAGCACCTGTCACCATGCCTGACACAGAATGCACTTTCCTTCTGTTTATCTTTTTAAAAATACTCATTTACTGGCTGCCCTGGGTCTTCTGTTGCTGCACACGAGGGCTGCGAGTGGAGTGGGGGTTACTTTCCAGTTGCGGTGCACGTAGTCGTGGCGGCTTCTCTTACTGCAGAGCACAGGCTCTAGGCATGAGGGCTCAGTTGTGGCGCAAGGACTTAGATGCTCCGCGGCAAACAGGATTTTCTCAGACCAAATATCGAACCCCTGCATTGCTAGGCGGATTCCCAACTGCTGGACCATCCGAGAAGCCTCTCTTTTTCTTAATGGTATTAGGAAGATCATCATTAGCCTTAGGACCTTCTCAGATGTTTGAGTTACTATACCTTCCATTCCACCACTAGACACTGGAATTTACTTCACATTCTTACACTCATTCTTATCAGCAGCATTTGACCCAACTGATAAAAACAAGAATCAGCAGTCTAAAAACGCAATACTTCTGGCAAAAAAATCAGGACATACAGTTGAGATGAAAAGTATGGGTTCAAGAACAAAAGTAGGCATGTGGATATATATGTGTTTATCTCTTAGTCCAAGCTTTTCAGTTCTTCACTAAAATAATAAGAATGAAGAGCTCAAACAAATGATTTAAATGTTTGTAAAATAAGGCCAAGGCGATCCAACCAGTCCATCCATCGTAAAGGAAATCAGTCCAGAATATTCACTGGAAGGACTGATGTTGAAGACGAAACTCCAATACTTTGGCCACCTGATGCGAAGAACTGATTCCTTGGAAAAGACCCTGATGCTGGGAAAGACTGAAGGCAGGAGGAGAAGGGGATGACAGAGGATGAGATGGTTGGATGGCATCACTGAATCAATGGACATGAGTCTGAGTAAACTCTGGGAGTTGGTGATGGACAGAGAGGCCTGGCGTGCTGCAGTACATGGGATTGCAAAGAGTCGGACACGACCAAGAGACTGAACTGAATTGAGAATAAGGTGGGGAGAGAGGTATTCCACTCTCAAGCTTGCGCAGGTAGAGTGGGCACCTGAGAATGAATGCCTCCTTAAATTCTGCCTCCTGGGCACCTTCTTAACAAGATGTCGAAAAAGGAAATAAGAAAAATTTCCTATTTAGAGGGCAGCAGGGTCCAACAATTTAATAATCCCTAATGCTAATACCTGTTCTAGGAAAATCTTCAAGAAAGATACAATATAACATAAGGCATTCCTGAAACAGTTTCTCACAATTCTACTAAGTAGCCTTAAATTTTCTCTAAAAGTTTTCTCAAAGATACTTGTGAAAATCTCAAATCATCTCGATCTGTTGTATAAAAACAGGTTAAGATTATTAAAGGTTATTATTAATTATAATGACACATTAAGTTGAAACAGAGACCCATTCATGTGTGACATCTTTAAGTTACCCATATATAAGTAGGGGGTAGGAGAAGAAAACAGGTAAAACAAACTAGCATGTATTAATAAATACTGAACCTGGTGATGGTAATGGAGTTCATTTTATTTATTCATTTAGTAACTAATTTTGAAGATGTTTGAAAATTCCTATAATGAAAAGTATAAATAAATAAATAGCATACATATACTATTTGTATATTAGGACTTGGTTTTCAGCTCAATAGGGTATGAGACAGACAATCTTTGGGTCCCATAGAAATCATGCTTCACATAGCTAACCTATGGCTCAATGTCCCAAAGATTTATTTTAAATACGCTTTTTAAAGAGACCTATTTTAAATATTGCTCTCTCATAAAAAAGTGGAAAACATTACCATTGGATTTGAATCTGCTATGAGATCCCGCAGAGAATCCAGAAATCCCTGATCTTCCACCATCTGGGCATTGATGTCATGGAGTTTTGCCACACAGACTGCTGCTGTCTTCCGGACGTAGGGATCTTCATCCTTTAAGCACTTGCGGAGGGGCTCACAGAGATACTCTGTAATCTTGTCCACCCGGATGCACCCCATGGTTCTGACTGCCAAGGCTCGAATCAGAGGATTGGGATCTTCACAGTCCTATAGACAACAATCATTAACAACTGCTGGTGCACATGGTGTCTAAAACCTAACAGTCTGATTTCTATAAGCCACAAAAGAATATTTAATTAATGCAGGTTTCCAGTTATATTCTATACCAGAACCCACATTTTCCAAGTACAAAATTTAACTGAATATTCAAAGAGATTAGGCTAGGA